>NC_134714.1:113462500-115962500 GCF_049634645.1 Pelodiscus sinensis
TAATGTTAGCGCTGTTTCAAACAGTATGAACATAAAAAGCTCACTAAGCTGTAGGTCACATTCCTGAGGACACACCAGCAGGAATCCATGACCACATGTTTTAAGAAACACACCTCTAGTCTGCAGCGTTACTCCATGTAGGCAAGCCCTCTGGTACATTCTCAGTGCCTACAGTTGCCAGCTATTGCAACCAAATAATAAACCCTTTGATGCTACTACAGTACATGCATCAATGTATTCTACTTCAGAAAGTGTTTTTAAAAGATTGGAAGATGGTTTTAAATTGCACAAATTGAATATTTCATAATTACAATCTGTTAATTCAATACTCTTGATAATATAATGGTTCTCACTATACTGAATGATGCACGCAAAATTTCATTTTACAAATAATGCATATAGCATCATTATCTGTAAGAACACGTAAATCAGCTATGACCTCCGAAAGGGTACATTTAAGGTAAAGAAAAATAACGAACTCTAGGAAAATATATTCAACACACGTTATAAGTAATATTTATTTGCCATCTCAAAAAGATAAAAAATGGCTAAAATCAGAGACAAAATGGATATTGATTCAGATCTGCAGAAAAGTACATACCTGCAGTTATCTTTGCAATATAAGATAGCAGTTCTAACTGCCTGGCTTCGTCAGAAGATGGTATTGAATACAGAGGTAGCTCTTCCTCAAACTTTTCAATCATTTCTTTGATTAATCCAACAATAATTGACTTCGGCTGGAATAAATACATATATGAGAAGAGGTACAATCTTTACTTGCTATCATAAACAGCATGCCCATAAAATGCAGTTATTTATTGACAGGTATTAAGAGTCACTATAAATTTATCCAAACTATAAACACCAACCTTTCACACCAAAACCAATTTTTAAGATTGAGGAAAAGTAGCACCCCCGTTAATAAAAAGGTGGGACCTCCCTGGTCCAGCACCCTCGGGACCTGAGCCATCCCAAACCATGGAGTTTGCTGGACCAAGGGAAGTTAAGGCTCCCCTCCAAACCATGAACCAGCTGCCAGCTCCGCTGCCCCCCAAGCCCTGCCGGGGCTGCACTCCTGCCCAGTGCCAGGGCTATGCCCTTACCACCAGTGGCTATTTTCCTGGCCGCTAGCCCTGCTGCCTCTGGCCGGGCTGGAGCTCCACTTTCCGCTGTGGTGGCCCGGCCTGGGCTGCACTTCCGGGTGCCAGCCCTGCTGCCTTTGGCCCAGGCGGTGCCGTGTTCCCCGTGTCAGCCCCATTGCTGCTGGGGCTGCACTCCCCAGTACCAGCGCAACTCCTAAACTTGGCCAACTGGGACTCACTGGTCCAGCAATATCCTCAATCCTTCTGGACCCCAGATATTGCTGGACCAGAGCGTACCAGATTTTAGAGGTTTAACCTGCATTTCCATTTAATTTTTAAGAACTTATGAATACAAATGTAAATATTTAACAATGGAAATGTGGATTAGACAAGTGGAGAATCTAGGGATTGAACAAAAATAGCACACACCAACTCAATTGGTTGTTTGAAGTATTATTGGACATAAGAAATAGCCTCTGATACAGTATCATAACTAAATACATGAATTAGATAAAAGAAATCCACTTAGCAGCTAAAATTGTTTTTTCTAGGAATGATTAGTATATAAAGTCCAAAAAACAATCTCCATAGTGCAATAATATCCATACCAGAGATAAGACAATTATATCAGTTACTGTAATTTTACTGAAAAACTGCACTTGATAAATATAACCTCTGTTTACCCAATCACTGGTTAGCGTTTTTCTTTAATAGAAAAGTTTAAACCCTTTTATTCCTCATTATTTCCTTGTAATATCGGACAGATTGAAGGCTACTGCTTAGATGGAAACAACTTCCTGCTTCTCTCTGCATATTCACTGACTGTACATTTAAGATTAACAAATGTAGAAGAGGAAAAAAAATGAGCATAATTTTTATGTAATATAAATATTCTTCCTGGAATTTTTCTTCTTACGTGGCTCCAGTTTTGTAGATAGGGCAAGTATATCCTGCCATGTGCATCTACGTGTTTTCCCACAGAGATTTCCATGTTCATAGTTGGCTTCAGAAAGCAAATGGGAGGAGCAAAAGGATGAGAATCCAAAATCCACAAACAAATTGGTATGTTATAGGAATTACCTGTTAGATACAAAACAAAAAGCATTATGACCACTGCATTTCAAAGGTATACTGAAATCATGATTGTGTGTTGTGTTTTCCTTAAAAGATAATACTTGATTTGCTTTATTTATGCTAATGATTTATACTATCCCTACCAACTCTGCTATATTAAGTATCAGATTAAAAAAAAGCTTTATAATTGTCAGGATTTCAAACAGAACTTGATCAAAGGAGCTTCTTACAGCAATCCATTTACTTTTCTAGGGTTAATATGACCTTGGAAACAAAGAGCTAATGAGGAGAATCAATATATTAAGTGCTCCATGCCTAGACTTCAAAAACTACAAGTTCAAGGAAGAGTCCTAATTATCTGGGAATATTGCATATTGAAACACACCCTACAAAGACTTTTAACAATACCCACCAGCATGAGAACTACGGGCTCAAATACACAATCATTCACCTAGTTAAGTAAATCAGTTTTCTAATATGTAGTTAGTTATTTCAGAGCAAATCTAGGAAAGAGCCTGTCTACACAGTGAGCTCACATGTGGAAAGCTAGGATATGGGGTCCACGTTTAGGGCATCTACAGTGCCCTGCAGTTTGGACTACAATGGATACAACAACCCTGCATAGACACTCCAGACACAAACTAATGTGAACCAAGACCTTTTCAATGTAATCCTGTTTGAAGAGAGTCACATTGCCATCCCCACTAATAAAGCCAACCTGAGCAATTTAACCCCAGAAACGAAAAGGAATAAAACACTAGTGTACAGAATTTAACTGTTAATCAACTTTACTTAGAATATTTTCAGAAATGAACTCTCACTCCAACCCTTTGGCTGATGGCAAGGAGAAGAGCACTCTTTACTCTCCATTTCCCCCCCTCTCATCCCAGGGCTTCCTAGCAACTGCCTTCCACTCCAGCCACTGGAGCTATGCTGCTCCTCATAGCTTCTTCCTGCCCCCCAAGAGTGAAACTGACCAGATTCTTAGTGTCCTATCTGGTTGAAAGAGTCTGAATAGCAGCAATGAAACCTGAAAAAGTAACAAGCCTACAGACTGCAGTAGTCCATTGTTTTTTATCTAGATCCAAATTTCTTGGTCAAGGTATAACCCAGACTCAAGATACTATAATTTTAAAATTATAACACTGATTAAATTTACTGATTATAAGTAAATAAAGATTTCAAGATCTGTTCAAAAGAGTTTGGGGGTCCATATTTGGCCTGGGGTCTGTCATGGCTCCTTCCCCACTCTCGCATGATAAATGCAGAAGTGGGGGCCAGCAAGTGTACCCCAAAGCCTTATCTACCAGGCTTTGGTATAAGACTTCCCCCAAAATCTTAAAAACCTAGATCTTGGGAATAAAACTTCCGCTGCCACCACCCAAATATTGATAAAGAAATCAGGGGGAAGATCATTTGGGAAATCTCACCCCTAAGATAAAAATCAAGGCACACAATTAACCACTGCCAGGTTAATAAAAAGAAAAGAAGAACTTTTATTATTACAACAATATTCCTGTTGCAAACATACTGACTAGATAGGGAGGTAACAAAATATACTCATGGAGGAACTCCATGGGCCTAGAACTTAGTTACCAAGAAAAGCCACAACATCTTTTAAGCAGTGCCAGATCTCAGATCTCATACCCAATCCTTAAAACAATAACCTAACGAAACTACCTAAACTTTACCCTACTTACAGAAAATGAAGAATGGTGTCTTGGAGAGAGAGAGACATGCTTGTCCCTCTCTGTAGCTGCAGAGAACTCACCCAGAGAGACAAAAGGACAAAGGAAAAAAACCAAATTCCTTTGTCCGAGGTTGAAAGTCCCACCTACATTCCTACTGGTCACTCCACCTGGCTAGGTGTAGTTAACCCCTTAACCCCTAGGCTGCTGGCTAACCCTCATAATCATGACAGGGTCTGCCTACTGATTACCTCTGCTCTAGCAATTAAGCAACTGCTGCAGCTTGACCAGCTCTGAACAGCATCAGAGGCATTGGAGTTGTCCACCTGCAGTTTTAGAAAGCCAGCACTGGATCATTTCATACTATGCTTACATGTGGATATTACTGTTAAAAAACAAAAGAAAGATACTGAAGATTTGACCCAAGACACTGAAGACCAAAGCAAGTAGATTTTTCAAGCACCGTCCAAGTCAGAGAAAAGTCTTAACCCAGCTCTTATGTGGTTTACGGGAGACTCTTCAGGTCATGCACCTTAGCAAAGGAAACAACATTTCTACCATCTTGGGTGTATGAAATTAAAGCCTTTTCCAAGCTTAATGGGACTAATCAGGAACATCCCTATTAAATGTACATAATGTCTTACTATTGTAATTGGCATTGGTATACGACACAGTCAATTAGTTCTTAACCTTACCCTGATACTTCACTGGAATAGTGCCACTAAAATTCAAGAGGTCTTTAAGGGATCCATCTTTGAAAGCTGAAATCAAGAACAAGTTTTTTTTTTAGTGGGGTGAGGATTTTTTTTAAATATACAATATTCTAAGTAATTCCCATTAGTGCTTCATTCCACCTTTAAATAACTGTTGATTCCAACTTTAAGATGCATGCTGAAAATGAACATTTACCAGCAAATGTGAATATTTAATCACAGGTTTATTTCTTGAACGTATATACTGCACATAGTAAGTAATTAAACTCACTCAGGTCACCTTTCTCTTTGCTACTTTTTTAAACAGAATGTTACTTTTTAATTTCTTTACTAGAGACTTACCCAGCATTGCCTGTGTCCTTCAAGAAAGGGCCTTGCGCATGTGGGGGTGCACAGGAAGCGGCGGGAGTGGCGCCTGTTCCCCCCCCCCAAACCTGAACAGGACCTGTCCCCCCACCGCCTTCCTAGACACCATGAGATTGCTCTTCCGAGGGTCGATTTCCAGCCACTGCTGCTTCCAGCCCGAGGGCTGATTTAGCGGTCTAGTAAGAATGCACTGAATCAACCACTGATCATGCTCCTGTCGATTCCAGTACTCTACTGGGTCACAAGGAATAAGGAGCGTCAACAGGAGAGAAACTCTTCCATCGATCCCACCACATTGGGACACCACAGTAAGTTAAACTAAGATATGTTGACTCCAACTATACTACTCACAGAGCTGGAGTTAAATACCTTAGTTCAGTGGTTTCCAACCTTTAAGCATAAGATCACTTTTTGAATTTAAATACAATCCAGGATCTACCTCAAAACCAAACACCCTTGCCCCGCCTCCTTTCCATCCCTTGAGGCCCCGCCTCCTTCCCGTCCCTTCTCTGAGGCCCTGCCCCTGCTCACTCCATCCTCCCTCCCCTATCCTCACTTTAATGAGGCTGGGGGCAAGAGTTTGGGGTTGCTGGAGGGGTTCAGGACTGGGGTCAATATTCAGAATGCAGGCTCCAGCTGGGCACCGCTTACCACAGATGGTTTCTGAGTGGCTAAGGCAGGATCACCTCTGCCCTGGCCCTGCACCACTCCCAAAAGCAGCCAGCAAACTCTTTCCATCCCTGCCCCCCTCTGTGGAGACGGGGAACAGGGTGGAGGGAGGGGCACCCTGACATCAGCACTCCCCCCTTCCTCTTCTCCCTATGCCCTGCACAGCAAGCAAGAGGCTCCCAGGAGTGAGAGGCACTTCCAGGGCAGAGGGCAGGAGCAGCATGGAAGTGCTGAGAGGGGCAGATGAAGTGCTAGCACTTGATAGCCTCCTGGTCAAACCTCTTAGGATCACCTGTCAAAGGTTCCAAGATCTACCAGTAGATCCTGATCTACTGGTTGGTGACCACTGCCTCAGTTTAACACTGCCTCCTAGTATAAACCTGGCCTAAAGTTGGTGTGCCTAGACATTTCTTCTAGCTTACTCTTAATGTAAATTCATCAACTATGCTTAAAACTTGCTAAAGTGAGAAAGTAATATGGAATCCAGGAAATTATCAGTTTGTATAATCACCAATGTGTTAGTTTATTCATTTAAAAAAAAAAAAAAAACCACTCAGCTTAGTGTCATTAACTTACAAAAAATACTGTAGGAAATGAATTCCTGAATAAAAGCCACATGATATAAAGCTAGGAAGATAATTGAAAATTACAGTAATTTAGATAAGTTAAATTGTAGATAGGTAACTTATGAAAAGGCACAGTTCCACACAATCAACCAACCGCTGAAAGATACAATAAAAAATAACTAGATCAGATGCTTACTGTACGTGTCCATGGAGAATCTGAAGTTTGGGTAGACCTTAACAACATTCTTCAGTTCTTCTATGGTAAGGTCCCTGAATTTATACTGCACACAAAACAAAAAGAGGATATTTCAACATCAAAGATCCACCTCCTTCATTAAACTGGACAGGATGGGTGCGGAAGAATAAGAGAAGGCAGAAAGAGACAGCTAAGGGATTACCTATAGATTTGACATTAAAAATCAATTCTGAAACCGATTGGGCCATAGGATGCATAATCTTATCTGAATACCAACATCTGCAATTATATGTCTGTAAAATATATTTGAAAAAAGATGAAGCTGTATAATTATATTGTTTGCTAACAGCAAACTCTATACTGGCTTTCACAGAACCAATTATATTTTTAAGGGTTTTCGTAACAATTTCCTCACAAATATATGAAAGTGTCTGAAAAAAGTATTTTGGATTAAAATGTGGTGTTTAGTATCTTTCCCAGAAGTGAATTACTTTAGAGAGGTTGAGCAAAACCTATGGAGTCACTGAGTTGAGGGTGAAGGAAAAACCCAACTTTTTATTTAAGAAGTTAGCCACATTCTGAGGAACACGAATGCCTTTGGCAAAACCCGCCTTCAAGCTACTTCCTTTGAACCATTCCCACTCCATAGCTTCCAACCCCCAGACCGCTTATCCCCCCCCACCGTTTTGTAAACGTGGGACTGTTCACACTTCCAGGATTTAAACACTCTGCTCCAAACTGTGAGAAACTTGAATTTAGACGGACACCCCAACCCAGGAACGCGGGGCACTCGGGGGGCTGAGGAGAGCGCCAGGGGCGCGCTCAGGGGGAATGGGAGCGCGTGAGGCGTGTGGGGGGGGGGCACAGACCCGGAGGCGTGTGGGGGGGGGGGCACTCTGAGGGGAAGGGCGAGCCGGGGCGCTCAGGCGGGGAGGGGAGACCCGGAGGCGCGGCGGAAGGGGAAGGTAGAGCCGGGATGGGGGCCACTCGGGGCGAGCCGGGATTGCCCCGCTAATGCCCGCGCTCTGCCGGGCTCGCGGAGCCGCACAGCCCCCAGCCCTCCCGTCAGGCTTGGCAGCGGCTCGCGCCATCCGCTCCCCAGCGGGAGGGGCGGAGGGGACAGGAGCTCGGCGCGCGCCGCCCACCTTCCCCAGCAGCGACCTCAGCGTCTCCTCGGAGAACTCCATGGCGGCGGCTGCTTCCCGCGTTTCCTGCTACGCCCGGCCGGGACGGCAACTGCCAGGAGCCAAACCGCCGGCTCCACCCCCTGGCCCGGCACTCAGGGTGGGTGGGTGGACGCGGGCTGGGCTCTCCAGTCCCGCAGCCTGCGCGCCCCGTACCGCCAGCCTTTGTCCCAGCGCCGCCCAAAGGCCAGCCGGCTACCTGCAGCCCCGTGCGTGTTCCTGCTACATTGCTTAATCCTGGGTGCACGCCCCCGGCTCTTAGCCGCACAGCTGAGCCCTCGCTCATGCCCACGTCAATCGGCTCGTCTGTAAGGTGCCACAGGCCTGGCTCCTCCTTGTTTTCCCAAGCTAATAGCCCTCCACAACAGCTGGTGTCAGAGCGCAGCCAAAGACCTGGCCACCAAGGGACAGCAAACACCACATTTGCCACTGAGCAGCCAGCATAACAGGATACGCCTTGCCAGTCACCCACTTCTTGTTTTGTTTTTAAAAACCTTCTTGCCTTATGCCTTCCTTGCAGCCCAGTCCTGAAATGCTCTGCTGCTTATGAAACTGATTTCCAGACACCTAACTGGCTTTCTGAATGCCACCAAGGAGGGTGTGGAATAATCAGAGGTTCAAATATTCCTAGTGATGTACTCCTGATTAACAATCCAACCTTCCCACCCACCCCCATACGATTCAGTGCTGTAGTTGTCACTGAGGCCAACTGAATACAATTATAGTTTTTAGGGGAAGCTGTGTTTCATGCTAAAAACAGAAGACTTTTCATAAAGATTTCAGATTTGCATATCTCAAAAATGCATTCACCCATCAACTTCAGAAAGTAAAAACATCTATCTAGAGGCCACATTATCAATATTTCAGATGAAAAGTGGTTTGGGTTATTTATTCCATTTATTTATATAAGAACTTACAGGGGGAATCTCAGAGCTGTATGCATAATGGAAAGCAAACATCCCCAGAACAAATAAACACCCTACCAGAAAATACACTGCTGAATACACATCTCCCTGAGGATAATGAAATAGAACAAACAATTAATTACAGATGCTAGCCACAACCCTTCATTTATCTGAGTACCTTCCAGTATTGCATATTTAGAATAGAAATAGAATAGAAGTAGAATAATGATTGTGGTGATAAAGTACTTAATTTACCCAAAAAGGCAACTGTTTCAAATCTTGTTTGCCTCCCAAAATATTATGTGTAGACATGATTAATATAATATTAACTATTAACATGGATCCATAACAGACCCTTAACCCATCCATGCCTCTCTGTCATCACTGTTAAATGAATCCACAGGCTGGTCAAGTCTTACATTGACTATTGCTACTCTGTCCACTCTGATGCCAGAGCATATCCTAAATTCTACCCCTAAACGTATCATTTTCACTATCTATTTCAACCATATTACTTTTTCTTTGTATCCCTTCACTGTTATTCTCCTCAGATAGCTTTAAATCTATTTTCTTATGTTCAAGGCCCTGCAAAAATGCTGACCATTTTATTTCACATAGCTACTAATTTCATGCTTACCCTTCCATTCATCTTTCTCATGTCACATCTCTGATGTTGCTATGCTTTGAACAGGCTCCCATTTCATTATTTGCTAAGCAACCCATAATTTCTTGTTCATATTTTTACATAAAAATTAATGTGTTTTCCAGGAACACTTTCTAATGATAAAATGTTTTATTCTGCCTCTGGCAGAAAGGACAGTGATATTGGCTGTAGAGTACTACTGTATAGCAGCGCCACATAAATTATAACACCCTTTTATCATATCTTACACCATCAATAGAAAACAGAACAATTGCTAACAGGCGCAGAATCTGCATCTCTCACAGTAAGCAAGTACAGTGAGTTAGAGTCAAATGCTGTAGGGGCAGCTCTGAGATTAGTAGTAGAGGGATAAATCTTAAAATAACTTGAGGATTTGTTATGACTATCTTAGGGCAGAATCAAATCATTTAGATATCTGAGAGTGCAATCAGGATGAAGATATATCTCTCTTGCAGAGCTTTTCTGGGTATCCCGGAAAAGCTCTACCATGTCCAGGGAACAAGTCTGCTTTTCTGAAAAAAAATTAGGAAAAACAGACATTTTTTCGGCATCTCTGTTAACCTTGTTCAACAAGGAAGAAGGGATGTTCTGAAAGAGGGTTTTTTTTTCCCCAACATTTGGCCTTGTATAGATGGGCCAAATGTTGGAAAAGCCTCTTTCAGAAGAAAAGTGGAAAAAGATACACAAATTGTGGTTCGCAATTTGTGTATCTTTTTCCGACTTTTTTTGTAATGTTGACATAGCCTCTTTTTGAAAAATCTTTTTTTACACAAAAAATTCTTCTGGTGCATTTCTGTTTAGTGATAAAACTAATTTCTGGAACAGTTGCTGTTATCCTGTACTTGAAACTGAAGTCTATTCCTTCTCATTACTTTTTGCTCTACTGTCTGAGCAAGAGTGCTATTCATCAGATTGTTTTATCCCTAAGTAGCATGCCTTTTTAATGCTGACAGAAGCCATTCCATAGAATCATAAAAACATAAATGGAATGAATGTAGATCTTCTAGTCCATCTCCTTCCCAATGCATTGTCCAACTGAACGTAAGTTCAAGGTTCATAATGTTTGCAGCCAAAATAAATCTAGTTATCAGCAATTTGAAGGAAAGTAAATATAAAGATCGCAGAAGAGGTATTTTGCACCCCCATTTTTTCTAGTTATCACTTTTCTGTATTGTAGACTACTTTGGGGACAGGACTATGGGCTTGATCCAAAGGATAATGTAGTCAATGGAATGACTCTCATAGACTTTAAGCTCCAAGGTCAGACTCCCCCTAGATTCCTTGAAAGTTGCATCCAACAATATGCTGCATAGGAAGCACCCAGTATACATAACCCAGATACCACAGATAGTTCTTATGGGGTGATGGATCATATAAGTTACAGAGAACCAAACACCTGCTGGCTGATAACAGTTGCAGCCAAGAATAGCAAATGCTTACACTGCAGTTTCCTATGCTGAAAATCAAAGACTACAAAGAGAGCAAAATTAAGGAAGATCATCAGTCCTTCGAATAAGAGAATGTTCTCCTCTTGGCAAAATTAATACTTCTGTTGATGCTCTTCTGCTAGACTAAGCCTTTCAGTAGCATCTAGCTGTTATGAAAGTGAATACAAGATATTAGGCCACAATTAAAAATATTTGCCATTCAAAAAGTTTTTCTTTTGGGTTGATTGTACCATATCACAATATTTTTTGAAAAAATATGTAACATTAGTGGAGTTACACATATGTAAATAAAAATGGACTCCTTTCCAAGTATTGATGTCTCTTTTGTCCTAAGCTTTTGATTGATATTACACTACCATGGATCTGTTAGCTATTAGAGAAGCATGTCTTTCTGAAAGCCAACCCCCTGACTCTGAGCACAAACTGAAAGCCACCTTTGGAAATCTGCATGGAGGTCTGCAATATAAATGCCAACAAATTCCATCCCTAACTGAAGACATATTACTCCTCCTGCCCCCCCCCCCCGCCCTCCAGTTCCCTATTACAGGGAGTAAACAAGTACATCAATGAATTAAACTATAAGTAATTTCATAGTAACAGATTCCTAGAGAGAAGAGAATCTCCCTGCAAATCAGGTATTTTGTGCATTCTTGAATGATCATGACATATGGAAAGGGCAAGATCACAGGGAATGAGGGAAAAGGACCCATTCAGTTTTACAGCATATACAAAATTAGCCACCACTGCTTTTATTTTGCTGAGGTTATTCTGTTTTTTCATGCTTTTTGGGCAACTGTTATGTAATGAACTGTGTCACAATCTACTGCAGTGTACAGTTCCCTTCAGGTGCACAGTCCTTAACTGTACAGCTGCCACATAAAACCAACATGCTGGACTGCATACAGTCAGTTCTTTGAGAACTGGCATTTCTACTTCAACCACTTGGCACAAAACACGTGTCTGGCAAAAGCAGTGCATCTTGAGTAAGGAACTCCTGTGAAGGATTAAACAATGATTGTAGTCTTCTGGATGATTTTTGTTTTGGGAACGTCACTGAAGGAGAAATTTCACCAGTCATCAGGTTGGGTGAGTATAAAACCAAATATGAACCTATAGCAAAATGTTAGCCATTCCATACTAAAATAGATCACAAATAGTGCTAACAGATTCCATATTGCCAGATATTAAGCATTTCTGCACATTTCACTAGATGACAATTCAAGCTCTGGTTTTGGCAGAGGAGGCGGCAGATCTCTTCTAGCGGGTATAAATTTAGATAGTTCAAGAAGCAATGATAACCAATTTTCTCCATGAATCAATGTCCAAGATAAGATAGAAAAGGAAGTAATAATCCACTTTAGAGCCAATCTTGAATGAGGAGCATTTTTGAGTAAGACCAGCTGCTTTAAAATCTGCCCTTTGTACATAATGCAGCAATGAATTAAAGGAGTTTCCTGAAATGCCAACTACCATTTATACCCAGGGAATTAATATAACAGTTTGAATAATTTCTTTCTAACATGGGTGTGAAGAATGGTGGCATTTGGCAATGCCTCTAGAATACGCTGGGTAGCTGATTCAGAAGCACAGTGTATGAGGCCTTTTGTGACACGTTAGATTGCTTCAAAGCATTCCATTGTGTGCAACCAAAACAGTGCAGAATGTAACAGGTTGATTATGGTGTTCAGTAGCTGAATGCACTCTGTCTCTGCTAGTTTCACTGGCTGTCTACATGGACACTTACTGAGTTCAGGATTCTTCTGATTTTAACTTTTAAGGCAGTGATCGGCAACCTTCACAAGTGGCCCTCCATCTCAGTGGACCACAAAATTGTTGTAACCAAGATGGTTGTGTACCTGGAATTTGTGGATTGTGCTGATTGAACCATAGCAGCGCTTTGATTGGATGAGGAGGAAGTCAATCAGCAAGCACCTCACTTCACATGCCCTTGATTTAAGTGTGTGTCACGTTAGTAATACCGGCAGGAAAAAAACTATGCAGATGCAAATCACTGGAATCTGGCAACCCTGTATGTGGGCAACAGTACACAAAATGTGTCTCGGGCCATACAGAGAACCCAGATGGGCTGCATGTGGCTTTCAGGCCACCAGTAGCCCACCAGTTTAAAGGCATTTAGCAGCTTGAGTCCCAGCTGTTTTAGTTTCCAGCTCACTCAATTATACTCCACTATATAAGGTTCAAGAACTGATGTACACCTGCACTTAAAAGATAGGTGTTATCTGTATCTTTGTTCCTCTAGTTAGTATTATGGAATGACTTTTTTTTTTTTTTTTTTTTTTTACTGGAGAAGGTCTATGAAATTAGTTTTATTTTAAGAAACATTTCAAAACCTTGCGTCCCAGGACTCTTAGCTCATAGCAATAGTGTATGGATTTAATAATGTTTCCTATGCTTGTTCTAATCTTGTGCAGTTAAAATAATGTAATCTTTGGTTCACAATAAACATAGTCAAGAATCCTTGGTAGCTATAAATGCTCTTATTGCTACGTTAGCAAACTCTGAAATATTCATTTTTGAGTTTATAGGCACAGGCTTCCAGAATATTCTGAATTTATGATTATAGAGACTAGAGTAGTAATACTATTATCTACTATTTGCATAATTTATTTCCTGAACACAATATGTGAATGAAATGAAATAGAAGGCTACATTCACTGACTAAGTGTGCACTGAAGCTTCAATTTGCATTGACTCTGAACTCAATCTATACCTTCCTCAAACTCTAGGGTATTCAAAATCATACCTGAACTTTATGGTGCAAGATTTTATCTAGATATCATTGACAGGTTCTACCTTAATGCTCAACAGGTCATAATCCCATCTAACTTCTTTTATCCGCTCCTTAATAGTGACTATCTTGCAAACAAACTAACATTGTACTCCAAATATTACGTAGGGATCCCCATTTTTTCTACTATACAGTGGAGCAGGTGATTTATTAATTTATTTTAAATTTCTTACCTTATCTGATGAGCTAGCTATCATTACCAATTGCTCATTTCTGGCAGTTAGAGCAGATTCAGATTTAAGGAAGGGAGCTCTGTTGGAGCATATGCCAACAGACATGTTGCTTTCTGAAAACCATTTTAGGAAGAGAGTACACATGAAAATTACAGCCCTGACCCTTAATTTATGTAAATATCTACAGCTCCGCTGAAATCAACAGAGCAATGCCAATTTACCCCATCTGAGAATTTTCATTTGCACTCCAGAATCTCTGAATTTGGTTCCAGGTTAGTTTGATGGTAACTCTTAGCACAGAGGTTTTCAACCTGTAGTCTGCAGACTATGTCTGAGTCCCTACTATGGATGTTAAATTTAGTTTAATCAATTAATCGACTAGGCGATGGATTTTCCATCCATTAGTTGATAAGTGGGGAGCCACAGCTCTGCCTAACCCCACTGCAGCTCTTAATACATTTAAAAGGCAGGTGCACAAGAGGGGGGGGGGCCAGGAGGGCCAGCGCAAGCCAGGAATCAGTTGTCCTCACTCACACCAGGTCCCTCCCGCTTGGCTTCTGATTTTTAAATGTAAAAGTGAAGGAGCAGCATCTGGTACTGGGGCAAGCCGGGAATCAGCTGATTCCTGGCTCATGCCCAATCCCCACTACCTTCCTGCCTTCCCTGCCCACTGTCAAGGGACTAGTAGCTTTTGCTTATCAGACAGTCGACTGGTTGCTTACATCCCTAGTCCGTAAAAGGTTGTCATTACCACAGAATTGGGATTTCAACTGTTGTTCAATGACTCTTTGGGAATTCACAGATATCTCTAAGATCTCCTAAGGGGTCTGGACCACCATTCAAAATTTTTTAGGGATCCACAAGTGAAAAAAGGTTGAAAACCACTATCTTAACTGAATATGTGTCTATTAATTCCCAAGTGTGTTTACTACCTTGTGTGTTTGTTTATAGACTAATTCTGGCTGGAAAAAGAAAGATGATTCACGCAAGAAGTAATTGAAAGTCCAGCAACTGACAGACCAAAAAGCAGAGTTATTACCGGTATCAAGAGCATTCTATTAGAAATGCAGCTCTGCAGCTAAATACACACCGATGTACATCATCATTTGTTTTTAAAGAAAAATCCAGGCTGTGTCCAGTGACTAACAAGTAACAGTCCTCAACATGCTCAAGCATATTGTTCGTATTGTTGGCTTCACATAAAACAATTGAATGCCACTGTATCATAATTTATGTAAAAGTTGCTCTAGCTGTTAGACATATACTTAGGGCCTTACCAAATTCACAGTTTTTCCTGTAAGCTGGACACTTGTATGGCTGCTCAGGAGAGATTCAAATGCTGCCCAGATGCTTAGCAACATACCCAGAGACAAGTTTTTGTTTCTATGACTTCGTGCACATTAAAAAACTATTCCACACACGGATGAAATAAATCCACACACAGATGGAAAATGATGAAAGGGCACTTTGATTCATAGACATGAGAAACATGTCATGGACCGTGAAATCTGGTCTCCCCCATGAAATCTGGGATTTTGTATGCTTGTACCCTATATTATACAGATTTTACAGAGAAAATCAGTGTCTATCAAATTGGGAGTGCTGACCCAAAGGGGAGTTGTAGGGCATTACAGATTATTTTAGGAGGGTTGTGGTGTTGCCACCCTTACTTTTACACTGCTTTCAGATCTAGGTGGCTGGAGAGAGGCAGCTGTTGATTGAAGACTCAGCTCTGCAGGCAGTAGCACAGATGTAAGGGTGGCAATACTATGTAATGCCATCCGTACTTCTGAACTGCTGCTGCTGGTGGCTCTGCCTTCAGAGCTACATTCCTAGCCAGGGGCCACTGCTCTGCAGCTGCCCAGTTCTGAAAGCAGCAGCACAGAACTAAGAACAGCAATACTGCAACCCCTCCAATAATAAACCCACACTACCACAATTCCTTTGTGTGTCAAGACCCCCTCAAATTATACTATGAAATTTCAGATTTAAATAACTGAAATAATGAAATTTACTATTTTAAAAATCTCATGACTATGACATTTACCAAATTGGACCATACATTTGGTAGTAGCCTATTTATGCTCCAGTACGCCTTGACCCACAGAGCGTGGGAGATTGGGGGCTCCATATGGACTTGACATATTCAGAGAGAATCCAATTTCTCGTATCAAAATTCTGAGGGAATATTTAGCTTTGTATTAGGGTACCAGCCCTGATAGCAACTGCAAGCTCATATGTGGTTTCTAAATGTAGAAAATAGGGGTGAGGAAAACTTACCCTGCAGGATAGAATCTTAAGGTACTAAAGCACACTGATCCCAATCAAGCAAAGCACTTACACAGGAGTAGTCCTGATGAAGTCAATAGAACTACTTGTGCTTAAATGCTATGCTGAATAGGTGCCAGAGTTTCCAGCACTTTGAGGTCACGAGTCCTTGATGAACCAACTTCGGGAGACTCCAAAACCTAGAAAACATTTGAAACACCTGGGGATTCTTTTAAATACACATGACTGATATTTACTGGGCAGACATCTCTTGCCTTCAACTGCTCTTTGCTTATTTTTTGCAACTATCTTTTCAACAAATTCAAGTCTAAACCTGCGCAGAACACCATTGCTCACCTTCTCGCATGCACAAAAGTACAGAAGAACAATGTAAGATGAAGTTAGATTATTGAATTGTTAGATGTTTTCAGAAGAATTGCTGCCCTGTTCACAGTGAACATTTGTTAAAGCTGTGCGTTTACAAGGTTTGAGAATACCAATGCTCTGCCCACATTCAAGATAATGGAAAAAATCAGGTTTGAATTTTACCCAGTCAATCCTTTATAGTTCAGAAGTGTTTTCTGTGAAAGGAATATGTAATGGATCAGGGATGGGTAGAAAAGTAAGGCACATGAGCTACAATTTCTCAGATGCTGAGGAAGAAGCCCATCAGGCCTAGGAAACTGCTGAACTAGTCCAGAACACATTATCTGTTGAGGCCCCCTTTCAAACTATCAGTCTTGAAAACTCATTGTTTCATACTGTGCAAAAAAGAAAAGGTGTAATCCTCATCATATTTTAATTTTGTTCTCACAATATTAAACTGAATCCTCTAATGAAATGTATCCAAAAAAACCCTTAGAACTATAGGAAATGTGTTAGTAGTGTCCTTGAGATAAACTTTTCTACGAGTCTCTGCCCTATATTGGTATGTGATATAATGTCCAAATTAAGCTAATAGCAATAGAACTGATGTTCCAAGACATCTAAATTTGGACAGACTGACAGCCTCAGAGAATTAAGTCTTGGTGATAAATGAAGAACAGGATAATACAGGCAGCAGCAGCACTGGCTTCTAAGAAGGGGTAGGTCAATCTCTTTGCCCATTGTGGCTTGACCTTTCTTGGTCCTGGGCATTCAGCAAGGTGGCAGATGCTATACTGCCTCTTTTGGACAGGACTATAACTACATATTTTACCGCCTCAGCGCCATTATTCATAAACTACTTTTGCCGACTACCAATGCTGGATTTAAACAATCTCAAGATGCCCGGTGTCCCAGTGCCAGTCTTGTGACACACCTACTTACTTCCACAGAATATTAAAATAAAACTTGCACCATCCAGACTGAACAGGCTAAATGCGACAACTAAATGCATCACGTCAGCAGCGCTACCATGGAATCCTAGCTGGAGCATAAAGACAGGAAATAGGAATTGGGGAAATTAACATTTTCTGCAAAGGTGCTTTATTCTACGAAGTTCCTTATTTATATTTTTTTATAATTTTTTTTAAAAACACACCCCTCAAGTAGCTAATTCCATGCCCCAACCGATTGTGATGACAGTACCATAGCATGGTGCATATTGATACATTAGTTGAAATGCAAGCCAGCTCTTATTCTGTTTACTCTGAACATTCAGCACATGCTACTGACCTTGGCAGGCTTCCAGTACCACATTTAAAAAGTCTGGTAACATGGGAGTGCTGAAAAAGACTGCTTTTTATGACTGGGCCTCAGTCATATAAGACTCATAGGCTACGTCTACACTGGCATCCCTTTCCGTAAAAGGGATGCTAATGTAGACTTTGGAATAGGCAAATCCACGGGGGATTTAAATATCCCCCGCGACATTTGCATTAACATGGCTGCCGCTTTTTTCTGGCTTGGGGATAAGCCAGAGAAAAGCGCCAGTCTAGATGTGATTCTCCGGAAAATAAACCCTTTTCCAGAGGATTTCTTATTCCTACTTTCAAGTAGGAATAAAAGATCCTCCGGAAAAGGGTTTATTTTCCGGAGAATCACGTCTAGACTGGCGCTTTTCTCCGGCTTATCCCCAAGCCGGAAAAAAGCGGCAGCCATGTTAATGCAAATGCCGCGGGGGATATTTAAATCCCCCGCAGATTTGCCTATTCCAAAGTGCTACATTAGCATCCCTTTTCCGGAAAGGGATGCCAGTGTAGACACAGCCATAGACTTTAAGGTCAGAAGGAACCACCATGATCATCTAACTCAAGCCTCACCCACTCCTGTAATAAACTCCTAACCTCTGGCTGAGTTACTGAAGCCCTCAAATCACTGCTTAAAGACTTCTAGTTACAGAACATTTAACATTTACACCAGTTTAAACTTGCAAATGCCCTGTGCCCTATGTTGCAGAGGAAGATGAAAAAAACTCCAAAGTCTCTGCCAATCTGACCTGGGGGAAAATTAATTCCTTACTCCATATATGGGGCATTCACAGTAAGACTCTGAGCATGTGGGCAAGACCCACCAGGCTGATACATGGGAAAGAGCTGTCTAATTCACAGCCATACCCCATCTAGTGTTCCCCAACTCCAGCAGTTGGGGATTTTTGTTACTGGAAATTGCCAATGGGCCACATGTCCCATTGTAGGTAGTCCCATAATACCATCCCCTCCATACACTTATCTTGGGAACCCATTACATTCCAGTCACACGGTAGGGTTCAGCATCCACCAACTTCCAATGCCTATCATTACAAGGACATTTTTCATTTTAACATTATAGGTCATCTTCACATTAGTTGAATCTGTTCAAGGACTAGCTGAACAGAAGGAGTCATTTTTTGCTAAGATGCAGCACACCCTGGTAGTTTGGATGAAATCTGATCTTGTTCAGAAAAGAGAATTGCAGTTGAGGCTATGCTAGAAATGCTAACAAAGCTGAATATGGCACAAATGGCAGAGAAGAGTAACATCTTACACTGGATTTGTAACTGGTAGCTGAACCAAACTGAAAGTTTCAGCATGATTCAAGCAATTCCAGTGTACACAAGACTCTAAACCACTGGAGTACAAGATCCTTTGTCTGATGTATACAAAATGGGCAGAAGTCCAATAAAATCTGAGGCGTTAGGCTTGAAACTCTAGCTGGATGAGTGCAAATAAATTCAGACATGGGCCCTTGTGCTGAACAGAAAAAAAAAATCAATGCTTTTATTCTCTACAATATCACTCTGGCACGAACATGCAAACATGCAAAACATTAACAGATGGTGTCAACATTTTGAAATGAACTGCAGTGTCATTTTAGAAACAAGGAATGAAATTTTGGCTACCAGTTTCATGGCACATGGAATGAAGCCTGCCGATCCAGTCACCAGAACCACAGTAAGGAACGGGAAGTTTTCAGCAAACTGAATCCAAACGATAAATCTATCCAGAAAGGGAAAACAAGCATCGGTGGCCTATCTTTCATTGAGAGGAAAATGAGGAGTTGGGCACAAACAGCATTGGAAATGCACACGCTGACCTGAAAAACTTCCCAATCTGCAGGAAATGGTGAGGAAAAGCCTGTTGAGGGAATGGAAACAGCTCAGTTGACACCAGCGCACAGAGCTGTGAATGAAGTTTCCAAAGGCAACTTGAGAACCAGATCTCTTCTGGGTAAAGCCGCTGGCTGTAGCCATAAAAAGCAACTCTCAGGCAGGGTTGGCCTAACATTAAATCAGCAATAGTCTAAGTTACTCTAGGAAACTGATTACAACCTGCACGAAGACAAAATTAAAATGTAATATGCTCAGTGTATCCAAGAATCTAGTGATCAAGAAATCATACAATAATTTCAAATAAATAGAACTGCAGTAAAGGAAACAAAACTTGGAAAAACACAGTTTAAAAGCAAAACAATGTATTATTAGGACACTATTTGATATTCAACTGGCAAAATATGACATCTGGAGTTAGTTTCTGCTTCCAAGTGTACCCCCAAAATCACCAACTCATTTGGTCCTCTCAAAAAAGGGAAGCAGATGACCCTATTTCTACTACCTTGCACCCCAGGTATTCATTTACCCTCATGCATGGAATGCAAATTGCTACCAAATCAGAATTGTACTGACATCCGATTTTCATGGGTATAAACAACCATGAGGGATGAGGTATTGGAGAAACAGGCTCCAAGTCTTTATATTTCTGAAGTTGGTCAACAAGAACATAAAAGCTGCATCATCATACACATATAGAATGGGAAGCAACTGTCTAGGAAGGAGTACTGCTGAAAGGGATCTAGGGGTCATAGTGGACCACTAGCTAAATATGAGTCAACAGTGTGACACTGATGCAAAAAAAAAAAAAAAAAAAAAAAAAGCCAACGTGATTCTGGGATGCATTAACAAGAGTGTTGAGAACAAGACTCGAGAAGTCATTCTTCTGCTCTACTCTGCGCTGATTAGGCCTCAGTTGGAGTATTGTGTCCAGTTCTTGGCACCACATTTCAAGAAAGATGTGGAGAAACTGGACAAGGTCCAGAGAAGAACAAGAATGATTAAAGGTCTAAAGAACATGAGCTATGAGGGAAGACTTAAAGAATTGGGCTTGTTTAGTTTGGAAAGGAGAAGACTGAGACACGATAGCGGTTTTCAGATATTTAAAGGGTATCACAAGGAGGAAGGAGAAAAATTGTTTTCATTGGCCTCTGAGGATAGGACAAGAAGCAATTGGCTTAAGCTGCAGCAAGGGAGGTTTAGGTTGGACATTAGAAAAAACTTCCTCTCAGGGTGGTGAAACACTGGAATAAGATGCCCAGGGAAGTTGTAGAATCTCCATCTCTGGAAATATTTAAGAGCAGGTTAGACAGACATCTATCAGGGATGGTGTAGACGATACTGGGTCCTGCTATGAGGGCAGGGGACTGGACTCGATGACCTCTTGAGATCCCTTCCAGTTCTAGTGTTCTATAATTCTATGATCAGAGCTGAAACTCTGCATGGCACACTATTCCACCAACTCTCCCTGGAGGCCCCAACTTGCCAGCAAAACTAGGCAAAAAGTCTCAAATAGGTTGGGCATAAGGATGGAGTCAGCACTGAATGGAGGGATGGTTTGTCACTGTGCAGTGTCAATGTTTGCTTTTTAAACAAGCCATCATATGGAATTTTAAATTTATTTGCAAGGCTGGTGTTGGGTTACTGCCTACCATTTCAGGAGGTATTTTTAAAATAGAAAATGTCCAATCTGTGCCCCTCTATTAAAATCGTCTGAATTGAGAGTAGAGTGGTACTTATACAATTGTGAAGGGTACTGAAACAAACCAAATAAGAGTGTACAAAATCCCTTTCTCTTATAATAAATGGAACAGATGAAAGGAAGGCTGCAGTTTTCAATCTATATTTTGATTATCCTAAGAGATACTCATTTGAAACTATAGAAAGTCACAAGAATACATTGCCATATATCAAGATAATAAACACTACATCCCTTCCTGAATGGCTGAGTTACATTGCTAGATTTTCATATATTCAGGTTGGCTACACAAGCAGTTTCTCTCCCTTTAGGACAACTGGGGCTCACCTAGTATCTTGTAAGGAGTCTGGGAGAGAAAAATAGCATAAATATTCTATAAATTAATGCAAACCAATGAAAAATATAAATAAAATGTTTAATGTCTGTAATTTATACATATGCAAAACTTTTATCTGCACTGTGCATGTGCAAAAAGTATATACATTTTCTTGACAGCACCCAGAAAACAGTTAAGCTATGTAAGTTTTTACGCTATTTGTCACATTGTGTAAAAAACATTGTGCACAAATGAAACCCTCAAAGAAAATCATAGGCTAACACAGTAAGCACTCAATTACGCACTGACAATTCAATATTGCATCACACTCACCAGAATAAATAAAAGTCAAGTACATTCATCACAATTTAAACACCAGTCTCTCTCCATATATTTTCTTTCTGTGTTTTGGTCTCCTATATTTATCTCTTATATTTATAGAAGTATGTTTGAGATACTAGATTGAGTTTCAATTATTAAAAAACAACCTTTCCTGCACAAATTTAGGGATTACACAAAAATAATTCCAGACTCCAGTGAAGAAATTATTTCACATACATTGAAATATTTCTACTTTAAAGCACAGTACAGAGTTGCACACTAAGGCTTCCTGTGATGTGTTACCCTGACCTCCCGAGGTCACTGCTGTGAAGTGTAAGTACAGCTGAACTGTAAATACAAAACATTTTCAAAAAAGTCTAATACAAAGTGCCCTTAAATGACTTTTAGTAATATAAGTAAAGAAATAGCTACTGTACTTGTGCAGTTGAAGTCTAACCTGGAAAGGTTTTATGAAAACTTATTTCAGACAACCAAGTTTAAAGTATATGTCATCTGTGATATCAGAAACAGACTAACCTTTATTTTTATAGACTCCTTCATTCATGAATAGATTTTAGACACAATTTAGTAAAAAAAAGGCACATCTTCAAACAAATATCTGAAAACCCAAACAAACATTTAATTATGAATAAAGTCACTAGCTTAAATGTAATCCTCATAAGCAGGAATAGGTGGTTGAGTATTTTTTGTTTTTTACTCCAAAGTCTTTTGAAGAGTTATCAGGCATTGATTACATTAACAAAATAAAATTAAGTATCTGGTAGAATAAACAGATTTTTGAATTTTAAGCTAGGATTTTTTTAAAAAATAATGTTTTAGTATTTTTCCAACTGATTTACAAAGAATGCAGTAAATGTACAAAGACATGTTAATTAAAATCTAATTGTACAAAATTTGCAAAAACATTAGTAGCCCTTACCAGCTAGGAGAAAATATTTCTTGGATGCTAAGATTACAAAGATTAATTACGTTTTTATATGAAATATTAAGAACAAATTTTAAACCATGATTATTTTTGTGAGGGAACAAATAGAACACAAGATGTACTGTGCTTGAGAAAGACTGACAACAGAGACTATATTCCAGTCATCTTCTACAAGACAAACAACAACCAAGTGCTTTCAAGATTAGAGAGTTCAACAAATCTTGTAATAGTGATTAATTACAACATCACTGCCAATCAAATGAGTTAAAAAAGGATAATCAGGATTTTATTTCACCTATTTTTTTATCCAAAAATGCAGATTTAGCTCTAAATTGAATATTTTGGTGGTGTCATTTTCTAATATACACTTCAAAATTTCAGTGGATCAAATAGTGTATTTTTTCCCAAAGATTTTTCAACAATTCAGATTATTGTTTGTGACTAATATAGTTATCTGGGATGACCAAGATCTAGAGGTTCAGTTCAGTTTAAAAATTAAAAAAACAGCAACTTCGTCAAGGTCCCAACATTCAGTCATCGTCTGAGTGGATAATGGTAGAACGACAGCAAACAATTTCAACTGGTCCCATTAAGAAGAGGCAAACATACAATAACACATAAATAATCAACCAATGAGGTTACAGTATCTTGCATTATCTCAAATATATTGAGCAGGTACAATAAAGATGGACCTGTTTTTAAGTTATGCAATATACCATTTTTAAAAATACAGAGGTACACTGGTAGTTACCTTCATTTGGATATCTCTGTTAACTAAAACTACATAAACCTGTAACGACTATCCAAAGGGTTCATTCATTTTAGCAATGAGTTGAAAAGGTGGACTGCTACACCACTGCCAAAACCAGTTTATAATAGGGACAGTACCTCTTTTTTCCTTACGAGTCAAGTCACCTGCTAACCTGGTGCTTCCATTTTGATGCTAGAAATGGTATTTCTGGAGGCAGCAATGAGACGAAATACTCTCTGATGGAATAAGTTCCCTTCTTCCTTGTGCGTCTTCTCGTTTTGCATGCAATTTCTCTTCCCCCAACCCTTACGTATTCCTTAGCCAGTCTCTTCCACTTACCCCAATAACCTCTTAGCACTATGCCAAATGCTCCTGGCATTAGAAGTTAGCAATAGTTTAAGTATCTAATGGCAGAAGTACTACAAATGGTGAGCTAAGGCTTGAAGCAGAGTATAGTAGTGATACTTCAACTTTGCTGAGATTATATATCATAGTAGCCTGGGGGATACAAAGTAATGCATCATTAAGTTAGGACTGTGAACCTAGAGTGCAATCTCTGCAGATTTAGATGAACCCTGTGCCTATTATTTATATGCTTATTTACTGAGAGGAAACTTATCTTTGTAGTGCATAGTTTTAAATAAAGGTGCAATATTGGCATCAAAATAGAGGGAACTCTCTTGATACACATTACATTTAAATTTTTGGTTTGCTAAAATTAAATCAGAAGCATTCACTAGTTAATTCAGAATGACAATTGCCAAGTTATTTGATATCACAGAGGAATTGCAAGTGCATCTTGGCTTGATCAGAAAATATCTGAAAATTCTGTATTTCACACAACTTAACAACCATGTACTCTTCCAGACTTTGGAACTGCTTGCATAAATAGCTGCTTCATATTTTAAAACCCTGATTTTTAATGCAAGAGAAAACATAAGTGTACTGTACATTCAATATGTAAAAACAGCTGAAATTGTAACACCGATTTTAAAATTCACAAGCCAAAAAGTACAAGTTATAGACAAACACTGGAAATTCCTATTTTTCAGGAAAATTTTTTATTATCTATGTTTTACTGAAATAGGTTGGCATTGACATTCCAGACATAAAAACTCCAATGCAATCTTTTGGTCACACTGCTAAATGCAAGGTATAATGAATGACATGCATTTTTTAGAAATCAAAGGTTCTTCTGATTATTTAATTACTATTTTTGTTAAGACACAAGGGCTCTCAAATCAGAAAAACATTATTTTATTGCTTTAAACATCAGTGGCAATGGCTGAAAGTTACAACCAATTTGTTTTGAATAGAAGATATTTCCATATTTTGAGGGATCCTAACTCAGGAGATTTTAGACACACAAAGCAGTATCTTTATCTCTCAAGAATAACCAAGGAACACAAATGGAAGTCATATTTTTCACATGTCAATGAAGAATGCAAATCTGATTTACTGTTGTATGGGCCCATATATATCTTGCAAACCAGTGCATAGTTAGTCAATACTTCTGCTGGCATTTTTAACAACTAATTTAGTTAATGGAAACATTCATTAATAGCTTTTATTCCAAAAATCTGCATTAGTTTCTTTTTGTAAAAAATTAACCCTGGCAAGTATTAAAAATAAATATTTTTAGGGTTAAACTAAAGCCTTGTTTTTCAATGCCCTTTCCTCCCTTACATATTCTCTTGCTCTCCAATAAGCAAATAAAAACTAACGTACTATAACAGCTGATATATGGAGGCAAAAGGGTGACCAGGTCAAAGAGAACAAAACCACTGTAAATCAGTTAATGTGTCCTCAGCTTCTTTGCCTGTCTCTTACGCTTCAATTCCTCCTCTTCACGTCTCATCTCTTCTAGGTCCTCTTGAACACCAAGTCTCAAACTGTCAAATAAGAGAAGATATCACATCCTTTACACAATGCTACCCAGGAGACATTAACATGTACAAGTCCTGCTCTCCTTTTCACATAGAAAAACTAAGACACACAAATTCAGAGTTTAAGTTAAAGTAATACATACACCATGTATTCAAATATTTGTAGTTTGGCTTAAGATATTGCATTTATTTTTAAATGAAAGCTGCATGGTGTCACGTTATTGAATTGTGAGGGGAGCAGCCGGGTCACTGCTACACCCATGGGGGGGTGTTCACCCCAAAAGTGGTACAAAGGGGCCATGTGAGGGGTCAAACAAAAGCTTACTTTCTTCTGATTCTTTATCTGCTCTTTATATATCTGTATAATGTCTGTGTGTGGAGTTAGGAATCTGTACTCTGTATGGAGACTGGAAATCTTTCTGAATGTGCTTGAGTAATGGGCTAGGAATGTTTGCCTGTGGACATGCTAATGAGTGAAGCTCCAGCTACAATGGGCCTCTGAAGGCCAAAGACACACCTGGCCACTGGCCATGTGACTCCCTCCTGGCTTGGAAGAAGCCAGGAGGGGGTATAAGTAGGCCATGTGGTCGACTCCATGTTGTCTTCAGATCTGCTTCTGACCCCAGATGCGGCCTCGCAGGGAATCACGAGCCGGGAAGAACTGTGGACCCATCCTGCTACAGGATGTGCAACAAGGACTTTTAAGCCAGCAGCTATAACATCTCTGCTAGAGCCTGCATCGAGAACTGGGAAACTCGATGCATGTAATGTATGATTCTTTAACAACCTTACTCTCATGCTTTTCTTTCTTGTAGTAATAAACCTTTAGATTGTAGATTCTAAAGGACTGGCTCAGCGTGATTTGTGGGTAAGATCCAGAGTGTAAATTGGCCTGGGATCTGTGGATGGTTTCTTGGAACCGGGACAGAACTTGTTCAGGGTAGGTGGGATTGGGTTATAAGACCCCCCCCACCTGTGTATGAGGCCCAGGGCATCTGGGGCACGGATATTGCTGGGGTGTCGAAGGGGTTTTGCTCGTGAGGCTTCAGGCAGGCAGCTGAAGCGCTCTGTGGAACTGGTTTGTGGCCTGTTTGGAAAGTTCACCAGTCGGGGGGCTGCAAGGAGTCCCAAATTTGAGCAATTCGTCTTGAGCGGACACCCTCAGCTGTGTCCAGACCTGGCTCTGTCTGTCACACATAGTATCCAGAATTTTAAGTTTGATGTGTCAGAAAGATCTCTCTTCACTTCAAAACTGCACAATATGCCTAGGATATTTGGTTGGAAGCATTTTGAGGCAACGAGAAGATTTTCCAGAAGTGCTTTGCAATTAATACCATTCGTTCCTTAGACTTTTAAGGGGAGCATCTACTACCTTTAGAAATATTTTTTCCAGTAAAACAGGGAACCAGGTGATCAACCCTTGTTACAGGGTACCAATCAAATAGCTTGGTGAAGAAAAGCTGTTGTGTAGCATTCAGTAAAAGACTGGACACTGAGGCTATGTCTAAACTACATCCCTCTTTCGAAAGAGGAATGTAAATCAGGCAGATCGAAAATGAAAATGAAGCGGAGATTTAAATATCCTGCGCTTCATTTGTATAATAGCATCATAGCATTCTTTTGAAAAAGGGCATTTCGAAAGTGAAACCTCCATCTAGACATGGTTCTTTTGAAAAAAAAAACCCTTATTCGAAAGATCCGAGGAGTACAGGATCTTTCGAAAAAGGGTTTTTTTTTCCCTGAAAGAACCACATGTAGATGGCAGTTTCACTTTCAAAATACCTCTTTTCGAAAGAATGCTGTGACATGATTATGCAAATGAAGCGCGGGATATTTAAATCTCTGCTTCATTTGCACTTTCAATCTGTCTAATTTACATCCCTCTTTCGAAAGAGGGATGTAGTTTAGACATGCCCTTACTCCAGTGGTCCCCAACATGGTGCCTGCGGGTGCCATGGCGCCCTCTGGGGCATTTATGTGTGCCTGCTTAGTGACCAGGGACAGCCTGAGCCATTCTTGTGCCCTGGGCTGCCGGCGCATGCACGGCCCCCGCACTGGGCACACGGCGCATGCATGGCCCCACCTCCGGCAGCCCCAAATGTTGGGGCTTAGTTCCTCCAACTCCAAATTGCAGGCTAACTTTGTGAGAGGAATTGGTATACATGGGGACGCAATGAAGACCTACTGGCCATCCTTGGTAAGAAGCTGCAAGTATGTAATATCTTACACACCTTTTGAAGGACAATGTAAAGGCCTAATAATGGAAAAAGGAAACTTATGTAACTCTGCCTATATGAGTTCCAGTACTCAGCAATTGGCGTAAAACAATGAGTATGTTTTATAAATGCACCACATTCACTTTCAAAACTACCAGACTCTTGGCCTGTATCATTTTCACTGAAGAGAAGCCCCAGCTTTACATAACTGAAATTCAAAAATCTGCTTTCTTTTTCATTATTTTACACTACTATATTTTGCATTTTTGCGTCAGGACAATGTTTATATATGCACCTACTAGTCCATTCCTTTTTCCAGCTCAAGAATGAGCAAAATTCTACAATCTTTAAGTGATAAACTACAAGGGTTGTTAAAAAATTTTGACTATAAGACGCTCATGGAAGATTTTTGCCCTTAAGTTTTGTGTATTCACAAAGTTTATATTCAGGGCCAAATTTAATTTGCCAAATGTGCATTTTAATTCAACTGTATGTCTTAAAGATTCTAGCAGCAAACAGAAGAAACCTCTTGCTACCAAAACTTAAATCTAATACATACCTCCTGGCCTCTTCTTTCTGCTGTTCTTTCCAGCTGCTTTCCATGTAACGTAAGGCATAATCACTGTCATCTTTATACCTGAAAGGAAACACTTATATTTAATCCAATAGAATGAAAAAATATTAGAGTTAATCTATACTAATACAAATCAACTGAATTATGAACAGGCATGATTTTTTAAAATAAAACTATACCCTATCACATTTCTCCAAAAAATTAAAATCAAGTTTTAATCCAACAAATAATAAACATACTTTAACTTAACCAAGTATGTTAACCAACATTCAGGAGTGAATTACAGAAAGCACGTCCTGTCCTATGCAGCACACCTGACACTTGTGATGTTTCATATCTGTTGCAGTGCAAACTATATCACACCTGCTCTCACAGGTCCAAGTGTCCCTAAGAACACACAAAATGCCTAGTATTCTTCATTAGAAAACACATGTATCCATATGATTTAATCTTTGGATTAAAAGAAAAAGTTAAAAGATATAAAAGAAAAGTTCTTGACAGTATGCCAGGCTTTTTTTAGTCTATTAGAATAGTTTTACTCATTTCCTCACCTTGAACTATGATCGTTTAGTTACCCATCTTCTTGCCCATCCACCAAAAATGACAAATGAAAGTCAAGTAGAAAAAGTAGGCAACTGTTTCCTCCTTCACACAATTCAACAGTGTGAGGTGGTCACCTCTTGTGGTTGAACAATCATGATATTTTAATGACAGCCATACTGACTGGCAGAACAGCTATGGAGGAACAATTACAAGCAGAAGAGGATAATACGTTTGCTTCACAAATCTTCAAGTAAAAAATGTTCATCTGATAGTATTCAAAATAATAATTCATATGGTGGGTTATGTGTTCATGGCAACTCTATTAAAGTTGCCCCAATGTATCAAAGAAAATATGATTTTATCAAGACAAACGAAGTTTTTGAAATAACATTAAGTTTAAAAATATAGATTACGAAAGGAAGCAGTCTATGAAGTGAGGCAAATTATAGGTTTCAATTCTGTGCCAATGTGTGCATGTTTATTGTTCTATGCAACAAATATATCAAGAGATCTGACAAAGCAGTTAACACAAACTGAAGAGCTAGGCAAGAAGATCCTACAGTAAAACTCCAATTGTCCAGCATCCAGTGGTCCAGCACTCCTGATAGTCCGGGACCAACTGGAACCCGGAAGTGCTCCGGCCAGCCGGACAATTGGAGCTGCTCTGCCCCTGGCTTCCCCAAGTCAGCCGCTGGTCAGTTTCAGCAGCAGCTAACTTGGGGAAGCCGGGGGCAGAGTAGCTGGGGTGCTGCCGGGTTTGTCCCGCAGCACCAACCCTCACCTGAGTGGCGCTGCGGGACAAACCCAGCAGCACCCCAGCTGCTCTGCCCCCTGGCTTTCCTAAGTCAGCCGTTGGTCAGTTTCAGCAGCTGCTGACTTGGGAAAGCCGGGGGCAGAGCAGCTGGGGTGCTGCCGGGTTGGTCCCGCAGCGGTGCCCTCTCCCACACTGCGCAGTTCCCCGCCGACACGCCCCGCTCCCTAGACCTCTCATAGCCCGCCTTCCGGTACTCCAGCATATCTGATAATCCGGCACCCCCTGGGTCGTAAAGGTGCCGGATTAACAGAAGTTTACTGTATAATGTTGAATACAGAATAAATA
This sequence comes from Pelodiscus sinensis, assembly GCF_049634645.1. Lineage (NCBI taxonomy): Eukaryota > Metazoa > Chordata > Testudines > Trionychidae > Pelodiscus > Pelodiscus sinensis. Next base: position 113,492,165 of record NC_134714.1, read on the forward strand.
TTTAACATTAGAGCTCCCTGCTACATTTCCCACTCCTCTGCGCCCTGGCTCCTGGATGAGTCTCCGCACACCCCCGCCACTCCCTGCCCTGGAGCGCAACCTCCCTATACCTGGGTTCTGTGATCCAGGAATATCCATGGTTCTACCGGACCATGAATGTTGCTGGACCAGAGAGTCCTAGTTAAGGGATACACAACCTGTAGTTCTTTTTTGAAACCTGTTAAAGTCCTGGTTTTCACAACATCCTCTGGCAAGGCATTTGAGAGGTTGACTGTGCACCAAGTGAAGAAAAACTTCCTTTTGTTTGTTTTAAACCTGCTACCTATTAATTTCATTTGGTAACCCCTAGCTCTTATGGGAATAAGTAAATAACTTTTCTTTCCACATCAGTCATGATTTTATAGACCTCTATCATATCCCCCCCTTAGTATCCTCTTTTTCTAAACTGAAAAGTCACAGTCTTTTTAATCTCTCTCCATATGGGACCCATTCCAAATCCCTAATAATTTCTGTTGCTCTTTTCTGAACCTTTTCCAATGCCAATATATCTTTTTTGAGACGAGGCAACCATATCTGTATGCAGTATTCAAGATGTGGGCATATCATGGATTTATATAGAAGCTATAAGATATTCTCTGTCCTATTCTCAATCCCCTTTTTAATTCATTCTAACATTGTTTGTTTTTTTTTGACTGCTGCTGCACACTGCGTGGATGTTTTCAGAGAACTATCCACAATGACTCCAAGATCTCTCTCTTGAGTAGTTATAGCTAAATTAGTTCCCATTATTTTGTATGTATAGTTGGAATTATTTTTCCAAAGTGCATTACTTTACATTTATCAACATTACATTTCATTTGCCATTTTGTTGCCCAATCACTTTAGTTTGGTGAGATCTTTCGAAGCTCTTCACAATCTGTTTTGATCTTAATTATCTTGAGCAGTTTAGTATCATCTGCAAATTTTGCCACGTCACTGTTTACCCTTTTCTCCAGATCATTTATAAATAAGTTGAATAGGACTGGTCCCAGGACAGAACCTTGGGAGACTCCACTAGTTACCTCTCTCCATTCTGAGAACTTACCATTTATTCCTATCCTTTGTTTCCTGTCTTTTAACCAGTTATCAATCCATGCAAGGACCTTCCCTCTTAAATATTCATGAAAAGACCTTCTCTCTCTATTAATAGACCCTCTCTTCAGAGATGTCTTCGTCCAATCCATGTGCTTCTCCACACCCGTCGGCTTTCCCCCAGCCCTTAGTTTAAAAACAACTTTTAAAAGGTCGTAGAGTAAAGCGCGAGCAGTCTAGTTCCATTTTGGTTTAGGTGGAGCCCATCCTTCCTGTATAAACTCCCCCTTTCCCAAAAGATTCTCCATTTCCTAATAAACCTAAACACCTCCTCTCTACACCATCATCTCAAACACATATTGAGACTCTGAAGCTCTGCCTGCCTACCTGGCCCTGTGCGTGGGACTGGAAGCATTTCAGAGAATGCCACCATAGAGGTCCTGGATTTCAATCTCTTTCCTAGCAGCCTAAATTTGGCCTCCAGGACCTCTCTCCTACTCTTTCTTCCCTGTGTCATTGGTACCTACAGGTACCACGACCACCGGCTCCTCCCCAGCACTACACATAAGTCTATCTAGGTGTCTCAAGAGATCCACAACCTTTGCACTAGGCAGGCAAGTCATCATATGATTCTCCTGGTCATCACAAACTCAGATGTCTATATTTCTAATGATTGAATTCCCCAGTATTAACAGCTGCCTTTTCCTAATAACTGGAGTTCACTCCCCCGGCGAGATATCCTCAGTGCGAGAGGATACCACATCATCTGGAACAAGGATCGCAACTATGGGATGGTTTCCCTCTACTCTAATTGAATGTTCTCCTTCCCTGAGACCTTCATCCTCCTTAACAGCACAGGGGCTGACTGGAGGTGGGACAGTTCTACAGTGTCCCGAAAAGCCTCATCTACGTACCTCTCAGCCTCCTTTAGCTCCTCCTTTAGCTCCACCCTGGTCTCCAAAGCCCAAATGCACCCAAAGGGCCAGGAGCTCCTCGCATCGAATGCACACATACGCCACCTGTCCACAGGGCAGGTAATCATAAATGCTACATTGGGTGCAATAAACAGGATAACCCCCACTCTGCTGCTGGGATTCTGCCTGCATTCTCTCTTTCAGAGATTATTAGATTATTGATAATGTTTTGGTTATACCCGATTTAAATAAAAACCTATCAGGATTCTTTTCATTTCCAACATTTAAAAAAAAATCCTTCTTACTGTCCTTAATTCTATTGGCTTGTGATGGGGCGAAGTAGCCCCATACTGAACTCGCAGGGTTCAGCCACGGATACCTGACTACAGAGGCCCTGCCCCCGCAGCCCTAACAAGCATGCCCAGGCTGCAGCTCAGCTATAAAAGCCTGGGGAGAGGCTCAGTCTGCGTTGGCAGCCGGAGGGGAAGGACACAGGAAGGGATCTCCTGACCAGCATCAACCAGCAACTCCAGGAGAAGCCAACGAAGATGTTGGGGCCAGTTGGGATGTCTCCGCGGTCGTCCACAGAGAAGTCGCCCCTGGGAATGTGGAGGACCCCGCGAGTATGTAGGAAGAGACCCTGTTAGACCATTTAGGAAGTGGCCCAGGAGCAGCCTCTCGCGCCCCAGGAACCTCAGCACATTTTGGTGGGATTCCCATCTAGGGAGTAGCAGGCCATCCTGCCACTCACAGGGCCCTGGGCCAGGACCCAGTGGAATAGGGCGGCCTGGGGACCCCCTACCAAGGGGGCAGCCTCAACCCATCAGTGACCTGCTGTCGCAGCCCCTGCAGCCGCGTCGTAAAGGGCCGATCAGTGACAGTGCATGGGGACTTGTGACAGTGAGCCCTACCTTAAAGGGCCAACTGGTGGCTCTGTCTAGAGACTTGGGCCAGTGGGCCCTGCGTTAAAGAGACAGTCACTAACTTTGCACAAAGACCTCGGCCAGTGGGCCAACAGGCCCTGCCTTATGTTGTGGAGAGACTCGGGCAGGTGGGCCCTGTGTCAATGTGACTTTTTAGAGAGACTCGAGGCCCTATCCCCGCCCTCCAAGGGTGGCCGAAAAGGCAGCACTGTGACAGCTATAGCTATTTCCTTGTCCCTTTGCTTCCATTAACAACTTTCTGCTACAGCAAACTTCCGATAATCCGGCACCTTTGGGACTCAGGGGGTGCCAGATTATCAGATATGCCAGAGTATCAGGAGGTACTCTGGCAGGGGGGCTGTGACGGGTCTGGGGGGGAAGGAGAGGTCTGGCGGGGAACGGTGCAGCATGGGGCGAACCGGGTGCTGGTGAGGGGCGGCACTGCGGGACCAACCGGGCAGCACCCTAGCTGTTCTGCCCTCTCTTCCCTAAGTCTGCCGCTAGTCACAGTTTCAGCAGCGGCGGACTTGGGGAAGCCGTAGGGCAGAGGAGCTGGGGTGCTGCCAGGTTGGTCCCTCAGCACCGCCCCTCACCTGAGTGGCACTGCAGGACCAACCTGGCAGCACCCCAGCTGCTCTGCTCTGCTTCTCCAGGTCTGTAGCTGGTCAGTTTCAGCAGCAGCAGCAGCAGACTTGGGGAAGCGGCGTGGAGCAGCTCCAGTTGTCTGGCTGGCCAGAGCACTTCCGGGTTCCAGTTGGTGCTGGACTATCAGGAGTGCCAGACCACTGGATGACAGACAATTGGAGTTTTACTGTATTCCTAACTTTCAACTTATTTTCATCACTGTTAATGTTTCCTTTCTTCCATTTGTTAGATATCACTAGGGGACAGTACCCCCCTGCTTGCTACGCTTGCCCACCCCACTCTCTGGGGGTAGACAGCCCCAGCACCTGCTCCCACCACCAGGGAGGACCAGGCTGAGATGTGGCAGCCCCGGCTTGCCCCAGGTCTCTCCCCGTGCCTGCTGCTTCCCCCCGTGCTCCTCCCAAGGCCAGGCTAGTCCCGGCTCTCCCCACATCCTGGCCACCAGGGTTCAGCTGGGCTGAGGCTCGCCCAGCTTCATCCCTCCATTTGCTGGGAGTTGGGCCAGGCTGAGGCTGACCCAGCTCTCTCTCGCTGGCTGCCGGGGGGTTGGGCTGAGGCTCTCCCCCCCACTTACCCAAGGACACCCCGACTCTTGCCCTGCTCTGGTGCCTTGCCACCCCACCCACCAGCCCCAGCTCTTCCTCCCTGCCCCAGCCCCGAGGCTGCCTGTACTCTTGCCCCACTGCCTTCTCCCCTCACTCACAGGCCCTGGCTCTTTCCTCCCCTCGGCAGCCAGGGAAGGGGGCCGGTCAGTGTGATGCTGGCCCAGCCCTCCCCCCAACCTAAGTGGTATGTGAGGGGACTGGGGTGCAGGGAAGGGGTGCAACTTCCACCGCCCTGGATCACCAGAGAGGGGGAGACCTTGGAGAGGGGGATGCCCCCCTGGAGCACCGGGGGGAAGGAGGGGGAAGAGGAGAGGCTACATGGCTTTCAGCTTTGCCCCCCCCAGCATAGGAGAGAGTGGAAGGGATAAGAGGAGAGGCTGCACAGCTCATGAACCCTCCCAGAACACCAGAGGGGGAAAAGCCACGTGGTTTGCAGCTTCAGTCTCCCCCTTCCCCAGAGCTCTGCGGCCTCCTCAGCCCTACGCAACAGCTAAGCACTGGAGAAAGGGGAGGGAAAGAGAGAAGGTAAAACAAGGCAGGATGCAGAGTTACGTGATGACCTTATTCTGTCATACTGCAGGAAAAGTTTTTTTAATATATAGAGAGAATTTTTTTTATAGTTGTATTCACTTTCCCTCTTATTCAGACTTTTTTTTTTTTTAACCAACGTGGCCCTTCATCTCAGTTGTTGGATTGTAGCTTTTGGGGCATTTAGTAAGATGTTTTTAAACTATCCTCAATTATCATTCACATTTTTTTCTGATTAAATTCTCTCTCCTGCTGATTTGGCTCAATTGTTTTCAGCTTTGTACAGTTGGCTCTATTAAAGTATATTAAAGCATATTAGAGGCAGTCCCCGACTTACGCGGATCCGCACTTACGAACGGGGCTCTCTCGCCCCGGAGCTCGAAGGCAGCGGTCAGCCACCTCGACCTCCGGGGCGAGAAAAGCTGCTCCCGGTGCCCCTGGTCTGCTGGGGACCGTCTCCAGCAGACCAGGGGCATCGGGAGCAAAGCCGCAGCCCCGGCAGGTTTGCTCGTGGTGCCCCTGGTCTGCTGGAGATGGTCCCCAGCAGACCAGGGGCACCGGGAGCAAAGCCGCAGCGGTGGCGGGTCCCACGCCAGAGCAAAGCCTCAGAGGCGAGGCACCCCGCCACTGCGCCTTTGCTCCCCGTGTCCCTGGTCTGCTGGGGGGGGGGGGGGGGGCGCAGACCCCCCTCCCCCCCCAGCAGACCAGGCTTTTGTTGTGGACCCTGGGGCAGAGCAGCTGGGGCGCTGCCGGTTGGTCCCGCAGCGCCGCTCTGGGCACTACTGGACCAACCCGGCAGCACCCCAACTGCTCTGCCCCAGGCGTCCTGATTCAGCCGCTGCTGGTCAGTTTCAGCAGTGGCTGAATCAGGATGCCTGGGGCAGAGCAGATGGGGTGCTGCTCTGCCCCAGGCATCCCCAAGTCAGCCGTTGCTGAAACTGACCAGCGCTGACTACAGGAAGCCCGAGGCACAGTTGCTCTGCCCCGGGCTTCCTGGAATCAGCGGCTGATCAGTTTCAGCAGCAGCTGACTTGGGGTTCTTAAGTTGAATCTGTATGTAAGTCGGAACTGGCGTCCAGATTCAGCCGCTGCTGAAACTGACCGCCAGTTCTGACTTACATACAGATTCAACTTAAGAACCCCAAGTCAGAACTGGCGGTCAGTTTCAGCAGCGGCTGAATCTGGGCGCCAGTTCCGACTTACATACAGATTCAACTTAAGAACAAACCTACAGTCCCTGTCTAGTACGTAACCCGGGGACTGCCTGTATACATATATAAAAATATGCTTTAACAGAACCAACTTTACAAAACAAACAAGTAAGCTTTATGTATACACGCACGCTTACTTGTTTGGACTTTGTTTGCTTGCACATTATAAATGTGATCAAGTCATGATCATTTGAAAGTAAGCTACCATTAATTTTTAGTTCTATGATTAGTTATTATCCATTAAAACAAGTTTTAATAAAGAATTCCCATTCACCGAATGCAACACTTTGAGCTTTTACAATATCAGAAAAAAAGAGGTGGTCAAACAAAATTAATTTAGAATGGGAAAATATTCTTAATTTTTCTTACTTATTCCGATCATAGCCAAATATTTCTCGAATATGTTTTGATATTTCTTCCTGGGGTTGCCCTTCATCATCAATGAAATCATCCATTTCAGAATCATATTCATCGTCGTCATCGTCTATTTGCCTTTTATAACTTATAGGTGGAAGAGAAGGCCTTGGAAGACCTAAACGGAAAGAGTAAAATATTTATGACTTCTGTAATCCACAGGGCACTAAATTTTAATCAAAATGATTATTTTAATTATTTTTCTATTAATCTTTTTCCCCATTATTCCTCTCCCCTCTTCATTAGTGAAATCATTTATTTATCAAGAACTCCATGCAGAAGTATCTATGATTTGTGGTACAGTTTGCAGCTCTGAGCCTCAAGATAAAGTTAATAAAAATACAACTTTTTTGGACATTCCAAGAGTCTCAGCAAGATGAAATATTTCTTCTAAGCTACATAAACAAGCCAAGTTTCCCATCATAACACTCAACTGCATCCCAGAGGAACTTCCAGAATGAAAGGTAATTTATGCTGGAATATTACTCAAGCATGGAATTCTGAATACACTGATATGCAAAAATGCAATCCAATTTACAACTACAAAGATTTTTTAGCTTCACTTCCCAATATTAATAAGATGGAGTATATCCAGACAACACTTAAACATCCCAGGTTTGTTGTGGGATCTAGTGTCTTCTAAGTGCTTTGAGATCCTTGAAAAGAAGACACTATTAAATAATTAAGCAAGCACAATTTTAAATGACATGACTTCAGGAATCCTTCATTTCTCTACCTTTAGCCATTCACCCAGCCACCATTAAAAAGCAGCTTATGTTTAAAAGTTACCTGAAAGAGTTAATGTTTTGGCTGGCTGGACTCCCCTCCTTCCTATTTACAGTAAAACTCCAATTGTCCGGCATCCAGTGGTCCGGCACTCCTGATAAGTCTGGCACCAACTGGAACCCGGAAGTGCTCTGGCCAGCCGGACAATTGGAGCTGCTCTGCCCCCGGCTTTCCCAAGTCAGCCGCTGGTCAGTTTCAGCAGCAGCGGACTTGGGGAAGCCGGGGACAGAGCAGCTGGGGTGCTGCCGGATTGGTCCCACAGCGCCGCCCTCTCCCACGCTGTGCAGTTCCCTGCCGACCTCCCACCCCCTATCCCAGACCCCTCATAGCTCCCCTTCTGGTACTCCGGCATATTTTATAATCAGGGACCCCATGGGTCCTAAAGGTGCCGGATTATTGGAAGTTCACTGTATTATGTACTTTTTCTTTCCCTAGAAAAGACCACACCTATCTAAGGATCTTACTTTCTTGGATATAAATGTCAGATGAAGAGGAAAAAAATACTGCAATGAGTGGCAAGGCGAGAGAAAAAGTCGTTCTGCTATTTAGTGACACTCTTCCGAATGCAACATTGGTTATCAGACACACTTAGAAAAATCTATCTACAATTTGCTTGCAATTCTGACCAATTTCAACCCCAGAAGTGTGGCACGAGTACTGCATGAAACTTATTACATAAAACATGAGTTGCTGAAAACAGCATACCTTGTGGATGAAACACTGGTCTATGCCCTGAAGTAGGTCTCGTTCCATTCATCTGTGCAATACTTGGTCTCGAGACTAGATTTTTAGATGAGATTGTTTCTGATACAACAGTGCACTTAGGTTTTGGAGTTGAAACTGAGCTGCTACCTGGTCGCCCAGGTCCCACACCTGAACTGACTGACTTTGCAGGTCCTATCCCGACACCACTTCCTGGCCGCCCAGGCACCACACTGGCCCCTGGCCTCCCGGGCCCACCCGACCCCGCACCGCTCCCAGGCCTCCCGGGCCCACCCGACCCCGCACCGCTCCCAGGCCTCCCGGGCCCGCCCGTCCCCACACCGCTTCCCGGCCTCCCGGGCCCACCCGTCCCTGCACTGCTCCCTGGCCTCCCCATCCCGCTCGTCCCCGCACTGCTCCCCAGCCTCCCCGTCACGCCCGTCACCGCACCGCTCCCCGGCCGCCCGGGCCCGCCCGAGACTGCACCACTCCCCGGCCGCCCAGGCCCGCCTGTCCCTGCACTGCTCCCCAGCCGCCCGTGCCCACCACTCGTCCCGGCACCACTCCCCGGCCGCCCGTGTCCGCCTGTCCCCACACCACTCCCCGGCCGCCCAGGGCCGCCTGTCCCCACACCACTCCCCGGCCGCCCAGGGCCGCCTGTCCCCGCACCACTCCCCGGCCGCCCGGGCCCGCCTGTTCCCGCACCACTCCCCGGCCGCCCGGGCCCGCCTGTTCCCGCACCGCTCCCTGGACGCCCGGGCCCAGCTGTCCCCGCACCACTCCCAGGCCGCCCGGGCCCAGCTGTCCCCGCACCACTCCCAGGCCCACTGGTCCCCGTACTACTCCCAGGCCGCCCAGGTCCCATACTGCTCCCCGGCCGCCCGGGCCCACCCGTTCCTGTAATGCTCCCTGGCCTCCCTGAGCTGGAGTTTTTAGCAATTTCATGGTGGGGGGGTGCTGCACTACTCAGTTTTGGGTGGCTAGAACTAGATTTTTTCAGACTAAGTTCTTTAGCAGACTGTACTCTCTGAGCCCCATCAGAAGGTGTTTTTGAGCTTAATGTATGAGAGTTTGACCCAAATTTTCCTACTCCATTGACTGAAGATTTACTATGGATGCCACTAGATGAGCTTTTTAAAGATCCATATTGTGTAACTTTTGCTTTTTCCACTTGATTGGATTTGGAGGAAGATGATGACTTTGCATGTTTGTCGCTACACACTGGCCCACTGGATTTCTTATCAGCACCACACACAGAGGAGAAGCTGCCTTTTGAAGAGGAATGTTTATCCACTGAATTTTTGCTAAGTTTTGCATTTATAAACTCTTTATGAGAAATAATTTTTTTGGATGAACTTGATGCAGTTACATTCTTAATCTCTTTGTCAAGTTTTTTTTTCTCTTTCTGGGTTTCCTCCTTTTTGTTTTTCCTCTCCAAAAATTCTCTCTCTCTCAATTCTTCTGCTGTTCTTGGCCTTTCTTCAGTCTTTTTCACTACTTTTATTTCTACTGGTTCGTACTGTTTTTTTTCAGCCAGTCTCAGAAGATCCATAAAGTTCATAGGGTTAGGAGCACTTTTGGGAGGTGCCTTTGGTTTCACAGGAGCTTTGGAAGGTTTCTCTTCATATTCCTCTGGTTCATGCTCAGATTCAGTCTGACTATATTCAAATTGCTCTGCATCATCTTCTGTCCCATATTCTGCATCTGTGCATCGACTGACATTTTCAGAAGTCTGCCTTTTTTTAGGCTTCTCCTCAATAGGAATACCATTATAGCCATAAAAGTTGTCCTTTGTCCGTGAGGCCATAGCTCTTGCTTTGCGGTCATGTTTCAGTTCAACACGCTTAGCTAGAAGTTCCTCCTTCTTCCTTTTTGCCGCTAGTTCTGTAAAAGAATATGAGGAAAAGATTTTTCAGTCTAAGGTTTTTCTAATCTAAAATTTTAGAGATAATGAATTCCAGGAGAGTTAAGTAAATATTATGAAGAACATAGCTACAGTTCAGTTTGCATACAACTAGAGCAGAGGTGGGCCATAATTTTTGAAGTGACCCGGGGTAGGGCCAGAAGGGGAGGGGCCTAATCCAGAAGGGGCAGGTCCAGAATGCTTCTGGGCTTCCTCACCCCCAGACCATAGTTGGTCTGGGGGTGGTGAAGCCCCTTTGCCCCCCCCCTTCCCACTAAGCACCCATGCTCCTGGCGGGGCGAGACGAGGCTACACACACTCCCCCACCCCCAGGCCCTGATTGGCCTGGAGAAGCACGAGGCCTTCTCCCCCACTGCGAGCAGTGCTTGGCACTTTGAAGTGCCATGCACTCCTTATAGGACCAGGACAGGGCGAAGGAAGCTTCACGCAGCTCCCCCGCCCCTAAGCCCTGATAGGCCTGGGGGCAGGAGAAGCACGCGAAGCCTCCTCCTGCCCTGAAAGGAGCGTGCAGCACTTCAAAGTGCCATGCACTCCTCGCAGGGCCAGGGGGAGGGCGGAGGAAACTTTGCATGCTCCTCCTGCCCCCCAGGCCAATCACGATTTGGGGGCAGGGGAGCACGTGACCTCTCCTCCTGCCCTGCAAGCAGTGTGCGGCACTTCAAAGCACTGTGTGCTGATCACAGGACAGAAGGAAGCTTTGTTTGCTCCCCTGCCCCCAGGCCCTAATTGACCTGGGGACAGGGGAGCAGCAGGGTCTCAGCGGACTGATCAACCTGCTTGGTGGGCCGGATCCAGCCTGCAGAGACCCTTTTGCCCACCCATGAACTAGAGGGAACATATACCCAGCTTTAAAACACCAATGGTCTGAATAGAATGTATAGTCAAGAAAGATTTAAGATTAATCCAAATATGGTTAACATATCTAATTTTTAAAGGCATGATGTTATGATGTAAAGACAGGAAGCCCAGCTTTCTGTCACCATCAGACATGGCTAAATAAGCTTTTTCCAACATTAAAAGTTATACAAAAGTTCAGACTATTTTCCTGTGTCCTCTCCTGCTCCATGCTTATTAGTTCATTTCTGGCTGCTTTGACAGTAATTGCAGAAATGCTGTTGAGCAAACATTTAGATTCACAAAGAAGAATGTGTTCAGTCTTTAGGATCACTGCTTTACAAGGGTTCTGATTCTGCGGCAGTTATGTAAGGACATTCCAAGAGTGGGGATCTATAATAATAATAACTCAAAGGCGCATAAGGAGTAGCGTAAAAATGTAACAGAGTCAATCTCCAATAGGAATACTCTGAACAACTTTAACAGGTACCTTTTTGCCTAATTTCTTCTTCTTTCCGTCTCAGAAAAGCTTGTACTGCTTTAGATTGGACACCCTTGACTCTTGGATCTTTTTTGGGAGGGCCTACTGCCAAACTGTATCTTTTCTGCAAAGAGAAAGCAAACTGATCAGAAAAAAACAAAGGCTTTAATATTTATAGTAATTTTTACTAAATTGGAAATCACAATCAATGAGAAATTTAGGCTATGTTTACACTATAGACCTTAAAGCACTGTAATGTCTCCTATGTAGCCTCTCCATGCCAGCAGGTAAGAGCTCTTCTGCCAGCATAATTAAACCACCCACAATAAATAGTGTAAGCTAAATGGACAGGAAACGCTCTCTTGCCAACATAGCGCTGTTCACACCAGTACTTTTATCAGCAAAACTCATAAGTCAAAGGAGTGTTTTTTCCACTAGTGTAGACTAGGAATGTGCTAGTGTAGACCAGGAATGTCAATGTGTAGATGACTACACGATTAACCAACAAACCTGGGCTTATCAGTTAATCCTGTGGCCTGCACACATCCCCCTCTCCCACTTGCTGCCTCTGTATCAGAGGTAGCGGGTGGAGCCGGGGAGGCAGAGCTGGTGTCCATGGGAAGCTGACTTTTAAGATGGCTTCCCACAAGCACTGCATCTGCCTGCCCTCCTCCATCCATGCTGCTGTCTCTGATAGAGGCAACAGCGTGGAGGCGAGGGGGACAGGCAAGAACAGATACACGCAAGGAGTCTCTCAACACATCTGTTCCCGCCTGCCCTCCCTCCACTGCTTCCTACAGAGCAGTAGAGGGGGACAGGCAGGAGCCAGAGTTCAGGGAGGGAAGGGGAGCTGGCTTAACAGCCATCTCCTCCCAAACACCAGCTCCATGGAGCTGCCTGTGCGACCTCCCCCCCCCCCCCACTGCCTCTGCCTGCAGGGGTTCTGAGCCTGCGCCTGCCACAGACAGAGGCTGCTTCCCTGACCCCGCTTCCACCCTAAGCATTGGCTCTTGCCTGCCCCCACTGCTGCCTCTATGGGGGGGGACAAGTGGGATGGATACATGCGGAGAGACTGCCTGCAGATATGTGTGGAGAGAGCCTGTGCTGCTGCTTCTGATAGAGGGACTGGGGCCGGAGCACACTGGTTGCCAGCCCCACCCCTGGGGACTGTCAAATAGTCATGTAACCGCTAACATCTGATGTGGTTAAATGACTATTCAATTACACGCTATCTAACACCCTCAGTGTAAACAAAGCCTTGAAATATATTAACAATGAAAGGCAATATTCATTACACAAAAGACTTCAACAATAAATTAGGCTGGTCAGCACTGCTCAGGAACAGGCCTTATGTACAAAAGCCATTACAAATGAACTATTCTGGGCATAAAAAGGACAAGGAAGCAACAAAGAGGAAATGGATCAAAACAGAGGAGAGAAGAAAACTAGAGAGATGAAGAGGGGGAAAAACGAGAAAAGGAAGGGAGACTGAAAATGTTAGCAATAGCTACACTAGTGGTCTAGTAGAAACAGCCAGCAGAATGGACCCATAAGCAGCTCTGCACTCCCCAGCCCAGAGGGGGAGAGGAGTACCATGCACATCATACGAGCTTCTGTCTGGAAAATGAGACAATACATTTCATTCTTGGATGACTCTCCTTCCCAGACCAAAAGAGTCTACAGACTTCTTCCAGCCTTCCTTGTGTGACTGCATACAAATGGGAATCAATACAACTCCACTGACTCTATTTTATATGATACAAATCTGTGTTTGGAACTTAACACATTAAGAATAATTTGCATGTAATTTAATTTTGTAAAAAAATCAATTTACATTACATCCAAATAGGATACTCGCAGCCAGCTCCCTACGAATGGAACCAGGACCCAGGTGCTGGCTGCCACCCTGCACTGCAGGCTCTGTATCAGAGGCAGTACAGGCAGTCCCCGGGTTACGTACAAGATAGGGACTGTAGGTTTGTTCTTAAGTTGAATCTGTATGTAAGTCGGAACTGGCGTCCAGCTTTGCAAAGCCGCTACCCGAACCTCCCCGCAGCTTTGCAAAGCCGCGGGGAAGCCGGCAGCAGAGCAGTCCAGGCGCGCCTGGGCTGCCTCGCTGCCCGAGCCCCCCCGCAGCTTTGCAAAGCCGCGGGGAAGCCGGCAGCAGAGCAGTCCAGGCGCGCCTGGGCTGCCTCGCTGCCCGAGCCCCCCCCCCCGAAGCTTTGCAAAGCCGCGGGGGGAGGGGGGGCAGGGCGGGGGGCTCGGGCAGCCCAGGCGCCCCTGGGCTGCCCGAGCCCCTCCGCAGCTTTGCTCTGCGTCTTCCTGGTCTGCAGACCAGGGAGACGCAGAGAAAGCCCCAGAGTACACAGGCAGCAGGACCGCGAGGTCCCGCAGTCCGTGTACTCTGGGGCAGCCCTGTTCGTATCTGCGGATCCGACATAAGTTGGATCCGCGTAAGTCGGGGCCTGCCTGTAGCCAGCTCTTCAGGAGTGGGGCTGCAGTGGGAGCCCACAGCGCAGCCGGCTCTGCTCCTGGGGAGCCAACTGAAGTGCTAACTCTGCAATATAAGCTTTATATTGCAGAGCCCGCAGTGTGTAACCGCTAAGATTTTTCAGTGGCTACAAAATACAGGACTATGTAGCACTTTAACAAGATGGTTTATTAGTCTAATAAACCATCTTGTTAGTCTTTAAAGTGCTACATAGTCCTGTATTTTGTTTCAGCTACACCAGACTAACACAGCTACATTTCTATCAGTGGCTACAGTTACCTAATTAACTACTTTTAACATCCCTAACTTGCATTGACATAAAAGGTGTGAAACTGATGTCATTATTTCAGTTCCAGTGTAAAAGCTGTTAAGCATTTTGATTTAAGTGGTAACTGTCAGGCAGAACTTTTAAAGAGTGGAAGAAGAAAAAGGAAAAATATAGGGAATTCCACATATAAAATGCATCTGATGAAGTGGGTCTTTGCCCACAAAAGCTTATGCTTCAACACTTCTGTTAGTCTATAAGGTGCCACATGATTCCACGCCGCTTTTGCAAATCCAGACTAACATGGCTACCCCTCTGATACTTGACACATATAAAAGACACTCTTCAAACTAAAAAGGTTTAGAAAGAAAAAGAGGATCGATGGAGAAGATAACTGAAATAGGGAACCTTAGTTAAATCCAAAAGCAGCTGGGAAAACCCAAAGAAAAGAAACAATTTTAGAAAGTCTACATCTTCCTTTCTGCTAATAAATGAAAGACATTAGCTAACTGAATTGCTCAGTGATACAGCATCCTCCTGTAAAATTTTGAGATTTTCCCCATTTGACAGAATTGCCTGGGGAAGTAAGGCTGAAATTACAGCTGGCAACATGCTGAAATACACCATCACTTAGGTGGCTAGTCTCATTCAACAAATATCCCCACCATGACTCCTAATTAAAAAACAAAACAAAACACATTTCCCTGGATAACATCTGTAAAAAAAAAAAAAAAATCTATACTCAAATACCTAGGAAGCACAAAAACTGGTTTGCAGTGTGATTTTACATATGCTTGTCTATACCCAACTGGAATTTTTCAGCATTTGATTTCTGATTAAGACTGCAGCATACCATCACAAATGTTTGCAGTGTTTCATATAAAAATATGAATGTATGTTAAAACAAATATGTATGTACTAAGATTCAAGGTTTAGCAGGTCATTTCTATGCATTAGTATAAAAAAAAGTAGTCAAAATTGGTTATTAGAACACCAGCTGCGAGGCTCTTATTGCGGTTGTTTAAAAGTTGCCTTTTAGTAATTCCTGAAACTGCAAAAACAAAACTAAAAAAAACCACACAATCTCATTTAAGTAGCAAAACTTGACATTCAGCATCAAGAGCTTGCTACAACCTCAACGTATCTATGACAGATATGCCTATGCATAAAATGTCATATCTTCACAATCTGGGGACTTTTAGGGATGTGAAAGGTTAACAGGTAAGAATTACCCTTAATATGTGATGCTTGCTGGTTCCAATTAACCCATGGGGGAGAGGGGAGCTCATTGGCCATCCCTCCTTTAATTGGTTAACTGGTTACACATTGTGTTTGACCAGTTAACCAATTAAATGGGATTTTACATCCCTAATTCCTTTGAGTAGTTCTTAACTCACACAAACAAATCTTTGCACTTGCAATTGAAATTAGTGGAACTCATCATATTTGTCAGGACAACTAGAGAGAGTAAATATTTCTAGGATTGGGCCCTTCATTTGAAAGGTACCAGCCACAGTTTTGCTAGTAGCCCAATTTTGTTACTGGGTGCAAAATAAAATGTCCTAGTAACTAACCAGTTCAGAGGATCTGAAGTTTTTCATATCTGGTCTTTTGATTCAAATCCAACAAAGGTTTTGTAGTGGGTGAAAATACTGCCACATAACAGTATCAGAGATCTATGGGAAATGAATTGGCACCGCCAGTCCAGCTCTTATCAGACAGACACTGACATATCAAGATGATCCTTTTGTTGACGGTTTCAGGTATTAGACAAAAGCCTGAAAGTACAAAGACTGAACTACCCACTCATTCTTAAGAGGAAATCCTTCCAGAACAAGGCTGACGCACACTGATGAGCAATTTACAGAAACCTGCACTGCTACCACCTGTTATATTTTTGTTCTGAGAATGATTTCATTCCCAGGGCGGGTCTTTCAGCAAGTAATTTTATTTTTGAAAATTATTCAATTTCTTCATATGATTTAAAAATAATGAATGTACAAAATAGAGCTTTGTACAACAGGCCCAGTTGGCAAAAAAGGCTTCACATACAGCTGGGCCAAATGCAGAATGATCCATCACATCAAAAAGGCTTATAAAGAAATTAAATACAGTAAAACTCCAGTGGTCTAGCATCCAATGGTCCAGCACTCCTGATGGTCTGGCACCATCTAGAACCCGGAAGTGCTCCAGGGAGCCGGACAATTGGAGCTGCTCTTCCCCGGGCTTCCCCGATTCAAATGCTGCTGAAACTGACCAGCGGCTAACTTGGGAAAGCCGGGGGCAGAGCAGCTGGGGTGCTGCCGGGTTGGTACCGCAGCTCCGAGGGCGCATTCCCCCCAACTCCACCCCAGACCCCTCATAGCCCCCCCTTCCGATAGTCCGGCATATCTGATAATCCGGCACCCCCAGGTCCTAAAGGTGCTGGATTATCAGAAGTTTACTGTATTAGAAAAGGATTTTTAGCGCTGTATTATAATGCAGCAAAATACACAGCTTTCCAGTGAATAAGCAACATTACAATCACCCACAAACGGTGTTCTGAGGTGTTGTTACTTCTGGAATAGAACTAGTGATTCATAACACGAAAAACCATGAAAAAATTGGTATCTGTATCTTCAAGATCAACTAGAAATGACATTTAGAAAACTTCCTTGACTGGGAAAGATTCATTTTTAAAATAGTGATTTATAAATATAATTTCTATCTGATCTTGAAGTTACGAATCACTACTTCTATTACAAAAATTTTGTTCAAACACTGTTTGTAAGCATTGTGAAATGAATAACGAGAATAGGTTTATAAGTTTAGCTCTATTTAGAAAATGAGCAGTTGGTCTGAAGCACAAAGCCGTTCGAGAACTATCCATACAATGATTAGTTAGTATGCACTGTGCGCTACTCCAACATCAGTTTCCTGGAACGATAGACAAAATAAGCATGAACATTCTACTTTTTATCAAGTAAGCAAAAGCTACACCAATCAAATTTCACATAGTTATCAGAAAGTTTGTGAAAGGAATAGAGACACAGCCTTTAGAAAAGAGCAGGTCAAGCTATTCTGGAACAGTGTGCTTCTCAAACTGTAAACACTGATTATCTCTCAGGATAGCAATTTATAGCAGCTCAATGGCTACATATTGCTGAAATGTACCACATCAACCATACTCTCTCACAAAATACAAGATACATTTTCAGGGCTCATCCCCAGCATGTTGGAGGCACCTTTCCTCAATTGTACATTGTGTGCATTAAAGTACTGAGTTATTCACACAACAAGCTCTATTGTGAGATAATACTCCACTCCTCCTCTAAGGCTCAGAGAATGCTCATTTTTATCTCATCCTCCCTGAATTCTGTCCACAATCAACCAAACCCCTACAGTAGAGGTACAGTAGAGGGATTTTGAGTGAAAGAGGAGGCTGTGACCTGGGGCAGGAGAATGGAGAACAGGGTCTGGAAGGGGGTATGGATGCAAGAGAGGATTCTGGCATGGGGGAGGGGCATAGAAGTGAGTGCAGTGCCTGTGAAGGAGTTGGGGTGTGGGAGGTGGTGGGGTGCCAGGGGCAGACTCTGGCCAAGAGGTGCTTATCTAAGCAGCTCCAGGCCAGCAGCACTCTGGCAGGCTTCCCTGCCTGTCAGCAGCCCCAGACTACTCTGTTCCATGTAGCTTTCTGCGCTGGAGAGAGGTGGGGGGGAAGAGGGCGTTGTGCATTGTCCCAACCCCCAGCAAAATCTCTCAGCTCCTATTGACTGGAAACCAGTGAATGAAAGCTAAGAAATTGTGCTGCACTACCCCCCCGTTTCCAGTCAATGGGAGCTGAGAGATTTTGTTGGGGGCAGGAACAGCATGCGAAGCCTCCTCCCCCCACCATCCCACTCCCAGCAGTGCAGAGAGCTACAGGGAGTAGCCAGCCATTTTGAGCAGCGCTGTGCTCTGCCGCAGGTGGAAAGGTGGATTAAAAGGCGTGGTGGGCCGAATCTGACTCTCCCCTGTTCTAGGAGAAAGGCATTTCAATTACTGATGAGAGCTCACAAAAGCCAAAGCACAGATCCTGATAAAGTGACAGTATTGGTGGTAATGTCTCTCAGAGTGTTTGTTAAAATGTTTGTAATTTTACTTTGTGTATACAATATTTAGCACTTTTATAGTATTTTCCATCAAAATACCTCAAAGTACTTGATCTCCACTAAGACAAAACAGCCCTGTGAAGTAGAGAAGTCTTCATATATCACACATCAGAAGATGGAGATAAGGATTTAATCCTGCATCCACTTAAGTCAATGCAAGGGTTTAGCCCTGCAATCATTGACTCATATGATATATTAGGGATGTTAAGCATGTGGCTTATTGGTATGCTTATCAGCTAACTAGCCCCTGCCAGTTAACTCTGGCAGCAGCCAGCCTACTGGGTCAGAGCAGCTACAGCAGGGCCAGTGGGCCACACAGTAGCACCTCAGCTGCGGCACTACCAACGTTAAAATGATTAACTGGTTAAGTGCTTTCATTTAACCAGTTAACCATTTTAGCATCCCTAGTACTAATGCCCAAATCTTCAAAGATATTTAAGTTTCTAACTTACATTGGCATCAATGGAAGTTAAGCACCTAAGTACCTTTGAAAATCTGGGCCTCAGTGACCTGACCAAGGTCATACTATTAACCTGTACTGGAGCTGAATACTGAATATATAATACTGAATCCATTGTACCACATAATATCTACAAGAGACAGGAAAATGTGCTTACAGCTGCACCGCAAGGGGCAAATCACTTTCCTGAAGCTATAAAAGCTTTTGGCAACATCTGCCTAATGAGCTAATTAGCCAGATTTATATACTCATGGTTGTGTTTACTGATAACTTTAAAAGGTCTTTTCTTTTAAAAAGCCAACATTTCCCTTCTAGCCTTGTAATGGGTCTACTGTGAATTTAACCCCTACTTACAATATTTTTTATTATTTCTGAACTTGGGTTTCTATGGGGGAGACTAACAGGTTTACAATTTTACTAGAACATGATGCAATACTATAATTCACCAACATCATCCATATAAATTCCAAAGGGACAGTGCTTCCTTGCAGGTAAAGTACCATTCTAATTGATCTCTAGCTAAGTCCTTATGACGGTCTGGCTGGATGTTCAGTCTATGACTGTCTTTGGCAATCTTATTGTGCCACTGAAGCGTCTGATGACCACGTACAGTAATTCCTCATTTCACATGGTAGACACGTTTCAGAAAATGATCATGTTAAGTGAAAACGTGTTATGTGGGGTCAATTTTCTCATTGAAAATAATGGAAAAGGTGGGGGTTACATTTCAAGCGGTGGTGTCTAAGTCAATTTTCTGTTGGTGCTGAGTCGTCAACATTAGACGATGTACTGTACAGTGCAGTAAAACTCCCAATAGGGCATCAGCTGGAACCTGGAAGTACTCCAGTCAGCCGCTCTCTCGGCGGGGCTGCTGAGAGCTGCATGTGTGCTCACAGCTCCAGCCTGCACTTGTTAGCAGCCCGGACTGGGACATAAGTTGGGAGAGAAAGGGGACTGGGTTACAGCAGGGAGAGAAGGTGTTTGGCTCTGGGGAAGGGAAGGAGAGAGGACTGGGATTGGGTAGGGAGTACAGTATGCCCCTGCGATGGGTCTGCCGGGACCCGCACTGCGTCTGGTGAGGGGGGGGGGGTCGCCGGGGAACGGCACAGCAAGTGGCGAACCCTCTGCCATTTTGCAGGGAGGCAGGGGAAGCCCCGTGCAGCTGCTGGCAAGAGGCCGGCTGGGGAAATTGTGTTATTTCAGGGACGGTCATTTTATTCAAAAAATGTTCCCCCAAAAAATCATGCTATAGCAAAAACATTTTAAGCAGGCACGTGTTAAATGAGTAATTACTGTAGTTACCAGCCATGCTGCATCATTTGTTGGAAAACGGGATTTGTAATTTGTTACACTAAGTTGCTTTTAATTAAAAATTAGAGCTGTCAAGCGATTAAAAATTGTAATCAAGATTAATCATGTGCAACTCCCTTTGAAATACTGGAGTTCCCAGCTGACCCTGGGCTCCATGCAGTGCTGCCTCTTGGAAGCACCATGGCAGCATTTCCAAGGGGAAGTACAAGGCAGAGCCCAGGGTTCGCTGGGCTCCATCCAGCGCTGCCCCTTTAAGGAACCGGAGCAACACTTCGAAGGGGAAGCACATTAGGCACTAGGGATCAGCTGGGGACTCCAGCTGACACTGGGCTCCGCCTTGCGCTGCCCCTTTTAAGTGCCAGAGCAGCACTTCAAAGAGGCAGTGAAGCATTAACACCTGCAATTAATGCTTTAATTTTTTTAATGCATTAATCCGGTCCTGCGTTAATCGCAGGTCAAATGACAGCCCTACCAGAAATTGTTCAAACTGCTTTATTTCTCTGAAAAAAAGTATTTTTCTTTTTATAACAACAACTTTCATGTAGACAACCTTTAAATCAGTGGTCTCCAAACTTTTTACACCGAAGATCACTTTTTAAATCTCAGAACAGGCGAAGATCTACCACCCCGCCCCTTCCTTGAAGCCCCACCCCTTCCTTGAAGCCCCGCCCCCTCTATTCTCCTCCTGTCCATTACTTGATATCCCCAGGCCTTACTTACACACTCTGATAAACAGTTTATTTTTAAATTATGTGATATATAAAATTAAAATCACGTGTTTATAGTTATGAAATAAATGGTCTGTTTTTTACTCATGCTATTTAAATCTAAAATGAAGCATTTATAATTATACACTTTGTGGGGACAGAGTTCTGCAGCTGGGGGTAGGGGAGAGGGAACAGGGTGCTGGGAGGGCAGAGGACAGGGTTCTGCAGCAGGGGACAGGGTGTCAGCGGGGACAGAGTTCAGGGAGTGGGGATGGGAATGGGGACAGAGCTCTGTAGCTGGGGACGGGGTAAGGGGACAGAGTTCGGGGAGTGGGGATGGGAATGGGGACAGAATTCTGTAGCTGGGGACAGGGGTCTGGGGAACGGGGCGTGGGCTGCATCTGCCTCCATCAGTCCCCTGCATCTGCCTCCTCCCAGGATTCTCCCCAGGATTCTCCCTTCCCCTCCCCCGAGGGAAGCCAGCACATGCCTCCTCCGGGCCCGACCCCCACGCGGCGCAGGGAAACCCCGCGCATGCCTGCGCCGGGGCCAACCCCTCCCTCTCGCGGCGGGGCTAAACCCCCGCAGGCGCCTGCCCCGGGGCCAAACCCCCCTTCCACGGCACGGCACGGCCCATCCCCCCCTTCCATCTCCTCCTGCAGCGCGGCTAATCCCCGCGGGCACCTGCCCCGGGGCCAAACCCCCCTCCCGCAGCACAGTGCAGCCAACTCCCTCCTGCAGCACGGCCAACCCCTGCAGTCACCTGCCCCAGCCCGGCAACCCCTCCCGCTGCACAGCCAACCCCCACGGGTGCCTGACCCGTTGTCTCTATGCTAGCCCCAATTAAAACTGTTCCTCTCTGAATTGTTGCATGAAGTACACAAATCTGGCATTCAGAGACTCTAGATTCCATTCGGAAAGCATTCACTATTTAAACACTCAATTTGATCTTATTCCAATACAGGAAGAAGACTAGTGGAGAAAAACACAGAAGGAGTCTAAAGTCTGGAAGCCAATGAATGGAAGATGAAAAGACAGCAAAGCAAGCTCTCCAGTGCCCTTAAACTGACTCTCTCAAACACCAACCTTTCTGCACTCTGTCTAGGGATAGTAAATTTCGATTGAATAATCGAATAGTTAGCAATTTGTATCGACTATTCAATTAGTCAATAGAACGCCTCCACCTTTTAAGTGCTGCAACAACCTTAAGGCTGCTGCTACACTTCAAAGGTGAAAATGCTGCGGAGATCATGGGGCCAACAGAGCAGGGGGGCTCCACGCTGCCCATCTTCTTTCAAAGTGGCAGTGCCATGTGGAGCCCAGGGCCAGGTGAGAGCTCCCCTGCTGACTCTGGGTTTCGTGCAGCACTGCTGCTTTGAAACACCACATGACGCCTGACACTGGGCTCCCTGTGGTGTTTGAAAGTGGTTGCGCTGTGTAGAGCCTGGAGTCAGCTGGGGACTCCCCTGCTGATCCTGGGCTCCAAGCAGCATTGCCGCTTTGAAACGCTGCAAGGAGCCCAGTGTCAGGCTCCATGTGGTGTTTTGAAGCAGCAGTGCTGCACGAAACCCAGAGTCAGCGGGGGAGCCCCCAGCTGATCCCAGGGACCTCGCGGCGCTGCCCCATTGAAACGCCATGTGCAGTTCCGCCATGTGCAGCCATAGCCCAGGCTGCATGCGGTGTTTCAAAGCAGCAGCACCGCGTGAAACACAGGGTCTGGCCCCAGGCTTAATGCAGCACTGCCACTTTGAAGCACCCCTTCTTCCCCTCCCTTGCTGCCTCTTTCTAATAGAAGCCACAAGGGTGGTGGTGGGAAGCAATTCGTGAACTAGTCTGTCAACCATCCGATAAGCATTTGCTTATCGGATAGTGGACTAGTCATTCACATCCCTAACTCTCTCAGTGACAATGTTAGGCAACCGGTTTTGGTTTTGCGGTTTCAAAAATGATTTTACTCTACCCAAAATACTATGTTGGTAGAATATTAAGGTTAAAACAGCAAAAGTCAGGAAAAGCCTGAAGTTGCACGCTTTTCCTGTGGTCCATGCTTATTATGGTCACAATACTGTCTAACAAAGTCTCAGAGGAGTAGCTGTGTTAGTAAGGCACCTTAGAGACTAACTAACTAAATATATATATAGAGAGAGAGTCTCTAAGGTGCCACACAACTACTCATTGTTTTTAAAGTTATATATATATATATATATATATATATATATATATATATATATATATATATATATATTAGTATGAGCTTTTGTGAGCAAAACCCACTGTGTTAGATGAGATGAGCTAGAGTTACTAGTCTAGTTCATCTCATCTAAGAAAGTGGGTTTTACCCATGAAAGCTCATGATACAGTCTAGCAAAGATCACATACTAGTTCCAAAAAATACAGATATACAACTTTTCTACAATTCAGATCAGTATGACAGCATCTTGTATTTTTTCATTGACATGAAAGTGGAACATTTTGTTCTTTACTAGCCTAGACTTATAAGTCTTCAATAGCATTTATGTACTATAAAATCATCTGTAGTACATAAGCTTTCCTTGAATAAAGTTCAAGGAATAAATCACTCAGTTAAGAAAGAAGCTAAACTAGCTATGAATTTGTTGCCTGTATATACCAGGATGTTTTGCTAATTAGTCTGTATGGTACATTTAACGTGAAGTATGATGCATACATAAATATGATTTATTGTATACCTTTCTTACAAATGGGTTTCATAAATTCAGACATACACACATGACATCTTACATTGCTGTGTATCTAAGGCTTTAGGAAAAACATTAAGTTGCATAGAGTATATGTACTCATATAATTAAATATGATATTGCAGAGAATTTATAGATGGGGAGAATTATGTAGCATATGCACCCTTTCTTTATTGACTTTTCATAGTGTGAATCTTTAATTATACAACTTCAAGACTTTCTAAAAGAAAAAAATTAATTTTTAGAAAAAACTTTTAAAAACAAATATTCTTAACTGACCTGCTGGTTTGCAAAGAACCTGACAATCACATATATTAAGTCCATAAGCCAGAATTATTTTGCTAGATCCCACTGAAACACATCGTCCTTACATTTATAGTCGGCAGCATCTAGAGGTGCCTTACATCTTCAGAAGCTCACAAGAAATAGCCTCTCCTATGAATCTTAGCAGCTGCAGCAAGACGACCACTCAACAGAGTTTGTACCCCCTTGCCCACTTCACTGAGAACAAGTATTAAAGGGGTAGCCGTGTTAGTCTGAATCTGCAAAAGCAGCGAGGAGTCCTGCATCATGCATCTGACGAAGTGGGTCTTTGCCCACAAAAGCTTATGCTCCAACACTTCGGTTAGTCTATAAGGTGCCACAGCACTCCTCACCGCTTTCACTGAGAACAGCAACCCTTTCTCAGCCTCTCCTCACTGCACAGCTAACCTTGTCTTCAAGAAGGTTCAGTAGTTTCACTTATGTAAGTGCAGGGAGCCAAGGAAGCTTCAACTCCTGTACACCTGAAATGCATTGTCTCCCACTCTACAATTAAGTGACTCATGCAAGTAAATCTTGCTGATCCAGCTGCATTTGAAGACAATGGCTATGGCTAAACACCTATGAAAAGCAACAGGAGCAGGACTGGGCCTTTGAAGAATATAGAACCTCTGACATGGAACTAGAAAGTTGTTTCAACAATGCATACTAACAACATGCAACTATTTAGGAGAGGAAGCAAATCCAGTATTCCATTAAAACTGCAGGAGAAAGCTGAGTAGACAAGGTAATGTTAAAGTGTAAGACATCTAACTACGACAAGACACAAATAGATCAAGTGTTAGAATAAAGGTACAATCTAGAAGCAAATGAATTACTTCTCAGGAGGAAAAATTAAAGTTTCTGTTTTTCCTCTACCAAATGCCTCCCAACTCCATCGAGGTAAATTAAGATATCAAATGTTAGCAGGAAAACAGAATCTTGAAGTACCTACAGAAGACCACTATTTAGCAACAGTAAATTTCCTTAGGTGACTGGAGCAATCACTGCTGAAAAATGAGAAAAGTTCCTTGACTTCTCAAAATAGATACACTGTGTTAGAAGTAATTTCAGCCCCTGCCAGTCAAGTATAGCAGGGACTGGAGCAAGGAATCCAAACCACTTGAGAGTAACTATCACCAGAGAAGAAGCACGTCTGCTGTCAGATTTCACATATATCAATTCATAAGCTCATTTTATACACAAATCTAGATAAGGCCAATTTTATTCCACTTGTTGTAAACCTGAACAAAGGCTGACATTAGTTTCGGGAGGTTTATACAGAAGAAGAAATTAATCCGGGCACACTGCCGTCTTCAACCTGCCACAGCTGCATCTTTCGTTTCCTGGCAATCCAAGCTAGAAAAGACCTAGGGGGCTGGTTAACAAGTGTGCTGCTCCAGGACTCTCGGCTTCTTTGTGGCCCCCTGGAAACATCCGCGTCAGCTGTATTTTAAGCGCCAGCGGAACGGATTAGCCGCAGGAATTGTAGCTCCCTGCGCAACTCTTGCCTGAAAGAGCGTCTGGTGTCGGGCAGCTGGTCGAGGACCCGCACTGGCAGCTCCGCTAGAAAGGCCCCCGCCGCGCTGCACCAGGGAACGAGCTCTCGGCGGGCGATGAAAGCAAAGGCCGGAGCCAGCCCAACGCTGGACCCCCAGCCCTCAACTCGGCCCCTCGACTCTCACCGGTGTCCCCCGGCCTCTCCCCCCCAGCCAGCTCAGGTGCCCCCAGCCGCCCCCCGGCCTTCCCCCTGGCTCTCACCGACACCGAGCTCAGCCCCTGCTGCTCAGACGCCACCATGAGGATCTCCCGGAAATCCATGTCTGCCGGGGCTGGCTCCGGGAGGCGACGGGCCCCAGCCCTCCAGCGGGGGCAGCTTCGCTCCAGCTGCTGCTCCGCCCTGACTACTTCCGGCCCCCCCTTCTACTAACAGACGACAGCGCTGAGCCAACGTCTTATATGACCTCGTACCCGTCACCCTCTTCGAACGTCACTTCCCGGCCAACGTCACATTTCCCCCCTCCCAGTTCCTGGGATACGTGTCAACAAGAACACGTGACCTGAGTTCTACTGACTCCACCTCTTCCTAGCGGCAGGGGATGGAATTAGGGTTTTAAGCTCCGCCCCCGCACGGTCCAGGGAGGGGAAGAGATCAAGGTTCTAACCAAGGGGTGGCCAACCAGTAGAGACAAGAGCCAAAATAGCTGTGGATAGAGTGTAAAGAGCCATGTATTATATATTTATTTTTATATATCTATAGATGGATAGGTATAGTACACAAAATGTAGTGATAAAAATAACATTACGGGACTTTTTGGACACAAACCAATAAAAAAGCCTCAATAAACCAATAAAAAAAGTCTCTAGTCAGTTAAAAAATTCATGGCCAGTCCATAGATATTCCGAGAACTTGACAAGGAGCAAACATCAAATTTAAAAAAAAGTTTAAAATACAGTGATATTCTCAACTAAAAAAAAGCATCCCCATCACGTATTTTAAATGTATCACTACTGGCCCCACAGTAAGCTAACATCTTTATGGTTGACTTAGAACAACGTTTCCTCAGATCCCGTCCCCTTTTACGCTTTCTCTACTTATGCTACATCAATGACATCTTTATGATCTGGACCCATGGCCAAGAAACACTGGAGATGTTCCACAGAGATTTTAACAACCTACACCCCACCATCAGTCTCAGCCTGGACCATTCTACACGAGAGATCCATTTCCTGGATACCACAGTACAAATCACCAATGGTAAATTAGACACCACTCTCTACAGAAAACCCATTGACTCATACAGTTACCTTCATGCCTCCAGCTCCCATCCAGAACACACCATATGATCCATCGTCTATAGCCAAGCCCTTTGATACAACCGCATCTGCTCTAATCCCACTGACAGAGACCAGAAACTTCAGGATCTCTACCAAGCATTTATAAACCTCAATTACACACCTGGAGAAATAAAAAAACAAATTGTAAGAGCCAGACAAATACCCAGAAACCATCTACTTCAAGACAGACCCAAAAATATAGAACACCACTTGTCATCACCTATAACCCCCAACTTAAACTCGTCCAACACATTATCAATAAACTACAACCTATACTAGAATAAGATACTACACTCCGGGAGGCTCTGCGAGACAGACCCATTGTCTCCTACAGACAATCACCTAACCTCAGGATGATTCTTACCAACAACCACAGGAAATACCACATGAATACCAACCCTGGAACTTTTCCTTGCAACAAACACCATTGCCAGCTTTGTCCACATATTTACTCTGCTGACACCATTATTGGACCTAACCAATTCAGTTATAAGATCAAGAACACATATTCCTGCTCATCCAGAAATATAATTTATGTCATCATGTGGCGACAGTGTCCATCTGCTATGTACATTGGACAAACATCTCAGACACTTCGCCAAAGAATCAATGCACACAAAACGGATATCAGACAGTATCACAAAGAAAAAACAGTATCTTGCCATTTCAACCAGAAAGGGCATTGTCTGAACGACTTGATTACCTGCATACTGCTTCAAAGACATTTTAACACCAAACTTGAAAGAGAAACCTCTGAACTGTCATTCATCCTTAAATTTGACACTTTACGCCGGGATCTTAACAAAGACACTAATTATCTTACCCATTACAAAGATAGCTTCCCCAATTATCACTTCTAATATCATTAGCTCACAGACATTTACCTTCCCCCCCTCATCCCCCCTCTGTTCTGAAATTTGATTTGTCCTTCTTATATGTGTTCACTTTTTTTCACTGTATCCCTTTGGTATATATGGTCATGCCTATTTTTTCCACAATTTGATCTGAGGAAGTGGGTCTGGCTCACAAAAGCTCATCACCTAATAAACCATCTTGTTAGTCTTTAAAGTGCTACATAGTCCTGTTTTTTGTTTCAGCTAGACTAGACTAACACAGCTACATCTCTATTACTATTTTGTCTTGTGAGTTTTTTAAAATTAAACTGAACTGAGAAGTAAATTAGCATAATTTGAAGTGTCTTTTTCACTCCAGCTTGTTGATCTCTGGTATGGTTTCCTCATTTTTTTTACTTATGAAGATTATGGCTTTTTTATAGTTCTAAAAATTCAGGTCTGTCCCAGACTGCAAATACGAGAGGTTCAAAAACAATAAGGGAAGACTCATATCTCAGAATAATTTTTTGGAGCAAAGAGCCACATGCGGCTCAAGAGCCACAGTTTGGCCACCCCTGTTCTAGCCAGCCTCCAGGGTGGGATCAGAGCTCTGGCTCCACCCCCAATGGGCAGAGAGGGGAAGTGATTGGGGCTCTAGTCAGCCTCCTGGGTGGGATCAGAGCTCTAGGGGACTGGAAAAGGGGGTACTTCAAAGCAGCAGCACTGCATGGAGTCCGTACCTGGGCTCTGAGCAGCGCTGCTGCTTTGAAATGCGTGGCGTCCGGGGTCATTTGGGGAGTCCGGGTTCTAGTGCAGGGCATAGAACCCAGGGTCAGTTTTGGAGTCTCCAGCTGATTCTGGGTTATGGTGAAATGCCGTGCGGAGCCTGGGGTTAGCTGGGGAGTCCCCATCTGATCCCGTGTTGCGCAGAAATACCTCACAGAGCCCAGGATCAGCTGTGTAGTCAGCTGTGGCATTTCAAAGCGGCAGTGCAGCATAGAGCCCAGGGTCAGCAGGGGACCCTAGACTCCAGGAGGGCGCTTCCACTTTGAAATGCACAAAAGCCCCCGCTGGGGACTCATACATTTCAAAGATGGCACCCACGCGCAGCCCAGAGTCAGCAGGACTTCCCGCTGGCCCCGGTCTGCACACGGAGTTCCGCATTCCTCCTTTGAAAGAGTGGGTGCTCTTGTACATTTCAAAGGAGGAATACGGAAGTGCCTATTGACTTGTCGAGTAGTCGATGGAAATTCCATTGACTACTTAACTAGTCAATTACTCGATATTTAACATCCTTAGTACCTGCTCCCCACCCTTTCTAAAAAAATGCAGGGAGGAGAGAATCAATCTCAGTCTATCCCCTTCATGATGCAGTCTGTGAGGGTGGTGGAATTAAGAGTTACACAACAAGGCCCAAATTTTCCTAAACAAATTAATGTTTTAAATTCCAGGTACACGTTCTAAAACATGTGGCAGACGACTCCCGTCTCCACCTGGCTTCACCCATCTTGCTTGCTAACTTGCAGTTTTATGATGAGTTATGTAACATTTGGGATTTTTCTTAAAGCATCACTTTCTGGAATTGTGATTATAACAGATTCTGTTTGCATTTTTTAAAAAGTAATTTTTAGCTCCTTAGGTTGCAGAGAAAACATAATCTCTAAAGATTCAAAAGCAAAACTGTAAATGAAAAGTACCCAATTTTTGTTATTTTTAAAAAATCTCTTCATTTTAAGCTCATTTCATTATTTTAAGTGGGCCTGACTCATGGTTTTTGAATGCAAGGAGTGGGCAATACTGCATCTCAAAACTTAAAAAGGGCAAATGCACTTCAGGAAGAAGCATGATGATGCTCTATGTGCCATATACTTCCAAACCTCTCCATCTCTCCCTGTATACACATAAATCAGACTCTTAAATCGCTTGGTATCCTAACAAAAACATTACTTAGCATGCTATACAAAAGCAAATCTGTAGCCCAACTCTAACTGCAAAATTCATAAATAGGGCAAAATCCCATATCTACAGTTCTGTAAAACTTATGAGCTCATGTGAAGACTGTAAGGCACTGAAGGGCCAAAATCCTAACAATATGTATGTAAGAGTCTGACCACAGACTTTGTTAAGAATCTTCCACATATGCCCAAACTGGACAGGCCTGGTCTGAGGCCTAGGACCTAACAATGGATCATACTTGGCTAAAGAAAGGTTGAGATAAGCAAGAAACAGACATGTTCGTCTAATCAGCCATAAACAAGCTAAGAAAGCACAACCACAGGTGGGGAGCAGTAATTGGGGGACTTATCATGAGTTGCGGGCACATAACTCACAGAGAGGGGCCTCGGAGTCTACTCCGTGGTTCAAGAAGAGATAACAAGTACATACTCCCTGAATGCCAAGCAGAGTTCAGGGAGAGGGCTAGCATGTCAGCATAAGTTATGGCATCCGTCCCTCACAGATGCCAACCTGAGCTCAAAAGGATGCATTGATAAACTATACACAATTGTCATTGCTGGGTACTGTTTACTGTTCTTTTTGCTTTGAGACCCTATAGGAATGTACCTCTAGGCCAACCTGTCTGTGAAGTGCCACCCTCATTTCCATGGACCTAAAATCAGGACTTAACTTACACCTTGCAAGAGGAAAAGTTTGAGGGATAACACTTGTGTAATTAGGGTTGCCAGGTGTTCGGTTCTGAACCAGACAGTCTGGTATTTGAGGGTTCTGTCTAGGAAACAAATTGAGAAAATATTGGATGTATAAAATGTCCAGTATTTACTAATTAGGTAAGTTTTATTATTATTAGGAGTATCAGTACGGAGTTGTGCTGCATGAGTGTGTCTACCAGCCAGGCAGTACGCAACTATGCGGGGGGTGGGAGGGCCAGGGCAAGAGGGAATCCCTGGGCCTGGACTCGCTTGTACTTTGCCAGGACCATGAGCGGGACGGGCAGCGCCCCAGGATCTGCGTGCTCCCAGGTCAGTCCCACTCCCTGCCAACCGATTCTCTCCTACCCTGCTCCCGGCCAGCCCCGCTCCCCCCAACCCCCTCCTGGCCAGCCCCGCTTCCTGCCAGCTGGTGCCCCTCTCCCCCGATCTCCCCCAGCCAGCCCCACTGTCCCCGGCCAGCCCTGCTTTCTGCCAACCATTTTTCCTCCCCTCCTCCTGATCTCCCCCGGCCAGCCCCGCTGCCCCCTCCCCAATCTTCCCCAGCCAGCCCCGCTGGTTATGACTCAGATTCCTATAGCAACAACAGGCCTAGGGGAATGGGGCTATTAGTCATGGGCTTCTGTGTTTATTTAATCTTTTTTTGCATTTGCTGCCATACACTCTCTTTATTCTGCTGACTGGAATCCTGGGAATGAGTGCAGGAAACAAGGTAAACAGATTGCAAGTGTGAAAAATTGGGACAGGAGGTGGTGGATAACAGCTACTTATAGAAGACAAAGTACTGAATATCAGGACTGTCCCAATACAATCGGGGCATCTGGTCACCCAAGCAGGAAACTGATCTTTTCCTAGATCTGACAGGATAACAAAGGCCAGTCTTGGATACAAGCAGTATGAGTGCTTAAGAGCCCTGCATTTTTGTGGCTCTCACTACCCAGTTGCCCCTTTTTCTTTGCATCATAATTTCCCCATCCTCATTCTTTCTACAGTAGTGGGAGTTAAAATGATAAAGTTTTGTATGTGTGTCATTAGGCTGTGTGGTGTAGGCATTTCATGGGCCACTGATCATATAAACATTCCCAGGCAGTGCCTGAGGGATGGCTATAATTTCCATAAAATAAGTTATTTCAGAAATCTGAGCACATTTATATATAATCTCTTAGTCTGGCATCAACCATTCTCTTCTCTGTCAGAGGGAGGGATAGCTCAGTGGTTTGAGTATTAGCCTACTAAACCCAAGGTTATGCGTTCAATCCTTGTAGATGCTATTTGGGGCAAAAAATTTGTCAGGGATAGTATTTGGTCCTGCTGTGAAGGCAGGGGACTGGACTTGATGATGTTCTAGGTGATAGGCAATCTCCATTAATTTTTATTTTTTTTATAGTTGTTTAACATAAGGGACAAGAAATTTGCTGTTGTGGATAACTCAAGCCTGTATGTTCAGACAGCTCCAATACATCATATAAGTGATTCTCTTCCTACTTTTTGTCTAATCCCATGAACTTCTCATATATTAAACTACAATGTGAAGAATACAGGCAGTCCACGGGTTACGTACAAGATAGGGACTGTAGGTTTGTTCTTAAGTTGAATTTGTATGTAAGTCGGAACTGGTACATATTGTAGGGGAAACTCTAGCCAAACATTTCTCCAGAGCTCAGTTTTATTCTCCCACACCTCACTTCCCTCAGTCCTTTTTTCTCAAGCTTTATTCTCAAGACCCTCCTTCCAGCTGACAGCGGGGGGTGTTGGAGCTGCCCAGGGGCCTCCGCGGGGCCAATGGACCCAAAGCTGGCGGGGCGGGGTACCTCCCCCACTGTCACCGCCTCCGGCGGCGCGGGGGGCGCTTCCCCCCAGCAGACCAGGGAGACGTGGAGCGGCTTTTCTTGCCGCAGAGGACGCGGGCAGCGGGACCGCGGTGCGTTTCAGCGGTCCCGCCACCTGCGTCCTCCGCGGCAAGAAAAGCCGCTCCGCATCTCCCTGGTCTGCTGGGGAAGGGCACTAGCTCCGCGTCTCCCTGGTCTGCTGGGGAAGGGCACTAGCTCCGCGTCTCCCTGGTCTGCTGGGGGGAAGCGCCCCCCGCGCCGCCAGAGGCGGCGACAGTGGGGGAGGCACCCCGCACTATCTGCGCCCTCCCCTTCCCCCCCGTTCGTAACTAGGGATCCGACGTAAGTCGGATTGATGTAACCCGGGGACTTCCTGTAATTCCAAAATAAACTCATCAAACTTTGCCAAAATGGTGATCCAACTCATGCAAGACAACACAGTACACCAGTTCCAGAGTTTCTAAGCCTGATTTCCTGACATTAAAAAGGTAGGAGATTTTTCTTATGCTTTTTTTTCAAACTTTCTGATTAATCCATTGTCTAGTTACCCTCAAACTTTTCACAATAAATCTAAAAAAAACTTATTGAAAATGAGAAATTTCAGTTAGATTGGTTCATTTTGGCAAGAGCAACTTGAATTTTTTCAAAGAAAATATCACATTTCTTTCCACCAGTTTATAGAGCTGGTTAATCATTTTAAAAATTTTGCCTCTCAGTACAAGTTTTGAATAAAAAGTGTCTCCAAGAAATATTACCATAATTTGTCAGCCAGTTCTAGTTTTGGCAAAGGTAAAGGAAGTTTTAAAAAACTTAAAGATCATTTTTTTCTTTTTGAAAGAACTGCATCTAGACCACGGTTTCACTTTCAAAATAGTGTTTTTCGAAAGAATACCGTGATGCAATTATGCAAATGAAGTGCGGGGAATTCAAATCCTGGATTCATTTGCAATTTTGATACGTCTAATTTACATCCCTCTTTTGAAAGAGGGATGTAGTCTAGACATAGCTTTAGTTTCAAAGAGATACGTCTGTGTGGAACATTATTATATATTTTTTTTATTCTGTCCCCATTTCATCCAGCATACTGTGTGGAATAAACTGAACATTTATTCCAGCAAAATCTTTGTTAAACTGAAATCATCCTAATGTCCAATAGTAAGTTCTCAGGATCATAAATCACCTTCCATATTACCTTCAATATTAGCACAGCTAGAGATCTATGCTCAAGAGAAGCCCCAGGCTTGAATAACATGGGTATTGCAAATCAGGATTCAGGTAAGTGGGCAGAGAGTTTGTACAGTACCTATCTATTATGTTTGGCAGTAGCCCTTGATTTCTTGGGCACTAAAACTCAACTAAATCTGTATTTAAAATGACATATTAAAATATAAACAGAAAAAGTGTTATCAGGGTGGCAATTGGCAGGTGATGGAGAGACGACGCAGGTTGGCTCAAAAGTGTGCTAAGAAATGAGAATTATGGTGTCAAAAGTCACAAACTAGTGAAACTGTGAGATGAGAAACCATTTACAAATTAAAAGGAAAGACAAAATGTAACTAAATTGAAAATGTATTTATGCTTGAAATATGTACCTATTCTCAATAGTATCTATTGCTTAAAATGCTACAGAAAATGGGGGGATGGGACACACAACACTAAGATATTGAATAAAGGGTAACGTGCCCAAAAATAGGGATGGCAGCAGAGGAACAATGTATGCTGGAGAGGCTATAAAGCCATATCTAGGGGAGCTGCCCTTGTTGAACCCAAACCTACCATTGACTTAGTTGCTCAAATTGCAAGCTGTTCAGTAATGTTACTCAAAGTAATTTCTGGTCTGAGACACTAGTCTCTCAGTTCAGTAAATGATTCCTTTGGGACCAATGAATTGATACTGGTACAAGATTTTTACTAGCTGCTGGCAGAATCAACCCCCCAAATCTATGCTCTGATTTGAGCTCAGAATTCAGTGATGAGCAATTTGAATAGTATCTGAATCCTATTAGTTGAATTTGAACAAAATGATGCTATTGATGGAGCTGTAAACCCATATAAATAGAAATCCCTTAAGTTGACAATGACATCATAATCACAACTATTTTCTGCAACAGAAACGAACACTGTGATGTGATTATGCACCGATAGCTCAGTGGTTTGAGCATTAGCCTGCTAATTACAGGATTGTGAACTCACTCCTTGAGGGGGCTATTTAGGGATCTGGGGCAAATCTGTCAGGGGATGGTACTTGGTCCTGCTGTGGAGGCAGTGGACTGGACTAGATGACCTTTTAAGGTCCCTTCCAGCTCTATGAGATAGGTATAATAGGTACCCATCACAGGCCCATACGCAGGGATGTGTGTGTGAAGGGTGCAAACACCCCCCTGCTCATGGTCTCCCAAGTAAGCATGCTCCAGCCAGATGGGAAAAGGCACAAAGAGTTTGCTGCCTGAGCCTCCCTCCCCCATGCTCAGGAAGGCTGGGGCTGAGTCCTCCCTTCCCCAGAGTGGGGAAAGAGCTGGGCATTGCTCCTGGTGGGGGGAATCAGCCCCAGCTTTCCCCCAGCTGGCTGGAGCATGGGGGAGGGAGACTCCGGCAGCGCGCCACCCCTACCTTCCCCCAGCCGGCTACAGCACTCTTACTTGGGGCATCCTGGAGGGGGTGTTTACAGCCCACATTTACAAAAAAGTGCACACACACTCAGAAATGCCTGCATCATCAGAAGGTTCAAAGCTGCATTATTGATTCTGGTTGCTTGTCTATGTGTCATGCATGCAAGATGTTCTTGCTTCTTCCGAGGTTGTAGTAAATAAAAGTAAAATAAGTGAGAGTAAATATTAAAACCTAGGCAAAGCAAGGAGAGAGAAACTAAGGACTTGATCCCAAGTCCAGTCCTTTCAATTAACTCCAGTGGGTTTTGGCTCAGGCATTTACATTGCCAAGCTTTTTGATCTTGGACCTGGTCTACACTACACCGTTAGATTGACGTATGCCATGCTAGGTCGAGTTAATAACGTATGTGTCCACACTACTGAGTGCCTCCCGCCGACCCAAAGGGCTTCTGAACTCCACCTGTGCGAGAGGCATAGTGCTTCAGTCAGCAGCCACACATCGCACAGGCGACACTGGATCTGATTGCTGGGTGAGGAGAAGAGTGTGCAGGCAGAGCTCTGAACCCACAGAAGAAACACTAAGATCCATGCCAAAATCTCACAGGGCATGGGAGACAAGGGCTACACCAGGGATCCACAGCAGGGCACTGTGAAAATAAAGGATCTTAAGCTAGCATACCAGAAGACAAGGGAGACAAAAAGTCGCTCTGGTTTTGAGCCAAAGACATGCCACTTCTATGAGGAGCTGCATTCGTTTCTAGGCAGTGATGCCACCACTACCACAAAACTCTCTGTGGATACCTCCCAGAAGCCCTGGGCAGCCACGGGCAACAATGAGCAGGACACTGTTAACAGGGCCGCATTATGACTTTTGTGGGCCCTAGGCACTTTTGCCTTCCTGGGCCCCTTCCTCCATAAAAAAAATACAAATAAAAATTATATTTTACGACTGCGTTGGTATAAAGACGAATATAATCCAGGCTGGATTATATTCGTCTTTATACCAACGCAGTCAAGGTATGTATCTCGCTTATTGCGAGAAGTAAACTGAGCTGAGGCTAAGCGGGCCTCCTATCCGCCATCATTCAGTTGGCGCCTATGGCCGAGGCCATATTGGCCATACAGTTCACAGTCACTAAGCTTCTCACTATAGTACAAAATAATAGTGCATATATCAAAGTGTTCTCCGTTTTGATTACTTAAAAGGTATGTATTATAAGTAATTTCATCAGTAAATTATCATCTATTTAGGTTAGGGATTACTTTATATAAATAATTTATTAATTTTGCAAATACAGGATTGTTATACAGTAGTGATTCAGCTGAATGGGTTGTAACACCTGATCTAAAAAAATATTATACAAAAAATATTCCTTCGCAAAATTTAGAATCCAATTTTTTACTAAAAGTAAACTATTTGGTGATAAGATGAGATATGTGCGAAGAGAATATTTTATCAGGCAAATGAACAATGGAGAGGCAATAACAAGAGACTGGTTGATTTATTCTCCTTCTAGTAGTAAAGTATATTGCTACTTATGCAAACTATTTAGCACACATTCAGATATAATATCCAATCAATTTCAAACCGGTTTTGATGATTGGAAAAATGCAACTGTAAGAATTTCTTCTCACGAAATATCCAAAGACCATCTTAGTGCCTTATCGATGTTACAACATTGAATATATACAAGTATTGATGCAGAGTTGCAGAAGGAAAATGAGAGATTGTGTGCCTACTGGATAGAAGTATTAAAGAGAGTACCGTAGTTGTAGTTGTAACATTTTTGGCTGAAAGAGGATTAGCTTTTCGTGGTGATTCTCATTTGCATAATTGTTCCAATAATGGTAATGATCCCCCATGTTGGGGATCATAATAATGGGGATCAATAATTTGTTAAATTATCTCGGTGGCAATTAATATGTGACTGACCTTTTGATTTGAATTGTATGTATATTTGTTTTGGTTTGTATTTTATGTCTTAGTATTCTATGTATGTAGTCATACTTTCAAGGCCGAACGGCATGAAAATAAATTATTACTACTACATTTTAATTTTTTCTTATTTAAGAAAAAATAAAACATTTTTGTGGGCCCTAAAAGTTTTGTGGGCACAAGGTACTTATGCCTTTGTGGGCCCCTCTCACCATAATATCAATATTAAAAATTATTTTTGATATAACTTTAAATACTTCAACATTTTATTTTTTTTCTGTTTTAGGCAAAATTTAATAGATTTTTGTGGGCCCTAAAAGTTTCATTTTTTTCTGATGTGAGAAAAAAATTAAAACATTTTCTTCGACCCTAAAAGTTCATTTTTTTCTTCTGATTTTAAAAGAAATTAAAACATTTTCGTGGGCCCCTAAAAGTATCGTGGGCCCTAAGCACTGTGCCTAATGGATACATCAGCCCTGACTATTAATGAGGAAAAGGAGGAAAACATGCAGTAGGCAAGCAGAGGATCCATTCTCCCCAACAGCCAAGAACTTTTGTAATCTCTGGAGTCCATCCCTTCACAGGAGCAACTGTTGGCAGAGCATGATGCCAGAGAAGGCAGCTCTGGTGAATACACATTTACAAGCACACTGTGGGGGTTACGTGCTATTATTTTTAATGTTTAATCTGAATTAAAAACGGGGATAGCATCATCATAGTTAGTGGCAGCCCACGTTGCAGAAAAAACCTGTTTATGTATTTGGGGATGACTTGGGAATCCTCCATGGTGATCTCTCGGGTGCTCCACGGTCCTTTTGCAGGTTATTGGGAAGGTCTGCCTTATTTTGTCCACCACAGTAGGGAACTTTTCAGGCCATTCCAGTATTAACTCTTCAGGCATTACTGCAGCACATAGCACTGCAGCATAAGGACCAGGCCTGTACCCAGACCCTTGCAGTATCTGCTCCCTTGCCGCCCCTGTTACTCTCAGGAGAGTGATGCTGTATATGGTTACCTAGGGGAAATGAGGGAAGTTATAAATGCCCTGTGCCCCTAAGCCACAAGCAATTTGATAAGTAGGCGTCCTCTGCCTGCTGGGGACCCTTTCCCGGGAGTACCCTCTTAGTGCAAGCCCAACGCAACAGTACAATTGGCTCCATGCACTATGGGATAGCTACCCACAATGCATTGCTCCATGAGTCAATGCAAGCCCAGCTAGTGAGGATGCACTCGGCCAACAAAATGTGCATAAGTGAGGACAGGCAGAATAAGCTTACTAAAATTGAAGCCTCAGGCTGTGTCCAGACTCCATGCCTCCGTCGACGGAGGCATGTAGATTAGCCAGATCGGAAGAGGGAAATGAAGCCGCGATTAAAATAATCGCGGCTTCATTTAAATTTAAATGGCTGCCCCGATCTGCCGATCAGCTGTTTGTCGGCAGATCGGGAGAGTCTGGACGCGATGCCCCGACAAAGAAGCCTTTCTTCATCGACACAGGTAAACCTGGTTTCACGAGGCTTACCTGTGTCGATGAAGAAAGGCTTCTTTGTCGGGGCATCGCGTCCAGACTCTCCCGATCTGCCGACAAACAGCTGATCGGCAGATCGGGGCAGCCATTTAAATTTAAATGAAGCCGCGATTATTTTAATCGCGGCTTCATTTCCCTCTTCCGATCTGGCTAATCTACATGCCTCCGTCGACGGAGGCATGGAGTCTGGACACAGCCTAGGTGTCGACTTACATAAAATTGAGCTAATTTTGTAGTGTAGACATACCTTGGTTTCAGTTCATTTAGCTGACTCCTGCCAGAGTACTAGTGAAAAAGCAGACAGTACCAGTGTCCTTATTATGGCAGCAATAGTAGAAAACCGTATGCTCAGCGATATTGCACAATTGCATGTCAAAACAAGCATCTGTGAACCTTATTTGATGCTAGCCTGTTGTTCTCATTGGCTGTTTGTCAGATACGTTTGTACATGATGTTTTTTCTCCCCTAAAAGTCTTAGTGTTGCGTTACTGAGCTTTGATCCCCAGAGGGCCTCAGCGTACAAGTCTTTTTCACACGCAGGCGTTGCAATGAAAGCGAATAGCACAAAAGGCATACCAAGGGTTTGTAAAATGTCATTTGAAATTAAAATCTTTTCACAATCATACCTTCTTTATCCAGCTGAGAAGTGTGACTTCGCTGCATATATTTGCAGATGACTGTGGCAGCTGAAGCAAATCAGATGGACAGGATGTTTTTACATATCTCCCTGAGCCAGGGCATAGTCTTTCCGAACACATTTATTTAGCTAAGTGTTTGGGATTTGCTTCTAAAAGGTGCTAAGAGCCTGGTTTTCAGAGCACTTTCATTGCTTTGTGCTCAGCTCTTCTACAGATCAGGCTCCCAGCTACTTTTACAAATCTTTAAAATAAATTAAATCAAAATACAGTAAGATGTCTATTATGATGATTATTATTGTAAAGCAGTGTTCCACTCCTACAAAAAGAAGTGCTAGAATGCGCTTCTGGCATGTCCAGTAGGTGACAGTGGTGGAAGTACTTAGAACTTCTCCTACAAATGCCAGAACAATAAAGCAACTCAAATAAAGCCACCCCCTCCCCATTATATGACCACCTTCATTCTCAATCTGCCCCACTCAGACAATAGGTACACCTACAGCATACTCTTCTAAAGATCAGCAGACCTGGGTTGTGTAGGTGCAGGACATGGAGTCAGTTTCAGAGTCCAGAGTATCAGGACTGCTAATAAAAATCACCTTGCCACAGACTTCTTTCATTTATACGTAAGGCCATTGGTTCAAGAGAATCTCCTTTGGTTGCAGCTGTGGCCATATCCCCTTGAAATAGAGAAGCTCTCTCAGGTAACCAAGTTCTGAACCAACTAGTGCATTATAATGCTTTAAACTCCACCAGGAAACTAATGGAAAGCCAGTGCAGATCCTGGCACACCTGTGTAATATGCCCTCTGTGTGACGCACTGCCTAATAAACAGGCTGCTGCATTCTACCCTACCTTCATCTTCCGAAGGCAGCCCCACATTGAGACTATTTATAGGAGGGTAATCTCAAATGTAGTTTTCACCACGGGAACCCTTGCAGTAATAAACTGTTTTCAGTGAAGGCAACATAATAAAAACAAGAGAGCGTAATATTTAAAGCCCGCAGAAAGAAATCTTGTTTAAGTGCAAGAAGATTCTGATCTTGCAAAATGCTGAGACTTCATGCCAATGGAAGTTGAGGGTGCTTGGCACCTAGTGGGGTTGTGTCTGAAATACAGAAGAAGGCATTCGTTTGGATAAATGTGGTTTCAGTTAAGTTAAAAAAAGAGCTAGATAAATTCATGGTGGTTAGGTCCACCAACAGCTATTTGCTAGGATGGGTAGGCATGGTGTCCCTAGCCTCTATTTGCCAGGGGCTGGAAATGGATGATAGGGGAAGGATCACGTGAGGATTACCTGTTCTGTTCATTCCCTCAGGGACACCTGGCATTAGCCTCTATTTGATTTTATCCTCAGTCTCTTAGGAAACTTGTAATTTGTATCACTTCATGTTGCAGTCCCATTGTTACTTTGAAAAATACAAGACTTTCAGCATTTTAGTCTGCAATACTGGGTTTTTTTCTGAATTTCCTTCAGCAAAATTGTTTTATTATAAGTGATGGCATTATACTGTAAGGCTATGTCTACACTCGCAGCTTCTTGTGCAAGTAATATGCAAATGAGGCTAAGTGTGGAATATCGCTGAGCCTCATTTGCATACGTAATGAACCACCATTTTTTTCAGAAGAGGCTCTTGCGCAAGAAGGGGTGCAATAAAAACCCTCTTGCACAAAGCTGTTCTTCCTGAAAAGTAATAGGTGTAGCGGCATTGTGCAAGAGGGTTTTTCTTGCGCAAGAAGGGGCAGTGTAGATGCTCCTTCTTGCGCAAGAGCCTCTTCTGAAAAAAATGGTGGCTATGTCACGAGTGTAGACATAGCCTAATAGTCAAGTATTTTATCCCAAACATAAGGGTGGATGCCGGCTGGAACCGGCCAGGGCCCCAGGGACTCAGCTCAGAGCCCGCACCTCTGCCAAGGATGCAGCATGGAGAATGGCACACTGTCCCATGCCTGGCTGTGAGGCTCAGCCAGCTGCTCTTGGGTAAACTGCAGCGTCACAGTCCTGTGACCGTGGCCCCCACCGAGCCCCTCGCCTGCTCCTGGTACCTTGGCTGGCTCCCCGAGGGAAGTCTCCACTGTGGCCACACATGTCCGTGGGCTACCGGGGTTGTGGGAGGGAGAAGGCCCGCCCTGAGTTTTGCTGCAAGGATGGGAACCCCCCCCCCAGTCACTCTTCTGGTTCCGTCCAGGAGATATCCCACATGATGGGATCTGAGAGCCCAGACCACCTCTGCCAGATGTGCTCCCAGGCACTGTGTGGGGATGCATCTCGCTCCCTGTCAAACACCAGTGATTAGCCCAAAGCTTTCACAGTCTCCACCGGAAGGGAGTTCCACAGGTGAACGCAACACAAGCACCCTCCCACCCTCCACGGGGCCAGGACACAGACCGGTAGTTACAATACTGGAGGAGGACCCTACTCCAGGGGCGGTCCTTCTTGCAAACATACAACACGGGGGGCAGGGAGGGAACCGAGTGGGCCCAAGCCACACAACTGTGGGGTCACTTGGGCTCAGGGGTGGAGGGCATGAGGTGTGGGGACAGTGGATGGCCTGCCTAACTGACCCATCCTTTCTTCTCTTCCCTGCAGCGGGACCGAGCACAAGCTGGGGACCCTCCAGTCTGGCAGCAGCGGCACCCCCAGCTGGCCAACCACGGAGGCGCAGGCTCCGCCACCGGGACCAGCTGCTTTGCTGCCACGTCCTAGCGGTGGAGGCAATCCAGGGCTCCATTAGGGAGCGCGTCCAGGGGGACCTGCAGTGGCGGCAGGAGGCCTGGGGCGCCTTCCAGGCACAATGCACTAGGTTGGCCAACTCCATGGCCATCTTCATATCAAACATCGTGCACGCCATCCACTATGGCATGACATGGCCGTACCCCATGCCCCCGCCATCCCTCCCGTAGCACTGCCCATGCCCCCTCCTGTCCCTGCTCCAATGGCCCCTGCTCCTATGCCCCCTCCTGTCCCTGCTCCAATGCCCCCAGCTCCTGCCCCCCTCCCTGTGCAGCCTGCCCCAATGCGGCCTGCCCCGCATGTGCAGGTCCGCCCCCGCAGGAGCGCTCGCAGGGGCCACCCGTACCAGTAGCTCCTTCCCCTCCCCGTCCCAGTTGAAGGTCTCCTCCCCCTCCCCCTTGTAAATAAAAAGTCAATTTTTCTGTTGATTATTGTGTTGGTTATTGTGTTACTCGAGGTAACTGTAAGAAATGATTTCAGATGCCAATTAGCCACCTAAATTTAAAAGGGTTACAAAATGCGGACACCAAATTCTGTATTCATTCACCGGTGGCCCCTTTAAGTGGTCATTGGTTTGTGGCACATAAATAAATACTGAGACTTTTAAGTAAAATTTAAACCACAAGCTATATTAACATAGATAACAAACAAGCAAGAACGATTAAAAGACGCACACTAAAGATTATGTAACATAGTCTAGACGCAGGGAGGATGATTGGTAGTGTTGCTGGCAACCTCAATCCTTTGGTCCTTCCGGGCCTCGGGAGAGGAACAGCCAGGAGATCCCTCGAAGACGACTGGAATCGGGTACGCTGACTCGAGCCTTCCGCATGAACCATGAATCCTCTTCTCTGTTCTTTGGGACAGCTCGGACAGGTGATGGTGGCCTAAACCCTAGCCTAAACTAAAAAGAAAACCCTAACTACATCCGATGCACCCGACGAACACTCACGATGACTGCCGATGTGCTTGGAACCGATGCTTTACAATTGGGGGGAGGTAAGGGGAGGGGGTGGGGAAGGGTAGGGGATGGGAGGGAGTCGTATGGGGAGACCCAGGTGAC
Organism: Pelodiscus sinensis; assembly: GCF_049634645.1. Lineage (NCBI taxonomy): Eukaryota > Metazoa > Chordata > Testudines > Trionychidae > Pelodiscus > Pelodiscus sinensis. The sequence continues at coordinate 113,534,255 of NC_134714.1, forward strand.
CCTACTATGGGGCTTGTGCGAACATGTCCGTCAGGGCCTCTCTGATGCACACCCCATCTTGGCGCGCCTGGCGGATGGCAGCTGTGTGGGGCTGGTCGAACGTCTGTGCCTCGGCTGCCATCCATGCAGCGAGGAAGGCCTCCCCACTGCGCTCCACAATGTTGTGGAGCACGCAGCACGCGGCCACTACCTCCATTGCATTCCGCTCACCCATCTCAAGACGAGTGAGCAAACAACGGAAGCGGGCTTTCAAACGTCCGAAGGCGAGCTCCACCAGATTTCGGGCCCGGTTGAGGCAGTCGTTGAACCGGGCCTGGTTCTGGTCCAGCCGCCCCATGTAGGGCCGCATTAGCGAGGGCAGCAGGGGGTAGGCCGTGTCTCCGATGACGCAGATGGGCATAGGCACATCCCCGACAGTCAAGTCCCGCCGGGGGAAGTAGGTGTCCACCTCCAGCCTGCGAAACAGTCCGGAGTTGCGGAGGATGCGGGCGTCATGTGCCCAGCCGGACCAGCCCCCTTAGATGTCCAGGAAGCGGCCCCGGTGGTCCACGAGGGCCTGGAGAACAATGGAGCAGTACCCCTTCCTGTTCATGAAATGGGTTGCTTGATGCTCCGGGGCCCGGACGGGGATGTGGGTTGCGTCCAGGGCTCCGCCGCAGTTGGGGAACCCGAGGGCAGCGAAGCCGGCCATGGTAGCATCCACGTCGTGCAGGCGGATGACTCTTGGGAGCAGAACATTGTTGATGGTGTGGACGACCTGCAGAAGGGTGCAGAGAAACACAAGGGAACACATCACATACGGCAGGGGTGAGTGTACGCTCCCTTGGACCCCCCCCCCGATTCCCTCAGTCCTCACGCATGCACACACACACACACACACACACACACACACCAGGGCCCCCCTAACCCCTCAGCCCTCCCCCCACCAGCAGGCCTGTGCAAGGGAGGGACGGCCCAAACCCCTGGGTGACCCAGCCTGGAGTCTTGGCTGCTCCTGGGCATGGAGTGCAGCACCCTCCCCCCACCCCACTCCTCCTGGGACTTACCTCCATGACGATCACACCAATGGTTGATCTTCCCACCCCGAATTGCTGTGCCACCGAGCGGTAGCTGTCCGGTGTGGCCAGCTTCCACAGCGCGATGGCGACCTTCTTGTTGACGGGGATGGGTGCCTGCAGCTGGGTGGTGACTCTCTGTAGCGCGGGGGTGAGCCAGGTGCACAGCTGCAGGAATGTCCGCTTTCGCATGCGGAAATTCCGGAGCCATTGCTGGTCGTCCCGTTGTCCAAGGACCAGCCGGTCCCACCAGTCAGTACTGGTGTCAAATCTCCAGACTGGCCTCACCACCCTGGGGTGCTGATGCCACAGGGCCTCCCTGGTGAGGGAGTCAAAGGTGATCTCTGCCTCCTCATCCTGGAACACCAGGGCACCGGCCTGCAGCATGAGCTGCAGGCAGTCGGACATGGCTGACAGGGGCCAGAGCAGGCACATGGCCACCCATGGGTCCATGGCAGACAGGGCAGGACAGAAGAAAGAAAACGCAGGAAAAAGCAGTTGGGGGCAAAAGGGTGGTGTCCCCAAAAGTCAGAGGGCAACCACCAAACCTGCTATGGCTGTCAGTCCCTGCCAGAGGTCCCAACGCATGGAGCGGGAGACAAACGGCTGTCCGGCGAGACCCCTTGAAGCACGTGTCTGAACGGAGCTCCGGCCCCACCCCCAGAAAGGTCTGGTGGACTTTTGCCCTCTTCAAAATGGTTCCGGGCTTCTTCTTTTGCGAAAAAGCGCGCCGCCAATCTAGATGCGCTTTTCCGCAAAAGCGCATCGTTATAACGATAACTCTGGGACCAATCTAGACGCGCTTTTCCAGAAATACTTTTAACGGAAAACCTTTTCCGTTAAAAGTATTTCCGGAAAATCATGCCAGTGTAGACGTAGCCAAGATGTTTACAGGAGAAACTGTCCATTCTGTCTCATCTTAGCTTTGATAAAGCTAATGCCATTTGCATAAAATTAATAGTTCAAAAGAGGTCATAGATTACAGTAAAATACCAAGACATCTTCACCCTGATCTTCAGTTGCCATAAATCAGCATAGCTCCATTGATTTCATTGGATCTATGCCAGTTCACAACAGATGAAAATCTCACTCAACACTATAGCCTTTATAGTTGTGTCAGACTGGAACTTGAGCCTTAAATCAGATTTCCTTGTTTTTGTGAGTTTTAGTCACAACCTAAATGCTATTTTGAAGAACTTATTTTGTCACGAGGAAGAAGTTGATCTGAAAGTTGGAGGTATTCCGACCCTTGCAAGTGAGCTTTTCAAGCAAGCTCACTCCAGTGTAAATATATAGTGGGAGTGAACTGAGCCCTGGTCAGCTTTTGCAATCCATACCTTTCAGCTTTTGAAATGCAGCCTTTAGGGCAAAACAATGACAGGATGAGTCGATTCGGTGTCTGAGGCTGTAATGAGGTGGTGATATTCAGTGAGAGTTGATTGAGCTTTGTACATTATTTGAACTCTGAAACACTCATCCCCTGACAGTGCCAAACATGTGAGATGTGACTATTTAAACAGGATTCAGCAGACACTATTTAAACAAAATTCACTGCAGGGAGGAGCCAGCCAGACTGAAGCACAATCAATGCTAGCTATGGACCCAGGGGTGCTGGAACAATTTGAATGGGAGGGTGATGGTGGTGTGGGGTTGCTAAGAGCCATTGAATCAAACTGTGAACCCTGTACATAATGGAAACCACCACTTCAATCCAGGGGGTATGACAGCCCCCCTGCACCTCTAGTTCTAGCACATATGTGTTGGCCATTATATCCCAAAATACCTGTCTTTCATATACTTTAATAAAAATTGTCCTTGCCACTTGTGTTATTTACAAAAGACAAATCTGTGTTCTAAAGCTAGGAGAGCAGTTGCAGAAGCATCTTACACAGGGACCTATGGATACTAATAATAGTTTCTACAACTTTGACTGGGTGTTTTCATCCCTGTGCTAATTGGCTGCTCACTCCAATCCTTTCCCATCCCCATCTCACAATCTCTTTTCTCAGAGCCTCATTCCTCACCTGCCTGTCCTATTCTATGCCTTCCATCCCTGCCAACCTCACTTGGTTTAAGGTTCCCTATCCCTTCGTCTTTCTGTTTTGCTTATTCCCTCCCAATTAATCACCCCCCCCGCCAAGAAAAAAAATCATGCACTAATTTGATGTTTGACATCTTTGTTCACTATGTTGGTTTGTTCTACCTCTTTCCTACTTTGGAACCCATTCTAAAATTAAGGGTCAATCCCAGGATCCTTAGTCAGGCAAAACCCCCAACAAAGGAAATGTGTCAAGATCAGGGCCATACTGTGCCACCAGTTTTTAGGCAGAAAAACTCAATGATTTCAATCTCCTGAGCACCTGTATTGTCTACTGGCTTCAATGCCTCACTTTGTCAGGGTTAACATTTTAAGACTGATTAGGTAAATGGTATTAGTCTAAGAGTCACTATATGAAATTAGTAGGAGTGAAACAACTGAACCCTCTTGTTTCTTAAGACAAGAACATTGGACTCTGTAAGGAGACCTGGGATTTTGTCCGCTCTGCACCACTAACGCCCTCTATGTGTCCTCTGGCAAGTCACTTCACCTCCTCCACCCCCAGTGCCTCTCTCTTCTTTTGTCTGCCTTGTCTATTTAGTTTGCAAGCTCTCCAAAGCATGACTTTTTTATTCTCTGTATGCATAATGCCTAGCACAATCTCAGATAGATCACTGTGCTGGTTTCCTGACAATGCAGCTGTATGCTGGAAAAATCTCCTGTGGTGGCTGGCTCCAGATGCTGTCCTACATTGGGTTTCAATTGGCACAGAAAAGAAGAGCTGTCAAGGAGCAAGTTATACCCCCCTGCTTCTCGTGCACCAGCCTGAGATGATTGGCATCATTTACATCATTTACAGCTAATGGGCTGCTGTAATTTACCCCAACTAGCTAAAGTTCCAGGGCCTTTACACCAGTTGTGAATTAGTGTAGCACAAGTGAACTCTTCCCAACTGCAACTCACTCCTGCCTGCCCCTAAGCAGGGCACAGAATGGCATTTGACCTAGGATCTAGCTATGCCACTTAGTCTATGTCTAGACTACACTGACCTATTGGAAAAAGGTACGCAAATTGTGCTCCACAATTTGTGTACCTTTTTTCGATAGTTTTTTTGGAAGACGATCTTCCAAAATTTGGCCCATCTATATTGGGCTAAATTTCAGAAAAGCCTCCTCTTTTGGAAGAACCCTTCTTCCTCGTAGAAGGAGGAAGACAGGGCTTCCGAAAGAGCACATCTGCTCTTCTGCAAAAGAGCAGACGTGTTCCTTGGACACAGTGGAGTTTTTCCAGGATACCTTTGATATCCCAGAAAAACCCTGCAGTGTAGACATAACCTCTTGCCAGGGGAATTCTTAGCTGGTAATTAGGGCCAGATTCTGCTACTTTACACTTTTTTGATTAGCCCGAAGAGGCAAGAACAGCACAATTGATTCTGAGTCCATTAGCTTCTCTGTCTTTCACTTTTGCTAGATAATCTCATGATTTGTGTGGGAAGAAAAAATCTTCTAATGGGGCATCTGTAACAATAGAAACACTCTGGGAACAACTCCAATTTCTAGTTATTTTATTGGCAGTTGTGAGCCAGCATGATTTGTTGATTCTGAATAGAAATAGAAACAAATATGAAATCCACCTCAGGAAAGAGAAATTGAGTTAAAGTCTCATTTGTCTATAATTTCTTGGGCCTCTTAGCAAATGCGCAAGAGGGAAACTTAAGGTCTCTAGAATCTTCGTTCCTTTCCTGTGCCCTTCCTAATGCATACACAGCAAGGAGCAGCACAGACCATCCACACCTTGGCTGCATCTAGACTGGCAAGTTTTTCCGCAAAAGCAAGCGCTTTTGTGGAAAAACTTGTCAGCTGTCTACACTGGCCACTTGATTTTGCACAAAAGCACTGACGTTCTACTGTCCGAAATCAGTGCTTCTTGTGCAAATGCTTTGACGTTCCTGTTCGGGCAAAAGCCCTTTTCCAGAAATGCTTTTGTGCAAAAGGGCCTGTGTAGACAGCTGAAAACTGTTTTGCGCAAAAAAGCCCCAATGGTGAAAATGGCAATCGGGGCTTTCTTGAGCAAAACCGCGTCTAGATTGGCACGGATGCTTTTCTGCAAAAAGTGCTTTTGCGGAAAAGCGTCCATGCCAATCTAGACGCTCTTTTCCACAAATGCTTTTAACGGAAAACTTTTCCGTTAAAAGCATTTGTGGAAAATCATGCCAGTCTAGACGTAGCCCTTGAGAAGTGCAGCTAAAAGGTCCCCAGGAGAGGAGCATCCAATACTTTTTTGTGCTAGGGAGTTTCTAAATGCTATTGGATTGGGGCATTCCCGAGATGCCTCTCTCTTGGACTGCTGAGGAACTCTCTGGGCAAAGGGAGCTCGATTTCCCCACTTTTCAGCATTCTTCCACTCAAGCTAACGACACCAGATTCTTAGGTTCAAGAACACTTCTCCTTGGGACTAGATTTATTAAAATCACAATGATTTCCCCCCCAATCAAGTTATCAAATCTCCAGCAAGCCAGGACTTCCCCACTGGAAGTCTCCCAGGCCTTCTGTGGCTGGAACCTTTTCTGTAAAGACTTGGGGGGCGGAGGGGGGGGGGGGTTTAAAAGCTATTTACCTTTAGCAGCTGTTCCATGCTTTACTAAAATCTCCTACACTAGTTTCATTCTGGCCAATTCGCTCTGCCACTTGCTGCCTGCTGCTCTTTATAGGGGGGAATCAATTCCTTCATCTTCAGCTGGTTTTACTAATTAAAGTCTACTAATTACTAATCAAATCACACCCCATCCCAGGGATGGCAGGCTGCATTAATTGACAGACCCATTCCAGGCCTCTGGCCCTTAAAGGATTTGGGCATCCATTACATTTATAACATATTTTCTAGCAGCTTCTGGGGACATTGAACAAAACAGAAAGGACAAATAATGGTTGTAACAGTTTCCTCTTTAAGTTTAGATTACAAAGGACTCTGATTCTTGAATTATTTGTAATATGTGAAAGTCTGAAGAGCCCAAGTGATATCATGTTTCCCTTTTAGGGATGAAAAAATAAAACCCATAAAGAGTCAAGACAAAAGATTCTCAGAGGGTTGAGTTTTAGCTGCTTCAGATTTCTACACAAAGGCATCAAATTGTGATGCCAGTAATCCTGGCTTAACTCTATAGTAATTCTGTTAACTCCAGAGTAGTATCTGTATAATTAAGAGCAGAATTTGGCCCACTGCTTTGACAAATGTCCTACAATAAATTTACTGTTTGGATGCAGATTCATTTTTGTTTGGAAAGTAATCAAGGGTTTGCAGGACATAGACATGCTTTGGGAAATACCAGACACACTTGATCTCAGATGAGGGGGCGGAGGAGGGGGCAGCTGGGAAGGGAGTGGGGGGAGCAGGGCTGGCCAGGAGAGATGGTGGGGGGAATGACTGGAGGGAAGCAGGGCTGGCTGGGAGGGGATAGGGAGGGAGTGGGGCTGGCTGGGAGGGAATCGGGGAGAGCGGGGCTGGCTGGGGGAAATTGGGGGAAGGAACCGGCTGGCAGGAAGTAGGGCTGGTCAGGAGGGGGTCAGAGGGAGCTGGGCTGGCTGGGGGGGAAACCAGCTGGCAGGAAGCAGGGCCAGAGGCATAGCAAGGGTGTTATGCACCTGGGGGCAAAGGAAAAATTTGCGCCCCCCCCCATGTGGCACGGCCCCGAACCTGGTGCACAGCTGAGGGGAACTTGTACCGCATCTTCCCCAACTCCTTACAGTTTGGGGCTGGGCTCCTGCATGCACTAACCCGCCAGTGGAGATGGAGGAGGGTTGGGCTTGGAGCAGAGAGGCAGGGAGGAGGCTCCAGCTGCTGGTTGCAGGCGGAGTAGGAGCATGTGAGCTGAGGGATGATGGGGGGAGCAGAATGGGATTAAATTGGCACCTCCCTAGCATGGTGCCCAGGGGCAACTGACCCCTCCGGCCCCCTCACTATGCCACTGCCCCCCATCCTGCAGATCTATAATCTTATGCATGTGCAAGATCTGTGAGAGCAGTCCCATGAATCTGCAGTTAGTGTCTGTGGCACCTGCTTCTGGGTGGTGTCTCAATGCTGCCACATTCACCTCCAAAAAAGGGCCTTCCCAAACCCGGCCCTTGCTGCTGACCCCCAAGGCATCCACAGGTCCAGTCTCCTTTCAATGGGCCCACTTCCCAGGGCTCATGGACCTTGGATCTGGCTTCCATCCCCTCTCCAATCTTTGCAACTCCCGAGCTCACCTTCTGCCTTATACATTCCCACCTCATTCACCCCATAGGGACGGTCTCTGCCTCACTTGTCCGAGGGACTATTCTACCAAGACGTAATACAAAGTTTCCATGTAAAAGGACTCAATACAAAGCTAAAAACTTCAATGAGAGAATGATTAATACAGAGACGTGTCTATATCTGCTGCAGGGAGACACCTCTGCCTGCCTCCACTCCTCTCCCCTGGAGTCTACAGCCCTATTGCAAAGCGGAGGAGTAGAAGGAAAGAGGCTGAGGCCCATCAATGGGACTGAAGCAGTCATGAGCAAGTCACGCCCGGGAGCCATTCTCCTGTCCATTGCTGGTGCTGTGTTGCTTCAGGCACGCTGAAATGCAGTCACCTCTAGGGTGGGCTGGACAGCTGTTTAACACCTGCACAAGGTTTCAGGCAGGGAGCAGTGCGGGCTGCCTTCCTGCAGAGCCCCCATAAGAACTACTGTGCCCTCTTGGCTTAGGAAAAGAATAAACAGGAGGATTGGAAATTAACCCGCCCAGTCTCACGTCCCCTAGGAAGGGAATGAGCCATCTACATTAGGCCCCAGCTGTAGTATCATGTCCAGTTCTGGGCGTCACATTTCAGGAAACGTGGAGAAACTGGAGAAAGTCAGAGAAGATCAACACAAATGATGAAAGGTCTAGAGAACATGAAGTATGAGGCAAGGCTGAAGAAATTGGCCTTGTTTATCTTGGAAAAGAGAAGACCGAAAAGGGATATGAGAGCAGCTTTCAAGAATCTAAAAGAGTATCATAAGAAGGAGGAAGAAAAATTGTTCTGCTTGACCTCTGAGATTAGAATGAGAAGCAATGGGCTTAAATTGCAGCAAGGGAGGTTTAGGTTGGACATTAGGAAAAACTTCCTGCCTGTCAGGGTGGTTAAACAAATGCCTAGTGAGATTGCGGAATCTCCATCCTTGGAGATATTTAAGACGAGGTTAGACAGACACCTGTCAGGGATGAGCTAGGGCAACTCAACTTTGGAAGCCCCAGGGGCCACACTGATACTTACAGAACATGCTGAGGGCCTCAACTTAAGTGTGGTTGCATATGCAAGCAAATATATACAAATAGTTTCTCTCACACTGACAGGCATGAATACAAAGATTAAGGCAAGACTACACAACACACAGGCCCCATTTAAGTCAGTTCTGCTGATATTAATAAAATGCAATATTTACCCAATTTCTACCCATGTAATAGCACTTTTCATGAGCAATGACAGTCCAAGAATTTAACTACTAAAACACATATCAACAGAAGATCATTACACTGACTACTTTTTTGTTTTGGCTGGCCATGAGCTGATCCTCACATAAGCCCAAACTGCACTGCGGGGTGCAAACAAACTGGCCGTGGGCAACATACCAAGTTATTAATAAATATTTTATAAACCTTTACCTTTTCCCTCTGCTGCCACGTCTCCTCTCCTTGCTCCATCATCTCCCCTGGTGCCTGCTGCCCCCCAACTCCTCACCCTCTGCTGTCCTGACTTCTGCCCTTCTCACTGTCCTCAGCCTTCCTGCGACCTGCCCCCCAACCAGCCCTTCTCTCCCCCCTGTGCCCACTCCTCCAGTAGCCCCACTCTGATCATGTGAGCTGCCCCTCTTCTAACACCTCCCTCTACATACCTGCCTTGCCTCTCTCCTCTGGTGCTGGTCCCTCCCCTGCAGGTGTCTGCTCTTCTGCTTCACCCCCAGAATCCCCTGGCACCTGCACCTTCCCTTAGCCCTGCACCCTTTTGGTGCCTCCCTCTTCCCTCACTGCCCCTGCCCTCTTTGCCCTCTTTTTCCCTGATGCCCATCCCCTCACCAATCTCTGCCCCCGTTCCCCTCACGCCCCTGTGCCCTCACACATGCCTTGCTCCATCCCCACCTTTCTCATGCCCACCCGTTCTTTCAAGCCTTCTCCCAGCATCTCCCCCTTCCCCCTCTAGCCCCCAATGCCCTTACCCTCTCCTCTCCTCTCCTCTCCTCTCCTCTCCTCTCCTCTCCTCTCCTCTCCTCTCCTAGCATCACCTTGTCCCCCCTCCCACTGACACCTCCCCTCCTGCCCTTTTCATCGTCTGCACTTGGCCCCCTGGCATTTGTCTCTCCTCCATCCTGTATCTTGGTACCTTCCCCTTTCTTCCCCCTCCCACTCCGCACAATCCCCTTCCTCTCCCACCCCTTCCCCCTAGTTTTTGCCCCTCCCTTATCTTCTGCTTCTACTTTGTGGGGCCAGAGTCTGCACTTGGGCCCCAGAAGTCCCCGAACTCCGAACCCGGAGCTAGGCTGCACAGAACAATGCAGCGCCTAGCAGTTTTAAAGTCCCGGGCCGTGATGTGACGTCATGCCTGGGCGTCCTCCCCACTCACCTGCAAACGCTGCACATGGCAGCAGCAGCAGCAGCCAGCAGCGTGTGCAGGCATGGGGGAGCCGACTGAACGCTGTGCAGGCAGGGATGGTCTGGAGCCAGGGGGGACGCCCATATAAGTCGCTGCCCATGCAGGGTGAGCCTGCGCAGTATGCGCTCGCTCTCACCCTAGCCCAGTGCGCCCTAGCATAGCGCCTGGGGGCAATTGCCCCCCCCCCCGTCCCCTTCGCTATGCCTCTGAGCAGGGCTGGCCTTGGCACATGCAAATCCTCGGGTTCTGCCCATCCCACACACAGTCCCGGCGGGGAGCACGGGCGAGTCCAGCCCTGGGGATTCCATCCCACCCCAGCCCCGCTCCCTTCCTCTCTACTGTATAGTTGCATACTGCCTGACTGGTAGATACGCTCACGCAGTATGAGCATGTCTACCAGCCAGGCAGTACGCAACAACGTACTGATACTCATGATAACAATAAAACTTACTTAATTAGAAAATACCGGACATTTATATGTCTGGTATTTTCTCAATTTGTTTCCCAGACAGAAAGCACAAATACTGGTCTGTTCAGTTCAAAACCGGACACCTGGCAACCCTATCAATGGCTATTAGCCAGGATGGGTAGGAATGGTGTCCCTAGCCTGTTTCTCTGGAGGTGGGTGACAGGGAGGGATCACATGAGGATTACCTGCTATGTTCCCTCCCTCTGGGGTATCTGGTATTGGCCACTGTTGGCAGACAGGAGACTGGGCTGTCTAGACCGTTGGTCTGACCCAGTATGGCCCTTCTTATGGTCTTAACAGTCTTAATCACGGAGTCACTAGTAGCAGATCTGTTTGTACAGTCTAGCTAGCTGAGGTTCTTTGAGAAGGTTTGTTTTCAAACAGTTTGGTCATTTCCAAGACTTGGTGGACAAAGCCAAAGGCCAGTTCCTGAGCCAAAGGCATAGAATGAGTGTAGCTGATTGCTCCAAGGAGTTTGATCTGCGATCACAGTGACACATCTGTGTCATCCTATCAATGCCTGCTATTTTTCAGCTGGATTTTTTCTGAGCTCTGTTGAATATTTTTTCGGCCTGTCTGTTGGCAACCCTTCTGAGTCTGCCACGAGTCACATGAACTAGGAGCGATGCTAAGCAACTAGATGTGGAGAGACCGGGAGCAACAGGAAAGATATATTTGTTTTTCTCTAGTTGAACATGATTTACTGGCCAGGATGCTCTTTTTCAGGCATCTTACCAGAAAAATCAGGTGTTCATTAACCTAGTCCAGAGTATAACCTCACCGTGCAATTTAAGCCTACCTGTGTTACTCATACAAATCTCTCTCAAGGCACAGCAGTTATAGCTTATGGTCACTGAAACATTAGAGGAGGAAGAAATAGACAGCAGTAGTTAGGGACAGTGAACGCAGACAGCGATGGAAAGCTGCCATGGGGAGCCTCAGTAGGCTATGCCTGTAGGACATGAAGAAGAGGTAGGTTCTGAGCTTAGCTCAATTCTGCAGAACAACCCCCTGTATCAGGGACACTGAACTGAGGAGGATCTGTGCTCCTTTGCTCCCTGGCATTGCCCTCAGTACAAATTATAAACAGCCTCAGGAGTCCTTTAAACTCTGCCAGCTGGTAATGGGCTTGGTGGGGATCACCAGAGTGCAGCCCTGTCTGGTCACACTCTTTTCCACGTGGCCCCAACACTTCCCCTTTGTCAGGGGCAGGAGAGAGTGGGGCATAGAACCAGTTAGAGGAGCTCTATGAAAGAGTCATCCACACTTGGGGAATCCTAAGCTGCCCACTGAGGCCTGCTTTTGAGCCCCTTTGCGGGACTTCATGCAGAACTCAGAGCAGGAGCCAGAATCTGGCATTGCACAGACAAACAAAGGAGTTCTGTGCCCAGGACAGTCATTCTGGCCCTAAAATTCATGCTGAAATACATAAACAGATCCAAAGCCAATAGAAGTCAAAGGTTGTATATCTAGAAATCCAGACTCTGTAGCTGTCTGAGAATGTAAATAGCTGCTGCGGCTAGTACTGAAAAATAATAGGAGTGACACTGTCCACATTCAAATCATGGAACCATTCTCTCCTCCTGTGACTGGCATTTGTCCCAAAGTGGTCATGTGCTGCTGCACTGGCTAGCTGACATTGCATCTTTTAACTGTGCTTGCATCAGCTAAGAAGTCTGTTTCCATCCTGATGACAAGGAGGGTGGTGACTGTTAAATGAGAGAGGGGGGAAACTAGCTGACTCCTGCTGCTGCGGTGGTTGCTTTTCCTGCTGAGGCAAATAAACTCTTGTCTTTTGAAATAAAAGTTACTTGGACCATGTGGGTTTCAGAGTGAGTTGCAAATCTAAACAGAAGACCCAGTTAGTCCCAGAGATCTCAGTTGAACTACCCTACTTTCTGTGTGAGATTTAATTCAGCACATAAAAAATATTAAGTGACTATTAAAAAAATACCTTTATATTCCCTCCCCTAACTTGGTACACTGTGACATTTCCTGGTTTGGTGAACATAATATATTCCTTATAATAAAATTCATCATTATGTGAGATCATGAATAGCAAAAGTCTCTTTGTAGCCTATGAAATTTCTGGTAGCTGTAATGTCATAAAATAATGCATTATGGGATAACTTTAGGGAACCAGGAAGGGCCAGTATATTTCACCATTGAAACTATCACTTTTAAAGCAAAGAGATGGGGTTTTAATTTAATTTAACACTGCAGTTATTTCAGAATAAGCTATTCTGGGAGAGTTATTCTGAAATAGCTTATTTTGGAATATCACGTCTACACTGCAGGGAAGCCTCAAAATTAGTCCGAGGCAGACTTCCCTAATATAGACATGCTATCTCAATTTAGAGCCCCAGGAGGAATAACTTAGATTGGCCCTGGTGAGGGGCTATTTTGAAATAGGAGAAGTGGAGCCTCTACACACGCCTTATTTCCAAATAGCTATTTCAGAATAGGCATTATTTTTCATAGAATGAGGTTTACAGGAGTCGGAATAAGCCATCTGTTATTTCAAAATTATTTTGAAATAACGGAATTACTGTGTAGACTCTCACATGGTTATTTTGGAATAACAGCCATTATTCCAAAATAACTCTGCTGTGTAGACACACCTTATGTGACACGTGGTTTTTCTCTCCTTCCCTCTATAAAGCAATACTGACTTCCCCACTGCTTCTGTGATTCACATAGCTACAGTGTAACTCCTGTTCTCACCTTCTTAGCCCTGCCCAGACTCCCCTCTTTCTTTATTGCTACCCCCTGTGGCTGTCTACATCCTTTCCCATTTTTCCTCAAGTCACTACCATAAGTGTGCACCCTTCAGCTGTCACATCTTCAGCTTACCTCTCACTCAGGATGCTTGGTGCATAGGGAATGAATGAAGTCTGAGATCTGCCTCTTCAGCACACCTGCTAGGATAGTCACACTCTACTTCCTGATTGTTCCAGAGGCAGCGAAACAATGCATTTCCCCTGGCTTGGGGCATAGAGCTTGGAAGTCCTGGAATCAGACAAAGCATTGCAGAGCTGAGAAGCAGTGACCATTTTAGTGGCTGGAATTTTGTGGTAATTTAATAGCAGGCCTCTTAACATTTTATTAGGGCTAAAAATGATGCTAAATGCTATTGGGAAACTTAAACTGACATCTTTTTATTGCCTTGCAGCATTTATTTATAGACCGGAGGGTTTGCAAGGAATAAAATCATATCATTCTGCTTAGCATCATACTCTTTCCCTCTTCCTTTTCTGACCTGATTTTAGAAGCTGCTATCTTAAGAACTATTTGTAGCCTAAATCAATGTACAGCATCTAAAAGGCTGGAATCCCAGTTTTCATATGGGACCAATTTTCTCCTTCCTATTCCAAGGAGCAGGGCAGTGCACATGCACTACTGCGTAGGATTACTCTTAAATATATTGCTGTGTCTGGCCCCCTTCACATCATTGCTCTGTACACAATAATGTACTATATAGCCACAACAAGCTTACACCCCCCACAATATTCAAAGAGATGGGTTGGAGAATAGTTTGCAGTGATTAGAGACTGGGGTATATATTATATTATAGTGTTCTATTTTCAGCAGCTGTGGTTACAGCATATTTCAATTCTGAGTCATCCCTGAATTTACAGCCACTGAAATGAAGGTGAAAAACATTTTAATCAGGATTCTCAGAGTGGCTGAAATGTAATCGTTTATCAACATTTATAGAATGAGTAAACATAAATGACTCCATTACTCTTTTTTTATATAATTCATTAAACACAGACGTCCTCAAACGAAGGGTTTTTTGGTGAGACAGTAAATGTCTCAGAATTGCTGCTTTTGTGCCCGTGAAAAATTGTCAGTATCTTTTAGTGCTTTGTTTAGGTCAGAGTCACAAAAATGTTATATCTGTCACTGAGGCTATGTCTAAACCTCTGCCGCGTCCAGGGAATGCATCTGCTCTTGTGCTTTTATGTGTGGAAGAGCAGAGATGCTCTTTCTGAAATCCTGTCTTCTTCCTTCCATGAGGAAGAAGGGCTCTTCCGAAAGAGGAGGTGTTTCCAAAATTTGGCCCAGTATAGATGGGCCAAATTTCAGAAAAGCCTCTTCTGAAAAAACTATCGGAAAAAGGTGTGCAATTTGAGTACCTTTTCCCAATAAAACCCCATAGTCTAGACATAGCCTCAGTTGAGGTTCTGTATCCATTCCTCTGGGCCTGAGTCCGCTTTCACTTAAGCCAGTTTGGGCCCATCTACACAGCAGGGCTAAAGCCAAAATGAGCTATGCAACTTGAGCTACTTCAATTGCGTAGCTTAAATCGAAATAGCTTATTTCGGCTTTTGGCGCTATCCACACAGCAGGAAATCCAAGTTAGAGCACTCTTCCTCCAACTTCCCTTACTCCTCATACAATGAGGGTTACAGGAGTCGGAGTAAGAAATCCCTCAGCTCATCATTATTTCAACATTTTGTCAAAATAACTGCTTGCTGTGTAGACATGGACTATGTTATTTCAGAATAATACCAGTTATTCCGAAATAACTCTGCTGTGCAGACATAGTTTTACTTTAGCTACAGCCTGCTTGAAACAAATGGTTACAATACACTGATTTACAGCACTGAAAGTGAGGAGAATCACCCCTCCCCCTTGTCTTCTTTGCCCTTCTATAAAATATTGGACACAAGTCTCCAGATTTCTCTTTAGTGTGTGAAGTGATGTGATGTCTCATTTTATACAGGCTTTCTTTTCAGTTTTGTCCTGTGATGTCTATAAATCCAGAGGGGTTTCTTTTTGTGTGTTTGTTGTTTGATGTCTTGTTTCTCATGCCCAAACTGCTTGACTGCCTGTGCTTTTAGTGACTTTTCCCCTAATGTCTCCCATAAAACTTCTACTATTGCAGTTGCAAAGGACAATTGCATAATTGTAGTAATTGAGTAAATTTTCTCATAGATTTAGTTGAGTGCAGATAAATAATCTTAAACACTCTGCTAATTGCAGCAGTATTGTGCTATGCCTGGGTGCCCTGAGGAGGCTTCATGTTAAGACACAGTTGCAGTGAAAGGCTACCCTTTATAATCACACATTCTTCCATTAAAAAAACCCTCAGTAAAAACTGTTTTGCCAGTGCTTTTAAACAGCAAAACAGCATATTACTGGGGATTGTTAAAGTTGTGGGAAAACCTATATTCTGCCAGAAATCTTCCTAAAGGAAAGACCAACTCCCACACATGCTGGCTGTGCTACTTGGGGTATGTCTACGCTGCATCTGGAAGATGTGATTGCATTAAGGCTTTACTCCAACTAGCGTGGGTACCAACAGCAACGGGTATAATCCCGGGGCATAGATGCAGCCTTCATCAATATATGGGGGTTTTCTGTGCATGTGGGAACAGCAGCCTCCTGAACAATGTTAGCGATGTTGGTGAAAGCACTCTTCTGTTGACATAACTGTCTGCACTGGGGATTTTGCCAGCATACCTACATCAGTCAGATGTGTGTGTTTTTCCCGCATCCCCGACTGACATACTGATTCCAATATAACTTATTATTATTTTGTCTCTAACACGGACTGTAGTTTACTGCATTGTGGGCCTGACCTAACGCCCTCTGAAGTCTATGAAAAGATTCCCATTAACATTGATGAGCTCTGTATCAGGCCCCATCTCTGTAAATCGGCAGTGGGCAACCAGAGGTCCACAAGCTGCATGCAGCCCATTTATGTGTGGCCCATGAGACATTTTGTTTACCGCTGCCCACTCACAAGGTTGCCCAAATCCACTGGTTTCCATCCACATGGTTCTTTTCCTACTGGCATTACTAAAGTGACAAGAATGTAAAGCCAGGGCCTGTGAAGTGAGGTTCGTTCTGATTGACTGTGGGAGCAATACACTCTGCTGCATCTAATCAAAGCGCTGCTATGGTCCAGTCAGCACACCCTGCAAATTCCAGGTACGCAAGTACAGTGAGCAAAACTACCCTGTCTCAGGCGACCATCTTAGTTACAACAATCTTGCGGCCCACTGAGAAGAAGGAGGTACACTCTTGCAGCCCACTCACTAGGCGAGGTGGCCCATCTCTGCTGTACATACCGTACTCAGCAAAGGTCAAGGAGCTGGAATCAGGAAAAATCCATTTTATAATATGTTCATTTCATTTCATAAGGTCACATTCATCAAAACCAAAGACGCCTATTTAAACGCACGCCTCTTAGGGCACAATATCGGAAAAGTAAATATTGCTATTATTTCTATTACATTAGTGCCTAGTGGTGTCAAGGGAGGTCAAGGTCCCATTGAGCACACATACAGTAAGAGAGAGTAAGCAACAAAGCTGGGAATTAATCCTATATGGCCTGAGTCCAAGTCCAGTATCTTGACCACAAGACCATCCTTCCTCTTATACATCATGTAAAATTACAGCTATCAGTATAAATAAGATTAATAATAGATTGTATAAAAGGATAGTTTAGAAAAAGGGTTGCCTCTTGGATTTGCATGTCAGCTTCACTTTGGGCTGTTTATACAGTGATAATTTCTGGATCTGCTATGGAAAACAAAGAACAAAGCCCTTTAGTATTTCCCTGATAAGGGGACTCTTTGGAAGAGATTGTGTACACGTGTTCCGCTAAGTTCCGTGTTTTATAATCCTTTTGGCATTTCACCTTTCAGAGCTATGAGATGCACCACTGAGAAAGGTGTTGAGGAAGAAGTTTTAGCTGAAACAACTTTTTCTTTACAGTTCACATATGGCACAAGAAAAGCAGCCAACTTTCACCAAATATAGTAAAAGCAAGCAAATGCCAACTCAGGTTGAAGTGATACCTTAGTCTCAAGAACTATGTTTAAAAAAGCATCAGAGGGAATACATTGACCTTAATGGAAACTTCTCCTACCATGGTCTCTTGCAAATGTAAAGCTGTTAGTTAGACTTCTCAGACATTTGTAGTTCTCCTCTTTACTAGTTTACTGCGCCCCCTGCTCACTATGCTCGCCAACTCCCCTTCCACTTTTCCTGAACAAGATGGTGCTCCGCCTGCATTCCCCAGAACTCCTGGACAGGCGGTGGGGACTTCAGCTGATAGTCTGGGTGTGGCAGGGCATGAGAGAGAGAGAGAGTCCCACATCACCCTACCTGTTCGCAGCTGCCAGGGAGCCTAGCAGCGGTCAACCTGGCTGCAGAAGCAACAGCAGAGCCCAAAAGGGAGAGGGAGTGTATGTCTGTGGGGACATTTCTTATATATATAGAAAGAAATCTAAATTCAGCTGTTTTATTGCCCATTATACATTGTCTCTGTTGCTCGCCCTGCCTCAAAATGTAGGTGATCTCTAATGACAAGCAGGGTTCCTTTGTGCTAAACAGGAAACATGTAAAAGTGTGATGCAAAAATGTAGATGCTTACGCAGAAGAACACTTAAAATCAGTACAGGTTGAACCTCCCTGGTCTAGCACCCTCAGGACCTGACTGGTCCCAAACTGGGTATTTTGTAGGATCAGGGAGGTCATTTCTGGCCCCCCATACTGTGTTTTCCTGGCCTAGCCACCAGCCTCTCTGACAGCTATCCCCCCAGGGCCAGCTTTAGGCCGATTCAACCGATTGCCCTGAATCGGGCCCTGCGCCTAAGAGGGCCCCGTGCCCTAAAGCCGGAAGTGTGCTGGCGTGACAGGTGCACTGCAGGAGGGGGCATCAGCCCCGGAGGAGGAGTGCAGCAGCTTCCCTGCGCCGCAGGAGGGGTGAGTTGAGATCAGGGGTTTGGCAGGAAGTCGGTACATGACTCTGCCCTGTAGCTGGGTATTTAAAGGGGCTGTGACTCTTTTTTTGTGTGTGGTGGTGGGTTTTTTTTGCTCAACAAAAAATCCTGGCTGCTGGGGCCCCATCGAAACTGTTCGAATTGGGGCCCGCACTTCCTAAAGCTGGCCTTGCACCCCCGCCACTAGTCCCGCTGCCCCACCAGTAACCCACTGTGATGCCAGGATCCCAGCCCCACCAGCACTGCCATGGCAGCCCACAGTGCTATGATCATGGTTCCCAACCCCACCATGGCTGACCCCGGCCTCTTGCCACTGCTAACTGTGGTTCCACTGCTAGACCACAGACATTGCCGGACCAGAGAGTCCTGGTTTAGAAAGTTTGAACCTGTTCTAAAGTCTGTGCTTCGGATATGCAGATCCTCACTTTCTTCAATTCCTGTATGTCACCTTCTGGAAGAAAAATGTGGAGAAAGCCAATGCAATTGCTCATATACATGTAGAGGTTACAGTAAAGAAATATGGAGGATCGCCTTGCTGGTACATTAGTCCAGAATTCCACTGTGCTGCCAGAGTGCAGGGGTATGTCTACACTGCATTCCTCTTTTGAGAGAGGAATGCAAATGCAGACAAACAAAATTGCAAATGAAGTGTGGATTTTAATGTCCTGTGTTTCATTTGCATAATCGCAGCTGGCTGCTTTTTCGAAATACTCTATTTCGTGATAAAAAACGCTGTCTAGGTTTAAGGGTTATTTCAAAAGAAGGGTTTTTTCTCGCAATAACCAGGTTTAAAGGTTATTTCAAAAAAGGGTTTTTTCTCAAAATAACCGCGTCTAAACAGCGTTTTTTATCTCGAAATAGGGTATTTCGAAAAAGCGGCCAGCCACAATTATGCAAATGAAGCACGGGAAATTCAAATCCTCGCTTCATTTGCAATTTTGTTTATCTACAATTGCATTCCTCTCTCACAAGAGGAATGCAGTGTAGACATACCCCAGTATAGCATCACCCATATCTAGTTGGGGGTTGCATATTTGGAGCAGGGAGGCTCATTTTGTGGGATGGACTCCAAGTACATGTAAGAAGAAAATAAATATATTTAGTTCACAATCCACTTAATTTGGAGGAGTCTGTATTTCCCTTATATATGATGTATATTTAAGGGTCTACTAGGATCAGCTGGTATGACCTCCTGTAAAATAGAAGTGATAGAATTTCCCCCAAATAATTCCTGTTTGCTGTAAAAAAAATCTGTTAGAAAACATGTAATCTTGATTTAAAAATTGCCAGTGATGGAGAAACCATCAAGTTTCTTGGAAGATTGTTCCTGTGCTTAATTACGCTAATCCAGAATTTATGAATTTTACATAGACAAATTTCCCAAATTGTCACACTGATGTCACACTGTTTCTTACCTGGCTCATTGTGCAGCCCTGTCTTACATTTTGTTTGGCTAAAGGCCTTATCTATACATGTACTTTAGAGAGTTTGTCCATCAGTCTATTCATGAGTCCGTCCGTCCATCTGTGAGTCTGTATGTTCAAGAACTCCTCCTGAACGGTAAGAGCTAGGACCACCAAATTTGGTATGCAGCTTCCTCTTCTACTAGCTTAAAGCAAGGTTAGGGTTTGGTTGTGCCAGGAAAATGGGATGTGCCTGGAATTGGATCGTTTTTCATAACATGGAAAGGGAGGGGTCTGATAGGAGGGATAGTTGTGCTCTGCAATGACACAGGGGGCAGCAAGCACAGGGGACAATAGTATGCAGAAAAAGAGTAGCCAGTTGGGGCCAGGACTCTCTATATTGTCAGCCACTGGCCCAGGTAAGTGGCCTTTCTGTCCCAAACCCCTCATCCCAAGCCCTTGACTGAAGTGCCAGTTGGGGGGGTGGGGTGGCGGGGAGCCCTCCCAGCTAGCAACCCTGCTCCTCCCTCTGTGAGGAGCTGCTGGACAGCCCTCCCCTGCTCCCCCAGGAGTCACCAAGGCAGTGTAGTCCCACCGCCCTGGGAGGAGCCGCCATTGGAGCAACACTTCTTTTACCACCATCGGCGGCCCTGGTAGCCCCCATCCTGATCTCCTGGTCCCCTGGCATGAGCCTTCCCCCCCGTCTGCTCTGAATCCTGCACTCTCCCCTGCCATGAGCTCCTCACACCTCCTAAACCCACAAGGCCAGGTAAATCTTCTAACACACACACACACACACACACACACACACACACACACGGGATTATGATCCTGAGAAAACTTGCATCCAACCTGGAAGAAACTCTGTAGTTTAGGCACTGCATAGGGATACCTATAGCTGGGGGCTTACTGGTGGTGGTGGGAGGAGGGTGGGCCAGGAGGTGGACAGAGAACCACTACCATGGTTTAATTTATGCCAAGTGATGGAGCAAGCCCAGTAGCACAGCATCCCAGAGGAGCATAAAGATGGCTTAAAGAGACCGTTCTGTTTTGGAGCTCTGGGTATGTCTACACTACAAAGTTAGTTCGAACTAACGGACGTTAGTTCGAACTAACTTTAATAGGTGCTACACTAGCGCTCCGCTAGTTCGAATTTGAATCGAACTAGCGGAGCGCTTAGTTCGAACTAGGAAAACCTCATTTTACGAGGACTAACGCCTAGTTCGAACTAGCTAGTTCGAACTAAGGGCTGTGTAGCCCTTTAGTTCGAACTAGTGGGAGGCTAGCCCTCCCCAGGTTTCCCTGGTGGCCACTCTGGCCAACACCAGGGAAACTCTATGCCCCCCTCCCGGCCCCGGACCCCTTAAAGGGGCACGGGCTGGCTACGGTGCCCGTGCCAGGTGCAAGCCTGCCAGCACCCAGCTAGCAGACCCTGCACCTGGCACGGCACAGAGCCACCCACCCGATGCCCCCCAGCCCACCCCCTCTTCCCGGGACCAGGCTGGCGGCTCCCGGGAGCTTGCCCTGGACTGCAAGAGGCGGGCACCTTCCTGGGCTAGTGCGGACATCGTGGACCTCGTCCACGATCTCCGCACTAGGCACAGGAAAGTGGCCGTCTAGGGCAGGAGAGCTGCCAGCCTGGCCACCCAGGACCAGGTGTGCATGAAAATCAAGGGGGTCCACTGAGACCCCCGACACTGAGCCCTGAGCTTACAATGGCCGTACTGGGTCAGACCAAAGGTCCATCTAGCCCAGTAGCCTGTCTGCCAACAGCGGCCAACCCTAGGGACCCTGGAGGGGATGGACCGAAGACAGTGACCAAGCCATTTGTCTCGTGCCATCCCTCTCCAGCCTTCCACAAACTTTGGGCAGGGACACCACTCCTACCCTCTGGCTAATAGGACTCCATGGACCCAACCTCCATCACTTGATCTCACTTCCCTTTAAACTCTGTTCTAGTTGTAGCCTTCACAGCCTCCTGCAGCAAGGAGTTCCACAGGTTAACTATTTGCTTTGTCAAGAAGAACAACTTTCTCTTACTAGTTTCAAGCCTGCTACCCATTCCTTTCCTTTGGTGTCCTCTAGTCCTTCTTTATGGGAACTCAGGAAGAACTTTTCTGAATGCACCCTCTCCACCCAACCCCTGCTTTTAGAGACCTCTATCCTGTCCCCCCTCCGTCTCCTCTTTTCTAAGCTGAACAGTCCCAGTCTCTGTAGCCTCTCTTCATCTGGGACCTGTTCCCAACCCCTGATCATGTTAGTTGCCCTCCCCTCTCCCAGCCTTTCTCTTCCCCTCTCCCACCTCCTTTTCCCAGTCTCCCCCAGTTTTGTTCAATAAAGACAGAGTCAATGTTGGAAGAAACGTTATCTTTATTTTGTACATCAATAAGAAGGGGGGCTAGGGAAGGGTAAGTGGAAGGAGGTGAGGGAGGAATGGGGTACGAGCCCCCGATGGGGAGGACTGGGCTGGCTCTGCAGGCTTCTGGGGGTGGAAGCTCTCCTGCAGCCCCCCAATTGCCCCCTCTCCCCAGATGGCAGCCTGCGGCAAGTGCAGCCGGGCTGATGGCCGAGTGGTGTGATGTGCCCAGTGTGGGCACTCAGGGCACTCCAAGCCAGAACTTCTTTGGAAGCGGGGCACCCCTTAGAACTGTGTGTCCGGGGTGGGGGTCGGGACCCTTTAAGCGCAGCCCTCGGCTAGCCTGAGACAGCATCTCCATGCTCTAAGTCCTCCTTTTATGCCCTGCCGGCACTGCTTCCGGCCATCCTTAAGCCCTGTTCAGAGTCCACTCAATGTGGACTTACTAGTTCGAACTAGCAAAACGCTAGTTCGAACTAGTTTTTAGTTCTAGATGCGTTAGTTCGAACTAGCTTAGTTCGAATTAACTAATTCGAACTAAGTTAGTTCGAACTAGCGCTGTAGTGTAGACGTACCCTCTGAGAGGCACAGCATAGAATTTCAGCCATAGTTTCTAAACTGTAAATATCTATAATAGTAAGCCTAGAGGATGATAAGTAGTTCATTAGATCTTTCTGGGCAGACTGGTCTCCAAGCATCATTAACCCTTAAGTTGCTCAGGCCCTTGTGATCTGCATCTCTACGCAATAAGAGCGAATTACAGTTATTGTGAATAATGGGCAGTGGTTCCCCTGCTTTAAGAGGGGAATTGTGATTCAATGTCACTCCTTTCCACAGCTCTGCTGGGTGGCTCTGAGGTTGTGTTAAAAATGCTCAGGGCATACACTGAAGGAAAGTGGAAATAGTTCTATCAACGTCCTAGGTTAGGCATAGCTAATGTTGCTCAATTTCTGACCAGCTCACTGATGACAGTTAATTGAGACTATATC
This sequence comes from Pelodiscus sinensis, assembly GCF_049634645.1. Taxonomy (NCBI): domain Eukaryota; kingdom Metazoa; phylum Chordata; order Testudines; family Trionychidae; genus Pelodiscus; species Pelodiscus sinensis. The sequence continues at coordinate 113,556,956 of NC_134714.1, forward strand.
TGAGGTGGCATGTCCTGGCAGAACAACCACAGGGAGGGTGATTAGCCTCTGGAACAAATTCCTAAGTGAATTGTTGCAGTCTCCATTTCTTGAAGTTATTAAGTCAAGACTGGATACTTTTCTGGAAGATATATGTAAGTCAAACAAGTTACTAGAGTCCATACAGGTGTTAGTGGATGAAATTCTATTGCCATATAGGCCGACAGACTAGATGATATAATGTGCATAAAACATGGGAGTGTCTGTGAGATTGAGTCCCTCTGTGGATTTTGAATCATATAAATAATTTCAGCTTTTTAAATCCACCAGACATATACATTGATCACTTTTCCAGTTTCGGTTACTTTTGTGTTGGTGAATAAATTAGGTTGTTGGAGGTGTAACCCTTTTTTCAGATGTAGCCAGCAGCAGCCAGGACCAGGTTCTATATCTAGGGGTTCCTTTCCAGCCATCCAACACAGAACTGGCTCGAGCCTCCACCCAGTAATCTGGCAAATTCACACACCACCCCAGAGCGCCCTGAGAGGCAATGCTTCCCCACTAACAAGCACAGAGTCTGAGTGCAGAAAATACACTTTTAATAACAGGCAGGTAAGTAACTTGGCATTAATTTGGGAAGACCCACAAGCAGGACTCATAAACATAGACCACAAGTAAAAGTCCCACCTCAAGTAGGGTTGGCCAATGTCCTTTCCCTCTCATGTTCTTACGTCCAGCAATCTAAATGGCCCCTTCACATGCCCAATCCTTCAGAGTTCACCTCGCTCCTGAATGGAGGAGAGGTAAAAAAGCATCCTATTCAGTCTGCTGGTCACTCATCACCCACATGATCACTGCTCTCTGCCATCATCCTGCTGGCTGCTTGTCACACCTCTCTGCTAGCACTCTGTGGGCTGTGTGTCATGATGTTTTGCTGCCACCCTGTTGGCCCCTTGTTACATCACACCAGCACCACCTTGCTGGCCTCTCATTGCATCTCTCCACTCCCACCTTGCCAGCTATCAGTCACCATCCACCTCTCGGCTGTGACTTCTGCCCATCAGTCTCAAATGATTTCGACTCCTAGTGATTTCAATCTTAGCAAACAGGGTAAAAAAACCTAAAATTCCAACACAATTAATATAAGAAAAGAGGCTCTTGATGCCTATTAAGCTCTGTTGTTTGAACCTGGCTGTGTGTGTGTGTGGAAGGGGAAGACAAGCAAGGGAAGGTGTACAGCATGGGTCCGCAACCTTTCAGAAGTGGCATGCCAAGATTTAACTTATTCATGTATCTTTGTGCTGGGAAGAGCAGGGGCAGGCTGGGTAGAGTGACCATATTTTCTGAACCAGCTGCAGCTAGGGAGAATGGTTTAATTTAAATTATTAAACAGATTAAGAATTGTAACTTTCTCATGATAGTTTATCAAACTTCAGGTAAAATATTATGTCCAACACAAAAGGTTTCAATGCTTTCTTTGTTTATAGCAGGGGTATTCATTTTAATCACACTTTTCTCCCATATCAGTTCAGTAGCAGGGAGCGGCAGCATCAGAGATCTGATTTTCTTTTTTCCCCTAATAGTATTTTGGCATTGGTCTCCTTTGGATCTCTGAAAAGCTAGATGGATATTTATGCCTCTAAATGTGAAACCATTTAATGCTAACCAGAATGGACAGCAGTGTAGGAAGCTAAGGCCAGCCAACAGGCATAATTAGTAGTTTTGAAACAATAATTTCAGAACTCAGGAAGCATGAAGACAAATTCTTTATTGATTCAGCCCCTGAAATGTTTGGTTCTGTCTGTACCATGCAGAGAATGTTATCAGCTCCAAGGTTACAATCCCTGTTTTTGACAATTTATACTGTGGGGGAGGCAATAGTAGTAAGTTGGTCACTGGACCATATCAGATCTATTTCACATCTCTTCCCATCCCTTTTGTTCTAGGCCTCACCCCATCCCACAGTGTGATAAAATCTGGAGTTTTTAAATAAGGGTTATTAGAGATTTATTTAGAGAGTCTTATGGGATTCAGGGAGCCTGGGGTCACATTCCTAGCTCTGCCACTGTTGTCCTAGATGAGGGTAAATTATTTAATCTCTTTGCCTTGGCTCCCCGGCTTTAAAATAGCAGTTAACTTTTCCTTTGCCTCTCATCTGTTTAGACTGTGAGATCTTCACTGGAAGGATAAGTTGCAAAGGGGTAGCTGTGTTATCTGTATCTGCAAAAACAAGGGGGAGTCCTGTGGCACCTTAAATACTAACAGATTTATTTGGGCATAAGCTTTTGTGAGTAAAAACCACTTCATCAGATGCATAAGGGTCTTTTTGTTTTTACTGGAAGGACAGTCTTTTATTGGGGTGTAGTCTCTAAATGTATTTAGGAATCTAACCTCACATCACTGGCCCTATGTGGTTGGGCCTGTAGCCTCTATTACAATGTCAATAATAAGGCTCTGTTTAATGTTGATAAAACTGTTTTAGCTTCTCAGATGACAAATGCTTTGTTCCGAAATTCTAAACTTCTCTGTCTAAAGCTAAGCGCCAAAATCAGCTGAGCAGGCTGACTCCTGATCCTCTTCTTCCTCCTCCACAAAACTAGCCTGCTCCCTATAGATCTTAGCACCATTTAAAAGGGGAGCAGGGGATGGGATTAACACCCCATGAGTGTTTCTATGCAGAGCTTCCCCCTTGAACCTGCCTCATTTCCACTGGTTTTGCAGGTGATCTCTGAGCCTCCATTTCTGCTGCAGTTATTGGTCTCCACCTGTCGAGCCAGTTTTTCCTTCTGCTTTGCTCTAAGGTTTAAGTCATAAGGGAACATTGTGATCCTCATCCTGCATGAGATAAGTCATAAAATCTCACCCAGTGAGTGCTGCTTCAAGGCAGCATCATGCACCCCAGGAACATCACTTTTCTAGATGCTAGAGCTACCCAAAGGCTCTTGCATGGAGTCTCTTCATTTCCTGTTGCAGGCATGATGGCCTCTCTCCTGCCTGCTGGGCTTCCAGCCCTGTTGGAGACCTTAAGCTCCCTTCTCCCCGTAGGATCTTTCTCTAGCATGGAGCTATCTCAGGCTACAAGATCCAGTGGCTTTTGTCCTCAAAACCAGTAAAGTTGTCACCCTCATGTCAGATCAGTTGCAGGCTTGGCCAGGGAAAAACATTCCCATCAGCCAGTCCCATTTTTGGTGGGGAGGGGTGAGAAAGTGAAGGGAGGAGTGGGACTGAGAGAAGATGCAGGCTTTTTGCCCTCTGTGGCCAAGCACAATCTATTCATTTGTGTAAGAACAGAGCTAGCCTTGAGCTGGAGAGTCAAAGAAATAGAGACAAAGTCATTTTTCATAAGGATCTTTTATTGCCTAAAAGTCAGGAAGAAAAGACCCTTTTGGTTATTCTAATCTTTGTTGGATTTGAATCAGAGTCTTAAATGGGCCAGCTGTCAAGCACCCATAGCACATGCTTGGGGAAAATCTAGAATATCCCGTTTTATGAAATCAAAAAACCATTCTAGCCACTTAAACCCACAGCATTCTGTGCTTGTTCTATTGCACTCACCTACATCTTTGTATTAAGAACATCATTAAAAAACTTCTCATCTGTCTGGTCAACCTGTTCCAGAAGCATCCAGTAAACAGCCACAATTCTCCTCTGCAAGCCCTTAGCAGGCCAGGGAATTTATGCAAGGACAGACTGCAATATTTATTACATTGCTTTCAATTCCCCTTATGCTTTATTTTTGTACACTCGGAGGCTTTTCCTGCTGACTTATGGCTTTTGTTACTTTTACCTCAATCTGCTAAGAATATTGCTGATTGTTCCTTTGTGGGTAACTGATAAAGGGGAACATGGAGTTAGATTTACTGTAAAGTCTAGGACTCTCCAAATGCGGCTCTCAGCTGTTCCCATAGGAACAGTACAGAGAGAAAAGAAAACAAAGCAGAAGTTTCAGGTTTCAATTCTTAATTTTTATTTTTTATTCATGCCTTTCACCAATCAGTTTCCATAGCGACAGGGAGCTGTGACTCCATTGTAAATGTCCAATAGAGCCCAGCTCCAGTGTTATCCATTCAGTAGCATATGCAAGTTCAGAACTGTGGGGCACATGGGCAATGCTAGCACTAGGAAATGGTGGAGGGAAAGCCATTTTCAAACAAGCTGAACACGAATAGTGCGGGGCCAGAGTGCACTAAGCCACAAGAACACACGACAGCTAATTCCAAAAGCAGAGTTGCTTTCTGGATCATGTTTCAGCTCGCTATGTTCAAGTTCATTTGGGTGGGAGTGGAGGGGAGGGAAGGTGTGTTAAAAAAATCTGCTTGCCAACATGGCTCGTTTTTCTTAGTCCAGGCACAGCTAAAAGAAGTGGTTTACCCAGGGTTACACAGCAAGTAAGCAGCAATGCTGGGAGTAAAATCTACATCTCTGACACCTGATCCAGTGCCTTTTCCCCCAGGACATGTTGCCTTCTGTCTTCATCCATTCCAAAGCTGTGTAGGCCTTACTAGTTGGGAGCACCTCAAAAAGTGAATTAGTTTGGTCAGGTCTCCAAAAGGTCTGATGCTCACCTGAACTTCTTGAGTCTATACAATGAGGCTGGAAATCCCACAAGAACAAGCTCCCATGAGACTTCGGGCACCTCAAGTTTCAGAGGCAAGGAAAGGTTTGGTTTCAATTCAGTTCCAAAGGGGTGAAGATTTGAAGGTGAAGGAACATGTTCACTTTCCTGAACTGGTTCACAAATCCCTAATTTCTTCATTATCCACCAGCCTGCAGTTCAGTGACATGCCACGTAACAGGCCTGTCAACAGGGTGTGGGCAAAGGGGGCAATTGACTCTGGGCCTGGCAATTGAAAAGGACCCAGAATTCCTGGAGGCTGCTGCAGCCCAGGCCTTTCAAATACCCACTGGAGTGCCAGGCAGCATGCTCCAGGGGGAGCTGCAGGGATGGCAGGGGGAGGCTAGACCACAACCCTGCCCCTTTCGCCCTAGGTCTCACTCCTTCCAGGAATACGAAGCCGCCCCCACCGCCTTGTCCAGGGGCCTGACAATTCTGTTGGCCCCCCTGCCAAGCAAAACACTACTCACAGCAATCCATCATGCCAACTCTAAAGAAACTACAGGAATATGCTAGGTTCCATGTTGCTGGGAGCTTTTAATTAACGTACTTAAAAATGCAGTATAAAAAAAGGTAGAGAAGAAGTAGGCTTATTGGATACACAAACACACACACATCCTTTTGTGAACTGTTTCTAAAGTCCTAGCTGTTTTGACTGTCCTTCAGGAATAATTTAATTCCCCATTATTGCCCTTTTATTCTCCTCTCTCCTTTACCAGCTATTAATAATTATTTGCATTTATCTTTCATTTTACTCTTTATTTTTGCTAATAATTCTTCTTACAGTGTCCACTGAAGTCAGTGGGAGTTTCTCAGGCCCATAGTGCCATTAGGTGTACCCAGTACTTTACAAAATGGAGGGTCAGACAAAGAAGGTCTAAGGGGCCTGTCTAAGTAGAGTTGCCAGGTGTCCGGTTTTGAACCAGACAGTCCAGTATTTGAGCTTTCTGTTCAGGAAACAAATTGAGAAAATATAAATGAGAAAATATAAATGTCCGGTATTTTCTAAATAAGATGTAATGTAGATTGTGATGTAATGTCAAGTGTGTCTAGTATTTTTCTTTTTGAAACCATCTGGCAACCCTATGTCTAAGGGATTTACAGATTAGAAGGACAAATGGGTACCATTTAGTACACTACAGTATCAAAATGAACAAGCACCATGTAAATAAACACAGCATTGTTTGCTCACAGCAGCATGGAACTCGTGGATTGTTCAGGAGCTTCTTAGTGGAGGTGAGGGTAGAAAGATACGTTGATTAGAAAGAAATTCCAGGGGCACAGTATGACATGGAAAGTAATATGAAGCAGTAAGTAAATTAAAAGAAGAGCAATCTAAAATAGGGTTGTTAAAAAAAAATCCATGAAAACTGGAAGGGATTTTGCTTTGTTTTTAAAGCAAATTTGGTTTTGGGCTTTCTGCACAGAATTTTGACGTTTTGGTCAAAAACCCGACACCCACTTTTGGAGGTGGGGGTTGATCAAAAGTTGACATCTCCATTAAAATTTTGCAGGGAGAGGGGAGAGAGACATATTCATTTTCTATCCAGGGCTAATCAGCAGTCAGGTTTGAGCAAGAGGGGCAAGGAATGTAGAATCACAGAAACAGAGCTGGAAGGGATTTGAAGAGGGATGGACTAAGCTGTAGAAAAGGACATAAATTAATTTGTCTACCATTTATCCTAGATAGGTTACATAGCTTAACAAGACACTGTGCAACAGAACCTTTAGAAATCGTCCGTTATTGGAACTATATTGTTCACTGGTCTGAGGTGTGGAATTAAGGCCTGGTGTACACTACAGCGGAAGGTTGAAGTAAGATACGCAACTCCAGCTACGGAAATTGTATAGCTGGAGTTGATGTATCTTAAATTGCATTTTCATGCTGTCCACACAGCGAGAGGCCAACAGGAGCTAATGCTCCTGTCAGCTTCCCTTACCCCTCATGAGGAGCAGGAATACCAGTGCCAATGGGGGCACCCTTTGAGTTCGATTTAATGGGAAGTGTTGATCTTCCACGTACTGTAGATGTGCCTTAGAAGTACTTTGAAACTGAACAGAAGTTTGAATTTACACAGGAAAGGAGAGGGAATTCCAGAAGATGATTGAAGAACCAGGAAAAGAAAGTATTTTGCTGGAGCTGTACTGAATGGGCTGAAATGTGGAGAGGTAAGAGATGGTGATGCCGGAAAGGAGGAGGTTACAGCAATAAATGTGGGCGATAACTAGAGCATAGACAAGTGGAATTGTGAGGAAGGAGCATGTACTGGAGATGTTGTAGAGCAGGGGTGGGGAACTTTTTTTGGGTTGGGGGCCGCTGACCCACAAAGAAATCAGGTGGGGGGCCACAAACAAGTGAGAAGAAAAAAACCCCAAACCCTCATTGATGTGGCCTCCAACTGAAGAGAAAGACACTCCCCACATTCCCTTCATACACCAGAGTCCATGTGGGCCCATCCTAGTAGATTTTTGTGTGCTCTAGCCCCTCAGTGGGGCAGCGAGGCAGCTGGAATGCCAGCACGGGCTACCTAATTCTGGGGGAAGGGCCATGAGCCTTGGGAGCGAATCCAGGCAAGCTGGGGGCAGCATTTGTCCCCTGGGCCTGAAGTTCTGAGGTTCCCCACCCCTGTTGTAAAGAAAGTGATAACAAGTATGGCAAGAGCCAGAAACCAAAGAGAAAAGGAAAGAACCAAGACTGAGAGCTTGGGGGAAGTTGAAAGTTGATGTTTCAGTAGTGACAGAGCAGGATAGGAGCAGGACTTGGGAAGAAAAAGAGAAAGTCAGTTTTAGGACACAGCCACACCTACACTGAGTGCTGGGCACTTTGAAGTCCCCTTCATAATCTAATATGGGAAGAAAATCTAGCATAAAGGGATCATCTAGTGACAGAGCCAGTGGAACAGCTTACAGGCCAATCCCCTGTGGGCTGCCAGTGCAGGGGATGCAACTGGGGAAAGAAACATACATGGTGTATGTCTGCACCCTGGCAAACCTTGGCTGTCAAAATGCCACTGGGGCCATTGGCAGATAATATAAATTACAGCAGCTTTGGGTTACTCTGATTTATAGTGGGGGGTTGTCTGGTGCACAGTTCACCCAGGATTAAGGAGCGTAAAGATGCTTAGAGGCCTAAAGCAGTTGCCACCCACTCCTGAGTCGCTTTCTTCACAGCCAAAAGATGTGGGCCAGAGAATTAGGTCTGAGGCGGCAGCAGAACACTCAGGAAGAGATTTTGAGGTGGGGGAGGAGGGGGAGAGACACACACATGGAGCTTTTCACCAGTATAGCTACAACATCAGAATCCCGTAGCGTGGATGCAGCACAAGGGCATATCTACACTAGGAAATTGTAACTATTTTGAAATAATAACTCCCGAAATAATTATTTCGAAATAGCATGTCTACCCTACAAGGAAGCCTCAAAATTAGTCCGAAGCAGACTCTCTTAATGTGCACATGGGCCCCAGGAAGCACTGGAGAGTAATTACTTTGAATGACTCTGGGGAGTAGTTATTTCGAAAGAGCAGCAGTGAAGTGCCCACACTACCCCTATTTCGAAATACGAGGCGTAACGGTAGTTTGGAATAGGAAACCTAGTCCGAACTACCTAGTCCGTGCCGCGTGTAGCCGCGCGGCACGGAGTCCGCACTAGCGGACATTTAAAAATGGCGGCGCCCGGCTTTATGCAAATAAAGCCTGGGAAATTCAAATCCCGAGCTTCATTTGCAACTCCGGTTGCCTACATTACCACCCAAGTTCGAACTAGGGTGGTAGTGTAGACATACCCTTAGGTACCATGTAGAGGTCTGAAACCTCTCTGGGAACAGAGTTCTGCTACTCTCCTTCTAGAGCAGGGATTTAGGCTGTAGTTTCTCCTGCAAGTCACTGATCACCCCAGCAAGTCTGGTTTTAGTTCTGCACCTGTTGTCCTGCTCTCACAGGGTACGTCTACACTGCACGGCTATTTCAAAATATTTTTCAAAATAATGGGCGCACTATTTCACCATCCCAGTAAACCTCATTGCACGAGGGATAAGGGATGGCTTGAAATAGTGTGTTATTTTGAAATCTGGCACTGTGTAGACCCGCCAAATTTCAAAATAAGCTATTTCAAAATAGTTTAGAAATAAGATACACAATTTGCTTAGCGCAAATTGCATATCTTATTTTGAATTTAGGGTGCTGTGTAGACACACCCACAATGACAGGGTTAACTGCTTCATAAAGGCTGGCTGGTCACCAATGTATTGTTAATCCAGACCAAGTCATTACGGAGAAAACACATTTTGAAAACAAAGAGCATACATGCAAAGCTAGTTTGCCTTGTGTCATTCTTCACATGAGGATCCTGACACATTTCAATATACAGTACTTCAGGACTTCTTGCAATGCCTATCACTTGGGTCTATTGTCTTATGTCAGTTCTTGGAGGGTGTGTGAACCTGCACCTAACATCTCTCCTTACACCATGGTAGTCACATCATACAGTTTTCAATTCTTTGAAGGCATCTCTTGACCCAGGTGGATCAAAGAAGTATTGGAAACTTCCTCCTTCTTCAAATTTGTTACAAGCCTAAGAATGTGCTTTAATCACCCCCTTCCCTATCTGTATGGGAAAGATAGGGAAGCTATCTTTCCCATAAAGCAACAAACAATCTCCAACAAATATCCATACAACATATATAAGGTTGATGGAATAGTTGATGGTTAGTCTGCCTGACAGAGAAGATGCATGGGCCATTCTCTGAACACTTGTAAATAAATATATTTGTAAAAATACAGGATCAATTTGCAAATTGATTGTGGGGAAAAAAAGGGCTAAATTCATCACATAATGTATTTAAAATGAACAGTTCAACCAATGTTAGCTATCATTGTTAAACTAACAACTTAAGGAAACTTTCCATGCTAATTAAGGCAGGCTGGAAATGTGTTTTTTCTCTGTCTGTGAAAAATTGAAACTGAAAAATTTGGGACAAAAACCAAAAAAGGTCAATCTAACCCAAATTGATGAAAATGGACATTTAAAAAAAATACCATCAAGAAATAGCTTGACAGATTTTTTTTGAACAGCTGAAATACCAACATTTCTGCCAGAGCAATTCTGCATAAAAATGCAAGATAATACTAATTGAAAAGTGAGGTTTAGCACAAGCCTAAGCTAGTTGCATTGCATCAGACTTAGTTGTGTGTATAGGAAAGGGTCCTGGAAATCCAAGCCTGAGAGGAAAACTTCTGCACCACTGCAAATGATGTTACTGCAAGGAAAGATTCTGGTTCCAGAATCTGATTATTTCCTTCTGTGCAGGGTTCTCAACTGTTATATTGGAACCTATAGAAACAAGTGAATGGGGGTTTAAAGATCGCTCCCAATACTACTACCCCCATGTCCCTAGAATGACCCCAAGGAATTGTTAATATTCCATTAGTAAGCGGGTAGTGAGAATGTGTGTGCAATAAAAGACTCAAAAAATCAATGGAACTCAAACTGGTATAAATTCTGTGTATTGCTTGTTGCTACTGGTGTAGTTTTTCTATGGGAAATCCAATATATTGATTGGATTTTTTTTTGGTAGAATAGATTCTGTGAACTCATTAGCAGTTTGGTTTGACCTCACAGTGACCTGCCCTCCAACATCAAAATTTTCAAAAGTAGCTGATAATTTTGGATGCTGTAATTTTTGGATGCCTAGTTGAAAAGATCATAAAAGAAGTCCTGGTCTTTGATTTTAAGCCCATCAGCAAATTGTCCCTTTAGTACTATGCCCTTCTGCAGGAGTTGTAGGCCTTTAGCAAAAAGCAAAGCTAGCTCACTTGTGGTTTGCCTATCAATCCTCTTGTGATGGGTTCCTCTTGGGGTACCACTTGAAAGTGGGGTACCACTGAGCCCCCAGCCTGGGCTCCTTTTACAAAGTACTGTTGTGGCAGGCTCTCAAGCCGCTTCCAGGAGACATTCAGGCAATGTCACAGATCAGTTCTGTGAAGACTCAGATAAAGAGCTGAGTTACTGAAGTCACCCTCCCATTTGAGCAGTCACCTCGCCTTTGAAGGGTACCCAAAATTATATCATTTTGTACTGCACAGAGACCTGTACAGTGTAAGCTCATAAAATGCATCCCTTTCCTCAAAGTGAAGAGGAATATACACCAGCTTTCTGCCCCAAGTTATGAAAGTAGATAAGGAAATGCTACATACGGCTTCTCATAACACAAGAGCTAGGGGGTCACCAAATGAAATTAATAGTCAGCAGGTTTAAAACAAATAAAAGGAAGCATTTCTTCATACTATACACAGTCAACCTGTGGAACTCTTTGCCAGAGGATGTTGTGAAAGCCAAGACTATCTAGTTTTTATATTCTGCTATAAATTCATTAGCTAGGATGGGTCGGAATGGTGTTCCTAGTCTCTGTTTACCAGAAGCTGGGAATGGGTGACAGGATTAGGTTAGACATTAGGAAAAAGTTCCTAACTGTCAGGGTGGTTAAACACTGGAATAAATTGCCTAGGGAGGTTGTGGAATCTCCATGTGTGGAGATATTTAAGAGTAGGTTAGATAAATGTCTATCAGGGATGGCCTAGACAGTACTGGGTCCTGCCATGAGGGCAGGGGACTGGACTCGATTACCTCTCGGGGTCCCTTCCAGTCCTAGTGTTCTATGATTCTATGACAGGGAATGGATCACTTGATGGTTTCCTGTTCTATTCATTCCCTCTGGGGTACCTGATTGCTGTCAAAAGACAGGATACTGGGCTAGATGGACCTTTGGTCTGACCCAATATGGCCCTTCTTATGAAGAAACAGCAATGATTCTAAATATGAACCTATATTATCATGGAGTAACGCTGAAGTGATAAGTTACTGAACATATAATAAATAAGGAGGGTAACTAAGGTCCTGATCTTGCAATTACCGTGGTCATAGAAGGATCAGGGTCAGGGTGGACAATAATTTTTAAAAGGGGGCCACTTCATACATTTCTCAAGTGTCCCTGGGCTGCCCTGGAAGGGAAGGGGCCTTGAGCGGAAGAACTGGGGCCAGGAGACTTCTCATTCTTCCCCACCCCCACAGCGCCTGATTGGCCTGGTGGTGGGGAAGCGCATGAAGTCTCTTGTCCCCTGCCTCTGCCCTGCCAGGGGTGCACAGCAGCTAGAGAGAAATGCCGGCTGTTTTAAAACAGCCAGCGTTTCTCTCTAGCTGCCGCGTGCCCCGGGCAGGGTGGCGGAGACTTCACACGCTCTCCTGGCCCCCTGTCTCGATTGGCTGGGGGCAGAGGAGTGGCAGGGTGGCTGGGGGCAGAGGAGTGGATCCACCCGCTTGGCAGGCCAGATCTGGACCATGAAGGCCCCTTTGCCCACCCCTGGTCAGAGTCCAAATGTATAGTTACTTCACACAATCACAGACAATGTGAATGGGATCAAGAGTAGACATCATGGGAGTTCTGCTGAAGTGAGGTGAGGTAGTTTCCAGATTTCTCTGGGCATTGGAAAAAGAGAACTTGGTACAAGAAGGAATAGTCTATTGTTGTCCTCTAAAAGAGATCTCTATGGCTAGTAAAAACAAAACACAAGCATATTGGTTGGTACAGAAACTGAAGAGAGTGTCATTTGGCCTCAGAATGAGACTGATACAATGGAAAATAAGCATTTTCTATAATGTTACCTTGAATAAATCTCTCAGGCCCGAGGACAGCCTGGATTTTTGTAACAAAGTGCTCTAAATAAGTGAAGAGAGACATCAGGAAGGAGCACATGAAGGAATGCTTGACAAATATGATTCTTTAAAGCAAGGGTGGCAATAAAACAGTGGCAGTTTGCCAGCGTTAGCCGTTGATGGACAACAGCTGCTATATTTACCTGCGCCTCCGAAGGTACTGGCAATTGTAGCTCCCGTTGGCCATAAATCACCATTTTTGGTCAATGGGAGCTGTGGGAAACAGCATGGACCAAGGCACTGTTTTCTGCAACTCCCATTGGCCAGGAACAGCGATCCATGGCCAGTGAGAGCTGCAATCACCCGTATCTGCTGTCGAGGCGCAGGTAAATATAGCGGTGGCAGCCCATGAGAGGCTAACTCTGGCAGATCGGATCCAGCCTGCAGGGTGGTATTTGCCCACCCCTGCTTTAAAGCATTTTCAGTACTTAGTTGATCACACACCTGTTTTTGTTCTCCTCAATGGCTTTGTTCCCAGGCACTTTAGTACTTATAGATTTGAGAGTCTGAAACAAAATGTACATACCGTGACTATATTACCAGGAAACATAACTTGTTTTAATTGATCTTGGGCTGTACACTAGGAAAGTTGTGTGGGACTTCCATGTTCTCAGAGGCACCTGGAAATCAGAGGCCTGCTACCACAGCTTTAACCTGTACTTATGGGCAGTAGACATCACTGGATAAGAAGAATTTAGATTGCTAGATTTTTATTCATCAGAATGTACAATTTCAGTTACATAAATATTTCTAGCCCTTCATTTGACTAAGAAAGCCATTGTGACGTAAATGGTTACATAATCTCTTTGGGGCGGGTATCAGCCTTTTGTTCTAGGTTTGTGCAGCACCTAGTACAGTACAAGGGATCCTGGTCCCTGAGTGCAGCTCGGAGTGCTGTGGCAAAACGAATTACATACCACCATCTGACATGCACCATCAATGGCCTTCTCCACTGAAGTACTTTAATTGACTTCATAGTGCTTTGCATCAGGCCCTGAGTGCATGCAGCTGGGAACCTCCCCTGTGACTATTTAGCCTACAGATCTCAGGTCGGTGCTACCTGGATTCACGGACAGGCATTGCCCTCCCCCCACAGGAATCCATCAATGGGGAAAATATGTGGAAGGGAAAATGCTTCATCATCAGTTTCAAAACCCAAATTCTTATTTAAGAGGCGTTTTTTTTCTAAACCACAGACATTATTCACCAAAGCCATTTCCATACTCGTATACTTACAACGATCCCAAAAGTTCCCTTTTGCAAACCCTGACCCAGTGAGCCTATGATCACATGACTATTATTGAACTCTGTTCATGCTCGCTGTAAGTTCATGTGGTTTTAAAGAAAAAAAATCAAAACTGCAACACATTGCAATTAAAAAAACCCTAAAGCTGTACTCTAAACACAATCTTCAGAGGGGTAGCTGAGTCTACATGTTTTGTTAGTCTTTAAGGGTGCTACTAGTCTATTTGTTGTTTTTAAAGTTTTTTCTAAACAAAATGTTTGTTTTCGTGTGGCTCATCACAATCTCTCCCACATCAGCCAGAAAAGTAACCCCAGAGGGAGGACTCCAGTTACTGCAACAACAACAACAAAAAAGCTACTCGCACATTCCAAGACCAAGTTTATCATCATCTCATCAGGTCATTGCATCCTGTATTTCTTTCTTTTCCTTTACATGCCAGACAAAGTGGCTCCAATGCTTTCCCAAATGGAGGGTGCTTGGGTGAGGATCTGTTCTGTGTTTTCAATATGATAATGAGGGATAATTAGTCTTATGTTTGAAATCCTGATTTCCAATGTTGTACCCAACTAAGCAGGAATACTCATTTTACATTATTACTTATTTTGATACCTTAGAAATAGACATTAAAGTGTTGGGAATAATGTATAAGATGTCATGAAACTGAAGCCTTATTAATAATGTTGGGATACAGTATAGTTTCATCTTATATTTAGATTATAAGATGATTGGGACTTCTAGATATCAACCCATAATAAATTAAGAAATAATAATAATATGAATAATTCATTTTTCAGGAAATAATCATAAAGTATGCCGAATCATGAAATTAAACCAGATCATATAGTACTTACGCTAAATGAGATTAATTTTCAGAGCTCCTCCTTGAAACTGGGTAGCCAAGGCATTTCCTCAGTGTTCCCCATCACTTGTAATAAGCTTTTTTGAGCTAGTTACTAAAATAACCCCATATTACGGTTTATACTATTACAAAGAACTCCATTGAGTATCTGCATGAATGGAGCGGATCAGTCTTTAGCCACAGTTAATATTCAACAATCCAGACGAAGATAAAATCTTCACAAGAAACTATTAAAATGTGTACAAATTATGCTGTGGCGTTTCAAAGGGGCAGCACCACACAGCTGATCCCAGTCTCCCCACCTATAATACTTCAGGGTATGTCTACACTACAGCACTAATTCGAACTAACAATTTGAATTAGTTAATTCGAACTAAGCTAATTCGAATTAGTGCATCTAGACCTAAAAACTAGTTCGAATTAGCATTTTGCTAATTCGAACTAGCAGGTCCACATTGAGTGGACCCTGAAACAAGGTTAAGGATGGCCGGAAGCAGTGCCGGCAGGGCATCAGATTAGGACTTAGAGCGTGGAGCTGCTATCTCAGGCTAGCCAAGGGCTGTGCTTAAAGGGACCCGACCCCCACCCCGGACAGACAGTTCTCAGGGGTTCCCCGCTTGCAAAGCAGTCCTGGCTTGGAGTGCCCTGAGTGCCCACACTCGGCACATCACAGCACTCGGCCATCAGCCCCGCTGCACTTGCCGCAGGCTGCCATCCGGGGGGGTCAGTCGGGGGGCTGCAGGAGACTTCCACCCCGAGGAGCCCGCAGAGCCACGCCAGTCCTCCCCATTGGGGGCTCGTACCCCATTCCTCCCTCACCTCCTTCCACTTATCCCTCCCTAGCCCCCCTTTCCTGATGTACAAAATAAAGGACACGTGTGTTCAAAAATAGAAACTCTCTTTATTGAACAAAACTGGGGGAGACTGGGAAAAGGAGGTGGGAGAGGGGAAGAGAGAGGGTGGGAGAGGGGAGGCCTACTAAAATGATCAGGGGTTTGGAACAGGTCCCATATGAAGAGAGGCTAAAGAAACTGGGACTTCTCGGCTTTGAAAAGAGGAGACTGAGGGGGGATATGATAGAGGTCTATAAAAGCATGAGTGGGGTGGAGAGGGTGCATAAAGAAAAGTTCTTCATTAGTTCCCATAAAGAAGGACTAGAGGACACCAAATGAAATGAATGGGTAGCAGGCTTCAAACTAATAACAGAAAGTTCTTCTTCACAAAGCAAATAGTCAACCTGTGGAACTCCTTGCTGCAGAAGGCTGTGAAAGCTAGAACTATAAGGGTATGTCTACACTACAAAGTCTACACTACGTTAGTTCAAACTAACTTTCCTAGGCACTACACTAGCGCTCCGTTAGTTCGAACTTAATTCGAACTAACGGAGTGCTTAGTTCGAACTAGGTAAACCTCATTTTACGAGGATTAAGCCTAGTTCGAACTAGCTAGTTCGAATTAAGGGCTGTGTAGACCCTTAATTCGAACTAGTGGGAGGCTAATCCTTCCCAGGTTTCCCTGGTGGCCACTCTGGCCAACACCAGGGAAACTCTATTGCCCCCCTCCTGGCCCCGGAGCCCTTAAAGGGCCACGGGCTGGCTACACGGTTTGTGCCAGTTGCAAGGCTGCCAGCAACCGTGCCAGTACACCCTGCACCTGCCACAACATGAGCCAGCCTCCCGAGGACACCCAGCGATCCAGTGCTCCCCAGGACCAGCATGGCGGCTCCCAGGAGCCTACCCAGGGGGCGCAAAAGGCGGGCGCCCGCTTGGTCAAGTGTGGAGATCGTGGACCTCATCGAGGTTTGGGGGGAAGCCTCCAATGTCCACGATCTCTGCACTAGCCACAGGAACGCGGCCGTCTACGGACGCATGGCTGCCAGCCTGACCGCCAGGGGCCACCAGCGCAGCCGGGAGCAGGTGCGCTGCAAAATCAAAGACCTGCAGCAGTCCTACTCCCGGGCCTGCCAGCCAGGGGCCGACCCGGAGGCCTGCCCCCACTTCCATACCCTGGACCGCCTCCTGGGGGCTCATGCCATCCCTGCCCCCCGGGACGTGATAGAGCCCGGAGCAGAGGGCCCGCTCCAGGAGACGGAGGAGGAGGAGGAGGACACCGAGAGCCAGGAGCCTGCCACCAGCCTGCCCGGGACCCGGGACCCCCGAGGCACCCCACAGAGCCGCTCGCCTGTGTCGTCCGAGGCCGGGGAGGCATCCACCTGTGAGTACCATCGTGTTCTCCTTATGTGTACGGGGGGCTGGGGCGAGAGGGAGCCCCGGGACCGTGCGCCTGGGCCTTGCCCACCAAGGAGCAGCAGCTGGGGATCCTGCAGGGGCCCTGGCCTTGCAGAGGGGAGCTGGGTTTCACACACCTGGGCCCCTGGGGTAATTGACCACTGGTCTTGTTGCACCACAGCCTCAGCACCTTGGACTGCAGGGTGCACCACCCCGCCTGCAGCAGCTGCCTGTGCCCGGGCAAGCAGGAGAGCCAGGAATGAGGAGTACCACCAGAGGCAGCACCTCCGGTTCCTGGATCACCAGCTCCGCACCCAGGACCACTGGGTCCAGGAGGACCTGAGGCTGCGCCAGAGGAGTCTGGAGGCCCTGGAGGAGCAGGGCCGTGCCCTGCGAGGCCACCTCCAGAGCCTGCTCGACCGCTTCCCATTTCCTCCTCTTGCTGCTCCCCCTCCTGCTCCCACTCCTGCTTCCTCCACACCCCCCGTCCCTCCTGCCCCCCCCCACAACCATTTCCCACCGACGCCCCGGGACCCGCAGTGTGGCGAGACGGGAGAGGCAGCCGGACTCCCACCCCTGAGCTTTCCTTTCCCTTCCTTCCTTCCCTCCCCTTCCAGCTCCCTCGTCCCAGGTTTTCCCCTCCCCTCTCCCACCCTCATTCCTCCCTTCCCCCACCCCAGTGATGTGAAATAAACATATGTTTTTGTTTGAAAAACAGGTGTCTTTATTTTACAGTAGGTAGGGAGGGGAAAAGGGAAGAGGGGTAGGGTGGAAGAAGGCTCCAGTGGGGCATGCAAGGGAGAGGTCAGTCCTCCTCCTCAACCAGGAAGCTCTCCCGCAGGGCTTCCCGGATCTGGACGGCCCCCCGCTGGGCTTCCTGGATGGCGGCGGTGCGGGGCTGACCGTATTGTCCAGCCATGCGGTCAGCCTCAGCCATCCAGGCTGGAAGGAAAGCCTCCCCCTTTCGCTCACACAAATTGTGGAGCACACAACATGCTGCCACCACGGGAGGGATGTTGTGCTTGGCCAGGTCCAGATGGGTGAGGAGGCATCGAAAGCGGGCTTTCAGTCGCCCAAAGGCCCTCTCCACCATGATGCGGGCCCTGGTCAGCCTGGCATTGAAGGCCTGGCGGGAGGGATTGAGGTGCCCCGTGTAGGGCTTCATCAGCCACGGCTGCAGTGGGTAGGCGGCATCCCCCACCAGGCACACGGGCATGTCCACGTCCCCGACCCTGATGTGGTGGTCGGGGAAGAAGGTCCCGGCCTGCAGCCGCTGGCACACGGAGGAGTTGCGGTACACCCGGGCGTCGTGTGCTTTGCCAGACCAGCCCACATTAATGTCCATGAACTGGCCCCGGTGGTCACACACGGCCTGCAGGATCACGGAGAAGTACCCCTTGTGGTTGACGTAACGGGACGCCTGGTGTTCCGGGGCACGGATGGGGATGTGCGTCCCGTCGATGACCCCACCGCAGTTGGGGAAGCCGAGGGCGCCGAACCCCCGGATGACGGCGTCCGGGTCGGCGAGGTGGACCACCCTGCGGAGCAGCACCCGGTTGATGGCCTTGACCACCTGCGGAGAGAGACACAGCAAAGCGCCAATCAGTGGGGCGCCCAGGTGTCTGGGAGCGTTCGTGCCCTGGCAGTGCCCCGCGCCCCACTCCCGGTAGCAACCCCCCTGGCGGCGTGTAGTACGGCCGGGACAGACCGACCCCTCCGGTGCGGGGCGCTTTCGCCTCCTCCCACCCCCCCCTTTGTCCCTGGGGTGGCCCATCCCCTCCTCGCAGCCCCCCTCCTCCCCGGCTCGGTGGCCGACGAGTGCCATACCTGCATGAGCACCGCTCCGACGGTGGATCTCCCCACGCCGTACTGGTTCCCGACGGATCGGTAGCTGTCCAGCGTGGAGAGCTTCCAGAGGGCGATGGCCACCCGCTTCTGGAGGGGGATGGCGGGCCTCATGCGAGTGTCCCTTCTGCGCAGAGCAGGAGCGAGCCACTCGCAGAGCTCCAGGAAGGTGTCCCTCCTCATCCTGAAGTTCTGGGTCCACTGTCGGTCCTCCCAGCGCTCCAGGACGATGCGGTCCCACCAGTCGGTGCTGGTGTCCAGACGCCAGACGCGGCAGGGCACGCCGGTGCCGGGGCACCGCCGCGGCTCCTCCACGGGCTCCAGGGCGGCCAGATGGAGAGGCAGGGGGCTGATGTGCACCAGGTGGTGCCAGGCAGCCTCGAGTCATTGGTGGCAGGCTTGCAGCAGCAAGTCCAGAAAGTGCACCAGAAGGTGCAGGGCGAGCTGTGGCTCCATGTTGCCACCTGCGGCGGCGTCCCCGAAGGGAAGCACCGACACAGACGGGCACAGAGACCAACGCTTTGCTGTCCCTCGGCGAGGTTGGCAAGCAAGCAGGAAAAGCTGAGAACCGCCTGTCCGGGGGGGTCCCTTTAAGCTCGAGCCTCAGATAGCCTCAGACAGCAGCCACACAAAGCAACTACTGACCTGATGCCCTGCCAGAACCGGTTTCAGCTGCCCTTAAATGCCCCCCTGCGTCCAATCAGTGTGGATGCGCTAGTTCAAATTAGCAAAATGCTAATTCGAACTAGTTTTTAGTTCTAGATGCGCTAGTTCGAATTGGTTTAGTTCGAATTAACTAATTTGAACTAAGTTAGTTCGAACTAGCGCTGTAGTGTAGACATACCCTAACAGAGTTTAAAGAGAAGTTAGATAAATTCATGGAGGTTGGGTCCATGGAGTGGTATTAGCCAGGGGGTAGAAATGGTGTCCCTGGCCTCTGTTTGTGGAAGGCTGGAGATGGATGGCATGAGACAAATGGCTTGGTCATTGTCTTCGGTCCATCCCCTCCAGGGTCCCTAGGGTTGGCCGCTGTCGGCAGACAGGCTACTGGGCTAGATGGACCTTTGGTCTGACCCAGTATGGCCATTCTAAGCTCAGGGCTCAGGGTCGGGGGTCTCACTGGACCACCCTGATTTTCATGCAAACCTGCTCCTTGGTGGCCAGGTTGGCAGCTCTCCTGCCCTAGACGGCCACTTTCCTGTGCCTAGTGCGGAGGTCATGGATGAGGTCCACTTTCCCCGCACTAGACCAGGTGGGCGCCCGCCTCTTGCGGACCCGGGCAGGCTCCCGGGAGCTGCCAGCCTGGTCCCGGGAAGAGGCGGAGGGCTGGGTGGCAGCGGGTGGCTGGTTCATACCGTGCCAGGTACAGGGTCTGCTGGCTGGGTGCTGGCAGGCTTGCACCTGGCATGGGCACCGTAGCCAGACCGTGCCCCTTTAAGGGCTCCGGGGCCGGGAGGGGGGCAGACGAGTTTCCCTGGTGGTGCCCAGAGTGGCCACCAGGGAAAGCTGGGGAGAGTTAGCCTCCCACTAGTTCAAATTAAATGGCTACACAGCCCTTAATTCGAACTACTTAATTCGAACTAGGCGTTAGTCCTCGTAGAATGAGGTTTACCTAGTTCGAATTAAGCGCTCCGCTAGTTCGAATTAAGTTCGAACTAGCGGTTTGCCTGTGTAGCGCCTTTCACAGTTAATTCGAACTAACGTCTGTTAGTTCGAATTAACTTTGAAGTGTAGACATACCCTCAGTGAGGTGAACTGAAGTTTTTTTTTTACAATGTAAATGTTTTGTAATTAAAAATAAATATAAAGTGAGCACTATACACTTTGTATTCTGTGTTGTAATTGAAATCAATATATTTCAAGATGTAGAAAACATCAAAAATATTTAAACAGATAGTATTCTTATTATTGTTTAACAGCACAATTAATCACGCAATTAATTTTAATTGCACGATTAATCGTGATTAAATTTTTTTAATTGCCTGACAGGGAGGATGGCATGGGAGGTGTCAACCTCTCCCCTCTTGCAGCTGGTCCAGCTGTGGAGAACAAAGAGGATGGCAATTGTCCCTGGAGACATTGTGCATGAAGCCTAGCCCTCATCTCTGAGCCAAGACCTAAAGTTCTCAGGTCAGACGAAGGCGATGTGCTTCAACCAAGGCCACCTGAGGCCTAGACAGTGGGTCCTTTCCTGCAGGGGCACAGATGTCCAAGGGGCGAGTCTCATTATCCCCATGTCCTGGGGACAAGCAGGCATGGGAAGATGCCAGCTAGAGCAGGAGCCTGAGAGTGAGAGGGGGGCTATGGGGCAGCGGAGCTTCCCTCTGTGCCGTGAACATGCCGGGTCTGGCAGTGGTGGCATCCCACAGGGTGAGGACTCGTATCCCTGCCCGCTGGAGGAGAGGGGGGCAGGGTGTTGGGGGAAGGTGTGTGTGAGTGGCGGATGCTCCTCCACCTTGCTGCGCTGTCCCTGGGAGCGGATGCTGCCCTGAGAGCACAGGCATGCCCGTGTGCCACATGTGGCTCTCCTCAGAGTGTGTGTGTGTGTCCATGTCCCCAGCCTCCTTCTAGCGGTGGCTTGTGCTGGGACGGTGTCCCACCCCAGTGTCAGGAGTGAGGCAGGCCTCTCCAGACACCCTATGAGCCAGAGTACCTGGGTTTGCTGTAGCTGCCTCCTGGGGCTGTGTGCCCTGGACTGGCACTCCACATGCACCCACATGCTCAGGCTGCTGCGTGATCCCCAGGCCAAGGAGGCCAAGCGAGGAGCATGCAGCTGTCCCTCGCCACCACCGCCTGCACTCATGCATGTCTAGGGAAAATAATGGCACTCACCCAAGGGGCCTTCCCTGGCTTTGGATGATGCCCGGGGGACATCCTGGGAGGGGGGTACCAGCTGCAGGGAGAGCACAACATCCTGGCTAGCAGGCGTGGAGCTGGTGCTGGCCTCGTCCGGCTCCTCCTCCTCACTGGCTCTGTCCCCCAGGAGGATGATAACGGGCGCCTCCAGTCCAGAGTCCACAACGGGGGGGGGGGGGGGGGGGACTGACCTGCCCGAAGGATGCGGTGGAGCTGTGCATAATATGGGCAGCCCTGCGGTGCTGCCTTGGTGCAGGAGCGGCACTCTCTGGCCTTGGCATAGGCCTGCCTGAGTTCGTTTACTTTCATGCGCACCTGTTCCTGGGTGCGCCTGTGGCCCTTGGTGGCCAGGCTATTGGCCATCCAGCCATAGATGTCCACATTCCTGCATCTGGTGTGGAAATCCTGGAAATTTCCTTCACTCCCCTCAATGAAGTCCAGGATTTCCACACCAGACCAGGAAGGCACATGCCTCTTTTGGCCCCAAGCAGGATCCTGGAGCTGCTTGAGGCAGTGCTGGCAGCTGTGGGGGGCTCGGCTGGAGCGGTGGGCTTGGCCATGGCAGGAGGGAATGCTGGGTCTGGGTCCTGTGCAGGATCCTATTATCCTGCTATGTGGCACGATGCAAATAGGGCCTGCTTCGTGCCACTAGCTCTTTCCCTTCTTCCTACAGCTTCAAGGAATGCAGGGGAAGGGAAGCTATTGAGGTCTGATGAGTGTGGACAGAGCGGTGACATCTGTGGGTTTTCCTGGAGGCCCTTGATGTCAAAATAACTCCAGCTGCTCTGTCTGCACTCGCCCTATTCCAAAATAGCTATTTCAGAATAGGCATCATTCCTCATAGAATGAGAGTTACAGAATCTGGAATAAGACTCCTGTTATTTTGAAATAGCGGGCTTGCTGTGTAGACACTTGCATAGTTATTTTGGAATAATGTCTGTTATTCTGGAATAATGCTGCTGTGTAGACATGCCCTCTGTGCTCCCCTTTCCAGCATTTAGTACACAATGCAACAGTCCAGCCATTTTCCCAGTGGCAAGTGACAGGGACCAGAGAGGGTCCCAGCCCAAGCATTCTATAGAGGGCAGCCACCTGCTGCATCTCCGTCAACTTCTCAGAACATTTCCCTCGGCCACTTTCTCCCAGTTCCTTCTTCACTCTTACCTCAGGGCCTCAGCATGTCAGTCCTAACAGACAGACAGGGCCTTCCTGACACTCCCCCAAGACCCTGCCAGCAGTTGGTCTGCCCATGGTACTACCTTCTAAATACCTGCCTGGAATCCCCACTTCCCTCTTTGAGCTCCAGGCAGTGACTCCCCTCGCTCTGCTCCTGCAGCCCTTCTTATATGGGCCCGCTGGGCCTGGAATGGTTGTTCCTTAGCCTCTCCCCAGTGCAGCTTCTCTTGGGCTCTTTGAACCCCTTATGCCAATGTGGGGTGGACACCCATCATATAACCTAGTAAAAGATGTATGTTTCCCGGTTTATTTTAAACGAGTCAGAAGGAAACCTGTTTATATAAGAGAGAAAAACACTTATGACACATGGAAAATGCACTGGCTGTGATTCTACCCTTGAGCATGGAGAACAGCCTCTGACTTAATGGCTGTTTACCAGTATTTATCTGAAGGAATGCAACTGAAGATAGCAAAGGAGTCACTAATCTGGTCATTATCTCAGAAACACTGATGACAGCATCCTGAGCATACTAGTATGTATTATGTACAAAGTAAAAACAGGAGGAGTAATTATTTAATTGATGCTTATAGAGTTAATACTCCTGTTTATCATAATCTTGTTTATGTACCAATCCTTATTTTGCAGCTTTCAACCTTCATCTGGCTTCTGATATCCTCCATTGTCCTCACTCCGTCTTGCCCTAAAAATATTTCGCAGTTGCCCTTTGTTCTTCAAAATTCACTTAAAATAACCTATTCTTTAATATGTGTCTACTTTAGAGTGTAGCCTCTTCAGGGTATGTATCATTCCCCTTCTGAGCTATAGTTTGTCTAGTAGGGATGTAAAGACCTGGTTAACTGATTAAATGGAAGCAGGCAGGGGACGTGGCTGGACTGGAGCAGCCCCCCTGCCGTGAGTAGGGGCTGTACCAGCCAGGCCGGACCTGCTGTAGATAGGGACTGCTCTAGCTGGGCTAGAGCACCTCTGCTGGCTGTGACTGGAGGCTGCTTTGGCCAGGCTTGGGTGCCCCCTGACCACAGTGGGCCTTGCAGGACAGGAGCAGTTCCCTGCCCGAGGTGGGTGTGCAGCTGCTCCAGCCCACCAGTTAACCATGTTATTCAGTTGGTGATTTGACACATAACTATTATATATAATAGATGCATACAGGTGTGAGGATAATTATATATAATAGATGCATACAGGTGTGAGGATAGATAGATAGATAAACTATAGGCATTTTGGAGAGCAGGGTGCAAAAACTGGCAGGATCTGGATCCACTTTTTTGTTGCCCTGTAGCTACTAGATGTACCATATTCCAGAAGCCTTTGGCAAGGCAGTAGTAGGTGGGTGAGTCCTTTAAAATGTGCAATTTGGGAGTCTGAATCCAAAAAAACAGCAGGGTCCATTAGAATGCATATCTAGGATAAATGTTTTGCAGCACTATGGTTCTAAGATGTGCTGGATTCTAGATGTTTCTGGTGCATAAGTAGTAACTGGCTATTTTCTTTATTTGGGAGCTGGGTTGCGAAAATCAGCAGGATTTGATTTTTACTCACATCTGTTTACCAGTTTAGATGTTTATGCACATGTGTCTTTGTATACCGATGTGTGCGAGTAGGTGCCTAGTGTGGACATTAGGAAGACAAGGTTGTGCTCCTGAGAGCGGCTGGAAGGAAGGGGGGGCGAGAAGCTGCCAGCCCATTCCTCTCCTCTAATGAGCTGGGTCTATTCAGCTGCAGATCGTGAGCCTAGAAAGGAAGACAGAGGGAGGGGCGACTGAGGCAGAGCTGGCTAGAGTCCCACCCCCCAGCTCCTCTCCCTTCAGCCCATTGGCGCCGGCCTTTGTGATGTCATTGCGTTCTAAAAAAGAACCCAGAAAACAATCGGCATTGAGAAAAACAGATACATTTTCTGATCCTATTTAAAGGGAAAGCGCCAGGCAGTGGGATCCAGCGGCACAGCCCGGGTCACGGACTGCACTTCTGCTTGAAGCCTGCCTAGCAGACATGGTGTCACCGGTCACAGTGGTGAGTGCACACGGGGCTTTGCATGGATCAAGATGAGGAAGGGCTATAGTAACAATTAAAAACCCAACTTTTGTCTCTGAGAAGGGGAACCTAGCTATGGGGTGTGTGGAGGGGGGACTGGCCCCATGCTGGGTGGTGTGCAGGATCGCTGCCCCGCCAGGGACCAGGGTAATGCATTGGGCTGCTGCCTTGGGTTGTTAAATCGGATTCTCTCAGCAGCTGGCTGGCCCTGGGGAGAGGAAAGGAGCTAGTAATCGATGGGGCTAGAGTCTGATAGCTTGTGCTTAGGCTCAAGGCTACCATCTTCTCCAGCCTGTGCCTTCCTCTGCTGTGATGTGTGTGTGTGTGTGTGTGTGTGTGTGTGTGTGTGGGAGGGGGAGGTGTTGAATTAATCCCGGCATGGGCTCACCTTTAAAGGGTGTCTGTATGTGTTGTGTTTTGTGTGTGTGTGTGTGTGTGTGTGTGGGGGGGGGGGTAACCAGAGAAAAAGTCCATAGGATGAAAACAGTGGGCACGTGACTGGGAAGCGTGACTTTGTTGATTTCATATCTCGGCTCTCGCCGGTTGGATGATGTCTGATGGGGAAGGAGAGCCCTGTTCGGTCCCCCCTGCCTCCCCGCAGCCTGAACAGAGGCATCCCACGAGCTCTCTAAGGAGCAGCCGGCAGGTTCGTGGGATGGGTGTGATTTATGTGGCTGGCCGGCTGCGGGTCTGCCAGTGTCCCTGTGCGCATTGTACACCTGTCAGCCTCGGTGCAGTAGCTGTGCTGGATGCCAGTGTGGGTGGGACGTGCGCTGTGTAGGAACTAGCTCTCTAGCAGCGCCCGGGTGTGCAGCGGAGGGGGGCTGCAGCCTTGTCCACTCACCAGCAGCGAGAGATCCTCTGGGGAGTTTAAAAAAAAAGTGAACGTGGGAGGAGGGTATTAAAATCAGCCTGGGACACTAGCCGGGTGCATTGTTTTCTTCCTCTCGCCATATAGTCCGGACTAGCAGCTGCAATCGTGGTGGTGGAAAAAGGGATTAAACTCTGTGCCTGGGCTGGCTAATTATCCAGATGATTTTGCGCTGCTGATGTCATGGTTGTGGCAGGCTGTATGTTTATACTGTTCCCAAACTACAAACACAGCTCTGTGTGGACTATTGAAGTAGGTAAAATATTCAGAAAACGCTTGGTATTGGCCAAAAATGCCCACCAACGTTTTAAATATGCCCTGGACTGTCTTTCATGCAATGTTTAAACCCTCATAGTTAAAAAAAAAAAAGTTACTTAATGTGCCAGATAAATTTCCAGTTATGCAAGTATCATTCCAACATTGATTGGGGATGGAATCACATCCCCTTTTCATAATGGAATATTCTGTCCTACTGCATTTTGGTTCCTGTAGGATAGTTTTAAAAACATAGCACAGGTGAAAGGCCTTCAAAAATGAATTCATCATTAAATGTCAGTGTTTATTAATATTAAAGTATATTGTTCATAGGGGATGGGATCATGGTTGTATTGTAAATTCTATATACTGATATAGTCTAAACATATATATTTTTAGCCTTTTTTGGGAGGGAAGCAAAGAGCAGGTTGCAACTTCATCTTGTGTCAAAATATGAAAAAATGAACAATTATTTACATGGTGTGTAAAAAAATAAAATAAATAAAAATCTGAAAATTTCAAGGTCTACAGTTATAAGAGGGTATTGTCCATCTTGTTCTTTACTAGCGGAAGCCGGTATAAAGATGCCTGGTTGTATTTTTCTCTTTTACTTTTGGCAGAGTCAGTGTCCCCAAAATATATCTGGATCTGAAATACTGCTTGAAATTTTGCCAGAGACAGAATTGATGTATCTGTTCCTTCTGCTTCCCGAGTAATTTCTGGGAGTGAAAAGTCTGTCCTGCTGAACATGATTCTTAAGGTTTCAGGACTGAAGAAAAAATAGGTTGCAGCTGATACAGGTAGCTTTCCTTGCTGCCTTCAGTGTACTCAAATCTTGCACAGTCCATCAGACAGGTTTGATATGATAGGTGCAGAAAGGCAAAACAGATCTTTTGGCTGAAAGTCTCTAGTTCCTTTCCAATGATGTGTAAACCCTAAGTAGAACTGAGTTTCAATTGATTTAGTGTTCAGCTTCTCTTCCTCCCCTCCTCCTGACCTTGCTCCAGGTGGTTTGTTCCTATTTTACTTTTTGGGCCCCTTAGTTATGTCCCTACTCCTAGTTTTGTTTTTGTTTTCATTTTCGGAGTCTCTTTGGGCATCCCTGTTTCCCAGGATGCTCTTTTTGGCAAATCTTTTTAGAAAGAGACCATTTTGCTTAGAATTTGCCTGTGTAGTTTTGCATTCACTTTTGTCCATTTGTGGCGTTCACCTGCAGACTCTGTGTTGTTCAGATTATCAGAGTTCTACTGCTTCTTCCTCCTCAGAAACAAGCGAAGGCTGTATTGCCCCAAGTTCACCTCTGATTCCTCTTTCCCAGCAGCAGTTGCTCCAGATGATGTTAGCCAGCTAGGTGCAATGCAGACAACTCCTCTCTTCTTCCTTCAAGCCAGAAGCAGCACCAGGGCCTTTGCTTTTTAACAATTGTTATTGAGGCTTTCATCCTTTAATCGGATCAGAATTTCTGTCTTTGAGACTCTATTCCCCTCTTCCTCTTATCACAAGGCATCTGTGGACTTAATGCACACATTCATCGATGCACCCAGCATCATACAATATCTATATCTATGTATATTTTAGAGGAGCACATCTGTGAGTCACTCTACTGTCTGAGAGTCAGTTTGTTCAAAAACTCCTCCTAAACAGTAAGGGCTAGGGCCACCAAATTTGGAATGCAGCTTCTTCTTACTCTAACATAAAGCAAGGTCAGGGTTTGGTTGTGCTAGGAAAATGGGAAATGCTGAGAACAGGCAGGGCCAGACGGAGGCATGGGCGAGCCGGGCAGCTGCCCTGGGCGCCAACCCACGGCGGGGGGGGGGGGGCACCTGATGGCAGCTGTAAGGGGCGCGCGGCATCCCTTACAGCTGCCATCAGGAGCTGCGCGCCCGGCTCCCCAGCGCCAGAAAGCAGCGCCCTTGCCCCTATGGCTGTGGGGCCATGCATGGCTCGGCGCGTGCGCTAGCAGCGCTGGCCGGGCTGGGCAGCGCACACGCCATGGGCCCTGGGGGCAGGCCCGCGTACCCTGGGGTGGGCGGGCCCGTGCCCCACGGGCGGGCCTGCGCATGCACCCTGCACCCGGGGGCGGCGCCGCATGCCCGGGCCCAGGGTGCCAAAAGGGCTCAGGCCAGCCCTGGGAACGGGACTGTTTTCTAGAACCATGGAAAGGCAGGGGGCTGCTATTCAGATGGATGTGATACTGCAGAGTGACCACTGGGGCAAGCAAGCACATGGGAGAGCTATGTTGCCACGTGACCACTGGGGGCAGCCACACCACCAAGAGAGTTGCAAGTTGGGGCTGGGACTTGCCATTTTGCCTGCTGCCAAACTGTGTAAATAGTCTGCCTGCTCCAAACTCCTCTCCCCAGCTGTTAGCTGCAGTACTCGGGGGAAGGGAGGGAGGGAAAGCCCCTTCAGATGGGACCCCACTCACTCTTGCATACCTCCAAGCCTTCTGTCCTGCCTCCCTACCCCACATCCCCAAGGCCCTGCCCTGACTCCTTCCCCCTCCCTCCCCACTGCCAGCTCCCTGCCCCAAAGGACCCAAGCAACACCCGGTAAGTCTTTGAGAGAGGGCGAGAGAGTCTTCCTCTACCTTGCCTTACTTTAAATAGCTTTTATCCTTTTACTAATATACTACCAGAAATACATCTACCTTATGAAATGGAATGGATTTTCCTAACCATCAGTATTTTCATATAATCGAGTGGTTCCCAAGACATGTGAAAAATGGGCAAAAAACAAATAACGTTCAAAACCTGATCATTTTTCTCTGTAAAAATGAGTAAAAACTAAAAACTGAAGGGCTTTGTCTATGTGGAACAGGAATAATATCACTCGCCCGTATTACAAGGTAGTTATGAAGCTTAATTAATGTAATCAATACTAACAGAGTGTGCAAGACCACATGTCTTTGGGCATGAACTAACAGAGCTGCTGTTTAGCTGAAGTAAGAGTGGCTGTGGGATTAGGATACAGAACTCCAGATTCAATCCCTGCAGATGAGCCAGTTGAGGTGTTATTACATTAATGTGGAAAAGCACTTTATGATCCCAGGATGAAAGGACCTCTCTCTGTATACATATGGTGTCCTATTTCCAGCCCACAAAGAGTTTATCTGAGTGAGTTTAACTGACAAATCTGTATCTGCATTAGGAATATCTGATAGCAAGTTAAACAATCCCTTCACTATAGCACTTAGTTAGCCCAGTGGTATTAGGCATCAGCAATTGATATTGATTTGCCATCTTCCCACTTTCAAAGTACTTTGGCCAATGGCTCTCTTTGAAGTGATCCCCATGTTCTACACGTCACAGCTAGAAGGTCTTTGATCAACACACTTCAAAAGCAGTAGGTGCAAAGGCTCTTTACTCTTGGCTGTGCCAGGCCTGCACAACAGTTTGCTGTCTCACATTCTAGTGATTGTCCTATGCAGTCAGTGCAACAGAGCTCATCAGGTCTTTAGAGCCTGCATTAAAATAACTTTGAAATATCACGCAAATGTTCATTTCTTTTTACACTCTCAAGGGGCAGCCTTTGAAGTTTACAGAGGCCAGGTAAAGGTAATAAATGGGTTTGTCCTAAAGGAATGTGGGTTTACTTCAATTTATATATTAGCAGTAAACAAAACCATCAAGCTAAACCATCTTAAATTATCTACAGATTGAATTTGAGAGCCAGAGAACTAACGTGGCTTCTGAGCCTCTGAGGGACACTGGAGACTGAATCCCCAGAACTGTCATCCTGACTTTGAGGACAAAGACAATTTCTTTGGAGGAACTATAAGGGACGGAGAAAGATTCCATCTTTATTTTACACCTGAGCAGATGAAGGAACCAAATACCTTGTGCTTCGTATGTTGATTCCTGGCTAGCGGGTCTAGGGAATGCCAGTCATAATGTTGGACAAAAAATAATTAGTGAGAAAACTACCTTGAGCAATGTCTGTAACTTGTTCAGTTAGGTCATTAGAAAGCATATTTTTACTTTTGTTTGTAATTCATTCCATCAGTCCTTTCTACTTGGGATCACTTATCCCTGTTATACTTTTACTGGAATCCAATCCAGTGCTGTGTTTGAATGGAAAGGGATGTTAACTTCAAGGGGTGTTAATGATAAGTTGTACTCTTATTGCTTTAAAGAAGTGATGAACCTTATAGCTTCCCTGATTGTTCTAGGAGAGGTCTGGAGGCTTCAGGGCAGATGGTTCTGGGGAATTTCAGAACTGGGGGTATGTTGGGGTCACAAACTGCAAGTAGTAACCGTGGCTAGTGGAGACCTTGGTGGGGCATCTGTAGTGTTGTAGGCAGGTGGTTGGGGCCTGAAGGCAGAGCCCGAGGGGCACAGCACTCAATGAAACTATGTCTAGACTATGGAGTTTTTCCAGGTATCCCAGAAAAACTCCGCCATGTCCAGGGAATGCATCTGCTCTTCCAACATTTTTTGCGGAAGAGCAGACGCGCTTTTTCACAAGCCGTCTTCCTCGTTTCATAAGAAGAAGGGTTTTTTCAAAAGAGAAGGTTTTTCCAAAATTTGGCCCTGTGTAGACAGGCCAAATTTTGGAAAAGCCTCTTTCAACAAAACTACTGGAAAAAGGTATGCAAATTGCAGAGCGCAAGTTGTGTTCCTATTGCCAAAAAAAAGCTGCAGTCTAGTCATAGCCTCAGGGAACTACATGCTTGTCTGTTGGGGATCAGGCTGTGAATCAGGGGAGCACTTAAGGCACAAAGGGCAAGTGGTGACACAACCTCTCATGGCTCTGTATTGAGAGACGGGGAACGAACTGTCCACATAATGACTAACTGAACCACAAAAGGTTTCACTGTTTGAAATTACATCTCAAAAGTGAATGGTGGAGCAGAAAATAGACAAGTGCCCTTCAGTTATGCTTGCACAATGACAGTCACGCTCTTTTAAAAGTTGGTTTTTGCTTGTTTCCCTCTTGAAAAATACCAAGTGTGCATTCTTGTTTGCCAGAGGACTTTGCTTATATATTTGGAGGCCTGGAAGAGAGAGAACACCTGAAGCTGTAACCAGAGCACCAGCTGCTCCATTCTACAGTAGAAGGGGGATAGGAAACTGACTTTTAGGCAATCGGTCTTCTGGTTCTCAACCAATCTTGTAAAAGCTGCCAGAAGAAAATACTAAGTCTTTATATTTCATAATGGAGCAGCAAATAAATACCAATATTTTGCTTTACAGTTTACCATTAACAGCCACTTTTCATCTTTTTCTCCTTCCCCCACATTTGTATAATTCATCATGCTAGGATAATTCACTAGGGCCTGGTCTACACTAGACCAGGAAGGTCGGCTTAAGGTACACAACTCTAGCTACACAAAATGTGTAGTTGGAGTTGGTTTATCTTGGGCTCACCTGTGGCGGCGCCTACACAGCAGGAGGCCAACGGGAGCGAACACTCTGATTGCGTTCCGTTCTTCCTCTCAGAAGAGAGAGTACTGCATGACAGCAGGGGCTGCCCTCAGCGTTCAATTTACAGATCTACCTAGACCGGAGCGTCAATCTTCTTGTAAGTATAGACGTGCCCTAGCAGTCTGAAAAGTAACTGTGGGATATCTTGGGTATATACCACAATGGTATTATTACCAAATACAAGATCAGATTAGCACATTGAGTTGCCTTTTGTTGTAATGCAAATCATCTATTGCCTGCCTACAATATTGGCTTGGGTGGGGAAAAAATATGACAACAGTAACTGATGACATGATTTTTCTCAGGTTTTCTAAGATTATTTACATGCGTACATTCCAAATGGAGCAATTGTCTTTGGCTACTCAGGACTTTTGTTTTCTTCCATTTTTTTATTTCCCTTTCCCTCAAATACTCCTAGATGGAATGAAGCAATTTGTTGAAGAGGAAGGAATCCTTGAATGCAAAGAAGTTTGGAATATTGGGAGTTAACTTCCACTGCCACCACAACGTATTGCTAAAGAAATAACGTATGGAGGTTGGCACTATAAATAGGAGATTTTCCACCATACTTACTATACATACCTCCTATGTAAGTCATATTTTTAGTTAACAAAAGGAAGAGTGTATGCTGCAAAGTATATGTGGCATAGATTCATAAATTCCAGAGCTAGAAGGAACCACTGTGATCATCTACTGACTTCCTGCATAAAACAGGCCATAGGATCATGTTACGGCTACATTACCATCCGTGTAGCTTCTTTGACATCAGTGAAGCTACACAGTATTACAGCAAGGTTACGTTTACACTGCAATACTATTCCGAAATAACGTAGTCCGTGTCTACACAGCAGGCAGTTATTTCGAAATAGTGTCAAAATACTGTCAGGCTGGAGGACTTCTGACTCTTATAACCCTCATTGTACGAGGAGTAAGGGAAGTCGGAGGAAGAGTGCTCTATTTTGAAATAAGTGCTGTGTAGACGCTCCCTATTTCAAAATAAGCTACAGCTGGTCCCCGACTTACGAATGCATCGACGTACGACCAACTGCACTTACGACCAGCCTCCCATTAAGCGCAGCCCCGACTTACGAACAGTGATCCGCGCTTACGAACAGTGCAGTCCCATTGAAATGAATGGTGTCCGACTTACGAACACACCAAGTTATGACCAACTTCTTGGAACATAACTCGTTCATAAGTCAGGAACCGGCTGTATTTTGAAATAAGCTATGCAATTGACATAGCTCAATTTGCATTGCTTATTTCGAGTTAAGCCCTGCAGTGTAGACACACCCCAACTGAGAATCTGGACCAGAAATGGTTCATTCCTCTGCCAGATATTCCCAATGTCTTCTTCGGTATTTGGACCATTCTATGGTAACTGACCCCATTGATGGAAGTTTCAGTACTTACTCTGAGATGCTCCCCTACTGTTCCTTGTAAGCTGAGCACTTGGGTGGCTGCCCAGGAAAGATTCAGGTGCCACCCAAGTGATTGGCAGAGCCCCACAGCCAGCAGCAAGTGTTTCTATTGGTGGTGCACATCCACACATGCCTCGGTGCACAATTTATTCCACACATGGATGGAAAAATTAGAGGGAATATTGTTCTCCACCCCAATATCTCAAAGCAATTCCTTTGTATCCTTGGCATATGCCATGCCGCCTTCCAGTCTTAGCAGACAGCCCTTATAGTTTCTTAAGTGTCTCAATCTCCTGGGCTTTGCTTGCTTGTGGTACAGCAGCAAAGAGATGGTTAATGGAGGAAAAGCCAAGATTTTGACCCCCCATCCCCGGGGGACTCTCAGCTGACAGGCAGGTGGGGATTGGGCACATACTACAGATATGGAGCACTTGGCTTGTGGATACTGGGACTGTGAATTGGGGAGGACAGGCAGCATGCCAATTGCTCCCCTGCAGATTACTACAGTAGTGGAAGGCGTTAATGAATTCTGCCCTCATTTTTGAAAGGGAACCAGGCAGCAAAGAAAAGTAGCAGCACGCCTAAAGAGCGAGGCTGTAAAACTGAAGGGAAAGCAAGCAACAAACTGCAGACTGCAGAGCTGTTTCTTTGGTGTAGGCTAGGATGGCCAGAGGGCCTCCTCTATTAGCAGAAAGAAAAGAAAAACTACTGTAATGCATTACATGGAGACGATTTGTTTAGTAATTCTTGAATTATTAATTCTATTCTCAGTAGCCACTGGCATCAATTTTAATGAAAAGAATGCTTTTGGAAACTCTATTGAAAGGGATTTTGTTCTGCCCCACTTAGAGGGACCCATTACGGAAAAGAAGCATTGTCTGCTTCTCCCTTCTGGCAGCCTCAGACCCCCTGCTGTCTCAGCAGCCAGGGTATCATCCAGTCCTGACCTCACTCAGCCGCTGACAGTATGGTTAGTGTAGATGTAGCCTTCTAGACAAACCTGGGGCTTGTAGCTTGAGATTTCCAAACTGTTTTAAAGATGTTGGTATTCTAATAGGATTTAGGTGCCTCATTCCCTTAGGCATCTTTGAAAATCCTTGCTGTAGTTCTCCCCGGGAGCCGCGGAACAAGCAGCAGCAGTGGTAGACACCACAGAAATTCTAGGCAGTTTATCCCTTGCTTGTATAGGCGTTGCACCATCCCTCCCACTGGTGCAGTATCACAGCTCTGACTCTTCCCTGGTGTTGACAAGGCTGAATGGGCTGGAAACCATTTTTCAGGCACAGTGACAGCATAACATGATGGGTCCATGTATGCTGTGTCAGGGTTCAAGAACAGGTTCCAACTGTATTTGGAGCCACGTAAAAGGCTACTTACGGGGTAGTTGGATTATAGCTCGGTTTTGGGGACCCAGTTCAAACCATACTCTACACTACACCTGTGCTAGCAATAGTGGTGGAAAACATGGCTTGGCAATATTACTCATACCTTGAGATGGACTGGTGTCTAACCCCTCCCCTCATAGCTCAACCAGCCTCCCAGGGCTTCTGCTATATTTTATTCAGGTTCTTATATTGCTTCTATCACGGTGGTATTGGAAGTCTTCCACTGACAAGTTAATCAACATGACCACCACCTACCATTTGTGATTTCTCCTCCATTTCTCTTTTACTTCTCCACAGGGCTGTACAGCAACATTGACTGTTTTTGAACAACACAGACAATCAGTACTTTTAATTCTCCAATGGCAGCATCTATAGCGGTGGGTTGGTGGTGAATTTGTAGTCCTAATTTTCCCCTTGGACAGACAAGGCCAATGTAT
This sequence comes from Pelodiscus sinensis, assembly GCF_049634645.1. Taxonomy (NCBI): domain Eukaryota; kingdom Metazoa; phylum Chordata; order Testudines; family Trionychidae; genus Pelodiscus; species Pelodiscus sinensis. The sequence goes on from NC_134714.1 coordinate 113,591,315, forward strand.
ATGGTTAGTTGTACTGCATTCTTTAGTTTATGGTCTCTGCACATAGAGAAATCAGGTAGTTTTGCAACACCTGTCTTTCTGGGACCTAATTTTGAAAGGTGAAAAGTATCTTTGGCTCCTAAAGTCAATTCCCATTGAAGTAGGATGCTGGTATCATTCAAACAAAGCTCTTTATGTCCTCAGAAGCCCTTCATGATCACAAAGTTAGCTTAACAGAGTAGCTTTTAAATTCCCATGGGGCACCATGAGCCAAAATCTGCTTGCTTGCTCATGAGGTGTTCTGTGGTCTCTGTGGGTCTGGCTACACTGCATGGCTGTTTCAGGATACTGGAAATACTGGGAGGTATCACAAAATAGCTATCCTACATCTTAACAAGCTGCCCGTTATTTCAACATTTTTTTTGAAATAGTGGGCACGCTATTTCGGCATCCCAGTAAACCTCATTGCATGATGGTTAAGGGATGTCTTGAAATAGTGTGTTATTTTGAAATCTGGCGCTGTGTAGACGCGCCAAATTTCAAAATAAGCTATTTTGAAATAGAATTGAACTAAGATATGCAATTTGATTTCAATGTCTGGAAAAATTGAAAGAGTTGAACACAAGGTAGTTACTGAGAATTACGGAGTATGTAGAGCTGCATATTTCCTGGAACCCTCATTTAGACAGACTGCCCATTGGGCATGCATAAAGGAATCCTTTTCAAATATTTCTCCATCTGGGGAAATATGGTGTTTTTGTTGGTTTTAAGTGGGCCTCCACAAATCATTCCATACTGCTAGTTGCAACCCAAACCACTTCAGGGCAAGCGTTCCTGCGGATGTGAACTAGGGATGAGAAATCCTGTTTAATTGACTAACTGGTTAAACATGAAGCTTAATCGGTTAATTAAGGGGGATGCGTTCCAGGCCAGAGGAGACAGGGGCTGCTCCACCGCAGCTGGAACAGTCCCTGCCTAAGGCCCCCCCCCCGACCTGCCGCGAACATGGGCTACTCTGGACACCCTGAGACACTGCTGCTTAGGCCTCCTGGTAGTCAGTACCCAATGCTTTAGAAGAGCCAACTCTCGAGTCCAGTAATGCACGTAGCTTTGTGCAGTACAATAAATGGAGAGGAAAGACACATTCTTTTGTGACCTTGGCTTGTGATCAGCCTGTGTCCTGATGCATAATGTTTGCAGGTTGTTTTAACCAAAACTCCAGGCCCTTCTCTACAAAGCAACTAGGATTGGTTTGCTTTCATGTAAAGACCGTCATCTTTCTAGGCTACGTCATCCGATCCCCTTCCTCACAAGAGGAAAATGGAAAGAATCTTGGAGTCACTGTAAGTCTTTAATGGTAATGAGATTACCATGCTGAAGGCTACATCTCATTACAGCTGTCATTTACAAACACAAACAAACATGACAAAGGAGGGAACTACAAAGCATGGGATGGAGATAATATGTTAGCTCTATAAATATCTAGATAGAAGAAAAAGAGTTAAAGGCTCGTTATTCAGCTTCCAGTCTGTCCTGAGTGTCATCAGATCCTTCCAAGCCAATGTCAGCGGTGATCAGGGGCAATTGTATTTTCCTTGTTTGTGATTACGTGTACATCCATTGTTAGTCTTGCTGCTTAGAGAATACACACTGTAGAAAAGTGTTTTTCCACCTGTGGGTCACAGACCTATGGGAGTTCAGAGACTCTAAGAGGACTTTTAAAGGTTGCCATTGCCATAGAACAATGGTATTTAACGTAGGGTCTGCAGATGATGCTTAAGATTTCCAAAGATAACTGTACCTCCATTTTTCTAGTGGTCTTCAAATGAAGAAAGGTTGAAAACTACTGCTGTAGAATATTGCAACTGCAATTGTTTGGTTACACAATTTTAACCATCTCTGAACACACATTAGTGTGTTAGCAGGAAAGACAATATCAGAGTTTCAACCTGTCTGCCTGTTTTATAAGGGTGTCCTATATTGCCATTATTTTTTTTTACAAGACATGTATTAATCCAGAGTAAGAAAAATTAACTATTAACACCTGGAACAAAAAACTAGGTGTGATGGTACGCAGAATCTTATATTCATAATGTTTCTGTACTAAAGCGATTTCTCCAGATGTATTGGTAAATTTTTCCATTCGTTCATTCAATATACAATACAAACCAGATTTCCTCATGCAGTAAGTTTACATAGTTGCATTATTTTTTCAGAATTGTCTTAAGACTCAGAACTAAAACCAAGTCAAGTTTAAACAAACACTGGAAGGTTTTTCTTGACAGAGAGCTAATTACGGCATGTGTCACTTTCATAACTTTAGTGGCACAGCTGATGATTATGGATATACCTAAAGAGCCGCTGTTACCTTAGCTGACCTGCTATTGAGCAAAGCTGCATGGGCCAGACTGGAGCTATGCCAGTTTTTACCGAGTCAACAACCTTGTATGTCATGACTGTTAAAAAGACTAAAGGTATCGCTTGCACATTTTTTGCTGTGCCAGTCATAACTTCCCCCTACCTCCTCACGCTGTCAAGAGTGGACCATGACTATGAGTGCCAACTTCAGGGCAGACTGTCCAAAAGTAGAACAGGCACCCCAAACTGGTGGTATGTTCTATAATTAGATTTCAATAACCCAGAAACAAATGTGAACTTCTGGATCACTTTAACAGTCTTATCCTGGAGTCACAGACAGTCCCCTTAGCTTCTTCAGTCTATCCTGCCACCCAGACAAGCTGGACTCATGATAAATATTCAGATCTGCCACTTACCCCACATGAATTTGTATCTTCAATTTCACAAAAGACAATGCTGGTAGCCAATCCCATAATAATAAACCTTTAGGTAGTTTAACTAGGAAAAAAATGAGTTATTTACAGGTTAAAGCAAGCACACATGCGTACAGTGAGGTACCATTTATGGACAGGTGTAGTAATCAATAAGTTAAAACTGACTTTCAGGGCAGATCTAGGGGTAACCATGGGGGATCTCTGCCTTAGGTCTTTTGCCCTGTACGAGTACAAAGAGCAAAGAGATTAAACATTTTCCTCTGTCCCTGTTTTATCTTTTACATTTGGCTTCCAGTCCATAACGCGAGCCCCTATGCACTCAACAATATGATAGGGCCATTCACCAATTCTTTGTGTTATGATGGTCTGTTTAATCTTCATAGACCTCCTAAATAGATGCAGAGATCATCCCCATGGCCAGGTTCACCAATCCAGACAGAACATTTTCAAAGTTATGAAGGAAAATGTACATATTTCTGGCTTATAGCATGAAATACAGATATTATAGGTGAGATTAATAAAGGCATCAACTGATACTAAACATTAAATATTTTCTTACAAGACTAATACCTATATTGCACAAACATACAGGAGAGCTGGTTTGGTTTCCAGCTATGAGTTTGCCAATACTTAAATTATTCAAATAGCCTTGGCCAGAGTTGGCAGTTAGCTTATCAGTATTACATCCCTCATGACAAATAACTACCTTAGTTATGAACTGAAATTAGAAGGTTATAATTGACGATGCATCTCTACCTTAATTAAAACTGTTGTTCCCGTTTCCACTGTGTTTAAGTTTTAAGAAATCACTGCTGATCACAATGCAGTGGAATTAAATTGCTACATTAGGTATGTGAATATAAAGATAAACTTGAGCAATAGATCTAAATGTGCTCTGTAGATTATTTTTTTTTAAATGGCTCCAATCCCAAAGTAATTAGGCAAAACTCCCGTGGGATGGTTTTTCATATTCATTTGAAGTTAATATATGAAGATATACCTCTCTCATAGAACTGGAAGGGACCTTGAGAGGTCATTGAGTCCAGTCCCCTGCCATCATGGCAGGACCAAGTACCATCCCTCACAGATTTGCCCCAGATCCCTACATGGCCCCTTCAAGGATTGAACTCACAACCCTGGGTTTAGCAGGCCAATATTCAAACCACTGAGCTCTCTTTCCCCCCCCCCCCCCCCTTAAAATGTTAAAATGTCTATTTCCAAAATAATACCCGAAGGGTCACAACGTCTTAAATCACCATAATATTTGCAGAGAATTGCATAGTGCTGAGAGCCAGCCACATTCTATGGGAAAAAACCACTTAGTTAATGAGAACACGAAACCTTCCCATATCTGTGTTCTAACCCAGCTTGCCAAGTGGAATGATCCCATGCTTCCCTCCTGGCAGTTATATCTGTTTGGTTAGAGGTAGCACTTTCGATAGCCATCCCTTAAACACACGTGGCCAGTGACCTCTGAAGTTCCCTGAACAACTCTTCTAGGCTCTTATTTACAAAGTGTTTAGTCACTTAACATTTGGGGACAACTGAACATAAGACAGCAGATTATTCCTTTATGGAAAATCCCAAAGAGAATGAGACCTCGTCTATAGAAGTTTTAAAAGTAGCCTAATGGTTTTTTTTTTAAAACAGGTGCCAATCACAAAGCAGGTGCTGCCCTGCCACCCAATAATCTGGTGGTTAGCATACTTACCTGGCAGAGCCAGGTTCATATCCCTGCTCCAGACCTAGGACTTAAACTCCTATCACCCTGCTGCCACCTGAGTGCCCTATCCACTAGCATATAGGCTATCCTGGGGTACGCCTCAAGATCTCCTGTTGAAGCTGTTCTACTTTATATAAATAGTTAAATGGTCATTGGCATTGGAACTATGACCCAGCTAACCTTCAGGTATAGCATCCCTTACTTTTCTCTAGCCCAATGACATGGCAAGTTATTCACAGTTGAGCATCTTCAACGGGATGTATTGAACGCTCCCCACCCTTATAGTTGGGTGGGTATGGCTCTCACCTGGGAAGAGGAAACTATTTGGTTCAACCCCTGCTCCGGAGTGGTGATCTGAAGCTGTATCTCCTGCGTCCTAAAGTAAAGTGGCTTACCAGCAAGTTATTTGGTATACGAGAAGCAACTCTAACACCACCTCTATTTTGTGAATGTTTGAAACGTGGTGACAGTTGAAGCAAACCATTTCAAGATTTCCAAATGCTGTTTTTTGATCCCAACAATTACCTGAAACCAAAACATGTTGCTACTTTGTATGTGTTGACCTCAGATCTGCATTTTTCTAAAGTTGAAAGCTTTGACTAAAACATGTCACCCAGCTCTATCTGTTATGGCCCATTAAAAATCTCTTGGTCATTTATTACAGTAAGGCTATGTCTACACTGTGGAGCTATTTTGGGATACCAGAAGTATCCCGAAATAGCTATTCCGCGTCTTTAGAGCAAGCCTGTTATTTCAAAATATAACAGTATCACTATTCTGACGTCCCTGTAAACCTTGTTCCACAAGGATTAAGGGACGTTTCAAAATAGTGCTCTATTTCAATTAACTCAAAAGAAGCTATGCAATTTGCATAGCTCAGACTGTGTAGCTTATTTCGAGATAAGAGTACAAAGTAGACGCACCCTAAAAGGCCTGATTGTCCCCATCTATTGCTTAACTGTCATTAGCATTTCATTAACGACTGCCTTCTAGATAATGAATCTGACTGTCTATCCACATCCATCATTTCTACATCTACTACTGTACAAGCATCCTTCTTCAGTAAGTATCCAAGTAGCCATGACCAAGCTGTTTCTGAGATGGTGGTGAGGAGGAGGGAATTGATCATTACTTGGAATAGCAGCTTAAAAGTGGCAGGTTGGTAGATTTCTTTTCATGTACAGCACAGCAGCCTCATTTAGCCCCTTGAAGATTTCAGGCATGTTCAGAATGAGAGGGCTTTACTAGGTAAGTGATTCACGTAGTGGAATACAAGCTTGATTCTGATAAATGCCAGTTTCTCTTTGGACAGATGGAATCAGATTCTCTGTTTACACTAGTTTTAATGCCCTGTGGCCAAGTCATCAGCTGGTATAAATTGGCATAACTGCACTAATGTCAGTGGAATCAGTGGGGATTTAGATCACCTCTGGATCAGCCCTATTGATGACAATAGTCACTGAGATTTGCCCAGTTGCGAGATTAGACTGAATCAGGGTTTAAATATCCTTGCAGGCTGGGTTTAAAGCAGGAAGAAAATGTCAATGCCAAGACAGTTCATTACTAGCCAGACCCTTTCCTTTGGTGGGTTGTGATGTCCTCTTTCATTAACAGTAATTTCATAAATTACTTCAAAATCTGAAGGCTCAAAGTGTGAAGGGAAACTGGGCCAGCCACTCTTAAATCAGAATTGGTGAAGCCATGTCTTGAGCTTTTTGTAGTGTTTGGAAGTAGGAAGTCGCTGCCCATATTGTCCAGAGCCCAGCTTTTCATGTAGACCGACTTGAAATCACCAGAAAGCAGATTAATATGGCATCAGACACTGGGATTTCCAAACGTGATGAGAGGCATTTATGCTGGTGACAGGAAGCTCAGGTGACCTATTGCCAAAGTTTATTGGTAGCTTTCAAATCAAAAGATATAGCTGCATCTCTTTCAGTGTGGATTAAAGAGACAGAGGGGCAGATCCTCACCTGATGTAATCCAGTGAGTTCTGTAGAGCTATAGTGACTTTGTTGTGGGACTGGCACAATTTGTCAGGATCAGTAACTATTTTGTTCTTTGTGATTTTGTAATAAGTGACAGATGTGATCTAAGTACAAAGCAGGGACTTTGTAATTCTGGCTGTTACATTGATCCTTTGGGTGCTCTGGGGTAAATTGTGCCTCTTCTGTCTCTTTCCTCCTCACCTGTAAAGTGTGCATGACTATGAGAACAGATTGTGTGGAATAATTCACTGTTTGTAAAATGCTAATGATCGATTAGGGTTTTGAAGATGCATATACCTGCACCATCATATTCTGAGTGCACACGCCTGTCTCCATCTCCCCCACCCTTTAAAGCAGTTTAATTCCTTTGCACACAATCATTAGAATTTCTACCTGGATTGTGCATGTTCAAAACACTTGTTGCTCTAGATTATCGACAGTGTTTGCACCTGCCTCATTTGGCTACATTAGGGCGTGGGAGGGGAGAAGGGGCCATATAGGAAGCCTGATGCTATGTCCCTCAAAGTCAATGGCAAAATTCCCACTGGCTTGCTGCTGTGAGGTCAAACCCAAGCAGAGACTAGTGTTTCAGAGGGACTTGTCCAGGTCACAGGAAGCCAGTGGCAGAGTCTGGAAATAAAATCCTTATTCCCAATGCCAAGCTTTAATCTCAGGACTAAAACAGCTGCCATTTGTTCCTCATATTAGAACTCACTGGGATACGCTGCATCTCTACTGCTTCAGCATGTTGCTCTGGTTTTCTTCATTACCACAGGCTTTCTGTGTGAAGAACGTGATATGCAGCTAAAACATCTATGTCTGTACTAAGTATACTAATTCTGCTCTAAATTGGGAACTATGCAATCTGTGCTTCACTCCTAGTATATTTTTCCTACAACAATGAATCAGCACTTGCTACTGTCAGATTCTGCAGATCCAGAAAGCACCCATATTAGCACCTTTCCAGTAAGTCTCCTTCTTATACAGCTGTCAGCTATATAATGGCTTTCATCACCACTGGAAATCTATTATCACCCTTGCCTTATATCACACATCTCCTTTAACTTGCAAAGTCCAAAGTTGTCAGGCACAGAGTGTGAGAGAGAGTTTATTGTGTTAATCTAGCACTAGGAGTTTTTCTCCAGATGGACTCTGGGGCTGCAGAAGAAAGTTTCACAGAGATAAAAACTCCTGTCTTTGCCAAGGGAACAGGGCTGTAATGTGCCATTTGCATACATGCCATCCTTCTTTAATCTGTCTATGGGACATCCATGGCATATGTGATTAACACTGGCTCAGATCTTTCCTCACAGAATGGACATGGAATGGACTTCTCAGTTAGGGATGGCCCCATGCCACACAGAACGGCCTCTTCGCTTTCCCGTTGGCCCCATTAAAACCTATGCAGGCAAGGGAGCCATTCTAACTTACACCCGTGACGCATAGGTCAGTGTAGAGCTCCTCGCTGCTGTTTCCTCTGGACCACTGGGACACACACACTCCATTCTGGCTTGTCAGCAGGGTAGAGCAGCTCACACAGGGGAGTTTCCCTGCACAGAGTGGGAATTCTCTATTAGCTAACAGAAGTTTTTTAAGGTCATGTATATTGCTTATACAGTGCAAGCTGGGATGGAGAAGGCAAAATCTAACTGATTTCTTTTTCTGGTGCGGGAATGCTCCCTGTAGAACAGGTACAATATGGACAGCAGTCCAGCTCTCCCCACGGCATCTGGTGATGTTCCACTGGTGAGGCTGTAGTTTAGTCTCCATTGTAATGGAATTCTTTGCCTTCCTATTGATACTGCTAACAAAGATGTCAGTGAAGTGCCTCCTGAAGTGGTTTATTTTAATATATGCACCTGCTCTACTAGGACTGTGGAGACCATGAACTCCTGTCATATAAAAGATGCAGAAGACTGTTTCATGACCTAATTAGTCACCAACTACGCAGAAACCTAATTAGTCACCATTTTGAGCCAGTATCCTTGAAATAGAGCACTTGGTCTTTCTTCTGGTAAGTCCCTTTTACACCATTTTGGTAATGTAATGGAGCCCGTAAGAGGGTAGAAATGCCTCCTTGAGAATACCCCAGCACAGAGATCCTCCTCAGTGCCTGAAGAGGTAAAGTAAGCCCTCTGCGATAGCCCTGCTCCCAGGCCTGGCATAAGAGTGTGTAGCCAGACTGCACTGCACTTTGGATAAGCTCTGCTTTCCAGTGCTCAGAGGAAGCAGAATATAAGTTAAAGCAGCTTTGGGGCTGCTCTAGTTACACTGTGGATCAGGCAGAACCCTCCCCAGCCGCAGGGTTTGATCAGTGCAAAGTGACTTACAGCCCTCCTTGCTCTCCTGCTCAATCCACATGCAACATGCAGGGTGACAGCTAGAAAGCAAGCAGTGAAGCTCTGTGTCCCATTACTAATTTCTTGAGCCTGCCAGTTTCCTGCAAAGCAACATTTGGAGTGACATGAAACCTAACGCTGCATTTTTTCCTGGATAATGTGCAATCTGTGTGCTTTTCACAGAAGAATATGATATAAATAATGATGAGTTTCATGGGAACATACGCTTGTGATCTGAAAACCATAACCACAGTCAACCACGAAGATTTTTTTCTGTAGTGGGAGAAGTTTTTATCTTGACTGGTCTATTTTTTTTTCCTTTGAGAATGAAATTCTTTTGGGGCAATACACAGTGTCTTCTAGGGTTACTAGTTAGACCTCCCCAAAATACCGGACACACTTGACTGTGGGTGGGTGGGGAGGGAGGCAGGGATGGTGGTGGGGGGAGAGAGGGGACCGTGGAGCTGGCCGGAAGGAAGGGGGGCCGGGAGGCAGGGCTGGTAGAGGAGGTTGGCTGGGAGGAAGGGGGGGGGGTGGGAAGCAGAGCTAGCGGGGGAGGGGTGCAGCCACTGGCCGCAGCCAGAGTCCAACAGGCTATTCCCCCGGCAGGCACTCCCTCTAGTTACTAGTAGAAGCCGGGCGGGGGCGGGGCTGGGAGCCACTCCTCCTGCCCAGCTTCTGCACGCAATCAGAGGCTCCCAGCAGGGAGACAGGGCCGTGACTGGTGCTGGGAGCCTCTGGTTGTGTGCAGAAGCCAGGTGGGGGGAGTGGCTGGGAATCCAGCCACTGCCCCCGCCCCGCCCCACTCGGCTTTTGCACACGACCACAGGGCTCCCAGCGCCAATCGCGGCCCTGCTTCCTAGTTGCTCTCCTGACCCTGCCAGGCTTCCGTCCGGCACCCAGCCGGAAATTCAGAAAATACCGGACATTGCACATGTCCGATATTTTCTGAATTTTTCTACCGGACAGAGGGTGCAAATACCAGACTGTCCAGTAGAAAACAGGACACCTGGCAACCCTAGCTTCTCTGTGATTATTATAAGCCTGCAGCCTAGCAGAAGGCTGCTTCAGACTGTACTGGAATTAATCATTTATATTTAATTATCCCTTTGACGTCTCAGTCAAGAATTGAGGCCCCATTGTGCTAAGCACCACGCACACGTAGCAGAGCAACAGGCCCTGCTCAGAAGAGCTCACCGTCAGAGTGTGATGAGATGTGACTGCAGGGGAGCCAACAGCTTTCGCAGGCCCCTAGGCAAGGTGCGGGCGTGGGCTGTCCACTCTCCCAGACGGGGCAAGGCCTCAGGCAGAAGGGGCTGGGCCGGGGGCAGGCAGCCCTCTGTGCACCTCCCCCTTCAGTCCTCAAAGCTGCACTGAGCACATGGCACTCCAGAGGTGATTTAAAGCCAGGGCTTGGAGCCCAGGGCCCCTTTGAATTGCTGCACCCTGGGGCAACCACCCTCTATGTCCCGTTCCCCCCACACACACTTTCAGTGGGCCTGTGTGGAGGCAAGCAGATGGCTGTGTGGACTCAAACATGAGCATGAAAATCTAGGGTTGCCAGGTGTCTGGTATTGGCCTGGACAATCCAGTATTTGTGGCTTCTGTCCGGTAAAAAAAACCTCAGAAAATACCAAACATGTAAAATGTCCGGTATTTTCTGTTTTTCATAGATGGAAGGCTGCTTGGGACATTCTTCCCCTGCTGTGTCTGGTGGGAGCGGGGGGAGTGTGGGGACTGTGACTCTTCTGTGTGGGTGTGTAGTGTGTGTGTTGCTTCTTTTTTTTTTTTTTATTGCTCAACCAAATTTTTTCCTGCTATGTTTGGTATTTTTTGTGAAACTCTCTGGCAATCCTATGAAAAACACAGGGTAACAAGTCAGTTACGGTTAGTGCAGTAAGCAGCAATTCCAGCATATCAGCTATTTCATAATTTCAAAACCATTTTTTTTAAGGTATCACAGCAGAGGTAAGATTTAAGCAGAGATCTGACAGAGGCTAATGCACTGGCATTGTAGATTATGTTTGTAAACAACACCTCCCATGCATAAAGGAAGGCATAAGAGAATGAGAGCAACAATTTCTCTCCAACGGCATTTCACACTGTTTCAGGGGCTCCTAAAGTAGCATTTTTCTGGGGCTTTGTTTTGAATAACTGATTAATAATTCTGAAAGGTCTAGTTTTTTCAAGAACTTCCTTTCTCCTCCAGAGGTATCTGAAACAGCAACACATTTAAATACTGTTGGCTACTGGAAACAGTACATTGTTCCATGCACAGTGACTACTACCTTGAAAACTGCTGATGCCCAAAGGATTGCTAAGGATCAGGAGTTATGTACAGCCTCCCCCCCTTTCCATGTCTCTGTTCCAATAATTTCTACTGCTGGTTAAAGCAGGTTTTGAGAGCCCTGTTTACAGGGGTATGTCAGTTCAATAAGTAGGATAAACATGGCATTTGGTGCAGAAACTCAGGTTTTATGAAACTCTGGCTTTAGAAATCATTAGCCACAAAATTAGGCTTGCTTTGCCCCAGTCATGTTGGCTAGTAGAATCACAGAACAGAAAGGAACGCCGAGAGGTCAAGTCCAGTCCCCATCACTCAAGACAGGACCAATCACCATCTAAATCAGGCCTGGGCAAAATACGGCCCACGGGCCACATCCGGCCCACCAAGCAACTACATACAGCCCGTGGAGGTAGTGGGGAGCCCCAGGCAGGCTCTCCAGCTTGCCCCGTAGCCTTGCGCGCTGTGCAGAAATGCGGCTGGCAAGGCTCCATTTCTATTTTAAAACTGGAGGGCGGGGAGGAGGGGGGAAGTTTTAGGAGCCACCCCACCCCCAGCACATCCCCATCGGCCAGTTTCTGGCCGAAACCAGCCAATGGGACCTACTTGTTAGAATAATAAGCAGCTAAGAAGAATCACACACCCTCTCATGGGCTCAGTTATTCACGAAGCACATGTCCAGGCAGGTAGGTAGGGAAACATTTTAAGCTCTGCAGGCAGGCAGGCTAGTTTGGCAGCTGTCAAGTCTGTCTCTTGGCCACAGCCTGCTTCCGGCACCCCAGCCCTTTCCTGCCCCAACTCTCTGCCCCCCCACTCACCATACCTAAAACCTCTGTCCCCCTCTTACTTCCATACCCCTTCCCAGGTCTGGTTTCTCAATCTCCTGCTCCAGATCACAATCCCCTCCTGCCCTAGGTCACATCCCAAACCCCTGCACTCCAGTCCCCCTGCTCTAGGTCATAGCTGCCTGCTTCATCCCAACTCCCTCCTAGACTCCAGTCTCCCTTCTGCACCCAACCTCCATTCCAGACCCTGCACCTCCTCCATTAATATCATGGAAGAGTACGGCCTATGACCACTTTCCAAAATCTTGGCGTGGCCTCCCCATAAAAAATTATTGCCCACCCGGATCTAGATCATCCCTGACAGACGTTTGTCTAACCTGCTCTTAAAAAGCTTTAATGATGGGGATTCCACAATCTCCTTGGCAAGTTATTCTAGTGCTTAACCATCCTGATGGTTAGCAATTTTCTCCTAATGTGCAACTTAAACCTTCCTTGCTGCAATTTAAGCCCATTACTCCTTGTCCTATCCTCAGAGATCAAGGAGAATAATTTTTCTCCCTCCTCATTGCAACCACCTTTTAGGTACTTGAAAACTGTTATCATGTCCCCTCAGTCTCTTTTGCAGACTAAACAAACCAAATTCTTTCAATCTACCTTCATAGGTTAAGTTTTCTAGACCTTTAATAATTTTTGTTGCTCTTCTCTGGACTTTCTCCAAATTTCCACGTATTTCCTGAAATGTGGCACCCAAAACTGGAAATAATACTCCAACTGAGGCCGAATCAGCACACAGAGTAGAAGAATTACTTTTCATGTCTTATTTACAACACTCCTGTTAATACATACCAGAATATATATATATATATATATGGTAACAGTGTCACTCTGTTGCCTCTATAATCCCTAGATCCCTTTCCACAGTACTCTTTCATAGACTGTCATTTCTCATATGTGCAACTGATTGTTTCTTACTAAGTGGAGTTAGGTGAAGACTTTCCTTTTCGTCCACCTAAGGGTGGACAATAGGCTAGTTACTTTTGACATAGGGAAAAAAATTGAACTAGGCTGTTAAATCATCATGGGATAAGTTCCAGAAAAATGTGCTCTCTTCATCTTATCTCATGATATTCACAATTTATACTCAATGGGAGCAACTGCCTCTAGTTTTTTTAATGCTTTTGATTTTGATTCCACACCTACAATTTTGCATCTGGAAATAATTGTAACTATAGTTTTACAGGCACAAATAATTGTAGATGAATGTTTTAACTCAAACTTGCAACTACCTGATTACACCCACAAATAAGATAGATATGTTATATAAAACATGTCCTATTTTTCCAGTTGGGAAACAGTAGGGATAAAAATTATAGGCTGAGTTAACCCTATTACAGAAATCAAATATTTCCCTTTTTCCCCATTTTCCATCAATGCAGACTAGTAACATCTTTCACTTTCCTAACACATCTAGTGAGTAGAGCTCTACAAATCCACAGTTGGGCATTATATCTGTAGATATCCACATCCATGCCTATGGATGCAGATTGCTGCCACTCATTTTTGCAAAGGTGGATACAAATTTTGTAGCTATGCAGAATTCTACTAATGAGTTCCAGTTCCTCCCCTTTTTGATTTAATTTTCCCACTAAAAAATTAGACACCCAACAATCAATATTAACACAGCTATTTTACCATGATGGTGCTAACACTTGAGCACTCGTGTGTGCTTTTGTGGGGCACCTCCTGGATAAAACAAAAGACAGAACTATGTAGCACTTTAAAGACTAACAAGATGGTTTATTAGGTGATGAGCTTTCGTGGGCCAGACCCATCTTGTTAATCTTTAAAGTGCTACATAGTTCTGTCTTTTGTTTCAGCTACACCAGACTAACATGGCTGCATCTCTGTCACTCTCCTGGATAAAGTGTGAGCAGCAATAGAATCTATCATTCATTTATTACCAACTTCTTTTACTACAGATACCCTATCCCTGGTCACTATACAAAGAAATCTGTTAGTTATCTTCAATTTGTAGGCTTCTGGGCAATCCCACAAAGCCTGCATTGGCCACAGTGGTGATAAGTGTTTAGTACCACTGCTTCCTGCCACAAGTGTAATTTGCAGGACAGAGGCATCGTGACCCATAGCAAGATTGACATGAACATCTGGTCTTAACTTAAGCATACAGAGATTGAACCTCCCTGATCTGGCACCCTAAGGAGCTAACCAGTCTGGAACCAGTGAATTTTCTAGACCAGCGGAGGTCAAAGCTGGGCCGCCCACTGCTGGCCACTGGGCCAACGCTCTTTCTTCCCTAGTCCAGCAACATTCCTGGTCCACCAGTTTTTCCCTGTGAGTGCTCCAGTTCTGGTGTACCCATGAGGTTGCCAACGATGCTGGACCAGGGTGTTGCTGGACTAGGGAAGCCCAGAGTAGAGAGGTTCAACCTGTACTAAAAGGAGCCTTGTGGTGCTTTCCTGCAAAACATCACCAGTTTCTTTCTCCTCACTATAAACAAAACTTGTGACCGCTGACCCATGCACCAAGCACAGCTAGACATCACAAGCCACTTCACCGGAGTTCTCTACAGGTCCATTGCCAAGGGGGCTGTTGGGTGGGGCAGAAAACACAGTGGTGGCTTGTGTGGGGGCAAGAATGAAAGGTTCTGGTGGGGGAGGGGCATGTAACTGTTCCATACGTTGCTGCTGCCTTCACCCCCGACTCGCCTCAGCAGGAAGTCTGTAAAACAGGCAGCAGCATGGGGAGTCCAGCAGCCGGGAAGCAGTGACAGCCACATGGGGAAGTAGGAGGCAGGTCAGCCAGCAGCCAGGCATCCTGCTGTTTCTGGCCTCCCATGCTGCACAGATGCCAGGGGAAACGCTCCCTCTTCGCTGCTGGGCATCCTGGCTAGAGGCAGCCTGAGAAATTGGGGGAGGAAGGGCATGTAATCCTGCATTTGGACCCACTCCCTGCACACACCATCTCTGCCAAGGCCAAAGTGCGTTCCTGCATCCCTGTTACCCTAACCCCTGTATTCCCCTCCTGTGGCCCCTTCTTCCCTAACCCTGCACTCCACTCATGGCTCTGGCCCCCTGCACCTTCTCTTAGGTACTTGGTCCAGCCAATCTCCTGCCTCCAGCAGCTGCATGTACCTTGCTGGGAACCAGCTACACAGCCCATCCTTCCTGCTGCCGTTCCTACCAGCCACTCTCTGGCACCTGTGGCACCATTATTAGCTCCCCCTTGTGAAACACAGCTCCCATTGGCACCGCTTCATGTCTGCCTGTGTCTTGCAGTGCAGGGGGGAAGGGACAACGCCTGCCTCCCAAAACTACACCCACATTAAAAAGCAGGGGGAGGGGCATTCTCCCCTTTCCCCCCCTCCCCAGTTCTGGCATTGAAGCAACCAGATGTAATGGAGGGGATCATCTCATCATCCATCCCCAGGTATAACTCATGTAGCCATGCTCCCCTCCGGGTTTTCTTAGTTACTTCACAAGCTCCCCTTGCAGGAACAGCGTGGGTGGAACAGTGAGGTTAGCTCTTGCCGCAGCTACTTGTCTCTCTGTGGTGTGAGGTTGTATTCATTGCCCTGAATGCTACCAAGGGGCAGGAGTCTGTTTGTCTGTCCCGAAGCTAGTTCTGAATTGTGCAGGCTTACACATTGTTCCCCTGGCAGGACATGTGATTACATAGCAAGTGTTTTCCAATAGCATTTCAAAGGCATAACGGCTCAGACACAGCGCCAACACAGCACTTCATGCGAGGCTTTGTACGACGAAAGAATGAATTGGCCTGTTCAGCAGCAAAAGGAATCGGCCTGAATCAGCGAGAGCTTTTGGTCAAGGTTTTGTTCTTGTGTTAAAGGGCAACTTGGGGGACAAGCTGGTCCTCTGAGCGCAGGTGTGGAACTTGCCCTTCTCTCCTGACAAGGCAGGAGCTGTTCTTCTTGCGCAGGTTCATTCGCAAGAGCAGGGACGGGGGGAGGTGACTTGCACCTCATCACTTCACTGGGGGCTGCCTGGGGATGGGTTATTAGCGCCACTGTTGCAATGGCTGCATGGCAATTCTGCATTCTTGCAGTGGCACAAAAGTGCAGGGCTGATACCTCCTCTCCATCCTCTGGCCTTCCTCCAACCTGGCACCTGCCCATCTTTCAATGCCACCCTCTGCTAGACAAGGAGAGGCTTCTGCAACAGCAGCAGCACAGAGCTCTTAGCCAGAGTAGTGCAGAACAAGCACAATGCAGGGGTGCATTTATCCTATAGAATTTCCTGTATTCCCTTTAGGAGCCTGATTGGTCTCTAGGCTTTCTTGCTACATCTTGAAAGGTCTATGCTCTAATAACCTGCTACTTGGGAGCAAGCAAGGCCTCTGCCCCCAGTGTCAGTCTGTTGTTCTACAATTTAAATAACCTTGGATAATATGGGTGTAAATACCTCCTGCACCTCCATGTTTATTTACAGGGGTACACAGCAATCAATGCAAAGCGTGAGGCATTTTCTGGAAGAGAAGAGTGGAATTTTAGATACTCAGACCCAAAATTTAGCAGCTGAATCCTTCAATTGACTGAGCCAAAACCCTGGATCTAATCCCCCAGATGACCCTAAATTCCCTTGTTTTATCTTTTATGCTTCATACCCATATCCAACAGGTTTGTTACACCACAGAGAAATGAGCGGGTGAGTAGCTGTGTGAGGAAGGGGACAGTCAATGAGAAGCTGGAAGGACTGAGTTTCCAAGCTCTTCAGAGGCAGAGTAAGCAGTCAGCTGGTAGACCTTTGGCATGCAACTAGGAAAGGTGCTTCTTGCAGAGCATGGATCTCTGCTTCTGCACATGTGACCTATTCTTGTGTTTGGCCTTGCACACTTAGACCCACACATAATTAGCAGTTGCAGACTGGGTTAATCAATCTGCTTCAGGGAAAAGACAATTGACTACTGAAATCAGAAAAGAGTCTCCTTCCACCTTCCTTGGTCTAGAATAGATCCCTTCTTTGAAGCAGCCAGTGTTGGCTATTGATGTGTGCAGGTTCTGTATGCCAGTGGTTCTCAGCCAGGGGTACACTTACCCCTGGGGGTAAGCAGAGGTCTTCTGGGGGTACATCAGGTCAGCTAGATCAGTATTTCTCAACCTTTTTTTATAAAGTACCCCTTTAAAAATATAAGTACTCCCCTTTAAAAAAAATATTATAAGTACCCCCAGTACCTACAGTTTTCAGACACATACATTTTTTCTACCATTGTAACACATTTGTTTAAGCAACTTAATTGTAGTTGGGCGGGCGATGAAATTTTTGGGTGTAAAAAGCATAAAAATAATAAAGCGCTCTAAAACTTAAATTCAGTTTTCTCCAAATTTCAGTTGTATTGATGTATTCCCCAGACTTCTCTCGAGTACCCCTAAGGGTACTTGTACCACTGGTTGAGAAATACAGGCAGTCCCCGACTTATGTCGGATCCGACTTATGTCGGATCCGACTTATGTCGGATCCGACTTATGTCGGATCCGACTTATGTCGGATCCGACTTATGTCGGATCCGACTTATGTCGGATCCGACTTATGTCGGATCCGACTTATGTCGGATCCGACTTATGTCGGATCCGACTTATGTCGGATCCGACTTATGTCGGATCCGACTTATGTCGGATCCGACTTATGTCGGATCCGCACTTATGTCGGATCCGACTTATGTCGGATCCGACTTATGTCGGATCCGACTTATGTCGGATCCGACTTATGTCGGATCCGCACTTACGAACGGGGCTTTCTCGCCCCGGAGCTCACAGGCAGCGGTCAGCCACCTGGAGCTCCGGGACGAGAAAAGCTGCTCCTGGTGCCCCTGGTCTGCTGGGGACCGTCTCCAGCAGACCAGGGGCATCGGGAGCAAACCCGCAGCAGTGGCGGGTTCCCGCTCTTCTGAGGCTTTGCCAGAGCAAAGTCTCAGAAGCGCGGGAACCCGCCGCTGCTGCGGGTTTGCTCGCGATGCCTCTGGTCTGCTGGGGACCGTCTCCAGCAAACCAGGGGCACCAGGAGCAAAGCGGTCCGGCCAGAGCAAAGCCTCAGAGGCGAGGCACCCCCTCGCTGCCGCTTTGCTCCCTGTGTCCCTGGTCTGCTGGGGGGGGGGGGCGCAGCTAGTGTGCCCCCCCCAGCAGACCAGGCTTTTGTTGTGGACCCTGGGGCAGAGTAGCTGGGGCGCTGCCGGTTGGTCCCGCAGCGCCGCTCTGGTTACTACTGGACCAACCCGGCAGCACCCCAACTGCTCTGCCCCAGGCGTCCTGATTCAGCCGCTGCTGGTCAGTTTCAGCAGTGGCTGAATCAGGACTCCTGGGGCAGAGCAGCTGGGGTGCTGCTGGGTTGGTCCAGTAGCGCCGAGGAGCGGTGCTACTGGAGCAACCCAGCAGCACCCCAGTTGCTCTGCCCCAGACGTCCCCAAGTCAGCCGCTGCTGAAACTGACCAGGGCTGACTACAGGAAGCCCGAGGTACAGTTGCTCTGTCCCGGGCTTCCTGGAATCAGCTGCTGATCAGTTTCAGCAGCAGCTGACTTGGGGTTCTTAAGTTGAATCTGTATGTAAGTCAGAACTGGCGGTCAGTTTCAGCAGCGGCTGAATCTGGACGCCAGTTCCGACTTACATACAGATTCAACTTAAGAACAAACCTACAGTCCCTATCTTGTACGTAACCCGGGGACTGCCTGTACTGTCCTAGATATTTGCTTAGCTTTACAACAGGCTACATAAAAACACTAGCAACGTCCATACAAACTAAAATTTCATACAATGCCTTGTTTATGGAACTCTATATCCTGAAATATAAGTACTATATTTATATTCCCATTGATGTATTTTATAATTCTATGGTAACAATGAAAAAGTAAACATTTTTTTCAGTAATAATGTGCTGGAACACTTTTCTATGTTTGTCTGGTTTGCTAAGCAAGTACAAAGGTGAAACTTGGGGGTTCGCAAGACAAATCGGACTCCTGAAAGGGGGTACAATAGGAAGGAAAGATTGGCCCATTGAGTATAACAATGGCTCTCAGACGTGGATTTTACAAGAAAACCTAAGAATATAATCTTCTCCTTTCTATCTGTGATAAATGCCTGACACTTGTACATGCAGCTGTGACCCCCCTCTTCATGCCGTTACAAATCAAAGCCAACTCCCTTCCCCCAGGATTCCAACTTGAGACCAAGTGGTCCACATTCATTCCATCGGTCACAGTAACTTATGGAGACCACAGAATGAGAAGCACAAGCCATGACTTGGACTGACAACATCGACTTGGACTGACAACATCATCCACCATGATAAAGCTACCAACCATTTAAACATTTAGATGACAGACATATGACTAGAAATGAAAACTATTAATCCACGAGGGCAGCGCAGTTTGGAATTTGTCTTGTGGGAGACCAGGGGCCAGAAAAAACAGGTTAGCTTTGTAAAAACAACAGAATGTACAGTAAACTTCCGATAATCCGGCACCTTTAGGACCCAGGGGGTGCCGGATTATCAGATATGCTGGACTATCAGAAGGGGGGACTATGAGGGGTCTGAAGTGGGGTGCAACCCCAGACCCCTCATAGCCCCCCATTACGATAGTCAGGCTCTGCCCCAGGAGTCCCTGATTCAGCCGCTGCTGGTCAGTGTCAGCAGCAGCTGAATCGGGGATGCCTGCAATAGAGCAGCGGGGGTGCTGCCGGGTTGGTCCCGTAGCGCTGCCCCTCGGGGCTGCGGGACCAACCCGGCAGCACCCCAGCTGCTCTGCCCCAGGTGTCCGGATTCAGCCCCGAATCAGCCGCTGCTGAAACAGATCAGCGGCTGATTCCAGGAAGCCTGGGGCAGAGCAGCTCTGCCCTGGGCTTCCTGGAATCAGCCGCTGATCTGTTTCAGCAGCGGCTGAATCGGGGACCCCTGGGGCAGAGCAGCTGGGGCAGAGCAGCTGGGGTCCTGCCGGATTGGTCCCGCATCGCTGTCCTTTGGCGCTGCGGGACCAACCCGGCAGCACTCCAGCTGCTCTGCCCCAGGCATCCCCAAGAGCAGCTGGGGTGCTGCCGGGTTGGTCCCGCAGCCCCGAGGAGCAGCGCTATCAGACCAACCCGGCAGCACCCCAGCTGCTCTGCTCCCGGCTTCCCCGATTCAGCTGCTGGTCAGTTTCAGCAGCAGCTGAATGGGGGAAGCCTGTCCAGCTGCCCCAGCACTTCCGGGTTCCTGATGGTGCCGGACCATCAGGAGTCCCGGAGCATTGGATGCCAGACTAATGGAGTTTTACTGTATATTGATATTTGATTTAAACCAGGCCACTCAAAAAGGTGAGTGGGAAAAGTGCTTCTTTTACTGGCTTGTACAGAATGTTGTACTAAAATATTAACTGGAATATTTGGGATACTCATTTTTTACAAGCAGGCTTTTGGAAAGCAGAGTTCTTACTCTATTGAGAGGGACCTTCATATCCTTCTAAAATCAAAGTTATTTGGAAGTCATGTGATCTCAGGAAATGTCCAGAGCAGATATAGTTCTGCAACTCAGCACACCCAAATGCAATTCCTCTGCAATTTTTTAGGCGTTTTATAGATCAAGTTTCAGCGCAGAGTGAAGTTGGCAGTTGAGTTTATAAATCCTGGAAAAACAGAGCTTGTAAGAATGATGAAAACAATAGAAGCTCATTTCAACTTAAGACAGACATCTAATTAATGTACTGTATATGGTTAGCAGTAGCAGGTTCTTACCTTAGCAATGTCAGGACACAAACAACACAGGTGGTTCAGTTTCCTCCACTCTTGGGTAGCTGGATGATTTGATGTGGTTCCCTCCAGCCAAACAATTAGATCTCTTCTTTTCAAAGGAACATAAATCCAAACACCTGACATATTCTTGGTCAGTCCCAGGTCAGAGCCTGGACATAGGGTTGATTCATACCAATAGGAACTGGACCCCTTCATTGGCAAAACAGTCTTCTCTAGATTGATCTCTGTTGCCAATGAGTGAAGGGAGACTGATCATCTCAGTCACATGTCCAAAATGGGATTCTAGGTCTCAGTTTATATCTCAGTTCCTCTATATGCCTTTATCACCAGGCACTTGCTTCATTTTTCCCAAAGGTCCTTCAATATCTTATCCATGTTTAGCCCATCTCCGCGCTGATAAGGAAGCGGGGGGGGGGGGGGGGACGGGGGGGGGGGGACTACCACCTCCTTACTTAATCCTTAGCCTTCTGGTCTGCAGCAAGGCTGCTGCTTATATGCCTTGCCAGTCCCTTCCCAGCATGCCTTGCTGTCTCACCTTACAGTCACCTGATCACTATGTATCCCCCTTAGTACCTGCAAACTTCTCTCCCAGACTGCACTTGTTTGGGGCTGAACCAGGACCAGGGTTGTGGTGAGTCAGCAGAAGCCCTTAAAGGGTCACTTCATAATTTGTTACATAATTAGGGTTAACCCCCCCCCCCATCCAGTTTTTCCAAGGATTTATCGCTTTTTTTTAAAGATAGCTGATCTGGGACTCTGCAAGAGTGCTCAGTTGTCCAATTTTGTGGGCTCAGGATAATCTCAGTTATCCTTTTTATTGGAACCTTAAAAGTGGCACCCTATGCAGAACCCATTTGGAATAATGCTGCTCTAGAAGATGCAAAGGATGAACTATTAACACTGACATCAAACTGCCTCTCCATGGCTAGCAGGTTATCCTCATGTAGGAGGCATTATGATTACTAATTCCAGATACACACCAGAGTAACTGAGATCAGAATCTGCCCCAAAGTATTTGAAAAATTCCAAAACTAGTGTTAAGATCAGGTTTATATAGCTATTACAATAAAAACTCTTTAAATGATTATTTAGTTTGCAAAATCAAGCACCCAAAAGTTAGGAAATACCAGTTTTGTGATTGTACTACAAACTTAATTGTTCCCTTTTGTGCATCTATCCTGTGCACTAAAGGCCCGGGCCCGGGGAAAATGATTGTGTAATTACAGTGTATGGCTACGTCTAGATTGCATCCTTTTTATGAAAAAGGGATGCAAATTAGACGTATCGCAATTGCTAATGAAGCGGGGATTTAAATCTCCCCTGCTTCATTAGCATAAAAATGGCTGCCGCTTTTTTTCGGCACGGAGCTTTGCCGGAAAAAAGCACCAGTCTAGACGCGGATCTTTCGGAAAA
This sequence comes from Pelodiscus sinensis, assembly GCF_049634645.1. Classification (NCBI taxonomy): domain Eukaryota; kingdom Metazoa; phylum Chordata; order Testudines; family Trionychidae; genus Pelodiscus; species Pelodiscus sinensis. The sequence continues at coordinate 113,613,371 of NC_134714.1, forward strand.
TAAAGCCTTTTCCGAAAGATCCCTTATCCCTCATTTTAAGATGAGGATCTTTCGGAAAAGGCTTTTTTTTCCCAAAAGATCTGCGTCTAGACTGGTGCTTTTTTCCGGCAAAGCTCCGTGCCGGAAAAAAGCGGCAGCCATTTTTATGCTAATGAAGCGGGGGAGATTTAAATAATCGCTTCATTAGCAATTGCGATACGTCTAATTTGCATCCCTTTTATGAAAAAGGGATGCAATCTGGACGTAGCCTATATGTTTGGTACCTCCTAGGTGCCATATATCCCAGCACAATGTCTTCTGTTCTGGTGATAGCACAGATCTAGCCTTAGTATTTTGATGACAAAGGTGTCCTGAGAAACAAAAGTGAGAGAAGGAAAATAGTGACTTTTCCAGTTTAGATCTAAATAGAATGAATATCATGGGATAAAGAAAAGGCACATCTCTCTTCCTTAGTTCAAAAGCTTGTGTCAAGCAATGAAGGTGTAAGAGCTTCTCTAAAACACTGCACAAGAATCTTTTATACTGGGAAGAGCTAGGCAGCCCAAATATAGGAGTCACTACCAGCTCCCCCTCTCTTGCGTGCTAATGTGCTGTGTGAGAATGAGTTATCCAGCCTGGTTGCTTCTCAGAACATTTAAAATTTGTATAGGCAATATAAATAATGCTGCTAAGAAGCTGCTGCTGTGTGGAGGAACTTTTCATTCAATGCCACAACTGTTTTGAAAGCCCTATCTATAGTGACATACTCAAGGGTTGCTCATTTCCTCTGGTCCTACAACTTCATATTTTACCATGTATCCACTTCTATATTCCAACTCTGTTCCCTGAACTCGCTGAATTTTGGGGAGCTTGCACATCAGTGGCTTGGCATTGCAATAGGAAGATGAGATAACCACATGCTAGAAGAACCAGTCTTCTAGGATCCAGAACCAAAGCACATTGAATCAATGGAAGGACTGCCATTGTCCTCAGTGGGTTTTGCATCAGACCTTACAATCCTCCTTCCAGCAGCAAGGGGTCTAATGAGTGCTTACTTCCATACTTCGGAAGCAGGGGTTCTCTGACTGGGTTTTCAACACTAACATTGCCACCCAGAGACCATCATGGGACAGAGCAGTTTCAGGTTTGCTGAAGTTCATGGTGGAACCAAACTGTTCTTCTCCCACATTCACCTGAACATTCTGTTCTGTTGCATCAGTGATGGTCTATATTCTGGACAAACGATCCTCAAACCGCTTCGGGGGTAGCCGAGTTAGTCTGTACAGGATAAACTTAAAAAACAACAAATAATCTGGTAGCACTTTATAGACTAACAAAACATGTAGATGGTATCATGAGCTTTCGTGGGCACAGCTCCCATCTTCAGATGACCGGAGTTTTGAGTTTAGGATGTGCACACCCAAAATAAACCATCAGTACTAGGGAATTACATGTATCCAGCAGGGGCTGTAGTGACAGTAAATAGAAATATTTCATGTAGGGCTTCCAGAAAAATTGGAATATTGAGAGCTGTAAATCCATCTGCTGTGGACATGATGGTCAGTGTTCTCTGAGGCTGTGTCTAGACTGCATCCCTCTGCTGATCAGATCCTGTATTTTTTGACAGATCCTGTATTCCTCAAAAAATGATCCTCAAAAAGCCTCCGCTGTTGGCAGAACCGCGGCTACACTTTACTTTCACTTTCGACACTGAGCCTGATCGGCACAGTGTTGGAATATGAGTTTGCAAATGAAGCCTGAGATATTTAAATCCCGGGCTCATTTGCACTTCCAAAGTGCTTGATTTGCATTCCTCTGTCGGCAGAGGGATGCAGTCTAGACGTAGCCTGAGACAGTTAGGGTACATGCTCACCAGGCTGAATAAAGCCTCATTATTAACATTACTTGGAGACACACAATCACTCCAGCCCCTTGAGAATGCATGATGTGTGTGTTTTCTGTGTGAACCACCATCTAGTCTTAGCAACATCATAATTCCATTAGAGGCACTGAGATCAAACATGATTTGGAGATTTTCCAAGAAACATCACATACCAGCTGCTGGTTGTTGGTACACCCCGGGATACTTTGCTCCATTTGTTTTAACTCTCTCAGTGACCTCTTCCATCAATAGCTCTGCTGGAAGTTCAGCTACTATGGATTCTGCAGCAGGAGCTGGTCCTCCTGCAAGACTCCAGCAGCAGTTAACTTATTACAGGACTCATGCCAGACAGCTGTCCAAGGTAACTTCCCTATGCCCATCTGTGTATAGCATCTAAGATCCTTTTTGCTCTTGAGTACAACATGGTTAGAAAAAAACCCCATATTAATTCCTTGTGGTTTTCCCTACCTGGCCTGAAGTACAGAAGAATAATAAGTTGTGGCAGCATAACAAAACATGCTTCTCCTCGTACTGTTTCGAGGTGGCCCCAAACGGGATCCCATTCTCAGAATCGGGATAAGTTTGGACCTGGACTGAGAACGTTGTCCCTTGGGGCTCTCTCTATGGCAGAACCCCAAATTCAGACACTCATGACATTGGGGTAGCTCAGATCTGGATTCTGCAGCTCTGTCCCATAGGAATTGTTTTTACCACGTATAGCTTACCTGCTGCACGTGGGGTTACGTAAAGGGACCCTAACCTTCTCATGGGCCCTACCTGCTGTTGCAATGCTAATAACAGCCCATCGTCATTTGTTCAAAGAGAATTGCTGTGTGGGGAGAGGGTGCATTTATTTGAGGCCAGGCTATAAGGCAGGGGTGGGGCACCTTTTTTGGGTCAGGGGCCGCTGACCCACAAAAAAATTGGTCAGGCCCCTGACTGAGAAGCAGAAACTTACTCCTCCCTATTCCCTTTGTGCACTAGAACCTGTGGCGCCTAGGCTTGTAAATTTTGTGAGCTCTCCCAGGGGTGGGACCAAAAGTTAGGGGTTCAATGTGTGGCAAAGGTCTGCCAGGAAGGGGTTGGAGGTGAGTATCTGGGCCGGATGGGGGTGTAGGAGCAAAGTGGGGTTCCACAGTTCGGATAGGAGGTGGGGTACAGGAGCATGCTGGTGTTTGGGGGGTTCTGGGTGGGAGGGAGTGCAGGAGCTGGCTGGGGGTTTTGGGGTATGGGAGGATGTTAGGGTGCAGGAGTAGGCTAGGGCCTGCCAGGCCTTAGGTTCCTCACCCCTGATATAAGTGTTGCTGTGTCTCCCAGGCCACAAGACTTGGGAAGGGGATGCTCAAGGGGGCCTGATCCAAAACCAATTGAAGTATTAGAGGACACCAAATGAAATTAATGGGTAGCAGGTTTAAAACTAATAAGCAAAAGTTCTTCTTCACACAGCACATAGTCAACCTGTGGAACTCCTTGCCAGAGGAGGCTGTGAAGGCTAGAACTATAACAGAGTTTAAAGAGAAGCTAGATAAATTCATGGAGGTTAGGTCCATAAAAGGCTATTAGGCAGGTGGTAGGAATGGTGTCCCTGGCCTCTGTTTGTCAAAGGCTGGAGAGGGATGGCACGAGACAAATCGCTTGATCATTGTCTTCGGTCCAACCCCTCTGGGGCACCTAGCACTGGCAACTGTCGGCAGACAGGCTACTGGGCTAGATGGTCCTTTGGTCTGACCCAGTACGGCCGTTCTTATGTAAGTAAATGAGAAGATTTTTACGGGGATTTCAGCATGCTTTGGCTCAGGCCCTCAGTGTTTTGAAGAGGCAATAGTAGCGTATTCCACATTATCTTGCAAAGAAAAGCAAACTCCTTCCTCTCCCACCGCTTCCACTCAAAACCAAACAAATCCTGAACTTTATTTTTGGCACAGGAGAATGGGAGTGAAAAGTGTGTGAAAGTTCAAACAGCTTTTGTCTGCTGCATCAAAGCTGCCAGTCGGAGGGAATCGCTGAATTAGAAAGGAAACAGCCTTTCAAAGTCAACGAGCCCCTTCTACAATGTGCTTTGTTATACTGTAGCCTCTTCTGAGTCTATTGATTTTTTTTTTAAAAAAACCAATTTGTTTCTTTTAGGTGAAGAGTGAAGGCCCCAAGCTGGTGCCCTTTTTTAAAGCCACTTGTGTCTATTTTGTCCTCTGGCTGCCAACTTCCAGCCCTTCCTGGTTCAGTGCCCTCATCAAGTGTCTGCCCATCTTCTGCTTATGGGTTTTTCTGCTGGCTCATGGAATCAATTTCTTAGTCGCACATCGGAGCGCCAGTAGGATCTTAGCAGGGTTAATATTCTCCGCAGTGGGGGATGCCTTCCTCATCTGGCAGGAGCAAGGCTACTTTGTTCATGGTAAGTGATGCACCAGTTCTGCAAGGATTCAATAGCTACCCATTAGTGCGTGATTTGGTGCTGAATTGCTTATTCACAGGGTTTATATATTCTCGCAGTTTTATTTAATGTTTAACCCATTTTCATGGCAATGGGAAGAAATTATCCAGTGCAGTGAAGTTAGAGGGGGCATACCAGGGATGGAAATGACCCATGACCGCCTCTGTAGTCACATTTCAGGAGCCTTGGGGTTGTCTGGTCGCTATGTCATGGGGCTGGCCCAGGAATGATTCTTAGTTTCTGTCCACAATCCCTGGATTGGCAGGGCTTGGGAATGTGGCATAGGCAGAATGCTCAGCTGGAAGAGAAGGAAATACCTCCCATCGTCAGCCGTTAGCAGCCGGCCGGGCTCTGTGCAGTCATCTGATACAAAGATAGCTCCTGGGCTGTGCACTCCTGAGGCCCAACTGTGAAGCAGAGAACAAGTGAAAGGGAAATTTTACCAGGGGAGCATTGAAACGAGGCATGGGCCCTGGTTAGAGTCACTAGCGTGGAACCAGAACCAGGAGGAGAAGCTGGAGTTAGAGTCAGGGGTAGGGTACAGGAGCCGCGCAGGAACCAGGAACAGATGGTCATCTGGAATAAGGAGAATAGGAACCAAGAACAGGCTGGAAGGTAGGAACCAGGAGTCAGGGACATAGGCAGCGTGTGTAGTAGCAGCCAAACAGGAATTCCTCTAGGCACCTCAGACCACTTTCTATGCCTCCTTCTGGCTTAAGTAGCACATCTGAGCCAACAAGTGGGGCTGGACATAAATATCTCCCCCAATCAGGATTTTTGTGGCAGGGCCCTTACTAGAGTTTCACTAATCTCCTTTTCCAATCATTAAAGTGAGCTGCTGGATGGTGACTGTGATGTGAGATCCATGATCCTTCTGTGCCCCTGGGGTAAAAGAGGATGTTAGAAACTGCTGGGCCTTGATCTAAATGGAGATGTGCTGACTTGAGAGTCACAACCTCTCTTGAAAACACAGGTCTTCTAGCACGCTTTGACCAGGTCCCTCTGACCCAAGGCTATTCATCAAATTAAGCTTTCTTGGGATAAAAGGAAGCTCAGTAACTGGTTAACAGGAAACAAGGGGCAGGAATAAATGGTCAGTTTTCACAGCAAAGAGGTAAATAGCAGGGTCTCCCAAGGATCTATACTTGAAACATAAGGCCTGGGGGCTGAATGCAGCTCCTGGCTTGTCTGGATTGGCCCCCAAGACTTGGAGTTCCTCCCTCAGCATTGGGGAACCTGCATTGGCAGTCCAGGCTCTGGTGTGTGAGGGGAATGTGGGGAGTCTCTCTCTCTCTCTCTCTGTGGGTAAGTCTACACTAGCCCCCTAGATTGATCTAGGGAGGCTAATGAGGGCAACTGAAATTGCAAATCAAGCCCGGGATTTAAATATCCTGCGCTTGATTTGCATGTTCCCAACCGGTCGCCATTTTAGAAACTGACCAGCCCAAAGTAACTGCCCACATCTACACGCAGCAGTGAAACGGGATTCCGATTTAAAGCCCCTAAATCAAATTAGCTGGTAAACCTCATTGTAGGAGAAATACCAGCTAATTAAAGTTAGGGCTTTAAATTGGAATCCAGGCTCAACTAAGTTTTTTCCTGCTATGTTCAGGATTTTTGGTGAAAGCATCTGGCAAGCCTAGCAGCCAGCCAGAAGCCTCTCACTCAAGTATGGAGGTTTAAGTGTATTTTTACATTTGCACATGCACACTAAAAAGAGGTACATTTTCTTAAACATGGTTCTCCATGCAGCCCTCCAAAGATGTAGTGGGTGCCACACACTACTTTGGGTGAAACTGGCCAGCTCGAGACCTTTTTACCTGCATCTCAATAATGGCTTGATCTCTCTCTCTCTCACACACACACACCCCCTTTGAAAAGAGGCTGCTTTTTTCAGGACTTGTATCTTTGCAACCTGTCTCAAGTGATTCCAGAGTTGAGTCACTAACCTTACCCTAACCCTTCCTGTGGCACACCAGATTTTGAAGAGGACTTAGAAAGGTTGGCCATTAAACAGAAATTGTTGTTTACTTAATGATTATGGCACTGCTGCACGACTATAATACAGGGATCACCTTAAAACCAGCTTCCTAAATATCTGCACTAGATCTGGGACCCTCTCCCACCCGTTTAACAAATATCGGAAGGGCAGTTGATTCCCCGGTTGAGAACAGTTGGGCTGGGGGATTTGGACACATCTCCATTAAATTTCAATAGGTGTCGAACACTCCTGGATACCTTTGGAAAAAAAGCTCAGCCTTCACATAGTGCTTTTTCCTCACAAGCTGATGTCAAACATTTGCCGATTGAGCTGTCTCAGGAGACTTTAATATTGGAAGATTTGAGTGCCAGCCATTTTCAGACAAAATGTCATGCACCACATTAGTTAATCTTTGAGCAATGCTGAGGGAAAAAAAAATGTAATTTCTCCTTGGCTGTGTCTACATCGGCATCCCTTTCCGGAAAAGGGATGCTAATGAGACACTTCGGAATTGCAAATCCGCGGGAGATTTAAATTTCCCCCGCAGCATTTGCATTTATATGGCTGCCGCCTTTTTCCGGCTCGGGGTTTTTGCCGGAGAAAAGCGCCAGTCTAGACGCGATTTTCTGGAAAATAAGCCCTTTTCCGGAAGATCCCTTATTCCTACTTGAAAGTAGGAATAAGGGATTTCAAGTAGGAATAAGGGATCTTCCGGAAAAGGGCTTATTTTCTGGAAAATCGCTTCTAGACTGGCGCTTTTCTCCGGCAAAAACCCCGAGCCGGAAAAAAGCTGCAGCCATGTAAATGCAAATGCCGCGGGGGAAATTTAAATCTCCCGCGGATTTGCAATTCCGAAGTGTCTCATTAGCATCCCTTTTCCGGAAAGGGATGCCAAAGTAGACACAGCCATCGTGTAAAAATTAATAGGTTGGTGCTTGTTGAAAAAAGCCCTTTAAATTCAAAATGTTGACGGCATTCTTTGTGAAAATATCCACAGAAAAAAAATGCAACTTTTAGTAAACATTTCATTTCTAGCTCTGTTAATATGGCTGTCAGTCTGAAAACCATTTTGGAGCTGGTCTCCCTTGAACAGCTGTTGGTTAGAGGAGTTTGGTAAAGGACGTTTGTGACTTATAGGATGATGAGCTATTCTTGCCATGCTGGGTCTTGTTACTTTGTTTTTATTATTACAGCCAATTAATAGTTGGCTGTTTTCTGACTAGCATCCTATTGCATCTAGCAGATATTTTGTAATTGAAAATACATCTCATTTGATGAGACATTTAAAACTGTATGACATTTCCAGTCTGTTGATACTATCCCTTTGCACTGGTTGCTAGAGACTCACATTTCAGATGAAGGGAAGGAAGGTGTAATACAAGAATCTCATTCGCTTGAGGTGGTGTGGGGGGTTGCAAATGGCCAACTCTCTCCACTGAGGAAGAGACCCAAAGGTAACCAAAGTCAGCTGCTTCCATTGCAGCTGGTCCAGTAAGAAAAGATGAAGAGGAAAAAGGCTGAATTAGTTGGAAATTTGGATTTCCCTCAGATTACACTCTTGCACCTCCCAGTGCTTGGTCTGAGCACAACTTGTAATCCAAGCACCTTTTAATGGAAAATCCATAAACACTGGAAGGCTGTTGAATGTTTGTTCTCCTCCCCTTCTCCTGTCTTTGGTTAGGTGAGGTGGAGCCATTTCCAAATGCTTGATTGAGCTAGTCTGGAAGCGGCCCACCTTCCGTCTGTGACCAATCTCACAATTTATTACAAACCCGTCTCTTTCTTGTCTGTTTCTCCTCTCTTCTACCATTTTCCTTAACAAGGCTAGGACAGAGTTAATGAAGTCATGCTACAAATCCACGTGATCCACTATCTGTCTTTTCTTTTACCGGGGTATTTCTTTTCTATCCTTACTCTTGCTCCCCCACCCCAGTTGTCTCTCTCATCTCTATTCTTCTGCATTTGCTGCCTCTATCCCATGGACATACAGAATCCTGAACCCCAGACCTTCCCAGCAGACGCATTCATCTGAAGAATTGGGTTTTGCCCATGAATTGAGTTTTGCCATGAAAGCTCATGATACTATATACAGGAGGCCCCCGACTGTGACCGCCCGACTTCTGACTCCCACACTTACAACCATTTTGTAAGTGCGGAAAGGGCCGAAAACCCCGACTTATGTCCTTGGCCCGCATTTACAACAGGCGCATGGCACCTGTCGTAAATGATGGTTCGAATTATGACACCCTGACTTGCAACGCTTCCCCAGGAACAGATCGCATTACAAGTTGGGGGCCTCCTGTGTATATTTTTTGTTAGTCTCCAAGGTGCCACAGTACTACTTGTTTTTAAAGTTACAGACTAACATGGCTACCTCTCAGACTATATAATAACCTGACACATTATTCTTTGATTCTCTATTGCTGGCTTATCCACATAAAGCCATTGAGCCTCTTGGAGAAGAAACAACTCCGGGCACCTGTTCTAAAGTATCCTCACATCCCTTTAAAAGTGTGCATGAGATGGTTGTAGTATAAAAAGCGAGAACTAGATCTTTGCTAAATTTCCCTATGCCCGTAATATGTTTAGCTCACTAATGCCATCCTCTTGTTCCTTGAATTAGTCTTGATGCCCTCATCTGTTCTTTTCTCCTCCTCCATTCCCCACATTTCATCCTTCTCCCATCTATTTAGCTGTGAGCTCTCCTGCTCCTCTCTGTCTACCAATTTCATTCTGGGGATGCACCAGCTATCTGAGCTATACATCATTGGCTGGGCAGAGTACAAGATGACACTCCCTAGTGCAGAGGCAGCAGCTCCACCTGTTCGAGTTGTTCTTACAGTGTGCTAAAGCAGACACGCAGTACATACCTCTCGTGGGTGGATTTAATTGCTAAGGAGCTCCTATTCCCCTTGTATCAGGCCATCACAATATAATTTGCAGCCACTGGCCTGCTGACATGCATCTGACAAAGTGGGTCTTTGCCCACGAAAGCTTATGCTCCAACACTTTGGTTAGTCTATAAAGTGCCACAGGACTCCTTGCCACTTTTGGCCTGCTGGGGCACTCCGATTTCCATATTGTCACTGGTTTCATTTATGCATGAAAACTTCTAGCGAAGTTAACAAATCTGTACAAAACAGAATGGAACAGACTTTCAGTGTATGTAGGTCTGTGGGCTGAGGGTGAGAGAAGGGAGCTGAAATTATTTTGGAGCCCATCATGTGTGACTGGCAAGACCAACTAGTAATTAGCACCTGCTGCAACACATGGTGACATTTCTCATCAGATGGACTAGTGCAGAGTGATTAACATATGGGCAATTCATTCCTACACCAATATCTGGGATTTTTCCAGGGTGTTTTTTTTCAAAGGGAAACTTGTTTTATTTTCTCATATCAATTCCATTCTGGCTTCATTTGGTTTCTGCAAGCAGCCATAAAAAACGTTGGCAGGTTATACTGGTTTAATCCCTGAAATATGCCATCTGCTTCCTTCCAGTTATAATTCCGCTAGCAGTAAGTGGAGCTCATGTTTAAATTCCCAGGTCCATCTTATTCCCAGGTTGGAGTTTAAGTCTGGCTAAACAAGGCTGGAGTTTAGAGGTGTTGAAGTCTTTGCTAATTGTTCTCACAACATTGGGACTCCAGCTGGGCTGGGAAAAGTTTCCTTCTAGTTTTGGCACCACTTAGAAATAAAACTCTACAGAGTTGTGCATATTTGTCGTCTCAGATCTGTTCTCCTCCACCCTGAAATTCAAAAGGGGTTAGATCTGAAAGACTGGAGTTTCATTTCTTCCTAACTGATCTGCAGAGTTGGTCGTCTAATAAAGGCAGAGCAGAATTATCTTTAGTGTGATTCTGGTTACTTTGAGACATGACATCTACAGAATGGCCACCTGGGTCATATATTAAAAGTTTCTTTTTTGCATAAAAAGGGATAGGATTTTAAGAGCACTGAACGTTGGCCTAATTCTGTTCCCACTCAATTCACACAGGGATTTTATCACAGGGAGTAGAGTTAAGACAGCACCTTCCCTGTGACCGTTTAATCTGATGTATTCATAAATCTCCGCCCACAAGTCCCTGACTGCGGTGGGTTAATGTGGGTTAGTTATTCCTACTAAAGCTCATTCTTGCTATGTCACTGCCTCTTTCTAGGTCTGCTGATGTTTGCTATCACACACATCCTGTATTCCTCAGCATTTGGGATGAAGCCTTTGGACCTGAAAGCCGGCTTGGTGATGACCCTTGTCTCCAGCTTCTGCTACACCTTTCTGTACGCCTACCTCTCAGGCCCATTCACCTACCTGGTAGCTGTCTACATTGCTTTGATCGGCTTCATGGGGTGGCGCGCCATTGCTGGCGTACAGCTGTGCAACGACCTCTGGACTTGGACCAAGCTTTCGGCCTGTATCGGCGCAGTGCTTTTCATGGTGTCCGATCTGACCATTGCAGTTAACAAGTTCTGCTTTCCAGTGCCCTACTCACGCGCCATTATCATGGCCACTTACTATGCAGCCCAGATGCTCATTGCACTCTCTGCCGTGGAGAGCAGGGATGAAGACGACTTCAGAAAGAGGAATTAGATGGAATGCCAGCAGCCTTGTGAACTGCGCGGATTATAACTGGGGTGCTGTAGCAGCATTAGTCGCTGAGGGGGATTCTCCGTCTCTCAAGGTGCATTGGTGATAGAGATTTTGCTTCGTTGAAGCATTCTTTGTTTTTGTTTTTAAATCTGACTCTCCTTGAATGTAGTTTACGTCAGTGTGGAGACCACATTGGAAAATTTAGACTGAACCTACAGTAGCTTTGACCTTTTCCTCTTGGAAGCTTCAGGAGTCCTCTCTAATGCCACATTGTATTTTTTAATCCTGAAGCTGGCTCTGAATGTTATGGAAGGAGAAGGCTAATTTAAAGAGACTAAATAGGCTCAGAGGCTTGCCTTCTACCCTGGACACCCCTGTCCACATCCCAGCTAAGGCTGACAGGGAGGGGACAGTGAGTTTAGGTGGTGATTACACTAGACCCCATTTACGGACATTACAAAGCCACTACACAGGGCGAAGCAGTCAACAGCCTCTGCTCAAAGAAAGACAATGAGTAGCATGCCAAGAGGATAGGTCATGCAGGTGAGGGCTAAGGGACATTAGTAAGAATTTGGTGGCATGAAAAACTTGTACTGTATCTGGTTCTTCTAACCAGGGCTTTTTTTTGTGAATTCCAAAATTCATGCAACTTCCTATTTAAATGTCCCATGTGAATGCTGCCAAGTAGGTACAATAGTAGGCGACACACTTGCAGCAGCAACAATAGAATGTAATAACCTTCTGAAACAGTCGAGAAAATGGAAAATGAAAGGCATTCTCTACACAGGATGGCTTATGAGGAAAAGAAATATGCCTGTAAGTTAAAGCTAATGAGCAGCTTTCGCATGCAACTTTCAGCATTTGCTATCTTGGCCTAAGGTACTCACGTGGCGGTGTGCTAAGACAGATGATGGAACAATGGGTCTGTCTTTCAACATCAGACCTCACCCCCTTGTCACCGGTAGCTTCTCTGCTGAATTAATGAGCCTCCTGTGTTTTATCTGTAGGTGCTGAGAGCTCTTGAATCAGTGACAATGCTGGGGCCAACCCCAAGGGATGCCAAACCAAAAGCAAAGTATTAAAACACAAAGCATCTATAGCAATGCACACTGGGATATGGCATTCTGTGACCACTGTGAAATTACTCCAGACCCAAGTTCATAGATGACTCATTAGTGTTAATAGGCAATTGTTATTACTGTGAGCATGGCATATTTTCAGGGAAACCTATTTATTCAGTAAGGCCAGTAAGCTTCTCTATATTGGCGTATGTCTACATACTTGACTCTATACATACATGTACAGTAGTATGTCATCTGTAGCCACCATAGGCAACCTGAGCCAGGATATGCTGTGTTTTACACCACTGCTTTGGAGAGATGATTCCTTAGTGGAATGAAGTTTATTTTTCTGGGTTCACATTCTGTCCGCATTCTGGGAAGTGGGAGACTGGAATCTGACACTTTAAGCATTTATTGCTCAGCATTTTCAGCTGCAAATAAGGGAGAATACTCCAATAATGTTTAATACACCTCTTGCACCGGGTACCGATTTCGTCTGTTTGCAGGTAAGGGAAAATGCTAAGCCATCTACGTAGAACAAGTGTCTGTTTTTTGTCAGTCAGTGGCAACGAACCAAGCTTATGCCTATTGCCTTTGCAAAGCCACTTTGGGGCAAAACTATCTGAAAAGAACAATTCTGTACATGCAAACCAGCTCGCCCTTATCTCTCTGAACGTCCTGCAGCCTATAATAAAATCAGAGCCATTAGAGATGGGGAGAACTTATTCCCTATCAATCCAAAATGTTTGGCCAGCTTGTCCTTCCCTTTCCCAAAGCAAGAGTATATCTTACAGTCTAAAGGATTCTAGTGAGGTATTTTTAATTTCACTAATATAATTTTACTTTCCAATATTACCTTCACACTGTTTTTAAATGTACTGTGGGTTGCTCACAAGTGCTGAACTGTTGCTGCTCCTTATTTTGCTTTGAAGCATGACAAATGGACTAAGGCATTTCTTGTGGATATGCATTTAGAATGCACCTATGGGGCTTTTCTCTCCTCTCTCAAATCGGATGGTATCCTGTTAATATTTATTGAGTGGCTTTTCCTTCCACTTCTCAGGCAAGTACTCATGTGAGCCCTCCCTCTGCTTTGAAGGGGACCACGCAGGTGAATAGCTGTTCTTAAATGTGAGCAAAGAGTTGACGAGTGGGTCCTGTCACAGGGTGTTCTACTCACCATGGGGATGTCACCTTCTCCTGGTGGTTCTACCAGACCAGCAGCGCTTTCTGCGGTTGCTCACCACCTCTCTGGCGACAGCCTCTTTCCATTTCCAGGAGCAGCTGCTTTCTTTTTGTGATTCAGCCTTCCAGGCAGGTCACTGAGCCTTCCACAGGCAGCATCAGGCAGTCCTACCCCTCACTGCCCTGACATCTCCTCTCCAGTTGTCTTTGTGTTCACTGCCCTTTGCAACAGCACTCTGCAGTGGTTGGAGAGGAACCCAGGCCCATCTTCTACTCAGGGTTCCACGCCAGGGCTCTGTAGTGAACTGTTAAGGCTTGGCTTTGTATCCCGGACTCCTCCCTACTGTGAGCCTTCTCTGCATTGGGAAGTGGGACAGCAGCTTCCTCCCTGCTGCCTTCTTACCCTCCCGCCAGCCTCCTGGTTTCATAGACGCTCTGGTCATCCCTTCAGAGGTGAGCTTCTTTCTAATTAGCTTCCTCCAGTCTAAATCTCCTGTTTGCAGCCTAATTTTCTGATTGGCCCCACCTGGCCTATTTCAGGACTTAGTGTAGGGAGTCTGTATACCTCAGCACAGGCCCTAGGCAGAGAGTTTCAGTTTTTGCATCTGGGATTCCAGCCCCCGGGCCTGAGGTTTCCCCTGATATAAGGAAACTTGCCCCTTGTTACAATCTAGCTCACAGAGTAGCCCTGAATCCACAGGAGGAAGGCATTAGTTTACATCAGGCATGGGCAATAATATTTGATCGGGAGGCCACTCCAAGATTTTGGAAAGTGGTCTAGGGCTGCAATTTTCTGTGGAGGGGAATGCAGGGTCTGGGATGGAGATTGGGTGCAGAAGGGCACATGGGGTAAGAGACTGGGTGCAGGAGAGGGTGTGAGGTCTTAGAGGGAGTTTGGGTGGAGGAGGGGGTGGTGACCTGGGTCTGGGGATTGGAGTGCAGGGTCAGGGAAGGGGTGTGGGTGCAGGAGAGGATTCTGGCCTAGGGGAGGGGCTCTAAGAAGAGGTGCAAAGTCTCGGAGGGAGTTGTGACCTGGGGAAGAGAGTTTGTCTGGTGACCTAGGGGAGGGAATTGGGGGGCAGGGGTGCCAGAGGTAGGCTCAGGCTGGGAGGTGCTTACCTAAGCTGGCAGGCTGGACTCCATCCCTGCAGCAGCCCCAGGTCACTTGAAACTGCAGGCTTCTTCCCTCCATGTGGCTCTCAGCTCCAAGAAGGGGAAGAGGCTTGTACTGCCCCCAGGGCAATCTCTCAGCTCCTATTGGCTCCAATAGGAGCTGAGAGATTGGCTGGGATCAATTCCTATTGGCCAGCTGTTTCCAGCCTATAGGAGCTAAGGATTGGGCTGGGTGATCACAGGAAGCCTCCCCTTCCCTGCAGAGGAGAGAGCCGCACAGACTGCACAGCTGTGTGTGCGCCTGAGGGTCCGGGCAGGGGGTCTGTGGGCTGGAGCCGGTGGCTTGGTGGGCAAGATCCACCCCCCGGGCCATATTTTGCCCAGCGCTGGTCTATGGCTGTGTCTACATTGGCGGCTTCTTACACAAGAATATCTTGCGCAAGGGTTCTTGTGCAAGAACACGTCCATATTGCCATGTGCGAGCTGTGCTTTTGCACAAGGGCATCCATGGCAGTGTGGACACTCTCTTGCACAAGAAAGCACTGATGGCTGTTTTAGCCATCGGGCTTTCTTGCACAAGAAACACCTGCTGTGCGTCCACACTGCCCTCGTGCGCAAGAGAGCTTACACCTGTTAGAAAAGGGTGTAGCTCTTTTGCAAGAAGCCCTCTCTTACCGCTCCGTACTGTAAATCTTCTTGCGCAAGAGCGGATGAGCAGTGTGGACGCTCTGCAGATTCTTGCGCAAGGACGGCCGTTCTTGTGCAAGAATCCACCAATGTAGACATACCCTACTTGAGCAACTAGCAGTATTAGTAGCAGTGTGAGATTGCACCGTGCTTTCTTTATTGATGTCATTTTCAGTCCCCTCTGTAGCCCTACATAATGGGATTCAGTATGCTGACCAGACATTTCAGCCCTCAGTAGTACCATTTGGGCTCCTAACTTCCATTGAGTTCAATGGGAATTGGGAACCAAAATACCTTTGAGGACTGAGGACCTTCTTTCCAAGGACTCTACATATTTTAGAAAATGTAAGTACCATCACAAAAGGCTGGGTTAACAATAGGGACCCTCCAGAAGCACCTGCTGCATCACAAACATATATCAGCAAGGTTAGCTGCATTCGGCGGGGGGGAGAGGGGAAAGCATCGTAGATAGCACAAGCTCTGGTAATATCCTCTCTAATGCTCTTGCCAGTAATCCTCCACTCAAGGGATTGCTCTGCCAGAGTCACCAGCTCTCGGAGGCATGGGCCATCTCCAGTCATCAGTTTTGCTCATCTCATGGCCCCCAGCTTGGCCCCCCGTGTGGCTTCGCAGATGCACCTGCTGTTACACAGGCCTCTTGTTTGCAAAGCTTCTCCTGTCATGCAGCCAGCTAGAGAAAATGTGCCTGTTCGGTGCTGCAGCTGCCTGCTGGGGCCAGTGCTAGCAGCAGAGGAGTGATTGGCTAATTTAAGCCTTATTTAAATATCCCGCAGACTGTCAATTTGGCATATGGATTCCTCACTTATCCTCTCCAAGGATTTTTTCTCCCTCTTGTAAGAAAGACTGAGAGGGTAAGTAAAGGAGTTAATGGAAACCGGCATTTAATATTATAATCTCCCCCTTTAAGTTAGTAGGGTATCCGCTTCTTCACCCCTACAAAGGCGTATTCTTCAGTTTCCTGAAGAAATCTTAATTATTTTTTTGTAATTTTCTTTTCTTAGGGCTGTGATGCGGATGATGATAGCAAAGGGTTCAGTAGGGGTTTAATAGTCACTTTGACAGTCAGGAGTTACGGTCATCTGAGACAAGACACCGAAAAGGTACTGCTCCTGTTGTGCGCTGGAGGACTCTGAGGGAGTTGAAGGATGCCTGGGGTGTCCCAGGCCCAGGCTGTTACAGAGCATCACCTTGCTCTCCCTTCTGTGTTCCTCTCCACATCTCTTTAAACCACAGCACGTGAACACAACCCTTTTCCAAGCAAGCAAAAGTCTCTCAGGGACGAAGCCAGCTGCTATGGCGGAGGTAGGCAACCTGCGGCTCATCAGGTTTCTATTTGTAGCCCGCAAGACATTTTGTTTTCCTACCTGTATTACTAAAGTGATATGCATGGGGACTGAGGTGCATGCGGATTGCACACAATGTTGCCTGAAAGAGCCGTGCACTCCCTCTGCATCCAGTCAAAGTTCTGCTAGCGTTTGACCGGCACACTACACAAATTCTAGGTACACAAAACAGTTAGCAAAACTACCGTCTGCCGGGAGACCATCTTGGTTATAACAATCTGGTGGCCCCCACGGAGAAGAGGACCTCTCATGTGGTCCACTCACTAGCCTGGATTGTCTATGGCTGTGTTATGGACACAGATTTGACACAGCCAGCTCTAATTCTTCTGATTAAGCCTGTGAAACAATGAACAGTTGCTGATGGGGGGTGGATGTACCACCAATGAAAACAATCTGGGATTTGAAAGGCATTGGGAGAGCACATAAATAGCCACCTGATTCTTTTCCAGTTCCTTCCTTTCCCATTCTCTCTCTTGCCTTTTAAATGTGAAGATATCGTTCTACTTCCCTGCCTTCCTCTCCAAACCCATACATAGACTTTCCCATTAGAAGCAAAATCTTTAAGGAGCATCATCTGTTTTTGGGCATGAGAATGTTGCAGGAAGGGGAGTAAAAGCAGTTTACAGCACATTGGGAGTCAATATTAACTCCTAAGTACAAGAGATACCCAGAACAGGTTGAACCTCTCTAGTCTGGCACCCTTAGGACCTGACCAGCGCCAAACCTGAGAATTTGCTGGACCACAGAAGGTCAATGTTGTGTAGCAGCATTATCAACACTTCCACTGCTTCTTAGGCTCTTAGAGGTAAATCAGAGCTAAATAACAGCACAGAACACGGAGAGCCAGGACTGGTGGCTGCAAAGAAACATTATGGGGTCATGGGAAACTTGGCCACACCCGTGATAATGAAATTCATGCCAAACCATGGATGTTGCTGGAGAAGCGAGTGCTTGACTAGAAAGAGTCAATCTGTAGTTACACACTGGGCACCGGGGTAGTTGCTAAGTGGCCTACTGGCAAAATCCAGTGCCAGAAACTTTTGAACAGTCCCTAAATCTTTTTTTTACTCTGGCATTTGTACCTTGACATTCTGGACCTTGGCTAAGAAATTTGGTCCTTGAAAAAAAAAAGTTGACTACATTACACTCAAAATCCCTTCTGGAAATCTTATGTATTGTTAACTGAGGTTTCACTACAAACCACGTCATCCAATACTGTATTAACCATTAGGTGCCAGCAGATCCATTAGGTCCTTATTCAGGGGGACTAAGAATGTGCTGAGTATACTTGACCTGCCTATATTTTACCATACCCCCCCCCCCCCCCCCTTGAAGCCAGTTGGCCTGATTTTCACCTCTGACCATTTTACACTCTTGTAACTCCATTAGCTAGGCTCGACCATACGAATTCCACTGAAGTCAGTGGCATTACACTGATGATAAACTGGTGTGTTGAGGGCACTTCAGCAGAACCACTCTGGATTTCCACCAGTGAGAGATGAGAAGTGGGTCAAATGAGCCCTTAGGATTTAAAATATAGTTAGAAGGACTTGAAGGCTTTCACTCCCTGCCCCTTTCTAACTTGGTTCTTTATTGGCCTTAGAGGGGAAGGTAGGCAAAACAGCAGATATAAAGTCCCGTGGCAGATGTCTTCTTCTCTATTTTGGGTGCATGGGCATTGCAAATTGCTTGGGTTTGGCAGAGAAAGCTGCTCTTTTATGTGGTGAGGCAGCAGCATTTAGTAGTCTGGTCTGAGCCCAGGACAAGATGTCTACAACTTCTAAGTTCTGAGCTTGGCTTTGACACCAACTCGTTTTGTGGCCCTAGTAAGTAAGCTGGTATGAATTAAAGTCAGTAGAGATTTGCTAGTTTACAGCAGCTGAGAATCTAATCCTGCCCTGGTCTACACTAGGGAGTTATTTCAAAATAACTCCCCTTATTTTGAAATAACAAGCAGAGTGCCCACACTACCAAGCCCATGATTTCGAAATAAGGGGCTGGTTATTTCAAAATAATAACTCCTGCTTTCCATGAGGAATAAAGCTTATTTCAAAATAGCTATTTTTGAAATAGTGGGTGTGTGGACTTTTCATTGCTGCTATTTCGAAATAACTACTCCCTGGGGTCATTCAAAGTAATTACTCCCCAGTGCTACTTGGGCCTCTAGGTAGCATGTCCACATTAAGGGTACAGAGAAGAGCGACAAGAATTGGAAAGGGTACAGAGAAGAGTGACAAGAATGATTAAAGGTCTAGAGAATATGACCTATGAAGCCAGGCTTCATGAACTGGGCTTGTTTAGTTTGGAAAAAAGAAGATTAAGGGGGGACATGATAGCAGTTTTCAAATATCTAAAAGGGTGTCACAAGGAGGAAGGAGAAAATTTGTTCCTCTTGGTTTCTGAGGACAGGACAAGGAGTAATGGGCTTAAAGTGCAGCAAGGGAGGTTTAGATTGGATATCAGGAAAAAATTCCTAACTGTCAGGGTGGTCAAATATTGGAATAAATTGCCAAGGGAGGTGGTGGAATCTCCCTCTCTGGAGATATTTAAGAACAGGTTAGATAGACATCTGTCAGGGATGGTGTAGACGGAGCTTGGTCCTGCCTTGAGGGCAGGGGGCTGGACTCGATGACCTCTCGAGGTCCCTTCCAGTCCTATGATTCTATTATGGGAGCCTGCCTCTGACTAATTTCGAGGCTTTCCCATAGTGTGGACATGCTATTTCAAAATTGTTATTTCGGGAGTTATTATTTTGAAATAATTTCCTAGTGTACACATGCCCGTTGTGTGTCTGTCTTTTTTTTTTGCCCCCTCCCCCCATTTGTGAAATGCTTACCTACCTTGCAGAGGTGGTGTGAGGATTAGCGCATATTTGCACACACTAAGGTGTACAGCGCTAGATAAGTGCTAAGTATTATTATACTATATTATTCAGAATAAAAATACTTAGAAACCTTTAGAAATTCACTTGAAAAAAATGACAAATGCCTTTTAACCTTTCAGTTAGATTTCTGCCTCATAGGGGCAGCAAATGCAAAATAATCATTTGCACAATCTATTAGGGATAAGCCTAACCGAAAACCCTGGCTCCAGACACATCCAAACTTAAATGGAAGGGGTTTTTACAAGTCTGAACTCAGACCCCAAAGTTGAAAATGGTTCTTAGTTTTTCTACAAGTCAGATGCAAAAACACCGCATCCAAATTTTGCAACTCAGGCTCCTCTCTCAATAAGCTATCTAGAATAAGCCTGATCCAGCCAAAACAAAACGTTCTAATTCAGGGGTTCTCAAACTGGGGGTTAACCTTTAGGGGGTTGTGAGGTTATTACATGGGGGAGGATCACAAGCTGTCAGCCTCCACCCCAAAGTCTGCTTCACTGCCACCATTTATAATAGTGTTAAATATAAGAAAGTTATTTTAATTGATAAGTGAGTTGTCACAGTCAGAGGCTTGCTGTGGAAATGGGTTGCCAGTACAGATATTTGAGAACCACTGTTCTAATTCTAGCTTGATTATTGCTGAACTCATTGAAGTTGAAAATGCTGTGGTTCTGGTCACTTTTTCTCATGCAGATTTACTAGATTTTTAAGGCACAAGTTACAAAAGGGTTATTTAATTTTCTTTGCTCACAAATATTAGTGACTTTAAAGCCAGTGGAGAGGGGATGTTCATTTTGAAATTAATTCCTGTCCCACTATGTGTAGGATGTGTATGATTTCCCAGATAAGAATGTGTTTGTGTGAACAGACACTGGATTCCGAACAAACTTCTGAACAGAATTATGACTCTAAAATATTATCGGCTCTCTCCAATGGTTAAATTGGCATAATTCTATTGATTTCAAATCTGGTCCCCAAATGGTAAATTATTTTTCCAATAGCACCCACAATGTGCTAAGTGCTGTACAAACACAAAGGAAAGATGAAGAACTTACACTTTACAAATGGGCATATACCTGTGAAATGGACCATAATTCTCAAGCAGTAAAAAATACATTATTATGAACTCAGAGGCAAATACAATGCAAATTTTTATTGTTTCTTTAAATGTTGGATAGATGCTCCTTTTCTTAGTTTGGAGGATGTTTCGTTGACAATGCATTTTTTTCCTTTTAATGTAAAAAATATGTCTGTATACCTATCGATAGACTAAAATACACAAGAAGTGGCCAGTTGGCTGAAATGCCAACATTTTTAGTGGCTTGTATTATTTCTGTGGTGACACTAAATTGTTGTAGAAACAAGCTCATTGAAAGAAAAGGTGGAGGGAGTACAGGTTTGATGTACTGTGGCTAGTGTTAATTTGCTACTTCAGAAGTCTTGCCTCTAGCGGTAAAAGAGGGGATTTAGGGCCTGCTTTTGCTCCAATGATACATCGCTGGGAGCAGGATTAGGGCCTGTGTTATATTCCTACTGGCAGTAAAATAGAACATCAGAAAATTTAGCACCAATAAAGAAATCACTATTCTGGCAATCTAATTTAAAAAACAAAAACCCTCCCATATTGATTTCTTTGTTGAATCAGGACAAATTAGAAATCCAGGGCCACAACCTGCAGTCCTTACTTGGGGCCGATGAAAGAATAGGCTCATTTCCCAGATAAGGCTGTTCATGGAATATGATGCTATTTGCTGTGAGTAAGCTTGGCAGAATCTCTCCCTGCAGGACAAAATCCCCTTGGGATAAGTGGTAGTTTTGTCTGGGTAAGGACTTCAGTGTCAGGCTACAAGTCCTCCTGCCCTGTTAATCTCAATGAACAGAGCTTCCTTAGTTCTGGTGCATTAAAGGCAAAGCATATTTAAAGATTTAATATATAAATCAAGGAGCTCCTCTCCTCCATTCAATCGCAGCACTTAGCCATGTTTTAAAGTTACTAGCACTTAATCTATTTTGCCATCAATTTAAAGGTCACCACATGCAGTACAGCCACTTGATACAATCTTTGATCCATTTTTATGTTAATTTTAACTATTATTCTGTATCTGTAATATATTTTTCCTCTAATTTCTTGTATGTGTAGTAATAATTAAAATATTAATTTACTTGATATTTTTACTGCATAGATTAAACTACTTTCTTCTTGTTTTCTCTTCCCATGAAAGTTTCATCTTGAAATACAGGTTCCACAGCAACACTGTGCTACTTCAGTTTAACTCCAGTGTAACATCTGTTGGTCGACCAGATTTTCAGCTAGTGTAAATTGTTGAAGTTTTGTCCAACAGAGCTGCGCCACTGAGCTCCAGCTGAGGAGGTCCAGCTGAGGATTTGGTCCCGTAGCTTTGCCACATTTGATGCAGTAAAATAGCCAGCTTGGCTTCATTAATATCAACCATCCTATTTTAATCACCCCTGGGACAACTTTTTTTTTTTTTTTTTGGTACAATGCAGCCCCAATTTGCAGTGATCTTTTGTAGACTTAAAGCATGCAGATCCCATTTAATTCCAGAGGACTACACAGATGCTTTAAAAGTTAAGCACATATAGAACGCTGCAGGATAAAGGCCCTACAGTCTCCCAACATAACCCAAGTGAAAAGTCCCGCCAGTTTGTGAAAAATAACACAAAGCTCTTCTTCAAATCTCTTTATAAGCAAAAGAAATCCTATTAGTACCCCCAACATCTTCCCTCCACTGTCACGCAGGAATATTGCTGCATTATTTCTAAAGTAGCTGTCAGACCCTTTAGCATCAGGAGAAGGCACCAGGACTTTTCATTTGCAAACTATTTGTTTTAAATATTTCCTGCCTTGCTGGGATAGTATGTCCCATTTTAGCCAAGTTCCCCTCTCCCTCACTAGCACACTCCAGGTGACATATGGAATGTAAAATACTCTACATCTGCAGTGAAAGTTGGAGCACATGACTAGTCAGCAGTGTGATTATCTCGCAACAGTTTCCTGGAAAGATTAATGCTAAACTGGAAGAATAGGCACAAAATCAATTCAGGCAGTGTATAGGTAATATAATTCTTAATCTGGCTTTAACCATACCACCAGAAGCAGCAGGTAGCTGCATATAATGAGATTAACATGCCAGTGACTGAACCCATCATGTTTATTAATTTTTAGGGCTTGATCACACGCACACAGAAGCCTACACATGAATCGTTTCATTGAAATCTGTGGGGCTCTTCCCACAAATAGAGTTATACATGGATTATGCTAGTTACAGAAACAGGCCTTCAGATAATAATCTTTCATTGAGTCCCATTTATCAGCTCAAGAGTGATAATGGAGCGAAATGAAGCCTTTCCACCATTTTCTATCGTGTGTCAGCTTCACGGCTGCGTTAATCTTTAAACCTTTGTGTTGTGCCTCAATAAATATTGTTTGTTTAATGCTACCTAACAAAAAGGTTAGATAGTAATAAACAAACAATTTCATATGCTAGATCTACACAGCAGCATTATTTCCAAAATCACGTAGTGAGCGTCTACACAGCAAGCTGCCTGAGGCTATCTGATGTGTGTGCATAAAGGGACCCCCCTGTACAGTCGTGTCGGGCGCCTCTCTTTTGCCTGCCTCCCTGAGGGACAGCAAAGCTGTTCCACTGCCTGCTCTGGTTGCCCTTGCAGACACCACAGCACGTCTGCCATGGAGCCAGAGCTCTCCTGGCACAGAAGAATCTGGACCTGCAGCTCCCTGCAGGGCACCTCCTTTCCTCTCCCCAGGTGCTGCTCATGCAGCAGTTCCTCCAGCCCGCCCCTGCACACTGTACGCCACCAATTCTGGCGACTGGATACCAGTTCTGACTGGTGGGACCAGATTGTCATGGCCCGGTGGCTCCCGAACTTCCGCATGCAGCAGGCCACCTTCTTGGAGCATCGAGGGAGGGAGGAGGCAGGGCATGCTGCACCACCCCACGTAGCCCAGCCTCCTCTCTCCCCCGGTGCTCAAGAGGGTGGGCTGGGCTTGGCTGGGTCACGCTGGGCACCTTCCATCGGGGCTGGAGAGGCTGCAGCAAGCACGCACCCGCTCTCCTGCCTGTGGTTGGAAGGGGGGAGCACATGCATTGCACACCACCCTGCCTCACAGGGATGGGGAAAGGGCGGGGCCTAGCAGAAGGGGCAGGGCTGGAGGTGGGGTTAGGGGCTTGCCTCCCCCAGCCCTGCCTTCATCAACCATCTATGACAGGACACTCACATGCGACCTGCCATCCCACTCCAGAAGTGGGTCACCATTGCACTGTGGAAGCTCGCCATGCCGGACAGCTACCGCTCCATCAGGAACCAGTTCAGCATGGGGAGGTTGACTCTTAAAATCAGGAATAAGGGATCTTCCGGAAAAGGCTTTATTTTTCGAAAGATCCCGTCTAGACTGGCGCTTTTCTCCGGCAAAGCCCTGAGCCGGAAAAAAGCGGCAGCCATGTTCATGCAAATGCCGCAGGGGATATTTAAATCCCCCGTGCCATTTGCAATTCCGACTTGTCTCATTAGCATCTCTTTTCCGGAAAAGGGTGCCAATGTAGACACAGCCTAGATGTTTAATCATTCTTGTTGCTCTTCTCTGGACCTTCTCCAATTTCTCCACATCTTTCTTGAAATGTGGTGCCCAGAACTGGACACAATACTCAAAATTGAAGGAATCCTTAAAGAGCATGGATTGTTAGAAGAAATCATCTCACTGGATACCATTTATCTTCACCCAGGTCTTTCCAGAGTGAGAGAGTTCATTACCAGTACCATCTCCAATACCACTGGAGGTCTTTCACCCAAAGGTGCAATCCCCAGTCTCATGGTGCCTTCCAGGTTCCTCTTTCATGAGGACCATCATGTCCTGGAGGAACTGGATTTTTCTCTACTGAGGGGTACAGGGAGTAGTATTTTCCCACCGGCACCTGTGTACCAACTGGTGCCAACATCCACTAGCCCTCCTGCAGCCTCAAAAAGGCTCCATCAGTACCAGCATGATTGCTGGATTGGCCCCTATTACCAATCTGAGCCCCGGGTACTGACTCCTTTAGCTCCACTGCTGAACATGGTAGAGGACACTTCTTATTCAGAGGTATCCATTCAAGGCTCCATCACCTACCATTCTTCTCTACATCCCTCAATGTGTTCCCTGAAGACAAGAACCCAGGAATCAGCTAATGGGTGGCCCATCAGCCATGGCAAGAACACCCTGGGAGCCCTACTCCTTTTACTTCCCAGTGGGCTTTCTGGCTCTCTTGGGTTTCCTAGGGGGTGCCAGATCTACAGACTGCCCTCACATAAGGGTGCCCATTAAAATTCTGGGCCACCAACACCTCAGGGCCCACCTCATGCGCCTCAAGTAGACCCACCGGAAGAACAGGTATTGAGAATACTTGAGGAGACATCCCCAGATGAGTCAGCAATGCCCCTTCTGCCAATCCACGCAAATTTCAAAGCCTTATCCTGTGTCCCACCTTCGTGTCTTCCCTAAAGTTTCATCAGAGGTCCACATCATTCAGGACATCCTTCTACTGGTCTTTTACCCCAAACCTCACTCTTTGAGAGAAGACACCATCCTCAATACTCTAGATATAAGAAGATCTCTGACTTTCTACCTATACAGGACTAAACCCTTCAGGAATTCCACAAGGCACTTTAATTCCTCCATGGAGAGGATGAGGGGCAACTTTATTTCCACCTAGATGAAACCTATAGATAGGTTTCAGGTATATTTTTGCATGCTATGAGGCCTCTGGAATACACCTCCCTCCTAAAGTTATTGTACATTCAACTGATAGGATAGACGTCTATAAAATCATGGCTGGTATGGAGAACGTAAATAAAGAAACATTTTTTACTTAGTCCCATCACATGAGAACTAGGAGTCTGTTACCCTGCCTTCCAAGTGACTAGGGGTCACTAAATGAAATGAGTAGCTAGCAGATTTAAAACAAACAAAAGGAAGAATTTCTTCACACAACACACAGTCAACCTGTGAAACGTGCCACAGGAAGTTGTGAAGACCAGGACTTTACCAGGGTTCAAAACAGAGCTTCGTACATTCATGGAGGATAGGTCCAATAATAACTATTAGTCAAGATAGGTAAGAACGGTGTCCCTAGCCTGTCTTTGTCAGAAGCTGGGAATGAGTGATAGGGGGTGGATCATTATTTCACATGCTCAAGGATTACCTCTTCTGTTCATTCCCTCTGGAGCACCCGGCAATGGCCACTTTCAAATGACAGGATACTGGCTAGATGGAACTTTGGTCTGACCCAGTATGGCCGTTCTTATGTTCTTAGGGCTCAACCCCTTTCTATAGCCCTCCTTAGAAAGATAAAACATAGATCTCTACTTAGGAGTGCATGGGTATGTGATATCCTCATGTGCTACACCCAGAGGGACAAAATGTCTTCAAGAACACCAGCCACTATGCAAGATAAATAACCTTTCTTTTTATGGTTAAACCTCTGGATTGGGCCTCAGAAGATCTGGGTGCTATTTCTAATTCTACTGCAGACTCTGTGACCTTGGGTGAATCACAGCCTCCCTGGGCCTTAAGTTCCCCATCTGTAACATGGGGACAATATTTCTTCCTTTCTTTGTTTTGGCTACTAGAGTTCACTTAGGGAAGGGGGCTCTCTCCTACTTTATGGCTGTCCAGTGTCTATCTAGCACAAGGGGTCTTTACATACTGCAGTAATAGTAACAATAACGAATATGGACATAACTCAGTTCTCCTCCCACTGATGTTAAAACAGAACTCTCACTGACTCTCATGGTGCAGAATCAGACAGAGAAAGATGAGACAGAACAGAAAGTGAAAGGCAGTTTTTGGCTCCTTTTAATTTTAAAGATACATTTTCATCCACTACTGGAAATATTACCATTCACACACATTAGCATTTGGAAGCTGCCTATGCAGAAGAAAGTATCTAAACATCAGAACTGCCCTTCTACACCAAAGGCCCCACCTTTTAGCATTTGGTTTCATTAGTCGTTATAGAAGTTACAGTTTTGAGCCACACATATCTAAGTCAAACTACACAGAAATGTGTGAATTATTCCACATGCTGGATTGGATGAATTTGGATCTGGGGCCGCTGATTACATGATGTGCTTTGACTTTTGAAGACTTTCAGTCACTGAGTCCAGGAGGCTTTTATCATCTTTGTCTTTAAGAAAAGAGAGATAAAAGGAGAGAGGGGACATCATTATAACCATCTACAACTCATTAAGCATGTATTACTTACTATGGGGCTTTTGGAAAGCGTGGATAGATTCCCTGGTTAAAAACACCCCACTACATAAATGCAAAATAATACTTTATTGTGAGTTTTGTGGGCTGCAAGGTGAGTTCCAATTTGCATGCAAACCTCTCTTTTCTCGTTGCCCATATTAGTCTTTTCTAAGCATTGTCTCAACCCAAAGCTATCTCCCCACCCCACAAAGTTTGAACAAAATGAGTCCAGCCATTTCTGTGTTGTGAAAACTAGAAAGATTTGCCCATAGACTCCAATAGATTTTGCATTAACATAACACAGGAATGGCTTAAGCTGTAAATTCAAACTCTGCTGGTTTTCTAACACTTAGCAATTAAAGAGAAACCGTTTATGTCTTAAGGATGTTAGCTTAGTAGTTGTGGGGAGCCAGACCCATCACTCGTCAGCACAGGCATCATACACCGAGGGTCTACTACATACATTATTTAAGATGTGTGTTCACACATGCACTTGAAAATTTTCCAGTCTTCTTGGGTGCCAGCCTTATCCTACAATGATCTGGACTGTTAGGAGCACACAGGTAAAGGCAACTGAACTCCACAAGTGAAACCTACCAGCGCAAGATCTTGTCTGAGCTCGACTCATCACTCAAACTAAGCTGTTGAAACTGTGGTGAGCTCTTTGGGCTGGAGTAAACTCTGAAAAGTAGGACAAGCTCCCAAGCCACACCGAACTGCCAAGTGGAAGGCAGCCCCTCTGCTCTCTTACACTCTCAGGTTAGGTGCACTCCTGAGTTACATGAACACCTGCACAATACACACACAAACTGATAATTCTGGACGGACGGACGGACGGACACACACACACACACACACACACACCCCTACCTGCAAACTGATAATCCTGGACACACACACACAACTGCAATTCTGGCTACCAGCCCCTTCCACATGCTCCCAAAAAGGAATCTTACTGCCAGAGCACACACTGTGACCTCTCCCATTTCCACTGAAAACTCCACCTAACCCTGCATAGGGACCATCAAGAGGGAGAAACTGACCCTATGGTTGGACTGTGCTTTCTGATCTTTCCTTCCAACTTATTAAGGAGTTTCAATAACCCTTTAACACCTGACCTCAGGAGAAAACATTCATGAGAGGAAGGAGGATGAGGTGGAAGGCCTCCTGGATCTCCCCCGCAACAGGAGAGAACAGAGTTATGTAGCAGGCTATGTGTTTGATTAAACTGACAGTTCTCAGGTCTCCAATATATTTGCAGAAAAAAATACATCACGGGAAACAGCAGTGTTAGGTACACTCACGTTTCCCCACCAATGTGCTTCCTCATTGACCTGTAGTGGGTGAGGGGGATAGTTTGGCCCTCACAGCACATTCGCTTTTCTGTTTTGTCTCCTCAGTGAGTGGCTAATGTTAACAGTGATGGTGGCTTCTACACCGAATTATATCAGGCTCCAAAATACTACTAAAGCCAATCACGAGCGGCAATCAGCTTCTCCTTTTCACCTAAGCGGAGCAAGCGTGTCTAGTCTTTTCGCTGTGAGGTCTGAGCTCCATGTGTGTATATTGTGTACACGCGCACCCACAAACACATGAAAAATCCAACTGAAACAAAGACTCTAATTTGGATTAGCAAATGGAGAGCGACTATCACTCTTCACCGCTGTTCCAAGTTGAGATACTTCATCAGTCATAGAGGCGAAAGAACAGAAACCGCAGAGTGATATCGTTTGCACTTGTCAGCCAGCTGGGCTGAAGCAGTGGTCGCCTACAAAAATAACACTGAAAGATCCATCCCAATATAGCCTCTCCTTACTCGAGTGGTATCAGTTTCTAATGTGTCCCTCAGCTCTCATTGAAGAGAGTGATGACATGCCATGAGGCATCAGGGCTTATGCTTGGAGAACAGTGCTCAAGAGAAATGCACTTCCCTCCCATATTAAAATAAAGGCATTTGTTGCCAAACTACCACTGAGACAAAGGTCATGGGATGGCGAATATCTTCAATATTTCCCATTTGGACAGCCCTGCAATCGTCTATAAATATTCATGGGAGAAGTAAAGAAGTGTTAAGCTCACTGTGGAGTACCCTTCCGGGGGAGTTACCTCCTCTGCTGAAATTAATGGGACTCAGCTGATTTTCATGGATCTGATATGTCCTGTGAGATCACCCCACAGAGCAAATAGAGAGTCCTTTGATTTGGGGGCCATGACACAATGGTGCAGCATCTCCAGGCTATGGTGTTGGGGCATAGTGCTACAACATCATCACATGATGGTCTCAGAGGATAAATACAAGTCAGTTGGGAACTTTCCTCTTCACAACCAAACTATCCTGCTGCAACCCAAGATAAAAGCCCTGTTGAGGGGAAGAGTATTCTCACACGCAAGGGAAACAGCAATAACCAAGGAGGTGGCAGGGGATTGTGCTAAAAGGAATCATTTTTCTCTACAACAGAAAATTAAGGCAGAACCTTATAAAAATGGCAGGATGCACAAAGCAAATTCCTGCAAGTGGGAGGTTTGCCAAGTAGGGATATTAAGAAGCATGTAATTTGTTAATTGTGAAGTTGACAAAAATGTTGTTGACGACACGAGTAATCGATAAGGGTTAGCACTGCAAGCACTCAGTCCCGGCTCACGCTGGGTCCCAGGAGCTACCCCGCTGTGCCTCTGCAGGAAAAGTAATTTAGGAGCAAGCGGTCAGGCAGCCTGGTTCAGTCCCAGTTCGCTCTGGGTCCCGGGAGCTACCCCGCCTCCCCCGCTGTAGCTCTGCAATAATACTTTCCTTGCAGAGCCGCAGCAAGAGTAGCTACTGGTAACCTGGCATGAGCCAGGACTGAAATAGGGCTGCCTGCCTGCCCAGCTCCTAAATGACGTTCACTGCAGAACCGCAGTGGGGGGAGAGGGGGTAGCTCCTGGAACCCGGTGTGACCTGGGACTGAGACAGACTACTGGCCAGCCATCTAAAAAATTTAGTGGCAGAGCGGTGTGTATGTGGGGAAATGTGTGGAGTCAGTAGCATTATCAGTTAATCGACTGCACTATTACATCCCTATTGCCGTGCATGCAGTGCAAATCTGTGATGCTCCCAGAAATGGCCATATTTTGCCCTTCATCCACTGTGTGAATTCTTGAAAGAATAGGATTTTATTCACCAAGCAAAAATATGGGATTTCCTACCACTCTGCTGCAGTACCTAAAAGGGGCTGATTCTGCCCTCAGTTGGCAGAACACAATTTTTATTGACTTCCATGGCAGCTGCACCTGTTTTAACTTAAGGTAGAAGGAGACCTAGATAAGAAAATGTGTTCTTTCAACAGATTTGGCCCAGTTCTCCAGTGCCTTGCACCTTGGGAAGGCAAAGCAAGTAGAAAGTAGGTGTGAAACACTATCATTCTTCATCAGAAGTGTCTAACATAGGGCTACTCAACACATGGCCCGTGGGCTGCATGCGGCCCGCAGCCTGTTTGTTTGCGGCCCGCGGGTGGGAGCCAGAACAAAAAAGGAGTCTATATAATGGTCTTCTGTTGATATGTGTTTTAATAGTTAAATTCCTGGACTGTCATTGCTCATTAAAAGTGCTGTCAGATGGGTGGAAATCGGGTAAGTGTTGCATTTTATTAATATCAGCAGAACTGACTTAAATGGGGCCTGCATGTTGTGTAGTCTTGCCTTAATCTTTGTATTCATGCCAACCCATGTGAAATAAGCTATTTGCATATATATTTGCATGTATGTGCAATCACACTTAAGTTGCAGCCCTTGGCATGTGCTGTGAGTATCATTGTGGCCCCCAGGGCTTCCAAATTGAGTAGCCCTGGTCTAACACATACTCTGCACAGTGAGAATGCTCTCACAGGGTGCAAAGCATAGCGGAATCAGGCCTCTTCTCTGTCCTAGTGACCTTCCAGTCATGTAAATTGCAATCCAGAAAATAAAAGATCTTGGGCTGGATTGTGCTCTTGGCTCCAGCAGAGACATTCCCGGGCAACTCTCCAGACTGCATGTGCTAAACTTTGTCCTGAGCAGCCGGCCCCTGCCTTAGGCTAGAGGAACATGGGTGCAGGAAGGACATGTGCACCCGAACATGTGATTAAGGCATGGTCTACACTTAAAATGTAGCTTGACAGAGCTACATTGCCCAGGGAGATGAAAAACCTACACCCTGAGCAATGCAGCTGTACCTGTATGAGCCCAGTGTAGACACAGTTAGGTTGGCAGAAGAATGCTTCCATTGACCTAACTACCATTGCCCAGGGTCATGGTGTTTGTACATCGATGGAAAACAACACTTTTGTTAGTGTAGGATGCATCAACACTGCAGCATTAGGCCAGGATATCTACAGTGCCATAGCTATGCCACTGTTGTCCCCCTACTGTAAATATGGTTTTAATGTCTTTGTATGGAAATGGGCAGCATGATCAGGTCTTTCATGAACGCTGCATAGAAATCTCTAGGTAATTGCACCTGCTCTGCTGGGGTTCATAATGGGTCCGACTCAGCCCAGGCAATGAAATCAACACAGAGGGAAAGCTGAAGCGAGGATTGCCAAGGAACAGCAAAGCTCAAAAACGGATGGTGCGGCCAGTGCTCATGCAGTGCGCTCCTCAAGAAATGCTGATGGTGAAGCTCCCCACATAATATAAAGCTGTTCTGCCCGGGCAGGAAAGTCCCCCAGAGGAAGATGGCTTCTGCTCCCAAGTGGGGTGTGTGCAGAGGGTGTAATTCATTGGGGCCAGGTGAAATTGTCCCGCCCAGCACAGTAAGCATGGCTTCGTGGAGAGAGAACAGGAGTGTGTGGTAATCCAACATTTCAAATCAGTAGCCTCATGGGTGGAGGAGGGTCATGGCCAAGGAAAAAGGGAGGTTGAGAACTCAACTCACCATACACCGTCAACACGCAGCTGCATTTCTTCTGGCCTAGCTCATTCTCAATGGCCACGGTGTAGTCTCCGCTGTCCTTGGAGGTGCAGGTAGGGATCATCAGCGTGCAGACACCACTTGTAGAGTTGTACCAGAACTTAGAATTGGCCGTGATGTTCACATTGCCCTTGTACAATGTCACCACCGGGCGGGGGTTGCCCAGGAATGCACAACTCATGGTGCAGTCCTGGCCCCGGTGCACCGCGTGGTTTTTCAGCGGAGCGATGAAGTGGGGGGCCTGGCGCCAGTCTTTCTCTTGATACTCCTTCAGCTTGACACTGCAACGCTCTACAGAAAAACAAAGGGCTCACCACCACCTGCTTCCAAATGTATAAAACAGCAGTGAAGATAGACATATCCCACTGGGCTCTGGGTTCTCTTCCCACACTGGTAGAATCACAGGTAGTGACTCCAATCAACTCAGTTACACTGGTGTAAAACTCAACCCCCAAGTTTTTTTTCCTAGCTAGGGAACACTTGATGAAGAGTAGCAGGAATGAGTAGCATGTGTCAATATGATTATTCCTACCACTCCACCAGCCCTTTTCACTTACCCGTGGAACTCCTTGCCAGAGGATTGTATGAAGGCCAAGACTATAACATGGTTCAAATAAAGAACTAGATACATTCATGGAGGATAGGTCCATCAACGGCTATTAGCCAGGATGGGCAAGGGTATGTCCCTAGCCTCTGTTTGCTAGAAGATGGAAATGGATGACAGGGGATAGTTACTTGATGATTATCTGTTCTGTTCATTCCCTCTTGGGCACCTTTCATTGTCCACTGTCAGAAGACAGGATAATAGGTTAGGTGAACCTTTGGACTGACCCAGTATGGCCGTTCTTATGTTCTACAAATACAAATGAGGAAGCAGCACGTCTAGTGGAGAGAGCAGGTGGCTGGGAGTTGGGACCTCTGGGTTCTATTTCCAACTTTAAGCACTAACTTCTCATATTTTCCATGCAACTGCAGGGAAATAACTTAATTTCTACACCTGGAAGATAATAAGATGATAGGGAACAGCCAGCATGGATTTGTAAAGAACAAATCATGTCAAACCAATCTGATAGCTTTCTTTAATAGGATAACGAGTCTTGTGGATAAGGGAGAAGTGGTGGATGTGGTATACCTAGACTTTAGTAAGGCATTGATACAGTCTCGCATGATATTCTTATCAATAAACTAGGTAAATACAAATTAGATGGGGCTACTATCAGGTGGGTGCATAACTGGCTGGATAACTGTTCCCAGAGAGTAGTTATTAATGGTTATAGTCCTTCTGGAAAGGTATAACAAGTGGAGTACCACAGGGGTCTGTTTTGGGACCAGTTCTGTTCAATATCTTCATCAACGATTTAGATATCGGCATAGAGAGTACGCTTATTAAGTTTGCAGATGATACCAAGGGGAGGAGGGTTCCAACTGCTCTGGAGGATAGAGTCATAATTCAAAATGATCTGGACAAATTGGAGAAATGGTCTCAGGTAAACAGGATGAAGTTTAATGAGGACAAATGCAAAGTGCTCCACTTAGGAAGGAACAATCTGTTTCATACATACAGAATGGGAAGCGACTGTCTAGAAAGGAGTACGGCAGAATGGGATCGAGGGTTATAGTGGACCATAAGCTAAATATGAGTCAATAGTGTGATGCTGTTGCAAAAAAAGCAAACATGATTCTAGGATGCATTAACAGGTGTGTTGTGAGCAAGTCATGAGAAGTCATTCTTCCGCTCTACTCTGCTCTGATTAGGCCTCAGTTGGAGTATTGTGTCTGGTTCTAGGTGCCACATTTCAAGAAAGATGTGGAGAAACTGGAGAAGATCCAGAGAAGAGCAACAAGAGTGATTAAAGGTCTAGAGAACATGACCTATGCAGAAAGACTGAAAGAATTGGGCTTGTTTAGTTTGGAAAAGAGAAGATTGAGTGGGGACATGATAGCAGTTTTCAGGTATCTAAAAGGGCATCACAAGGAGGAGGGAGAAAAATTGTTCTTCCTGGCCTCTGAGGATAGAAGGCTTAAACTGCAGCAAGGGAGGTTTAGGTTGGACATTAGGAAAAAGTTCCTAACTGTCAGGGTGGTTAAACACTGGAATAAATTGCCTAGGGAGATTGTGGAATCTCCAGTTGGAGATATTTAAGAGAAGGTTAGAAAAATGTCTATCAGGGATGGTCTAGACAGTACTGGGTCCTGCCATGAGGGCAGGGGACTGGACTTGATGACCTCTCGAGGTCCCTTCCCGTCCTAGTGTTCTATGTTTCTATGATTCTTTGTACGCCGTCTGTAAAAAGCAGTCAGATTTTTTCTGCTTTATGTAGATGTTGTGATGCCTTATTTCTCTAGTTATTGTCATTACTTAGAAAAAAGGTGTGGGATCTTTGGGTGACATGATCCGTTAGAAATGCAAATCATTATACAATTATTACCAATGATTGACAACTGAAGTACGTAAACATTTTTGGGGGGCGGGGGGGGGAAACATTCTCTCTCTACAGAGTTTGCACTGAGGGACTGGCAGTATGCGGAATGCTGCAGAGAGTCAAGGAGACTGTATTACAAACTGCAGTGTGCACTCCAGGAATGCGCTATATTTTTCAGGCATTACCAAAAAGCATTTTTAAAATCCTTTGGTTTTTTAAAATATATATCTACTTTTCCCATCTGGAGGAAGTGGGTAAAATTCCTTGATCCTAAAATGGAATATGAAAGGGCAAAAGTCTGCTCTCAGTTCTACTTTTCTCTCAAAAATGTGCAACTTGAAAGCTGACTGTGATTTTCAGGGGGAGGTAGACAGTAATTCACTGCTGCAACTAAGTCCCGCTACCCTGCATAAAAAATGCTAGTTATCACATGCTCCTGGCATAGAAATCCAAATGGTTCTTTTATGTACCCCTGATTAACATTTGTCTGACTGCGCTGTTAGTTCATATTTACAGCAGTATAATGAGATTCAAATTAGGCCGGTAGTGGCGGGTTGTTTGGGGACCCTCTCTAATAAGAACATTATCTCGTTGTCCATTAGTCCTGATTAAGAGTGGAGGGAACCAAATGGATGTGGGGAAGGGAGCAAGAAAAGTTAGATTTTAAATAATCACCACATTTTGTGGATATCTCACGGTTTAGGAGTTTTTGCACTCTACAGCCTTACACAAATTCTGCTATCCCTCACAGATTTTTTTTCTATTCATTTTGGGAACTGTCTGAATCAACCAGTGATGAATTGGAGGGCAACTTAGTAGTAAAAAAAATGAGAACTCTCTTACGTTAAGAACAACTACCTTCTGTTTACACATACAGAGAGATTATCACTATTAGATATATGATTCTAGGTAATACCTTGAGGTCCTAATGTAATTGCATGCTCACAGATGAGATAAAGGGTGGGAGAAAGGAAATATTGTTGTCTCCATTTTACAGATGGGGAACTGAAGTACAGAGCAATTAAGGGACTTGCCTGAGGTCACACAGGAAGTCTGTGGCAAAGCTGCGGATTGAAGCCAGATCTCCAGGGTCCAGTTTAGTGTCTTATCTACAAGCACACCCCTTTTCCCACCTGGACATGCATCTATTCTCAAGTTTACCTTTGTCTTTAGAGATGTACCAGGGCTCCTTGGAATCCAGAGGGTCACTGTCGCCAATGTCATTGCGGGCAATCACTCGGAAGAAGTATTTCCGCCCGGGGAACAGGCCTGTGACGGTGTACTTGTTACTATAGACTTTCTCAGCTGCAGTGAACCAGGTGGCAGTACTAGCATCACGTTTCATGATGATGTAATGAGCATGCCCGTCATCCATTATGTCTGGGGTGTGATCCCATTTCAGAGTCACGGTGTTCGGCACTTCCTCAACCAGCTGCAGATTCTTGGGTGGCCGTGGGAAATCTAACAAAGAGCATGCACCTTTAGCAGTTGTTCCTCTCATTTGCACCCCTCTATTTTTTTTCTTCAAAGCAAACACTTTTTAACCAAGGTCCTGCCTTGTGAATTGCTCATGTATATTGTTGTATGTCTGGTTAATTCTGCTACTGTACATACACCCCTAAATTTCATGTCCTTGGACCTTTTCCAGACCTCAGAACCTGGAATCCATGGCAGAACAGCCCCTGTCTAAACCCAGTTGTAGCCTGGATCTAGAACTTTTGCTATACTGTACCTGAAACATGTACGTGGATGTCATACTTGGCTTCACCATAGTCGTTCTTAAGGAGGATCCCATACACACCAGAATCAAAACGCTTGGTGCTGTGGATGAGGAACTGGGAGTGGTTCTTGCCTTTGGTGATGATCTCTCTCCCTTTTGTAGGAATTCCGTCTTTTAGCCAGGTCACGGTTGGTGGAGGGGAACCCTGACCGAGACACATGTGTAAAAATTAACCTTTTAGTATATACACATAGCTCTGAACCTAGCATAACAGCATCTTGGATACAGTCAACTGGATATTAACAAAACTACTCCAAGGAGAGCACTTATGGGGAATTTTGGCAGTAGAAATACTAGGGAAAAATATACTCTACTACCATAGTCTTCTCCAACCTTTTTAAGCAGGAGATCACTTTTTGAATTTAATTGCAATCCAGAATCT
The DNA here is from genome assembly GCF_049634645.1 of Pelodiscus sinensis. NCBI lineage: Eukaryota > Metazoa > Chordata > Testudines > Trionychidae > Pelodiscus > Pelodiscus sinensis. The sequence continues at coordinate 113,649,302 of NC_134714.1, forward strand.
ACCTCAAACCCAAATACCCTTGCCCTGCCCCTCCTCCGAGGCCCCGCCCCTGCTCACTCCTTCCTCCCTCCCCCATCCTCACTTACTTTTATCAGGCTGGAGACAGGAATTTGGAGTGTAAGAGGGGTTCAGGACTGAGCCCAGAGTTCAGAATGCAGGCTTCAGCTGGGCACCACTTACCGTAGGTGGCTTCTGGGTGGTGGTGCAGGGGGTTAAGGCAGGCTCACCTCTGCCCTAGCCCTGCACCACTCCCAAAAGCAGCCAGTGAACTCTCCATCCCTGCCCCACTCTGCTGTGTGGAGATGGGGTAGAGGGAGGGGCACTCTGAAATCAGTACCCTCCCTTCCTCTTCTTCCCATGGCCTGCACAGCAAGCAGGAGGCTCCCACAGGTGGGGGAGAGGGGGACAGCTCTATGGCAGAGGGCAGGAGCAGCACAGTAGTGCTGAGAGGGGCAGATGAAGTGCCAGCACTTGACAGCCTCCCGGCCAAACCTCTCAGGTTCACCGTCAAAAGCTCCAAGATCTACCAATAGATCCTGATCTATTGGTTGGTGACCACTCCTCTACCAGTATCAGGTGAGATGCTCAGCGGATATAAATGGACATATCTCTACCCAAGCCAATGAAACTATGGTGGTTTACTCCACTCAGGGTCTGACCCTCGGTTTTGTTTCAATAGGATGATGTTGTCAAGATTCTCCAACAGGCTAAAACAATTGGACTTCCCCCCGAGTTACACTAGCTGCAGTGTCTCTGCTGACTCAGCCGGAGAGATTCCAACATAAACTTTAGCCTCGAGGTTATCCCTGCTTAATCTTCTCCAAACTCCTTTCCACAGCAGAGGAAAGAGGGCTGGTGCAATAGAGATAACACCTCGGCTCCAGACAGAGCGCTAAGAGAGTCCCCCCAGGGGAAACTCCAGCTCTTCTAGTGCAGCGAATTCAAGCTGGGATAGAAGAGATGAGCCTGCAGCCCTTCCTTCGGGCCTGCTCTTCCATCCCTTCACTCCCACTGAAACTTGTGCCAGAGACAACGGACACAAGAGCTGCAGGGACAGGATTGAGCCCTTAGTCCCTGTGGAATCGACTCTCCCACTGACTTGTGTGGGGGTGGCGCCTGTGTCATCGGTGAAGTTACTCTGGTTTTAGGGCCCAATTCAGTGAGGTGCTAAGTATCTCCTCTGAGGTACAAGCACCCTCAGCTCCCACTGATTTAACTGCCCTCAGTTGTGATCGAGAGTGTTCAAAGCCTAAGAGATGCTTGAAAGCCACAAACAGTATCATTTCCTTAACAAACACGCAGCTCACATGAATTTCCCGCTACTACAGAGCCTGCTGTGCCTCTCAGCTCCTAACAGAGAACACTGGAGGGCTGTAACACACTACAATAAAAGGCCTGGAGACCATTGCAGTGAAGAAACCATCGGAACAAATGGGAAAGGCTTGTCTGTGTATCAGCACAAGTGGTATCTCGTGCAATTACTGAAAAAAAGAACCCCCTACCCTTTCTGGCCCCATGTGACAATCATGTGCACTCTTATTAACAACATTTCTTTATTATGCTGCTTGGAAAGCTTTGCTCTCTAGCCAGGAATTGAGCAGAACAGATTACAGGGTTCTTAAAGCTCCGGTGAGTTTGGCATCTCAATCTGATAGCGTTACATTACCCTGAAATCACACACATTTTAATGCTGGGCCTCTCCCAGGAAGTGTTAGAGCTTATTTTGGTGGGTCAATATTAACACCCCATTCCTGAAGGCTAGATTGTGCAACTCTTCCTCATGCTGATGGGCACTTACTCTGGGAGTTGCCCCTCCATCTTCACCAGTGTGAGGAAGGCTTCTAAAATGCAGCCCTAAACCCACTCAGCATTTACACAGTGCTTCACAGATCCAAAGTGCTGCACGGCCATTGGGCCAAATCCGACTTGTCTTACTGGGGCAAATGGTCCCACTGAAGTCAGAGTGGCTGTGCTTGCGAGGAAGGCCACCAGAAGTATTTGGCCCTTAAAGGGCCAGATTATCCTTTTATATCTATCCCCAAGGCATGTGTGCTACTTTAGAAGTCCAGGGGAATGAACTGTGCCTCAGAAATTCATGCCTTCCAGGCTTCCTCATTCTCACAGGAGCGAGTAATCAGTCACTGGTCTTCACCAGCAGCAGGTTGCATCACACACTCCCATGCTGGGTCAGTACACTGATAGATGGAGCTAAGGATTTAACCATTTGCCTCCTGCCCACCTGCACAGTGTGGAGACAGACTGGGTACTTATTTCCTGATTCCTCCACTGCATCTATAAGGGAAATGTGAGGAAGCTCCAGGAAATTTCAGTGGATGTTCCCACCATTTATGGCGTGTGGGACCAGGTCCCCCCCCCCCCCCCCACATCTGTGAAAGGAGGAAGATGGATTATGTGTATGAGAACATTTAGACTAGAAAAAAAACCTCTCAGTGCAGATTTTCCCTAAGGTAGCGCAGGGGAGGACACTCACAGTAAAAGCAGCGTGAATGCAGAGGGCTGTCCCAGCACGAACCACCATATGACTCTTCAGCTTGGCACTTAGATCAAACTTAGGAGGAGCTAAAACACAAAACACCACAACAAGGGGAGGGAAGGAGAGAGAGAGAGAGAGAGGAGGAGAGAGTAATTACAATCGTAGAGGCCTCTGAATAAAGACGTTTTCTCTCTGTCAGCCTGCTGTTTTAAGCATTGCACAGTGAAAACAACATGACGGGAGAAAGAAAAGCCGTCCTTAAAATTAGCTTCTGCAGAAGACAGCTAAGAAATTAAGTTACAAATTGCAGCACAAGACAGGAAAGGTATTGAGAGTCTGTTCTTTTAATGGTGAAAATATGTATAGATACTGAAGTGATGGGCTCTTTAGTACTGGAAGGAAACATGCATACATAGGTACAGGAAAGGAAACCTAATACAATTGGCTGCTGCCAATTAGTAGCCACTCCTCTTTAGCGGCTACACCTTCAACATGCAATTTTAAAGGAAGGTTGTGCCTTTGCTATCAAAGAAATTAAGAAATAGGAGTAAGTAATTCATTTTAATGATAGCTGACCTCCTCTTCAAACCATCAAGGAGGTAATTACATTGAAGCCAAAGCTTGGGTGAACAAAAGTTAGGGTATGATTGTTACAGCTAGATGGGGCAACCTTGTCACAGATGCTCCTACTGAGGTTAATGGGACAACTGTGTGAAATGCAAGGATAGCACAATCTAGCCTTGTTACAGCACGGGGTTTGTCCTGAAGAATAAGGGGTCCATCATCATGTGCTTGTAACATCCCCACCTCCTGTCCTCACAGCTTCTAGTGGCATGGTGAGGAATTCCTTGGCGCACACAGTCTCAACCAGAAGAGCCAATTAGGTTCTTTTAAACGAAGTTGCAAGAGAGGGCAAGTATTATCATTTTACAATTATTAATGTGGGACAACTGACTAGGCCAAAACAATTATGTTGCTTGAAATCTCCACTGCAATCGACTCAAAAGTACCGTAACCATCCATCCCTTACTCCAGCCACACGGACAGCGGCTCTGTTTCCCATCAAACTACACATGTTCTTTGTTACAGCACTGCCTGTTCCTATTTCCCACCACACTTTGTTTTATGTTGGTCATACAATAAATCTCAGGTTTGCCTGGTGTTTCTCTGGAAGGAGAGGGAGTAATTAGTATGAAGATTGTTAGCGCCATTCTGAAGCAAAGACCTAAAGGAAAAGCTGCGTTTAACATACATTCTAATTCTGTGCTATTGTCTTCTCACATTCCCCTGGTCAGTGCCAGATGTTTTTATTCCTGATGGAAATCACTGCAATGTAGCATGACTCACAAGTCCGGTATCTTGCTTTTCTAGTCTTTTTACCTCTTCAGGCAGGAACATCCCAGAGACTGGCTGTTTGAATTCCTTAACTAACAGAGTAAAACCAAACTCACTACCTAGGGGTATGTCTACACTACCCCCTAGTTCGAACTAGGGGGGTAATGTATGCATACTGAACTTGCTAATGAAGCCCGGGATTTGAATTTCCCGGGCTTCATTAGCATAAAGCTGGCGCCGCCATTTTTAAAAGACGGCTAGTGCGAACCCCGTGCCGCGCGGCTACACGCGGCACGGACTAGATAGTTCGGATTAGGCTTCTAATCCGAACTATCTGTACGCCTCGCTTTACTACAGTGGTGGGCCGCCTGTGTCCTGAGCAGGGGCAGATGAGAGTTTTGTGGGGTCCAAGGCAGCACAATTTCGTGCGCGTGCGCTGACGTGCACCAATGCCCGTTGTGTATTCACACCGGCGCTGGTGCGGGGCCTATTGAAGCGTGGGGTCCAGAGCAGCCGCCCCACTCGCCCTGCCATATATCTGCCGCTGGTCCTGAGAGTCTAGGTGTGGCCTATGAGACATTTTGTTTACCACTGTCTCTGCGCAAGGTTGCCAGATTCTGCTGGCTTTTGTTCGCGTAGTTTTTTTCCTACTAAAAGTATCATGCACTTAAAGTAGGGATACGTGAAGTGAGGTGAATGCTGATTGTATACAGCATTATGAGAGCCATGCGCTCCCTCTGCATCCAATCCAAGTGCTGCCATGATTCAACTGGCCCACCTTCCAAATTCTAGGTACACAAGCGCAGTTAACAAAACTGCCTTATCCCAGGAGACCATTTTGTTTACAATATTTCGGCCCACGGAGATGGATGGCCACTCATGTCACTCACTCACTAGCCTAGGTTGCCCGTCACTGGTTTATTACTTGCAAAGAGCATTACCTTAATTAATAGTCACTCTGTGAAGCTTTGTAAACCAGGGTATTAACAAATGCACTGACCCATGAATGAATAACAGAAATGACCTGCCGTCAGACAGGATATCCTGGAGATTACCTGGAGGAGGCATAGCTAGAACTCCATTCTTTAGCTCTGCTGGTTCTCCCACACCCGCTTCATTCACAGCTCGAATTCGGAAGAAATACTTCTGCCTCTCCTGCAAGCCTCCCACCGTGTAGCTGGTACCGGAGATGGGGATTTTAGAGCATTTTGTCCATTCCTTGGAGTTCTCAGGGCGCATCTCGAGTATGTATCCTGAGGGCAAGTCTCCTTCCTCTGGCTGTTCCCACGCCAAGGAAATGCTGGAGTTGGAAGAGTCAGCCACATGGATTCCCTTCACCAGCCCCGGGGGCTCTGAAACAGCAAAAGAGCACTGGTGATGAGCACAGTGCGCCGAAAACAGGGATTCTCACCCTTGTCTCTGCACCAATCCCACATTTCCTGTGGTGATTTCAGGCAAATCCTTTTTCTGGGGCGCCTGAGACACCTGAAAAGAGCCTGATTTTCCGTAAGTGGTCAGCACTGTCACAACGTGTTACTCCAGCAGTGTCTGGGCATATTCCTGTGCCCTGTTTCCTTTAAGAAGGAGTTTTAGGGGCAAATTATAACATGATGTGTGGCTTCAGTTACAAGCAGTGCCCTCTCTGAACAGAGACAATCTAGTCTTAGCAGCGGGAGGCTAAAGTCAGGGAAGGGCTTTTTATAGTAGCCATGGAGGGCTACCCGTCAGGAAAAGGATGTGTCCCTTCCCTTCCCAGCTAGCTGAAAAGCCAGAAAGTATTTCTTACTACGCATTTGGTATTGCTTTGAGTCTTTATATTAGGGTTTCTTAAACTTTTTAAGACCGAGGAACACCAAACAATATTTTTTTTAATGAGGAACACCAAGGGTCGGGGGGAAAGTTATTGAGAAAAAAAATGTCGCCTGCCCCTTTAAGGGTGGCCATTTTAAACTCTGTTCGCCGTGGAATAGTGTAAGAAACACTGCTTTACCTCGTCTGTTGTTTAATAAAACCTGCCCTGAGGAAAAGGATGTGGAATGTGACTCAAGTATTTAGGTGGTATTTGGACTATCTCCAAAGATGAATCGGCCATCAACCTCTCAGGCCCCTTTCAGGTGTGTTCAGGTAGGTATCTAAAATATTGTGAGTCAGGATTGAAAACCTAACCCTCAGTTTCTGCTTCTTAGGTCTATCCAAATCCATTGTGATGCAGTACTTTCCAGTACATACGAGGCATCAGTAGAACTAAGGATAGGATATTAAAAATCACCTGAAGCCTTTGGATTACAATGAATGGGAATTGGATGCTCCAATTCTTTTAGGTGGTTTTGGAAATCTCAGCCTAAATGCTACAATTAAAAAAAATGTGATTGCGCTGGGCACAGTGAATGCTAACCACAGACAAACATGCCACTATAAACAATTATGTTCAGGGAGGGCTACAAAGATTAGATGGGAATGTTCAAGAAGCATTCTTCAGCTTTCTGTCTGAGATAATCTGAATAGTTAAATACCTTGGCGGTGACATTTTGTAGTATGGCCCTCTAATACGAAAATACCTGTGAACTATTTAAGCTAGTGCTCTGGGTAGGCGGAAGAAAGATCTTCCCTCTAATTCCACTGGCCCATTGTAACAGGTTACACAACCCATTTCTGATCTCACTGGCTGTGTCTAGACTGGCCAGTTTTTCCGGAAAATCAGCCGCTTTTCTGGAATAACTTGCCAGCTGTCTACACTGGCCGCTTGAATTTCCGCAAAAGCACTGACTTCCTACCGTAAGAAATCAGTGCTTCTTGCGGAAATACTATGCTGCTCCCGTTCGGGCAAAAGTCCTTTTGCGCAAAACTTTTGTGCAAAAGGGCCAGTGTAGACAGCTCAGATTTGTTTTCCGCAAAAAAGCCCTGATCACGAAAATGGCAATTGGGGCTTTTTTGTGGAAAAGTGCGTCTAGATTGGCACGGACGCTTTTCCGCAAAAAGTGCTTTTGCGGAAAAGCATTCGTGCCAAGCTAGACGCTCTTTTCTGAAAATGCTTTTAACGGAAAACTTTTCCGTTAAATCATTTCCAGAAAATCATGCCAGTCTAGACACAGCCACTGAGTTTACTGGGAGCTTTGCCGTGACTTCACTTGGTACATGATTAGCTCACATTTTCACCAGAGGAAAAAACAGACTTGTAAACTAAGCCTTGGAAAACTTGTTCAATCATTTTTTACTGATTCTGCAGAGGAAATCAGCCCGTGGAGCAGAGTTTTGTGGTACACTAAAGTCCATTAAACAGAAATGATTTACACTGTTATGAAACTAGTGAGTTATGACTTTGGCAGAGTACAAATAGCAGGAAGTGAATAAAAGCCTCCTCAGTACAGAAAGCACCTAAGCTCGGCAGTAACTTATCCTGTTGATCTGTACATGCTGTCTGCCTAGAATATGGGTCTTGTCAGAGAAATCTCTTTAAGAAAACTAGGAAAAAAGTAATCAGTGAAACATACTGATAGGGTCCTTTGCAACAACAGAATTTGAGGCCGCGCTGGGATTTCCAGGTCCTGCACGGTTCACAGCTGTGACCCGGAACTCGTATTCTGTATCCTCCATCAATCCATCCACTTTGAACTTGGTATCTAAAGAGGCAAATGTCACAAGTGTGTAGGTGGTTCATAATTTTTAGGGTAAGTCCCTTCATGCATTATAGAATTCCCAAGCGATCATCAAATAAAATAAATACATAAAATAACTTTTGGCCTGAGACTAAGCATGGGAAATTTCATCTCAAAAAACATTTTTGGAGAACATTATGAATGAATATGGTCCCTGTGCATCTGCACAATGGAACCACAGGTATTCTAGCGGGGATCCCTGTGGCACAGACAAATGTGCCTTAAATGTATAACATAGGAACCGATTTGGCCTTAAAATTGATAACATAGGAAAAATGTATGATTTGCCAGTTCCTTCTACTTAATTTAGGGCCAGGAACTGATGCCTTTTCCCATGTTGGATAATATTTTTGAATAAATCTATCAGAATCTGGCCACCAAAAACTCATCAGCTTGATCCTCCATTCAATTTGATCAAAACCTCTGGAACCAAATGTTTTGTATGAATATTAACACAGCTTCCGTATCTGACAGCAATTAACTTTTGTCCTTCAACTGACTGCCATTTAATTAATAAGGAAATCCAAAATTCAAAATGAGACGGAAGAATCCAAGAAAGAATCACTATAATAAAAGATGATTAAGACCAAAAGTTATGTTATTCAGATGGTGTTGACATAAATGTTTCCATGTAAAATATAAGCTGTGATTTATATATATTATAAATGATCACCATTACATATGAATATCAAGCTCAGTTACATAGTCAGAAACAGAGGAAGGCAGAGAAAAATTTTCAAATGTGCATGGCTTGTAATTAGGTGCCAAGATCCATATTTGGGCGTATCAATTAAAAAAGTCTGTTTCTCAGAGGGGCTGAGCACTAGATCAGATGGGAGCATTGGATACTCAGCACCTCTGAAAATTAGGCCATAGCTGTTTAGGTGACTAAATGTAGATTTAGGTCCCAAATTTCAGGCAAGCATGTTTTAAAATTTGGAGTTTAATATTTGTTGCTGGTCTTCAAAAACCATACGCTATGTCTAGAAAACATCATCCCTTAACTTGAGTGGCCAGAATGTCAGTTTCTCATCTCATGTCTTCTCTAGCTTTTATTTTGCCCTTGCATGGTATAGGAGAATAGATATCTGACCTTGGACTAGGTCTTTGGTAACTGGGATCCAAAGATTGCTGCCTTTCTTCCTTCTTTCTACAATGTACCCTTTTACTGGGGAGCCGCCATCCTGAGCTGGAGGGTTCCAGGTGATGGTGACAGTTTCCTTAGTAACGTCTGTAACTTGAGGTTGAGATGCCAGTCCAGGAGGCTCTACACAGAGTTAGATTCAGAACAGGAAAATCACAATCATTTGCTGCTCCACTGCAAAACTTCTTCTGGTACGAACAGATAGCAAGAAGCCAGGAGGAACAATCTGGATGTCTAGGGTCATTCACTGCCAAAAATCCTTTCTAAAGCTTTTTCTTTGTTATCTATTTCCCTGCTCATTTTTGGGATTCAGCGTGGGCAGTTCTCATTAATAAAAACTTGAAAATGCTATCATCTTATGTTTGTTCCTAAGATAATGCTGTACATCTCTATTGGCTTAGTGGTCTAACGGACACTCTACGACTGGGACCCAGAAATTCCTGGGTTTTAATCCTAGGTCTCATGTTGACTTTTAGTTCAGCATTGAACAAATTATTTATCCTTTCTGCCTCATTTCTTCCATCTATAAATCAAGGATCTGAACACCTAACTATCTTATATGGGGCTGTATAAATTAGTTAGATGTTTTGTAAAATATGTTGAATGTAAGAGGTGGCATATAAGTAATCATTGTTGGAAGCTCTACCAGAGAACTAGTCCGTACATTTTTTTAACATGGAAAATAATAACTTTTACTAACATTTTCCAAAGAAAAATCAAAAAAGGAAAAAATTTCACCCAACAAATGAAATATTTGCATTAAGAAATTCTGCCACAGTGTGTGTTGGAAGCTGTAGTGCTAGCATCTCATGCTCTCATTCTCTTGTGTTGGCTGAGCTCTGACTGGACTACATCTCCCATGATGCACCAACATCTTCCTTCCTGGTAAGGGGAAGCCCTGAGTGATAACAGATGGGTGTAGTGCGACCTGGGAGGTGTAGGCCCTGGGCATGCTGGCCCACAGAAGAAAATAGGAGGACAAGGTGCCTATATTACAAATCTCATGAGACACTCTACAAGCATTTCAGAATTGAAATATTTTAGGTTTTGGCTAAAAAAATTCTTTTTGGGGCATTAATGTTTTTAAATGTAAATGTTGCATTGAAATTAGGCACTTTAAAATAGTTTTGTCCCCCCCATTATTGTCAAAAAATGGATTAGATGAAAAAAATATAAAGCAGTCCTGCCATATATAACTATGCCCTTCTCTATATTTAAAAAACAAACCATAACAACACTGAATAGCAAATGTTGCAAAATCTCCCCTGCTTTATTTTTGTTTTGGGTATCTCTTAGCTCTGAGAGGTTGATCTAGGGCCACACAAATCAAGCAGGTATTCTGTTATGTTTATGTAACCCACATCAGGCATGTGTGGGGGTCTTAGCTCCCTTCAGTGGCTAGCCCTCAAGAACAGTTTTAGAATACTCTACTACTTGTAGTCAATGTACATTGTCTCTGGTTCAAACCTTGCTATCAAAGCAAGCAAGGGATGGTTAACAGAGGACCTGCCCTTCTTGGAGCTTTCAGCTCAGAAGTGCAGACAGTCAAAGAAGAGATAATGATCTCAGCGGGTGGGGGAAGAAGGAGGATGCAAGTAAAACCATATTTAAAATAGCAACTCTGGGATGCTCAGGTGCTTACCAATAGGTTCTCCAGCAAAGACTTCTTCTGTCTCCAGTGGATCACTCAGACCCTCTGAATTGACAGCAATGATTCTGAACTGATAGGCTTTACCCTCCTCTACCTTATCCGTGGCAAATGTGGTGGTTTTGCTGTCAGTTTCCCCAACTTTGATCCAGGACTTTTTCCCAGCCATCTTCTTTTCAATGATGAAGTGGGTCACTTCCTTTCCTCCATTGTCTTTGGGCGCTTTCCATTTCATTTTAATGCATTTCCCAGTCCGCTCTAGAAATTCCACTTTACCCTGCGGTGGTTTTGGTTTGTCTGCAACACAGGGAGATAAACAGAGTGACATGCCTGGCCATTATGTAGCTGTCGAGCTTCTCGTTTGGGGTTGGAACTACGCCGATTTACATCAGCTAATTCTCTGACTCACATGCTGTCCCCACTGCAGGGATTTCTGAGCTTTGGACCCACAGTTGCCTCAGAATGGACTTTCACAACTCTACCTGGCTACAGAACCAAGGAATTGCTATACATGATTTGTTCAGGACCTACCAATAACATTGAGATACAGATTGACAACAGCTGAACCACAGTCATTTTTCAGCTTCAGTGTAATGTTTCCACTGTCGTCTCTCACACACTTCTTTATTGTGAGCGATGCAGAGTCACTGGCTTTTTCCATCACAACTTTCTCTTCCTCTGTCAGCTCAATACCATCCTTCAACCAGGTGATTTTTGGCAGTGGCTTTCCCTTGAATGGGATCTTGATGTTTGCTGTATGCCCAGCCTTTACTGTCACTGGGTGTGCAGTCAGAGCCTCCAGAACATTTGGGTCAATCACCGGAGCGTCTTGTGAATACAATGGAAAAGACACATGAATAACTGCAGGCCCAACGGTACTTTGGTACTTTTAATATATTAATTAATGAGTTCCCCCGCAAGGCTGGCATTGTTCAGGGCCTACGTTCCTTCACCCCACATTTCTTTCATGGTAGAATCCCTGAGTCTATGCAAGTCCTGAGGGGCACTCAGAATTTTGTCATTTGGATTTAGCTATTCCAGTTTCCCAGATTACTGCACAAAGACCTGTCTGGCTTTCTCAAAATTGTCCAGCTCACCAGACAGACAGGGAGCATCAGTTTCAAGAAGACCGTGGGTTCCAGCAGTCTGAAGATTAAATCCTGTTGTGATTCTAAGCTCTGCAAACCACAGGGTCGAACCTTTGTGGTGTCCTGATACCTAGGCTCCTGTGAGTACTATGAAATAATGTATCCATTAAGGGGACACATAATTGCTTAAGCAACTGCAAACAATGAGTAATTATTAATGGAATGATGTCAGATTGAAAGGAAATCTCAAATGAGGTTCCATAAAGATCCTATATCTTGGCAGGGGGCAGAACTAGATGATCTGTGAAGTCCCTTCTAACCTTATGGTTCTATGAAAGCAGCAAGACAAATTGCAGAGTAAGGTAAAATGTGAATAGTAAAATATTGTCCACTGTAAGTAAGTGTTGCAGAATAGGGCATCTATGAGAGCGGGCTGGAAAACAGTATTTTCTCCCCTCTTTTATGAAAAAGATTTTGTAATTAAAAAAAAACACCACTTTTTTTTGCTGAAATTATCCCATTTGTCAATGAAAAGCTGATCTCTTTCATTTTTGTTCACTCAATCAGAACTTTTATAAATAATTTTTTCCATGAAAAATTTCATTGCTAAAAGGCCATTTTTTGTAAAAAAAAAAAAAAAATCCTTTTTTGAACAAAAAAATCACCACCAGCCCCCACCATTGCTCAGTGTGGATTTTTGGTTAAATAAAGATCAGTGTTTTTTTTCTTTTCAATATTGCAGCTACCCCATCTGGAATGTTCATGCGTTAGGACAGAAGTGGGCAAGATGTGGACTGCGGGCCATTCTGCTGGAACCCTCAGACACAGAGTGGCCAACAGCTTCAGAGCAGTCCCATGTCACTTTAAGTGGCTGGTTGCTCCTTGTGGCTCTCTGCTTCCCGTTTCAGGGGGTGGCAGTTTCGTGCACTGCCCCCGCTCCCAGCAAAATCTCTCAATTCCCAGTAGCTGTTTTCCAGCCAATAGGAGCACAAAGATTTGCTGGGGGATGGGGGGAGTGTGTGAAGCCTCCCATCCCCTGTCCAGAGCAGAGAGCCACAGGTAAGCACTTCCTGACCACAGCCTCCCTCTGGCACCTCCTACACCTCCCTTCCCCCTACCCCCATGCTCCAGATCACCATCCAAACCCTCTGCACTGACCCTCCCATAGTTCATAGCTCCCTCAGACCCTGCACCCCCCTTCTACACTCTTTCCACAGTCCAAAATCCTCTCTGCACTTATACCTCCTCCCAGAGCCTGCACTCCAAGTCCCTGTCCCAGATCACAACACATTCCCTCACCTAACTCCCTCAGACCCCACACTCTTTCCTGCACCACACTCCTCACCCTGAGCTCCCATCTGCACCCAACCTCCATCCCAGATCCTGCACTAGATAACTTACCAAAATCCTGGAGTGGCGCCCCCATCAAAAATTATTGCCCATCTCTGTGTTAGGAACTAGTTTGTGCTAAACACGGCCTGATATTTCAGTAGCAAACACCAGTACGAGCCCCTCTCTCAAAGGACAGTGGTAAGCTAACTGCTATGCTAAAAGTGAAGGGAGTTTGAAGAATTCAGTTAGCGCCATCTGCCTGCCAAGAGTTATATTTTTCTACTGTAAGATTTTGTATTTTGTTCCTACCAGAGGAATACTCAAAAAATAGTTCAAATTATTTCAATCATTATTAATCATTCAATAGTTTTCAAATTTTGATGAATAAAGATAGGCACCTAAATCTAGCCACTTCTAATGAGTTCCTGATGTTCTCCCACTAACACATGAACAAACACCTTTTTTTGTATGAAGGAATGGGGTTTTGCACACACGAATGGATGAGCCTGCAAAAGGGGCTGGCCCTAGGAAGGAGGCAAGTTAGAAATTTGATCCTACCTAAGTGCACACGAGTGACGGGAATAGTGTTAAGGAAAAGAGTTAGTACCTGCAATGGCAACGGTGGCCTCACTTTCGGCCCCCTTGGCTCTGAATGTGTACTTCCCTTCGTGCTTCTCTCCCATTTTGTCAATGATCAGTTTGTGAACGGCGCCCTGCTTGACTATCTGGATCCCTGTCATGTCTGTAATCTGAAAAGAAGATTAAGGCAGGTGACAAAAGACATAGGAGATGCTTGACTAGAAGGGCGTGATTACAACAAGGTAGAAAGAGTCAGGATTCCTGACTTGTATGCTTGCAAAATGCTCTGTGATTCTTGGCAGAAACAAGTGCCGTTTTTACGTATTCCTTGGGAGGATCAGGGGAATGAATTGGTGCTTCTCAGTGGGGGAGCCACTCTGCACATGAAATCTAACTGGGTCAATATTCTGGTGTCCAGTGGATGAGGGGAAGAGGAGACCTGCTGACCCCTTTGGGAAGGATGTGAGTCCATGAGAGAGAGGGAGGAGCTGAGAAGGTTGTTCAGAAGGTGATGGAAGGGAAGGATCCAATGACTTGTTGGGCACTTGGGAGAGGAAGTTAGCTGACAAACACAGTGTGGATGTCATGCCAAAGTGATTCAACACATAAAGAAGAATGAGGTTCCATCTGAGTGAGGAAGACTTAGACCAGTTCTCATTGATCTGAACTAGCTTGCCCCTCCTTATTCTAGGTTCCTTTCCAAGGTATCTACACTGGGCCAATACTTGCAGTCCTTACTCAGGCAAAACTCCCACTACGTTTTTCCAGCTCTTCATTTTTTCTAATTACAACATAAACTCTTTACCTCTTTGCCATCCTTCAGCCAAACTCCGTCTACCTTCTCATCATTGAGGACAACACAGAGCTCTGCAGGGTTCCCAGTTGGAGCCTGTACATCAGACATGCCGCTCTTGACGGTAGCAAATCTCTCTGGAAAAAAAACCAAGCCCAGTGAGAGTAAGGAATAAGTGAATAAAGACAATGAGTAAAAATAACTTGGATTCACCGAGCGCTTCTGCACAGAATTAGCAAGGAATAAACCTCATAACACAAGGGAGTTTGGGTCAGGTGGGATAAAGAAACTAGATGCTAACTAGAACCAAACACTAGCTCCTGTTTCTAATTGTTAAGTTCAGTTTTGTGATGGGAAAAGGGACCGAGAAGCCCACTGTCAGAGGCATCTGTTGACAGAGTACTGGTGAATATGTTGATATAACACACCAGTGAGATGGGGACAACTGGAAGGGATGGATATGTCAATAGAGCCTGCGTCTGCTCAGCTTTCTGAGAAATGGGAGAAAGGATGTCTCTCTAAGAAATCTCTTTTCAGTGCACAAAGGCCATTGTGTGTTAATTCATTGCTTCTTACCTGCCAGTCTCTGGAAAGTAGAAGGAGGAGGTCTTTTGAAAGGGACATTTTTCAAATCAAATTTTTAAAAAGCCAGAGGAAAGCAGCTGAGAACTCATCAAGAAACCTGTTCACCTGAAATCTCCCCGCACCCTCATCCCCAATTTTCTGTCTGAAGAATTAGAAGAAGTTAAAATATACTCCTGACCTTCTCCCAGCTGCGAGCATGGAATGCATTCAGCCCAGCAGCTGCGGTTTATGTCATTCTAACAAGTGGCCTGTAGATGGCGCTCTTATATAAGTCTGCATTGGCCTCTTCCCTCCCTTCTCCTAAAGCCGTATTCAACCAGGCCCATTCCACAAACCCAGGGTCAGGTTAAGGCGCAGTCTCTATAGGCACATGATGGCACAGAAATTTAAGTTTTAAATTTTAAAAATTTTCTTCTGAGCCCTCATGGCTGTACAAAGATACACTGAAAACATGACCTGTGTGCCATGACCTTTGACTGAGTCTGCAGGGAGCCTGAAGAAATAGCTGTAAAAGCATGACTTGTTGCATTCATTTCAAGGGCTATAAAAGTCTTAGACATCATGCTCTGGGAGCATATGGGGGAGAGAGAGGGAAACACACGCCTAACTACTCTGGTTTGGTAAAAGGGACCGAGAAGCCCACTGTCAGAGACATTTGTCGATAGAGTACTGGTGAATATGTTGATCTATCACACCAGTGAGATGGGGACAACTGGAAGGGATGGATGTGTCAATAAAGCCTGTGTCTGCTCAGCTTCCTGAGAAATGGGAGAAAGGATCTCTCTCAAATTCCCATGGGAATTTGCATATCCTCTTTCGAAAATTCTATGTAGTCTAGACATAGCTTCTTATAGAAGACAGCATTGCGAAGGATTTTCGTTGCCACTCCACTCTGGCTCTGCAGGTGGTGGTACTGGCAGAGTCCCCTCCCCCTTGAGTCCTCTGCTCATGGGGGTGGGAGGAAGAGAACTTCTTATGGAACATCACCTAGATCACCTGGGGATGAGGAGCAGCGGTCTGAGGAAATGGTGGAGTGCCCAGGCCTGCTGTCATGTGGGGGTTCCTTGCTCCTGCCACCCCATGTACCTCCCCCACTGGTTCAGGGTCATAGTAGAGGTGAAGCAAGGCCTCCAGAGTGCACCCAGACCCTTGACTGGCCTTGTTTAAACCTGGGGTGAATACTGAGCTTCCCAATTAGCCTGCTCTTCCTGATTAGCAGGTTGGTGCACTGCCCCTTCCCTGCCACACTGTCTGGCTCTGTGGGTGGGGGAAAAGGGTGTTGTTTTTATCCATTCATTCTCTGTGCCAGTTCTTTTAAGCTAGGCTTCTAAGAGACAAAAGTTTTTATGGTAGTAAGCTGGGTATAAATCAAAGCCAATCTGCCTCCACCATTAATCACCCGAATAGGATAAAGGCCATTAAAACTCAGAAAGTGGCTCTGAAAATCTCAAATAGGGAAACAGGTGCATAAGGAGGTTGAATGATTTGCCTCAGGTCAAACAGCAAATACAATTCCCAGTAAAGACTAGAACTCAAGGGACTTGATGCCAAGTCCTCTGCTGTAACCACTAGACCTGTGTTTCTCAATCTTTTTTTTATAAAGTACTCCTTAATTACCCCCAGTACCTACAGTTTTCAGAGACACAATTTTTTTCTACCATTACAACACGTTTGTTTAAACAACTTAATCATAGCCGGGCGATGAAATTTTTGGGTGTAAAAAGTACAAAAATAATAAAGTGCTATAGAACTGAAAACAAAAATTCAATTTTCTCCAAATTTCAGTTGTGTTCACGTACTTCTCTTCCCCCCCCCACAGACTTCTCTTGGGTACCCCTAAGGGTACTCATATCACTGGTTGAGAAACACTGCACTAGACTACACAGCATGTCTGGAAGGTAGAACAGCGCAACACAATTAAAGTTTGTTTCTTTTCTCATCTCAAACCATTCTCTTGACCCAGTTGCCCTTACCTTCCACAGTTACATTGGCAGTGCTGTAGTACTCTATTGGGTCATTGTCTTGCATAGCAACCACCATGTACTCTCCTGAGTCACTCAGATCCGCATCTTCAATGATCAGCTCTGCCCTCTTCCCTTCATGCGTCATGTTGTATTTGCTAGACCTCTCAATCACCTTCCCATCTTTCATCCACTTCAGCGTCACATCTTTCGAGGTCAGCTCGCACTCCAGGCAAGCTTTCCCCTTCTCCTTGACTCGCACATTCTTCAGGTTGCTGACAAATTTAATTGGAATTCCTTGAGAAACAGGGAGGGTTAAGAGATCAGCAGTATGAAATTTCATATTCAGGGAATAATCTTAGACATCAAGACTAGAGAGGATCTGTTAGCATTGCCTCTGAAGGGTAGGAGTATGCTGCTATGGGGAAGAGAGATCCCAGACTTGGCACTTTACTGGCAAAGAGGCTGAAGCTTCTGCAGAGGACATATTTTCCTTCATGAGCATGATGCAAATTGCACTGCTGTCTGAGTAACCCTGGGAGCCTAGTGTAATAGTCTCTGGGTGGAGACTGAGACTGAAACGTGAGGGTGAAGGCCTGCTCCCATTCCTTAACTTTCTGGTGTCACCAAAAAGAAACTGGTCCTCTTCAAATACCTCTAAAACAATAATGCTGATTCTATTTCAAGACCCTTGGGAAAGACTGCAAAGCATTCTGGGATGCATCTGAGAAGAGTAGATTGAAAATGTCTGCTCAAAGCCTTGCATGGACAAGAATCACAGATATATTGGGAGGGTAAAGTGTCAGGGCCACACTAGTAGGGCGATGGACACACAGACATTAGAAAGGACTCCCGAGTGTTTTGTGGCATTGGTTACAATTTCTGCAGTACTGGTGATAGCACTAATCTTACATTTGCACAGGATCTCCAAAGAGCTTTGCAGCCTTAAACTGATGCAAAGCATGCACTGAGAGACCATCTCAGCAGCAGATTCTGAATATCATATTTTTTTTTTTGTTTTAATTGCTCCACTTTGACTGGTCTTTGTTTTTGTGTAACTGGTAAATTAAGTCTTATTAGGCTCTTGACAATGATAAACTCCTCCCTTTCCCATCAAATTTCCCTGCACATTTGCCCTCTGTGTTTTAAATCAGATCAGTTTGACACTGATAATATCCATGCACTAAGGAAGCGTGCCTTCTAACTTATGGTAACACTAATGAGAGATTTCTTTTAAAATTCCCTACAGTCTATGAAATCCACAATAGAAGAGGATAGTCTTTGTCCCCTTCAGTGACTGCTTGTGGCTGGGTGTGCACTCACCACTTTGGCACCTCTGACTGGTCACCCAGGAAGGTCACCCAGGAATTTGCTCCTTCAGCCCTGGAGCGCCCCCTTTCAGCCAGTCTCTCACTCATAGTTACCTACATGCTCCACCTCTGGGTACTGCCAGAGTGCCCTCACTCCAGGATCCTTCCCTTCTAGGAATCCCCAACCTCCCTATGCTCACATGGCCTCAATGACCCACTGCCAGTCATCATCTAGCCCCTTACTTCAGGGGCAACTGCAGTCTGAAATGGCCACTCACCAATGGCAAGGGGGTGTGGACCTGATGCCTCTGCCTCTTCTGGCTGCCTCGCTGCAGCCTTAGTACCCTCAGGCCTTGCTTCAGGCCCTGCAGCCTGGGATCTTGCCTGGCCAGAGCTCCCCTAGCTCTGCCTGCCTTTCCCCAGCCCTGCTCTAACTTCAGCCCTAGTATTCTCAGGCCCTGGAGCCTGGGAGTAATGTCAGGCCAGAGCTCCCCAACACTGCCCTGTCTCAGGAAGCCTCCAAGCTTCCTTAGCAGCTTGGTTCTCTCTCTCTCTCTCTCTCTCTCTCTCTCTCTCTCTCTCTCTTCTCTTCTCTCCTCTCCTCTCCTCTCCTCTCCTCTCCTCTCCTCCCTTTAGCTAGAGCAAGACTGACTTCCTTCATCCTGTAGCCTGGTTTATATAGCCCCAGCTGGGCCCTTACTGGCTAATTCCTGCCACAGCTGTGGGGCTTTGCTCTCAAACCTTCTCTCAGGGCTGGGTTTTACCTTTAAAGGGCCCGTGCAGGGCAGACGCCCCATCACACTGGCCCACAAAAACGACTGATAAGTCTGCTTCTACTTTCCACAAATGGAGTTCACGGTGACTTCTGGCTCATTAGGTCCCCATTCAAATGGATCTGTGAAGGGTTTGATTATATACATGCTGCTCAGGCAACTAAAATGATTAGAGATTTGGAACGGGTCCCATATGAGAAGAGATTAAAGAGACTGGGACTTTTCAGCTTGTAAAAGAGGAGACTAAGGGGGGATATGAGAGAGGTCTATAAAATCATGAGTGGTGTGGAGAAAGTGAATACAGGCAGTCCCTGGGTTACGTACAAGATAGGGACTGTAGGTTTGTTCTTATGTTGAATCTGTATGTAAGTCGGAACTGGCATCCAGATTCAGCCGCTGCTGAAACTGACCAGCGGCTGACTACAGGAAGCTCGAGGCAGAGTTGCTCTGCCCCGGGCTTCCTGGAATCAGCCGCTGATCAGTTTCAACAGGCTGAATCTGGACGCCAGTTCTTACATACAGATTCAACTTAAGAACCCCAGGCGTCCCCAAGTCAGCTGCTGCTGAAACTGATCAGCGGCTGATTCCAGGAAGCCTGGGGCAGAGCAACTCTGCCTCGGGCTTCCTGTAGTCAGCGCTGGTCAGTTTCAGCAGCGGCTGACTTGGGGACGCCTGGGGCAGAGCAGCTTGGGTGCTGCTGGGTTGCTCCAGTAGCGCCGCTCCTCGGCGCTACTGGACCAACCCAGCAGCACCCAAGCTGCTCTGCCCCAGGCATTCTGATTCAGCCGCTGCTGAAACTGACCAGCAGTGGCTGAATCAGGACGCCTGGGGCAGAGCAGCTGGGGTGCTGCCGGGTTGGTCCAGTAGCGCCCAGAGCGGCACGACGGGACCAATCGGCAGTGCCCCAGCTGCTGTACCACAGGCGTCCGGAGCAAAGCCGTGGAGCACGGGGGCAGCGGGACAGCCCAAACACGCCGCGGCTGTCCTGCTGCCCGCGTGCTCTGCGGCTTTGCTCCCCGTCTCCCTGGTCTGCTGGAGACCAGCAGACCAGGGAGACGGGGAGCAAAGCCTCTGAGGACGCCGGCAGCGGGACAGCCGCGGCGCGTCCGGGCTGTCCGCTGCCCGTGTGTTCCGCGGCTTTGCTCCACGTCTCCCCAGACCAGGGAGATGGGGAGCAAAGCTGGGGAGCATGTGGGCAGCGGACAGCCCGGACGCGCCGTGGCTGTCCCGCTGCCGGCGTCCTCAGAGGCTTTGCGCCCCATCTCCCTGGTCTGTTGGTCTCCAGCAGACCAGGGAGACACGGAGCAAACCCTGTTCGTAACTGCGGATCCGACATAAGTCGGATCCGCGTAACTCGGGGACTGCCTGTAAGGAAAAGTTATTACTTGTTCCCATAATACAAGAACTAGGAGCCACCAAATGAAACTAATGGGCAGCAGGTTTAAAACAAATAAAAGGAAGTTCTTCTTCATATAGCGCGTAGTCAATCTGTGGAACTCCTTGCCTGAGGAGGTTGTAAAGGCTAGGATTATAACCGGGTTTAAAAGAGAACTAGATAAATTCATGGAGGTTAAGTCCATAAATGGCTATTAGCCAGTATGGGTAAGGAATGGTGTCCCTAGCTCCAGTTTGTCAGAGGGTGGAGATGGATGGCAGGAGAGAGATCGCTTGATCATTACCTGTTCAATTCACTCCCTCTGGGGCACCTGGTATTGGCCACTGTCGGCAGACAGGGTACTGGGCTGGATGGACCTTTGGTCTGACCCAGTATGGCCATTCCTATGTTCTTAAGCGTCCCTACATCACTTACGCTCAATGAAGAGTGGTGCTTTCTGCACCAGATCCCCAGCCTGGGCACTAAACTCTCCAATGTCGCTGGGCCGAACATCCTTAATTTTCAACGTGTGGGTCAATCCATCGTCAGATGTGATGATTTCAAACTTGTCGTCCCGCTTCAGATCCTTCCCATTGAACTTCCAGGTGAAATTGGGCACTTTTTTGGAGAGGCGGATTTCAAACACTGCTGTCTGCCTTTCTGTCACTTTCACTGGCTTCAGTTCTGCCAGGAACTTCAGGGGCTCATCTGTGAAGATATTGACAGACACACAGTCATGCTAACAAGTTTAAATTCGTTCCTAAGGGTAAAGAATTTTCCTACATTATGCAAAGCCAGATCCTCAGCTGAATCCATTAACATTAAGGCTGTGTCTACACTGGTGCAATCTTGCGCAAAAGCGGCCGTCAGACAGGATACTGGGCTAGATGGACCTTTGGTCTGACCCAGTACGGCTATTCTTATGTTCTTATGAAAGCTTTCCCACAAAACTGAGCACCAGTGCGCTCACACCAGTACGCTCGCACCAGTGCGCACACTGCTTCTCTGGCCAGTTCTTCTGCCTTACTCCTATTCTTCCCCCTACCCCCACCCCGTATTCTAGTCACAATAAAACAAATGGCCTCCAGTCATGTAGCCAAGATCCAGAAACCTTCCTGGAGTCTGTTTTTCATCTGTCGCCAGCTGCTAAGCAGAGACACAGCAGTCAGGTCGGACACCGCTGATGCTGCCAGATCAGATACAGAGCAGTTCCATGATCACTCTATGGTCTAAAAGGAGGAGTCTGTCACCTGTGGCAAATTTGCACAGAATACCCCCGGCCAAATCCATCTACTTGCATTTGCCAGGCCATTTTACCATCATGAATAAAGAATGAGAACAGGAGGATCTTATTCTTCATGTGGTCCCATTGAAAACAAATAGCAAAATAAGATGCGTCCCAATAGGGATGTTAAAATGTGTGAAATTAAGTAACCATGGAACCGCTGAAAATTTCAGCCATTCCATGGGGTGTCAGTCAGCTCCCCAGGAGCCGGAGCGCATGGGGAGCCAGTTTTTAAGCCAGCTTCCCACGTGTACCGGAACCTGCATGTAACTGTGAACAGTGACTGATGACCCTAGGCACATCCGTTAACTGTTTACATGGTTACACGTTCAGATCCCTCCTTCCCCACATGAGTAATAGTGACAGAACATGTCCCAAGGAGATGGGCCAGCTACAACAGAAATAGTTGGCAGAAGTGGGGAATAGAAAGAGAATTGTGTGTAAGCGAGGTGACAGCCTCACCTTTGTCTACACCTGATGATTTGGGCTGTAATTTAAAGCAGGGGTCCATTATGTCCTGAGAAATTGCAACCACCCACTTGTCCTGCAACTGTAAGGACTAGCAGTGGAGAAAGGTCTCCCATCTTCTTTAGCCATGCACACCCCCCTCTATTCCTGGTGACACTGTGTAAGCTTAGTTCACTTCCATTAAAAGGATACGACCAAGGCGTTTTTCATCATTTACACCTTTCCCCCTACACTCTGCTGATTCATATCCCAGTCAATCCTATTAGCGTCGGTGGGGAATTTGCCCTATTGTGCATAATAATCAGGCTTCATGCTGAAATCTGCCATTTCTGACGTACATCCCTTGTTCATATGTGCACAGTGGCTATTGTGAGGTTGATCATGACATGCACAGTAGTGCTTTTCTGTTTCAGGATAGAAAGACCAGTGAGTCATGGTTGTTGTAGATAGACAGATAGCTAGATAGATAGCTAGATAGATAGATAGCTAGATAGATAGATAGCTAGATAGATAGATAGATAGATAGATTCCAATTTGACTCACCAACCTCGACAATGTCCTTTTAAGGATGACTCTTCAGGTTTGTCATAGTGTACGCACTTACTATGCATGTAAAAATTAAAAAAATTACCTATCACTTTCAGTTGTGCTGAGAGTTTCTTGTCAGCTACTACGAGACTGTAGGTGTCCAGATCTTTTTCATTCACATTTAAGATGTACAGCATATGCTTTGTTCCCATCTGCTTAATCTCATATTTTCCTAGACAGTACTGAATTCGCAAGGGTTCGTTACCCTGGAAAGGAGAACATTTACTTTTTTGACAACATTGCACCTTTGAAAGGCTCTTCCAAGATACACAGATGCATGCAGAATATGTACCATACCAGGTGCAAAGGGCTTATCCAAAAGCTTAGCCAGCAATGGGGCTGCACTATAAACCCGACAATAACCGTCCTCGTTCTAGGTGCCCACTGACCAATTGCAGATAGAAAGCGGTGACCAGGAATGATGCTTTGCCCAGGCAGGTCAGCCTTTCAGAGGCTGTTACAGGCTTTTAGAAAAATACATCACATAGCACTGAGAGGGGTAATTATTGTGACCAAGAAAATGGCACTGTAACTAAATAGGGGGATAATCTCCAAAATAATTATCCCATCCGATAAATTGAGAGCTTTCCTATGGAAGAAGCTGTCCTGATCACACGGCTATGTAATGGCCCAAATCCTGCAGTCCTTACTCAGGGCTATAATCAGATTCTCTATTCCCACTGTAGCTTCCTTTGTGAACCGTCTCACTGAAATCAGTGTAGTGACTGGCCAAGTACGATTCAATGTGAAAAAGGATGCCAAAAATGAGGTCCTTCATTATTGCATAGTCCTTAGTTGGCCCTGACTTTGCTGTGGTTTTATGCCGATTGTGTAAAACACCAGGGCTACGTCTACACTGGCACCCTTTTCCAGAAATGCTTAAAACGGAAAAGTTTTCCATTACAAGTATTTCCGGAAAAAGCACGTCTACATTGGCAGGATGCTTTTCCGGAAAAGCGCTTTTTCTGGAAAAGCGTCTGTGGCCAATGTAGACGCACTTTTCCGGAAAAAAGCCCCGATCGTCATTTTCGCGATCGGGGCTTTTTTGCAGAAAAGACTACTGTGCTGTCTACACTGGCCCTTTTCCGAAATAGTTTTTCCGGAAAAGGACTTTTGCCCGAATGGGAGCAGCATAGTTTTTCCGGAAAAGCACTGACAATTTTACAGTAGATCGTCATTGCTTTTCCGGAAAAGCAAGCGGCCAGTGTAGACAGCTTGCAGCTTATTCTGGAAAAGCAGCTGCTTTTCCAGAATAAGTGGCCCAGTGTAGACACAGCCCAGGAGTTGGCCTATCGTGATTGCAGGCAAAATAAACAGAGATTCAGCAGGTGGAGGCAGGGCTAGACTTTGCCAGGCCCTCGGCAATCTGGGAAGGAGGGGATGGCTCGGCACCAGGCACCCACAGGACCTTGGGCAAAAAGGATGAGGTTAGGGACTAGCCTTCCATAACCAGACCTCAGCACCGCCCGGACCATACTGCACAGAGCTCTGGTGTTGATTTAAAGGGCCCACTGCTCCTGCCACTGCTGTTGCCATGGTAGTGGTAATGGTGGCCCGGAGCCCTGGGCACTTTTAAAGTGCCGGGCCCTGGAGCAACTGCCCCCTCCCCACCCACCTGCAGCCCTGGTTGGAGAGATTAGTAAAAAAAATTTAAAAAGAAACCAAATAGGGGAATCTGTGCTAGAGGGATTCTTTGCCAAAGGTGGAACAGTCCAATGTCTTTACCTAAAGCAAAAGGAAGGAGTAGGCCTAGTCAGACATCCTCAAACAGCCTGTCAGACATTCTTGACTCTCTTAAAAACTCACAAGTGCACTTGCAGCTTTAACAGCTAAGCCCTCCGTTAAGTAATGCTGACCTATTGAATCTCAGTCCCTCCACCTATTTTAGTCAAGCCAAACAGAATGCAGGAGGTTACCTTATACCATGTCATCTTAGTATTGGGGTCCTTCAGTTCCAGAATGGTTTCAAATACAGCTGTGGAATCCACTTTAGCGGAGACATCCTCAAGTGGTTTCAGAACCTTGACTGCCTGCAAGAACAAGAAATAAAACAGGAATCGGTATTGCCTCCTACAGCTCCAAGTAGACTGGATCTTTGCTCCCACTAATAATAGATATTTTTACTATTATTTTTATTGAGCACTAGTTCTTGGGAATTTGTTACATTCAAAAAGCAACACTGTTTCCATGTTCTGGACGTTTGGCGTTTTTGGTGCATGTAGACAGCAAGGATGACCTTGGATTAAGGCATCTGAGTATGAACACAGAAAGGCTAGGTTCAATTCTGCTATGGCCACAGACTTCCTGTATGACCTTGGGCACATCACTTAATTTTCATATGTGTGTCAGTTCTCTGTCTGCAAATGGGATATTAATATGCCCCCTGTCTCCCTTCTCTATTTGGATGATAATTCTTTAGAGCATGGACTATGTTTTACAGCACCTCGTACAATAGGGATCTGATTGTGGATGGAATCTTTAGGTGCTGTTATAATATAAAGAATAAACACCAGTACAGTAAAGCAGGCTCTGCCTGGCACTTCTGGCTGAACAAGTGGAGGCTTTTGTTACAAAGAGAATTCTTTTTACAACACTCATTATTTTCTAAGGGGTTGAAGGCACATTCCCCTCGCTGAATTTCAATGGGACTTGGACACCTAATAACTTTAGGCTCCTTTGAAAATCCAAGCCAGAGGACCAGTCACAAAACTTGGATATGGATTAAGTTCTGGATTTTGAACTGCCGCTTCCCCTGCTAATTTGTTTGGATCTTGATTTTCTTCCAGGCCCATGTCTAATGAAATCCTTTTCTCCTCTGCTTACAGCTGACTCTCTGGAAAGTGTTTAGCGATGCTGCCTCTGAAGGCCATTACTTTATGTAGTGTACTTTGTGCGTAGGCGTGTTGTTCATTATAGACACAAAAATAGAAATGTATGTTCAAGGTGTTTTGAAAGCTGACGGCATTACTAACCTCAACCTCCACTTTTTTCTTCATCTCCTTTAGCTTCTTGAGGAGCCCACGGAAGTCAGTGAAACCGTATTCCATGCAGACCTTCTCAAAGTCCTTTTTCGGCACCTTGGAGAGGATCTCAAGCATTTCCTTCTCATCAACCACCTTCATTTTCTTCTTTGGAGCAGGAGGGCCCCTGCGCACAGACCCCCATATAATTCAGGGCATATTTTATAGCAATAAAAGCTCCACTCATCTCTCCAGCACTGGATGTAATGGGGTCCCTGCCTCCGGAAGCTGTAGGCCCAGACTTCCCATTGGCAAGATTTCAAACAAGAATGGGGCTCCCCCACCCTTTGTGGGAAAAGAGGACGTGATATTCATTTTCCCCACTGCTGGATGGAGGGACGGTACAATCACCAGCATCACTGTCAGAGAATCTACTGGGAGTTGCCTTTTCCTCTAGTCTGGTGCCTGGGGGAAGGCGGGAGGATAGGGAGGGGCAGAGAGTGGGCTGACCTGTGAGTTACTGAGTCTCAACATGACAGTGTCAAAACTGGGAGCCATGAGCACTACACTGCTTGTACCTCAAGTGGGGTTCTGCTATGTAGGAATGGCCTAGTGCCTCTCAGGGTGCGTCTACACGGCACCCATAGCTCGAAATAAGCAACACAATATAAGCTACGAAAATTGAATAGCTTATTTCCAGTCAATTTCTAAATAACTTATTTCGAAATGTGGCACTGTCTACACAGCTCTTATTTCTAAATAAATCGCTATTCCGAAATGTCTCTTACTACTTGTGGAATGAGGTTTAGAGGGACATTGGAATAGCAAGCCTGTTATATTTTGAAATAATGAGCATGCTCAAAAGGGGGAGGGATAGCTCAGTGGTTTGAGCATTGGCCTGCTAAGCCCAGGGCTGTGAGTTCAATTCTTGAGGGGACTATTTAGGGATCTGGAGCAAATCTGTCAGGGATGGTACTTGGTCCTGCTATGAGGGCAGGGGACTGGACTTGACTTGATAACCTCTCAAGGTCCCTTCTAGTTCTATGACATAGGTACCATAATTAATTAAATAGCTATTTCAGGATATCTCCAGTATCCCAAAATAGCACTGCAGTGTAGACTTAGCCTCAGTATGCACCTGTTCATCTTATTCACATAATACATAAATCCACCAGAGATAGAACTTCTCACCTCTTTTTAAGCATTTTTTTGAAATCCAATTTTTCTTGACCTGGAAAAAAAATGCCAAAGCAAACAACTGTATTGATTCAGCTGAAGCACAATAATACACAGCGACACCTTGAGAGATTACTTAGGTTTGACTCTCTGCAGGCTAAGGGACCAGTCCTGCAGCAGGTCTCAAAAGCGGATGAACAGACCAAGACATGAAAAACCACACAGGGAGGTTTGAGCACCATCCTAACCCTGTGCTACAAAGCAATGAGAGTATGTCTACACTACAAAGTTAATTTGAACTAACAGTCGTTAGTTCGAATTAACTTTAATAACAGCTATATATACAAACTGCTAGTTTGAATTGAAATCGAACTAGCGGAGCGCTTAATTCGAACTAGGTAAACCTCATTCTACGAGGACTAACGCCTAGTTCGAATTAAGTAGTTCGAATTATGGGCTGTGTAGTCACTTAATTCGAACTAGTTGGAGGCTAGCCCTTCCCAGGTTGCCCTGGTGGCCACTCTGGGCCAAACCAGGGAAACTTTTCTGCCCCCCCTTCCGGCCCCGGAGCCCTTAAAGGGCCACGGTCTGGCTACAGTGCTTGTGCCAGTTGCAAGCCTGCCAGCACCCAGCCAGCAGACCCTGCACCTGGCACGGCATGAGCCAGCCACCTGCTGCCACCCAGCCCTCCGCCTCTTCCCAGGACCAGGCTGGCGGCTCCCAGGAGCCTGCCCAGGGCCGCAAGAGGCAGGCGCTTGCCTGGTCTAGTGTGGAGATCGTGGACCTCATCGAGGTTTGGGGGGAGGCCTCCAACATCCACGACCTCCGCACTAGGCACAGGAATACGGCCGTCTAGGGCAGGATTGCTGCCAGCCTGGCCACCAAAGGCCACATGTGAACCCAGGAGCAGGTTTGCATGAAAATCAAGTTGGTCCATTGAGACCCCCAACCCCGAGCCCTGAGCTTAGAACATAAGAACGGCTGTACTGGGTCAGACCAAAGGTCCATCTAGCCCAGTAGCCTGTCTGCTGACAGTGGCCAGCACCAGGTACCCCGGAGGGGATGGACCGAAGACAATGACCAAGCCATTTGTCTCGTGCCATCCATTTCCAGCCTTCCACAAACAGAGACCAGGGACACCGTTCCTACCCCCTGGCTAATAGCACTCCATGGACCCAATCTCCATGACTTTATCTAACTTCTCTTTAAACTCTGTTATAGTTCTAGCCTTCACAGCCTTCTGTGGCAAGGAGTTCCACAGGTTGACTATGTGCTGTGTGAAGAAGAACTTTCGCTTATTAGTTTTAAATCTGCTGCCCATTAATTTCATTTGGTGTCCTCTAGTCCTTATATTATGGGAACTAATGAAGAACTTTTCTTTATTCACCCCCTTCACACCACTCATGATTTTATAGACCTCTATCATATCCCCCCTCAGTCTCCTCTTTTCTAAACTGAAAAGTCCCAGTCTCTTTAGCCTCTCTTCATATGGGACCTGTTCCAAAGCCCTAATCATTTTAGTTGCCATTTTCGGAACCCTTTCAAAGGCCAAAATATCTTTTTTGAAGTGAGGAGACCACATCTGTACACAGTACTGAAGATACGGCATACCATAGTTTTATATTTCCCCTCCTCCTTCTTCTCCTGGCTTCCCCCTTCCAGCTCCATCCTCCCAAGTTTCCCCCTCCCCTCTCCCACCCTCTCTCTTCCCCTCTCCCACTTCCTTTTCCCACTCTCCCCAGAGGTTCATCCCCCCCCCCCAGTTTTGTTAAATAAAGAGATTTTCTATTTTTGAACACACGTGTCCTTTATTTTTTACGTCAGGAAGGGGGGCTAGGGAGGGGTAAGTGGAAGGAGGTAAGGGAGGAATGGGGTACGAGCCCCCGATGGGGAGGACTGGGGTGGCTCTGTGGGCTCCTCGGGGTGGAAGCTCTCCTGCAGGGCCTCCTGGATCCTGACAGCCCCCCGATTGACCCTCCCGGATGGCAGTCTGTGGCAAGTGCAGCCGGGCTGATGGCCGAGTGCTGTGATGTGCCGAGTGAGGGCACTCAGGGCACTCCAAGACAGGACTGCTTTGCCATTCCTCATCAAAGTAGACAAGCAAGCGGGGAACCCTGAGAACTGTCTGTCTGGGGTGGGAGTTGGGTCCCTTTAAGCACAGCCCTCAGCTAGCCTGAGGCAGCAGGCCCACAGTCTAAGTCCTAACCTGATGCCCTGCCGGCACTGGTTCCGGCCATCCTTAACTTCGGTTCAGGGTCTACTCAATGTGGACATGGTATTTCGAATTAGCAAAACGCTAATTCGAATTAGTTTTTAGGCCTAGATGCACTAATTCGAATTAGCTTAGTTCAAATTAACTAATTCGAATTAGTGCTGTAGTGTAGACATACCCAGATTGACAGCAGCTGTCTACAAGTCTGCAGTATAAGGCATGAAATGGGCTGTTAATATGGAACTAGGTGGACCCTCTAATCAAACTGTGTATTGGAGGGGAAATGCGGTTGGTCCTCTGACGACATGACCGTACAGCCTTTCCTGAGGTGAAAAGCCCTGTGGAAATCACAGCTGAGTGGGAAATGCTTGGCTCTTACTAGTGCCGGCAGCGTGTGCTATTGTCAGGGCTCTGGGGCTACTACCTCTCCTTTGTGCATCTTGACAAGCCAACATGAGAATAAAATGGAATTAACCAACAATCCTGTGTCACACTGACCCTTGGGGAAGGGAGGAGCCAAGATGAGTGACAAACTCCATCTCAAACCTACAACTCCCACGTGACGGTGTGAGATGTTCGCCATGGAAACGCTGGCTTCTCACAGGTAATGGCCAGTAATCATCACTTTTCCACTTCCCAAACATGGTGGAGAAATTATCATCCTCATTAGTAAACAAAAGGAACAAAGGAAGATGGTGACAAGTAAAAAAGGTCCCAGTGCAGCACACAGGAACATGTCAGGGTGAGGTGGTGAAGGAGGAGGAGGTTTAAAGGTGCACCTGGTGGCCCAAGAGGACAGTGCTTGAGGTGAAATTCCCTCTAGTTCAGAGCACCTGCACAAGGCCTCCGCACCACCCCAAGCCTTCTTAGACCTTGTGGGACCCTGTGGGTGTGTCTAAATTACATGCCTCCGTCGACGAAGGCATGTAGATTAGCCAGATCGGCAGAGGGAAATGAAGCCGCGATTAAAATAATCGCGGCTTCATTTAAATTTAAATGGCTGCCCCGCTCTGCCGATCAGCTGTTTGTCGGCAGATCGGGGCAGTCTGGATGCGACGCGCCGACAAAGAAGCCTTTCTTGATCGGCACAGGTATGCCTCGTGAAACCAGGTTTACCTGTGCCGATCAAGAAAGGCTTCTTTGTCGGCGCGTCGCATCTAGACTGCCCTGATCTGCCGACAAACAGCTGATCGGCAGAGCGGGGCAGCCATTTAAATTTAAATGAAGCCGCGATTATTTTAATCGCGGCTTCATTTCCCTCTGCCGATCTGGCTAATCTACATGCCTCCGTCGACAGAGGCATGTAGTTTAGACGTACCCTGTATGTGGGGTGAATCTCACTCATGCTCCAAGAGTGAGGATGGTCCAGTGGTTAGAAGACCAGCTGCAAGCTCAGGAAATCCAATTTCAGTTTCCTGCTTCACCACGGACTTCTTGTGTGACCTCGGGCAGGACACTTAGTCTCTTTATATCTCAGTTTTCTATCTGTGAAATGAGGGTAATAGCATTTCCCTACCTCTTGAGAATACTGCAGGGATAAATGCACCATAGATTGTGAGGCACGCAGACAATATGATAATGGCGGGGGAGGAAGTATTACAGATAGAAATATTAAAATGGTCAAATATCCTGATTTTATCACTACATCTTGACTACTACAGTCATTACATCTTGTGTAAATAAAAATTAGCATGCTAGGGCAGCTTTTCCCCCCTCCTGGTAGAGAAAAATTACTTGGAACTAAGCATTTGCCTCATTCACCAAGATTCCTAAAAGGAGCTAACTTGATCCTTCCAAATCTCATTCTTAATTCACCTCATTATTAATCAAGCTGGACCCCAGGCACTTACTTTCAGTCACAATCAAGGACACGGTGTAGATGATATCAGCATGATCATTGGATGCGATGCACTTGTAGTTATCAGCATCATCTGAGGCGAGGGACTCCAGCTGGAAGAAGAAACACATGGCCACAGAGGCCCATCAACCAGCTCCAAATGCTACCAGAAGGGTTAGTGGCTCAAATGTATTAAAGTGGACTCAGGAAATCCACCATGTATTTATTTTAAATGCTGTGTTTCCAGAAGTTTATGGAATCATCTGTTGAAAATAGAAACACTTGAGGGAGAAATTTGGAGCCCGATCCTGCAACTCCTACTCCAGGGGTTAAGGAAATGAAGCACTTAGTGGGCTGATCCAAAACCCACTGAAGGCAGTGGGGCGGGGGTGTCAAATGATCTTTGAGGATCTGGGTTAGGGAGTCCTTACATTGATTTCAATAGGCTCTAGATCAAGCCCTAGATTTAGAGATTCTTGGTCTGAAATGGGATATATTCTCAGCATAAATAGTTGAGTTTCTTTCCGTGATCTGTCCTTCAGGCTGGCCCTCTGCATGGAGGTGAATATAACCCAAAACATGCATTACTAGATAGAGAGCATTCAACAAAGAACAGGGCAGCTATCAGGCACTGGGTGTGAGGCCCATGGAACAGATGGGTTTTCATGAGGGAGCTTTCTGGAGGAGGACAGGGAAGGAACGTGGCATGCAGCAGGCAGGCTGGGGAGCATAAAGGACTGCCTGAAAGAGGACATGAGCTCGGATAAGGTCAAGGACAGAGCAGATGGGAGCGATGAAGGAAGGTGGGCGTAAGGGCAGACCTTTTACTGCTAATCACCCTCAATTCGATATAGGGCTAAAATGGGACTTCAGTTCTCCATCAGCGTAGCATCATCATTTCCACCACAGTAGAGCTTGGAAACCACAATGAAAAATCAGGGCCCATTGTGGTAGGCACTGTACAAACAAGTAGAAAATGGTCTGGGCTTATATCGAGGCCCTGGGCTCCATACGGGGCCGAATACCATCACCTGTACATCACGCAATACCCCCAGATACTACAGCAGGACTATGGCAACCTGCAATCTCTTAGGCCATTGCTGAAGAACACAGTGGTATTTTTTTATAGAGACAATGATAATATAATCAAGTACGAGCCAAAAATAGTGAAAGACATGCATTACCTTCAGCACATACTCCTTATTGATACTATCAAAAAACACTTTTGAACCTTCTTTTATTGGTATTCCACTTTCTCTTTTCCATGTTACAGTGGGCTTGGGGGTCCCTTTCACTTTAGCTCGAAATATTGCTTTGTCACCTGAAATTAAAGGAGGAGAAACACTACAGTGAGGAATGAAAAAAGGAACAACTTTTGTCCATTATACAGTTTCTCTACACTCGCTTTCATTACTTGGGGCCACCTTAACTGTATAATCTCTTCTCCTTTTTGGAAAAGCTCAGATGAATGTAGCTCTATTGATTCCAGGGAAGTTATATTTTGGCTTATACGGGCTCACTAAAAGTGATCTGCACTTTTAGGAAAAGGTAAAAATGGGACCGTCCCCTTTTTGTGCAAGATGAGCACCGAAGACTCAAAAAGTCTTTCTTTCTGTTACACATTAGATAGTTAAATCTTGTATACTCCACTTTTCCTGGAAGACTTTATGGATGACTGGAGAACTTATTTATTTACACATTTATTTACAAGAGGCACGTTCTTCTGGCTTTACTTAGGCAGAACATCCCCAGATGGGAGGGTTGCCTAAGGAAGGTGAGCATAATTTGGATCTCACTAAAGAATCATCTACACCTTTGAAGTCAATGGGAGTTTTGCCATCAATTTCAATATGTGCAGGGCAAGGCCCTAAAAATAAATAGTTGATATATGCCTCATGAAACAGATGAGTACACATGACAGTCATTTGCAAATGAAACCAGCCATTTGCATGCATAGTTACCCATTTTGTGCGTTCAACTACATGTTTTCCACACGCAATGCCCTTTCTGCACTCACACATGCAGGTTTGACATGCTCCTTTAAGGCACCTGTTTTGAAACCCAATATCTTTCCTGTCCTGGTTATGAGATGATTTTTCAGTGGCATGGAGTTCTGCTTACCCTCAGCTGCTGTCAGTGGATGAGGCTTCTCCACAAATTCAGGAATGCTTTCTCCTAATGGGATCTCAAAAGAGCGTGTCACCATGCTGAAGGACTCCACAGTGACAGAAGATTTCCTTGACTTAATTTCCTCTGTTAGAAGAAAAATGTTAGTCCGGAGGAACAGAAATGTGGCTTTCAAGGTATTTGTTTGTTGTGGGGAAAGATCCTTCAATGGCTCAGTGCATAGGGCACAAGCCTGGAGGACTTGAGACCAGGTTCAATTGGACAAGTAGCATAGTTTCTCTGAAACTTAGCTCCCAATTTATAAAATGGGGATATTATCAATTCCCTACCTCACAGGGGTTGTTGTGAAGATAAAAAAAATATGACAGATTGTGAGGCAAATCCGTATTATGAGAATGAAGGCTATTTAAGTACCTTAACTAGAAAACCTGCTTTTCAAATGTTTCAATAATTGTAGTTGTCATGAATTTTGCATTGGGTTTTAACCTCCTAAGACCTGTTTTCTGCCTGTGGTATCTAGCCTGGACCATGGACTGATTTGGATCAACCATCCTATTCCATACACTCAGAAATGCAAGCATTACAAGGCAAAGTGACTCTTTATGTTAGCCAGATTTATAATCTAAAAGCCATGACAACACCCTTTGAGGTGGCATTCACTTCCAGAGACTGAAATGGTACTTGCCTCCCACAATCCTGGTGGTCTGGGATGTATGCTGCATCTCGGAGCTAGAGCTGGAGCTAGAGCTAGAGACTTTAATGGAGGTATGTTGCTGGACCATAGTTTCCCTTTTCATGATTCTGGTCGCCATGATGAAAATATCTTGACTTCTGCACTTCTCAGTATGTGTGAGAACTTGGGTAGGGGGAAAGGGAAGACAGAATGGAATTCAGAAAAAAAAAAAAACCCTGGTTGATTCACTCAGACTTAAGGCTTTGCAGTGCCATTTCTGCAGTTGGGTGTTTTTCAGTAAGTTTCTGTGGGGGACTATCACAGAAGAACAATTTCAACATGTATCATCCCAAAGGCTAAGCCTAAGAATTGAAAATGTTCCCATCATGTCGCCATTTTGAAATTTCACTAGCCCGAGCTCATTGCCGTGCGGCTACACGCAACAGTGACACGTTAATTCGAACTAAGTCCTTGTTAATTCGAACTAATTCAAACTAAGCAATTAAGTTACTCCTCGTGGAATGAGGACTTAGTTCAAATTAACGTGTCACTGCTCCCTTCTCTCCTCCCAAATGTAGAATTGCTTCTCCCTCCAAAGTCCCTTTGTTTAACCCAAAAAAGCAAGTGACGACTTTTCTATAAATAAAAATGACACTGCTTAGTATTTGCTACTTTATACAGAGCTTTTTACCATCTTGCTTTCTAGTAGGACCAATTTCAAGGGCCCAAGATATCAGACTTTAGAGATATGTCATTTGCTATCATATATTGCTGCCTATCATCAGGGGTCAATTTGTACCTAGGTTTCTGAGCAAGGAAGACTAAAAATGACAGTGTAGACAAATCATTTAGGGACAGAAATAAATCATGGGGAACATAAATAAATTGGATGACCCACATCACACAGAGTTGATTTTTACCCATTCTTTCTAATGTAGTTACTACACCATAATTATGATGATGATATCGTATTAAATATCTGCAAGTAAAGTTGGGTCTTGAGAAATGGATGCTCAACACAAAGTATATGTGACAGAGATTTGGTGTCAAGAATGGTAATTTTGTGACAGTCACTGAAGATCAAGATGAAAAGTTGTCTAGTTCAACCTCTAGCTAGTGTAGGATTATTCCCTTCAGTAAACTTTCGAAAGCTTTTGAAAGCCTGGTTTTAAAATGCCTCGAACAATGGTGCTTCAAGGTGTTATTTCCTGAGGCTTCTGATTTTTAATGGC
This sequence comes from Pelodiscus sinensis, assembly GCF_049634645.1. Lineage (NCBI taxonomy): Eukaryota > Metazoa > Chordata > Testudines > Trionychidae > Pelodiscus > Pelodiscus sinensis. Next base: position 113,683,933 of record NC_134714.1, read on the forward strand.
CAATTTTCCCACCTCAAAACAATGAACAAAACAAAAATTAAAATAAAGCTAAGCATGTCAGACAACTCTTCACCACCCAGCTACTCATAGCTAAGACATTTGCAGGATATCTAGTACATCAACATGACAGGCAATATTTGTTCATGTAAAGCAGGGGTGGAGAACCTCAGGCCTGTGGGATGGATGTGGCCCCCGGTTTGCCTGGATCTGGCTCCCAAGGCTTAGAATCCCCCCCCCCCCAGCATTGTGGAGCCCGTGCTGGTGGTCCAGCACCCCTGCTACCCCTTGTAGGGCTGGAGCACACAAAATCTACTAGGCTGGGACTCCTAGGCTCTGGTGTATGAAGGGAATATGGGGAGTGTCTTTCTCCTTCTCAGTCAGGGGCCACAGTGAAGGTTTTTCACTCGTGTGGGGCCCCTGACTGATTTTTCTGTGGGTCAGTGGCCCCCAACCCAAAAAAAGATTCCCCTTCCTTGATGTAAAGTTTACCTTCTCTTCGAGCTTCAAGATCCTGGTTGAGCCTTCCAATGAATTTTCAGACCATGAGTGGATCCTTCTGTATTCTTTGGCTGATGTGAAGTACTGCACAGAGTTGCAATCTCAGGAAGACAGCTGGGTCCCTCAGCACAGGACAAATATGGATCTAAGTAGTTCAAACTTTAAATACATACTGGCCTCTTGTGGGCTATGTAGTTACATCCATTACACTGACTTCAGCAGTTTCACGTGCTTGGAGGAATGGGATGATAAAATCTGAAGGGCAATGATGACTATATAATAAGAATAACCCCTCTGAAGGTCAAAGATATGGCTGCTTGAAGCTTTTCTCAAGATATGGCAGGGTGGGATTCCAAGGTCTTGACCAAGCTCTGGTGCCATTTTTATATTCAGCTTACCTTTGTTTTAATTTGTGTGTTTTAAAATATAAAATATTTGGGGTAAGGTTTTCAAAAGAGCTCAGCACCCAAGTGCTTCTACTAAAGCACCCCAAAGTCCTGATTTTCTAAAAAGCTCAGCCTTCATTGAACAACCTAAGTCAAATGGACAGATTTTTTTATTACATCGGCTTCTATTGTTCACAAATCTGGTCACTTGACTTAAGTGCCCCACTGGGAACCGAGCTCTTTTGAAAATGGGTACTGAGCTGTTTTGAAAATCTACCCTTTTATATTCAGCACTAAACTCTAGATTCTGCCGCCCAGCCATACTCTGCTGATGGAATATCCTGCTGAAATCAATGGGAGTTCTCACAGAACCAGGTACTTCACCGGTCAGTCCCGAAGGTGCCGTACTAGAGAGGTTTAACCTGTACATGACCAAAACCTTCAATTTATATAACTCTTTCAATTCCAAAAGATCTATACTAGACCTTTTGTTTCTTCTGTGGCTGAAGTAGCGACCATAAATTGTAAATATGAGTAAATATAGAAGAATCTGATCATTTTGCTCTTTCACTTTGACATAATAATAGTAATGCTAAAACAACAAATTCAGGTTGAAACTCTCCAGTCCTGCACCATATGGTCTAACAACGTCTGTGGGCTGGCATGATTTAAGTTAGCCAGATGTCCATTTGTCACGAGTGTGGCCAAGTTTCCCGTGGTCCCATAAAGTTTGTTTACAGCCAACAGTCCTGGCTCTCACTGTTTTGTGCTGCTGGTTAGCTCTAATTTACCCCTAAATGTTTTCTACAAGCCCAGTAAAGCAGTGGGAATGTTGCTAATGCTGCTAGACAATATTGACTTTCCATGGTTTGGCACCGGTCAGGTCCTGAAGGTGCCGGACTAGAGAGGTTTAACCTGTACATGACCAAAACCTTCAATTTTATGTAACTCAATTCCAAAAGATCCAAACTAAACCTTTTGTTTCTTCTGTGGCTGAAGTAGCGATCATAACTTGTTTATATTTATTTCATGTCCTTTCAAAGTGCTGTTAGGTAGGTTATCCTGGATTCCATTGATGGATTCCATCAATGAGAGCTGAGTCTAGCCTAGGTTGGCTCCGGGAAATAACCTACAGTTATGTTTGAAGAATAGGAGCCTAACAAAATGACGAACTGAATACAAAGAAATCTCCATTGCTAGTTGGTTTCCAAGGGTCATCAGAGAGAAATTACTTTCATGCAAAACCTTTCAAATGGGAATTTCTCCTGGGAATATACAACCATATGATGATTTCTAATATCTTAGCAGAACAAGAAGGTAAAAACCTGCCATAAAGAAATATACAGAAACCGAAACAATGTGTATTTTCCCACAGGCCACAGAAGAGCCATATGCCGGGCATAATTTAACACCCACGGTAGTGTTTGCTGTATAAAAATGGGATTCAATTATTACAGAATATCAGCTCTGTATATTTTCTCTCACTCCTGTGGAACCTGGTACTCCCACTAACACAGATGCCTTTATCAAAATGGAATAGCACGTAAAGTCCATTGGTCCTGGTTTCAAATGTCTGTGGTAGTATTTGTTGCTTGCTACTAATAAATCCCTCAAGACATGACTTTTCACTTTCTCCCCCTTCAAAATTCCAAAGCAAAAACAAGCAACCAAGATAGACAGAAGAGATTTTCAAGCCATATTTTCATTTTTCTATAGAAAAATGTCAAGTTTGTGTCACAAGCCTATTGAAATACCAAGTCTTTCCCACTTAGGCTTCTAACCTGACTTTTTGCTTTTCCATTCTACCAATTCTGGTGCTCACTGGGGAGTTTGGCATAATTCAGAGTAGTCTATCACCAGCCAGGGAGGGGAGAGCCAGTTTTGCCACTCCTGGGACTCAAGGCGAATTCCCAGCTGTCCTGTTAGGACAGGTTTATGGCTGTCTGAGTGCGAAATATCCAAAGACAGGGGAATGAGGATCCATCCCCTGATCTGTAGTCACACCCTGAAGCAAACTAACCAACCAATCACCCAGATGATACTTGTCTGAAAAAATATTGCAGATGTGTCTTTTTTTAAGTTTCAGGCCATTTTGAAAGGCACGATGAAACTTTAAACTGTAAAATGCTCCAGCCCTTTGGGACCTTTCTACATGCATTTTAGCTGTGCCTGCAATGCTCTGCTTTTTGCTTGAATTATTTTCATGACAGTTGCAGGCCCCACTAAGTCACTCCAGCAGCAATCCTTTGTATGTCGAATACAAAGCAAAGCTCACTGAAAGATCTAATTAATTACGCCTCACCATACCCATGAGCGGGGCAAGGATTATTTTCCCCAATCTGCAAAGACTAAACCAATGGGAGTAATAGGCACTCAATACCTAAAAAATCAGGCTACTCATTTAAATGCCTGAAGACATATTTAATTACCTCTCTTTGAAAATCTGGAATACAGGCAGTCTCCGGGTTACGTACAAGATAGGGACTGTAAGTTTGTTCTTAAGTTGAATCTGTATGTAAGTCGGAACTGGCATCCAGATTCAGCCGCTGCTGAAACTGATCAGTTTCAACAGCGGCTGAATCTGGACACCAGTTCCGACTTACATACAGATTCAACTTAAGAACCCCAGGCATCCCCAAGTCAGCTGCTCTGCCTTGGGCTTCCTGTAGTCAGCCGCTGGTCAGTTTCAGCAGCGGCTGACTTGGGGACGCCTGGGGCAGAGCAGCTCGGGTGCTGCTGGGTTGGTCCAGTAGCGCGGCCGCTCCTCGGGGACTGCCTGTATTATGAATAATCTAGAATAGAACCCCACTCACCTGACTCTCAGTCCTCTGTTTTAACTCCTGTAACAGATTCCCTTTTCTTCTCCTTCTGGTCTGACCAACATAAGAACCCCACTAAGCTAACTTTCCTTTGCTCAGTGGACCCATGTGCCAGAGCCTTTTCTCATTCTTTACAGCTGATTTTTGTATGCACACATTTCAGAGGCACACCATTTAAAGGTGCAAAGGAGAAGGATTAGTGCAGGAGGGGCCATACAGGATTCTTCCCTTTGGATCCCCAGAGAGAAGTACTGCTGCAAAAAGCCTTTGCCTTATAAGAAGAAAACAGAAGACTTGCAGCTGCCACTGGGACCGGAGGAACGCAAGTCAGACGTAATAATAAAACTTTGACTCAGGGAAGCATTACAGTTTCTCAAAGGAGAAATCTTTGTAATAAGACACATGCTGCTATGGGAATTCTCGGGTGTATGGACTCAAAGAAGTGCTGACGTTAAAGGAGAAGCAGAGGAAGCTGATCACATAGGAAGTGGGCTGGCAACACAGCGGGCCGGAATGATTCCCAGAAAGTGGTGACAATGAACATTTTGTTTGCAGCCTGAGAGAGATGAGACAAAGAAAAGCAGGACCTGAGCAACATAGTCTGGTGAGAGAACAAAAGACTGAAGTCAGGATACTGGTATTCTATCTATACTGGGGCTTTGCATGGCAGTCCATCGACATAGGAGCTTTCTTTGGGATACTACATGCCAGGGGTAGGCAATAATATGGCAGCAGTTACCGCTGCTATGTTTACCGGCACAGCCACAGGTACAGGTGATTGCAGCTCCCGTTGGCTGGGGATCGCTGTTCCTGGCCAATGGGAGTGGTGGGAAGCAGTGTGGACAGGGACACATTTCCTGCAACTCTCATTATCTGGGAACAGCAATCCACGGACAACGGGAGTGGGCTTCACCAGTACCTGTGGCCATGCAGGTAAATATAGCAGTGGGGGCCCATCAGGAGTTAATACTCGGGGATTAGAACTAGCCCAGGGCCCAGTATTTGCCCACAAGCCATACAGCCAGTGCTGAAACTAACTTGATGCATAGCTCTGAGTAAGTCACTTAGCTTCTCTCTGCTTCCCCATCAATAAAATGATCATAATGCAAAGTAGCCTTTCTGGGCCTCATAGGTATGTCCACATAGCTTTTAAACACCTGTGGCTGGCTTGCAACGCTTAATTTGCAGAGCTGTAAAATTGTAAAATGTCTACATACCAAATATTAGCCCCATGACCCAAGCCCGAGTCCACTGATCTGGACCAGCTGCAAGTGTGCTACATGTCTCGCATTCTGGTATAGATGTGCTTGTGAAGGCCACTTATATGGAAGTGAATTTCACCCCCAGCTGTTGAATTCCATTTGGAATGTGGAGTCTATTGTACTAATGCATTTGGAGTTTGTGAGGAAAGTGAAGAACTCCACCTATTTTTGCAGTATAATGCATTCAACTGTCTGGGGGAAGGGAAGAATCCCTTCTTAATTTCCAAAGGCAATCAGTGTGCACACTGAAGCATGAGGACTATGAGCCCTCAGAATGCTTTGACCTCACAAGTACAGCTGCAAATGTTACTTACACTCATCGCATTTCTAATTCTCTCTTGAATGCTGCTAAACTATTTTCCCATCCAGGAGCCCTAAGCTGCCTCTTGTTACTGTATACTAGCATTTACCATCACAAATGTCAGAAGTTATACCCATATGTTTATGCTTGGCTGGGTGGGGAAGAAAGTTTAGCCTCACAGAAAATATACTTTTTTCCAATAAACATTACAAAATATTAGTTTCCCTTTAGAAAATGAATGGGTCCCAGTTATCATTAAGAAGATGTAAACGTAACCTCTTGGTTTCTGTTTAACATGTCCCCCCGGATAACAATGTTACTGACTATAACACTGACATCTTAGTTAAAGCTTACACCCCCATCCAGATTCGGACAGCCACCTCCTAGGATCGTCTATGTGCATATTTCATAGTCCCTCTACTCCCCCTACCGTCTCTACCTGAAACTGCAGGGGACCAAAACGGATAACCCTGTTGTTTACAGACCTCTTCAGTCTCAAACATTTTATTCTACATAAATATCTCAGGGATGGGAATCAATCCCCCAGATAACTGGAGCTACTTTACCACGGTATGTTCACAAGCTGTGTCCAAGATTTGTTCAAGTGTCTAGTGATTTTGGGGGCCTACCGTGAGACATGGTAAAGGTGCTTGATTTTCAGGAAGTTCTCAAGTTGGGCACCTAAAAATGAAGGTCATACTAACTTTTGAAAGTCTTGGCCATAAATCTGAGTGCTCTTAGGTGACTGACAAGAGTCTGTTGTGAACAGTTTGCAAGAGTAAGAACAAAACACTTAGACTTTGATTCTCAACGTGCTTAAGAGTTAGCTTGACCTTCGTGTTCATATAAAAACGATAATACCTGGCTGCTACATAGCACTTTTCATCTCTCGATCTCAAAGCACTTAACGGACGGGAAGTGCCATCGTTCTCATTCTGCTGCTGGGGCGGGAACTGATGCAAGCAGGAAGCCCAAAATCACCCAGCAAGCCAGTGGGAGTCGGAGGAACGCCACACAGATCCCTCCTCACGACCAGTTTGGTTCCCCTATTCACCACACGCTTCACGCTCTGAAGCATGGGACTGCTCACAAGCCAGGACAGAAGAGAGACGATAGCTGATTTTGCTGAGAAAAATAATTGTAGGGTGAAACCATACGCTGGACACCGGAGTTTTTTGTGGTCCAGAGGGAAACACATGGCATTACAGATGCTCAGGTCTCTGATTTAAGGCCACTTGTTGGACTTTGTGGAGAGAGCAGGTAAAGTGTGCCAGGCCTGGGTTTTTTTTCCCTAGACAAAGAGTCTCCAGTAAGGAAAGCGGTAGCACCCACTGTAAGCCTAGTTCCCCCTGTCCTTCGCAGGGCAGCTAAACATTTAACTCTAGTAAGCAGCAGGAAAGAAGTAATTCTGACTATTTGAAACACTTTTCCCCATACAGGAGCTCGCCTTCCTCTGCTCTATTGAAAAGCTCACTAAAATTACATATAAAGTCATAGAAGGCCACAAGAGGTCAGACAAGATGTGCGAATAGTCTCTCAGTTCTTAAAGTCAATAAAGAGAGAGGGAAATTCGTGAATGATGTTAATTATGGCAGGGCAAAGCAATAAATAGGCAGATTAGTGCCGAGTCAGTTAAACATAATATTGCGCAAGGCAGTTGAACATTTTGAGCATGATTAACTAGAATGCTCTGCCTGGGGTGAGGCAAAGCAGCTGTACAGCCATTGTAACCAGTCCATTAAGCCAGGTTTATGGCTGCTTTGACTCAGTGAATCAAGGCAAAGCAGCTAGAACACACTGGTGAAACTGGCCGTACATTTTCAAGAGCCCCTCAGAGCATGCTACCGATGCAAAATGGAAGCGAGCAGCAAGCCCATCTTCCTTAGGCTGAAGTCTATGGAGCTAAACTGATTTACACCAGCTGAGCCTCTGGATGGATCTTATGGACTGCTGTTTACTGTAATTCTTACTTTGTTTTCTGGGGAATGCTTCACTACTAGGAGTTTTCCTCAGAAAAGAGACAAATATTTAGGTTTAGCTACTGTTCCACACCCACCTCGCTATCCCCTTCAGCAATATTTTTTTGACACACAGTATAAATCGTGTGAAAACCAGTTTGTTTTCTTCACTTATTCAGCCTGACACCCAAGGGCAGCGAACATCTTAAAACATTATTGGGACGGGGCAGAGAGGAGGATGGTGTACCACTTACAATGCTAGTCAGAAAAGGTCGTAAGACAGGGACGACGCCACCGTTATAAAAGAGTTGGTAGCAAGGCGAGTAGGATTGCTGGTAAGTTTTACATAAAACTAACAGTCATGTTATGCTCAAAATGCTTAAGTTTATTGCTCTATTTAATGACTACCAGCAGTATTTTAAAAAAAGAATGCCAGGTCACTCGGTTAGCGTATCACTGAAGGAAATATTTTAAATACAGCAATAAAATCAAGTGGTTGAAAGAGAACACATTTTGCCACATTCATGCAAACCCTGCCGACAGGGTTTTTACAGAGGCACGGATACAAGGTAAACACAGGCACTGAACCAACAGAAGACACGTATTGACCTTTTGGGAAAGCTTTCCCCACAGTGACACAGTAAGTTGTATGCACAGCTCTTCAGGCCTGCTCCTGCTCCTACTCTTAATAGCAGAACATCCGTGAGAACAGGCTCACGCCCTTATTGTTCTGAATGCTGCCTGACCCCTTCCTGATCAGCAAGTGCCATCAATTCTCAGAATTTTCAGCACTTCATAGAAATGTTTTTTGTTGAAAAAAAAAAGTTGCTGATATCTTCAGTTGATCACTAGGACCCCAGTTCAGCAGAACCACTTAACTCTCATTCTCCAGTCCATCCACGGTCAGTCAAGCACTCAAACATGCATTTAACGAAGTGCATGCTTGCAGTCCTTTGCTGAACCAGGGCCTAGAACACAGCTAAGAGCAGCAGAGTCGCTATTGCCTGAAGGGAACCATTGCTGCACGGATCAGGAGTTTTAGGAACCAGGGAGAGTGACAGTCTGAACTTATTTTCAAAGGCAAATCTCCAAATGCTGGTTAGCATATGAAGGCAGTGATTTTTCAAAACGTCCTATGGGATTTGGATGCCCAGTTCCCATACATTGTAACGGGAGCTGGACACTCAAATCAACTAAGGTATGTTTACACTGCAGTCAAGAGGTACGTTACTGCTGCTTCACTGCGACTGTTACTCAAGCTACCTTTGATTTAGTGTCCAAACGTGCTGCAATCACACACCTAAATGTGGCAGAGACATTCTCTCAGGGCTTGTCTATCCTTAAAATGCTGCAGTGACACAGCTGTAGCTTTTCAGTGAAGAGGGAGAACGTCTGCCACTGGCATAGGTACTGTGCCTCTGAGAGGTGGCAGCTAGTTTCATGGGAGAATTCTCCCACTGAGCTAGCACTGTCTGCAGTGGGGTTTAGATCAGTTTCACTGCATCATTCAGGGATGTAGATGTTCATAACGCTGAGCAACACAGATCTAGCGACCTAACTCCCTAGTGCAGACCAGGCCCCAGACCACTTTGAAAATCTCAGCATAACTTCACAGTTAAGAAGTGACCCCCCTTTATTCATTACAGAAGGGGTCCGGTCACAAAATTCAGAATCTGTGTTTAAAAAGCTCAAAACAGTAATGGGAAACTGTGTCATAGATTTTAGTCTGGCTCATAAAGAGAGTAGCCATTTGTCAAATTCAGATCTGGATCCAGGCTGAGATTTCATAATGCTCACAAAGGTCAGAGGAATGCCTGAATTCAGGGTTTTGGTTTAGACTTATTTTTAATAGTCACCATAGTTTTCCAGGCTTTTCTTGATGACACTGGAATATATACTGGAGATAAAGAAGTGGCAATTGATTCCTGCCAATTAACTGGTTTTTAACCCCATCTCTTGGTTCTGGCACTACTGCTACATTTTGTGGAATTTTTCTTTTTTTTTTTCACGAGCAAACATGAGGTGTGAAACATGATTTCAATATGAATCAACTTGAATCATTTAATGCAGAGGCTCAGAAGGTTTATGATATACACAGTATTCGGTAGTTTAAAATGTAAAAACAATCAGAAAAAGGCAAAAAGTTAATTTCAAGCTTAGTCAACATACGGTACATATTTCAGCATGACAGTTTCAAAGAGTTCCACATTGTATTTGGATCTATTAGCAATTAAATCATTTTTAAAAAATAACAAATTCAAGACAGCTAGTGATTTTTTTTTTTTGGATTTTGTAACAAATGAAGCTACTATTCTTATTTACAGTATAAATAAGCCATATTTTTTTTGGTGATTATGTCTGCCACGTGTTTAAGACAAGCAGTATCTCAGCTCTTAAATGTTGATGCAAACAAGAGCATAAAAGAAAGCAATATCAAAGTAAAACAAATATATATATAGATGTTTAACAAAGACCGCCAAGTTACCATAGGTCTTTTATCAGATCTAAAATATATCTGACTCCTGTTAAGAGTTCTCTTGGATTTAACCACTAGGAATATCATGAATGCTTATTCTTCTGCTGCTCTAGAGAGCTGTTTTTCATACAAGCTCATGACATGGTGGACAAACTGATACTGTTCACAAGTCTGGATCATTCCTCCCCTGAAAAGGAAAGCAGAAAAAAAAGGGAGGGAAGCATTCCTTTTATTACATGTAAACAGCGCACTCAATGGGTGAATGGCACAGCTGAAATGAACTGGACATATGCCCCAGGAGCCTATTCCAAAGCCCATTGACTGAAGTGAATGGAAAGGTTTCCACCGACTGCACTGGATTTGGATCTGGCCCCAAATGCCCCTATGAGCCTTGCGATGAGAGGTATTCAGAACAAAAAAGGTTTTTACTTTGCTTTTCTCTCAGTGAAGCCCTAATTCAACGACAGTCTCATCATTTATCATTTATATTATAAGAGTCATACTAAGCACCATATAAATACACAGACAGTCCCTGCCTCAAAAAGCATTCAGTCTAAATAGACAAGGCAGGTGTGAGGGGAAACAAGTCAAGGGACTTAGCCAAGGCTACCCAGCAGATCAGTGGCAAAGCTGGAAATTTAACCCAAGGCTTCCAAATGCCAAACGAATGCCTTATCAACTGGGCCACATGTCTGCCATGCAGGAAATGACATTTCCTCTTTTTCTCTGATGTCACGGGAGGACACCCTCTGCATTCTCTTCAGCGACCCAGGAAATGCCCCTGGGATTTCAGACTACACAAAGACATTTCAAAAGAGAATAGTTCATAAACTGCTGACTGAGCTGCCCACAACCTGATTAGCAGGGACTTTCAAAACAGAAATCTGGGTTTCACTTGACTTTCAGTCTAACCTTGCGGCTCTGCTTCAAAAGGTGAAGCGAAAACCTGAAATGAAAACTGATTTCATCTGAACCCCTAATATAATTAGCCGACAAAAGGAATGTCATCTGCTGTCCCATGCAGTGAGTCACTGCTGTTTTAGCTAGAAGCATGATAACTGTTTATTCTAGTGGTTCCCAACTGGCAGTCTGCGGCCAAGTGCCGGGCCATGAACGGCTGGCTGCCGGGCTGCAGCACACCACCAGGCCTCGCCTTGGTGGGACTGAAGTGGAGTGAGGAGGTGCACGGCCCTGCAGGCAGGTGGACGGGGATGTGGAGGAGGGGGTGCAGAGCCTGCACAGCTGGTGTCCTGCGAGCTGTTGGAGGAGGTGGAGGCTATAGCTGAGGGCTGGGATGCTGGATTTTGCCAGCACTTCTGGGAGGGGCATATGTGGGGTGGAGCTGGGACACAGTGCGGGGCGAGAAGGGCCAGTCTGTGGGAGGCAGGTTGCAGCTGCCCAGCCATTACCTGTCCCATGCCCTCCGTCTGGCCCAGCCGCGGTGGTGGCAGCAAGTGTTGCTGAGGGTAACTTCCCTGCTGAGTGTGATCCCAGGCTGGGCGCCTGCGTGAGCCTGACCACACAGAGTCTGCCCTGCCGAGGGAGCTGTGCCCCTCCCTGCTCTGGTCCTGGCCCCATAGGAGCCCATCAGATGGTTGCCACTAATGGTCCTGCTTATGAGATACTCGACTGGGTGTGTGTGTGAAAATAACATATTTCTTACACTAAGAAATATAACAAAAAACAGGACATACATTTCTATCACTAAGAAATATGTGTGTGTGCGGGGGGGGGGCTCAGGGCAGGGGGCTGGGAATATGGGGGGGGTGCAGGAGTCAGGGTTGGAATGTACGAGGGGCCTGGGGCAAGGGAGTGGAGGGGCAGGAGTCAGGGCAGTGAGGTATGAGGTTTGGTGGACCGGTCACATTTTATTTGCATATTTGTGTATTCATTACTTGCATAATAAATATGCAAATAAAAACATCACTGGTTCACCAGCAGTTTGTGAATGGGTTTGCCTGTCGGCGGTATAAAAGGTTGGAAACTACTGGCTTATTTGGCCAGCAGTGGACTCCCTAGGAGATCAGTGAAAGCTGCCCCTTCCTGAGCTAAGGGAGAGCAGATGGTGTCGTGTGACACAAAGGGCCTAAATGGCACAGAGAGGTAAATGTTTCTGCTTTATCTTCAGCCAATCTGGCCCAATATGTGAAAAATACAACACTTGTAATCACAGGGCCAGAGCGTTACTCAGTGGCCTCCTTCCTTTTACTTCCCTGCATTGTGGCTGGCCCCTAACGCAAGGAGCTGAAGAAGTGTAATGATAGCAGAAGACATATGGTTCAAAGTTGGTAGGAAGAGAGTGATGTCATGCTTCCCCCCCCCCCCAGCCTTGGCACCAACTGGCAGGGGCGGGGAACACACTGCACCCCTTCAAAGCAACCCCATTCCACGCTGAGCAGACTCATCAGCCTGCTCTATTCAGAACAGCAGCTTTGTTCATCTGTTTCAGAGTGTTTCTGTGCACTGCACTTCTCTCCACCAGGCTGTGACACACAAGGAATGTTAGTCATATCCGGTGATTACTCCCCATGCAATTCCATTAACAGCTAGGTTAGACCCTGACGTTGCGGCAACAGACACAGTGGGGTGGCCATCTAGTTGCAGACCACAGGAAATGATTTTCCTTTTATCTCATTCTCTGCTTAGGCTGCTGCTTTCTCCCTTCGCCCCTCCCCTCCCCAAACATCATGTGTTCACTGTCCAAGCTTTGACACAGACTAAAAAAAAAAAATAAAAATCTACATTTTCACTTTTCTGCTACCAGAGACCTTTCAAATATCTTTTTTTCCCCATCAATAGAAGGTACCAAACATCCCCGAACACTGGCTGAAGGGACACAGAAATCATCGCTCAGCCTTTTCTTTGTCACACCGACTATTTTTAGGACTGGATTCCTGTACAAAGACTAATACATGGGTCCCGTGCAAGGGACCAAATGAGATGGAAACCTTGTTCCACTAGCTTGACAATAAGCTGAAAATCCTCACTGGCTTTAATAGGAACTACTGCTGTGGAGTCACAGATCCACCGATCACGTTACCCCAAAGTATTTTTTGCCAATGGAACATATCACAGAATATTAGAACTGGAAGGGACCTTGAGAGGTCATCGAGTCCAGTCCCCAACCCTCATGGCAGGACCAAGCACCATCTAGATCAGGGCTACTCAACACGTGGCCTGCATACCATCTGTTTGTGGCCCGCAGTGCAGTTTGGGTTTACACGGGGCTCTACACCCAGCCTGTGGGTGGGATCCTTTGAACATGGCCTCCACTGGGAACACGCTCCACAACGGCGAGTCAATATAATGGTCTTCTGTTGATATGCGTTTTAGTAATTAAATTCCTGGACTGTCATTGCTCATTAAGGCTATGTCTACACTGCAACACTATTTGGAAATAACTAGTGCTACTCTGAAATAACTTAGTCCATGTCTGCAAGGCAGTTATTTCGAAATAGTGTTAAAATACTATCAAGCTGGATGATTTCTTACTCCAACTCCTCTAACCAACATTGTACGAGGAGTAAGGGAAGTCGGAGGAAGAGTGCTCTATTTCGAAATAAGTGCTGTGTAAAGGCTCCCTATTTCAAAATAAGATACGCAATTGATGCATCTCAATTTGCGTAGCCTATTTTGAGTTAAGCCCTGCAGTGCTGTCATATGGGTGGAAATCAGGTAAATATTGCATTTTATTAATATCAGCAGAACTGACTTAAATGGGGACTATGTGTTGTGTAGTCTTGCCTTAACCTTTGTATTCATGCCCATCAGTGAGAGAAGCTATTTGCATATATATCTGCATGTAAATGCAACCACACTTAAGTTGCGGCCCTCGGCATGTGCTGTGAGTACCATTGTGGCCCCTAGGGTTTCCAAAATTGAGTAGCCCTGGTCTAGATCATCCCTGATAGATGCCTATCCAATCGGATCTTAAATATCTTCAGTGATGGAGAATATACAACCTCCCTAGGCAATTTATTCCAGTGTTTAACCACCCTGACAGTTAGGAAGTTTTTCCTAACATCCAACCTAAACCTCCCTTGCTGCAATTTAAGCCCATTGCTTCTTGTCCTATCAACAGAGGTTAAGGAGAACAATTTTTCTCCATATTTCTTGTAGCACCCTTTTATGTACTTGTAAACCGCTATCATGTCCTTCTCTTTTCCAAAGTAAACAAACCCAATTCTTTAAGTCTTTCTACGTGGTCTATCAGGAAAGACTAAAAGGTTCTCTATACTTGTAATCATTTTGTTACTCTGCTCTGGACCTTCTTGTTTCTCCACATCTTTCCTGAAATGTGGTGCCTGGAACTGGACACAATACTTCAGTTGAGGCCTAATCCGTGCAGAATAGAGGGGAAAAATGACTTCTCGTGTTTTGCTCACAACACTCCTGTTAATCCTCTACCCATCGGGGATTCTATGTAGTCTCACTTCAGACAACAAGTAGTGTCATGAAACTCTATCTAGGGCTCTCTGCAGCTACTGTGATGGGAATGATTTTTCCATAAACATCAAGAGAGACCACTTCTTTCGCAGGTAGCATTGGTCAGAGGTTCAGGAGGATGGGAGCTGCACTGCTCTCTTGTCACATTCAGCTGATAATGCCTGACTCCAGAACGATCACAAGGAAAAGGTTTCCTTTGATGTCTGTTATTGCATGTTAGTAAAATTAGCCTCCCCAAACCAGATTCTGGACATTAGATATGGCACGGACTCTCTGATGATGTTCCCTGCTGTTTACAAGCCAGAGAAGAGTTCTTAATGCCAATGCTCATCACGGCACTATGGCTCTGTGTGTCTTATAGTGTGTTTCTACGTTCCCCTCCCCTGCTCATTCCAACCTCTCATCCAGTCCCAACACAGCCGTCATGTCCCTCTTCAAACTCTGCTCAGTCTGTCTTCTCTGCCTTCTAAACTTGTGCAGTGGTGCGTGGTCAAAGAGGCTGCTATCTGCTCTACTCCTTTGCAAGGGCTGCTTCGTTCCCTGTGCCGCTCCTGGGGCCACACTGTGACGGGGGCTGGGGGAGTGGTGGTGACGGCACACAGACGGAGGGATAGATGGTTTCAAAGGGGCAGCTAACCCCCCTCCCCATTCCTGGGAAGCAGGAGGACCTTGCTGGCTATCACACCTCTCTCACGTGATTCACAGTGCTGTTCCCTAACCCATCCCACTAATGACCGTCAGGGACCGGGGAGAAGCAGCCCCCACAGTCTGATTTCACCCAATATAGCAGCGGTGAGGCAGTAAGATATTAGGCACATTTAAATACACGGTGTGTCCTCCTCTTCTTCTGAGCTCTCATCCCTGCCAGGCTAGTGTTTAAAAATATACCTCTTGGAGAAATCAAATTTTTTGACTGGTGATAGAAATGTAGCCGTGTTAGTCTGGTGTAGCTGAAACAAAAAACAGGACTATGTAGCACTTTAAAGACTAACAAGATGGTTTATCAGATGATGAACTTTCGTGGGCCAGACCCACTTCCTCAGATCAAATAGTGGAAGAAAATTGGCACAACCATATATACCAAAGGATACAATAAAAAAAATGAACACATATGTAAAGAACAAATCAAATTTCAGAACAGAAAGGGGATGAAGGGGGGTGAGGTAAATGTCTGTGAGCTAATGATATTAAAGGTGATAATTGGGGACGCTATCTTCGTAATGGGTAAGATAATTAATGTCTTTGTTCAGACCGAGGCGTAAAGTGTCGCCTCCGTCTAAACAAAGACATTAATTATCTTACCCATTACAATGATAGTTTCCCCAGTTAAGATAATTAATGTCTTTGTTTAGACGGAGGCGACACTTTACGCCTCGGTCTGAACAAAGACATTAATTATCTTACCCATTACGAAGATAGCGTCCCCAATTATCACCTTTAATATCATTAGCTCACAGACATTTACCTCACCCCCCCTCATCCCCTTTCTGTTCTGAAATTTGATTTGTCCTTTTCATATGTTCATTTTTTTTTATTGTAGCCTTTGGTATATATGGTTGTGCCAATTTTCTTCCACTATTTGATCTGAGGAAGTGGGTCTGGCCTACGAAAGCTCATCACCTAATAAACCATCTTGTTAGTCTTTAAAGTGCTACAGAGTCCTATTTTTTGACTGGACACCCTTCACTCTCATTTCTGTGGCTATCTGGCTGTGAAATGCACTCCCATATTATTCTCAGACAGTAGAGAGCATTTCGGATCCAGCGACTCCCTTTGTGCTAGCCCACACCAATGCTCTATTCAGTGTTTTCTTTTTTCTTTTGTGAATGTGCAGTGTCTGGGTTGACCTCCATTGAAACAGCCAAACCACCAGCACCTCTTCAGGTCTCTGCCTATCAAGACCGCAGCAGGGTGAAAAGCATTTCATTTTCTGCCTCCCACTCAGCAGACCTGCTCGTCTGATGTAAGGTTCAGCATGGGGTGGTGGGTTTGATTCATTTTTTAGAAATCTTTGGTATATTGGTCATGACATTTCTTCCCCTCACTCCATTTATTATTATCATTAGCGAGAGCATCGAGACATGTTCTGACAGAGCTTCAAGCCAACGGGAGAAGAAAAATAATCTCTCTGGTGCAAAGATCAAGTCCATCTACTTTGTAGTCAAAATCAAATGCAACTGGCATGATGACAAACCTTTAAGTAGAAACCTTTTGATTGTGGAGAGCTTTGTGTCTCTTTTCACACGTCTGCCAATGGCTCTTGCCGATGCAAAAGCAACCCCCGCCCCCCAGCCTACTCTATTAGCAGCTTCCATACTGCAGAGCCCTTCCACTGATGCCTGCAATTCCAGCTAGACTACGCTGTGTTCCAGCCTTACAGCGGCGTGCCTCTCTGTGATTCTGAGAGGAATGGGCCTCTGAGACGTATTCTTTTGGATAAACCGTGGGCCAGATCCACAGTTGGTGTCAATGAGCTGTGGTTCCCTTCAAATAAATTAGCTGTCACTCCATTAAAGTCATGGCAGATATGCCAGCTAATGATCTGGTGCAAATGTGACTCACCGGGGCTGTCATCTACTGCTGGATTTAACAATTTTGATAACATTGACTAATACCATAACACCGAAGGAAGATGCTATTTAAAATTCTCAACCAAATCTAAGGCCCAGATCCTCCATGGTATTTAAGCACATAACTCCCACTGATTTTACTGAGTATTAGGCATCTAAATACCTTTGAAACTTAGGCCAAAGTGATTTAGAAACCTACATCTTATTAAAAGTCAGTTGCACTTGGGTTCACAGACACTACTTAAGCTCAGGTAGTTTTTGAAAATTTTACCCACTGACCTGAGATTTTTTTTTTTGTCCTGACTCCAGTTTCTTTCCCCCCCTTAAACATGGGGAAACATTTTTTAATTTTTGAAAGGAAGAAGATTCTCTTACCTGTCTAGCCGTAACTGGCAAGTTGTTCTCAGTATGTCAACTATGCCCTCGTATTTCAACTGTTTACAACAAATGCTGGTGGCAATAAAACAGCCAGTCCTCCCAATCCCTGCACTGGGGAGGAGAAAGGGAAGGAGGATGTAGGTAAATCGCCCAGAAAGAAACATGTGAAAATGGCATTTGTCATGTACAGAGGCTGCTCTCAAATGTGTGAAATAAACAGAATCCCCCATCATCCCTAAGGGCATGTGTGTGTATTTTAAAGTCACTGGTAATTGCTAATAAAAGCTATTAGCTTCACTGGGACTTAAGTAATAATAATAATAACAATAACAACAATAGCTCTCAGGCTACACTATTCATCTGCAGATGTCAAAGCATGTTTCGGGAAGGTTTGCATGGCTGTAGTTAGCTTCATTAGTGTTCTGTACGAGATAGGCCTATGAAAGACCACTCTACTATCCATGTTAGTATCTGTTAATCCTGCGTTTCTCAAACTGTGGGTCCCGACCCCCCGGGAGGTCGTGAGCAATTTGAGTGGGATCATGGTATCACAAAGTTTGAGAACCCCTGTGTTGATCTATAAGGTGCCACAGGACTTCTCTCTTAACTGTGAGCAGATCTTTTCAAAAGAACTTAGCACTTAGATGAGGGGCCCTGTAAGGGAGAAGGAGCCCGGGCTCCAGCCTGAGTCTTAATGTCTGCACTGCAGTTAACAGCCCCACATCTGGAACCCTATGATCCCAAGTCAGCTGACACTGGCCAGCCAGAGTGTTTTACTGCTGTGCAGACAAACCCTTAAGTAACAGAGATGCCAAATAACCATTATTCCTTGGTCTGTTCATGTTTGAAAGATCTCCCGGGCTTGCAAGTCTCAAGAGGAGTTTTTATTCATACATGACATGATAAATATTGTTTAAATAATTATGACAGACACAAATACAGACGGTAAATCTGATGCCTCTTCCAAAGTCATTCAGATCTGGAATCTCAGAATTCTCTGATTTGTGCAGGATGCAACAATTCACCATTAAAGAAACCACTGACTTTTCTCTTCTTGTGTCAATGCAAAGGCATTTTGGGTATCTGTTTCAGTCGTGGTTAAAGACTGAAGCTGATTTTGTTCTCACATGAGCTACGCTATTGTGGCAGAGAGAAGCTGTGAACTCCTCTTACCACCTCCATGAAGAGTGAGCAGCAAAGCTGACAACACTTCTGCATGTGAAATAATTAAGTGAGCAGTTGCAGGAATAATTACCCTCCACAATCTCCAGAAAATCTCCCTCCATTTAAACAGTGTTAAAATCATAGCGCAGAAATATCAGCAACAAGTGTGCAGGCAACAATTGGACTCACACAGGGCTGTGGCTAGCAAAGTTCTAGCATGGTTTCCCTGATCACTAAGGACAGGCTTTTGACCATGTTATTTAAATTTTCAGGAAGAAATTCCTGTCTATGCTTGTTAGGGAATTGGAGCTAACAACAGCTGTTTTTTAAATGGTTTTAAGCTGTAGCAGAACCTGGTTAAAATGACAAAATGCAGGCACTACAGAGGAAGGATGATCTTACTTTTAAGGCATGGATGAGGACTAGGAGATCTAGGATCCTTTTCTGGTGCTCAGGGGCGGATGAGAGTGCTGCAGGGCCCAGGGCAGCACCGCAGGGCCCTGGGCAGCGAAATTCACGCGCCCCCCCCCCCTTTGACACAGTGCATGCGCGGGGCCTTGGGAAGCGCGGGGCCCGGAGCAGCCGCCCCGCTCGCCCTGCCCTAAATCCGCCGCTGTTGGTGCTGCCACAAGCTTCCTGTATGGCCTTCGATAAGTCACTGTCTGGGAGCCTCAATTCCCCACCTTCTGCTTTTGTGCTGTATCCCATTTCCCAGCCTTCATTGGTTTTGACTATTTCAGTGGTTTTCACACTTTTTTTCCTCATGACCCAGTGGAAGAATATCGCTGGTGTCAGTGACCCAACGGAATTTGACTGGAGTATGTGCTCCAGGGCGGGGCTAAGGATGAGAGCTTTGGGCTGTCGGAGGAGGCTCCAGTTCTGGGGAGGGGATCAGGGCTGGGGCAGGAGGGGCTTACCTTGAGCGGCTCCCGGTCAATGGTGCAGCGGGGATGCTAAGGCAGCTTCCTGCCTCTCTTGCCACTGCAGAAGCAGTGTGCCCCGGAAGCAGCCAGCAGCAGGTTCCCAGACAATGCGAGTGCAGAGCTAGCGCTCAGGGCAGGGGCAGTGCACAGAACTCTGTACGTGCTCTATCCCACCTAGGAGCCAGCTGTTTCTGGGGTGCAGAACAGTCTGCAGTACCAGGACAGGCCTGTCTTACCACCTCCACTGGTCACCTGATCCTCCTGCAGCAATGTGACCCAGTGCCTGACATTCCATGACCCTGTACTGAGTCATAACCTGTAGTGTGGAAACCACTGGTCTATTCAGAGGGTGAACTCTTCACCGCAGGAACAATCTCTATAGGGTATGTCTACACTGCACGCTTATTTCGGAATAAGCTATTCCAGAAGATATACTCCAAAATAGCTTATTTCAAAATCGAGCATCCACACTGCAGGGAAGCCTCAAAATTAGTCCGAGCCAGGCTCCCGTAATGTGGACACACTACCTCAATTTAACACCCTAGGAATCACTGGGGAGAAATTACTTAGAATGGCCCTGGTGAGGAGCTATTTCAAAATAGGAGCACTGGAGCATCCACACTGCAGCTATTTTGAAATATCTATTTCGGAAAAGGAGTTGTTCCTCATGGAATGAGGTTTACAGAAGTCGGAATAAGCCTCCTGTTATTTCTATATTATTTCGAAATAACAGAATTGCTGTATAGACGCTCGCATTGTTATTTCGGCATAACACTAGTTTACAAAATCATCTGCTTTTGTGGAAAAACTTGCCAGCTGTCTACACTGGCCACTTGAATTTCCGCAAAAGCACTGACGAGCTCATGTAAGATTGTCAGTGCTTTTGTGGAAATACTATGCTGCTCCCGTTAGGGTAAAAGTCTTTTTCCGAAAAACTTTTGCGCAAAAGGGCCAGTCTAGACAACAGAGATTTGTTTTCCGCAAAAAAGCCCCGATCGCGAAAATGGCGATCGGGGCTTTTTTGCGGAAAAGCACGTCTAGATTGGCCACGGACGCTTTTCCGCAAAAAGTGCTTTTGCGGAAAAGCGTCCTGCCAATCTAGACGCTTTTTTCCGAAAATGCTTTTAACGGAAAACTTTTCCGTTAAAAGCATTTCCGGAAAATCATGCCAGTGTAGACGTAGCCCCTATGTGTATGTACAGCACCTGGCATTCTAAGGCCTGGAGGCTGACATGGTTTCTAGGTGCTACACTGATACAAAGAGCAAATAATACACAGATCTTCTACACTGCTTCTCATCCATACCTATCAAAGCATTTAACAAAAGAAGGTGAGTAGCACCCCTATTTTACAACCTGGAAAGCTGAGAAGAGAGAGGTAAAGATATTTGGCCAAAGTCACACAGCAAGTTAGAACCAGAAGCAGCACCTGAAACCCAGCTCTTTAAGACCAGTGCCTTACCCACAAGCCTAGGCTAGGAATAACATCTTACCTTTAACATGTACTGTACTTGTTAGGAATATTTTTGGGATGAGGATCTTCTTTTTTTTTTAAATGGACTGTTTTATATTTAAGAAGGCTGATAGTATTTGCATCTTTGCAGTGTTTATGCTCTCCTAGAGGGTCGAATCCTGAGATGCGCTGAATAACTGCACTTCCCACTGAAGCCAATGGGAATTGGGTTCGGCATATCTTAGGGCTTGGTCTATGGTTTGGTACACTTCCTGACCTTGAATAAGTCAGCATATTGCCGTCAAAGCATATATTTCATGCAAAACAGTATCTGAGAAAATCTGACACTGCTCTAGCCCCTCATCATTTAGAATTCTCTAGGTGCCTAGCTAAGAAAAATGACCAAATGTCCTACATTTCAAAAAATCACCAGTATGCTACAGGAGATGGAAAGACCACACAGTAGGCCAGAGGGTAAGAGAAGCAAGCAAAGCAAAATATGAAGCTGTCTGTTAACATAGTGGACTTCGGTCAATATTGCCTGTGATAGCTACTGCGAGATTTCAGTGAAAGTCATACAAGGATTCACAGATTTTAAGGCCAAAGGGGATCATTATGATTATCATGAATCATTCTTACAGCTCTTTTCAGAACCCTTTCCAATGTGTTTTGTTCAGAGGTAATAACTCCCTAGTCTTGATATTCTCTTGTTTATTCATCCAAGAATTGTATTTACCCTTTTAACTATAGCACCTCAGTAGGAACTCATGTTCAATTGGTTATCCACTATGACCCAATAACTTCCAGTTACCATTTGCATTTTTATGTTCAAATATTCCCCTCCATCCAGTTTTACTCACCATTAACAATAACTTTGGGTGCTTCTGCACTGCACCGTTATTTCAAAATAACAAGGTGAGCATCTACATGGCCATTCTGTTATTTTGAAATAATTTCGAATAATGGGCGGCTTATTCTGAAATCTGTAAACCTTATTCTACGAGGAATAATGCCTATTCTGAAATAGCTATTTCAAAATAAGACGTGTTTAGATGCTTCACTGTTGCTATTTCGAAACAGCCCCTCACTAGGGCCATTCTAAGTTATTCCTCCCCAGTGCTTCTTGGGCTCTAAATCGAGATAGCGCATCTACATTGGGGAAGCCTGCCTCGGACTAATTTTGAGGCTTCCCTGCAGTATAGAAGTGCTATTTCGAAATAAGCTATTTCGGAATAACCATTCTGGAATAGCTTATCTCAAAATCAGCATGCAGTGTAGATGTATTCTTTGGGAAATTGGTCTTTTTAAAGACTCAGGGATCTAGATTATTGATCAAGACTATGTTCTGTTTGCACAGAGCAAATTAAATTAGATCTTCATTACTTGTACCTCGGCAACCTCACTTGTAAGCTCAGACACCAATTCTTCTTTATGCACCAACATGATGTCTAATATAGACAATCTAAGCCAGTCACAAAGCTTTGTGTGTTAGAAAATTATACATCTATAACTTCTAGAAACTCCAGGGATATTTTACTACTGGCTGTATGAGGCCCCCAGCATGCCTCCCAGACTAAATTTCCCTTTGATGAAACAGTTTCTCTTTTTATACATTATAAATACACCTTTTAGAAGTTACTCATCCTGTTTTCCCTGCATTTGCATGAAGTTTCTCTTTACTTTGCCCATGTCGTTAAGACACTCTCTGGCATTCCACTCCATGGAGAATGAATTATGCATTCATTTACCTGCAGTGGACAATGACTGGGGCGTTGTTTTCTTCTGCACACTGCATGGCCTCTTCCACTTCCCGCACCAGCTGTAGGAGGGGTGGTGCTTGATCTGGTGTCTTTTGGTCTGGCCAGGACGTATACCAGTAATGTCGCAGGTTTCTTACTTCACCACCTTTCTGTGATCCAGTGATACAGAAAATTAGTACTACCACTGTAAACGTTTTCAGAGATTCTTCATCAAAACTTATAAACTATGACAATCTGGTTTGGGGGCATGTCTACAATGCACTTAAAACCTGCGGCAGTGAGTCTCAGAGCAAGCGTTGACAGATTTGGGCTTTGGGGTCTCATGGTACAGGGCTAAGAAGAAGCTGTGGAGAAGTTTTGGCTTAGGCTCTAAAACCCAGGGAGGCCTTCAGAACCTGAGCCACGATGTTTACAATGCTATTTTTAATAGCCTATAGCAGTGTTTCCCAGGGTAAAACTTGTTGAGTCCCCCTCCCCCCCAAAAAAAGAGACCCATCAAGTCCCACTGCAAAACTCTGTCTCTTTAAGAGGGGTCGGAGGAGTGCAGAGTTCTCGCGGAACCCAACTTCCACAGAGCACCAACTGGGAAACACTAGCCTATAGATTTGTATGCTGAAACTTGCTGATATGGGTTTTAAAATGCATTGTAGACCTACTCTGTGAGAACAAAGTAGTAATCCAATTATAATGGACCAGGCTACAAAACACAGAAATTTTCATTTCAAGGATCAATACAGCATTTGAGAAAACTTAACAAAATTCACAAACTTTCCTGCTTTTTTTCAGTGTTCTCTTTCCCAGCTCTTCTATATTCATGTCAAGAGCTGTGTACAAAATTATATCTTGTTTTTACTAGTCTCCAGCCATCTTCCTCTCCTCCTGACAAAGTCATTCAGTAAGGCTACAGCTGATTGCAATGTATTCGTTTACAGGAAGTATCTGATGGACTCTCAGATAGATTGATCAATCTTCCTTGCTGTTTGTATATTTTACATCTTATCTTATACATATTTCTGAAAGTTTGTTTGTCCCGAAAGATCTCCGAAACAGTGAGAGCTAGAAACACCACATTTTCCATAGATACTACTGATTTCCTAACTTAAATAACTGGATTGGTTACATCTTGAAATCGGTTCCCCCGATTCCCGCAGAGCCCCAAATGGGCCCACTGATAATTCCGAAAGATTTCCGAAATGGAAGATCTCTGAAACACCAAATTTTGCACAGATACTCCTGATTTCCTAACATCAATCACTGTATTGGTTATATCTAGAAATGGGTTCCTGAAGAGTCCCAATTGGGCCCACTGATAATTAGCTTTTAGTAGTGCCTGATCATAGGCATTTGCTGGACTCTTCTATTAAGTGTGTCACACAAACTGCAACTACGAGATCCTAGAGGATAAAGCATGTGGGCACCTGCAGCACCATCAAGGGAAAGCCCACGGGGGAGAGGCTGCAGTAGGGCAGAGAATCAGCAACCTCCCCTATACTAGGGCACCAGCAGGTCTCCAGGACAGACCCAAATGTGGCTGATGCTGGCTGGGGTCTAACCTTGCTAATTGTGGCTGGGAGAAGCCTCCAGCTATCACAGCCTCTCAACATCTTCATGCAGCCGGACTCTGGCTGAACCCCTTCTGGAAATTAAAGTTGCTTCCCTCCCCCCACACACCCAAATGAGCCATCCCACCACTTGCCCTTCTTTGGGCTGCGTGCATTCTCCTGGCAAGGCTGTGTGTGTTATCAGCAAGTGCCACTGGCATTATGCACTTTGCAGTATTCAGCTCACTGTACAAAGAGGAGGTGAGTAGGAGGACAAGGTTTTGAGCACCGTGGAGCCTGAGGATGACACAGAACACTCGGAACAGCCTATTCTCATTAGAACAGGTATGTTCAGGTGCTTCATGTTCTGATCATCTAGATATCACTAATTGCACCTGGTCTGAAGGTGTTTCGCTTTGTCTGATCAATGCAACCAGTCCAGCTGCCACTAGGAAGTCCATTCAGGTTGCCCCATGGAACGTGCACTGAAGGCACTCGGGGAGTGGCTAGTTGGGGAGCAGTGATTTGCTGCTGCTGCAGAGCCCAGGAGATATCTCCTCCATTTCTCAGGGCTTCTGGCAAGGAGGCTGCAGGCATTGGTTTGCATAGAGTCTTTAAGGGAACATGGACCTTCCTGATTTGTGGGGATTGAGAAAAGGGACCCTATGGGCTCTGTCGTTTTCTAAGCACATCACTAACTATGTTAATTTCTTAAAGTAATATATAAGAGAAAAGTATTTCCAATAAAATATGCTATGTTAATGTAATTCACATAGTTCATTCATCACACCTTTTACTATATTTTTCCCGTGCTACGCCGAGTATTTCTGCTAGTATATAATCATATGCACACAGAAAAAGACATTTGGGGCATGTTTACACCAGCAAGATTGACCTCCTGAAGGTCGATCTATTGGTATTTGATTTTGCAGGTTTAATGTAGACTCGTAAATTGAACACTGAGGGCCACACCCGGCAGCATCCGGTATCCTCGTTCTGCGAGGAGTAAGGGAAGCTGACGGGAGCTTGTGCTCCTGTCAGCCTCTCGCTGTGTGGATGGCATTTTAAGGTACGCTGACTCCAGCTACCTAATTAACATAGCTGGAATTGTGTATTTTAGGTTGACCAGGCCTCAGAGACACTGAGGAAAGTGAGATTAAGGCCTAGTTATGACCTTGCGTTTATCTTGAGCACATTTCCATTTTCTTCAAAGTCTCTGAGTCACCATGAAATCACAAATGCTGCCAAATATTCAGATGTGCTCATTAAATCTGCCCACCTGATTTTTGGGGCCCCAACACAACTAACCGTAAGCCTACATTTCAAATGTGCTAGTGGAGCTATGTGTCCTCAAAGTCTTGGTCTTAGCCTTAAGAGCAGCCAGCACTGGGCTGAGCAATTCTCTTCTGAATGTAGGGGTTTCCAGGGTAAGTAACCTTTAGCTTCCACAGACTCCTTTAAGCACTTGACTGAATTTTAAGGACGTAGTGAAGAGCAATTTTGCTTTTGGACTAAGAACTAGGAGCAACATTTTCAAAAGTGCCTAAGGCCCAGATTTGTAAAAGGCATTGCTCTGTTCAGCATTGCAAAGCTCAATTAATTTAGTCTAATTTTCAGAAGTGACACACACACTAAGGAACCCAAATCTCACTGAAAATCAATGGGATGTAAAACTCTTCAGTGCTTAAGTCACTTCTGAAAATGAAACAAACAACTGAACATAGCAAAAACTGAATACCTTTAAAATCCACATGTAAGTCACAGTGACATTCAATGGGACATTGGCTCCAGATCTTCAAAGGCTATATCGACACTACAGCGTTATTTCAAAATATCTTATTTTGAAATAGTTAATTCAAAATAAGTTATTTCAAAATAACGCGTCTACACACAAAATGCATTTTGAAACAGTGTTTTGCTATTTTAAAATAGCACGTCCACACTGAGTGGACGGTGAATCACATTTAAGGCCGGCCGGAACCAGGTCCAGCAGGACATCAGGTCAGGAGTTACTTTGTGTGGCTGCTGCCTGATGCTATCTGAGGCCTGTGCTTAAAGGGACCCCACCGGGACAGCCAGTTCTCAACTTTCCCTGCTTGCTTGCCTACCTCGAATAGGGAAAGCAAAGCATTTTGTTTCTGTGTAATCTGGTTGCCCTCACTTGGGACATCACAGCACTCTACAGCATGGAGCCAGAGCTGCCCCTGGCACTCTGGTGCTTCTCGTGGACACATTGCTGCAAGCCCGGCTGCACTTTCTGCAGGCTGCCATACGGGAGGTCCATCGGGGGGCTGTCAGTATCCAGGAGGCCCTGCGGGAGAGCTTCCACCCTGAGGAGCACTAAGAGCCTCCTTGGTCTGCCCCACTGGGGGCTTGTGCCTCATTCCTCCCTCACGTCCTTCCACTTACCCCTCCCTAACCCCCTTTCCTGATGTTAAATAAAATACACATATTTTCATGAACACAAACTCTCTTTATTTAACAAAACTGGGGGGGGGAAATGAACTCTAGTTAGACTGAGGAAAGGAGGCAGGAGAGGGGAGAAGAGAGGGTGGAAGAGGGGAGGGGGAAACCTGGGAGGAGGGAGCTGGAAGGGGGAAGCAAGGGGAAGAAGGGGGAGGGGAAGCTCAGGGCTCAGGGTTGGGGGTATCGCCAGACCAACTTGATTTTCATGCAAACCTGCTCCTGGGTTCACATGTGGCCTTTGGTGGCCGGGCTGGCAGCCATCTAGTGTGGAGATCAGGGCCGGCCCGAGGTATTCTGGTGCCCTGGGTACGGGTGCGCGGCACCGCCCTCGGGCGCACGGCGCATGCACGGGCCCACCCATGGGGCGCATGGCGCATGTACGGCCCAGTCTGGCCCGGCTGTTGCTGCTGGCGCGTGCGCTGGGCCATGTAGGGCCCCGCAGCTGTGGGGGAAAGGGCGTTGCTGGCCAGCACCGCAAGGATGCGGGCGGGCTGGCACTGCGGGAGCCGGGCACGCGGTGCCTGATGTCAGCTGTAAGGGACGCCGCACGCCCCTTACAGCTGCCATCAGGTGCCCCCTATCAGTTGGCGCCCTGGGCAGTTGCCTAGCTCGCCCATGCCTGCATCCGGCCCTGGTGGAGATTATGGATGTTGGAGGCATCCCCATCAAACCCGAATAAGGTCCATGATCTCCACCCTGGACCAGGAAGGCGCCCACCTTCTCCTGGCCCTGGCAGGCTCCTGGGAGCTGGCAGACTGCTCTTGGGGAGTGGTGGAGAGCTGGCTGCCAGTGGCTTGCTGGCTCATGTTTTGGGGCCACTGGGTCAGGGGCAGTGACTACTGGCTCTGGGCTGGCAGGCTTGGAGCTGGCACAGGTACTGTGGCCAGAGTCAACCCCTTTAAGGGCTCCGGGGAAGTGGGAGGGGCAGAAGTGTTCTTGGTTGAGGCTGGAGTGGCCACCAGGGAACCCTGGGAAGTCTGGAGGCCCCCTATTTCAATATAAGTGTCTATACAGCACTTATTTCCAAATAGCTATTTCGAATTTGGCGTTATTCCTTGTGGAATGAGGTTTACCAAATTCAAAATAAGTGCTCTGCTATTTTGAATTAATTTCGAAATAGCGGTTTGGCTGTGTAGACATAACCAAAGGTATTTAGGCTTTTACCTTCCAATGAAATCAACCAGAATTAGTTGCTGGAATACCCGTAAGGATCGGGACCAAGAGTCACTTCTGAAAATGAGATTTAGGCACCTAAGCTATTCAGTATTTTTACAGTTACACTGTAGGCTCCTTGAGAACCCAGCCACAGCAGTCAAGAGCACTAGTTTTATAACCACATTTTGAAAGCAGAGTCCAACTTTTATGAAAACCAGTGCTTCCAGAACACAAATTTAGGAAGAAACAAGAATACGTATGCAAAGTAACTCTTCCAGGGGATAGGAAAAAATAATCACTAGTTCAGGATACATTTAGTGTTCTTTACATTGTTACCGATTTAAACTTCCCAATCAGAGAACCCTGAATGCAGCAATTCTGTATACATTCATTCCCACTGAAAATAAAATACTTTTTATCTATGCTTCACTGAGATTCAGGAGGCCTGGGGTTAGAGTGGGAAGAAACCAGGTTTAATTGGTGGTTCAAAGCCCAGAATCATGCTCCTGTGAAGTCTGGGATAATCAATCAGTGGCTATACCCTTGTTAGGTTCCTTTGAAAAAGAAAAAAAGCTTCCCACTTTTTGCTTTATTCCCTTTCCAAGTTCTCAAAGCCTGCTAAGGCCTGACCTCTGCCTTAAAAGGAATTATGATTAACCATTTTCAAACCCTGTTGCTGAGAAATGTGCATCGGAGTCCACGGTGCAGCTGGTGGATCACATTAAATTTCTAATCAGTTTAGATGCTGCAACATCCTACTTCTGTCAAGGGGAGAATGTCCATGGTGTTAGAGAATGTGATGGAAATAATGGCTTCTGTGGTTTTCATTACCAAGTCATTTATTGTAAGTGTACTCCAGAGTCACAAGCATTCCTGCCATTATATGATAAAAGAAGAGTTCCAGGCAATGACATCGCACTAAACCGCACCCTTATTCCTATTCTGGCCGCTCGGAACTATTCAGCAACAAGCTTTGTTTTCCATAGTACTGTCCCAAAGATATTGAAAGCTGACATGTTGCTTAATTGAAGAATCAAGTGTAAAGTGAATGGGAGGGAGCATATTGTAGGGAAAAAGAACTATGTGCTTGGACACTTGTAATGTCAATCAAAGCTTCAGTTATTATATTACACACAGATTTTAGTCCTCTCTCCTTCCATACCTCTCTCTAGTCCTTTTTATCTGCGATGGGCTGCCTGGTGCGATAAGCCATGCCTGAACCCCACCAATAATTTGATTTAAAAATTCTACCTCCCTGTAGAATCCTGCATCACTAGATACACAAATGGAGCCAGATTTACTCCTGCAATAAATGCACAATTGAGTAGAGCTGGCTGAAATTCAGGATGTCCAATCCAAACAATTAAAAAAAAAATTACCACAAAGCAGAAATCCACAAAATAATTCACTGCAGGATTCTCACAGCCAGTGGGGCTGACCGCATTGGTGGACCCCTGGGAAAGGGGGGGGGCAGGAAGACCCAGTTCTGTGTTCCAGGAAGGGGCAGGGCCTCAGGTGGAAGGGGTGGCTTGGAGCATGTCACGCCAGGATTTTTAGGCTCCCTGCTTTATGGTTGGGAGCCTGGAAACCCTGATGTCCTTGACATGGCAGAGCTGCCCTGCAGTCACAGGCCCTGAAAAGCCTGGGGTCCCCAGTCCAAGGGCAGTGCACATGAGGGGGGCTTTCCTAAAGCTGCAGCCTCATACATTGTGCTTAGCAGGATTGCCTGGGTTCTTGGACTTTAAAAGTCTGGCGTTCCCCAGACCCTCCAAGAAATCTGCCAAGTGTTGCATAACTGATCACTTCTGGTGGGTTTGGTTTTTGAATGAAAACTTTGAACTTTTCCATGCAAAACAGATGGACATGTCTAACAAAAAAATTCATTTGTCAGAAAACAATTTTCTGTCAAAACCAGGTCTGAGAGGAAATTTTTTGATCAGCTGTGATCACTAGAATTAAACATCTGCATTTAACAACAATTCTCCAATAACCTTGTCATCTTGGCAGGTCTGGTGAATTTCACTGAGATAGTTGCAGTGGCTAAGTGAAATTATCAAAGGCCTTGTCTGTGAGACAAGGGGACACAAATAGGGTTTGGCTCAGATTTGGCCTTGCTGTTGTGTCACTCTGTCTGACACAGGGTTGTATTTAAGACTGTTACAAAACTGCCCATGTTTGGAAGCAATCTTTCATTCCCACTTGTCTCGGAATGTGATCTTCACCTCATCCTCTGTGCCAAATGCATGACTGACAGACTTTCCATGCTGTTGATTCAGACACAGGATTTCATAGGCTGGCTATCTGCCTATTAGCACACAGCTGGTTAAGACGCAAAGCTGCTTGGGTGTAAGGAGGCTTGTTTTCAGTTTGGGAACCAATTCTACTTTGCCTGTTCAGGTACATGCCTTAAGATCATGGAACCTAGTGTGTTGTGAAATAGGACAGCGATATCTTGAACAAGGTAGAAATGCCAGTCTGGACTTCTACATTGAGTGCTTCTGAAAACATGCACAGAACACCATGTGCCCCATAACCTCAGCCATGCAAAATGCAACACTATCCACAGCCTCAAAAACAACTCTGACATTATAATCAAGGAGGCTGACAAAGGGGGTGCTGTAGTCATCATGAACAGGTCAGATTACAAACAGGAGTCTGCCAGGCAACACCACGTTCTACAGGCTGCTATCCTTTGATCCCACTGAGGAATACAAAAGAAACTCTACCATCTGCTCACGGAACTCCCTGCAACAGCTCAGGACCAAATCTACACAAACACACCCACAGAACCCTGACCAGGAATATTCTGCCTGCTACGCAAGATCCATAATAAGCTATCAGCAATTTCATTCTGTTTACTATAGCATGTTTCCTTAAAGCAATTTCAGTGCTAGCTTACCTAGCTCACTGCATTATAGTTCACTGCATTATAGAATGATGAGGACAAGAAGTGTCAAGAAGGGGTTAGCCGCAGTGAACAATGGTGGAATAATTGTCCCATCAACAACTGCTAATTAGATTGGTAGACATTGTGATGGTCTCCCCATGCTTTATGAACATCGGCTTATAAATATTAATATGCATAACTTGGAGATACTTTGAACAAAATACTTCATGTAACCAATCACTTTTAATGTTTCAATCTGTTGCATCTGTATATCCTATTTTGGTGCATGTATCATTCTCATATTTAAAGTTAGAAATATGAAGTATGACACAGTTTATAGCCTTAAATGTAATAATAAGTGTCATTACTGGTGTCTCAACGACTTGGTGAGCTGCATAATGACTTGTAAACTTCCTTGTTTGTCCTGTAAATCCAAATGTGATTGGACTAGTAAGATGTATGGCCATACCACATGGTATTGGGATTCCGTTTTGACTTGATATTTTCCCATGAAAGTGGAGATGTAAAACAAAAGGTTTCCACCCTGCGGAAATGACTACTTAAGCAATGGGAAGCTATTAGTCCTTTGTCTTTGGCAGGCCTGTAAAACCTGGAAAGGATACAAAGAGCTGGAGACCAAAGTCAGAGTAAAGATCATCTTTGACTTGAAGACTATGCCTGAAGTAAGAACAGCTCGTTAGGGTAAGAATCCACATTCAATAAGTTTTTTAGTGAATTAGAACTCTCTGTGCATTTTCTTTTCATTTGAATTTAATCACTTATTTTGATCTGTCTGTTTTCACTTGCAACCACTTAAGTCCTGCTGTTTGTTCTTAATAATTTTTGTTTATGATCAGGCCCGGTGTAAATATTGTTACCTGTGGGGAATGACTAATATGCATCTTTCTTTCATTGATAAAGAGGGTGAACATCCTCATGAGCTTTCCCTGTGTAAAGCTTTTACACAGAGAAAGATGGATTTATTCGAGGATTTGATCCCTTTTGGGGGTTGGCTACCTGGGTGCTGTCCCCTATAACAGCATTCTCCTAGAGCGGAAGTGGTTCAGTGTCTGCATTGCTCTTTAGGGAGGCAGTAACCCCAACTCTGTGCTTTGTCTGGGGGAGACCAGAGGATCTAGTGTAGCGAGCGGGGTGATGGGAAGCCCCAGAGAGCAAGAAGGTGGGTGTCAGTGGCATGATTAGCACACCGGGGAACAATCCCAAGCAGTCTTCTGTGACCACACCCCGTCACAGACATATTACTGAGTGAAACTGGAGGAGACAACATATAGACAAAGGAGTAGAACAAATGGTTTAGAATGGACAGGACATTAGACTAGGATTCCTGAGTTCCCTTCCCAGCCCTATTGTTATCTTAGCTTTCTGTGTAACATTTTGCACCCAATAATTTTATAACACAAAAATATAAGAAATGTTTAATAATGTTAATATGAAGAGTAGAAGCACAATTTAATTTTTTCTCAGATTAACATCTGCCTGAGATCTCTACACAACCTAGAACATGTAAAACCTCACATTGAGCCAAACCCTCAGCTAGGGTAAATCAAGTATATAGCTCCTGGGAAAGAGCTAAGCCAATTTATACCAGTCAAGGAGCTGACCCATACTGCACAAAATTCCTTGTACTCCATACAACATCGTCACAAAGTTTATTAGGTTAACCTAAAGCCAGTATCTTTAGTATAACTTATAAAGGCTGGTTCAACGTTACGTAAGTTACTATCCTCAAGCTAACATGTCAGCATAGAAGACACTTGCACAGAATGATTCACTGATCTCTTCCAGTGAATGAACATATTCCTGTTACAAGTGGCCTGAAAGCCTTTTGACTGTACACATCCAGTTTACATCTCTGATTTTATTACTGCATTGTTCACATTTTTGGGATCTGAACTGGGGAACTGCGAATGCAGTAGCAACAACTGATATATGCACAGAGGATAGATTTGTACTCAGTTCTCCATGAACACTCGTGCTCCATGAACGTGTGTAAGTTTTGGATGTCCATGTCATTATAAATACATCTGAGTAATCTTACCTCCAGGGTGATAAGTCTTAATCGGTAATCATCCGCTTGTATGACCTGGTTAACTGTGATTTCTATTCCTTCATAGGTGACCTGCTCCTCTGGCCAATACTCTGTACATTTCTGCATGCAACAGAAAATATATTTAAGGAGACAACTCACTTTACTGAGCAAAACCCATGTCAAGTGCATGCTTAGATGAATAAGGACTATTTCTTTAACAAGATGCAGTTCAACCTTTTCCTTCAAACATAAGGGCCAAAGTTTCACATAGTCTTCTTTGCACTCATATTACTCTGGTTAAAACCTCTCTTTATATGCAGCAAGTCTAATAATTGTGCAATTATCTACCTGATGTAGCAGGTAGATAATACTTGGTTTATGTGTGTGCAATGTGATGTATCTACACATTTTTAAATTTCATTTGGGAAGCAGGTAAGAAATGTGGCAACATGTATTAGTATTCTAGTCTATTTTTATTTTAATGATATATATTTATTAATATTCTGCTCTTTAACAATAATTATTTATGTACTGTGCATAAACTGATATTGAAATGTGCATCACCCCTTTTCTGTCTCTAATAAAGAACTATTGCTCTGTGAATCTGAAATTGTAATCTGTATGTTTTCCCTAAAAAGGGACATAACTGGAAATGATTTTGGAATATCTAGTGTGGTTGGAATCCTGCCTTATAATGGGAAAAGCAAAGGAGCTAAAACAAAGAAAATGTCAGAATAGTGATTTTAGTTTTGCTTAATTACTTTGGCCAAATTTATAAATTGCACTGAATCAGTCCATACTGTCTAAATAAATGAAGTTATAATCCATGTTTAAGGATATATTGTGTCATTTGTGCCACAATGCTACTTAAGAGGTAATGGAGAGCAATGCTTAAAAGAAAAGTTCTGGGAAAGACTGTCTATCACATATTTTTCCTGGGGCTGCTCCATGTGTGTGAAGTAGGCCCCCCGCACATTGGCAGAGATTACTCCCCTTGTAAACAGTGTTCTCTTTAATTTTCCCCACCTCTGAGCAGAATGAATTTTGTTATGTGCACCAATGTAGAGGTGA
This sequence comes from Pelodiscus sinensis, assembly GCF_049634645.1. Lineage (NCBI taxonomy): Eukaryota > Metazoa > Chordata > Testudines > Trionychidae > Pelodiscus > Pelodiscus sinensis. The sequence continues at coordinate 113,717,496 of NC_134714.1, forward strand.
GGAGCAACACATCATATTGATATTAGTGCGCATATAACAAAATTCATGTAGTAGGAGTGCAGCCAAGGGGTTCTAAGTGTGGGAGGGGGCTCAGGGATGTGAGGGCTCTGGGATGGGGGGCTCAGGGCTGGGAGAGGAGGTTGGGGTGTGCAAGGGCTCTGGGGATAAGGGGTTTGGAGTGCAGAAGGGGGCTCCCAGTGGGGCCAAGGGATTTGTAATGCAGGAGGAGGCTGTGGATTGAGGCGGGGGGTTGAGGTGCAGGAGGGGGTGAGGGCCCTGGCATGCAAGAGGAGGCTCCAGGTTTGGGGAGGACATCAGGGCTGGGGGTTGAGGTGCAGGAGAGGATACAGGTTCTCAGATGGGGTGAGGGCTTTGGGGTGGGGCTGGCGATGAGAGGTTTAGGGTGCAGGAAGTGGCTCTGGGTTGGGAGGCTTGGGGTTGGGCAGGGCAGTTAGGGCTTGGGTTTATCTAGGCAGCTCCTGGGTAGCAGCGCTAAGGCAGGCTACCTGGTGCCTGCTGTACTGGGGGACACACTGGGTCCTGGAACCAGCCAGCAAGTCTGGCTCCTGGGGCAGGGGATGGGGCTCCTCTGCACCTGATGGTGCCCTGCCTAGGAGCTGGACCTGCTGCACTAGCTGTTTCTCTGCTGGCCCCAGCACAGAGCTGCTGCAGCTGGCAGGAAGTAGAACTCAGCACAGAGCTGCCCTGGCTGCAGCAGCTCCTTGCTGGGGCAAGCAGGGACGGGTGCCTTCCCGCTGGCTGCAACAACTTCAGGGTCTGGGGAGAGGTATCTCCCCCTGCTGCAACTCTGAGCTCCTACATGGGGCTTAATGGGAAACGACACGGTTGCACGGTGTGGCAGGGACTTTGCTTGTAAGCTTCTCCCATGGACCAGTGTGGAGGAACAAATGGCGCCCCAGGGATAAAGCAGAGAGCAAGCTGCCCGCCTGCTCTCCAGATTAACGGGGCTGCTATTGTAGGAGGTCTTGATGCACCTACATAAGTGAAGGGAGAGGGGATACTTAAAAGCCCTCCCTTCTGCAAAGTCCAGCATGATCTGGCCTTAAACCTTGTGAGCAAATTAAAAAAAAAAATTCTGCTGGCAGGGAATGGCCAAGGACTCAAAAAAGTCTCCAAGAGCTGCTGGGCCAAATTCTGTGAGAGTGGAAACAGGTGTTGCTCCATCAATGAAGCTGTGTTGCTTTACCCTACAAATGAATGTGGCCCATTGTGTCACTGTAAACGCAGACTGAATTCCTCCCCCCTCTTCCATTGCAGAATCCATTGTAAAAAGCGTCAAATGCGCCAGCAGCTATCAATAGCACAGACGCGATGCTGCTGAAGTGAGTGGAGTTGGATCGCCCACACATTTCTGTGGGCTGTCTGTCAGTTTGGATTAGATGTGACAGAGGGCTGGGAGACTGAGTCGTTCACCCTCGCATGAGCCAAGCCACTGTGTGTAGCAGAAGCACAAAGACACGCTTACTAGCATCACTGGCAGAACAAAGGCTTTAGTTCTAAACCTACACATTGCGAGACCTGGTATTTCTATAGGAATACGTGGTAGGAAAAAAGGGAACATAGAAGATGTTAGTATGAAAGACCTTACCCTATATTTATGTTTGAGTCTCACTGAACCATTTCATTTTGGATACAAAAGGTATCAGGAGAAACTCAGTCTCTGTAAGCTAGATGCAGGCTGTATCCAGTAACTCTACTGTGATAGTAACATGGCAGTGCAGTGTTTCCTGGGGCTGATGTGACAGGTGAGAGAGTCTGTTGGTGCTAAACAACAGGAAACACTGATGCCAACATTATTTTGCATTTCAGTGGTACAGCCCAGATGTAAAAACCAGAGCGGGAAAGAGTGACAGCAGAGAAGACAATGGAGGGTATGATTGCCTCTTGCTCATTTTTTCTTCTCAAGTCTATATTGATAACATTTTCCAAAGTGACTAAGTGATCTGGAAGTCTAAGTCCCATTTTCCAAAGTGACCTAGCCATTTAGAGCCAGATTTTTAAATACACAAGTGCTTTTGAAAACCCCATCAGGTACCTTTCTGCACCTTCAGGTGCTTAATCAGCTTTGAGAATCTGGCCCTAAATCCCATTGAAAGTCTGTGGGAGCTACGCTCCTCAGACTCAGATTTATAAAGGTATGCAGACATTTCTCTGTTCAGTTTTGCAATATCTAACTGACTTAGGAGCCTAAAACAGGACTTAGCTGTCTAAATCACTTAGGCCTTGTAATGCTGAAAGTGGGACTTTGGCTCCTAAATCACTTTTGAAAATTTTACCTCACTTTTATTTCTGGCCTCACATTTTCTGCATTGCTGTTGCAAAGTCTCACACTTCCACAATTTGCATCACTGCTGTTTTGGGGTCATGTGGAATAATGTTTCGATACTGGCTACATCATCCCAAAGCAGCCAGGATGCAAATTGTGGGAGCATGAGACTTTGCAGATAAAGCTGTATGGGATGGACTGGTAGAAATACATTACATATCCACAGACAACTAACTCTCATAAATACCAATTCTAGCACAGGGTGATTCAAAAAAGTTTGGAACATCTTTAATCAGCTGCAGTATTTTAAAAGCATTTCCCAAAATGCTAAACAGGGGGCAATCCTCCACATACAGATCCTCTTTAGCTGCTTCTCATCATAACTAACATCATAACACGACAGAGTACTGGCTGTGTCTAGACTGCATCCTTTTTTCGTAAAAGGGATGCAAATTAGACATATCGCAATTGCAAATGAAGCGGGGATTTAAATCTCCCCTGCTTCATTAGCATAAAAATGGCTGCCACTTTTTTCCGGCTCAGAGCTTTGCCGGAAAAAAGCGCCAGTCTAGACGCAGATCTTTCGGAAAATAAAGCCTTTTCTGAAAGATCCCTTATCCCTCTTAAAATAAGGGATAAAGGATCTTTCGGAAAAGGCTTTATCTTCCAAAAGATCCGCGTCTAGACTGACGCTTTTTTCCGGCAAAGCTCCGAGCCGGAAAAAAGTGGCAGCCATTTTTATGCTAATGAAGCGGGGAGATTTAAATCCCCGCTTCATTTGCAATTGCGATATGTCTAATCTGCATCACTTTTACAAAAAAGGGATGCAGTCTAGACACAGCCAGTATGTTTAATGAAGCAGGGACAGCTTCATGGAAAATGGTTGCAGAAAATAACCCAAAATACATAGGGTCCGAACTTCTTTATCCAGTGTTACTCTACTGTTTATCGGTATTGACATAAAAAAATCAATAGGGCTTGAACTTCGTGGGGCATTGCTTTTGAAACCTTCAGAGGTGACTTCAAAAAGTTAACTGCAATGCACTGTAAACTTTGGTCCCTGAACCAATTCATTTATTTCCATGAGCATGGCACCTGTGCCTAAAATACACAGAAGATTGAGACACAGCTCATATGTAATATCATTACCTCATTCATCTCTTCTATATTGGTAATCATGACAATGATAGGAGAACGCTCTTGCCACACCATTCTCCAGAAATCACTGACAGTATTAACTATGGGTCCCTGAGTAGCAATATATACCTTTTCCTCTTCTCCATAGCCCTGCCAACAAAGCAACAACAGATAATTATCAAACGGTACACACGCACATCCCTGGACACTTCAATCTTTATACAGGGAAAGCTCTCATTGACTGCAATGGGATTACTGCCTGAGTAAAGACTGCAGTATCCGGTCAACAGTTACTAATTGAAGAGATATTACGCTCACTCCCTCTCTCGCGCATTCACACACACATACATACAACCAAGGTAGAAGGTGCCACTTCAGCTTGTACAAGCAGCAGGCAGTACTGTGCAAATGGGATTGATTCATGCTACAACCACCTGGTGGTAACTCTGGGTCAAATCTTGCAGGCATAATTCGCATGGACTTTGCTGGGATTTCTGCTTGCATCCAATCAGAGAGTCGGAGAATTTCATGTAAAAAATGGCAAATATCTTACTTTTATTGGACCAGAACCTTTACAGTTGCACTCTGAGGTTCTGTTTCCAATAATATAAAAACAAGAGAGAAAAAGAAAAAACAAGATGGTCTTTAGAAGCCAATTGACAGTATGATTGTTTTTAAACGATCAGTTGCTAACAATCTATGCAGATACATTGGACTGCTGAGCTCTTACCCTGATGTAGTTAGCATTGATATATGAGCTAAGAGGATCGTCCTGGTCAGTTGACGTAAGGCACACTCTGCTGTGAGGATCTACAATGTGTAAAGAGATAGCTAATAGTTATCAGTAAAGAAAAGAAAAGATTTTTAAGATCACTTTCTAATCTTTAGTAATACAGCTAATTACTCAGACATAATCATTAGTAGTCACAACATATACCTGTGATGCTCTAAAGAGGGTGCTAGCAAGTCTCTGGTTGCAATGTGTGCCTATATCGCTGCATTTACTTTCAGTGAGCCACTCACTGGAGAGCCTCATTTGGCGAGAATTAAAATAGAACTAAAGCACTAACCCCAGAATATCAACAGATATTTGTGTGCAACAAAACTATCTTACTAAATTAATAGGACTGTTGTAAGTAGACTGCAAGAGCATCTGAATGATTCTTGGTGTCTGACTGTGTTGTCTGTTCCACTGCAAGCCGAGAGAGACTAAACTCCATGGAATGTAAGCAAGCACTCCAGTTATTGTAATTTGGGTTTAACATAAAAATAAAATTGATGCATAAGTACTATTGAGCAAATAGTGTTATCGATTGGTGACTTCAGTGAGGCTGTCTGTCTCAATAAGAGCTGAGTAAAAACTATTAGCACCTCAAGATTTAGCCCATTCAGTTTATAAACGCTATCCCTCACCCTATTTTTGGGCTTAAATTAAGGCCTTGTCTACACAGAAGAATTGCACCATTTTCACTATGTTGGTTTAGTTAAAGCTATGCAATGCCCCCTAGACTGTATGTAGTTACATAGATATATCCCAGGGCTTTCTACACAGAAGTCGCTACAGCAGCACCCTCCAGAGATGCTGCTACAGCTCTTCAGGAGAGCCCCTCTTGTCAACATGTGCAATCCACCTGTTGGATTCTAAGCTGTCTAAGCTGACAGCAAAATTCCCCCATAAACGTAGCTGTCCATCCCAGGAACTGGACTGGTTTAACTGGATTTGTCACACGCCGAACTTATATAAACCTAATTTCCTAGTGTAGACCTAGCCTTAGTAATTGAGGAATAAGCCGTAGCAACATAAGCACTTTTATACCACTGTAACTGAATCCACACCAAGAGTTATACTAGTAGGAGTCTTTAAAAATAACAGTCTTTCACGTAAACAGTTCAAAACTAATGTGCAGACCACACCTACGTTGATAGTATCCCTTAAAATATCGTCATACGTCACAAAGAAGCAAAACAAGGTTAGTTCTTTTTCTGCAGTTTTTTCTAACAGTGTTTTGAGTGAGGATGTTAAATTGCAGTTATCTATCTAATTGTGAAGTTTATACAATTTGTTTCGACTACACAACTAGTCAATAAGGATCGTTCTGCAGTGCTGCAGTGGGAGTAGCTCCAGGAGCCAGCATGAGCTGGGACTGAGCAGTCCCGGCTTTGTGCCAGCTCTGGGAGTCACCTGCACTGCAGCTCTGCATTTTAAATGTAGTAAGAGGGGGTGCAGAGTCTGGGAGGGAGTTGTGACCTTGAAGAAGTGGGGAGAGGGGATACCGAGGATTGGGATGATAGCCTGGGGCAGGTAGTTGGGGGGAAAGAGGGGGTAGGGTGCCAGAGGCAGGCTCTGGATGGAAGGCCCTTACCTAGTCGGCTCCCAGTCAGCAGCCTGCAGGAACCTGAGACAGGCTCCCTGCATGTGTGTGTGTGTGGGGTGGGGGGAGTGAATGGGTGGGGTTGCTTCATGTGGTTCTGCTCCGGCACAGGGAGGGAAGAAGGGAGAGAGGGAGGAGGCTTCATTTTCTGCCTCTGTCTTCGGCAAAATTTCTCAGCTCCCACTGGCCCAACTGGCCAATTGGAACTTGGGGATTTTGCTAGAGGAGTGGGGACAGGACTCAAATCTTTCTTCTCCCTGCTCAGCTTGCAGAGCAATTAGCAGCCTGCTGTTTAAAGCAGCTGCACGGTAGTAAGGTAGTAAGGTGCCCGCTAGGCACCTCTTGGCCACCCCTGCTCCCTGGTAGGTTACACTGCCTTCCTTACAGAAACACTTCTTGAAAAGTCTTACAAAATGTAATAAGGAGTGAATGCAATATGGCTCTATACAATTAAACAAGATTGCTTAGAAATTTTGCTTAGATCTAGAAAAATTGTAAGAGAATTATAATTTTTTTAAAAGATTTTCATATATGGAGTTCCAGAGCAAGGATATAATTGTCTATTATATTATGCAAGACCAAAAAAAAAAAAAAAAAACCCCAACCAAACAAATGTAGAAAAATCATCATTTTCTATTACATTTTGTGGGACTTTTCCATGAAGGAAGAGGTTTCAAATTTTCTGTCAGCATGCAGATTTAAGTTTGTGAAACATCCAAATTAATCTGAGTAGCTTGGCACATATCCAAATACCAAAAACACCCTCACCCCTTAAAAAGATTTCCCCAAACTATCTTCACCACCATCAGCACCAAATTGGGAATCTGCAAAAAGAAATTTGCTACAAAAGAAATATAAATTAACCAAATTAGAGCCTATTATCATGTCTCTCACTAACAATTAACTATAGGGTTGCATGTAAACTAATGATTATGCTAAGTGCCTGCTTACCTTTCAATGATAACCAGCACAAATACTTCTGGAGTACACAGCTGGGTTGAGAATTTTAGGCTTTTGTTTGTTCTTTTATTTTCGAGATATACTTTTTGCTTTCAATGTCACTTTTATAATCAAGTGCCTCTGCTTCCTACTGTAGACTGGAGGTCATATTTCACTGAAGCTATGTCTAGACTGTAGAGTTTTTTCACAAAAACTCACGGAGCGTCCACACCTCAAGCACATTTTTGCGCAAATAAATCGACAGACTGGAGGGGTTTTTGTGCAAGAGTTATTCCTCTTTCTACAAAGAGTAACTCCTTTTTGCTCAAGAACTTTTGTGCAAAAAGGTGTGTGTGGACAGGGAACTGCCACTTTTTGCACAAAAAACTCCTATAAAAAAAGCACTGGTGGCCATTCTATGAATAAGCTATCAGTGCTTTCTTTCGAGAGAGCGTCCATGCTGTCTGGATACTCTCTTGTGCAAAAGCTCATCACTTTTTCGATGCGCTTTTGCAGTGTGGATGCTTTTTACAGAACTTCTTGAGCAAGAAGCCTGTAGTGTAGACATAGCCTGAGTCTCCTCTGGCAAACAGATTAGGGCTACAGCATAGGTTTTGCTCTGTAATCAGCTGTTCAGTCCATAATTGCTTGGTGCAAGCCAACAGTTATGAAGACCCTTGTGGCACAGGCAGCACAGGCTGCGTTCATTCATTCTGGAAACTATAAAATCAGGAGATACACATAGTCGTGAACACACTGGCCTCCTCGTCAGCCCACCCACATCATACCTCCAACACTCTCACTTCCATGGTATTAGGGAGAGAAAGGCCAAAGAGAAGTTTTATGCTGGGAAGGGAGAATACAATAGCCTCTCCCCACACTTATGCTGGCTGCGACACAGCCAGCTCCCCGCACCTATGCTGGTCCTGGGTGTGTTCCACGGAGAGGAACAGAGAGAGGGCAGGACTGTAATAATTCCAGTAGCAGTGATGATGGTGTGTCCATTGGTGGTTTCCCATGTGGCTGCCTCTCATCATCATCAAAAAACTGGCTCTGGGATATTAGGTTTCACAGCTATGGATGGTTTTGAAATCCTTGATTTTTACTAGGGATGTAAGCAACTAGTCAAGTAGTCACTAAACTAGTCACTTCTTCCCCCGCTCCCCTTGCTGCCTCTATCAGAGGCAACAAGGGGGGGAGCTGGTGCTGGGGGGAGCCAGCTTAAAAGCCCATTCCCCACAACATCATTTCCGCGGGGAAGCAGAGGCACAGCGGGAGACCGGGTGACAGTCGGGAATCAGCTGTCCCAGCTCATGCCCGGTCCCAGAAGCTGTGCTTCTGCTTTTGAAACATAGCAAGAGCCACGGGCTACATTTCAAAAGCAGAGGCACAGCTTCTGGGATGGGGCGCGAGCTGGGTCAGCTGAATACTGGCTCACCCCAGCCTCCTGGCTGCGCCTCCACCTCCCCTGTTTGGGCTCCCCGCTGTGCCTCTGCCTTTGAAATGTAGCAAGAGACATGGGCCCCCCTTCCCCTTTATCAACTAATCAAGTAGTCGATGGAAATTCCACCGACTACTTGATTAGCTGATTAATCAAAATTTAACTTCCCTCATTTTTACTCCAGTCAGTGGAAAAGTCTGATTTCCTCTGGATATATTCCTTGTTAGCATTTGTAGTCAGTCTAGAGTGGGAGCCATTCTTCCCATCTGAATGGCTCACAGCAATGGACATGAGTATTACCAGATTTTGTAAGACTGAGGTGGAGCCGGCATCAAGGAATGATGGTATTTGAAGAATGGACCAAGTCATTACTGAATGCACAGAGGAAAACCTAACAGACCTCGATTAAGAGCTGTGAGACAAGATTTTAAAAAGTGGCAAGTAATTTTGTGTTCTTCCATTTCTGAGTGTCCAACTTAAGACACGATAACAAAATTAAAACTTCAAAAAAGTGCTGGGCAATGCCCTTTGAAAATCAGGCTCCTTTAAGGTATATGAGTTTGGGTGCCCAAACGGAGGCACTCAGAGTCACTAGTCAGTTTTGAAAACCTTCACTGTAACATCCAAATGTAACTTCCAGCTGGATAGAAATGATAATGCACCCAATTGTTAGCATGTGTGGTAGACCCAGGGCAGCTGGCTACAATAGTTTGCTGGAGGACAGGCATAGTGGGAGCTGGGTGCAGCACCATAATTAGGTATTTTTGCACTGGGGGACAAAATATTAATTGTGCGCCCCCTCTCCTTAGGTTGGCATGCGTTGCGCTCTTTACTTCTGCAACTTATTATGTTTACTTATTGAGTCTTTGCAATCCTGATGAAGATGCGCCCAGGGTAAGCGCCTTACTTGCCCCACCCTTGTTATGGCCCTGGCTGGGTGAATGGTTTTCTGTTTCCTGAGTGAACTGCCAGAGACTGCTACCATGTAATCAATGAATTAATTAAGAGTTTGCCTGAAGCAGCAGGCTAATCCGGCAACTCAGGCCAGTTAAGGCCTGCTGTACTTCTTGAAAAGGTTTCCCATCAGGGAAAGGAGGGGGAAGGAGAAGAGTGAAGGACTGAGGGGAGGAAGTGCGTTGCTGGAGAGCTGAGTATTGAGAAAGGAAAAAGTGTTTGTGCTGAAGCAGGAAAGATTTACTCGGATACCAGGGAGAAGGCACTAAGGGAGCATTTGGGGAAGTGGCCCAGGGAAAAGGCTGCTGTATTGGGGCTAGAGGAAAAACTCCATCAGTTGCTGCTAGCTAGGGTCCCTGGGCCAGAACCCAGAGTAGTGGGCGGGCCCGGGTTCCCCCCAACCCTCCGCATACCACTAAAAGTCTGCTTCTGCAAAGGGAGGCCAGGATTATGGAGGAGTTTTCCCACCTCCAATCCTTTACCTTTGCCAACGATAAGAATGGCTCAGTAAGCTGTAACCCTGGTCTCTAGAAAAGATAAGAGGCAGCGTGAAGGGCCACAGTGAGCCTCTGAGGCGTATCATAACTGCGTAGAAGTGCAGAACCCATGGGGCATAGCTGGAGCTTTGCTACATATGTCTTAGGACAAAGGTTCTGAAAAGTTTGACCGAGTGTTTTTAACACTTCTGGTTCCAGCTGGAAATTGCAAACCATCTCTAGGAGGGCTATCTACATGGGATTTCTGACCAAGACTGCAAGTTGGAGATTTCAGGAGAAAACCTATTCTTGACAGATTTCCTGTTCAGTTTTGTAGACTAAAGTGATTTGCATAGCTGATCAGATTCTAACTTCTGGATGCTTATGTGAGCCTAACTAGTTCTCTGAACCATTTGAGCTTCCCAAACAAAGCTGCAAAGGAGCTTGATGGCACCGTCTATTTGACAATGGCTTGGCGAAAAGAGAAGCATCTGTCAAAACATTAATATTCAGACACGACATCTTATAATTGGCTCACTTTCCAAACTAGCTTTAAGTGTGACAGAGGGGAAAAATGATAATGGCTGTAAAAATCAATCCAAGCAAAATGTTTCTCAGAATTTCCATTCTTGGCTATAGGTAATAATGCAAGATACATTTTTAAAAGAAAGATGTATTATATATTCATAATGAGACTAAACCAAACTCTGAGGCCCTTATTCAATTTTCACTTGCAGCCTGATCCAGAGACATGCCAAGCACATTAGGCCTAATCCATCACACTATGCTATAAGTGTGAATCTTGACATTGACTTTAAGATTCATTCTTAATGAACCCTTGCCTTCATTAAGAATCCAGTCGGAGTTGAGGAGGTCAGTACCTTTTCCAATTAAGCTTATGACTGAAGTAGTCCTACTGGCTTCAAAGAAAGCACGTGAGTAGTAAAATACTGCCCAGCATAAGTAAGGGTGCCATTAAACAGGAGTTTACCAGAGAAAATAAAGTACAATTTCAATAAAAGCATCCAAGACTTGGGGCAAAAGTTTCAAAAGCATGGAGGTAATTTAGGAACTAATTCAAAAGAGCTTATTTTCAAAAGTGACACAGGAGCTTAAATCTTTTTAGCTTTCAATAGGACTTAAATGTTTAAGTCTCTAATGAAAATGGGGGCTTTAGAAAACATTAGACTTGCTCAATGTTAGCTACAGTCTAACAGACGCCTCTTGGAGAGGATTTATGAAAGGCATTCCATCAAAAGCAAGAAACTCAACAAAGACAAGATACAGAGACTTCACTACATATTGCTTCACTGAATTGCAGACTTATAAGTTTAGCTTACTTGGGAGAATTGTTTTGTAGCGATTCTTCCGCACTAATCCTGGAATATCATATTCCTTTGGATCAACAAAATTCATTGGGATTTCCTGTTGGAAGAGAAATATATTAGAATATATTAATAGATTCACAGGGGGAAAATAACCCATTACGTCTTGACTGTGGAGGAGTAGCGGAGATGAAGTCAATTGAGACATATGGTATAGTACTTGAAGCAATTTACCACCAAAGCATGACTGATGGCTTCCGTTTTGTGTCAATGGTGTTCTTTTTTGAAATCATGAATATAAAACCCTCTGGATGACTAATGCCATGAATGGTGCACAGTATGTCACTATTTCAGCTCTTAATATTATTAGGATTGTATTGTGACTTGAGGCATAGATGTAAGCCAAGGATGGTGCGTAAGCTGTAACACTCCAGGAAGCACAGTACTTCAGACACACCCCTCTGAATCACAATTCCTCCTTTTCTTCCTCCTTGTTCCGTTTCGGGGTAGTAATTTTCTGCTGGCCTGTATCTGCAAATTACTACACCCTCCATAACAGCTCAGCTGCCTTGGCCGGTTAGTATGGGCTTGAGGGAGGGGGTGGAGACAGGAACCATGGGGGTTTGCCCTTCCCATCCACCTTCTCTGGGAGGGGAAACAGCAAGTAGTCATTGTGTATGCACCTATCTCTCCTACAAAACTAGACTTACTCCCTTACACAGGTGTGCAGGCCAAGTCACTAGTCCTTAGAGCAGGGGTGGGCAATTTTTTTTTGGGGGGGGGCTACTCTAAGATTTTGTAAAGTGTTCAAGTGCTGCATTTTTCTATGGAGGAGGTGCGGGCTCTAGGGTGGAGGCTGGGTGCAGAAGGGCACACGGGGAAAGGGACTGCGGTGCAGGAAATGGTGTGAGGTCTGAAAGGGTGTTTGGGTGAAGGAGGGGGTTGTGACCTGGGTCAGGAGATGGGAGTGTAGGGTCAGAGAGGGAGTGGGGGTGCAGAAGAGGATTCTGGCCTGGAAGAGGGTTGTAGGATGGGTTCTGGGGGGAGGAGGAGGAGGGAGTTGTGACCGGGGTGCAGAGGGTTTGGAAGGTGACTTGGGGAGGGAGTTGGGGTGTAGGAGAGGCAAGGGTGGCAGAAGCAGGCTCTGGCTTGGAGGTGCTTATCTAAGCACCCCCCAAGGCAGGCCAGGCTCCCTGCCTGCCACAGCTCCAGCCCATTGAAAATGCAGCTTACTCCCTCCACGGGGCTCTCAGCTCTTGGAGGAGGAAAGGTTTGCGCCACCCCCATCCCCAGGCCAATCTCTCAGCTCCCATTGGCTGGCTGTTTCTGGCCAATAGGAGCTGAGGATTGGTCTGGGGGATGGGGAGATCACATGAAGCCGTCCCCTCCCTCCAGAATAGAGAGTCACTGGGAGCAGCCCTGTGTTCAAACAGCAGCTGCTGCATGCCTGAGGGTCCTGATGGGTGTCCGCGGGCTGGATCTGGTGGCTTGGTGGGCTGAATCTGGCCCGGGAGAGAGATCTTGCCTACCCTGGCCTTAAAGAGTAAGTTCTTCAGGGCAGGGCACTGATCCTGTGGGCTCTACCATGATATAAATATTACATAAAAATAGTAACTTCTTAAAGGATCCTTAACAGGGCTATTTCGTTTTCAGAACTAGTCAAGGGGAGAAGTAACAGGTGAATTAGCTATGGGTTAACGATCCTTTCACATCTACAGTACAGAGTTCAAATCTCAGAGCTCAGGTTGGTATCATTAGGAGCCATCTGATTGCTCTTCGGGGGCTACAGCATGTTAAATTAGTCGATCAATTCATAGTGGATGCACTACCACATCAAGCAGCCTCAGGAGAAAGACCAAGGACTGAATGTGACCACAGAGGGTGAACTCCACCCACACCCTGATTTTGTCCCTTCAGAAATGGAGGGAGGCAGGGAGGCTGACCCTGCTCTGGCTCTGCCTGTGTTTACTGTGTTTTGTGGGTAAACAAAAGGCAAAAGATGGGTAAAATTAACCCTGAGTTTGCTCTTTCAGATGCTCTCAGCCCTCCTCTTACCCAAATATATGGGGGGAAAAAACCCCACAATAGTAATCTTCCACTTTAGCAAGTACCCAATTAAAAAACAAAATACATCACAAGAATTAGGGTGACCAGATGTCCCAATTTCATAGGGACAACCCTGATATTTGGGGTTTGTCTTATAAAGGTGCCTATTACCCTGCATTCCCATTCTGATTTTTCACCCTTGCTATCTGACCACCCCTCCCAGGCTGGGACAGGAGACTCATGTATACACGGAATCGCGAGTAGTGATTCCGCGATTTGTGAGAGTCTCCTCTATTGCCATATGGGAAAGGTATAAGGCACTTTCATACCAGCACAATTACATCCATATCAAGGGTTGTAATGGTATAAACTATATTGGTTAAAAAAAAAATAAAGCACCCCTTTTACCCACAGGCTACGTCTACACTGGCCCCTTTTCCGGAAGGGGCATGTAAATTTCACGAGTCGTCGTAGGGAAATCCGCGGGGGATTTAAATATCCCCCGCGGCATTTAAATAAAAATGTCCGCCGCTTTTTTCCGGCTTTTAAAAAAGCCGGAAAAGAGCGTCTAGACTGGCCCCGATCCTCCGGAAAAAGTGCCCTTTTCCGGAGGGTCTTATTCCTACTTCAAAGTAGGGCACTTTTTCCGGAGGATTGGGGCCAGTCTAGACGCTCTTTTCCGCTTTTTAAAAGCCGGAAAAAAGCGGCGGACATTTTTATTTAAATGCCGCAGGGGATATTTAAATCCCCCGCGGATTTCCCTACGACGACTCGTGAAATTTACATGCCCCTTCCGGAAGAGGGGCCAGTGTAGACGTAGCCACATAGTTTTTATATGGGTTTAACTACTTGAAGACCAGCTTTCAATAGTGACAAACGTGCCCATCCCCCCAGGGTAATGTTCTAACTGGTCCCAAGGAATCAGTAATGAATCACAAAGCAGGATTGGGCTGATGCTTTTCCTTTGAAAGATACTTTGTCTGCCTCATGTTTTCTTTAGCCTATTGCTTTGGGTCTTTTCAGGTGGCCCAATCTTCCGGTCTTTAATCAGCTTTTCCTCAGCGCTTGTCCAAAAAGGAAAAGTGAGACTGAAGGAAAACTGAGTAATCCATGAGTAAGAACCCCTAGGATCTGGCCTTCTGTTTGGAAACTGTGCCCCAAAAAGTCTCCTCTGCCTCTGCTTGTGAAAGGGAAGAAAACACAGCAGTTGCAGTTGGGGGGGAATGGAAAGGGACTGTTCTGAGGTGTAGTTTCACTGTTTTCTCTGCTCCACAAAAGGCCCTCCATGGATTCTCTGTCAGGTTAGGAAGCGGCTGGGTTTTGGGGACAGAAGCTGTGGCAGGCATCCTCCTCCTGTCACTCTGCTGGGATTCCATACTTTAGAGAATGGAGACCGGGTCAGTACGAACTCAGGTGGTCCCCACTTGTGTGCTCTAAAAGACCCTGGCATGAAAAGAGGCCTGAAGTAGGCTGTGGGTGAAGTAGACAAAGATCCTCTATTGCTTAACATGCAGCATGGTCATTTTCACTCACTGCAAAGTGGGCAAAATACTCTGCTGAATCAGAATTCTCCACTCATTCATACTTGTAGTATCCTTTTGCACTCACTTTGCCCAGGTACAAATTCCAAGTTGCACAACAGTGGAGAATGGAGCAGTTAGGACAGAAGCTGGGAGAAAGTGAAAAGCCACTGTGCTAACTGCAATTAAACATAGGGTACGTCTAGACTACAGGCTTCTGTCGACAAAGAGCATCTAGACTACATTGAGTTCTGTCGACAAAGCAAGCTGCTTTGTCGACATGGCAGTGTAGATGCAAAGGACAGTTTAGATGCAATAATGCCTTCTGTCGACAGAACTCTGTCGACAAAAGGAGTTATTCCTCGTAAAATGAGGTTTACCAGTGTCGACAAAACTGCTGAGTTCTGCCGACGTTATGTCGACAGAAGTCAGCGGTAGTGTAGACGCAGGTTTAGTTTTGTCGACAAAAGTCCACTTTTGTCGACAAAACCCTGTAGTCTAGACACACCTATAGCTAGCCTTGTTACAAAGCGGTGTAAAAATCCAAATCTTACTTCCTTGCTTGAGCTGTGTATTTCATGCTGGTATTTCCACCAAAAGCAGTGTTAGAATGCTTTCCCCCAAACCAAAAGTGGATACATGAAGTCAGGGAAAGAGACTTCAGATTCATACTGTCAACTGAAAAAGCAGCTAATATCTAATGAACATTTTTCTAAGTGGATGACAAGGATAGTGACAGTGCCAGGAGGAGGCAATGTCCCATTTTTCAGATGCCACAACCTCTTCTTTCAACTTGAGAAGTCAAAATACTCACAAAAAACTCTGCCTGGAGTATGAAAGGGTCTAATGCTTTCTCGTGAAGTTCCTCTGCAGTAAGAATGTTTGACGCAGTCTGTAGGTACTCTCGGGCCGACTGTTCTCTTGGTGACATGACGTAGCCGAAGCCTTGCTCGGAACAGCCTGGTGTACACATGTCCAGTGTGAGTGAAACATTTGAACCTCTCCTGCAAAACACAGCCCCAAGTGAAGACATCAGCTATGAAGGCTACGTGGAACACTCTGCAGTAATTAAAATATGACTTTCGATCCTTTGAGACAATGGCACTTCTGATGGTTCACTGAAGATTTTGTAACTCTCAGAGCTTGTGTACACTAGAAACAACTGACTTGATGCTGACAACAGGTATCAGCAATGGGCACAGCTGACTCAGTACTAGGACAGTTTAGCAGTAGGCATACACAAATGTTCAGCACTGGTTTGCCATGTTTGTTGCTGACTCCCAGTGGTCTGTTTTTCTACTGTAGCCAATATCTCATGCAACTAGTCGGAATATGGCGTGGAGAAAGTGAATAAGGAAAAGTTATTTATTTGTTCCCGTAACATAAGAACTGGGGGCCACCAAATGAAATTAGTAGGTAGCAGGTTCAAAACAAACAAAAGGAAGTATTTCTTCACACAATGCACAGTCAACCTGTGCAACCCCTTGCCAGAGGATGTTGTGAAGACAAGGACCCTACCAGGGTTCAAAAAAGAGGTACCGGTAGATAAATTCATGGAGGACAGGTCCATCAATGGCTATTAACCAGGATGGGTTGGAATGGTGTCTCTGGTCTCTGTTTGTCAGAAGCTGGGAATGGGCAAGAGGTGTGGGATCATTTGATGATTCCATGTTCTGCTTATTCCCTCTGGGGGCACCTAACACTGGCCACTGTCAGAAGACAGGATACTGGGCTAGATGGGCCTTTGGTCTGACCCAGTATGGCTGTTCTTATGTTCTTAATATCACTGATGTAAAGTGAAGGCATTGATAGACCCAGGCCAACATTTGGAAAACTTGAATGCCTAAAATAAGGCACCACTACCCATACTTAGCCACTTGAATAGAAGTGACTTGGCTCTCAAAGATGTGGAGCAGGAAAATCCAGGGATGCTGCAGGACCTCTACAAACCACACTAAATTTATTTTAGGTAGCTATGCATGTGGTGAGCCCCCTGATTTTAGGCACACAATTAAAATTTTTGGCCATAATTTTCGTTACACCTCTTACTCATGTTAAATTGCACTTTATCATTAAACCACTTTATTTCAGAGGCACAGCAGGAAGGAAAATGTGTTATTCAACATGAGTTAGGGTAGGAAAATCTGCTCTATTATGATGGATCATCTTTCTGCTTGGAAAGCTTTTCTTTCTGCTAAAATATCAACAACTGCTAAAAGGGGAAATAACCTCAAGCCCCAGAAGGTTAACAATAACGATAAATACATAAGTGCCATGAGTGTAGGAATGACTGTAATTTATACAGGTTGTTCAAGTAACAGAACGATAGAGTCAAAATGTTGAAATTGCTTTAAGATGTAGTGACATTGAGAGATAAGGGTTATCACCTCCCCTAAACATATGGATATTGGTGACTGAAGGGATACAAATCTAAAATCAATTTTAAAAAGCGTCACAAAGTGCTGCCAAGTTCATGTGTCACATTCAACAGTAAAATCCAAATGCAACTTCTAGATCTGTGTTAAAAAAATAATGCAACAGGCTCATTACAAGACCAAGTTGTAATGCTTTGTACAACTATGCAGCAGACTTATGTTTGCTTTCCCCTTCAGTGGAATTTGGAGTTACTATGAAGGCATATTCCTTAGCCCCTGGAAACACTGTCTGTGTGTGCGTGCACATGCACACACGCACATGTTTGTGCATATGCACCCTCAAGGCTAATTAAGGAATGGCGCTGATAGTCTCTAAAAGAAGTCATGCCCAACCCTCGGTCAGGACAGCAGCCATGACACAAATTCATAGGAGAATGGTCTTGGCTGAGACACAGAACAGAGGCCCTAATCAATTACTGCCATTGAGTATTTAATGGTACTTTTCAAAAGAGTTTGGTATGTTTTCCCATATTCTGCTCCAATCCAATTCACAAAATTATGTTTTGTCTAATTACATTCTCTCCTGCTGCTTCAGGCAGATATAGGATTCTCTTCGCTTCCCACCTTTCAGTACTGTGCAGCACTGCCGTAAACTGCAAAATAGCTGTCCCAGGTCAACCCAGATGTGGCTGTAGTCCAGTGACAGCTGAAGTGACTCAGTTCTCTCAGGATGAGAAGAGGCTATGTAAATATATTAATATTCCATTCCAGGGATGGAGTAGTGTTGCTTCCCTATCTCAAGAACTAGTATTTAGTGCCATATGACCATAGCTCCTTGGGTTCTTTTCTCCAGCATAAATGGCTCAGGAAGGACAAGGGTGGAAGTATTTTGAGAAGTTGGGAGGAGGGGTGGAGAGATGATTTAACAAAATAGTATGAAAACTAACACTAAACAAATGCTTCCTGTGACTGCTCCTTGCAACAGTATAATCCTCAGTTGAAACAGAAATTTGCCTTCCCACGATATATTTATGTAGGGAATAAAAGGTTATTTTACATCCCCAAGTGTACAGATTTCTCTTAGCAAAAGGATTTCAGTTAGTCACTTCCTTCCTTCTCAACTGACAGTTTTATTACTGTTGCAAAATCTACACTGACACTAGCTACTTCTACTAAACCGAACTAATTTGTATGTTCCACACTGGCTAGTTGGCCCCTGACAAAGAAGCAGCAATGAGTCTTTATACAGGAAAGCTGGAACAATTTGTATAGTAGGGGTGCTGAGAGCCATTGAATGAAACCATCAAGCCAGTGTATGATGGAAACCCCTTCAAGTTAGGGGGTGTGGTAGAACACCCGGTGCCAGCAGCTATGTTTTTATGAGTAAGTATGGAAAGTAACTGGGGAAAGCAGAATGCATAAGTGACCACTCTGTTATTTCACAGGCTAAACCTGCTCCTACTCTAAAAATGGCAAAGGGATCATTGATTTGGGTAGGGTAGGGAAGGAGTTGTGCACTTAGGTCACTGGAATGTCACACTATAGAGCAAAACAACCACAGGAGTTTGATGGCACATACAGCAAGCAATGCAACAAAACCATTAAACGACAAGGGCAAAAACTACTCTAAACTCAGACAGGCGCTCCCCTAGATGGGACTTCCATCTTCAGGCTCCTTCATCTGTTTGACTGGCACAATTGGTGGGAAAAATGAGGAGAGACAAAGAGGTATGGGCAGTGAAAAAACTGAGAAAACGCAGGCTTCTGAGGGCTGCAGTCCACTCTGAGATGAAGCGAAAGAGACAAGATTTTAGCTCAACCTCAGCTGCAGTGAACAGAAATGCTGACTTTGGTGTATTTCAGTGTAGCCCCATTTCTTTCGTACATGTGCACTTAGTCTGTAGAATATCAGAATGAAACAAATAATCCCGGGGATGAAAGCCTCAGACATAATTCGGGCCAACTGAATGCTCAAAAAACTCCTCCAGACTCAAACCCCAGGTTCTTGTCTGGCACATATGCTATCCAAACAGTGCTTCTTACTGCCTGCATTTTTGTGTGGCGGAAGTACAGTGATATGGGTGAAAGAAGAATCAATATGCAATGAATATCAGTCTGATATACACTGCTCCTTCCTTCCACTGCAAAGCTGCTCTTTCCCAGAAGTGAAACCTGTGCTGCGGAAACAAGCTGCCCCCGCTGGGGCAAGGAATAAATATTAAATTTATCCATGGTGATTCTATTATCTTACAATCCAAAAGAGGTTACTGGGGAATGACCCACTTATAGCACCATTACTACTAGCAGCCAGATGTGAGATAAATTATTTTTGGAAAAGACTAGCCTGCCAACATTAGTGGCATCAAGAAATAAAGCATGGGTGAGCCTGTCAGTAGAAAAGATATCAGAGAGCCTTACAACAGCATCCGAGACATTTTATAATATATAGTTACCATTTTTGGAATGTAAACAAAATAAACATGCAGATAAAAATAAGAGCCTGTCCAAATACAAATGGGTTTTAAGGGCAACAAACAGAGATTACAAATGAGATTTGGTAACATTTGTACAGAAAGTTCATGTATGTTAATCCTGATAAAACAAAAAGTGACTATGTATCTCAGCATTGTGTCTGTCCTCGAAACAAAGCACAAATTAAAATAACCTTTCAGTCTCAAACTGATGTTTTAAAACAGAACACAATGTAATGCAATGCAACTACCAATTTGGTCTATTCAGAGCTTCTACACTCTGCATATATTATGCCAAACTTCTTGCTTTCCGTCAGAACTGTCCTACCTTTCTTGCAATCCCACAGATTTAACTGTTAGAGTCGCTGGATCTGTCTCTGCTTTGATGTCCATCACGCAGTCAAAGACTGGTGTCTCTGGCACTGGATCCAAATCTAGAAAGTCATCCTCATTTTTATCCTCTGTCCATTCTGAGTATGTGAATGAAGGCTGGCGGCTCACAGACTGACGCCTATCCTCTTGAAGGGGGAAAGGGGAATTCTGATGGGTTTTCACAAGATACCAAATCTGGAAGAAACAAACCGTTTAAAAATGATCTGTAGTGCCAGATGGTCTGTACACTCTAAAGACAGACACACCTTTTGAGCAAAAATCTCATTCATTCTATCCAGTAAAATGGAACTGCGCTTGAGAGAGTGGGAGAGAGTTCCATACAGGAGGAGCTTTCCTTTACAGAACACAAGAACATACCCTTTCCTAGTCTAATCCTGCTTCCAGGCACAGAGGGCTCCCTATAGCCTGTCAGGAGTCACTCTGGAACACAGTGGAAGCATTCGGTGCTTGTGACTATTACATATATGACCAATGTGAAATCACTTGTTCTTTTGTTTAATTGATCAACTTTCACCCAGTGTTCACAAAACCAAATCCACTCTATTAATCTGCAGAGTATGACCAGCCCATCTGGGATTTAAAGCAAGTAAATAAATACCCGTTTCTCAAACCTCAAATCTCCGATGATTTAGCACTGTATCCTAAACTCACACTTGTTTTTCATGAAAACCTTGTCTATCAAATTTTTTGATGGCCCCTAAATGCTTCAGAAAAACCTGCACCAATTTTCAGTTCAGTGATAAAACCTCTTTTGCAAACTAATAATCTAAAGATGACAAACTGTATAATAAATTCTGTTAAATTATCTGAAATAAGTGTCCACAGTATAATTAAGGATAGAGAATCACACACATTTAAGAACTATTGTATCACAGGTTTTAAGGCCAGACGGTACCATTATGTTCACCTAATCTGACCTCAGGCACAGCACAGGCCAAAGAATTTCACCCATAATTCTTGCATTAAGCCCATTCTTCTGTGTGATATTGACTAATGCACAGGCACTAATTATTGCTAATATGTTTTCATTGCTCCTAAATTAAGCCTACTACTTAGTTCCCCCAAGTTTACTAACTTTCAGTGGGAGTTAGGCCCTCTGAAAACCCCAGTCACACTGGATTACACAAATGTAGTGGCAGATTATATTGTTTGGGAACATTAGGTTGGATTTATTTCCAATTAGCAACAGGTCCTAGTGGCAAAGTCTGAGATCAGAGCTGAACTTGGCTGAAGTCCTGAGGTGTTTGGACCTGCGGTCTTGGAGTAAGGCTCTCTCCACTATACTAGGCTAGGAACAATCTAACTCAAACTCATTGGAGCTAGGGCCTACAAAGCAGTGCTCTCCTCCTTTCATATGCTGAGTGCCCTCATCTCCTTTTGAGTTCAGTGGGAGTTTGAAAGCACTCAGCATCTCAGAGGATAAAGCCTTTCTTGGTCTTTTTATTTTAAAGGGACACTATCAAAAACAGGAGTCAGGCTCTGTCAAAAAGTCAAGTTTCTTTCCTTAAGTTATAAACAACAACCTAGAATATTAACTCGGAAAGGATGTTAAAAGCCAATTTTCTTGTCACTCGACATACTTGCCATTTATTTCTGGCATTTCTCTCAGCTTGAACAATTTTTGTGCACTTTTGTTTATAGGCAGCTTCAATATCCAGTTCCCATGCATTGCTTAGATTACAAATACTGAAAAGGGAATGGGCATCTGTTTAAACATCTCTACTTAGCTTGCAAGTATATAAAAAATTGCAAACATTTCTGTTGGTCTTATGTTTTATAAAAATACTGGGCCAAATATAAATCGACAGTGTCCTTTTAAGTTTGGCTTGAAGCATGAAGGTTAGAGAGCTGAGCTCATCATTTTTTCCAAATGCCACAGTTCTAAGGACCTCTATGTGAGGAAAGGGACCCCGCCCAAATATCTCCTGGTTTTTAACACCAGAGGAGAGAGTTTAAAACTCTGGGTAGAATTGGCACCTTGCAGGTTTTGTCCTTCTCTGGTGAGTACATGGAGAGAAGCATGTGACGATAAGGCAGTGAAGATAAAACCTGGCAAATGGTGTGACGTGAGCAGGAGGCCATGTGGCCAAGAAGGGAAAGGCAAATTCTGATTGACATCCTGGGTTTGATAGTGATCTGATGTACGAGAATAGTCCCAGCATGAAACCTCATTAGAGACAGACATGTTCTCACTGTCGTTGAGTCCATCATCTCCTCTCTAAAATCACTCAAGGAGAATTCTGCCACCAAAAATCACAAGTTCTGCCCCCAATATTTTAAAATTCTGCCAAATTCTGGTTATTATATTTGTCAAAACAACACAATATAATGTTAGTTTCAATTATTTTTGTAATTTATTTCAAAATATCTGCCTCCAATTATGTCTATTAATACAGGTAACAGAAGAGATTCAGGATTTTTTTTTGACAGATTCCTTATAAGGCATACTAATACAGAACTCGAGAAATAAGTCCTTTAAAGTTCTTCAGTGCAGAATCATATTTCTTGCATCTCTCAGAGGCAATCAATGCAAAGGCTTGGGGGTAGTGAGGGGTAATGGAGGCGCTGAGGGAGAGGGGAAATACCAGCTAGGAAGGAGTCTGGGAGTGAACCTGTAGGCCAGTTGGGTGTGGGTGGGAGAAATATGGAAAAGATTTCTGAAGGGGAAGCAACTGTTAGAGAGTTGGGGAGCCTTTCCCAGGCAGTCTCTGACTGACCGCTACACCCTCCCAAGAAGTCAGACATATCTGCCCACTGCCCCCTTTTGTTCCAGGCAGGAATCACCTCCTACATGCAGCAAGGGATGATCAGAAGGTAGTGGATAAAATGACTGGGACAGAAAGGGCCCAGACAGAGAAGGAAATCTGCACCAAAGCAAAACAGGCTGCGGTAGAGACTCCCTTCTGGAGAAGAGGGTGCTTGAAGTTCCAGGGGACTGGATTAAAAGAGCTACAAGGGAGGTTAGTAGCTAATGAGCAGTCTCTGAAGGGAGCTGAGGAGGCCCTGCAAATAGCAGAGGGAACTCAGAATTCCAAAAGGACCAGGCACAGCCTGCTAAAGAGGAGGAGCAAAATGTGTGTTGCCTCTCATGGGGAACAAAGGGATAACCTGCAGGTATGGTTCAAGCAGGCACAGGAAAGGAGGCATCCCATCTTCGGGGTTGCAAGTTTGAGGAGAGGGGGGGTTATGGGACATCTGTCCCACACTGGCATGTAGAGGGTTAATAGAACACTATGGAGGCTGTATGGGAAACAGCCAATAGAAGAGAGGCTGTGCGGAGAAGTCAATCTGAGACACAGGCCACAGCAGGCTCAGTCACTGCCTGGAGCTCAAGGAGGGAGAATTGAGGTACATCTAGACTACAGGCTTTTGTTGACAGTCGACAAAGCTTCTGTCGACAAAGAGCGTCTAGACTACATCCAGTTCTGTCGACAAAGAAAGCCGCTTTGTCGACATGACAGTGTAGACGCAAAGGACAGTGTAGATGCAATAACGCCTTCTGTCGACAGAACTCTGTCAACAAAAGGTGTTATTCCTTGTAGAATGAGGTTTACCGCCGTCGACAAAACTGCTGAGTTCTGTTGACATTATGTCGACAGAACTCAGTGGCAGTGTAGACGCAGGTATAGTTTTGTCGACAAAACCTTGTAATCTAGACACATCCTTGGTTCCTAGCACATGGATGGAAGCTAGCACCATGGACAGAGCAGTTCCTGGCAGGGATGGGGAAAGCTCCTGGCTGGCTATTAGGACTGACATGCTGAGGTCCTGTAGTAAAGACGGTGCTGGGATTGTGGGGAAGTGGCCCAAGAAAATGTACTAAGAAGCCAGAGGGGACATAGCATGTTGGTACCAATCTATAGGGTGCCTAGGCCAGGATCTGGTGTAGTTGGCAGTCCCAAGCCCTCATTCTTCCCCCCATCACCAAGGAAGTGGCTGGACAGTCATACTAAACTCGAGGGGAGAACACAGCTGGTGACACAGCTGGAGAGCTGTGTCACGAAGAGCACACTGCTGTCCCTGGAGTGACGTAGGTTAGAAAACGGACATGGCAGCAAGAGAGGTACCACTGGGAGAGAGCACAGCAACCCACGGAGCTAATTCCTGCAACGGCCAGCAGAGGCACCAGTGCGGTGACTGAGCTCCATTGCACAGCCTATTAAACATGGGGCTCTGAACTGCTTTCAACAACAGCACTTGTGTACCGCTCAGTGCCTATCACCTATAATACTATTGTGCATGGTCTAGCCTATTTGGGGAGCTAAGGCCACTACAGATATGCTCATGAGCAGCCTAAACTCTGTGGTCACAAACTTAACACCAATGGCTCTCAATTGTACCTTAAACCCAAGTTGGAGGTGATGTGAAGCCAGCCTCACTCAGGAAGGCAAATTTCCTCTCTGAGTCCCCTCCAGAGCACTCACTACTACAACTTTTTGGTTGCTCTCTCCTGCTTATGCATTCAGCTCTTCCTCTCTGCTCTCTCTGGGGTGTCTGTGCCAAGGCACTTGTCTGGAGCAGTTTGCATGCTACGGACACTGCACGAAGCATGGACGTGCACCCTGACTGCTAAGAGACAATGTGTGCATCTGTACTTCACCCCTGTGCAAAGGACCCAGCACGAGGCCATCCAGCATAAGGGGCGTCTCTGCAGAGCTGGATAGCCAGGTTGTGGGGAGTCTGTCAGTAGCTCAATAGGCTGGAAAGCCAAAGGAACACAGCACTCCCTTTGAAAACAAAGGTGCTTTCCTCTAGGTTGAAAAGACATGTGGGGGATAAGAATCGTGAAATGACTGGAGGAAATTAAATTACATTTAAAATTAATAGAATTTTAAATAAATGGTAAATTAGTCGGCTTTGAAAATCATAACCCTGGTTTTGTGCTGGAGACTGTGTGCCAGGCTCTTCCGCAGGGGGTGGGGGAAAACCAGGGCACGATCTAGCTTGAGCTCAGGAGGGGAGAGGGGCCCACCACATCAGTTACACAAGCCTCAATCCCCAAGCCAGAGCTGGTCCATGTCCACAGTTGGGAATTACTGTGCTCAGTAACAGCACGTCACAGCCAGTATTCCCAGGAAAGAGCATCATGACTTACACAAAGGAACGTTTTCTAGAGCCATGAACTCTGGTACTCTGGGCTTCAGGCAATCTCTAACGTTCACATGAAGCACTGTGACGAGATGGTTGCCCTGCACTGGAGTGAAAAGGGTTAAAACAGCCCTGGCAGAGGGCTGTGGCTAGGAGCCAATTGGGAGAAGGCTTGTGGCAGCCAATCAGAGCCCAGCAAGGTTGTATAAAAAATATGGCTGACCAGAAAGAGCTCTCTCTTGCTCCAGCTATGGAGGGAGAAGGACCTCGCTGCCCGCTAGAATGAGGTACCTTGAACAGAGCAGTGCTGGGGGAAGGCAGGGTGCGCCAGGGGAGCTCAGGCCTGAATAAATTCCAGGCTGAGGCCCAGTGAAAGGGGCCCAGGGAGATACTAGGGCTGCAGAGGAGCAGCCCGGGCAGGAGAAAGCAGCAGATGCATGCCCCGTTGCCAGTGATGAGTGGCCATTTCAGACTGCAGTTTACCCCTGAGGCAGGAGCTAGATGATGTCCATCAGTGGCTCAGAGATAAGGTAGGTATAGGTGGTTGGGTTTCCCTGGGGGGGGGGGAGGACCCCAGAGTGCGGGGCACTGCTGCGGAGCAGTACTCTGTGGTCTGGATGAATGGTGGAGAATGGACATAAAAATATCAGCAGGTGAGACACCGGCAGGTGAAGGTGCTCTGAGGCTGGACTGGGCTAATTCCCAGAGTGACCAGCAGGAGGTGCCACGGTGCTTGAAGTCATGAACCTGTTACAAGCAGAAAAGACCTCAGATTTGAAGGTGAAATTTGTAAGACACCCCCATGCACTCAATTTATCTACTACCTCTCAGACAATGAAGAGTTGAGTAAAGCCTTGCTTCAAAAGAGTCTAGGTGCTGCGTTATAGATGTGCTGGTACAAAGGAGCCACAGAGCAGATACGAGGTGCCCTCTCCTCTGGGAATATCCCCAGAGCAGGGAACCTGTATGCCAGGCACACAGTCAGCTCTGCCAGATCTTCATGGCCACCATAGCAAATGGGGCACATGGGCTGGAAATGGAAAGGCAAGAGGAGGCATGTCTGGGGCAGATCTGCATTCTGGCAATACGACACTCCTGCCTATAGGGGTCACTGAAGCAGGGGCATAAATTAGGGCAGCCCCTAAATAGGGGGAGCATAATCTCCCTCTCCTGTCAGTACTTTGACACTTGCACCAGTAGAGAAATGGATGAGGCACCCAGCTTTTAAGCATCACCACACATTACAATGACTGCAGTGTGCCAAATTCTGATCTCATTCACACAGGTGTGAATCAGGAGTAACTCTGTAAGTTTAAATAGTCACTCCTGATTCACAGCAGTAAAAATGAGAGCCAATTTTTTTGTGTGCATTGTAAACATTCACTAAAGAGTTAACTCGTGTGATATAAATGACTTGACTATAAAGGAGCTCCGTGATGTCCTAACACCTCTACGAAGGGGTTAGATACATTTCCACGGGGAAACAGCACCCCTGTTATTCTGATTTATAATGCAGGTTGGCATATTTCACTATAAAACTGCCTTAAATTCATGCCATTCAGACTAAGAAAAGTCCAATTCTTGTACTTTAATATGTACAATTATACCTCTTGTCAGAAGTTTATTTGCTTACACAATACATCTTGTTAAAGAACAGCAGCATCTAAAAAGTAGAAAATTACACAGCTAGGCTAACCTCACTGCCCACACCAGTGATCAGAATCATGGAGGTATTAACACTAATTTACATGCTTTGTGAATGCTTTTAAAACGCCCATTCAGCCAGCTGCATTAAGCAGAAGCCTGTAGCAGTATATTGTCTCAGAGCAAACTTAACTATTGTGTACACTGCATTAAAATGCTTATTCACACACACCACATGCATGTCAACTGCTGTTATCTCCCGGGCAGTCAGAAGGTCTATTATGTAAAGGGCACTAGATCACAATTAGCATTTCCATATTTCTAAAATCTGTTTTCAAGAAGTTAATTCCCTTTCTCCAACGTGAAAATCTAGTGTGGCTTTGGCATCCTGAGGATATGTGACTAGAGACCCCAGAATCACTAAGACTTCCTCCTAAATTACCCAGGCAGCACATGCTTTTGTGCCAGCTGCACCATCAATGGAAAAGGGCAGGGTGCTCTCCCTCTGTTCTCACCTGGCTGAGAGTTAACAAAACATTAACAGTAGGGGCACGATCGATCTTACTAAGCAGGTAGGACCTTGGCCTACATACATAGAAGTATACAGTCCCAGATCTGTTCAGTGCTATGGGACAGCTCCTCTTGCCCCTAGAGTTAATGGGTGCTTTGCAATTGATTTTGGAGGCAGTAAGATTAGATCCTTCTTTTGCTGGACTCCACCCCTCCTGTTCAATGTAAGAATACATTATCCACCTGTGTGTGGAGGAATAAAGGGATCTGATGAATCACCATTCATCAAGGAAACCGAACAGAGGAAAGTGCACTCCACACTTCTGCTACATAAAGCGTGCAGTAATTATGTGGAAATAGCCCAAAGGTATTATTTTGAAATCAAACAACTCAAAGTAAATGAGACACCTGGTAAGAACACACTGCAAAAGGGTGTGAATACATTTAATGCTGTTCAGTAAGAACATTGGATTTCTAAAACGGTAGCTTACCAGAGTTCCTATGAGTAACAATCCTAGCGAAACTAAAGACAGCAGGAAATATAACATTGTGATGCTTCCGACTCCAGTCAGGTCCTGTGAAACAACAAAAATGACAGTTCAGAGCATGCAAGGGAACATGTGAGAAACTATACCTATTGTTCCTGGTGTTCACTTCACAAGGATTTTTATGCTGCTGTCTTTCTTTAGCACAAACTCCATGATCCAAAAATCTTGGGGTTTTACATATTATGTAAAGTGCGATGATTATTTACAGCAAATCTACGCTAGTGCACAATGTGCTATCTGAAAGTCTTAAGCTGGCAGTAAGTAGTACATGGGTCTCACATGGGCCCTTTGCACCGGGGTGATTTTTGTTCGCTACAATAATAATAGGAATATAATCCTGAACTCTCACAAACTTCTACAGGAGTTTTGCAAGATTAGTTCCGGGATGCAGAAAGATCCAAGGTGAAATCCTGGCCCCGCTGAAGCAAGTGGCAGAACTCCAACTGACTTCTATAAGCCCAGGCGTTCACAGAATTGGCTCATTAAACCCAGCTGAAGAGATCCATGATGAAGAGTCACTTTTCTGAATGTTAGCAGATTTTTTCCTCTTTACTGTTTTAAAGTTTTCTTTTGCAAGGGAATGGTGCTGCAATAAATAATAACCAATGATATGCATGAACATCTGTGCACATGCAGATTTGTCATATTTTTAAACTATTTAGGAAGTTTTAATAGATTTACACATTATTGCCATGTAAATACCAGAAGGAAAACAGTCATTACAACCGTTAGCTATTGTTTAGAGAGACATTTTATGGGACTATAATCATCAGCTTTGTCTATTTAACTGACTTATCATATTACACAGTGAGCATCTGTAGTGGAGCAGCAGCCTCACTCCAGGTCAAAAACAGGCCAGGCGGGGGGCTGTACAATCCAAGCCAAGAAGAGTAAAGGGAGACCTCTGCCAATAAGGGCCAGGCTGGACTGTATAAAAGACAGCAGAGCTGAAGGGAGCTCGATCTCTCCATAACCACCAAGGGATAAGGAGCTTGGGTCTTAGAAGGGGGAGGAGCTAATGGCACCTTGGAGAAAGCAGTTCTGAGCAGGATCAGGGGAGCCAGAAAGATGCATCAGACAAGGGGAAGGCAGAACAAGGTTGTTGCCAGAGAGTCCCTGGGCTGGGACCCAGAGTAGCGGGTGGCTCTGGGTCCCACCCCTCCTAACACCACACTTTGCAACCACAGAGCCTGGCCTTTACAGACAGCTTTGGGGCTGTAGGTGGCCATGGTAGAAGGCGTGAGACTGAAGACAGCTGATACCCTCTGGACAGAAGGAGAACCAAGTGGTGGGTACTGATGGGGGGGTACTGTCCTGAAAAGGACACCACAATGCAGGGAGCAATATGGGTCCACAGTGAGATGGTGGAGACAGTGAAGCAGCATGACGACAGGTGAGATAGTGGCCAGAAGGCAGCACATGCCCATGGACTGAGCCAGTTCTCAGTCTGACCAGCAGGAGATGCTGCGGCGGTGAGTTGACCCTGCTACAGCATCATAACACTATTTAATTCATTTCTAGTGATTTTACTTAACTGAGTGAAATCTCTATATGCACATATTTACAAGACCAGGTCTGGGCTGTCAAATACTTATATTCAAAACTTTGATGGTGTGTGCGTGTATTTTTGCAGATGAATGTACAGTAAACTTCCGATAATCCGGCACCTTTAGGATCCAGGGGGTGCCAGATTATCAGATATGCCGGACTATCAGAAGGGGTGCTATGAGGGGTCTGGAGTGGGATGGGAGGGGATGCCACTCCAGACCCCTCATAGCCCCCCCATTACGATAGTCCGGCTCTGCCCCAGGCGTCCCTGATTCAGCCGCTGCTGGTCAGTTTCAGCAGCAGCTGAATCCCAACGCCCCTCGGCGCTGCGGGACCAACCCGGCAGCACCCCAGCTGCTCTGCCCCAGGGATCCCCAAGTCAGCCGCTGCTGAAACAGATCAGCGGCTGATTCCAGGATGCCAGACTAATGGAGTTTTACTGTACTTTCAAACTCGTTCGTCTTCTCATGTTGCATTCTAAGAATCACTCTCCTCCGTAGTGAACCTCCTTTATGTTAAAGTTATGGAAGTCAGGACATTACTGGAGTGAACAATTAATTTGTGATTGACAAATTACACTCAAAATAATACAAGTGCCTCCTACTGTAGGAGTTTTGATTATGCATTATGAATCTAACTGAGAAAGGCCAGATTTAAAAAACACACACACTTGTCTGTAATAAATGAAAGAGCAGGTAATATCCAAGTTCACAAACACTGTTCAGGGAATACGGAAAGCAGTCTCCAGTGTACTGTAAACATGTGATATAAGCACTCAGATCTCCTATATGCGTTGCACAGCCATTACTGGAAAACTGATGCACCACAGCTCCAAACATCCACATGATAAAGCATTTTTGCCTGATTTTCAAAGGTTTTGATCACTGTAGCCCCATGTAAGTAAGGAGGTGATTATACTACAATTGGCTGTGTGATTGTAGCACAAGCAGACATATCTGTGCTAGCTTTGGTACAGTTAGCACGGCTACATATAAGAGCAGAGATGCTTTGGCATGGACTTCAGCATGGGCTATACAAGCACGCTAGAGACCCCGGGTACTCTCATTGGCCTGTGCTTTAGCTAAGCTCGCTAAAGTTGGTACAAGTATACTGGCCCAATTTAGGGATGTTAAATTTAGATTAATTGGCTAATTGAATAGTTGATGCAATTTGCATTGATATGTGATTAGTTGATAGGGCGCCTCCGCCTTTGAAGTGTAGCAACAGCCCCCAGGCTAAAGTGCCGCAGAAAGCACGGGACCAGCAGGGGACTCAACTAGTGCTCCCCGCAGCGTTTCAAAGCGGCGGTGCCACATGGAGCCTGGGGTCAGCGAAGCAGTCTCCAGCCAACCCCAGGCTCCATTCAGCACTGCCTCTTTGAAACACTGCACGGAGCCCAGTGTCAGGCTGCATGCGGTGTTTCCAAGAGGCACCACTGCATGGAGCCTGGGGTCAGTGGGGGAGTCCCCAGCCGACCCTGGGCTCCATGCAGCACTGCCGCTTTGAAACGCCATGTGAAGTCTGGGCTAGCTGGGGATTCCCCAGGCTGCATACAGCGTTTCAAAGCAGCAGTGCTGCATGGAGCCTGGGGTCTGGCCCTAGGTTCCACGCGTACCTGCCGCTTTGAAGCAACCCCTCTTTTTTCTCCCCGCTTGCTGCCGCTTTCTGATAGAGGCAGCAGGAGGGGAAGGGGGGAGCGACTAGTCGACTAGAGTGATGACTATCCAATAAGCATTTTCTTGTTGGATAGTTGACTAGTCATTTACATCCCTAGCCCAATCACAACTCTGACTGCAGTGCAGATGCACCCTGTGGCTCTGACTACATTAGAGATGCTTGCCCCAAAGTAATTATACTGATAACTCACCAGATTAACTCACACAGGTGTTAGGGATATGAACAGGTATATGGTTACCCCATAAGCATCACCCTTAATGGAGCAGACCACCCCCCTGTCTCCTCTCTCTGGGCTGGGGCAGTCCCCCCTACTCATCCCCTTTGATTGGTTAACCAATTAAACACTATATTTACCCAGTTAACCCATTAAGCAGGATTTTACATCCCTAACTTCTATAAGCCCTGTATTAGAGTGGTGTCATACACTAGGGCTATGTCTACACTGGTGGGTTCTTGTGCCAGAAATATGCAAATGAGGCTAAGCGTGGAATATCGCTGAGCCTCATTTGAATATCTAATTAGCTGCCATTTTTGCGGAAGAAAAACCCTCTTGCTGATTATTTTCAGGAATAATGCGCAAGAGGGTTTTTCTTGCGCAAGAAGGGGCAGTGTTGACAGCTCCTTCTGGCGCAAGAGCCTCTTCCGCAAAAATGGCGGCTCATTAGATATGCAAATGAGGCTCAGCGACAGTCCACGCTTAGCCTCATTTGCATACTTCTGGCGCAAGAACCTGCCAGTGTAGACATAGCCTAGGAGTTTGCACTGGGGAAGATCCATAGACATAGTTATGCCAGTGCAAATCTTCTAATGTAGACAGAGCCTAAAACTCACTCAAAAGTTCAGGATAATTACTTTTAGTTATCATTAGGCTAATAATGTACAATACATTTCTAATGAAATTACACAGGTTATGCCTATCTTTTCCAGTGGTATTACCTGGGCGTAACCAAGGCCAGAATCTGGCCCACTGTGTTTCTAAATGAAGGCTGGAATTGAGCTGGTCAACTGTTCTGGAGAGTCTTGTGAGAGGCTCCATCAGCTTCTACAGAACCTAAGACTTTTTATTTGTCTTCCTAAATTGAATGCTAGCCCTTCACTGACAGGGAAATAAACAATATGGGCCTGACCCTTCACAGCCTTGCTTATTATGTAGTCTTTACTCCTGAGTAAACAAGTGCAAAGGTCACCCCTTCAGATTTGGCCTGGGATTTTTAAAGACTTATTTGCTTTATGTTGGTTTCCTGGGAAAATTCTTCTGGATTCCAGAGTAGATACACATTAAGGCAATCACCATGTTTTAATACATACCATATCTTTTATACATTTACTCCGAGAAGATACAAGAATTATTATTCAAGGATACTGACTTTGGACCTGCAACCTTAAATAGAGAGAAAGAAGCAAACTTACCTCTCCTGGATTTGAGATGAACTGTTCAAATGGTGTTAGCAAGTAGGACAGCAGGTCAAAGGCATTCTGAGCTGTCTGAATTGTCCCAAAACCACTGTACCATAACATCATGCAGAAAAGCTGTGCAATAATCAATCCGATAATACATAATAAGCATTCCTCATTAGACACACGTTTATTTTCATTTCAAAACTGCATAATTAACTAATTTAGTTCTCACTGATTTTATGTTGATCATCACTTTCACTTTAAGAAGTCAGGTATCTTCTGTGCTACCGCTTAACCAGAATAAAAAAAGACAGAGACCCCGATGCTCAGCCGCTATCTATCAGTACAGTAATGTTCAACAGAGTGATGCTGATTTACACCAGCAAAAATCTGATGTAGGGAATGTACAAAGAGAGAGAGCATTTGATTCTTGAACTCTTAATGGAAGGCTATTAGAATGCATAACATGCAAGGCATGCTCCAACACAACTCTTATAAATATATAAGTTCTCGCTATGACAAGAGAGAGATGAACATACACATAGATATGATAATATGCAAAAAAATTCATTTCAAGCAGTTACGATTGCTAGTCACAACATGGCTGGCAATGACTCCCAAAAGCAAGAAAACGAAGAATGAAATCACCTAAACATGCAAACCTTTTACTCCTCCACTGAGAGGTACAAACCTTCCTATTACCATATCATATACAGTGCACCACATAATCTTAACTCTGCCTCCCTTGCTCCCGCACCACTTCGTACACACCCTTAACCAGACTATTCCTCCTCAACATTATGGATGTTTGGTGTAGCAGCTGGCTGTTGGGAGAGGGCAGTTTGGCAAAGGGATGTTTCCACAAGGGTGGTTAAAGGAGGTGAGCCACAGTAATGGTGGTAAAGAGGAGTGTAGCACTGACAGTGCAGCTATTCCAACTGATACCAACGGAGTATCTGACCCTGATAATACACGACTGAAAAAAAAAATCTCACAACGTCAACAATTGTAAAAATGAGGATTCCATTTTGAGCAAGTTATAAAGTATGCTACTGACTTACCAGTATCTGCAAGAGGGCAAATAAATACACACTGCCTGCTGTTGTCAATCCATTCCGCCAGGCAGCCCAGCCGTGCTTTAGAGTTCTTGGTGAGGCTTTCTGGGATTGTTCCTTCCCACTTTGCTGTCCTTGCTGTCCATCAACTTCATCGACTGACTCCATCACTGCTGACTTGGCGAGACCTTCAAATGCAAATGACACGGGCAGGGAATGAAAAGCTGTGCAACTCGGCAGCCGTCGCGGAGGCTGTGAGGAATATTATTTTTGTGAAGATGTTGGTTACCTCTCCGTTCTGCATCAGTAAGTGCAGCTCGAGATTCAAGCGTCACACTCTATTAGTACAGCAGTATTCACCTACCTTCGTCAGAAAAAGTAAGCGTGGGCGGATAAATTATTTTTCTTTTATTTCTGTAGTAACAGAACCTGGGGCTTTGTTGTTAATAAATTCTCATTTACATTGCTGCGTCTTTCTTTTCTTCCTAAGGAGTTCTGGGTTTGGTTCCTCATTCTGGACACTCACTTGCTGTAAGATGCTGGTCAAATTGTTTAATCTCTCTCTGCCTGTTTCCTCTCTCACCCATTGCCAGGCCTATTTAAAATGCAAGGTCTCAGGACAGAGCCAGTCTCTTACTATATGTTTGTATAGTTCCTAGCACAAGACCTTGATCTTGGCATTGCAGCCTCTAGGCATTCGTAGTAAAAGTAATAGAGTGGTCTGAGTGTGCTCTGACAGCTGATTACTACTGGTACAAGGCCACTGGCTTCAAAGGAACTACACAATTTACACCAGCTGGCTTTCTAGTCACAGATTAGTAGCATTTTAATCCCATTTCATATAGGGGTAAATGAATTCACAGGCTGTGAATGAGCAAGAAATCAGGGCCAATAACTTCAGTGAAATTACTGCTGATTTAAACTGGTGTATATCAGAAGAGAAGCAGGCCGAGAGATTGCCCTGTGACCAAGACCACAGCTATGGCAACAAACCCTAAACCAAATACACCAGCACAGGATAATGGCCACAGAAGAATTACTGTGGTTTTCTGAGGTAAGATTTTTTTTCAGGCTGAATCATCATTTGTCATCTATTTTTCTAAAGGTCCAAAAATTGTACGCAAGATTCTCAGATGGTATACATTTGCCACAACTCTATTAAAGTAAACAGAATAGTGGATTTATATCAGTTGAGGGTCTTAAACACAGTAGATAAGACTTTACAGAAGCATGTCGTCTCCCTTTTCTAAATAGCACCAAATTTAGAAATAAGCTATTTTGAAATTAGCTCGAAATAAGCTACGCAATTTGCGTAGCACAAATGGCATTGCTTATTTTGAGGTAAGGGTGCAGTGTAGATGCACCCTAGAAGTTCCAGGTTCACACCCTGCTGATAACTAATGTAGGCAGTCAATGGGGTACCACAGAATGGATTTTTTTTTTCATTTTTCCATTTTCTATATAAAAGGCTAAGAGATTACATACAAAATGTATGTTATTATAATACTAGGATTTCAAAGTCAAATGTTAGAAAATTTCAGAATTAAGGTTAGCCTTGTCTATGCAAAGACGTGACACCACTCTAATTAAAATCAATTTTGGAAAAGTGTATCAAATACAATAAATCAATATGACAGGGGTGGGCAACCCCTGGCACAGGTGCCACAAATGGGCACATGAGCGGATTTTCCTTGGCACACGAGGTGGGAGCTCAGCCCCTCCTTCCTCCCCCCGGCAGCTGAGAGCCTGTTCTTTAACCTGTGCAGCGACACACAAAAAAATTATAAGCCCGCCCACCTCCCTGGCAGCACTCACTTTCCTCCTGCTCCTGGAAGGTGAGTGTCATGGCTGCTCCTGCTGATGGGGACGGTCCAGGGCTGCGTTTGGGTGAGGGGGTTGAAGACCAGAGTGTGTGTGGGGTGGTGTTGAAGCCGCAGGCGGCCTGGGAATTGGAGGGGGTGTGTGTTGCAGCCATGGGCAGGTTGGGGACTGGAGAGGGAGTGTTGCAGCTTTGGGCAGGTTGAGGACCAGAGGGGGGGGGGCACTGAAGCGGTAGGCGAGTTGCTGCCGCTGGGGGTTGGAGCCGGCAGGTGAGTTGCTGCCCTTGGGGGTTGAAGCCAGAAGCTATCCTGAAAAAACTCTATTTGCACATGCACAGTACTGACTGTCTTGCATGCTGCTTAAAATATCAAACTATAAGCCCAAAATCAGAAAACTCAGCAAGGCCAAGAACCACACTAAATGGTAAGATCTGCATCTTAATTCATTTATTAATGAAGCTGCTGTAAGTAGGACTATTATGGACTTTAAAAAGTATCACCGGCACTCAGACTCATACATAGAGGTGAAAAGGTCAAAACTCAGCACTTCACCTCTGAAAGGTTGGTGACCCCTGCTATATGAGCTAATGTTAAGTGTCTAGGCAAGGTTTTGTGTTGATTCAATTATATCGATTGTAAAGCACAGCTTTAATTAACCAAATGCCAATCTGTGTGTTGACCAGGTGACGATAGTTTTTAATTACATGTTCTCATTCCATTTGTTCTAGAAGACCCCTGCCTCATTTAGTGAGCAGAAAGATCAGGAAATGAGACAGAGAGCTGCAAGAGGAGAAAGGATGTTGGTATTAAGGCTCTGGACTGGGACTTGGGAAGTCTGGGTTTTATTCCTGGCTCTGCCACAGACTACCCATGGACAAGACCAGTGTTCCCTGTAAGCTGGGCATTTGTGAGGCCTCTCAGGAGAGATTCAAATGCCACCCAACTGATTAGCAGAGGGCCCGCAGCTAGGGTTTGTGTTTCTATCAGTGGTGCACGTTCACACATGCCTTGGTGCATACAGGGGGCCCAACAGACTTGCTGGGAACCTGGGCAAAGCTTGTGTCAGGGAGCCAGTGCTGTGCTTCCGAAGGAGAGAGGTTTTGGGTGGAATGGGCGGGTCTAGCAACAACCAGCCCTCCGGAGCACACCGCACAGTGCTCCAGGAACAATCTAAAAGGACGTGGAGTTCCAGATGCTGCTGCAGTAGCAGCAGTGGTGGCCGGAAGCCCCGGACCCTTTTGAATCGCTGAGCCCCAGAGCAACTGTCCCCTTTGTCCCCCATTAGCAGGCCTGGGTGCACATGAAAAAAAAAACCTATTCCACCCATGGATGGAAAAAATCCACACACAGATGGAAGAGTAGAGGGAACATTGGACAAGACTGTTGTAATTCCTGCATACAAAAATGGTGATTACGACTGCATAGTCAACCTAACAGTAGCATTACCTAGCTACTTTGCCTAACGTTGCAACCCGACTGTTCTTTTGACATAGCAGTTGTATGCAGTGTTAGTAAGATATTCCATCAAAACATATTTTCGTTTGGCTGGTTTTGGTGGCAGCTCTGCATTGCTGGTTCACACAGATTGTGGGTCAGACACCATACGACTATGACAGTGACCAAAGTTCTCTGGCGGAAAATTCAGTTTTTAATCACAGCTTAATGCCACTACAAGCAGTCCTATTATTGAAAGGCAACCTAAAATATCAAAATAGACAGAGCATCATCTAGTGCCACAACATAACCTCCTGTCCCAGCTGTTTGCAAAGAAAGGATTGCTTGTCTGGATGGGTATGTCCACACTACAGCGCTAATTCGAACTTAGTTCGAATTAGTTAATTCAAACTAAGCTAATTCAAACTAACACATCCAGACTAAAAAACTAGTTTGAATTAGCGTTTTGCTAATTCGAACTAGCATGTCCACACAGAGTGGACCCTGAACCGGGGTTAAGGATGGCCGGAAGCAGTGCCGGCAGGGCATCAGATGAGGACTTAGAGCGTGGAGCTGCTGGCTCAGGCTAGCTGAGGGCTGTGCTTAAAGGGACCCGACCCCCACCCCGGACTGACAGTTCTCAGGAGTGCCCCGCTTGCAAAGCAGTCCTGGCTTGGATTGCCCGGAGTACCCACACTGGGCACATCACAGCACTCGGCCATCAGACCGGCTGCACTTGCCGCAGGCTGCCATCTGGGGAGAGGGGGCAATTGGGGGGCTGCAGGAGAGGTTCCACCCCCAGAAGCCCACAGAACCAGCCCAGTCCTCCCCATTGGGGGCTCGTACCCCATTCCTCCTTCACCTCCTTCCACTTACCCTTCCCTAGCCCCCCTTCCTGATGTACAAAATAAAGGACAATTGTGTTCAAAATAGAATCTCTCTTTATTGAACAAAACTGGGGAAGACTGGGAAAAGGAGGTGGGAGAGGGGAAGAGAGGAGGGCAACTACAATGATGAGGGGTTTGGAACAGGTCCCATATGACGAGAGGCTAAAGAGACTGGGACTTTTCAGCTTAGAAAAGAGGAGATGGAGGGGGATATGATAGAGGTCTATAAAAGCATGAGTGGGGTGGAGAGGATGCATACAGAAAAGTTCTTCATTAGTTCCCATAAAGAAGGACTAGGGGACACCAAAGGAAAGGAATGGGTAGCAGGCTTCAAACTAGTAACAGAAAGTTGTTCTTCACAAAGCAAATAGTCAACCTGTGGAACTCCTTGCTGCAGGAGGCTGTGAAGGCTAGAACTAGAACAGAGTTTAAAGAGAAGTGAGATCAAGTCATGGAGGTTGGATCCATGGAGTGGTATTAGCCAGGGGGTAGAAGTGGTGTCCCTGCCCGAAGTTTGTGGAAGGCTGGAGATGGATGGCACGAGACAAATGGCTTGGTCATTGTCTTTGGTCCATCCCCTCCAGGGTCCCTAGGGTTGGCCGCTGTCAGCAGACAGGCTACTGGGCTAGATGGACCTTTGGTCTGACCCAGTACGGCCATTCTAAGCTCAGGGCTCAGGGTCGGGGGTCTCGGTGGACCACCTTGATTTTCATGCAAACCTGCTCCTGGGTGGCCAGGCTGGCAGCTCTCCTGCCCTAGACAGCCGCTTTCCTGTGCCTAGTGTGGAGATCGTGGACGAGGACCACGATGTCTGCACTGGACCAGGCGGGTGCCCGCCTCTTGTGGTCCTGGGCAAGCTCCCGGGAGCCTGCCCTAGACGGCCGTATTCCTGTGCCTAGTGCGGAGGTCGTGGATGTTGGAGGCCTCCCCCCAAATCTCGATGAGGTCCACGATCTCCGCACTAGACCAGGCAGGCGCCTGCCTTTTGCGGCCCCGGGCAGGCTACTGGGAGCCGCCAGCCTGGTCCCGGGAAGAGGCGGAGGGCTGGGGGGCATCGGGTGGCTGGCTCGTGCTGTGCCAGGTGCAGGGTCTGCTGGCTGGGTGCTGGCAGGCTTGCACCTGGCCCGGGCACCGTAGCCAGCCCGTGCCCCTTTAAGGGGCCCGGGGCCAGGAGGGGGGCAATAGAGTTTCCCTGGTGTTGGCCAGAGTGGCCACCAGGGAAAGCTGGGGAGGGCTAGCCTCCCACTAGTTCGAATTAAGGGGCTACACACCCCTTAATTCGAACTAGTAAGTTCGAACTAGGCTTAGTCCTTGTAAAATGAGGTTTACCTAGTTCGAACTAAGCGCTCCGTTAGTTCGAATTAAGTTCAAACTAGCGGAGCGCTAGTGTAGCGCCTATCAAAGTTAATTCGATCTAACGTCTGTTAGTTTGAATTAACTTTGTAGTGTAGACATACCCGATCAGACCGAGGGTTGATCTAGTCCATTATCCTGCTTCAAAAAGTGGCTTCTAGCATGAGATGTTTTCAGAGAAAGTAGCAAGAAACTGCTTAACAGATTCTCTGCTAATAGGAAATGTTTTTTCTTCACCTCATCTATCAGTGGTCAGTTTATGCCCCAAAGCCATGAACCCAGAGAATGTCACTGTTTTTGTAGCACTCTCTCTGAGTGTGTATGTAGACAGATAGATGAGATGATAGGAGAAAGAGGAAATATATATATAGTCAGGAAGTACTGGAATCCTAGCTGCATGCTAAAGGGCAGCACTAGTAATGAGTGAGAGAGATAATGATGCCTTGGAGCAACAAACACATGTGCCCTGATTCAGAAGATAAATGTTTCAGATGAACCGTGTTGAGCTTGTATTACTGTATGTACAAATCAGCAGGGAACTCCCAGGGTCTGACATTCATCTTTCACATTCATGGTTGCTGTGGAAGAAATACCGCCAGAGTCACACATGCTACAGTTCCCATTTCAGCAGGAACCCTGTGTCCTCTTCAGCGGATGGATGCTAATACTCAAGAGATTACTACAGCCCCATTTATAATCAGATATTACTATTTATTTTGGAACTAGCAGATGTGCCCTGCATTGCTCCCTAAGCCATTGTTTTTGAGGGGGTTAGGAGGTGTGCAGGGGCTCAGGGCAGAGGGGGAGGCAGGGGACTCAGGAGAGCCCTAGGCTGGTCAGGGCTCTGCTGCCCTGCCGGCGGCTCAGCTCCTGGGCAGGGGGAGGCCATCCCAGGGGGAGGAGAGGATATGGTGGCAGCGGCTGCAGTGGCTGGCTGCAGCTGCTCTCTGGGGGGCCAAGGCTGCTCTGCACTGTCGGTGGCTCCTATTGGGGAGGAGCCATGGCTGTGGGGGCTGTGCTGTGCTGCCAGCAGCTCTTCTGGGGTGTGTGTGTGCAGCAGTGGGGGCTGCGCTGCCCTGCCAGCAGCTGCTTTGGGGGGATGGCGGTAGCTGCACTGGCTGGCACTGGCTGGTGGCTGCTCCCCAGGACAGCCAGGGCTCTGCTGTCCTGCTGGAGGTGCTCACCAGCAGAAGGGCGGGAGAAGGCGGGGCTGGGTAGTGGGGCTACCCTTCCAGCTCCAGAGCTGGAGCCAAGGCCCAGAGGATGGAAGGGTTTGGCCTGAGGCTTTGGGGGATGGGAGCCACTTACCTGGGCTGGTGGCCTGCAACATACAATCACAGAATACTAGGACTGGAAGGGACCTCGAGAGGTCATCGAGTCCAGTCCCCTGCCCTCATGGCAGGACCCAGTACTGTCTAGACCATCCCTGATAGACATTTATCTAACCTACTCTTAAATATCTCCTGACATGGAGATTCCACAAGCTCCCTGGGCAATTATTCCAGTGTTTAACCACCCTAACAGTTAGGAACTTTTTCCTAATGTCCAGCCTAAACCTCCCTTGCTGCAGTTTAAGCCCATCGCTTCTTGTTCTATCCTCAAAGGCCAGGAAGAACAATTTTTCTCCCTCCTCCTTGTGACACCCTTTTAGATATCTGAAAACTGCTATCATGTCCCCACTCAGTCTTCTATTTTCTAAACTAAACAAGCCAAATTCTTTCAGTCTTCCTTCATAGGTCATGTTCTCTAGACTTTTAATCATTCTTGTTGCTCTTATCTGGACTTTCTCCAATTTCTCCACATCTTTCTTGAAATGTGGTCCCCAGAACTGGACACAATACTCCAACTGAGGCCTAACCAGAGCAGAGTAGAATGGAAGAATGACTTCTTGTGTCTTGCTCACAACAGACCTGTTAATGCATCCTAGAATCATGTTTGTTCTTTTGCAACAGAGTCACACTGTTGACTGATATTCAGCTTGTGGTCCACTATAACCCCTAGATCCCTTTCTGCCATACTCCTTCCTAGACAGTCGCTTCCCATTCTGTATGTGTGAAACTGATTGTTCCTTCCTAAGTGGAGCACTTTGCATTTGTCTTTATTAAACTTCATCCTGTTTACCTCAGACCATTTCTCCAATTTGTTCAGATCATTTTGAATTATGACCCTATCCTCCAAAGCAGTTGCAAGAACATGCAGAGACCCCTGTCTCAGCTGGCCATTCTCTTCCTGGTGCAGCCATCCCCCCGCAGTCACTCTGCAGTATAACTGTCCCCCACAATTGCTGTCCTTCCCCCCCCCCCCCCCGTGGTCACTGTGGAGCATAACTGTCTCTGCTATCAGACCCCCCTCCCTTTAAAAACAAATCAGATTCCAGGCACATAACATTGTCCTGGTACAATAAACCTTGCTTTAAGTTAGGAAGCTGCATAGCAAATCTGCTGTTCCTAGCTCAACATTTAGGATCAATCTGTGAACAAACGGACTCACAGACAGAAGACAGACGCATTTCTAAAATAGATTATAGATAAAAATCCCTTCATCTGACCCCCCCAGTCCAGTGTTTCCAATGGTGGAATAAAATCTACTATATCAATACAAATGTGAAGAGATACACAATCATTATACATTACTCATCTCCACTACACTATACATATGGAAGTCTTATTTCTGGGGAATCCTACAAAGGGCTTTTTTAAAAAATCAGTAAAATCCCAAACTCTAAAATAACAGTTTGTGACTAAGATACTTCTCAAATTGATGGTGTATTGTATTTATGAAATATGCAAAACCCTATAAAACCAGCATTTCGGCAGCAAAATAAAGAAATGCATACACCTGGGCTGGCATTAGGGCAGGAGCGGCAGATTGGATTTAAATTCCCCTTAACACCGAAGCATACAGAAGAAAGCCTTGCTTCCCATTCTGTGAGCTGGAAGGCCTGAAAAGCAGCCAAAAACCAAGCAGGAGACCAAAACCTAGAAGACCAGAGAGATGAAACAGGGGAAACTCTAATTCATGCTTCATACCATGGAGGCTCAATCTATGAGAGTGCTGAATTAAATGGATCTACTGGCTGAAACTTCAGCAGAGGAAAGAAGCAATGGGCCACGTCTGCTCCTATCACCGGAGGCACCTGCAGCCACTATATGGTGCAGTTTGGCTGCACTGTGCCTTGACTCCACTTTGTACCCTTCCCACACTGGACAAAAGCCACGTTTCCTGCCTTCTGGGGAGGGAGGGAGAAGGCGGGGCGTGAGAAAATTTGCCTTATAGGGAATAGCCAATAATAGGAAGCATGCTGAAATATGAACATATTGGCAGTATTTAAATCCCAGAGATATTACTGATGTTTTCGATAAGCATCCTAGAGCCACATGAGACCCCTACATCTTCTGATGTCAAACTTCAGCCACCTGTTGAAATCACAGTCACTGAGTTCCAGCGATATATTTGGTAACTCTGATGGGTCATGCTCAGCACATTTACACTACTTATAGCGGCCTATCCAACAGTCTCTTATGGATACATGCCTCTTAATTCTGTATGCAGACGACAGCCGCTGGCACTATCTCTACGCAAATCTAATGAAACCCCTTTCAAGTCTTCAAGGGGCAACGTTTGGGGATGAGGCTCGGTTCAATGAGCACACAGATGTCTGGAAGGTGTTGGCAACTGCAAGAATTGTTCCATAATAGAAGAGCAGCTGGAGACAGAGAAAGGTAAATGAGGCAAAGAATCAGTGCTAGGAATGGATCTGGGAATATTAGGAGGACACTGCCTGGAGACTGTGTACTTCTTTCCTATCTCAAATGCAGTGAGGGGAGGAAAAACAAAAATGAGGTAATTAACCCATAAGCCAATGACTAATCTTGCTACCTTGAAACTCGCCATAGTCTGTAACACAGGAGTGAGCAATAGTTTTTGATGGGGCTACTCCAAGAATTTGGTGATCAGTCAAAGGCTACACTCTTTATAATATTAATGGAGGGAGTGTGGGGTCTGGGATGGAGGATGGGTGCAGAAGGAAGCTCACAGTAGGGCACTGGGTGCAGGAGATGGTGTGGGGGCTGAGAGGGAGTTTGGGTGAAAGGTGGGGCTGTGACCTGAGGCAGAGGATTGGGATGTTGGAGGGGGTGCAGGATCCAGGAGGGAGTTGTGACCTGAGGCATGAGTACAGGAAGGGGTGCAGAGAGTTTGGGTTGTGCCCTGGGGCAAGGTGTGGGCACGTGGGAGGAGGTGAGATGCGAAGTGCAGGCTGTGACTGAGAGGTGCTTACAGCAGTAGGCAGCTCCTGGCTGGCAGCCCAGCGGGACCGTCAGGCCCCCAAAGCAGCATGGAGCTGAGAGGACTGTGCTGGGGGCAGGAGCAGTGTCCAATAGCTCCCCTTCACTGGGCACACGGTGCCAAGACACACACAGCTCCAGCAGCCAGCTGCTCTGAGCAATGTGTGGGGCTGTGGCAGGCAGGGAGCCTAGCCTGCCTCCAGTCCTACGCAGCCATGGGACAGGGGGGCAGCCCAAAGTGCCATGGCAGGCTGAATCCAAGCGATCGGTGGGCTAGATTTGGTCCGTGGGATGCATTGCATTAAGTTACAAATAAGTTACACTACATTTCCTACACTGGTCCTGTGCCCTGTGGGCAGGTCACTATGCATTTGCTGTAAGTGAGATAGGCCAGAGTGGTCTGATTCATCCAAGAAAATCACTTCCTCTCATAGCTCTCTGTGATGCTTGCTCATTTGTTCAAGCACCAATAGCGAACACTGAGAAACACAGCAGCAATGCCCAACCCCTGCCTTAGCCTCCATGCTGACAACTGACCTCTGGCTTCTTGAGCTAATTCCAGGTCTTCTCTATGCTACCGGGCCGTGGGCACCACTGCATTGTCTGGATCTGCTCTATTCAGAGCAGCCCGACAGGTCCAAGAAGCTGGATAAAATGTTGGCTAAGAGAAACAGACAAAGGGGCTGAACAGAATCTGTGTCAGAAGCCAAAGCGAATATAGAGAGTAAATGAACCTCCCAAAGTACAATGGTTACAGTAAGATTTAGGGTGGGAGGGGAGGATTAACTCTGACTTATATGAACTCCAGACCCAACATTTCAAATCCTCTTTGGAGCGAGTCCAGATTTGAGCATACACAGCAACCAAGAGCACGTGCTCGGTAAGCTTTTAACTGGTCTAGTGAAAACATCAAGAGACCCACCTCAGAAGATATCTGACAGCTCATTTCAAACACAGGAAACAACATGGATAAATCCAAATGTTCCAATTTGTGCATCACTTCATGCTATAAATCGGGATGGGAAACCTTAGGCCCAGGGGCCAGATGCAGCCCCTGGCTTGCCTGGATCTGGCCCCTGCGGCTCAGGGGGCTCCCCAGCATTGGGGAGCCTGTGCTGCCACTCCAGCGCACCCCCCCACACACACTG
Source organism: Pelodiscus sinensis (assembly GCF_049634645.1). Taxonomy (NCBI): domain Eukaryota; kingdom Metazoa; phylum Chordata; order Testudines; family Trionychidae; genus Pelodiscus; species Pelodiscus sinensis. Next base: position 113,761,628 of record NC_134714.1, read on the forward strand.
CCCGCCGCAGGGCTGGAGCACACAAAATCTATTACACTGGGGCCCCATAAGCTCTGGTGTAAGAAGGGAATGCAGGGAGTGTCTTTCTCCTTCTCCAACGGGGGTTACATCAGTGAATGTTTTTTTTTTTTTTAAATCTCACTTGTGTACGTTCCCTGACAGATTTTTCTGTGGGTCAGTGGCCCCCGACCCAAAAAAGATTCCCTGCTCCTGCTGTAAGTTATCAAAACCATTTCTAAGCCATTTTGATATTTAACTGAAAGCCAAGACTCCTTTGAGCAAATTATAATTTTAATTGCAACACTTTACTTCAGCTGGAACCAAAACTAAATGTAAGAGAGGAGAAGAAGAAATAAAATATTATAATGATAATTACTATAAACAAGAGGCTGGAACAGCTTTGATTATTGTTAATTGCAGACAAAGGCAAAGGAAAGGACTCAACCATGGAGCTGATTTTCAGAGGTGCTGAGTCCCCTCTGATATTTGTTTTGACATTAAATTCAGTTTCTTTTGCACTGTCCTCACACTTTCAGCTTTCAATACCCTGCACATTTTTGCATTGTAAACACCTAATGCCTCTTAGAAGTTGGAGGTGGGAGGAAATTGGGGGATTTGATAGTTTTGTAGGGAACAGTTGAGACTTTCAATACTAATTGAAACAGCTAAGGATAGCTGCATATGCAGAAATTAAATCCCACCATTGGCAGCTATTTCATCTATTGTCTTTAGGTTTCAGGATTAACATCCCAACAGAGACAAATGGGAAATGTAAATATTTCAGTCCTGTTGCTTCAGGCTCTCTGCAAACTCAGGAAAGTATCACTTCATCTTCTTAGACTTGGTTCCCCTTGTCTATGCTAGAAAGATTTTATCTTCTTAAATGGAAGTTCAGACTCAGAATGCATTTCTGCAGCTCTGGAATTGTGGTATTTGGTGGGCCCTAAATATATGATCTTAAATGCACCTATATAGAGAAAGTGCCCAATTACTTTTCTTCAGTCTATCGTTGGAACCATATCAATCTCATTCATCCTCTCTTCCGTTTTGGAAGGAATCCCTCCTCCCCAAGGCCCATTTTAGCTCTAAAAATGAAAACTTCAAATGCTTGGTCAGATGCTGGCATGGTAGATGACAAACCAGAGATTCCTGTGCTCGCCCTTTAAACTGCCTTCCTTGCAATTAAGCTACACTATTAGCGGCAGTTTGGATGAAGCTCAGCGTCTCACTTAGGCCATGTCTACAGTACAAGAAAGTCGAATTTATTAAGGTCGATTTTTAGTACGTCATTCTGGATCGTTGAAGGTGCATGTTCCCACTGTGTACAAGTTTGAAGTAGCCCATTCCCAGTATGGTAGCTACTGTCGACTTTGAGAGCGATGCACTGTGGCTAGCTACACCACCGTGTCTGCTGGGACCAAAACTGTGCAGCAAGTGATTCTGGGGACATACTGTCAATGGCCAATAATGTACTCCTTTGCTCCCTCTCCCTCTTCTTGGTAGGGAAAGGTACATGAGGTGTGCATCTTTAGGAACTCCTGGCCATTCGGCCAGTGACAAACTAGAACTGAACTACAGTCAGAGATGTTAAAATAGTGACCCTTGGAGACCCAGCCTATCCCTGGCTCCTATGGCTCATGAAGCCGTACATGGGATGTCTGGACTGCAGCAAGGAGCAGTTCAACTACAGGCTGAGCAACTACAGAATGGTGGTTGACTGTGCTTTGGGGCATTTAAAGGGAAAGCTCTGCAGTATGCTGACTAGGTTAGACCTCAGTGAAAGCAACATTCCCATAGTTGTGGCAGCCTTGTGTGTGCTCCATAATATTTGTGAGAGCAAGAGGGAAATGTATCTGCCCAGGTGGAATGCAGTGCCTAGCCAGGGATTTTGAGCTGCCAGACACCAAGGCAATAAGGAGAGCCTAGCAAGGGGCATAGCAAGTGTTAATCAGAGATGCTCTGAAAGACAGTTTTATGAGTGGCCAGTTTTGAGAGTCACGCATGTTGTTGTCTCTGCATTCAGTGCCTCTGCGTTCAGTGTGCTTGCCTGTAATCCCCCATGTGCCATGCAGTCCATCACATCTGCCATGGATGACACCACTCTCTCCTGATGCTTTACTTCCCGTTCCCTGCATGCTCTCCTTTCTTCCTGCTCCATGCACATCTCCTCCAGCAGCATATTCCTCCACTCACTTATCCAATTCCCCGTTCAAGTTGGTGGATTGCATTTGTTCCTTGAACATCTCTTCCCTAGTCCATTTTTGCCTGCAGATTTGTACCAGGTGGGCAGCTGGCAAGGCGGGGGGACTGTGCAGCAGGCTGACTGTTGTTCCTGCTGTAACAGAAAGTGAAGGACAGACTTTACAGGCAACACGTTGTAGAAGGTAAAGCCTAATCTCTATTAGGACAAAATGAAGGTCTATCGAAATACAATAGGGATGTGTTAGGTACAAGGCCACAGTTATGATTTTAGGTGGTCACTTTGCAGCAGGCACACCTCAGAGCTCTTAAGGGAGCAGCTGGACTCAGTTTGGTGGCAAGGATGGTAAGGGACAGGCCAATGGTAAGGGGCACAAACGAGAAGGTGGGAGGAGTCTGGTCGTGGTGGCAGGACAGAGGCTCACACCACACCTGAGTGTTCAGCATCCCTCGGTTGCCAGGAGAATGCAACTTTCCCATGTCACAGAAGCAAGTCAGTGGGAAGGAGAGAGGAGAGGATCCAGTTGCAGAAGGGCAGTGGCTTGCATGGCACCTGTGTGTTTGACACCTGCCATTTGCCAGGAGAGTGTAACTTTTCCTTGCCGTAGAAGCGAGTGGGTGAGAGAAAGGGGGATGAGTTCTGGTCATGGCAGCAGGGCAGGGGCACAAGCCATGTTTCATTTCAGATGAGCAAATGGAAGTTTACTACAGAGGCATCAGCTAATAGCTTCCCGTGCTTTATCCAGGTTGCCATGTGAGATATCGGTCTTCTCCGAATCACACAGAGTGACTGGGAGAAACAGCTGAGTGAATGTGGCCAGAAACCTGGACCTCTTGCTGCAATGCTTTGTGCTGCAGTGATGCCAGGCCACTTACTGCTGGGTTGGCGTGGAAAGGTGTCTTACCATGGAGGATGGCGTTAGGCTGGCCTCCACAGAAGACTTGTGATAAGGATGAAAGAGTTCCTCTATGAGAGCTTTATGGAGATGTGCAGGGAGGATTCCTGCTCCATCTCCAGACATGTTAGCAAGCTGTTTTGGGGACTCTCCACTGTGTAGGCACAGATCACACCTGATTACCTTAACCCACTTTTAGCAAGTTAAAAAATTTGAACTCACCACAAGTGCCCTTCCCAGGACCAGTGTCCAACTGTGAAACGTCCTGGGAGGAGGGGATTGTCTCCAAAAGTTATAAAAAGTTCTTGGCTCTTGGGACCTCAGTTGCCCTGCTTGCCTGCTGACCATTCTTCTTCTCCTCTACCATGATGTCCTCCACGCCATTGCCCGAGACTGCCTGAGGAATCTACAGACTGGCTAAGGAAGTTAGTCGGGTGTCATCCCCCGTACTCCCAGGATTGGATGCAGCTGTTCGTAGAAGCAGCATGTTTGTGGCAATGCTCCAGACTGTCAGTTTGCCTCCTTTGTCTTTTGACACAACTGCTTCAGCTCCTTTATTTTCATGCAACAGTGCTGGGCATCCCTGATTTATCCTTTCTGATCCATGCTCCTTGCAATCATAGATATCTGCATTTCTTTTGCTGGTTTGTAGTTCTGTGAGAACAGATCCTGCTCCCCAGACAGCAGTGAGGTCCAGGACCGCCTGCATGCTCCATGCTAGTGCTTGTCTGCAACCCTGGGAACTCACAGAGCTCATGGAACTAATGGTCAGGTGTGGTGCCTTCTCTGAGGTCTGATCACCACACTGGCCACACAGGAAATGAAATTCACATTTTCCTAGGGCTTTTCCTGTTCACCTGGAGAACAGCAGTGTTGGAAGTTGTGACCAGACAAGTCATTACAGGGCACTGTGGAACACCCTATGGAGGCCAAGAACGTGGATTTTCACAGCAGTGTGTTTACACTACTGGAAAGTCGACCATGCAAGATCAAATTTAGTGAAAAGCAGGAGTACAGAAAACTGACTTTAACCAACCTTTAGGTCGATGGAAGGGCTTAGTAGTAAGGACACGTGGTTTAGAAAATTGACCTAATGCAACTAAGTTGGACCTAAACTCTCAGCATTGACCTGGCCTCTGCTTCATCCAAAGCTTATCTTCAGCACAGTTTCTAGGCTGTGGAAGAGGTGCAATAGTGGGGACAGCAAGTAAACTGTAGGGAGACGTGGAAATTGTAATGTAGGGAAGTGGGCATTATCAGTCACCACTGATAAGCACAAAGATCAGGTCTTGATCCATCTCTCGAGTTTAGGGGTGCTAGAATTCTGTGCTGCTGTTTGAGCCATTCCCTAATGACTATCAAAGGAAGAAAACGTCAATAGAAACTAAAGCAAGAAACAAAGTAAATGCGAGTCCTTTAAAGTAAACCATGCAGAGGGAAGCCACTGAACAATCTGAAGCCATTTAAAAGCAGATCAAAAGCAACATGAACAATGAAATAGCAATAGGGAACTCTTATATTTTAACAAAGCCTTTCGTTCTACAAGAGTCCTAATGAGTTTACAAACTATGGGCTTTCGATGGGAAATGAACAAGTACAGCCAAGACACAAGTTTGGACATGCTGCTCTAGCTAGTTATACTGTAGGAATCAATTCCCCCCATAGGGAAAGGCAACCATCTTTGGGGAGGAATATGGCAGGTAAGCAACAGGGCAGAAAGAAGCTGGCCAGAAAAAAAGCACAATTTTTTTGAGAAGCAAGAGGTTAAGAAGTTTAAATTTGAAAATAGCCAGACCATCTGCTGGTGGCATGTTCACTCCCCGATTTTCTTCATGTTTAATATTTGTCTCTTGCCATCTTTCACCCATCTAGTTAAGATCTTCCTTTCTCCTTCTGTTCTGTTCCATTTTCCTCTCATCTCTCTAATAGCTGCTTCTGGGAGCTGCTAATCCTGGAACTCACAAGGGAGCGGCATTTCTTGACTTAGTCCTAAGTGGTGCACAGTATCTGGTCCAAGAGGTGAATACAGCTGAATTGTTTGGCATTAGCAACCATAATGTAATTAAATGTAACATTCTTGTAGGAAGGTGGGGGGGGGGGGACTATCAAAGAACTATCACTTAACTTAAAAAATGAGGTGGTTAGTTAAAAGACAAAATAAAAGGAACAGTCACAATTATGAAATGCTCACAAACTGCCTGGAGACTTTTTAAAAAGACCAAAACTGAGACTCAAACTAAATATATACTTTAAATAATAAAATGAATATTAAGAGCCTCAAAAATGGTACCATAGGTAAACAGCGTAAAAGAAGCAGAGACCAAAAATATATCTTTTAGAAATCAGAAGTCTAATCCAACCAAGGAAAATAGAAAGGACAGTAAACTCTGGCAAAACAAATGTAAAACTATTGGACAGGCCACAAAAGTCTTTGAAGGAAAATATAAAAACTAATAGTACATTTTTAAAGTACATGAGAAGTAGGACGACTGCCAAATAATAAGTGGGGACACTGGAAGACAGGAGTGCTAAAAGAGTACTCAGGAACAAAAGAACATCAGAAGAATGGCCATACTGGATCAGCCCAAAGGTTCATCTTGTCTAGTTTCTTGTCTTCTGACAATGGCCAATGCCAGGTGCCCAGAGGCAATTAACAGAATGGGTAATCATCAAGTGATCCCTCCTCTATCACTCATTCCCAGCTTCTGGCACATAGAAGCTAGGGACACCATTCCTGCTCATCTTGGCTAACAGCCAATGATGGACCTATTCTCCATTAATTTATATAGCTCTTTTTTGAACCTTGTTATACTCTTGGCCTTCACAAAGAGTTCCACAAGTTGACTCTGTGTTGTGTGACAAAAAGGCTTTCTTTTGTTTGTTTTAAACCTGCTGCCTATTAATTTAATTTGGTGACCCCTACTTCTTGTGTTATAAGAAGGAATAAATTCCCTTTCCTTATCTACTTCCTCCACCCCAGTCATGATTTTATAGACCTCTATCATATCCCCACTTGTCTTTTATCCCAGCTGAAAATACCAGTTTTATTAATCTCTCCTCATATGGCAGCTGTTAATAATTTTTGTTGCCCTTTTCTCAGCCTTTTCCAACTCTAATATTTTTGAGATGAGGTGACCACATCTGCCCCACACAGTATTCAAGATCTGGGCATACCAGGGTTTTATACATAGGCAATATGATATTTACACTCAAGAAAGGCAAGGCTATTCTAGGGAAGCTAAATAAATTCTTTGCCTGGGCCCTCACTGCAGAGGAAATGAGGGAGATTCCTATATTGGAGCCATTCTTACTAGGTGACAAATCTGTGAAACTATTCCAGATTGAGATATCAATAGAGTAGGTTTTGGAACAAATTGGTAAAATAAACAGTAATAAGTCATTAAGAGCAGATGGTATTCTACCAGGAGTTCTGAAGAAACTTAAATATGAAAATCACATACTAACTGTGGTATATCACCTGCTGCTTAAATCAGCCTCTGTGCCAGATGACTGGCAGATATCTAATGTAAGACCTATTTTTAAAAAGGATCCAGAAAAAATCTTGGCAATTAGAGGCCAGTAAAGCTGACTTCAGTGCCAGGAAAATGGGTTGAAATACAGTAAAGAACAGAATTATCAGACACATATTGGGGAAGAGCCAATATGGCTTTTGTAAGAGGAAATTATGCTTCATTAATCTATTAGATTTCTTTGGGGGGGGGGTAAAAATGTGAAAAAGAAGAGAGTGAATATAGTATACTTGGATTTTCAGAACGCTTTTGACATGATCCCTCATAAAAAAGGTCTTAAACAAAGTAGGCAGTCCTGGGTTAGAAGGAAAATCTTCTCCTGCATCAGAATTGGTTAAAAGGTAGGAAACAAAAAGGTAAGAATAAACAGTTTTCACAGGGAAAAGACCTAAATAGCAGGGTCCCCCAAGGATCTGTACCGGGACCAGTGCTGTTTATCATATTCATAAATGATCTGGAAAAGGGGGTAAACAGTGAGGGGCAAAATCTGCAATCACTCCAGATCAGGGATGGGAAATAATTTTTTGCTGGGGGCCACTTTGGGAAATTTTTGAAGTGGCCCCAGGCTGCACAGGAAGGAGCGGGGCATTGAGCCGAAGGGGCAGGGCCAAGTTATTTCCAGGTGTCCCACCTCTAGACAATGATTGGTGTAGGGGTGAGGGAGTGCCTTTGTCTCCACCCTATGTTCCCCCAAGATTCCCATACCCCTGGCGTGGGAGGAGACTTCCCTTAGTCCCCTTCCCCTACGCCAATTAAGGCCTGGGGGCGGGGGAGCACGCAAAACCTCCTCCGCTTGCCCCCTCCCCCCCAGCTTGTGAGCAGCACGCTAGCACAGCATGCTCCTGGCAGGGCGGGAGGAATCTTTGCATGCTCCCCCATCCCCAGACTCTAATTGGCCTGGGGTAGGGGAGTAGCAGGGACTCCGCGGGCCGGATCCACCCACTTGGCAGGCTGGATCCGGCCTGTGTAGGCCCTTTTGCCCACCCCTGCTCCAGATAGTTAAGCCCAAAGCAAAGAGAGACAAAGGGATCACACAAAACAGTGCAACTGCGCAACAACATAGCAAATGACATTCAATGTTGATAAATGCAAAGTAATGCACATTGGAAATCATAATCCCAACTATAAATACAAAATGATAGAGTCTAAATTAGCTGCCACCACTCAAGAAAAAAAAATACTGGAATCAATGTGGATAGTTCTCTGAAAACATCTGCTAAGTGTGCAGGGGCAATTAAAAAAAGCTAACAGAATATTAGGAACCATTAGGAAAAGGATAAATAGTATGACAAAAGTCATAATGCCACTCTATAAATCGACTCTAAGCTCACACTTTGAATATTGCATGCAGTTCTGGTTACAACCATCTCAAAAAAGACATGGCAAAAGACCAGCTTGCTTAACAAGGAGATCTTGCACGATCTCAAAATAAAAAAGGAGTCATATAAAAAATGGAAACTAGGACAACTAACAAAGGAGGAATATAGGCAAGCAACACGGGAATGCAGGGGCAAGATTAGAAAGGCAAAGGCACAAAATGAGATCAAACTAGCTACAGGCATAAAGGGAAACAAGAAGACCTTTTATAAATACATTAAAAGCAAGAGGAAGACCAAGGACAGGGTAGGCCCACTGCTTAGTGAGGAGGGAGAAGCAGTAACAGGGAACTTGGAAATGGCGGAGATGCTCAATGACTTCTTTGTTTCGGTCTTCACCGAGAAGTCTGGAGGTGTGCCTAACGTAGTGAATACAAGCAGAGAGAGGGTAAGTTTAGAAGATAGGATACACAAAGAACAAGTTAAAAATCACATAGGAAAGTTAGATGTCAGCAAGTCACCAGGTCCTGATGAAATGCATCCCAGGATACTCAAGGAGCTGATAGAGGAGGTATCTGAGCCTTTAGCTATGATCTTTGAAAAATCATGGCAGACAGGGGAGATTCCAGAAGACTGGAAAAGGGCAAATATTGTGCCCATCTATAAAAAGGGGAATAAGAACAACCCAGGAAACTACAGACCGGTCAGTTTAACGTCTGTCCCAGGGAAGATAATGGAGCAGGTAATTAAGGAAATCATATGCAAACACTTGGAAGGTAATAAAGTGATAGGGAATAGCCAGCATGGGTTTGTGAAGAACAAGTCATGCCAAACTAATCTGATAGCTTTCTTTGATAAGATAACGAGCCTTGTGGATAAGGGAGAAGCGGTGGATGTCATATACCTAGACTTTAGTAAGGCATTTGATACGGTCTCGCATGATATTCTTATTGATAAACTAGGCAAATATAACTTAGATAGGGCCACGATAAGGTGGGTGCATAATTGGCTGGATAACCGTAGTCAGAGAGTTGTTGTTAATGGTTCTAAATCCTGCTGGAAAGGGATAACAAGTGGAGTTCCTCAAGGGTCTGTTTTGGGACCCGTACTGTTCAATATCTTCATCAATGATGTAGATATTGGGATAGAGAGTACGCTTATTAAGTTTGCAGATGATACCAAACTGGGTGGGGTTGCAACTTCTTTGGAGGATAGGGACATAATTCAAAATGACCTTAGCAAGTTAGAGAAATGGTCAGAGGTAAACAGGATGAGGTTTAATAAAGAGAAATGCAAAGTGCTCCACTTAGGAAGGAACAATCTGTTCCATACATACAAGATGGGAAGCGACTGTCTAGGAAGGAGCATGGCGGAAAGGGATCTAGGGGTCATAGTGGACCACAAGTTGAATATGAGCCAACAGTGTGATGCTGTTGCAAAAAAAGCAAATATGATTCTAGATTGTATCAACAGGTGTGTTGTAAGCAAAACTCGTGAAGTCATTCTGCCGCTCTACTCTGCACTAGTTAGGCCTCAGCTGGAGTACTGTGTCCAGTTCTGGGCGCCACATTTCAAGAAAGATGTGGAGAAATTGGAAAGGGTACAGAGAAGAGCGACAAGAATGATTAAAGGTTTAGAGAACATGACCTATGAAGCCAGGCTTCATGAACTGGGCTTGTTTAGTTTGGAAAAAAGAAGATTAAGGGGGGACATGATAGCGGTTTTCAAATATCTAAAAGGGTGTCACAAGGAGGAAGGAGAAAATTTGTTCCTCTTGGTTTCTGAGGACAGGACAAGGAGTAATGGGCTTAAAGTGCAGCAGGGGAGGTTTAGATTGGACATTAGGAAAAAATTCCTAACTGTCAGGGTGGTCAAATATTGGAATAAATTGCCAAGGGAGGTGGTGGAATCTCCCTCTCTGGAGATATTTAAGAACAGGTTAGATAGACATCTGTCAGGGATGGTGTAGACGGAGCTTGATCCTGCCTTGAGGGCAGGGGGCTGGACTCGATGACCTCTCGAGGTCCCTTCCAGTCCTATTATTCTATGATTCTATGAGACTTGGAAAAGTACAGAGAAGGGCAATTAAAATGACTGGGGTATGGAACTGCTGCCACATGAGGAGAGATTAAAAAGACTAAGACTATTCAGCTTAGAAAAGCAATGACTAAGGGAAGATATGATAAAGGTCTAAAAAATAATGAAAGGTATAGAGAAAACGAATAAAGAGTGTGACTCCTTTATCAAATATATGAATCAACATTCACACAATGGAATTGGCAGAAGGTTTAAAACATACATAAGGAAGTTCTTCTTCAGACAACTCAGAGTTAACCTGTGGAACTCATTGCCAGGGGATGTTATGAAAGCCAAAACTATACTGGGTTCAAAAATGAACTCAGATAGTTCACGGCTATCAGCCAAGATAGTTAGGAATATAACCACGTGGTCCTGACTACCAGAAACTGGGACTAGATGACAAGAAACAGATCACTCGATAAATTGCCCTGGTCTGTTTAGTCTCTTTAAAGCATCTGGAATTGGCCACTGTCAGAGACAGGATACTGAGCTAGGTGGACCATCGGACTGATCCAGTATGGCCATTTTATGCTCTTAACCAATCTGCCATTCCTATCCTTTGTAGGGGGGAGCAGTAAAGGGAGACTTGCTTTTAGATCAATGGTAGACAGCACTTCAGAGAGCAGAATTCAAATAGGCGTCTCTATGTTGTCAGTCCATTAATGTATTATTATTTATTTGTGTATTTCAATTGCACCCAGAGGCTCTAGTTAGGATCAGGGTCTACCCATGCAAGTCACTGTGCACGTACCAACAGCCTTTTCCAGGCAAAGCATGAATGTTAAGAAAATGTACAAATTAGTTTGAGCCTAACAGCAGAACCTGGGCTTCCCACCTGAGATCAGCGCCCCATGGTTCTACAAATGCACAGCAAGACAGTCTCTTCTCCAAACAGCTCACAAGCAGAAGTACTAATCTTCTCAAATGGGAAACTGAATCACAGAAAGAAATCAAGTGGCTTCACCAGGTTTTGGATGCAAGATTCCCCGAGGCTCAGGCCTGTGTCTTAACCACGAGGACATTCTCCCTTTGCTCTGTCAGTTCCCATACAAACTCTGAGAACAAAACCCTTGTGTGTTCCTCCTCTCTGCTGAAATTGAGCTGAGCTGAAAAACAAACCGCTCCTTTTTCCTGTGCAGCCCCATCTGTAACGGGCTACCCTGGTCTCTGGGGGAAATGAATGGGAACCTTGTGCCATACTGAGTGAGCCCAGATAGCTGACAATCAACTCAGCCTTCCATGCTCCATCGCTGAGTCACTCCCTCTCTTCACTTCATTTTCACACTGCTCCCACTCAGCCCACCTGCCATTACATATGGGAATCATGGAGGTGAAGTCAGAAGAAATATTCTCATTCACCCATTTTTACAGTCACAAGCAAGAACAGGAGCCCACGTTACCAGAGAGGGGTACTGAAAAAAAACAGACAGGTGGCATGGCATGGCATGCTGCCTCCCCTTCTTCCACCACCAGCCAGCATGCTGCAAGCCTGAGCAGATCCGTTTTCCTTGCTAGTACTTTAGAGACAATTCCAACGAGTCTGTCCATTCATTTCAGTGAGCTCTAGATCAGCCCTTGAGGTCGTCTCTGTGTCCTTTGCAGCACAAAAGTTCTCCACTATTTTAATTTTTCTACATTCCAAAACTTTTTGAACCTCTATTAGTAATTAACAGTTGCTGCATGAAAACGGCTTAACAAATTAAAAATACCACAGCTGGGCAAATCACATCCCTCCCAAGGCCATCTTCATAGAAAGGCACTACTACAATAACTAACATGGCCAAGTGCCCCTGAATCCTCCTTCCATATAAAAAAAATTGTCACATTTTTTCTCTCTTGGTTTTCTTTTTATTTATATGGCTAAAGAACCTCGTATAGGTTTTACTTTCCTGTGCAACAAACTGTTCTGCTTGACTTTATGCAGTTCTCACTTTTTCTCTACACTTTCTAATCTCAATGCTTGCTGATTGATCCCTTCTTCCATTGCTTGTAGGCTTTCTACTTTCTCTTAAACTCTTCAAGATGCTTATTCATCCAGTTTGGTCTTCCCTATGAATTCCTTCCCTTGCTTGGGATGCAGGCTTCAGACAGTTTCTGCAACTTTGACGTAAAATGATTCCAAGTTTCTTCCACACACAGATTTATTTCCTCAGCCCATCCATTCCTTAACGGATTTACTTAATTGTTAAAAGTTTTCCCTTTTGAAATCAAGGTCCCTAGTTGCAGATCTATTTTTACCCTTTCATTTAGTTTAAATGAAATGAACTCAATCACTTGAAACAAGGTTGACCTCTACAACCAGTTCTTCTATGAAGACCTTGATACTTATCAATATTAAATCTAAAATAGCATCACCTCTTTGTTTAGTGACTATTTGGTGAAGAAATCTGTCAGCTCTCTCACCCAGGAATATGTGGTCTCCTTATTAGTAGCACTTGCCAGAGGATGTTGCAAAGACCAGGACTTGAACTGGATTAAAAAAAGAACTAGATAAATTCATGGAGGACAGGTCCATCAACGCCTATTAGCCAGGATGGGTAGGAATGGTGTTCCTAGCCTCTGTTTGCCAGAGGCTGGGAATGGGTGAATCGCTTGATTACCTATTTTATTTATTCCCTCTGGGGCACCTGGCATTGGCCGCCATTGGCTGACAGGATACTGGGATAGACAGAACTTTGGCCTGACTCAGTAAGGCTGTTCTTATATTCTTGTCTTCCAATCTATACCTGTGAAATTCAAGTTTCCCATAACCACACAATTCCCAGTAACATTTATTTCACTAAAAATATTAAAGAAGTCTCTATCCATATCCAAATTATGGATGTAAAATCCCACTTAATCAGATAAATGTTATGTTTAGCCAACTAACCGCTTAAACAGGATCCCATAGGCAGAGGGCCGCTCCAGCCTGGCTGGGCATGCAGTGCTGCACCACGGGTGAGCAGCTGCTCCAGCCAGGCCTAACTAGCATCAATTAGTTGGATCCTGGGAGTCTGCAGGAGACCCGAAGCACTGGGATAATGTGCCCTCTATTGCTTTTCTACACTAAAGTGGTTTTGACTCAAACTCCATTTTATGCGTTCCACGTCTTCTAATTTCTCTGCCTACCCAATCATTAATATACAGCGCTACTCCATCACCTTTTACTATAGTTCTGTTTTCCGAACTTCACGGTCTTCAATACCTGTGTTCTAGTTATGACTACTGTTCCATGGTACATCTGTCTACAATATCTGATTTCATTTCCTACATCGAAAGTTCTAGTTCCTTAACATAGGATATTACTTGATTTCTACAAAATCTTATTTGAAATGAGGCATATTTTTCCTCCAAGAAATGCAATTGATTACAAAATAGCAAGAAATTGAGGGTTTTTTTAGTATTTCCAATAAAAAATTAAAAATCAGAATATAGTAATTTCTTCTAAATTATAATAGCATTAATCTATTGTAATTTACATTGATGTCAATGCAAATTACAATTATTTTTAATTTAGAAGTCAACTCAAACCTACCTTTTACTTCTGCGGAGAAGATACATATATCATTAGCTATACACACTCCAGTGGCATGCATCTGATTGATGTGATACCTGGGTTGGTATATTGTAAATGTGAAAGATGTTTTTCAAATGTGTTTTACACCTAAATAGTCAAGTAAACAAATCAAGATAATCTTTTATTCAAAATGATCCAATGTTTCTGTTTCCACAGTTAACCTACCACTTCCCTCTCTAACAATAGCTATAAATGCATTAAGACACTCCGTTGCCAGGATTCTGGCAACCCATGTGCATCTGCTTTACTTTAAACTTGTGAGTAGCCAGAGCCGGCTCACAACATTTTGGCACCTGAGGCAAGGAGCTCAAATGACGCCCCCTTGCCCCCTCGCTTGGGCCAAAACTTTGAAAGGTCTCAATTCTCTGGGTCCTAGTGGCACTCCTCCTCCCCCACTCCCCCCCACAGTCTGGCACCTGAGGCGGCCACCTCAGTTCACCTCATGGTAAGGCCAATCCTGTGAGTCGCTCCATTGAAGTCAATGAGATTACTCACATACTAATGTGTGAATTTGTGTGCAGGATTGGGTCCTTCACTTGTTGCTGAGCAGTGAGTGAGCTATACATTTTTCAATGAAAATATTTTTTTAAGTTAGTATTTTGCCTTCCCCTATCTGAATCAAAGATATTGCTTTTTTTTTCTGGTCAGCTTATTTTATTTCTTTCAGAATCTGCAATTTATTCATTTCTAGGCTCAACGGATGTGAATGTAAAGTATAAGCCTGGGGCAGGTTTTTCTGGCTGAGCACTGTTCCTCTTCGCAAGAGCCTTAGTGGCAATAATATGCGCTTATAATGCACATCTTTCATCTTGCCTATTTGTTGATGGGCTTGGAAGACTTGGATCAACATAATGTATGCTCTTCTAACACAGCCGACTCCTGCACACATCAAAACTCCTTTGAAAAGAATGAAGCAAACCTTTCATTTCCTTCATAATGCACAGATTCAAAGCTTACTACAAATCCTGAAGAGAGGCATTTGCTGCATTTTTGCAACAACTGCTTTTTAGGCTTCAAAGCCTACATTTTATTAACAGTGAAGGCTGCACTCCCTTACTCAAGGAGAGTGGTACCTTCCCTCCAAGTCCTGGCTGCTACTCTAAGTGGTAAGGATTAGGGGGCAGTGAGCCCACAGTCCGCCTTTTAATAAATATGTAAAATCATCTAGGGTAATTTTTTTTAAACTGACGAGTCAGGTTCATTTGAAAGTCTGACTAAACTACAACCTAGAAGTGAGTTTTCCAACTTGCATGCACATACATTAGCTTTCATCCAGCTTGCATGAGTAAAAAAGTAGTGTAGTTTCAGTAGCCTGGGTAGTGCTAGCAGGGATATGGCTTAGCCGTACCAACTACAGTAAAAGTTGTGTTATCCAGGCTTGTACCAAACAGAAAGCTCTCTAAACAGGCATTGCTAATCTTCACAGAAAGTCCAATTTATAGTCCATTTGGTGTGGGGCCGGCAGACTCTCTACCTGGCTTCTCGGAAGCAGCAAAATATCCATGTAGCTCCTAAACAGAGCAACAGCCACAAGGGGCTCAGGGCATGGAAGGGGGTGGGCTCTGGGCAGGAGTTTAGGTACAAGAGTGAGCTCGGGGCAAGGGCTTGAGATAGAGAAGGGATTTCAGGATGCCAGATCCAGTGGGCACTTGCCTCAGGTGGCTCCCTGCAAGCAGCACCCTGTCTTGGCTGTTCCACCCACAGGTACTACCCCTGCAGCCCCAATTTTCGTGATTCCTGGCCAATGGGAGCTGCAGAGCCAGCATTCAGGGTAGGGGCAGTGTGTGGAGTCGCCTGTTGTGCCTCTGCATAGGCTGCCCAGGTTGCTGCTTATATGGATCCGCCCAAGATAGGTGCCCCCCCACACGCAAATCTAGCAGCCTGAGTTCCCTCCCATGCTCTACCCCCACCTCAAGTTCCTCTCCTACACCCAGAGCCTGCAGCCCCTCCCAAACTCCAATCCCCTCCCTACACCCGAACTCCCTCCCCCCTTAGTTAACTGGCATTTTTCATTTACTTGCATCCCTCATTCCCTCAACAAGCCGGATAAAAAAGCTTTTATTATACATGCCTACTGGCTTCATGCCAGTTTGTACTCAGCACAACTAAGCAGATCTTCTCTTGCCCATGAGACTGCGGCTACACTACTATTTATATTTGTACTATCCCAATGAGAGCTAGAGCAAGTATATGTATGTGAGCTCCCTTTCAGGAGTCTGAGTGGTCTTGCTTATCCTCCTCCCCCAACTTTCATCCAATGTAAAAGCCACGTGCTTACAAAATCAGACAAAATACAAAGTGTCACAGCTTGCTATTACCGAAAATTTGCTTACATTCTCATTTGTATCATAATTATAAAATAAATCAACTGGAATAGAAATATTGTACTTACATTTCAGAGTATAACATCCAGAGCAGCATAAGTAAGTCATTGTATGTAATTTTAGTTTGCATTTATTTGTAATTAGTTACTTGTACTTACTTGCACTTAGTTTGTACTTACTTGTAATAATGTAAAACTAGGCAAATATCTAGGGGAGCTGATGTCACACCCCTGCCTATACCAGGGGTACATGCACCACTCGTTTAAAATCAATGCTTTATTCCATTGCACCAGCTACCCATATCACTGAGTAGCAACAGAGAAAGGAGGTGGGTGATGACAAGGATTTAGGGCATAGAAAAGCTTTCATGCCAAAAGAGACTGAAAGGATTGGAAACGTTTCCCTTAGGAGATTCCAATGCATGTTACAGGGAAGTCAGACCAGGACCCCATTTGGTAATACAGGAACCAGAGGACAGTCATTGAAAATGAGCAAATTCAAAACCCATTCATGGAAATATTTTTACACACAGTGCACTATTCGCCTGTTCCTGTGCTCTGAAGTACCCAAGAACAGCATAAGGAAATAGTGGTAGCAGGTAGGTGGCCAATCAAAACATGTAATAACCATGAACCAGTTAATTCAGCAACAGTCTGAACCAACCATAACAGAATGAATGGCAGGTATGTAGCAACAGGCCCTGAGTAAATGCACACACCCAACACAATGTACAAACACACACAGGAACACTCCATTTGAGGGCAGGAACCAGGAAACAAACCAGAGCAGGGAGACAACACACATGCACACCAGCCATCATACTTGTAGAACTCATTATCACAGGATATCATGTAGTCCAAAGAACTCGGTGAGATTTAAAAAAGATCAGACATTTATATGCATAATGAAAATATCCAGCGTTACAATATTAACAAGCAAACAAACAGTTTTAGGAGGGACAGAAATCTTCAGACTTCAGGGGATAGGTGGAAGTTCTTTCCCTGGGGTAGGTTTTACCATAATTGTCTACTACAATGTTTCTTGCGGCTGAAGCAGATGGTGCGGACCACGGTTGGAGACAGGATAATGGACTAGACAGGTCTGCCAGGAAGGGGGGGAGGAGCAATGGGGGAAGTGGCCACAGGGGCTGGTGATTCAAAGGGACCCAGGACTCCTGGCCACCATGGTTGCTACTGCAGCATCGGCAATGGTCAGAGCCCCAGGCCTATTCAATTGCCACCAGAACCTTGTGCTGCACACCGCTGTAGCTGGGGAGGGCACCACGTTCCAGGCGTCATGGAAGGCTGGCTGGCTGCCTGGCCCCGCCCCCTTCTGCCTGAGGCTCCACCCCGACCAGGAGTGCAGAGCAAAGCCCGCCCGCCCACCCTCCCATATCTCTGGGCCCATGGAGGCTGTCAGCTTCCCTCGAACTAGATGAACCCAGTAGTCTGATCCAGTCTAGCAATGCCTATTGTCCCAACATTATACAAAGATTTAAAGGTTAGGACGATACAAAGGGGGAATAACTACGAGTCCAAGGAGGGAACGGGAACTTTTAGGGTAGATATCAGGGAACAATATTCCTGACACTGAAACTGACAAAGCCGTGGCATCTCTCAAGGGAAATGATGCAAACTCCAGCCTAGGGCAAAGCACTATTATTTATTAGTAGTACTGTATTAGTATTATAGGGAGGATACTTCAACCAAGATTGTGTCCCTTTGTGCTAGGGACTATATTATTTTACACTCTCTCTCTCTCTCTCTCAGTAAGAGATAATTTCTTCCCCAGCCACTGTAGACAAGACAAAAAGGGGGGGAGAAAGGAAATAGTATTATTCCCATTTTACAGATGGGGAATTGAGACACAAGGCATGAATAATTTGCCTGAGGAATTGTGTAGAGCTAGGAACAGAATCTAGGCTACGTCTACATTGGCATGATCTTGCACAAATACTCTTTAATGCAAGAGTTCTTGTGTTAAAGTATTTGCGCAAGAGAGCGTCTATATTGGCCGAGACTCATCATAAGAACAATGCGCTTTTGCGCAAGAGAGCATCTACATTGGCAGGATGCTCTTGCACAAAAGCAGGAGCCTGGAACCATTTTGGAGAGGGCAAAAGGGCACGAGCCCTTTCTGGAGGCGGGGGCTGGAGCTCCTTTGAGACACGTGCTTAAAGGGATCTCCCCAGACAGCCGTTTCTCTCCTGCTGCAAGCTTTAGGACCTCTTGCAGGAACTGACTGCCGCAGCAGTTCTACTTGTGGTTGCCCTCTGCCTTGTTGGGCACCACAGCCTTCTGCCTTAGTGCCATTAGCTGATTTTTTTACCTCAGCTCTCTTTTTGTGCCATGGAGCCAGGGGTGGCCTTGTGCCTGCTCTGGCCCCTTCCAGCCATTTTGGAGTGCCTGCAGCTGCTGCTCCATGCTGCTGCACTCCTCATCCAGGACTTCGAGGTGCAGGTCACTCTGGACTCCCTCACCAGGGAGGCCATGGCATCCCTGTGGCATCCCCACCCCACCATGGAGAGGCCCTTGTGGAGACTGGACACCAGTACGGACTGGTGGGACCGGCTGGTCCTGGGGCAATGGGACGACCAGCAATGGCTCCGGAACTTTTGGATGCGAAAGCAGACGTTCCTGGAGCTGTGTGCCTGGCTCGCCCCTGCGCTCCAGAGAAGCACCACCCAGCTGCGGGTACCCATCCCATGGACAAGAGGGTCGCCATCACACCGAGGAAGCTGGCCACTCCGGACGGCTACCGATTGGTGGCAAACCAGTTTGGGGTGGGCAGATCAACCGTTGGTGCCGTCAACATGCAGGTAAGTGCTGGGGAAGTTGTGGGGGGGGGAGGGGCTGCACTCCATGCCCAGGGGCAGGCAAGACTCTAGGCTGGGGCGATGGGGCATGCCCCATCACCCAGGGGTTTGGGCCGTCCCTCCCTTGCACAGGCCCGCTGGTGGGGGCGGGGGGCCAGCCCGTGGGGCGAGGGGGCCCTGGTGTGTGTGAGTGTGAGGACAGAGGGCATCACAGGGGGGTGGGAACCCCCCAAGGGAGCACACACTCATCCTGCCTTATGTGATGCATTCCCCTGTGTTTCTGTACACCCTTCTGCAGGTCGTCCATGCCATCAACTATGTCCTGCTCCAGCGAGTCATCCGCCTGTGGGACATGGAGACTACGCTGGCCGGCTTCGCTGCCCTGGGGTTCCCCAGCTGCGGAGGGAGCCCTGGATGCAACCCACATCCCCGTCCGTGCCCCAGAGCATGGAGTGGCCCATTTTATAAACCACAAGGGATACTTCTCCATTGTACTCCAGGCCCTTGTGGACCACCGTGGCCGCTTCCTGGACATTTACACAGGCTGGTCCAGCAGGGCACACAAGACCCGCATCCTAAGAAACTCTGGCCTGTTTGGCAGGCTGGAGGTGGGCACTTTCTTCCCCCAGAGGGAATTTACTGTCAGGGACGTGCCCACACCCACGTGTGTTGTGGGGGATGCAGCCTACCCCCTGCTGCCCTGGCTAATGCAGCCCTACGCAGGGCGGACAGACCACAACCGGGCATGGTTCAACGACTGCCTCAACCGGGCCCGCAACCAGGTCGAGTGCGCCTTCAGCCATCTGAAAGCCCGGTTTCGCTCTTTGCTCACCCGTCTGGAGATGGGTGAGTGGAATGTCCCCGAGGTAGTGGCCATGTGCTGCGTGCTCCACAACATCGTGGAGTGGAAGTGGGAGGTCGTCCTCCCGGCATGGATGGCAGGCGAGGGCCAGGCCTACGAACAGCCCCGCACAGCTGCCATCCGCCAGGCGCACTGTGATGGGGTGCGCATCCGGGAGGCCCTGCCGGAGATAACCTCCCAGGCCCCACAGTAGAGTCACCTCTGTCTCCCTTGACATCTCCCTCAAGGGAGGTGGGGACGTAGGGTGGGTAGGGGGAGGAGGCTCTGACCTGGGAGGGGGAAGCTACTGTTGGGAGGGGTGGCCCCTGTGACTACCTCTGCGGGGAGACCTGGACATGGGGGTCAGGCTGCATCGGGGCAGGCAGCACGAGAAGGTGGGCAGGAGGGGGCATTGCGGGAGAAGGAGGGGCAGCAGGAGGGGAGGGCATGGGCATTGTCATGGGAGTGATGGCGGGTGTATGGGGCAATGTCATGCCATAATGCACTGCGTGCCCAATGTGTGCGGTGACGGCGGTGATAGCATCACCGATGCGCTCACACTGGGCCTGGAAGCGGCCCCAGGCCTGCTGGTGCCACTCCAGGTCCGCCTCCACCCGGCGTGTGAGAGTTGCTTCAATCCGTTCGATGGCCTGGACATGCCACCAAAGTAGTTGGTCCCACTGCCAGACCCACCGGCTTGGTGCCTGGGTGGCTGGGGGTGCTGCCGCTGCCGCACGGCTGGAGGATCCCCTGCTCCTGCTTGGTCCTGCTGCAGGGAACAGAGGAAAGGATGGGTCAGTCAGGCAGCCTGGCCACCGTCCCTGCACCACATGCTCTCCACCCCTGAGCCCAAGTGACACTACAGTACTGTGGCTTGGGCCCACAGTACTCCCCGTGTTGTATGTTTGCATACCCCCTTCCCCCGTGTTGTATGTTTGCATACAGGACCGCCCCCGGAAGAGGGTCCTCCTCCACGTATTGTAACCTCCGGTCTGTGTCCTGGCCCCTTGGGGGGGGGGAGGTGAGGAGGAGGAGGAGGAGAAGGAGGATGTGTGTTGTGTGGAACTCCCTGCCGGTGGAGGCTGTGAGGCTTTGGGCTAATCAATGGTTTGAGAGGGAGTAAGATGAATTCCCACATAGTGCCTGGGAGCACATATGGCAGACGTGGTCTGGGCTCTCAGGGTATGTCTACACTACCCTCCTAGTTCGAACTAGCGGGATAATGTAGGCATACCGCACTTGCAAATGAAGCCCGGGATCTGAATTTCCCGGGCTTCATTTGCATAAACTGGGCGCCGCCATTTTTAAATCCCTGCTCGTTCGAACCCCGTGCCGCGCGGCTACACGCGGCACGAACTAGGTAGTTTGGACTAGGCTTCCTAGTCCGAACTACCATTACTCCTCATGGAATGAGGAATGAGGAGTAACGGTAGTTCGGACTAGGAAGCCTAGTCCGAACTACCTAGTTCGTGCCGCGTGTAGCCGCGCGGCACGGGGTTCGAACGAGCAGGGATTTAAAAATGGCGGTGCCCAGTTTATGCAAACGAAGCCCGGGAAATTCAAATCCCGGGCTTCATTTGCAAGTGCGGTATGCCTACATTATCCCGCTAGTTCGAACTAGGAGGGTAGTGTAAACATACCCTCAGATCCCCATCACGTGGATGTCTCCTGGACGGAACCAGGGAGTGACTGGGGAGTGTCCCATCCTTGCAGTGAAACTCAGGTGGCCCTCCCCCTCCCGCTAGCCCTCACACACGTAGCCCAGGAACATGTGTGGCCACAGTGGGGACTTCCCTCGGGGGGCCAGCCAAGGCACCAGGAGCAGGCGCGGGGCTCAGTGGGGGCCATGCTCACAGTGCTGTGTTGCTGCGGTTTTCCCAGGAGCAGCTGGCTGTGCTGTACAGCCAGGCATGGAACAGTGTGCCGTTCTGTGTGCTGCACCCTTTCCCAGGAGGTGTGGGCTCCGGCCTGAGCCCCTGGGGCCCTGGCTGGTTCCAGCCAGCATCCACCCTTCCCCACCGGTTCCCCGAATTTGTGTGAGCAGCACGTGCCAGGCGTGCCCTGGAGCTCCCTGCTGCGGCCACATGCCGCTCAGTCACCAAGCTGCATGTGGTTGCATGTGCTGCATACTGGTAATGCTACACAGTGTGCAGCTCACGCAGCCTGAGTGATGCTCCTTCCCCTCCTCCCCCCCCTCGGGCACCTGGCTCTCCCCGGCCCTCGTGAGTGCAAAGTGCAACACTCACCAGTGGATCCTTCCCCGGCCTCCGAGGACGCACGGGAGACATCGGGGCTGCCAGAGAGGACCGCTGCTCCCCTGGTCCTCCTCGTCCTCCAACCCACTGAGCAGCTGTTCTTCCTCCCCCGCCTTGCTGGGCCTGGTGATGGGGGGGGGGGCACCTGCTGGTGTCCACGGGAACCGAGGGTCCCCGGGGTGGTGCCTGGTCCAGGATGTCGTGGAGCTGCAGGTAGTGGGGGCAGGTGTCGGCCCCTGGCCCTCGCTGGCCCGGACATAGCCCAGGCGCAGCTCTTTCACCTTAGCTCAGACTTGCTCGAGGGTCCGGGCTGGATGATCCTGGTCAGAGAGCGCCTGGGCCATGCGGCAGAAGATGTCCACGTAGCGCCGACGGGAGCGGGTGTCATGCAAGGCCTCCTCATCAGCCAAGAGATCCAAGAGGGCCTCAATCTCTCCTGGGGACCAGGATGGGGCGCATCGCTTTGTGCCCCTTGGGGCCTCCTGTGCTGGGGGTGCGGGTGGCTGTTCCCCCCTGGAGCAGCCATCCTGGTCTGGTCTGGTGGCTGTTCGGGGACGGAGAAAAGGCACACGGCAGAGCTGGATGGCAAAGGTGGCAGAAGGGCTTCTGCCTCGTGGCCTCTGAAGGCTGCATCTGCCTTTAAGGGGGCTCTGGTTACCAGGAAGTCCGGAGCTGCCTGCGCATACAGAGCGTCCAAGGGCCATTAGGGCTTTTTTCCATTTGGATGGCTCTTGCGCAAAATCTCTTGGCTGCCTGTCTACACTGGCCTCTTGTGCAAGAACAGTTGCGCAAAAGGACTTCTTCCTGAGTGGGAGCATCATAGTTCTTGCTCAAGAAGCCTGATTTCATACATTAGAACGTCAGTGTTCTTGCACAAGAACTCGTGACCAATGTAGACAGGCAGCAAGTTTTTGCACAAAAGCGGCTGCTTTTGCACAAGATCGTGCCAATGCAGACACAGCCCTAAGGCTCACTTCAGAGACATAACTATGCTAAAAATATCCTGAAGGGAACAATCTTGCACTGGCACAGGGTGGGCAGATAGCCTGGTGTTCTCCAACATTGGAGCCTATACACAATGGGTGCATCTAGACTGGCAAGATTTTGCAGAAAAGTGCTTGCTTTTGCCCAAAACTTGCCACCTGTCAACACTGGTTGCAAGAATTTGCGCAAGAACACTGACGTTCTACTGTATGAAATTAGTGGTTCTTGCACAAATACTGTGATGCTCCCGCTCAGGGATAAGCCCTCTTGCGCAAGTATTCTTGTGCAAGAGGGCCAGTGTACGCAGCCATGTTAATTTCTTGCGCAAGAAAGCCCGATGGCTAAAATGGCCATCGGAGCTTTTCTTGCGCAAGAGAGCGTCTACACTGGCACGGATGCTTTTGCGCAAAAGATGTCTTTTGCACAAAAGCATCCATGCCAGTGTAGATGCTCTTTTGCGCAAATACTTTTAATGGAAAAACTTTTCCTTTAAAAGTATTTGTGCGAAATCATGCCAGTCTAGACGCGGCCAATGGTTTCATTTTAAAACTTCAAGGAAAGTTCCAAAGTGACAACAGTAATTTATCCACCAGCCTTTCAGAGACATTGCACAGTTTATCAGGGGCAAACAGTTATAAATATTTGAATTTTCAGACTGTCAAGCCGAGCATGAGTCAGACAGTGTTGCATTGACTAGGATTTCAACACGATAGCCCCAGTTCTACTCTTAATTACACGCTGTGAACCCTGTAGTTACAGATGTAACAGGACATTACTTGGCCTAATAATTAAGGGCCAGATCCTTTCACCCGTAGGTGTGTAGAGCGATTATTTGTTTTGTCATCAGCATTCTATCTTTCTCCCTATCTTAAGTACATATGAAGGCTCTATTAATCCAGCATTTTTAATGCATTTTCCTCACAATCTCTCTGGCATTATTATTTCATTTTTTTTAAACAGAGAATTGAGACGCTAAGGATAAAATTTCAACAATGACTTAGGAGCCTAAATCTTGATGAAAGCAGCTTCAAATAAGGCTTGGGGGACCAGAGTCTATTGATCACCTTTATAGCCCCCAGATCTGTGGACCAGTTTGAGATGGGTCTGATGTGTGTGAGATAAGGTTAGCCTCAGCAACTCCCCCTTGTGGACCACCTTAAGGACTATTCACTCTGCCCTAGTTTCCATCCAGGGAAACTCTCCCAGGCAGCAGTCTCTCTCTGCACCACCTGGCAAGGTGCTGGTAAAAACTTAGACAATATGCTGATATAAACAAAAGGATCTTCTCTGTTCTCCACTTTCCTGCTGTCCTACAGTGCAAGGACTGGGCTTTCCACATCTGGGAGTCTCCTTTCTGCTAGGGGCAGTCATAAGAGCCATTCCCCCTTTCTGTAACTCTCTACGGTTCCCTACCAGACCACTCTTTCCAGGAGCTGCCAGAGGACCCAGCCTTATGTAGGCATCCCAGGATCCCTTCCCATCTGGGTCTAATAATGAAACAGGGCCATCTAATCTCCAGCCAGTCACAAGTGAGGCTGGGTCCAACTCCCTACAGCAAACCAGCCTGTCACACTAGTGTAAATTAGACCAGCCCAAAGGTTTCTCTGACTTTACGGCTAATGGTAAAGTAGTTGTTCTGGTAGCCACAGCAGAGGCTCTGCATACTGCATCCCACACAGGGACCCAAATGGAAGGACTTTCTCCACACAAAGGGATTTATTTCCCAGGCTACCAGTTAAAAATGGCTTTCCAGCTGCCACCGAGCAAATAGAGTAGAAGGCCCAAATTTGGCTCCGACCATAAAATTCTGAGACCTTTTTACTCCGCTCTCAGGCAAACATCCCTTGAAACCCAATGGGAGTTTTCCTGTTTAAAATTGAGTAAAGCACATCAACATTTCACCCAATATAATTAAGAGCAATATCAATTAGCACAGTCTTGCAAAGATTTAATTTTGTGCTGTCATTTTCAAATTGCATTTATCTCATTTACAGCACAGATGCAAATTACACAGCAAGTGTAAAAATATTCTGTTTCTAATTTGTTTAGAGCTGGGAGACTGCAAGAACGGAAGACAATAATATTCCCCAAACTGTTGCTCTGTGCTTTCAAAAAGAGAAAAGCCCTGACCTGGTGAAGCAATCTACACTAAAAAACTCTAGCCACACAAAGAGCAGACTAACTTCTATTCTTTACACTTCCCACTAGGGATGGTAAAATACGTTTATTTTTGTAAACATGTAACCACTGAAATGCTCAGTAGTTACATATTTACACCTGGAGGGCGGACAAGAGCAGCAGTGCAGGGGACCACAGCTCACCCAGCGCCGGCACACATAGGGACCCATGTTAAAAGCCAGCTCCCCCTGCGCACCAGCTCCTGCCTCTTCCCCTTCCCTTATTGCCACTGATACAGAGGCAGCAAGAAAGGGTGTGCGTGTAGCAGTGAGGGTTAACCAATGAGCCCAAGCTTATTGGTTTACTGTGTACATGGGTACACGTTAACATCCCTACTTCCCTCTGGTTGAGACACAAGGATGAAATTAAACTGAATCAGAGCGGGGCGCGGTCTTTGAGCTTACATGCAAAATCGACTTGTATTTTTTTTCCTTTGAGGCACTGAAGGACACTCGTGTCACCATTCTAGAGTCAAAGTACAGACAGCGGGACATATTTTTGCCCTCAGATACATCCAAGCAACTCCATTCACTTCAGTGAGCTTCCTCAGGCATATGCCCCATGATGCATATGTAAGGGGACTGTTAGCCCCTTACTTAAACTCTGTGGGAGTTTTTTGGCTTGCCAGCTCCCAGTGTCAACAGGGGAAGGGTCCATGAGACTGACAGACCCCAGAGACAATGGAAAGCAGCCAACACTCCAGCTCAGCCTGATTGACAAGTTGGACAGGCCAGTGAGAAAAGCAAGAGGCCAGGACCCGCCCTCCCTGTGAGCTGGGATTGTTCTGGGTCTCTCTGAGCAAGAAGAGAGCTGAGAGACAGCCCAAGGAGTGCAAACTGTGTGCAGAAGAAGTTTTGCAGCTGCAGAGCCAGGTATACACAGCTCAAGGAGTGCAGACCCTGTGTTGAGCAGCAGACTGGCAGTGCTCAGAGAGCCAAAAGGAACAGAGAAGCAACACAAGGAGCTGAAGACTGGCCAAGCAGCACAGCCTGCAGCTGGATGTGGTGAGCAACTGGAACCTGCAAAGTGTGGGGAAAGGCTCTGGACTGGGAGAGGGGTCTGGCCACTTAGAGCTTGAGGCTGTGTGGTCACTGCCAGAGTAAGCGTGTCCAGCCTGCAGCCCCCTGCATCCAGGGCTTCTAAGGAAGAGATTATGGACTGTCCTTACACTCTACAGACTGCTGTTTTGATGTCCCTGTGCTACAGAGCAGGGCTGTGTGTTCTCATTTAATCATTCTCATTTTTTTCTTATTCTTTTCTCTTTAATCAGTTGATGTTTAATAAATTGTATTTGCTTTGAACCTGATGAAATGATCACTGGGCCAAGAAAGCATGCAGTGTAAAGAGAGCACCTCAGAGTTATAAGTTTTCCTTTAGTTTTCCGTTATAAGTATTTCCGGAAAAAGAGCGTCTACATTGGCAGGATGCTTTTCTGGAAAACTTCCGTGATCGGGGCTTTTTTGCGGAAAAGACTACTATGCTGTCTACACTGGCCCTTTTCCGGAACAGTTTTCCGGAAAAAGGACTTTTGCCCGAGTGGGAGCAGCATAGTTTTTCCGGAAAAGCAGCTGATTTCTTACAGTAAATCATCACTGCTTTTCCGGAAATTCAAGGGGCCAGTGTAGACAGCTCACAGCTTATTCCGGAAAAGCGGCTGCTTTTCTAGAATAAGTGGCTCAGTGTAGACACAGCCACCATGTTTAATAAATTGTATTTGCTTTGAACCTGATGAAATGATCACTGGGCCAAGAAAGCATGCAGCGTAAAGAGAGCACCTCGGAGTGGGGACACCCTAACTCCTGCCCCTAGAGACTACAAGGTCCGGGATTAAGCCCCAGGAAACCTGGGCCCAGCCTTGTTGGGGTTTCGAGGACTCTGCTACTCAGGAGAGTGGAGGGGGAGCCCTCAGGATCAGGGAGCCGTGGGGTAAAGGAAGTGGGAGCGGGAACTCAGATCCTTTCGCTGGTTCATTTCACCGGGGTGGTATAGAAGCCAGGAAAGTTCCCCACAATAGCGGAATCATTCCCCCGCTTACACATAGGACACAGAAGAACTTACACACTAGGGAACCATTTTTGTGAAAAAAATATTCAAAATGTTCAATTTTTTTTTGTCAAAGTTTTGTGTTTTTTGTATAAAGCCCGTTGGAAAAATTCTACACAGAGTTAAAACAGGTCCGTTTTGCTTGTCAGTGACATATTATAAATCTATATGTCTACACTGCCTCCATTTTGCTCAAAAAATATGCAAATGAGGCAAAGTATGGAATATCACCATACCTCATTTGCATAATTAATGAGGCTCTTGCGCAAAAACGGAGCCTCATTAATGATGCAAATGAGGCACAGCGATATTCCACGCTTCACCTCATTTGCATTTTTTTCGCACAAAACGAGGGCAGTGTGGACATAGCCTGCGAGATTAAGGCTCCTATTCTAGATGTGCAGCCACGGGGGAAGTTCCTTGCACTCAAAATGAGGATCAGACACATAATATTTTTCCTTTTGATGAGCTGGTTCAATGAGAAACTAATGAAAAGGAGTAACATTTTACCAAGAGCTGAATGAGATTCTCACCAGCATGGAATAACTGCCACAGGTGTAACAGAATTAGGTTATCCAGAATATTTGTATACGACAATAATTCACAGCAGGAGAAAGGAATGACCTAAGAGGGTTAAAACAAAATACAACCATACTTATAAAAGGTCCTTTTCTGCAAGGAACAGTGTTAATTAAGACGACAGTAAAATAAGCCTGGATGTGGTACTCTTCTTCCCAAACTCATTCTCATCCTGCTCTCTTTCAAGCGGCCATTTTACAGCCCCTGTCCCTGAGCACCTATGTGTCAGAAGGAGGGAGTGGAGTTAGAATTAAACCTTGTTCACTGGGAGCAACTTGAGAAATGAATTTGTCCAAGTTTATCCTCAGAAGCCAGATCCTGCCATTCTATCTGCTTGCATAGCTCCAGCTTGACCGTGTAGGAGTTATGCTTGCATAGCTAATGGCATGATTTGGCCCTGGGAATGCACCCTCAGACTTTATCTTCATTGCCCAAAAAGGTAAGTTTTTAGCAAGGGATAACTAATGTGCGGTAGCTCTTCCACTGTAACTTCATAGTAGTAACAAGCCACTATAGCCCTACCACACGGTAAGCTAGATGAGATCAACCACAGACTGGGAGGAGCACAGCTTTCACCTCATCCAGCTACCTCACAGTTAAAATGGCAGCAGGTGGCTTCTCTACAGCAGGATTTCTAACACACGAGTTATACTACTGTAAAAACTTTATTTTATTTTTTGTAATGAAGACATAGCCTCAGGCGTGCAGATGGTTTCCAAACCTTTGTGTCTTGCATGACAGCACACTGAGATCGGAAAGGATCCTTCCCCTTCACATACCAAGTTAAGCCAAAAGGGTGAACTTGGAATTCAAAGTCATTAGAGAGAGACATTCGGTCAGGTTTAGGTCTCTCTTGATTAAATTCCTTTCGGATGCAAAAGAAAAATACATGTAATTAAATTATCAAGACAGTAAGTTTTTTCCTTAAATTAGATTTCTCAAAAACATAGTTTGTAGGTCACTGAGGGAAAAAGAAGAAGTCCGGATATTTCCTCATTTTATTAAACAACTAGAAGATTTACCTGGTGTTGCTCAGGTCAACGTAATTTTTGGTTTTTGGAAAATAAAATGCAAGCGGACATGCTTCATTTAAATCATTGCTCTGGGGTGGAGCTGGGGATCATAGAATCATAGAACACTAGAACTGGAAGGGACCTCAATAGGTCATCAAGTCCAGTCCCCTGTCTAGATCATTCCTGAGAGATGTCTAACCAACCTGCTCTTAAATATCTCCAGTGATGGAGATGCCACAATCTCCCTGGGCAACTTATTCCAGTGTTTAACCACCCTGACAGCAAGGAAGTTTTTTTTCTAATGTCCAACCTAAACCTCCCTTGCTGCAACTTAAGCCCATTGCTTCTTGTCCTAACCTCAGTCTGGACAGCCCCTGCCTGCAGGCCATGGGGAGAGGAGAGGAAGGGAGGGCCACTGCAGCCCAGTGGGCTGGAAGGCCCCCCGCCCCCACTGTTTAGCCAGTTAATCCTCTAATTAAATAGGATTTTACATCCCTTGGAAACAGTGTGTTGGGGGCAGGAGTGCTCTCCTGTAAACAACGCTAACTCTGCTCATGGAGGTGGAACTATTGTGTCAGCAAAAGTGCTGACAAAAAATGTTTATGCTGGCCATGTTAATATAAGTCGGACATGTCCCTAGAAACTGTGTAGTTTAGACACAGCCTGAGTTAATCAGGAATAGGTATTCCAGAATAACTCCCAATATAGACAAGCCAAAAAAAATACTATCCCTCCCCCAACTTTTTCCCCCCTAAAAGGACCATTTCAGATTGCTTAGCAGATTATATATAAAAAAACAAACAATTTCTGAAAGTCAACCCTAAACTTCGTAGTGTTCTTCCATTGCAAACAATCCAGGTTATCTGAAAAACTGCTTTTTGCATCACAGGACCTAATCCCCAGTCTTCCTGGGAGGGATATGATGTAGCTTCCAAGGCTCACATGCCCCCAGACCTGGCTCCATCAAAGGTAGAGAACAACAGACACAGCTAGCCTTTCCTCCGAATGGTGGCATTAGAAGCTGATGAATGTGTCCCTCCGGGACATGCCTAGTCCTTCTAAATGGGCCACTCCCTCTCACCAAGTCCACAGAGAGCTCCCACCCTCATGATGTTCACAGCAATTAATACCCACAGCCATCTAGTAAACAGCCCGCCAGGTTACCCCTCTAACAAATTCATGTCCTAGTCAGCAGCTTTATTGCTCACAGACAGCACTCTCCACACAGAGCCTGGCTTACACCACGGTAAATCCACTGAGAGGAGAATCAGGCCCTCATAAGACTAATTGCTCCAAAAGTATAGGCTTCTCCCACTTAAGGCTAAAGGAAAAACTCCACTAGTTGATACAAATAATAAGAACAACAGTAAAACCCAGTCAGGTAACAACAGTGAAAGACTACTACCCATTACGTCATATACTGTGGGCCTGATTTTCCTTCCACGCAAGTTGGCCATTGCTATGACTCTAATGTTCTTACTAGTGTCACTCCAGATGATACCAGTGTAAGCAGTCCACTCAAGCCCCATATGTGCATATATAAATTGTACTTTGATTATTCAAATCCTGTAAACAATAGAGTTATTAATAGGATCTGTTCATACTGACAGACTTAAAATGTAGGACATTTTGCTCAGGGCTGTCCTGTTTTTCTCCCCCACTGAAAGCCATGTCAGATTAGAACACATGATATTTCTAGTAACAGATGCAGCCTCTTAAGTTAGTTTTGCTTTAAAAAATTAATATAAAATGTAGTGTCAAATTACAGCTCTTTAAAAAAGTGTATGTAGACCCTTGCTGGGCAGAGGCAGTGAATATTAACTTCTCTCACTCCCACACATAATTAGCATTTGCCATCTTTCAATCAGAGCTCTGTTCAAAGCTTCTTTTGTCTTTGCATGAGGACCTTCCTTTTCTGTTCAACAGCTTATAAAAAGGTCCTTCTGATTATTGCTCAACAATTAACTCCAGTCTAATTTAAAAAAAATACATCTCTTGTTACCCTGAGTTGTCCTCCCCCGTGAAGATTTTGGAATACATGGAGTAATTTGTGGGTGCTCTGAGCTTTGTTAACAAACAATAAATGACTTTCAGCTGTGTTGCTTTTCTCACACCAGTCCCAGCTAGCAACCTCTCTCTTTAACTCTGAAAATGGAAACACACAGAAGAGCTCTACAATTCCATAGCTAAAATAAAGAGCTACAGCTTTGACTGGCAATGAAGCAGGGCACAAAATAGTGTCATTAAGTAGATTTAGATGCACAGGGCCAAGTTCTACTCTTAGAAGAGGAAAGCCCAAAATAAAATACTATTTATACCTGTATGCTTTTGTAGAGGACACATTAAAAGGTATATTTCATGTAATCAAAAGTGTGGAATAATTTTTTAAAATGTGATACAGTAGCCCACTCACATAAAGTAAAGATTGATTTAAGTGCATTTTCTATTAATATCACTATTTTGTTACTATCCTTATTTTGCTTGAAGAGAAAGTGTTTTATAAAAAAAAGAACTCTTCTTTTAAGCTATGGTATAGGATAAGTTGCATCTGTTTCTAACTTCCTACTGATTTTATGCACTTACTCATCAATCAGCCTGAAAACAGCTTTCTGCTCTTAGGAAATAATGGTTTTGCACCTGCATGCACATGGCTGACAGGGCAGCCTCTTGCCTTACTGAGAAAAATCGACCTTTTGATTACATTTTGCTGGGGGTATAAACTGGCTTGCTAAATGCCTTCTTACCTCCCTGAAGCTTCCTGTACAAGTGCTAGCTGAGTCACCATCAAAATTACTTTCATTCCAAAGACATTCTTTCATGAGCAAGGCAAGTTATGGGAAACAATCCTTAACAATCATCTGCAAGGTATAAGCCCCCAAGGGTACCGTCCCAAGAATGGAAGTTTCTCTTTTTCCTGAAAACTTAAAAAAATGTTGTCTTTGAACTGCTCATCCTACTCAGGAAGCAATGCTCAGCTAATACACCAGCATAAGCACCTGCACAGACAGGCTTTTATAGCTATCCCTCTATGAATCTATCAGCTTAGTTTTACCTCCTCAATGCATCACTGGGACTGCTGGTAAATGCCTTTGCTTTACTCAGGTCTCCTCAATAAATCAATTTCTTAATTTTCAGGAGCACCTGATTTCACCATTTCATCTCATTCCAAACACATGGTTTTCCCTTTTCATTGCTCCCATATCAAAATATCACTACAGTCATTCCCTGGGAAGTTTTGCATAATTTAAAGTGTGTTATATTTTTAAACATATGTTACCCATCTGCTATCTTGACACATTCCTAGTGCATGGAAGGGTCTGACTTCCTTTGGCCAGGTGACGGTTTTGTATCACTGGGAACTAGCCTAGGATATATGAGGTGCAGAGTCTCTTCGCTGCCCAGACCAGCCCTTTCCCTGCAAGCTGCAACTCGCTAAACACTAAAAAGGCCGTAGAGCAGTTTTTAAACTAAGAGATGGGGGAAAGCCGATTGGTGCAGAGATGCACGTAAATCGGATGGAGACCTCTCTTAGAGGAGAATCCACTGATAGAGATTCTCTAAGCTGTAGTCAGAAAGAGAGGAGGGGGAGAGGGCAAACCATGGGCCAGAGCAGACAAAAAACCGCATATAAAGGAATCCAATGCATCAGGGAAGGGCAGACAAATAAACAGTGGCAAATTTTTGAAGTGCTTCTACACAAATGCTAGGAATCTGACTAATAAGGTGGGTGAACTAGAGTGCCTCATATTAAAGGAGGAGACTGACATAATAGACATCACTGAAACCTGGTGGAATGAGGAAAATTTGTGGGACACAATCATACCGGGATATAAAATATATCGGAAGGATAGAGCAGGCCGGGTGGGTGGTGGAGTGGCACTGTATGTGAAAGATAATGTAGAATCAAATGAAATAAAAATATTAAATGAATCAACATGCTCAATAGAATCGCTATGGATAATAATTCCATGCTCCAATAATAAGAAATTAGCAATAGGGATATATTACCGACCACCTGACCAGGACGGCGATACTGACATTGAAATGCTGAGGGAGATTAGTGAGGCTATCAAAATAAAGAACTCTATAATAATGGGGGATTTTAATGATCCCCTTATTGACTGGGTACATGTCACCTCAGGAAGAGAAGCAGAGATAAATTTCTCAATGGCTTAAATGACTGCTTCTTGGAGCAGCTGGTACAGGAACCCACAAGGGGAGAGGCAATTCTTGATTTAGTCCTGAGTGGAGCGCAGGATCAGATCCAGGATATAACCATTACAGGACCGCTTGGGAATAGTGACCATAATATAATGACTTTTAACATTCCTGTGGTGGGAAGAACACCTCAGCAGTCCAGCACTCTGGCATTTAATTTCAAAAAGGGGAATTACACAAAAATGAGGAGGTTAGTTAAACAGAAATTAAAAGGCACAATGACTATTGCCAAATCCCTGCAAGCTGCATGGAAACTTTTTAAAGACACCATAATAGAGGCCCAACTTAAATGTATACCCCAAATTTAAAAACATAGCAAGAGACCTAAAAAAAGAGTCACCGTAGCTTAACCACCATGTAAAAGAAGCAGTGAGGGACAAAAAGGCATCTTTTAAGAAGTGGAAGTCCAATCTTAGTGAGATAAATAGAAAGGAACATAAACACTGTCAAATCAAGTGTAAAAATGTAATAAGAAAAGCAAAAACAGATTTTGAGGAACAGCTAGCCAAAAACTCTAAAAGAAATTAAAAAATGTTTTTTTAAGTACATTAGAAGCAGGAAGCCTGCTAAAAAACCTGTGGGTCCCCAGACGACCGAGATATAAAAGGAGCAATCAAGGACGATAAAGCCATTGAGGAGAAACTAAATGATTTCTTTGCTTCAGTCTTCACGGCTGAGGACGTTAGGAAGATTCCCAAATCTGCACAGTCCTATGTGGGTGATGAATCTGAGGAACTGTCCCGGATTGAAGTGTCATTAGAGGAGGTTTTGGAACAACTAGAAAATCTTAATGTTAACAAATCTCCGGGACCGGATGGCATTCATCCAAGGGTTCTGAAAGAACTCAAATGGGAAATTGCTGAACTATTATCTGTGGTCTGTTACCTATCCTTTAAATCAGCTTCCGTACCTAATGACTGGAAGGTAGCTAACGTGACACCAATATTTAAAAAGGGCTCTAGAGGCGATCCTGGCAATTACAGACTAGTAAGTCTAACTTCAGTACCGGGTAAATTAGTTGAAACAATAGTAAAGAATAAAATTGTGAGGCACGTAGAAGAACATAACTTGTTGGACAAAAGTCAACATGGTTTCTGTAAAGGGAAATCATGTCTTGCTAATCTATTAGAGATCTTTGAAGGGGTTAACAAACATGCAGACAAGGGGGATCCAGTAGATATAGTATACTTAGATTTTCAGAAAGCCTTTGACAAGGTCCCTCACCAAAGGCTCTTGTGTAAATTACATTGCCATGGGATAAGAGGGAAGGTCCTTTCATGGATTGAGAACTGGTTAAAAGACAGGAAACAAAGGGTAGGAATAAATGGTAAATTTTCAGATTGGAGAGGGGTAACTAGTGGTGTCCCCCAAGGGTCAGTCCTGGGACCAATCCCTTTCAACATATTTATAAATGACCTAGAAAAAGGGGTAAACAGTGAGGTGGTAAAGTTTGCAGATGATACCCAACTGTTTAGGATAGTCAAGACAGAAGCAGACTGTGAGGGACTCCAAAAAGATCTCACCAAACTGAGTGATTGGGCAACAAAATGGCAAATGAAATTTAATAAGTGTAAAGTAATGCACATCGGGAAAAATAACCCCAACTATACGTACAGTATGATGGGGGCTAATTTGGCTATGACAAATCAGGAAAGAGATCTTGGAGTTATCATGGATAGTTCTCTGAAAACTTCCACACAGTGTGCAGCGGCAGTCAAAAAGGCAAATAGGATGCTAGGAATTATTAAGAAAGGGATAGAAAATAAGACACAGAATATCTTACTGCCCCTGTATAAAACTATGGTATGCCCACATCTTGAATACTGTGTACAGATGTGGTCTCCTCACCTCAAAAAAGATATTTTGGCCTTGGAAAGGGTTCAGAAAAGGGCAACTGAAATGATTAGGGGTTTGGAACGGGTCCCATATGAAGAGAGGTTAAAGCGACTAGGATTTTTCAGTTTAGAAAAGAGGAGACTGAGGGGGGATATGATAGAGGTCTATAAAATCATGAGTGGTGTGGAGAGGGCGAATAAAGAAAAGTTGTTTATTAGTTCCCATAATAGAAGAACTACTTACTTACTTACTGCCCATTACGCCAATGGCGCATAGGGCAGCAACTATAAAAGAAGAACTAGAGGACACCAAATGAAATTAATGGGTAGCAGGTTTAAAACTAATAAAAGAAAGATCTTCTTCACACAGTGTGTAGTCAACCTGTGGAACTCCTTGCCAGAGGAGGCTGTGAAGGCTAGGACTATAACAGAGTTTAAAGAGAAGCTAGATAATTTCATGGAGGGTAGGTCCATAAAAGGCTATTAGCAAGGGGATAGAAATGGTGTCCCTAGCCTCTGTTTGTCAGAGGCTGGAGAAGGATGGCAGGAGACAAATTGCTTGATCATTGTCTTTGGTCCACCCTCTCTGGGGCACCTGGTGCTGGCCACTGTCAGCAGACAGGCTACTGGGCTAGATGGACCTTTGGTCTGACCCAGTGCGGCCGTTCTTATGTAACTCCGGGCCTGGGGCAGGCAGAGCCTGGGACTGCCCAGGGCTGGCTCCAGCCAGGCCAGATGCAGAGGGGCACTGGGAAAGGGGTTCCCCTTCCATGCACACAGACCACAGGGAACAGTCCAGGCCCCCATGCGCCATGTGTGATTGTCCACCCAGACTCTGCTCTGTGGAGCAGGCCCAGCCCTGTCCCCTCCCGAAGCAGGAAGCCTGTAGTGCAGGAAGGGATGTTAACCCCTTAGCTCCCAGCCGCTGCATGTCCAGGGACACGCACACGTGTGCGCCTCTCCTGCCTGCCCTCCCCCCAGCAGGAAGCCACAACACGAGATCCCGGCTGCGTGGCGGGGAGGGGCAGGGCTGAGCTCCTGCCCCTTGTGCCACAGGAAATCGGCTTGCGTGCCGCTTGTGGCACACATGCAGCGGGCTGCAAACCCCTGGTATACATGGTTACACTGTTACATCCCTGAGACGTATGCTAGCTCTCCTTGAGCTAGTACGCTCAAAGCAGAATACAGCCGCGGCAGCACATTAGCTTGATGAGAGCTTGTGAAAATAGGTCTCCTCGAGCTGAGAATCACACCCCCAGCTCAAAACATACACATGCTGAGACAGGAGAAGCCAATGGGATCCAGCACCTTCCAGGAGTAATCCAGCTGCCTGTAAACCTGACATTTCCAACTTCAACTAGGATACATTCCTACTGACATCAACTGGAAATTTTGCTCGGAGTCAGACTGTCAGCATTTGGCCCCCATCATGTGCCCCATGTAGCTATCCACCCAGCTTCTGTGGGCAGGAAGCTTTTCTATGGGACTGGAAAAGGGTATTCAAACCACAGCACTGAATGAAAGCAAAACCACTGGACTATAATTTGAAGGTCAGTCATCAACATACTGTATTTATACACCGATTGTCAAAACTGACGCAGCAGAAAAGAGCGTTAATAGAATATTTAGTTAGTTAATTAAAACTGGCATGTTAATGGGCTTTTTCCTATAACAAGATGGCACAGTTTCTAAGAAAAGCAATGAAAAAAGGGTTTGGCTTTAAAGTGCTAATAGCTTTCGTCTTTCAAAAAGAAACATATGTTTAATGAATAAATATGTTATAAAAAGAGGCGTGTGCGCATGTGTATGTGTGTGTGTTAGAGGGGGCTATTGTGTTTGTTCTCACTTGAAGAGCTCAATCAGGGGAATTGCCAACAGCATGTTGTTTTATATTGTCAGGACAAAATAAAACGCATCTTGGTCATTCACTTCCAGGTGCAACCGCTATTTTCTTAAAATAATAAATTCTTTCTGCTTAAATATCCGAGTTGAAAATAAATTAAACAAACTGCCTGAGGCACCAGACAGCCACTTGCATAGTATAAAGCCACACAAGAATCTAAACAGGGTTGCAGCATGTACAATTTGAACAGAATGGAGTACACTATTCAGGCACTCATAGAATCATAGGGCTGGAAGAAACCTCAGGAGGTCATCAAGTCCAGCCCCATGCCCAAGGCAGGACCAATCCCAACTAAATCAACCCAGCCTGTCAAGCCGAGACTTAAAAACCTCTAGGGATGGAGAATAGTGATAGAGATGCAGCCGTGTTAGTCTGGTGTAGCTGAAATAAAAGACAGAACTATGTAGCACTTTAAAGACTAACAAGATGGTTTATTAGGTGATGAGCTTTTGTGGGCCAGACCCACTTCCTCAGATCAATATGGGGAAGAAAATCAGCACAACCTTATATACCAAAGTGATACAATGAAAAAAAAAGTGAACGCATGTGAAATTGACAAATCAAATTTTAGAACAGAGTAGGAGTGAGGGGGGAAGGTAAGTTTCTGTGAGGTAGTGACATAGGGGTGATAATAGGGGAAGTTTCTGTGAGGTAATGACATTGGGGTGATAATTGGGGAAGCTATCTTTGTAATGGGTGAGATAATTAAAATCTTTGTTTAAACCCATACATAAAGTGTCAAATTTTAGCATGAATGACAATTCTGAAGCTTCTCGTTGAAGTCTCCCTAGGTAACTCATCCCAGTGCTTCACCACCCTCCTAGTGAAATAGTTTTTCCTAATATCCAACCTAGACCTCCCCCACTGCAACTTAAGACCATTGCTCCTTGTTCTGCCATCCGTCCCTACTGTGAACAGCCTTTCTCCATTCTCTTTGGAACCTCTCTTCAGGAAGTTGAAGACTGCTGTCAAATCTCCCCGCACTCTTCTCTTCTGCAGACTAAACAAACCCAAATCCCTCAGTCTCTCCTCATAGGTCATGAGCTCCAGCCCCCTAATCATTTTGGTTGCCCTCCACTGGACCTTCTCCAATGCATCTAAATTATCCTTTCAGATAATATGGTGAGGGGTATGCTGCAAAAACCTGAATAGAATACAGCATACATGACATAACACAGTGGTGGACACTGTATAAGAACCTGAATGGAGTAGGATATTGCTCACTGGTGCTCAAATGCCATGATGTGGACTGAATACAGAGACATGAGCAGGAGTACAGCATAGAGAAGGGCTACTCAGTGGCCCGTAGCCCATTTGTTTGTGGTCCGCAGTGCAGTTTGTGTTTACGCAGGGCTCAATACACAGCCTGCGGATGGGATCCTTTGAACATGGCCTCCACTGGGAACATGATCCACCATGGCGAGGCATCTCCCAGGCGGGGTGAGCACTGAAAGATGAAAGCAGACGGGCTGGCTGGAACAGACAGGTATAGGGTGTCAGCGTTTTTAACCCCCAGGGTATTGTGTGAAAGAAGCTATTTGCATATATATGCAACCACACTTAAGTTGTGGTCCTCGGCATGTGCTGTGAATATCAGTGTGGCCCCCAGGGCTTCCAAAGTTGAGTAGCTCTGGCATAGGGAGGTTTAGCTACTGTATTGAGTGGCATATCATCAGAACTTGATTAGAATAGAATATTTTGTGGAACAAACACCAAGCACAATAGATAAGCTTGTCTATTTTCACATGCAAATATGACTGCAAAGGGTTAATGAACCTGTTCATCTGATTAAGATGCCACTTCCTGACCTTAGGAAATAAAAGTGTGAAACCCTCAATGGTGGCTACATGTCAGAGAGGTTTCTTCGGAATTTTGATCATTAAAAAAAACACACCAACACGTTTTCTTTGCTGTAGCATTTGACAAAGTGTGAAACAAAGCTGTACATAGAAATCCAATTCTGTAGTGGTCCCCCACTTCCCCACTCTGTCTTTTGGAGATTTTTTTCAGTCTAGTACAGGAGTTTTCTCAAACTTCACTGCACTGCGACCCACTTCTGACAAAAATTACCACACAATCTCAGGGCTGATGCCTGAGCCCGCTCAAGCCCCACTGTCCCCTGGGGTGTGTGTGTGGAGCACAAGCCCCACTAGTCTGGGCAGGGCAAGAGGGGGAGCAAGGGAGCAAAGATGAAGACCAAAGGCTTCAGCCCCACACAGGGGGCCTGTAACCTTAGCCCCATTGACAAGGGCTGTAGCCCTAGGTTCTGGCTTTGGCCCTGGGCAGTGAGGTTTGGGCTTCAGTCTAAGTCAGCCCTGACAACCCCATTACAATGGGGTTATGACCAGTGTTCCCTATAAGCTGAGTACTTGTGGCCACCCAGGAGAGATTCAAATGCCTCTCAGATGATCAGCAGCACACCCACAGCCGGCAGCATGTGTTTCTACTCGTGGTGCACATCCACACATGCCTCAGTGCACACAATAATGTTTATTCCGGACATCAATGGAAAAAATTAGAGGGAACACTGGCCTTGACTGACTTTTGGGTCCCAACCCAAAGTTTGAGAATGCCTGGTCTAGCATCAGGTCCACCTTCTCTACTATGGGCCATGGGAATTTTGGATGACACAAAAGGCAGATTTCTCCACCTGTTCTTCTCTCCGTTACACACCTTGCCTTATTTGAGTTAAACACTGTGGCTTGAAGGAGGAAGAGGAAGCCAGGGACTTGTCTATCTTTGTGCTAGGGAAGGAGACCCCAAAGAGCACATTCTTGAGCATGAGTCTGTCAGACAGGGAGCGAACGTGGTGTATGTATTCTTCTCCAGACCCTGGCAGATCCTCTAGGGCAGATGGCTTGTGGGCTCACTATTACCCTGCCCCTTTTGGGCAGCTCAGCACCACCGTTGGAAGTAAGTAGGCTCCGTGCCTGCACACTCTCTCCAGATTGTGGCTGGTCCCCGCTCTAAGAGGAGAAGGCTCCTTCCACCCACTTCCCATCTTGCGCAGAACCAGACACATTCTGGTCTCCCGCTGCTGACTCTGATATTTTCCATCAGCTTCTTCCCTATGAACATTCACAGCAGATCCCGATTAGCAACAGTCATGGATCATGAGTGGGAGGAAGGATATACGAATCTGCACAAAGATAGACCAGTCTCTGGCTTCCTCCTCCTCCTTTCCTACAGCTGTAATACAATGAGGAAAATGTTCAGTCATTAAAACCTCTCATGCTTGGGGAGGCCTTCCCCTCCCGTCCTCCTCTCAATGTCATTTTTATTAATGCACTTTCCCATTGAGATTTTATGCTTCTCTGTGCCGTAAGGTGCTGAGATGCCAAGAGAAAAACAACAATAACAATGAAATAATGAGCTGTCGATCTGTGGGGGAAGTGAAGAGAGATTACATTTCTCTGAGCTCGGGTCTTGTCAACATGGGGAAAATACAGCAGTATAACGAGAATGAGAAGACACCGCTAGTTCTTGTTACACAAGGAAGGGCACTTCAGCTAACCCCTATGGGAATAATAAGGAACTGAGATGGTGCAGGGACAGCGGCACCTAATATACAGCCACATGGGAACACCACCCCTGGGGGCACCATGGCTGGCCCTATGGATACCACTAAGGTAAAAATCTCTGGCACCTGGGCGTGCACACACCTAAAAAGAAATTGCCATGACAATGCACTGGAAGAATGACCTCAGTCTGAAGCCCTGCCTCCACCTCTGATGTCTCTAGCAGGCCTTCCACTGAACACCTGTGCAAAAGAAGCTGAAGTTAACTCCTTGTATGGCAGGCAGTAGGTATGGCAGTGTCATTCTCCATTCGGTATCACTATGCATCACATGGGCAATTTGTATCAGAGATAATGGCATCAATGAGAAAATACACAACTTTTCTCTTTTGGGGGGTTTGGTTTGGGTTTTTGGGAGGAGGAAAATAGATCCTTCAGTCTTTACTGGCACCAATGGGAGTTTCACCTGACAGGACTGTGAGATCAGACTTTTAATACCCTGCCTAGTGCTGCTAACATCATCTAGAAAGTTTCCTGATAAGCATGTTTGCCTCAGTTCCTTTTTCAGGATAAAGTCTGACTTCTTCTTGTGTCTTTAATTGTACTATTGATGTTTTTCAGTTCATGTACAGACCCAAAACAAAAAGGAATAACTGGTGCTATCAAGGAATCTGAACAGATAAACCCCATGTGGTGCTCATCAACCTTCAACTCAAATGCCATAACATTCTCCTGCAGACACAAGACAATGTTATCAAATGGACAAGAGGCCATTTGTTCCAGTAATCAGTTTGGATAAGCTTGTAAAATGCACAGCAAAAATGTTAATGATTCCACTGCTGCAATGGGAAATAAGAGATGGAGGCAGGGTAGGAAGCACCTGTGGGAAAGAAAAGATCATCTTCAGTAGGTATTTAGGGAGGATTCAATTAAATTGCCTGGCTGTTGGTTTCCTTCTCAGCGGCATGATGTGAAAAGTTGGAATCTCTTCATTTTGATCTGAAATAAAATTATTAAAGAAAAAAAAAAAAGAAGAAACCTCAATTTTTTTTGCCCGTAAAACAAATCCAATTCAGTGCAGAACACTGTGACTGGCATTTTCAATTATGTCCAAAGGAGTTACGTGCACAACTTCTATTGAACTGCAATGGGAGTTGGCACCTAATTCCATGACTGTCCTTCGGAAATAACAATCTGTAGCACTAGCCCAGGTATGGATGGTATGATCATATACTTGACATAAAACAAAGACAATAGTTTAATTCTTATACCGCTACAAATTAAAGGTTGGATAAATAGTTTTAAGGCAAGAAAACTAGAAACAGACTGTTTAATACATAGAATAAAGAAAGAAGAGAAAACCGAGTCAATTCCCTTATTGTTCACTGGAAGGGGCTGTGCACAGAAAGGAGGGAGTACTTAATCTTGCCAACTCTTTTCACCAATATATCATATGGTGCTTCTGCTTCCAAATCTTGACAAATGCAGTGTTTTCACTGTTGGTGTGTCACCTTTGTGATATGAATATTGAGCTTCACAGTGTGCTATGGATATTACTCCTTTATGATGTTTTTTCAAAAAGTAAGATGAAGTAGAAATCTTGAATTAAAATAGGTTGATTTTCTTCTTCATGGTGAAATAGTAGTTTTTTCCATGCTTCTATTTGACATCCATGCACAAACATACGGTGAGCCAAACTCCACTGATACATTACTATGCAAACAACTTTCTCAAGCATGAACCTGTCTTTTTGAATGGAACATTCATTACACATGCTGACTCTTGTTTACAAGTGCCATAATGAAATCATGGACTGTCCATGTAATGAAAGCTCATTTTTAAATAAACAGAGTCCCTATGTTTGTATTAATCAAATTGCTAAGTAATAAAAATGATCTTTCTTCCTTCCTCTTTGCAAGCATTCTTTCCACAGAGTGTGTTTTACTATATTTTATTTCTGAAACAGAAATAGTATAAGCACACAGGACCAGATTGACAAACCCTAACTGACTGTATGCTGTTACTCATTCAAGAAATTGCACCAAGGTCAACAGGACTAATTATGTGATTCACCAATGACAGTAAGGAGTCATACTCTGGACCACACTGAACAGAAATATTAATTAAGGCAAACAGAATCCAATTGATTAGTTTACAATCAACAATTAAATTATGTTAATTAAATATGGAAGGGGAAACTAAACCTCATCTGAACAGAAGGGTTTTCATGAAATTAAGACTTATTTTCATTTAACTATTCCCTATGCAATTTTATGAGCATCAAACCAGCAACGTAACAGAAAGTGAAAAGTGACAGGAACATACAAGTGAAACCGATCTGTTTCCTTTTATAGTCCAAGCTAAGAAAAATGCAAAAATTAAACAAACAGCATAAATGGGTGAAAGTATTATATAATTCATTTTTGGAAATCGTACATAATAATCAAAAGGTATTATCATAAAAATATCTATTTTAAAATATGTGATTTTTGTATAGGCTATGGTCCAAACTCATCCCTGGTGCAATTCAATTGATTTCAGTGTTGTCACACCAGACATGAATTTACACAGTGCTTTTAAAGTATTATTTTCTGTCTGTTACAGGAGTTGAATAGTAAGAATAGTATTTACCACTCTCTGATATTAACACAAAATAATCTAAGGATACTTAGAACATACAGCACAGAACCCTATAACCTTACTCATGGAAAAAAAGGATGCCAACATTTAGAGTGCAAGTTCTTTCATGCAGTGATTGCCATTTGTTATACATTTTTATGGGGTCTAGCACAACAGGGCCTCCCCCTGTTTGACACTTCTAGATGCTACCACAATACAAAAGTTGAACAGGAATAGTGTCAAGTTTTAGTGCCTAGACTTCCATTGGTTTCAAAGGGCTTTGGATCAGGGTCTTTACTGCACAAAGGCTGCAAAGATAAGGTTTTATCATGATGTAAATTGACATTATGAGATAGTTCCTTCCTGCCTTCAAATAACCACTGAAAACTTTGATCTACAATTGGCCAAAATGCCACCCAATCATAGAATCAGACCTTGAAGGAACCTGGAGAGGCCATCAAGTCCAGTCCCCTGCACTCACGGCAGGACCAAGCACCATCTAGACAAGGGGTGGACAATAAGCCGCAGGCAGTTCACCAGGGTTAGCCCTTGATGGGCTACCGCTGCTTTATTTACCTGCTCCTGCATAGGTTGTGCGCTTGCAATGCCCACTGGCCACAGATCACCTTTCCCAGCCAATGGAAACTGCAGGAAGCGGCGCAGACTGGACACAGCTTCCTGCAGCTTCCATTGCCTGCCTGGGAATGGTGATCTGCAGCCAACCGAAGCTTCAAGTGCCTTTACCTGCGAGGGGCAGCAGC
Source organism: Pelodiscus sinensis (assembly GCF_049634645.1). Lineage (NCBI taxonomy): Eukaryota > Metazoa > Chordata > Testudines > Trionychidae > Pelodiscus > Pelodiscus sinensis. Next base: position 113,805,089 of record NC_134714.1, read on the forward strand.
AGCCCACCTGGTGCTAATCCTGGTGAAGCACCTGCGCATTGGTTGTTACCCACCATTGATACAGACCATCGCAGACAGGTGTTTTTCTAACCTTCTCTTAAAAATCTCCAGTAGTGGAAATTCTACAACCTCCCAAGGCAATTTTTCCAGTGTTTAACCAACTTTATAGTTAGGAAGTTTTTCCTAATGTACAGCCTAAACCTACCCTGCTGCAATTTAAGCCCATTGCTTCTTGTTCTATCCTCAGAAGCCAAGAAGAACAATTTTCCCTCCTCCTCCTTGTGACACCATTTGAGATACTTGAAAGCTGCTATTTTGTCCTTTCCCAGTCTTGTCCTTTTCTAAACTAAACAAACCAAATTCCTTCAATCTGCCCTCATAGGTCATGTCTTCTAGACCTTTAATAATTTGTGTGCCATTTTCAAGACCTTCTCCAATTTGTCTGCATCTTTCTTGAAATGTGGCTCCGAGAACTGGACACAATATTTCAAACAAGGACTAATCAGTGCAGAGTAAAGTTTACTGCTTACAACACTCTAGTTAATGCATCCCAGAATGATGTTTGCTTTTTTTGCTGCTGTTATACTGATGACTCATATTTAGCTTGTGGTCCACTATGACCCCTAGAGCCCTTTCTGCAGTATTCCTTCCTAGACAGACATTTCCCATTTTGTAAGTGTGAAACTGATTATTCCTTCTTAAGTGAAGTACTTTGCATTTATTCTTATTGATTTTCATCCTATTTACCTCAGACCACTTCTCCACTTTGTCTAGACCATTTTGAATTATAATTTTATTCCTCCAGATCACTTGCAACTCCTCCCAGTTCTCAGTAGAGAATGTGAGGACCCACCAGACATATTTTCATGAGAAATTATCTTCCTCTTGCTCAAAATTCCTATATACATAGATGGAGGTCAGCACCTCTTGCAAAATATCACTTCTGAAATGAGGTAAGTAGAATATGGGTGGAAAATCCCTACTTACCTGACCAACTTGTTCTCCTGAGCAATGTTCCCACTAATTTTCACCTCCATATGCAGAATAAATTGTACTTACACCAAAGCATGTGCTAATGTGCACCACCATTAGAAACAAAACTTACCTGTGGGTGCTCTGCTAATCAGATGGGTGGCATTTGAAGCTCTCTGGTGCGCATAAGCAAACAGCTTACAGAGAACACTGCTCCTGAGGGGAATTATTTTTCCCACCAAACATTTTCCAGTATAGTATTTCATCACCCTCTTTTCCACAAACTTCATGTTCAATATGGAGATGCACTCAGACTGCATAATCACATAGTTGGAAGTACTTCTCTACCATAAAAACAGCCATGAATTACTGAATACACATAGTTCTGCCTACAGAGTACTATAAAAAGCTGATTAAATGAAGAAAAAGGCATCTCTCAGATGCAACAGGAAGGCAAACAGATCCAATTTCCAGCAAATAAAATTAACCTTCGACTTAACAGCATAGTAATTTTTTTCAAGGGCCTGATTCAAAGCCCACAGACTCCCACTGAATCCAGTGAGTTTTGGATACAGCCCTACCACCACTCACCCTGCAAAGTGCTAAACTCTTCTGGTGAGACACTGAGCACCTCAGCTCCCACTGACTCTAATGTCAAGCACCTAAACCACTGGGTCCTAAGTCATTTAATAACTGTTCAGCACAATATCATTAACAAGTATGGCAAGCAGTCTAAAAGCCCACTGGATGCCCATGAAGTTCATTTAGACTGGTATTTTCAAAGGAGGCATAGAGAACTGGATGCCCAGTTCCCTCCCAGTTTCAGGGAGATCAGGGTGCCTAAATCCCTTCTGCTCCTTTGAAAATCCCAGCATTAATATGAAAGATGGACATTCCTGAAATGTGGGACTTGTCACAGATGGATGATCTATTAATGAATATTGCCCTTTATTGGAAAAAAAGCAGCAAGGGCTTTTTCAGTGTTAACTGGGCTTTGGAAGGCATGTACAACCTGCATTCATTTTCGTCCCTTTCCTGTCTACATCTTCCCTTTATTTCACAGTAACGTTAGGGTAAGTTCATAAAAAAGAATATTGTTGAATTGTTTCTCTTCAGTATTATCATTCAGTAGTGTCATTCTGATGCAATGAAACATTCACTTTTATACTTACCATCTGACATGCAGTGAATACCCTTAGTCACATGGTAAAACCTTCCAAAATCTCCTACAGCATCCGTCTGATTGGCACCCAGCCCTCTGAGATGATCGTTTATTTGCTTTTGCAGTTATAATCTAGAATCCTGAAAAGATAAAAAAAAAGGTCAAGTTTAAGGCTTTCATGCACAAGTGGGAATTTATTTCATTATCAGTAAGGCTATGGTTTAGTCGTGGCTATTTTTAGTAAAAGTCATGGGCAGTAAATAAATTCATGGCCTGTGACTTGCCCACACTCCTACTATATACCCCTGATTAAATCATTGGTGTGAAAGTGTGTTGTGGGGGGTGCAACAGATGCTGGGGGGTGGCCCATGGCTGCGGTAGGTACCAGGGATGTGGCCCAGGGTACCATGAGGGTAGAAGCCTAGGACACCTAAGGGTGCTGGGGGGGATAGGCAGCAGCACATCACATGGGACTCTTGCTGGTGCAAGGCAGGGGTTGGTGGGGCTGGCAAGCCTCTTACCTGGCTCTGCACCTCCCCAGAAGTGGGGATATCAACCTTGCTCAGCTCCTAGGCAGAGGCATGGCCAGGCAACTTTGAGAGCTGTTTTGCGTCTGGAGCACCAGCTCTGCAGCTCTGAGAGAACAGGGGGAGCACACTCTGGTCTCAGAGCACAGGGATGGCTGCACTAGGTTGAAGCACTGGCTATACAGCTCCCAGGCCAGATCCAGCCCTCAGATTCCCTTGATTTGGCTTGTAATGAGGCTCGGGACTTCCCTTACCCCAGCAACAGGGCGAGCCACTGCTAGTGCTCCAGCCCCACTGCAAGTCTCCCTGCCCCAGCGCCCCCCTGCAGGGCTGGAGCAGGGTGGGAGAGGGTAGGGAAGCCTCATTACTGGCTAGATCAAGGAAAGATGAGGGTCCAATCCAGCTCCGCAGGGCTGGAGCATGAGGGAGTCCTGGTGCCCCAAGTGTGTCTTTCTGTTTGTTTATTTCTCGGGGAGCCAAGCCAGTGAGGTTTGGTGGGATTTTGTTTTGGGTCGGGTTTTCTTTACTTTTGGGGTTTTTTTGTTGTTGGGGGGCCAGACTAATGAGATTTTGTTTTGTTTCTTCAGGGCCAGGCCAGTGAGAGTATTTGTTTGCTTCTCACTAGTGCGTGGTCCCCGAATGATTTTTCTTTAGGTCAGTAGCCCCCAACCATGTATAGGAAGCAAGAGCTGCCTCTCAATGGCTCTCCCTAGCACCTAGAAAATACTGTTTTAAAATGACACTATTGAAAATACTGACAGTGTCCTTTTTGCCTACCCCACTATGTAAGATTCATAATTTGGCTTTTAATACATGTGCCTTTTCAGTCTCTACACTTGATCTTTGCTTGTCTGCTTGGGATCTGTGACAGATTCTCACACTCCCTCTGGAAATAAGCATTTCCTTCCTGTGGCATAGGTGTACTTGTTATGTTCACTTGTTTGAAGGGATGAGACTATTTAAATTCCCCGCCCCCTAAATGATCCTGGATTTTTCCACATTTTAGTATAATAGTAAGCAAGCAAGCAAAGATGATTGAGACAACAATGTCTCTAAAGAGCCTGATTTCCCACTGACTTGCACCTTAAGTAATTACTGTCCTGGATGCAAAGTGGGCATGAAATAGAACCATTCGGATTTAGCAGTTTTATACCCACTTTGAAATCACTTTGCTCTGGTGTAAATGATATGCCCAGGTGCAAAGCAGTGAGGAATCAGGCCTTTAATGTCAGGAAAAATATGAGAAGAGCCAACACTCACATTTTCCTTCTACTCTGATTTTACAAAACCACACAGTTATGTCTGGGCCAGGCCTGATGCTGAACTAAGTGGAGCTACACGAATTGACACCAGCTCAAAACTGGCTCCAGAACACTCTCAGCATTTCATAGTCTAAAGACTAACTACAAGAAGGAGTCAACATGCACTTCTCCCACTTTTGGCTTAAATGAAAAGAAATTTAGCATTTCACAGTTATTTGATTCTACAGCTTAAATCTTTTTGTGATTATGCATCTAACTCAGATCGTTTCAAACAGATATTGAGGGCATGCCACATAAGCAGGTCTAGGCATATGTGAATGTGCGGGAGCCCCTACGGCACATGTATACAGCAAAAGCAGTGCATAGGCTAGCACAGGTAATGACGACCAAGGGGACAACCCAGCATAGGCTCCAGTACAGATGGTACATGCCCAATTTGGACCCTGGTATGACTCTCAGCTCAGTAGCCTGCTCTGGAGCCCACAATGCTCTGTTTTCACTGCTATTGTTACCCACACTAGCGGGACTGGAGCAAGCTCAGGTAGACTATACGGATAGAATAGTATAACTGATTTCATAGTTAACCGATAAGCCTGGGCGTTAACAGTAACCTTAACATTAACGGTTATAAGCAGGCCCCCACCCTGCTCCCAGAGAGCCAGCTTATAGTGTGCACTCGCTGCCAGGAGGCCAGCTGCCACCCTGTGCTGCTGCCTCTGTATCATCATCATCAGCAGCAGCAGCAGCAGCAGCGCAGGATAGCAGCCAGCTCCATGGGAACAGGGCTGCAGGTGGCAGCTGGTGCACACCGAGAGCCTGTTTAAAAGCCAGCTTCTACCGCACACTGGCTCCCGGGGAGCCGGCTGCCACCCCGTGCGGTAGACTCTGCAGTATAAAGCCAGCTTTGCTCCTGGGGAGCCAGCTGCACTGCAGAATAAAATTTATGCCTGCAGCATGTAACTGCTGAGATTTTCATTGGTTACACAGTTACCTAATTACCTGCCTTTTAACATCCCTCGTAGTCTAGCCCATGCACTGTTTTTGCTGAGAAGATATCCCCAGAGTAACAGGAAATCAGAAAGATATGCCAAATTACTATTGTCACATGCCCGTCACATGAGAAGAACCTTAAGGTCTAAACAGAATTTTAAAGGTAGCCAGTGATTTTAAAAACAAGGGTGCAGTATCTTAAAACTGTTCTGTATTTACTGAGTTATGCTCACACGAGTAGTTCAAATACACACGAGACAACTTATTCATGTGTTTTCAGGATTTGGCTCCAAGTTAGACAAGAATTCAGACTACTTTCTATTGTAGTATTTGAAGACTCTAGAGGATGTCATAGAAAATTGATTATTAAGGAAATGAAAGACTCAAGCATAGGGACAGCCAAATACAAAAAACCCTCTATATTCAGAGTATTTCACGCCAAATTTCAAAACCCTCTATATTCAGAGTATTTCACGCCAAATTTCAAAATAGACTCTCTCAAAATAAGCTATGCAACTTGCATAGCTCAAATTGTGTAGCTTAATTTGAGCTAGCACCGCTGTATAGACGCACATATTAAACTGTACATCTGCACACATGCTCTGATCCTGTAGGAGTAGCTGAGAGGTGCCTACTCCTGCTGCAGGCAACTGCTAACAGACTTTCATGCAAATCTAGCAAATAGCAAACATTCTAAAATGAAATGGCAGTAAAGCTAGGATCCTCTTTTCCTTTGCTGGAAGGAATGCAGAAAGCATCATTTCTAGAAAACAGTCACTGTACACGCAACTTATGGAAACAGCCCTGTCGAGTGTATAATACATATCACCATTACAATGGCACAACATGCTAATTCCTTTGAGGCCCTGAATCAGCAAAGCACTTAAGCACATGGCAAGTCCTACTGAAATAAGTGGGTTTTAAGCATGGAGTTAGGCGTGTTGCTAGATAGGAATTGTGAAGTAGGAGCTCTCTAAACCATGCATCAGACCCGGTCTGTGCCTCAGTTTACCCTTAATTTCAGTAACTGACCATCTCCCAATTATGTCAACTCCCTGCAATTACATAGTCCTCTAGTTAAATCCAAATGGCCATTCCTTCCAGGGGATTATGTCCAATATAAACTCCAAACCAATTTTTCTACCCCAGAATCTTCTTCGGGGTAAACCCTCCCTCTGATGATCTGTCCTCTTTCAACTTGTTTTCAACCATCCTGGGATTTAATCAGTTTCTTCTGCAGGGTTTACTGCACCAACTCATGGCATTGCAGTACTGTATATGGGGAATCCATATACACATTCTACTATGGCTTCCCAGCTCTGTAACCTAAGGGTTTTTCCTATACACTTCTGGCTTCCTCATCGGCACTTTCTTGATGTTTTCCAAGGGTGCCGGAACAATTTCTTTTAGTGAAGGTGCTGCTGATGGAAACCAGGTATCTGGTGTTTGTTATTACTACTTCAAGCTGAGGGAAGGAGGTGAAAGAGACCCAGACATTCTTAATGGAGTATTGACTCCTACTTCACAGAGTCTCTCTAAGATCTGCCCTCCCTTTGATGACAGGCTGCTCTGTTAACCCACCACCCTGCTTTTCAGTCACATGCTCCCTGCCACATGACTTTTGGATAGAATCAAAATGTGGTAGAAAATATTCATGAAAAACGTGTCCAAATTTCAGATTTTTGAAATTTGTTGGCCAAAACAAACTATCCATCTACAAGGCATCATTATCAAGTGTCCAGGACACAGAACTGGGAGTCAGGATACCTAGGCTACATTCTGTGGTACTGCCTTGGGCAACTCACTTCACCTCTGTGTCTCTATTGCTATTTTGCCTTGTCCAGCTCTAAACTGCAAGCTCATTGGAGATGGACTGGCTATTACTATGTGTGTACAGCTTCTAGCACAACAGGACCCTGATCTTGGTTTGGGCCTACAAGTACTACTGTAATTCCAAAAACTGTAACCATGTATGGATATTTAGTAGAGGTATTTCTCTGGCACTAGGCCTAATAGTATCTGAATGCATATTTTGTCATATAAGCACAGCTGAGAAAGTATTAGGCAGAATCAATTGCCTTAAAACAGCTTTGTTAGGTTTTTTAAAATCACACATTTTATCAAGGAAAAAAGTCAAACAAAAAATTACGTGGCTTACGTATGAAGCTTTCCCTTTTCCAGCAACACCTCTAATAGAAATAAAAAAGTTCATTCAATAGTCAGTAATATACAGGCAGTCCCCGGGTTACGTACAAGATAGGGACTGTAGGTTTGTTCTTAAGTTGAATTTGTATGTAAGTCAGAACTGGTACATATTGTAGGGGAAACTCTAGCCAAACATTTCTCCAGAGCTCAGTTTTATTCTCCCACACCTCACTTCCCTCAGTCCTTTATTCTCAAGCTGAGGTGTCTGCTGAGAAAAGCCGCTCCGCGTCTCCCTGGTCTGCTGGGAGGGGGCGCTAGCTTCGCGTCTCCCTGGTCTGCTGGGGGGAAGCAGCTAGTGCGGGGTTGCCTCACCCCATTTGTAAGTAGGGATCCGGTGTAAGTCGGATCCATGTAACCCGGGGACTGCCTGTACTCAAACGGTAAGCGTGATGCTCCGATCCTTCCTGAGGAAAATTTATAGCAACCAGTTTAGGTGCTGATGTCACTCAAGGAGGTCATCCATATTGGTTACTTATTTTTAAAATGTTATTGTCCGTTATAAATTATGACCCATATTGTTTTCCATGCCCAAAGATAAATATCCTGTTCAGTGAGCTGAACTCTCATCTAAAAAAAACCCCACCAACCCCAAAACAAAACATTCAGAATAAAAAGCAGTTGGTACGTGTCTGGTGCACATATGTGGCAGCATAGCATATTCGCTGCCTACACTGAGAGTGTGGGAGCACTTAGTCATCTAATGCGCATATTTGATTGGCACAATCCCTTTGCTTTCCTGCATGGTGAGAGAGATGATCACCAATTTACTGTATTTTTACACCTTCATTACGTCGTACTCATCAGTCAGATACTGGAACCGCTTGGGTGAAGATGGCGCTAATCACACATTGGTGGAAGCTGCACCAGGCTACAGCAGCGGTTCTCAGATGGTAGGTCGGGACTCCAAAGTGGGACACGGCTCCATTTCAATGGGGTTGCCAAGGCTAGCGTTAGACCTGCCTGGGCCCAGGGCTGACACCCGAGCCCCACCAACCAGGGCTAAAGCCAAAGCCCAAAGGCTTCAGCTCTGGGTGATATGGCTCAGGTTACAGGCCTCCTGCCTAAAGCTGAAGCCATTGGATTTCACCTTGGTCTCCCCGCCCCCCACCCAGGATCTCTGGATCCCCCACCAAGCTGGCGGGGCTCAGGCTTCAGTTCCCCTCCAGGGGCCACATTGCAAGTTTTGTTGTCAAAAGGGGGTTGGGTGCAATAAAGTTTGAGAACCCCTGGGCTACGGTAAGATCCACGTTCAGAAAAATATTTCAATGTGTGCTTAAATTCAGCCCTGCTCCAGGACAGCCCTTAGACATGTGCTTAACTTTAAGCATATACTGAAACGCCAGAGATGCTAACTTGATTTAAGCATCTGCTCAACTGTGTTCCAAATAGATATATTTTCCTGAACTGGGACCTAATTTAAATGCTGATCCTACATGCGTGTAAGTCAATGGGAACCCTTCTGGTAATATCAGTGGGTTTTGCATTAAGCCCGCGGTTTGTTTGCTTTGAATGATCAGGTCTCCCTCAGTTTTGTACGAAGCTGCAGTGGCTGAAAGTAATGTTTGAAGAACAATTATACATTAACTGTAGATTATGGCCTCAAGAATGCAACAGAATCCCATGTGAGTTGACAGACCCCTGTGCGTGGGGGAGGGGGAGGAAGGAAGTAAATTAAATTTCTTACAGGTACTGTCATGTTGCAACCCCTCTTTAGGGGGGCAAAGCAGGGAGTTGGAGAAGGATTGTGATAGGATAGTACCTGTAAGAAATGTAATTTTGGGATGGAACATGGGTGCCTCAGGGCAGGGAATTGGGGCCAGAGTGGGTGGGCTCAGGGATGGAAGGGTTCAGGGCAGGGCAAGGGAAGTGTGAGGGGCTCATGGGAGGGAATGCAGGAGTCAAGATATTGGAAAAGTTTCAGAAAAGGGCAACAAAAATGATTAGGAGTTTGGAAAGGGTCCCATATAAAGAGAGATTAAAAAGACTTGGACTTTTCAGCTTAAAAAAGAGGAGACTAAAGGGGGATATGATAGAGGTCTATAAAATCATGACTAGTGTGGAAAAAGTGAATAAAGATCAGTTATTTACTTACTCCCACAATATAAGAACTAGGGGTCACCAAATGAAATTAATAGGCAGCAGGATTCAAACAAACAAAAGGAAGTTTTTCTTCACGCAGCACACAGTTAACCTGTGGAACTCCTTGCCAGAGGATGCGGTAAAGGCTAGAACTTTAACAGGGTTAAAAAAAGAGCTAGATAGATTCATGGAGGTTGGGTCCATCCATGGCTATAAGCCAGGATGGGGAGGAATGGTGTCCCTAGCCTCTGTTTCTCTGGAGGTGGGTGACAAGGGAGGGATCATGTGAGGATTACCTATTGTGATCCCTCCCTCTGGGGCATCTGGTATTGGCCACTGTTGAAAGACAGGATACTGGGCTACATGGACCTTTTGTCTGTCCCAGTATAGCCCTTCTTATGTTCAAGGCAGGGATGGGGGGGAGTTAAGGGCAGGAAAGGGGGGGGGAGAGGAGTCAGGACAGGAGGTTGTGGGAGCTTAGGGCTAGGAGTGCAGCCACCACACTGCCCAGCCACTGGGACCCTGGGGCAGTGGGGACCACACTGCCCAGCCACCCACGCACCTGGGCGTGCTATGGCCAGGCCACAGTGTGCTGGCAGGATCCAAAGCCGTGCCCCAATCTGGCTAGTCTCTTACCGCTGTGCCACACTGGGATGCATCAGCTTACTTTCCCCTTGGCCTGTGCCTTTGCATAGTCCCATTGAATTCAATTTCCTTTCTAAAGTCAACAGGGTCCCTATATATTAGTACAGTGGAAGGGATGGCATAATAGGCCATGCATCAATAAAATTTCATGTGACACTCCACACACACACACACGCCCCAGATTTGCCAATTTTGGTTGGAAGTATTCCTGGCAGTTTCCTCACAAAGCCATCTTAAATTCAAGATGACTCTTTAGTCCTGGAGATTCCAGGACAATCTTGGGAGGGCTGGCAACCCCAATGGGAATGGGCTGAACACAGTCTTCAGTCTTCCCATTTACATACATTGAATATCTTAACATTTTAATGCACGTGACTCCTTCTGAGGAGACCTTAAAATGGTAAGGTACTCTCTGCTTTGCATGAACAGATGCTGCTCAGCCATATTTCATGAAGTTTAGGGGTTTAAGCCAAACTATTCCTTTTGCTTGCTATCATTTTGATGCAGGCTAGCTGTTGTTGTTGGCTGTGCCCAGAAGGTCTTAAATGCCTTTCAGCTGAGGTGTCTGTCTGTAATGGAATAACTTTTTGAACACGGAGTCTGATCAATGCTAAGATTTCAGGGAATGTTCTTGGCAACTGACTTCTAAGGAAAACTGAAAAACTAAGGGAAAATGGGGGAAACATAAAGCTCCTGCCAGCACTTTATCACACAGCCTTAAACACCTTTGCTTTTGTCTACAGAGTAGGGCAAAGGTCCCCAAACTTTTTACCTCATGCCTCTTTTTACCCTATCCACTCCCTTCCCCTGAGCAGGGGCTGGGAACAGGTCTGCAGCTTCAGGATAGGGGGGACACAGACAGGAATAGGTGGCCCCAGACATGGAGGTTGGGGCCACAGCTGGGAGCCGCCATGAGGCCAGCAGACACAGGCAGGAGCAGAGCTAGGCCCCAGCCAGGCCCTCCCAAACATTCCTCTGCGCTTCATTATGGGCATGCACCACAGAGTTCAGGGACCTCTGGACTAGGGACTCAAACACTTCAAAGGCTGTATAGGCAGAGCTCATTGTACACCCCAGGGGCTTCCTGCAGCCTTCCATTCCTCCTTCCCCCACAAGTTTCCATCCCTCTTTTTTGGGCCTCCTTGCAATTTCCTCCCCTCCATCACCCACCTTCCTGAACTTCTATATGCCTCTCAGGCCGCTTCCTCCAATGCTCCCCATTCTGTGTGCCTCCGTTCTCCCCCTGTGGCAGAGTTGAGCTTGCCAGCAGGTGAGCCAGCACGCTTATCACTGAGAACTTACATCAGCATGACTACCCTTCTCAAAGAGAGTGAAAAATTTACATCCCCAAGAGACACAGCTGTGCCGACCTAACCCCTGCTACAGGATGATGGAAGAATTCTTCTGGCAATCAAGACTTTGCCCTTGGAGGAAAAAGACCACCTACACCGATGGGTACTGGAACATCACAGCAGGAGCTGTGCTGCCACAACAGTTTAAGTGTGGACATGCGGTTAGACGCCAATCAGTTCCCCTGTGGAAGCTGACTGGGGTAATTAGAGATAATTAGATAATCAGGCTGGCGGGCTGGGTGAGATAAAGTGGCAAATTAGCCCATCAGCCCAGAAGGTTAGAGACACAAACTGGGTGTAGAGCGGGGGAAAGGAACAGGGCTAGCTGAGCCCAATCTCACAGAGGCCTCAGGGAAGGAGACCTTGGATCCCTTCAGGTCAGGGGGTGAGGCCTGAAAGCTTAGATATTGTAAATAGACTGTTGAGGGGGACTGTAGTGGTATTGGTGGAAGCAACGCAAATCAATGGCACGGTGAATACACAACCAGCGGAGCCTGTGCAATTTCTGTGGGAAAAGGGAGGAGCAGAGATGTGGCCTGTTTCAGCCCCAAACAACAGAAGCTGAGTGCGCACTGCCATCCCACTTCCCCCCATGCCCTCCTTGCCTCCCTGCCCCCAAACTAGGTTTCCCCAGTTCTCCCAACCATGGGTTCTGTACGCCTCTGCTATTTTTCCCCCACAGCAGGGGCTCTGTGGGTATGTCTAGACTACAGGTTTTTTTCGAAAAAACTGGTCTTTTTTCGAAAAAACTTCCCCTGCGTGTAGACTGCTGCCATGTTCTTTTGAAAGTAAATTGAAAGAATGTGGCAGTTTTTTCAACCGCGGAAAACCTTGTTTTACAAGGAATAAGTGCTCTTTTGAAAAAAGGCGCTATGTAATGCAAACTGTGCCTTTTCAAAAGAGAGCATCCAGACTGCCTGAGTGCTCTCTTTCGAAAAAGCGGCTTGCTTTTTTGAAAGTACTGGTTGTAGTCTAGATGCTCTTTTTTGAAAGAGGCTTGCAGTCTAGATGTAGCCTGAGGGAATCCCCTGTACCCCATTTCTCCCCATTACCAGGGGCTTTATCTCCCATATGCCCTCCTTCTCCCTCCACTACTAGCTTCGTGTGTCCTTTCCCCCACACCAGGATCCACAAGAGAATTCCATTCATGGGGTGGGGAGAATGGGGGACACTGGTGCTTGCAATAAGTTTACCCTACACCCACTGGGGAGTGCACACTGCTTATGCAGGCATTATTTGTAGGATGGGAGGGGCTGGAGGCCCAGTGTAGAAACACTAAAAGGAAATGCCAGTGCTGACCCTGAAGAGTTTTGTGACTGAGTGCAAAGTGAGAGACAGCACATGCATAAAAAACCCAGGGAGGACAAGGTAATGATGAGAAGAGTGTGGTCAGCAGCCAGCAGTGTGCTGGCTGCTGTTCTCCACCCACAGCTGACCACATTTCAGCTGTGCTGTACATATAGAATCTCAACAAGTACGCTGGATTCCACCACAGTACGTCCTATACTATAATGTCAAATACAGAAGGCCAGATTGTTTACCGCCCTTGCCAGTAGGGCAGTTTCATCTGGCCCACTGTACCGACAAGGTATTTATAGCCAGTATGGCATATCAAGACCACCAACATGGCTGTACTACTCCCAGCCCTTCCACATAGGGTATCTGTTCTATATAGCCACCTTGCCAGAGGACAGAGCTGAGGATGCACAATCATGCCAGAAAAGCTGCTGGCACCCTCACATTCTGTTCCTACTATGGTTCCCGGGAGAGTCTTGAGGTTCAGAACTTTCCCAGGAACCACAGCAGCAGAATGTGGGCAGCTCCTCTGGCACGGCTGTATCACCCCAAGCTGTGTCCTCTGGCAGGGCTGCTATACAGACCCAGAGAGACACAGCTGCACACCAAAGGCTCTGCTCCTTTCTCCACTGTGGTTTCTTAGTCTCTGGTGCAGCAGGAGGAGGACAAAGCCACCCCTCCCCAAGTAAGGAGGGGTGGATCATGGGGAGGGGACAAGGAGAACATGGAGGCCCCAGGCTGGATTCCACTTGCATCACTGGCTCTTGTATGGGAATGCAGGATTGGAGGGACATCCAAAATAGCTTCTTGTCAATGTGCTGTGGTAAAGCTATACACACTAGCATCCCCTATGCCACCTGTATTCTAAGGAGCACAGAGAACTGCTCACCCCTGGGCACGGAGGAGAAGGCAGAGCCATGACTGGAGCAGACTGCTTCCTCCTATTTCCCCTCCCCCCAAACATACACACGTTGAGGAAGACTGAATACCCAAGACACCATCTCTCCCTTGTAGCTCTTCACCAGTCGAGCCCTTATATTAAAATGTAGTCCAAATGACGCTGGTCTTTGAATCTTCAAGATCACAATAACATAAGATCACAGTGACTTTACAATTACTGGTCTTCACCAGCAGTTGTTTGTTGTGAGTGAATTTAAGATTTTCCTTTTCTGGGCCTGTCAATGCTCTGTGTGTGTCTCCTGGGCTCATGGATAAAAGGCATGCAGTAGAATCAGCAGAAGATACAAGGGGAACAACAACAGGGCCTCAGCTATGGAAGCAAGAGTAAACACAGTGAGAGTGCATCTTCACTAAACTGTTGCACCTCCTGGTCGTTGACGGCCTACTAACTTGAGGAAGTTAACACATTTGTTAAGGTGCGGCCTTCAGAGCTGGGTAGATGGAGAGTAGTGGCTGGGAATCCAGCTTTGAAAGCAGAACCACCGTCAGCAGCAGTGCAGAAGGATGTCATGGTATGGGATTGTCATGGTATTGCCACTCTTCTTCTACACTGCTGTTTGCAGCAACTGGCCCTCTGTCAGCAGCTGCCTGTGTCTGGCTGCCCTGCTCCACAGCCAACATCATGGAAGGAAGGGTGGCCGGGATGGTCTTGCCACCCTTACTTCTATGCTCTTGGTGGGGAGGTGCTGCCTTCAGAGCTGAGTGCTTGGTCAACAGCCATCGCTCTCTTGCCACCCAACTCAGAAGGCCGCACAGAAGGGTGGCAATACTGCAACTCCCCTTCAAAAGACCAAGTGTCAGGGGAGGTCAGCAGATTTCACAGTTCATGATGCATTTTTCATGGCCAAGAATTTGGTAGGGCTCTACTAATGACCATATGTACCGGTCTCTTTTTTGGAGAGAGAGGGGGATGCTGTAAAACTGCCTGGGGTGGTATGATGGTTGTGAAGTGATGCATTTTAATCGTACTACTATTTTATGTCCAAGAATGAGGCTGGTCATGAATGACCATTTTTTTTCAAATTGGTTCATTTCCTATTTAGGCCCTCAACAAATGATTTAGTAGAGACTGGTCTTCATTTAGTTGGGACTGGTCCTGCTTTTAGTATAAGATTGGACTCAATGACCTCCTGAGGTCTCTTCCAACCCTATGAGTCTAACTCCCATTGAAAACAGTAGTGGCTAGTGGGTAGAACCCTGCTGAAAAACTTTAACTCTTCACATAGGTTCCTGAATAGAAGCCAAGCTCTTTTGAAATATCTAGCCTCCACTGGTTTAATTCACTGCAGAAAGAATTTCTTCTACGCTGATCAGTACAGCCATTGTTTAAGACATTCCATTGGTTTATATGTATATAAAGGTTGATCTACTGATTTTTTTTCCAGAATAATACAGGGTATGAATTAAAAACAACAACTATTCCAAAATAACTCCATGCAAACATTCTTATTCCGGAAAAGGAGCACCTTTTCTGGTGTAGTTTAATCCACTTCCAAAGTAGATTAAGATATTTTGGAAGAAGGGACTCTTACTCAAGGTAAGAGTATCCACATGTACTTTTTCAGGAGTAGCTCTATGCACAAGCAAGCCCTAAGGGGTGCAGAATATTTTCAGTATGACTGAAATCCTAGTCATACTAAAAAAGAAACAGAAGTGTCGGTGATCTGGGGAAAAATGGCTCAAAGTATAACAAAGCCATCTTTAAGGTACTAATTGTATAGCAAAATAACACAGACAGGTTTTCCTGCTAATATTGCTGAGCAGAGAGAATCCTCCCATAGAATGGCTGTCTCCCTTTCTAAGCAGTGTTGGGCTGCCATTCTTCCAGCATGATCCCTTTCTGCAGGGTCAGAAAACCCATGGATCAACCTAATGGAGAATATATTCAAAAGTAAATGTGAGTTCTCCACATTATGGAGCTCTCCCCGTCTCAGGGATTCAAAATGGCAGGCAGGCAGCCATGTTGATAGGTTCCTGAGGGAGGATTAGGGACTCCAAAGCCAGCAAGAATGCACAGTGGCAGCATACAAATAAATGTTGGCCTACAGTGATTTCCATCAGATCCTTCATGGGATCAGCACACATTTTGAGGGCAGACACCACCTCACAAGATGATTTAGACTAGGGAACTCTACAAAAGGAAGCTTGTGGTCTTTCATTCCCCAATGTTGTCCCCTTCTAGAGGATTTTGTAAGGGAGGAGACAAGCAAACCCCCTCCCCCAAATGCACTAAAAAGGCTATTTATATATTACTCGGTGTCTGCTATCAGAATAAATGCTATGTACCTGTAACAAAATGCGACTGGGAAGAATTTGATCTTAGTTAAACCAGTGTAAATGGGAAACAACTCTTCTGAATTTAAAGGAATTATACCAGATTTATACATAGAGTTGAGATCAGAATTTGGCCCTGATCTCAACAACAGGCAATACATTCCTACATTCCTACAATACTAAATATGCAACAAAATAGACTTACCAAGAATATAGTCATTATACCACATCTCCAGGATTTCCCCAGCTGAATCATCAGATACTACGGCCCTCGCCTAAGACCTGGAAGAAAAAAAAGGGGGGAGGGAGGAGAGTGCTCTTTAGCATAGATTAAAGAGAAACAGAGAATCTCATATTATCTGAATCAGAAGTCCTTTGTACAGTAACAAGAGGGAAAAAGTAAAAATAAAACTGGAAACCAATTTGTAAATTGCCATTAAATTTCCACCAGGCTAATTCACCAAGGAGCGTACCACACCCCAGAGACTCCTTAATTAATAGTGTCACATTTGCAATGGGATAGTTAAGGTGGTATCAGCATTTCCATTATACATTCTAATTATACTTCAGCAAAAAACTGTTCATTACTCGCTGAAACCTGATCTACACAATGTACAGGATACAGGGCTTTCGTCCAGGAGGAGATGTAGTTATATAACATTTATTTTTAAAAAGGTTGAAATTAATCTAGCTTCTGATTTAGTTTTTTGTTTGTTTGTTTGTTTGAGGCTAGCAGAAAGCAAAAGATTTTTGGAACTGATTTAATAAAAGCAACATTTTGCTTTTATCTTGGAAGATACTGAGTGTATCTTTTTCTGCTCTCTCAAAGATAAGTGAGTGTGCTCAGTACTTCAGGTGGCATCAACAACTCTGGGTGGGATTCACAAAGGAACGTAGATGTCTAGCTCCCACTGAAATCACAGTGAATGGCAAAACTTCTATTGGCATCAGTAGTGGAGGATCAGAGCCAGGTAGGCAACATACCACTGAGTCACATTACGAAATATAAAGTCCCTGTCAAAGCAGGACTCTTTCGCATTTATGGTATATTTTATATTGGATGGAAGTGGTGCTGGGCTGTCTCTAATATTTATATGTGATGGGGGGAGGGGGAGCCATAGGGCCCTGCAGCCTCTATCAGATGTGACTCTTAGCCAGCAGGTAGAACAGAAGGATTTGTTAGTCGATAGGAACACAGCGTAACACAGACTTGTCAGAACAGAAACCAGGAGCAGTCAGTACAATCCATCTTGGGGAGAGGGGCCCCCAGAGCTAGGGACTAGCTCTTGTCCTGCATCTCACGCCAGCCCAGACTACCCTCCTCCCAGCAGCCGGGTCCTAGGCCCCAAGCCAGGCTCCTCCTCCAACCTTTTGTCCTGTTTCCTAAAAAAAAAGGTCACCCGGTCGCAACCCCTTCTGGGCTCAGGTTACAGAAGGCATGGAAGAGTCCATCATACCCTAAATTCCCATCACCATCTAGGTATTGGTGCAATGCCCAGGAAAACTGAGGCACGCAGAGGTTAGTATAGGGCAGTAGAATTTACATGCAATGTAACAAGCTGAATAAAATCCCCTCTCTGTCACACCACTACACTCTTTTGCTGGAGTCTTTATAGTCTTTTTTTAAAACACAAAAAGAAAATACAAATAGCTGAGCATGTGAGGTGAGGAAGCACCCCACAGCATCATCAATTGAGAGCACCCAGTCCCTTACAGGAAATGCAGCTTAAGAGTCATGGGTTCAGGTCTCCACTCTCTACACACTTCAGGTATGTCTACACTGCCACCCTAGTTCGAAGTAGAGTGGCTAATGTAGGCATTCGAAGTTGCAAATGAAGCATACTACAAATGAAGATATTTAAATATCCCGGGCTTCATTTGCATCTTGCCAGGCGCCACCATTTTTAAATCCCCCTTAGTGCGGACTCCGTGCCCACGGCTACACGCGGCACAGAGTAGGTAGTTCGAATTAGGCTCTCTCAGCTGTAAAATGCTCAGATAATACAATAATGGGGGGGGGATAAAAGGACCAGAGGGGGGTAAAAATGAGAAAAGGACTGAAACATACAAATATCTGCTTCTTTCCCATCCTTAGAACCCCTTAAAATCAGCACCCTGTGACATTAGCAAGGCAGGATTGTCACCTTCCTAGAGTGGGGATTATTATAAACCAAACTCGTCTTTCATTCCTTGATGCACAACAAGATTTATATTGCGCTTAGACTGATTTCAGTCTTGGTTTGTGAAACTGTCTCTATAAATAGGCTTCCTGCAACTGATTAACTTTATAAACAGAATACATTGAGTTTAGGTAGCACATCCATCAGTAAGCAGGTTACAATTTAGACATGATCAGAGCTGTTAAACAGTCACTACTATTTGCATCTAATGGGCCAGATTCCTCTACCCTTCATCCCATTAAGTTCTATCAAGTAACAAAAATGCAACAAAGTAGA
Organism: Pelodiscus sinensis; assembly: GCF_049634645.1. Lineage (NCBI taxonomy): Eukaryota > Metazoa > Chordata > Testudines > Trionychidae > Pelodiscus > Pelodiscus sinensis. Next base: position 113,823,269 of record NC_134714.1, read on the forward strand.
GGATTTTAACTGGTTTCTGACACTTTAACATAACAATAAAAGGCAACATTTGGTTCAATCTTGGGAGGTGCTGAGTGACTTCCTTTCCTACTCTCTTCAAAAGGGAAGCAAGAGGGCTCAGCATCTCACAAGACCAGCACTTCAGGAGGGAATTCACAAAGACCAATTGAGCATCTAATGCCCACCGAAATCAAGCAATGGCAAAACTCTTATTGGTGTCAAGAAAGGAGTTCCACTAAAATCAACCAGTGCTAAACCCCAATGAAATCAATTTGCAAAATTACATGCTACTCCACATGAATAAAGATATCAGAATTGGATCCTTTAATATGACTAATGCAGTATATAAAAATATCAGCGTATCACTATTGTATCCATACAGTCTATTCACATTAGTGGATTTTTTTTTAATTTATGAATTATTCAAGGAAAACAGTAGCACCAGAAACATACTGAGCTAACTGCAATAAAAACATATTGGCACTAGTTAGAGATCATGTCACTACAGAACAATGGGATTTGCCAGTTGGCCACATTTGCCAGATGGCCACATTTCAGCATCCTATCAGACAGGGAACTACCTAATATACATGACAAGGCCAGACATCTGCAAACTACCACTGGGGCCTGATCTTTCTCCTATTCTCATCAATGCGAGTTTTGCCACGGAATTAAACAGGATCAAACTTCGCTTTGGGTCACTTTTGAAATTTCCTTTAATACATTTAGTTAATCTACTTTGAATATGAGACTTATTCCTCAACAAGGGCAACCCTCCCCCCCCCCCAAAAAAAAACAACAACAAAAAACAAAATAAAACAACATTGCTAGAATGAAGGACAGTTTTGACTGCCAATACCTTACAAATAACTAGGACTAGTAAGCAATGCTTTTACATCACTTGATGGCAGCATTAGATCTTAGCCTTCTAATGATACAAAGATTAATTTCTAACTCTGGAAATTTGTGAGATATCAACCTGCTAAAATCATGTAGCAATTGAAGTGAGGAAGAAAGTAAGATGACAATCCTTCACAATAAAATGCCATTTTAAAAGGTCAACACTTAATTGTCTTGGTTAGAATCACTTTGAGAGATGAACATTATACTTTCAGGTTCAATAAACTTTTCCAAACACTGGGTCTGGGCTTTGCTCTCATGATCAGAAGGGGGGGGTGGATGGGGGGAACACATTTATACCCTCAGGTAGTGTGAAAGGCAAAAAAGGCACAGAGAAAAATGTTCTGTTTAACTATTCTGTTATAACCATTAATCTCATTTCATCCCATTTCGAAGTCCCTCAAGAACCAGCTACTAAATCCATTTGTCCCCCACTGGTTGATGTTTTCCACATCTCAATGAAGTCTCAGCTCCCCAATTCACTGTCACAGTCTGTTACAAAGCTCAGCCTCAGAAATGTCAAACATAAAAAGAGGCACTCACAAGAGGGAAATTGGCCACAAACATTGCTTTAAACACCCACTCTCATACCCTCAGCATTTATCAGCCAAGTCTGAGTAGGAGTGGCAAGCTATCACTATTTCTCACATGGACTTGAGATGCTGTTGGCTACCAATCTGAGAAAAAATCATAACTACGAAAAGCCACCAACAGTACCTCTCCCTTCCTGCTATTCCTAAATCTCTGAATGAAATGTTGAAGGACAAAGGCCAATAGTAGTTGTAATCCAGATAAGCACTAAAGAAACTGCACATTGCAGTACTTGTACTGCCAATTTCTAGTCCAAATTTTCTACTCACCAATTCAGACACCAGGAGAATGGTTTAGTCTCATAATTAGTGTCAAAGGGCATGGACATCATTCCTTTTCTTTCTATGAAAACCATACACCACCTATCTTCCCAAAAAATAAGTAAATAGCTGAAAACTGTAAGCATCAGTCTGCTAAATGGCAATAGTTTTACTCTATGGCTGCATCTAGACTGGCATGATTTTGTGCAAATAAAAGTATCTGCGCAAGAGAGCATCTATACTGGCATGTGCCTTTGCACAAAAGATTGCTTTTGCGCAAAAGCATCCGTGCCAGTGTAGACGCTCTCTTGCGCAAGAAAGCTCCGATGGCCACTTTAGCCATCGGGCTTTCTTGCGCAAGAAATTAACTTGGCTGTCTACACTGGCCCTCTTATGCAAGAATACTTGCGCAAGAGGGCTTATCCCTGAGCGGGAGCGTCAGAGTATTTGCGCAAGAACCACTGATTTTGTACAGTATAAAGTCAGTGTTCTTGCACAAATACTCGCGGCCAGTGTAGACAGGCAGCAAGATTTTGCCAGTCTAGACGCAGCCAATAGGTACAAAAGTTTACCCCATCAGAAGATGACGTCAAGATGACAGCTTGATTTCTGGTAGGTTGAGAGAAGAATTCATTGAAGAGATTACTGATAGGAAAATGATGCAGGGATATTTTGTTATCATTTATGCCAGAACAGTAATGTTTCAAACACAGAGTAGTTCTATATAGCTTAGGTCACCACCACAATCCTCTGCATTATTTGGGTGTATGTTCATGGTGCATCTTGCACACCGGATTTACAATCATTGTAATCTTTCCTGAGGTTCTGCAATGTTTTCCTATTAGCCACACTTCTTCCTGATTTTGCCTACTTGCTTCTGCCACTAATTCACTGCTTTGCATAACAGAGACCTTTCACAGCTGAACTGATTGCTGTGGTTAGAGACAATCTGCTGTGTCTTAGTCTCCAGAAGCCATGTATTTAGCTACTTTTAAAGCATCTAGGTTCACAAGGTCTCTTACTTGATGGGAACATCTATTACTGAAACCACCTCCACTAGCTACTGCTGCTCATGTTGCAAATATGAGGAACAAAAAGACTGCAGTTTATAATTCCATGTTTGGGGGGAATCTTAGATCCTACATTTCCCTGGCTCCAAAGTATTGTTATTAGGCTCTTTGTGAGAGTGAAAAGAGAGACACACACATAGCTAGTGGACAGGATAACTGGGTTAGAGAAGGATAAGAAAAGCAGATGGAAGGGATCAGAGACATGGCCAAGGTGAGGTAAAACGGCAGCAGCAGAAAAATAAAGACAGAAGAGACATGTAACCAAAAAGCCCAGGAGACACAGTCAGGAGATTTTTAGATACTTGGGTAAGAATATCCACCTTTTTAAAAAAAAAAATGGTATTTGCAAGTAAGTGTGAATAGAATATGGCTGTGTCTACACTGGGCCACTTATTCCGGAAAAGCAGCCACTTTTCCAGAATAACTTGAAAGCTGTCTACACTGGCCGCTTGCTTTTCCGGAAAAGCAATGATGATCTACTGTAAAATTGTCAGTGCTTTTCCGGAAAAACTATGCTGCTCCCATTCGGGCAAAAGTCCTTTTCCGGAAAAACTATTCTGGAAAAGGGCCAGTGTAGACAGCACAGTAGTCTTTTCCGCAAAAAAGCCCCGATCGCGAAAATGACGATCGGGGCTTTTTTCTGGAAAAGCGCATCTACATTGGCCACAGACGCTTTTCCGGAAAAAGTGCTTTTCCGGAAAAGCATCCTGCCAATGTAGACGCACTTTTTCCGGAAATACTTATAACAGAAAACTGTTCTGTTTTAAGCATTTCCGGAAAAGGGTGCCAATGTAGAGACAGCCTATATGTACTACTATATGGCCCACGTAAGCTTTATTCAGTAAGAAAAGAACAAAGAACTGACCTAACAGGGCAGCCAGCAAGTCCCCTCCTGGAGGGGAATTTGTGTGTAGTATAAAACCAGCGCTGTTCTAACTGTTCCCGTTTTGGTGTAAGAGGCATCCAGCTGGGCACAGCTGTAGTGCACTGTGCTTAGGAAATCCATAGCTACTAAGTAAGCTCCTAGGGGATCCCCCATTTTGTTCCTCTGAGATATGCCAAGTCAAGATCCAGTTTGGATCTGGTTTGTGCTGGATGGATTCAAGCCATTTTTCTTTCCCTGCACAGTTCAGCCAGAGCCAGGGAGCTAGACAATGAACTTCCATGTCTTTGTATAAACACGTGTGCATGCCTGTGACTGACTCGCCCATCCAAAGAGGTATGCCCAAATCCATGTCAGGCCTTGATCACAGGGCACAACTGTTTGCTCAGACACAAAGCTCATAAGTAAAATCAAAGCAATTCCCCTAATACAGACCGCTGAGGCATTTTCCTTTACTGAGACTGATTCCCAGATTTGCTCTCTTGAGAAGCTTCTTAGTTCTCCTTCTCTCTGGTCACAAACTGCTCCTGCCTCAGCAGACCTGGGTTTGGTCCTTTTCTGACCTTTGTAGCCTTTACCTTTGGAAACGGGCTAAGCCTGTCACAGGTTAAATTGAGACTTAAAGGGCCAATTCACTCTGTGAACTGCCAATCACTAGTCTGTTTAATTATTTTACAGAGATTTTTATCTGATTGTGATAACTGCAGAAGGAAGCTTGGGGTAAGGTATTGGGGTGCAGGAGGGAGACTGAGGTCTGGGAGAGAATTTTGGGTGAAGGAGGCAGTTGTGACCTAGGGCAGGAGATTGGGGTGCAGAGGTTTGGGTTGTGACCTAGGATAGGAGGGAATTGGGGTGCCAGATCTGGGAGAGGGTTTGGGTGCAGGAGGGAGGCAGAGGGTTTGGGTATATGGAGTGTGGGGACAGAGGGCTGGGGAAGGGAGGAGCTGAATTGTCAGAGGCAGGCTCTGGCCAGGAAACTTACTGGCCAGCAGTCCAACCAGTCTGCCTCATTGCAGAGCTAAATGTTTCTCAGCCTGCATGCCTGCCCTGCACCTGCACAGGCTGCAGAGACATGTGCTTGTGTGAATAACTGAGCTGGAGAGGAGGGGGCATGCTGCTTCATGTGCTGCCTGTTATGCCAATGGAATTTTGCTGGGGGCAGGGGCAGCATCTGAAGCTTTCCCCCTTCCCCCTCTGGGATCACAGTTTTGAAGGATAAATAGCCCCACAGCTGCTTTTCGTGAACGGTGTGTGGAACAAGCAGGGGAGCCTACCTGGGGCTTTCCACTGCATCCGCAGGCCAGATCCAGTGGCTTGGCAGGCTGGATGTGGCCCGTGGGCCGTATTTTGCCCAGGCCTACTCTAGAAGCAGTCCCTTTGAGTCAGGTTCCTCCTGAAAGAGCTTTCATGCTGTTTACCTGTTCTGTGGACAAGGCCTTCACAGCCCACATGAGTAAATCATGACTATCACAATCAGATACAAATCTCTGTAAAATATTTAAACAGACTAGAGATTTTCCCCTGCTATCAGTGCCAACCCCCCCCCCCAAGTAATCCACCCACAGGACTCCCCAAAGCATAGGGTCTAGGGTGGCTGCCCAAATGGTTGAATGGATGGGACAGGCTCTGCTTACAGCTGTAGTGTAGACCACTTTAGGGGTTAGGTGCCTGTGCATGTTTGTGGATCGGGCTTAACAGAATAAGGGGGTAGATTTTCAAAGGCACACATGGATAGCTGAAGCATATCAAACTAAAGCTAAAGTAGTTGTATGGTTTTTAGTCACAGGATTTGTCACAGCTATTAATGGAGCTCCCGCAGCTTCACAACAAGGTAAAGTCACATCCACCATTTCACAAAATTCATGGCTCTGCCAGAGTTTCATCTGTAAATACATTTGAATTCTCTGATTTCCATGTTTGGGGTGGGGGGAGCAGTGCCGAAACAAGCCAATTAGCTGACACCATTCCACCCCCCCTTGCTTGCTGTTCTCAAAATTAAAGAACACACACAATGGCCCGGGTAACAGAGTGTTGGTGGCAGTGATTCGTTCTGACAGCAGTAAGGCTCCGCTTCTAGCTGAGAGGGAGAATCCCTGGCCCCAGGCGAGCAGAGGGCATTGTGACAAACTGAAATTGAGGGAACAGATGCTATTGCAGTACTGAATGGGAGATGCTATGGTAAAGAAAACAATATTCAACAAGCTGAGGCAAGTAAAGATGTACGCGAGAGAGCCAGTTCTTCTTGTTTTAGTAGTAAACCAGCTTTGGAAAACTGTTAGAAAATTTTACTAGCCCAGGCACCAAATGACTCCTGTCATCAGAATGACTGATGATGCTGGAGGAAATACGAATTTTATTTTACTCACCCATAACAAATATTAAGTGAGTGAGCAGAATTTTGCGAGACTGCAGCAGAGTCAAATGTAGCATTATGTATTCAGGAGTGATATTACAGCAGTAACAACATTTCTGGCAAAACAGCTTCTCTCTGGCAGGAGCAGGTGGAACCAGGATGCTTGGGGTGCTATAAGCATTTTGGGTTGTCCAGTATGGCCCAAATCCTGCAACAGAAGCAGGCAAGTGGAACCTGGTGCCCAGAGTCCCATTATTATTAATGAGGTTCTACACAGGTGTCGGGGTGTGTATGGATGCATCTCATTACAGACTAAACAGCCCATGGTTTAGTCCAGGCTCAGATGTCTACATAGCCATTTTTAGCCTTGAAGCCTGAGACCTGCAAACCCAACTCATCTAACTAGGGCCCGCTGCAGCCACGCTGCAAGTCTTTGAGTCCAGTATGGACAAACCCTTAATGAACACATTTGCAAGTAATTTTCATGTGACCATAAATTTCACTTATTTTCAGGCAGAACAGCTCTTGCGCAAGAGGGGGGTTTTGCATAAGAAGGAGCAGTGTAGATTGCTCCTTCTCGCACAAAAGCCCCTTGTGCAAAATGGCGGCTCATTAAGTATGCAAATGAGGCACGGCAATATTCATCGGCATGCCTCATTTGCATATGTTCTTGTGCAAGAGAGCGCAATGTAGAAGTAGCCTTGGGGTTTTAGACTGTAGCCCCAGATGTGTCAGCTGGCATACGCTCAAAGCACCACCAAGCTCAGGTGAGGGGTTTTTGTGTGTGGAGAGAGATTAGAGGCAATTCCTGACTTAGGTCTGCAGTGAAGACATACACTCAGCCCACGCTACACTACACACTTTGGTTGACACAAGTTATACCAGCATGAAGCTACAGCAGTTGGTATATTGTTTCTGCACGTGCATACTTGGCTCGCTGCATTGACGCAGGACGAGCCTGGGTTGATGCAGAGTGCAGAGCACCATGGGTACGTATCCTACTGTGCACCCATCCATCACAATGTCTTTTGGGAATGTTAGCAATTCATGGGCAGAAAAGAGTCACACAGGCGTGACTGGAAACAAGGACTCTACCTCCTAGCATGCAACTGCCTCCATACCAGAATGTCAAATATATCCCATAATTTTTGCATCTTTTGGGAAAAAAATTCACAAACCCACGCTGTCCTCCTTGCTGCCCACCATCTCTGACAGAAGAATGGAGCCTGCACAGATCTGCAGTACTGTAATAAGCACTGCAAGAGCAGGATTCACAGGCCCTGATACTTGCAGAGCTGCAAGAAGACCCAAAGAAAGCTGGAGTGCTGGCAGTTTGATGGAAGATAGACTGCTGCGGGATACAGTGAGAAACAGTTTGAGGTTGGTGGAGGGGTTCACAAAACAGCAGCAGATGGCAGAGTGCCTCTTCATGGCCTGAGAAATGAGTACTTACTGGTGGGATCACATCACAATGCAGGCTTGGGATGATATGCGGTGGCTGCATAACTTTAAGATGTGCAAGGCCACCGTCTTAGATCTATGAACCACCTTCCAGCACAGAGACACCAGAATGAGAGCTGCACTTTCACTGGACAAGCCACAGGTGATTGTACAGTGAAAACTTGGCAATGGTGAATTGCTCCCAGTTAGTGGCAAATCATTCTGGAGTGGGAAATCCATTGGGGGGGGGGGAGCTGTTGTTGTGCAAATATGAAGGCCACTAATCATTTCATATGACACAGGACTGTAACTCTCAGCAACCAACAGGATACAGTGTATGGACCTCCTAGAGAGGGGTTCCCAGACTGTGGTGAAGCACTAGGCAGCATGTATATCCCTATTTTGGCACTTGAGTACCTTGCCAAAAAATACCACCAAAAAGGCTGATTTTCTTTGGTGATGCAAGCACTGGTGGATCACGAGGGGACTCTTCACCAACACCAGTGTTGGGCTGGTCAGGGAAGGTGCATGATGCTCTCACAGAAAAGAACACAGGGCTGTTCAGAAAGCTACAATCAGGGACATTCTTTCCCGACCTGTAGATTATGCTGGCAATGTTGAAATGCCAATGGTAATCCTGGGGGACCCGGCCGAGCCTTTGGTCCCCTGGCTCACAAAGCTGTTCATCAGCCACCTTGACAGCACCAAGGAAAGAGTCAACTACCAGCTCAGCAAGTGCTGAATGACAGCTGAGTGAGCTTTGGGTAGACCACAGCGAGGCTGGTGTTGTTTACTCACAAGATTTAGATCTCAAATGAAAAAAACATCCCAACGGCTGCATCTCTCTGCTGTATCCTGCACAGTATCTGTGAAGCAAAGGGGGAAAGGTTTCTGCCAGCATGAAGGGGTGGAGGTGGAGCAGGTATCTGCTCAGTTTGAACAGCCGAACACAAGGGCTATTAGAAGAGCTCCATGTGGAGTCATAGAGTTCAGGGAGGCTTTGAAAGAGCACTGTAACTGTGAGTCACAGTAATGTGTTGTGGTGTACTGTGCTTTACATGGTCCTGCTGTTTGCGGGACTGTCACGAATTGTGTGGTGCCTGGTGTACATCCATGAATGTAATACCGACAATACACCTATTAATTTTGAAGTGCTTGCTGCACATTTATGCTTATCACACTGTTTGTCACAGATCCTATGAGCTGTGTCACGCTACACAGTAACAAGTAAGTGGGTGCTTCCAGAACTGTTAGGCGCTCTGAAGCAAATGTTGTGAAGTAATAAAGACGAATGATTTCCCAAATAATAGAATTTATTCAGCAACAAAACCAGAAAAATCTGTATAATTGAAATACAAATATATTAAAAGCTAAGTATGTTGATAGAATAGACCCTAACAAAGGGGAAAGAACATTCATGTCCATTTTACCTACACATAGAGCAATCAGAGCTTTCACAGGTTTGTGTGTGAGAAGCTGGCACCCAAAGGGGGGCAGTAGGGCTAGTGCAGTAGGGTTCCTGATGCCGTATGGCATGGTATGGGGAGGGAGGTGCTGCAAGAGGAGGCAAGCCCGTGATTTTTGAACCTGTAGGTCCATGAATATCTGCAGCATCTATGCTTGCTGATGGAGAAGTCTCCGTATGTCCAGGTGCATATCCCATTCCCTTTCCTGCTGGGACTTTCTCCTCTCTGCACTATCCTTTTCCATGCTCTCTGCAGTGTTCACCCTTCCAGCCCTGATGAACAACAAAGGTTTGCAGGATCTCATGGAACAGGACATCCCAAGTTCTGGTCTTTCTCCTCCTTATCTGCCTCAGACATTCCAAGGGTGTTGAAGAGGAGACCCTTAATGTTGCAATAGCAGAAGCTGCAGATAAAACACTGATATCTCCTGTCTACTCCAAGCCAGAGCGCAACTGGAGTGTGTAGCTGGCATGGTCAGAAGAGCAGTTGCACACAACAAATGAAAGTTGCCGGATGTGCTTGCCAATCAGGAAAAGGCATTTCAAATTTTGTAGGAATTTAAAGTGGAAGGAGGACTTTCCAGAGCCTGACCCCTGAGCATTAGCGTTCACAATTGCGACTGCAGTGGTCAGTGTTGAATATATTGGGACAGCTGCTTGAAGATTGGTAGGCTCAACATAAATAACACAGGATATATGTCTACACTACCACCTTAGTTCGAACTAGGGTGGTTAATGTAGGCATTCGAAGTTGCAAATGAAGCCTGGGATTTAAGTATCCCGGGCTTCATTTGCATCTTGCCGGGCGCCGCCATTTTTAAATCCCCGTTAGTGCGGACTCCGTGCCCGCAGCTACACGCGGCATAGAGTAGGTAGTTCAAATTAGGCTTTCCTCGTGGAACGAGGTGTACCGGTAGTTCGAATTAGAAAGCCTAACTCGAACTACCTACTCTGTGCCGCATGTAGCCGCGGGCACGGAGTCCGCACTAACGGGGATTTAAAAATGGCGGTGCCTGGCAAGATGCAAATAAAGCCCGGGATATTTAAATCCCGGGCTTCATTTGCAACTTCGAATGCCTACATTAACCACCCTAGTTCGAACTAGGGTGGTAGTGTAGACATGCCCGTAACAGTGTTTATACTTGCCCTGCATCGATCTTAGTACAGCTACCCCAGTTTAGTGCCATTTAGGGAGGTCGTGTTACTGCATCACTGTGACTGTTCACTTACACCAGTGGGAGACAAATTTAAGTGTAGACACATGTAAAAATAGGTCAACACAAGGCAATTTGCATCAACCTAACTTTGTTGTATAGACTAAACCTCAGTCTTGCCCCAATTGATTCAAACCAGCCGTGTTCAACATGCAGCTTGCGAGCCATATGCGGCTCTTCCCCCTCCCAGGGTGCGGCTCACGAAGCCACCCCCGTGGCTTGTGAAGCCGTCTCTGTGCCCCTGAAAGTGGTCCCCGCTTCCTAGTGCTCACCGGGGCAGGGGAGCCCTCTGGCAGGAGCAGAATGTGGCCAAAAAGCCTCTAAATGCATTTCTTAAAGGGGCAGGCCTTTTTTTTTTTTGCTTGATAACTCTCCCCCTCCCCCTGCCCCCAGCTCTTTGCGCTATTTTGGCTTTTTGCCTATAACGGATTGGCCACCCCTAGTTTAAACTATCTAAGCAAAGCACTGGTGTCACACAATTGGTGGTGGAAAAGAACTGAAATGCTTATGAAAATTTACTAACAGCACTAGCTGGAGTCAGGAATGCTGTGAGATGGATTGATCTTGGCTCCCCCTGGCTATGTTTGGCATCCGCAGACTGAGAGGGCACAGGAAACTGCCTTCCAGGAATCTGTAGAAATACTTTTGTCCTGTCACTTCACTGGTGGAGAATATCTGGCTGCTGTTTTAGAGAAGGGATGAGGTATTGTTTGAAAAGCCTGATGACCTAGTGCAGTAAGAAATCAGACCTGGACGGCTCTCCTTCCTCAGAGAGCGGAGAAAAAAACTGCTGCCATCTCTATCACAGCTAACAGCTCAACGCTCACGAAGTTCCCAGCTGCTTTTTAGAACCTGTTCTGTGTTTGCTGGACTCGCCCTCTCTTTGTGACCAGGAAGTTGATAAAAACATGAGACACTTTCTAAGTTTTGGCTCTGAGTTAGTCCATTCTCTAGCACAGAAAAGTGTCTATAATTTCTATTAGCTGCTTACTCAAACTTGGTCCAGCATACAGGGTCACGTTGCCACTTCCATGTGGCATCCACCTTCAATAGTGCAGGAAGTGACTTGCCCACTCTAGCCGGGCTCAGATCCCACTATCGTCACTGCTGGCATCATCGCACCAGGGCCAAGGCAACTTGCCAGGCCACGTGTGCAGCAGTAGGGGCAGGGTTGGGGATATTGCATCACCAGCAGTGGGACCGGAGCTCAGGGAGAAGCAGGATTGGGAGTCAGGATGTTAAATTGCAATTATCTGGCTAATCGTGTAGTCGATACAATTTCCATCGACTACACGGCTAGCCAATAAGGGGCCGCTCTGCAGACCTGCAGTGGGGGTAGCTCCCGAAGCCAGGAGTGAGCAGTCCCAGGTCACACTGGCTCTTACTACATTTAAAATGCAGAGGCACAGCTTCCCAGACCAGCGTGAACTGGGACTGCTCGGTCCCAGCTCGTGCCCAGTCCAGCAGCCCCTGTTTGTGGCGGCCAGGGTTGTCTGTGGGCAGGGGCTGCTCACTTGGGGTAGCTTGGAGGCAGCAGTCCCTGTCATTCCACGAGGAGTAACAGTTAATTCGAACTAAGGACTTAGTTCGAATTAACATTTCACTGCTGCGTGTAGCCGCGCGGCAGTGCGTTCGGGCTAGTGAAATTTCAAAATGGTGACCGGCCGGGAACATGCAAATAAAGCCCGGGATATTTAAATCCCGGGCTTCATTTGCAACTCCGGTCACCTCATTTGCCTACCTAGCTCGAATTAAAGAGCTAGTGTAGACATACCCATACAGAGTCTGCAAGGGAAGGGGGAAGTGAGTAGTCAAGTACCCCACTCAACTACCTGATAGGGATATTAAATATCAACTAATTGGCCAATCGAATAGTCAATGCATTTTGCATCGACTGTTCGATTAGTCGATAGGGCCCCTCCGCCTTTGAAGGGCTGTTGCTACACTTCAAAGGCGAAAGCACAGCAGGGAGCATGGGATTAGCTTCCTAGCTGGCCTTGGGCTCCACATCGCGCTGCCACTTTGAAACACCACGTGCAGCCTGGTGTCAGGCTCCCTACGGCGTTTCAAAGTGGCAGTGCCACGTGGGGCCCATGATTAGAGGGGAGTCCCCAGCTGATCCTGGGCTCCATGTGGCCCTGCCACTTTGAAATGCCAAATGCAGCCCAGGGACACGTCAGCTGGCCCCAGGCTGCACATGGAGTTTCAAAGTGGCAGTGCCATGTGGAGCCCAGGGTCTAGCCCCAGGCTCCAAGTGGCACTGCCCCTTTGAAGTACCACCTGTTCTCCCCCCACCGCTTGCTGCCTCTTTCTGATAGAGGCAACAAGTGGGGGAGAAGTGACTAGTTTACTATCCTGTCGACCATCTGATAAGCATTTGCTTATCAGATAGTCGACTAGTCCTTCACCTCCCTACTACTCAACAAGCTTATGCTTATCGGTTAGGCGAGTAGTCAACTACTCGCTAACATCCCTAATTGGGAGCATGCATGGCAGATCCCTATTCCCATGGAGAGGGTAGAAACCCCACAGACCTAGGCCCTTTCTATCCTTCCTGTTCTCCTAATACTTTTCCTGCCCCATCCTCTTAGTATAGTGTAGTGCCCCCATTGAGTCAGGAGGCTACATCTGCCCCTGTTCTGTAGGGTCTGGGATAAGGCTAGACTGGGGTGGGATGTTCTATTAACAGGGCTGGGGGTGGTAGAAAGAAGACGGAGGCGTGAGAGGCAGGAACCCTGGAGAGGAGCAAGTTGTTCAAGGCCTGAAGATACAGGAGGGGAAAGAACTGTGGGGAGGGGCAAACAGTTCGGTGGAATGAAACACTGCACCAAGGCGGTGAAGACAAAGCAGCCAGAGCAGAAGGAAGAAGTCTGCTATTAAAGCAGTACTTTGGGTTTGATGCCTTGTGCGTGCACTTGCAGGGCTTCTAGAGAGGATGGTAGGAAGGCTCCCTGCATCAAAGAGTAAGACTATAGTGGGCGCTGAGCAAAGGATATTTTCTGCTTACCTGGGCCTTTTGCTATCCCAGAGAGGGTAGATTCTGATGTTGGGCCAGAAGGCCACACTATCAACCACTAAGAATGGGCCTGCCTACTTAGAGGGCAAGACACAAACTCTGCCGGCAGAGGGTGATTGGAAATCAGTGAACTGAAACTGAGACATAAGCTTACTTAAAGTCATAGAGGTAAAACTAATACCCACAGCTCCTAACAAAAGGGTGCTTGGGCCAATTCAGAGGTGAATTCACTGATGAAAGCAAGTGTACAATAAATAACTGTAGCCCTGCATAGATCATACACAAATTTGCTTAATTCTAGCAATGTAAATGGCACTTTGTCTTGAATGGGACTCTGTTTTGTGGTTATAGTTAAGCACATGCATAAACCTTTGAAGGATGGGCTCTAAATTGGTCTGGAAGATGCTTAGAGGAAAAACAGGGACTGTAGCAACAGCAATTCCCAAAAAGAAGGTTCAAGAAGGTATACAATAACTGGAGTTAATCAAATACTTCCAATGAAAAATGTCTTAATCAAAATTTGGTCTCTTTTTAAAATAGACACTTTAAATTAAACAGTTAAACTTCCTTATAAGATCTGTAAAACTCTAAAAAACATGAATTTTTAACAAAAAAAATCAGTTGGTTGCCCTGCTAAATGTGTAAGGTTTCATCTGTGTATTTGAGTTATTGTGCCCCTCACCCTCAGTGTTCTGATAGGTCAGCATAGTCATAAAGTGGGATTTTAAAAAAAAATCTAAATTGAGAACTCTTATTTATGAAATTTAAGGGGACTCAAATACTTCTTTTTAAAATAATTGTATTAAAGAATTCCGCAACAAATAGAAATATTGGATAGTTATTAAAGAACTAGACATGTAAACGAGTAGTCAACTAGTTGACTAACCGAAAAGCCTAGGCTTATCGGTTAGTCGAATAGACTACTCACCCCCCCCCCCCCTTGCTACCTCTGTATCAGAGCTAGTGGGCGGGGCAGGAGGAAGCAGGAGCCAGTGATAGGGGGGAGCCAGCTTAAAAGCTGGTTCCCCCCAGGACTTTCTCCACAGTGCTGCCTCCCCCCCACCCCCGGATGGGGGGAGGACTGCCCCGAAGCAGCCAGTGCCTGTGGGAGGCCCAGGCTCGCCATGGGCAGAGGATGCTCTGACAGCAGCCCCCGTCTGTGGGAGGGGGGTCCCAGCTGCCTGCGTGTCTGGATCTTACTATATTTAAACTGCAGAAGTGCAGTGGGAGTAGCTCCCGGACCTGGTGCAAGCCACGACTGAGCGCTTCTTTCCTTATTGATTAATCATGTAGTCAATAAAAGTTCTATTGACTACATGAATAACGAACTACCCGCCTCTTAACATCCTTATAAATAACAGAACAAAAATGCTTTTTGACTTTGCCAAAAAAGCTACAATCACTTTCTAATCTATAAACAGGTCAAATTAAAAACAATTCCTTATTATTCCACATCTCCTTTCAGCCTCCCTTCGATTGTTTCTTGCAATACTTTTCTGCATGCTCCCTACTTCTAGTCATTCCACATGTATTTAAAACTACATTTACATTCCTCATACTTAAAGCTAGATTCTGCACCAAGCAGAAAATCTTCTAGCTCATGCATCCATTCACAAGATCGATCTAACATTAGGCTATGGGTTCTTGCGCCAGAAATATGCAAATGAGGCTAAGCGTGGAATAACCCACTGGTGGGTTCTTGCGCCAGAAATATGCAAATGAGGCTAAGCATGGAATATCGCTGAGCCTCATTTGCATACCTAATGAGCCGCCATTTTGCGGAAGAGGCTCTTGCGCCAGAAGGAGCTGTCTACACTACCCCTTCTTGCACAAGAAAAACCCTCTTGAGCAATGCCGCTACGCTGATTATTTTCAGGAATAACGGCATTGTGTAAGAGGGTTTTTCTTGCGCAAGAAGGGGTAGTGTTGACAGCTCCTTCTGGCACAAAAGCCTCTTCCGCAAAAATGGCGGTTCATTAGGCATGCAAATGAGGCTCGGCGATATTCTACGCTTAGCCTCATTTGCATATTTCTAGCGCAAGAACCCGCCAGTGTAGACATAGACTTAGTGACATGTAACTTACACTAACATTCACTCTGATTTTGATCCCCTGAAGATGAATAAAGGGTTGGCATCCTAGACAAAGGAAATGCAAAACATCAAGCCAAGTTTCTGATCCATTACCTTGCCCTAAGTCTGCTGATTTCAATTCTGTGTACAAATGTTATGAGCCTGATTCTCTACTGGATTGACACCAGTACATTCCTATCTATGAAAACTGCAACCATTCTGACTGGAACGCATTTTTTACAGTTGTGCAAAATGGTTAAGTGAATACACATCATACAAAGCAGTGGAGAATTGGTCCCCACATTTCTTGTATCTTGTTTACCAAAGTACAATGTACATATCTCTTATGGCTTATGAGATATTTGTGTCTTGTTGGCGCTTATTCTCATACTAGTATTTGATATTACTCCTGGATTCTCCTGTCGTTCTCTGGATTTATACATGACTGAACCATCAGAGGAGCAGAAGATTTTTATGGGCTTGTCTACGGAAGGAAATTTCCTGCTATAACAATATATGCCAGAGTAAATCAGTGTCACCACAGAGATTTGTACTGTTATACTGGCATAATTTTGCTGTGTAGACAAGCCCTAAATTTTCCAACCAAATATACCCATCTTCTTGCTTCTCTTGGGGCCATCAGCATGTATGACTAGAATGAGAGCATTTTGTCCCTGGTGATTTACAAATAGAAATATGCTTTGTAAGGTTGTTTTCTGCATTCACTCCTCATTGTTGATGCTTGTGTATAAACCGTAAGATGAAGGTGAAAGGAAATGGAAGCCTGAGATGAAATTCCTGCACTTTTAAAAATGGTTGAATCTAAACCCAATAACTACATTGAACATTCAGTGGAAAGTATTAACATTGATTTTTTTTCCCTTTCAACACTTAGCAATCTGCCATGTGTGATGCTATTTTTGTACTCTATATTTAACATGAGTTACAACTTGCAGTATGCTGTTTTCCTTTTCAATTGTCATAAGTCCCCGATCTTGTAAACTGCTCTCCGGTGGCTGGCCTTGGTGCTTGCAAAGAGCCCCAGTGAAGTTAACATCTGATTTTGCCAAGATCATCCACATAGAGTAGCCTGCAGGCTCAGGATGACAGCAAACATAGTTCCTTCGTGATATGGAAAGTTTAGTAACTGTGGGAAATTGCAAGTCCCCACCTCCTACCCTTGCCCCCAACTTTCATATGTTGCACCAGAAGATTCACTTTTTGTAGAGGGGGGTTGCTTTGTCCAGGTAAAACAAACCTTTGATATATTATTAAACTTAAAATCCGTGTTTCTTAGCTTGCTTTTTTACTATTTTCCTAAGATGCAACATATTTAAAATAGTGGTCCAGATTGTGATTTTAGGCAAAACAGTGTAAACCTAGAACAGATTTTAAGGCAGTCAGTCTAATTGCATCAGTATAAAGAAGCTCAAAATATGGATCACCAAAGCCAACTTGGTTACTCCATATTAATACTAGTGTAACTGGCTGGCATTTAGCCCAATGGAATTGAACAGGTGGTAAGAGCTGCATCTGGCCCAATATCAAATTATTTTCTCGAATCTAGTAACTTTACTTGTGAAAATTTGGGGACACCTTGTTGTCCCTATGAGACTCACTATTTCAGACAATGCTCAAGTGTCATCTTATGCTTGCACTATGCTCTGGGAATTTGGGGAAACTATCTTCTAGCCATTACTTAAAGGATTAATCTTAGTTTGCATTAACCTAGGGATGTAAAATCCCATTTAATTAGTTGACTGGTTGAAGTTATGCTTAACTGGTGAACCAATTAAACAGAGCCATGCGGAGGGAGCGCCCTCCCCCTTTCTGTGGTCAGAAGCTGCTCTGGCTGGGCTGGAGCATCTCTGCTTGTGCTCAAAGGAGCAACCCCTGTCTGCAGTGGGTGGGAGGCTGCCCCAGCCCCTGCTGGTTAACTGGAACTGGTAAACATCACCTGCTAAGGGTGATGCTTACCAGCTACCCATTCCCATCCTTACACCAAACTGCTGACTTGTCTGCTGAGTTGTGAACACTATTTAGTATTTTCAGTGAAAGCTGATCTATAAAAAATCTATGGGCCATACTGAGAATGTTAGTGTAAATCTAATCTTACTACCTAATCTGTCTGTCTGTCTGTGAGTCTGCTTGTTCACGAGCTCCTCCTCAACAGTAAGAGCTAAGACCGCCAAATTTGGTAGGCAACTTCCTCTTATCCTAACTTAAAGCAAGGTCAGGCTGTGGTTGTGCCTGGACAATGAGATGTGCCTGGAATTTGTTTGTCATAAAATGAAAAGGGGGGTTGGGGGCTGGCAGGAGTGTCAGTTATACAGCAGAATAACAACAGGGAACAGCAAGGGACCAGAGATAGGGAGCAGAACAGCTCTCACCCCACTGGGCCAGAGGGGAGAAGGGGTGGAGAAAGGGACAGCTAACTACTATATATTTCAGAGAGCTTTTCTAATTGTGTGTCTGTTTGTCTGTCTGCCCCCCAGCCAGGGGAGATGCTCCCCTACCCCAGCTATGCCCACTGGAGCTGCAGCGGCCATGGACAGGTGCTTCTCACCTGGCCCCAAGCTGTTGCAATGAGAGAGAGCTAGGATTATCCTCTCTCCCTGGGGCAACATGCATACTGAACTCCTTATCCCCAGCCCCACTGCAGAACTAGGGGTTAAATGTCAATTAATTGAATAGTTGAGTAACCTCATGAATTCTTATCAGTTACTTGACTATTCTGTATCCGTGGGGGCGGGACTAGCAGCCAGTGCCATCTGGCCTCACTCCTGAGAAACCTTCTGCCACTCCACACTGCTGCCTCTGATACAGAGGCAGCAACACATGGTGCCAGGCAAGAGCTGGTCCATGAAGAAAGCCAGTTTAAAAACCAGCTCCCCTCATGGAGCGGCTGCCTGTCACCCTGTGATGCTGCCTCTGATACAGGTGTGGCAGCAACCCCTGTTGGGGGAGGGCGGGTCTGAGCTCCTGGACCCGGCGTGAGCCAGAATTGAGCCGGGCTACCTGCCTGCCTATCTCCTAAAGCACTTTAAATGCAGAGCCACTGTGGGGGTAAGACCTGGACCCAGCACAAGCCAGGCCTGAGACAGGCTGCTGGCCAGCCTGCTAAAAAATGTACTGCTGGGGGTGGGAGGGGAATGCATGTAGTCTATCGGTTAACTGACTACACTATTACACCCCTTTCCAGAACAATGATTTAAATGAAGAAAAACAAAATCTATCTAAGGATCCAAGCAACGCCAGGTAAATCTTCTAGTGACGTATAAATGACACATGTAAATGGCAGAAATAGATTCAGACTGATCTGTACCAGTGTGGTTTACCAGAGAATGAGCAGGGACTGCAGTTTGTATCATCTTGTCTAAATAACATACTAGCTGTATATATCCCAGTGATACCAGCAAAATTCCAGAGCAAGGCCATGTGCAGCGGGCAAACCCAAAGAGGTTGTCTATAAATGGTAATGTGTTCTGAAGATGCATTATATGCACTTCACATCAACCATTAGTAGTTGTAACTGTGGCTTTCTAAACAAATCACAGAACTAGTGGCATGTAAGAATACGGAGTTTGCATTAAGTATTAAACCATAGGGGGACAGAACCATTTTTTTAAGCATTCAACCCTATGCCTCCAGGGGACTAACTTGGCTATTCTGAAAGTGCTAGTTGTCTTCTCCTGTGCAAGAGATCAGAATCAATCTATATTGCAAGAGTGTTGTTTATGCCCATAGGGAGAGCCTGTTTCAGAGCCAGGAGTTCATGGTAATGTATCCGTGTCTGTGTAAACATTTTGATGGGGATAAATAAGGGTATATACATATTGTCTAAATGCCAAAGCGATGGGTACATTAAAAATGCCTGAAATCAAGTTAGGAAGGATCATTACATCAGAAGTAAATTAATCTTACCTAAAGAAAAAAACAAATTCACTCCATTTAGAATATTAAACGTAATGTGCACATTATTGGTATATCGGGTCTTGTAAGAGTTACTCAAAATCCCAGAGACAGCATTTGGCTACATCCTGCATATCATGATGGGAATGTGAGTCTGAACTGGGGCAACTATTTTGCAGAAAACAAGTACTGGGCTGTACTATTATAATCCAACAAATACTCTGCAGAGAGTGAAACTACATGGTACTTAGTGAGTTACAATATTGTGGCGTTTTCTGAACATTATTATTTGTAATGCAGTGGCATCTACCGGCCTCAGTTCAGGATCGGATTCAGTGTGCAGGCTGTCCTGGGGAGAGAGGACTAACCCAGCCTTCTCTCATCGCAGCAGCTTGGAGCCATGGGAGAAGCACCTCTCCATGGCCACTGCAGCTCCAGCAGGCACCACCAGGGAATAGGTGCATGTCCCTCAGATGAGGCAGGTCCAGGTTTGTCTGCCATGTGCTTCCCCTCCAGAGTGAGGAATGCAGAAAACTGTGCACTTTCCCCTCACTCCCTGACAAAGGGGAACAGCTCGGCTGGAGCATGACCACCACCTCTGCCCGCCATGGCTGGGCTGGAGTGGCCCCGCATGGGCCAAAAGTAACAGTCCTGTGTGGAGCCAGAAGGCAGCAGCTCTGTGGGGCTACAGCAGCCCTCTGCCTGTGGCCAACCATGGGTGTGGGACTGCTTCCAGGTACTGAGTAACCGGTTACTCGTTCATACATCCCTAATAGAGGGGGTCCTGAGAGCCACAGAACCAAAGTGTAAATGGCAGCACTATGGATGTAAGCAACTAGTCGACTAGCTGATAAGCATAAGCAGGGCTCCACAAATAATACAAGCTACTCGCCTGTGGCGAGTAAATTTCAGCCACGCACCCCATTCATTTGCGGCACGCGCATCCGGCTCTTGTGCATGTGCAGTACGGGGCTGGCGAGCGGTTTTCGCTGCCATTCGTTAAGCCCTGAGCATAAGCATAAGCTTATCGGATAGTTGACTAGTGATGCAACTATCAAAGAGAGGCAGCAAGGTGAAGGAAGCAGGAGCCGGTGCTGGGGGGAGCCAGATTAAAAGCCGGTTCCCCAGAGCACCACCTCCGTGGGGCACAGGGGCAGTAGAGGCACAGCGGGAAATGGCATGAACAGCGACTGAAGCAGTTTCTGCTCACACCGGTTCTGCTGCGATTCTGCTTTTCAAAAGCAGAAGCCCTGCAGGGAGCACAGAGTCCGTGGGGGAATCTCCCTCCCCTATCCCCCGCTACAGTTCAAAGGAAGAGGCGCCCTTATCAACTCATCGAATAGTTGATGGAAATCCCATCAGCTATTTGATTTGTTAATTAATCTAAATTTAACATCCCTAGGCAGCACCCACTCCTCTTTCCCACCCTTCCTCACGTTTCATCCACCTGCTTGTACCTTGCTGCAAGGGATTTCAAAAAACCAAGTTCCAGCTACAGAACTTCTACTGAGTGTACCACAGGGTAAGTGAGGGACAAGTCTGATTCCTACATCACAGCCACGAACAAAAAGCAGTGGTAGAGGGTGAGCAAAGTTGAGCAGAACAAGGAGGAGATGTAAAGAAAGTCTGCATAGTAAGATGAAAGGCTAAATAAAACAGGAAACCACTGCACCAACCTTAAGTGGGAGTTATTCTCTGAAGAACGCAATGTCAGACCTAGCAAGAGGAGCTCTTGAACCCTCCTCAATATACATTAATCTAACTAATTCAACTGCACCCCCTTAATCCAAGCCTTGATTATTTCCAGTGAACCCGTATCTCCAAACACTGCCCTCAGATGCGCACATCTTGATCCTGTAAGTCATATGGCTGCACAGGAGTATAAACCAGGCTGAAATTTAGGCTGCTAACATTGAAAGTTGCACTGGGATTTTTTGTTTGTTTGTTTGTTTTGCTTGTTTGGTGGGTTGATTTGTTTTGTTTTATTAATAATTTTTTAACCCCTATAATTGGTTAACATTTTAAATTTTCCAACCTACGTAGAAGGAAAGTCATTTATATTACATACAGTCTTATGTCAAATGGATTGCTGAAAGAAAGCACAGAGTGGATGAGACTGTAGTTAACTGAGGTTTTCTTGGGCTAAAAGAAATCCAAGAATGGACATCTTTCAGACTTTTGCTGAAGATGCAAAATTGCTACCACAACAAGCCACATTTTTCAAGGGTGTCCACAAACAGCCCATAAGAACCATTTTACTGTTTATCTTGATGGGACAAGGCTGCCCACTAATGACATTGCTTTCAGAGACAGGCCCATACACAGTGGGGATGCGAAGGGTGCAAAAGCCCGGCCAGCCAGGGGAATGTACAAGCAGCACACTGTCTGAGCCTCCCCCACCATGCTCTGGCCAGCTGGGGGCTGATTTCCCTGCTTACTTGGGGGACCATAAGGGGAAGCACTCACACCCTTGCAGTCCACATTTACAAAGAAAGCACACTCCCCAACACAGAAAGTCCTGCATACGGGCCTGAGAGAGCATTTGGCAACAGACTCAGGATGGCAAGGCCCTTATGGGTAGCGTCACACTTATCACTTCAGCCAGCATCACTGTCTCCATGGGCCTTAATACAACCAGATGCTGGAACCTCTAATAATCATGTCCATGGGTCTTTTTTCCCAGTCCTGAATACTTCTCAGCAGAGCAGCTAAAGAGAAGGAACTAAGTGACATTACCAATTCTGTGGTTTGTCTTGCACAATTCCTAACGTGTGCACCTAAAGCCATTATCCAATCCTAATGTGTTAATCTCCATGCTAACCTTTCTTTACTATCTATCTACTGTGGCAAACCAGGACAAATCTAGCCTTGTAATGGCTTGTCTAACAGACTGGCTAGAGGAAAATCAAAACAACTTAACCACTTTCCACAGCCAGGGGAATAAAGCCAAAACCCAGGAGTGGATAATTGGATAGGTACTGTGCCTGTAGTCTTCCAATAACTAAACTAAAGCCTCAGACAGAAGCTGTGTGTTCCTGTCTCTTGCTATCTTCTTCTCTCCTTCTCTGTGTGCATCTATCTTAAGGAGAGGTTCAGATTCAAGGGAGCTAAGAGCTACCAGCAAAAACTAACACTCACTTTCCTCCTCCAATGCCATTTGTGAAAATTTGGGTGCGTCTACTCTGCACTCTAAAATTGAAATAAGATACGCAATTTACGCTATGCAAATTGCATATCTTATTTTGATTTTATTTCAAAACAGGCTATTTTGAAATTTGGCACATCAACATGGCGCCAAATTTCAAAATAAAGTACTATTTCAAGCCATCCCTTATTCCTCCTGCAACGAGATTTACGGGGATGGCAAAATAGCGCGTCCACTATTTCGAAAAATATTTCGAAATAACAGGTATGTTCCTTGGGCGCAGGGTGGCTATTTCAGGATACCAGAGGTATACCTCTGGTATCCCGAAATAGCCTTACAGTGTAGACATAGCCTTTGAAAGAAATGATTTCTCCTTTTAAAAGACAGTACAAATGGGAGAGTGCCAGGAACAAGCATTTGTTATAATTAAGACAAATGAATTTTTTTACCCTTTTCTTTAAGTCTCTCACTAGTATAACTTATCACATGTCCCTAATACAGGCAAGAGTTGACTAACTCCCATGACTGAAAGATTAGGAAAGCTCTTTTTAAGTCTTGGCAGACCATAGAATTTTAGACAGTTTGTCAATGTCATTCACCTCCAGTTCTAGAATACACAGTAAAGTCACATTTCTCTTTTCCTTACCTATTTTTGCATAAAGGTCTAAATTCCATTTCATAATGGAAGCAAGCCATCCCAGGCACTGCATTTCAAGGCAATTATAGCACTTCCCAGGTGATTAAAGCTACTTGGCCTTCAGCCTTGTGCCTTACAAATACCAGTGGAGTTATGCTCTAGTCTAATCATCCAAAACTGCACTGTCTGTTGTAGCTTATTTCTTTAAAAGCATGTTGCACATTAACTGGGAGCCATGGACATTTTATTATCTTCAGTAAGAATAATACTGCCTATTTTGTGCAGCTAGAGCCCCACATATCAGGTTTATTCTCATTGACATTAGTCCTGCTTTGGAATGAAAGGGGCCTTTTCCTAAATGAGAATTTGGGCCTATTAGGAATTACAATCTGTTCCTTAGGACATTTAAACCAATTCTTGAATTTTATGAGCTACTAGTGTAACACAAATTTTGCAATGGCTTAACTAAATTGGCTCTCTAGAACCAATGTAATTAGTTTGGTGCAAGTTTGTATGTGGACATTTACTTTGGAATGGAAGTTTCTATTTTAGCCAAGGAGAGAGGTGTTGTTTTTTTGGGGTGGTGGTTTTTTGTTTGGTTTGGTTTGGAGTTTGGGGGGGGGGGGATGCAGGGAGGGTTCAGTGACTTCTACAGGTTTTGGATCAGACCTTAATAGTTGCCAAGTAACTCTGCATTCATATGGCCCTATGTTAGGGATGTGAACTAACGGGTCAACTGGGATTGGGGGAAATGGAGGCCAAGCAGGGAGCAGAAGCCATCATCCCTCCTACGTGGTGTTGGCCAGCTGTGGCAGCCCAGCATGTGGGGAAAGGGATAAAGCGAGCTCTCTTTAATTGGTTAACCACTTAAACCTAAGGTTTAACTGGTTAACTGAGTAAGCAGGATTTTACATCCCTACCCCATGTATCTACTTTTTTAGTCTACTATTCCATTCAATATGACAAGCATTTTCAAATAAAAATGAATGACTTAAATGAGTAGTTAATTATTAAGGGCTCCTCTTGGTACATGATTTTGCAGAGCATTATGCTGCAGAGACCTAGGAACGATTTGCATGCACATGGTATACAGCAATTCATTGTCACTGACTCAATTACACATCCTCAAGCTGTTCCACACCATGGAGGACAAAGAGTTGTCATATCCAATGTTGAAAGGAACTGTGCCAAGCCCTAGATCAGCTACCCCCTATTCTCCATTGGCCAAACAGCTGCACAGCAGCACAAGTTAGCTACCAGTCTGGAAGAACAGCTCCTGTATGCTAAAAAGATATGGCACAGGAATTTGGAGGCATAAAGTCAAGTGGCACATTTACATAAGCACAGTCCTTTTCTTCTTGTCATGCATAGCTCTAGGCCTTAGGTGTAAGAGTAGTCAGTGCACTGATACTGAAGTGAGTATGTGAGAGAAGCTTATGAACTGCTGGATCCTGGAAATTGCTCCATGTAATCAATAAGCCTGTATATTTTTTGCCAGTTGCAATATAGCAGTACGTACCTAGCTATTATCTAACAGATCTTTTGAGGCCACCAGCTGTATTTACTTGTATCAGTGGCTGCACAGGTGCGCTTTGCCAACATGCACACTGTCTGCCGGCAATTTCTGCCTGGTGCTAGGTGCAGCTACTTGGATGTGTAGTGAACTTCAATATAATCTGCATTGCCTCTTCCTGCGCATGCTAGTTTTGAATAGAAGAATGGCATGACAACAGGAAAGAAGGCTGCTGTTGTGGCTGAGATTCATTCAGGAGTAGAATTCCTGACTCCACATAGAGACTTATTTGACCTCATGCAAATCACCCCTCTCTTCACCTCAGACCCCATCTGTAAAAACGGTATACTCCCGGTATCAGTCCTGTCTGTTCAGGTTGTAAATTCCTTAGGACCAGGCTGTCTCTTAACATGTCTGTACAGTGCCTTGCACAATGGAATACAGCTCTTTGTAGGGGCCTTTAGATGCTACTTAAAACATACTCCCTGGTCAACACTAGGAGATAAGTGTGACTTAAGATAAGCAACTTCAGCTATCTTAAAATACTTAAGTTGAAGTATCTTAAATTAAATGTTGGTGCCATCCACACTGCGGGAAGTTGAAGGGAGCACATTCTCCCTTCGACTTCCCTTACTCCTCACAGAAGCAGGACTACCTGCATCGACGGAGCGCCCCTCTCAGTTTGAATTAGCATGTCTTTCACTAGACCCGCTAATTCAAACCCCCAAAGATCTACTGTGGCTGCTTTGATCTTATCTGTAGTGTAGACGAGGCCTATGTAAATAATCACAGTAACACTCATGCAGGAGTAGATGATACATGAAGGATAGCAGCATCACAGACAGAAGTGGTACATAGCCTCCAGGGGTCTCTCTGCCCTGGTCTACACTACTACTACCAAGCCCGTTATTTCAAAATAAGGGTCTGGTTACTTCGAAGTAATAACTCCTGCTTTCCACGAGGAAAAACGTTTATTTCAAAACAGCTATTTTGAAATAGCAGTAGCATGGACACTCTGCTGCTATTTTAAAATAACTACTCCCCAAAGTCATTCAAAGTAATGACTCCCTAAAGTGCTTCTTGGGGCTCTAAGTTGAGGTAGCATGTCCACATTAAGGGAGTCTGCCTCAGACTAATTTTGAGGCTTCCCTGTAGTGTGGACATGCTATTTTGAAATAGTTATTTCAGGAGTTATTATTTCAAAATAAATTATTTTGAAATAATTTCCTAGTGTAGACATGTCCTCCCATGGCTACCGCTTAACCCTCCTTTTTTCAACCAATCAACTGAGCTCTAGCACACTGCAAAGTTAAGAAACATGGAGATGGGCTTCCTTTTATTTCTTTGCATTTTTTAAAATTCTACACAGCAAAATGGCCCTTGTCTCATGGAAATATCAGGGCCTGGGCTAAAAAAAGTGGCATATAAATACACCCGTGACATTTTAGCAAAGGATTTGGCTTTATTTTAGTTAGATGGAAAAAGGCATTTTCTGTCTCATTTTAGTTTAACAGTGTTCCATCGATGTATGTGGTCACAGTTTAAATGCTATTAAACATTCTTGCTTCATCTGTATGACATCTAGCTGGCAGATCTCATTGTAACTTGTAATGAATGTTCTTTACAGGTTCAGACCTCAAATTACTGGCAGTAATGCTATACTCCGCCTGGACAGTGGGTCTCTACCAAAGATCAGTACTGTGAAAGAGAACTCCTCCTAATTCATTTTAGCAAAACAAAGTCACACATTTAGGGTCCAAATGCTTGATTGTGGGAGTCATCTTGTATATATGTGTTTAAAACACCCGGTTCGTGGGTTCCCATTCCGCTCCCAAGTAAGTCAATGGCAAAATGCCCACTGATTGCAACTAGAACATAAGACCCCTGAGGCATTAAGTGGAAGTGACTCTACTATAAATCTTTTAAACCCAATGTTTCGATACAATTATCTTTAAAAGTGTTATACTGTCTGCTCATCTCTGCATTCATAATTGGATGTCAGAAAACAAGTGTAGAGGTTTATGTTGGATTAAAATATCAAAGGACAAAATTTTGCCTTGAGTGATGAATACCCTGCCTACTGAAGTCTATGAGAGCTCTGTATTAGCGATCTGAATCTAATTGTTAATGTATATGATTCATTCAAGAAGTAAAGTTCTTAAACTGTTTGATCTGAGTGGAGCCAACAAATGCTGCCCTAAGTACACATGGCTATCATGACACAAAGAGAGGATATTGCTCAGGCATTACTTTGAAATCTGTCATAGATTAATCTAAAACATGCAAAGGGCCCAGATCCTCCAGGTGCTGTCAATCGGAATCGCTCTACTAAAATCAATGTAAGGAATTTAATGTAGTAATAACTGTGTAATGCAAGAGATCTAAAATACTGATTTAGTCTTCTTTCCCAATTGTGATGTAACAATTACCCCTTTACAGAAAGACCTATTCCATTGTGATGACCGTATGAAAAATCACCACGTTTTTAAAACTGTTTAACTGTAAACAAGCCAATAAACTGGCTACACTCACTGTTCTGTTCCACCCTCTGCTTTGTGCCCTCAAAAACCCTTACCAGCAATCCACCAAGCAGACCTGCAACTGCACAGCTTCCCAGAACTTCCAGTCCCCAGCTTCCCAGAACTTCAGTGCCTCTCCTAGCCTGCTCTCAGCACTGCCTTCTAGAAGAAAGTGACAGTCGACCATGGCGTTCACTGTCACATCAGTTCGCAAGGCAGCATTATTCCAGGAGAGCATCGCAAAGCTGTTGCCGTGGTTAATATTTTACTGCAGTGAGTAGTTATCAGGTTAACCACCCAGGATGTGATTCGAAACCCATTTTCCCCCAACCCTGGGTCCCGCCAGCTGCATTATGTTTAGCCTGCAAGACCCGTTCAACAACTAGACGTCCTGGGTTGGATTTGTATTTTTAACGCGTTACTTTTGATTTTTTTCTATTGAAAACAATTCCCTCCCCCTACACATACGCCAGAAAACCCCAGCTCCAGTTCGCAGCTGGAAAAGGCTGGACGAAAAGCGGGGGGGAGGGGTGGTCCGCACTCCCCTAAGTATTGGTGCCTAGGGAGGTAAACAGAGATGCAGAAAATGGGTTTTATCGATCACTCGGAATCCATCCGTCCGCCTTTAATGGTCCTTGCAAATTTACAGCCAGATGCAGGGAAATCGGAGCTGCTGCCCTGCATCCTGGGCTCCCCCCCGCCCCCCCGCAAAAAACAGACCCTATTGAACATCAATGGGGATTTATTTCGCGGCTGCTCGCCCTCCAAGGTGAAGCAACCCCTTTCCCCCCTTCCAGGTCCCTAGCCCTGCCCGGTGCTGAGGCTGCTGGTGCATCGCTCAGCGTGCAGCAGCAGCAGGCGGAGCAGCCAGCAGGGCGAGATGGAGCTGGGACGCGGCGGGGGGGAAGGCATCCAGTGCAGCGCACACACACACACAGACACACACAGAGCCCGGACGAACGCGCACGAACCAGCCAGTGCAGCACGATCTTGCCCCTCGCTCCAGCCGTGCAGCGCAAGCTGGTCCCCTAGCTCCCGGGAGCCGCCGCCGCGCTGCACAACCAGCCTCTTCTCGCCTTACTTCCCCCCCTCCCCACGCCTCCTTTCCCCAGGGCTCCCCGCAGCGCTGCCGCTGCAGTGCATGCTGCCCCCCAGCCCCGGCGCGCCACAGCCCCCTTTCCCCCCCCCCCCCCCGCCTCCCCGGCCCCGCTCCGGGCGCACAAAGAGCCCCACTCACGCCGCAGGAGAGCGCAGCCCAGCAGGGAGCGGGAAGGCGACGCGAGGGCATGTGTGTGTGTCCTGCACACACCGCGCGCAGCCCCCTCCCCCCTCCGGCTCCATGCAGGCGGCGAAGCCCCCCACCCTGCCGCGCGCGGCCAGTCCCCCTAGCACACGGCAGAGCTCCACCCCCCATTGCAACCCCCGAGCCTGCACAGCCCGCAAACGCTGCTGTCTCGTTCCCCTGGAAGCTGCAACGCTCCCCCCCCCCCCACACGCCACCCCATGCAAAACTTCCCCAGCCCCTGAGCCGCGTCACACCCCCTCCACAGTATAAAGCCCCACTACACGGGCACGAAGCATCCTCCCCGCCACCGGGCAAGGCTCCGTAGCTCCCGTTACACCCTGCGAAGACTCTCCAGCCGCCCCTACCCCTTCAGCGCGGTTCCCCATGGGGAAGCCTCCTTCCACACAGCAGCCCCTCTCCATACTGCCAAGCGCCCCGCGCCTCCTGACTCTGCATCCCAAGGCTGCAAAGCACCCAGCGCCAAGCTCCCCAACCCCGCCTGCCTGCTGCTAACCTCCCCCCCTCCGGCCCCATGGAAGGCAAAGGCAGCTCAGTCATGGCTGGACCCTGGGGGCTAGCTAGGCAGAACCTCTGCTGCAGGGAAGTTTCCCCCCTTCATTGTTTGAGATGGTTTCACAGCCAGAGATGGGGGAGGCGATCCCCACAGAGCAGGTGTGTGGTGCAGGACTGACTCCCCCTGTCTGTGCAGATGCCCCTGGGAAGAGCTGCAAGGCTGGCGCAGCAGCAACAACAGCCGCCCACCACCCCCATGAAAGCCGCGTTCTCCCCATCTCGCTCGCTCGCTTTCTTTTCAGCTCGCTGCCCTGATTGACAGGGAGCCTTTCAAAGGCCGCCCACACACACGTTTTCCCTGAATCGGAGCGCGATGGCGAAGGAGAAAGCATGAATGAAATATTCCGAGTGCAGAAGCGCCCAGGAGCAGGGGGCGGCCAGAGAGAAAAAGACTCCAGCCCCCAGGGAGCAAGAGCATCTGGAGCGCCCCCCCCCCCCCTTCCAGCAGCAACAGCCTCTACTGCAGTAGTGTGTCCTGGTTCAGCACACCCACAGGCCACAGGCACAGACAAATGCGCACATAACACCACAACACAGAGTGTTACACAGAGAGAAACAAATGTGGATAATATAAAGACACCGGACGTAAATTATGCTCACACACAAAGGGAGACATGCATACATTACTGGCAGAGAGAGAGAGAGGGAGATACAAACACAGAGGGAGACAGACATTCACAACCATTAGGCACAAATCACACACAAAGCTTACAGGTCCACACACTCTCAGGAACAGAGAGAAACATTACACATTAAGGCCCCTGTTCTGCAAATGAGGGAGTTGGTGGGCTTCTATGTCGTGAGCCTCACTGATGTCTATGGGGTTCTGCATAGCGCAGCCCTCCACCAATGTGGTACCTATAGCAGGATACAAGTCTAAGATAGACACACAGGACCAGACCTTCCTCAGATGTAAATCTGCTCAGCTTCAATGGAGCTACATCATTTTATGCCAGCTAAGGATCTGGTCCAAAATATCTGATCTGAAAATCTTATCTAGAAGTTACAGCAGGAAAGGGGGTGGGGGTGGGCGGGAAGGGGGAGCATGAGGATGGGGTTCTTTCTGCATCTTTGATGTTTACTTGTTTTGTGACCCTGAACAGTCACTTAACTACTGTATTCCTCCATTCAGCCATTTGTGAAAAGGATAGAACCATGCTTGCTAAAGATACACTTACAGATTAAAACTTCCCCCAAAGATTTGGCATTCACAGTGAGGGGTTCTGACCCAGGCACGTCACTTATTTACTTAAAGCTTAGAGATGTTGGGGGCTGTGTCTTAGAATCATAGAACACTAGAACCAGAAGGGACCTCGAGAGATCATCAAGTCCAGTCCCCTGCCCTCACAGCAGGACAAGCACCATCTAGATCAGCCCTGGGCAAAATACGGCCTGTGGGCTGGGTCCGGCCTGCCAAGCCACCATATCCGGACACTACCTGCACGCTGCTCAGTAACGCAGCTGCAGGATGTTTTTTCTTTAAAAACTGTGAGTCCAGAGGGGAGAGGGGAAAGATTCAGGAGCTGCTCCAACCCTCCAGCACAACCCAATTGTCCGGTTTCTGTCCAGAAACTGGCCAGTGGGAGCTGCCTGTTTCAATAACAGGCAGTCATGAAGCACAAGGGGCTCCAAAGCACATGGCTGCAGCCTGGGCAGGGGCGGAGCATGCAGCAGTGTCCAGGCAGCACAGCTTCACAGGTGATTAATCAGCCCCACTCAGTCAGAGGTTCAGGGCTCCCTGCATGGAGCTGACTTGGAGTGGAGGGGCTGGTTAATCATCAGTGAAGCTGTGCTGCCAGCCAGCTTAGAGGGAACACTGGCTGGCAGGAAGGCTGATTCAGGAACAAGCTGCTGGCTGGTAAGTCTCCTGGCCACACCCTGCCTCTGGCATCCCAGCCACACCCTTCTCTAGCCCTCTGCCCCCCACTCCTGTCCCTTACTGCACATACTCAAATCCTTTGCCTCCTCCTGCACCCACATCCCCTCACAGATCTGGCACCCTAATCTATCACAGTCCCTTCCTGCCCTACAACCCAAATCCCTACATCCCCTCCTGTACCCCAATTCCCTGCCCTAGGTCACAATCCAACACCCCGCATCCCAATCCAGTGTCCCAGGTCACAATTGCCTCATTCACCCAAACTCCCTGCCTTACCCCAAGCTCCCTTCTGCACCCAGATTCCATCCTAGATCCCTGCACCTTCTCCATTGATATCATGGAAGAGTGTGGCCCTCAACCACTTTCCAAATTTTTGGAGTGACCCCCCATTAAAAATTATTGTCCACCCTGATCTAGCTCATCCCTGGTAGATGTCTATTCAACTTGATCATAAATATCTCCAGAGATGGAGATTCCACAACCTCCCTAGACAATTTATTCCAGTGTTTAACCACCCTGACAGTTAGGAAGCTTTTCCTAATGTCCAACCTAAACCTAAACACTTCTGACTAATATTTAGCTTCCGGTCCACTGTTACCTCTAGATCCCTTTCTGCGGAACTCCTTCTAGACAGTCACTTCTCATTCTGAAAGTGTGAAACTGATTGTTCCTTCCTAAATGGAGTACTTTGCATTTGTCCTTATTTAACTTCATCCTATTTACCTCAGACCATTTCTCCAGTTTGTCCACATCATTCTGAATTATGACCCTATCCTCTGAAGTACTTGCAATCCCTCCAAACTTGGTATCATCTGCAAACTTGGGCTATATCTACACTGAAATTCTCTTGGGCAAAAACCTATGCAAATAAAGTGTGGATTAGCATATTGCCACGCTTCCTTTGCATAATTAATTAGGGACCGTTTTTGTGCAAGAAGCTTTTGCACAAAAAGGCGCTGTCTAGACTGCTCCTTTTTGAACAAAAACCCCTTCTTGCGCAAGAGGCGTTCTTCGAAAAATGTCTACACGGCTCCTTTTTGCACAAAACCTCTTGCGCAAAAACACACCCTAATTAATTATGCAAACAAAGAGTGGCAATATGCTAATCTATGCTTCATTTGCATAGGCTTTTCTGCAAGAGAGGAGCAATGTAGATGTAGCCTTAATAAGTGTACTCTCTGCATCACTGATGAAGATATTGAACAGAATGGGTCCCAAAACAGACCCCTGTAGCATCCCACTTTTTATGTCTTTCCAGCATGACTGTGAACATGTGTGTGTTAATAACTAGCAGGAGTGGGAAGGCGACATGAGTTATGTACCCATCTTCACTTGGTGCAGTCTACTGAACTCAAGGAAGCTACACTAATTTACCTCAGCCAACGATTTGGCCCCTGAGGTATAGGTAATATTTGTAAAGTATCCTTGAATTAAAATTTAGCATTTTTATATATTAGTAATACTTATTTGGAATTCTTGAATGGAAACACTAGTACTATTATTTACCTATATCTCTCCTACAGTTTAAATTGAATACAGTACTTTTTCTAAACTCTCAGGTAATGTTGTTGAATATTGTTTGCACGTTGCACCCCAGAGGTAGCTGCACTTGGTGGTGTGTAATCTGATTCTTCCCTGTAGTCATGCAGAAGCAGATTCAAAGCTGGTATAAATCAAATTAGCTCCACTGAAGTCAATGTACATTATCTGAGGTTCTGACCCATAGTTTATAAAGCAATTAGGGACCCATATGATGACATATTCTATAGTAATATATTATTATCATTAGTTTTTTAAGTTTTGCAGTATTTATTATCAAAACACATAATAAAATATTGCCAAGCCTTTTACTATACCATGACAAATGCATCACTATAATATGAGGGGTCAGTATAATACTTTAGGTATTTGTCTGGGTGTTATAAGGTTCTTATGTGCATGCTGACATTTCAGTATGACTCACCTACAGTACATATCACTGCCACAGCTGTTGTAGACCTTGCTCTGAGTCAGAGAGTGACTTTGTGACACAGGATTCTGGCAGTCAGTACAATCCTAGTGTTTTTCCCAGTGAAGAATGAATTGCTAGTTGGTATCTGCAGCATGAGTCAGGATTTGATGTAGCGGGGGAAACTGGACTCATGGATGATGGGAAAGGCATGGGCTTTACTAGTGGGCTACTCCAATAAATGTCTCAAATTTAATAATCTTTTTGAGTGGCACTGCGGCACGGTAGTGTATAATGTAGCCTGTTCAGAATCTTTGGGTCTTAGCAAATGTTCCCATTCCTATTAATGTTCTCCCAGGTGTGCTCCCATATTGTTTAATATCTCACGAGGCATGAAAACAACTTGGACTGACTCTAAAACGTGAGCCTATTTGAGGCTCAGCCTTTGTCAAAGGAAATTCTGGGCCCTGTATGCTAGATCCCAAGTGGACCTTCTTTTCTGGGAATCTCTGTGGGGCATTAGTAGCATGTGCTGTCCCACACTGCCCTTTCTTTCAGCTCTCACCATAAAGACATGCTTGCAGGTGGAAGACAGATCCGAGACTGAGGAGGTTATGCTAGGAGCACCCTAACATATGTATATGCCTGCCCTTACTGTAGTATCTCAACACCTCACCATTTTTAAAAACTATTTATCTTCACAAAGCTCCAGGATATAGCAAAGCTTTGTTTATAAATGGGATACAGAGACGTAACCAATTTGTCTAACAATGCAGAGGAAATTTGTGCTGGAGCCACAGAGTGAGCCCAAATCCCTTACATTTTTCTGATAGTCCAGGGCCTCGGCTGGCCAGCTAGCCACTGCAGCTATGGGTAGCAGTGGCACAAGGAGCATCTGAACTGCTTTAATGTATCCTCAAGGCCATGGATTCTCTAATAACTGAGGAGGTGTAAAGTCGACACACCGCCATATTTGTGCTTCACCCTCATGGGCTACACCCCCACAGCTGCAGTGCTTAGTAAGTGCAGCTGAGAATCTGCCTGCCCCGCTGTATTTAAAGTATGGAATATGTCAATTCTTTACCCCATAACCTCCCAACTACTTGCTACAGAGGAGATGTAAGGTGCAGGAAACCTGCCCTTTCAGTCATATTCCTGTCAGAGGAAGAGGGGTAGGTGTTGAATTAAGCAGTAGCACTGGGAGGGGGAACTCTGGCGCATGGGCTGCACGTGGTTCATCAGAGTTAGCCACTGGCAGGCCACCAGATGCTTTGATTACCTGAGATACAGACGCTTGCAGCTCCCAGTGGCCGTGGTTCACCATTCCCAGCCAATGGGAGCTGTGGGAAGTAGCAGAGGCCAAATCAGCACTTCCTACAACTCCCATTGTATGGGAACAGTGAACCACAACCATTGGGAGCTGCGGGGCTACAGGCAAGACTACAGACTCACTGGGCCCTGGGCAAGTCGGGAAGTGAGTCTCCATGCTTCTGGAAGGGGCAGGACCTTGGGTGTATGGGGTGGGGCAATGGCAGTTGGCCTTCAGTGCCGCATGGACCACATTCCCCCTCAGAACCATCCAGAGCATGTCATCTGGGGTTCTCCAGCATGTTGCCCAGGGCTCCAGCAGAGATTTAAGGACCAGGAGCCCTGGGACCCTTTGCATTACTGGGCCTTGGGGCAGTTGCCCCTAGCCTCCTTTCTCCCCGTTGACATGCCTATGGAACTCCATGCTTGCAGACGCTCAGGTAAACAAGCTGCCTGGCAGCCCATTAGCAACTAACACTGATGAACCTTGTATAGCCCATGGGCCAGAGGTTCCCCACCCCTGCGTAGTGTATCACCCTGGTCAGGTACTTTATAAGCTCCTGTAAGCAACCTCTGTGTTGTCCAGGAGACATGGTTGGGTGGAGAGAAGTTGCTCTCTGCCACATCAGCCGCCTCCAAACCCAGGCAGATTTCCTCCCATAAGCCATGTCAGGCATTGCCCATTTAGTGTTAATTTACACAAGACTCCTGCTCCACAATGTCACACACTCTCTGGGAAGGGAGAGTTTGTGGCCCTTTGCTGGCACAGAGCCAATGAGAGTAAAGCTCTCGTCAGAGTTGTCCTGTCTTAAGGGAATGTGAGGGCTCAGGAATCACATGATGGGCTCAGCTCTCTTCTGATGCACTGAAACCCTCTTGACACACCTGCCAATCTGTACATGGGTCCAATTAGACCACTGGATGCTGAAATAGCTACAACGCGTCTTTTGAACGCGTCCTCTATTTCAAAATATAGCGGGTGAGCAATTTCGCCATCCCTGTAAACCTCATTCTACGAGGAGCAAGGGATGGCTTGAAATGGCACTTTATTTCTAAATTTGGCATGGTGTAGACAGCGCCAAATGATGAAATAAGCTATTTTGAAATAGACCTGAAATAATCTATGCCATTTGTGTAGCACAAATGGCACAGCTTATTTCAAGTTTCGGGTGCTGTGTAGACGCACCCCTGGAGGAATGGCAAAATTAGCAAAGGGCTTTCAGACAGTCAGAGGTACGGGTTGAAAGGAGATCCAGGTCAGAGGTACCTTGGAATTTTCTCTCTTGAGTTAAATCTAGAAAGATAATAGGGAGAAATAGTAGAAATAAGTAGCGTCATTTCAAAATAACTTAGTCCAAATCTACACAGCCGGCAGTTATTTTGAAATGATGTTGAAATACTGTCAAGCTGGAGGACTTCTTACTCTGACTCCTGTAACCCTCATTTTATGAGGAGTAAGGGAAGTCGGAGGAAGAGTGCTCTATTTCGAAATGAGTGCTGTGTAGACGCTCCCAATTTCGAAATAAACTATGCAATTGATGTAGCTCAAGTTGCGTAGCTAATTTCGAGTTAAGCCCTGCAATGGAGTTGCACCCTAAAATGTGACCTGGCCAGAGGGCTGAGTCATGAGAAGAGACAGACCATGATGGGACTGGAGTGACACTAAACAGGAAAGAGCTGTTGTGTTATTCCTGGCCATGATGGGGTGTAATGGCAGGGTGTGCACACTTCTACAACACCTGGGTAATCAGAAGGCCATGTTCTAGGAGGTGGGGAGGGGTAGCACAGTGCTTTGAGCTTGAATCTTTAACCTGCTTAAACCCAGAGTTGTGAGTTCAGTCCTTAAGGGGGCCATTTAGGGGTCTGGGGTAAGGTTATCAGGGATGGTAGTGGTCTTGCTGTGAGGGTAGAGGACTGGACTCAATGACCTTTCAAGTTCCCTTCCAGTTTTGAGATAGGTATATCTCCGTATATATTTATATTCCCTGGCTATGGGTGGGAGACTGGGGGAGGGTAAATCCTCCCTCCCCCGCCTGGGGAAAGTTGGCAGACTAAAGGCAACAGAATCTTCCACTTATCTTTTCCTCCCTTTGGGTTTTCCTAGGGAGACCTTGATTTGGTCTTATGGGTTTTTTTTCCTGTCACATGAGCCAGATTCTCCTATTGATCTAATGGTGCAAAGGAGCTATAATGTCAGCCAGATATCCCAGATGGAACAGAGGGGAGATATCCAGTGCCTAAGTCCCCACACTCCTAGTGTAACATATGTTGGGGAATAGACATGGCTGCACACTTCTGTACTCCCACAGTTCTGGCTTGATGTACCAATCCAAGGGGGTGATAGCTAGCTGGCATACTTGCATTTCCTGAAGATTTTCACCAGAGCTGGTATACAATTGGCCTCAAGGTCAGGAAACCCCTCCCACGTCTGCTGTGCCTACCGGATATTGAGAATCTGGGCTTGTACCTCTAGCATCCCTAATATTTTGTAACTATCTGTAGTGGGGGCAGGTGCCTCATTCATTTTTTGTACATTTTTTCCCCACGTTTTCTATAAGAGAACTCTAGCCTGTGACTGATTTAGTTAGGGTTATAAGATGTCACCCATCAGGTTAATTTGGGGTGTTTTGTTGTTGTTGTTGTTGTTCATCTTCTATATACAAAATAGCCCTGGCTTCCATTGTTAAGTTTTCCCAGTACCTTCACACTAATTTTTTCATAATTATATGAAAACACACTCTTCTTCATCTTTTTCTTTCCAGTATATATCATTGCTTAGCATTTCAGGATGCCAGGATTTCCTCATGGAAATATTGTAATGTCATTGCTGTAATATGGACTATCAATGCAAGTTACAATGTTTTCATGTATGTTATGCTGAACGAGGTGAAAATGTGACGAAAAGCTTCTGCTCTGCTGCTAGTTTTCAAATGGACATGCCTCAGGTGGTCCTACTTTGAAGACTCACTCTATAGCTGGTCCTGGGTTGCATGTGCACAACCCAGAGCCCTGTTTCAAGACCTTGGTTCCTCAGCTGAATGAGGTGAGCAGTAGTGATGACTCACAGACATCTTAGCCTATGAGAGGAAGCCTGTAGAGACAGAGCCTGATCTTGCACCATTTAAGCAGGAGCAGATGCTCAGACATAGCCACAGGAAGTAGGAGTGCAGGCGGTGCTACAGCACTCCCTGGTTCATCTTCGAGTGCTTCCCCATGTCCATTTCGATTAGGTGTACGCGCGCCACGTGCACGGATTTCGGAGCTTTTTTCCCTTAGCAGTATCCATAGGGCCAGCAGGGAGCCCCCTGGAGTGGCGCCAGTATATCAGTGCATATATACCTCTGCTGCCCCTGCACCTCCTCAGTTCCTTCTTACCGCCCCTGACGGTAGCTGGAACATGCTTTCAGGCTATTAGCCTATCTCTTAGCAGTTGTATTTCCTTTATCTGTTGTACTATAGTTAAATTTGTGGTTTTATCTAGTTAAGTAGCTGTTAAGTACCGTAAATAGTGTAATTAGTTAGGGTATGTCTACCCTACAGCACTAATTCGAACTAACTTAGTTCGAATTAGTTAATTCGAACTAAGCTAATTCGAACAAACGCATCCAGACTAAAAAACTACTTCGAATTAGCGTTTTGCTAATTCGAACTAGCATGTCCACACAGAGTGGACCCTGAACTGAGGTTAAGGATGGCCGGAAGCAGTGCCGGCAGGGCATCAGATGAGGACTTAGAGCATGGAGCTGCTGTCTCAGGCTAGCTGAGGGCTGTGCTTAAAGGGACCCGACCCCCACCCTGGACAGACA
The DNA here is from genome assembly GCF_049634645.1 of Pelodiscus sinensis. NCBI lineage: Eukaryota > Metazoa > Chordata > Testudines > Trionychidae > Pelodiscus > Pelodiscus sinensis. The sequence continues at coordinate 113,861,057 of NC_134714.1, forward strand.
GTTATCAGGGGTGCACCGCTTGCAAAGCAGTCCTGGCTTGGATTGCCTGGAGTACCCACACTGGGCACATCACAGCACTCGGCCATCAGCCCGGCTGCACTTGCCGCAGGCTGCCATCTGGGGAGAGGGGGCAATTGGAGAGCTTCCACCCCCAGAAGCCCGCAGAGCCAGACCAGTCCTCCCCATCGGGGGCTCGTACCCCATTCCTCCCTCACCTCCTTCCACTTACCCTTCCCTAGCCCCCCTTCCTGATGTACAAAATAAAGGACACGTGTGTTCAAAAATAGAATCTCTCTTTATTGAACAAAACTGGGGGAGACTGGGAAAAGGAGGTGGGAGAGGAGAAGAGAGAGGGTGGGAGAGTGGAGGGCAACTACAATAATGAGGGGTTTGGAACAGGTCCCATATGAAGAGAGGCTAAAGAGACTGGGACTTTTCAGCTTAGAAAAGAGGAGATGGAGGGGGGATAGGATAGAGGTCTATAAAAGCATGAGTGGGGTGGAGAGGGTGCATACAGAAAAGTTATTCATTAGTTCCCATAATAGAAGAACTAGAGGACACCAAAGGAAAGGAATGGGTAGCAGGCTTCAAACTAATAAGAGAAAGTTCTTCTTCACAAAGCAAATAGTCAACCTGTGGAGGCTGTGAAGGCTAGAACTAGAACAGAGTTTAAAGAGAAGTGAGATCAAGTCATGGAGGTTGGGTCCATTGAGTGGTATTAGCCAGGGGGTAGGAGTGGTGTCCCTGCCCGAAGTTTGTGGAAGGCTGGAGAGGGATGGCATGAGACAAATGGCTTGGTCACTGTCTTTGGTCCATCCCCTCCAGGGTCCCTAGGGTTGGCCGCTGTCGGCAGACAGGCTACTGGGCTAGATGGACCTTTGGTCTGACCCAGGACAGCCATTCTAAGTTCAGGGCTCAGGGTCGGGGGTCTCAGTGGACCACCTTGATTTTCATGCAGACCTGCTCCTGGGTGGTCAGGCTGGCAGCTCTCCTGCCCTAGACGGCCACTTTCCTGTGCCTAGTGCGGAGGTCATGGACGAGGTCCACGATGTCTGCACTGGACCAGGCGGGTGCCCGCCTCTTGCGGTCCTGGGCAAGCTCCCGGGAGCCGCCAGCCTGGTCCCGGGAAGAGGGGGAGGGCTGGGGGGCATCGGGTGGCTGGCTCGAGCCGTGCCAGGTGCAGGGTCTGCTGGCTGGGTGCTGGCAGGCTTGCACCTGGCATGGGCACCGTAGCCAGCCCGTGCCCCTTTAAGGGGTCCGGGGCTGGGAGTTTCCCTGGTGTTGGCCAGAGTGGCCACCAGGGAAAGCTGGGAAGGGCTAGCCTCCCACTAGTTCGAATTAAGGGGCTACACACCCCTTAATTCGAACTAGTAAGTTCGAACTAGGCTTAGTCCTCGTACAATGAGGTTTACCTAGTTCAAACTCAGCACTCTGCTAGTTCGAATTAAGTTTGAACTAGCGGAGCGCTAGTGTAGCGCCTATCAAAGTTAATTCAAACTAACGTCCATTAGTTTGAATTAACTTTGTAGTGTAGACATACCCTTAGATAGGGGTGCACAGTGGGACTCTCGCCGTGAGGGGAGGGCATGCCAAGGCCCCAGGGCTTTAAACCCTGTGCTTCCTGCTCGAAACCTATGCCCTGTGGAGATCCTCACTCCGACCACCCAAAGTGCCTGGGAGAAGCCCATCGAGCAGAAAGCTGCTCTATTTATAAGAGTTTTAAGCCCCGGACCAAGAAACAGAGGGACTCCCGGTTGAAACTCCTATTAATGGAATCGGCACTGCAGCCCCAAGGTGAGGAGCACCCCCACTCTGTCCGCAGCGCACCCTCAGCGGCACCTGTGTTGGCCAAGCACCGGTCAGAGGCCGATAAGGCACCGAGACATAGATCGCAGTCTCCAGCGTGAAGAGGCTCACAGGGCTCGAGGGGATGCTCAGAGGAGAGGAGTGCCCAGAAGGTGCGCCTTAAAGAGGAGCACCTGTCTTCTAAGGCCTCAAAGAAGAGGTGCAGTCCAGACAAGGGAAGAAGCCCGGGGCAAGCCACAGGGATAGGGGAGGTCTGTCGTCCCTCCACCCCAGAAACTTTTAAGGTGGCCCGAGACCTCATTGAGATGGCCGCGGAGGAAGGAGAGGGCCCGGTGCCGCAGGGGCGGACCGTGCCGGCGCAGGGCTCAAGCGCCCTCCAGCAGGCTCTGACAGCTGGGCCATGGGACTCTCTGGGGGTATGTCTACACTACCCCGCTAGTTCGAACTAGCGGGGTAATGTAGGCATACCGCACTTGCAAATGAAGCCCGGGATTTGAATTTCCCGGGCTTCATTTGCATAAGCCGGGCGCCGCCATTTTTAAATCCTGGCTGGTTCGAACCCCATGCCGCGCGGCTACACGCGGCACGAACTAGGTAGTTCGAACTAGGCTTCCTAGTTCGAACTACCGTTACTCCTCATTCCACGAGGAGTAACGGTAGTTCGAACTAGGAAGCCTAGTTCGAACTACCTAGTTCGTGCCGCGTGTAGCCGTGCGGCACGGGGTTCGAATCAGCCGGGATTTAAAAATGGCGGCGCCCGGCTTATGCAAATGAAGCCCGGGAAATTCAAATCCCGGGCTTCATTTGCAAGTGCGGTATGCCTACATTACCCTCCTATTTCGAAATAGGAGGGTAGTGTAGACATACCCAGGGTGAGGTTCAGGCCTCGGCCCAGCACCAGCAACAATTACCGGTGCCAGCAAGAGCACTGGCACTGGAGCCAGGACAGACACTGGCCTCGACCCCGGTCCACTGTTCAGCAGCAGCGGCAGTGGACTGGGAGCAAGTGCATTTGCAGCACCGACGGCCCCGGTACCGGGGCACCCAATGGCTTATACGGCACTAGTGCAGGGGCCAGCACCGCAGCTGGGCCCGTGGGCGGTGCAGGGCCCCGCACCGTATTACGTGCTGGTTATGGCACCACAGCCGGTGCCCCGCACGTCACCGACTCTGCTGCCTCTCCCCGCACCAATCCCAGCTCACGCCCTGAGAGCACCGGGATCGCAACAGACTGCGGTGCAGCAGCAAATGGCCTACCAAATGCAGCTGGGCACAGTACCGCCACAGCAAGTGCCTTCACTTATGCCCCCTCTGGCACCACGTGTGGATACAGGGGCAAGCCGTCAGCCATGGCGGCGCAGCAAAGGGTGCAAGCATCATCGGCTCCTCCCTCGTCGGCATCCGACTATTCATCGGAGTCCGAGGCTGAATCGGTGACAACCTCAGTGGCCATTCTGGTCGCCCTGGGCTTACCACCAGGCCCAGGGGCCCCCTCCTACGGTGTCGGTGGCTGGGTCGTCCTGAAGAAGTAGCGCCCCATCAGCCACTCCATTAAGAGCCCCTCCGCCCAAAGAAAGCCTGCCCATGGCGACAATGCCTAGGCCTCAGATAATTGCCCAAGGGCAGGAGGCCACGGTCCAGCCGGGCTCGGCCCAGATGGGCATTTTGGCTGGAGGGGAACCAGAGGTGCAGCTTGGTGGGGAGGAGGTAGTCCCTCCGAGAAAGTCCTCATCGTCATCGCCGGACGAGGCTCTGGCGGACTCCACACCTCAGCCCCCTTCAATGGACGCAAGGGCACACCAGGAGCTGCTCTGAAGGTTGGCGGTTAACCTAGCGACCCAGCACGAGAAGGTCCATGAGGACCAAGATCCTATGGTGGACATTCTGACGGCAGCGGGCCCTGGGCGAGTGGCGCTCCCACTGAATAAAACAGTCGACAAGCTGTCAAAGACCCTGTGGCAGACACCGGCCTCCATTGCGATGACCCAGAAAGGTGTGGAGAGGCGGTACTACGTGCCTCAAGCGGGGCATGAGCATCCTTTCAACCATCCAGCCCCGGGGTCGATAGTAGTGCAGGCCACAGGGCAGAAGGAGCATCAAGGGCCTCCGGGCCCCATCCCAAAGGTGAAAGAGCCCAAGAAATTGGACCTGCTTGGCCGGAAGGCCTATGCCACGGGGGGCCTTCAGCTACATATAGCGAACCAGCAAGTGATGCTGGGGCGTTATGCCTTTAACACGTGGGCGTCAATGCAAAAATTTGGCAGCCGGCTTGCCCCTGAATCCCGACAAGAGTTCGGGGCCATGACGGAGGAGGGCAAGGCAGTGGCGCGTATGTCCCTCCAGGTAGCTCTGGATGCAGACAATTCAGCTGTGTGCACTATGGCTACTGGGGTGGTCATGAGGCGTAGTGCATGGCTACAAGTGTCCAGCATCCCGTCCGAGGTGCAGACCACTATCCAGGACCTACCTTTCGAGGGTTCAGGCCTGTTTTCAGAGCAGACTGACTCCAAGCCTCATAGCTTGAAGGACTCGAGAGTGACACTGAAGTCGCTAGGGAGACACACCCCGGCCCCACAGAGGCGTTCCCTCCAGGCTAGAAGCTATCCCAGACCCTTTCAGCATGGGCAAAGCACTGATACGGTCCATAGGAGCAGCCGCAACAATAGCCGCCCCGACCTCTTTAGGGGTAGGCGTAGAGGTCCTCGGTCGGACTCCAAGAGAGGCGCAGGGCCGTCACTCGGCCACCAGACTAAGCCTTCATTTTGAAGGTATGCCGGAGAGCAGAGTACCAGTGTTCCTGCATTCGTCTATGCATTACTGCCTGCATTCATCTATGCTACGAGGTTGCGGGTAGGTCACTGCCGTGCATAACGGCCCATTCCACGGGAGCTCAGGCGATTTCAGCAGCATTCCTAGCTCATGTGCCGATCTTGGAAATCTGCAGGGCAGCGACTTGGTCGTCAGTGCATACCTTTGCGGAACATTATGTGATTACGCAACTGGCCATGGAGGATGCTGCCGTTGGGAGGGCAGTTCTGAGATCTGCGGAAGGATAATTAGGTAGTTAGTCACCTTCCGACCCCGCCTCCAGGGGGGAGATATGGCTAGGGATTCACCTAATCAGAATGGACATGAGCAAGCACTCAAAGAAGAGGTTACTTACCTCGTAACTGTAGTTCTTCAAGATCTGTTGCCCATGTCCATTCTGAATCCCACCCGCCTCCCCGTGTCGGAAGGAGCCGGCAAGAAGGAACTGAGGGAGTGGAGGGGGCAGCAGGGGTATATGTGCACCGGTATACCGGCACCACTCCAGGGGGCTCTCTGCTGGCCCTATGGATACTGCTAAGGGAAAAAAGCTCTGGAATCCGTGCACACGGCGCGCGTACACCTAATCAGAATGGACATGAGCAACACATCTCGAAGAACTACAGTTACGAGGTACGTAACCTCTTCTTTTGTACTCTGTTTGGGTATGTCTACACTACCCCCCTAGTTCGAACTAGGGTGGTAATGTAGTCATTCGGAGTTGCAAATGAAGCCTGGGATTTGAATTTCCCGGGCTTCATTTGCATGATGCCGGCCGGCGCCATTTTTAAATGCCGGCTAGTTCGGACCCCGTGCCGTGCGGCTACACACGTTCCACGAGGCGTACAGCTAGTTCGGAATGGGAAGCCTAATCCAACCTAGCTAGTCCATGCCGCGTGTAGCCGCGTGTTGCCATTAAAAATGGCAAATGAAGCCCAGGAAATTCAAATCCCCGGCTTCATTTGCAACTCCGGTTGACTACATTACCACCCTAGTTCGAACTAGGAGGGTAGTGTAGACATACCCTTTCCCTGTACCCAAGGGCCAGCCCCACTCTTGACCTTCCACCAGCTCTGCCAGCCCCAGGTCCTGATCTCCAGGCAGCACCTCCTGAGTCCTGCCAGCCTGGCCGGTTTTGTTGCTCCCTGGCTCCTGCTGCTCACCTCTGCAGATGTAACTCAGAATAGTTTCAACAAACTTTACTAGTTGAGGAGCTGGCCTGTCTTCCTTTTCTGCACTGCCTTTCTTATACTGGCATCTATGCCAAGATTAAGAAAGGGAGAGATACCCATTGTAGATTGTATAAGGCAAAACAAACTGAATTTGTAAGAGAAATTACAGGTTTTCAGACGATGCATATAAATACCAAGAAAGCTACAGAGACAAGGTATGAAGATAACCCCAGGTCTTAAAAGTGCATGGGTGAAACTTAAAACACACCACTTATGAATGTGGGCTTTTTAAATTTTGTAAATGTTTCATTTTTCTGCTGGCTCTGAAAAAGCTTATTCCCTTTTAAATGCAATATACATCCATTCAGTTACTCTATGCTTGAGTATTAACACCCAGTTGATCATATTTTCTTTGGATTAAATATAAAATTAAAGGGTTGTGTTGCAGGAGGACTTACTTAAACTTTGTAGGATTGGAAGGGGGAAAAGCTATTTAAAATAGTGGTTGGGAATGTACAGTTTGCTCATTGAAGTGTATAATGACTCATATCTGGCTGTTGTAATAAAGGAAATCCTTTGCTATTGAAATAGCTGGCAATTGCTTTTGGATATTACTTAAACTAAAGGTACAATAAAAGCCACAATTCTGGTGACAACTGCATTTGCCCAGCAGTATTTGTGTACTCCGGAGAGTGTGTCACTTTGGCATTCACAGCCACCAGACCACATGGAATGTCTTCCTCTTTCCTCCCACCAGCTTTTTATTTTGAACACAAAGTGCTATAAAACAAACTTCAAGATTAATCATGTGCAGGTTCTGACCCACTAGTCTCAGGTCTCAGCATCCACTGCTGCACAGAGGCGCTGATCCTGCAATGTCGTCTGTGCAGGTGGGTCTCTGTATTCCCATAGAGCTCCCTTCCCACCAATGGAGCCTGTGCAGTGCTCACTGCAGGAGGAGGCCTTTGGTTCAGAGAAACCATGCTTGTTGGTGAGGAAGCTGTGTTAGTCAAACTGCTTTTAAAGTATAATTTAAACAGGATTTGCCTGGCAAGTGCCCACCCAACCCTCATTTTACAAACGGTGTCAGAACCTATGCTGCCAAGTGGCTCCCATCTGTATGACATCCTCAGGTGTCTCAGGGGACTCGGTTACAACATGGCTGTCTCCCTCACTTGGGTATTTCACAACATAATTTGTAATAGAGGTGGTGCCTTATGGCTAGTCCTCAACTAATTGTGATAAAATGGAAAGAAGCAACCGAGGGGAGTTTACCTTTGTGAGCTACAAAGAGGTTCCTGACTTTACCGATGAAATGAAGCAGGGCTGCTTTCCGAGGGGTTTGGCCATCTCTATTAAATATAAAGCACATCACATAGCTGGGGGAAGGAAGTCTGATGACACTATCCCAGCTTTGTTCTCATGGTAACCATGATGTCATGAGGGTACCATGGTTACCATGATATTCCTTATATTTCAAACATTTTTTAGAAAAAAAGCAGAAGCAGGAGGAAAAAACTTTTAAAAAAGTTGATGAGGTGATATCTTTACCCGGAATAAGAGAGCTGTAAACGGGAAAAAAACCAACCAGCATTCTGAAAGAAAGAACATTTCAGCTAGTAATTACTGTTTACGGTACTGTCCCCGTCAACATACTGTGTGTATCCTTGGGGTTTCCTCTCTCTCGGCTTCTGTCACTTCCAGCAGCTTTGGGATGAGCGCACAGACTCCAAAAGGCTGAAGACCTCGTGGTTGTTTTTGAAACATTAAAAGTTTTAATTTTCATGTGGGATTAGGGTTGCCAACTTTCAAACACCCTTGCCCACCCACTGCCCTGCCCATTGCCTGACGTCCTGCCCCTTCTCTGGGGCCCCTCCCCCCGTCCCTTTCCCCCATAGGTCCACCAACAGGAATTCCAGGCCCCGGGACAGCACAGTCAATGGGCTCCCTGTTCCCCTCCCTCAGACGCAGCCACAAGCCACCCCCCGCTCACTGGTACAAACCCCGAGGGCTACCCCACAATCAGAGGACTCCTTGGTCAGTCGCAGCCACATCCCCCACCTGCCTGGAGGTGCATCCCCCCCATCCTCCTTCATCTTCTGCCCCACCAGCTGCCTCCCGTACAGCTCTGTCCCCTAATGATCCCCAGCCAAGTTCTGCCCCCCAGCAGTCCTGTGCCCAGCTCTGCCCCACTCTCTCCACTCCAAGCCTGGCTCTCCCCTCCCCACACACGTGGTTACAAAGTTGCAGCGATTGCTGCCCCAGCCAGGATGTCTCCTCCCCCTGGCTCTGCTTTCCCAGTGCAGCTGGGGGGTTGCTGTCCCAACTCACCCTCTGGCTGCCCAGACCCACTCCTGCCCCAGCACTGCCCGGCGAGGTGCACCACCAGCCCCGCAGAGCCACTCTGCAGTCCCCTGCAGGCACTGGGACTCGGGAGCATGCACCTAGGAGCCCTACAGTCCGTCCCGGTAACGTAAGAGGGCCCAGCTCTCTCAGCTGCCACTACTGAAGCAGCAGCCAGAGGACCCTGGGCCCTTTTAATCACTCAGGCCCCTGGGCAATTGCCCCCCTTACCTCCTGTCAGTGGGTCTGCTCCCCCACTCTCACTCACTTGCGTTGGGCTGAAGCATGCGGTTAAGAGGTGGGGGGGAGTGAGGGCTCTGGCTAAAGATGTAGGCTCTGGATTGGGCCTGGGTTGAGAGATTTGGGGTGCAGGAGACGGCTGGGGCAGGCAGTTGGGTTTTGGGGAATGTGGACTCTGGGCTTGGGGTGTGGCCTCTGGGATGGGGCCAGAGATGAGGTGTTTGGGATTCAGGAAGGGACTCCAGGCCGGGGCCAAAGTGTGTGGGCTCTGGCTAGGAGTGTGGAGGGGTGAGGTGGGGAATTTGGGGTGCAGGAGAGGACTCCAGGCTGGGACAGAGGGCTGGGGCGTAAGAGGGTTGCAGGGTCCCAGCAGCACTTACCGTGGTTCCCAGGAATTGTCAGCCATGTCTCTGAGGCCCCTAGGTGCATGGGTAGCTAGGGAGGCTTCACATGCTACCCTCACACCTGTAGGCACTGCCCCTGCAGCTTCCATTGGTTGCAGTTCCCAGCCAATGGGAGCTGCAGAGCCAGCACTCAGGTGAAGGCAGAGCTTGGAGCCTTCCCTGACTGTTCCTCTGCCTAGGCTGCAGACCCCTGGCAGCTGCTTCCAGCAGCCACATCGAGTCAGGGTAGGTAGGTGGCCTATCTTAAGTTCCAGGCCCCCTTTGCACCACCAACTGAACTTTTAATGGCGTTGCCAAGGTCCCTTTTCAAAACTGGGTGTTTCAGTCAAAAACTAGACGCCTGGCAACCCTACTGTGGGATAAAAACCTCAATCAGTGCAAAATGAAGCCGTTAAAACTTCTAGTTACCAGAGGAACTCACCTTCAGAGCTGAAAGACATGCAAGATGGCACTTCATTCCAGCCCTGAGGCTGCTTCCCTGATGCAAAAATTCTAGTATGCTGCATTAGCAATATGCTGCTCATGAGAAGTCAAAATGGTGGGTTTTGTTCTTTCATTGATGAGTCAGTGGACTTTATAGCCTTGGCATCTTGTACTTACAGGGACCCAACCCGGATAACAAGGGAGAGTGGGAGAACCCTTGCGTCACTATTGACAGGCATCCCGAGGAGAAGAATGTGCATGATAATAGGTCCAGAAATTAGGGGTAGTGTGTATAGATGTGGTTGGAGAACAAACCAATAAATAATTCACCACCTGCATTTTCAAACATGTTAGTGACTCAATCTTCAGGTGGCCACCTTGAATCTTCGTACAGGAAGTCAGATTTCTGAGAGCAGGTGCTGGGCATTTTTTGAAAATCAGACCCATTTAATGTGTCTCAAGCCAGGTTCTCAGAACTCACGACTACTAAAATCACTAGATGCTTTTGAAGAATTTGGTCAATGAGCCCAAGGTCATTCTCCCCAGTCCTCTTTTTTTTAAGAGGCTGGAAGAGGGATTATTAGGGAGTTGTGGTTTGATAGAAGATTTAAAAGATAATGACATTTAACTGATTCAGAACATTCAAGTTGTGCGCACTGTTACCTGTGTTGGATCTTATCACTTCTATTGTGCTTCCTCCCACTTTTCTCCCTCCTGTTTGTTAATGTCTTGTGATATATTTTGCTTTTAATGAAACTAGAAGATTTACCTGGCGTGCTCAGATCCTTAACTCAAATAAGTGTTGTTTGTCTTCATTTAAATCATTGATCTGGGGTGGGGCAGAGGATAAGGGGTTCAAAATACAGGCTGCCCTGGGGAGAGGGGACAACCCCAGCAGCAGTTTGGGGCTGGGTGAGAAGTACCTGATCATGGCCACTGTTGCTGCAGTGGGCACAACTGGGGAAAGGGTGCATGTCCCTCATGTGGTGGCAGACAGACAAACAGACACACAAACAGACAAACTCTCTGAAATATATAGTACATAGCTGTCCCTTTCTCCATTCTTGCCTCCTTCTGGCCCAGTGGGGTTATAGCTGTCCCGGTCCCCATCCCTGGCCCTTTGCTGCCCCCTATGGTCATTCTGCAGTATAACTGTCCCTCCTGCCAGACCCCACCTTTTTCCATTTGAAGTGAAACAATCAAATTCCAGGAACATCCCATTGTCATGGCACAACCAAACCCTTACCTTGCTTTAAGTTATGATAAGAGGAAGCTACATACCAAGTGATCCTAGCTCTTACCTTTTAGGAGTTCTTGAACAAATGGACACCTAAACATTTCTAAAATATTTAGTAAGATTGTAAACTCCCAGGTGAAGACTCTTTCATCCTATGTATTTTTGCACAACCAGGCCTCAATCTTAACTGAGCAATATAAGCTGGGTATTACAGAATGTGTGCAAATATATATTATCAAACCATAAACCAGCTCTTCCTTCTTTTGTAGATATTATATGGCTGAAAAAAGACTTGGAAAACTCACCAAATCTTCCAAAAATGCAGGCTAAAATGGAAGTTTTATCAGTGACTTCAGTGGGGCAGGATTTCATCCTTGGTGGTTAGAGTGCAATCCTTGAATCCATTTTAGGCACCTAAATGAAGGTTGCCGGAGTAAGGATGTGCTGAACACCCTCACATTCCATTGACTTTTGTTAGATCATCTCTGTTAAAGTGCTTGGGGATTTAGGTGTTGATTCTTGGGCCCAAGTTTGGAAGCATCAGTCTTGCATATTGTTTGCATATTTAGTGCCCTGTAACCATGCAACTGCCTTCTGAGCATCTCCACATGGCCAGAAGTGGTTCCACAGCAACCTACCTGTTCTCTTCTCACCTCCTTAGAGACTTTTATAATCCACATGCAGTCTCTTTTGTGGCTAGCCTCCCCGTCCTCCCTCTCCGCAAGCTGGGACCAGCTTAATAATAGAAACATTTCAAAAATTATTCTCAAAGTCTCACAAATGAAGTCTACCCCCATAAACAAATATTTATACTCAGCGCTGACTCTTCTACCTCATACAGAGCTCTTGTGTTCCAATCTATTCTTCACAGAGCCATTAGATTCATTCCTTTCTATTTGGAGATTTGGCTTCCTTCACCCATCAGCATCTCCCCCTTCTTTGCCTACTCTTGTTTCTTTGGTTGTAGCAGCAGCCGCCTCCTTATTCTTTTTTTCTTCAGCAGCCTCCTCATACAAGGCTATAACTTCCACTTTCTTCATTCATTTTTAGCCAAGTTTTTTGTTTGTTATAAACATCCTTTCACTCAGTCTAGTTTCCTTAAGGAAACATAGTCAGCGGTTTGGATTGTTTGTTTGTTTTACTCAGTATTTGATTTCTTTGACATTATCACTAATCTTCTCAGGGAAAAATCTGTGATACCGAGCCAACTCAATTTTTCATAACAAATTTTCATTCCATAGAATATTGCCCATAGTGCCATAGAACACGATTAATAGTTCTAACATTGCACCTCCAGATTCTTAATGGAGATATGTTTTTGAATATGAATAAGTCTATTTTGAATATGCTTTATGCAAAATGTAGCATATAACCTGTCTTCGAAAAGACTGTAATCTGCTGAATGTATATATTCTATGTGTGCGCATGAGTAATTACTGCACTTAAAGTTAGAAATATGAAGTATAAACCTGTTTATGTATTTAGATATGCTTGTGAATGCCATTAGCCATACTCAAGTAACTTAATGGCCTGATACTCAAGACTATGGTCTTGTTCTTCCTGTGAGTCTGGACTATGGACTATGGTATGCCAAAATATGTGGCCTAGTCACCTGATGCTGGAACCCATTTTGGTTGTGATACTTTTCTTTTGGATTCCTGAACACAAAGGATTCCTGCCTTTGGCAAAATCTATTTATAGACAGGAAACAAAGCAATTGTAGAGCTGGCAGTGGCAAGTCACCAGTCACCAAAACACCTACTGCTTACCAATCAGATGACTGCGGGAAACATCTAAGACTGAACACGAGGTAGGATTGAGGCCAAACTAAGAGGCTGCCAAGCTTGTGAGAAAAAGTAATTGAAATTACTGTTAGGGCAAGAGATTACATACAACAGGTTTCTTAGAATATTAAAGTTTAGCTGGTGTATTTTGTTTTATTTTGCGTAATAACTTACTTTGATCTGTCTGCTATCACTAGAGACCACTTAAATTCTATTTTTTATATTTAACAAAATCTCTTTGGTTTATTATTACACTCGGTGTAATTGGTACCTGGGAGAATGAGAACTACGCATCGCTCTCTTTCATTGATAAAGAGAGTGAACAACTTATGAGCTTGCTGTCTATACAATTTGTATGTAGTGTAAGATGAGTTTATCTATGGTTCTAGCCCCTTCGGGGTTGTGTACCTGGGTGCTGTGTCAAGTCCCTGTGACAGACCCTTCCCAGAACTGAGCTGCTCTCAGTGTCTGTTTTGTTCTGCAGTGGGTTGTGACCCCAACTCAGTACCTTTTCTGGGGGAGACCAGAGGTTCTGGCCCATCAGGGGAGGGTGGTGGGGCACCCCCGTAGTCACGTAGGAGGGATCAGTGGTATGATTAGCCCATCAGGTGACAGTCCCAAGGGATCTCTGTGACCCAACCCATCATGACAGTTTCTTTGGTTCTGCTCACATTACACAGTCTGTCCTCATGTCTTTTGAGTAAGTTAAACTTATTTAAGTCACAAAGACCTGCTAATACTCTAAAAATGCCTTCTTCACTTTTTCTGTGATGACTGGGAATTAGAGTCTTATTTTCGATTTTTGAGCATACATACATCTTGAAATTTTCTCCATTTGTTTCCTGGGTCCACAAGCTCCTTCGTAACCACGAAGTAAATGCTTGTCTACTTAAGACTGTCTCAGTATCAACCTCCTTCTTTTTTAGAGCTTCTTCTGCTGCTGTGTCAGCCCTCTCACTTCCAGGTATTCTGATACATGCTGGAATCTATGCTCTTGCTACACAGATATCTACTTGCATTAGTTCCATAGTCATGTATTATGTCATTGCTGCTTTCCCAAGTTCCTGTTCTGATTGCCATATTGCCTGACAAGGAATCAGATAAAGTTACAGCTGCCACTGGTCACATAGCCAATTTAGCACCAACCTTAGCCTCATTAGTTCAACTATTACAATAGTCACGCAATACAATAGCCTTTTAGATTTCAGATTCTAAGACTGGGAACACAGAAAGGTGTTCCCATTCTATCCGTCCTGTCATCTCTTGATCTGTCTGTATCAGCTTGGCAAAGCTGGTCCCATATTTCATAAATAGAAATGTCATTGGGTGTAATGTGTGGAGTTTTTTCCTTCTTTTTTTTCATATTATTCCAAATCCACAAGTGGGGTAATAACTGTCTATCTGTCATTATTTCCCATGATTAAAATTGAGAGAACTGATTTTTTTCCTTTACCCACTTTTTGACCCTGATAGTATAAGGAAGTCTGTTGCAATCCTTATTTTTTTTGTCCACTAAGCTCCCAACAATCCTCATAAATCTGTTGTGTACTTCAGTATTCATGATTCACTTTTACCTTTGCCCAAAAGATTAGATTTAATAGTTTAATAGGTGCTCCTTCAATCACAAGTTGCAGGGTACAAATTTGTGTTATCTTTGCACCACATGTCAGTTGCAGAGCTTGGGTCTGGAGCCGTTCCAGGTTTCTAAGAATTGTTTTTGAACCAAAGATGTGGCATCCATAGTTTAAAATTGGTCTAATCAATTACCTATATGTCATTGTTAATATCTTTTTATTGGCACCTCATTTGTTTCTAGTTATATTTACAGGTAAGTTCATCTTACTTGTACACTTACGTATGACAATATGTATGTGACCTGTCCAAGTTAACTTATTATCAAACATGATTCCTGGGAACATAAACTTTTGAACCGATTTTTTTTACCATCAAGAAATAAATGTCAGTCTTCCCTGATAAAAACATTCCCTTAGTTTTTGCAAGTAAAAATTTAAAGCCCCAATCATTCAGTTCCTTGGAAACTCTTGAGAATGCCTCATTTATCTTTTCCTTGGCTACTTTAAGTCTTTTATACTTAGTCCATATAGCATAGTCATCTGCAAAAAGGGAATTACCTATTCCTGTCTGCACACTTTCTGGAAGAATTTCATTTATCGTCATAGAAATCAGCGTAGGGCTAATAATACTCCTTTGTGGTATATTCCATTTATAAGTTACAGGTTTTTTATAAAGTTGTTTCCATTTTGATTTGAATGGTTTTGTCACTTAAAAAGGCCCTTATTGTCCAAAACATTCTCTCTTTTATTTCAATTTTGGCTAGTTTATATAGGATGCCTTCCTTCCATAGCATGCCATATGTTTTTTTAATATCCAGGCATTATCATAAAACTCTTAGTCCTTATGCTTTTTTGGTCCTCCATTTCTAGTCTCACCACTTTGTGTCTCTATTATTACATCATTTCCCCCAAATATTCCAGTAGTATTACATTTTTTTTCAAGAAGTGTGATTTCCCCCACATTTGGTGTGAAGGTAATAGGCCTTATAAGCATTATGTCTTATAAATATCTTGGTTGGTTTTCTAATTGCTATCTCCACTGGTTGTTTCCTATCTATGGGCAGCAGTCCTTTTCCCCATATATAGAAGTAAGCTCCTGTAACACTAACATTTTTGTTTAAATTAGTAAATTTTGTCCAGCCATTTAAATCTACAGTTTTCCTCAATAAACCCTTTTCACCCTCATAAAACGCTTTCATTTAGGGATGTTAGATATTGGGTAATTGAATAGTCATGTTACTACACAAAAACTTAGTGGTTACATGACTATTCAATAGTCCCTGGGGGCAGGACTGGCAGCCAGTGCACTCTGGCCCCACTCCTTGGGAGCCCCCTGCTATACCACGCTGCTGGCTCTATATCAGAGGTGGCAGTGCAGGGTGCCTGATGGGAGTTGGTCTGCAAGGGGAGCCAGTTAAAAAACAGCTCCCAGTGCAGACCAGCTTCCTGCTGCCCCATGCTGCTGCCTCTGATACAGAGGCAGTAGCGTGGAGTGGCAGCAGCACCTCTCTGAAGGGGGTCTGAGCTCCCCATGGCCAGAGGCTCCTCCATTTCCCAAGGACAGGGGCTGCTTCCCGTCCCCACCCTGGCGGGCAGCAGCACTGCAGCTGGTGCTGGGGGGAACCAGCTTTAATTCAGTTCCCCACAGCTCCTGCTTCTCCCGTTGCTGCCTCTGATATCAGAGGCAGCAAGGGGGGGGGGGGGGAGAAATGTGTGTACTTGACAAGATTAACCGATAAGTCTAGGCTTATTGATTCATCGTATAGTCAACTACACATTGACATCCTTACTTTGATTTGATTAATATCACTCCTGAACTTTTGGAATTCTTTTGCCTACATACCCTAAGTTGGAGATCTCAGTTTCATTGTTTATGATAAGACCAGACATACACTTACTTTTACTTTGAATTCTATTCTTTCTTTGAATTTGCTTATATATTTCTGCAAGCTTTGAACCTTTGTTAAATTTCTCCTACTTTCTCTTACTGTCTCTTTGATAACCCTTTCTCTCACCATCTTACTTACATCTTACCCCATTTTTGTTTTCCTTTCTACACTTCAAATCCTGAAAGAGCTAGTCTTTTTTTTTGTCTTGATCTGAGACCATTCCTCATCCTCTACTGCTTCTTCTTCATAGCCCATGGCAACTTTCTCTTCCCCCTTCCCTGTCTCCTTTGTTAATTTCAAGGTTCAGGTGGGGGCTGGGGACAATGACAGTCCTCCACCCAGCCTGCTCCTTCAGCCCAACCTGAGGTAGGCAACCTCATTATCTTCAGATAGGGTATGTCTACACTAGAAAGTTAGTTCGAACTAACGGATGTTAGTTCGAACTAACTTTCCTAGGCGCTACACTAGCGCTCTGTTAGTTCGAACTTAATTCGAACTAACGGAGCGCTTAGTTCGAACTAGGTAAACCTCATTTTACGAGGACTAACGCCTAGTTCGAACTAGCTAGTTCGAACTAAGGGCTGTGTAGCCCTTTAGTTCGAACTAGTGGGAGGCTAAGGCTTCCCAGGTTTCCCTGGTGGCCACTCTGGCCAACACCAGGGAAACTCTATTGCCCCCCTCCCGGCCCCGGAGCCCTTAAAGGGCCACGGGCTGGCTACTCACTTTGTGCCAGTTGCAAGGCTGCAAGCACCCGTGCCTGCACAGCCTGCACCTGCCACAGGATGAGCCAGCCATCCAAGGGTTCCCAGCCCTCCACTGCTCCCCACGACCAGCCTGGGGCTCCCGGGAGCCTGCCCGGGGGCGCAAAAGGCGGGCGCCCGCCTGGTCAAGTGCGGAGATCGTGGACCTCATCGAGGTTTGGGGGGAAGCCTCCAATGTCCACGATCTCCGCACTAGCCACCGGAATGCGGCCATCTATGGACGCATGGCTGCCAGTCTGGCCGCCAGGGGCCACCAGCGCAGCCGGGAGCAGGTGCGCTGCAAAATTAAGGACTTGCGGCAGTCCTACTCCCGGGCCTGCCTGCCAGGGGCTGACCCGGAGGCCTGCCCCCACTTCCATGCCCTGGACCGCATCCTGGGGCCTCATGCCGTCCCTGCCCCCCGGGACGTGATTGACCCCGGGGCAGAGGGACCGCTCCTGGAGACGGAGGAGGAGGAGGAGGGCTCTGAGAGCCAGGAGCCTGCTGCCAGCCTTCCCAGGACCCGGGACCCCCGAGGCACCCCACAGAGCCGCTTGCCTGCATCATCAGAGGCCGGGGAGGCGTCCACCTGTGAGTACCCTCGTGTTCCCCTTATGTGTATGGGGGGCTGGGGCGAGAGGGAGCCCCGGGACCGTGCGCCTGGGCCTTGCCCACCACGGAGCAGCAGCTGGGGATCCTGCAGGGGCCCTGGCCTTGCAGAGGGGAGCTGGGTTTCACACACCTGGGCCCCTGGGGTCATTGACCGCTGGTCTTCTTGCACCACAGCTGCAGCACCGGGGCCTGCAGGGCGCACCACACCGCCTGCAGCAGCCGCCCGCGCCCGGGCAAGCAGGACAGCCAGGAACCAGGAGGACTACCAGAGGCGGCATCTCCAGTTCCTGGACCGACAGCTCCGTCTCCAGGACCACTGGGTCCAGGAGGACCTCAGGCTGCGCCAGAGGAGTCTGGAGGCCCTGGAGGAGCAGGGCCGTGCCCTGCGAGGCCACCTCCAGAGCCTGCTGGACCGCTTTCCATTTCCTCCTCCCCCTGCTCCCCCTCTTGTTCCCCCTCTTGCTCCCCCTGCTCCCCCTGCTCCTCCTGCTTCCGCTCCTGCTTCCGCTCCTGCTTCCTCCACACCCCCTGTCCTCTCTGCCCCCCCCTCCACAACCATTCCCCACCGACGCCCCCGGACCCGCAGTGTGGCGAGACGGGAGAGGCAGCCGGACTCCCACCCCTGAGCTTTCCTTTCCCTTCCTCCCTTCCCTCCCCTCCCCTTCCAGCTCCCTCGTCCCAGGTTTCCCCCTCCCTTCTCCCACCTTCATTCCTCCCTCCCCCACCCCAGTTCTCTGAAATAAACAGACGTTTTTGTTTGAAAAACAGGTGTCTTTATTGTACAGTAGATAGGGAGGGGAAAGGGGAAGGGGGGGGTAGGGTGGAAGAAGGCCCCGGTGGGGCATGCAGGGAGAGGTCAGTCCTCCTCCTCCTCCACCTGGAAGCTCTCCCGCAGGGCTTCCCGGATCCGGATGGCCCCCCGCTGGGCTTCCCGGACGGCGGCGGTGCGGGGCTGACCGTAGTGTCCAGCCATGCGGTCAGCCTCAGCCATCCAGGCTGGCAAGAAAGCCTCCCCCTTCCGCTCACACAAATTGTGGAGCACACAACATGCCGCCACCACGGGAGGGATGTTGTGCTCGGCCAGGTCCAGACGGGTGAGGAGGCATCGAAAGCGGGCTTTCAGTCGCCCGAAGGCCCCCTCCACCACGATGCGGGCCCTGCTCAGCCTGTTATTGAAGGCCTGGCGGGAGGGATTGAGGTGCCCCGTGTAGGGCTTCATGAGCCACGGCTGCAGTGGGTAGGCGGCATCCCCCACCAGGCAGACGGGCATGTCCACGTCCCCGACCCTGATGTGGCAGTCGGGGAAGAAGGTCCCGTCCTGCAGCCGCTGGCACACGGAGGAGTTGCGGTACACCCGGGCGTCGTGTGCTTTGCCGGACCAGCCCACATTTATGTCCGTGAACTGTCCCCGGTGGTCACACACGGCCTGCAGGATGACGGAGAAGTACCCCTTGCGGTTCACGTACCGGGACACCTGGTGTTCCGGGGCACGGATGGGGATGTGCGTCCCGTCGATGGCCCCCCCGCAGTTGGGGAAGCCGAGGGCGCCGAATCCCCGGATGACGGCGTCCGGGTCGGCGAGGCGGACCACCCTGCGGAGCAGCACCCGGTTGATGGCCTTGACCACCTGCGGAGAGAGACACAGCAAAGCGTCAATCAGTGGGGCGCCCGGGTGGCTGGGAGCGTGCGTGTCCTGGCAGTGCCCCGCGCCCCACTCCCGGAAGCAACCCCCCTGGCGGCGTGTACTACGGCCGGGACAGCCCGACCTCTCCGGTGCGGGGCGCTTTCGCCTCCTCCCGCCCCCCCCTTTGTCCCTGGGGCGGCCCATCCCCTCCTCGCAGCCCCCCTCCCCCCCGGCTCGGTGGCCGACGAGTGCCGTACCTGCATGAGCACTGCTCCGACAGTGGATCTCCCCACGCCGAACTGGTTCCCGACGGATCGGTAGCTGTCCGGCGTGGAGAGCTTCCAGAGGGCGATGGCCACCCGCTTCTGGAGGGGGATGGCGGGCCTCATGCGAGTGTCCCTTCTTTGCAGGGCAGGGGTGAGCCACTCGCAGAGCTCCAGGAAGGTGTCCCTCCTCATCCTAAAGTTCTGGGTCCACTGTCGGTCGTCCCAGCGCTCCAGGACGATGCGGTCCCACCAGTCGCTGCTGGTGTCCAGACGCCAGATGCGGCGGGGCACGCCGGTGCCGGGGCGCCGCCGCGGCTCCTCCACGGCCCCCAGGGCGGCCAGGCGGAGAGGCAGGGGGCTGACGTTCCCCAGGTGGTGCCAGGCAGCCTCGAGCCATTGGTGGCAGGCTTGCAGCAGCAAGTCCAGAACGTGCACCAGAAGGTGCAGGGCGAGCCGTGGCTCCATGTTGCCACCTGCGGCGGTCCCCCCCGAAGGGAAGCACCGACACAGACGGGCACAGAGACCGACGCTTTGCTGTCCCTCGGCGAGGTTGGCAAGCAAGCAGGAAAAGCTGAGAACCGGCTGTCCACGGGGGTCCCTTTAAGCACGAGCCTCAGATAGCCTCAGACAGCAGCCACACAAAGCAACTGCTGACCTGATGCCCTGCCAGAACCGGTTTCAGCTGCCCTTAAATGCCCCCCTGCATCCAATCAGTGTGGACGCGCTAGTTCGAACTAGCAAAACGCTAGTTCGAACTAGTTTTTAGTTCTAGATGCGCTAGTTCGAACTAGCTTAGTTCGAATTAACTAATTCGAACTAAGTTAGTTCGAACTAGTGCTGTAGTGTAGACGTACCCATAGACACTAGCATTCAGCCCCAATAAAACCTCAGGCCAGTCTATACTTTCCCCTGTTCTGCTGGAGAAGGCAGCATCTGGATTGCCCTCCTTCAGAAAGCTCCTCCCAACTGGCTAGAAGAGAGGGGACTCCTGCCTCCCACACTACAGTACAGGGCTCCTGAGCCTGGGCTCTTAAAGAGACAGTGTTCTGGATTTTTCCCATTCAGCTATTAATTCCCCGGGACTGCTTCCTCTCTTCTGGCTTTGGCCATTTCCGGTTCCTTTGTTCATTCCAGGGTTCCTGGAATGGAATCTTCTGACCCCCTTTAGGCTTAAAGGGCTTCTGTGTTCCATTACATGCCCCAGATTTTAAAAACAAATCGCCAAAGTATATACGACTTGGCAAAAAAAAATTATTCATTTGCCAACTTTCTCCATACAAACAAATTTGTTGTTTGACAGTAATGATGAACATTTTAGAGAGGAGGTCGAGAGGGTCAAAATCAGTTATAATGGAAAGGCTGTCACTATGGAAAAGACCTCTGTATTATAAACAATGTCCACGCCAGCAAATAGCTGGAGGTCTTTCTAACAAATGCTTCCTTTGTAGAGAAGTAATCAGACGCCCTTCCGCATTGCTTACTGTGCCCCAGCTGATTTTTCACATCTGTTGTGCTCTTGCAAATATTAGTAAGCAACCATTTTGAAATGTGTGTTGCTGTGAGGCAGATTCCATAGACACTTCATACAGCTGAGCCTGAAAAAAACCTGGCTTCAGATGCTTTCCTGGCTATCACCATCCAATATTCATGTACATTAGTCTTCTCTTCCTTGCTCAGGATGTTTGCCGAGAAACCTTGGCCGCAAGGAATCTCAACGGTCAGGCCCGTCCCCACACCCGCATTTATCATCGGGTTGTTAATAGCTTACTCTAAAGATATGAAGACGGACCAGAATGGTAAACTGAACGGATTTTATTAACAAGGAGAATAGAATAGACAAGGTATAACAGGTAAGTACAAACTATATACATACAGAGATAAGGACCCCACTGTTACAGGAAGAATAAGGAAACAAAATACACTGAACTGTGACACAAGATAGACCCCAGGACAGAAAGGTGGCTAGATGGAGAGCCACCAGAACTGTAGCAAATCCTGCAGCTTTCTCCCTCGCTCTTGCGACACAAGTCCAGATGATCAGGGGAGGCCAGTCCAGCAAGCAGGAACAACAGCAGCTGGAATGGTGGCGCTATCTGATCACCGTAGGTGGTGACAGGCCTCTGTTATTTTACCCTCCTCTTCATCGTCGTAGCGGTAAGTATGAGGATGACAATAAGGTATGGTGGCTAGCCACACACTCCTTGCCTGCAAGTGAGCCTTTCCCACCCAGCTACCCCAAGCATGAGACCGGCGTACCCACTCTGAGAGACTGCAACAACACTCTGACTCTCAGGTGGGCTGCCCTAGGCTACGCCCTATATAGCCTGCAGTTGTTGGGCAGACTTCGATGTATCCATACAGCCCCTGCCCATGTGATCTCAGACACTGGGCAGATTATACCAAGGTGACTACCAGGGTTTCCCGCTACCATGTGGAAGCGCAGGAAAAGGAGGGGGGAAGAAGGAACACCAATATGGATTCCAGTTGTTGTTTTGCAACCCAAAATGGCGTCTGTGGCTAAAATGCCAGCTGCTATCTTACAAGGGGGCAGGGGAAGAATGAATATCAAAACCACTCCTGGAACCGGAATTCAAGTACCTTTCTGGGCAAGAGGCATCATGTTCATTTGGTCTATAAATCCCAATACAGCAATATTTTTATAAAAATCAGATCACTTCTGTAAAAGCCAGAATTGTACAAAAGCATGGATTCCAAGGTGCAATAGCCACTCATTTTGCTAAAGGGCCTCTCCTGTGATGTTACTCAAGTGGTCTACATGGCTTAGACAGATAGAACTCAGTAGGGTTACCATATTTAAACTTTCAAAAAAGAGGACACTCCTGAGAGGGAGTGTGTCTGTATCAGTATCTACCAACTCATGTTGTATTAATGTGTTATAACACATTAATTCAGTACTATGGCTCACTTAGGGTGTGTCTACACTGCACCCTTACCTTGAAATAAGCTAAGCAATTTGTGCAGTGCAGCTTCCACTATAGTGGTACAGAACCAAGTATATGGACAACAAAGGTTCCAATGGGATCCATTTCTGGTAAGTAGAAAGCCAATATTGGTGTGCCAATCTGATTAGGGCTGCAGGGTAAACATAATGCCCTGAGCTTATTTCCAATAGCTATTTTCCCTATGGAATAGAATTCTCTCAGATTGGACAGTGTCTTGGTATCTGCCTAAATACCTTTTGGTCTAGAGAAAGATGATCAAGTTTTGCTCTGGAATCAGAGGGATTGCAGAGAGAGTAAGCCAGCGTGTAATTTAGTTGATTGTATACATAAATGTTGTTGTGGCAGGGTGACACAAATATATAGTAGATAAAAGATTCCAAATATATTTGAGAGAGACTGTGTGTCTGTCATCTGTCTGTCTGTCTGTGAATCTGTTTGTTCAAGAACTCATTCCAAATTGTAAGAGCTAAGACCACCAAATTTGGGATGCAGCTTCCTCTTATCATATCTTAAAGTAAGATTATGGTTTGTTTGTGTCTGGGCAATGGGATGTGCCTGGAATACAATTGATTCTCATAACATGGAAAGGGAAGAGTTTGCTAGCATCAACATTTATGCTCTAAAATGACCACAGAGGGCAGCCAGGCGCTAGTAATGAGGACCGGGACAAATAGGCAGGGGTGGAGAAAGGGACAGCTATCTACTATATATTTTAGAGAGTGAGATTCTGTCTGTTGGTCTGCGTGTCTGAGCCCCAGCTTGGGGATATGCACCCCTCTCCCAGCCGTGCCCGCTGCAGTTGCAGCAGCCATAGAAACGCGCTACTCACCTGGACCCGAGCTGCTTTGGTGAGAAAGGGCTGCTGTTGTCTTCCCTCCCTGGGGCAATGTGCCTACTGAACTCCTTAGCCCCAACTTCTCCCCAGAACAATGATTTCAATGAATAAAAACAGAAATTATTTCACTGAAGGACCCAAGCAACACTGTGTAAATCACTTAGCTTACACTAAAGCATATAAGGGTATGTCTACACTACCCTCCTAGTTCGAACTAGGAGGGTAATGTAGGCATACCGCACTTGCAAATGAAGCCCGGAGGAGTAACGGTAGTTCGAACTAGGAAGCCTAGTTCGAACTACCTAGTTCGTGCCCCGTGTAGCCGCGCTGCACGGGGTTCGAACCAGCGGGGTTTTAAAAATGGCGGCTCCCCGCTTATGCAAATGAAGCCCGGGAAATTCAAATCCCGGGCTTCATTTGCAAGTGCGGTATGCCTGCATTACCCCGCTAGTTCGAACTAGCGGGGTAGTGTAGACATACCCTAATTGATCAAGAAACTGAAGACCTACATGTTGCACACTGTAAAAAGAGATGGGCATAAGTTCTACAGCCTATTTCAGTCTGACACCTGTCTTAGATTTTTACCTTTGCATTCTATTAGTTGATATTCTTTCATAGTCTCATGGTCTCTCTTTGAACTGCCAATGGCAGGAGAGCCTTTTCTTTGTGACCATTGTCTCTAATTCCAGTTTTCTAAAACATGCTCTAAATCTATACTGACTTCTGATTTATAGAGGCTTATGAATTCATGTTCTGCTTCTTTACAAAATAATAACAATAGGCCATAAAAGAGTAAGAGGGGATACAAAAGATAACAATTGCTTACCTTTGCCATCGCCCAGTCAAATGTTTCCTAATGCAGTTGTATCATTTCTCCACTACCGGACCACATATGCAGTGGTACAATTCTCAGAATGTATGGTGACTGATCACTTTCTCACTGTGCTTGTCAAAGAATATATGGATGCCTTGCTCATTCTGCAAGGCACAGTTCTTCATTTCCTCCGTCATAACATATACCAGTATCTTTACCCCTCAGTTATTATTAAAGATTATACACAAGGTCCTTGGCACAAATACCCATAACATACCATGACTTACTTTAGGTTAAGAATGTAAGTACAGAAGTCAAGGTCAGGAGCATAACTCAAACCAACCAATGTGAGTTATCTGCTGTTAAAACAGGTTTTTGGTTTTTTTCATGAACAAAATGTTACATTAAGTAAAGTTTATACTCAGTGTATTGCAAGAAGAATAACAGATTTGTATGATACCATGATCCGAATGATAGATTGATAGTATTCCTGTACTTATTTCTTGGATATTATATCATAGATAAATACAGTGCTCTCAGTACAGGGCTTTGAAATTCATAAGGTCTACAGTGCAATTAAAAGTATAGATGCAGGCTGGAAAGTCACTTGAACTGAAATAAGAGGGCAAACTTTTTCCTCCAGAAAAAAAACAAATTGGTTACGTGTGGCCAATAAAATACTCAGGAAGAGCACAGCAAACATTTCATGGGATAATTTTTCTCTGGTAGACCTACAGTGTTTTGCTGTAAACTACTTTACTGACACCCTGGTTTGAAATTCTTCTCTTGTTTACAAAACTACTATCTATATGCACTGCACAATATGTAGCTTAAATCCTGCAAGCTTTATTATATGTTATAAAACACTGAGTCAAATTCAGTAACTTTGAGTTGTGTTGGCAAGTTAATCAGTATAGAATTTAACCTGACATTTGTGCTTTATCCTCATTTAATAAATAAAGGCTCTATACGACTATAGCCTTACTAATAAGACTTACTAAATAAAATAAAATGGGGAATTTGATGTCATGGACTGAGGGAACAAGAATTCAAAGGCAAGATTAAGATTTATATATGTAAATAAGAATACCATCCGCAGTGACTCTGGATACAAGTTACGAGGCTATTAATCTTCATGCTTCAGGGAACAAACTGATAACCAGATGGGGTCAGGCATAAAGTCTTTCACAACTGAGGACTTTATGGGACTTTAGGGGAGTTGCACAGAGAGTTGTTTTTATTTCATTTGTTGCTTTCCTTTGAAGTGCCCTGTATATGCCACAGCTGGATACTGCATTAGGGATTAGGTGGACCATTGGTCTATTCCAGTGTGCTATTCCCTTTCCACATTTCCCTTCCGATATAAAATCATGCAGACAAAACAAAGCAGAAAACAAGTGTATGGGTTATTAATGTCAGTGTTGCACTTTAGATGGGCCAAATCACAATTTGCATATCTTTTTCCGGAAGAACTGTGTAGTCTAGACACAGCCTTAGTGATGACACTTGACTGGGATGCTGGAAATTCGGCTTGAGCTCCCTGTAGTGCCTTAGCATTTTTTATGTTACCTTAAGTAAGTCATTTAATGTCTGTCTCATTTCTGCAGCTATGGAAAGGTGATGATACTTTTCCTCACGAGGGTGTTATGTGGAGATATACATTCATATGTGTGAAGTGTGCAGTTACTGCACTGATGGTTTCTCAGGATACGTCTACACTACAAAGTTAATTCGAACTAACAGCCGTTAGTTCGAATTAACTTTCATAGACGCTACACTAGGAAACTGCTAGTTCAAACTTAATTCGAACTAGCGGTGCGCTTAATTCGAACTAGGTAAACCTCATTCTACGAGGACTAACGCCTAGTTTGAATTAACTAGTTCGAATTAAGGGCTGTGTAGCCACTTAATTCGAACTAGTGGGAGGCTAGCCCTCCCCAACTTGCCCAGGTGGCCACTCTGGGCACCACCAGGGAAACTCGTCTGCCCCCCTCCCAGCCCCGGAGCCCTTAAAGGGGCACGGTCTGGCTACGGTGCCCATGCCAGGTGCAAGCCTGCCAGCACCCAGCTAGCAGATCCTGCACCTGGCATGGCATGAACCAGCCACCCGCAGCCACCCAGCCCTCCGCCTCTTCCCGGGACCAGGCTGGCGGCTCCCGGGAGCCTGCCCAGGTCCGCAGGAAGCGGGTGCCCACCTGGTCTAGTGCAGACATCGTGGACCTCATCCACGACCTCCACACTAGGCACAGGAAAGTGGCCATCTAGGGCAGGATAGCTGCCAGCCTGGCCACCCAGGAGCAGGTTTGCATGAAAATCAGGGTGGTCCAGTGAGACCCTCGACCCTGAGCCCCGAGCTTAGAATGGCCGTACTGGGTCAGACCAAAGGTCCATCTAGTCCAGTAGCCTGTCTGCCGACAGCGGCCAACACTAGGGACCCTGGAGGGGATGGACCGAAGACAACGACCAAGCCATTTGTCTCGTGCCATCCATCTGCAGCCTTCCACAAACAGAAACCAGGGACACCATTTCTACCCCCTGGCTAATAGCACTCCATGGACCCAACCTCCATGAATTTATCTAACTTCTCTATAAACTCTGTTCTAGTTCTAGCCTTCACAGCCTCCTGCACAAGGAGTTCCACAGGTTGACTATTTGCTTTGTGAAAAAGAACTTTCTGTTATTAGTTTGAAGCCTGCTACCCATTCATTTCATTTGGTGTCCTCTAGTCCTTCTTTATGGGAACTAATGAAGAACTTTTCTTTATGCACCCTCTCCTCACCACTCGTGCTTTTATAGACCTCTGTCATATCCCCCCTCAGTCTCCTCTTTTCTAAGCTGAAAAGTCCCAGTCTCTTTAGCCTTCATATGGGACCTGTTCCAAACCCCTGATCATTTTAGTTGCCCTCCCCTCTCCCACCTTCTCTCTTCCCCTCTCCCACCTCCTTTTCCCAGTCTCCCCGAGTTTTGTTCAATAAAGAGAGTTTCTATTTTTGAACACACGTGTCCTTTATTTTGTACATCAGGAAGGGAGGGCTAGGAAGGGGTAAGTGGAAGGAGGTGAGGGAGGAATGGGGTACGAGCCCCCAATGGGGAGGACTGGGGTGGCTCTGCGGGCTCCTTGGGATGGAAGCTCTCCTGTAGCCCCTCGATTGACCCAGCCCCCCGGATGGCAGCCTGCGGCAAGTGCAGCCGGTCTGATGGCCGAGTGCTGTGATGTGCCGAGTGTGGGCACTCAGGGCACTCCAAGCCAGAACTGCTTTGCAAGTGGGGAACCCCTGAGAACTGTCTGTCCGGGGTGGGGGTCGGGTCCCTTTAAGCACAGCCCTTGGCTAGCCTGAGACAGCAGCTCCACGCTCTAAGTCCTCATCTGATGCCCTGCCGGCACTGCTTCCGGCCATCCTTAACCTCGGTTCAGGGTCCACTCAATGTGGACATGCTAGTTCGAATTAGCAAAATGCTAATTCGAACTAGTTTTTAAAGTCTGGATGCGCTAATTCGAATTAGCTTAGTTCGAATTAACTTATTCGAATGAAGTTAGTTCGAATTAGCGCTGTAGTGTAGACATACCCCCATTACTTAGTGCTCTGTCTGTGTGCCGCAGTCCAAATGCAAAGTTGCCAGCTCTTATGATTTTACCACAGGGATTCTGGGGCTAAGCAGGGGTAGCTCATTTTGAAGTTGACTAGAGCTGTGTCCACTTATACCAGGGGTGAATTTGAAACTAAGGATCTGTCTACTCAGCTCAGAAACCCCTGGAGCTTCAAGTCTCAGGTACATCTACACTGAAGTGAAAGACGTGGGGCCCAGCCATGGCTGGCTTGGTCAGCTGGCAGGGACTAAGGCTGCGAGGCTGAAAGTTGCTGTGTGGATGTCTGGGCACAGGCTGGAGCCCAAGTTCTGAGATCCTTCCCACACATGGCGCCCCCGATCTGGGTCTTCATCTCAGTTGCCAGCATCTACACTGCAGTTCAACAGCCCCTTCTCCGAGTCCTAGTCAACTGACTCAGGCCAGGTGTGGGTTTGAAAGTACTGCTTGGATGTATGCTCAGAAGCCCAGGCTCTGAGACCCGCCCTGTTCACGGGATTTCAGAGCCTCAGCTGTAGCACAAGCCTCCACATCAGCGCTGCTATTTTTAGCCCATTGTGCAAGCCTCACAAGCCCAACCCAGTTGACCCAGACTCTGAGACTCACTGCTGCAGGGCTTTTTTTTTTTTTGGCTATGTAGATTCATCTACAGAGCTGTGAAGACCTGTGGCTGGCCCAGGTCAACTGACTCAGGCTGGGGGCTGTAGAATTGCTGTGTAGATGCTGGGGCTTGGACTGGAGCCCAATCCTGGGGATCCTACAAAAAGGGATGATCCCAAAGCCTAGACTCCTCTCTGAGCCTGAAAAGCTACAGAGCAAGTTTTAGCGGCGCAACCTGGGCCCGGAGAGCTTGAGTCGTTTGACTCAGACCAGCTGCCGCCATGCTTTGGGTCTTTGATTCCATTATAGGCATACCGTAGGTTTGATTCTTTCTTGTCATGCACCTCAGATAGTCAGTTGTAGCTGGGTGGGTTCCAATGATGGTTGGGGAGATATAGCTGCTGGGAAGCAGATGGGTAAAGAAGATTGTGTAGAAATGATAACCGGGGAAGGAATCTTTAGAAAACAAACCAAAAAGGAAAAAACAGTCTAAGAAGAAAGCCCTCTGAATGCAATAGTGAAGCAGGAGTCAATTTGTATTTTAAAGTAGCTCTGCTAAGGCTGACAAGTTTGCAATGTGTTTTGTGCTCCTAGCTGTAATTTCAGTGCAGTAAGTCTTTGCTCCCTTATGAAGTGCAGGAACCAATTTATATTTATTGACACAAATATCTCTGAAAGCAAGAGGGCAACAAAAGGACAACTTATAGTTTCTGTGTAATATTGCTCTGCAATCAACAACCTAATCTCTCTTATTGACTCAGAGCAGTCACTCTTGTCACTAATGTATTACATGCACACACACAAATAACACAAGGGATGCACTTCACTGCATTATTACTCACTTCCTACTTCTAACTTAAGGATGTGTTAGTAGGAGTGTTATACAAACTGTTGACATAGCATTCACAAGAAGAAATACAGTACAATGCATTGTAGGAGTATGAAGCAATACATTTCTTCTCTGTGGGCTGGAAAAAGTATTTTTTTAAATATTCTCATTACACAGACTATGCCATTGTTAGCTCAGTTGTCTTCAGTTACAAGTGTTCCCAACACCCACCTACCCCTATTATATGGTTTCTGTCATGGGTGGACAGGGAATCAGAACTCCTGGATTCTATTCCCAGTTCTGACAATTATTTGCTGACTGTCCTTGGACAAGTGAAAGATTAACCTTTGTGTGCCTCAGTTTCCTCATTTGTAAATTAAGATAACAATATTTAACTCTGGTTTGCTTATTTATTCTTAGGACTCAGTCTCACTCTCTAATACTTGGTAATAGAGCTTGTCAAACATTGGAATTTGCATCCCATATGAAATTCCAATACTTAAAATTCTGTTTTCCTCTAAAGTCAGGGTGACAAGTCAAAATTTTGATATTTTTGTAGAATGGAAAGTTCCAATAAATGTTGGCTTCAAAATAGCAAAACAAAACATGGCTACATTCTTTAATCAAAAGATTTTGGGTTTGCTCAGTTTGGTATTAATTCATGTGTGTCAGTGCTTTGTGGGACCTGTGCTACATTTAGGTACTACAACTGGAATACATTTCCCATGATGCACCCTGATCAAGACCCCCACAATGTGTCATGTTGGTTCAACTAGCAACAAAACCATTGTGAGTTCTGGGAGATGTAGGCCAGCCAGAGAGCCCACGCCACAGAGGAGAATGGGTGCATGAGGCTCACAAGATAAAACTTCCATGAGGAACTGTGGAAGCTCAAGAGAACTAATTAATGTTGAAGTGACTTGATGTGACAAAATACTTAGATTTGGTTCAACAAACTGAAATGTTTTGGTTTGGGTTGACCCAAAACAAAATATTCGGTTTTGATTTTCCAATGGACAATTGAAACATTTTGGTAAAATCAAAACATTTTGAGGGAACTTTTAATTTTGTGGAAACTGCATTTTGCATTGATAACATATTTTAATGGAAAATTCCTGGCAACAGTAATCAAATAGCTTCACCATGTAGCAATGAAAATGATTTAACTCCATATGCAACAGCAAATTTTCCAGACTACTTCATGATCACATGCTACTGTATCAAAGAGCAGGAGGAATGGTCAGATTACACGGCATCAGAGGATCAGAGTAGTTACTAATAAAATCAAAGACCCCAGAGAATGGGAGGCAGAATAAAGTAAAAAAATACAAAATGTAAAAGTGATTTATTAAAAGAAATACAGAGCTATAGGGATGAAATGGTCATTTCTCAGGAGTGGAAGTAAGATTAAAACATAGGCCCAAAAGTTTGGGGTTCTATCATTAACTGTCCTGAACATTCAGCACCCAAATCACATGGATTCCAGCAATTGGAATCTGGCATAGAATCCTGAACCTTCAGCTCTAAACCGTGAGCTTTTCCCCTTGGAATAAAAGGAATAACTGGCAGCAATAGTAGGCTGTTTTCCTTTATATGAACTATCCATGAGTGGAGGACATACTGCATTTAGTCAACATGTAGCCAGGTCACTCAATTCTGTGGTGAGTTACTTCCCTGAACAGCTACTCCAGCAGAAAGGTCTGAATGGCCTTTCCTGGATAACCTTGGCCAAGTCATGTGCACATAGATTTCCAAGGACCTCCCCGCCCCTTCACTTCTCAAAGCATTTGGCAGCTGTTTTTGGCAGAGAACAAGACAACATTTCAAAGCAGAATGTGTGTTGTATTAGTTTACGTACAGTACTCTGTTTAGCTTCTAGATGCTCCAGTGTACTTCCTAAGATCCAGTGAGTTGTATTATTTGGTAAAGGAAGGGAGATAAAGGTGAGACTTGAGCAATTTCAAGAAGGCCTGTAATTCTTTATAACATGATATTGGGTGACCATGCTGTCTGGATGCTTGATCCTCAGCAGAGTACCCAGCTAGAGTTTTCAAAACCTCACTGATGTTCTTCTTAGGCCCAAGTCTATATCTCCTTTAGAAATACTGTAGTGTGTAGACCAGGGGTGGGGAACCTCAGGACCGGGGGCTAGATGTGGCCCCCGGCTTGCCTGGATCCAACCCATGAGGCTCAGGACTCAACCCCCCCAGCATTAGGAAGCCTGCACTGGCACTCTAGCCCCTCACAGCCCCACTGTGGGGCTGGAGCACACAAAATCTACTAGCTGGGCCCCAAGATTCAGGTGTGCAAGGGTAATGTGGGGTGTGCTTTTCTTCTTTTCAGTTGGGGGCCACAACTGTAAGGGTTGATTTTTGGGGTTTTTTTGCGTCTCACTTGTGTGCGGCCCCCAACTGATTTTTCTGGGGATCAGTGGCCTCCGACCCCAAAAAGGTTCCCCACCCCTGGTGTAGACACACATTCCAGTGACAGGAGGGTTCTCCTGTGTAAAAAGATCACGCTACTCTTGCCATTGGTGGGTTCCCGTCACCCTCTTTATTGTATACATCTTATGGCTAAGCACCCCCAAAATAGTCCCGTGTCTCGTCCCCCTGGTCCCGGAGTCACTCTACTTTTGCCTTTGACCTAGGCTGCTGGTCTCACGGATGCGCTTGGCTACACTCTGCCGGGCGGAGTAGGGGGGTTCGGGCCCTCCCTCACTCCGAACCCCAACCCAGGACCCTAAGGCAGGGACTGCCGGTCCCCGCCTAGCGGATGGGGGTAGTGCCCCTAAACACACCCGCTCACGGGCTACGTGACCCTGTCCTGGGCCGCTTCCTACTCTGCCCCTCCTAGGGGCCAGTTTCCTCCGGGGACCCTTGCCTCACCTGCTCCTCCTTTGTCCCACGCCTCGCCGTCCTCCCCCCTTCCTGCACCCGGCGTCACCGCGCATGCGACCTGGGTCACCCCCCCATGACGTCATCCGCCCGCGCCGCGCTAGCCCCTCCTCCCGGGGCATTCTCCGGCGGCGCGCCGTGCTCCCCACATCCCGTGGAGCCGGCCCACGGGTCCGCAGCCAGTTCCCTGGTCCCCATGACGGGCCGACTCCCCACCCCCCAAGGACTCCTCCGGCACTCGCCTCAGTCCCCCCAAGTGCAGGGCGGTAGCGTCCCGTCACACCCTGCCATTGCAGTAAAGTCACCTCTAGGTGGTTGCTAGGGCAATAGAAAAATTCTTCCATTGACCTAGCCCTGTCTATACTGGGATTAGGTTGACTACTTAACTATGTCAATCAGCACTGTGAATTTTTTGCACCTATGGGCTAACCTAACTTTTTAGCTTAGACCTGGTATAAATATCACACTTGCCACTCAGAGTCACTCAAGGCACATCAGGAATCCTGTCATGAGGCAGCTGTAGCCTTCAGGGCTGTGGGGGAGGAGGGAGACTGGTGGTCACTGTTTTTAAAGTAACAGTAACACAAATGTTCACATTCCCTGCGTGAACATTGCAGAAGTGAAACAGAAAGTGGGCAAGAGCAGCTTTTGCAGACTAAACCATTAATATCCAGTAGCACAGACAGGTGCCAAGAGCAATGTGGATGCTCATTTAAGGGTAGAATAGGGAATTTAGGCTATGTCCACACTCACAGCTTCTTGCGCGAAAAATATGCAAATGAGGCTAAGCATGGAATATCGCCAAGCCTCATTTGCATACCGAATGAGCCGCC
Organism: Pelodiscus sinensis; assembly: GCF_049634645.1. Taxonomy (NCBI): domain Eukaryota; kingdom Metazoa; phylum Chordata; order Testudines; family Trionychidae; genus Pelodiscus; species Pelodiscus sinensis. The sequence goes on from NC_134714.1 coordinate 113,893,330, forward strand.
ATATTTGCAGAAGAGGCTCTTGCACCAGAAGGAGCTGTCTTCACTGCCCCTTCTTGCGCAAGAAAAACCTTCTTGTGCAATGCCGCTACGCCGATTTTATTCAGGAATAACGGCGATATTCCATGATTAGCCTCATTTGCATATTTCTCGCACAAGAAGCTGCGAGTGTAGACATACCCTTAGTGTCCCAGGGATTTTCAAAGCTGGTGTTCGGCTATTCAAGTTGCCTGAGCACTTGGTAGGCAGATTTTCTGAAAGCTCCTGTGCAGATTTCCTAACGGCAGGTTTCCTAACTGCTTTCCTTTCCTACGAAAAGGAAAGGAGCATCTGAACTGATGGGAAGCTGCTGGCGGGATAGGCATAATCACTGCTCCTTGGCTTTGGATCCTTGCACCAATGTAGCAGATTTGTTGACATTCAATTACACTCAGTTATTCCGGGGGCTTTGGAGGAGGTGGGTGCTTTAATGGCTAATTTTGTCTGTGGGCCTTGTTGTTTTCCTCCTTTTCCCTCCCGCCATTTGCTGTATGGTCTAATTGGTTGATGCTGCATGCGGTGGAGGTTGCTGCTGGTCAAAGGTGCCTAAGGCATTGGATGAGTGTCTTTTCTGTCCACTCTTATGAATGTAAATAAATTAAATATGCCATAAAAAAGACAGCTGTGCCAGCTCTTCCCTCATCTCCTACATATCTCTATTCAAAGCACTAGATCTAAAGAACACTGCAAATATTCAACAGCAGGGATTGTGAATCCAAGGACTGGCACTGAACAGTCACAAATGGTCTTTTAAATCTACATAAGTAACCATTCCAAACTACACGTTCAGTAAACAGTAAATGCACTTTCCTTGCCTTCTTCTTGCCAGCAGGGGGAGGAAGTGCTTGGAGTGAGGAGGGAGCCGAGCAGGTTGGGGGCAGGTTGATCACTGCTGCTGGTATCTGGCCCCCCGCTAACCCTCCAGGCTGTGCTGGATACCACATCTCCCTGTAGCCCAGGACCCGCCAAAGCTCAGGGCCTGGGGAGGTTCCCTGGTCTGTACTATGCAGGAGCTGGGCCACCTTTTGGAATATTGGTGGAGCACAAGCACCAAGGTCCCATATAACTCACTGCCTATGGTTGTGGGGTTCTAGAGACTAGGTTCCAGCCCCGGTATTTACACAGCAATTTTACAGCTCTTTGAGCTCAAATCAGCTAAACCTGGGTCAGCTAAGGGCCTTTAACTGCAATGTTGACATGGCCTTAGAGGTCCACTGTATCCATTTATCTGCCAGAAATTCCAAATTGCTTTCACTGAGTTAGAGAAGGATGGTTTTGTGATTAAGGCAATGGATGGGCTTGAGAGATCGGCGTTAAACTTTATGCTCTGACATTGACTTCTTGTGTGAGTAGAGCAAATTGCTTCACCTCTCAGTGCCTCAGCTCCCCATCTGTAAAATGGGGATATAATTGCCCCTTTCTCCCTTCTTTTGCCTTTTCTATTAGATTATAAGCTCTTCTAGATGGAGACTGCCTCTTATTTATATGTGTAGGGCACCAGTCTTGGTTGGATCCTCTAGAATAATCTAAATACAAATAGAAATATAATAATGGTATCAAATTCTGATTCCCAATATCTAGGAGCTAACTTTGGGCTACCTGACTCTTTCTTTGTATTGATTCTAATTATTTACACAGAATTTTAGATTTCTTAGACAAGCTTTTGTTGAAGGATATAAATGCTTGCCTGAGAAAATGAAGCAGGTTGAATGGAGGCAAATACCTCTGCTTTTGATAAAACAACAGAGGTAAGATATACAGTCTCATGTTGTATTACCCTCTGCATACAGCTGTGTTTAGTCCTGTCTGAGCTTGCTGGAAAACTTTGGATGGAGAATGATGATGAACTGCCAGGTTCCAGTGATTTTTGTTTTCTGGGTGTAGTTTTATTCCAGTTTATTCCAGTCTGATTCTGCATCTCAAGAGCGGCTATTCATAAGAAAAAGACAGACTATATATTATGCTGCCATTCTGGTAGCTCTTGTTTGGCTGGTAAACGTACTGCCTGATATGAAAATATGAGTTTCCTGAAACTTGCTTAAAAGAAAGTTGGAAAGAGAAGATGTTTGCTACTTCCAGCCAATGCTCTCTGTTCATTTAGACTGACTAGGCCTGATTTTCCATTGCCCTGCACCATTTGTACTCCTATACAGCAGTACAAAGCATTTTGAAAAACTCATTTTGATTTAGTAGCATTTTGCACTCTACATTGGTATAAATGACTGCATGAGGTTGTGTAGAGCTGCTGAGAAGGAGGACCAATGTTCTACTACTTATGGTACTCACATATTTATTAATTTTTATTGTTGGTCCTTAGAATGAAAATTCATTCTGCATACAGTAGGACAAGGGGGATTGCAGTACCACTGCAATTCTGCAGATGTCACCATCCTTTCACCGGAACAGGCATCATTCTTAGCACAGTACCTATCTGGCTGCTTGTTTTATTTTGTCTCCCAAGAGTTATCAATGCTGGTTGCTGGAATGATATAATATCCAAGTTAAGAGTTGCAAACAATTGTTTTTGACTGCCCAGGGGATACTAAATGGAAAATAGAAATAGCAATACTATACTTACTCAACTGCATCTTAAGCAAACATACTTACCTATTCATTTTTTACCTACAGTTAGAACGCAGTGCGAATGCCTGTTCGTTTGAAAATTGCCAGTTAAGTCAACATGACACTTCCTGAGCTTTATTCCTTAATGATTTCCGGGTTTTATTTTCAACACTTCTCCTTTCCCAGGCATTTACCTGTAAAAATCCAAGCTGCACACAATGTCTGTAAGTGGCATTCTCACCTCCACTGTGGAACTGCATCTGCAAAATGGCAGGGAGGGATTTGAAAAGAAAAAGCTCGTGAAAGACAGAGCTACACCTCCAAAGCATTGGATGATTTGGGTGTTAGGGATGTAAGAATTTAACCTATTAACCAGTTAACCAATAAGCATCAGCTTATCGGTTTCCGTTATAGTTAAACTCTTCTGCCCTGCAGACCCTGCACTGCGGGCTCTGCAGTATAAGGTGAATAGAGCCCACAGTGAACCAGCTCCCAGCTGCTGGCCTAGCTCCTGGTGAGCTGGCTGCTTCCCCACGCTATGGGCAGTAGAAATAAGGCTTATAAGCTGGTTCCTGGTGTGCATGGGCTGCCGGCCCCATGCTGCGGGCTCTGCCAGCCCCCCTCCTGGGACACTGGCCTCGCTCCTAGCAGGGAGTCAGCAGCCCACACTGCGAGCTCTGTAGTATAAAACTTATACTGCAGAAGTCACAATGTGGGGCAGCAGCCAGCTCCCTGGGAGCAGGGCTAGCAGCTGAAGCTGGTGTATGTGCATCAGTTACTAGCCCTGCTTCTGGGGAGCTGGCTGCTCTGTGGGCTCTGCAGTATAAGCCCAATACTGCAGAGTCTGCAATGTGGGACAGCAGCTGGCTTCCCAGGAGCCGCAGGGATACCTCTCCACCATTCTTTTCTCCTTAGTGCCACCCAGCCAAAAACAGTTAAGTGTGTAACTGCTAAGATTTTTAACAGTTACACCGTTACTTTTTAAAACCATTTTTACATTGAGTGTTGAATCCTTTTAGTAAGTGAGGGTATGTCTACACTACCCCGCTAGTTCGAACTAGGAGGGTAATGTATGCATACCGCACTTGCTAATGAAGCCCGGGATTTGAATTTCCCGGGCTTCATTAGCATAAGCGGGGAGCCGCCATTTTTAAATCCCCGCTGCTTCGAACCCCGTGCAGCGCGGCTACACGGGGCTCGAACTAGGTAGTTCGGAGTAGGTGCCTATTCCGAACTACCGTTACTCCTCATGAAACGAGGTGTACCGGTAGTTCGGAATAGGCACCCTAGTCCGAACTACCTAGTTTCAACCGCGGCTGAATCAGTTTCAACTGATCAGTTTCAACCGCGGCTGAATCTGGACGCCAGTTCTGACTTACATAGGGTATGTCTACACTACAAAGTTAGTTCGAACTAACGGAGCGCTTAGTTCGAACTAGGTAATCCTCATTCCACGAGGATTAAGCCTAGTTCGAACTAGCTAGTTCGAATTAAGGGGTGTGTAGCCCCTTAATTCGAACTAGTGGGAGGCTAGCCCTCCCCAGGTTTCCCTGGTGGCCACTCTGGCCAACACCAGGGAAACTCTACTGCCCCCCTCCCGGCTCCGGACCTCTTAAAGGGGCACGGGCTGGCTACGGTGCCCGTGCCATGTGCAAACCTGCCAGCACCCAGCCAGCAGACCCTGCACCTGGCACAGATCGAGCCACCCACCCGATGCCCCCCAGCCCTCCCCCTCTTCCCGGGACCAGGCTGGCGGCTCCCGGGAGCTTGCCCGGGACCGCAAGAAGCGGGCACCTGCCTGGGCTAGTGCGGATATCGTGGACCTTGTCCACGATCTCCACACTAGGCACAGGAAAGTGGCCGGCTTGGGCAGGAGAGCTGCCAGCCTGGCCACCCAAGAGCAGGTGTGCAAGAGAATCAAGGGGGTCCACTGAGACCCCCGACCCTGAGCCCTGAGCTTACAATGGCCGTGCTGGGTCAGACCAAAGGTCCATCTAGCCCAGTAGCCTGTCTGCCGACAGCGGCCAACCCTAGGGACCCTGCAGGGGATGGACCGAAGACAGTGACCAAGACATTTGTCTCGTGCCATCCCTCTCCAGCCTTCCACAAACCTTGGGCAGGGACTGCTTTGCAAGCAGGGCACCCCTGAGAATTGTCTGTCCGGGGTGGGGGTCGGGACCCTTTAAGCACAACCCTCGGCTAGCCTGAGACAGCATCTCCACGCTCTAAGTCCTCCTCTGATGCCCTGCCGGCACTGTTTTCGGCCATCCTTAACCCCGCTTCAGGGTCCACTTAATGTGGACACGCTAGTTCGAATTAGCAAAACACTAATTCGAACTAGTTTTTAGTTCTAGATGCGTTAGTTCGAATTAGCGCTGTAGTGTAGACATACCCATACAGCTTCAACTTAAGAAACCCAGGCGTCCCCAAGTCAGCTGCTGCTGAAACTGATCAGCTGCTGATTCCAGGAAGCCTGGGGCAGAGCAACTCTGCCTCGGGCTTCCTGTAGTCAGCGCTGGTCAGTTTCAGCAGCGGCTGACTTGGGGACACCTGGGGCAGAGCAGCTGGGGTGCTGCTGGGTTGCTCCAGTACGCGGCTCCTCGACGCTACTGGAGCAACCCAGCAGCACCCCAGCTGCTCTGCCCCAGGTGTCCTGATTCAGCCGCTGCTGAAACTGACCAGCAGCGGCTGAATCAGGACGCCTGGGGCAGAGCAGCTGGGGTGCTGCCGGGTTGGTCTGGAGCGGTGCTGCGGGACCAACCCGGCAGCCCCCAGCTGCTCTACCCCAGGGGTAGGCAAGAAAAGCCTGGTCTGCTGGGGGGGGGGGGGGCACAAGCTGCACCCCCCCCCCCCCAGCAGACCAGGGAGACGGGGGTGGCGGGACTGCCCAAGCCCTCCATGGTCTCCCAGGCGCGCCGCAGCTGTCCCACTGCTGGCGTGCTCTGAGGCTTTGCTCCCCATCTCCCTGGTCTGCTGGTCCAAGCCCTCCATGGTCTCCCAGGCGCACCGCGGCTGTCCCACTGCGGGCATGCTCCAAGGCTTTGCTCCCCGTCTCCCTGCAGACCAGGGAGACGGGGAGCAGCTTTTCTCGCCCCGGAGGACGGGGGCGGCGGATCGCGGCAAATCTGGGCATCCCGCCGCTCCTGTCCTCCAGGGCGAGAAAAGCCCCGTTTGTAACTGCGGATCCGACATAAGTCGGATCCGCGTAACTCAGGGACTGCCTGTACTTAAAGTTGAGCATATGCTAAGTATTGCTTTGACTAATGATGGTTTCCCAAATCAAGGCGTGAATACACGCGACAAAGCGAAGGGAAACTGAGGCACGGATAAATGGACTTGCCGAGGGTCCTCCAGCAGGTCAGTGGCAGAGCTGGAAATAGAAACTAGCTCTCCTGAATCCCCATCCAAACCATTTCCATTGTTGACTACGGCCCATGTTCTGATCTGACACACATGGGCATAAATACAAAGTAACTCAGCTGAAATCAATGGTGCTACTCTGAATCTACATTAATGTGACAGACACTGGAAGCTAGCCTTAAGTTGATAGTTTAGAAGTGGTGAAAAGAAGACATGATAACGTTTTTGGTAATTTCCACTATTAGTTTTTGCTCCTTCAGAATTTGAATTCTGTAAGTTGAATAATTTCCTGCTTCCTGAGCCATAACAAAAACCAGACAGCTGTATTTGTTACTGTTTTGTAATATATTTTGCCAGGAAAACACAGCTTAGAGGTGCAGTATAACTGAAATACCTAGGCATTATTTATTCTTTTTAAAGTGCCTTAGCATAGAGTTGACCAAATCACAGGTCAATCCTGAGAGGATTTGGAAATCTAAGTTCAGTAAAGGACAATACAAGATGTTTTGGAAACTGAAGCTTAAGTGTCATGTTCCATAGAAAAGAAATTTAAAAAACAGGTTAATAAGATGGGGAGGTGGTTGCATTTGAGGTGTTGGTTAAATGCAATGCAAAACACATTGGCTATGTCTAGACTGGCATGATTTTGTGCAAATACTTTTAACGGAAAAGTTTTTCCGTTAAAAGTATTTATGCAAAAGCGCGTCTAGATTGGCACAGATGGTTTTGCGCAAAAGCGCTTTTGCACAAAAGCATCCGTGGCCAATCTAGACATGGTTTTGCACAAAAAAGCCCCGATTGCCATTTTCACCATCAGGGCTTTTTTGGGCAAAACAATTCTGGGTTGTCTACACTGGCCCTCTTGCGCAAAAGCATTTGCGTAAGAGGGCTTTTGCCCAAGCGGAAGCTTCATTGTATTTGCGCAAGAAGTACTGATTTTGTACATTACCAAGTCAGTGCTCTTGCGCAAATTCAAGCAGCCAGTGTAGACAGCTGGCAAGTTTTTGCACAAAAGCGGCTGCATTTGCGCAAAAACTTGCCAGTCTAGACGCAGCCATTGTGTTTGAGAAGAAGAAAGGGCGGTCGCCTGAGAGACACCATTTGGGCATTCAAAGCACATAGAATCATAGAATACTAGAACTGGAAGGGATCTCGAGAGATCATCAATCCAGTCCCCTGCCCTCATGGTAGGACCAAGCACAGTCTAGAACATCCCTGACAGGTGTTTATCAACCCTGCTCTTAAATATCTTCAAGGATGGAGATTCCACAACTTCCCTAAGCAATTTATTCCAGTGCTTGACCACCCTGAGCCCTGTTCTACACTAGGACTTTATTGCGAAATAATCCCCCCCCCCTTCCACACACACAAAGGTTCAATTTATAAGCAAAGGGCCCACACTCCCAAGCCTGTTATTTCAAAATAACAGGTTGTGAAACTTGAAATCTACACTCCTGCTTTTTTCAGGGAATAACATTAATTCCAAAATAGTTATTTTGAAATAACTGTAGTCTGGACACTCCATTGCTGCTATTTCAAAATAATTACTCCCCAGAGTAATTCAGACTAATTACTCTCCAGTGCTACCTGGGCTCTAAGATGAGGTAGCATGTCCCCATTAATAAAGCCTGCCTTGCACTAATTTTGAGGCTTTCCCAAAGTGTGGACATGCTAGTTTGGATTTGTTAAATTGGAAGTTAAGTCGAATTTAGTAATTTCAAAATAATTTCCTAGTGTAGACATGGCCTAATAGTTAGGAAGTTTTTTCTGATGTCCGACCTAAACCTCCCTTGCTGCAATTTAAGCCCCTTGCTTAGTCATAGAATCAAAATGGAGGTGACTGTGAGGATACAAAGGCCCTAATGCTTAAGTTCTATACCGGCACTGGTATCAAATGGAGTAGCTCTTAGTAACGACCTGATTTTTCCACCAAATTTCCATGCTGAAGTATAATTAAATGAAGTCATTTGCAGCAGGGGTGAGAGAACATAGAAACGGTCAAGTTTGCATTGGGATTAGGTTGATAATCACAATGTTGGAGACAAAATCAGAATTTGTGGGACTCACTGGTGGAATTTTCAAATGGGTTTAGGTGCCTGGTTTGCCCAGGCTCCTTTGAAAATACCAGCCTGAAGCCACAATTTTACTTTTTTTTTTTGAGCACTCTTGGGATTGGGCCCCAGGAGCAAAGGCTCTTAAACTGTCCCTCCACAGTCTCCTTCTGCTTGGAATGCAGACTTTTTGTCTGGTAATAAGAATAAACTAGCTAATTTTGTCTTGCTTCCTGGATTCTGAGGATGGATGCTGAAATTCCACTGGCTTTACATTAAGGGTACGTCTACACTGCAATGCTATTTTGGGATACCAGAGTATCCTGAAATAGCTATCCCGCATCTTCACAGCAAGCCTGTTATTTTGGGCTCGCTATTCCGACGTCCCTGTAAACCTCATTCTACGAGGAGTAAGGGACGTTTTGGAATAGCGCTTTATTTTCAAATTTGGTGCTGGGTAGGCAACGCCAAATGACAAAATAAGCTATTTCAAAACAGCAATGAAATAAGAGGAGCATTTTGAGCTACACAAATTGCGTATCTTATTTTGAGTTGGGCTGCTGTGTAGACAAACCCAAAGGATGTAAGTGGCCTAGTGGTTCAGGCTGGGAGCTTTTCAGCGGTCAGTCAGAAGGAATTAGTTTGCCTTGTCCTTCTACACATAGTCCTGATATAGGATCTTGGGATTATCTTGACTAACTGCCTCTCCTTTGCAAGCTGGGCCATTGAACCTAGTTTACATGTAAGCCATTGAATTATTTTAAGTGTAACGTCATTCGGAGGTAGGTATTTATAAATACATTAAATTCACCAGCCTGTCATCTGAAGGGCTACAGCTACACCACAAGCTTTTTCCATAAGAGGAAATACAAATGGAGCACTCCGATACTTTTTTGTGGAAGAGGTTTTTGCGCAAAAAAGTGCTGTGTAGATGGCGCCTTTTTGCACAAAAACCCCCTTTTCCCAAAAAATGAAGAAGGGCTCTTGCAAAAAAGGTTTTTTTGCGCAAAAAGGCGCCATCTACACAGTGCTTTTTTGCGCAAAAATCTCTTCCACAAAAAAGTATCAGAAGAGAAAATGCAAATGAAAGCGTGACATATGCAAATGAACACTCCATTTCCTCTTCTGGAAAAAGCTTGTAGTGTAGCCATAGTGAAGAATTGGGTTGTGCCCACGAAAGCTCGTGATACCATCTACATATTTTGTTAGTCTTTAAAGTGCTATTAGACTATTTGCTGTTTTTAGTTTTTCCTGTTACACACTAACTCGGCTACCCCTCTGAAGCTATTAAATTCATATACGCTCCTGTCACCTCAAGTGTTCAAACTGAAGGAAAAACCTTCTGTTATTTCAAGAGAAAGAGGGAATCCCTATTCTGTTCCATGGATTTTATATAATATTTTAATGAACAGACACAAAACTTATGTAATGTTTTCTGTAATGAATACAGTATGTGAATGAAAAAGGCAGCAGTTTTAATTAGTTACAGCAATTGCCAGTTTTAATTGAAGTACAGAGAGAGCCACATGAATGTCAAATATATTCATGAAGATCAACTTCACTGACTAGAACAATGAATGGATAATGATGGAACACCAAAAATAAAATGTCACGGAATGGAAGTAACCTGTATAAAAGGGCTAGGATGTGTTATCAGGATTACTTGATGTAGTACTGAACTTTATGATTAGTGATATGTTCATTACTGCTGGAATATAACTAGAGATTAGCCAGAATATAAACCATTTATCCAAACTTCCTTACCTTCATTCATTTATGTCTGGATCTGAAGCCCTTCCATTCTGGTTTAGCAAAATCAAATGTGAGGTTTTTTTGCCCTTCTGTATTAAAGACAGAGATAAGCTAAATCAGAACCATATGCTTGAAACCCCTATCCTCCCTAAAATTGGATAAAATGAGATCCAAGACCTAATTTGGTATTACAAGACCCAACAGATGAAGTTTTCCAAACCAATATCAAGAAATTGTCCAGTTTTGTATATCAAGAGAGGGGAAATTGCCTTTGTTGTGCATTAACCAGTTAAGATCCTTATTCAATCCTAAATAGATTGTATTGAAATTGCAAATGAATTCCAGTTCAGCTGCCTCCCTTTGTAACTAGGTTTTAAAATTCTTTTCTGGAAGGATGGCTACTTTTAAATACATTACTGAGTGTCCAGGGAGGTTTAAGTGTTTCCCTATAGGTTTATGTGTCTTGCTTTTACTGATGTCTGGAAAGGAAACACGCATAAACCTGTAGGGGAACACTTTGGCATAGAGACTGTTCTGTTTGGCCAATGTATCAAGTCCTCATTGTTTTTTCAGATACAGACTAACACAGTTACCCCTCTGAAACTGTTCTGTTAATTCCCTCTGAAGCACATGCCTTTGGCCACTCTTGGAAGACAGGATACTGGGATAGATGAAGCATTGGTCTCACCCAGTATGACCATTCCTATGTTCTACTGGTCCTATGTCCTACAGGTCAAATCTGATAGCAGACAGAGAGGCAAGGTTGAGCTCAGTGATTCATGCTAATCTAAATAGACTGACACAAGTTTCCTGGAACCTCAGGTGAGAGTAGGGAAACACTGACACAACAATGAAACTAAAACCTCAAGGATGTTTATTCCCTGTTTCTGGGGGTTAATGTGAACATTGAAATGATTTGAGTTTTACTGGCAAAAATTTCTCTGAAGAGAGAATTCCAAATTTTGGCAACAAAAGGACTTGTGTCAAGATAGAATTTTTTTTCTATTATTACTAGGGCACATTAGCATTAATAACACTGCCACCTGGTGGCTGGTAGCAACACAGATTTTTCTGCAGAAAATCGAGAAATTCTATTACAACTGCTGTAGTAAATTTTAGAGATGGACCCGATATAAAACTAACTATTTGAATGATATTTTTTGTGTTGGGGGTAGTGGTGGAATCAGAATTGGAATCTTATAGCTTCTGTAGTTTAAAATGTGCAGTGGTTTCAATCTGTTCATTAATCAACACCAATTTTTACATCCAATGCTTAATTCAGAGAAATCATTGTTATTATTTTTCAAACATAGATTTTGTTATGCTGTAGGGAAATGTTTACTAAACCAGGGCTGGATTCTGCAACCCTACTTTACTTTCATTGCAGTCTCCCTGAGTTCAGTGAGACTGGATATGGAGTAAAGTACTTATTCTACATGCATAAAGGTGATTACACTGGGGCTACATCTAGACTGCAGGCTTCTTTCAGAAGAAGCTTTTCTGGAAGAGATCTTCTGAAAACAACGTCTTCCAAAAGAGAGTGTCTACACAGCAAAAGTGCATCGAAAAAGCAATCTGCTTTTTCGACAGATAGCGTCCACACTGAATGGACGCTCTCTCACATGTAAGATGTGATTACTATGGATGGAGAGGCCACCAGGGCACCTGTGCTTTTTCCTCTTTCCTATTTTTGCGAAAGAACTCCCTCTTCCCTGTCCACACATGCCTTTTTCCAAAAGACCTCTTTCGCAAAAAGGCTTCTTCCTCATAGAAAGAGGTTTACCAACACCAGAAAAACCCCTCTGTTCTTTCAATTTACTTTCGAAAAAACGTGATTGCAGTGTGGACGTTACTCAGGTTTTGTCAGAAAAACGGCTGTTTTTCTGACAAAACTTTAGTGTAGACATACCCTGAGCTTTAGAAATTATGTATAATACGTTTTTTTTCTTCTTTAGACATACTGGATAGATCACATCCAAGGATTAGATGTACAGGTTGAACCTCTGTAGTCTGGCACTCTGGTCCGTCAGTCTCCCGGTATGATTTTAGTTAGCCGGAGGTCCACTTATCATGTATGGGTGTGGCCACCAAGTTTCCAATAATTCCATAAAGTTTGTTTGCAGCCACCAGTCCTGGCTCTCAATGTTCTGTGCTGTTATTTACGTCTAATATATCCCTGAATGTCTTTTATGAGCCCAGGAAACAGTGGAAGTGTTGGTAATGCTGCTAGGAAATATTGACCTCCCAGAGTCTGACAAACTCTCTGGTTCGGCACCAGTCAGGTCCCGAGGGTGCTGAAATAGAGAGGTTCAGCCTGCTTTATTTTATTGGGATTCATCATTATATAACAATTCCCTCAGCACAGGCTCTGTCCCTTGCAATGTCATAACACAGTTCATATGTGACGTCAGGACCACCATATGATGTGAGGCCTGCAGCCATACCAACATGGCTGTCATCTTGTCAGCTTTCAGACAACAGCTTCCCAGCAACTGAACTTAGAAGGGAACCAAATTACACTGTTGGCTTAACAAGTGGCAGCCTTTCCTGTGTGTCAGTACTCAGGGAGTTATGGGGTGGCTTCCTCCAGGCACCTCCTCCATACATTGTCACAAATAACAGGGCATATATTAGGCACCCGGGCACGGCCACCGCTCTGTACTGAATTGCACAGACAAGTCACTGTCCCTCTGTAGCAGGGATCTTGGCCGGATGCAATCACTCCCAAATCTCCTCTTCCCTGCAGCTCCTCACTAGCCCCTACTTAGGGAATTAAACTACATGGCACAGTGTGGCTCTTAAGCCTTGATTTTCTAAGGCTGACTCAAGTGCCAGTTGATTTCTACCGTGGGCACTCATCACTTCTGAAAATGAGTTCTAACTGAATACAGGTAGGTCTAGGTAGCATTGTGGCCTAGAGTCAGACTCAGGCTAGCCAGGCTCATGCAAGTGCTCTAAAAACAGCTGTAGAGGCAGTGCTTTGAAGTTGTGGCTTGAGCAGGAAATGAGGCTCTACCAGCTTGAATCTTTAATCATAGGTGTGGGAAGCAGTGGTGCATGAGGGAAGGTGGCACCCCCAGGCTCCTCACCCGGTACCTGTGGTCCCTGCTGCCACCCCGTGCACTGGGTTCTCAGCTGCTGGCTCTACACACTGGGTTCTCAGCTGCTGGTCCTACACACTGGGTTCTCAGCTGCTGCCCCGTGTGCTGGGGTCCCAGTTAGAGCCCCACACTCAAGGGAGGGGAGGTAGCAGAGTCCCTGGTGCAAAGGGCAGCAGCTGAGAACCCAGGGTCTCAGCTGCTGGCCCTGCATGCTGGGGCTTTGCTCTCATCCTCAGTTAGGGGGCAGAGGTGGACAGAGGCAAGGGGGCTCAGCACCCCCACTTTTAAAACCATTCCCATGCTACTGTCTTTAACTTCAAAGCACTGTCTAAACAGCTGCTTTAGAGCCCAAGTGACTAGAGACTTACTAGCCCAAGTCTGTCAGCCTGGGCTTCAAGGCTCATTCCCAAATGCTGTACAGACATTCTTCAAGGTAGTAATAGGTCAAATCCTTACTGGGTATTAATCCGCACCAATGGAACTGTGTGTGTTGACACCAGCTGAGAAGCTGGTGTGAAGTGTCTTTCATGAAAAATATGGAAAACCTTCACAGATATTCCATGTTATGTCTTGAGAACTTTCCCTCTACCTTAATAGGGGCATTGTACTACATAACATCCAACAACATATTTTAAATAAATCTCAGCTGCTTGAAATCAAAGAGGACTGTTTTTCACTATTAAGATCTTCCTTATTGTCAAGTGGCAATTCCCTTTGGCTTCTCTGTCCTTTTCTACAGGTGTAGATGTTCACAGAATCTATTGCTGACCCACGTTAGGGCCAAAGTCCTAAAAAATGCTCATTTGCATTTTCTGATTCTGCTGACAATGTATTCTACAATTAATCTGACAGCAAACAGAGACATTAATCTGGGGTTGTATAGCACTTGTACTTCCTGATGTGACTCAGGAAACCGTAGCTCTAAGGAAAAAGTGTTTAACCTTTTTGTCAGAGGTTAAACATATAAAAGGGGGATTTCAAGCTTTTATATTCCTGTTGTTGCCATATTAAAAGGAGCAATTGAGTGTAATTGTTTAATGGACTACATTGTAGTAGATAATTATATATCTATGATGTTCTTCCACCTAACTGTTTTTTTTCTTTCCCTGTAACTGATTCAGAGCTGCCGTGTATGAGCCTTCTTAATATACATGTTTCTTTGTATCTGATTATTTATAATAAAGTGCTATTAATTAATTATATTTGTTGCCTTGGACTGCTGTCCAACCCATTTCTGTATTTAGAGCTGCTCAGAAGTTTTCAAAGTTTGAAATGTGTATTACCCAAAACAGAGGTAGAAAAAAACTTGTGAAAATTCTCCATTTTTTCAGCCAGCTCTATTTATGACTGTTGAGGATTTTTGTCTAAGAATTAATAGGTGTGAGAATGATATTGGTTTGCTGATCATGTGTAATGCCTTTTTGCATTCATAAATTACTGTTTATTCAATTATCTATTTACCTGCACTGTGCAAGCACCTTGGAGCCCTAGTCATGGACTAGGGCACATTGTGCTAGGTGCTGTACAATTGGAATAAAAACATGGCCTCTGTCCCAAAGAACTTCCAATCTAAGTAAAATAACAAGCTCCCTTTAGCTCAATCCTATCTTATTTTAAAGCATTATCTCTGCTAATTTTTAAAGACACCCTGTATGTCAGACAGGATTTCTCTTTGTCAGGACAGATTTTCTGATTGCACACCAAGTAGTTGGAATTGTTTGAGTTTAGAAATGTCATCAAAATTTGAAAAATAAAAACATTCTAAAAAGCTTGTGAAAAGTTTTGGTTTAATGTCATTTGTTCTCCACTTGCCTGTACCACTTGCTCAGCAATTTGGGAAAAGCGTGGGGGGAGGGGAAGAGAGAGAGTTTAGGGTTGGATTTTGTAAACCTTAATAATGTTCTATCTCTATTAATTCCCACAACGCCACAGGTGAGTTGCACAACCATTCAACCATTAATGTTAGTTCATCTACATATATTTTGAAGAGGCACATTTGTTCAAATTTATGGCTGTATCTGAAAAATGTAATTTAATCCAGTTGATGGCAGAGGACAATGGTTTATCCTCTTCAGTGGTCTTGGAATGATATATGTTATATATAGCTCAGAGTATCACTCATTGTGTCATCTCATTTTATGTACAGCCCTGATTTAGTGTCATTTTTTTCACACGAGGGATGGACTCTGAAATGTACCTACTGATCTCCGATGTTTCTTGTAAATTCTTGGCATATAGGGCTCAAACAGTTAATCTGTTAGGATCTGAAATCCATATTTAACAGAGAGATATAGCCTGATTTTCAAATGTGTTGAGTATCTAGGAGATACTATCAAATTCACTTCTGAAAATGCTCCCAGTTTTATTTAGGTATCTAATTATGGCTTTAGGAGCCTGACTTAAGACACCAGTGTTTGAAAATGTTGAGCGAGGAGTCTCTTTCACAAATAGGAATGGAGACATTCTTTCATCTGTTACCAAGAAGACAATTTATCTTTGTCTGATGGAATGGAAGAGAATGCTAGCAACTCAAGCTATGGTTGCAAGGAAGAGGAAGTTACATGGGGGGAAACACAGCCTTCCTAATAATAATACATAATAGTTTACAGCTTCTCTCTGAGGATCTCAAACACTGTATAAATCTAGCTATTTCCATAGTCTTTGCTACTGATGTCACTAAATTCTTCAAGTCTGTGACCCAGTCAGGATCAGAACTCGGTCTTCAAAGGGTCTGTCCAGTGCCTTAATCATAAGGCCACTTTTCCTCAGTGAGTTTGAAGCTCACCACAATCCCCTATGTGGCATTCCTACCCCCTCCATTTTACACATAAGGAAACTGAACTACAGAGAAGCTAAGTGAGTGGCCCAGAGTCATTCAGCAAGTCTGTGGGAGAGCCAGGATTAGAACACATATTAACCACTATGTACAGGTTTGCTCCTGAATCGCTGTTGCCTAGGGCCTCAATTCTGCCATATAGTTAGATTGTTGTTACCTGGCTTGCGCTGGGTTGCTGCTCTCTAGGATTGTGTAAATAGGTGGTTCCAGATACAAGACCTACAGGGTTGGAAAGACAGAGTTTTGCAGGGGAGAATAGGATAAAAAACCAACCACAACTAGAAAATAAGAACAATTTTTGAGAGAATGTCCAGGGCTGGCCTTACCATGAGGAGAACTGAGGTGGCCACCTCTGGTGCCAGACTGTGGTGGTGGTGGGAGGGAGGGGGCACCACTAGCACCCAGAGTGTAGAAAATTGTGTGCTGCTGCTGGTGCATATGTATTCCCTCTGCTCTAGATGCACAGAGATGGTGGAGTGCCATGAGAGGAGTAGAACAGGAAGAAGGAAGAATTGAGACCTTTCAAAGTTTTGGCCCAAAAGAGGAGGCATGGAGGTGTCATTTGAGCTCCCTGCCTCAGGTGCCAAAATGTCGTGGACCAGCTCTGAGAGGGTAGGTCTACACTAGCACCCTAGTTCGAACTAGGGTGGTTAATGTAGGCAACCGAAGTTGCAAATGGAGCCCGGGATTTAAATATCCCGGGCTTCATTTGCATCTTGCCGGGCGCCGCCATTTTTAAAGCCACGCTAGTTCGGACTCCGTGCCCGCGGCTACACGCGGCACGGAGTAGGTAGTTCGGATTAGGCTTCCGATTCCGAACTACCATTACTCCTTGTGGAACGAGGTGTGCCGGTAGTTCAGAATAGGAAGCCTAATCCGAACTACCTACTCCGTGCCGCGTGTAGCCGCGGGCACGGAGTCTGAACTAGCGGGGCTTTAAAAATGGCGGCGCCCGGCAAGATGCTAATGAAGCCCGGGATATTTAAATCCCGGGCTTCATTTGCAACTTCGGTTGCCTACATTAACCACCCTAGTTCGAACTAGGGTGCTAGTGTAGACATACCCTTAGTGTTCATAGACATTCTGTTAAGTTGTTATCGGCACATTCATAAACTCATCCTAAAAATGTCACGGCCCTTAACGGAGCAGGACATATCTCTGCTGACAAATTGAGGGAAATTTGCACTAAAGAAAATGCATCATGTGAAATTAAACCTGTAATAGTGGGCCAGCCAAAAACGACATAATGGAACAGGAATTACTTTAATTTAACAGTATCATAACCTGGAGTTCAGGGCAGATTGAACAGAAGCATTAGTAGCTGAAAAATTATTATCTATTTTAATAATCAAAATTATGGCAACACAGAAAACCCACTCGAAAGCAAGCCAAAATCTCTTTTAGTCTGGTCTAATTTTCTTCATTCAAAATATTTATCTATTGTACATTTATCAAATAAAAACCAATGTAGTGATATGACCTATACTGCAGACTTTAGGCCCATGAATAAATCATATATTACAAAACAATTCAAAGCTGTCACAATGTCATTGCTAAATTACAGGAACTGTGGAGTAGTTTTGATTTTCCGTGGCTCTTTTACATGCTTCAGTTGCTGCAACTTTGTCTTCTTGTGTTATGCAAACTGGGACTGGCTGTGCTTTCTTTAATTACATCACTTTAACTGAAAGGATGAGAGTAACCACAGGGAATCATGCTGTCGAAAATCTGTGCGTCACCCCATGCATTTTTTCTTCTAAATCATCATTATAAAACCTCGGGGTGCCAAATTTTCACCCTTTGCAAAGCCTGAGTACATGAGGTTTTGTGTGTGTGTGTATGTGTGGTGGGGGTGGGGGGCTACTACCATTCAGGATGGACTCCTGACCCTCTAACTTGGAGTCAAAGTACAGAGCAGCAAAATACGCCACAACTTTTAGATTATAGTACTAGCCTTAAGCTACTGTTGTGCTATTATGGGGGACGGAGGTGGGGCTTTGAGGCGGTAGATGTATGTAGTTTGAGAACTTCTGGACAAACATCAGCCCTTCCTCCCACTTGCATCAGCCTAATGTGGAGGGAAGTAATGAAGAATAGAGTCACACTGCATGTGTATCTGGAGTCCCTCTACATAGCTTCTCTGTGGCTTGCACCCATGTCAATTTAAGGGTCTTGTACACTACCACAAAGGGGGCACAATTTGCTCCTAAATTAAATACTTTTGTGCACTTCTTCATCGTCCCAGGCTTTCCCCATCTCCAGTAATAAAGCCAGACATTGAACTGTCTTAACTTCCTGGGGTCTGCTATACTCATTCCCTTCTCTTAGCTTTAACAAGCAGCATCTTTTAACCTACTCTCTTGAACAGACCATTCACATTTTCTTTCCCTCTCTCTAGGGATCCTTAGTACCACATTTGCTTTTTCATATGGAATGGGAAGATCCTTGCTTGGAGGCGAAGCACCATCTAATGCTACCTTGCCTGAAGAATACCAGCGTGTTAATGTCCGCTATAGAGTGATGAAACCAATATTGAATTAACTGAATGGAAGCAAATAGTAACAACACTCTGCTGTCCGAGTTCAAGTTAGGGGTGGGGGGGGGGAGAGAACTGACAGTTTTACTATGTTCTAAGATGACTGACTGCACACAAATAACTTGCTGTTGTGACATTATGCTAGGATGTGATGAATCTTAAGTTGCACTGCAGTGTGACACAGCACCATTACCAGCAGAATTACTACGTAGCAATTAATAATAACAGTGGTTCAATCACCCTTGGGACTAGCCTTTTAACCTGGCTCTGTGTTTAGCTGCTGGTGTTGAATAGACAAGAATTTAAAGCTGCCCTGACGAATTCCTGACCTAAGAGTCTGTCACAGAATGGTAGAGAATCTAGTAGGGATTCAGAATGAAGGCAGTGATGTCTCCTCATTCAAATGGAAGAAGACATGCTGGGACCTTACGTTGGCAGCCTCGTGCACCATGCTTGAGATATTCACAAGTAGCCTGCGAAAGTCTGATATCCTGGTCATCTCTAATTTTATATACACTCGCACACGGTGGATCTAGAGTTCTAAGCTTCAGTAGGCACCAGTTATTACCTATCTTGCCATTCAGTGAAAGCAAAGCATTTTAGCAAGTAGATATGCATGCTGTTTGATATAAGCTGTCGCCTCCATATGCCGTGGATCCAGAGTTTTTGCTGAAATCCTCCTAAAACAAGTCATCAGGCAAATACAACCCAGCATAGTAGGTTTTTTTTTTTTGTAAGAGCCAAGATATCAAGGAGAGAAGGCTCTGAGGTTAAAGACATGGCACTGGGCATATTTGGTCCAGGTTACATGCTATGGTGTTTGGGAAAAGGGAGGTATCAGTCCCAGAATTAGCTTTTGTCATTCAGTTAATGGTAAATGATATATATTGAGGCTTGTATTGGGAAACACCCTGATGCAGAAAAGCTCTTATGGATGTAAGTCATTCCATTGGCTTCAACGAGACCGGTCACATATTTAAGTGAAGCATGTGCTTGAGTGTTATGCTGTCTGCATCAGGAAACAGGCTCTTGCACTACCTAACCGTGATGCCAGTTCTCATGACTTCACTGGGAATCTTGCAGTACCTGGTCTTTTCCTTAAAAGTCTCCCTCATGGATCATAGAATCATAGAACCATAGAGCTGGAGACAGGATGGCACGGGAACCTCAGCGTTCCTTTTAAAGCAACGAGTAATCTTCCAATTTTTGTGATTGCTGAGAAAAACTGGGAAGTGTGAACCCCAAATCTCAAAAAACAAAAAGGAAAGATCTCAAATGTAACCATCTCATTTTTATGCTAATCTTGTGATTTTTGGAGGCCGGATGGAGGAGTTTTGAACATGTTGGGTTGGCAGTATTTCCATGATGAGAAGGAGCAACCAGAAGTTTAAATCTGGAAAACTATATCCTTGAAGGAATGGGGAATAGGCTGGAGGTATCTTTCTCATGCAGGTGACCTTTGTGTCCCATTAAGTATCACATTTGTTCTCTTCCATTAATCAATTTTTTTTAGTATAGTCTTATACATGGCAAATTTTCTTGTCTTTCCATCCTCCTTAAGGAGATCTTACTTGGCTGTCTCATATATCCTCCAGTATTAAATACTGAAATACCTTCATAACACTAGGTTAATCCCCATATTAGTATATTCATTGGGAATTTGGGAATCAGGAGATCAGGTCTCATTTCCTAGCTCTATCGTATACCTCCTGTGTGATCTTGGGTCTGTCTATGTTTTCTGTTTTATTAGACTATAAGCTCATTGGTGCAGGGACTGTCTCTTACTATGTGTTTATATTGCACCTTTACGCTCAGGCATGACCATAAAACAATAATAAAATATCAGTAATAAGTTGTCAGGTGGGATAGGCATGTCTCCTTCTAGTTGTCTTTGCAACAAATTTAATAGTGAGAATGTTGTCTTCTCTGGAAAACAGGCATTTTAAGTGACCCTTCATATTTATTTTTTTCTTTATCATTATAAATCTCTTCCAACTCCCAAATATAAAAAAGACTCATTGGTGTAGAAATTGAACTTTGAATCCCGGGGCTGGCTTTTCTGCTGCTGTAAATCAGCAGAGTTCCACTGAAGTCAAATGTCAGTGTAGAGCCTAATTAAATACACAATACACTTGTCTTCTTGCTTCAGTATTTAAGGGGAAAGGAATTTCTTGGACAGCCAATTCTCCAGTATTTCAGTTGCAGTGACTTTTAATTGTGTTTCTTTGTAATTAGGCGTTTCCACATTTGGAAATCCTTTTGCATTGTCACATTAAAAGATGTCATAATTAAATGCTGTTATACATATTCAGCCTTATTGTATAAAACATAATGACCCTGAGCTTTTATCTCAAGAAACTCAAGTTTCAATACAGCAAACCCAGATGACGAATGTGAGTTGATCTGGAGAAGAAAGGAAACAGATGCATCCTCTTATTCTTAACATAAATTGTTGGCTTTTACTTTTTAGTTGAACTGCAGTCATATCTTTCTCTCAATCGAGTGCAGAGGAAAAGAGTAATTAGCAAAGTATTACTGTTATTATTATTTCCTGATATTAACTCTCCTGCTACTTGTCCATCTTTTTTGCAGGCAGAGGAATGCAACTTGTGTATTTAGAATTCAAAATGGGTTTTGTGTTGTTTGTTTTATCGAGTCAGTTCTTTTCTATATATTTTGTGCCACTTAAACTATATTGGTATAACTAAAAAAACAGCAAAGGGTCTAACAGCACCTTAAAGACTAACAAAACATGTACTGTATTTTCCAGCGTATAAGACGACTGGGCGTATAAGACGACCCCCTAATTTTCCAGTTAAAACATAGGTTTTGGCCGATACTCGCCGTATAAGACTACCCCCCCTTCCGAGGCAACACCATTTAATAACATCAGATTTGATTTATCGTACTTGCGCGCCCGGGGGCGACCCGCCCCATAGCCACGCGCCCGGGGCCGGCGCCCCCACCCGCAAGCACCGCGCGCCTGGGGCCGGCGCTACCTGTGCCAAGAGCCATGCGCCCGGGGCCGGCACTCCCCCCCGCCAAGCGCCGCACGCCTCGGGCCAGCGCTCCCCGCGCCAAGCACCGCGCGCCCGGGGCCGGCGCTCCCCCCGCCAAGCGCTGCGCGCCCGGGGCCAGCACTCCCCCCGCCATGTGCGCCATGTGCCCGGGGCCAGCCCCGAGCACTGTGTTGGGGACCAGTATCAGCACAGGTACGTTCTATACCCGGCGTATAAGATGACCCCCGATTTTTGGGGGATGTTTTTTAGTGTAAAAAGTCGTCTCATACGCCAGAAAATACGGTAGATGGTATCATGAGCTTTCAAGAAGCGGGTTGTACCCATGATAGCTCATGACACCATCTACATGTTTTGTTAGTCTCTAAGGATATGTCTACACTACCCTCCTAGTTCGAACTAGGAGGGTAATGTAGGCATACCGCACTTGCAAATGAAGCCCGGGATTTGAATTTCCCGGGCTTCATTTGCATAAGCGGGGCTCCGCCATTTTTAAATCCCCGCTTGTTCGAACCCTGTACTGCGCGGCTACACGCGGCACGAACTAGGTAGTTCGAACTAGGCTTCCTAGTTCGAACTACCGTTACTCCTCATTCCACGAGGAGTAACGGTAGTTCGAACTAGGAAGCCTAGTTCGAACTACCTAGTTCGTGCCGCGTGTAGCAGCGAGGCACGGGGTTCGAACGAGCGGGGATTTAAAAATGGCGGCGCCCCGCTTATGCAAATGAAGCCCGGGAAATTCAAATCCCGGGCTTCATTTGCAAGTGCGGTATGCCTACATTACCCTCCTAGTTCGAACTAGCCGGGTAGTGTAGACATACCCTAAGGTGCTACAGGACCATTCATTGTTTTTTAAGTTTTTCCTGTTACAGACTAACTTGGCTACCCCGCTGAAGATTTTATATTGGTATAGTTAAGGAGGAACAAGTCACCCTAGAATGGAGAGAGTTATAGCAATAGAAAGGTGACATACCTTATAAGTACAGCTTATTTATCTATGGGGAAAGGAATAAATTATACAAGCATAAAGCACTTTTATACCAGTACAACTGTATCCATATGAGGTGGAATTCTACTGATATAACTATTTGATGTTAAAAACAAACAAACAAAAATCTTTACTGAAACAGTAATATTGGTACACAATTGATTTGTGTACCAGGCAGGGAACTGGGGGAGTTTGCCCACAGTAATATGGAAATTCAATAGTAAATCCAGGTCTGCTGCCACCGGTGGCATCTGCCCTGGGGCCCAGTAATTCTATGCCACCCCCTTTAAACTGACTTCAGACTCTGACACTGACTCTGTTCAGCATGTTCCAGGTGGCTCTAAAGGCTTGGGGGAAGCATGGCACACTCCAGGCAGCACAGAGGATTAGCTGTCCCAGCTCTTCCACCCAATGCAACCCATGCAGGAGCACGGAACCAGGATCCTCCTACCCAATATGTTGCCTAGGGGCCTGGCATGGCTGTTAGCTCCCCTGAGTACATTCAAGATTTGAACCTATAACCACTATAGGCTAACCCAGGACTGACAAGAAGTCCACCTTTCCTTTGCAGTGCTGATCACGAAGAACAGGATGCCAATGTGCTCCAGCCCTCTTTGCTTGCACTGTTGTAATTCTGTCTGAACATTCCCAGCCAGGTTTAATAAGCACACCAGCCCTTCAAACATCTGGTGAGAATAATTATTCTAGACAGACACCTTAGTGTAAGGAGGAGACTAGTCGTTATCTCTGTATATATAAAATTTTTTCCTGCAGAATGACAGAGTGACGCCATCACATCATAGCATCCAAAGGCTGGGGGGTAGGCATGGGCGGATAACCCCCAACCCCGCCCCTTCCACCAGAGACCCTGGCGCCAAGCGCCACCCACTGCCAGCCTGGCCCTCTCCGGCAGCCATGTGGAGAGCTGGGGCTGGTGTGCTGCGGCCTCGGCCTTCCCAGGCCACCAGGGGCAGTGACAGGGCTGATGTGGCCTCGACCAGGTGGTGGGGGTGGGGTTTAGGGTTAGGCCTCAGCAGGGGAAGATGACGATTTTGAGGGGCCCAGGGTAGCACAATTTCACGGGCCCCCCCTTTGACACGGCGAATGCGCGGGGCTTCTTGAAACCTGAGGCCCGGGGCAGCCGCCTCACTCGCCCTGCCCTATATCTGCCCGTGGGCCTCAGCAGTGGGGGAGGAGAGGGAATGAGCCAGGGCTGCTGTGGCTGGGGTAGGGGGAGAGAAAGAGCCAGAGCTGCCACAGCCGGGGGTGGAGAGAAAGAGTTGGGGTTGCCACAGGTGGGAGGGGAGAGAAAGAGCTGGAACTGGTGTGGCTGTGGCCGGCAGGGGGGAGGGGGAAGAGATGGGGCTGCCACAGCCCCAGAGAGAGGGGGTTGGCGAGCATAGCAAGCAGGCCCCTAGTTTTTTGTAATGGGCTTTGGCTGCATCACTTACTCCTTGTGAAATGAGATTTTCAGCTTCCTCTACAATCATGATAATACTCAGTGCAAGGCAAACACCAACATTTGTGTTATTTCTCAAATAAACAACCTAGTGTGCACTTTTTCTCAGTGTATTACAAAACTAGGCACCTTAAGGTTTTTATGAGAGGATGTTGTTCGTATATATTTGTGGACGAGTCGTGCGGTGTGATCACCCCCTACCGGGTGGGCAGGGGGGCTCAGCGGACCCCTTCGTCCTCTAATTAAGCCCCCGGTCGGGATCCCCGGTCGTGCGTCCCATCAGGTGGGTGCGATCACCCCCTCCCTACCAGACAGGAGAGGGGGGTTCAGCGGACCCAGTGTCTATACCCCGCTTTAGTGGGGTTGGGGCTTGCGCCCCGAGCCTGGCCCCTCAAAGGGGCGATACCCTGGCCGGCCCTGCTGTCCGGCCACCGCAGTTCACCTGTTTGTGTGCGTTCCGGTTCTGAAAGGGGTTAGGTGCTCATGGGGGATTGGGAGGGGGACCTGGGCCCGCCCTCTCTCCGGGTCCCAGCCCGGAGCCATAAGTGCAGGGGCTCGTTGTCGCCCCTGCACAGTAGACGGGGGGTGTTTCCTCCCGTAACACGTCTGCCCACGGTCGCCAAAAGGCTCCCGCCCCGGGCTGCTTCCTCCCTTCCCCTGGCCCCTGGAGCACCCTTGCCGTTCCCCAACTCCTACCGGGATTCTGGGGTGCGGGTCCGGGGTTGTTCCGCAGGAGTCCTGTGGGTCCTTCTGTTCTCACGGATCTTCTCCTGGCCGAGCTGCTCTTTTCACGGGCGGCCAGGTTTGTCCTGGTTGTCCTCCGACCCGGGACTGGCCAACCGCCGGCTGCGGGGGCTGTCCTGGGAGCCCCTGGGATGGGGACGGGCCGCCTGCTCATCTCGGGCATGCACCCGGTCCGTCGTGGGCCCCAGTCCGTCTCTACCTCCCTGGGAGGAGGCTGCCCCCTCCCTCTCTGCTGGCAGGCCTTTTTAAAATGGCCCGCCGGGCCGAACGCGATCCGGAGGCCCCGCCCCTCTGGTGACGTGGTGGCTTCCCCAGCCAAGTCCTGGCTGTCACTCCCCACAACGGTCCCTCCCTGATCCCTCCCCGGGGAGGGGGCTGGTGGCCTCCCGCTGGCGCAGGCGCGGCATCAGGTTCCGGCCCCACCGCCATTCTCC
The DNA here is from genome assembly GCF_049634645.1 of Pelodiscus sinensis. Taxonomy (NCBI): domain Eukaryota; kingdom Metazoa; phylum Chordata; order Testudines; family Trionychidae; genus Pelodiscus; species Pelodiscus sinensis. Next base: position 113,918,206 of record NC_134714.1, read on the forward strand.
GGCGGCCCCGCAGCGCGGGGGGTTCTGCCCGTGGCCCCGCTCGTCTCCCAGCGGCTCTGGCCATTTGGCGTGTGGGCCGTTGGCGGCCTTTCACAATATTACATTCTTTTTATAAATACTAAGTTCCAAGATATATTGGGGGAAAAAAACCTGTTGCACTTAGAGAGTTTTATTCAAGCATTTATCTATTCAATGTGAAAACATTCAGCAGCCTGTTCAGTCCCTTTTCAGCATTCTGCATCAAATTTTCCTTCACCTTCTACCATCACATGATAATCTTCCGTCATCAGCAGTTTATCATCTTCTCACACTGTGTTTTACATGCCATGCCAAATATTAATGAATAAAGCCAGTGGGCTAAATTCTGTTCCATGTTGCACTGATGTAATCCTGCTACAATCAATGGAGTGGTAACTATAAGCAAAATTTCCAACATCAGGACACTGCTGTACATGAAATATCCTGGTTATTCCTCTGAGGCAGACCTGAATTTGTAGGGAGAACAAACGCAGAAGCTCCTTTACCTGAAAAGCAGATCCTCTCTCTTCTGCAGAAACACACATGTCCACATATTTCTTGCATCTTGTAATTCTGACTCCAACCTCCCCCCCACCCTTAATAGCAGAAAATAGAGGCAACATGATGTAAGTTGTAGTATTTATAGAGCCTTGGTCCAAAAATTGGTCCTGCCTCCCCATGACAGACTGCTGTTAGCAGTTATCTATTGAGCCTTTTGGAAGCCACCCCCTAGCCAGTTAGGGTACAGCTACACTGGAATAAAAGACTCCTGGCATGGCTTAGCTGTCTTGGGACAGATGACGTGGGCTCATTGGGCTGAGGCTGTGGTGCTAAAAATTGTTGTGTCAATTTTCAAGCTTTGGCCTTTATTCAGAAGGAATCACTTAGGGTACGTCTTCACAGCAGGGCTAAAGTTGAATTAAGCTATGCAACTTCAGCTTCGTCAATTGCATAGCTTAAGTCAAAATAGTTTAACTTGGCTTTTGGTGCTGTCTACACAGCCAGAAGTCGAAGGAAGATCACTCTTACTCCTCATTTGTTACAAATCAGACTGGGAGAAGGCAGGTATATTAGTCCTAGAATGCTAAAGGTTCTTTTCCATCTGAGCTGAAAAGGGGGTACCTCTGGTCAGTTAGGGACACCTAAGTCCAACTAAGGGTTGCCTGAAGACCCTGGGGCTTAGTTATTCCAAGCCTCCTGCCCCCTCCCCATTGTTACTGGGTGAAACACTGAGCCCAGCAAGGTGAAGGAAGTACCTTGCCACACTTTTCTCCCCACTCCACTGAGCTTCCTGTGTGCCACTTTCCTGTCCCCCTCTAGGTCAGGGTCATCTCCTAACTTCCCAGTTCCCTTCCCCCTCCCTCCAGGCAGGGATTCTGTGTGCTCCCCATTTCCTACTTTGTCCAGGTTTTTTTAAAACAAGTGAACAAATTGCTACATAGTCCTGTTTTTTGTTTCAGATACACCAGACTAACACGGCTACATTTCTATCACTAAATTGTGTTATGTGCAACTTTAATCTCTGTTGGCTGCTGGTGGTTCCATGTGCTGGGTCCAACCCTACCAGCTGGGACTACCTCTCATGCTGTTCGAATTTAGACAGAATGTGTATAGGGAATACATCTATTGCTCCCGCTATGAAAGGAAAGCATGTATATTGCAGTGCAAAGTATCAAAACTGCAGTCTCTGAGCTGGCAGGAAATTTAATTTAGTACATGGGATTCAATGCTCCTCAGATTAAATGCTTTATTCAGATCAGAATGAATGCCTCATGATTGCCTTATCAACTGAAACATGCTTGGGGTGCCAGCCTCCAAGCAATAAAGGCCGTGATATACTACTGTACGCCACAAAGGTCTTTCTATTCCTTCCTCTTGTGCTGCTATAGATAGTACAGCTAAAGCAGGAAAGGAACCAAGCCCAGAGTTTCCAGTGTCACTTGTGCCCATTTAGCTCAAGCACAAAAAACTTCTTCCCCCAGAATCTGTAGATAATCTAACAGTAGTGATGCAGGAAAGTGAGCAAAAAACAAATGACATTGGTCCAAGCATGGGGCCTGTGGTGGCATTTTCCCTTCCGTGCACTGAATATTAAGCTTATTCATGTACTTGGCTTTAAAATGATTTTTACTTCAATCAAGCGAGAGTGGCTTTGGAGAAGTGCGGGTTTTCCTCCACAGATTTCATTAATATTTTGTTTTCCATGGGTGGTTGTGGTTCTTCTATAGCAGAGAGAAAACCAAAATCCTAACTATGACACCCTAGGGTGGAATCCAGACCAGTGAGGGGGTTGAGACATCACCTGCCTTGCAAAGTGGCTTCCAACCTGGGCCCGTCACAAACAGCATGTCACTCACAACCTGAGCGTTTGTGTGTAACTGCAGTCTGCCAGCATAGTTCAGTCACACTCTGGCTTCCACCAGGCTTGGTTATTACTTGCAAGGTGACCCCAACATGGCAATGAATTCCCTCCTAAAAATGTGTTCTGAGCTGACCAGCTCTATCCTATACAGTTCAGCTATTGTAGTTCCATTGCTCCTCAACACATAAGAGTTTGCTACTATAAATGGAGTTACTGACATCATTCTATTGAAACACAACACTGGATTACTCTTAGTTAAAGAATAAACCAATTTTATTTGACTACAAAGAGAGATTTTAAGTGAGTACAAGTAAAAAGCATTGAGGTCAGAAATGGTACAAGAGAAACAAAGATAAAACAGTTTCTAATACTTAAACTAGATTTGGTTCAAGGTGAAAGCCCGTATTCACATCTTTCCAATAACACTGCTGACCAAATTCTCAGGCCAGGATTTGCTCCCAAAGTTTGTTTCTTTTGTCTTCATAGCAGAGAGGGAGAGGGACAGAGAGATACCGTGGGGTATTTTGCCCCTCACTTTATAGTCCAGACCCTATTTTGAAATACATTTTCCTGAGGATTACTCTTATATAAAGTTAATTTCTGCTGTGAAGTTGGAGTCATAAAGTCTTGTGGTCTAAGAAATTTCATGCTGCTGTTTGCTGAGATGCAGATCTGTTTGTTCTGCCCTCAGTATTGCTGAAGAATGGCCATTTGATAAATGATTGCCCATCGATTTTGATGATGCATAGCTGGAGGCATCAGCGTTTCCATTGTCTTTGATCAATTGGTTTTCCCAGACTTGTCTGGTAAACATATTTCAGACGTAATTTCAGTTTATGTTTGTAACTTTATATATAATGTTGTTACACCCATTTCACCATCCTCCTTGTAAAAAGACAAAAAGTGGGGGAATGTAATAGGAAGAGAGTATGAGACATAAGCCCTTATATCAGAGGCCTCGTATGAGGTAGGACCAGCTCACAAGATGAGGTAAGAAACAGGCTGATATTAAAGCAATCCACATTCCTGGAAAGTGCTAGTCACAGAGCAAACACATCCCAATATCAAGTGGTGCCAGAGCATCCCAATACCAGAGATGGTACAAGAACATTTCTCAAGTGTAATAGGAACATGCTGACCCCTCCTAAAAGATAAGGTCAGGATGACAGTATGTAATAGAGATTCTTTGATGAAACCAACATGTACAAGGTGATGGGTGATAACTAGCCACGCCAGGGAGCAGTGCTATGTCAGAGGGGCAGTGCTAACTTGTTTGCATCAAGGTATAAAGATGTATCTCTGAGGGAGAATCTCTGTCAGCTGAGGGGGCAGTGGAAAGTCCCACGACTAACTGAGCTGAGTCCATTGTTATGGAAATACATCTTATAGCAGTGTTTCTTAAACTTTTTAAGACCGAGGAACACCAAACAATAATTTGTTTTTATGGGGAACACCAAGGATTACTTTGTTGAGAAAAAAAAAAAGCCTCCAGGGAAAAGCTGTTGAGAAAAAAAAAGGAGTCTTGCCTCTTTAAGGGCGACCATTCCCCAGGGAAAAGTTGTTGACCAAAAAAAAAAAAAAAAAAAAATCCCCCAAATCCCCCAAGAGAAAAGCTGTTGACCAAAAAAAAGAAAAAAAAAGGAGGCTTTTCCCTTTAAGGGCAGCCATTTTTAATTCTGTTTTCTCCGTGGCACACCTCCAACTGCCTCATGGCACACCAGTGTGCCACGGAACACACTTTAAGAAACGCTGTTATCGTCTCCTTGCAGAGTGCCAGGTGCTATTACTGTGCTTCATTGACAGTAAGCCTAGCCTGGTGCCTTCACGCCTTAACTAATCTTGTGGTCATTTGGCACTTCACTTGAGGTCTGCTATGCTGGCTGTCTGCACAGACCTGGGGCAGCGCACAGAGAGAACACACACACACACACAGCTGAACATTTGAATATATGTCAACAAAAACATATAGAGGTGAGTTCTGAGTCTTAAAGAAACCAAGCACAGGAATAAAAAAACACAACATTGGAGCGAGTGGTAGATTTAGAGTTAGTGGGACCTTGTGCTCAGTTCCATTTTTGGGGCCCCTTTGGGGCCCCAGCCAAGAAAAAGAACATTCACTCTTCCTGCTCCTCCAATTTTTCATTTTTTTCTTCATCTTCCTCCTATATTATAAGTAATAAGTAAATGAAAATAAAGTGAGGTACCTTGATTGTTTTTGTAGTCTAATTTTTTTTTCCACAGACCACTTGAAAATTGCTGAGAGTGTTGGTAGACCACTTAATGATCTTTCTTGTTTGTACCATTAGCTAACTATTGTAAAGTGCTTTGGATAAGAGCACTTTATAAAAAAAAACCATAATAACCTTTCCTCAGACCACCTGCATGGAGTTCTCGGAGCACAGTTTGAGAACTTCTGGTTTAGAGGAAAGCTAGTATTTGCAATAAGGTAACGTGAAAAATGTGTAAAAATAAAATGTATCAGTTCCGACTTACATACAGATTCAACTTAAGAACAAACCTACAGTCTCTATCTTGTACATAACCCGGGGACTGCCTGTAAACAGTTCCACAAAATAGTAAAAACAGCAATATCATACTATTTAAACTTTTCTGCTAAGGATTTGCTTCAGTTTTTGCACGTGTTTTTTCAGAATTTGATATGACTATATCTAACAAGGTTCTCTTGATCACATCATAGCTCATTTTCAAAGCCAAAACAGCATCTGCATGAGCAAACCACCTGGTGTCACAAATTCTTTTGACTGTCAAATATTTTATATTTGCCTGCTCCAAGAGTGATTGTAGCATACTTACCGATGTGTGGAAACTGAAAAAAAAAGCATAAGTGTTTTGAACAAAGTCAACAAAATGTGTAGCTCCCTCACAAGATTTGGCTGCAGAGTTGCTGATTAAATTTAAGGAATGGCTGGAACATGGTAAGAATAAAGCAGAGGGATGTGCATTGTTCAGCCTTGCCTGTAAACCTAAATATTTTTCTGCCATATTTGTGACATTATCAAAGCTCTGCCCACGACAACATTTGATGTCCAAACCGAAATTTGCAATGATTTCCAAAACCATTGTCTCTAGACATTCAGAAGTGTGGAATTTTAGTGGGACCAAACAAAAAAATCACTCTACAACTTCACCATTGCCAGTCACATATTTTAAAATTAATGTTAATTGGTCTACATGACTCCCACCTGGTGTTGAATCGACTATTATGGAATAATACTTAGTGTCCTTTACTTCATCAGTGAATTGGTTTCTGAGCTGCTCTGCCATTATAGAAATGACTTCATTGCACGTTTGGTGCGTTAAAAAGTTGGTCTTTCCTGAGACATAACACTGGAGAAGTGGGCAGAGACCCACATATGCTCCACCTAAAAGTGGGGGGGCACAATTCCATTGGGCACCTAAGACCCCCCACCTCGGGCTCTCCATCCCCAGCTGCTCTCCCCCTTGTCCGTGGGGCAGCAGCCCCATACCAGGTAGCAGCCAACACCAGCGCAACGTTACAGGGGCTGGAGGATTCAGGAAGAGGGGGGAGCACAACCATGCAGCCAGCTGCCAGAGAGACGCAGTGATTTCCTGCTTCAAAGGGCAGCTTTTTCCTGCCGGCTGTGCAGCTTGTGGGCTCTCCATCCCCCACCTCCTCACCCCACCCCTGGTAGCCACGGCTGGCCGGCCTCCCTACCCCGTGGGCAGCCACCACTCACCATGACCACATGGCAGCCAGCAGCACAGACACAGGCTGGAAGGCTTCAGAGGAGCACTGGGTAGCCACACAGCCAGTGGATAGAGCGAAATGGCACTTTCCTGCTTCAAAGCATCGCTTTTCTCTGGCTGGCTGTGCAGCTGCACCGTGCTCCTCTGAAGTCTTCCAGCCTGTGTTCATGCTGCTCACCAGCTCCTGCTGGCTTCCCTGTGGCTGCAGCCTGCAGGTGAACCTTCCCACTCTCCAGCCTCCCCACAGCCCTCTCTGCAGAAGGACTGGCCCCCCTGCATAGCAGCTGCCCCCTGCATTGGGGCGGGATGAATGCCGGACTTGATGCTGGACTGCCCAGCTCTGGGGGGCCCGTGTCGTTGAGGAGGCTCCAGGCCAGAGCACAGTATGTTTCATTGTAAATCTGCCCCTGATAGGAGCCGCTTGATCTAGTTGACCCAGTGCTTAAAACCTTATGGCAGAGGGTGGCTCATCTATACTTGGACTTCCAATGGCTGTACTGAACAACGCGAAGTGGGAGATGATTTCTGAGGAAACGTCCATTGTATTGGTAGGGCTACTGATAGAAGAATATAGCCCAGTATCCTGTCTGCTGACAGTGGCCAATACCAGATGTCCTAGAGGTAGGGAACACAACAGGCAATCCTCACATGATCCCTCTCCTGTCAAACATATCCAGAGAAACAGAGGCTAGGGACACCATTCCTATCCATCCTGGCTAATAGCCATTGATGGACCTAACCTCCATGAATCTATCTAGCTCTTTTTTGAACCCTGTTAAAGTCCTAGCCTTCATCACATCCTCTGGCAAGGAGTTCCATAGGTTGACTGTGCATTGAGTGAAGAAAAACTTCCTTTTGTCTGTTTTAAACCTGTTCCCTATTAATTTCATTTGGTGACCTGTAGTTCTAATCTTGTGGGAATAAGTAAATAACTTTTCCTTATTCACTTTTTCCACACCAGTCATGATTTTATAGTCCTCTATCATATCCCCCCTTAGAATCTTCTTTTCTAAGCTGAAAAGTCCAACATAGTGCACATCTATACAGCAAGTCATTATTTCAAAATAATATAGAGCTGGAGGACTTTTTACTCTGACTCATGGTAACCCTCATTTCACAAGGAGTAAGGGAAGTTGAAGGAAGAGTGTTCTTCCTATGCCTTCCTGCTGTGTAGACAGTGTAAAGAGCCAAATTAAGCTATTGCGACTTCAGCTATGCAATTGATGTATCTGAAGTTGCGTATCTTAATTTGACTTTTCCCCTGCAGTGAAAACGTTCCCTTACTCTATACCCAAAAAAAGCAGTACACAGGAAAAAACTAATAGAATTCAGATCAAATTCAGAGTTTTTCTGATATTATCAGATACATGCCTGCCAGCATGGAACCCAGACTGATCAGGGCAAGCACATTTGGGAAGGCATCATTCAATCTGTTTGCTAACATGTTGGCTTAAGTTTTGACACCCATGCTCATTAAAGAAATAGATTTGTTTGATGCAAAAATGATAAGATTTTTTCCTTTTTTAGGAATGACCACAATTTTTGCTTCTTTTCATAGATCTGGAATAAACCATTAAGCAATTCAGTTAAAGCTGGAATATTCTGAAGTCTCTTCCTATTAGCTGTGAGTTTGTGTATGTTCATTAAGTGAAGATAATTTTTATTAATAAGATTGATAAAATTCTCTGTTTTCACATGAGCTATGCTATTCTTCAGAGTTATGCAAAGGAGAGAGGCAGCATTTTTGTTGTTGTGAAGTTACAGAAAACGGAGTGCCTTTTATTGTAATTTAGAAGATCAATAGTCCCCCTTGTTTAGTGACTCTGATTTTAAAAGAAAAATCCTCTTCTTTATGTGCTGCCTTGACCTACCAGCCTCTGTTGTTAATAATAAAAGTTCTTTCAGAGAACTCTGAGAATAAAGTCAAGAAACAACTTTCAATAACCCAAACCAGCGAGAGCTCTAGACAGGAAAAAGAGAGGGTGGAGAAAGCCTTTTTTTAAAATTTTACATGGGCAATGTGTACTTTCTGGGTATGAATTTCAGAGTGTGTAGGCAAGGTGCTTCAGCTGGGCATGCAAATATACTCTAAGTGGAAAGAAAAAAATCAGGAAACTTTGCTAACCCTGCCAGTTATGAGGATATATTAGCAATTTGGCAGTGACCTGTTTTCATGATCACGACTTGTACATGCTTCTGAACCGTTATTGCAAAACAGGAGGAAGGAAGGGGAAGTTTAATAATTTTTTGAACATGTCTTTGCACAGCTGTGGGTAGGAGAGCATGAAGCATACACAGTTATGTTTTTGAATGGAAAAAAAACCCTACAGACATTTTCACTGGATAAAGATAAAAAACGAAGCACTGATGTATGCGTGTTGCATACAATACAAAAATGGCCATTTTATGAAAAGCCAAATTGTTGGGGCTGCAACAAGGTTCAGAACTAAAGTAAAGATAATTTAGCAATATTTTTAAAAAAGCAATGCCTTCATTTTCAGGCACCCTTCTTCATTGTGGTTAGAGAGAAAGAAACAAGTGCCTGCTCTGTATTGGAGAGTTTGTCTGTTTGCGTGTCTGTTTATCTGTTTGTTCAAGAACTCCTTCTAAATGGTAAGAGCTAGGATCACCGAATTCCGTATGCAGCTTCCTCTTATCATAATGTAAAGCAAAGTCAGGTTTTGATTGTGCCAGGAAAATGGGATGTGCCTGGAATGGGATGGCTTCTCCTAAAACCATACAGAAAAGAGACAGACTCACCAGGCAGTTGAAAGGGGCTGACTAGGGGCATGCCTTCCCCCCACCCCATCCAAACTTCCTACCCCCTCAGGCACTCTTTAGAGTGGGCAAGGGGGCTGAAGGCCCCCGCCCCCCAATTCATACGAGAACATTGCTGGCTGTTTCCCTTTGTCACAGAGAAATGGGGAAGTGCACAATTGGCTGCATTCCTCATTCTGGCTGTGGAGCACAAGGGCTGATGAACCTGGACCTGTCCCAGCCAGGGGACATGCTTCTCGCCTGGCCCTAAGCTGCTGCAGTGAGAGGGCTGGGGAAGTCCTCTCTGCTTGGAGCAGCCTGCATCCTGAACCCCTCGTTCCCAGCCCCACCCCAGAGCAATAATTTAAATGAAGCATGTACATTTTCATTTTATTTTTCAAAAAACCAAAACTTAATTGAGTTCAGGATCTGAGTGACACTGGGTAAATCTAGTAACAAATATTTAAATAATGGGAATAAAGACAGTCTGTTAAAGTTACATTTCAGAGGGAGTGTCTACATCAGGAATAAGATTTTCCAAGCGCAATGCCTGTAGTTGGGCTCTTTAATCCACATGTAGGCATCTAAGTAGAAATTACCTTATTTTCAGAAGTGCTAAGCACCTACATATTGCACTGAATTCAACAAGAGGAGCAGGTACTCAGCATCTTTGAAAATCAAGCCATATTTGAATTTGAGTGCCTAAAAGTCAATGGGACTTTGACTTCCAAGTTACTTAAGCCATTTTGAAAATGCCACCCCATAGGAGTCCAGCTTTGAAAATATTGTCTTAGGTACTTTTTTGAAAATACAAAACAAAAACAGACATAACCAATTCACCATCATCAAAACCAAACAACTCAACATTGCTTTCTCTCCAATGGAGCTGAACTTCAATGGTAGAAAAGTTGTAGCAAAACCCTAGTGTTGGCACAGCTACAGGGGTTTGTTCCTCTTTCCTGAATATTTCAAGGTCCCCGGTAAAGCACTTAAATATACTTAAATTTAAGTTCATGAGTAGTTCCTCTGACTTCAACGTGATTACTCATGTGCATAAAGCTGTGTATGCTTAAGGGATTCATTAGATCAAGACTCAAATGAGGATTTCAGACCTTTACTAAGGTTTTTCCACACTACTAGCTACTGAAATGTGAGAATCCTTCATTTGGGGATTCCAACAAGAAAGAAACTACTTCACTGGAGATCTATGAGCCACCTTGAGTAGAATCCACTTTGCAGTGTTACCTTGCTTCTATGTTGTGCCTTCTCTCCCCACCCCCCCAATTTGTCAAACATGGTTATTTATTAATAATTATTATTTTACAGGTTTCTTTGCTGTTCCAGTATCCCCCCAGTGATACAATAAATGTCAGTGATGGGGAAGGTTCCCCTCTATATATTAATGTGAGGCCATGTACAAGTCATGGCTCTTAAAAGACAAATGCAGACACTGGATTTCTTGCTAAATTCTTGCTGCCTTCAGCAGGATGAATCTGAGGTCAGTTCTCACTGTCTTGTGTGACATTCAGCAATGAGGAAGCAAGAAACTTTTTTTTCTTAAACAGAGCCTGGAGAAGGTAAAACATAACCACCAGTTCAATACCTAGAATAGTTTGTCCTTTCTATTTACACTGTAAATTGCAAGAGACATGCATTTTAGTTGCAAGTTCATATTGGTATTTATGTGTTATAAAGAAGCCTGAATTTTCTCACAGCTCTCATTGGAGCCATGCCATGACTTGAGACATACAGGGACTTTTGCCTGTGAAATAGTTGAGGGACTATAGAGGGGGATGAGGCTAGAAGTGATGAGAACTTAATAGAGTTCCCTGAGAGCTGCAAATTCTGGGTTTCAAAGGACATTGACAGAGCAAGACCTCAATGTCAACACTTCAGTGAATCATCTGAGTAGACTGAGGTCAGTGGTGGCTCTGACCAATATTGACTGAAGACTACACCAGTGCACTCTTGGGGATGTTGTTTTCTTTCGCCTGTGAGATAAAGGGTTTTTTTTTTTTAATCTTAGAAAACCGGTTTCTGTTTACAAAGCTTAACTCCATTACATCAACTCCAACGTACAAACTGTACCATAGTAGATGGACTCATGTTATTTGCACTAACAGGGACAAATAAAGACTATTGAGACCCTGGGCTGCAAACCTGGATTGAGTCACTGGCTCTGACACAGACTTCTGAGCTGACCTTGGGCAAATCTCTTAATCATTCTCTGACTCAGTTTCCCTGTCAATATAATTGGGATAATATTGCTTCCTTTCTCTGTCTTCTCTATTTCAAATATTAGCTTCTCAGGACAAGCTCTGTCTCTTCCTCTTTTCATGTTCAGCACCTCTCAACAATCAACGAGCCTTCTAGATGCTACTGTAATACACATAAAATAGTGACAATGGTTCCGAAGATACATTTGGGGCTTGTGACTACAGGTACTTTTGATTGCACCATGTTTCCTTAGCTTTTATATCAGGACTTATCCTGAAAGTTGCTATGACAGAAACCATAGCCCTAATGATCACATTTCCCATAGTTAATCTGGTTCCTGGTCTCAGAAATAATGACAGTTGAGCTCTGAAAGTAGAAGTTTAGCCCCATGGATATAGGGAAAGTGCATGGTGGATATAAGGTTACTCCAGTAGTGGCCCCAGAGCCATTGTACTGCTCTTTTGTACTGGGCATTGTTTCATTCCTTGCCTGTGTGCAGCTCCCACTGATATAAATCCCTGCAGCCGGCTTTGCACTAGAATCTCTACTGAATATTCTGCATTCGTTCCACATGAACACCTCCATTGACGTCAGTGTGAGCTTTGCTTGGGCATCAATCATAGAATACGTAGCGAAGATCTGAATGGCAGATAAGAGGCTGCCTCATACAGATCCAAGAGCTGAAATTTCCCCCTAACACACAGAGACTCTCTCTGCCTCTTTATAGGTGTTATTTGAAGGTTTGAAGATTTTATTTGAGTCCTGGCATCTACATGATTCTGTACCAATGGTAAGTAAGCCCCTGAGAGGGAGGGGTATTAGTATTCATTATTTGTATTGCAGCAGTGTCAATAAGCCTCAGACCCATTGTGCTGGGCACTGTACGCACGTCAATCCTTGCCTTACGGATGGAGGCATAAGGATCTTGTGCAAAAAGGGGTTTTTGCGCAAAAAGGAAACATCCACACTGCTTGTTTTTGTGCAAAAACCCCTAGAGCAAAAATGGATTGGAAGAGAGTTTGCAAATGAAGCGTGAGAAAATGATAATCCGTGCTTCATTTGCATTGCCTCTTCCGGCAAAACTTTTAGTGTAGACGTAGCCCTGGAGAGCTGCCTCCGGCATAGGCAAGTTGTGCTAACATTGCAGCGGAGACTACCCCTAAGATCCTTCAGGCAACGATTGACTGCACTGAAAAACAGCCCTTAAGCTGCACAGCATAGAGCAAGACTCAATGGGCTTAAATTGAGTCCATTTTGGTTGGATACTTCCTAATTGTCAGGGTAAGCACTGGAATAAATTGCCTCAGGAAGTTGTGGAATGTCCAACATGGGAGATTTTTAGGAGCAGGTTAGACAAACACCTGTCAGGGATGCTCTAGATAATGCTTAGTCCTGCCATGAGGGCAGAGGATTGGACTAGATGACCTCACAAGTCCTACCTAGATGACCTTTCAGTCCTATGATTTTATAATATGTTTGCATTAGCAGCGCAGAGTGGTCAAGTCCCCACTGCATTAGGAACTCAAAGGTCAGCAGCACTTGGTTTTCAAACCTCCTCCCTCCCACCCACCCACACACTATTTTTGATTGGCAAGCTAGCTTCTGTTTAATGCACCACTTAATTCAAACTATACATTTTTGTGTGAGGATGAGAGTTGTGTTGGGGCAAAACTTGTTATACCTCCAGCCAGCACTGCAGTGAAGACATACCTGTGTCCTAACGGACAGTGACCATCATCTGTGGCCTGGTCTCCACTTAAAACTGAGGTTGATATAGCTACTACATGCAGGGGTGAGAAAAATCCACAGCCCTGAGGGATGTAGCTATGCTGAATTAACCACTGAATTAGACCGAGAGAGGCTGTCAGAACAATGTTTCTACCAACCTAGTTACCATGCCTGGGGGAGGCAGAATTCCACAATGAATAAGAAAACCCTTCTGTAGTGCGTGTGTATACAACGAGGTTAAGCTGGCATAGTTACAGCGCTGTAGCTATCCTGCTGTAATTCCTGTAGTGTAGAAATGGACAGTGTCAGACAGTAACATCAACACCAGTTTTACTGAGAACAAATAAATTGTTGCATGAGGAGCCAAGATCAAGTAACAGACAAATGCCAAATACCAAATAACAGTCAGGTTTACATTCTTCATCAATTTCAGGGGGCTTTTTCAGCTTTCTCAGTCACTTTTCTTACACCTCTCCCCCAGTCTAGACACTTATCTGGCCCCCAATCTCCAGTTTCTGAGGGCTTCCCAAGTATTTAAAAATAGAAAACAACATTTCAAGGGCTCCCAAGAACCTTTAATCCACTCTCTCAGATGCACCTTTCTGAGATACGCAGCTGTTGTTGCAGATTTGCATTTGCGTCAGTACTGCAGCATCATTTCAGGGTCCTTTGGAAAAAATAGCTTAAAGGTGTTGTTCAGGAGAGAAATAAAAAGCAAATCACCTTCAGCCCCTTAGGCCTTGTTTTTCAGAAGTGTGGAGAACCCATATTGCTTGGTAGCTGTGAAAACCAGGCCCACAGTGTTTAGCAGGCTTCTAAGGATCATGGACTAATTCTTGTGAAAAGTGAGAGCAGCTGCTGCTTTTACAAAAGAGAAAGTAAAATGGAACAGCCTCAGAACAGGCCAGCTTTAGTTGAAAAGAACGGTTATGCTCCATTATTCAGGCTTGGGTTTACAGTTAGCTTTTCTTTTGGGAAAAAAATTAATCTGGCAACTGCCTATGAACTATTTCTGGCAAACGGCTTTCCTTATAATTAAAAGCACCTGTGCTGACTTTTCCTCGTCCGAATCACACTCGTTTCATCCAGGGCAGCCCTTTGAGTCCATGGGTTCAAAGGCTACAAGGCTTTTTCAATGGCAACAGCTCTGCTCAGAAATTAATAGGGGTCCTTTTCCCTTTCTACGTGCCTCAAATTTTGGGCGAGCCACATTTAATGAAATCTGACTTGCCTAAAGTATGCCTAATCCAGCAAAGAGCCCAAAAGCTGAGTGAATGCAGACTCCTAGCCATTTGCATAGCAGAGGCGTCTCAAAAAGTCAGGTTCTGATAGAGCATTGTCAGCCCCAAGCTTTCAGAACTCATGGGATTGGCTTGAAAATCACAAGACTTAAATAAACAAACAAACAAACATTCTTCTGGTTTCTGATCCAGTTTAGGTTCCTGGCTTTTAGGTTTTTCTCTGTGACCACAGGGGCTGGAATCTCATGGTATTTAAAATAAAAGCTGAGAATCTCACCACATCACAACCCCAGGAATTGGTGCTTTAAGAGAAACACCAAATATTTCAAAAGCTTCAGGGGGTAGCTGAGTTAGTCTGTAACAGGAAAAACTTAAAAAACAAGAAATCGTCTGGCAGCACTTTAAAGACTAACAAAACATGATGGCTACGTCTAGACTGGCATGATTTTCCGCAAATGCTTTTAACGGAAAAGTTTTCTGTTAAAAGCATTTTCGGAACAGAGCATCTAGATTGGCACAAACGCTTTTCCACAAAAGCACTTTTTGCGGAAAAGCGTCCGTGGCCAATCTAGATGAGCTTTTCCGCAAAAAAGCTCCGATCGCCATTTTCGCGATTGGGGCTTTTTTGCGCAAAACAAATCTCAGCTATCTACACTGGCCCTTTTGTGCAAAAGTTTTTTTGCCTGAACGGGAGCAGCATTTCTTACAGCAGGAAGTCAGTGCTTTTGCGGAAATTCAAGCGGCCAGTGTAGACAGCTGGCAAGTTTTTCCAGAAAAGTGGCTGATTTTCCAGAAAAACTGACCAGTCTAGACACAGCCGTAGATGGTATCATGAGCTCAGCCTACTTCTTATTGAGGACAAAATGGTGATAGTTAGTAACATTACTTGTCTCAATTATATAGAACAGTGGCTCCCAACCTTCTTCGAGCATACAGACCCCCTTCTCAATCTAGTAAAATTTTACAGACTCCCCCCCCAAACAAAATAGCTGTTCTCAAACATTCCATTACTTGATTGTTTGAAATGTAGAATAGTTCATGTTATCTAAAAACAAATATAGTAGTATTGAGAGATAATACCCTGTACTTTACTTAATGAGATGGCTGGAGATGTAGAGCAGATACCAGTTTCTAATTTAAATTTTCTGCAGACCCCCTACAATGCTGCCTCTACAATGTGGTCCACGGACCTCAGGCAGGGAACCACTGTATTTGAGGATATTCAGAGAAACAGAGGTCAGTGGAGTTACCCTGGATTTACACTGATGGAGCTGTGATCTGAAACTGGCCATAGGTGAGTAAACATTGGGCAGTCCCGTTCTAAGAAGTGCCCAGTAGATGGATCCTACTTCTCAGAGACTGTGGCATGGCCAGAGATGTGAGTGGCAGGGCATTTTCAATTAAAGGGTCTCAGCTGACAAATTGCTTACTGCAGCATTAGCCTTTGTAGCCCTCATTTCCCTCTGTATAGGGGGGAAGGAGAACTGAAGGATTTATTAGCAGCCACATCCCTGGTCTACCCTGGCCTAATTACCAAACTTCTCTCTGAATACACATGTGAGGAGTCTCTATGAAATTAGATCCATTGCGCCCCTGGAGAAGGGGGAAAACTGTGCCCCTAAAAGTTCAATAGCTTCCCAGCTAGAAAGAAAATTTTCCTCCTCTCTCTGTATTTTCTCTGTGGCTTATTTGGTAGGCAGGTGATGATACATTATTTATCTTGATCCACAGTTTTGAGACCTTTGCATAACTTACCCCAGTGTCCTCCTCAAGACTGTTATAAATAAATCACAGAGGAGATATGTGTGTTGATCCTAGAAGAAAGGGAGGAATTATTGACTGAGGTTAAAGGGTTTAAGATAAGAGGGTAAATAATCTCTTGAAACAAGAAAAGGCAAATTAGGAATTAGGAAGATACTCTGAACTGTGAGGTTAATCAGGCAAGGGAATCTTAGAAAAGGCAGGCTTGCAATATTCCAGCCAGAGCCCCAGCTGGTATAAATTAGCATAGCTCCACAGATGTTAATGGAGCTATGTGGATTTATACCATCTTAAGAATTTAGCACTTTCATAGTAACAAAAGGTTTCTGACTCCACTGTCTTCTGTCTTGTACCTCCTGTAGCCACTTACAACTCTGCACAGAGAGTGTAAAATGCCATCACTCTGATCTGGTGATTTACTCCAACTACACTCAACCAGGGGCGGCCCGTGAGCCTAGGCAGACTAGGCGGTCACCTAGGGCACCGCCGACCCGGGGCGCGCAATGATGACGTCACAGGGCGCTCGGGTGCCCGATGATTACGTCACAGCCATTGACGGCTGTGCAGGCGGGGGTGCCGATCGCGCCTTCTGCCTGGGGCGCCAGCTGCTGCAGCTGGCTTCAGGCCGCTCCTGCACTCAACTGCAAGAGAAATTGATCTTCTAGCGTTCTACACTACAAAGAATTTGATTCTGGTGTTTGATTTAGCAAGTCTAGTATAGACCCCAAATCGAACACTGAGGCACTGAGGGCAGCCCCCCGCTGGCATCCTGTATTCCTCATTCTGTGAGGAGTAAAGGAAGCTCCCTTCGGCCTCCCACAGTGTAGACGCTGTGGTGGCTCGGCTTCAAGTAAGCCAAATCCAGCTATGCATTTTGTGTAACTAAATGGCATACCTTAAGCCAACCTGCCTGGTCTTCTGTAGACCACGCCTAAGTGACCAGAGCCCTGCAAATCCATGGATCTCTTCTTTATATTTGCAGGTACCCACATCCGTGGATGAGGATGCCGATATCCGCTGCTCATTTTTGCAGATGCAGATGTCAACTCTGTATCCACACAGGGTCCTGCACCCGTAGCTCAAAATAAGCTATGCAATTTGAGCAACACAAATTGTGTAGTTTATTTCAAGTGCATTTCGAAATAAATCGCTATTCTGAAATGTCCCTTAATCCTCATGGAATGAGGCTTACAAGGATGTCAGAATAGCAAACGTGTTATTTTAAATGCTATTTTGAAATAACGGGCTTGTTTAAAAGACGCGGAATAGCTATTTCGGGATACCGAAAGTATCCCGAAACAGTGCCGCTGTCTAGACAAACCCTAAGTGACTACACAAGGTGAAATGTAGTGGGGAATAAGGTTGATCACATTCATTATCATTATTATTTATTTAGTCTTTATTTGTGTTATAGTAGGAATCCATGGATCAGGGCCACAGTTGCGCTAGGCATTGTGTAAGTGCATGACAGAGATGGTCCATGCTTTGAAGAGCCTATAATCAAAGTGATATTACCTCCAAGAAGGTATGTCTACACTACAGCGCTAATTCGAGCTAACAGTTTGAATTAGTTAATTCGAACTAAGCTAATTCGAACTAGCGCGTCCACACTGATTGGATGCTGGGGCGCACTTAAGGGCAGCTGAAACCGGTTCCAGCAGGGCATCAGGTCAGTAGTTGCTTTGTGTGGCTGCTGTCTGAGGCTATCTGAGGCTCGTGCTTAAAGGAATACCCCTGGACAGCCGGTTCTCAGCTTTTCCGCTTGCTTGCCTACCTCGCCGAGGGACAGCAAAGCGTTTTTCTCTGTGCCTGTCTGTGTCGGTGGTTCCCATTCAGGACGCTACCGCAATTGGCAACCCGGAGCCAGAGCTCGCCCTGGGCTTTCTGGTGCAGTTTTTGGACTTGCTGCTGCAAGCCTGCCAGCAATGGCTGGAGGCTGCCTGGCACCACCTGGTGCACGTCAGCCCCCTGCCTCTCCACCTGGCCGCCCTGGAGCCCGTGGAGGAGCCGCGGCGGCGCCCGGACACCAGCAGCGACTGGTGGGACCGCATCATCCTGGAGCGCTGGGGAGACAGACAGTGGACCCAGAACTTCAGGATGAAGATGGACACCTTCCTGGAGCTTTGTGAGTGGCTCGCCCCTGCTCTGCGGCAACAGGACACTCACATGAGGCCCACCATCCCCCTCCAGAAGGGTGTGGCCATCACCCTCTGGAAGCTCTCCATGCCGGACAGCTACCGATCCGTCGGGAACCAGTTCAGCGTGAGGAGATCCACCGTCGGAGCAGTGCTCATGCAGGTACGGCACTCACTGGCCACTGGGCCGGGGGGGGGGGGGGGCCTGCAAGGAGGGGATGGGCCACCACAGGGAAAATGGGGGTGGGGGAGAGAAGGCAAAAGTGCCCTGCACCGGAGGGTTCGGTCTGTCCCGGCCATACTACACGCCGCCCGGGGGGGTTGCTTCCGGGAGTGGGGCATTGAAGGCCTGGCGGGAAGGCCACGAACACTCCCAGCCACCCGGGTGCCCCAGTGATTCGCGGTTTGCTGTGTTTCTCTGCAGGTGGTCAAGGCCATCAACTGGGAGCTGCTCCACAGGGTGGTCCGCCTCACCGACCCAGACGCCGTCATCCGGGGGTTCGGCGCCCTCAACTTCCCCAACTGCGGGGGGGCCATCGACGGGACGCACATCCCCATCCGTGCCCCGGAACACCAGGCCTCCCAGTACGTCAACCACAAGGGGTACTTCTCCGTGCTCCTGCAGGCCGTGTGTGACCACTGGGGCCAATTCATGGACATTAATGTGAGCTGGTCCAGCAAGGCACACGACGCACGGGTGTACCGGAACTCCTCCATGTGCCAGAGGCTGCAGGCCGGGACCTTCTTCCCCAACCGCTACATCAGGGTCGGGGACGTGGACATGCCCATGTGCCTGGTGGGGGATGCGGCCTACCCCCTACAGCCCTGGCTCATGAAGCCGTACACGTGGCACCTCAATCCTTCCCGCCAGGCCTTCAATGCCCGGCTCACCAGGGCCCGCATCGTGGTGGAGGGGGCCTTCGGACGATTGAAAGCACGATTTAGCTGCCTCCTCACCGGCCTCGATCTGGCCGAGCACAATATCCCTCCCATGGTGGCACTGCACAATTTGTGCGAGTGAAAGGGGGAGGCTTTCCTGCCAGCCTGGATGGCTGAGGCTGAGCGCATGGCTGGCCACTACGCTCAGCCCCGCACCGCCGCCATCCGGGAAGCCCCGCGGGTGGCCGTCCGGATCCGGGAAGCCCTGCGGGAGAGCTTCCAGGTGGAGGAAGAGAACTGAACTCTCCCTGCATGCCCCACTGGGGCCTTCTTCCACCTTCCCTCCTACCCCTCCCTAACCTCCCTTCCTAATGTCAAATAAAGACACCTGTTTTGCAAACAAAAATCTCTTTTTATTGTAGATAACTGGGGTGGGGGAGAGAGGAGTGAGGGTGGGAGAGGGGAGGGGGAAACCTGGAAGGAGGGAGCTGGAAAGGGGTGGAAGGGGAGGAAGGGAAGGGAAAGCTCAAGCTTGGGGGGTCCTGCTGGCTCTCCCATCTCACAGCACTGCGTCGTGGGGGAGTGGGTGTGGAGGGTGGGGCAGGAGGGACGGGGGGTGCGGAGGAAGCGGGAGGGGAGCAGGGGCGAGAGGAGGAGTGAGAGCTGGGACGGCCGCAGGGGCCGGAGCAGGAGGAGGCAGGAACCTGTCAACCAAGGTCTGGAGGTGGCCTCTGAGGGCATGGCCCTGCTTCTCCAGCGCCTCCACACTCCGCTGCCTCAGCCGCAGGTCCTCCCGGATCCAGTGGTCCTGGGTGTGGAGCTGGTGCTCCAGGAACCGCAGGGGCCACCGCTGGTACTCCTCCTGGTTCCTGGCGCGCCTGCTGGCCTGGGTGCGGGTGGCTGTTGCAGGCGGGGTGGTGCTCCCTGCAGTCCCAGGTGCTGCGGCTGTGGTGAAACAAGAGCAGCGGTCCATTCTCCCTGGGGACAAGGTGGGTGAAACCCAGCCCCCCTCTGCAAGGCCAGGGCCCCTGCATGACACCCAGCTACTGCTCCATGGTGGGCAAGGCCCAGGTGCACGGTTCCTGGGCTCTCTCTCCCCCCACCCCTCCCGTACACATAAGGGGAGCATGATGGCACTCACATGTGGACTCCCCGGCCTCGGACAACACAGGCGATGTGCTTTGTGAGGTGCCTCGGGGGTTCTGGGTCCTGGGCAGGCTCCCTGAAGGCTCCTGGCTCTCGGCCTTCTCCTGCTCCTCCTCCTCCATGTCTGGGACTGGTCCCTCTGCCCCGGGGTCAATCACCACCCGGGGGGCA
Organism: Pelodiscus sinensis; assembly: GCF_049634645.1. Lineage (NCBI taxonomy): Eukaryota > Metazoa > Chordata > Testudines > Trionychidae > Pelodiscus > Pelodiscus sinensis. Next base: position 113,938,350 of record NC_134714.1, read on the forward strand.
GGGACGGCGTGAGTCCCCAGGATGCGGTCCAGGGCCTCAAAGTGGGGGCAGGCCTCCGAGTCAGCCCCTGGCTGGTATGCCCTGGAGTAGGACTGCCGCAGGTCCTTTATTTTACAGTGGACCTGCTCCCAGGTCCGCATGTGGCCACTGGCGGCCAGGCTGGCAGCCATGTGGCTGTAGACAGCTGAGTTCCTGTGGCTAGTGCGGAGATCATGGACGTTGGAGGCCTCCCCCCAAACCTTGATGAGGTCCACGATCTCCACACTTGACCAGGCGGGCGCCCGCCTGTTTCGGCCCCGGGCAGGCTCCTGGGAGCCGCCAGCCTGGTCCTGGGAAGAGGCGGAGGGCTGGGTGGCAGCGGGTGGCTGGCTCATGGCGTGCCAGGTGCAGGGTCTGCTGGCTGGGTGCTGGCAGGCTTGCAACTGGCACAAGCACTGTAGCCAGACCGTGGCCCTTTAAGGGCTCCGGTGCCGGGAGGGGGACAGAAGAGTTTTCCTGGTTTGGCCAGAATGGCCACCAGGGCAAGCTGGAAAGGGCTAGCCTCCCACTAGTTCAAATTAAGTGGCTACACAGCCCTTAATTCGAACTACTTAATTCGAACTAGGAGTTAGTCCTCATAGAATGAGGTTCACCGAGTTCGAATTAAGCGCTCCGCTAGTTCGAATTAAGTTCGAACTAGCGGTTTGTATGTGTAGCGTCTATTAAAGTTAATTCAAACTAACGGCTGTTAGTTCGAATTAACTTTATAGTGTAGACATACCCAGAGCTATTGGCCCCATGGTCCTTGCCATGTTACCTCTGTGGCTGTATCAGCACTGAGATTTTATTCTTAACATATCCCACACCATCTCATAGGAATAGTGGGTGTGCAGCTATACACAAGACATTAGCACTTTCATCACCATGCCATTTCTGCTCAAAACCTCTACACAACATGGGCCAAATCCACTCCCATTAACAAGGCGTCACTAGGTTGTATCATGTGAACATGCCCATATTCATCAGGGTAGTATCTCCATTGGCTCTCATCATTGGTACCATCGCTGGAGCTGTGCGAGCGGTAGTGCAGCAATGTGAAATTTGAAGGAAATGTTCATTGAAGGCAGCAGTGGCGGCAGGCTGGTCCTGTCCAGTACACTGCACCAGTGAGACCTCTGTAGCTGGTATGGTGTACCAGAAGGACGCTGTTCCACTCCCAGCTCCTCCTTGAGGCGGCCTCTCCCTCAGCTGCACAGCAGCAGCCCCGCAGGAGGACAGGGCTGGGGGGAAGCTGGGAGCAGTATGGCAGCTGGATGAACTTCTAGTGTTCTGCTCCTTCCCCTGCTGCTTGTTCCTCTCAGCAGGGAAAGGAAGAGAACTCTCAGCTTCCCTCCCTCTTCCTCATGTCCCATCAGGGTTCTGCTGTACAGTGCTGGAGGAGACACAGCTCCATGGAGAGGCAATGGGGAAAGCAACAGAACTGCCAGCAGCTGCTTCAGGTGTTGTTCCACCCCCAGTCTCCTTCCCAGATAATGAAGGAGGTATCACGGGGAAGAGAAGAGTGTGGGGACCATGGCTAGGGGCAGGGCAGAGTCACATGGAGGGTCATGTGCCCCACCTTAGCTAGTGTCTCCCCTCCCCCGGTACTGGTAAGAAATTGATTTTACTTGCACCACGGATGGGTTTATTTACTAACATTTCCATGGTGCTTGCAACCAAGGCCCCCAAGCACCTCGTCAGGTTAGATCGCTGGGTCCAGGCTCTTTTAGATCAGTGGTGCTCAACTTTTTTTCATTTGAGACCCCCAGGGCCAGGAAATTTTTTGTTGACCCAAAAAAACCCCAAACGTGCCGGGAACATTTTGTTGCAACCCCTTTAATTTAAAGTGCCAGTCGCTCTTCTGCCACACACTCTGTTCCCGTGGTGTGTATGCCGGCCATGAGCCCACAGGTTGCGCCCCACTCTTTTAGATGATTTTTAAAAAAGCAAATGAATGTGTTTACATTTTTTTTTAAATGCTGGATGAACTGAGTGGCTCTTTCCCAGCTCTGCAACTACCCACAGGTGCAACCGCAGTGGGGCTAGAAGAATGAAGTCGTCCCAACTCTTGTGACTTTTTACCATGCTCTTGATGGTCCCTCCCAACTCCCAGTGAGGCTTCATTCTCCCACCTAATTCCTTTCCAACCTACCCACTCTCCGGCAAGTTTTTGGCTCTGACTTCACTGCCAACTACTAATACTATTTTAAAGGATATTTACTGAAATAGTATGTGCTAGGAGATGTACCCAGCATTGTTCGGGTCCTTATCTCAATTAATTTTCACTTTTCTTCACTTAAATCATTGCGATGAGAAACTCAGTATGAAGGTTGCCCTAGGGAGAGAGGACTATCCCAGCCCTTTCTCACCGCAGCAGATTGGGGCCAGGGGAGAAGCTCCACTCCATAGCCACTGCAGTGGGCACAGCCGGAGAGGGGTGCATGTCTCCCAGCTGCGACAGCCAGAGTGAGGAATGCAGCAAACTGTGCACTTTCCACTCATTTCCTGGAAAAGGAGAACAGTCAGCAATCGCCACATACAAATTGATGGGGAAGCTTCAATTAAAGGGCACCTGAGCAGTGGGAGGTTCGGGGCTGGGGAAGTCCTAGCATGCCCCCAGCCAGCCCCTTTCACCTGCCTATTGATTTTGACTCTTTTCCATATGGTTGTATGAGAAGCAATCCCATTCCAGGCACATCCCTTTCCCTGGAACAACCAAACCCTGATCTTGCTTTAAGTTAGGATAAGAGGAAGCTGCATATCAAATTTGGTGGTCCTAGCTCTTACCGTTTAGGGGAAATCTCTTGAACAAACAAAGGCAAAGTCTCTCAAATATATAGTATAAAAATACAAGCTGGTGTTTTCAAGGGGGCCTATGGAAGTGAGGCATTCGGTCCCCACTGAAAGTCATGGCTGCTGAAAATCCTAAGAAATTACCTGGCTCAACCTCAGCGTGCTTGGTAGGCTCTCTAGCATTGTGGTGCCACAGTCAATAGCATTCTATTGCCAAAACGTAATTTCAAGTCAAGCAGGATGTGTAACAGTGAACAAAGGCGACTAGAGCCCATCACTGGGGATTAGAATCACAGGCGCAGCGATTCAAATTCAAAAATCCCGAGTTCAACCACCCTCAATGTAATGTGAACTGTTGCTTCTTTGATGTCAGCTTTTGTTTTCCTCCCAGTGATTTGTGCCACTGACCTTTTTGCCAGGTTGCTTTGCACTCGTCATTTCCAAGCGATCTGAAACCATTCCAGTTCAGAAAAGTCTGGTTTAGCGCCACAATCCACTGCCAATATCCATCAGGGAGTGTCACTTTTGGAATATTTTGCTGATCTTAATCCATCTCAAGCTACATATATTAGCGTTACAATGACTGAATCTAGCTTCCCCAATCTTTTTACATCCGTTTAACCAGTTAATCAATAAGCTCTGCATGGGGCTGGCAGCTGAGGGCTGGGAGCCAGGAGTCAGCTGCTCTGCAGAGCTGGGACCCCCAGCAGCACCCTGGGCCTGGCAGGAGCCCTGGGGCAGCCATGGTAGCCTCACCCAGCCAGGAACTGGTAGCTCCATGGGGCCGGGATGTGGTAGCCCACCTGGGGTATGACCCCTGGCAGCCCCGGGGGCCAGCAACTAGCAGGAGCCCCCCGGTAGGCTGTGTAACCAATATAATTTTTATCGATGACGCGGTTCATATTTTTATTCATTTTTTACATCCCTAATCCTTACTATGCAAAAACCAAGTGATGTTGAGCTACAGCAGGTAGTTGCAAAAGGCAATGTTGATTAGATGGGGAATAGGTCACTTGTGTTTGTTCAATTATTATTTTATTACTAAATTAATTGATCCTGCTTTCTCCTTGCAGTGCTGTCTGACTCTAAACAGCTGTGAGTTTTTGGGTCTTGGAATAATCCTTAGTTCAATAACCTGTGTGACATGATGAGGTTGGTTTCAGGGATCTACATTTCAACTGGCACCCTTTAGCTTTGCCTGCACTTCTAAAATAAAAGCCCAGCAGCACTTTAAAGTGAAAGTATGGCCCTGGCATCAGCTCTTTCCCAGCGCTTAAGTAAACCACTTCCATGAGGGGAGTAACTAACTGCTTGTTTATACTGGCACTTTACAGAGCCGTAACTTGCTGCACACAGGGTTTTTTTTTTCACACCCTTGAACCAGACAGTTGCAATGCAATAAAATGGCCATGTAGACTTAGCCTTTGTTGGCTATTTCTACAGCTAAGTCAAGGACTAAATGGGCACTAGCCACAGGTCTGCCAGGGGGGATGGAGTGGGTGATTGTCCAGGGGCTCTGGCCCATCACTGCCAGCAGCACAGCAAAGCTAAGGCAGGCTTCCTTTCTGCATTGCTCTGCACTGCTCCTGAAAGTGACGGGCACGCCCCTCTGGCAGTGGCTACTAGGTCAGGAACCAAGGGGTCTTAACACACTGCTTTTGCCCTAAAAACACTAGTTCCACAGCTCCCATTGGCCAGGAACTGTGGTCAATGGGAGTTAGAGGGGTGGTACCTGTGATGGAGTAAAATCACAGAAGTTCTCTTAGGGTTGTACCCTGGTGTGGGATTAACACTGGTATTGTTGCAAAGCGAGATGGGGTCTGTCTGTTACTGACACTGATTGCACAACACAATACATCTGAAATTTCCACAGTATGCTCTTACCTACCTGCATTTTGGGAGAAAGGAATGTGATGCATTGGCTCACACATTAGAATATTGTATACCAATTGCTAACCCAGGGGTGGGCAATAATTTTTGCCCAGGGGCCACTTCAAACATTTTTTAATTAGCCTTGGGCCACCCCGGAAGGGGCAGGGCCTAAACAGGAAGGGGCAGGGTTACCCATGATTGGTCTGAGGGTAGGGAAGCCCCTTTGCTCCCGCTTCCCACTAGGTACCCATACCCTGGAAGAGGCTTGGTATTTTTCCCCATCTCCAGGCCAATCAGGGCCTGGCGGCGGGGGAGCGCTTGAAGCCTTCTCTACTCTGTCCCCGCCCTAATTGGCCTGGGGGCGGGGGAGCGCAGGGTTAGGGAGGTGGTGAACCTGGGGGCATATGAGGGCGGCAGCTTAAAGTGCTGTTAAACCCAGCCCACTGATCCCGAGTCCAAACAACACCCCTGAGAGAGAGTGAGGGAGAGAAAAAGAGAGAGAAGCAAGCAGCTTAACAATGAAAGTTCTTTATTTCTAGGTAGTAATAGGGATGTGTCGACTGGTTGACACACTAGTCAATTAGACACTCCTCCTCCCCCCCCCCCGGCTGCCTCTATCAGAAAGAGGCAGCGGGAGGGGGGGGGGATGGGAGTGAAGGAAGTGCTTCAAAGCGTCAGCGCTGCCTGGAGGCCAGGGCCAAACCCTGGGCTCCACGTGGTGCTCCCGCTTTGAAATGCCACATGCATGCAGCCCAGGACCAGCTGGGGACTCTCCCGCTGACCATGTGGCTCCTGCTGACCATGTGGCTGACCCTGGACTCCATGCAGTGCTGCCACTTTGAAACACCGCAGGTAGCACGGGGCCAGCTAAGGACTGCTTGGGTCCCCCGCTGCTGGCCCCGTGCTCCCCGCAGTGCTTTCGCCTTTGAAGTGTAGCAACAGCCTTGAGGCTATTGCTAGACTTCAAAAGTGGAGGCGCCCTTATCGACTAATAGAATAGTCGATGCAACTTGCATCGACTATTCAATTAGCCAATTAATCTAAATGTAACATCCCAAGGTAGTAACCATACAAGGGGAGACAAAGGGGAGGGTAACAGCTTGGCATTGTGGCATTACCCAGCCTGCTGAGTCCAGTGAAATATAACGAATGAGTCAGCTTGTGAGTGCTGATTAACTTGTCCTCTCAGGCATGCTCTGTTAGTGGATGTGAGTGTCTGTGTTCATCTGCTTCTAGGGCAGAAAGAACCCAATTTTGGGGAATATAGTTCCTGCAGAAGACTTTCATTGGGAGGGACTTGGCAGCAGGGAGAAGTATAGCTCTATATGAGAGCACAAGCAGCACACTAAGGCTATGTATACACAGCAGTGTTATTTTGGAATAACGACCTCTATTCCGAAATCATGTAGTGCGCGTCTACACAGCAAGCCTGTTATCTCTAAATAAATTTGAAATAACAGGCTTCTTGCTCCAACTCCTGTAAACCTCAGGCTACATCTACACTGGCATGATCTTGCACAAAAGCTTTTTTGCGGAAGAGTTCTTGTGCAAAAACTCTTCCAGAAGAGAGCATCTACACTGGCATGTGCTTTTGAGCAAGAGATGTGCTTTTGTGCAAGAGCATCCATGCCAGCGTAGATGCTCTCTTGTGCAAGAAAGCTCTGATGGCCACTTTAACCATGGGGCTTTCTTGTGCAAGTAATTCATGCTGCCTGTCTACACTGGCCTCTTGAGCAAGAACAGTTGCACAAGAGGGCTTATTCCTGAGCGGGCGCATCAGAGTTCTTGCACAAGAAGCACTGATTTCACACATTAGAACGTCAGTGTTCCTGGGCAAGAACTCGTGGCCAGTGTAGACAGGAAGCAAGTTTTTGCACAAAAGTGGCCGCTTTTGCGCAAGATTGCGGCAATGTAGACACAGCCTCATAGTATGAATAGTAAGGGGAGTCAGGGGAAGAGTGCTCTGTTTCAAAATAACTACTGTGTAAACAGCACCAAAAGTCGAAATAAGCTATTTCGATGTAAGCTATGCAATTAGCATGGCTTAAGTTGCATAGCTTATTTTGAGTTTAGCTGTGCTATGTAATGCACCCTAATAGAAATATTAACTTCCCTCCCCATAGGAGTAATCCTAATAAATAAGCATATCCCAGAGTAATGGGCAAATCTGGTAACAAATTGGTGGAATAACATGGGCAGCACGTGATCATAATCACAGGGTACTTGTTGAGTAGTAGCTGCAGAGTGGGGAAACTGAGACATAAACGTGAGCAAAATTTTTTTCTAGCTTCCTTTTTTTTTTTTTGGTAGCCTAAGCTCTTTTAGAGAGGTCCTTCTATCTTTCCCATAGAATATTAGGTAAAACTCTGTAAGATTTAAGTTAAGAATTGTGCTTGGAAAAATTGTAGGACAGTGCAATAAGGAATTAAATATTGTAAAAGTTCTGTGTGGTTTAAGTTAAGATTTGTGCTTGGAATTATTGTAGGACTGTGCAGTAAGAAGTTAAATATTGTGCCTTGAAAGTAAATATTTAAAGCTATATTGTGACTGAGTGCGTAAAGATCACTAGTAAAATAAGGGAAGTGGAGATGTCTGAGAAAACCCTTTTGGCTGCTCGCTTGAGACAGGAGAAACCGAAGAGGTTAGAGAAATGGGCAATGAAGAAGGGGAAGTGCCCCCTGGGAAAGGGGGTGTTTTAAGGGTGAAACAAGTCTGAACTTTGAGCAATACTGAACAACCATTAAGCCACAAGGTAGTGCAGTTGCTGCATAGGCATTGTGTTATGCATGTCTAGATATGGCTGAAATGGTAAAGGGATGGCAGGAACTTGGGGAATGGGTGGGGGGCAAGCAGAAGGCCCCTGGCAGTGAGGGAACTGGTGTGTGAGACAAGGGCGGCCAGGGAGGCTGGGGAAGAGAAGGCACTTGCCAGCTGTGGGAGCTGAGGGGCGAGAAAAAGGCCACTGGTTGGGGGAGGGAGGGGAGAAGAAAGCCCTGCAGAATGGGGACCCCCCATCACGAGCCCTTTCTCATCTCCCCCAACCCTCACTCTTGCACCCCCCACACGCCTCTAATCTTCTGCTCTGCCCTCTCTCCCCCATCCTCAAGGCCCTGCCCTGTCTCCTGCACTCCCCACATCACCAGCCCCCTCCCCTGAAGGACCTGGGCAACACCGGGTAAGTCTTCTAGTTAATATAAACATTTATTAATGTACACATATAGGCTACGTCTACACTGGCCCCAAATTCCGGAAAAGAGATGCAAAGCAGGTAAGTCAGCATAGGGAAATCCGTGGGGGATTTAAATATCCCCCGCGGATTTAAATAAACATGTCCGCCGCTTTTTTTCCGGCTTGGGGAAAAGCCGGAAAAAAAGCGTCTAGACTGGCGCGATCCTCCGGAATAAAGCCCTTTTCCGGAGGATCTCTTATTCCTACTTGAAATCTTATTCCTACTTAAATCCCCCGCGGATTTCCCTATGCTGACTTACCTGCTTTGCATCCCTTTTCTGGAATTTGGGGCCAGTGTAGACCTAGCCATAATGTATTGATGCTCTTTTCTTCTAAGGATTTAAAAAATAATTATATATGTCTAAAAGACAATTATTTTAAAAAATCATTAGAAGAAAAGAACATTAATAAAGTCTCGGGGCAGTCTGCATGTTGATTTTCTTAGCTAGTTTTTGTCCCAGTCTGTCTCATGTTGAGATACCCGCAGTGACTTCAGTGGCAGATGGATGTGCTAAGCCCCTGATCATACCCTTCGGGGACCTGATCCCTGCTTTAGTTAGGTATATCTATGGACACTAAATGCAATAGTGCAGCTATAGCAAATGGGACAGAATACTTATTTAGAATTTTATGATTCAGAGCCATGGACACTGGTTGACAGGAGGAAGGATGGTTGTGTGGTTGATTTCTTGGGATAAGACTCAAAAGACACAGGTTCTGTTTCTGACTGACCCTGTCACCTTACACAAGTCATTTAGGGCTTGTTCTTACCCAGAGCTAAGCTCCCCTATGATGTTGGCTCTTCTTCAATGGAAAGTAGGAGTGCAGAGAGAGAAACACTAAACCACTCCATATCTCAATTCCCTATGTGTTCATCTGTGATAATAACACTTTGACTGTCTTCTTTATTTAAATTGTAAGCTCTCTCAGACAGAAATTGATCCTTACTATGTATATATATGGCACCTAGCACCATGAGACTCTGATCTTTGTTACCTCGACTGCAATTAATAGAGCACAATACTGTGCTGGAGTATGTTCCTTTGTAAGCAGTAAAGAACTGTTGTGCTCAGTGTTCTTCCTTTCTGTTTGGACAGAGGTTCTTTTTCTCCTGACATGGAAAAGAACACAGTGGATTTCACCTACAAGTTGAGCCTTCTCACCATAATTCACTCTCCTTGTCACTCTGGGCAACTCCATTCTCTTTTGTACATTTTGTAAAATCTAGCCTCCTCCCAGACTGATTATAGGAGGAGCCTGAGGCCAACCCTTGAGCTCAGGGCTCAGTTCAACAACCTGATTATAAGGATTTAGAAACATTTTTCTCCTGACCCTTCTTTTCTGGGGGGTTCTACACCTTACAGCCTTGTTAACCTTTCTACCGATATATAATTTAAAAAAAAAACCCTGGGTATAAACAAAATTTACTGTGCAAGCCTTGAAGCAATAACACCAGGGCATTTCCAGAGGGCTAATGACCAGCTGTTAAGAACCAATGGTCCTGAGGTACTGTCATGAGCCACTAATTCCTAGGAAATGACTTGTGCTGTGACAGTGATTGCTGCAGTAGGATGAGTAGACAGAAAAAACATTTTGGGGAAAAAAAACCACCCACATTTTGTTAATTTTTCATGTGCTGTCCCTGCTGGTAGTGTGAATCACAGCTCTGCAAGCCAGACATTGCTAGAGATTCCTTTGCCCCGACCACTGGCAAAGTACGCTGTGAAAAGCATAGATTCTGAGTCAGCAAACCACTTCAGCATGTGCTTAATTCACTTACACACATGCTTTTGTGAATTGGTTTGTTTGCTGAATCAGGGCCTTAGGGAGAAAGAATAGTTTTCTGGCTCAGACATAGGCCTGGGATTTGCAGAGGTAGGTTATGTGGATCTTGTTGCTGACTTTCTACATGCAATTTACTGGTAACAGCCTTTCCCTCACTCTCTTTCCCAGTGTGTAAAACAGTGACTCTAATACTTGTCTACCTTCTAAGTGTTGTGAAGCTTAATTTAGTACTGGGACTTTTTTATTTATATTTAGTGACTGCTGTGGTCCTCATCACTGTAGTATTACATTAGAGTGCCGTTTACAATGCTTTGGAATCCTTGAATGGAGGGTGCTAAATACATGCAAAGTATTATTTTCTCCTTTTCAAAACTAGTTTAGAATGTGGTTTGATTATGGTAGCTATTTAAAACCAAGGGATATTTTTCATGAAGATTTTTACTGTTAACAAAGTTCAGGAAATACCTATTTACCCAGTAGAGTGTGATGTTCTTTAATGCTTGTATCAACAAAATCTTGCTTTTAACATTTATTAGGAGCTGGCTTGTGACGAAGACATTGTTGTGCTGCTCATATGTGTGTGCGAGGAGCTGGGAGGGGAGACGGCGCAGCTCTGTGGAGCTTGTTACCTGTGCACTCTAGAAGCAGCAATACAATGCAACAGCACAAAGCAGCACAGGGTTTTCTTGTAGCTCCTTTCCTGCATGCAGGCTGGACACAGTCTGCGTTGGTTTGGTTTAAGTTTCTCCTGTGGAAGGCACTGTCCCTGCTTATGACGGTGGAAATCAGGCATGACACCAATATAAAACTGATGTGAGGTCCAAATCAAGTCCTCTAAGTACATCCACAAGAGTAGAATTCAACAGCTTGGAATGAGCCCATGTGTTTCAAAGCAAGTGCTCCTGCTCTCCTGAAACACTCAAAAGACTAAACACAATACACACATAAACAAAAGACATTGAAATAGCTTTAGAGATCTGCTGCCTTAACTGACTAATGAAGAAAACGCTGTCCAAATTGAAATGTTTATGGTATGCAACAATATGATATGTGTGTTTTAAAAAAAAAAATCACTTCCGGCTTCCTGGGGAAAGCTAGAGAATGTTTCACAGGGAGGCAGATTTTGCAAAATTAAATCAGTACTTCCTATTCATTTTTTCTTTGTGTTGTTACTTTTCACTTTTGTTTTACTTCTATGTACGCTGCAGCCATTTTTTAAATCGTCTATGTGTGTTTCCCAGATCTGTTTGTCCTCTTCTATAATTCTGTATTTTTCTGTTTATGCAATTGTTTAGAACAGTGTTTCTCATCCTTTTTTTATAAAGTACGCTTTTTCAAAAAAAATATATATACAGGGCTTGCCAAACCGCGGCGAGCCCTGCTTGCCAGCTGCGGTGTCCAGCGATCTGCGCATGTGCAGATTGCCCGAACCCGGTTCTTCCAGGTTGTAATCTACTCACCACGGGCGAGTGGATTACATTATTTGTCGAGCCCTGTGTGTGTGTGTGTGTGTGTGTGTGTGTGTGTGTATATGTATATACACACGCGTGTGCACACACACAAGTACCCCCAGTACCTACAGTTTTTAGACACACACAAATTTTTTCTACTGTTGCAACACATTTGTGTAAACAACGTAATCATAATCAGGCGGGGGATGAAATTTTGGGGTGTAAAAAGTACAAAAATAATAAAGCGCTATAAAACTTAAAACACATTCAATTTTCTCCACATTTCAGTTGTGTTGACATACCCCCTAGACATCTCTTGAGTACCCTTAAGGGTACTCGTACCACTGGTTGAGAAACACTGGTTTAGAAGTCCATCCTTAGGGTATGTCTACACTACCCCGCTAGTTCGAACTAGCGGGGTAATGTATGCATACCGCACTTGCTAATGAAGCCCGGGATTTGAATTTCCCGGGCTTCATTAGCATAAGCGGGGAGCCGCCATTTTTAAATCCCCGCTGCTTCGAACCCCGTGCAGCGCGGCTACACGGGGCTCGAACTAGGTAGTTCGGACTAGGTTCCTATTCCGAACTACCGTTACTCCTCGTGAAACGAGGTGTACCGGTAGTTCGGAATAGGCACCCTAGTCCGAACTACCTAGTTCGAGCCCCGTGTAGCCGTGCTGCACGGGGTTCGAAGCAGCGGGGATTTAAAAATGGCGGCTCCCCGCTTATGCTAATGAAGCCCGGGAAATTCAAATCCCGGGCTTCATTAGCAAGTGCGGTATGCATACATTACCCTGCTAGTTCGAACTAGCGGGGTAGTGTAGACATACCCTTATTCACTTAAGCATTTGACAAAGACCCATGGAAGTCAATGGGATTTAAACATGTCCTTAAAGCTAAGCACATGGGTAAATGCTTTGCTAAATAGAAATGGAGTTAAGCAGATAAGTTTAATTCAGTACCTGCTTAAGTGCTTTGCTGAACTGAGGCTTTATTTAGCACCTTTGGTGTATGGATCTGGAATGAAAACATGGTTCCGGAGGGTATTGATTCAAGGACATAAGAATGGCCATACTGGGTCACACCGAAGATCCATCTAGTCCAGTATCCTGTCTTCTGACAGTGGCCAATGTCAGGTGCCCCAGAGGGAATGAACAGAACAAGCAACCAACAAGTGTCACCCATTCCCAGTTTCTGACAAAAAGAATGTAGGGACATTATACCTGCCCATCCTGTCTAATACCCTTTGATGGATCTATCCTCCATGAATTTATCTAGCTCTTTTTTGAACCCTGTTATAGTCTTGGACTTCACAAAATTATCTGGCAGGGAGTTCCACAGGTTGACTGTGTGCTGAGTGAAGAAGAACTTCCTTTGGTTTGTTTTAAACCTCCTGTCAATTAATTTCATGTGGTGATCCCCAGTTCTTGTGCTGTGGGAAGAGTATTAAGTGTTATGGGAAGAGTCAAGGGGTGAGTGCATATTTGAAACCTATAATTTACCTTTGTGTGATACTGCTGCAGAGAGAACTGGAAACTGAGTCTTGTGGAGTTTCTGACTGATTATTCCCTCGTGAGTTGGAGAGAAAAGTGGGATTTACCCCATTGCAAGTCACAAAATTTGAGCCCATCTGCCAATAAATAGCACCAGGTTCTCCAGCCCTCTGAGAATTTCAACACAGCCCGCTCTGATTGGGTATCTTCCCTACTTCCTCACCTTAGAAAAAAGCAGTCAGTCCAGTCAGAAGCAGGCTTTGCTCTCTTCCTCTACCTTTAGGAGCTGAAAGCATTTTCATGGGAGGGAAGGCAGAAGAAACAGCCAAACAGTGCAGCAGGATTCTGCTCCCTTTTCTTCCCTCCCCAGTTGTGAGCAATGTGATGCCTCCTCAGCTCCCCTTTTCTCTCCTCCCTGCAACATTAGGCCTGAGAAGAAGCAAAGGAAACCTTACTGCCATCTCTCTAGACATAGGAGAAGGTGATGAAAACCCCCCAGAGCTGCAGGAGGGAAAAACAAATAGGTATGGGGTGTGTGTGTGTATGGAGGGCAGATATGGAGGCAGAATTCATAGGGGCTGGAGAGACAGGACAAGACTGATTTCAGAGTTGGAGGAAAGAATTAATTGGTGGGCATGGGGGAGGGAGCTAAGCAACTAGTTGACTATTCGATAAAGAAAAGCAAAAAATTGGGGGTGATGGACACATGATTTTTTGAACCTTTATTTTCTCTGGACCTTGATTATACCTTAACCAAGAAATTTGGACTAGGGATGTAAAATCCCATTTAATTGGTTAGATGTTTAAACATAGTGTTTAACTGGTTATCTGCTTAAAGGGGAGTGCCCTTCCCCCTCCCTCTCCTCCCCCTACCCCCCGGCTGCAGGCAGGGGGCACTCTAGCTGGCGCAGAGCAGCCTGGACTGGGCCCGCTGTGGACACGCCAGACCTGCCATGGATAGGGGCTGCTCCAGTCGGTTGGAGCAAGGGTGAGGTTTACTGGTTAACCATTCACATCCCTAATTTGGACCTTGACAAAGAAAATAGTTATGCCTAATGTACAGCATCCTTGTCAGGAATAACCTTTGGTAGACATCTTGGAATATGTTTTATTCCCTGGGGCAGTGGTCTCCAACCTTTTCAACGACAAGGTCATTTCTTCAGGGTAAGTGCAATGTAAGATCTACCTCAAACCCAAATATCCTTGCCCCACTTCCTTTCCACCCCTCCTCTGAGGCCCTCTACCAACATGTTTCCTATTCCCCAACCATGGAATATCTCTCCTAAAATTGCAGTGGTTTGTGACCTAGGCTGGGAGATATTCAGCCTGGACCAGTGACAGATATAAGGTTAGATGCTTCATGATTCCACAAGACTAGAAATATTGGGTGAAATCCAGACCTCAATGAAATCAATGGGAGTTTTGCCATTTATTTCAAAGTTGAGGATTTCGTTTATGACCTTTATACTATAGAAAAGCAGAGATTTCCAACTTTTCAGTGGGACATAGAGCATTTGTTTCTGGTCCTGGAAGTTCCCAAGATATCTGACCTTTAAATCACTACATCGTGTTTACAAAAAGCTATTTAAAACAATGTTAAAGGTTATTAATATAATAATGTAATAGATATTAATTATTAACATATTGTATTTCCTGTCAGGGTGTATGCAGTTGGATTTATGGGGCAAGATTCTAGATCTTGTACTAGGCTCAGTTCATCCAAGACCTGAAGCGTAGGGGAAAGCAACTGTTACCCACTTTTCCATTCCTCTGATTCTGGGGCATCCAGAAGAGAGGGCAAGGTGGAGTGTCTATAGAATAAAGGATGGCCCAGTATGGTTTAAACGTTTGGGGGTAACCTGCACAGCTCACTTGTAGAGCCTGGGAAACATTTTCAAGCATATTTTTATTGTTGAAAAATGCTTTTTCCTCAGAATCAATGTATTTCACAAACCCAGTGTGATTTCAATGATTTAAAAAAAAAATCAGAGAAAAAATTCAAAATTTAAATGAAAATCTTTTTGTTTAGAAGGGGGAAAAAACCAAATTTCTACAAAATATTTTATATATAATTGTTTTATTTGAGAATGTTTTATGGATTTAGTTTGGGATTTTTCCAATCAGCTCTAGCTACTTGTTTAATGAACATTCGTGAGCCATCCCAAACAGATGCTCATAAAGCTTTGATTACCACCCCATCATGCATTCTCTTTCTTCTCACTAAATGTGTGTATAGAATATTTTAGTGAGTCGCTATCTAATCTTAGATGTATCTGTAAATAATAAATCTAACCTTAATTAGACAACAAAAAACAGTTACTGCCATGCTTTACAACAAAGGCTCTAATTCAGGGCCTTACTTTTATCTGTGACTATCCCCCCATGCTTTATGAAGTTTGGTTTATGAATATAAGAACATAAGAATGGCCATGCTGGGTCAGACCAAAGGTCCATCTAGCCCAGTATCCTGTCTGCCGACAGTGGCCAATGCAAGATGCCCCAGAGGGAGTGAACACAACAGGTTATCATCAACTGAATCCTCTCCTGTCGCTCATTTCCAGCCCCTGACAAACAGAGGCTACAGACACCATTTCTATCCATTCTAACTAATACGTATTAATGGACCTAACCTCCATGAATTTATCTGGTTCCCTTTATTTGTTTTAAACCTGCTACCTATTAATTTAATTTGGTGACCCCCTAGTTCTTATGTTATGAGAACAAGTAAGTAACTTTTCCTTATTCACTTTCTCCATACTTGTCATGATTTTATAGACCTCTAATCTCATAAGGCAACATTTCCAAACTCCTAATAATTTTTGTTGCTCTTTTTTGAACCTTTTCCAAA
Source organism: Pelodiscus sinensis (assembly GCF_049634645.1). NCBI lineage: Eukaryota > Metazoa > Chordata > Testudines > Trionychidae > Pelodiscus > Pelodiscus sinensis. The sequence goes on from NC_134714.1 coordinate 113,953,840, forward strand.
GCTGACATATCTTTTTTGAGATGAGGAGACTACATGTGTACACAGAATTCAAGATGTGGGAGTACAGTAAAACTCCAGTTGTCTGGCATCCAGTGGTCCGGCACTCCTTATAGTCCAGCACCACCTGGAACCCGGAAGTGCTCCAGGCAGCCGGACAATTGGAGCTGCTGTGCCCTGGGCTTCCCGGAGTCAGCCGCTGGTCAGTTTCAGCAGTGCCTGAACTGGGGAAGTTTGGGGCAGAGCAGCTGGAGTGCTGCTGGGTTGGTCCCGCAGCGCCGAGGGGCGGCGCTAGGGGACCAACCCAGCAGCACCCCAGCTGCTCTGCCCCGGTCTTCCCCAAGTCAGCCGCTGGTCAGTTTCAGCAGCGGCTGACTTGAGGATGCCTGGGGCAGAGCAGTTGGGGTGCTGCCGGGTTGGTCCTGCAGCACCGCCCCCCCGATTCCCCCACCCCACTCCAGACCCCTCATAGCCCCCCCTTCCGATAGTCCGGCATATCTGATAATCCAGCACCCCTTTGGTCCTAAAGGTGCTGGATTATCGGAAGTTTACTGTACCATGGATTTATATAGAGGCCATAAGAGATTCTCTGTCTTATTGATATCTTTTTTTAATGATTTCTAACATTCTGTTTGCTTTTTTGACTGCCACTGCAGATTGAATAGTCACAGAGAGGTAGCTGTGTTAGTGTGATCTTAGTAAAACAAAAACAAGCAGTCATGTAGCACTTTAAAGACTAACAAGATAGTTTATTAGGTGATGAGCTTTTGTGGGACAGACCCACTTTTTCAAATCATATTCTGAAAGCGAATTGGCATGACCATTATATAACACAGGGATACACTGAAAAAAGACAAACATTGGGAATGTTTACACAGCAAAGTTATTTCGAAATAACAGCAGTTATATCAAAATAACTTACCTAGCATCTACACAGCCATTCTGTTACAGGGAGTCCCTGGGGGTATGTCTACACTACCCCGCTAGTTCGAACTAGCGGGGTAATGTATGCATACCGCACTTGCTAATGAAGCCCGGGATTTGAATTTCCCGGGCTTCATTAGCATAAGCGGGGAGCCGCCATTTTTAAATCCCCGCTGCTTCGAACCCCGTGTAGCGCGGCTACACGGGGCTCGAACTAGGTAGTTCGGACTAGGGTCCTATTCCGAACTACCGTTACTCCTCGTGAGACTGAATTTTTAAACTGCTGTTATGTGCTGTTGAGATATGCACTCAATATCTGAACTTCTACTAAAAAGCATTTTACTTAGAAACGTAAAGTACCTGAAAGAACTTTTCTAAAGGAGTTATCTAGATTTTTCAAATCTGAGTGGAAGCACCTTTATTTTTACAAACAAGATAATGACAAATCTGTTTAGGTTACAAATTTTAGCTCTCAATCCTGCAACTCAAACATAAAGAAAACTTTGTGTGTGCTTAGCTCCACTTCTTAGGAACTGTAAAACTATATAGTTGTACACGTGCTTCAGTGTTTTAAAGATTTTACATTTTGTAAAAGCGATGTCTTTAAAAAAACTTTTTTCAACAATGGTTTTATCATTAAAAAGCAAACTAAAATAGATTTTAAGCAGATTCAGTCATTAACTTGCAGTGGTCCTAACTCAAGCATTACAACCTTGAAGCACCTCTTAGAGCTTGAAGGTGAGATTAAGAGGAAGCTGACTAGGAAACAAAGAAAACCCAACAAATGGTCTGGTAGCACTTTGTAGACTAACCCAACATGTAGATGGTATCATGAGCTTTCGTGGGCACAACCCACTTCTTCAGATAACTTTGGTCATCTGAAGAAGTGGTCTGTGCCCAGGAAAGCTCATGATACCATCTACATGTTGGGTTAGTCTATAAAGTGCTAGCAGACCATTTGTTGTTTTTTCTGTAACAGACTAACTTGGCTACCCTTGAAGTCTATGAAACCAAACTGAAGCTAACTTGTCTGTTTTCATTGTCCAAAGAGAATGACCCCTAAAAAAATACATTACTGTGAATTTGCAAAATGGGACATATAATACTAGCGTCTTTTGACACTGAAAGGAACTATTTCAGACAGCTTCCTGGGGGTGAAGTGTTTCACTAAGTCATTTCTGAGCACCCGTTTTCGTTTTCTCCCCCACTCGTGTTTCCCTAGTAGTTGAACGTTCATAAAGTACAAATCTAAACGTTAGCGGGGAGAGGAAATGAAAACTTCTTTTATTAGCATACTCAAGAACTGACTGGCCCTGGTAAATCTCACCCTGTTTGGGTGGTATGTGTACTCACATCAGTGCTTACGGGAAATCAGGAGTATCACAATGAAAATGTACATGCCTGATGTGCGTTGGTTTGGATCTGTTTTTCGAGTCCTGCTGTGGACAGTCTTCTGCTCTGGAAACGTTGCCCCCAGCCCCATGTGCTCCGAGGAGCAGCGGGCTGCAGGGCGAGAGAGAGAGCCACCCTGGGGAAGAATGTCCTTTTGCCAGAGCCCGAAGGGGGGAGGAGAGCGTCGCGCTCCGGCTCCATTTCCAAGTCGATTGCAGAAAAGAATGTGGGAGGGCTAGAAAAGTTTTGAGCGAGCCACTTCCTTGTCCAGCGCGCTGGGAGCCAGAAAGAGGGAACGTCCGAGTCAGGGGAGGAGGGAAGCGCGAGCAACCACTTCCCAGCAGAAAAAGGGCCTTTTAAACCCTTGACAACAAGCGGCCAAGTCCTCCCCCTGGCAGCGGCGGAAGCAGTGAGTGCTCGGAGGGGAGGCGACTCTCCGCCGAGCCTCGCTGGGAGTCCTGCCCCGCGCATCGCGCTCCACCCTGCCGGGGACTTGCTCCCGCATTTCCAGCTGGGGCGCGCTGCAGGCGGAGCCAGCTAGGGACCCGGGCCGGCCGCCGCTGTGAGTGTTGGGGGGCGCAGCCCTGCCATGCCCCTGGGAAAGCCAGGATCGGGCTAAGCGCGCAGCGGGGAGAGCTCGTCGGGACCATGAGGCAGCCAGGGCAGCTCTTCTTCCTCCGCCTGCTGCTCCTGCTCTGCCTCCCCAAGGTAAGGCGCCCTGAGGGAGCGCGGCCCTGCCACATCCCCCGCGCCGGGCAACCTGCCCTTTCTCTGCCCCTGGCGTCTCCCCCGGGCTCCCCGCCTCCCCTCTCCTCCGCGCCCCCCGCCTGCCCCACATCACCCCCCTCGCCAGCCACCTGTCGGGGCGTTCGCCGCTGCTTTGGCGAGAGGTTCCTCCCCTGGCCCTGGGGACTAGGCTCCGGGGCTAGGGCGCTCAGCGGCGTCTCGCTAGGGATCCAGTGGAAAGCAGTTCCCGAGACCCCCGGCGGAGTAGCGGGCCGTGCTGGCTGGGAGATGTGGGGCTGGCACCCCGGCGGGGAGGTGGGTCACAGCAACAGGGGCTGGAGCGGGGCCACCTGCCTGTGGGGCGGTGGGGGAGGTTTCAGAGCCAGGCAGGTGCTCTGCTCGGTCAGCTGGGCCGGCTGGGTGTGTCTGGAGGCCAAGTGCGCTGCGCTCTGACAGGGAATGCACTTCAGTTCATCCCAAGGGCACGGTCCTGAAAAGCGACCAAAGGTCTGGGGGAGGGTGGGAGGTGCTCCACTTGCAAAATTCCGTCAAGGAGCCTAGGCTGCAGAGGGCAGGACCCCAGCGCTCACCAAAAATCAGGCCTCCTCAGGGTGTTTCTGGTTGAGCACCTGAATACCAAAGAGCCCCACATCACTACTTACCAGTTTTGACAATCCTGGCCTGCAGATGAACTTTAGCTCATTCACTGGGAACAAGCACTGCCCAGAAAGCTTCTGAAGTAAACAGGCCAAGTTCAGTTATTAGCTTAAGGGCAGTGGAGAATTGGAAACTTGATGTCTTGAAGCAGGCCAAGAAAAGGTTTGATTCTCTGCTTGCTTAGACAAGTTTCACACTTGGGAGAAAGTCCACTTAAATCAACAATTTAAAGCAGGGGCAAGCAGCTTGCCATTGTTCAGTATCCAGCTGTGGAAGACCACCAGATATTATCAAAAAAGACACGATGCGGCTATTTCTTGCACATTTCCGTTTCTTTTAAGAATACTCTTCCCAACGTTTTCCACTGTGTTCTGATCCAAGTTTGGTAAAGGCTTATCATAGCCACTCAACATTTAACTGTTTATACCTCAGACATTAGCAGGATGCAGGTCACCGGCTGCGTTAACTCCTTCTAGAAGTTGGGAATTTTTAGGGAAATAGCCCACTTCTGTGTGGGAATTAAGCAAATCTGGAGGGATTGATTCTGGTAGAATGGAAGGCTTTTACCCTTCAAAATCCATTCCAATCATTGCCTCATATTTGTTGCAAAAATAATTTAGAGATCTAAGAGTAATTCAGAAATGGGATCCAAGTATGTCCCTTTCTAGATCTGAATACTTCTAAATATGGCAATTATTTTATTTGTTGAAACTTAGGCAAGGACTGTCTTTGGCCACCACCTCACAGTCTGACATCCTGGTGCCTTCATTGAGCTGCAATGACTTCTTTGCATTGAAGTAGATAGGATTCTGTTCAGGGGTCTGACTGCAGCATGCCTCATTGATTTCAGTGGGACTCTACACTGGCACGAGGAACTGCTTGCACTAATCAGCTTTCAGGATCTGGGCCTTAACTTTGGTTCAGCGTATTAATAAAAATCTCTCTTTAAATCATGACACCTTCCTAATTAAACTCTGCGAATCCTTTTCCATTTCTTTCTTTCTATCCTAAAAGGCCCATCGCATGCAAAGTAATATATTTGTATAACTTCGTTTCACCTGTGACTTATTTGCGACACTTCTGTGAATGTCAAGATCTGCTTGAGTGTTTAAAGTTATTATTTTGGTTCTTCTTGATCTTTTGGTAGTGTTTGAAAAATGGTGAAGTTCTTGCTTGAATAAAACTTAATTATGGTGGAGATGTGTCTTCTCTGAGGGCCTAATTCTGCAGACGCTTGCTCACATGAGTCATCCTAACCTGGGCCACTGATAGGGAGAAAGAGGGCAGCTGCCCCGGGGCTCAGCGATTTAAAAGGATTCAGGGCTCCTTTCTCTTACTGCCACTACTTTGGCAGCAGCCAGAGCCTGGCCATTTTAAATCCGTGTGCTCCAGTGCTGGCTGAAGTTCTGGCTGGGGGAGGCTCGTCTCCAGGTCTGCCCCTTCCTCCTGAGGTCTTTCTTCTTCGGGAGGCCCAGCAAAATCTGTCCTCAGCCTGGTCCTAATTCACATGATTTCAAGAGGGCTACTCACATGAGTAAAGATAATTTTTGTGATCTGGCTGCTACAGTGGTATAACTATATTGACTGCAATGATGAAATTTATAAACTTATTAAGGCTACATCTAGACTGCACTGCTTTTCCAGGATACCAGAGATATCCTGGAAAAGCAATACCGCGTCCAAGGAATGTGTCCGCTTTTTCAGAAAAAATTTCAAAAAAGCAGACATGCTCTTTCACCATCCCTTTAAACCTCGTTTTATGAGGAATAGGGATATGTCAAGAGCACCAAAGGGATGTGTAGATGCACCAAATTTCGGAAAAGCCTCTTTTGACAGTAAAACGGAAAAAGATTTGCAATTTGTGGTATGCAACCATTTCCAACTTACCATTGCAGTGTATATCTAGCCTAAGTTATAGCAAGATTGCATTTGTGAGTATTAACAACCTTAAAATTACACTAAATATTTTTGATATTAGAGATTTGACAGCACAGGTCCTGTTTTCAAAAGTGAGGCCTGTAACAGCATATTTCAGCCCTGGATGTGGTTGTTTGCATTGTTACTTAGGTGCATAAATGCCCTTTAAAATACACCTAATAACCTGAGTCTATAGGTGTACCATACACAGAACTCACACTGCAGTTACATCAATAGATTAGGTATAGAACTGTGATGTAATTGTTGATCTGAGTTTCCAAATAAATGAGAGGGATGTCTTATTAGGGGCACGATGTTTGAAATACAGGCTTGTTACGTTTAAACATAATTGGGTCAATTCAATACCTGCTGTAAATTGTTGAAGTCATTTCCTTTGTAGCACGTATGTATTTGAACCGTTTTTTGATTGTATTCTACATGAATAATAGCCAATGTTAACTATTACTGTTGAATCTTAATATCTTCGGCTTAGTAATTTTCATTATGTCCTAAGCGTTGGTTAAATTTCAGTTTTGAAACTGGAGTTGTTATAAGTCAACTTTGTTTATACTTCAAAATAAAAACAGTTTAAAAATAAGAGTTTAATAGAAATATAGAGCAAATTGGTCTATAGCAAAGATATAAAGTGAAGCTGATTTAGGGCTCAGTTAAACTTTAAACACTAAGAAAAATACAAGGCTTAAATATTTTGTTTCTGGGGTGAATTGTTCATTTCAAAGTTTGACCAGCTCTTAAACCAACTTTGTTAGGTAGATAGGTAGATAGGTAATGCTTATCTGTGGAGGCTAAAAAATTGATTCATAATGAGATGTATTTTGGAGTGCTCTCTTCTGTAAAATATTTTTGTATGCTTTAAATTTGTGAAGTTACACTTGGGTATCCCCTCCCCTCAAAGCAAGAGATTGTGTACGTCATCAAATATTTGTGCAGAATGGCAAACACTGGGATATGTTCTTTCATTCCTGTCTTTAACCCCAATCAGTGTGGAACAGTTGTCTTGAATGTTCTAAACAATGAACAGATAACTTTGATTCCTTCTATAATACTTTATAAATGCTTCATTTTTAATATTGCAGAAAATCATTGAATGGTTTCCTCTACGATGCATATAATGCATGTGTAGTCTGCATGTTCCGAAGGCTTGTAGTTGGATTCTAATTTCAATGCTTGCTGTGCTTCTATTAATGCATGTGTACACAGGCACAAATTCTCTTCTGCATCTTTGAGATCATAATCGAGGCCCACAGTGTGGATATATTGTCTGTGCAAACAGCATCACTATTAATAGTACTTCCTTAACTATACTACTTACGTGCACTCATGGTCAAGAATTTTCATACCATGTAAATTTTTTGGTTGGAATTACTAAATATGAGCAAGCAAGAGAGAGAATGCGAATGAATAAAATATTGTTTGGTTGTTTATCATGTAAGGCTGGATTTTACTAACCCATATCATTTTAATTTATGTACTTCCTTCTTCCTTCTAGAATGACAGCATACTGATGGGGAGCATTTTCACATTTGCTAAGGGTTAAAGGTTAGAAATTGTGGGTTTGAGTTCTACTAGCCTTAAAACCTACCACTGTTTTAATTAAATGCTTCCCCATTTAACTATGGGAGGAGTTGAAATTAATCTGCAGTTCCAAAATTGTGGTGTGTAGACTTGCCTGCAGACCTAGTTGGTCAGATGGTGCTGGTTTTTTCCCCCTTCGTGTTGCAACTAAGGCCATGTCTACACACTAGCACTTATGTCGACCAAAACTTTTGTTGCTCAAGTGTGTGACCCCTGCTTCCCCATTGAGTGACATAGGTTTTGACAGCATAAGGGGTAGTGTACACTCTACAAATATTGGTTTGCCTGCTGAGGTAGCTACCGCCATTTGTGCTAATTTTAATATGTCAACAGGAGAGCTCTCTCTCATCGGCAAAACGCAGCTACACAATAGCGCAGCTGCATCGGTACATTTATGCCACTCTAAGCTTGTAAGTATAGACATGGACTAAGAGCTGGAACACCTTGAAAAATAACTGAAAATGAGGAGGAGCCAACCTAGTTTGTTCTACAAAGGAGGGACCATTGTTCTGAGGAGGGTAAAAAGGAACCCCTCCGCTCAGGGGTGGCCCTAGACTAGCTGCCAGCAACTGGTGCCCTAGGCGAACCATGCTATCGGTGCCCCCACCTCCAAACCTCTCAATTATATTGCGCCACTATTTGGTGCCCCATTTAACTTGGCGCCGTAGGCGACCGCCTAGTTCGCCTATATGGACAGGCTGCCCCTGCCTCTACTCAAGGAGTGGGGCTGCCAGTAACAGTGTGCCCCCAGCAGGAGAGAGCTGTTCAGGAGAGACAGGTTTATGGAAATCCAGGATGAAGATAGCATATCGTGCCTAGAGGAGAAGGGGCCAAATGCAGGAAGAGTGTGCAGAAGAAGAGGAACAGAGCAGATGTACTTCTCCCCCCATCAATTTTACTAAACTAGTCGTCTATATCAAAGCTTTTCTCTAGGCACAGATGGAGTTTTCTCTAGGCACAGGCCAGTTTTCCCCAAATCAGTTCAGGCACATTTGAGTGCACTGCTATGGGTACGTCTAGACTACATGCCTCTGTCGCCAGAGGCATGTAGATTAGGCTACCAGACATAGGAAAATGAAGCGGCGATTTAAATAATCGCCGCTTCATTTAAATTTACATGGCTGCCGCGCTGAGCCGACAAACAGCTGATCAGCTGTTTGTCGGCTCAGCGCGATAGTCTGGATGCGCGGGTGTCGACATCAAAGGCATTTGTCGACCACCCAGGTAAGCCTCCTGGGATGAGGTTTACCTGGGTGGTCGACAAATACCTTTGATATGTCTGGTAGCCTAATCTACATGCGACAGAGGCATGTAGTCTAGATGTACCCTATGTCTGGGCATGGTCAGGGCTTTAGATTTTTCTCCAACTCTTTTTGGTACTCCTGACAAGGTGGAGAAGAGGAGTGTGGCCGGTATCTCCAATCAGATTAACAATATCCTCCTTGGGAGAAAAAGAAGTGGCCCCCAGTTAGGATACCTGGCAACTTCCCTAAACAACACAAGGAAAACATTTTTGAGCTACTGATGTACATTATACCTGCCTGTTCTGTGTTGGCCTGTTCTATTTTACTTCCATCTCTTTTTTTTTGTTTGATGCCTTGCCCCCTCCCTGTTGCCCTGCCACATGCGTGCTATTTTTTGTCACACCAAGTTATTTCAAAACTGAAATAATTTAAAAAAATTTAGCATGACTTAAATTAGATCAGAACTCGTGCAAATCTATGCACACGAGCTGTGTAATATCAAAGTGTATGTATGCGTGACACTATTTTCAACCTTAGAAAAGCTACATTCTTTTTAAAATGTGCTTTTTTTGGGAGCTACATGAAAGCTAATGTTGTATTTGGTTTTTGTGGTGCGTGGGAGCATGTCATTGACAAAAACAAAATTGTTCTCTATATTCTTGGCATGATATTGGTCTGAGATTTGGTCATGTGAATTTTGAAGAAGAATAATAAGGAAAAGAGAACAGTTTTGCCTGATCAAATTATTGATGCTGCCGAGGTTCTGACTCTGAGCCTCTAGCAAAAGAGGCAATAGACATAGTATGTCCATATTGCCTGGTCAAAGGCTTTCTTTGTATGAAGAGAAGGTCAAGATGTTTTCCCATTTTGGGTGTATATATTTCAAATCTCCAATTTTTTGGTATTCACAACAAGGGGAAGAAGAGGAGTGTGGTCTGTATCTCAAATCAGATTAACAAGACCCACCTTGGGAGAAAAAGAAGTGGCCCCCAGTTGGGACACCTGGCAGCTTCCCTAAACAACACAGCCTTCTCTCCCTAAACATGGTGTGAAGGAGGCAGGCGACTAAAAAAATCCTGGCCAAGAAAATGACTAATCTGTATTGCAAAGGCAGATGACTCTGTATGCAACTTATTTCTGTATTAATTCCTTGCCTTCTTTTGACAATATCGCGATAGTTGTCTGTCAGTTTGAAGAGTTATATTGAAGGTGGCCTTATTAGGAGGGCTCCCAGTAACCAGTTATTTATCCAAAGCGGCTTTGGATAAAATCTCAGCCCTGTATTTACTCATTAGGGCCAGTGGCTATGTATTTTCTTGAGAGACTTAATGGAGTCTTCTAATTCCTCTTCTTTCCCAGGCAATGTGAGATTTGTTGCTCCTGTGCAGTAAAATGAGACTGTCTGGTGGTTAGGAGGAAACTCTGGAGGTTTTGTCTGCTTATGCAAAGATTGTCTTTTTTTGTCAAAGTTAGACAAATGCATTCAGGCTTCAAGGAGCTCTGCTGCTCTTCCTCCTCCTCCTTTCTCTACTTAATGTTGAAATAGAAAGAACTTGTGTTTTGAGGGCTCTAGATCTGTTGCTATGTGGCCTGAACTCCCAGTGGAAATAGAGGAAGCCCTCATGATATGCAGCATTGAAAACTGGACCAGTGGTAACACTAGTTCATATAGAAAAGGGAACAGCTCTGCACCGGCCAGAATTTGGGTTCATTGACATAGTCTGTCTTTGAGGCCAAACTGTAGTTTCTGTGGATACTCAGTAGGCTACCGTGACACTATGATGTTACAGCAGTGCAGCTATACCACTGCCCCTGTGTAGCTGCTCTATGCTGGCAGCAACATCCGCATAATTAAACCACTCCCCATGAGTGGTGGTTGCTCTGTCAGCAAGAGTGTCTCCCGTCGATGTAGCATTGTCCACAATGGCACTTTTGTTGGTGAAACTCATGTCGGTCCAGTGTTTTTATTCACTCTCCGGCTGACAAAAGTTTTGCTGACAAAAGTGTTAATATAGACAAAGCCCTAGATGATTCCACTGCTCAGAGAGAGGGAAAGAGAGAAAGCTCATGTTAGTTTCATTACCATATGCAGAGTAGCTTTCCGGAACCATCAAAAAAAATGGCCGTAAAACCTAACCAATGATTCTATCACTGTATCAGGTACACCCTGCCTTAAACACTCGGCACTAGTTCTGAAACCCAATATTTTCAGAAATAATAGTGTCTTTGGCTGACAGTAAATTTCTATATGTATAATTGTAGCTTATTAATGTAAAAGCTGAAGAGGAGTTGAGCACTTATGTACATGTGGAGAAATGGGAGGCTTTTGTGATTACATTTGATTGCATTCTTTGGTTCTTCAGGAGACTTTTAGACCTACACAATGCTTCAGAATGAAATGGGAGGTAAAATAATGGAACTTCTCTACATCTCTAAGGACTCCTGAGGACTCTAGGGGTTGTTTGGTTCTGTTTTTCCAGTGACAACAGTCATAGGAATTCTAATGCCTTACTGACACTGGCGAACACATGCAAGTCTCAAAATTGCCTTTTAAATCTTATTGTAGTTCTGGGAATTATTACAAACACAAGTTTTTATTCTGTGTAAAACACTCTTAGTCACATAGTGTGTTTCTGGTCTCCTTGCAGGACTAGTGACTTCTTGTAAATCTTACCACAGTGTGTATGGCTCTTTAATAAAAAGGAGTCAGCACCAATTACAACTTGATTTTTTTCTGTGCCTAGTTCTGCTCTATGTGCCTAATATATGAGAACTTTGCAGTTTTGTCATCCACAGATTATTTTTTTTTAAAGAGAATACTCTTTCTGAGACAAACAAGGTAAGCCTGTTAGTGTGTGCATATATTGGCTTTTATATTACCATTGAAAGGTAAAATTCTAAAGCATTGCACTGCATGTTAACTATGAGTTTTTGACTTTAAGAGAAGTTGCACGAATATGACTGTGCAGTGCTCTGAAATCTCATCCTGAATCTTAATAAATTGTTGTGTTAGCTTTGAAACTGTAGAAAGAGAAACAGAGACTGGGAATGATCAATATCTGTAACTACTTTTGGGGGAGAAGAGAGTGTAAATAAACTGAACAATGCAATTTTGTGCACCTGTGTGGGAGAGAGAACGTCAGCGGGGCTTATCTGAGGTCTAACTCTGGACTTCTTTATATTGGTGAGATTCTCTGAACACAACTTGCACTAACACTGTAATCAGGGCTGTTAACAAGGGTAGGGTAAGCAGGGTGCTCACCCTAGTGCATCATATTCAGGGGTACAAAGACACAAAAATTAAAAATAGTAAGCTGCAAAAGTAAAGAGCATGACACATGCAAACATAAGGAGAGAGTGCACATAATTCATAGTTTGCCCTGTGAGTAAAATACCTACTTACCGCACTGGCTGTAATACCGGTATAAGAATCTGAATAGAAAAATCTTAAAGCCCCTGAGAAACAGTGTTATGTCAGACAAGGCTGTTTGTTCTTTGACATAACATAGAGGTGTTCTTGGACATAACGTAGAGGAAAACTTAATGCCAGCAGCATGAAAATCTGAATTCTTCTAAATGACATTTTAAAAAATCATTAGAAGATGGACAATGCAATTGGAGCTGATTGAGAAGTTTTGAATTTTCAAAATGTCAGTGAAAATATTTTGAAATAAGTTTACCTATTGCATAAATTTTGCAGCTTGTTGAAACCAGGCTAGAGCAGTCATCATTTTTTGAAAATTTGAAATCTTGCCCCCAAATTTAGGTTTTGAAGAGTTTTCACAAAAATGTGTTTTTTTTCCCTCCAGCTAGCTGTGTTATTAATATTAACATTAATGGTCTATCAGTGAAAATGGCCTTCATATTTTATAATTAACCACTTTCATGTTATCTGAAAGTACAAACTGGATTCATAGTTGGAACAGCATATATATGTACAGCTGTTTTACCAGAGCTGTTAGATAACTTTTTATTATGAGTCCTGGTTACTTGCAGTTACTATTTTAAATGCCATGTTGGAGGATGGGGCCGTTAAATCTTAGATTGGATCTATAAGTCTTGAAATTGTCATAACAATTCAAATACTTGTACTGATGCATGCTGTGCAAGCATTGAAGCCACACCAAAACCTTGACAGTTTGTTTATTTTTTAAGAAAACTCCTTTGCCTGTAGGTTATCAAGTATTTCCATTTGAAAATCTCCTGATGGACGCAGGCAACAAAACTGCTTTTCAATTGACTCATGCAGTCACAGGCTGCACACTGGAAAACCTGAAGCAATTTCATATTTAAGATGAAACCTCTGAACACAGTTTTTGGTCTTCCAGTTTCATGGCACGATGTGTCACCATCTTAACACCAGCCAGTCTCTTTCTTCCAATTCTAATTGTGGCTCGGTATTGCTCAGTGGTAGTGAGCCCAAACTGCTCTATTGGTTTTAGACAAAATTCTGTAATTAATTCTTCCCATCCTGCCCGAGTCTTTGAGCTCCTCCTTGGAGCTCAGAGAAGTCTCTCCTGCACTGTAGATTGCCCTAGTGGAAAGATGCAGTTCTCTCTGCTGTCCATCAAGATGACTCCAGAACTGGCTTGCTTCAAAGCAAAGCAAGGGTGTTCTTCCCACTGCAAGGGGCCAGCTCCCACAGTACTTTCAGCCTTGCCAGCTGAAGAACAAGGAGCTGTGTTATATACTCAGACTTGAATCTCTTGCATAGTATTTTTGTGCACTATTATGGGAGTGTGGGGCAAACGCCTACTGCCAGTGCCATGAATGGGGAATTTTGCTATTGACTTCAGTGACAGCAAGATCAGGCCCCAAGTAAAAGAACCCGTAATGGATTGCTCTTAGTGAAAAGCAATTCATACATTAAACTTTATTTTGCATTCATTTAGTTGACTAAAAAAAGCTAGAAATTCACATCTTAAGCAAAGTGTGAAACAAAGTTCTTGCCATCTTTATTAATCCAAGCTCTGTCTCTCTCTGTATAGTGTTGTGTGTATGTGTATAAAACTATAGTCTGCAAAGTATGGACACTAGTTTGAGGCATTTTATGCTAAGCTATATTCAGCAGAAAAAAATTGCAGGTTAATGTAACATTTGGAACTGCCCTAAATGGTGTTAATTTCCTAGCACTACAATATAGACCCACAGAATGTGGTTTAGCTGGTATTTAGCTATTGTCTTTGAATCAATCTATGTATTTTGCATGCATCTGTTGAACTATTTCCTGGTTTCAGAGTAGATGTACATGGTGCATGAGAAGTTAACAGAAGACTAGTGCTGATAAGTATTCTTTTTTTTTATTTGGAGTACAATAGCATTGTAAATAGTATTCGGTCGTCTTTTCTTCTGCAAAATGATTAAGGCCTGGTTAGAAGAATTCCTTTTTCAATGATATAGTTTAACAAACCTCCTCCACACAGTAAAAATGAAACTGTTTTGCTCTAGATTTGCAAAAGGCTGATCTGTCTATATACTCCATTTCCTCCTCTAAAACTCCCACAGTGTACCCTTTTTGGCTCAGCAGAAGTGCCTCTAAATCACCCAATATCACAAACAATTCTGGGCAATTGCCAAAGCAAACCCTATTCCATACAAGTGAACTGATTCTGTGGGCTTGCCCTCCTAGCATGGAGTTGAAGGTCACTCGTGCTGAGAAGGGCTCCAGTCTTCCTCTTAAAGTACACAAACACCCCAAACGTGTATGTGAATATGTGTGGGTTAATTAGCACTGCAAATGAACAACCAACATCCTGCTTTTGGGCAAATCTAAAGCAGTTCAAGTGCACACATCCACTTGCACAAATCTGACTTTTCAGCCTCTGTTTGGAACTATTGGGTCAATGTCCACATCATAGAAGCGACAGTAAGAAGCACCAATCAAAGTGTGCCGAAGACTTACTGTTGCAGCAGACTCTTGATACATCCTGGCCTCCCTTCATTGACACTTTCAGAGCATCTTTCTTACTGTTCCATCGCAGAAAGAATACTCACAGATTTCCATGTGAAACAAAAAACAAGTGTAGGAAAAGAGCTGTTTTGTGCACTAAATATCGTTATCAACCATTGTTGTGGGGTCTGTTTATCTCCTTTGCCTGCAGGATGTCACATTATCGACAGAGATGATCTCTGACATAACCTATCAATCTGAGACTTTCAACTTCAGGATGACTATTTGGCCCCAGTTAATACAGACCTGTATAGGAGAGGTAGGAGGCATTGTGCTTCACAACTTAGCTTCCCTGATAGCAAAGCCTTTTTTTTTTTTTACACCAAGAAAGACCTTTTAAGACTTCCTCTTCCCCTAAAATTGGAAGTCTTGCTGCTTTGCCTTCTGTCATAGCTAAAAAGAGGACCTGAGGTTCCTAGTAACAACTCTGAAGAGGTATAGGAGTAGCAGTGCATAGGCAAAAGTTCGATGGGTGGTGGGTACTGTTGGCAGGGGTAGGGATGTTAAATTTAGATTAATAGGCTAATCAAAGAGTCGATGCAATTCGCTGACCCCAGGCATGGAGCATGTTGACCCTGGGCTCCATGCGGCGCTGCAGCTTTGAAATGCTGCGTGCAGTCCCAGTCCCAGGCTGCGTGCAGCGTTTCAAAGGGGCAGCATCACGTGGAGCCTGGGGTCCGGCGCTGGGCTCCACGCAGTGCAGCTGCGTTGCAGCACCCGCTTCTCTTCCCCCCCCCCCACCTTCCTGCCTCTTTCTGATAGAGGCAGCAAAGGGGTGGGGAAGCAGCTAGTCAACTAGCTTGTCGACTGTCTGGTAAACATTTACTTATCACGTGGTCAACTGGTGGTTCACATCTATAGGCAGGGGGAAGTTGAACCTCTCCAGACACCCTGGTGTGGCCTCGCCCAGCCTCTGTTTCCAGTGTTCCTGCTCTTTCTGTTCTAGCAGGCCTGGGCTGGACTGGGGCCTGTTACAGGGACTTGGGGAGGCTAGGGTTAGTTCCCTGCCTAGCGCTGCAGTTGGAAGCACTGTGGTGGCACAACTCACTGGGCGCTCTGGGGGCTCTGCGGCTGCCCTGCACTACAGGGCCAGGGTTGGAGGTCCTGCAGGCTCTGTGCTCCCTGCCTGCCATGCATTCCAGGTCTTGGGGTTGGGGCTGGCCTGGGACCAGGGTGGGGTGGCAGTGGGAGAGGGCAGCTCTGGGCTCCAGCAGGTGACAGAAACAGAGAGGGAGGGATGGGGCCTCATGCAGAAGGGGATGAGGTAGGGGAGGTAGGGGAACCTAGCTCCCTCCCTATCTCTCTAACTGCTGGTTCACCTGCCACCAATGAAAAGCTCTGACTTGATGCTTTCTATCTCTCTCTTCCATGGTAGAAACCCTGCTGGGGAAAACGACCACTTCTTTAGCTTCAGGATAATAACTGAGACGTTCCTAAGGAGTTCCTTCCTTATGCAATACCATTGCCACACTTGTAGACTGGTAAGAAGAGATTCTGATGTCTCTTCTTTTGTGAATTTAATACAGTTCTCAACTCCTGAGCAGGCCCTGATCCTAAGTTCAGATTGTCAGCTTATGTGGCAAACTCCCATGCACGTGGGCAGGTTTTGTAAGCTCCCAACATGACACTCAGGTAGCAAAATGCACACGCAACCAGGCAAGAGGACCATGCCTTTCTAGTGGTGGTCTTGTCTTCATCTTCCTCCTATGGGGGGCTGCACCAGCTTGTCATATCTTGTGACCTTTACATTGTAAGCTTTTGGGGCAGCTATTACAAATTGGTATTGTGCCTAGCACAATGAAACCACAATTTGATTGGAACCCCCGGGCACGGCTATAATTTTTTATTTCCAGCTGATTTGTAGGAAGTTAACATAAAAGTTGATGATGCATTGTATCCATAAATATTCCCTTTTGAGCATCAACAGCATCATAAATGACAGCTGGAGACAAAATCTTCTCTGCAAGTACTTCCTCCTTTCTATGAATAAAGTATTCCTTCTTTCTGGTCATGAATAGGTTGTAAATCAGACAAAAGCTGGGTTGTCTTTTCATTTCTGAGTGAATTGATCGATTCTTGTCGCATTTATGCATAGCAGAGGTCTTCTTTACAACAGGCACAGATTAAAGATTGTTTCTCGTACTGTCAGGGGAAATTCACCTCTAGGCGGAGGGCATGCCTAAAGTTGGGATCCATTTAAGCTTTTACAAAGATGCTTAAGTATGACTTAAGCAGTGCACAGACTTTAGGCTGGTCGTCTGCACAACAGAAAATGTCACCCTACCACCTTTGGATTGATCCTGCAGTGCCTTAAGCCACAGTTAGTTCAAAATGGACTGGGTAGTGATGCTGCTTGCATGCAAACCATTGCACCATCAGGGCCTAACAGACTACACTATAACCTTGAACCTACAAAGGGCCTTTATGGCTGTGCAGATCCCTTTGCAAGATCAAGGCCAAAACGACTTCCTATTATATTGACACAGTATGTTGCAAAAATTGATATTATCAAGCTGCTTAGCCCTACATTGTCCATAACCATACAGACTATTATTCATTAAAATACACCTACCTGCAATCTTGTATTAACAAATGCTTTGTGTCTGTGTGTGTGGTTTTAGCACTAACCTCTTCATAAGTCCCACATACAGATAACATTGCTTGTGGGTTATCTGTGGTTCATGTGCACTTGCACAGCTGAGTGTCATATAAAATAAAAATAGCAAATCTGGAGTGTTCGTCTGCCACTCTTTAGAAATGAAAAGGTCAGTATGCAAAATGTGCAGGGCTGTAATTTAGCAGGCCATGGAGAATCAACAGTTTTAAAGGTCTGATACATTTCGGGCTTAGACTCTTTCCTGCTTCCTCTCTTAATAAACTTCTAAACCCAAGAGTTTAGAACAAGCAGAGTCTTCTAAACCCAAGAGACCTCAAAATGAAATGGGGTGGAGGTAGGGAAAACATGCTAGCTGTGTCTACACTGGCATGAATTTCCGGAAATGCTTAAAACAGAATACTATTCCGTTTTCAGTTTTTCCGGAAAAGTAGCGTCTACATTGGCAGGCTGCTTTTCCGGAAAAGCCCTTTTTCCGGAAAAGCGTCTGTGGCCAATGTAGACGCGCTTTTCCGGAAAAGAGCCCCGATCGCCATTTTCGCGATCGGGGCTTTTTTCCGGAAAAGACTACTGGGCTGTCTACACTGGCCCTTTTCCGGAACAGTGTTCCGGAATAAGGACTTATGCCCGAGCGGGAGCAGAATAGTTTTTCCGGAATAGCGGCTGATTTTGTACAGTAGAGCATCGTTGCTTTTCCAGAAATTCAAGGGCCAGTGTAGACAGCTCGCAGCTTATTCCGGAAAAGCGGCTGATTTTCCGGAATAAGTGGCCCAGTGTAGACACAGCCGCTAAGAGCAAGATATCTGCAACTTTTAAAAATCTGCAACATCTGTGCACAGTGTTTCATTACTGTAAGGTAAACTATATTAATCTTTAAAATAAGAACGAAGCAATCTTCTTGCTTCTTGAGATGGTCTTGTAAGAAGAACATGGGCTCACTCCCTGAAATTAATGGAAGGCAAATAGTGTTGCCAGGTTTTGAACCAGACAGTTCAGTATTTGAGCTTTCTGTTCGGGAAACCAACTGAGAAAATATAAACGTCCAGTATTTTCTAAATAAGATGTAATGTAGATTGTGATGTAATGTCAAGTGTTCCCAGTATTTTTGTTGAAACCATCTGGCAACCCTAAAGGCAAATTTAAAGCTTAAAGTTGCTGTAAGGTCCTGACCTAATGTCAATTTAAGCCTATGGGAATCCATCCATTGACTTCAGTTGGTACTAAATCAAGGCCTACTTGAAGATAATGTTGTAATATATAAACCCTCTCCTCTAGGTCAGTGGTCCCCAATGTGGTGCCCGCAGGCACCATGGCATTTATGTGTGCCCACCAAAACATCTGGGCTGGTGCCCCTCCCCCTCCTTGATGCGCGGCACATGTGTGGTGCTGGCCCCAGATGCGTGGCGCATGGGCGGCCTCTGCCCCGGGCACATTGCACGTGCGCAGTGCTAGCCCCGGGTGCGTGGCTCGTGGGTGGCCCTGCCCCCGGGCATGCGGTGTGTATGTGGCCCCAACCCGGGCGCGTGGTGCATGAGCGGCCCCGCCCCCAGGAGAAAGGTTGGGGACCACTGTTCTAGGTGATGGAATGTTCTTTTTTTCCCCCTCGCTCCTTTTTATGACTGGCAGCAGTGATAATAAGGCATGAACCCCAGGACCTCTGGCCCCTAACATGAGAACTATTTGAAGCCAGTAAAAAGAAATGCTTATTCATCTAGATTGTAGTCATCAGGTACTGTAGGTGAATTTAAAAAAGTATGCTACGTATCACCAATGACCTTTGTAGTTTATATATGTGAAGATAAGAGTAATAAATGTCATGCTGTAGAGGATATCAGCTGATCATCAAAGTCCAGGAAGAGATGTGACTATGCTATCTGTGTTCCATACTTCTTGCCAGAAAGGGTATATTTTCCTCTTCCTCTAAAAGTTGAGCTGACCACTGTAGAAGAGGGTATATGGTAATGGATTATACTGTGTCTTGCTAATGTTAAACAATATTATTTATTGTTGCATCCACAGCCACAAGCAATGTTTCCTCTAACTTTTTCCATCCATGAGCGGAATCAATTTTGTTATGTGCACTGAGGCATGTGCAGATGTGCACCACCAATGGAAACACATGCTGCTGGCTGTGGGTACTGTGGGTGCTCTGCTAAATCAGCTGGGTGGCATTTGAATCTTTCTTGTGTGGTTGCCCATGCACTCAGCCCAAGTGAGGTGCACGCACATGTGAAGCCATCTTGCTAATTTCTGTGCAGGCATGTATGAAGATGCGGTCTTTGTCCTAAGGTGCCTACCATTCTACATTACTATTATGCACAGATAAGACAGTGAAAGAACACTACTAAGGTTGCAAAGTCAAGCATTTCAGAGCTTAGAAAATGCCAGAATTAAAGTTCCATGTGTAATCTTTAATTTTGCCCCTTGTACCTATGTATTATGATACAGTCTTTAATTATATGATCACATTCTTCCATAAAACCCCTTGCCTCCTTCAGTGCACAGAATGGATGATGCTCATTTAATGACCAGCTATTAAATATTTTGTTTTAGCCTGACTATTCAGTGTGTGGTACTAGGCCTTATTTAAGTTGCTCACTATTCTACTCTGAAGGCGAATTATTAATTTTTTCAGCGGCTTTTCTACGACAGTTACCAGTATAGTGTCCGGGTGCTTCATAAATATTAATGACCTTCTCAAAATTCCTGTGAGGTAAGGGTGGTATTTTTTCCATGTCACAGAGGCACAGATTGATTAAGGCCAACAATCTCCACTGATTTTGGGAGCTCAATATGAGAAACCTATGATGTGATCTTTTGCAGAATCGTTTGGACCTGTGTGAAGCACTATATAATACTAAGCACAGTTCCTGTTTATTTCAGTTGCAGCAGAGTTTGCTCAGCACTCATGCAGATCAGACCTCAGGGTTTTAAGTTGGAAAATTAGGAACGCACAGTTAGTGACTACTACCAGTGAAATATCTGGCTTATTCCATGGGGAATTCTGTGCCACTGTGTAAGTACAGAATTAATGTCCCCAACAGTCTCGCCCTCTTCCGCAAAAATCATTGATTCTGACATGGAGGTGAAGGGATGCTGGGAAAGCAGTCACATTGTAATTACACTTTTGTCCACCAGGGAATGATGGGGTGCCAAAAGAAAAGGCAGTTGGCTCACAAGAAGCTGCCGGCCATGGAGACAGAGGGAGCAGAGGCTACCTTCCTCATAGTGCACTGGCCATGATGCCAGGTGAGAAAGCATAGGATTGATGGGGGGTGAAGATAGACACAGTGGAGCACACAGAGCTGCTGGAGGGTTACACAGATGGGGGTTCAGAAGGGCTAGTCTGAAGACAGGCAGGGTCAGGGTCACAAGAGCTAGTGGGGTTACAACATTGAGCTAGGTGCTGAATAGAAGTGGAGGTGCAGGGTCTCATGGAAATGGGAGAGCGGGGATAGGGACAGTTATGTCTGGCTGAGTGAGAGTGTAGGGATATATGGGGATAGGGGGAAGTAGGGGTTGTATGACCACATGAGGACAAGTGCAGATAAACCTGGCTGAATGGGAAGTGGAGGACAGGAGCAAATGTGCCTGACTGAATGAGTGATCCTGTGGGTCAGTCAGAGTCTACCCAGCGGAGGTTCCTTAAATCCATAACAATTCTATGCCTCCCCACCCAAAAAAAGTTCCATACTTCTCCTAGTTACACCCAACAACCCTCCATGTCCACTCCCTGGTTCCTTCCCCACAATTACTTCCCTCTCCATCAGCCACTGAGATGGAGGACCACTCATGTGGGCCACTCACTAGCCTAGGTTGTCCTTCATTGTTCTAGTGACTGTTCAAGCATCGTATAGGAACTTTGTGGGAGAGGCAGGTTGGAATTCATTTATCCAGAGAAGCATTCAACTGCCTTCACCTGAAGTTTCTGTTCTTGAAGTTTCCCATGTCATTCACTACATACCTTCTTTCTCTGAGCGTATGAAGCAAACGTATGAAGCCTCCTTCACTCACTCCACAGCTCAAATACACTTCCACATTTGGATGGATTTTCAGTGGTGATAGGCATATCCCTGACACAAAATCATCCCTCTGGTAAATTTCAAGTTCTTGCTTCAAAGCATGGAAGCGCTCGACCTGTTCAAAGAAAAGATTGCCAGAATATTTAATAGGAACAACATTTTCCCATAGGCTACAACTACACTGCATCTCTCTTGTGCAAAAGCCAATGCAAATGAAGTGCAGATTAGCATATTGCCATGCTTCATTTGCATAATTAAGTAAGGGCCATTTTTGCACAAGAGGCTTTTGCTTCTTCAGGAAGTATGACTCTTGCGCAAGAAGGGAGTTTTGTGCAAAAAGGAGCCATCTACACAGCTCCTTTTTGCGCAAAGCCTCTTATGCAAAAATGACCCCTAATTAATTATGCAAGTGAAGTGTGGCAGTATGCTAATCTGTGCTTCATTTGCATAGGCTTTTGCACAAGAGATGCAGTGTAGACATAGCCCTAGATATGTACTCAGAAACAGCTGAACTCTTCTGACTGATATTTAAAAAATAAATAAAATGATAATATTCAGTCTGAGGCAGACATGCAGCATGAAAAATTTCAGCCCAGACAGCTAATTTGACGAAGTTCTTAGCACCTGAGAACAGGATATTATAATGGGAAGTACCAGGCAACCTTAATAAGTGGTGCTTATAAAATTGGGTGGTATTAATGGATTAGAAACATGTGTGACTTCCTTCACCCAATGCAACCTCTCCTCTTCCTCCTCCTGTCTGTTCCTGTCATTGCTCTTCCTCCACAGCAAGCTTCTCTATGGTTTTGATGATACTATATTTGGGTGTTCTCAGTTTAAACCAGTGAGCCTGCCGCAGTGCTCTGTAGAAATCTAGTGCTCTGACAAGAGGAAACCTCACTGCACGCAACTGCAATGGAGCAGTGAAAAGACCCAGTATAGAGTTGATGACGCACTGCTAGAGATGACAGTCTTTCTCCCTCATTCGCCGTGGCCATGGGATTGGGAGGGAATGATCGGAGAGTCTTCTCAGAAGGAATTCAAATGGGAAAAAGGAGCCTTAGTGTGAAGTCATGGAAAAGGAAGGGGCCTTGCTATGAGTGGGGATGATAGAATTCTTTGGAGTGGATGATTCATGTAGCCTGGGGTGGGGAACCTTTTGTGGGCTGGGGGCTGCTGACCCACAATAAAATCAGTCAGGTGAGGGGCAGCGAGGGCTCCCCAATGCTGCGGGGGAGGAGCCCTGAGCTCCAGGGGCTGGATTCAGGCAAGCTAGGGACTGCATCTGGCCCCTGGGCCTTAGGTTTCCCACTTCTGATCTAGCTCATCTTCTGACAGGATTGATTGCATTATCCTTAACCTGTAATGACCCATGGAGGTCAAATCTAGCTTTTAATCTAGCAGTTGAAGCAGATGAGTTAGCAGCTTGTTCCACTGCTTAGCTATTCTCCTCCATCCCATTTAACCTAAATATTTCTTGCTGCAGTTTAAAAACATATCTATTCAATAAAAATCCTTTTCAAATATATGGGTTTACAGTTACCCTTCCATCAAGCTACCTTTCTCCAGAGTTCAAACTGAAGATTTCCATTGTCCTTAAGCCTCTTCTGAGACTTTGTTTCTTTCCTGTGAGGTTTTCTCCACTTTATCTGTGTTTTTAGTTTTTTTTTAAATGTGCCAAAAAGTACTGAACACAATACTCCAATTGATGACTAACCAGTGTGAAGTGGTGTGGAATAATTACTTTACTTGTTTTATATGGTAGAACCCAATATAGCAAATGCCTGTTTTGCAACAGTGTCTCATTGTTGACTCATTCAATTCATCATCCATTTTAACTCCCAGATCCTTCCATGTAGAACCAATTCCTGGTTCAGTATGTGTCCATTGTGCCTGTATATATTTGTCTAGTCTTTCATATTTGTACTTACTGAGGTGCACTAATTTTAAAAAAATCAGCCAATTTCTTTAATAATCTTAGTGTTATGTTTTCTTCTAGCTTTGAATTTAACTAAACACTCTTCATTTCCCCCTCCAAATTAGTGTTCTGATATGGTGAAGTGAACAAATATCAGTTTAATGAAAATACAGGTTGAATCTCTTGGGACCTGATTGGTGCTGAACCAGAGAATTTGCCAGACCCCAGGAGGCCAATATTGTCTAGCAGCATTACGAACACTTCCACTGCTTCCTGGGCTCTTAGAAGATAGTTAGGGGTAAATTAGAGCTAGCAGCACAGAACACTGAGAGCCAGGACTGGTGGCTATAAACAAACTTTATGAGACCATGAGAAAATTGGCCACATCCACGATAAGTGGACATCCAGCTAATTAAAGTCATGGCAGACCACAAAGGTTGCCAGACCAGAGAGTGCTGGACTGCAGAGTTTCATCTTATATTAGATTTGGAAGTCAGTCTTGTAAAACATCTCTCAGTGTCTCTCCCACATTGCTGCAGAATTCTTTGTAATTAATGTGTTCATTTTAAATTTATTTGTGATGTAATTGTTTTTTCTAATCTGCATTTCTCTTACTTTCCTGATGAGAATTTGAAGTGGAACCGCAGCCAGATATTTTATAAAACTGAGCAATATTATGTCACAGAAACATAGGAATTTCCCTACTAAATGGAAAATAGGTCCATCAAGTCCACTATGCTGTCTTTGATAGTGGCCAGCATTAATTGTGGCCTGTTGTAATTTTTTGCCTTAAATTTGTTATCCCCTTTTGTTATAAATAAAAACATTCCAAATTATTAATTTTATTAGATGTTACCTAATGCTGGTTTTCCTCTTGGGTTCGCTTTTAATTGTTCAGTCATTGAACTTACTTGGTCTCTGATATCTTCTTTTCCCTTTTTAAAACGAGATTGTTTTCTCTTTTTATGTGCGTGTGAAATCTTACAAGGAAAGGCTTCAGATTATCCATCCTTTATAGCCAATCTTTTATAGTTACCTGATTCGGTGGTGTCACTGTCTAGTTTTATGACTTCCCAGTTGATTCCACGGTGATGAAAATGAAAAGTGTTGTTAGTGAGATGAGATTGTGTTACCAATAAATGAATCATGGAATAAGAGGGAACTGTTTGTTAAATATTACTGCTATAGCACCTCCTATCAGAGTATTTTAAAGACCTTTATAAAGATTAGTGAATTAACCTTCGCAACAAGTCTCAAAATTAGGTATTATCACCTGTATTTTATAGATATAGAAAACGAGGCACAAGGAGGTTAGGTGACACTGTGAATTAATGGCAAAATAGAACTCAGATATTCTGAATCCCAGACCTGTAGATTAGCACACAGGACATTCTTCTTCCATGTAGTTCTAGGACAAAACTTGTGTTGAGTAACTAAAGGTAAGTATAGTCAACTGTGTCCTGCTATGAGATTAAGGAATAATTTTAGCACTACTAGTCAAGGCATATGGCGATCTAGGCTTGCCTGAATGTAGAACAAGAGACCAAAAATGAGCCTTGTGTCCCAAATAATTTGTTTTAGTACTTGGCTTTTATTTATGTAGCATCATGTATTGTTTGAAAGAGGAATATTTTTTGTTAAGGAAAAGGAATTGTGCATTGAGATAAGCAGCAGGAGAATAAAATATGACATGTATGTGGCTTAAAACTTGCCTGTCGAAACTTAATTTGATGTTTTCTGGACTTACTATTTTCTTTCTTTATTAATATTATCAGCAGGTTTTTTTTTGTTTGCTTTCGTTAGGTCTACAGAAAAACAAAAACAATTAATAAAGTAAGTTGTACTTGAAACACACATTGCTCTTGAAACATGAAGGAAACACTTTATTACAGTATTCTATACCGGGGGTTGTGGCAGAGCTGTGCGCAGTGCATTTCAGGAGGTGCAAAGGTGGGAGAGAGCCTCCCCTCCGTCAGCATGGGGAGACCTGCTTTCCTGCCTCTTTCAGAGCAGTGACTGGAGATTGCTGGCAGCGGGGGAGACCTGCCTATGTCAGTAATGAAAGGAGACAGATTTACCCTGAATGCGGGGCGGGGAAGACACCTGGCTGGCCAGCCACCACAAACAGAAAATGCAGGATTACTGGCCTATCACCACTGTTCTCTGGGTAGGCCCCAGGAGGATAACACTTCCCAATACTTTTGCTGCTAGGAGAAGCAGCTTTTAAGTTCAAGACTCTCCATGCAGTGCTGTGGAGTGAGGAATTGTGGGGTATCGGTGGCAGTGTTGGAAAGATGATTTTAAAATTTTGACCATAATAAATTACCCCAGTGAAGCACAAAATCTAAACTCTGCAACCAAGCTTGATGCCTCGGCTCCCAGGGGACTGGTGTTTGAGGGAGGGTAAGTGCATTAATAATCTCAAACAGTTTACTATCTGGCCAGTCCAGAAATGGCATTGAACCAATCTGCAGTGACCGTGTTTGGCCCTGCTAGTCTGAATTAATGATCAGAACAACCATGACAAATGGTGGGCAAACCAGAGCAGAAGATCTCCCTTAAAAATTAAATGCAGTAATATTTGTAGTGGATGGAGGTTGTGTATACTGAGGGTGTGTGGGTGTTCGATGGTTTTTGTGGAAGAACATATTTAACAAAGGGATTAATGAGATTCTGTGAACTGAAAACTATTTCTGAGAGTTGCTTTGAAGATTTTGTCTGAAGATTAAAAGATTAAATGGGGGTGGTTTTGTACTAAATGATGCTTGCAAGCAGAGCATAACATAGGGGAAGGAGTATTTGTCCAAAGAACTCCACCAGTGCTGCCGCATGAGCCACTGTATTGATAAAAATGCCCATTTGAAACAATTATCAATTAGAAAGTTTTAAAGCAGAGAAGACTATCCATATGCTATTTTTGGTTATTATTATGCAACTGAGCATGGTATAGTGCAGTGGTCCCCAACGCGGGCGCCATGGCACTCCCCGGGCCATTTATGTGCGCCTGCTGAATGATCAGGGCCAGCCCAAGCCATTCTTGCACCCCAGGCTCTGGGTGCGCGGCACATGTGTGGCCCTGCCTCTGGGCGCCCAGCAGCCCCAAAAGGTAGGGGACCACAGTCACATTTTAATTTAGATTGCAAGGGACACAGCTAACTCTTTTTTTCCTTTGGTTTTATCTAGCTAGGCCTAAGTGGAATTCACTATTGTTTGCAAAACAAACACACCCTCTGTCTCAGTATGAATCGTTTTGAGGTGACTACAAAGTATGATAATTAGTGCAATACTTTTCAAAGCCAATGTAAGGTCAGGCTGTTTCTATTTGTAAAAACCACAGAGCACATGTTGGAGGGTCTAGCTGGTGGGGAGTACAGAAGATGGGAGGCAGGGGAAAGGAAATTAATGTTGCATAGTGAATATTTGTTCTATAAAACTTACTCTTCTTCAGTGTGGTTTCTTGTTTTCTGTTAGAAAACAGCATTATGGTGCTTGAATTCTTTCCTTTTATTTTGACTAGTATCTGGTGCTTGTTGTGTCTCTTAGCAGGAATATAGAGCTTCTTCTGGAAATGCTATCCTGATTGGGTCTGCTAGTTAAAGTCTTGTGGTGCATGCGTATTAGATGGGACACTTAAAATTAAAAAGTGACAGTGGGATATAGGCAATGAAGTGTACTGCAATGGTTAGAAGGGCAGCAGCTCACTCATGTAGAGCACAGGTGTAGATATCCATTAGTGACATTTCACTTCATTTTGGTACTAATAATTTTATTTTAGAATCCTGTAGAAATGTTCAGATTATCATTTTGGACTCTGGCTTTTGTTGCAAATTGCTCTGATACTGTAGTTTTTAAAGCAGGAACAGTGGTTTTTTTTTTTTTTTTTTTTTTTGCTGGAGGGATAATTTTACCAAATAACATAGTTGTTTTTGGTTTTTTAAATCTAATAGCAGTTGTCTTGCAACACTGCCGGTTATCCCTTTGATAATAGTGACCCCATGCCACCGCCATGTATGTAACTCTGTCAATCATTGGGCAGTGGAATTCACACAGTGGGAACTATGCCCTCAATCAGGGATACTCAACGCATGGCCTGTGGACTGTATGTGGCCCGCGGGCCCTTTGTTTGTGGCCTGCAGTGCTGTTTGGATTTATGTGGGGCTCAACACGCAGTCCCACAGGTGGGATCCCTTAAACATGGCCTCCACTGGGAACATGCTCCACAACGGCAAGACATCTCCTAGGTGAGGTGAGCATTGAAAGACACAAGCAGATGGGCTGGCTTGAGCAGACAGGTACATGGTGTCAGCGTTTCTAGCCCCCAGGGAGGAGGTGCCGGGAGCAGCGGGGCATTGTGGAAAATGCTTTGAATTTATGCCCATCAGCGTGAAATAAGCTATTTGCATATATTTACATATATATTTGCACGTATATACAATCACACTTAAGTTGTGGCCCTTGGCATGTGCTGTGAGTATCATTGTGGCCCCCGAGGCTTCCAAAGTTGAATAGTCCTGCCCTAAATAATAATCTTTTCTACTATGTGGGTTGTCAGAGCTTTTGTTTAAACTAAGGGGCTAATTGCAACATTTGCGGCACTTGAAATCCCCCTGGAGTTGATAAGAAGGCAGTTAATAGCTTGTGCTTGCTTTTGGTATTTCTGATTTAAGGTTATTTTCAGAGGGTCTCAATTGCCATCAGATGTATTGCTCTGTCTGACTTTAAAGGAATATTGTATTCGTACTTGTTTGTCAAACCCACAGTCTGACATGGATAAGAATATACTGTATGCGATGGTGGGAGTGGGAATTATTTTAGGATAGCAAAGAACAGCTGGATGAATCTTCTTTTCAATGTGAGTATTTTAAGTCAGAAGCTTAGAAATTATTTTTAACATTGCTTTCAATTAAACAAAAGAATAATTTGCCAAAAGAGATGACTGAGCACCAACACTAGCGGTTTCCTGCATCAGGGAGGTAACTAATAGATTAGAAAAATCCAATGCCTATACAAAGAAATATTTTCCACCCATATCTCTCATGATGAATCACCCATGCTGCAATTAATATTGAGGCACAAGTCTGGTTCCCAGAATAGGATTTTGGTTTAAAAGATATTGTGCATATTTGGGCCAAAGGAAACCATTTGGTGAATTTTTATTAGCAATATTGTAATTCACTTCATATTATTGGGGCAGTAGGTTGTATATTTCACCATTGCAAAAAAGTGGTTTTTTTACAACCCCAGTGGGTTGGGTGGGTTTTTTGTTTGTTTTTTTTTTGTTTTGGTCTTTTTTTGTCTTACAACATAACCATTCTGAACAGGGGGGGCTTTCTCACAATTTTTTTTCAATATTTTTACAAATCCTAGGCAATTGTCAAAAATGCTTTCATAGCCATGATCTGTTAAATGGTAAATGCCAAGAAATGACAATTCGTAGAAGCTAGATGAATGCACTGCTTTTGATTGTACTGGCCTAGCATAAATACTGTACATAGATATTATAGATTAGTTATCTAATCCTGCATACTTCAGTAATATGCACTTTTATGATAGACTTATACATGTTTTGCACTCAGTAATTCTCTAGCTGTTAAAAAAAATTATCTATTTTGTACATATAATTTATTGATGTTAATTTTGAAGATTATCGATGTAGTCCTTCCCAGCTTCTCTTACCCATAGAACAGGTGATTTAAGTCAGTGCTGGTCACCTGTTCAAGCAGCAGTAATTCTATTTTGTATGAGCTGGTAAATTTCCAGAAAATGGAAAGGAATTTACAGTTTAATTCTTCTTGGTTATTAAAATGCAATAAGTAAATCAGTCAGTAGGTACTAGAGAAAGTCCCGGGATCACCTCTACTGCCAGAAATGCATAAGGTGTTAAAATCTCGTCTGGGGTGATGAAGAACAGATGCTACAGAGCAATGTGGGGCAGATGGGAAAGTCTGTCTTAGATGGAAATAGCATCAGTCATATAAAATCTTTATCCTCTAAAACCATGCAAAACCAGAAAAAAAAGCTGTGCACTGGTAGATAAATTGGATCTTCACTCAAGGGATTTTGTTTTGTTCTGTTAGCAGTGCTGAGCAGGAATGAGCAGTGAATACAGTGACCTGGCCAGTTTATAAAATGGGGGAATCTGCCATTTAAGTGAGCCCTATTAATAACTAAAAAGGTCTTCCTTTAAAAAAAAATCATCATTGCAGTGTACACTGGTAAGTCTCTGTCTTGGTACACAAATGTAATATTGTACTCTGTGCTATTTATAAACTGGGTGGCAGGGAAGAGGCTCTGGAGTAACTGATTCACAGACACAAAATACAGTGATAAACAGTGTTAACAGTGTGGTTTACAGTAATAAATTCAGGGTTGAGGACAAAGAACAAGTCGCTGTTCTCAGCTAGGATTGTGGCAAGGGTGCTGTCTCTCTGACCCACCTACTTCCTCGGCTTGGCACAGTGTCTTGTTATAGGAGCTTAAAGTCATATTCTCAGGTTGGCTCCAATGCTAAAGAACTGGAGGACTTGTAACTTAAAAGCACAAACAGTGGTAATGCTCTGTGTGTGGGGTATTCACCTGTTGATTAACTGCCAAAAGGGCTTGTGGGGATGTTGATGCCGAGAGAGGCTTGGAGCAGAAGAGTCTAGAGCTGATTTATTGGTTCATTAGATACATTTTTCCTGCTCAGTATTGGCACTAGGGTGGGAATGGGAGTGTGAACCTACCTCTTTTCCTCCTTTGGAAATTAAAATTTCTTTGATGAATAGAGCCCTGCATATCTCGGCCAATGGAGCAGGTACCCTGCTGAGAGACTTTTCACCCTTACTTGTGTAGGAGGTAGTATCACATTTTGCAAATAGTTTCATTAAAATCAAGAGGGCAATTTCGCTCATGGTGTAAATTAGCACAGTTCTCTTGACTTCAGTAGAGATGTACCAGTTTCCATCACAGGAATTTCTCCACCAGTAATTTCACTGAGCTAGTTAATATGAGTAAAGACAGAAGAACTGGGCCCTAAACTATTTTGGAAAAAATTCTGTTTTATTGAAAAATATGATAAAGAGATGTCAGTTATGTTATGAGTCCTGTCCCTGTACAGATAACCAAAGATTGTTCATATACCTCCAGGTATAGAGTATCTGTCAATTAACACTACAAAAATAGTGATAAAATCTAGAACTATGTACAGAAAGGGAAGTGGAAAAGAGGAAGGACACTCTCACGATTGCTTGTATTATGGTAGTGCCTAGAAGCCTCAGCTGATATCAGGGCTGGTCTGTGCTATGCCAGGTCCTGTTTGCATAATGAAGGAAGTCCTTGCTGGGGATTTAAATTTTGATTAATCAGCTAATCGAGTAATAAATGGAATTTCCATCGACTACTAGATTAGTCGATAATGGGAAATGGGGATGTGTGTGCTATCCCTGCTGCACATCTGTCTTTGAAATGGCGGGTGGCTCTTGCTACATTTCAAAGGCAGAGGCACAGTGGAGAACCCAGGGTGAGCGGGGACTGAAGTGGTCCCCGTTTGTGCCCAGTCAGAGGCACAACTTCTGGCACTGGGTGCAAGCGGGGACAGCTGATTCCCAGCTCATGCCCCCTCCACCTCTGTGGAGATGGTATTGGGAGGAGTTGGCTTTTAAGATGGCTCCCGCAGCACTGGCTCCTGCTCCCCCCACTTGCTGCCTCTGTTAGAGGCAGCAAAGGGGTGGGGGGAACTAGTTGAGCAGTGACTTGACTACCTGATAAGATAGAATGCTAGAACTGGAAGGGACCTTGAGACGTCGTCAAGTCCAGTTCCCTGCACTCAAGCAGGACTAATCAACATTTAGATCATCTCTGACAGATGTTTATTTAGCCCGATCTTAAATTTTTCCAGTGATGGAGATTCCACAACCTCCCTAGGCAATTTATTCCAGTGCTTAACCACCCTGACAGTTAGGAATTTTTTCCTAATGTCCTACCTAAATCTCCCCTGTTGCAATTTAAGCCCATTGCTTCTTGTCCTATCCTCAAAGATTAAGGAAAATAATTTCCCTCCATGTAACAATTTTTTAGGTACTTGAAAGCTGTTATCTTGTCCCCTCTCTGTCTTCTGTTTTCCAGACTAAACTAACCCAGTTCTTTCAATCTTCCCTAATAGCTCATGTTTTCTAGCCCTTTAATCATTTTTGTTGTGCTTCTCTGGACCTTTTCCAATTTCTCCACATCTTTCCTGAAATGTGAAGATGGGTGGGGAAAGAAACAGGAAGACAGTGATGAAGTGGCTTGCCCAAGGCCAAGCATTGGATGAGGTGGAAAGCTCGTACCAGATCTCCTGACCGAGTGTTATATTAGCTGGACCATGCTGCTCCCATTATGTGACGACAACTAGCAACTCAGTGTGTCATTCAGGAGAGGAGAATGTGGAAGGTTTTCATAAAAGGTGTCTGTGTATGAATTTAGGATAAACCTTGCAGAGGGCAATGGTAGGATTTCCAAGCTCTATTCAGTGGCCCTTGATGCAGGTCTATGAAAGCAACATTAAAAATACATTTAGAAGTTTGAGTTTTCAACTAAGCTAATGATGATATATAGTCATGTGTTTAAAAAAGTGTTCTGGTTAACAAGCATGTATGTACTTATCTGGCAGGAAAATCCCATTATTTACTTTTTTCCATTAGCAAGTCTGTGTTGGAGGGGACCATCGCTGCTTTCACTGGTAAAGGACATCTTTTTTCTTTCTAATGTCTGTGGGAAAGGAGAGTTGTCTGAATCGAGTCTTTGAGATGGTGTATTACAGAGAGTCACAGAAAATGTTCTATGTAAATGACTATCTGCCCTGATTAGATGCCTCAATAGAATCCATTGTCTTGATATTGCTATTATTGGAGATGGCTGGACACTGAAGTTTTTCAGACTGATGGTAAAATAATTTAGTGTTAGAGCCTCATTGGTTGGGTAGTGGCACTGCTTTGAATTAAGGCATAGAATTGAGTTAAAGGGAGTAAAAGATCTATTGCGCTGTGTGTGTTTGCCTGTTTTTCAAAGACTGTGCATCATTTTAGCATCCACAACAAAATACTTGTGTCTTAACTCGTCTTTTATTGCTGGTTTTTCAAAATTCTCTCTTGTTGGGCAAAAATGCAACAGTACCTACAGTAGTTTTGTGTGAATGCTTTTAAAAATGAAGTTCGGCAGGTCAACCCCTCAATTTGCATCATACTATAATTGCACTCAATCTGAGGAAGTGAACAGAAAGCCTGCTCCCTTCCCTCCTCACCCTCCAGTCCTCAGTTCCCTGAGGACATAAATTATATGTATTTAGCAACATTACAACACGCTGTAGTTTTCTTTGTAGCCTTTTGGACTTCCCTCTGCAAAAGTCTAAATAATCTGAGGGAATTTTCTTATAGCAAAGGACAAAGTCTGTACTTTTAAAATTATTATTATTATTTTTTTTTTTGCTGAGATAAGGTGAGGTCCCTTCTGCATCTCTCTGAATGCTGGTCAACTAGAGCACTATTTGTCTGTGCTGCTTATAGGTTCTCAAAAGGGAGTCCTTCCTAAATCTAAATTTTTTCTAGGGCTCTAGCTGCTCTGCAGCCTATAATGCATCAGATGGTATCTATGAAAAAAATCTAACTGCAAAGGTAAAATTTTATTCTGTGAAATTCACCCCTATGCATAGGGCCAGGAGAAAAATCTATGCATTGCTTAGATCTCTCTGAAGCTTTCATTTGAGATCTTAAATTGGATTTAAGTGGTTCACAAACCTAGTCTTTTTCTCTGCATGGAGGTGAATTTCACCCATACATATGTATTTCTTGGAGGGCAGTTGCTTGAAAAGATACTTCATTGGTTTTGTTGTTGGTTCATTTTAAAAAAGACCATCTTACTTAAAAATACAATAATATGACCAATAAATTGGCTCTGAAGACTTGGACTGGTTAATCGATGATGCTTGATTTTCATATAGGAGTCCCTTTTAGAATAATGAGACTTTTCTGAGAAGCTATATTGTGGGACACGTGTGTGGGTGGGAGAGCTTTTGTAATACAAACTACAGTAATTCCCTAACAGAATCTCAAGGAATAAGGGCACAAATGACACTTCATTCCAAATTGATGAAAAAAACAGAAACACCCTCAACATGATGCATCCAGTCAAATTGGTTCCATTCTGACTTCAGGAAAGAAACTCTGACTGGGAAACATTGATCTGCACCTTGTTTACAGTTCAGTTAATGTGTATTAAAGTTAATAACTTACTAGAATTAACCACTATGTTCATTAGAACATACTGACCTTAGTTCTTGTCACTGAATTTTTAACAGCATAAGGGGGGAAAAAAAACCACCACCACCCTGGCCAAATGAATGAAAGAAACCCTCCCACCTCCAACTCTCACGTTTTTCTTACATTTCACGAAGTGCTTTGAAAACTATAATTATTAGTTCACAGTACAGTGAATAGCACATGTAACATGGGCTGCAAAGAAGCCCACAACATTTAGAACATATAGAAATAGATTAATAGGATTCAGCTGGGCTACGTCTAGATTGCATCCCTTTTTCGTAAAAGGGATGCAAATTAGACGCATTGCAATTGCTAATGAAGCGGGGATTTAAATCTCCCCTGCTTCATTAGCATAAAAATGGCTGCCGCTTTTTTTCGGCACGGAGCTTTGCCGGAAAAAAGCGCCAGTCTAGACGCGGATCTTGCAGAAAATAAAGCCTTTTCCGAAAGATCCTTTATTAAGGGATAAGGGATCTTTTGGAAAAGGCTTTATTTTCCGCAAGATCCAGGTCTAGACTGGCGCTTTTTTCCGGCAAAGCTCCGTGCCGAAAAAAGCGGCAGCCATTTTTATGCTAATGAAGCAGGGGAGATTTAAATCCCCGCTTCATTAGCAATTGCAATGCGTCTAATTTGCATCCCTTTTACGAAAAAGGGATGCAATCTAGACGTAGCCCTGGTGTTGTTCTGCCTGAGTATTATACATTCTAACCACCAGAGCCAGATTGTGCAAACTGTGTAATACACTGTGTAATACTCACATGGGTAGTCCAGTGGACTTCCGTGGAAATGCTTGCATGTGTCTGTGGTACTCCGCATCAGTAGAGATTGGGGTTGCCAATACTGTGTTTTGCTGGGAGTCTCCCAGAATCAGGCTTTCTCTCCTGGAGGGGTATTGCAGCCAATCTGGGAGATTTTAAATTGCAAGTTCAGTGGAGCCATGGGACTCAGACAGTGATGCTGTGGGGCTCCCTGCCTGCCCTGCTTTAGCTCCACTGTGCCACTGACTGGAAGCTGCTGGAGGAAGGTGCTGCTTGGCCAGAGCCCACACTCCATACCCCTCCATCCCAACTCTCTGTCCCAGCCCTGAGCCCCTTCCTGGAACCAGCACTCCACAGTCCGAGTCTCCTCCTATACCCCATCCCCCTATTGCAGTCCTGAGTCCCTTCGTGCACTCGAACTCTCTGCCCTAGGCTCAGAGGAACACCATACAATTTTTTTTATGCGGAACACCAAGGATTTTTTGTTGAGAAAAAAAAGGTTGCCTGCCCCTTTAAGGGTGGCTATTTTGAATTCTGTTCATGGCACACCTCTGATTGCCTAAACCCAGTTTAAGAAACACTGCTCTAGACACCTTGGTCCCAGCTCAGAGCCTGCACCGGATCCGTTTGGCCCATTCTGGTGAAAGCGAGTGAAGGTGAGGAAGAGAGGATGGAGTCATCGGGGGAGCCTTGGAGAAGGAGCAGGAAGGGGGGGGGCAGTGAAGGGGAGGAGCCAGGGTCTTTGGGTTTGTATGATTAGATAGTTTGCAACACTGGTATGGGCTGCTAAATCTGGGCCTTAATTTTAGAACGTTAAGAATGATCTCTGTAAATAAGTGCCTGCAGCTGCACAGAGGGACCATATTCTGTTCAGTCAGAAGGATGTACATGAGGGCAGAATTTGAGCCATAATATTTGTTGGCTTTTCTCTGCAAAGAGCTTTGTCAGGAATTAGGGTCTGCAGCTGGGCCTGGGATCAGCTAGCCAGAAGGGATGTGAATGTTTAACTGGTTAACCTTAGCAGGCGAAGTTTACCAGTTAAGGTTAACTGTGGGGGAGGGGGAAGGTGAGAGGTGCTGCAGACAGGGCCTGCTCTAGCCAAGCTGGAGCAGCCCCAGCCTCCAGGATGTGGGGCCACTGTCAGCAGGGGCTGCTCTATCCTGGCAAGTGCAGCCCTTGCCAGATTAATTTCTCAAAATTAATGCATCTCTCCAGCCTGGCTGGAGCAGCTCCCGCTTGTCCCCCTAACTGGTTAACTAGTTAAACAATATGTGCAACCAATTAGCCAATTAAATGGGGTTTTACATCTCTACTAACCAATCCCTGCTGATGCACTTAATTGACCAGATCTCCAGATTAGCTGAATGGTGTTGCCAGGATTGCTCCTAAACCCAAGCATTAGCACTTGGCCAATAGCTGCTCAGCACTT
Organism: Pelodiscus sinensis; assembly: GCF_049634645.1. Lineage (NCBI taxonomy): Eukaryota > Metazoa > Chordata > Testudines > Trionychidae > Pelodiscus > Pelodiscus sinensis. The sequence goes on from NC_134714.1 coordinate 113,989,261, forward strand.
AAGACTGCAGCTGCGATGGGCTGAACCTGCCTTCTTCTCAGCCTTGCTGCAGTGTTGTTCTTGCCTTTCTTGGTTTTTTGGTCCTGGTAACCAAACCTGGCTCTGACTCCCAGAGCTTGCCTCCTGCTCACACCACTGGACAAGCCTGCCCACATTTTAGTGTGTGACAGCAGTGCTCATGACATTAGCATTGCTTAGATATGTTGAGTGCACCTTCCTCCCCACCCCACTTTTGGCTTTATAAACAACCATTCAAAAATCCTTTCTCGCTTTGGTAACCTAGGATTTTGAGAGATTAATTTTTTAACCAAAAAAATGTGGCTGCAAAATATAACATTAATTCTTTGTTGTCTTTTTATAGATAAAGTTTTAGGCTCATTTCAGCTGTGTCATAGCTTCTCCAGGTCGAAAGCCAGATCATTAATGCCATTTGATCTTGTAGCATTTTTGTGGGTTATATAGATACGACTTCAGTAAAAATGGAAGCTGCAAAGACAGGAAAGGCATGGACCAATTTATGTGTCTCAGAGGCTAGAGCTGGGTTCACCACGCCCTACCCCTGCAGAACTGCTTGAATAGGGCTCAGAGATAGAAATCAGTCAGTTTGTACACACAACTGGTGGAAAATCCAAGTCATTTGTCACTGAACTGTAACACTATGAATGCAAAGAGGTATTTTAATGCCATGTTAAATTATTGAAGCGGACTTTAAAATTACATTTCTTTCCTGCGACTGTTAAAGCTAATTCTTAAAATGGCTGTAACTGAATATGATATGAGAACATTTTTTATTTTGACAACTCTATGTATGTTGTCAGTTCTGTAGCTTCCCTGATAGTCAGTTGGTCCCCTTGTGTGTGTTTCTCACTGGAGCACAGAAGTGGAAAACATCTAGACAAATAGGAGATGATCATGAAGCCAATAATACTGTCAGACATTCACGGATAAGTGTAGAATCTGAAACTACTTTTAATTTTTTTTCAATGGATAGGATTTCAAGTCGACAGTTCAACATTTCAGCTAAAATTCTAATTACCCCAAATTTGCTCTATAATGTGAGTATAGTGTATCCTAAAAGGCCCAATTGTGATTCTGTACACAAGGGGGCAGTTGCTACTGCGGCTACTTTAATGCTGAATCTCATGGAGATTTGTGGAATTTACAAATGCCTACTTTCTTTTGCAAGTTCATTGCGCTATTTAAAAAGTTGGGGGGAGGGGGAGAGCGTTAATTTAAAAAGCATGTGACATTTTTGAATGTCTGCATCTTGGTTCAACTTTTCATAACATTTTACTGACAGTCTGGAAAGAATTGCAAGACTTTTTAGCTCCTTTCACTCTCAATTTAAATAGGGAAAGTCTGAAAGTTTCTTTCTCAGTAGCCCTAAATATCTGCTCTGTATTCTTACTTGAATTTATACCATTATTAAACTACTTAGCAGAAGAAAGCTGAAAAATAAATATTTAAAACAAGAAAGCTTTATTCATCATGAGGAAGAGCTAATATATGGGTGGGCCACTGTTCCCTCTTAAGATTTTCCATCTGTGAGCGGAGTGGGTTGTGTCCTGTGCACCAATACTGATGCCATGGACGCTTGCTCGGATGTGTGCCACTGTGGTATGCACCAGTTAACAATTTAAATTATATAGATATTTTTGAAAGTATGTAAGAAAAATACTAAAACAAGGGATAATTAAAAAGGTGCATGATATGCACCCACCCACTCTGAAAACCACCCACTTGGCACCTAGCCATGCTCCCACTGTTCCATGGGCTCCCCAAGCCCTGCACTCCATCCTGTGCACCCTTTCCCATTAACCCTGCATTGTGCCCCATTTGCCTCTAACTTTTTCACAGTGCCCCCTTCATCCCACTCCCTACACTTTTGTCCCAGCTGGGTCCCCAACCCCCACCCTGAGCTTCCAGCATGTCCTGCCACACTGTTCTCCTGTCCAGTACCCTCCACTCCCTTTGCTCAGCAACACCCATGCCCAGCTGCCTCTCACCGTCTGGCTACGGCACCCTGGACATGGGCCTAGTTTGCCCAGCCCTAAGGCCGGCCCTGTGACAGGGCAGTTGCCTGCCACGTGGCTCCGGCCCTGGCCACCGGAGCTGCCACCGCCTCCCACCACATGGCAACTCTGGCCCTGGCCCCAGTACAACCCATATTCCTTGGTACAACCAAACCCTTGTTTTGTTTTAAGTTCTAATAAGGGGAAGTTCTATACCACATGTGGTGGTCCTAGTTCTTAATGTTTTGGAGAAATTCTTGATCAAAGAGACAAGCTCTCTAAATATATATATAGTAGATAAAGGAAATAGAACAAGGAGGCCTATAAAGCTGAGTAAGCAACAAAAAAAAGGCAGGATGGGCAAAGAAGCAGATGCTGACTTCTCCGAAAAGCAGCTAGAAGAGCTGTGTGTACAGCGAGGCCTGTCAACAGCCGATCAGAAAAATTCAGAGCTAGTGGCCATGGGGCAGTGTGCAACACCTGGTCCACACCAAGAACCAGAAAGAGTCATACAAGTCATGCAGGAGACCAAACAGATCGTTTCCCAGATGATCCCGCAGAGGCAGTGGCAATGGTGAGAGGTCCAGAGCTGCGGCAGCTGGAGGGGAACAGGCTGTCACGTGGTGTCTCCTGCCTCGGCCACCGGAGCAGCCGCCTGCCACTCAGCTCTTCTGGCCCTGGCCACCGGGACAGCTGCTTGCCATGCAACTGCGTGGCTCTGCTTAGGAGGTGGATGGGGAGGAATTTTTTTCTGTGTACCCATGCTGGCATGCAGCTTAGAGGGAACCCTAGGGTAAGCAATAATTGTTCATGGGGAGGGGAGATGTCATTCCCAAGATTTTGGTCAGTGGTCAAGGACTGCACACGTTCATGATATTAATGGAGGAAGTGTGGGGCGGGAATGGAGGACAGGTGTAGGGTCTGGGAGAGAGTTGTCTCCTGAGGCAAGGGTACAGAGGTTTGGGTTGTGACCTAGGGCAGGAGGGGGTTGTGACCTGGGGGAAGAGATTGGGGTGCAGGATCTGGAAGGTGGTCTTAGGAGCCACGTGTATGCTCTGGCTAGGAGGTGCTTACCTAAGTATCTCTCGGCCAGTAGCCCAGCGGGAGCCTCGGGCAGGCTCCCTGCCTGTCGTGCCCCTGCACGCCACTCAAAGCAGCTGGCTGTGGGGGCCATGTGCTTTCTGGGCGCTGCCCATCTTGATGGGAGTGCCCTCTACATACTGCCTGTGCCTGCAGACACATCCCAGGAGGCTCCCATTGAGTAGTTTCTGGCCATTGGGAGCTGTGAGACTGTGCTGAGGGCAGGGGCAACAGGCGAAGCACCTCTTCCAGGGGCTTGTCGTGCTTAGAGAAGAACATAGACCCTAAAATTGGTTGTCTTGAGTGGCATATGGGGTTGCAGAAGGCAGGGAGCCTGCCCGAAGCTCCCGCTTGACGATGGAATGGCAGTAGGATGAATTCGGCCTGAGGGCCATATTTTGCCTGCCTCTGGGCTCATCTAAACTACATTCCTATGTCCAAAGAGGAATGTAAATGAAGCAAATTGAAAGTGCAAATGAAGCGTGGAGTTAAATATCCCGCGCTTCATTTGCATATTTGTGTCTGAGCGCTTTTTCAAAAAGGGTTTTTCTAAAGTGAAAGCGCAGAATAGACGAGGTTCTTTTAAAAAAAACAAACCCTTTTTCAAAAGAACCCATACTTCTCATTTTTTCAAGAGTATGGGTTCTTTCGAAAAAGGGTTTGTTTTTTCCAAAAGAAGCTCATCTAGACTGCTTCCACTTTTGAAAAACCCTTTTTCAAAAAAGCGCTTGGACATGAATATAGAAATAAAGTGCAGGATATTTAAATTGTGCTTCGTTTGCACTTTCGATTTGCTTCATTTACATTCCTCTTTTGTCAGAGGAATGTAGTCTACACATAGCCTTTGAATTAATATAAAGGGCAGTTAGTCTGTCTGTACAACACACTCATTCTCTTCAGGTGTGAAATTTCCCTTTTTTCCTAGGCACCCCTTGACCTCCTCTTATCCATGTATGATATTTTGGGAACTGTACTTCAATATGTACTTAAATTTAAGGAACACAAGAGTTTAATAGGAAGTGCTTTCTCAACCTTAACCACTAATTACTTTGATGCTATAATCATAACTCAGATCCACAGAACACCGAAGCCAACTCCCTCCCCCTTTAATTTAGCTTTAAAGAAGATAAATTACTATTTTGTCAGGAAGGTTTGTGTTTAATTTAAAAGCAAAATGATTTACATCATAAAACAGGATGTTCAGGTAAAGCTAAAATACTTTCTAAATTAATTAGAATACTTATGATAATAGAGAGCTGTGGTTCACGGTCCTTTTTTAGTAAGAACAGTTTTAGTAAAAGTTACCGGACTTGATTATGTAGTAAAATAAATCACTGTGTCTAAATATTATTTTAGCAGTAAAACCATGCCATGAAACTTACAGACTTTGGGGGCAAAGGTTGGAGGAAGTTCCCTGAGTTCCCCCACTTTTCTTGTCTTTAATTTTCTTCTCCCACTGCTTTCTAAGACCTATGAGATTTGTTACTCTTCACACCTTTCTCTACATGCTTTGCAGTGCCAGTGTAATCAGATAATGGGAATATAATGAGACACTTCCCCTTACTGTGGATTTATTATTTTCATCATATTAGCTTGCACTCTCCATAGGTTTTTTTTCTTTTTATGTACAAATCTGAAATACTGTGGCTTGGCCAACCCAGAAGCCAGAGAAGATCGCTGCATTCCCAAACTCAGGGGATGAGGCTAAAAGAGGAGGAAATATGCCTGTAAGGATCCTGTTGTAGAATTCCTCCTGAATTATTCCAATAGAGAAAATGTTGTATTTGCACCATGCATGAAATTATGGCTCTATTAACTTGATATGTCAAAACTCAGATTGACTTCAGTGAGGCCAAGATTTCACAATATGGTTCTAAAACTGGTTTGTATACGTTTTATCTAGAACTCTAGTTCAATAGGAAGAAGCAAGATAACTGTTAAACTACTGCATCAGGCCTTTAACTTTGTGTTAGTGGCTGCAGTTTTATACCTAGCCATGACTATTTCTGCCTCTGGCGAACTTTTGTTTCAAACAGAAGAATGTAGTTTTAGTTGTCTGGGAGGGGGAAAAAAACAGACCAAACCAAAACCCAGATCCTCCTCTTGTTAATAATAGGAAGCAGAACTGCAATACTAAGACTACTTTATGTTTCCGACATCTGTCCCTGCCTTTTGCTCCACTTCTGCACTGAAGGAAATGGAGAGGATGTTTGCTGCTATTAAAGAAATGGTTTGATCTGCTTCTTAACACATTTAAAATTATTATTTTTTTTCACACCACTCTATAATTCAATTATTCTCAAACCCATTACTCCAAGGCCTCCAAGAATCACCACCACTTCTATTCCAATACATAAATAACTGCTTGGAATTTATTTTAGAAGTTGGAAGTAGCGCCCTTCCCTCTGCAGCCGCGGGGCCCTGCATGGCCAGGCTCGGCCTGTCCTAGGTGGCCCCGGGCTGTGTGCCAGCGATGGCCGGGCTGGGCTCGTGTGTCCTGCCACCGCCAGCTCCGCGTGCCCTCCCCCTCGCGCGGGCGCAGGGGTGGGGCCGTGCATGTGCCCTCCCCCAACCCGGGGTGCCGGAATGGCTTGGTCTGGCCCTGTTCCCAGCCAATGGGAGTGTGAAGCTAGTGCTCAGGACTGGGGCCCTTTGTGCTCTTCTCTCTCCACCTAAGAGCCGGGCCTACTGCCGGCTGCTTCTGGGGTGCAGCACAGTCTGGGGTGCCAGGACAGGTAAGTAGCCTACCTTAGCCCCCCCCCCCACTGGTCACCTGATCCCCCTGCAGCAATGAGACCCAGTGCCTGACATTTCATGACCCAGTAGTGGGTCGCATAGTTTGAAAACCATTGCTATCATATGCTTGAGAGGGCTGCGTTCAGGTTGCTAAAAAAGTTATGCTATTTTTCCATCTGCAGTCTTCAAGTTCTGCTTTTTCTTTCTGCATTAATGTTCTTGTGCAGGGGTAAGTGGGCACTTTTATTTACAAACAAATAATTCATGGTTGTTGATCTATGCAGTGTTTAGAGGATTATATGAAGAACATAACGTGTCTTTTCTGTTATTAATACAAAGTAGCTGTACTAGCGACAAACACAGATCAACTAATCAAATATTTTGCATCACGTGGTTTCCAAATGTTCCTTTCATTTTATTGTTGTTGCTGGCTTGAAGGTTGTTTGTACCTACTCTGAAAGACTAATCCTTTTCAGGAGCACCAAATCCAGATCATAATATTTGTGGAAATAACCTACATCAGAGGCGTGGTTGGAGTGGTGAATGCTTGCCACCTCTCAAAAATAAGGCTAATGCAGTATGTCTATCTCATCAAAGTAGCATTACTAGTGCTGACAAATATAGAGTTTTTATATTTCTAGTTAGCATGAAGCGAGAGGTTCCTGGATTCATGCCTACACTGGGATTCATGCATTCACTGTTTGAATTCAGACAAGTTACTTGACCTTCTCTTGCCTTGGGCTAGGTCATGTAGGGAGGAGAGTGAAAACTTGGGCAGGAAGTTAGTATAGGCCATCCTTGCTGTAAGTCCAAGATACGTTCCAAAAAACTTGAACTTATAGTGAAACAACTTCAAGTGAGGAATTTTTTTCCCGTGGCTGACTTCCATTTGCACAAATTGAGGATTTTTTTTGTGCAACTTAAGAGCAGGAAATAGGAGGACTTATAGCACAGCAGTTCCGACAAGTGTCCACCACTTTGCGCAGAATGGATGTATACCAGGGTGACTTAGTGGGGATGCGCTGTAACTATGGGTTACAGAAATGGTACTTCTGGGATTCTAGATGAATGAGCCACATGACCTCTCCCTGTGTGCAACTGGCAAAGGGGTTAGCAAACTGTCTATTTTCAAGTTGGCAGCTTTATGTCCATCACTCCCCATTTGAAACAACTCAAGTCTTTGAAAGGTACATGCACCCTATGTAGCCATTGGCAAAAAGTAAACAAGTGTATTTACTGTGTCTCATCACTTTAATACGAGTAAACTCTAGTCTCTGCACGTTTATTTCATTAAAAATATTGTCTAGTTTAGAGATGTTAAATTTAGTTTAATCAACTAATCGACCAGTTGGTGGAATTTCCATCAACTAATCAATTAGTCGATAAGCAGGGAGTTGTGGCAAAGTTAGCTCCTGGCCCAGGAGTTAACCCCGCTGCGACTCTGCCTTTTAAATGGATTAAGAGCTGACAGGCTCTGGGTCCCTCCTGCTGCACTGTAGTCTTTTAGCTGGTAGGCTCTTAAGCCATTTAAAAGGCAGAGCCGCAGTGGGGATAGCTCCTGGGCCAGGAGCTAACCTCTCCGCAGCTCCCAGCTTATTGACTAGTCGATGGAAAATACATTGACTAGTCAATTAGTTGATTAAACGAAATTTAACATCCCTAAACTCAACAATTTTCTGATGAAACAAAAAGAGCCTATCGGCTCTTACTACATTTAAAAAGCAGAAGTGCATCTGGAACTACTCATGAGCTGGGAATCAGTTGATTCTTGGCACGTGCCCAGTCCCTGCTATCCCTGCTTCCCTTTCCCCCGACATGGTGCTGACACAGTGCTGAGGGAACATGGCCACACCCATGACAAATGGACATCTGGCTAACTGAAATCATGCCAGATCATGGATATTACTGGACCAGAGCATGCTGAATGAGAGAGGTTCAACCTGTCGCTTAAACAAGCAAAGTGGGGTGAGTTGGGTTTGTCTGCCTTAGGGAACAGCTTGTTTTTTCTCTTTCTGTTTACGCATTCTTATGTGCTACCACTCTGAATTCTAAGAAATAAACTAGTGCTACCTTGCAACATTCCAGCAAGAATATTTATAGGTTTATTTTTTTAACTTGTCACTGTGTATTCTGTGAACTTAACACAAACTGAAGTCAAGCATGGCTTTCCACTCATTTGACAAAAGCCTGCACAATCAATGAGCAGGCATTGTTGCTTTCACAGGCCTGGCCTTCCAAATACTTGATGCCTGGACCAAATTCTGTGCTTTTGACAGAGCATATCTAATTGATGCAGTGATAAAAAGGCTAGACGTGACTCCTGGAGCTGGCTAGTGAAGTATCCCCCGCTGTTTACTCTCAGTGGAGCTGCACTAATGATAACAAAATATTAGTAATTCCTCCCCCTCCCCAAATTTCACTAGCACAGACAAGACTAAAGAGTCACATTGTGACAGGTGTGATGTTATCTGATTGAAATATGACTCTTCTGATTAAAATGTGGCATGGCCAGAAAGGGTTAACTAGCTTATAGGCTGACTGACCCAGGATCGACCTTTAATGATAAAAAGCTTCAGAGGGGTAGCCGAGTTAGTCTGTATAGAATCAACTTAAAAAACAACAAATAGTATGGTAGCATTTTAAAGACTAACAAAACATGTAGATGGGATCATGAGCTTTCATGGGCCCATGAAAACTCATGATACCATCTACATGTTTCGTTAGTCTTTAAAGTGCTACCAGACTATTTTTGTTTTTTAAGTTTATCCTTTAATGGATAAAGTGGACTGTTACATTAGGCTCGAAAAGAACTTTGATATGCAAATTTGCATTGTTAGAGCTGTAGAGTAGTAGGTGTTTGCTTATGACGTGAACAAACAATCCTTGTCTGTTACTATAGCTTTGATTCAAGATCAGAAGGGAATGTTAATATTTATGATGAAACTTGATTGAAGTGGAATGATTACTTCCATGTCTCTTTGAAGGTGGTGGTAAACTGTATGGGAACTCTTTAGTGGATAAATTACCTAGTGCTAATTGCCATGATATTTGGGAGATGGAAGAAGAGAGTAGTCCTGTGGCACCTTAGAGACTACACATAGACACACAGAAACACCCCCCTCTGGGGACTCATCTCTTATGACTTCCTGCTTTCCCCCCCTGAGCATCCAAGCAGGTATGGGACACAGAGGGATCTTGTCCAAAAGTGCTTTATGCCTTTGCAGCAGTCTCTTGGCCTGGAACAGAACAATAGGATTTTGACATAACCTTCTGTCCCCAGACTCTCAGAGGGGTGGTAGCCATATTAGTCTGTAACTAAAATCATGCTGGACCACTAATGTTGCCGGACAAGCAAGTGCTGGATTAGAGAGGTTCAACTTGTATTACTATCAGTGCCTGCTTTTCAAGGACTTTCAAGAATAAAGCACATACTTCTAGAAATGAGGATGATTAACCTTTTGAATTTCCATTGACCAAGCTTTGTGGTAGATTCTCCATCACTTGAAACCTTTAAAACAAGATGGCATCTCCCTAAAGGATTCGGATTGTTCACTCTAGTTCACTGCACATAAGAATGGCCCTACTGGGTCAGACCAACGGTCCATCTAGCTCAGTATCCTGTCTACCGACAGTGGCCAATACCAAATGCCCAAGAGGGAGGGAACACAACAGGCAATCCTCATGTGATACCTCCTCCTCTGTCACCTATCTCCAGAAAAACAGAGGCTAGGGACACCATTCCTACCCATCCTGGCTAATAGCCATTGATGGACCTAACCTCTATGAATATATCTAGCTCTTTTTTTTTAACCCTGTTAAAATCTTAGCCTTCACCACATCCTCTGGCAAGGAGTTCCAGAGCTTGACTGTGCACTGAGCGAAGAAAAACTTCCTTTTGTTTGTTTTAAACCTGCTGCCTATTAATTTCATTTGGTGACCCCCTAGTCCTTATATTGTGGGAATAAGTAAATAACTTATCTTTATTCACTTTTTCTACACCAGTCATGATTTTATAGACCTCTATCATATCCCCCCTTAGTCTCCTCTTTTCTAAGATGGAAAAGTCCAAGTCTTTTTAATCTCTCTTCATATGGGACCCATTCCAAACCCTTAAACATTTTTGTTGTCCTTTTCTGAATCTTTTCCAATGCCAATATATCTTTTTGGAGATGAGGCGATCACATCTGTATGCGGTGTTTAAGATGTGAGCATACCATGATTTTATATAGAGGCATTAAGATATATTCTGTCTTATTCTCTATCCCTTTTTTAATGATTCCTGACATTCTATTTGCTGTTTTGACTGCCACTGCACAGTGAGTAGATGTTTTCAGAGAACTATCTACAATGACTCCTAGATCTCTCGAGTAGTTGTAGCGAAATTATTCCCCATCATGTTGTACCTATAGTTGGGATTGTTTTTTTCAATGTGCCTTACTTTACCCCTATCAACATTACATTTTATTTGCCATTTTGTTGCCCAATCACTTAGTTTGGTGAGATCTTTTTGAAGCTCTTCACAGTCTGCTTTGGTCTTAACTATCTTGAGTAGTTTGGTATCATCTGCAAAGTTTGCCACCTCACTCTTTACCCCTTTCTCCAGATAATTTATAAATAAGTTGAATAGGATTGGTCCCAGGACAGACCCTAGAGCACCCCACTGTTACCTATCTCCATTCAGAAAACTTACCATTTATCCCTACCCTTTGTTTCCTGTCTTTTAACCAGTTATCAGTCCATGAAAGGACCTTCCCTCTTATCCCATGGCAACTTACTTTACTTAAGAGACTTTGGTGAGGAACCTTGTCAAAGGCTTTCTGGAAATGTAAGTGGTTCTCAAACTGTGGCAAAGGGTCCCAACCAGTGTTCCCTGTAAGCTGTGGGTTTGCGCGGCTACTCAGGAGAGATTCCAATGCTGCCCAGCTGATTAGCAGAGTTCCCCCAGTTAGGTTTTGTTTCTCTACTGGAAGTGCATATATAAAATTATTCTGCACATGGATGGAAACTATTTTAATGGGTTTGTTGTGGCGGGAGTTAAACATGATTGGGCCAAGGGGTAAAGCTTGAGGGCTTCAGCCCTGGTTGATAAGGCTTAAGCTTCATGCCTAGATGGTGGGGCTCAGGGTTCAGCCCCCACTTCTGGGGGCCTGTATTAATTTTTATTGTCACAAATGGTTGTGGTGCAATGCTGTTTGAGAACCCCTGCTCTAGTTCAACCAGAAGTTATGGGCTTGATACCAGAATCACTGAGTAAAATTCTGAGGTTTGTGTGATGCAGGAGGTCACACATGGTTATCAGCACAGACTTAAAATCCTATGACTTGCATTTGCTTGCCCATGATATTTCCTGTTGAGCAGGTCTAGGACATGTATATTACAGTGCTATGCAAAATGACTATATATTTTTCTTATTTAAATCTCTTCGGATATTAGGCGCCTAAGAGAAAGTAAGTCAGAGTAACTACAATACTTTAGTATCACACAACATGCTTTTCATCCTTTTTGTTTGTGAAACCATGAGTTGGTTATTTTAGAGCAGTGTTTCTCAACCTTTCTTTATAAAGTACCCCCTTTTTAAAAAAAAATATAAGTGCCCCCTTTAAAAAAAAGGGGTAGGTACCCCCAGTACCTACAGTTTTCAGACACACAACATTTTTTTCTACCATTGCAACATATTTATATAAACAACTTAATCATAGCTGGGCGGGCGATGAAATTTTTGGGTGTAAAAAGTACAAAAATAATAAAGTGCTGTAAAACTTAAAACAAAAATTCAATTTTCTGCAAATTTTCAGTTGTTGATGTATCCCCCAGACTTCTCTCGAGTACCCCTAAGGGTACTCGTACCACTGGTTGAGAAACATTGGTTTAGAGTTCATAACATGGGAATCTACTGTCCGAATTTTGTTTTTTCTCCCTTTTCCAGTTTACACCAGGGAATTAATTTGTATTTCTTAATAGTTTATTTTACCAAAAGACACTGTTTTAAAAAAGATGCATAATATTCTAATTGTACAAAAGCTTGTTACATTTTTAACTGAAAATGCTGATGCTGCTGTTGTTTTCTTGGCCTTGAAAATTATTTTTATTTGGTAGGTTGTCAGCTTTGAGCCCTAAAACTAACAATAAAACTGACTGAAGGTCCACAGATGTCATCTCCATTAATTTTTAAACATCTTCCACCAGTTGTTCCTTATGGCAAATGTTGTTATATCTAGTTTATTCCAACCTGCATCATCTCATGGGAGTCTAGCTGAGCATATGAAATAGAGCTGAGTGTTAATGGTGATGGTGGGTTTTGCTTGACCAATGCATTTTCATTTCATCATCTGAGAAAGATGCCACCAGCAGATGGTTAATATTCTTTTTTGGTGGTTTGGATTCTGTAGCTTCCACACTGGTATGTTGCTCCTTTAAGTCTTCTGAGAGCATGTTCTACATCTCATCCCTTTCAGATATTGGAAAACACTTCAGATTCCTAAACCTTGGGGTGAGTGGTGTAGCAATCTCACACTGGTACCTTCTTTAAGTTAGGTCAAATCAGCATGAAAATGTTCTTAAAATGATCAACGTGTGCTGGGTCATCATTTGAGACTGTTATATATGGTGGAATGTGGTAAAACAGAGCAGGAGGCGTACAATTCTCCCCCTAGGAGCTCAGTCAGAAATTTAATTAGCACGTTATTTTTTACTGAGCATCATCATCAGGGAATGGTGGACAAAGCATGAAGGGGCATGCAAATAGTCAGCATATCTGCCATATAAATACCTTGCCATGCTGGCTACACACGTGCTATGAAAATGCCTGTTCTCACTTTGAGGAGGCATTGAGGAGTATAATTAGGGAGAGAATCATGCTGATCCTCTTGGCCTCTTTTTACTTTTTAATTTTCACTCCTCAAGCATATCTAAGATGGATTCAAAAGAGAACTGAGTTCTAATAACTGATATGCATACTTCTGGGGTGAGAGGGATAGGCCTTACTCATGGAACTTTCCAAGTCAGCAAGGGAAAAGAAAAGAAAATTAGTCAATGGTTTTGGCTACTGCTGCAAAGGACAGAATATGGCACAAATCAAACAGTAGCAAGAGCAGGACTGATAGAATAGTTTTAATTTGGATAAGATGACACAAGTATAGTTGCACACAAACAACAGCATAATTAGGACTAGTAGACAACTAAGATAGTTGGTCACCAGCATCCCACTGTGCACCTCAAACTGAGACATGGCAGTAAGGTATAATACCAATCTTTTTAAAAATAATCTCAGATAGGAGCAACAAGAACGGATCTAGAAGCATCTTGACTGCTAGCCCTCAACCGTGATTCTTCCCTACTCTTGTACATGCATAGCCGAAGTATTAGTTAAGTTTTCCTGCAAGCTTATGGGTGTACAAATGTAAATATGCACCACACTAACCATAAGCATTCTCTGCACAATAAGGGTATGTCTACACTACAAAGTTAGTTCGAACTAACGGACGTTAGTTCGAACTAACTTTAATAGGTGCTACACTAGCGCTCCGCTAGTTCGAATTTGAATCGAACTAGCGGAGCGCTTAGTTCGAACTAGGAAAACCTCATTTTACGAGGACTAACGCCTAGTTCGAACTAGCTAGTTCGAACTAAGGGCTGTGTAGCCCTTTAGTTCGAACTAGTGGGAGGCTAGCCCTCCCCAGGTTTCCCTGGTGGCCACTCTGGCCAACACCAGGGAAACTCTATGCCCCCCTCCCGGCCCCGGACCCCTTAAAGGGGCACGGGCTGGCTACGGTGCCCGTGCCAGGTGCAAGCCTGCCAGCACCCAGCTAGCAGACCCTGCACCTGGCACGGCACAGAGCCACCCACCCGATGCCCCCCAGCCCACCCCCTCTTGCCGGGACCAGGCTGGCGGCTCCCGGGAGCTTGCCCTGGACCGCAAGAGGCGGGCACCTTCCTGGGCTAGTGCGGACATCGTGGACCTCGTCCACGATCTCCGCACTAGGCACAGGAAAGTGGCCGTCTAGGGCAGGAGAGCTGCCAGCCTGGCCACCCAGGACCAGGTGTGCATGAAAATCAAGGGGGTCCACTGAGACCCCCGACACTGAGCCCTGAGCTTACAATGGCCGTCCTGGGTCAGACCAAAGGTCCATCTAGCCCAGTAGCCTGTCTGCCGACAGAGGCCAACCCTAGGGACCCTGGAGGGGATGGACCGAAGACAATGACCAAGCCATTTGTCTCGTGCCATCCCTCTCCAGCCTTCCACAAACTTTGGGCAGGGACACCACTCCTACCCTCTGGCTAATAGGACTCCATGGACCCAACCTCCATCACTTTATCTCACTTCCCTTTAAACTCTGTTCTAGTTGTAGCCTTCACAGCCTCCTGCAGCAAGGAGTTCCGCAGGTTAACTATTTGCTTTGTGAAGAAGAACAACTTTCTCTTACTAGTTTGAAGCCTGCTACCCATTCCTTTCCTTTGGTGTCCTCTAGTCCTTCTTTATGGGAACTCAGGAAGAACTTTTCTGAATGCACCCTCTCCACCCAACCCCTTCTTTTAGAGACCTCTATCCTGTCCCCCCTCCGTCTCCTCTTTTCTAAGCTGAACAGTCCCAGTCTCTGTAGCCTCTCTTCATCTGGGACCTGTTCCCAACCCCTGATCATGTTAGTTGCCCTCCCCTCTCCCAGCCTTTCTCTTCCCCTCTCCCACCTCCTTTTCCCAGTCTCCCCCAGTTTTTTTTCAATAAAGACAGAGTCAATGTTGGAAGAAACGTTATCTTTATTTTGTACATCAATAAGAAGGGGGGCTAAGGAAGGGTAAGTGGAAGGAGGTGAGGGAGGAATGGGGTATGAGCCCCCGATGGGGAGGACTGGGCTGGCTCTGCGGGCTTCTGGGGGTGGAAGCTCTCCTGCAGCCCCCCAATTACTCCCTCTCCCCAGATGGCAGCCTGCGGCAAGTGCAGCCGGGCTGATGGCCGAGTGGTGTGATGTGCCCAGTGTGAGCACTCAGGGCACTCCAAGCCAGAACTTCTTTGCAAGCGGGGCACCCCTTAGAACTGTGTGTCCGGGGTGGGGGTCGGGACCCTTTAAGCGCAGCCCTCGGCTAGCCTGAGACAGCATCTCCATGCTCTAAGTCCTCCTTTTATGCCCTGCCGGCACTGCTTCCGGCCATCCTTAAGCCCTGTTCAGAGTCCACTCAATGTGGACTTGCTAGTTCGAACTAGCAAAACGCTAGTTCGAACTAGTTTTTAGTTCTAGACGCGTTAGTTCGAACTAGCTTAGTTCGAATTAACTAATTCGAACTAAGTTAGTTCGAACTAGCGCTGTAGTGTAGACGTACCCTAAAGGAGCAAACAGTTTATTTGGGCCGCACAGTCATTCCGGCTAACCCTGGCTGCAATGTCCTCCCTAATTTTAATTCAGAAACTCATACTGAAATAAATTCCTTGTCCTTTTAGGGGGAAAAAAAGTAAATTAAATAATCTTTGCACTTTTTTCTAAGACTAGAAGCGGAAATAAATTTTAAAAAGTGCAAAACTCCATCAGAAACAAATAAATGCATGCAGCCATCCAGCTTCAGTATAACAAAATGTACATGTCAGTCCACCAGTGGGGAACATTTAAAATGCTTAAGTTAAGCATGCAGGAGTTTGAATGCTCACCTGAAACCATGGAGTCCCAGACCTGTAAGATCTGTGGCCCTCTAGAACTGCACAGTCCTTCTTGCAACAGAGCTTTTCCCTCACAACCCCCAGAGTCCTTGTTGGTGTTTTTATTTTGGAGGGAAGGCTGGGGGCTTGCTACTTCTCTTCTGAGTTCTTCAGTGAATGGCAAAGCTTCCTTCCGTGGGTCTTTCAAGGAGTCTCCTGGATAGTCCTATCCCCCTCCCTCCCTCAGTCCACTGCAGCAGAGAGCAGACCAGAGCTGCAGGCAGACCTGGGAGTGGAAACAAGTTCTAAAATTCTCATAAAGCTTGCAAACAGTTGATAGGGGAAAATAAGTCAGACCCTCCTTTTCTCTGAGCTTTCCACTCCAACTGCGAGCCAGCGTGCAATGTAGACATGTCTTCTGGGAAAGTGAGTGAAAACAGCTTCCACTGACCATGAGAGAAGTTGTGAGAAATGCAACATAGGTAATCCCAGCTCTGGTTTCCAAATACGCTGTGCAAAGAGAGCTTGCAGTTTTCTGGAAGTTCCTTTAGCTTGCACTAACTGCTTGGCTTTGACAGTTTTTCACTAGTGTGAATTTTTTGAGAAAAGAACAAACAATGCTGCATGTTTGCAAATAGTCAGCAAGCTGAAAAATGCACAGACGGCAAGTGATTTATTTTCACAACTGATAGTTTGCATTGATGTTAGATAGCCTTAGCCTTATTCCTAGAAAAAAAATTACAGCAAACAAAGAAATCCATGTGTCCTCATTAGCTTCCATGTTTGCTTAATTTCTTTTGCTATCTCTTGTTGGGACTAGCCATGTTTAAAAAGTTCATTCGTACTCATCTCTCATTAGAGGGAATGGAAATAATAAGATACGAAATGGCAAGGCCAGATATATGCTGACTTATTTTTGAAGGCTTTTTTTATTTCTGAAAGTGACGAGCTGCCTTTTTCTAAAGCCACAGATATAAATCTTTTACTTAAATAAACTTTTAAGAAATACAATGAGCCAGTTAAAAACAAAGCGTGGAAGGAAGGGAAGGCAACTTGTTGGCTCGCTGTGATGATGGCATGTTAAGTACACAAGCACAGAACAAGTAAATTAAAAGGACCTAGTTCTGTAGTCTAATTCAAACTTTATTAAAACATATTTTACTGTGTGTCTAGAAAGAGAAACAGTCCTGAACTCTCTTGGCTGAAGATCATGGTAGGGCCTAGCTATTCTAAATATCCTAAAAATTAATTTAGTAGTTAGCAGAAAATAACTAATTTTAATTATCCAGCTTTACTCAGTAATTAGGCTTTCTTTTGCCAAAGCTATCAGACTGTAAATTTAAACCAGTGAGGGTAATTAACCATAGGAATAATTTACCAAAGGTCATGGTAGATCCCCCTTTTTTTGTTTTTTTGCTGGTGGCGGGGAATTCTGTGGCCTGCATAGTAGGGATGTGCATAGTTATAGGGATGTGCATGGTTAACTGGTGAGGTTAGAGCAGTCCCCTCACTACCTCTAGCCTCATGTGCTCCAGAGCAGTCCCCATCTGCAGTAGGAGGAGGAGCTACTTAGTCCAACCCTGCTTAATCGGTTAACTGGTTAAACATAACATTTAACCGGTTAACTAATTAAACAGGATTTTACGTCCCTGCTGTGTTATACAGGAGGTCAGACTAGACAACTGCAATGACCCCTTCTATGAATCTATGAATTGGTGATGAGCCAATGCGATTATAAGGCAGAGGTGGCCAACCTGCAGCTCTCGAGCCACGTGCAGCTCTTCAATTAAGGAAATGCAGCTCCTGCTGCTTCTGAGCCGCGCACCCGGACTGCTCACGGCCGGCCACTCTGCGCACGCGCCCCAGCACCTACTCAAGGCCGGCCGCTCTGCACACACGCCCCAACGCCTGCTCACGGCCGGCTGCTCTGCGCATGTGCCCAGCAACTGGAGGGAGAAGCATGTGGCAGCAGCGGCAGCTCCGGGACCCAGGCATTAGGTTAGAGCCAGAGGGGTGGTGGGGGTGGGGAAGTGCTTGGCTCTGTGGGAGGGAAGCGGGGGTGGGGGTACCTGACTCTGGGGGAGAGGAGGGAGATTGGGTTAGAGCAGGGGGGCTGCGAGTGCCTGGCTCTGGGGGAGTGGGAGGGCATTGGATTAAAGCGGGGAGGAAGGGGGCTGGGAGTGCCTGGCTCTGGGGAAGGGTTGGGGCATTGGGTTAGAGCGGGAAGGGGGCGGTTGAAGCACCATAAACTCAAAGTCTTTGTGGATGCAGACTAACGCAGCTAACACAGATGTCATATTTAAATTACAGGACAAAAAAGAATCAGCATGTTCCTGATTTACACAGTGTTTCTTTAAAGAAAATTCAAAAGGTGATTGTTTACCAGGCTGAAACAATTATTCTGAGATATGAGTCTCTTCCTTATTGTTTTTGAACCTCTCATATTTGCAGTCTGGGACACATCTGAATTTTTAGAACTTTAAAAAAAAAGCCATAATCTTCATAAGTAAAATAAATAAATAAATAAAAAATGTGGAAACCGTACCAGAGATCAACAAGCTGGAGAGAAACATTTCAAATTGTGCTAATTTACTTCTCAGTTCAGTTTAATTTAAAAAAAACTCACAGAACATAATAGGGCAGTAGTGTTAAATTTAAAAGACAGATTTTTTTTTTTTTTTTTTTAGTGTGAGAATATTACTGTATTTTTAAGGTGTTTTTTTTTTTTTAATTTGATGATTGTTCCTTATCAAGTTCTCTGAAGATGTATGGACTGGCTGTGAACTTTTTAAGTCACTTTTTTATTGGTTTTTGTCCAAAATGTCCTGTAACGTTATTTTTATCACTACATTCTGTGTACTATATCTATCTATCTTTCTATATATAGATATATAAAAATAAATATATAATATGTGGCTGTTCGCACTCTATCCACCACTGTTTTGGCTCTTCGTCTCTAACTGGTTGACCACCCCTGTTATAGGGCAAATGAATTGGAGGTTTTCCAGTTTGTGCATCAATAGAATAGTTAACTCACCTCAAATGGCAAAGTCCCTATTAGTGGAAATGGACTAATCAGAAGATTTTTTTTATTTTTATAGCACAAACAGATTAAAACCAGCTTTTCTTGTAAACCAACTTAATGTGATATGCAAATCACCAAGTCACACTATATGTGGAAACATGTCATGTTATTTTTACAATTCAGTTTCAGAATTTGCTCTATATCAACCTGTGGTTTACAATTGGAAAACAATATAATTTAAGCATACAATTCTTGTTTATCATTGATGTTGGGTTTTTTTTTTCAGTATAGAATTTTTCTGCTTTGTTTTAATTCTTACTATAGAATCCTGTGAGAGAGTATATTCTTTTCAAATGGATATAGCAAGAATGTGGATTTTCTGTTAGTATGTTTAAACACAACTTTTCTTATTTATTTTTTGTTTCAGACTTGAACTGGGTTTATTTAGAATGTAGCAGAAAACCACAAAAAGTTAGTGAAGCAAATAAAGGAGGAAGTGGTATAAAGATGTTACTTTTTCCTTAAAATATCATTATTAAAATCAGTAGGTTACAAAAGGGCTGGGAAATTATGCTTACAAAGAACAAGAGAAATTGAAATTTCGATCTATTGTCCTATATATAAATGAACAGGTGGACAGGGATTGAGTTGAAAATATTCTGCAAGAACTCAGTCCTCATGAGGACCTGCACTGATGGTGCATAGCCCTGTGGCGGGGAAGAAGAAAGCAATTCTGAAACAAACATAGAAGAGCAGTTTGTGTTCATTTGGGTAGTGTTATACCCACAGAGATCAGGCAGGTTGCCCAAGGTTCAAGGTCTTCTATATTTTGAGTTAACTAGTTATATTTCACCAGCCAAATATTTATCATCTTCCTTGAAAACTTAAAGTAAAAGTTGTGGTCATGAGTTACACTTGCAGAGGAGGGTCAAAGAGAGAGAGGTCCTTTACAAGTGGACTCTAGAAAAGATACCACTTTCCCTACAGTTGTTTGGACTCAGTATTGTAGGCGAGGGAGTATTTTCCTAAGAAAGTACTGGTATTTAACATGACTATCCCTCTGGAGCAGAACCCGAGAAGGGAGGTTGGGGGAAATACAGAGGTAAGCAGAGAGAGATTTCAGATTTTTCAGCACTGGAGGAAGGGGATTGAAGATGCACCTTGACCTGTCAGAAGGAAGCAGCTGGGGCTTCTATTTTATAAGAAACAATAATAGTAAGAGTGTGAGGGACCTGTACGGGCTCTGTTGTTTTTGTGTCACTGGACATTGCCCTGATGACTCACTCTGAGGTGATTCAGATTCAAGTCTCTCTGGACACCCAAAGGGAACAGGTGACTCTCTTTAATGTGCTTATTCTTCTCAGCCAAGATTTGACTTAAACCAGTGGTCTCCAACCTTTTTAATCACAAGATCACTTTTTCAATTTAAGTGCAATGTAAGATCTACCTCAAACCCAAATACTCACTTCCTTCCCACTCCTTTGATGCCCTGCTCACTTCATCCTCCTTCCTCCCCTGTCCTCACTCACTTTTACCAGGCTGGGTCAGGGATTTGGGGTGCAGGCTCTGGTCTTGGGCCAAGGGATTTGGAGTGTGGGAGAGGCTTCAGGCTTAGCCCAGGGTGGGGGATTGGTTTCCAGGAGGGGTTTCAAGGTGCAAGCTCTGGGAAGGAGTTTGGGAGCAGGGGGACTCATGTCTGGGGCAGGAGGTTGGGTGTAGGAGGAGGTTCAGGGCTGGGACAGAGGATCAGGAAGCAGGCTCTGGCTGGGCACCATTTAACTGAGATGGCTTCCAGGTGGTAGAGCTGTAGGGTTAAGTCAAGCTTACTCCTGCCCTGGCCCCGCACCACTCCTGAAAACAGCTGGCATGTTCAGCAGTGGCACCATGTGCTGCCCCTTATCTACAGGCACCGAGCCCACAGTTTCTACTGGCCACAGTTATCCATTACTGATCAATGGGAGCTGCAGGAGTGGTGTCTGCAGGAGACCCCCTGATCTGCCTTTCTCAGGGGATGCAGGGACGTGCTAGCCACTCCCAGGAGCAGCAATTACCATGGGGATAATTACTCCAGCCAGGACAGGTTAGGCATTTTAGAACTCACTACTCAAAGAATTAAATTTAAGTGTAAGAGAGAAATGAAAATTATACAGACTTAAACCCAACACTAACACACTTTTTAAGTAGTAAAAGAAGTAACAACAACATCCCCCCCCATGTATATGTTGGGTCAGGAGATGAGAGTGAAGGACTCTGTGTATGTGTGAGAGAATGACAGACACACACAATGTATGAGTGACAGATTTGCATTGCCAAGCTCCCTCCACCTCCTTCTATCTGTGTGGAGATAGGGTTCAGAAGTGGGGGGAGGAGGGATGCCCTGACATCAGCACCCCCCCTTCTCTTCTCAAACTCTGCACAGCAAACAGGAGGCTCCCAGGGGGGCAGCTCCAAGGCTGAGGGCAGATGCAGCATGACAGTGGGTGGAAGGGCAACTGAATTGCTAGCACTTGAGAACTTCCTGGCCAAACCAGTCAGGATCACCTGTCAGAGGCTCCAAGATCTACCGGTAGATCCGGATCTGCTGGTTGGCGACCACTGACAAACTCAATTGTGAATGAAATTCAAAGATTTTATTTCTGAGCTCGCCTCTCTCCAGTTCAGAGAGGTTCCTGCCACACTTCAAAATGTCCGGTTCCTGCCACACTTCAAAGGCTTCAGACAGACCAAGAGCAAAGAAGGCTTCAGTTTAACTCACTAGCTTTAGCAAAGATGCTTCCTGAAACCATAGCTTCCCAGGGATTCCACTTCTATTTCCCTGTTACTTGTCTGAAGCAGGGGGAGGGGGTGGGGTGGGTGTGTGTGTGTGTGTGTGTGTGTGTGTGTGTGTGTGTGTGTGTGTGTGTGTGTGTGCGCGTGCGTGCGCGGGACAAGCAATGTACGGGGCTGAAAGTTGGCAGTACTGCCCTAAAAGAGTGAATGAAAAGTCCACCCATGGACCAGCTTCTTTAGGAATTGCCTGACTGGATCACACTCAAAGCGCATCTAGTCCAATATATTTCTCTGGCAGTGGCCAACACCAGATGCTTTAGAGGAAGGTATGGAAATCAGGCAGATGTGGGCAGCACACAGATGGGCTGTGTCTACACTGGACCACTTATTCCGGAAAATCAGCCGCTTTTCCAGAATAAGCTGCGAGTTGTCTACACTGGCCCTTGAATTTCCGGAAAAGCAACGATGCTCTACTGTACAAAATCAGCTGCTACTCCGGAAAAACTATTCTGCTCCCACTCGGGCATAAGTCTTTACTTCGGAACACTGTTCCGGAAAAGGGCCAGTGTAGACAGCCCAGTAGTCTTTCCGGAAAAGCGCATCTACATTGGCCACAGACGCTTTTCCGGAAAAAGGGTTTTTCCGGAAAAGCAGCCTGCAAATGTAGACGCTCCTTTTCCGGAAAAACTGAAAACGGAATAGTATTCTGTTTTAAGCATTTCCGGAAATTCATGCCAGTGTAGACACAGCCATGCAGAAGTCGGGCAAGGAGGCCATATATCTGAGATTCACTGGTCTTGCCTTGTTTTCAAAGGGTTGATGCTATGGATGTTAAATTGTGGTTACTTAGCTAATTGTATAGTCAATAGGAATGCTCTGCAGAGCCGCAACTGGGGTAGCTCCAGAAGCCAGCTCCAGTGGGGATTGAGTAGTTCTGGATTGTGCCGGCTCTGGGAGCCACCTGCTTGTGGCTCTGGATTTTAAAAGCAGTAAAAGCTGCCGGCTCATGCCGAGTGCAACAGTCTCTGTTTGAAGTGGAAAGCCCTGTCCACTGCAAACAGGGACTGGTGCTGGAGCAGCTTCTTTTCACAGCAGCCAGGGCTGGCCATGGACCGGCCCCTGCAAACAGGGGTTGCTTCGCAGCACCCCAGCACTGGCTCGGTCCTCCTACTCCCACTGCCTCTGATAGAGGCAGCAAGGGGTGGGCGCTGCAGGGAGCACAGCACGAGCGGGGATAGAAGCAGTCCTGCTTACCCCATGTTCCCACTGCGGCGTTTCTGCCTTTGGAATGTAGCAAGAGCCCTGGAGCGAGCGGGACTGCTTATGTCCCCACTCGTGCCATTTCCCTGCTGTACCTCTGCCTCCCCTGGAGATGATGCTGAGGGGAACCAGCTTTTAAGACGGCTCCCCCCAGCACTGGCTCACTACTCAACTATTCAATAATCTTTTGCTTATTGGATAGTCAACTAGTCGCTTACATCCCTAGTTGATGCTGAGTTGGGATTGAAGGAGCAGTGTCAGAGAGTGGTGAGTCACCTTTCTGCTTCCACAATAGTTTCCCATGTAGGCAAAACTGGCAAAAGCTATTCCCCAAAGTACAGAATAGGGACGAGTGCACATCTGAGCAGTATGCCTCCACACGGCCAGATGTTAATGCCTTGGGTGAAAAAAGCAGAAGTTAGCTGGCGTCCGTATATAAAAATGGAAAATTCAACTCAACCTGAGCAATGCAGCTGTGTTAAAGGGGGAGGATATTTAAAGTTTTGATATAATCTTAAAGATGCAAAAGATCAGTCAAATGTGAGAAATGATTTGATATTATTCCCTGGTAAATAAACAGGTTTTTTTAATGTTCAAAACCATGAAGTGAAACCATCAACTCCCCTAAAGAACTGATTGCAACCTGCCTGATGTTACAACAGGAGTTAAGTATGAAACCTTATAAAAGGCAAAGAGGAAAAAAAAATTGTTAGGCTCCCAAGAGTCTAGCCCCATTATAAAGAAATATTCTCCCATGTGCTCTTCCCCATGTACTTTGGTCAGCAGCTGTTAAATGTAGATCTGTGATTCCTATGCAATAATTGATCAGCTGCCCTGGAATACCATAACTCTGGTTGGTACAAATAGCAGGTTATTATCCTTTTCTTTTCAGCTGACTTGTAGGCATTATAACGCTGCTTAGACAAAGGTGGGAAATAAATGGTTAACATTAGCCATGAATTGATTTCAATGAATCATACAGTAAACATTGTCTCCAAGGAATGCACTGTCTTCTCTGACTCATTTGGGAGTGGCTAGAGGGGGAGTATAGAGGGAAGTAAGGAGTAGCATTCCTATCACTGTGCCCTGTATGCTTTTGATTCAGTGGAATGTATCAAATAGCCTGTGACAGAGGAACTTCACATTTATTCCTGAAGTTTATCCACTGCCTTTTAGTGGAAGCTAAAGAGAAAGAAAGGAGAACAACCTATTGTTTTCTGTGACTGTGTTCTTCTGCCAACACCCCGCCCCCCCACCCTTCACATAACCCAGCCTGTTTTTTGGTTGACATTTACTTTGTGTACAGCAGTTAAATGGCTCTTTGCGAAGTTGGTGCTGCCATTTGCTGGTGTCTGGTGTAACTATACACCTTGTCACAGGTACGGCTTATGTAATGGAAAACATAATAAAGAAAGGAAACTCCTACATAAATAGTATAATGCCTTTATGAAAACATCTGCTTGAGATCAATGTAATTGGCCTTAAGATTGCTGATTGTGATACATTAAGGATTTATATTCTTTGGCGGGGGTGGCCAACCCACGGCTCACGAGCCACATGTGGCTCTTCTCTCCCAAAAATGTGGCTCACAAAGCCGCTCCTGCATGCCTCCCCCCCCCCCCCACAACTCCTGTCCCCGGCTCCCTCCTGGTCCCCGGCTCCCCTGTGCTCACCAGGGTGGCGATTCAGAATGTCCCTCCAAGATGGCAGCTGTCAATGGGAGCCTGATATGGCCAAAATGCCTGAGCTTGTTTCTTAAAGGGGCAGCCTTCCCCCCTCCCCTTTTTTCCCCCTTGACAATTCTGGTGTGACTCTTCGCATTTTTTCCGCTGCTGTTTCAGTTCTCTTTGTTAAATGGGTTGGCCACCCCTGTTCTATGGCATCTGTGTTGATAGAAGATCTGCACTGAGTGCAGTAACTTCTTTTTGTTAAAGGGGAAAACTGGTGTCATTTTCACACAGTAAATGTTAAAAATATTGAGTGATGAGTGTAAGAAAAATTTCAAAATTGGGAATGTCTTTGTGTTCAGAAAAAAATTATCTGTTAAATCAAGATAAAATGTGAAAAGGCTAAAGTATTTTCCCCTCAGATTAGTTATCAATTTGCTGTCTTCCAAGTGAGTAGCATATGAATTTGAATGTAGGGTGTAAGGAATATGCTGCAGAACAGATGGTCGCAGAAATGTTTTGCTCTGTTTATTATGTATCCCAATGAGGCACTGATATTTAAAGACAGCACTAGTATTGATCACTTTCTTAAACAAACAAAATTAAGTACGCTGTCAGAGATATCTTTGGGATTTACGGGGTCATATGCAGTACTTCTGAACAGGTGCCCCTCTGCCCAACAGAGGGTGGGGAAGATGGCAGTTTTTTAGAGATATGATTTTATAATCTTCAGCAACACACTAATGAAATATTTTTTAAAGAACATTTTAAACTAAGGTCCCATAGACTAACACAGTAAATTCAGAAATTGACAGTATATGGGTGTGTGGGGGTGGGGGATTGATAAATGCCTGTTAAATGACTTAATTCCCATTTGAATGGTTCTTTCTCAGGTACAGAGTTCTGCTATTAGGTCTGGCCTTTTCCACTTTTATGTTAACTAGATCTCTTCTGGAGGAAGCAAAGCCATAGAACAGGAAGAGGAGGGTGGGTGGACATTAAGATCCAGTAATGCCCCAAATATTTAGATGCTCTACGCAACTGCGTATTCTCAGTATGGGTAAGGATGGCCCTGTATGCTGTAAATTAATTGAAATATTAAATCCTGATAAATCCCATAGTCTGATTAGCTAATGTAATAAACTATATTAATTTTCACAAAATGCCCTGCATGTTATGATGATGTATGCTCCAATGGGCGTATAATAGATACAAAATAGTAAAGGATTTATTGAAAACTTTTGCACTAATAATGTGCTTAAAATGGCAATAGAGGCCGTTTCAAATTGTCAGAGATGAATGATTGGCCAAGTCCCCATCTCTTCCCAATCTCTCAGCAACTCTCTGTATTTTTTGGTCATTTATTGTTCAAATATCATTCTCTTTTGTTTCTTTATCTTCCTGTCTCCACAGAAGTCATACCTTTCAATAAAAAAATCATTTATCACTTCACTGCTATTTGTAATGTAACACATAGTAATTTCCAGTTTGCTATCTATATTATAATAGCTCAATGTGAAATGTTATTGCTTTTGATGAGCTACATTGGGCTTATTCTTATTTGTCTTTGTCTAAAATATGTATGTAACTACATACAACAAACTGATTTTTGGCATCCTTAATGGGTCATTGCTGGACTTAGAGAACTGGTGAGTTTTGACCGTTTGCCCAGCCATACTTTGTGAGGCAGCTACTGAAACAACAAGAGAGAGTGTACATCAGTCTTACCAGATGTACAAAAGAGCTTTTTAATCTTCAGTCTTCTTTCTGGAGTGGCATAACTTTTTGGTGCTCACCTTTGACACAAACTGAATCTTTGCATCCTGCAGGGTTACTCTGGATGTGTAAACTCCCAGGTTTGTCTTTAACTTTTTAAATCAAGGCAAAACCCCTTAGTTTCTGCAACTATAGTTCAAATGCTTTCCTGCTTGTTTTGGCTAATGAGGACCAAACAGTTTTGCTTGGAAAGAGGGTGCTTTAGTAACCCTGCCTTTGGTAGACATATCAAATGCTATATAATCAAAAAGGATTGTGAACACAACATTTACTTTACAAGGCCAGTTATTCATTTGCTGGAAGAAACATGAAAGTAAAAGTCAATCATACGGTACACTGATTTCCGAAGAGCTAAAAAGTTCCAGGTTCTGCAAAGCGAATACTTTATTAAAAGGCACCAGCTCATTATTTTGTAGAGTTCCCTAGACTTCTGCCTAGATCATGGTGTTTGGAGGCTGAGCAGAAAAAGTGACTACATGACACTCCATGCCCAGTTAACACCAATTGAGCCAGGTGGCCTTCAAAATGTTTTCTAAATTAAGACCTTGTTCACACTACAGAAGTTAGACTGGTTTGATACCCCTCTACCACCAATCATTCACAGAGCACCTTGTGTACTTTTTCTCATGCTTCTCTCCCACTGCTGAGGAGGCAGCAACCAAAGAAACTTACCACACAATTGTTAATAGGGGTAAGAACTGAGGGAGTCTGAATGAGCTGAGGCTCAGTCACCTGTGAGGTCAGTGTCTTCTGTCCATACTATCAATGACCACGTCCGAGTTGACAGACCATCAGTTACTCCTGGAAGGATTCTGCGTCACTGTGCACATGCAGAATTCCTGTCCCCTGCAGATTTGTTTTTTCCTCTGCAGAATCTACTGGAGAAGTGCTGCAGTTACACCTTTTGTCCACTGGGGTACCAAAAGAGAGGGCAGCCAGTGGGCAGAGAGGGAGGTGACAGACTGCATTCCTCACTGCAGTGACAGGTGAGGAGGCACAGGGTAGAGAATAGGACACATGGGGCTATCAGGGGGATCACAGGTTGGCTAGTGGGGGGACAGGCTGGGGTGTGGCCTCAAGAGGTAATAGGATGACAGCATTGAGCAGCGGCTGAATGGGAGAGGGATGCAGCGCCACATGGAGATGGGGGAAGATGCTGCAGAGACACATGGTGACATAGTGTACGGAGTGCAAGGACACTTGGTGCATCTACACTGCACCCTTACCTTGAAATAAGCTACACAATTTGTGCTACGTAAATTGCATAGCTTATTTCAAGGTAATTTTGAAATAGCTTATTTCAAAATTTGGTGCTGTCTACACAGTGCCAAATTTCAAAATAAAGTGCTATTCCAAAACATCCATTAACCCTCAGGGGAATGAGGGTTACAGGGATGCCGGAATAGCACTCCTGTTATTTTGAAATATATTTCAAAATAACGGGCGTAATCAAAAGATGCGGAATAACTATTTTGGGATACTTCCAGTATCCCGAAATAGCGCTGCAGTGTAGACGTAGCCTTGGAGATAAGGAGTAAGAGGTGCAGGGACAGGGGCTAATGTGTCTGACTGAACTGGAGAAACTAGGGTCATCCAGAGTCAGCCTGAGGGAAGCTTCCCAACTCCCTAACAGTGCCTTTCCCCAAAAAAACCCATGTTCCATACTTCTCCTCCCCATGCTTAACAACCCTCTAGTTTCATTCCTAGGCTGCTTCTCTCTCTGTGTCTCAGCTTTGGTGTTACCCCTGAATTCCCCGAGTCTTTGCACTGCTTTGAGGGGTGCAGGAAATAAGTTTCTTCATTGTAGTTTTGTATTAATGTACCTTGTAAGGAATCTAGTTATCAGAAAAACATTTACTGAATTTTGTGTGTTTATGTAGTATTACAAGAATACCTGCTGATGGGTGTTTTGAAATCAATGACTAAAATAACTGAAATGGGTGTGATTATAGTGTTAGTTGGGCAAATAAAATAGAAAGAATTTTAAAGTATTGTGCACAGAATTTTTAATTTTTTTGAGACAGAATTCCCTCAAGAGTAATCAGTGATGGCTGTGACAGCTGACAGCTTCTTCAAGCCGTAAGTTTCCTTTTGTTCCTGAACCCCTTTGAGGAAGACTAGGGCAACTTCATAACAGGAAACTTTAAGTTTTATTTCACTTGCACTTTAACAAAGCTGATTTTTTTCCCTCATCTCTCTCCTCCCCAGGTGAATCTTGGGGATTGTAGTTCTTGCACTCAAAACTACAGGAACCATTTAGGGACAAAGTTACAAATACAAACTTGGGATGTCAGCATGTAGACAACTACACGATTAACTGAGTAGCCTGAGCTTATCGGTTAATCCTGTTGACTACAAGCATTCCCCTCCCCCCCCCCTCCAGCTGCGTCTATATCAGAGGCAACAAGGAGGGGGAGGCAGATCCAGTGCCCGGGGGAAGTCGGCTTTAAGCCGACTCCCCATGAGCACCAGATCTGCCTGTCCCTCCCACCCTCATGCTGCTGCGTCTGATAGAGAGGCAGCAGCGTGGAGGTTAAGGAGGGCAAGGCAGGAGCCAATACATGCGGGGAACCGGCTTTTGGCTGGCTCTCCATGCATGCTGGTTCCATGGACCCACCTGGCCCCAACTTGCTGTCTCCTACCGAGGCAGCGGGGGGAGGAGGGCAGGTAGGAGCCGGTGATGTGGAGAGCTGGCTAAAAAGCTGGTTTCCCCAACATCAGTGGAGCCACCGACCTCCCCCTTCCCCCTCCTCACACTGATAGAGAAGCAACACCACGGGGTGACAGGGGACTCCCTGGCAGTGGGGCTGGAGCGCACTGGCTGTTGGCCCTGCCCCCGGGGACTATCGAATAGTTGTGTAATGGCTAACATTTTGTGTGGGTACATGACTGTTCAATCACACACCATCTAACATCCCCAATACAAATTGGTGGTAGCTATCTGCACCTAACTAGATAAAACACTTCTTTAGTTCACTGATTGAGATTGGCCTTTCTGCTACCTTCCAGAGCCTTGTGAGCATGTGTCATCTTTCTTGTGCGTGCACACACAGAGGCTCCTTGGAATGATCCACTTGTGTTTCACCGGCTCAGTCCGAAATCTTTCTGCCATCACCACTGCACTGTTCCCTTTCCTCTCCCCTAGCTATGTTCCCCCACTGTGATGCACCTCCCCTTTAGTACTGCCCCTGCTTTGAGAGATGTGCTCTTCCTTCAACACCAGATGATGGCTGCCACACCTGAATTAAGAGTGAAACTGACGTATAAATGGAAGGTCACAACCCCTCCCCCCTACTGTTGCTAGTGCTGGGTCACCTATGCCGGTGAGAGCAAAGTTAACAGCAATAAGGTAGACTTGGCCTATTACGTACTTTATCTAATTGCTGCCTAGACCAGTTCTTATCAGCATGATGCTTAAAGGTATAGCGGGACATTGGATGGCTTCATCTATGGCATTGTCATCATGGCTACGTTTTTGTTTTTTACTTACGGGTGTGAGCTATCCTACAATTAAAAACTCAGCGAAGACAAGGCATTTCAGTTCTACTGCAAGGTAAACAAGGCAAGGTCAGCACCAGGCCCATTGATGGGCGGGGGGGGGGGAGGGGAGAAAAATTGGGGCAACTGCCCCAGGTCCCAGTGATCTAAAAGGACCCATAGTTCCCAGCTGCCATCACTGCCACTACTGTGGAAGCCCCTGGCCCTTTAAATTGCTTCAGGAGCACCACACGGTGCACTCTGTACAGCTCTGAGGGCTGTCTGGGGGAGGCGCAGCATTTTTCAGGTAGCATTGAGGACTGACTTATCCTGAGCCCCACCCCTTGTGCCTGAGGCTCTGCCCCTTCTGGGGCCACAGAGCATGACATGCCCCAGCCTTGGCCAGGAGCCTGGCAAGGCTGTTGACTTTACCTTACAGTGTGTATCTTATAATACAACTAGCACATATACCTGGCGTTGCTTGGGTCCTTAAGGAGGAGCTCAGGGCAAGGGGCTTGGGACTAGGGTTGCCAAATACTCTCCCAAAAAATACCAAACACGCGGGCTAAAAATTTGTCGACCAGTCTCATCCAAGCTACATCCCATTTTCTTGGCTCAACCAAACTGTCTTATCATAACTTAAAGCAACATAAGAAAGCTGTACACCAAATTTACCATGTAGGAGGAGTTCTTTAACAGATACAGATAGACAAACCAACTCTCTCAAATATATAGTAGACAGGCTGTAATGGGTGTGTCGATTGTTCCGGTTGCTAATTAAACTTACAGAAGTCATACATTCTCTTCAAACCTGTTTTGCAGTTACTCATATTTTGCCTAAGGGTTTCTTGGCATTGCTAGGTAAATCTTTGACTGAATGATTAGCTCTATTGCTAAAGATGGAATAGATACAAGGAAATGTTAACCTTTAAATTGATCATTTAACTGTTTTGCATAAGAGGAGGAAGAGAAGAGAGAGCACCAAAACAAGTGTGTAATTAGCTTTTCTTGAACCATAATGAAACTACCAGTACTGTGTAAGTCTACATAATGTTACATAGTAGATTGTTAGCGGTCATTTTAGCAGCTGAAGTGCAATTACTACTACTTACCATTAATTCTGTTTCCTTCCTTACCCCCTGCTTATTTTATACAAGTGATCAGGATGCAGAGCATGGTGAAGGGGAATTATTTGCTTAACTTCTTTAGCGTAGCTGAATCAACAGTGTACATCATCACTCTGACCTTTTTGTGTGTGTCCTCCTTCTTCCTTGAAAATGAGCATATCTTTAAAAGTTTATCACTGATTTCATGCGCATAAGGAGTCTGGCATGCAATGCATTATGGTCTGTAATTTGTGTGTATAGCGTATTGTGACTATAGAAAGTTTTGTCATCATGAATTTGGTATGTATTTGTGAGGCAAGGGTGTGCTTCCATTACACATGTCATCAAATTGAGGCGGTTTCTTCTCCACCCTTTCTTATTCTATGCAAACTCTCATTCCAAATGCACCTATGCATTTATTTAAGTAAGGAGTTAAACTAAACTTGCATATATGTGTGCCAGTAGAAAGGTTGTGAAAAAGTATTAAAAACATAAGAGCCTGTGCCGTTATTTAAGTGTAACTTATAAAATGTGAAAAAGCCCAAAATGGCAGAGAACTTTCATAGAATACTAGAACTGGAAGGGACCTCGAGAGAGGATCGAGTTCAGTCCCCTGCCCTCACTTTGCATAGTAACAGGTCATGAATCCCGGGATAATGGAATATTCTAAACAAGGAGACATCTCAGCCATGCTGCTAGCTGTTTCCATCACCTCATGATGACTCTAGGCTATTCTAGGCTAACCCAATCCTGGAGTTCAGTTATATAGATAATAATAAACCAGCATGCATATGTGAAGAAATATATATAACATAAAATTGACGGATGAACCAAAAGCATACTAGCAAGTTGGATATTATTTTTGTTCAAAAATTCAAGTTTCTATGCCTCTTTTTGAGATGCTCAAATAGTTTTGGTTCTTTGGGGTTTTTTAATGGTGTTATTTTAAAATGGCAGTAGTCCTGTGTGTGTTTACATGCAATAGTACACGTGTACTATTTTTTTAAACTTTCCTTCTTTCTTCAAAAATGGCAAAATAGTTTTTCTTTACTTCCTCAACAGTAAAACAGTTCTCTGTTGTCACACTTGGTCTCAGCCCAAGCAGTTTGAGAAAATGTTATGCAACTGTAATATACCCTGTGATTGAAAATACTTTTTCACTATTAATTATAGGCATGGCTTCATCTGTATGTACTATAAATAAATGTATATCTATAAACTGAGAAGCTCTTGTTCTCCTAGGATGCGGCTAGTGTCTTGGTGATAAAGAGTGGTGTTACTTACATATTTAGTCCACAGCTAGAGATGAAGTAGTGATATTTTTGACAATTGCACTGCTTCCACGATGTGGCTACTTTGAGGAGACTGCAGCAGAAGACAATGAGTTGTGTATTCCAAAGAGTATAGCTATGACGGCTGGGTCAAATCATGAGGGTCATCTTCAGGGTTAACTTCAAAACCACTCTGGCAGTCTTGAATTGAATGAGAGAATGAACAAAACAAGAAACTACCTAGCAGAAGAGTGTTGCTGAGGACTTCATAAAAGTCCCGGCCTTTGGGCAAGGCGAGCGAGGCGGTTGCCTTGGGCCCTGCGCATTTGGGGCCCTGTGCTGTTCAGCTCCTGGCCCCGCCTACTCAGCCACTCACTTCCTGCCCTGACTGGGAGCATGCTGCCTTGGGCCCCACAAACTCTTTGGCCCGCCTGCCCATTCCAGGAAACTAAGGATTGTGGCTGAAGACTGATAGATAAGAGTGTTTGCTGGCTTTGCTCAGTGTATGTGAGACCCAACAAGCCACACATTTAAAATACTTGTATATTTTTAAATATACTGTGGCAAAGCTCCGGCCATGCGCCATGGGTCTTGTACTACTGGTGGATAGTATTAGCCTCAAAGGCTTGCTGTGGCCCTCCACACAGCCTCTTTCCCTTTAAAAGATGCAGAGACCACAGCTTACTGAGCCATACTCATCACAGGCTGGTTCATGGTTTCAGGGTGAAAACCCTGCTATAGTCCTGGTCTCCCTTGTCAGGGCAGTCTCTATGTTGGCATTGGGGAGGTTTGAGGGGAACCAGGGACCCTAAGACAGCAGCAACAGACAGGGTTGTTTTGCTTCCAATCTTGTAGCTTTTTTCCTGGTCCACCTCCCCAAATGATCTGTCTAAGGGCCTTCCCTCTGGTAGCTGCTAGCTAATCCTCAGCACACATGCACTCTTTCACTTTCACTCTCAGGGTATGTCTACACTACCCTCCTAGTTCGAACTAGGAGGGTAATGTATGCATACCGCACTTGCTAATGAAGCCCGGGATTTGAATTTCCCGGGCTTCATTAGCATAAGCGGGGAGCCGCCATTTTTAAATCCCCGCTGCTTCGAACCCCGTGTAGCGCGGCTACACGGGGCTCGAACTAGGTAGTTCGGACTAGGGTGCCTATTCCGAACTACCGGTACTCCTCGTTTCACGAGGAGTAACGGTAGTTTGGAATAGGACCCTAGTCCGAACTACCTAGTTCGAGCCCCGTGTAGCCGCGCTACACGGGGTTCGAAGCAGCGGGGTTTTAAAAATGGCGGCTCCCCGCTTATGCTAATGAAGCCCGGGAAATTCAAATCCCGGGCTTCATTAGCAAGTGCGGTATGCATACATTACCCCGCTAGTTCGAACTAGCGGGGTAGTGTAGACATACCCCCACTTTCACTTTCACTCTCACTTTCTCCCCTGTATCCTCCTTCCAGTCTGTCACTCTTTGTCTCCCACCTCTTCCTTTTAATGCAGCCCCACAGGCTTTAATTGTCTGCAGGTGTTTAATTAGCTGGCTCCTTAAGGCAAGTCATTAACTAGCCCCAGGTGTTCGCCTGCCTTCATTTAGTGACAGCAGTCTCTAGGAGTTGATTTGGGGAAGAGCAAGCTATTTGCCCAATGCCCTGAATACTTGTCCTCCAGGAGAGTGCAGCAGCCTGCTGGGTTGGGTCTGTCACAATAGATTTTCTATCTTTTTTTTCATAATAAACCGACACGTTTTAGGTGCCAGTATATACAGAAAAACTTCAACAAGTACAAAAGTATTGTCCCTCAAAAATTAGAAAAGGCCAAGTTATTGACACTGTGCTTAGATTCTCACATATTAACTGCTCTAGTCTCAGGGCACAGATTCTGTGGTACAAACCTCAACAAAACAAAAAATTAAAAAAATCCATGTTGAGAGGGAAGACGGTGGGCATGGGGAAGACACTTAGGAAAGGGGAAGGGAAGGGAGGCCTTTCAGCCAGGCCTCCTAGCAGCAATCTGTAATCACCGAGTTCTAGGATACTGTGTGAAGTAAATAGACTGAATATGTTCCAGGATTTGCTCTCTATCTCTATTGTTTGTGATTCCTTTGCATCCAAGTTCATTCAGTGTATGTTTGTGGGGGGAGGTGTTGGGGGTGGAGGATGGGGAGGAATAAACATTATTCTGTAGGGTCTGGATAGGCAATAAGAGAGTTTTTCTTTGGATTCCAAAATGTCTCTGGCACTTTTTAATTAGTTTTTGAAGAAATAGATTTGGGATATTGCAACCTCTTTCTTCAAACACAGAGAGAGGCATGTGAGCAGAAAAGTGTTAAATTCTTCTGCAGTAGCAGAGGCTGGCATGCCTTAATTTTTGTGCTCTGTTCTTCTTTGCAATAACCTGCTCTTCACTGATAACAGTTGTCAGGAAGTCTTGCTGCTGCAGGTGTACTTACAGCAAGCTACTTCCAGGTGAGATATTGCTTGTTCTGAATTGCAGCCATTTCTGTTCTCTTTTCCATTTTCCCTGAGGAAGTGTTCTCAAATAAGGTAAATGAATGTAATAAAATTACCCTTAATAACACTCAGTAATTTCTAATAGTTCTCTTAATCCCAGATATATTTCAGTTAAGTTTTCCAGTCTGGCAAAATAGCAAAAACTACAGTGAAAATGGTTGTTTTATGCTAAACAAGAGGAGCTTAGTACACATGTCTGCTAATTTTCAATATGTTTAATATGTAAAGTAAGACAGGGTATGTCTACACTAGCTCAGTAGTTTGAGCTAGGTAGGCAAATGAGGGCAACCGGAGTTGCAAATGAATCCACAGGATTTAAATATCCCGGGCTTCATTTGCATCTTCCCGGGCGCCGCCATTTTTAAATCCCCCTTAGTCCGAATTCCGTGCCCGCGAGTAGGTAGTTCGAATTAGGATCTCTGGGGCATTGTGGGAAGTGCTTTGTATTCATGCCTGTCAGTGTGCAAGGAGCTATTTGCATATATTTACATATATTTGCATGTATATACAACCACACTTAAGTTGTGGCCCTCGGCATGTGCTGAGAGTATCATTGTGGCCCCCGGGGCTTCCAAAGTTGAGTAGCCCTGCACTATGGCATATTATGTTTATATATTGATGACTAACCAATGAATTTGAATAAAAATGGGAAGAATCACTTAAACCCGACCATATTGCAAATCTTTCTTAAAATTTGAAATGTTTAGTAACTTTCTGTTTTACAACTTTTGCACTAGCCTGGATTGCTGGACTTGGACCATAATGTGGAAAGAGACTTCATGCTTACACACTGTGGTAATATGGGTAATAGAAAAATATCTCTATATATATTAAAGAAAACTTTTCCTGTGGGGCGACACAGTGACACAATCATATCACTCTGACATCCCACAGCTCTGCCCTCAGCCCCCCTGCCCAGTACTCTGGTAGGTATCTGGAGCCAGGTGGCCTCCCCCCTTCTAGGGGGCCTGGGAACCAGGTATCCTTCCCTCTCCTAGGGGAGAGGGGGCAAGCCGCACGGCCTTTCCTCCTCACAGGGAGGCCAGAGCCAACGCTGGGTGGCTTTTCTCCCTTGTGGAGGGTGGGGCTGCAGCCAGAGATCCATGGCTTTTCCTCTTCGCGGGGGCGCAGAGACGCCCCAGCTCTTTTTCACCAGCCAGAGGGGGCGCCAGAGGTCTGGGCTGGCTGCAGGGGGAAGAATGTGGTGTGTCCCAGAGGCCTGGTGTGCAGGGGGACTCCAGAGGCCCAGGCTCCCCTCCCTAGTGGCTGGAGGGTAGGGGCAAGAGGCTGAGGATGGTGTGGACCCTCCCTTCTCCGGTTGCTGGGGTGGGAGGCGGGGTTGGCGAATGCAATGAGCAGGGGTCACAGCCCCTTAGTAAAATTATATCAAAATACCAAAGAGGCTAGGTTGGTGGTATTTCCACCTATCCAAATGACAGTGGAAATATCAGAAAGGCGGTTTTTCTTTTTAAAATAAATATTTCCTTTAATATTTTTAATATAAAGCACAAAACCAAGCAAATGACGTGTGATGCAGCATGCAAACTATTTAAATCCATACGATTATTACCAGCCTCAGAACCAAACACATATGTACGTCTGATTCCTAGACATAAGAGGTGAAATAATATCTGAATTTCTGGAGGCTTATCTGATCTAATCCAAACCTACAAAATAGCCAAGGCCCCCTTGCTATGGATTGGAAAGAACTCAAACCAAGAAAAAATAAAACACGAACACTTAATTTCTCCACTAAAAGTTCTCAGTTAGTTAGGACTCGCGTTCTTCGTTGTTCTGCAGCTGCTCCACCCCATACACAGCTCTACCACAAAACCAGGCCCTTTATATTTAGCATCTCGCAGCAAACAAGTTGCTGTCAAATTGACCACTTTACAGTCATATATACTGTACCTGAATTGAAAGAAACTCAGGCTGTTATCAGTGAATTAGCTTTTCAAGTCTTAGTTTATTCATAGAGGCCAGTAGGATGGTAGAGTGATGACTGAGCTAGTTCTTATTCCTGTTGCTATTCAATTTCTTCTGGGGAGAGGAGCGGGAGAAGGAGGGGGGAAAAGTGGGAGGGGTTGGTTGGGGGTAGAGAGGGTGACATTCTGCCAAAGCACAAGAAGATGAACTTGTGGGAGCAATACAATGGGATCTGTTGTTTTCTGTTCTAAGTAGTACTACATGTTTGGGACTTCAGTAGTCTGTTAGCCTTTTGCTAAAGTTTAAGTCCATTAAATGACATAAATGTACAGTTGATTAAAAGTAAGCTGGAAAGACTTGAAGGTTCAATTTTTTTCCTTATTGGTCTGTGACAATAAGGAAATGTTCACTGAGGGTTACTTGGAACCATCCTGGAGACAAGCCTGAGAGACAAAGACTGGGAGCTGAATTTCATAGTTTGAAGACATTTAGATCTCTTTTTTGCCTTTGCTAAACTTTAAATTTTTTTTAAGTTCATCAAATGCTAGTTTTATTTCAGGAAATTTTACATATAGGTTTAACACTACCTACCTACTGCAATGCAGGATTTAGGAAGCAGCAGATGAGTTGCTGCTTAGAAATTCGGAGGTCCAGCCAATAACATATCAAATAAAATATATTAAAAAAGGAAGTTGGCACATTCAGATAACCAGGTTGGTAGTATGGAAATGCCGGTCACTATGAACAGAAATATAAAATAATTAATCTGGATTCAAAAAGCTAAGCAAGGAAGAGCTAACTGTAGGTCTGGTACAGTGTAATTACTCATAGAAGGATTGGGGACAGTTGCCAAAAAGTCTTCTGCTCAGTGCACAGCTTGTGTCAGACACAATTAGTGGTATGTTGTGTTATATAAGGCATTTGTTTGTTAACCCTCATGTGGAATGCAGTACTGATCACAGTACAGTGGGAACAATAATATTGCATCAGGGAGGATGTGAAGTAGGGCAGCAAAGATAATATATCTAAAGTATCTAAGTTATGAAGAAAGGTTAAAGGGACAAGTTGAGGTGATCCAACTGACGTAAATGCTTCTGACAGTGATTGCTAATGTTCACAGGGAGAAATTCAGTTTGATGAACCTTTTCATTTGAATGCACACAGTACTTTGTGCATAGTTACTTCATTTCAGGTATTTGTGATATTTAAGGAGCTAGGGAAGTTATATCGTCCAACGGAAGGTTGTGGAATCACCACCATTCTTTGACAAAAGAAAAACAAAGGGAGGGGGGAAGTAAAGTCTTAATGTATATTACTAGTTTAATTGATATCAATCATTTTGTAAGCACCTAAAGGATAATTGTATTATGGGGCATAGCCAGAGTGGATTTGTCAAAAACTAATCATGCCAAACCAACCGAATTTTCTCTTTGACAGATTTACTGTCTTAGTGGATAGAAGAAAGTAGTAGATTATATATATTTATTTTAGTGAGGTTTTCAATACATTGCCACATATTTCCATAAGGTCTAGATTAAATTACTATAAGGTGGGTGCACAACTTGTTGAAAGATCATACTCCATAGAGTAATTATCAATGGTTCATTGTCAAACTGGAAGTGTATTTAGTGGGGTCATGTAGAGGTCAGTCCTAAGTCTGGTGCTAGTCAATATTTTCATTAATGACTTGGATAAAGGAGTGGAGGGGTATGCTTGTAAAATGGGTGAATGACATGAAGCTGGAAGGGATTGCCGACGCTGACAAATTGGAAGTTTGATCTGAAATCAACAAGATGAAATTCAGTAAAGATGAATACAAAGTACTTCACTTAGGGAAGGAAGAATCAACTGTACAACTAAAATATAGGGAATACCTAGCTAGATTTGTATTACTACTAAAAAAGATCTAGGGAGTATAGCTGATCCCAAATTGAATACGAGTCAACAATATGATGTTGTGGCAGAAAAGGCTAATATTCTGGGGGTGTATTAACAGGAGTGTGGTATGTAAAAATGGGAGGCAGTTGTCCTGCTAGACTTAGTGCTGATGAGGCCTCTGCAGGCATGTAGTGCCCAATTTTGAGTGTCACTCTTTAGGAAAAATATGGAGACATTGGAAAGGGTCTAGAAAAGGGCAACAAAAATGATTGGTCAGGGTTTCAAAACCTTTTATGTGGAAAAAAGGATTTTTTTAGTTTTGAGAACAGAAGGCTGTAGGGGACCTGGTAATTGTCCTCAGTTGTGTTAAGGGCTGCTTTAAAGAGGATTCTGATTAATTGCTCTCCTTGTTTGTTAAAAGTTGGACAACGAGTAACCATGCTTAATGTGCAGCAAGAGTTTTTAGCTTAGCTATTAGGAAAAACCTTTTCCTAACTAGAAAGGTAGTTAGGCTTCGGAACAGGGTTCCAAGAAAAGTTCTGGAATCCCCATCATTGTAGGTTTTTAAGAACAAAAACCTGCAGTGGTTGGTCTAGGTTTACTTGGTCCTGTCTCAGCGCAGGGACCTCGAGAGATTCCTATCAGCCCTACATTTCTATGATTCTGTGAATCATGGCTCAATCATATGCATCTGCCATAATCCAATGCATGCCGATATAGTCGTTCTAAGATATGTGCTTTCACAATGCATTAACTTATCTGGCAGCCTGGGCTTGATAACGTTTAATCATACAAGTGCAGTTTTGGTGGTTT
Source organism: Pelodiscus sinensis (assembly GCF_049634645.1). Taxonomy (NCBI): domain Eukaryota; kingdom Metazoa; phylum Chordata; order Testudines; family Trionychidae; genus Pelodiscus; species Pelodiscus sinensis. The sequence continues at coordinate 114,028,192 of NC_134714.1, forward strand.
TATTGTGGCCTCTAGTGGCCTGTGGTCTGCAGCACAGAAACCTAAGTGCATAGCAAGAAAGTCTCCACACTGAAGGGACCCCCGGTATTTTTTGTCTGCTGAAATTTGTCTAGATGCTAAATGTAAGGAATAGGTCAAACTAGAGAATCCAGGACTAAAGAATCAAGACTGGAACTGAGTAGGTTTCGTACAACACGTCCTGTGTAATAAACAGATAATATTAGGCATCTGAGAACTAGCATTTAAACAGGAAAACATTAAATGGAAAATATTAGGAGGAAAACATGTTAAACATTTACAGGATAACATAACCATGCATTTATCAAGAATTAATCTTACCAGGAAATTGTGCTTGCTTGCTTGTTTGTTAGTTAGTTGTTGCTGTTGTTGCTGATGATAAACTTACAAAATGAATGCATTGAGGGAACACAGGGCATACATCTTATTTGGATTTTAGTGAAATATTTTGTAGTGTTCAAAGCAACATACAACATTGTATTGAGAAATGGCTGAAGAACCATTAACTAATAGTAGAAGATGGCAACGCATCAGATTACAGGGAAGTATCAGTTTGGCCTCAGAGGTCACCGCTAAGCCCAGTATTCATCAGAGGGTGGAGTAACACTGACTTTTGTAAATGATATTAAATAGGAAAGTTTTTGATGCCTACTGATGACAAAGAGGGATTGAAAATAAAAAGGGACCAGTTGTGATAGAACCTGCAGCCAGACCAGAATACTTAGCTGCCATGACTCACTCCTCCAACAGAGCCTGCAGTGACTCATCCCCCAGGCTCACCCCACTGCAGCAACCTATCTCTGAGCAAGGCCCAGGTCAGATGACCCCCCAGGTGCAGGTATTTCACAGACCTGGCCACAGCTGCAAGTGCTGAAACAGCACTACTTGGCCAGGAGCCCTTCTGCTGCCTGGTAGTATTACAGACTCCCCAGGCTTCCAGCCTGCTTTTGGACCAGTGCCTGTTCTTGCCCCCAGCCTTCTCCAAGCCTTGTTCCAGCCTGCTTCAGCCCTGTCTGTGCCTTACCCTGACCCTCCTGCAGCCCTGCACCCCTCTCCAGATGCTTGCACTGACTCCTGGACTCTGGTTTTAGCATTACCCTCAGCCCAGTCCCAAGCCTACGTCTGGCTTCTACTACCACGTCAACCTAAGGATGTTAAGGACTAGTAGGCTATATGATAAGCAAATGTTTATTGGGTAGTTGAGTCAACTAGTTGCTTCCCCCCACCCTTTGCTGCCTCTATCAGATGGGGGAAAGATGGAGAACTTCAAAGTGACAGCACTGCATGGAGCCTGGTAAGGGCTCCGTGTGGCACTGCTGCTTTGAAATGCCGCCACGGTGTTTCAAAGCAGCAGTGCTGCATGGAGCCCGGGTTCAGCTGGGAACTCTGAGTCCCTCACTGACATTAGGTTGCATGAGGGCGCTTCCGTTTTGAAATGCACAAGAGCCCCTGCTGGGGACTCTTGTACGTTTCAAAGCTGGCACCCGCGTGCATCCCAGGGCCAGCAGGAAGTCCCACTGACTCCGGGCTCCATGCAGGCGCTTCTGCTTTGAAGTGCACAAGAGCTCCCAGACTCTTGTGCATTTCAAAGCACGTGGAGCCCGCAGTAAGCGGGACTTCCCACTAGCCCTGGGCTACACACAGAGTTCTACTTTCCTCCTTTGAAATGTCCAACTTGTACATTTCAGAGGAGGAATGCGGAAGTGCCTATCGACTAGTTGAGTAGTCGATGGCAGTTTCATCGATTACTCCACTAGTAAATTAACCAATATTTAACATCCCTACTTCAACCATCAGGGTTGACCAGTGTTCCCTCTAAGCTGAGTGCTTAGATGGCCACCCAGGAGAAATTCAAATCCTGCCCCCCTGGTTAGTAGAGCACCCACAGCAGGCAGCATGTAATTCTATTGCTGGTGCACATCTGCACATGCCTTAGTGCACATAAAATTTATTCCACACATGTATGGGAGAAAAATTAGAGGGAACAGTGGTGCTGACGACCTATAGCAATATGGCAAAATACACAGGCTTTTATATGCCACTGTTTCAGCATATTCAAACAAGGGGGTGTTTCACCTGGGAATTAGTGTTGTCTAGTATTACACACAAGCAATCTGAAGATTGTCAGGGTTCCCCATTCCTGAAGACAACATTGACATTTGAGTTGTAGTACCAAAAATTATAATCTCATTTTGTTCTTATTTTATATTTGAACTCAAATTGCTTCTCCTACATGTTGTTGTTGAATCTTACAGGTGTTTTTAAAATACCTTTTAAAATATATTTTTAGTAAGCTTTGCAACTACAAGTTGAACCTCTCTAGTCCAACACCCTTGGGATCTGACCAGTGCCCAGCCAGAGAATTTGCCAAACTATGGAATGTCAATATCATCTAGCAGCATTACCAACCCTTTCAGTGCTTGCCTGGCTTTTAGAAGAGATTTAGGGGTAAATTAGAGCTAAATAACAGCGCAGAACACTGAGAGCCAGGACTGCTTGGTGTAAATAAACTTTATGGACTGCAGTAAACTTGGCCAGAGGCATGATAAATGGACATCCAGCTAACTAAAATCGTTCTGGACCACAAATTTTGCCAGACCAGTGAGTGGCAGGCTAGAGAGGTTCAGTCTGTAGAAATATGATTTCTTTTTTTAATATGTAATAATTGTTTTCTTTTAATACTATTTTATATTTTCCTAAGTTAGGAATTTGTAGATTAGGTTGTCAGGGGTGTGACTCCAAAACTATAAACTACTTCTGGGAGATGCAGCACAGCAACAGTAGAGGTGACAACAGTTTGTTGTGAAATAAACCTATGATGGGAAATTTTCAAGGAGGCTCCTTGTCTCTATGCTGTATTTTTAAAAACTGATCTGCCTCATCAGGCTGTTACAGACCATTTTGTGACTTTCATTTGTTGTCTGTAAGGCTGCTTGCAGGTGATCTTTACTCTAGACGAGATGTGAACGGTTAGCCGGTTACTCAGTTAACTGATAAGCCTCACCTTAAATGGGTAATGCTTACCAGTTCCGGTTAGCTGGTAACTGGTGGGGGCAGGAGCAGCTCTCTGCCTGCCATGGGCAGATGGCTACTCCAGCCCTCCAGAGGGCCTGCCATAGGCAGGGGCTGCTTTGGTGGGTGCTGTGAGCTGGAAGTCAGCAGGAGAGCTGGGGCAAGATCGCCGTAAGCTGGGGGCTGCTCCAGCCAGACTGGAGCGGTCCCCAGCTCAGATCTCACTTTAGTTGGTTAACCCGTCAAACATTAGGCCAACCTAACATTTAATCGGTTAACTGATTAACTTGGATTTTACTTCCCTACTTTACACCATTACAAATGTGTCATCACTGTGAGAACCTATTCATTTTTCCATTGCACACGCTCTGTTACGGTAATAGAGGGTGTGCCCAGGCTAACGCTTGGTGTCTGTGCAGGAATGTGCATAGCTTGTTTATTTTGGTGGTTGACTGCAAACTTTACTTTTACACAGAACAATGTTGAAAAGTCTCAGAGGGGTAGCCATGTTAGTCTGCAACTTGAAAAACGAGTAGTCCTGTGTAGGCACCTTAACAAAAATATAGAGAGAGTCTCGTGAGCTTTCATGGGTGAAATTTCGTGGGTGAAACTATTGTAATTCATATGTCTGAAAAAAACCATAAATAAAAGATAAGATTACCCGGTACTGCTTGCTCAGTTTAGGTTCCCCAGCTGTCTTGCTGATGTGGGTGTGATTGGTTGGTGAAAATAAGGCAAGTACAGTTTGGCCCTTAGGAAGGAGCTCTTTCAAATAGTACTTGCTGTTGTCACTGTCAAAAAGGCAAATTGTTTTCATTTGGAAACTCTCGCAAGATGCAAACTTGACTGTCTTGTCACTGAAAAGAGATCTTGTATAACTCAATATGAAGAATTAGGATTACTTTGGGTGTGTGTGTGGGGGGGGTGTCTGTGTAATACAATACATAATTTTCTACAAGACTAATTTTACATTTTTTTCTATTTACATTGTCTTTAGGGGGTAACTTTTATTTTTCTGTGTATTTATTGGAACTGGTAGAGGGTTAATGACAGGTTTCTTGCTTTAGAAAATTCCAGAACACTAGCAGGTGACACCATTGACTAGTTGATTCGTTTTTCAAGGCCATGAGCCACTGGTATGTACATAAATATATATTTTTCAGGAAACAACGTAGGTAAAGTTGAGATTGGGGAAAGACCTTTAAAAATAACTCATAATTTGACAGCTGTTAAAAAAGTGGCTTTCCCCAGCTCCGTGCAGAAGTTAGAGATTGGGGAAACTGTAAATGGTATATTTCTGTGTGGAGTTTTGGTTGCAACTTAATGCTAGGGATCGTGAGGGGTCACAATCCCAGAGGCACTGAATCATCATGGCAAGAATATATACCTCTCCTGTTATTCCAGGAGGATAAGGAGAAACACTATTCAGGCACCAGCTGGCGGTGTTGTGCATAGCATTAACATTTCTCTTAACTCTTGGGGAAATGCTGGTTGTTATCTGTGACATATTTCTTTTTAGTAGTTCAGCATATTGTCAGGCAAGTCTCTTCTACCTAAATCTCTCTGGAAGAATCATGTTAATATGTTCTGGCAGTTATGCATTATGTAGATACCACCAAATAAAGCATTACCTGGTGCCACGTCGCTTCATCAGGGAGTGGCCGTCTGCCTCCAAAGAGCCTTTCTGGGAAGAGGAGGAGGAGGAGAGCGTAGGTGAGATGGAGCAGCAGATGCAATGGGTGATTTTTCCCTTCCTCCCTCCCAATGAGAGTTCTTCACATAATTTAAGATACGATTTTTTTCTTTTAATGTTAGATCTGTTCTACAGAAACATATATTCTGAAAGCTAACTGCTAGATCAGGAGCCTGGTCCTTAAAAGGTCAGTAGTAGACAGACTGGAGACTCCACAGTCCTTTCTTGGTTTGTATTTTTTAATTTAAAAAACCCCACAAACTTATGAAAGCCTGTTTATCCTTTTCATATTTACCTTGATCAGTAGTAGGGTTGTTAAATATTGGTTAATTGAATAGTCAGTTAACTTCATGGGGCTCGTCTACGTTGGCCCCTTTTCCGAAAGGGGCATGTTAATTTCAGAGATCGTAATAGGGAAATCCGCGGGGGATTTAAATATCCCCCGCGGCATTTAAATAAAAATGTCCGCCGCTTTTTTCCGGCTTTTAGAAAAGCCGGAAAAGAGCGTCTACGCTGTCCCCGATCCTCTGGAAAGAGCGCCCTTTTCCGGAGGATCGTATTCCTACTTCAAAGGGCGCTTTTTCCGGAGGATCGGAGCCAGTGTAGACGCTCTTTTCCAGCTTTTCTAAAAGCCGGAAAAAAGCAGCGGACATTTTTATTGAAATGCTGCGGGGGATATTTAAATCCCCCGCGGATTTCCCTATTACGATCTCTGAAATTAACATGCCCCTTTCGGAAAAGGGGCCAGTGTAGATGTAGCCATGAATTCTTACCAGTTACTTGACTAGTCTATAGTCCCCAGGGGGTGGGGCCGGCAGCCAGTGCATTCTGGCCCCACTACTGAGGAGCCTCTTACCATTCTGCACTGCTGCCTCTATATCAGAGGCAGCAGCGTCGGTCGGATGCTAGGCAGGAGCTGATCCGTGAGGGAAGCCAGTTTAAAAACCAGATCCCCTCACGGACCACCTGCCTGTCACCCCGCGCTGCTGCCTCTGATATAGAGGCAGCAGCGCAGGGTGGCAGCAGCCCCTGTCTGGTGGCGGTACTGAGCCTGAACTGTGCCAGGCTACTTGCCTACCTGGCTCCTAATACACTTAAAATGCAGAGCCACAGCAGAGGTAGGGCCCAGATCTGGCACAAGCCAGGACTAAGCCATGCTGCTGGCCATCCTGCTAAAAAAATTTACTGGCAGGGGGAAATGCGTGTAATTTATAGCATTAACTTATAAGCATTCACTTATCATTTACTCAGTTAATCAACTACACTATTACATCTCTAATCAATAGCAAGCTTCAGTTGCAGTTCTTGGAAGCCAGCTATATGTATAGATTTTGAGGGTGGGGTGGGGAGAACTACTATATTGTCTGAAGTTTTATTCTTTTGGCTCAAGTAAAATTCCAGATCAGGCCCCTTCTGGGATGTGTACAGAAATTTAGACCACATGTCAAAGTTTAATCATTCCACTGCATTTAGTGTAGTGGGAGAACAATGTGGATGCTAGTGTAAGTCAGAAGGAATTTTTCCTTTGCTCCCACTGAAACTTCAGTGTGGGTTATTTCCTGATTTACCATCCAGTAGTAAGTTCCAGGTTCACTACACAGCATTTCAAATAAGTTATACAGTAACTAAAGGCACTTCTGCTATTTCAAGCCATGGCAATGTGATAAATAACTCTAACATCAATGTAATCTTTTTTTTCCCCCTAAATAAAGATTGTTCAAAGATGCCAAGTTTTGATTTTCAGATTCTTTCTTTCTTCTGAAACCAACACTACTAGGTTAGGCTATAGGGAGTGTAGCTTTAATTTGATCAAATCCACCAACATTTTGGATGGAGTAGAGGCTGGGTGAAAAAAAGACTCCATTTTGGACTGATTTATAGCATTAAGGTTATCAAACAAAGCCCTTTTAGCTAGAAAGACAATTCTGCTATTGTTTTGCGCATTGCACTCATTTTACAAACCTTGATAATGAGGCAGGTCACCTTATGGTCACTCTTGTTGAAGTCACTGGATTCCAGGAGAGACTAAGAGTATGTCTACTCTGGGAAGATTTGGCGACAAATGTGTTGTCGACATGCAAAAGTTGCCAAAAGTGAAAAATGGTCAAGGCAATTTTTCTGCCTCCCATTGTTGTCTTCTCATGGCCACATTACTAGCAACCTGTTGACTGAGGGTATGTCTACACTACCCCGCTAGTTCGAACTAGCAGGGGTAATGTAGTCATCCGCAATTGTAAATGAAGCCCAGGATTTGAATTTCCCGGGCTTCTTTTGCATAAAGCCGGCCGGCGCCATTTTTAAATGCCAGCTAGTTCGAACCCCGTGCCGCGCGGCGGCACGGAGTAGCTAGTTCGGATTAGGCTTCTAATCCGAACTAGCTGTACTCCTCGTGGAATGAGGAGTACAGCTAGTTCGGATTAGAAGCCTAATCCGAACTAGCTACTCCGTGCCGCCGCGCGGCACGGGGTTCGAACTAGCTGGCATTTAAAAATGGCGCCGGCCGGCTTCATGCAAATGAAGCCCGGGAAATTCAAATCCTGCCTGCCACTGTGTTCCTAGTGCAGGGCGGAAAAGAAGCACTCCAATAAGTTCTTTGTTTGCTCTCAGCTCACTCAGCTCTCAGTTATTTCCCAGAGCTTTGAAAGGGGAGGGGCACGTGCCTACAGGGCAGCAGAGATCACAAAACACTGTGCACAGCCATCAGGGCAGGCTTTGTGGGATACTGGCAGAAGCCAGTTCTCTGGACAAAACAATCAGCAGAGTCCACACTGGATTTTTTTCAACAGTAAAGGGAGGAGGAAAAGACAAAAGTCTCTTGCAAGGGTGGAAGTTGTTGTTGTTTTTGCCAAAACTGGGTGTTTTTCCCAACAAAAATCACATTGCAGTGTAAATGCTCTCACTGCTTTGTCACCAAAAGGCACTTTTTGGTGACAAAATGTGCCAGTGTAGGCAAGGCCTGAAAATTGGCAAAACACTTAAAGGAGGATGCAGGGGAAAGGTGGGAGGATGAGGCAGGGAAGGAATAGAGCCTCAATATATTAGACCCCAAAGAAAATCACAGCCAATCTACAAGGCTAAGAGACAGGCATGTCTTTGATATAGTTTCTGGTTATGGGACAAAAACATGGTTATAACACAGATTTGAAGTCCATCATTTTTGTCATAAAATCCCACTGAAATACCAAAAATGGGTGTAGTGTTTGATCTTTGCTTGGGGCTGGGAACAGGGCAGGGGTGGGCAATAATTTCTGACAGGGGGCCACTCCGAGGTTTTGGAAAGTGGTCAAGGGCCACACTTTTCCACGATATTAATGGAGATGAAGGGTCTGGGATGGAGTTTGGTGCAGAAGGGAGCCTGGGATTTGGGTGCAGGAGGGAGTCTGGAGTCTGGGAGGGAGTTTGGGTGAAGGAGGTGATTGTGACCTAGGGCAGAGGACTGGAGTGCAGGGGTTTGGGATGTGACCTAGGGCAGGAGTCGATTGTGATCTGGGGCAGGAGATTGGGGTGCCAGATCTGGGAGGGGGTATGGGTGTAAGAGGGGGACAGAGGGTTTGAGTATGCTGAGTGGTGGGTGGAGGCATAGAGTTTGGGAAGGAAAAGGCTGGGGTGGCAGAAGCAGGCTGTGGCCAAGAGACTTACTTGCCAGCTGCCAAACTAGCCTGCCTGCAGAGCTCAAAATGTTTCCCAGCCAGCCTGGCCATTTGCTTCATGAATAACTAAGTCGAGAAGAGGGGGCGTGGTTCTTGTTGGCTGCCTGTTACTCCAACAAGCAGCTAGCATTGGCTGGGGTCTGCTAGAAACTAGCCAAAAGGAATGTGCTAGGGACGAGGCGGCTCCTAAAACTTCCCCACTCCCTTCCGGTTTTAAAACAGAAATGAAGTCCTGCAGCCATGTTTCTGCGCGGGGCTGCGGGGCAAGCTGGGGAGACTGCCTGGGGCTCCCTGCTGCCTCTGCAGGCTGGATTAAGTGGTTAGGTGGGCTGCATTCAGCCCACGGGCCATATTTTGCCCAGGCCTGGCTTAGGGGGGATGAGAGAACTGTTACAAATATCAGAGGTCAAATCTAAATACACACAAAAACTGAAAAAATGCCATGTGCAAGAGAAGAGGCCACCAATGTTATTCTACGAATATAGTTTGACTTTATGTTTTTCACAGCTTCTTTCAGTGAAGTTGCAATGCTACTAGTGTGTGAGGCTTGAATAATGTCAGTGGATTGTCCATCTAATAATGAACACCAATTGATGGAATGTTTTTCTTCCTATTTTGTTTTTTTCTTTGCTGTCTTTAATAAAATGGCTTTATTCAGGGTTAAAAGGGGAGGAGGGGAAATAAAGCTTTTATGGAAAGAAACTTAACACGGCTATTTCTAAAATTAGAGCCAGTTTCCTTAGAGATAAACCCTCAACACTCAGCAAATGAGGAAGTCAGTGTGTTCTGTTAAAAGGCATTTTATGGATTGACCCTGCGTGCCTGCAAAGATATCCAAGGGGAAGTTTTGATGTTGGCATCTGCTTCAAATGTATTTTGAGTTCCACATTGAAGTGAGTTAAAGTTTGTTGTTTTGTGGAGTTAGTGTATATAGCACAAATACATGTGTTTAAAAGTGTATAAATTCAGCAGAGTAACTGATAAAAGACCTTGGGGAGGTCAGAAATCTGGAATTTATTATTTTCACTAGATCTGTACTACATAACTAAAGGCTATTTTATGGTATTCAGATAACTTGTTTTATTAACTCCCCTCATAAATCCAAGGTCCTGATTTTCAGAAGAGGAGCTGAGCATCCACAATTACTACTGAAGTGACGGGAAGCCATGGCTTTTTAGCTCTTCTGAAAATCATCAAATCACTTTCACATTCAAATCTATATTCCCTGACTCCTCTCTCCCTACTCTGGGCTTAATTCTTCATCCACTGAATTACTCTCAGGTGTTGTCCTTTTGGGTGCATGTTCCCTCAGCTCTGCCTATTACAAACATAGCGGGCTGATGTAGCATTTTGTTTATTTTGAAGAAGTTTGGTTATTCTTTCATATTGCTGTGTCTGAGTTTTCATATTGCTGTGTCAAGGGTTGCATGTTGTGCATTATTCCAAGTCCCAGGAAAACCGACATGCTGGGGATGTGCATATGTTGACCTGCAAACTTTCTAGACAATACATCTTTCTTTATTATCAAACTTAAATGAAAACCCATTCTTGCAGTAACATTTTTGATTGTGACTCTTTACAAAAACGTTTATTTTAAAACTTTTACAGAAAAAACTTCTCTATACATGAAATATTATACTTTGCTGATAAGCTGTGCCAAGAGTGCTCTTCCCCATCAATTAAGTTTCTAGCTAGCTCACAGTTAAAGAAAAAGGTGGGAGGAGAGTGAGGGGAGGGGGGCGGAGAGAGTGGGAGGGAAGGGAGTAGCGTTGTTATTTATTATAGTTCCTAGAAGTCCTAGTAGTCATGGACTAGGATCCTAGTGTCTTAGGCACCGTTTAGGGTTACCAGGTAGACGCCCCCCCAAAATACCGGACACACTTGATCGTGGGCGGGAGGGGCGAGAGAGACCGGCTGGGAGGGGGGCGGGGCTGGCCGGGAAGAAGGGGGCAGGAGGCAGAGCTGGCGGGAGGTGGGGGGTCAGAGGCTGCAGGGCTGGCCGGGAGGAAAGGGAGCGGGAGGCAGGGCTGGCCGGGAGGAAAGGGGGCGGGAGACAGGGCTGGCAGGGGGCGGGGTTGGGGGCCGCAGGGCTGGCCGGGAGGAAGGGAGGGCGGGAAGCAGAGTTGTGGGGGGCTGGACGGGAGGAAGGGAGGCGGGAAGCAGAGCTGGTGGTGCGGGTGGGAGGGATGCAACCACTGGCCACAGATGGAGTCCAACAGGCCGTGCCCCCAGCAGGCCCTCCCTCTAGTTGCTAGTAAAAGCCAGGCGGGAGTGCGGGGAGTGGCTGGGAGCCACTTCCCCCACTCGGCTTCTGCACGCAACCAGAGGCTCCCAGCTGGGAGACGGGGCCTCTGGTTGTGTGCAGAAGCCGGGCGGGGGGAGTGGCTGGGAGTCCCGGCCACTTCCCCTGCTCCGCCTCGCCTTTCCTGGCCCGGCTTTTGCACAGGGCTCCCAGTGCCAATTGCGGCCCCACCTCCCAGTCACCCTCTACTTTGCTTGCAATGTGACACAGTCATACCTCTTAGACACATTATTAAGCAGACTCCTTCCCCTCTCCCCCAACACACAGCTAGGTCTATGGAAGAATATTTCGATCAACTTAGCTATCAGGTGGCTTTACTATAGAAATGGAAGAAAAAAAAATTGCCATACTCTGTACACCATGCTTGTAGTATAGACATAGCCATAGGTCTCTCAAACTGAACGTCACAAAACACAACAACCTTCACACCAGAGAACACCCAAAAAAACCCACAGTACTCTTGTAAGAGTCAGTCTTGCCCAACTGAGGTTTTCTACACTACAGCTTAAGTCATGATAATGTATGCTGCTCAGGGTGGCTACATCTAGATTGCATCCCTTTTTCGTAAAAGGGATGCAAATTAGACGTATCGCATTGCTAATGAAGCGGGGATTTAAATCTCCCCAGCTTCATTAGCATAAAAATGGCTACCGCTTTTTTTCAGCACGGAGCTTTGCCGGAAAAAAGCGCCAGTCTAGACGCGGATCTTTTGGAAAATAAAGCCTTTTCCGAAAGATCCCTTATCCCTTATTTTAAGAGGGATAAGGGATCTTTCGGAAAAGGCTTTATTTTCCGAAAGATCCGCGTCTAGACTGGCGCTTTTTTCTGGCAAAGCTCCGTGCCGAAAAAAAGTGGCAGCCATTTTTATGCTAATGAAGCGGGGGAGATTTAAATCCCCGCTTCATTAGCAATTGCGATACGTCTAATTTGCATCCCTTTTATGAAAAAGGGATGCAATCTAGACGTAACCAAGCACTGATGTTATGTTGGTAAGAGAGCTTCTCCTGACGACCTAGGATCTGCCATTGGTGGAGGTAGTTTTATTTCACCCACAGGAGAGCTCTCTCCAGCTGTCACAGAGTATCTTTCCCCAAAGCCATGCAGCATAACAGCTGTGCCACTGCAGTGCTTTGCATGCAGACATCCAAAAAAAGTCGTACCTACAAGTCACAAATGGAATGATTCCTTTGCTCAAATATTGTTACTTAAGGAGACTATTTATACAAAACATTTGATCATTATCTCAGAGGATATGCACACCTAGTTTGCCTCATATTCGTACCTGATAAATTAGGAGTCTCTGCATTTCCACTTTCCTTTTCAGTTGTATTTAATTTATATAATCACATATGGAGCTTTTAAAACAAAACACTGGGATCACAGGGAAACCCAATAAAACACCAGGAAATAAGCCTTTAGTGATCAAAGGTTGAATATGCAGTAAAAAGAGACACTTGATATTTAGCTGCACAAAACCAGGGGATTCAGCACCAAAATTTTAATTGCAGTTTCAATGACCACACCTTTCTTGTGGCATGTAGCAATTCTCCCAGCTTGATCTAAGGGGCTAAATTCTGAAGTGGGATTGTCACCGTTACGCACACTCTGTTCAGTTTGGCCTACACTGTCAGGTACTCATTGTAGCCTGGCTGTATTGGCAACAGTGCCACAAAGCCTCCTTTGGGTTCTTACTGAAATGACGAAAGAGACAACAAAAGGAAATATGAAGAAAAGAGAGGAATTATTCTGATGGAAGAGAAGTTCTCTGAGAAAGGGAAAAACAGGGTATGAAAAGCTGAGCAAAAGTTGTGGCTACTTGCCATGTGGTGATATGCAGTCCCTGTGCAAAATGATTAGGCATTGTGTACAATGACTCAGTGTGGGAGGCATTTTTTTCCCCTGGGTTCCTGGAGAAGGGGAAAAAACCCTGCCTTTAGGACAACACCTGCCTTATCCACTCATGTTTCCAAAGCAAAGTCGTTTTGTTAATGTAAATACAGAAGTAGGAAGCCATTTGACAGAACATTAAGGGTACGAAAAAAATTAAAATCCTGACCTGACTTGTGAGAAGCAGCTTTATTCTGTGTTGTGTGCTTTGCTTTGTGGGCTCAGCTCTCTGTACCTTAGGATATGTCTACTCTACAGACCTTATAGAGTGGCAAAGCTGTACCTGGGCAACTGTGTTACTGTAAAGCAGGGCTACTCAACTTCGGAAGCCCTGGAGGCCACAATGATACAGCACATGCTGAGGGCTGGAACTTAAGTGTAGTTGCATATACATGCAGATATATATATGCAAATAGCTTCGTTCACACTGACAGGCATGAATACAAAGCACTTCCCACAAGAAAAAGGGATGTTAGTAGGGATGTTAAATATCACTTTATTGAATAGTTGATTAACCTCATCAATTCTTATCCATTACTCAACTATTCTATAGTCCCCATGCATTGCTGCCTCTGTGGGAAGACGGCTCGCAGGAGCGGGGCATGTTCAAGGAGCCGGCTGAAAAGCTTCCACCTCTTTGTTCCCGCATCCCCCTTGTTCCCTTCTTGGGGATCTGTGAACATGACAGGCTCCATATGACTAATTCACATTGACATGAACCAGAACTTTGGGTGAAATGTGTAATCATTAAAATGTAGCGTCTTTAACAGCATGACCAAAGGTGGCTTATCACTACAGTCAGAAAATGCAAAGTAGTCCAGTGGGTGGGAGGAAAGAAAGTGTTTGCTAACCTCATGTGGCATTAAAAGATGATATCCATTTACTAAACAAGCAGCCTCAGCCGGGGAGGCACACCATTGCAGAGAGGAGAGGTAGGAAATGTGTGTGCCAGATGATTAAGGTACCATACAGCTTTTTTGTGCACTGAATATTCAGTCAGAATTATGTATGGACAGCATTTTCCAAGCACCTTAAATAGTTTGTGGAACATGTAATGGTGAATATGTAGCAGAGCAGAGGGGAATCCACATCCTGTGCTAATTTTATTGTGGCGGGTACTGGAGTCAAGAATGATTGACTTCCTAGCTGGTTTGTTGATGAGGGAAGTCATATCCTTACCTTTATTCTCTGAGGGTATACACTTGCTCCCTATCTTGAGATAGGGATGCAAATGTAGTGTACCGAAATTGATAATTAAGTGTGGAATTTAAATTTTGAAATCGCATTATTGCAAAATAAAATGCCCCATGTAGCAGCATTATTTCGAGAGAAAATCCTTCTCTCGAAATAACTGTTAAACCTCGTTATTTAAATCCCGCGCTTCATTAGCAATTTCGGTACATTACATTTGCATCCCTATCTCGAGATAGGGAGCAAGTGTAGCCATACCCTGAGGTAAAACTGGTAGGCCAGCAGAATTGATGATCACTGCAGCCTGGAGTAACCCTCTGAGAGGCACAAGTACATGAAGTGAGACCAAACCTGAACCATATAAGATGAATGTGCTATTCACCTGAATCTCTAATCTCTCTAAATTTGCACAGTACCTCATCTACATGAAGTTTTACATTAGTGCAAAGCTAGGCATGATCTCATACAGGCCCCTAGTGTCTCCTTATCGTAGTATGGGGTGAGTCACATCGGAATGGATGACGAGTCTGGCCTTTATAAATCTGGAAATAATACTAGCGGGGGAGGTGCCAATGAAACAGTTTTTAGAGCGGGGGAGCTGAGTGGAGTCCCTCCCCCATCCACCCATACCTCTGTCCGTGCCCCTTACTGTCCCCTACAGCTGGGGCCGGGAGCAGGGCCATGGCTTTGGGAGAGGGGGACCCAGAAGTGGCAAGGGAGCTGAGACTGAGGGCCACAGCTGGGAGTGGGTGCAGAACATTGGACATAGGGCTGGCAGCGGGAACTCAGGGCTCCAGGCTAGCAGCCAGACCCCACGCAAAAGCTGGGGGTGCTGCAGGCAGCTCCTGCACCTATAGCTCCCATGCCTATGGAAGGTGTTGGCCAGCTGCTCAGTCCATTCAGGGTCTGAGGATGAGTCCTAGCCAATGCCAAGGAGAGAGAAACCTTCCTGTTCCTGGAGAATTTCCTTATACTCATGGGCTACGTCTACGCTGACACCCATTTCCGGAAATGCTTAAAACGGAACAGTTTTCCGTTATAAGTATTTTCGGAAAAAGCGCGTCTACATTGGCAGGATGCTTTTCCGGAAAAGCACTTTTTCCGGAAAAGCGTCCGTGGCCAATCTAGACGTGCTTTTTCGCAAAAAAAGCCCCGATCGTCATTTTCGCGATCGGGGCTTTTTGGCGGAAAATACTACTGTGCTGTCTACACTGGCCCTTTTCCGGAACAGTTTTCCGGAAAAAGGACTTTTGCCCGAACGGGAGCAGCATAGTATTTCCGGAAAAGTGGCTGATTTCTTACAGTAGATCGTCAGTGCTTTTCCGGAAATTCAAGGGGTCAGTGTAGACAGCTGGCAAGTTATTCCGGAAAAGCGGCTGATTTTCCGGAATAAGTGGCCAGTGTAGACACAGCCATGCAGATAAGGACTGCTAGTGCTAAAGTGATTCGCCACTTGTCAGAACTACAAAACCCTGGGTTTGAGGATTTTGAGGAAATGAAGTAGGGGCAAGAGGTGAATGAATGATGCTATTACAGGGTTACTTTCTTCCTTTTCTCAAAAGCTTATTGTGCTCGGTATCTATGTACTACTTGAATGAACTGTTCATACACATATTTGCAAGTTATATTAAGTAAATAATTTTGTCTGTTTAATTCCTACATGTCATTGTTAAAATAAATTACCATTATGCAGCAAAGGAAGTTTGCACCAGTAGGTTATGAAGATCTGAAAAATTTAGTTTGTTTTCCTGTCCAGTGTGCCTGCAGAACTGCTGCTTTGGTTTTTAGTGTGCATTTTCTAGTCCATGTTGTCTGCTGCCACCTACTGGTGGAAGAAAATAATTGTGGGTCAGTTCCACCACATCACTGGTTTTCAAAGGGGCACCTTAGGTGGGAAGGCAGGTGCCAAGATTATCAGGTGGGTGTGAGGACCTAGCAGAGCCTGCAGCCACTGTTGCCAGACTGGAAGAACTAGGAGGAGTTTGGGGCATAGTGTCTCCCTCTGCAGCAGCTTCAGGGAATGGCAAGCATGTCTGTTTCCTCTCCTCTCCTCTCCTCTCCTCTCCTCTCCAGAGGCTCATGTGCATCTGCCCCCTTGTAAGAGTTTCTCCCTGCCTGTGCAGGCTCTTGTGTATGCATGCTGAGGCTCACATCAGGGCCAAATGAGCCTGTGGCCTGTGAGTGATTCTGGGGAGTCCCAGGGACCACAAGGAAAGAGGTGCAGCCCAATTGGCTATCACTCATTCAGAACATATAAGAACACAAGAACAGCCATACTGGGTCAGACCAAAGGTCCATCTGGCCCAGTATCCTGTCCTCTGACAGTAGCCAATTCCAGGTGCCCCAGAGGGAATGAACAGAACAGGGAATCATCAAGTGATCTCTCCTCTGTCGCCCAATCTCAGCTTCTGGCAATCAGAGAGGGGATGCTCACAAGTGAGGAGTGGGACACCCTGCCCAGTTTCTTAGAAAGAAGTGGGAAATGAATCTCCAAAGCAGAATGCAGCAAGAAAAGCTTGGGAGCTTCCACCTTAAATGTGTGCAGGTACTAATGCAGCTTATTCCAGAAATTGCAAAGCACCTGCTTGAACTTTTGCTCTTATGTCGGCATTGCTATCTGAAAGGCTGGCGATTACAGTTCTTGGAGAATGTGCTCATGTTCAGACAGTTAGACATATGCAACAAAAATAACACTGTTTACAGTTTATTAATCAGATTTTTCAAATTTGCGTAACTTCAGTGAGCTTTGGATCAGAAACATATGAACT
Organism: Pelodiscus sinensis; assembly: GCF_049634645.1. Taxonomy (NCBI): domain Eukaryota; kingdom Metazoa; phylum Chordata; order Testudines; family Trionychidae; genus Pelodiscus; species Pelodiscus sinensis. The sequence goes on from NC_134714.1 coordinate 114,044,713, forward strand.
AGTCCTCCCTGAGTAATGCTTATTGTATAGTACTCTCTAAGGAGTAAGGAAGAATCCTGTAAATCATAGGTGGAAAAGACTATAGGCCCAGACTGGTCCCTTCCAAGGGAAGATGGCTCCCTAAGACGCATTTTCTAGTATTTTTTCTGAGATTGTACAGGTTTCTTTTATAATTATTTAGGTACAGAATAAAATAAGAAGTTGTTTAAACCTATTTTTATAACAACATATTTAATTGTTATTATTTTTCTGCAACCCCGCCATAGTAGAGCTGTAATCTTTGAACATGTTTTTGTTTGTTGGTTTTTCCTGTTAAATAAGTATTTTCTTGCCACTACAGGTTGGAACCTCTCTAAACCGGGGCTCTCTGGTTCAGAACATCCGTGGTCCAGCAGGACCACAAATGTTCCAGGATCAAAGAGTCCTGGGGGAGGGCTGGGCTGCTTCCAGCAGGGCTTACTGGGCTACCTGGTGAGACTGGGAAGCCTGGGGATGGGGACAGGGGAGCTGGCAGTGGGAGCGGAGGAGCTGGCTGGGAAGCCAATGGCTGGGGCAGGGCTCAGTGGGCCCGGTAGCAGAGAGGCCAGAAATGACCTCCCCTGGTCCAGCAAGATCCCTCTTCTGGGACCACTCAGGTCCTGGGTGTGCTGGACCAGGAAGGTCCAACCTGTATTTTGTATGTTTGTAAATGTTGGGTGTCCGTTTTGCATATCAAAAGTTTTGATACCTGCTAACAAAAATAGATTTGGTCTGATTAGCTATTCATTTTATGATGTTTAATTTCTCTTTTGTGCCTCCAATGCTTAGTTATCTAACTTCTATTAATTATTTTGTTTTCAGATAATACCTGCGGCTGTCTGTAAGTACCAGTCTATTGCTTCTCTATGATTTTGTTTAGTATTTTTGTTTACTCTTTGGACACAAGAACAAATGGCTATAAACTGGCCGTCCATAAGTTTAGGCTTGAAATTAGATGAAGGTTTCTAACTATCAGAGGAGTGAACTTGTGAAACCAGCTTCCTAGGGGAGCATTGGAGGCAAAACTCCAACTGTCTAAAAGACTTGAGCTTGGTAGTTTTATGGAGGGGGTGGATCTGATAAAACAACAGACAGTGGCACGTAGCCATTCTGTGCCTGCTGGCGCCAAGTACCTCCCATGACTGGTGATGGTACACTAGATGGGGAGGGCTCTGGGTTACTATACAAAATTACTTCCCAGGTATCTGTCTGGTGCATCTTGTCCAGAAGCTCAAGGTCTAACTAATCAATATATTTGGGATCAGGAAGGAATTTGACCCTGGGTCAGTTTGGCAGAAATTCCACAAAGTTTTTGCTTTCATTTGCAGCTTGGGCACAGAGCAGGGCAGCTTGACGCTTTGCTGGGAGCCAGCTGTTGCCCGTGCCAATCTCCGCAGCGGGGGGGGGGGGGGGCGGGAGACACCATGCTGTGAGGAACCAGCTGGTGCCCAAGGCACTGCCCCCTGCAGCATCAGCCCTCGCCTGACAGAGCCAAGACACACTCTCTCCCCCCGCCCTTGAAGCAGGGCAGCTCACTGCTTTGCTGGGAGCCCTCCTCTCCCAGAAATGAGTTGCCTCTCCCATTCATGCTTCCAGCTACAATAGCCAGCCGGCAGCACAGAACAGCAGGTGATGTGGACAGCATGTGCCCTTGAGCCGGACTGGGGTTGGGGTGCCCACAGGTCAGTGCTCACCAGTCAGGAGGGTGGGGGCCCAGGCACCACTGGCAGTGTTGGGGCTTGCCCTCCCCTTTGTCTGGCAGCCAGGTGAAGGGGATATTCACTCCACTAGCTATGAAAATGGTCCCTGGAAATCCACATCCACAGATATCTGCAGATAGACAGGTCTCTGCTTACCTTTCTTTAAGAATAAAGAATAAATGTTTATGGCCTTGGTTAAAAGTGGGGAGTGTGTTCATGTTAGCTTTTGCAAACCTGTTAATTGTCTTGGGTTAATTGTTTATTCCATTAACTCAAAGTGAAAAAGGCTGAGGAAAAAGCAGGGAACAGGAAAGCAGTATTAAGTGGTGATTTTGTAGTCTGAAGAAAACTTAATTAGCAGTAACAGAAATGAATGCACATACATGAAGTGAAATGCCAGAATCATATGAAGGTGCTTAACCATTTTTCTGTATTTTTTCCTCATCTTATAGGCCTTAACAATTGCAGCTCAATAAATGTAAATACAACGTCAACAGAAATAATTGTTACATCATCAGGCAACTTTACAATAAGTAACATAACTTTTGCAAATGGAACACAGTTCTTGAACTCATCATTGAACAACAGTTCAGTAAGCGGTCTTTTCCCTGGTGTACAATACAGTGTCTACTTTTCTAATGGTACAGACGAATGCTGCAAAAACATTACAACAAGTAAGTGACCAGAGGTTGGGACAGGAGAGAGTGTCTTTTCATTTTCTAGCTTTCCTACCATCTTTAATTCCTGTCTACACCAGGAGAAAGCCAGCAGCATAGTGGAGAATGGCTCTGGCTTGATTTCTGGCAAAGTGGTGAAGCACATTATGTCAAAGCCCCATACCTACTTAGCAGCCTTTGAAAACAGTTTGTAAACATGTGGCCATACAATATTTCATGAACGCAAGTGCTGTCAGTCTAGTGGTAGACTTTTTATGTAGGAAGGGTTCCTTTCCTTTCTCTTTGACGGTTTCGGCTGGCAGCATAGACAATTGTATAGAGTTGGGCTAGAGGAGTCTTTGGACTCTGACTTTTATATTTGAAATACATGATAAATCACTCCTGCAATTACTTATATAACATACATGGCTCTGTACAACATATCCAGATTGTGTGTGTGTGTGTGTGTGTGGGCGGGGGGGGGGTGACCTTGTATTCTAGAGCCTTCTCCTCACATTGTCGTACGTTCAGCAAGGCCCCTTTTCCCACAGTTGCAGTAAGTATCTTCTAGAAAGAGCAGCAGATAGTTGTAACAGCCTTCAACACCCTGAATGGTATGGGCGAGAGAAATGAGGTAGGCAGACATGTGAGTGTTGTGGAGCTCAGTTGTGTTGCTCCTCAGTCTTGGCTGACCAAACCTGACATTGAGGGGTGAAGGGGAAGCAGTGATTCACCATTAAGAAATGCCTCATTGGGGACAAGAATTGTTACTAAGGCCTCCTGAGTCCTGACTTCCTTCTGGCATAAGTAGAATATGTCAAATAAATCCTTACATGCACATGAATGAAAACCTAGGCCAGAATATCCTACTTGAATATGTCAGTGAATTCTTAACAAGTTCTAAGGACTGTCCTCTTATCAGTAAATGTCTAAAAGAAAGCCAGTTGTATAGTAAAAGATGGCACTTTTTAATGTCAAGGCCATGACACCGAATAAGGGAAATGCTTGAGAGATCAAGCATGTGATAATCCATGTAATGACAAGTCCTAGAATGGTATTAAGAACTTCAAGGTCAAAGTCACTAACAAGAAATTACATGAAAGCATATTGAGGTATTTTCACAAGCAAAACAGCTTGTCTTGCCAGGTCCATAATGACAAAAATTAATATTCATATTCAGTAGTTATAGGTCAAAATAAAACATGATTGTAAGTGACAAACGTTTGCACAGATTGCAGAGATTGAAGGAAAATCTACCACCGTAGAGACCTACATAAGTAAGTAATTAAAAACCTGTTTCAAGAAAACATTCTGAAATTATTATCTGTCATTTCAAACTCTGTCACATCATCACTTGGTTTGTTTTATGAAATTTCTACACATGTTTGACAGAAAACCCTAGTTTTAGTTAATCAGCTTGTAATGATTCTGTTTAGGTTACGTGATTTCTGCCCACACACTACTGCTGCAGTTTGTGTTGATTAGTAGCTTTAAGAACATAATGTAGGAATCAACTTGCAGTTGCGCTTTTAAGGCTGAAAAGAATAAATAATGAGGTGAATTTTAGGGAAGAACTATAAATATTAAATTATAAACTATTCCTTAGTTTGCATAATGGGGACAATCAAAGATTTCCAAGAGGTTTCTGCCTGTTTGTCTTTTGTTAGAATTATAGATAAATACTGAACATCAGCCTTAAATAAATTATCTTAAAATATAGGCCTGAGTTTTTATGAAAATTGGCCTTACAGTGGGCATCACTGCCAGAGTGGTAAAAAGGAGCTTTTACATGAAAGAGAACCTGATTGATACATTCTTTTTTTCACTGTTAGACACTGTTTGATTAATCCAAAATGGTTTGAGTGCAGATTTCTTATTTTGTGATGGGAAATCCTGGGATGTGAAAATTGCTTTGTAGACTCAGGTAGAAGTGATGTGCACATTTGACTGCTTCTCTTAGGCCTGTGTACGGTTTTTGATCCACCAGAACTATTTCAATTAGGGCATGATTTTTCTAGCTGGAATAAACGTACCTCTGGGTTTGAATGCAGTTGTATCGCTGTAAAGGCTCTCTCAGAGGTTTCTATACTGACCTGGATGTATCTGTTGATTGCAGATGACTATGAGCTACCAACGTGATGCAGCCATGTAAAAGACTGATGCAGTCCTAGAATGCATGAGGCGAGGTATTTCCAATAGAGACAGGGAAGCATTAGTACCATTAGAGAAGGCACCGGTGAGACCTCATCTGGAATAGTGTGTGCAGTTCTGATCTCCCGTGTTTAAGAAAGATGAATTCAAACTGGAACAAGTGCAGAGAAGGGCTCCTAGAATGATCCAAGCAATGGGAAACCTACTTTATGAGAGCAAACCCACAGACTTTGGCTTGTTTAGCCGAACCAAAAGAAGGCTAAGGGGAGATATGATTGCTTAACCCATCAGAGGAATAAACACCAAGGGAGGGAGAGGAGTTATTTCAGTGCCAATGTTCACACAAGAACAAACTGGTCATGACTGAGTTTTTACTTGTTTCTAACCATCTGAGGAGTGAATTTCAGAAACTTGCTTACAAGGAGCGGATTGGGATTTCAGAACTGAGCTTGATAGGTTTATAGAAGGGATGGCATGATAAAACTACCTACAATGGCATGTAGCTGATCTGCAACTACTTAGCAGCATTTATTTCTAATACAGGCAGTCCCCGGGTTACGTACAAGATAGGGACTGTAGGTTTGTTCTTAAGTTGAATTTGTATGTAAGTTGGAACCGGTACATTTTGTAGGGGAAACTCTAGTCAAACATTTCTCCAGAGCTCAGTTTTATTCTCTCACACCTCACTTCCCTCAGTCCTTTATTCTCAAGCTGAGGTGTCTGCTGAGAAAAGACGCTTCGCGTCTCCCTGGTCTGCTGGGGGGGGGGGCGCTAACTTCGCGTCTCCCTGGTCTGCTGGGGGGAAGCAGCTAGTGCGGGGTTGCCTCACCCCGTTTGTAAGTAGGGATCCGATGTAAGTCGGATCCATGTAACCCGGGGACTGCCTGTACCTGGTCATAGGACAGTAGGTGGGGAAGGCTTTGAGTTATTGAGAATTCCTTCCCAAACATCTGGCTGGTGGGTCTTTTCCACATGCTCAGGGTCTAAGTGATCAATGTATTTGGGACCTGTTCTGACTGGAGCCGCCAGGATCCCCTGTTTGAATGGGAGTTCTGGTCCAAACCTAGATACTTGGTCACCCTAGTCAGTGGGTCTCAACCTTTCCAGACTGCTGTACCCCTTTCAGGAGTCTGATTTGTCTTGTGTATCCCAAGTTTCTCCTCGCTTAGAAACGACAAAATCAGACATAAAAATACAAAAATATCATAGCACACTATTACTGAAAAATGTAATACCTTTTCATTGTACTGTATAATAAATCAACTAGAATACAAACATTGTGCTTACATTTCAGTGTACAGCTTATAGAGCAGCGTAAACAAGTCATTGTATGAAATTTTTGTTTGTACTGACTTAAGTAGTGCTCTTTATGTAGCCTGTTGTAAACCTAGGCAAATATCTTGATAAGTTTAATGTATACCCTAGAAGACCTCTGAATACCCCTGGATGAAAATCACTGCAATAAGTAGCTTATAGAAAGGACAGCAGATGGTGCTAGCAGCCTTCAAACACCTTGTATGGTGCAGGCAGGAGAAATGAGGTAGGCAGACATGTGGAGGTCAGTGGTGCTGCTGCTCAGTCCTAGATGACCAAACCCGAAGGTGGAAAAGGGGATCAAGAGGGAGGGGGAAGCAGTGATTCACCACTAGGAAATGCTCAGTTGTGGATGAAGAAAGTTACTGTAAGGCCTTCTCAGTCCTTACTGCCTCTTAGCCTAAGCAGAATAAATAAACCTTTGTATGGACACGAATACAAATTCTGTAGGAGGCTATGAATTAATGAAGTCTTGTGGTCAGATGTGTGTAAAGCAAAGAAATCTCCTTTAATACATTTCATTCTAATAAACCTGGCAGATCCATAGGGGTGAAATGTAGCGCAACACTGAGTGACTCTGTTGGCATATTTTATAATGAGGATATTTAATGTATATTCTTCTAATTGTAATTTTTCTGAACCTTGAGTGTCTGTATAATAGCCCATACTATAAGTGATGAATGTTTGGATCACTGCTATTGAATGCTGTAATAAATAAATCTGTAGAGTAAAACCTCAGTTAAATAGTGTGAATTAATATGGGAGCACTAATGGCTTTGTTTTCCTTTCAGCCATACAACTAATGCCTATATTTTTTTACCAAATAGAACCCAGTGCAGTTGGTGGTCTCAATGCTACAAATGTCAGTACAGAAAATATAACTTTGACTTGGGAAAACAGAGATCTTCAGGCTTCTAATTACACTTATAGAATACTCTATGGAATTAAGGGAAATTCATCTCTGAAGAACATCACTTCCTCAAACAAGTCTGCTACCATTACAGGATTACAACCTGGTACCTTGTATGAAATTAAGGTCTTTGCACAAGTTGCAGGGATTGAAGGAGAGTCTATCCCCATAGATATTCGTACAAGTAAGTCATTGAAACCTCTTTCAAGAAAACATCCTGAAATTATAATCTGTCATCTCAACGTGTGTCACCTTTATACATTTCATGACATTTCTGTACATCTTTGACAGAAATCTCTACATTTCAGTTAATCACTTGGTAACTGTTCAGTCTGAGTTCAGTCATTTCTGCCAGCACAACCCTGCTGCAGTTTATAGTGCTAGGCTGATTGGTAGATTTCAGAACATCATTTTGAGATTCTGTAAAACTGAAAAGAATAAATCATGAGAAGTTTTAGGGGAGAATGAAAAATACTGATTTCTTATTCCTTCCCTTCTGTAGTGATGCAAAGTCAAATATTTCCAAGTATTATAAATTCTATTTGTTATATAAATATATGTATACCTGACTAATAATCAAGCCAGCCATGTGTTTCAAAGGAAAAGACAAAGCAGATGAAAAGTCTGTAAGATAGATACTATGGATTAAGTAAATAATTATGAATTGTTATGGTTATATACACAAACATACTTTGGTATTACACTGTTTCATATGTTTCACAAAACACACGTGTAGATGACACATCATCATTCATTGGGTTATGTGAAGATTTAGTAATGTTTGTAAGATTTATTTTTATGTTCCTATAAATCCAGTTCTGTGGTGCTTGCTCTCACACAATCTTCCTTCAATAGGGGCTGTGACCTGCACACTGAAAGATTGATTATACAGAGAGCAATAACAACCAAAGATTTTAAAAAAAAGCTTGAGTGGGGGTGGGGAGCAGCAGAACACCTTGAAACATACTTCAGGACAAATAAATGTAAAAAATATGGCTCCTCAGTTTACATAAATTAGCAAAGATTCACTGAAACCAGTGTTCCTCCAGCTGAGGAATTGTGATTGATAAGAGTCTGGTCCGCAGAATTGATAATATAACCTAGCACTTCAATCAATAGAAAAGTGTTACAATGGGGGGGATCTTCCCACCATCATCACGGCCATCCCACTCTGTCTGTGGGAGAGAAATCTTCACCCGTTAAGATTGTGGCCTTCTTCATGACGGAGTTTCTTATATGTTGAATGGCAGTTTCCTTCAGAAAAAATGCCCAGAAGTGCTGTATTTCATTGTAAGTGTCCATCTTTGTCAATGTATAAAGCAAAGAAATCCCTTTTGATCATTTCATTCTAAAAAATCTGGCAGATCTATGGATTTGAAACTCAGTGCAATGAGGGATGTTAAATTTCGTTTAATCAACTAATCAACTAGTCGATGGATTTTCCATCGACTAGTAAATTAGTCAGTAAGTGGGGGAACTGCAGTGGGGTCAGCTCCCAGCCCCGGGAGCTAACCCCGCTGCAGATCTGCCTGCTGCAGCTCTGCTCACACTGGGTCCCTCCTGCTGCGCACCCAGGAGCGGCCCGAGGCCGGTTGCAGCAACTGGCGCCCTAGGCGGGGCGGTGCAATCGGCGCCCCTGCCTGCACAGCCGTCAATGGCCGTGACATCATCACGGGGCGCCCCAGCGCCCCATGATGTCATCATCAGGCGCCCAGGCCAGTGGCTCCCTAGGCAGCTGCTTAGCTCGCCTAGGCTCACGGGCCGCCCCTGTGTGCACCAGCTTTTTAAATACATTAAGAGCCAGCAGATGCTTAATACATTTAAAAGGCTGATACTCAGCGGGGGGATCCAGTGCGAGCCAAGACAGCTGATTCCCAGCTCACACCAGGTCCCCCTGCTGCACACCAGTCTTAATCGAAAAAAGGCTGGAGCGCAGCAGGGGACCCAGCTGTCCCGGCTCGTGACAGGTCCTCCCAGCTGCACTTCTGATTTCTAAATATATTAAGAGCTGATTTCTAAATCTATTAAGGCTGGGGGAACTGGCTTTTAGGCTGGCTCCTCCTCCCCCCCCACACACACATTTGCTGCCTCTATCAGAGGCAGGGGGGAAGGAAAGGGACTAGCGACTAGTCGACTATCCAATAAGCTGACATCCATAAGTGCAACACTGAGTGACGGTAGAAGCATATTTTGTAATTACAGTCTTTTATGTATATCCTTCTAGTTGTAATCTTTGTGACCCCTTGACTATCTGTATAATTGCCTGTATTATTATGTAATACAACTCCAAAATCTAACATTTCTAAGGTACTTTTCAAGATTGTTCCATATTCTTTACTGGAAAAGTTACTTTAAATTTAGAAAATTAACAGGTGTGAAATATAGATGGATTTTGTACACAAAAATACTAGCTATCTTGTAGAGCAGAAACTGAGGAACAATTAAAGTATCTCAACCTCACAATCAAGTCTCAGTTAAAAGGCATGGTCAGATGTGCACACAGATTTTGGCTGTCACATAGCGAAACTGATAATGCCTTAATGAATTCCTATAAAAATAAAGTGCTAAATTCACTGGCGTTTTTTCACTGGTTCGCTGAGGCAAGACCAGGTCTACAGTTCAGAACAGCCAGAATGGTACACTGGGACAAAAATTGCCAATTAGTCTAGCTCAGACTGTCTAGATTAGAAGACCAGTTATAGTAAAATAAGGGACTTAGTAATGTTGAGGCCATGAGGCTGAATAAGAAAAATGCTGGGAAGCCAAGAATGTATTATTTCATGTGAAGACCATTCCTAGAATGGTGTTAAGATCTTCCAGATCAAAACCAGCAAGACGTTACATGAATGTGAATTGAGGTATGTTAATAAGGTACATTATGCCTTGTACATAATGACAGAAGTGACATTTCGTTCTGTACCTCATAAAACTGGTATAAGTATTCAGTAGCCATAGGTCAAAATAAAACATGATTGTAAGAGAGACCTTTTTCGATCACTGTTATCAAATGTTGTGGTAGATGTTATAAAATAAATCTGTAGTATAAAACTACAATTATATTATGTGAATTAATATTGGAGCATTTTTTTGTTTTGTTTTCCTTTCAGCAAATGTTTTTGCTGTATTACTAATTCCTTTTTTTTTTTTAAACCAAATAGAACCCAGTGCAGTTGATCTCAAAGCTGTAAATATCAGTGCAGAAAATATAACTTTGACTTGGGAAAGCAGAGATCTTCAGGCTTCTAATTACACTTACAGAATACTCTATGGAATTAAGGGAAATTCATCTCTAGAGAACATCACTTCTGAAAAGAAGTCTGCTACCATTACAGGATTACAACCTGGTACCTTGTATGAAATTAAGGTCTTTGCACGAATTGCAGGGATTGAAGGAGAGTCTGCCACCATAGTTATTCGTACAAGTAAGTCATTGAAACCTCTTTCAAGAAAACAGCCTGAAATTATAATCTGCGATCTCAACATCTGTCACCTTTGTAAATGTCATGAAATTTTTACACATCTTTGACAGACACACCTAAATTTCAATTAATCAACTTGAAAGCGTTCATCCTGAGGTAAGTGATTTCTGCCAGCACAGCACTATGGCAGTTATATATGCTGGCCTGATTGGTAGCTGTTTAAATATCGTTCAGACTCTGTATAACAGAGCAGAAGAAAGCATGAGATGCATTTTAGGGAAGAAAAAAATACTAATTTCTTATTCCTTCCCTTCTATAATGAGGCAAAGTCAAACATTTCAAAGAGTTTTTAATGCTGTATTTTTTATAATTATATATACACATGACCACTAATCTAGCCAGCCATGTTGCAAAGAAAATATAAAGCAAGTGGCATGTCAAGTTGGTATCATACATTTCACTGTTTCACAAGATTCACTAAACACATTCCCTTAGTGTTTTGACTACATGCCATAATTAATTGGATTACATGAAGACTTAGTAATGTTTGGAGATTATTTTTATGTCAGCATAAATCCATTTGTGTGGTGGTTGCTCACATAAAATCGTGTTCCAGTAGGGACAGTGATCGGGGGCACTGAGAGATTGATAATAGAGTAGTAAGAACTGAAAATTTAAAGCAGTGGGTGGGAGGGAAGGGGCACCTTTAAAAATAATTGTAAAAAAGAAAATGGGTTAGATCCTCTGCTTGCGTAAATTAGCAAAGTTTTACTGAAGCCAGTCATCTTCAAGGTGAGGTTTTGCAACTCTTAAAAGTCTGGTCCACAGAATTTATAATATACTTTAGCACTGAAATAAATAGAAGAGTAAGTGTTACAATGAGCGCATCTTTCCACAGTCATCGCATCACGCTGAGTGTGTATACACTATAGGGTTTTTCCGGAATACCAGAGGTATCCCAGAAAAACTCAGCGGCGTCCAGGGAACACGTGTGCTCTTCCACTTCTTTTTGCGGAAGAGTACATATCCTCTTTCAGAAGCCCTTTCTTCCTCCTCCCACAAGGAAGAAGGGCTCTTCTGTCAAAACTATTGTAGTGTAGATATAGCCTATGAGAGAGAAATCTTTACACATTAAGATTGTGGCCTTCTTGACGAAGGAGCTTCCCCCGTGTTGAGTGGTTGTTTCCACTTGAGTAAATGCCCAGAAGGAAGTGCTGTTTCATTGAATTGTCCAGCTTTTTCACTGCATAAAGCAAAGAAATCCTATTTGATCACGTCTTTCTAGGAAATCTGGCAGATCTATGGATTTGAAAAGCAGTGCAGCATTGAGTAACTGTAGTAACATATTTGGTAATAGTGATAGAAATGTAGCCGTGTTAGTCTGGGGTAGCTGAAGCAAAATGCAGGACAATGTAGCACTTTAAAGACTAACAAGATGGTTTATTAGATGATGAGCTTTCATGGGCCAGACCCACTTCCTCAGATCAAATAGTGGAAGAAAATAGTCACAACCATATATACCAAAGGATACAATTAAAAAAAATGAACACATATGAAAAGGACAAATCACATTTCAGAACAGGAGGGAGATGCGGGGGGGGGGGGGGGGGAAGGAAGGAAGATAAGTGTCTATGAATTGATGATATTAGAGGTGGGGAGAGTGGGATGTTTGTGAGTTAATGGTATTAGAGGTGATAATTGGGGAAGCTATCTTGATAATGCGTAAGATAGTTCAAGTGTTTGTTCATTCCTTTTTGGAGAGTGTCGAATTTTAACATGAATGACAGTTCAGAGGATTCCCTTTCAAGTGCAGATGTAAAAGGTTTTTGTAGCAGAATGCAGGTGGTTAAGTCATTTAGAGAGTGTCCTTTCTGGTTAAAATGGCAAGAAACTGTTTTTTCTTTGTGATCTTGTCTGATATCTGTTTTGTGGGCATTAATCCTTTGGCGAAGTGTCTGAGATGTTTGTCCAATGTACATAGCAGACGGACACTTTCGGCACATGATAGCATAGATTATATTTCTGGATGCGCAGGAATATGTGTTCTTGATCTTATAACTCACTTGGTTAGGTCCAATAATGGTATCAGCAGAATGAATATGTGGACAAAGCTGGCAACGGGGTTTGTTGCAAGGGAAGGTACCAGGATTGGTATTAGTGTGGTATGTCCTGTGGTTGTTGGTAAGAATCATCTTGAGGTTAGGTGGTTGTCTATAGGAGACATGTAATTTCATGTGCTGACTCTTCCCAGAATGCTAGTAAGAGCTTCCAGAACAAAGCCACGTGGAAGATATTACATCAGGACCGGGGAACCGTTTTTGGCTCACGGGCCACTGACCCACAGAAAAATCCGTCGGGGGCTGCAAAAAGCTAGAACCTTAATGCACGTGACCCCAAACTGAGAAGGACAGTGATCCTCCCTACATTTCTCTCACAGACCAAAGCCTAGAGAGGCCCAGTTTAGTAGATTTGGTGTGATCCAGTGGAGGGGCTGAAATGCCTGTGTGGGCTCCCCAATGCTGTGAGGGTGTGGGGGAATTTGAGCCTCAGGGGCTGGATCCAGGCAAGCCGGGGGCCACATCCAGCACCCAGGCCTGAGATTCCTCACCCCTGCATTTCATGAATGTGGATTGAGCTACGTTAACAAACAAAACAGCTTGTCTTGCCATGGAATAGCTTTTTTGTGATGGTACTGCCCAGTACACAATACAGGCACCTCCAGTCAGAGCTCAACAACTTTTTCCCTGGAGTACTGGCATCTTTTTCCCTGAAGGACCAGCATCTTTTTTTTTTTTAATTAACAAAAAAAAGCACTGTATGTACATAGTGACAGAAGTGACATTTGGTTCTGTTCCGCATGAAATTGATATTAGTACTCAGTACCCATAGGTCAAAATAAAACATGATGTTAAGCGACAGATGTTTAGATCACTGCTATCAAATGCTGTGGTAGATCTTATAAAATAAGTCCGTAGTGTAAAACTACAATTATGTGAATTAATACTGGAGTATTTTTTGCTTTGTTTTCCTTTCAGTATATATTTTTGCCGTATTACTAATGCATATGGTTTTTTACCAAACAGAACCCAGTGTAGTTGGTGGTCTCAATGCTACAAATGTCAGTACAGAAAATATAACTTTGACTTGGGAAAACAGAGATCTTCATGCTTCTAATTACACTTATACAATACTCTATGGAATTAAGGGAAATTCATCTCTAGCGAACACCACTTCTGAAAACAAGTCTGCAAACATTACAGGATTACAACCTGGTACCTTGTATGAAATTAAGGTCTTTGCACGAATTGCAGAGATTGAAGGAGAGTCTGCCACCATAGATATTCGTACAAGTAAGTCATTGAAACCTCTTACAAGAATACATCCTGAAATATAATCTGTCATCTCAAAATCTGTCACCTTTGTAAATTTCATGAAATTTGTATACATCTTTGACAGACACTCCTATTTTTTCAATTAACCAACTTGTAACCATTCAATCTGAGGTAAGTGATTTCTGCCAACACAGCACTACGGCAGTTATATATGCTGGCTTGATTGGTCACTCTTAAACAACATTCAGATTCCATAAAGCTGAAAAGAAGAAACCATGAGATGAATGTTACGGAAAAATAAAAATAGTAATTCCTTATTCCTTCCCTTCTATAGTGAGGCAAAGTCAAACATTTCAGAGAGTTTTTAATGCTATATTTTTTATAATTATATATACACATGACCACTAATCAAGCCAGCCATGTTGCAAAGAAAATATAAAGCAAGTGGCATGTCAAGTTGGTATCATACATTTCACTGTTTCACAAGATTCACTAAACACATTCCCTTAGAACATGCTTTGACTAGATGCCATAATTAATTGTGTTACATAAAGACTTAGTAATGTTTGGAGATTATTTTTGTCAGCATAAATCCATTTGTGTGGTGGTTGTTTACATAAAAGCTTGTTCCAGTAGGGACAGTGGTCAAGGGCACTGAGAGATTGATTTTAGTGAGAACAGTAAGGACCAAAGATTTAACGCAAGATGGGGGAGAGGCACACTTTAAAAATAATTGTAAAAAAGAAAATGGGTTAGGTCCTCAGCTTGTGTAAATTAGCAAAGTTTCACTGAAACCAATCATCTTCAAGGTGAGATTTTTGCATCTATTTCCCAGTCTGGTCCACAGAATTTATAATGTACTTTAGCACAGCAATAAATACAGTAGACTTCCGATAATCTGGCACCTTTGGGACCTAGGTGGTGCCGGATTATCAGATATGCTGGAGTATCGGGAGGTACTCCGGCACGGGGGCTGTGACGGGTCTGCTGGACCCGCACTGCGTCCGGGGGCTGACAGGAACGGCGTGGTGAGGAGTGAACCCTCCGCCGTTTTGCAGGAAGATGGGGGAAGCCCCACGCCGCCGCTGAGAGTTTCCGGGAGGGGAGGGGAGCAGGCTTCAAACCCCCCAGACTGTAGTAGTTATCCTCAAGCAGGGGGGTGAGGGGCGGCGCTGCAGGACCAACCCGGCAGCACCCCAGCTAGTCTGCTCTGCAGCTTCCCCAAGTCCGCTGCTCCTCATTTCAGCAGTGGCAAAGGCGGACTTGGGGAAGCGTTGTGGCGCAGAGCAGCTGGGGTGCTGTCAGGTTGGTCCTGCAGTGGCGCCCCTCACCTGCCTGCTCGGCGCCTGGCAGCACCCCAGCTGATCTGCTCCACAGCTTCCCCAAGTCTGCGGCTGGTCAGTTTCAGCAGCAGACTTGGGGAAGTGGCACAGAGCAGCTCCAATTGTCCAGCTGGCCAGAGCACTTCTGATGGTCCGGCACCAATTGGAACCCGGGAGTGCTGGACCACTGGATGCCGGACAGTTGGAGTTTTACTGTAGAAGAGTAAGGGTATGTCTACACTACCCCGCTAGTTCGAACTAGGGTGGTAATGTAGTCATACCGCACTTGCAAATGAAGCCCGGGATTTGAATTTCCCGGGCTTCATTTGCATAAGCCGGCCGGCGCCATTTTTAAATGCCGGCTTGTTCGAACCCCGTGCCGCGCGGCTACACGCGGCACGGGCTAGATAGTTCGAACTAGCAAGCCATTCCGAACTATCTGTACGCCTCGTTTCACGAGGCGTACAGATAGTTCGGAATGGCTTGCTAGTTCGAACTATCTCGCGTGTAGCCGCGCGGCACGGGGTTCGAACAAGCCGGCATTTAAAAATGGCGCCGGCCGGCTTATGCAAATGAAGCCCGGGAAATTCAAATCCCGGGCTTCATTTGCAAGTGAGGTATGCCTACATTACCCCGCTAGTTCGAACTAGGGTGGTAGTGTAGACATACCCGAAGTGTTAACCATGAGTGCATCTTTCCACAATCGTCCCATCACTCTGGGTGCGTATGTGTGTATATGAGAGAAATCTTCACCCATTAAGATTGCGGCCTTCTTAATAAAGGAGTTTCTCCCATGCTGAGTGGTTGTCTGCACCTGAATAAATGACCAGAAAGAAGTGTTCTGTTTTATTGAATTGTTCAGCTTTTTCACTCTATAAAGCAAAGAAATCCCATTTGATCATGTCTTTCTAAGAAATCTGGCAGATCTATGGATTTGAAACGCTGTAGTAGCATGTTTTGTAATGACAGTCTTTTATGTGTAGTCATCTAATTATACTCTTGTGGCCTCTTGACTATCTATCCAAAATTGGACATTTCTAAGGTGCTTTTCAAGACTGCTCCATATTCTTTAGTTGAAAAGTTACTTTAAAATTGTTGGGAAATATAGATGCATTTTGTACACAAATATACTAGATATCTTGTGGGGGCCCACAGCAGAAAGTAAAAAGCAACTTAAGTACCTCACTCTCACAATCACATCTCAATTAAAAGGCATGGTCAGAAGTGCACACGGATTTTGGCAGTCCCATGGCGAAACTAATAATGCTGTAATAGTTTCCTATCACAGATACAGTGCTAAATTCTCTGGCATCGTTGTACTGGTTCTCTGAGACAAAACCAAGTCCACAGTTTGGCACAACAAGAATGGTGCACTGAGACAAAAATCACCAATTAGTCTAGCTGAGAATGTCTAGAAGAAGACAGTGATAGTAAAAGAAGGGACTTTGTCATGTTGAGGCCAGGAGGCTGAATAAGGGAAATGCTGACAGGTCAAGCACATGTAGTTTCATGTGCTGACTCTTCCCAGAATGCTAGTAAGAGCTTCCAGGACAAAGCCACACAGAAGATATTACATCATGTCTGGGGAACCTTTTTTGGCTCGCGGGCCACTGACCCACAGAAAAATCTGTCGGGGACTGCACGCAAGTGAGAACCTTCACTAATGTGGCCCCAAACTGAAAAGGACAATGATACTCACTTACATTTCCCTCACAACCAGAGCCTAGAGGGGCCTAGCCTAGTAGATTTGGTATGCTCCAGAGAAGGGGCTGAAATGCAGCGTGGGTTCCTCAATGCTGCGGGGGAGAAAGGGGAGGGTTTGAGCCTTAGAGGCTGGATCCAGGCAAGCCAGGGGTCACATCCAGCACCTAGGCCCTTGATTCCTCACCCCTGCATTACATTAATGTGAATTGAGCTACATTGATAAAGAAACAGCTTGTGTTGCCATGTACATAATGACAGAAGTGACATTTTGTTCTGTTCCCCATTAAATTGGTATTAGTATTCAGTACCCATAGGTCAAAATAAAACATGAAGTTAAATGATAGATGTTTAGATCACTGCTATCAAATGCTGTGGTAGATCTTATAAAATAAGTCTGTAGTGTAAAACTACAATTATGTGAATTAATACTGGAGTATTTTTTGCTTTGTTTTCCTTTCAGTATATGTTTTTGCCATATTACTAATGCCTATGGTTTTTTACCAAACAGAACCCAGTGCAGTTGGTGGTCTCAATGCTACAAATGTCAGTACAGAAAATATAACTTTGACTTGGGAAAACAGAGATCTTCAGGCTTCTAATTACACTTACAGAATACTCTATGGAATTAAGGGAAATTCATCTCTAGCGAACAACACTTCTGAAAACAAGTCTGCTACCATTACAGGGTTACAACCTGGTACCTTGTATGAAATTAAGGTCTTTGCACAAATTGCAGGGATTGAAGGAGAGTCTACCCCCATAGATATTCGTACAAGTAAGTCATTGAAACCTCTTTCAAGAAAACATCCTGAAATTATAATCTGTCATCTCAACATGTCACCTTTGTAAATTTCATGAAATTTGTATACATCTTTGACGGACACTCCTACTTTTCAATTAATTAACTTGTAACTGTTCATCCTGAGGTAAGTGATTTTTGCCATCACAATGCTATATCATTTAGATATGCTGGCCTGATTAGTGGCTGTTTAAACAACATTTAGATTCTGTAAAGCTGAAAAAAAATAATTATGAAGTAAAGTTTAGGGAAGAACAAAAATATTAATTTTCCATTCCATAGTGAGGCAAAGTTAAAGATTTCCAATAATGATAAATTATATATTTGTACAAATATATGTGCACATTACCAACAGCCAAGCCAGCCATGTTACAAAGAAAATATAATGCAAGTGACATGTCAAGTTGGTATTATACATTTCATTGTTTCAAAAGATTTACAAAATACATTCCATTAGGATATAACTACATTTTATTCCTCTTGAGAGAGAGAGAGAGAGAGAGAGAGAGAGGACACCCAAAATCACAAATGAAGCGGGGAATTTAAATATCCTACACTTCATTTGCGTAATCATATTGTGGCACTCTTGCGAAACAATGCTATTTCGAGAGAAAAAATGAGGTTATTTTGAGATACAACGCTTCCCTCGAAGTATCCCTTACGCCTCATTTTTTGAGCACTGCAATAAATGGGAGAGCAAGGCCTTTTTTATACTTATCTGCAAGGTCAAATTAAGATACACAGCTCCAGCTACATTAATGGTATAACTGGAGTTAACATACCTTAATTTGACCTATGGCACCATCTCCACAGTGGGAGGTTGACAGGAGAAACCTCCTGTCGTTTTTCCTAACTCCTCGTAAGGAGCAGGAGTTTCAGCGTTGTTGGGGGTACCCTTAGCAAACATATTAGTGGGTCTTGACTAGACCTACTACATTTAACTTCTGAAGATCAGCTGCTACAGTGTTCATCTTCTGGGCAGTAATGACAAGTGTCAGTCTTCCATAAAGTTACAAAGAGGGCATCATCCCAGAGTCTTCACTGTGTGCGTGTGCGTGTGTGTGTGCGTGCACGCACTTTCCTATTAAGATTATGGCAAACTCGATGAAGGAGTTTCCTCTATGCTGGGTGGTTGTTTCCCCTGAATAAATGCCCTGAAGGGAGTGCTGTATTTTAGAGATGTCCATCTTTGTCACTGTTTAAAGCAAATAAATCCCCTTTAATGCATTTCATTCTAAGACACCTGGCAGATTTCTTATATCTGGATGGATGTGAAACTCAGCACAATGCTGAGTGACTCCCATAGTATATTTTGTAACGATGATCTTTATTATGTATATTCTTCTAACTGAAATCTTTGTAACCCCTTAACTGGCCGAATATCAGCCCTATATCAGCCATAATGTTAGACTCCAGAATCTAACTTAAAAGGCACTTATCCAGATTGTTCCGTAGTCTGTATTGGAAACATCACTTTAAGATTTAGAAAAATAACAATCGTAAGGCAGTATTCTACTTGTCAATTATGTAATTATACAAACCCAAACACCTTGCCCTGGTCCCTGTTCCACCCCTTCTTTGAGGCTCTGCCCTGCTGGCTCCATCCTCTTCCCTCTGTCACTCACTCTCCTTCACTTTCACTGGGTGGGGGCAGGAGGCTGAGGTTCAGGAGGGAGTGTGGGGTGCAAGCTGTGAGAGGGAACTTAGGGGCTGGGGGGGCATTGTAACGACTGGGGCAGACGTTCTGTGTATGGGAAAGAGTGTACTGTGCAGGCCCAGGAAGGGTGCTCAGAGCAGCTGATTGAGGTGCTGGAGAGAGTGAGAGATATGGGGTCTGGAAGGAAGTTTGAGTGCAGAAGGGGGCTCAGGACAGTGGCTTGGGATGTGCTATCAAATGCTGAGGCAGATCTTATAAAACAAGTCTATAGTGTAAAGCTACAATTATATTATGTGAATTAATATTGGAGTACTGGTACTTTTTGTTTTGTTTTCCTTTCAGCGAATGTTTTTCCCGTACTACTAAAGCAGGGGTGGGAAATAATTTTGGGCTGGGGGCCACTTCAAAAATTTTTGAAGTGTCCCAGGGATGCCTGGAAGGGGCGGGGCCTAAACCGGAAGAGGGGTGATTGATCTGGGGCTGGGAGAGCCCCTTTGCCCCCCCCTTCCCACTAGGCACCCATGCCCCTCGCAGGGTGGAAAGAGGCTTCCCACGCTCCCCCATCCCCAGGCCAATCAGGGAAACCTCTTACACAAAATTTTGCTCCAGTAGTGGCAGTGATTGGGGCATGGAGAGCAGAAGGGAAAATAGTTATAAAAAAGAAAATGGGTTAGATCTTCAGCTAGTGTAAATCACCAGTGATCTATTCTAGCCAGTGTTCCCCTAACTGAGAAGTGTTACACTGGGAGATCATCCCACAGTCTTCGTGAGTGTGAGCGCATGTGAGAGAGAGAGCGCGAGTGAGAGAGAGCGCATGAGCGAGTGTGAGCAAGTGAGAGAGTGAGCAAGTGAGAGAGAGTGAGTGTGAGCGTGAGAGACTGTGTGAGTGAGAGCGGGAGAGACTGTGTGAGTGAGTGTGAGAGATCTTCACCCATTACAATTATGGCATTCTAGATGGAGTCCCTCCATATTAAGTAGTGGTTTCTGCGTGAATAAATGCCAGGAAGGGAGCACTATATTTCATTGTAATTGTCTAGTTTTATCACTCTTTAAAGCAAATAAATCATCTTTGATAAATTTCATTTTAATAAATCTGTTTCTTCTGTGGGTGTGAAATTCAGAGCGACGCGGTGTGACTTGAATGGCATATTTTAAATCGCTGGGGGACCTCTGGACCACTTGCTGGACATGGTTCATCAGGGTTCATGGCTGGCAGGCTCCTGGATGCTTTATTTACCTGTGCATTTGCAAACACGGTGCCCCACAACTCCCCATGGTGCAGTTTGCCATTCCCACTCAATGGAAGGTAAGGGACAGTAGCGTAGCCTGCACCACTTCTCTGAGTTCTTAATGGCCGGGAATGGCATATTGCAGCCACTGGCAGTGGCCTTTCCTGCAGATGCTCAGGTAAAGAAACCATCTCCTGGCCCACCAGCAGCCGTTGCTGACAAACTGTATCCAGCCCATAGGCCAAAGGTTCCCTATCCATTTTTGAAATGATTATCTTTTTATGTCTGTTCCTCTGATTGTAATAATGGCAATTGCTTTACTGTTTTTATATTTGCCTGTATTGTTATGTAACCTACAGAAAGTAACATTATAAAACACTCTTCCAGATTATATTGCATGCGATTTATTGGAAAAATTACTTGAAGATTTAGAAAATGAACAGGTGTTGGGCAATATAAATGCATTTTGTATATAAGAAGGCTATAAATCTTTTAAGGCCATGGTAAAAACTAAGAAACAGTTAAAAGTAACTCACTTTCCCAATCAAACCTTAATAAAAAGGTGCAGTCAGACGTTTACAAAGATTTTGAAATTCCCATGGTGAAACTGCTAATACCCTAATGGTAATTTATGAAAGACACAGACCTACATTTACTGGCCTGCTTTTACAGGTGTTTTGAATTGCTTTGCTGAGGCAAAACCAAGTTTACAGCGTGGCATAACTAGAATGGCGCCCTCAGCTAAAATGGGCCAATTAATCTAGCTGAGAATGTCTAGAAAAATGTCAGTTGTGGTAAAAGAAGGGACTTTGTACTGTTGAGGCCATGAGGCTAGGTAAGGAAAATGCTGAGAAGTCAAGGACATGTTATTTCATGTGATGACCATTTCTAGAATGGTATTAAGAGTTCCAGAACAAAGCCACTAGCAAGACATTACATGAATGTGAATTGAGGTACATTGGTAAGCAAAACAGCTTGTCTCGCCCTGTACGTCATAATCACAAAAGTGACATTTCGTTCTGTACTTGATAAAATTGATTTTAATATTCAGTAGCCATAGCTCAAAATAAGACATGATGTTAAATGACACATGCTTGGATCACTGCTACTGAATACTATGGTTATGTTATAAGGTAAATCTATAGTGTAAAGCTAAAATTATATAATGTGAATTAATATTGGAGCACTTTTTGTTTTGTTTTACTTTCAGCACGGCTACGTCTACACTGGCCCCTTTTCCGAAAGGGGCATGCTAATTTTCCAGGTCGTAATAGGGAAATCCGCGGGGGATTTAAATATCCCCCGCGGCATTTAAATAAAAATGTCCGCCGCTTTTTTCCGGCTTTTAGAAAAGCCGGAAAAGAGCGTCTACACTGGCCCCGATCCTCTGGAAAAAAGCCCTTTTCCAGAGGATCTCTTATTCTTACTTTGAAGTAAGAGATCCTCCGGAAAAGGGCTTTTTTCCGGAGGATCGGGGCCAGTGTAGACGCTCTTTTCCGGCTTTTCTAAAAGCCGGAAAAAAGCGGCGGACATTTTTATTTAAATGCTGCGGGGGATATTTAAATCCCCCGCGGATTTCCCTATTACGACCTGGAAAATTAGCATGCCCCTTTCGGAAAAGGGGCCAGTGTAGACGTAGCCCATATGTTTTTGCCGTATTGCTAATGCATATATGTTTTTTTTCTTAACCAAATAGAACCCAGTGCAGTTGTTGGTCTCAAAGCCATGTACATAATGACAGAAGTGACATTTTGTTCTGTTCCCCATGAAATTGGTATTAGTATTCAGTACCCATAGGTCAAAATAAAACATGAAGTTAAATGATAGATGTTTAGATCACTGCCATCAAATGCTGTGGTAGATCTTATAAAATAAGTCCATAGTGTAAAACTACAATTATGTGAATTAATACTGGAGTATTTTTTGCTTTGTTTTCCTTTCAGTATATATTTTTGCCATATTACTAATGCATATGGTTTTTTACCAAACAGGACCCAGTGCAGTTGTTGATCTCAAAGTTGCAAATGTCAGCACAGAAAGTATAACTTTGACTTGGGAAAACAGAGATCTTCATTCTTCTAATTACACTTATACAATACTCTATGGAAGTAAGAGAAATTCATCTCGAGAGAACACCACTTCCTCAAACAAGTCTGCTACCATTACAGGATTACAACCTGGTACCTTGTATGAAATTAAGGTCTTTGCACAAGTTGCAGGGATTGAAGGAGAGTCTACCCCCATAGGAACCTGCACAAGTAAGTCATTGAAACCTCTTTCAAGAAAACATCCTGAAATTATAATCTGTCATCTCAACATCTGTCACCTTTATAAATGTCATGACATTTCTCTACTAACTTCTTATTCCTTCCCTTCTATATAGAGAGAGGCAAAATCAAAGATTTCCAAGAATTATAAATTCTATTTGTTTTATGTTTTATGCGTTATAAAACATATATATAAATGACCAATAATCAAGCCAGCCATGTTGCAAAGGATAAAACAAAGCAAATTAAATGACTGTAAAATAGTTATACTGGATTAAGTAAATACTCACGAATTGTTATGGATATATCTACATAAACATAGGTTGATACCATGCATTCCACTGTTTTGTATGTTTCACAAAACACATTCCCTTAGAGACATGGTTTGATGAAAACTTAGGGTGTGTCTAGACTATTGAGTTTTGTCGACAAAAGTGGACTTTTGTCGACAAAACTATACCTGCGTCTACACTACCGCTGAGTTCTGTCGACATAACGTCGACAGAACTCAGCAGTTTTGTCGACGCTGGTAAACCTCATTTTACGAGGCATAACACCTTCTGTTGACAGAGTTCTGATGACAGAAGGTGTTATTGCCTGTAGGGTTGCGTCTAGACTACAGGGTTTTGTCGACAAAGCAGCTTGCTTTGTCGACAGAACAGAATGTGTCTAGACGCTCTATGTCGACAGAAGTTTTGTCGACAGTATCTGTCGACAAAACTTCCGTCGACAAAACCCTGTAGTCTAGACATACCCTTAGTAATGTTTGGAAGATTATTTTTATGTCACTGTGTAGCCAATCCTGCAGTCCTTCCTGACATGAATTCTTGCTTTAGTTGGGGAAGTGATTGGGGCTCTGAATGGTTATATAAAAGCAGCATAAACAGAAGATTTAAAATGAGAGGGGGAAAACACCTTGAAAAATACTCCAGAAAAAATAAATGTTAAAAAGAAAAAGGGTTAGATCCTCAATGTACATCAACAAAGATTAATTGAAGCCAGTGTTCCTGTAGCTGAGGATTTGCAGCAGTCAAATTCAATTAGTGCTCTAATAAATAAGGGTATGTCTATATTACCCCCCTAGTTCGAACTGGGGGGGTAATGTAGTCATACGGAGTTGCAAATGAAGCCTGGGATTTGAATTTTCTGGGCTTTATTTGCATAAAGCCGGCTGGCGCCATTTTTAAATGCCGGCTAGGTCGGACCCCGTGCCGCGCGGCTACACACGGCACGGACTAGCTAGTTCGGATTAGGCTTCCACGAGGCGTACAGCTAGTTCGGATAGGAAGCCTAATCCGAACTAGCTAGTCCGTGCCGCGTGTAGCCGCGCGGCACGGGGTCCGACCTAGCCGGCATTTAAAAATGGCGCCGGCCGGCTTTATGCAAATGAAGCCAGGGAAATTCAAATCCCGGGCTTCATTTGCAACTCCGTATGACTACATTACCTCCCCTAGTTCGAACTAGGGGGGTAGTATAGACATACCCTAAGAGAGTAAGTGCTAAAATGGGGGATCATCCCACAGTCTTCACTGTCTAGTCACGCTGTGTGTGTGTGACAGAGAGCTCTTTTCCCATTATGATTATGGCCCTCTTGGTCAAGCAGTTTCCCCTATGTTGAGTGGTTGTTTCTACCTGATAAATGTCCAGAAGGGAGTGGTACGTTTCTCTGAAGTTGTCCATCTTCATCACTGTTCTTGAATCTTATTCATTTATATTTGATAACTTCCATAGGCATTTTGTCCAGTAGATTTTTATGCGATATCATTTAGCATTTCTGATCTGCTAGAGCATGGATTGTTTTTTTGTTTGTTTTTGTTTTTTGTTTAGTTGCTATGTGGGTTCAGAGAAAACATTCCTTTTCATTTGTTCTCAGGGGAGCTAACAAAGATGGTTTTTGCCTGCATTTGCACAGCTTGCTGTTGTACATAAGTATTCAGGAGTCTTGTTTGTCCTGGCAAGAGTGTTATCCTACATTGAACAAGGCCAAGGCATGTGTATAAGGGACCTTTTACCCTTTTTGAATTCCCATGATGTTTATTTGTAGATTTTGAGGGAAGTTCAATTCATACATCTTCAACAGCCTACCCCCCAGACTGAAGTCTATACAATGCTTTCATCTGCACCACAGGCATGTATATTGTAGTCCACACTACCACATCACACAATAACTAGGGCGTGAGGACTTCCTGGCATACATTCAAAGTTCCCTATTCATAGAATCATAGAACACTAGAACTGGAAGGGACCTCGAGAGCTCATCAAGTCCAGTCCCCTGCCTTCATGGCAGGACCCAGTACTGTCTTAGACCAAGGGCCAACCCGCAGCTCTTCAAAGGACAAATTGTGGCTCCCACACCCATGGCTGTTCTGCATTCCCCTGCTCTGACCTTTTTTCTGGTCAGGGTGCCGCTTAGGGCAACGAGATCTGACACTGTGGCCGACAGAAGCCTGCTTGGACCACATGTGGCTCTTAAAGGGGCAGTGTTTTTTTTGGGGGGGGGGGGCGGTTTGCTCAGCAATTTCTTTCTCTCGGCTCTTTGCACTGTATCCACCACTATTTTGGCTCTTTGTCTGTGATGGGTTGGTCACCCTGGGTCTAGACCATCCCTGATAGATGTCTCTCTAACTTGCTCTTAAATATCTCCAGAGATGGAGATTCCACAACCTCCCTAGGCAACTTATTCCAGTGTTTAAACAACCTTTTGTGTGTTCATGTAGTACTGTGTGAAACTGGACCATGTTAACAGGACTAGTGATATTACTAGTGAACTTTTAGTGAGCGCCATGGGACCCATATGGGCCAGTTACACCAGAAAGATGTCAAGGATGTGGACTCAAGCACCATGTAGATCTTAAACACACTAGATACAACTGCCCACTGGCATGAATAGGAAATTCGATATTTTCTTAAATTGTTGTAAGGTAAATTCTGTTTTCTTCCAGTTAATTATCAGTCATTTAACAGCACAGTGTAAATTAACCCAAAAAACACACGCCAAACTGAAGGGGTGAGGGTGTGGGCTAGCCTCTTCCCACCAGCCCTTCAGTGCTTCCTGGCCCACAGCTTCCATGGCTCTGGTGGTGATTTAAAGGGCCAGGGGTTCTTGCTTCTGTCATGGTAGCAGCAGCTGAGAGCCCAGGGCCTTTTTAAATTGCAGGGCCCCAGGGCAGCTGTCCCCTTTACCCCCACCCCGTCCATGGGGTCTATTCCTTCTGCTGATTGAAGTAAAACAAAACATTTTTGCCAATCTACATAATAACGTATGTTTGAGTGCTCACATATTGTGTATGTGGAAACCATTAACATCTCGACACTGAGACGCTAGATAAAAGCATGTGAAATACTCTCAAGAAAATTCAGAATATAAATGTGCGTGTGTATACCTTCAGCTCAACTTGTAGCTGTTTTGCAGTGTTCAGGCACTGAACAGCACCTGGAAAGTGCCCTTAATAGGTATTTTTAGATTCCTCTGACTCTTCAATGGATTCATTGTCTTGTGTTCTGTCTGATAACTCATAGATAGCTGACATAGTTCTCTTGCACTTTTGAATGTGGTTGGAAAGTCTGTGCTTTATCAAATACTATTTGTATGGCAGTTTTTCATGCCTTATAGGATAGTTCAGAATTTATCAAGTGGGATAATGGGAATCTTTCCTGGAACCCATGTCACTGGAATGCTTAAAATACTATGATCTGAATAGGAAGCTGAGAAACAGAGGGGCAGATTTACTAAGATAATCAGGTACTTCTAGGGGCAAAAAGATGCCAGGTGGGATTTGCAAAAGAATCTGAGCAGGTTAAGTGCCTAGTTCCCAATGAATTGCATTCTTAGGGAAGCACTTTAGAAAACCTCACTGTAACAGTACTACGGGATTTCCAGAATTATGAGTTAGTGTGTTACCCCCTCAGCCTCTGCAAGTGAGTTTTGCTAGTGCTAAGCTTCCCGATGACTCCCTAAATACACCAACTTGGCTGTCTTGCCAGCAAACCCTTTAGGATTCTGCCAGGTCAAACCTTGCTCAGCATGTTACAAAAGTGAACCTCACGATCCCCAGAGATTTCCCAGTTCCCCAGAGCGTCTCCCTGCAGCATCCTCTCCTGCAATATTCACAGAAGTGAGTGCTCCAAGGGACAATATACTGTAGCCTGTTAGCTAAAAGGAGATTAACCCAACCTACCCTTCAATCAATGTACTGCATAGGTATACAAAGAAAGTGAAACACATTTATTTAACAAAAGGATTAAGTGATGCCAAGTGCAAGGAATAAAGATAGAAAGGGTTACAAGAAAACAAAAGTGAAACTCTACCTTTAAGGCTAAGGCCTGATTTAGTATGTCCAACTCCGTTCTTCAAAGCCGTGTTTCTCATCCAGTCCCTCTTCAAGCATGGCTGGTCAGAGTCTCTTGACAGGATCCTTCACAGACTTTGGAGTGCTTGATTCAGATGAAGGATCTGCATCACAATGGCTATTTCCCCCCATCCTGTGTCCTTCTGAAGTTAACTGACCTCACTTCAAGAAGCAGGAAGGCTTCCTGGGGGTGCAGTCTCCATCCTTGGTGGAGATGAAGTGCTCATTTTTCCCCACTTGCTCTCCTGATAGCTTTGTATAATTATCTTGCATGGGAATGTACATTCATTGCCTTCCTGATGGCCAGGTTGATCAGACTAGCTTATAGATATGCCTGTGTCTGGGGCACACTGTGCTTAGGCATTGCTTGGCAAACACGCTGGCTGTGTCTACACTGGGCCACTTATTCCGGAAAATCAGCCACTTTTCCGGAATAAGCTGCGAGCTGTCTACACTGGCCCTTAAATTTCTGGAAAAGCAACGACACTCTACTGTACAAAATCAGCTGCTATTCCGGAAAAGCTACACTGCTCCCGCTCGGGCATAAGTCCTTATTCCGGAACACTGTTCTGGAAAAGGGCCAGTGTAGACAGCCCAGTAGTCTTTTCCAGAAAAAAGCCCCGATCGCGAAAATGACAATCGAGGCTCTTTTCCGGAAAAGCGCGTCTACATTGGCCACAGATGCTTTTCCGGAAAAAGGGCTTTTCTGGAAAAGCAGCCTGCCAATGTAGATGCTCTTTTTCTGGAAATACTTATAACGAAAACTATTCTGTTTTAAGCATTTCCGGAAATTCATGCCAGTGTAGACACAGCCAGTGTGATAATATAATACTGGCTTATATTTATAACTCTCTGTAAGCATCCCAGGTATCAGCGGTGAAAGTGGGTCCATACAGCAGGCTGGTAAGAACCTGCTCTGGAACGTGTCTGTATACGGGTAGGGCAGTGCTTTAACATCAGTGCCCCCTTTGCTCTCCTCCCTCTCCCTGTCAGTGGCTATAAGGTCTAGCAATGCTGTTGCAGCAGCAGCATTCAAAGGCTGCCAGGGCGGTGCTGCCAGACTCTAACAGCAGGGCCGCCAACTGTGGGGAAACACAAAAGGGTCAGCTGCTCCAGGGACTGGTGATTTAAAAGGTCCTGGGGTTCCCAGCGTCCTTCAAATCGCTGCCAGAGCCCCAGGGAAAGCCATGAAGGACTGCCTGGTGGGGGGTGGGCACTGTCTGCCCTCAGCCCCTTCCGCTTAAGGCCCCATGCCTTGGTGGGTCCAGAGTCACCCCTCTCTCCCCTCTCCTCCCCCGCCCCCAGGATGTCCGGCCTGGTGCAGGGCACACCAATAAGTCCCGGCATCTGCTTTCACCCCTGCCAGTATACACTACCCAATGCTTTTTGAGGCCAGACCAGCGTGTTGTTAGTTGGTATGTGCTACCTTACAGAACACCTTTTAGATGCATATTATGCCAACAGTGCATGAGTTGGTCAGTCCTGGAAAGAGTTTCTGACTCAGAGAAATTAACTACAAATGGGCCTCTCTGTCACACAGCCAAAGTACCTGTTTGCATCTGTGTCTCTGTGAATTTTGATAATTCTG
Source organism: Pelodiscus sinensis (assembly GCF_049634645.1). Classification (NCBI taxonomy): domain Eukaryota; kingdom Metazoa; phylum Chordata; order Testudines; family Trionychidae; genus Pelodiscus; species Pelodiscus sinensis. The sequence goes on from NC_134714.1 coordinate 114,073,128, forward strand.
GGGGTATGTTTCTAATCTTATTTATCGTGTTGTAACTCCACTGATTTCAATAGTTGTTCCTGATTTATGCCAGTTTGTAAACATGATCGCAATCAGTGTGTAAATACTTCAGCTTCATAGCATGGATTAGGCAATACGTGGGATGAGTTACAATTTAGAACATTAATTGTTGGTTTGTTAGCTATTGTATCTTTCTTTCAGCAAGTTTTTCTGCACAGCTATTAACTAATGCCCACTATGTCTTGTTTTCAATAGAACCCAGTCCAGTGTTTCACCTCCAAGTTGTAAACATCAGCACAACAGAAGTAAACTTAAGTTGGCAAAACAATGATGCCAATGCTTCTAACTACCTTTACATAGTAATCTCAGAAGAAAATGGATCACAAACCAACACGAGCAAGTCATACCCCCTCACAGATAATACATTTGGGGCTACAATTATAGAATTAAACCCTGGCACCTCCTATACGTTCACAGTGTTTCCACAATTGCAATGTAATGAAACAGAGGGAGACCGAATAAGCATAACTAACTGTACAGGCAAGTTCCAAGAAATATACTGCTTTTATTGAAATTCTTTGTTGTTTATGTATTGGATACCCAGCAACTGATTTGCTTGTTTAGCACTCATTTGGGGTTCACATTCTAATCTGACTTAACTGTGTGCACATCCATCACTTCCAATAGCATGGCAGAAGGTACGTATCAAGGTAGAATATAGCCCTTGGTCTTTATGCTGTGCAGCCATGTAAAGATAATTGCAATCTTCTTTGCAGAACAGTCATTCATTCATGAGGTGTACACTGTCACTTACCTTTTGGTGGCATACATTCTTTTTGAACTACAGGTGAACCTCTCTAGTCCAGCACCCTCAGGATCTGACTGGTACTGAACCAGAGAATTTGATGAACCACAGGAGGTCAATATTGTCTACCACAGGGGTGGGCAATAATTGTTGGACTGGGGCCATTTCAAAAATTTTTGAAGTGGCCCCAGGTCACCCTGGAAGGGGCGGGGCCTAAACAGGAAGGGGGAGCCAGGATGCTTCTGGGCTTCCCCACCCACAGACCATGATTGGTCTGGGGATGGGGGATTGCCCCCCTCATCCCACTAGGCACCCAAGCCCCTAGCAGGGCCTGGGGGTGGGGGAGCATGCGAAGCCTCCTGCTGCCCTGCAAGGAGTATGTGGCTCTTTGAAGTGCTGCGGGCTCCTCGCAGGGCTGGGGCAGAGCGAAGGAAGTTTCCTGCAGCTCCCCTGATTGGCCTGGGGGCAGTAGGAGCATGTGAAGCCTCCTCTCGCCCTACCCCGCCCTGTGAGGAGCACGTGGCACTTCAAAGTGCCACACTCTCCTCGCAGGGTGGGAGGAGGCTTCATGCGCTCCCCCGCCTCCCAGATCAATCAGGGCCTGGAGACGGGGGAGCTGTGTGTAGTTTCCTTTACCCTGCCCCTGCCCCTGCCCCGCATGAGCGTAGGGCACTTTGAAGTGCTTCACGGTCCTCGTGGGGGGGCAGGGGAGGCAGAGGAAACTTCAAGCCCTCTTCCTGCCCCCAGGCCAATCAGCGCTTAGGGGCAGGGGAGCAAGTGACATCTCCTCCCACCCTGCGAGGAGCACGTGGGGCTTCAAAGGGCTGCGTGCTCTTGGCAGAGTGGGAAGAAGGGGAGTGGCAGGGCTTCTGCGGGCCGGATCAACCCACTTGGCAGGCCCGATCCGGCCCGCAGAGGCCATTTTGTCCACCCCTAGTGTAGCAGCATTACTCACACTTCTAAGAGCCCAGTAAGCAGTGGAAGACATTTAAGGGTAAATTAGAGCTAAACAGTAGCACAAAATACTGAGAGCCAGGACTGGTGGCAGTAAATAAACTTTATGGGACTGCAGGAAACTTGGCCACATGATAAGTGGACATCCGGCTAATTAAAATCACGCCAGACCATAGATGTTGCCGCAACAGAGTGCCAGACTAGAGCGGTTCAGCCTGTAGTTGCTTCTTATTTTGCACTTTTTCCTGCATTTTCGGACACATTCTAAACTCATGAGTCCAGGTTAATGTAAAAAGAAGAAAGTGGACAGAGAATAAAAACAAACTAAATACTGTAAAGGAGTGTAATAATTTGGGGAGAAAGAAGACTGAGGATGTGGTATGGAGATAGAGAGCAAGAGAATGGAAAAATAGCCGAAAACATAAAAGGATATAGGTGCTAGATAATATTTATTATTTGTATACTACAGGCAGTCCCCGAGTTACAAGGATCCGACTTATGTCGGATCCGCAGTTACGAACGGGGCTTTTCTCGCCCCGGAGAACGGGAGCGGCGGGGCGCCCAGATGCGCCGCGGTCCCGCCGCCCGCATCCTCCGGGGCGAGAAAAGCTGCACCACATCTCCCTGGTCTGCTGGGGGGGGGGGGGGAGACCCCTACCCAGCAGACCAGGGAGACGCGGAGCAAAGCCGCGGAGCACGCGGGCAGCGGGACAGTCCAGACGCGCCGTGGCTGTTCCGCTGCCGGTTTCCTCCGAGGCTTTGCTCCCCGTCTCCCTGGTCTGCTGGGGGGATTTCCCCCCAGCAGACCAGGGAGACGCAGAGCAGCTTTTCTCGCTCCGGAGGACGCGGGTGGCGGGACGGCTAGTGCGCCCCCCCCCAGCAGACCAGGCTTTTCTCACCGACTACGCCTGGGGTAGAGCTGCTGGGGCGCTGCCAGGTTGGTCCCACAGCGCCGCTCCTCGGCGCTACTGGACCAACCAGGCAGCACCCCAGCTGCTCTGCCCCAGGCGTCCCCAAGTCAGCCACTGATCAGTTTCAGCAGCGGCTGACTTGGGAACACCTGGGGTAAGCAGCTGGGGTGCTGCTGGGTTGGTCCCCGCAGCGCTGAGGTGCGGCGCTGCGGGGACCTACCTGGCAGTTCCCTAGCTGCTCTGTCCCAGGTGTCCAAATTCAGCCGCTGTTGAAACTGATCAGCGGCTGATCCCAGGAAGCCCAGGGCAGAGCAACTCTGCCTCGGGCTTCCTGTAGTCAGCCACTGGTCAGTTTCAGCAGCAGCTGAATCTGGACGCCAGTTCCGACTTACATACAAATTCAACTTAAGAACAAACCTACAGTCCCTATCTTGTACGTAACCCGGGGACTGCCTGTACAACAAATGTGTACGGTGGTTCGCAGAGAGATGAAAACCATAGATTCTGCCCTGGAGAGTGTAAATTGATTGAACAGATAAACATCCAATTTGCTCCATTACTTAACCTTGTTTCTTCTTTTGCAGTTGCTGCATCAGTGTCTCAATTTAGCTGTACACCAGTGGCTAAACAGTCTGTGTTAGCACTAAGGTGGAGCAGCCCTAACGGCAGCTATACTAGCTTCAAAATTAACACAGTCAATGCCGTGTGGAGGAATGAAACACCATTTTTGACCAGTAATCTATCTACAACTATAACAAATTTAAATTATTCCACCACCTATAGTGTTAGTATTATAACCTGTTCATGTGGGAAAGAAAGCCTTCCAGTGCAAAAAACATGTGATACAAGTATCACTGGTGAGTATAAAAAGTTTGAGGGAGGGGGTGTGGAGGTAGCATATGGGACCTCTTACCTCCAAAGAGCTCTGAGTTACAACATGCAAAATGTCTAGCATTATACAGTATTTGTCAATATTCAAACTATGAAAGACTTTTTCTCCATTCATAGTTGTGTATGAAAACGTAAATAAGTATGTAGAACAACTAGTATGATCAATTATATGGATGTTCTTTTCCATAAAACATTTTTATAAGAACTACCCACTATTTCTTTGTTGGCTTGCTTGATTTTAAAGCTGCTATCTCTTAAGTGACATTAAAATGTGTTAATTTATATGATATTGCTCAGTGTGCAAATTGTAATAATCTGAGACCCTGGGAGAAAATGGTGGGCTTTCTTGTAATTTTCCTAGATAGTTGGAAAAGGTAGATATTTTGAAGTAAGGTGTCTTTCACCTTGATTTACCTTTTCCTTCCAGCATATTGAAAAGCTAATTTAATGTTAATATTTCTCTTTTACAGACCCTCCTTCTCCAGACGAGAAACCTGGTGTAACATCCGTCTCTTACAACTCTTTTAAAATTAAGTTTGGTGGATTTGAGTCAAAAAATGGACCGTTAATTGCCTATGCATTAGTAATCACAACAGATAATGGTAAGATCTTAGGATGTTAGCTCCCAGATGTACTATTCAGTATATCAGACATTATGCATATATCAATTGAGACAAACTTTTTAGATCCTAAACTACATGAAATATTACTCCTGATATTTGCAGTCAACTATTCAGAAACATAGAGTGAAATTTTGGTTCAAGGACAAAACACTGTTTGACTTCACAAGTCAGGATTTCACTCAGGTTTGACCAGCCTGAATTGTTCTAGTTTATAGGCCTTATACAATGGTGCTACGATCAAGTGATAACTCCTTATTGGTTTGCCAGTAATAAGAACTTCAACATTTTACAGTATTTTTTGTACCGCAATTTTAGGGGCTGGCAATTAATAACTACTGTATTTTGGGGTGTTTCTCAAGGTTGTGAAGATTACTACAATAAAAATGTCAGAACTTTGGGGAGGTGAAGCACTGTTTTCCAGTTTTACTACTAATAACCTATGGTTGTTGGGAGCTTTTTTATGGATGAAAGGGTGAAGGTGCATTGTCAGCATTATACGCTAAGGGAAACAGAGGAAGCCATAAGGCTTGCTATCAGGAGTTGCTCTAAAATACATTAGCTTTAAAGCATCAAAAAATTAAAAGAAAAATTGTACTTGGTTAACTACAATGATAACTCATGAAATCAGCAAGCCTTTTCTTTTCAGGTTTAAATATTTTTCATTCCTGCAGATGAAGGCAGCTGAAATAAGTGGTTCCCCAATGCAGGATTGTATTGACTCATGAACAGATATAATGATCCTGCAACTTGCCTGTTGTTTTAACCATGAGTATGCATTTCCCAGCAGCTGCCCTTGTAGATCTTCACTCCCTTTTTTTAAAAGTACACTTTCTTGTACAATAGTGAGTATACCAGTGGTAGGCAAATACCAGCCTGTGCTCCAGATCTTGTCCACGAGTGTTAGCTCCTGGCAAGCCCCCACACTGCTGTATTTATCTGTTCTTCTGCAGGTACAGGTGATTGCAACGCCCATTGGCTGTGGATCGCCCTTCCATGACAATGGGAGCTGCGATCACCCATACCTGCAGAGGTGCAGGTAAATATAGTGGCAACAGCCCACCAGGGGCTAACTCCGGTGAACCGCCATTATTTTATTGCCCACCTCGGCTTATACCATCAGTGATACTTGAATAACTTCTTGTACTCCAGTATCCTCAGTTTGCCTTAGCTGGCTGCCCCAAATTGTTTTTTAATGCCAGCATTTTATCAGCATACTTGTATTTTTAGATGCTTCTAATTGCTAATTTTTACAATTGAATCACATGCAAAGCGCAGTTCTCTGTTGCGTTTGTTCATTAAGGCAAGAAATGGATTTTTCTAGTTGTGTCAGTGTCAGATTTATGCTTTACTATGAGGGGGAAAGATTTTAGCAAAGGACTCGTCAGCCTGGTAACTGTAATATTCCCACTGTATAACACTCAACTGTCTATAATCGTTGTACACTAAGTGTAGGGTGGAGTTGTGGTGTTTGGGACAGTAACTGTTTTTCATCATTATCTCCAGTGTAGAAATTGCATCAGATGCTCTAATGTGAAGCAAACAGAGTGCTCCAGACACTCTTCTGCCTTGAGCCTTGCTCCTGCACCATTAAAGGCAGTGATTTCAGTGAGCCCTAAGTGTCCCTGTAGTATGCACAGAGCTGGCTTTTTAGCTGTTAGTTTGCTCACAAAACAACCTTCCTTAGCCTTCCGCCAACCTTTCGTTAGTTATTAACTTAATACTGTTTTCTCAAAAAAGTTGTTTTTAAAATCAGTAAGTGGGGAGGGAGGCCTGTGATGAATGGGAGGGGTAATACTGTTTTCTGGACACTCCTTCTATTCAGTTAACTAGTGCCAGAGTGGGGAACAGCCTTTTGATGGTCTTGGAACTGCCCCAACACTACCACCATGTCAAACTCCATCTTGTCTATAGTGAGAGATCTTCCTGTCTAAGGACATCCTCCCACTTTGGTGTCTGTCATATGGCTGCCACCCTCTGTTCCTACCCCTATGAGGTCATTTCCCACTAGCCCCACAGGTACAGTCTCCTGGTTCTCATCCCTGCTCTGCATGTCTGTCACTGAGTTGGATGTCTGGGCCTGATCTGGGGCTGTTGTCTCCTTGGCGTGCTACTTTGGAAAGCTTGGCTGCTCTGCCCCACCACAGATGGGCTGTTTTCCTGCCCTGCTCTAGCCTAGAGCTATCTAGTTGCTGCAAAAGCTAGAAAAACAAAATAAACTGTTTGGTTTGGTCTCCCTGGCTTTGCAGGTGTAACCTTTAGAGTGCTTTTTCCCTCCTCAGGCAGCAAAATTAAAAAACAAACAAACAAAAACACTCCTCAAACTTCCAAACAGCCAAAAAGAAAAAAAGTGTCTTTTTAAAATCCCGAGGGTTGTGCTCCTGCTTTACAATTCCACTAGAGCTGCCACCATGTCAAGGCTGTACCTCACTTTGGCAGAAGGTGGGGCCCGCAAGAGATATCAGTTAACTGAATGGCTGGAATGGCCAGTAAAGGGTACCCCCCCCATACATCACAATGCCCAAGGGCAATCATGAGCTCAGTCAGATCCCTTCCAGTCCTACGCTTCTAGGCTACATCTAGACTGCCCCCACTTGCGCAAGAAAATATGCAAATGAGGCGAAGCGGTGAATATCGCTGCGCCACTTAATGAGCCGCCATTTTGCGCAAATGATAAAAAACTACATTTAGAACATTATTTTAAGCAGTGATTGCCTGGCTTGAGAGTATTACTAATGTTCCACATTCAGGGGTGTCTACACAGCAAAGTTATTTTGGAATAACAGCCATTATTCTGAAATAACTATGCGAGTATCTACACAGCAATTTTGTTATTTTGAAATGATTTTGAAATAACGGCCAACTTATTCTGACTTCTGTAAACCTCATTCTATGAAGAATAATGCCTATTCTGAAATAGCTATTTTGAAATAAGGCATGCGTAGACACTCCACTTCTGCTATTTCGAAATAGCTCCTCACCAGGGCCATTCTAAGTTATTCCTCATGGGGCTCTAAATCGAGATAGCACGTCTACATTAGGGAAGCCTGCCTCAGACTAATTTTGAGGCTTCCCTGCAGTGTAGACGTGCTATTTTGAAATAAGCTATTTTGGAATAACTTTTCCGGAATAGCTTATTCCAAAATAACTGTGCAAGTGTAGATGTAGCTTAAGAGTCCAGTAAACACAGTAACTACTTCTTCTGAGTCTTCTCTTTTAGGAGTGGATGATTCTCAAACAACTCCTATTTGGTCTGTGTTGACCATTTCTCTGATCTCTCTACAGCAAGAGGAGGCTGAAAGAAGCCATTACATCTCAGTTGTTTGAGGTTTATGTACTAAATCCTGGCATACTAAGAGCTTATCTTCACAACCAAATTAGGTTTTATTAAGTCCAGATTAGGACCTTCACAACCAAATTAGGTCCTTAACTCCTCAAAGTTATTTTCTGACTCAGTATTAAGCACAGCTTTGCAGACAGTGAAGACAGGGACAATGTAGTACCTGCCAGCTCTGGCTTAGTCTAGCCGCTGTTTTCATTTCTCCTTCCTCAGGCTAGATTTCCCACTGTCAGAATCTGGTTTGGTTCCTGCAGTAGCTGGGGGCTAAATCACTGTAGAAGGCTAAGCCATTGCAGAAAAAGTCCACACTTTCCAGGGTCTCAAGCTCCAAAATAAATACAAGAGTCTTCCTCTCCATTCTCAAGCTGGACAGAGCCTCTCCTTCCTGAAGGTCTATTTGACTCCTTCCTTTACACTCTAGACCCTCTCTAGCCTGTCACCTTTTCACTCCCCCTACCTCCACTTGGTGCATTCCTGGGCTTTGTTGATTTCCTCCCAGCTCTCCACCAAGCACGGACTCCCAGGGCTGTCTGTCTGGATTATCCCATCACTGCTTTGGGTCCTCTACAAGCCTCTGTTTTAGCTCCACCCCAAAAGGCTTAATTTAGCCCTATGACCTGTCTGTTATGTGATTTTGCTCATTTTCTTCACCTGCGGAAGCGGGGAAGTGTGTTGCAGGTGGCAGTGGACCTATCTCCCCTGAAGGGGCCATCCTTAAAGTCACCCTGTAACAGGCAAATTGTCTGTCAGCTGTGGTAAACCTGTAGGTGTCAATGAATCTAGGTATCTAAATGTGACTTGTCTCATATATACTGACTGCAAAGCTGTGTTTGTTACAGTAGTTAATGCAGTTTCTTAAGGTCAGGTTCTACAACAATCTAATTTGTCAAGTGAATACTGTCTTAGAGGACTTTCAGCAGTGTGCGGTGATGTTGCAGTGGAGAAGACTTGAGTGCAGGTCATTTTCTGCAGAAGTTATGTTGTACAACAAGTCTTCAGCATATCTAAGAAATTAAAACCAAAAAGTTATGAAAACAGTGACTTTCTTGGGGTAGGTTAACATAAGAGTGAATAGAGTATCTGAGATTGCCCATAATGCCCTCAGCTTTTAATTTCAGGCAATATTTCACATTTCCTGGAATAGTCACAATCGTTAATATTTTATTGTTGCGCTCTGTCTACACAGCAGTTATTTTGGAGTAACTAATGTTATTCCAAAATAACATAGTCTATGTCTACACACAAGCAGTTATTTTGACATAATGTTGAAATAATGTTCAGTCGGAAGACTTCTTATTAGGTCTCTAACTCTGACTTCCTGCTATGTAGACAGCGCCAAAAGCTGAAATAAGCTATTTTGACTTAAGCTATGTAATTGATGTAGCTCAAGTTGCATAATTTATTTCGGATTTAGCCCTGCTGTATAGATGTGCCCTTATTGTCCTTGAGCCAGTCACTTTGTTAGAGTATAATTTTACAAAAACCTTCATTTTCAATTTAATTTTAGTTGATGTTTATTGTATGTTTGTTTTCTCAGAAGGCAATAAACCTACAAATAGCAGCCTGAAATATACATACAAGGACTTCAAGGATAAGAAAACAAACATTTACATAACATATATCATAAATGCTACGCAAATGAGAATCGTTTCCTCCCGTTTGGATAGTTCTCAATATGAAGTGGAAGTAGGAAACAGCCGTACCTCATATGGCTATTACAATGCACCTCTGGAACCACTTGGTTCATACTGGTATTTATCTCATTGTTTGATGTAATTTCCTTGTACACAATTGAAATTTAAGTAATAATTGGATCACCAGATCACAAATACTGCTCGTCAGGCTAAGATTGTTAAAGTTATGTAATGTGACTTTTCATTTTTCTTCCCTCTTACCAGGGCGAGTGTTGCAGGTTTCACTAAAATTGAACTTAGCAACAATAGTGGTGGAATCATTGAAGAGAGAAGTTATGTATCATTTACAGATTTTTCTGACAAAATTTCATTACCCCAGAATCCAGGTAAAGATAAAATAAAATATTGCATCAAATGTTTAGTATATATTGGGCCTATTTGTGTGCTGTTCCATATTAACACTTGATATTGACATCATTTAAAGGTGTTTTACAACACCAGAATAAGAGGGTGGTCTAGTGGTTAGGATGCTCCCCAGGGACTTCAGAGACCCAAGCTCAATTTCTTGCACTGCCGCAAGCTTCCCGTGTGTTTAAGTTTGTGTTTTCAGAGGTGTTTAAATGCGTAAAGATCGAGATCCTAGTGCAATTTTGAAAAAAAGTCCCACCAGTAACTTAGATGCCTGTCTATTTTTAGGTGCCTAAATACCTTTGAAAATCTGGCCTCTGTATATCACTTCCCCTTGTATAAAATGGGAATAATAGTACTTTGTACTGCACAGAGTGGTGTGAAGATGAATACATTAAAGATTGTAAGGTGTTCAGCTACTGGACAAATGTGGGGTCAAAATACCCAAAATAAATGAATCTTAGTTTCCAATGCCAGTTCAAAAACTCTTGTAATCTCAGTTGAGAGGTGGTGCAGAAATGCCAAGTTTTTATTCAATGAAACATTATAAGTTAACCCACATACTCTGATATGAAACTTGCTGCAGATAGTAGAAGTCAAAATGTGCTACCCCTTTCTAGTATGACACTTTCCTCTAAGACTTGTCCTTTCTGTTAGTACGCAGTTTGTGAAATGACTTGCAGGTTCAGATTTAAATAAATGCATCTCAGACTATCTGTGTTGCTCCCTTATTTGTATAGCTGGAAATGCAGCTTCTCAGGCTTTATCTTGCAATTGAAATCCAGGTATAAAAATTGAGCTGCCTTTCAGAAATTGTGTATGATTAAATAAAACTTGAGAGAGGTGAATGGATCTATGGCAATTTACACCAGCTGCTCCTTGGTTTCTTTGCACCATTTCTTCACTTTGAATACAGAATTTTCTCTATACAGGCAGTCCCCGGGTTACGTACAAGATAGGGACTGTAGGTTTGTTCTTAAGTTGAATCTGTATGTAAGTCAGAACTGGCGTCCAGATTCAGCCGCTGCTGAAACTGACCAGCGGCTGACTACAGGAAGCCCAAGGTAGAGTTGCTCTGCCCCGGGCTTCCTAGAATCAGCCACTGATCAGTTTCAACAGGCTGAATCTGGATGCCAGTTCCATACAGATTCAACTTAAGAAACCCAGGCGTCCCCAAGTCAACTGCTGCTGAAACTGATCAGTGGCTGATTCCAGGAAGCCCGGGGCAGAGCAACTCTGCCTCTGGCTTCCTGTAGTCAGCGCTTGTCAGTTTCAGCAGCAGCTGACTTGGGGACGCCTGGGGTAGAGCAGCTGGGGTGCTGCTGGGTTGCTCCAGTAGCGCCGCTCCTCAGCGCTACTGGACCAACCCAGCAGCACCCCAGCTGCTCTGCCCCAGGCGTCCTGATTCAGCCGCTGCTGAAACTGACCAGCAGCAGCTGAATCAGGACGCCTGGGGCAGAGCAGCTGGGGTGCTGCCGGGTTGGTCCAGTAGCACCCAGAGCGGCGCTGCGGGACCAACCGGCAATGCCCCAGCTGCTCTACCACAGGCGTCCGGAGAAAAGCCTGGTCTGCGGGGGGGGAAAGGGGGGGCGGGAGGGGGGCGTACTACCTGCGCCCCCCCCCAGCAGACCAGGGAGACGTGGGCGGCGGACCGAGACGCACCGCGGTCCCGCCGCCCGCGTCCTCCGTGGCTTTGGTCCGCGTCTCCCTGGTCTACTGGAGACCAGACGACCAGGGAGATGGGGAGCAAAGCTTCTGAGGATGCCGGCAGCGGGACAGCCACGGCCCGTCTGGGCTGTCCGCTGCCCGCGTGCTCCCTGGTCTGATCCACAGTTACGTTGGATCCGCAGTTACGAACGGGGTTTGCTCCGCGGCTCCCTGGTCTGCTGGAGACCAGCAGAGCAGGGAGACGGGGAGCAAAGCCGGGGAGCATGCGGGCAGTGGACAGCCCAGACGCGCCGCGGCTGTCCCGCAGCCGGTGTCCTCAGAGGCTTTGCTCCCCGTCTCCCTGGTCTGCTGGTGTCCAGCAGACCAGGGAGCCGCGGAGCAAACCCCGTTCGTAACTGCGGATCCGACATAAGTCGGATCCGCGTAACTCGGGGACTGCCTGTAGTTAATCGTTTATTATTGTTAACTAGATTGAGAGGTAAAAATAAATTCTTATAACTGCTTTATGCAGCTGTGAACCACCTTGGATAATTCATTTTATTTTTGTAAAATCTTTAATTGCATTATTTTCTTGTTTTTTGTTTTTTTATGTCTATCATTCTGGACATTAGAAATTCACATTAGCTTCTGTTATCGTCTGTTGATATGTTGGATTCGTATTTGTTTGATATAGAGAATTTATGAAACATGTCTCTGTTTTTAACCTCCCATAAGATGTCATCACTGGAGCTGTGGTTGGATGTATTTTAGGCGCAGTGGCTATAAGTGCTGTAGTGGGATTCATTTTCTGGAGACGAAGAAGGTAACACATGTTTAACTGTGACACTAGCATTTCACTATTACAATATGGTAAAGTGATTTAATTAGGATTGGGCCTGCTTTGAGCAAAGGGTTGGACTAGATGACTTCCTGAGGTCTCTTCCAATCTGCTATGATTCTATGAATGAAAAAAATAATTAATATCTAGCTCTTCTGTCATGCTTTTCATATAGAGGCAGAAGTCATTGCTATTCCTGTTTTATAGGTTGGACCTCCCTGATCTGGCACCCTCAGGAAACTGACCAGTCCTGAATGAGGGAGTTTGCCAGATCAGGAGAGGTCAATTCTGGCCCCCTGCTACCAGCTTCCAAGTTCTTCTGGGGAGTCTGCCAGCTTCCCAGCTGCCAGGCTTCCCTCCCAGTTGTGCTCCCTGCCTTGGCTCTGGCTCCAGCACCAGCTGTTGAACGTATTTCCCGACCCTAGTCGTAATTCCAGCCCTGCCACCAACACCAGCACTGGCTGCAGTCCTCGAGCAGCCAGTCCCCCTAGCCCCAGCTGCTGGCTGTGCTTTCCAGCCCCACTGCTAGCCTCGCTCTTGGCCCTACCCCAGCCACTGGCCATGTTCCCTGGCCCTAGCCATGCTCCCAATCCTGCTGCCAGCTCTGGCCTCTGCTGCTGACCACTGGACTCCCGGCCGATCCCTGCTCCCTCTTTGGTCCATCAACATCCACAGATGTTACCAGACCAGAGAAACCTGGAGCAGAGAGGTTCTGCCTATCCCTTAAAAAACCAATGTTTTAAAATGAGCTCTGTCGATACAGAACGTTCACTTGCCTCACACGAATTCATTCCGACTTATTTAGGTGATTTTGTTGTACAAATAAAGCCTTCAGTGTGACATCGTATTCCTGAGCCAAATTCTGCTTTGTTACACTGGTGTAATTTCAGACTTACATTGGCATTTGTGTAATTCGGATCAGAATTAGACTTAGTGTCATGTATATACCGTGCTCCATAGCACATTTGTAATTAGTACTTGAATGTGTTATGTTAAGCTATTTTTTCAAAGCAGAGAAGATCATAGCACATTATATTAGAATAAATCACAGCTCATAGCTGTCAGTGTGTGTCAGCGGTTTGCATGGGGACAGTGAGAGCATGGCTACCTTATGCAGGATAGATTTACAACCCGGCTTGCCATAAACAAAGACTGCATAGACAAGAGGTGTATAGGGGTTTTTTTTTCTTAATTGGCCACATGGGAACCCAAATTGTGGTCCGGGATTTCCTCTCTGGAGCTACATCTACACTACAGAGTTTTTTCAGAAAAATGGCTATTTTTTGAAAAACATTCACTTATGTCCACACTGCAATCGTGTTTTTTTGAAAAAAATCAAAAGAACAGAGGGTTTTTTCTGACATTGGTAAACCTCTTTCTATGAGGAAGAAGCCTTTTTCTGAAAGAGCTCTTTTGCAAAAAGGCGTGTGTGGACGGGGAAGAGGGAGTTCTTTTGCAAGAAGAGGAAAGAGGAAGAAGCACAGGTGCCCTGGTGGTGACTCCATCCATAGTAATCACAGCTTACATGCGAGAGAGTCCATTCAGTGCGAACGCTATCTGTCGAAAAAGCAGATCGCTTTTTCGATGCACTTTGTGAGTGCGGACGCTCTCTTTCGGAAGAAGTTTTTTCAGAAGATCTCTTACGGAAAGGCTTCTTCCGAAAGAAGCCTGCAGTCTAGACGTAGCCTAGAATTAATGGCAAAGCTTAGTGAAAAAGATCTGACAGACGAGGTTTCAGAAATTGTCTCAGTAAATCTGTGAGAAAATCCGTAGCTGCTGTGTTCCTCTAGAAATCTGAGATGTGCTATGTGTGTCTCTAATTCTTGAGTCTTTTCTAGACAGTCTGGAATCCATCAAGGCACTTTTTATTCTTATGTTACCAGTCAGAATAATGCTGAGCAGACATTCTAAAATGCTACTAAAAGACTTAGCAGTCATCTTTGACTTTCCTTTTCCTTTCCATAAGCTTCCCACATTGACTAACACTTGCTTTCTCAGTAGAAGATCCAGGAGAGCATCTTTCTTTGAAGCTGTGAAGATCCTTTGTATTCATACAGCAAGGATGTAAACACATTGATATCTGACTTCTTAAATCACTATGCAGCATTTGGGCCCTATTTCAAAGGCATTTTCAACACTGCTATTTTAGCCACGGGTGCATATTCTTAGGGTAGGCACAGCTTACATTGGCGCGACATGATTTTTACTGATATACTTGATCCTGGTTCCAAACTAAGAAAAGCTGTAAACCAGGGATCTGCATTGGTACAGCTACACCAATGGCTAAGACTGCTGTTTACTCACAATTAGGATCAGTTTCCTGTCGCTCAACTGCATTAGAACAGACTAACACTTGTCCATTGTTCATTCATGATCACATTTCTTATTGAGCATTGTACTGCTTTCAGTAAGTGCAGGGCATAAGGGCAGCCGCAGATAGGGCTTCTTGTACAAGATCACATGGTATATGAGAAACTATCATGCAACAGTCATTGAAAGAGCTTCTGCCAGGAATCTCATTTGTGTTTTGCATAAATTCTACTAATCTCTCCCTCTCTCTCTACCCCAACAGGAAAGATGGACAAAATAGTGAGCTTCCCTTTTCTCCAATTAAGTGAGTTAAACATTCTTTCATCCACTATTTTCTGAGTTTATGTAATATTGGCAAGATTATTCCAATTGTTGAAACTTATGTTCTGTACAGTTTTCAGAGGCGGAGTTCCTGGCATTAAATCTGTGAATACTTTGTTTCCTTGGAATTCAGAGAGCCAAACATAACCTATTGCCTGCTAAAAATAATTATGTAGAGACTTTCAATGCTGCCAAATGGATTTGAACACCCACTTCCCTTGAAAATTAATAGGACTTGGTTGACTAAGTCTCTTAGGTGGCTTTGTTGTAAATTTTTATGACCACTGACAAAATAATCCAGATTGCAAAGTGCAGTGTTTAGAGGCCCTGTCTTCATTGTCTGTGTCTATGCAAGATTGTACTCTAGAGCCTAGATTCTCCCCTGTGATAGGGCTCCTTTGTGCAGAGCCACCAGTACAAAACAGCCTGAAAGTCAGGATATCTGGACATGGCAGGGTCACTCCAGTACTGGGGAAACCTCAGGTAGTGCATAGTCACCATAAAATGGCTCGTATATTATGTAAGGACATGGCTAGGGTATCACAGTGAGTCCCAGTAGCCCTTTGAGGCCATTGGCTGTAAATTATACCCAGTAATTGATCCAAAACACGATCAACCCAGGATCAGGAACTCCCAAAGGTGACTTAATGCCATCTTTTTACATCCTCCTTCCTAAATTGCATTGACACAGTATAGCATTGGCTCTATATGTCTAGCTCTCCAGCAGTGCTTGGGGTGTATAATAAAGCCTGCTAGAGTTGCATAGTGAAAGTATAACTGCCATGTGTCTAATCCTTTTTCTCTCTCTCTTTTTCCTGCCTCAAGACCCAAGAAGTAAGTAAATCACATTTTGTAAACGTGCATGCATGCCATTAACTGACGTTACAGTTTAATTAGCTAATAGCAAATACTAATAAATGGCTTTGCTTGTTTTAGATCAAAGTCGGTTAAAGTTGAAAACTTTGAGTCCTACTTTAAGAAACAGCAAGCTGACTCCAGCTGTGGATTTGCTGAAGAGTATGAAGTATGTATTGCCAACTGGCATGGAATTCAGTTAAAGTATTTTTGCAAAGGGAAAAAAACCAGCTTCTCTTTGGGCTATAGCCAGGGTTTGTTTGAGAGAGAGAGAGGTGAGCTGCATCAGAGTCTGGACATGCACAAAGAATACGCTTTTGTCACAGTACAATTATATATAAATCCTGGCAAAATCAAGGTGAAAAATAGATAATTCCATGCACTGGGCACCGCAGCCTTGTGGACTATCCTGCTTCACATTCAGATTTTTAGTTCTCCTTGATCTAGTCCTCCTTGCAATGAGACTAGAGCAAAGACAATGAGCTCTCAATCAGCGCTCGTATTATGGGGCATCCTGCTGTAAAGTCCCTGTAAGATGTAGCGTATTAAGTGCTGCACATGTGCGCAGGGCTGCAGCACGGAGAGATTCCTCTCCTTCAGCTCCAGACTTGCCAAAGCAAGGAGAGGCACCCCAGCCTCAACCCAGCTCAGCCAGGTATCTGCCATGGCCAGGGGAGAAGCTCATCTCCTGTTGCCCCAACCCAGCCCTGGCCTGGTCCTACTGCGGCTGTGGGAGAGGCACTTATCCTGCAGCTCCAACCCCAGAGCTGCTGCGGCTGGGTGAGGCCTCTCTCCCCTCCAACGCAAATGCTGCTGCAGGGAGTGGAAGCTGGGGGGTAAGAGAGGAAGAGTCCTCTCTCCCCATTGCAACCCTGAGGCAACTTGTATCCCAAACCACTCATCCCCTGTCCTACCCCCAGAGCCTGCAATCCTTGCTGGAACCCTCATTCCTCAGCTCTGAACTCCTCATTCTCAAGCCCTCACTCCCTTACACCCTAACCCTCTGGCCCGGCTCGGAGCCCATCCTCCCAGAGCCCACACCCCCAACTGAAGCTCTCTCCCTCATAATGCCCCAGTCGTGAGACACCACACACATTCCGAACCCCTTGGCCCCATCCACAGCACATGGATTTTATTATGTGTACCCGTGTTGAGGTGATGTATTTGTAGGGTTGCTAGGTGTCCAGTATTTTGTCCTCCTGTCCAGTAAAAAGAAAAAAAATCAGAAAATACCAGATACCTAAAATGTCTGGTATTTTCTGATTTGTTTTCCCAGCCAGGAGGCGAAAATACTGGACATCTGGAAACCCTACGACACACTCAGCAACTGGGCCCAGCCCCCAGCCTCCCGTCCTCCCCTGGGGCCCTGACGCCCCCAGCCTCCCACCCCTGGACCCTCTGGTTCCACAGCGAAGCTGCATTCTGGCTTGATCAAGAAAACAAAATGGCCACCAGCACAAAGTCTAAAGACCATGGGGAAGCAATGCTTTCCCTGGGTCTTAGTGCTCAACCACTCCTCTGTTCCTATCCTTCAACAGTTTTGCTCCCTCCCCCCCGTTTCCTCCCCCAACAGAATTTTTTTTTGGGGGGGGGGGAGGTGTTCGGTATTTTTGGTTAAACCATCTGGCAACCCTATGTATTGCGGTACCTTAACTTGCTTTTAGAGCTGTAAGTTGCCTTACAGATGCTAACTGTTGTTTCCCTCACTTGAATAAATACTTTTTCTGTAAAGTGTATATGAACTCAAAGGTAATGTGAGAGAGCCCAAAACAAGGAAACAAGCCATTTGTTAGTGTAGACACTTGTAGAAAAGTATTGAATAGCTCTATTGTCTGCTGTGACAGAAAACTTTCCCCTCCTTCCTGAAGCCAATCACTGGCTTCCTGTCTCTTTCCACATCAATTTCAAACTCTTTATTTTAGTTTATAGTGCACTATATAACTTTACGCTGCCATCATTTCAGGTTATGTATCCTCCAGCCCCTCTTTCCTCAGTGCCCTCTTCATTATCAACCCCTGGCCCTCCTCTTTGTGTCAGCTCCAAGTCATCCTCACACCATCTCCTGTTGCTAAATAAGGTTCTCCTCCTGTGCACAGTTCCTCACCCTGCACAGTATGCTTAGAGCCTGACAGCCAGAGTTCATATTCATCACCCCAATTCAGCAAGGAAATGTAAGAAAGCCAAAGGGACTTTAAATACATGCTGGATATTCTGCATATACCTAAGTGCTCCCCTGTCTCCGGGCCTGAGTGAACATGGCTAGGCGAGCATACTTTAGAGTGAGTGCAAAAATCAATTTGTGAGTTGTACATGTTTATTAATCATCCTCTCCTCCCTATGAGGTTTGCTGCTTTCTCCTTTGTACTCTGTTTTAAAAAAGAAGAGTTATTTTTATTATCACTTCTCCAAGGCCTACAGACTTCACTACTGCAGGGACGCCATACATGTTAGCACCGTTGGCATGCCCCAGTGATTGGCTCTGCCCTGTCTGTAAACCAGTGTCATCATGAATAAAAAAATCTTTATTTTACTGTAGGAACTCAGGTCAGTGGGCATTAATCAGCCTAAATTTACAGCTGAACTTCCGGAGAACAGAGGAAAAAATAGGTACAACAATGTCTTGCCATGTAAGTCACTTCTTTAGTTTTTGCATGTTGTGTTTGTGGTTGAAAGTTTCAGGTTGGGTTGGTTTTCAATGATGGAAGGTGCCGGAGTGTTTCAAGAATGGGTACTGATGTGAATTTCAGCATAAGGACACCTGCCATAGACATTGTTCAGCTTTCCATAAACAACAACATTCACAAAGTGTAAACAGCTTTTCATCAACACACATCTTTGTGAGTCCATTTTGGTGGCTCATCCATGGTGAAGCTCCGTCCAACAAGCTTGGACTCCTGTGTAAGACCCAGGCCAACAGATGGCTACAGATAGGCAGGGGAGCATAAGGAAACTGAGACAACAGCGGTTGCATGACAGGCAGTGGTCTCTGCACACCAGCAGCCTAAGTGCTGTCAAGTTGTTTGTTGGTGTCACAGCAAAGAGGAATTTGAAGGAGTAATTTGAAGGAGAATAATGAGGCTGCTTTGCAAATATTTGTGAAGCAGTCCTCCCACAAGTGAGGGTCAGCATGGGAAAAGGCATTTATGTTCTTGTGGTTGCCAATTAAATGATACTAAATTTCATGTTCTGTATTACTGATGTCAACTCAGCACTGTGCCCCACAGTCCCTAGATTTTTTCTAAGTGGATACCTACATATACTGCTGTCTCCTAATGAAATAGCTTATACTTTATCATCCTTACCCATTTTTCTGTGCTTTAAATTATATGGCATTTAAAAGCTGCCTGGCTTATCCACATGCACACATACTGTATAGTCTATATTAAAAATAATCAGTTTGCTCAATATTCTGAAAATTAAACTTATTTTGTTGAACACTTGTCTTTTATAGACATCATTCACTAAATCTCTTCTAGATTGTAAAATCTTTCTAGTTCTGATTCCTATAGTAACATATATTCTAATTTTTAAAATGCATATTGGCTTTGAAGCCTTGTTTTCAGGGCTTGAACATTGTAATATTTTGCAAGGAGCTTAAAATCCTAACTCTCACTTTTTTTTGTTTGCAGATGAGATTTCTCGTGTTAAACTTTCAATCCACACCCATACAACTGATGATTTTATTAATGCAAACTATATGCCCGTAAGTCTACTAAAATCACTAAAATTCAGAAATTGGGTCTGTTTTATGACAGACTTGAAAAGTTGCATTATGCTTTTAAAATGTTATTGTCTGATAAGTAAAAATAGTTATATAGTTTTATTTTTATTTTAGGGTTACAACTCCAAGAAAGAATTTATTGCTGCACAAGGTCCATTACCCAACACCATAGAAGACTTCTGGCGCATGATTTGGGAAAAAAATATCTATGTTATAGTTATGTTGACAAAATGTGTTGAACAAGGCAGGGTATGTTTTTGTTAAAACCACATTTTCCTTTCAGATATAATCCACTAACTAATAAGCAAGATCATAACTATGGTTATGTAGCACCTGTTTATACTGGGGTTCCAAAGTCTTTAAAGATTATAGAACAAGTATGAAGTTTATTTTATTCACTTCCATGTTTTCATTACTGTTTGGGGTTTAGTAGCATTTTTTTTACAAGGGGAGGTGGAGTTCAGCATTGCACAATTTGTCTAGGTACAATTATGGACATTATGATACATTATGCTTCTCCTGAAGCATCTGGTATTGACTCTTGCTGGAAGCAGGATACTTGACTAGATGAACCAACACATCAGCTCAATACTGCAAGAACAGAAATGCAGAAGCATAAAAAATGCTAGAAAATACATCCAAGTCCTCTAATTGATTTCACCCATGATAATGTCTTAAACCGCAAAAGTGAAAGCCATTGTATGCGCTTCTTGAGCATGTTCTGGTTGTTTGGCTAATGCTCAAACAGAAAATGCCAGAGCTAAAGCTACTCGAGCAACCTTAACTTTGCTTAATTTGTATTTTTTGTGTCAACTTTTTGTCCCTCTTTCACTGTACATGTTTAAATGCATTAACTTTCCATTTGGGCCTGATATGCTTCCACTGAAGTCAGTGACAAAACTCTCAGGCTATGTCTACACTACAGAGTTTTGTAACTTGAGGAACATCCACACTGCAATCGCGTTCTTCCGCAAGGAAATCAAAAGAACAGAGGGGATTTTCCGGCATTGGTGATCCTTATTCTACGAGAAAGAAGCCTTTTTGCAAAAGAGCTCTTTCGCAAAAAGGCATGTGTGGACCGGGAAGAGGGAGTTCTTTCACAAGAAGAGGAAAGAGGAAAAAGCACAGGTGCCCTGGTGGTGATTCCATCCATAGTAATCACAGCTTACATGCAAAATAGCGTCCATTCAGTGTGGACGCTATCTGTCAAAAAAGCAGATTGCTTTTTCGATGCGCTTGGCAGTGTGGACGCTGTCTTTCGGAAGAAGTTTTTTCTTCCCAAAAAAGCTTCTTCCGAAAGAAGCCTGCAGTCTAGACATAGCCTCAGTGACTGCAGTGAAAGCAGGAGCTAAACCTTTTGAAAAAACTAAACCTTTTGAAAAAAAGGTTCTTTTGACTATCTAGCTAATCTCAGTATCACACAGCTGAAGTGGACTAAAAATCCTATGAGATACACATGCTAAACAAAAAAAACCCCTGATTTTGAATCACTAGGAATATAATGTACTTATTGTAATAAAATATATCTAGAAAGGTTACAGGCATCCTGCCATTCATTAACAACATAATCCCAGCAGTATAAACAATCAGTCTGACAAGAACTTTGCAAAAATGCTCCCTTCACTGTTTCAGGAGATTTTCTTCAAACATCTGCAGAAACCCTTTCAAAAAGTCATTTTTTGCTGCATATACAGAAGGTCACAGAATCATAAGACTGGAAGACTGGAAGGGACCTCAGTGGGTCATCTACTGCAGTCCCCTGCACTCAAGGCTGGACTACATATTATCTAGACTAGGGATGTGATAGTGTAGTCGATTAATCGATAAGCAAAAGCTTATAGGTTAATGTTATAGACGATACGCATTACCCTTCTTCCCCTGGCCGGTAAATTTTTTAGCAGGCTGGCCAGCCGACCGGCTCACTCATGGCTTGCGACAGGTCTAGGACCTACTCTGCTGCAGCTCTGCATTTAAAGTGTATTAGGAGCTGGGCCAGCTGGTAGCGCATCTCAGTCCTGGCTCCTGCTGGGTCTGGGACCTACCTCCTCTGTAGCTCTACAGTTGAAGTGTATTAGGAGCAGCCTGGGCGGGCAGCCACGCTCAGTTCTGACTCATGCCAGGTCTGGGAGCTCAGACGTCCCCTAGGCAGGGGCTGCTGCCTCCCTGCACTGCGGCTTCTTTATGAGAGGCAGCAGCACAGGGCAACAGGCAGCCTGTCTGCAAGGGGAGCTGGTTTTTAAACTGGCTCCCTTCGCAGACCAGCTCCTGCCTGGCACCCTGCACTGCTGCCTCTGTATCAGAGGCCGCAGCACAGAGTGGCAGAGGGCTCCTCAGGTTTAAGGCTGTAGTGCACTGGCTGCTGGCCCCACCCCCAGGGACTATAGATTAGTCGAGTAATCGATTCAAATTCATGAGGTTACTTGACTATTCAATTAATGGATATTTAACATCCCTAATCTAGACCATGCTTGACAGGTGTTTGTCTAACCTGTTCAGTGATGGAGATTCTGTGACCTCTGTAGGTAACTTGTTCCAGTTCTTGACTACCCGTTTCTCATATTGTTTAAGTTGATTTTTAAAAGTATGTTTGAACCCAGGGAGCTTCATGCTGTTGTTGATTCATTTCCATTTTAAAACACAAATCATAAAATTTTCATAGTATGAGGAATTTTCAGTTGATTGGAACCTGGAAATTCCTGTTCTATGGGAAATCATGAAATCTCCAAATAATTTAAAAAAAAAAATTTCTGCATTGAAATGAAAGCTCTAAATTTCCCAAAGAATGGGAATTCTGACTTTTTATTTTTATTTGAGGAGAAGAGGAGGTGGGGGGAAATAGCATTTTGCATTTAACTTTTTAAAAACACAAATACTGAAGTTCTGAGATACCCAGAGACCAGGCTGGGTCCATGCTCCTAGATGAGGTAACCAGAGTTGGGGACCAAGTATAAATATAAGAAATGAGACAACTTTGTTTCATGTTAGAGACAGAATTTTTTGAAGCAGCATTTCCTATCAATGGACAGGAGCTGTACATATAAAAATCTCACTAATAGTAACAGGGCAGGCACTGAATAAACCTTTGTTGACCAGATATTAAGAGAGACTGAGCATCCATGACTCTTGTTGACTTCATTGGGAGCTGTGGTTGCTCTGAACCTTGGACTCAGATGGCTGATATATAACCTATGACGCACATGTGGCTACATTATAATTCCTTTGGCATAGGGTGCTCCAGGATGGAAAGATGGAGGAAGCTTTCACTCCAACACCGTTAATTCCCAATATATTTGTATGGGAGGCAATCATAGCTCAGCTGCAAGCATTGAAGATCATAAGGGGGTATCTAGTGCTGCTGGCAGGCCCAGAGAGGGTTGTTTGGATAGGGCAATAAAGTTACATGAGTGATAAATGCAACCCACTGTGCTCATACCAAAGAAATATTGCATACTTCAGGACATTAAAACATACGGAAGCAATGAAAATCAGGAACAGAATTGCATTTTGTATTCCTTTAAGCCTGTTGTCATCTAGAATCTTATATAAGTGAGTAAATTGTATTACAGTATAAGCTGTGTCATCCAGCACTTTAATATCCAGAAAACTCGGTTAACCGGCATCTGTCACAGATGGCAATACAATTCCTCCTTCAATGAACTGGAAAAATTCTGATAGCCATTTGGCATTATTTTTCAACATTTTATTGCACTTTTGAAAGTCAAGGTTGTAAACTTGTGGCAGTAAAATTGGTTTGTGTCATGCTTCTGCATATAATACCATTATTGGATTTTATCTAACGCATCCTGCAACTATAGCAATGGTGAAAAATTCATGAACCATCAGTGTAAAACGCAGTTAAATGGCATATTTGATTAACCAGCAACCCCCATTCCTCATGAATGTTGGATAACAAAGCTTGTACTGTAGCTTGTTTTCTTATTAATTTCCAAAACGCTAATCATGATTATTATCATTTACATCTATCTATTGAATGTCCTCAAGTCCAAGATGGAATGCAATTTAGGAATAAAAAGGGGAAATATACAGTTTATCCTCACACTACTTTCCCCTCCCTGACTTTGCTTTTTCTTTGCACTCCATAAAAGCTTTCTGCATTGCTGCTGTGCGGTATGGCTAACTTTATCACTTGCTTTTTAGACAAAATGTGAGGAATATTGGCCAGTCAAAGGGTCCAAGTATTACGGTGACATTACTGTAACATTGATCTCAGAGTTTGTCCTTCCAGAGTGGACAATAAGAGACTTCACCATGGAAATTGTGAGTAATTCATTGTATGTGTAACACTCTAATGTGGAAGTATATTTACTGCATCTCTGTGCAGAGAAATGCCAGATCAGTATGGGGAAAGCAATCCTTCCTCCAGACTACACAACAGAAGTAGAACTTAGCTAAAGGAAAAATATAGTCCGGCTTGTTTTAATTTGGCACTAGTCTCCTTGCTGTGTAAGGTGTATCAGCAATAGACTTCATGTGTACATATGGTCACGGACTATATGTATATCTATGGATTGGGCCCATAATTTGACCTGTCAGTGCTCTATTATATAATCTTTTGATGGGCCTGCTAATGAATCAGTATGGGGACTTTGTTTGTGATTTATGTGTTCTCTGCATGAAAATTTGTCGACAAGATCCAGTCACATTATGGCATCACCAGCAGCTGTGATGCAGAGCCCATGCTGTGATCCTGCAGCCCAAGTTGACATGAGCAGGCCTCACTCATACACAAAAGAGACCACAGTATAATGGCAAAGGCAAAAAAGAAGAATTTCAATTGTTTATCTAAGCAAAGGGTTTCCTAAGCAAAGGGTTTTCTCAATTGTTTATCTAAGCAAAGCAGTGCACAGTTCACAGGAAGCAACTATAATAATGCCGAACTAGCTGCAATATTTTCCTACCATAATTAGTTTGCAATGTTCTTCTGAGACCTAATTTCTCATCTCCAATGTATGTTCTTTTAGAATAATG
Source organism: Pelodiscus sinensis (assembly GCF_049634645.1). Classification (NCBI taxonomy): domain Eukaryota; kingdom Metazoa; phylum Chordata; order Testudines; family Trionychidae; genus Pelodiscus; species Pelodiscus sinensis. The sequence continues at coordinate 114,097,372 of NC_134714.1, forward strand.
CAACTGAAAGCCACACTGTTCGCCAGTTCCATTTCACTTCCTGGCCTGACCATGGTGTTCCAGAGACAACAGACCTTCTTATCAACTTTAGACATCTAGTAAAGGAAAACATGATGCGATATCCCCCCGAGTCTCCCACTCTGGTGCACTGCAGGTACGGTAATTCCACAGTAGCTTCCTTTTCAGAGCAAGTTAATTACTGAAGTGTTTCATTTAAAGCAGTTGAAAAAACTCAGCACCTTTACTATTGAAGTAAAAGTATTGTCCATCCTAGCAAGCTATATGAAAGGGCCTTTTACTATATACCCGAGAAATGCAATAAAACAAAATGGATGCCAAAATGCAATACATTCCAGTAAACCGTTCAAAAAGGGGTTTTGTTGCTGTAACCCTTTTGGGGGGGGGGGTCTCTCATAGACAGGAAAGTTTAGCATAAAAATTGCCTTAGAAGAACACTTTATATATAATCATAGACTCAAAGGACTGGAAGATGTCATCTAGTCTGGTCCTCTGCACTCATGGCAGGACTATGTATTATCTTCCCATTCCTGACAGATGTTTATCTAACCTGCTCTTAAATATCTCAAGTGATGGAGATTCCACAACCTCCCTAGGCAATTTATTCCTGTGTTTAACCATCCTGACAGTTAGGAAGTTTTTCCAAATGTCCAACCTAAACTTCCCTTGCTTCTTGTCCTATCCTCAGAGGCCAAGGAGAACAATTTTCCCTAATGTTAATGGGTTTTTTGAGCTTAGAAGAAATCCTACACCCCTACTGGCAGTGGTAATAAGAACTCCAACAGACTGTGAGGGCCTTGATCCCAGTGGCTCCTGAAGTCAGTGAAACATCTTCCTAATAACTTCAGTGGCTTTGCATTAGACCCTGGGTTGTGTGTAATTGTGAGAAAATAGTAGATGCAAGCCTGTCAAGCTTCTGTCTAACATAGTCATGTTACTGCAGTGCTGGTGTTGGCAGGACTGGTACTTTCATTGCAATTGACCGCCTGATCCAGCAGATGGAGCTGGAGCACATGATTGATGTGTATGGAGTAGTATATGACCTTCGAATGCATCGACCTTTAATGGTGCAAACAGAGGTAAGGCACATTTTTCTTCCATTTAACATACCTGAAGATAACTGCATAATATCTCACGAAGGGCAACGTAACTACGCAACTCAAATACGTTCCATTTCAGAGGCTTTCTCCTAGTCACACCCAACATTTCAAAATGGTCTGCTTTTGTCAGCAAACAGAGGAGTGCCCAGTGAAGGGACACGGAGCTCCTCACAGTCATCCCCAAATCAGATTTCCACTCATCCTGCCCTGTATCTTCCCAGTGAAAGCAGCTATGCCCATGGACCATAGTAAAACTCATTAAGCTGCCACAAAGAGGTGGGGAGCTGGGAGCAAAGTGATCCCCTTGTGGTGAGCCGAGAGAGCTTGAGGCTGAGGGGGAAATTATTCCAGCTGGCAGCACCATTTTGGAGCTCTACCGTTGGGCCTGTGTTTTTCCTTTAAAATTTTCCACAGTTGACCATTACCCATTGAGATCCAGATCCATCCCTGTGCGGACAGGGAGTTCTGCACAGACTCCCCCTTCTCTTCCATAGGTCTGAAGTGAAAGCTGGAGAAATCACAGACTCTGCTCCTTAGGCTCGGGGGAAATATTTATGCTTCCAGGTAGTCACTGCCACAGCTCTTGGTGTGGAGCATCTCTGTCAGAATTACAGAATTCCCATTTATGAATCAGTTTGTTTATTTTGTGGGTCTGAAAACATTGGATAGTCAGTTTCACTGTTTCTCCAGGCTGACTATTCCATGTGGTTTGTGTAGGTCTTTCACATATCAACAAAGGGGCGTAAAACATTTAAAATACCCAGGAAAACAGAAATGTAAAAAACCACAGAAAATGGCAGGGCAACTCTGGCACAGCTTTGGTACCTGAAACTCTACTGGCAGGCACTTAAAGAGTTAATCTGGAGGGCCTAATTTCAATGCTGACTACTTGTGTCACTTGGCTCTATTGCCAATAAAACGCTTTTCTCCACTGGTACATGGACCTCCCTCAGCTCCTTGCTCCCCCTCTGCACTCACATCATGACAGGGACTTTTTTTTTTAACTTTGAATAGATTCGACTTGATGGGGTCAATTTTTAAAGGAGCAAATAGTAAAAAGCCACTGTCAACTTGATTTCTTTCAAACTGGCTAAAGGGTGTTCTGTCAGATTACTTAAAATGATAAAGTACGTCTTCTCTTTCACAAGGGGGAGTTGTTCGTCTGTCCTTGATAGCTAGAAGGGTCTTGGGTCTACCACTCCTGTCATCTTCCCTTTGTTTTTCTGCCTACTCCTGCCTCTTCATGTTCATGTTCAGCTGTGCTGCTGCCATAATGAGCAGCAACCTCCCCCCCCCCCATGGGCATCCATCTTCAATTGACTAATTAATTGAATGACATACGAAATATTGTCAAATGCCCCAAATAACCATACTAATTTGTAAGTATTACTTGCAAAAATAGTGGTACAGGTTGAACCTCCTTATCCGAAACCCTCAGACCTCACTGGTCTCGAACCCCTGGGAGTTTGCTGGAGCAGGGGAGGTCATTGCCAACCCCTCTTCTGCCAGCCTCCAGGCTCTCCCCTGGTACCCCCGTACCCATTCCAACCTCCCTTTCCAGCCACTGCCCTGCTGCCACTGGCCCAGCAGAGCTCCCGGACGCCAGCCCTTCTCAGCTGGACTCCCAGCCAGCAGGTGTCTCTGGTCGAGGAACATGTGTCCTCCAGCGGAACCATGGATGTTGCCAGACCAGAGTCCCGGTATAGAGTGGTACAACCCATATGACCATTCAGATGGAAATATGAGTCTGAAATAATTTTCTGTATGCGTTGGCTTCTACCAGTAGCCGCAGTTGGTTTAACCGACACCTTGGGCTCTGTGAAAAGCCATAAGAACCTTGGCATAGCCAAAATCCATGAAAGAAATACTCCACCACCTTGAAGATGCCCTGTATCAGTGGTCCTTTTTTCTAAAATCTTTCAAAGGATCTGAACACCTCTTTCCTGGATTATGAGGCACATGCTATGGCTACGTCTACACTGCAGGCTTTTTGCGCAAGAACAAGTGTTCTTGCACAAAAGCTTGCTGAGCATCTACACTGCACATGTTCTTGCACAAGTAAATTTATAGTACGGCGTCAGAACAGAGGGCTTCTTGCGCAAGAGTTGTTCCTTGCCCCACAAGGAATAAGCCCTCTTGGGCAAGAGCTCTTGCGCAAGAAGGCAGCATGGACGGGCAACAGGGGTTTCTTGCGCAAGAAACCTCTATGGCTAAAATGGCCATCAGAGCTTTCTTGCACAATAGAGTGTCCATACTGCCATGGACGCTCTTGCACAAAAGCACATCTCTTGTGCAAACGCACATGGTAGTGTGGACACGCTCTTGCGCAAAACAGTTCTTGCACAAAAAGCCTGCAGTGTAGACGTAGCCTATAGCTGCTGCTGATTCTGAACGTGTGGACAACATTGAAGTCACTAGAGCTCACTACAGGTGTCCTGAACCCTTCCATACAAAGTCAGTTGCAGACTGAGGCCTAAATTTAGGGAAAATAAAATCCTCTTATGAGTATATTTCTGCTTCTAACCATATCGAAAATGTTACCTGTATCACAGCGATCTATGGATTGTCGGGGCAACGGTCTTCTATTACTTTTACATCATCAGCAGGAATATTGATACTGCAGTGCATCTGGCCAGTGTCTGAAAAGCACCACGAACATTATAACCTTCACAATGATGTAATTGCTACACTCTATAATGTCTTTCATTATTTTTTCTTTTTTTCACTAGGACCAGTATATCTTCCTAAACCAGTGTGTTTTGGACATTATTAAATCCCAAAGTGACAAAAAATCAGACCTTATCTACCAAAACACAACAGCAATGGCAATCTATGAAAATATTACACCAGCACCAAACTTTGAGAAGGCAAATGGCTACCACACATAACAAGAGAGAGAAGAAATGTCTCTAGAAGGCCATTACTGTCCTGCACATAGGAAAACAAAATGCACTGTTAATTTTATGTGTTTGTGTACAGTGTCTTTTTTTTCAGTCTTGTACAATACTCCCTCTAATTTTTTCCACATATGTGTGGAATACATTTTATGTGCACTGAGGCATGTGCAGATGTATAGAAACATATGCTGCCAGCTGTAGGCTCTCTGCTAATCAGCTGGGCAGCATTGCATCTCTTCAGGGTGGCTCCCTAGGTGTACAGCTTACAGGGAACACTGGTCTTGTATATCTAATTTGAAGATGCTCATGTAAAAATTCTATTTGGAGATGTGAGTTAGTATAAAAAGAAGCTGTAAGTAACAGGGAATTGCTTTATCTTGGGAACTTCACAGTACTCATAGGTGAAACAACATTTGAAGTGGAAACAGTGAGGTAGATTTTAAATATTAAAAATAGTTAATTATACAGGCTCTTTTTAAATTGTAATTTTGTCTGATTTCTTATACAGATACCTGGCTTGTGAGCTGTGGAATATATTTTATAATAGTCAGGAACATATTTTATCTACTGTGCCTAGCTACTTACTTGACGGATATATGCTTCATTGTGATTTGTCCTTACTGTTTCTTTCGATTTATAAGAAGGAGTACAAATGTCTTGTACAAATGGATGCTGATATGTGGAAATTGTGCCTTTTCTGGTTATTACTCTGTAGACAAAAATAATCAAGAGCCCTATATTTTTGTACTGAAACTGCTAATTAGAGTATAGATTTTAAGTAAGATTAGTATCAAAGTTTTAATTGTAGTAACATTGCTTCCCCTTTTTGTATTCCACCACAACCTCCAGAGGCCTTACATCACAGTGCCTCCATGTAGAAAAAAGAGGGAGGGTCAGGGTTGTGTGTCATTCTGTGTGTGTGTGTGTGTGTGTGAGAGAGAGAGAGAGAGAGAGAGAGAGGGGAACGCCTCTCATTTCTGGCTGATACTTCTATTTTAGAGCATTTTTAAGGATTTACGTAAAGGTGCAATATGTGATTTATTGAATAATGATTGCTCACTTTAAAAAGAGCATTACTCAGGTTGTCTCATTTTTAATTATTTTTTTTCTTAAATATATAAATCTGTGAAAATTTCAGACTGAAAATTTACATGTTCAATGTGCTCCCAAACAGGTTCACTGGCTTTATTGTCTTTAGCAAAAGCAAATGCACAAATATCTACTGTATATATCAATTATTAGAATCTATGTTTTAGCCTGTTAAAACTGAGATGTGTGTTTTATTTTGGTGCATCTCAAAATATAATTTAACTGTTTTATAATTGTTTCCGATATGCTGCTGCTATTTTTACTGATCCTTTAAAAATCTAGATATTCATATTACATGTCAAAGATTTGGATTTGTTTTGCTGGTTTTAATGCTAAACTTATGAAGGCATTATCAATGAAGGACTTATTTGTTAATTTTAAGGGGTACTTTTTTTTCTTTTTCTTTTTTGGATCAGTGCACTGGTTGCATTGCAAAATATGAAGTTCAGGAACATCCATATATAGCTATTAAAGTAGTTCCAAGTCTTATGAAGATTTAATAGTCAGAGTCCCTGGGATTCTGGAGCATTTGAAAGCCAATTCATGTGAATACAGTGACAAAAACTACAGCAGATTTTGGAAATTACTCTGGCACTACAGTGGGAAGCTGGCTGCCCTGTAGAATCCACTGTTGGCTAAAATATCCCAGGCATCCTGGGTTCTATAGTCTCACATCTGTGAACTTAAGTATTGGCAATGGTAATTGTTAAAACCTGATGGGAAACTGAAGTGTGTCATTTAAGGAAAATTGGAAATCCACAATATCATTTGTCCATGACTCATAACAGCCATTTGTTGTGTTTGTTTTCTTCTCCTCCTCCTCCTTTTTCTCCTTCTTCTCTCCCTTTTCTTCCTCCTCCATTTCCATTTCCTCCTCCATCTCCATCATTCTTAAAATAAGTTAAACCATTCCATCAGTCGGCTTCTCAAATGGAAGTTGCAGTAGTGACATTTATTCTAAGCTGCGGTTAGTTCTCAACCAAATACAAATGCAGCAGCTTCACTTACCTTGGCAGCACAGACCAAAAAAATCTTTAAGGCTTCACTAAAGAGAAGGGCCTGCCCCTTTACATTATTGGGGGTCATGGTGGTGGTGCAGTCATACTACTACTATTCTCTATGGTGGTGCAGTCTTAGGATGCCATGAGAGTGCCTGGCTGATTAGTAATCATTATTCCTGGGACAGCCAAGATGGTCCTCGAGGCCAAGTATACTGCTCTTGGTTTTAAAAGTGCCTATTTTGTATAGCAAAGAACATTTTACACGTGCATTATAGAGCAGCTGTATCTGCCTTCGAAAGCAGCAGAACCTCAGAAAATTAGCTATAACTGTGACTGTCTATTTCAGTGTAAACACCTACAATACATTGTTGCGGTAACAGGTGATTAAACTTGGGATCCTAGGTACTATTCCTTTCTGGCATGAAAACAATAGTTGTCAAGAGATTTCTAAGTAGTAAATAAAAACTTGTATCCATTCAAACTCTTTTATGGATTCCCGGATCCCAAAATGTATATCTGCTAAATCAGCAGATCTCTCTAGTTAAGGATTAAATGTGGGTAAAACACAATAGATGAGATTACTGGGCCAATCCTATCTGACTAAAACAATCACTATTCCCAGTCAAATGTATTTCTCATAGAGACCAAGAAGATTCTTCCCCGAGCAAGGCATGCTGGCTCAGGCAATACAGTTTTTAGTGGATAGAAAAAGTAGATTAACATTTAAAGTGATGTATCCATGAAGTTGGGTGCAGTTCACCTGTGACTAACTAGGACAGGCCACATAGGAACTCCCACTGGAAGGAATGGGTCTTAGAGGTAATGTTTTATCTTAGAGACCCTCCAACCAAGACGACTTGAATAGGATTCTAGTGTATGTTTCTCCTATACAAATGGATGTTCTGTGTATAAGTTTCTTTTGATTCAGGACTAAAATTTTCTATTTATACTGTCTTGTTGCTCTTCTGTTCATTCAGTACTTATTGTTGGTGGTGCTTGCTTAAAGTAATCTGCTTTCCCAGCCTCAGACCTCTACTGTGTTACAATAGTAGGTTTTCTGACTGGGGTTGGGTGGTTGTTTTTTTCTATTTGGGACCCTTTTAAAAAGGGAAATGTTCATGTGTGTCAAATAAGGGTTGCTTGTCGCTGATATTTTGATGTACAAATTTCAATGTTTTCATATAGCTGTACAGAAACTGGCAACACATTGTCTTAATTTTTAATAACGTGTTTTTAAAGATATGAAAATAATTAAAAAGCATTAACATCAAGTGGCTGTTTCCATTTTGTTTCTTATCTATTTTTTCCTTTTTAACTTCACACAGATTTTCCATGTCACCGATTTGGCTCTGAACAAACTTGAAATCAATAGACTAACTTAAGCCACAATCCTGCAAAGTGATGGGTGGGGTCAGATCCACTTTGCAATCAGAGGGCATCTGTGATGGGATACAGCTCTGTATGTCACTGTGCAAGACTGGGGCTTAATGTTAACATCTGAGAGAAGCTATTGTGTTCTAACTCGGGCCCTAGGTGTTAAAGGAGTGAGGGTCTGATACAAAATCCACTGAAGGGAATGGAAAAATTCCCATTGAAATGAATGGGTTTTGGTTCAGGGCCTAAGCATCTTGAGGATTTAAACATCTACTGGTAGAATAATTGAAGGGGATATGGTGGGGATAGACCTCATCAGGGGTAGGGAATCAGTTGGGGCACCGCACACAAGTGAAAAATCAGATGGGGTGCCACACACATGTAGGAAGATTAAAAAAAATTCCTCACGGACATGGTCCCCAACTGAGAAGGAGAAAGACACTCCCCACATTCTCCTCACATAGCAGAGCCTAAGGAGGCCCATGGATAGTAGATTTTGTGTGCTTCTACCCCTGTGGGGTGGTGGACAGGGGCTGGAGTGCCAGCGTTGGCTCCCCAATGCTATGGAGGGGGAACCCTGAGCCTCAGGTGCTGGATCCAAGCAAGTCAGGGGCCTCATTCAGCCCCTGGGCCTTAGGTTCCTCACTTTTGCCTTATCCTCTGCAATGAATATTCTGCTTTCAACAGAAATGCCTGGGAAGGGTTACAGAATTAACTATGAAGTAATTCCTGATTGTTGTGGTTGGTTGATTCTGGAGCTAAATAATTACAGATAAAACTCCTGTGCCTGATCAATTTCTTCTAAAATGCCCAGTTTCCTTCTCCTTCAATCATATTAATTATAAACAAGCAAGGTCACATACCCACACGCTGGTGTGACATTGGCACTCAATAAATGCAAAAGTCCTACCGAGACTCATCAGTACAAAATCTTGTGATGGCTCAGAATTACATCATTTCAATACATGAACGTTTTGGGTGGTATGGCGGGATGAATGATGTGAGATCACACAGTAAGTTTCATTTGAGCTCTTGTGGCAATTGCACAATCACTGTGTATGAGAATAATATTAGAGAAGAAACCATGACAAGTCTTCCCTTGTAGAATGCATAAAATGTGACAGTGGCTACATCTAGACTATGGGTTTTTTCCGGGATACCAAGGTATCCCAGAAAAATTGCACTGTGTCCAGGGAACGCTTCTGCTCTTCCACTTTTATTTGCTCTTCCTCCCATGAGGAAGAAGGGCTCTTCCGAAATTTGGCCCAGTGTAAATGGACCAAATTTCAGAAAAGCCTCTTTCGAAAAAACGATTGGAAAAAGTACACAAATTGCAAAGTGCAATTTGCGTACCTTTTTCCAATAGATCAGTGTAGTCTAGATGTAGCCTGAGATTGCAGGAGGCAATCTGCTACCAGGAAACTTTTAAGCAGGATGTTTGTATTTTCTTAACTCACAAATGTATGTTTCAAAAAAAAAAATGTATAACATAACTCAAAACTTCATGGATGTTTTCAAAGAACTTGGAGCATTTATTTACAAAGCCAGTGAGGATTCCTCATGGCTGCAAAAATAACATCTCTTTTAGCCATTTTTAACCACTGTCTGTCTCCAAATTGTGGTAGGTGACAAGGAAAGCTAAAGTCAATTTGCAGCTTAGTCAATCTGTTGTTATTTCCTCTAGAAACATAATGAAAGCAGATTGTACTTAATTACAACATAAGCCCTATGTGAACACGAATCCGAAGGGGGTATCAGAAAGCCTGTTCCTATAGTCATAGTAACTGATGAATCTAAGACTGCTGGAGTTGTGCTTCAGCGTAGGATGTGAAGGCTCCCGCTCAGCCCAACCCCCACCTGACCATTGGCCATGGCTCCGGAGGCTCTGTGATGTCAACAAAGGTGCCCAGACCTCGCGGTACAGGGGCCCCTGAGATTTGTAGTTCCCGCATGGAACTTGGATCTGCCTCTGTGGCATATACTGGGTTCAATGTTCAATAAATCCTCCTATTTTATGCTGGCTGGGAGCCTCTGTGGTCTGGAGGACAGGGCTGCACTAATCCTTCTGACGGGCAGCTTTGCAATACACAATGGTAAAGATGGGTCTAAAATGAGCAGCAACGGAGACCAATGCCTACCTGAAGAATTCAAAAGCTTCAGAGGGGTAGCCAAGTTGGTCTGTAACTAGAAAAACAAAAAAACAACAAATAGTCTAGTAGCACCTTAAAGACCAACAAAGCATGTAGATGGTATCATGAGCTTTTGCGGGCACAACCCACTTCTTCAGATGACTGGAGTATTAAAAGTCCAAATCCAAGAATAAATAAGAGAATGGAAAGGAGAAGGAAAAAAAGAAGAAAAACAGTAAATAGATGAGTGGTTCCCAAACTTTTCGGCATCATGCCCCCTTTTTGATTTTTGAGAAACCCTCATGCTCCCTCCCCCACCCTCCCAAAATAACAGCAAAACTTCTTAGGCAAAAAAAAATGACTGGGGCCGAAAAACAGTCATGGCCCCTTTAATTCCCGGGACCAGTGTAAAAAAAGGTGCTGTTACTCCAGGGGAAAAATTGTTGACGGAAAAAAAAAAAAGGTTTCCCTTTTACGAGCAGAACAGTTATTGCCCTTTTAAGAGCAGCCATTTTGATGTTTGCCCAGGACTCTCCATCCTCCTCCCACCCCAGCCAGCCCGAGCTGGACACGCAAGCCAGGAAAAACAGAAAATACCGGACATTTCACATGGTATTTTCTGAATTTTTTTACCAGACGGACTGGGCACTTTCTTCGGAGGGGGGGGGGGAATTGATGAGGGGAGGTGGGGGCTAGGTCACTTGGCTCCCCCCCCCCGGAATTTCTTCACACCCCCCCAGGGCGGGTGCGCTCCCCAGTTTGGGAACCTATTGTTCATTGGGAATAGATTGTCCAGGTAGTTACAAAAGGTGGATGAGAACAATTAGTACCTCCATTGTTTGGTTGGTTGGTTAAGTCATTATTTACGTTCTCTCTTGGAGGAAAAATAACCTGCTAAACTCTGTTTCAGCCTTCAGGTGGTGTATGACACCATTATTCTTTCCAGAGATCTCTCTTTCAGGATATTTTTGTTACTCGACCTGCATTCTTCCCTTTTAGCGACTTCCCTTTGTGCCACACCCTAAGGAACTCCCCTGTCAGTGTGAGGTTTAACCCTTCAAATCTATGAATACATTTATGCCTCCTCTCTCCCCCAAATTAGTTGATTCAACAAAGCCTAGAAGCACCTATTTGACTCATGGACTGAGAGAGAGAGAGAGAGAGAGAGAGAGTGTGTGTGTGTGTGTGTGTGTCCAATTTGTCAATTGCCTTCTGGTACAGTCTGGGCCTCAGACGCAAACTTTGATGGGTTGTTGAACTCCGTCATTTCACTCCCTGCCAGAGTAGGGAACCATATTTTGCCAGGGGCCACTAAGGACATTTTTGAAGTAGACCCGGGCCCCACAGGAAGGGGCAGGACCAGGATACTCCTGGGTTCCCCATCCCCAGACAGTGATTGCTCTGGGGGTGAGGGAGTGCCTTTGCCCCGCCCCACCACATTCTCCCTAAGTGCCCGTGCTCCTGGCAAGGGAGGAGACTTCCTGCACTCCCCTGCCCCTAATAGAGCCTGGGGGCGGGGGAGCACGTGAAGCCTCCTCCGCTCTGCCTCTGCCCTGCGAGCAGTGTGTGGCACTTAAAAGCGCTACGCACTCCTGGCAGGATGAGAGGAGGCTTCACATGCTCCCCCGCCCTCAGGCCCTGATTGGCTTGGAGGTGGGGGAGCAGCATCCACCCCTGGTATAGGTACAGTACAAGCCAGGCTCAAAGTGGGAATCCAGATCTCAACTTCCTCAGTTTTTGAAAGTGTTGGGTGTGATCAATGGGACCAACAGCCACCACAGCCCTCAGGGTAAAGGGAGGGGGGATTTAGCTCCATTCCCTCAGAAGGGGCAGGGCCTCAGGCAGAAGGGGTGGGGGTAGGAGCAGCCAGCCCTCAGCACCTCCCAGACCGTAATACACCTGCCACCCCCAGCCCTCAGAGCCATGTGGAGCGCCTGGCGTGGCACGTGACCTAGAAACAGAAATTCTATTGCTCATCATTGTGAAAATTCCTGCAGAGCAAAAGCCAGGAATATGGGGATATGAGGTATTAGTTGGACTAAAATTTTCAAACTCAGAAGCCTAAAGTTAGGCAACCTAAATCAGTATTTAGGCATCCAAAATTAATGCCTTCGTTTTGGAACACTCACAGCTCCAGTTAAGTTCCTAGGTATGCAATTGACTGAAAAAGATTTGAGGTCCTGGTCATCAATACTTTTTTCTTTGTGACAGTACTTCTTGGTACCTCCAATCAGAGCTTACCTGGAAAGAATGGCACCTCTGCAAAGTTTCAACAGTCGGCTGGTCTGAGTCTTTTTTTTGCTCAACAACTTTTCCCCTGGAGTACTGGCACCTTTTTTTTTTTTTAAAACAAAAAAAGCATTGCTGGTCATGAAGGTTAAACGACTGAACATGAATTTCAAATATAATGCTGTCACATAGGTTGTGCCCACACAGCAGGGCTTAACTCAAAATAAGCTACGCAAAGCTACATCAATTGCATAGCTTATTTTGAAATTTGGAGCATCTACACAGCACTTATTTCAAACTAGCGTACTCTTCCTCTGACTTCCCTTACTCCTTGTACAATGAGGGTTACAGGACTCAGAGTAAGAAGTCCTCCAGCTTGACAGTATTTTGACACTTTCGAAATAACTGCCTGCGATGTAGATGTGGACTAAGTTATTTTGGAATAGCACTAGTTATTTCTAAATAGTGTTGTAGTGTAGACATACCCCAAAAGTGCTAATGAAATCCTGGGATGCACAAATGAGAACCTCAAGTAGGAGTAGAGAGGTAATTTTACCTCTGTATTTGCACTGGTGTGACTACTGCTGAAAAACTGTGTCCAGGTGTGGTGTGTAGAGTTCAAGAAGGCTATTTGATGAATTGGAGAGGATTTAGAGGAGAGTTGTGAGAATGATTTTAAAGGAATAGAAAACTTGTTTTTATAGTCATAGATTCAAAGAGCTCAATCTGTTTAGCTTAATAAAGAGCAGATTAAAGGGTGATTTGATTGTGGTATATAAGCATCAACATGGTAACAAATATTTCAGTCTCTTGAGTGTAAAATGATCCAGTGACTGGAAGGTGACACTAGACAAATTCAGACTGGAAATAAGGTATACGTTTTTAACAGTGAGGGAAATTCACCATTGGAAAAATATACCAAGAGCCGTGGTGGAGTCTTGATCGGTGATGCTTTTTAAATCAATATTGGCTGTTTTCTAGCAGATGTTCTAGCAATTAGTTGCGGACGGGGGCAGAGTATAATGGCCAGTGCTACACAGGAGGCCAGCCTTGGATGAATACAAGTCTCAACAAGCCTTGGAATCTATGAATGAGGTGTCCTTGTTTGAAAAAGCCCCCCTGAATGTATTTCTCATCCTTATCAACATGCTCCACAGCTGTTCCTGGTCATCATGGGTTTATGGCTCTCCTGAATACGATTGCCGTGTCAATAAAGATGACAAGTGTTCGTTCGTACCTCAGTTGCTAAACAACAGTAAAGAAGCCATTTTAGAGAACAGATGTTTTTATACGTTTTGATATGCAATACCTACCTGGCTCCATATTTTTTGTATGTGAATAAAATTTGAGTAAACTTCTTGAGATTTTAAGAAAATGATTAAAATAGATGGAGCTATTTCATGAGTTAGTTTGACCCATTTTGCCTGCTCAGGCCCAGCACAGGCTGAAAATGCACACTGCTGTGGTCCTCCAGCTTACTAGATTAAAGCTAGCTCAACCATGTCTATAGGAGCGGCAGCCACACTCCCTGAATGCAGCATAGACCTTTAATTGTAATAGCAGGTAGAGAGTGCAAGTCTCTGCCCTGAAGAGCTTCCACCCAAAATAGGCAAGCCAGACCAAACAACATAACATATGAGCGGCTGAGGCACAGAGGAAATGTCTACACTGAGATGCAAGCCCAGGGTAGTGGGAGCCTAATCAGCTGACCTGTGTTAGAGAACCCAGAGCATTACTACCTGTACATTTAAAGGTTTCCTAGTTCAGGCTTGAAACTAGGACTCTGGGGCACCTATCATGGTGGACATGGACATGGCAACCTTGGGACATAGGACAGATAAGGGGGGCCCAGAATGTAGGGAGGTTGGGGGGGGGGGGGGGGGCTTCTCCAGTGGCACGGTAGATAAAGTACCTGTCTCCGGAGCCAGAGATGGAAGTCGGGGTGATTTGTGCTCCCACATTATGGCCCAATGGAAGGTGGAGAAGAGCATCTTTGTGAATTTGCTCAGGGGAAGGATGGGGCTAAATGATTTGCAGAGAGTTCAGTGTGCGGAGGGGGTGGGGGCTTGATTGCCATGCAATGTAGGTGCAAATGACCATGCCAGCTTATGGAATGGCAGGGCTGGGGGGAGATGATTCACAGTATGGATTCATATGAGGAAGCCAGTGAAATGTATATTGCTGTACTGCCCTGAACCACGGAATAGTGTTTGTTACTAATTCCTAATTGCTCCTGAGCATGTGTTTTAGCTTTGTTAGTTCAGATTATGATTGTATGATGAGATTCAGTGATAGCAATACACTTTCTTGATGACTTGAAAGGCAATATTTATAAATGTATTTTAAAAGGGTAATATTCACCCATTGCTACCACACACAAACTGCAGCTACAAAAGGAACAGCTCTAGAAACAAAAAAAAAAAAACAACAGAAAAAGAAAAATTCCAACGTGACCGAACTCCCCTACCTCTACATGCCCTCAAACACCCTCTCCCACTCCTCTTTTCCTTTCCTCATTTTCTGGGCAGGTGGCACAGGGAAAGAAGGGTGGAGGTATCCACAGTTAAGGAGGTCAAGATGGAGGGCTACATGGGCTTTAATTTCCCTGCTCAGATGCTCAGGCAGCCAGATTGCACAGGTTACCCAGATATGGAGTTTTCCAAGCTGTTTCTGGGTTGAGGACACATCACAGAGGAATCCTGCCGCGGTGAGGGAAAAGCAGCAAGAGCTGATAATCTTACCGTCACAATTGATATCAGCTACTCAAACAATCATAGAATCATAGGACAGTAGACCTGGAAGGGCCCTTGGGAGGTCATTGAGTCCAGTCCCCTGCCCTCACGGCAGGACCAAGCACCATCTAGACCAGGGGTGGCCAACCTGCAGTTTGCAAGCCACATGTGGCACTTCAAAGGAAAAATTGCACCTCCCACACCCATGGCTTGGCTCCCGCACCCACGGCTGTTCTGTGTTCCCTTGCTCTGACCTTTTTTTCTTGCCTGGTCAGGGTGCTGCTTGTGGCAGTGAGATCTGATGGTGCGGCCGACAGAAGCCTGCTTGGGCCACATGTGGCTCTTAAAGGGGTAGTGGGTTTTTTTGTTGTTGTTTCTGCTCAACAACTTCTTTCCCTTGGCTTTTTGCACAGTATCCACCACTATTTTGGCTCTTTGTCTGTAACGGGTTGGCCACCACTGGTCTAGACCATTCCTGATAGATGTCTGTCTATGCTCTCTGCTGAGCTCTGGTCTCCCTTAGCCACTGTTCCTGTTCCAGGAACTGAGTAGTAAATGTCTTCTCCTGGGTTGAAGCCCACTCCTTAAGCTCCTTGCTGAGCCTAGAGCTTTCCTCCTGCCTCTTGGCATGCCTTCTCTCTGGTCTTAAGCCCTTCTCTTTCTGGTATTGGACCAACTTGATGGCCCTCTCAAGACTTTCTACTAGCAGTTCATCACAGAAATGCTTCCTCCTGGAACAGACCATGACAGTACATTGGGCCAGATTTGTGCTGCACTAGGGGCAAGCTGTGGAGCTATAGCAGTCAGCAGAGGTCGAGGGGCCTGCAATAGGAGACGACACAGATGGTGATTGTCGCAAATAGCTCTATGGAGGACCACAGAATCCATCTTTCTGTCATTTCAAGGAATTAAAATGTGATATTTCAACATGGAGCTGCAATGTACGGTGAAGGGATGTTTCAGTTCGCAGAATCCCCCTGGACACAGCCTGGCTAATTGCAATTAAAGTAGCGCAGAGACAAGGGTACATTTTTTAAAAATCGAAGCTGTTTTTGGTTTACAAAAATTTCAGAATTACTTGGGCTGGGCGTGGGGTGAGGTGAGGTGGGGTGATGTAGTGGCTTTGATACAAACTTGAACTGACATGGACTAGTTTTTCAAAAGGCTTGCATTTTCCCACAGCTACACGCAGCGTTCGCTGTTTCCAGATGGCTGTGTTGATCATTGAGTGATTACCGAGCCAGATACATAAAGTCATGGCGATGTAATGTCTACAGGAATGGCCATAACAAAAATCTGTGCCTTTCTGGTAAATGTAGTCCCCTTACTAAAGGTGCCTCTGCTTATTTTCTGGGAAGACCCTGTGTGCTGCAATCTAGCCTCACAGACTACAAGTCCCACGAGCCCTTGGGAAAAACAGGAAGGAAGTGACTCTTGTGTGGGAGATCGGGGTCTCTCCATGTGTATGAGAAGAGAGGCCGAGCACTCTGGGGCTCTGCCCTTGGATTTTGGAACAGAAAGGGAGCCAGGCTGCTGTGGAGGAGTTTGATCCAGTCCAGGGGCTGTTGGACTGCAGCTACAGACTGGGACAAGATGCCTTTGGAACTGGGATCTAGCAGGCTGCTTCTGATAGGCACAGCATGAGATTGTAAGTAATTGGGCATTTTTGGAAAAGTGCTGCCTGGGATAGAGCTGTTGCCTAGCTTGGACCCACATACATACTGCCTACAGAGAATCTCCATTACAGTTGCAGTTCTTCAAGCGCACCCACGCAAGCAAGAGTCTGGGACTCTGAGTTCAGGGGTGTGCCCACTCTGAGATGGGATCAGTATTGGGAGTAAGGGCGTGCAAATCTAGATATGTTATTGTTGTGCACTTTGTTAATGTTATTCATTGTTAATCTGTTAAACCCTGTTTATTTGTGTTAAGTAAAGATTGTTTATTTTAATGTAATCTATTAGATGTATATGATTTGTAGTTGTTGTTCTGGAATTAGATCCAGATTATTGCTGGAATGAGTTTATTCTTGGAGGCTCTCAAGGCACACCAGTAAGTGTGTACAAGGCCAGCCAGGTGGAGGCACCGCCATTGTGCATTCTTTATGAGCAAGGGACTACAGCAAGGGCGTGGATAGGATTTTCCCCAACCAAACAACATCACCATTGGGGTACTCAGGATCTCCTTTTATGTCAAGACCATCAGGCGCCCTGGCACAGATGTGAGTGTGACCTGCTCCCGAGTAATCCGGGGAGGAAAAAGGAGATTACATAAAGAAACTTGGACCATGAATTGTGAACTAGTTTTAGCAGATTCCCATGACAAGTCAAAGAAATAGGGTGTGAACTCTGAGCCATATCATGACATGGGCTCAGACCCTTTTCCTCTGCAGCTTCCTAGGATTCGAAGTCTGTGTCTGAGAGATTTGTGCGTACCTGGAAGGACTATTTGGACTCAAGCTTGAGTCTGAGTTTACACTGCTGCAAAGACATAGCCAGAGTTACTCAAGGGCCACACAGGAAGTCTATGGCATAGATGGGAATTTGAAACTAGATTTCCCAATGCCCAACCAAGGATGATCCCATCCTTCCTCCCCAAATCAAACTTCCTCCTTTTACACAAGATACGGACTGTCAAATATCCTTTTTCTTCCTAAGGAAATTGGAATCTCTTTCCTAATGAGCTCCCCCTATGAGAAAAAGCCCTCCTTGTCACATAATCCTCTCCCTTGGCTATTACTTGACATGACTGGTTGGATTACAATCAGCCTTCTTCCTGCCTCTTGCTGGTAGCCCCAGCCCAGGAGAGACAACAGCTTGAGAAAGAAGAAATTGAAAACTACTATTATGTTGAAAAAAATATGATCAAGTCATTTCTCTAACCTCTTTACAAATAAAATTTAAAAAACTCAACAAGCTCTCAATTTTAGAACCATTTTAAATTGGTTAATGGCAGCTGACCAATAACTGTATTGCTGGATAATTTGCCTTTCTGTTTTGCAGTTGCTTTAAGATCTTCTGGGAGTTACATGATCGATTTTTTCAAAACACTTATTTTGTCAGCAGTTTTAAGAAACAATATATACAGTGTGGTATTCAGTGATCTAAGAGGGTTTAGCTGGATAGGTCACTATATCACCGGTCATGACAGACACATTCCATTCCTGCCTCAGGTTTTACATGTTTAATGCATGAGTAGAGTACAGATCTTTTTTATATACTGGCTACTCCAAGGCACTGCTATATAGATTTATTCATATATTTTCTTGTGCCTCTACAAATTGCTTTGTGTGGATTGCAGGCAGAAATCATTCCACTGGTCTCTTGCACTGCTCGCTTCATCTCATTTTACACACACAGCAAAATTGGCTTTCGATTCCATCAGTATTAAGGCATAAACAGACTCCCAACTATTTTGATAATTGAATAGGTGCTATAGTAAAAGCTCTGTTATCTGGCATATTGACAGAATGCAGGGGGCTAGTTAATCGAATATTCTGGTTAACTGTGTGTCATACCTTACTGATGCAAGATCAATTTTCAAAGAATTAGAATACAACATAATAAAGTATAAAATAGGGTAGATGTACTCACCAATCCCATTGCAGTTTGTGTCTTGAAGCACTGAGGTGTATCCAGTTAAGTTTTGTATGCTCTAGGTTATATTAGGATGTTACAGATCACTGTGGACACTTCACGGACACTACACTCAGGTCACTAAAAATATATTTGCCACTAAAACTATGCTGGACATAATTGAAACTTTCTTTGATTCAGAAGGCACTTCAGGATCTTGCAGTGCCTCGGGGTCATCATTATTAACATCACGTATCCTTGTGGAGATAGAAGGTATAAGTATGGGTGGTGGGTGAACCTCGGGCTGCAGGAGGTAAGGCCCCAGTCCTGTCCCTGGGACCACAGAGGGTAGTGTATGGCCCCAGCCTTTGCTGGCCCTGGCATCTTCCCTGGAGAGCTCCAGTTTAGATGGGGCTGAAGCCAAGACAGAGCCAGGAGACTGGAGGAGACAGGCTAATGGGCAGGGTCAGATTATCCATTAGGCACAGAGGCACAGTGCCTAGGGCCAACAAACAAGTTAAGGACCTACAAAAAGTTTAGGGGCCTACCAAGAATTCATAATGGACTTGAAAGTAAGAAAAGAAAACTGCTGAATCAAATTATACAGTCGTCGCAACAACATCCCCTTATTTTTCTTTATCAGCAGAGTAGCTATCAGCTACATCAGCGTTTCCCAAACTATGGGTCATGGCCTGCTACCGAGCCACGGGAAAAAAATACTGGGCCTCAACGTGGCTGCCGGGAGGGCTGGGAGGAGGTGTGTTTGGGGGTGGAACTGGCCGCCAGGAAGCAGGGTTGGGGGCAGCCAGGCTGCCCAGCAGAGATCGGGGAGGGGACAGCAGCTGGAAGCAGGGTTGGGGGTAGCGGGGCTGTCCGGCGGAGATTGGGGCAGGTGGGCGGTGGAAGCAGGGCTGGATGGGGGGTGGGGGAACTGGACAGGGGAGATCGGGAGGAGAAAGACTGGAGAACCACCCTCCGGAAGCAGGGCTGGACGGGAGCAGCAGAGCTGGCCAGGGGAGTCATCTGGGGGAGCAGGACTGACAGGGGGAGATCAGTGGGGGGAGGGAGGGAACACAACGTGAGCACATCTACTAGCCAGGCAGTTCGCGGCTACGGACTGATACACCTAATAATAATAAAACTTACCTAATTAGAAAATACCGGACATTTTATATATCCAGTATTTTCTCAATTTGTTTCCCGGACAAAATCCTCAAATACTGGACTGTCCGGTACAAAACTGGACCCCTTGCAACTCTACCCCTCCTTGCACCCTCTGTCCTAACCAGATACCCTACCTTCAAACTGCTCCTGCTCCTGCCTCCTGGAGTGCCTATGCGGTGCTGGGTCCCCCAAGCCCTGGCCCAGGGTGGGCAGAGGATGCAGCCGGGTGAAACACTGAAAATTTATTCATTTTTAATTCGTTTTTTATATTCATTTATATTTTTGGGCTGCAAAAAACAGTACTGAAAAAAACCGGGTTCCAACTAAAGTATAAATTTTGGGAAACCCTGATCTAGCCAGCTTTCTAGCCATCTTACAGTCCATTTATCCAATCCATATTCTCTTAACTTGCTGGCAAGAATATTGTGGGTGACCGTATCAAAAGCTTTGCTAACGCTGGTACTGGGGACTTTGGGAGGACCAGAAACAACTTATTTGAATATTCATCATTTGCTTAATGAATATGCAAATATACAAATGATTTTTACCTGTGCTCCAAAAGCTCATGAATGGATTTACTAGTTCCCCGTGTCAAAAAGTTTGGGAACGTCTGAGCTACATCCTAAGTATAATTGTAGTACACATAAAAATGGCTGTTATTTTAGAATGAAGTACCATGAATTGCTCACAGAGCGCATCACTTTCAAGAGTGAAAATTAGTGGGCGATAGTAGGCATATAGGCAAGAGGGCATTTCTCCTTTATATATTTGTATATAATCTGATTAAAAGGCCTATGATTAGGAGAGTGCGTAGGCCCTATGAAGACCTCAATCCAGCCCTGCTGAAGGGGAGATGAACACGGGGGGAGAGTGTGGGAGGAGCCAGGCTGACTGTTTGGGAAGGCAGTTCCTTCCCCTGTCTTTTATACCCACTGTCCATGGAGGTAGAAGACTGGGGTAGAATCTGTCGTGACCCTAATACCCACCTTGGAAGCTGCTTTTTAAATAAATCCCTGGTTTTAGATTGCTAACTAGTCTTCTGCCTTTTTTCCACGTAAGTAGAGAGCAGAACATGCAATTGAAAAATGTGCTGAGCAGTATATTAGTTGCCATTACTAGATTGAAGATTTGTGCTGGGAGATATCAGAGAAGCCCGTTAATTGAGATTTCTGGTTGAGTGCCCGATAACAGAGCTTTGACTGTATTTATACTTTCCCTTTGTTTGCTGCAGCAGACCAATGGTAGCTAAATCTGAATTGCTGTGTTTAACCTTCTGTAATCTCCACCCACAGCCCCAGTCTGGCACTCAAATGTTTCCTTTTAAATAAAGGGTAAATCAAACACATGTCAATGCTCCCAGTGCATCTTCCTTAGTAAAACAGAACACAGAGGGCAGGTTTGGAGAAAGATGAGGGACTGGTGAGAAAACCGGGTGGCACTTAGACTGGGTGGTCTAAACTTCGGCTGGACCTGACTGACGAACTCATTGCTAACAAACCTTGTTCTGATACCAGCCCTTCGTTTTCTTTGTGTGTTTGCAAGCCAGTCCTGATTTCTGGGCATGCATTTGTTATTCATACATGTTCACCGCTTAATTTCTGTGAACAAAATTCAGTCTAAGGCAGGGTGGGAAACCTCATGCCTGGAGGCTGGATGTGACCCCCAACTTGCCTGGATCTGGCCCTCGAAGCTCAGCATTGGGGAGCCCATGCTGGTGCTCTAGCCCCCCAGCCCCCTACCTGCAGGGCTGGTGCACACAGAATCTATTAGCCTGGGCCCCCCTAGACTCTGGTGTGTGAGGGGAATGTGGGGAGTGTCTTTCTCCTTCTCAGTCAGGAGCTTCTCACTTTACTTCTTACTTGTGTGTGGCCCCTGGCTGATTTTTCAGTGGGTCAGTGGCCCCCCCAAAAAGGTTCCCCACCCCTGGGCTAAGGGCTCCATGTGGACTGTTCACTTTGCTTGTCCCCAGTTGATTATTTGCAGGGTATGAGTGGTGAAAAGTCACCGGCTACTGTTTCCATTTCCTGACTTTCTCACACCCACTGTGTTGGAAGGTGTAGTTTGCTGGTGGCATCACTCAATGATCAGGCAGTTGGCTTCTGTTCCCTATGCCTCTACTTTTTCTCTGGGGCCACCTTAACATCTGTGGCAGTCTGTCTTTTATTAGGGGTCAGATTATCCCTCTGTCTTAGCAATTCCTGAGGTGATAGGGACAGTAGGAAGATATACAGTTTGACTATTGACCCCCCCCCCATGAGTATCCAGTCCCTGTGGTGGTTCCAAAGGATATTTATCCTTTCCTGCCTTCCCCTGCAAGGTCAGGGGGAGAGACTAGAAGGTGAGGGGTTTGGTGCCTTTCTTAATGAGTGCAGGTGGGTTGTTTGAGGAGCTTGGGCGCGGGCCCAGGGCCCTGTAAGGGTTATCAAATGTTCAGCCCCTTAAGGCTGCCACCCTGGGCCACTTCCTGCCACTCACTCTCTTGTCAACATCTTACAGTCTGCCTCAAAGGAGTAAGGCAGGTTCTTTCTCACCAGGAGGTCTCCGCAATGTCTTTCCTCAGGAACCTTCAGAATCGTTCCTTCTCCCTGCCTTGTCAGGCCCCTTCTGAGCTGTCTCGCTCCCTTTGAAAGTCCTCCTCGCGCTGGAACAAGTGCTAAAAGCATGGGTGGGCAGGATGGTGTGAGCCTGGTGTTGAACCTTCACCCCTTCAGTTCTAGTGTGGGGCTTATACGCTGGTCACACTCTCCATTAAGAAGCTCACTTAAGAACTTCCCCCATTTTTTCTGTAGCATTCTTAGAGACTATTTTCGTTCTTTATCAGACTCACTTTGAGGTGGAGATCCCTCCCTCTAGGCACTGGTACCCGCATGGAATGCTCTCACATTACTAGTGCTTCTCTCCTGCTCCATCTTCGGCCATGGGGCATCTCTTTTGGCTTTTTCATAGGCCTCCCAATTAGATCAGTTTTGAAGACAAGTGATCTTTGCGCCCCATTGACCTTGGGTTGATTTCGTACAGTCTTCATCAGCTCATCCCTTGTTCTCCATTCTTGGAGTTATGCCATAGTCAGTTCTGTGGTTCTCTGTATGGTGTCTCTGATTATCTCCCATTCAAACTACTCACCCATCGTAGTCTTCTTATGCAGTGGACAAACCCCAAACCTGCTACCTGATACTCCTGTCTGTTTTGTATTCCCCACAGATTCCGTGCTTGTAGTGAGTCTGTCTCCGCAGCAATGCACATCACAAACAGCTCCCTTAGACGTCTGATACCCTGAATTATATTCTTGTGTCTTGAATGAATAAGTATGTTGTCGGGCTTGTAGATAGCATCCCTATCTCGGGGTACCTTTGTATGCTAGGAATGTTCTTATGAAGGAACAAGGTATTTTTCTCAATCAGATCTTCAGGTGCAAGAAAACTGATTACTCTCATCTCATTATCATTAATTATTATGTCATGAAGACTCTAGTTGGTGTCCATGCATCCTCCTTTAACGTTTCACTCACTCATACACAACGTGTTTACCTGAACAAATCAAAACCTATACATTTTGGAACAAAATTAAATCTATAGGGGCAGGCAGACCTGCTGCTTATGAGATGAGGAGTCTAAATATACTTGTAAAAAAACCCTGATTTTATGTTGTTGGTGTACCTTTAAACATACTCCATATGGTGACCTCAACTTCTGCCCACACAGATTCCATGGCTGTATGGGACTAAAGGTATGAATTATGTGAGCACTAATGATAGCTTTCTTCTAGGTATATTTTAAGCCCTAAAATAAATCAAAGTGCATTTTATATCAGAGTAATTTTCTTATGTAATATTTATTTTAAGGTAGAATTTTAATCTGAGCAATTGTGGAAAGTTTCTGCTTTTTTTGGAAGACTACTGCTTTAAGCAGATTTTTAAAATTAATTATTTATGTATTTATTTTCCTTCTAGTGAAGTTATCCCAAAATGATCTGACTGTGCATGGCTGGACAGGCTACAATTTCTACAGGTCTTTCTGAGAGAGGCAGATTGATTTCTAAAACTGAATCTTAAGAGATTGGGTAAAAATTACTGGCATCAAACACTATTAAGAGAAGCAGTTCTTTGAAGATTTTTTTTCAATGCAACATGACCAGTTGGTTCCCAATGAAACATAGCTAAATTAAACCATGTATTCCATAAAGAGCTCAATATGCTGTAACTGTTTTTATTAGACACACCCAGAAGAAACCACATGAATGTGCAATACTTGGCTGTCTGCCAAAACAGTGGTAGGGTTACTAGTAGTTTAGGAGAAAATATGCCATTGTAATGTTTGGAATTCATGTTAGACAGTTTAAGACGTTCTGAGTGATGCATTTTAAAACACTTAATGATGCAACTAAGTGCCACATGCATCTCCCAACATACAGCTGCTGGTGGTGAAAATGTGCACATTTTTCTGGAGGCACATTAAGACTCTGCAGATCAAAGTCTGTGCTGCCTTTACATGCTGAAGTACATGGAATTGCAGAGGATAAAAATCAGTGCTGCAGACTTTGGCCCTCTGTGTTTTCCTGCTGAAGGGAAAAAATGGGTGGTATCTGTAATGGTGATCATCTCTGTAGAATTACAGAAATGTCAAGCTTTGTCCTCCAGAGACACGCACTTTTCATTGGTTTCATTCTCCATTGTATAAAATGTTACAATTATCTGAGGGTGCAACTTTGCACCATCTGCAATAATTGTACAGCACCTGGATGAGTGGGAGCCTGATACAAATAATGTAATGCCTAGGATGTGTCTTCATTGCACAAATCAACTCAGGCTCTTTCCTGGATGTTTCCCCTAAACCCATGTCTGTGAGTATGTGCACACACACACACTCACTTTTCACCCTTGTATGGTGGTGCTTTATGTCCAGGCTATTTGGTCTGGTTGGACTGTAGGCTAATGCCCAGGACAAAGGACCATGGCCTACGTCCTCAGAAGTCTTAGCAACACACTCAGGTCAGTGTGATATCAGTGGGGACACAGTAACTAAAGTGTGTGGCTTTTCACACTTAGCACGGCGGCACCCCCATCTCATTTGGGGGCGGTAACCCTTACTTGATTACAAATAATAATTTGTAAATAATATGACCCCACCAAAACAGCTCCTGAGGTTGCAGATGGAACTTGTCCCTTGCATACACAGTTAACCAGTGACATCCCTAGTGTGTGTGTGTGTGTGTGAGAGAGAGAGAAATAAGATATGTGTGACCATGAGTCAGTTTCATATGAAGAGAAGAGCAACTAAACACCAATAAAAGCACAGGTAAAAAGGGTGGCCTTGGTCTGGCACCGAAACAGTTTCAACGTTGGTGCCAGGGAAAGTCCCGGGGGAAAGCAGCCCAGGGGAAATGGCTGAAAAGGCTCTGCTCCATGTAGATGTCAACTGTTCCTCCATAAGTGGAAGAACACGGAGCAAAGCCTCCCCAGCCGACCTCAATCCCCAACCCATTCAGGGATTTATAGGTCATAACCAAGACCTTGAATTGTGCCCAGAAACGTACCAGACACCAGTACGCTGCCAGAGCATCCGCATAATGTTAATCTGCTTCCTCCGCTAGTTCTAACCTTTCAATCTATTTATTTAATTTATTTCATTTTTGGCTCTGAACTGCGAATTTCAAAACTTCCCATGGAGCAAAAATTCAGAAAAATGTTCATTGGGGACTATTGAAAAATTGGTTTAAATAATGTCAAACTTCATAATATAAAATATCTATATATTATTACATATAATAATACTTTATAAAATCTAAATGGCATAAAATCATTTCATTTTGACTGTTGTTTTAAACCTATTGAAATAAACATTTTTACATTGAAATGAATCAATATCACTCATTTTGACTTTTGTCCATTTGCATTGTCTGATGGAAAGCCATTTCAATCAGCTCTAACAAAAAGACAAAAGACTGCCTGTAATGGGGTTAGGCCCTAAGGCTAAGAGGACCATAAAGAAGTCCTCCCAAAGGCTAGAGTGGCTGTGGGGAATCCAGCCAATCAGGAGCCAGGGAGGAACTACAAAAGGAGCAGCAGAACTTAAGGCAGCCTAGTTGAGGCCCAGACCTGGAAAGGAGAAGGTCAGAGGTGGCTGGCTGGCTGGCTGGCTGGCTGACCTAGGGATAGCTCCCAGTAGAGAGCTGTGGAGATACTGATGGACTTGAAGGTAAGGGTAAAAAAATTGCCTCCCGGAGGGGAAGTCCTGCAGGCATTGCTCTCATTCAGAGCAAGATAACAAACGGAGGGAATGGCATTGATCTGAGAAACACTCTATGGAGCACTCCGGGAGGGGCCTCTGTTAGAGGTGTACCCCAGAAGGGGTTTGTGATCGCACAAAGCGTGTGACTGCGCTTGAGGGCTGAGTAGCCGCAAGGCTTTTGAGATGGGCAGTTCACAAGAACTTGCACTTGGCCAAATGGGCATGAGGTAAGTGCCACCTCCACCCTTTCACTGTCCCAAAGAGCTTTCAATCTAAGTGTATCATAGGAGGATGCAATAGCCAGACTTCTGGGAATCCATGGTGGCAGGGAAACAGTTATCATCAGCTTCAGGAACTGTGGTCATAGCTCATAAGCCACATAGTCATTATCAAGAGTTATTGGCCATCACAGCAGGGATCAGTCTTAAGGCAATATTTGAAAGACGCTAAGGTAGTGCTCTGCCACTTTTTATAGCGGGTCCTTTCAGACAAAATGGGCATCACGGGAGGCAGTCTGGAAGGTGCTTGTCTGGAACTGTCCCTAATGGAACAATAAATGTGAGCATTGGTGGTAGTTCAGCAGCTTACTCATGTCTAGGAACTAATACAGTGTGGAACTAAGCCAGGAAGGGTCTTAGAGTGAGGATCAGTTGTTCAAGCAAGAGGTTCTTGAAAATGGGAGCCCGTCCTGGGGTACATGGATGGGGTGATGAAGTTGAAGCTCTGACTCTGTGACCTGTTCAGCACTGCTGGCTTTCTATGTGCCCTGGGAGCCGAGGGCAAGCACCCCATGTGGCTTTAGGGCAGCAGCAAAGCAATAGGTGACTTTGTGAAATCACAAAGCATTTCCCACATCGAATGTGCATGTGGCTGTGTCATGCTGTAGCATACTTGCCACCTGAGCTCTGGAAACTGCATGAGTGAAATCCTGCCCTGCGCCTTGAGCCAGATGCCATGTGCTGACAGCAAGGCAGACTCCCTACTGCATTAGCCTCAAAGGGAGCCAGATAGTCTCCCACATGGGAAGTGTGTTCGTCTCCCACTTAGCTAGCTCAAGTCTTGGAGAGGTGGCCATGTTAATCTGCACCTGCAAAAATAACAAGGAGTCCTGTGGCACCAAAGGCTGTGTCCAGACTCCATGCCTCCGTCGACGGAGGCATGTAGATTAGCCAGATCGGAAGAGGGAAATGAAGCCGCGATTAAAATAATCGCGGCTTCATTTAAATTTAAATGGCTGCCCCGATCTGCCGATCAGCTGTTTGTCGGCAGATCGGGAGAGTCTGGACGCGATGCCCCGACAAAGAAGCCTTTCTTCATCGACACAGGTAAGCCTGGTTTCACGAGGCTTACCTGTGTCGATGAAGAAAGGCTTCTTTGTCGGGGCATCGCGTCCAGACTCTCCCGATCTGCCGACAAACAGCTGATCGGCAGATCGGGGCAGCCATTTAAATTTAAATGAAGCCGCGATTATTTTAATCGCGGCTTCATTTCCCTCTTCCGATCTGGCTAATCTACATGCCTCCGTTGACGGAGGCATGGAGTCTGGACACAGCCTTAGAGAGTAACAGGAAATCCAGTGCCATAGGACTCCTCTGGTTTAGCTAGCAACAACAGCATGCATTCGCTAGAGCAGCAGTTACCAACTGCTGGTCCATGGACTGATGGTAGGCCATGAACCTCTGCCTGAAGGGTTGTGGCAAACTGCCAGACCATGCCCCCACCTGCTAATGAGTCCCGCCCACTGTGGTTCCCCATTCAGCAGCAGAATGAGTGGTGCGGAGGGCAACTGGGTGTGCTATAGCTGGAGCCAGGGCCATGGTGAGACTGTCCCTATGGGGCAGCCTCACCGTGGCCCCAGTTCCAGCTCTAGTGGCCCCTACACTCTCTTCCCAGCTTTCTTCCTTTGTTTCAGAGGGTTGCTGCCAGGCGCTGTTTCGTTCAGCCTGTGATCTGTTTTTCCTCAAGTGTCCCTGGTTGGTTGGGAAGTGCTGCAGCTTTGTCTGCCCAAAAGGCATGTCGGCCAACTGTCCCCACCTGGAGCAGCAAAGATCTCTGCCTCCCCCTGGGCTGCATCTGGCTGCTAGCAACTTGCCTCTTGTCCTCTAGTGAAAGTTACCGGAGTCTTATGGAAGGCGTCTGCATCAGCAGCCGGTCCAGCCTTCTGCACTGTGGCATGGGGGTGCTGGGCAAAGTAAGAGCCATGGGCTGGCCAGTATTGGCAATACACCACTCCATTTCCCTAGGGATCATTCTAGGCGTGTCTGCAAATTCCCAGCTGGAAGCGGGGCTGAATACTGAGAAGGGCCCCTGGGTTTCAATGGGGAATCACTACTGTAAGTACTACAGTTCCTGGGGTTTGCTGCTGGATGAAGCCCTAAATCAGTCTTAGCTCTTCTCCTCTATCTGCTGGTTCAGAAGCCACCTGCCTGCTGCTTGGGTCCAGTGGCTAGGCAGGATTTCTGTAGCCTAAATTCCACCTCCCAAATACTTCTAGGTAGAAAGAAATACTTGCAATGTTAAAGTTAATAAATCGCCTTACAAATAGCTGGCTACAGTCAGTGCTGTATTAACCCATTGTCCTACATCCCTTCAACTGCTCTGGCCCAAGGAACAGCTGGGAAGAGGCAAGAAATTTGAAGTTTATATGTGTGATGGGTGGTTTATGGCAGGGGCTTGAGTGCTCAGACTTTGAGTGCCCCCAAAAGCTGTGGGTAGAAATACCCAGTCGTTGGCTCAGGGTAAGGAATGCACATTTCCACATGAGTAAATGGGAGTCTGATAAGCCAGAAAATAAAAGCTGCAGGGGTGGGAGTCAAAGGGTGTTAGGCACTGGGGAACAAGGGGTTGGTTCAGGGCTAGGAAGACAGGTAACATTTTATTGGCATAATGAATATGCAAATAAAATGTTACTGGTCTGCCAAAAGTTTGTGAATGGGTTTGCTGGTCTGTGGTATAAAAAAAAGTTGGGAATCACTGATCTAGACCATCTCTGTCTATCCAACCTGCTCTTAAATATCTCCAGTGATGGAGATTCCACAACCTCCCTAGACAATTTATTCCAGTGTTTAACCACCCTGACCGTTAGGAAGCTTTTCCTAATGTCCAACCTAAACCTCCCTTGCTGCTGTTTAAGCCCCTTACTTCTTGTCCTAGCCTCAGAGGCCAAGGGGAACAATTTTCCCCCTCCTCTTTGTAACACCCTTAAACTATCATGTTCCCCCCCCCCCCCAGTCTTCTCTTTTCTAAACTAAACAAGCCCAATTCTTTTGGTCTTTCCTTATAGCTCATGCTTTCTATACCTTTAATCATTTTTATTGCTCTTCTCTGGACCTTCTCCAAATATTTCCTGAAATGTAGTGCCCAGAACTGGACACAATACTCCTGCTGAGGCTTAATCACTGCAGAATAGAGCAGAAGAATGACTTCTCATGTCTTGCTCACAACACTCCTGTTAATGCATCCCAGAATCATGTTTGTTTGTTTTTGCCATAGTGTCATACTGCTGACTCATACTTATCTTGTGGTCCACTATGATCTCTAGATCCCTTTCTTCAGCATTCCTTCCTAGACAATCACTTCCCATTCTGTATGTGTGAGCTGACTGTTCCTTCCTAAGTGGAGTACTTTGCATTTGTCCTTATTAAACTTCATCCTGTTTACCTCAGACCTTTTCTCCAGTTGACTGAGAGCCATGCGCTCCCTCTGCATCCAATCAAAGTGCAGTTCAATCAGCACACCCCACAAATTCTAGGTACACAAATAAGGGAGAGAAAAAATTTTAAACACAGGAAGTCACAATTGAAAGACATAGACATTGGAAGTAGATATTGATAATCTGTGGTACTACATTGGGGCAAATGTAGTACCACAGACTATTATCAACTCATCTGTGGAAACGTGCTATATTTCAAGCTGATCCGACACTCACTTGCATAGAGTCATAGGGGCTAATGGCTGGGTTTTCAGTTTCCTTGATGAAAAGACAAGAACTTCTAATATAACAAAGTGAATTTTTCCTGATTATAGGAGCATCTACCTGATCATAGGAGCATGTACTATGATTGAATAGTCTGTCCTATTCTCTGTCAAGAGTGAATTGCATTGTCTTGATGGAAAGTGCAGTTGACTTGGGGTAAAGGTAATTTAATTATTAGTGACAACCCTGACAAAAGCCCTTTGTCACAGATCCAGGATGGGTAAGTATTAGTAGGAGCAGGAGGGACTGATTCATTTGTTCATTCAGTAACCTAGTCAAAGATGATCCTGAAACACAACCAAAAGGCCAGAGAAATGAAAGACTGATAGCAGTCTGAAGTGAGCATAGGCAGACTAGAGAGGCTCATTAATTCTCTATAAATGAGTCTCCCTGTGGTGAGAAGCCAGAGTAAAACAAGTCTTTTGAAACTGTCGTATCTTGTTCCAGCTCTTCCTATGCGAAAACAATCCAAGGGCCTGATCCAAAGCAAACTTAAGTCAATAAGAGGCCTTTTTAAATATACGTCACTGGATTTGGATTCGGCCCTAAATTATGTATGCAAGTATGTTAATTTAGGCTTGGGAATGTACATATTCCATGAGGGGCTATCAATAGTTTAGCAACAGAGGCAGGGTCTCCTCACTATAAAGCCAGCAGTTTGGAAAACTTGAGAGTTGGGTGCAGGCTGAAACTCCCCTCCATATTTAGAACAAAGAGTTAGACCAGTGGTGGGTAACTTGTGGGCCACATGCAGCCCATCACAGTTTGTGTGGCCCACAAGACATTTGGTTTTCCTATCGGTATCACTAAAGTGATATGCATGTGAACTGAGGGGTGAACTGAATGCATGCAACGTTGACTGTGCCATGAACTCCCTTTGCATCGAATCAAAGTGTGGCTCAACCAGCACACCCTGCAGGTTCTAGGTACACAAGCACAGTTAGAACAAGTGCACTTATCCCTGAAAACCATCTTAGTTAGGACAATCTTGCAGCCCAGTGAGATGGAGGATGGCTACTTATGCAGCCCACTCACTAGCCTAGGTTGCCCAACATAGAGCTACACAGTCTCATTACTCTGGGAGCTGGGGTACAAGAACCAGTTTAGTGATGGAATAAAATGTGCAGGCTCAATAAGAGCCATGTTGTTCTGTTCCCTTCCTTGATGGCTGGCCAGTGCACCAACTGTTGACACGTCCATTTTCAGGAGCATAAGAGAAGGCTCTGCTCATGACTGAACACTCACAAAGATACTCATGAAGGCCTAGCAGGCCAAAGTGACAGTTGACTCTGTTTGGAGTCCAATCAGTTTCCTGTGAGGTCTGACTACACAGCAGAGGGGAAGGTAGAGAGGAGAATGAGGTGAAGATGAGCCAGAATACTTTTACATGGTGCCTTTTATGTAGCCTATTCTAAACTGTTCTCTTAAAAAAAAATTAAAAAAACCTCTAGTGATCAGAATACACTTGGATGTAGCTATACTATCTGAAAACTCCATTTTATTTTGTGAAATAAGTGTCCCTTCACCTGGGTTCTGTAACCTTCATCATGAGCTACCCTGCCTAGAAGATGCCAGGAGAAATTCAAACACCTGCCAAAGAGCTAACAATGGAGGCTTGTTTAACTTTAGTGACCTTCCCCTTTAATGGCTGTTCTTTTGGACAAAGAGCTGGCTACTATCCAGGGAAAACCACTCTCCTGCAAACAATGGGTCACCTGATAGCAGACTCTGATTAGTTGATGGGGGTTTGAGACTAGGGAGGTCACCTGACAGAGGGGACTGAAAACTATGAAAGGACAAGGTCTGCTCTACGTTTTCTCTCACAGACCGTAACCAGAATGTAATTAGGGAAGGGACTAGGAGGTTACTGACCTTCCTGAACAGACACTGACATCCAATAAGTGTCTTGGAGTGATGAGGAAGCTGAGGCAGGGATTTGATTTGTGTTTTGTTGTTGTTCCATAGAGCTGCATATCTTGTGTGCTATGTGGGAGTAAAATGTGATTGGTTTAGACTTCCTTTTACAAAGTCTGTGTGTTCTTTGCTTCAACTACTATGGGCCCACTATTCCATGTCCCTGCAGGATTAAGCTGTGGACCAGCATGCCCACAAGGATGGAGCCCTGGAGACTACATGCTTGCGCAACTGAGATTGGTCAGCACTGAACCTAGGAAGAGGGAATTTATATCATGGGCTTCCATTCCCTGGAAGTGGTGCCATACAATCTGTGCCCCAGAGACTGTGGCTGAAGCCTGCTGAGATGCAAAGGTGCTCAGAAATGCCATGAGCAAGGCTTGGATCCAAGCACCAGAGGCTGGTGAATGTGCAGCAGGGGAAGCTTGAGAAGTGTCTTTTTTTTTTAAAGGAGGCAAACAGTGTCCAATCGTCAACACGCAGTGCAGTCACAGGCAGTGTATTGCATTGGATTGATACTCAGGAGACCTGGGTTCCATTTTCATCTCTGCTACCACCTTGCTGTGTAACCTTGAGCAAGTCACTTCATCTCTTTGTCTCAGTTGCTATCTGTAAAATGGGGACAATAAGACTTATTTCCTTGGACAAGTGTTTGAACTACATGGATGGAAATGGCTATATAAAGAGCTAGATATTGTTGCATACATGTGTCTCAGATCCTAATGCATGGTCCCTAGAACTGCTGTGAGGGGAATCCAAGCCTCTGGGCTTTGGATCCTCACAGGTTGTTAGGCAGCTTCTAGAGCCTCATAAGCTGTGGCATTGGTTCCTCCCCTGGTGTTTTTGGCATGTTTGTTTGTGCATTGTTGTCCAGAAATCTGCTACCCCTTCCCACAAATGGAGCACCTTAGCCCACTTGATTTAGTCCCCCAGGATTTGAGCTGATCCCCAAAAACATCTTACTGAAATACATCTTTCTTCAAGAACTCCAGCTCTCTTAGGGTATGTCTACACTACCCTCCTATTTCGAAATAGGAGGGTAATGTAGGCATACCGCAATTGCAAATGAAGCCCGGGATTTGAATTTCCCGGGCTTCATTTGCATAAGCCGGGCGCCGCCATTTTTAAATCCCGGCTGGTTCGAACCCCATGCCACGCGGCTACACGCGGCACGAACTAGGTAGTTCAAACTAGGCTTCCTAGTTCGAACTACCGTTACTCCTCGTGGAATGAGGAGTAACGGTAGTTCGAACTAGGAAGCCTAGTTCAAACTATCTAGTTCGTGCCGCGTGTAGCCGTGTGGCACGGGGTTCGAACCAGCCGGGATTTAAATATGGCGGTGCCCGGCTTATGCAAATGAAGCCGGGAAATTCAAATACCGGGCTTCATTTGCAATTGCGGTATGCCTACATTACCCCGCTAGTTTGAACTTGCGGGGTAGTGTAGACATACCCTTAGGGTTGCACAATAGTTGTGAAACATGTACACACTTCACACAGTTTGACATTTTTATGCTTTCATATTTATACTTAAGTTCCTCACTTTCTAGTTCACTCTTCTTCTGAGTACTTAGGACCCCATCTGACACCCATCAGGAAGGCTGTTTCCTGCCTCATGAGGCATTAGATGCCGGGTTACTTATCCCTTGTGGACTAGGAAAAAAGGACCCTTGTGGAGAACAGATCTAGCCCTTTTAGAACCTCCAGCCCCCTATGTCAGGTCTCACTCTTGCCAGGTTCCCCACATAAGCACAGACTTCTGCCAGGTGACTTCAATGGCAAGGTGTTCTTCCCCTCACTGTACTAGTTTTTCTGGGCAGGAACCAAGCTAAAGTATCATGTCAATAGATTAGAACTGGCTACTTAAGTTAACAACCCTCTATTGTTCTTTTGCCTCCGGCCTTTGGAATTTTTCAACACAACATGGAGGCAAACAGCATAGAAAAGACAAAAGTATATTGAAAATGAAGACATACCTGCTCCATAAACTCGTGGAGGATTTGGAAGTTGTACAGACATGTAACTACATTTTGTGTCATATTAGGAACATTTTAAATCTCTTAATTCTTTAGAAGTTTGCATAGGATAATGAAGTAATTAATATATTAGCTTACCATTGTAGGATCTGACTGTAGGCAGTGAAAGTTCTACTGACTTCCACTGGTTTGGGAGCAGACCCACACAATGCATTCAACACTGTAATAGCTCTTAACTACCACAGTCCACATAGGATGGTTCCTACCTGATGGCCTTTTTCTTTCTTGCCCTGAAACAGCCAGGATTTTATTCCTCCTCATTCTGCTGCTTTTCCCTCCTGCAGCTGCTACTCTGGAAAAGCTGAGTAGGAGGACACAATGGTAGAAGAGTCATAACTGCCAAGTTTGCTCCACCTATGGTGATCCGGGAGCTTCAGATAAGCTGAATATTGTTATGGGCACACAGAGAGCTAATGTTCATCAGGAGAATTTATTTCATAAGATGGAATCTGCAATGCCCAGCTGGAATTGCCTGTGGCGGCAGAAGAAAGATGTGCGATTAAAGAACACAGAGCTCGGTTTTACAGGTAGGAAATTAAGAGGTCAGCTGAGTAATGTGTTGCAAGCTTGGAGGATGGAAGGAGGAAATTTAATGTTCTTTTTTAACTTGAGGTAGCCCAGTGGCAAGGCTGACAATGCAATTCTCTGCTAATTGAAGTTTGGATCCAGTACAAGTAAGGAAGTTGGGCAAACAAATTAGCTGTGTTGACACTATTCTAACCCATTCATGAATCAGCACATTGGTACTATTAAAAGATGCAAAAGTTATTGCTCAGAAATAGCCGCAGGTGACGACAGACTGTTTGGCAAAGGAGCTTTGATAGTAAGTGGATCAAAG
Source organism: Pelodiscus sinensis (assembly GCF_049634645.1). Lineage (NCBI taxonomy): Eukaryota > Metazoa > Chordata > Testudines > Trionychidae > Pelodiscus > Pelodiscus sinensis. The sequence goes on from NC_134714.1 coordinate 114,131,667, forward strand.
GAAAATTCCAAATGAAAACAAAAATATTTAGGCTAGTATTCTTCTTAAATTCCAGCAGCTAATAGTTTACTGCCTCAAACTGGTTTGTTCTTAATGTGACCTTGTGAGTACAGAGGTAGAGGGCTGAGTCAGCAGAAATGCAGAGGAAAGCATCAAGAATGTTCTTCACCAAATGATTTTGAGGGACCCAATCCAGCAAAGCATGTACATAACTGAAGCACACGTGTGAAAGAAATTAAGCTTTTCATCATTCAAATTTTTCTACACTTTCAGACAATGTAGAAGTGAGCAGCCAAAATCATGTTTCTCACAATAAAAGGGCAACACTAATTGTGTGTCACACTGGAGAAGTTCCAAAATAAGAACAGAGATCTCACAAATTATTTAATCTATTTTTAAAATAAATCTCTTTGGGGGGGGGGGGGGAATCTGACTCTTGGGTTTTTTTTGTTTGTTTTTAAATTTCTGGGATTGGCAATGCTGGGGTGGTAGTGGTGTCCCTCTATTATGCTTTGTATGTACACAGGACTTTGTGTGTCTGTATACAACTAAGTCCTGGCATGAATCTCTGATGCAGCAACATGCTGGATGGTCACACAAGCAAACAGATGCGGAGCTTGCACAGATCGGTTCTAATGTGCAGCCTCCAAATGTTAGACACAACTTGCCATTATGTTAAATATTGGCAGCAACCACACGAAGCTAATATTTCCCTGACTGACACTTTGGAATACCCAGCTCCCAAGAAGTAACAACTACTGCTGAATCTAAGGTTGACCCAGCAGCTGGATTTTAATCAGGGAGGTAGGGGAAGAATGTAATGCTGTATACAATAAATCTTTGTACACAGTCAGTCTCAAAACACAATGGCAATATTGCTGTTTAAACCAATATCCTTGCCCATGGCAAGGGAGCACTTCTGTATACAGGTACCACAGAGGCTGCTAAGAGAATGCCTGTGTTGGGATTGAGGGGTTTGAAAAATCAAAAGATAAGAGATGCCATTATAACAAATGAATGCTTAGGAGCAATCCTACCATCCCCAATAACCCATTGAAACATACCACATCTTCAAAGGATAAGTAAATAATAAAGATCCCTTCATAGACCTAATGGCAGAAAAAAGATCAAGTGAATAGTTAACAATTGGCAATAATATGTAACCACTGGCAGCAGCAAGCCTTAGGAGTGTGGAAGCAAGAGCACAACAGATGAAAGCAGTGGTGGGTCTTAATTCATCAGACTTCACTTCCTAAGGCACCAGGTTGAAAGAAATATGAAGCCACAATCACAAGCAGTAACAGCTCCCCCAGCTACCAGAAGGCCAGCAAAATGGGTAAGTTAACATGGCGAGGGGGGAGGGGACGGACCTGAGTCTTATTCCCAGTGTCCATGAGATTAACACAGCAAGGCAACTTTTCAACGGGTCTGATGATGAAAATCATCAAAGGATAAACCTGAGTCTTGATAGTCCTGATGACCCAGGAAGTCTCGTCCAGTTCCTTGTAGCCGTGGGCAACCCATCACATGAGTCCATTCACAAATGTATCAAGTTCCATTTTAAACTAGTTAGGTGATTTGCTTCTCTAACTCTTATTGGGTGACTGTTCCAAAACCTCTCACTGCTGAAGGTTAGAAACCTTCTTTTAATTTCCAGCCTAAATCTATTCATGGCTAGTTCTTTTTACCCGATGTGCCAACATTGTCCTTTAGCCTAAATAGCTCTTGTTCCTCCCTAATCTATTTATAGAGAGGAATCAGATCCCTTTCATTTATCCCAGTGCTAGGGCAAGGAAGCCAGCCTCTTTTAGTCCCCTCACCATTCCCATGATCATCCTAGTTAGCCCTTCTTTCCTTCTGTTCTAGGTTGAATTCAACTCTCTTGAATTTGGGTGACCTGAATTGTACAGAGTATTCCAAAGGAGGCCATCTCTGGTACAATGACATTCATGCTTCCTTATTTCTGCAGGAAATTCCTCACCTGAGATACTAGGACCACATTATATCAGTAGCATACAGTTATGCTGCAATTGACTAATACATCCAAGTCGTTCTCTAGTATAATTTAGCCTGTGTAACATTCCAGTTCCCCATTTGGACAATGCTTCCCAACTTTGTGTCATCAGCTAACTTCAGTAGCACATTTGTGCCAAGATCATTAATGAAAATATTAAGACTGGTCATGAAACTAAGCTTCAAGGAACTCCAATAATTTTCATCCCACCCCACTTTCCATCGCTAGTTTCTTAGGGTATGTCTACACTACCCCGCTAGTTTGAACTAGTGGGGGTAATGTAGTCATCCGCAGTTGGAAATGAAGCCTGGGATTTGAATTTCCCAGGCTTCATTTGCAGGAAGCCGGCCGGTGCCATTTTTAAATGCCAGCTAGTTTGGACTCCGTGCCGCGCGGCTACACGCGGCACGGACTAGCTAGTTCAAATTAGGCTTCTAATCCGAACTAGCTGTACACCTCATTCCAAGTGTAGAAGACTAATCCGAACCAGCTAGTCCGTGCCGCGTGTAGCCGCACGGCACGAAGTCCGAACTAGCAGTCATTTAAAAACGGCGCTGGCCGGCTTCATGCAAATGAAGCCCGGGAAATTCAAATCCCGGGCTTCATTTGCAACTGCGGATGACTACATTACCCCCGCTAGTTTGAACTAGCGGGGTAGTGTAGACATACCCTTACTCACTTTGCAATTTTTGGACTAATCCCCATTTTTCTCCAGTTCAGCCAATAATGTTCCAGGTGGTATTGTATCGTATATTTTACCGAGGTTCAGACAGATTAGCTCAACCACGTTGCCCTTGTTTTAAAAAACCCCAAAACATTGAGAGAGATCAAAATTGTGTGGCATGAGCTACCTTTGATAAATCCATGTTTCATTTAATCTAATTTTCTATTTACCTGTGTCTTTAATAATGCTTTGCTTCTAAAACCTGCATTCTACTGAGGTCAGGCTAACCTGTCTGTAGTCGCTTGGAACATCAGAGCAGCTGAGGTGGGACAAGTTGTGCTTTGCAGAGCACAATGCTATCCTTATCTGCCCTATGGCAACACTCAGTGTGGACTCTCTCCTTTTATAACCAGGTACTTAAATCACCGGGCCAAGCCAGTAAGATGATTGGAGCCTGATGATAATTTGGGGTCTGATGCTGATCCCAATTACATTGTAAATCAGGGGCAACTTCACTGAGATCCATGGAACTGACCCCAATGTAGCTGGCTCTGGGACTTAATTTCTATTAAAAATAGGAAGCTGCTATTTCAGTGGCAATTACATGGCTTTATAACTGTGGGCTTTTTGCTTTTTGACATATTATGCCTTCAGCTCTTAATATTTTTCATCCTTCTTGCCCATAGTCTGGTTTGCTTTCTGTAAATGAGAGGTTGGCAATGGGAGGCCGAGGCTTCTGCTACAGATGTGAAGCAGGGCAGGAGTGAGATCTAGCATAAGGGAAGTGTGGGTGATGGTGGGAGATGATACAATATGTCAGCTGGTCCTCAGGCAAGTGGAATGAGAAGAGAGTGGGTGGGGGGAAGGATGTAATGCATAATAAAATTCCAAGGAGCAATATAAATAATATATGATCAACTTAATCCAAAACCCAGCAATGTCAGCAATGGGTAATGCTTATTTTAACGTGTGCAAAGTGGGATGTGACACAATATTCCTCCCAGAATGAGTATGTGCTGATATTTTCCTTTTATTTACATGGCTTTCTTCCCTATTAGACATTTGTCCATCCCATGCTTTGCTGCGAATTCGGCTACTCATATTTGCCATCCTTGTCTGTTGACTACCCTTCTCTCCCAATCTTCCCACTTCATATTAAGAACTTGATGTCCTACAGAACTGTTCATTTCCATGTTATTCACGGTCATCTTCTCTTTCTTTTTGCTTTTTGTGGCTCCCATTCAAGGACAGTGTTTGGTAAGCGTTCTTCTTCAGCATACCTCCCAGCCACTAATGTTGTCTTTTGTAGATTATTTGGATGAGGTGCCTTGTCCAGTCATTTTTCCAACTTATTTGATCTTTCTTTCTTCATATGTTGTTCACAATATTCTCAGATGTTTGTGATGCAATGCTAGATGGCTTTTGTGTATCATTATTGATAAGCTGCCATGTCTTACTGCTGTATGTTGTGATGGTGATAACGGTTGCTTTTACACGTTCAGTTTTGTCTTCAGAAGGTGTGTTTGAGTCTTCCAAATGCAGCCTTTGCCTTCTGGAGTCTTCTTATTTCCTTGGAGCTAGTTCCATTTTAGCTGATGGTAGCTACAAGAACATGAAATTGTCCCCCTTCTCCAGTTTCTCTTCAGTTTTGATTTGTCTCTCTAGTCCCCATTAACATGACATTTCCTTTTTCTGCATTGAATCTCAGACCTGTCTTCTCCATTACTACTTGTACTTGATTTGTGCAGTTTTGTCATCTGCTGGCATTTTTATTGATAAGAGTGATGTTGTCAGCAAAGTCTAGATCAAAAGGCCTTGGAATTGTTCCATTTTAGGCCACATGTATCACTGTTGCATTGCTTTAATCCATAGACAATGACTAGCATGAATAGAAAAGAATATAGGATGCATTCCTGCCTTACACCTGTCTTGATGCTGAATGGTTTGCTCAATGCATTTTCCATTTTAATGTAGCATTTTGAGCTGATATAGAAAGCCTTCCTAATATTAATTAATCACCATTTTCACATTGTTTCTCTATTTACACTATCAAATGCCTCTTGAAAATCCACAAAATTGATGGCAAGACTGCCTTGGAATTCAATTGTGTTCTCAATAATCCGTCTCAGGGTGAAAATTTGTCTAAATCCAGATGGTTGTTCCTATAAGATGGTATGCATCTTTACTTTCATTCTGTTCAAGAGGACTGTTGCTAATGCTTTTCATATGGCAGAAGTGTTACTCCACTCCAATTTGAGCAATTGCTTAGATCACCATTCTTTGGTAATTTTTGTGGCACTTTCTCCTCTGTCCATATTTTGTTGCACAATGAACAGATGTCTGATTCCATATCTTCACCTTTCATAGCTAAGAATAAATGCCATCCAAACCAGGTGCCTTGTTGTTTTTTAACTTTTGCCCCTGATAGATCTATAGTTAGGTCTACAGTCATGTAATTGGTTCTGGGTGGTTTAGCACTTCTTTGAAGTATTCCACCCATCTGCTTTCTTAGTCCTCCTGTGTGCTGAGAATTTCTTCTTGTTTTCCTTTCACTGGGACACTTCCAAGATTTTATCTATATCCTGTTAAATGTTTCAAGATCATATGAACTGTTCTTGTATCATTTCTTTCCCCACTTCTTCAGCTTCACTATCCTGGCTTTCTATCCCATTTTGCGTGTATTTTTTTGCATTGTTTCTTCACTGCTTTGTCTAGGTTTCTGTAGGGTATATTTTTTTCTTTTATCTATAATGTCCTATCTTTTTTTTTTTTTTTTTTTTTGCTAGGACCCACTGTCCTTTGTTGCTTCCTCTCTTTCTACCAATTATCTTTTTGGTTCCTTCAAACATACCTGTGTTGGAAAAAATCCTAATATTTTTCCACTTCATTTTCTTCAAGATTTTAAGTGCTTCAAACCTGTCCCTGACCTCTATCTGATACAAAGAGAGTATCCAGCAATCTTGTCACTTCTGTGTGTTGAAAGATCTTGGGCTGTGTACTTTCTTTTTGAGCACTTTTCAATTTGATGTTTGCTTTCAGCAAGTAGTGGTGACTCCCACTGGGCCATTGTCTGTCATTGTTCCAGTTGCATGAGAGCCATGACTGTTTCCCAACCTCTTCTATTTCCAGTCTGGGCATTAAAATCTCCCATGACCAGAACAAGATGGTGGCTTAGTTATTTATTTCATTATATCGTTCAATTCTGTATATAATCTCTTGGTCCTCTCCAGCCGCAGCATTGGTTGAAACATCTGCCTGCATATAATGTGCTGAGAGTAGAATCTCAGGGCCAGTAGCTTATCTGATATTGGCTGACAATTTATAAGTGATTTATGTGCAGCACTATTCATGATGATCCCTACATTGTTCTGTCTCCATAGAATCATAGGGTTGGAAGAGACTTCAGGAGGTCATCAAGTCCAGTCCCCTGCCCAAGGCAGGACCAATCCCAACTAAATCAACCCAACCAGGGCTTTGTCAAGCCAAGACTTAAATACCTCTAGGGAAGTGGTGGAATCTCCATCCCTAGGTAACCCATCTCAGTGCTTCACCACCCTCCTAGGGAAATAGTTTTTCCTAATATCCAACCTAGACCTCCCACACCTCAACTTGAGACCATTGCTCCTCATTCTGCCATCCGTCACTACTGTGAACAGCCTTTCTCCATCCTCTTAGGAACCTCCCTTCAGGAAGTTGAAGGCTGCTATCAAATCCCTCCTCACTCTTCTCTTCTGCAGACTAAACAAACCCAAATCCCTCAGTCTCTCCTCATAGGTCATGAGCTCCAGCCCCCTAATCATTTTGGTCGCCCTCCGCTGGACCCTCTCCAATACATCCACATCCTTTCTGTAGTGGGGGGGCCCCAGAACTGGACACAATACTCCAGATGTGGCCTCACCAGAGCCAAATAAAGGGGAATAATCACTTCTCTGGATCTGCTGGCAATGCTCCTCCTAATGCACCCTAATATGCCATTAGCCTTCTTGGCTACAAGGGCACACTGTTGACTCATATCCAGCTTCTCATCCACTGTGATCCCCAGGTCCTTTTCTGCAGAACTGCTACTTAGCCATTCAGTCCCCAGCCTGTAACAATGCTTGGGATTCTTCCATCCCAAGTGCAGGACTCTGCACTTGTCCTTGTTGAACCTCATCGGATTTCTTTTGGCCCAATCCTCTAATCCATCCAGGTCACTTTGGACCCTATTCCTGCCCTCAAGATGTTACCATAACTTGATCTTTCCATCTAACATCAGGGTAAATTTGATATCCAGGGTGTTATTTTGATATCTGTCCATTTATTTGACCTGTACTAATTTTCCTGCATTATTTAAAGTTCGTACATTCCAGGTAGCTACAGATGTACTCCTTTCTGGCCCCCTGGATATGGTTCATTGAGTGGATGACTTCCTGAAGGATTTGATCATCCATTGTCATCTGTGCATGTGAATGCGTTCCATCCTCCTTGGGCTATGATATTTGGTTTATGTGAGTGGCTTCTGCACGTAGGATTTTTTTTTCCAGTGATGGGAAGTTGCCCCATTGACTAACCCTCTCCTTTTAACCAGCCTTGGCAGAGTTAATAGTATCTAATTATTTTTAGTACAAAGCCCATGTGACTGAGCTGGAGTTTGAACCCAGTTCCTACATCCCAGGCCTCACTTTTTTTTCCCCCCAAGCTGATCATCCCTTTCCCACCACAGATAGGCTAATAACTGCTTCCCGCACTTAAACCCATGCTGTCCTTTTGCTTCTAAGTACTTTCTGTTAAAAAGGGTGTTATAATGATTTATGACTGAATTAAAACCTAGAGCTTTTTAAACAAGGGACCATGGTGACACATACTAGGCTGTTCTGACCTCATACATAAAGTGCATTCTCCTTCCAACCAATAGCTGAAAGTGATGTAAATTATTTACACATTTTAAGCTGTTGCCTCCCTTATGGATGGTTTTGCAGTTGCCAAAAAGAGGGCATGGTACTTATGCTGCAGCATCTGAATTTTTTAAAATAAAGTCTTTCTTAAAGACATGCACCCCCCTCCAGCTGTGCAAAGGGGCTGAAGCCCATCTCCCCCCTCTCTCCCCATCCCACCCCTCCTCTCTCATTCATACAGGAACATTGCTGGTTTTTCCTTCATCAGGTAGCAAGGGGAAAGTGCACAGTTTGCTGCATTCCTCACCCTGGCTGTAGAATGCAGTGGACAGATGAACCTAGACCTGCCCTAGCTGGGGGACATGCAACTCTCCCATGGCTGTGTCTGCTTCAGCAGGCATGGAGAGGTGCTTCTCACCTGGCCCCAAGTCCCTGCGGGGGGAGAGGTCTGGAGTAATCCTCTCTCCATGAGGCAGCCTGCATACTGAATCACACATCCTCCAGTCCCACCCAAGAGCAATAAGGGTATGTCTACACTACAAAGTTAATTCAAACTAACAGACGTTAGTTTGAATTAACTTTAATAGGTGCTACACATGCAAACCGCTAGTTCGAACTTAATTCGAACTAGCGGTGCGCTTAATTCGAACTAGGTAAACCTCATTCCACGAGGACTAACGCCTAGTTCGAATTAACTAGTTCAAATTAAGGGCTGTGTAGCCACTTAATTCGAACTAGTGGGAGGCTAGCTCTCCCCAGCTTTACCTGGTGGCCACTCTGGGCACCACCAGGGAAACTCGTCTGCCCCCCTCCCAGCTCCGGAGCCCTTAAAGGGGCATGGGCTGGCTACGGTGCCCGTGCCAGGTGCAAGCCTGCCAGCAGCCAGCCAGCAGACCCTGCACCTGGCACGGCTCGAGCCTGCCACCCAGCCCTCTGCCTCTTCCCGGGACCAGGCTGGCAGCTCCCGGGAGCCTGCACAGGTCCACAAGAGGCGGGCGCCCACCTGGTCTAGTGCGGAGATCGTGGACCTCATCCACGACCTCCGCACTAGGCACAGGAAAGTGGCCATCTAGGGCAGGATAGCTGCCACCCTGGCCACCCAGGAGCAGGTGTGCATGAAAATCAGGGTGGTCCAGTGAGACCCCTGACCCTGAGCTTAGAACGGCCGTACTGGGTCAGACCAAAGGTCCATCTAGCCCAATAGCCTGTCTGCCGACAGTGGCCAACACTAGGTACCCTGGAGGGGATGCACTGAAACAATGACCAAGCCATTTGTCTCGTGCCATCCATCTCCAGCCTTCCACAAACAGAGGCCAGGGACACCATTTCTACCCCCTGGCTAATACCACTCCATGGACCCAACCTCCATGACTTTATCTCACTTCTCCTTAAACTCTGTTCTAGTTCTAGCCTTCACAGCCTCCTGCAGCAAGGAGTTCCACAGGTTGACTATTTGCTTTGTGAAGAAGAACTTTCTGTTATTAGTTTGAAGCCTGCTACCCATTCATTTCATTTGGTGTCCTCTAGCCCTTCTATTATGGGAACTAATGAAGAACTTTTCTTTATGCACCTTCTCCACACCACTCGTGCTTTTATGGACCTCTATCATATCCCCCCTCAGTCTCCTCTTTTCTAAGCTGAGAAGTCCCAGCCTCTTTAGCCTCTCTTCATATGGAACCTATTCCAAACCCCTGATCATTTTAGTTGCCCTCCCCTCTCCCACCCTCTCTCTTCCCCTCTCCCACTTCCTTTTCCCAGTCTCCCGGAGTTTTGTTCAATAAAGAGAGTTTCTATTTTTGAACACACGAGTCCTTTATTTTGTACATCAGGAAGGGGGGCTAGGGAGGGGTAAGCAGAAGAGGGTGAGGGAGGAATGGGGTACGAGCCCCCGATGGGGAGGACTGGGCTGGCTCTGCGGGCTCCTCGGGGTGGAAGCTCTCCTTCCGCCCCCCGATTGACCCCCTCCTTCCCCCGAATGGCAGCCTGCGGCAAGTGCAGCCGGGCTGATGGCCGAGTGCTGTGATGTGCTGAGTGTGGGCACTCCAAGCCAGGACTGCTTTGCAAGCGGGGCACCCCTGAGAACTGTCTGTCCAGGGTGGGAGTCAGGTCCCTTTAAGCACAGCCCTCGGCTAGTCTGAGACAGCAGCTCCATGCTCTAAGTCCTACTCTGATGTCCTGTCAGCACTGCTTCCGGCCATCCTTAACCTCTGTTCAGGGTCCACTCTGTGGACATGCTAGTTCAAATTAGCAAAACGCTAATTCGAACTAGTTTTTAGGTCTAGATGCACTAGTTCAAATTATCTTAGTTCGAATTAACTAATTCGAATTAAGTTAGTTCGAATTAGTGCTGTAGTGTAGACATACCCTGATTTAATGGGGAAAAAAATATTTGAGTTAAAAGACCTAAGCAATGCTGGGCAGTATGAATATGTTACTGCCCCTGGGCTGAAATTTTGACCCCCTTATAATTGCTTCAGATTAAATTGATGCATTGGAATTCACTAGAAACAAAGGCATTAAGGGTACATCTACTCTTGCTCCTTAGTTCAAACTAGGGATGCAAATGTAGCCGACCGAAATTGCCAATGAAGCGGGGATTTAAATAACCTGTGCTTCATTAGCATAATCTCACCTGCGTGCTATTCTGCTCATCAGCTGATTCGAACCAGGAAGTGCGCTCTGGGCCATGTTAGTTTGAACCAAGGAGTTTGATTCGCCCTAACGTTACTCCTCAAAAATTTTCAGTCGGATACATTTTCATCTGTAGTTCAAACTAGGGAGCAAGTGTAGACATACCCTAAGAGAAGGTGGTTATGCTGTCACTGAATGGTTCCTAAATTAGCCAGCATCTGTTGGGCTATGTCTACACTTGCGACTTCTTGCGTGAGAAATATGCAAATGAGGCTAAGCGTGGAATATCGCCAAACCTCATTTGCATACCTAATGAGCCACCATTTTTGCAGAAGAGGCTGTTGCGCCAGAAGGAGCTGTCTACACTGCCCCTTCTTGCACAAGAAAAACCCTCTTGCACAATCCCACTACGCTGATTATTTTTAGGAATAAGGGCATTGCGCAAGAGCGAGAGGTGGGGGGAGGCTGGGAATGCCTGGCTTTGGGGGAGAGGAAGGGATTGGGTTAGAATGGGGAGTCTGGGGGTGACTGGCTCTCAAGGAGGGGTGGGGCATTGGGTTAGAGCAGGGAAGTTGAAGCACCTTAAACTCAGGGCTGTGTCTACACTGGGCCACTTATTCTGGAAAATCAGCCGCTTTTCCGGAATAAGCTGCGAGCTGTCTACACTGGCCCTTGAATTTCCGGAAAAGCAATGACGCTCTACTGTACAAAGTCAGCCACTATTCCGGAAAAGCTACGCTGCTACCGCTCGGGCATAAGTCCTTATTCCGGAACACTGTTCCGAAAAACGGCCAGTGTAGACAGCCCAGTAGTCTTTTCCGGAAAAAAGCCCCGATCGCGAAAATGACGATCGGAGCTCTTTTCCGGAAAAGCGCATCTACATTGGCCACAGATGCTTTTCCAGAAACAGGGCTTTTCCAGAAAAGCAGCCTGCCAATGTAGACGCTCTTTTTCTGGAAATACTTATAACGAAAACTATTCTGTTTTTAAGCATTTCCGGAAATTCATGCCAGTGTAGACACAACCATGGATGCAAAATAAGGCAGCCAACACAGATGTCATATTTAAATTCCAGGACGCAAAAAAAAAAAAAAAAAAAATCAGCATGTACAGTAAAACTCCGATGGTCCGGCATCTGACGGTCCGGCACTCCTGATGGTCCGGTACCATCAGGAACCCGGAAGTGCTCCGGGCAGCTGGACCATTGGAGCTGCTCTGCCCCCAGCTTCCCCGATTCAGCCGCTGCTAAAACTGACCAGCGCTGAATCCAGGAAGCAGGGTGCAGAACAGCTGGAGTGCTGCCGGGTAGGTCCAGTAGCACTGCCCCTCGGGGCTGCGAGACCAACCCAGCAGCACCCCAGCTGTCCCGGTTTCAGCCGCTGCTGAAATTGACCAGCGGCTGACTCCAGGAAGCCCAAGACAGAGCTGCTCTGCCCCGGGCTTCCTGGAATCAGCCGCTGGTCAGTTTCAGCAGCAGCTGACTTGGGGACACCTGGGGCAGAGCAGCTGGGGTGCTGCTGGGTTGGTCCAGTAGCGCCGCTCCTCGGTGCTGTGGGACCAACCCAGCAGCCTTCCAGCTGCTCTGTCCCAGGTGTCCTGATTCAGCCGCTGCTGAAACTGACCAGGGCTGACTCCAGAAAGCCCGGGGCAGAGCAGCTCTGCCTCTGGCTTTCTGGAGTCAGCCGCTGATCAGTATCAGCAGCGGCTGACTTGGGGAAACCTGGGGCAGAGCAGCTGGGGTGCTGCTGGGTTGGTCCAGTAGCGCCGAGGAGCGGCGCTGCGGGACCAACCCATCAGCACCACAGCTGCTCTGCCCCAGGCATCCTCAAGAGCAGCTGGGGTGCTGACGGGTTGGTCTCGCTGCACCAAGGGTCGGCGCTACTGGACCAACCCAGCAGCACCCCAGCTGCTCTGCTGCAGGCGCCCCCGATTCAGCCGCTGCTGAAACTGACCAGCAGCGTCTGAATCAGGGACTCCAGGTACAGAGCCGGACTATCAGAAGGGAGGGCTAGGAGGGGGTCTGGGGTAGCATCTCCCCACCCCACCCCGGACCCCTCATAGCCCCCCCTTCTGATAGTCCGGCATATCTGATAATCCGGCACGCCCTGGGTCCTAAAGGTCCCAGATTATCGGAAGATTACTGTACCTGGTTTACACTGTGTTTCTTTAAAGAAAATCCAAAGGCTATTGTTTGCCACGCTGAAGTTATTATTCTGAGATATGAGCCTCTCCCTTGTTTTTGAACCTCTCATATTTGCAGTCTGGGACAGACCTGAATTTTTAGAACTTTAAAAAAGCCATAATCTTTATAAGTTAAAAAATGAGGAAACCATACCAGAGATCAACAAGCTGGAGTGAAACAGGCACTTCAAATTGTGCCAATTTACTTCTCAGTTCAGTTTAATTTAAAAAAAACTCACAGGACATAATAGGGCAGTAGTGTTACCTTTTTAAATACATGGTGGGGGTGCTTATTTTTAGTGAGAGAATATTACTGTATTTTTAAAGGTTTGTTTTTTTTATTTGATGTTTGTTCCTTGTCAAGCTCTCTGAAGATCTATGGACTGGCCATGAATTTAAGTGACAAGAGACTGTTTTATTGGTTTTTGTCTGAAATGTCCTGTAATGTTGTTTTTATCACTACCCTGTCTACTATATCTATCTATCTCAGTAGATACAAATAAATATATAATATGTGGCTCTTTGCACTCCTATCCATAGCTATTTTAGCTCTGCATCTCTAACTGGTTGGTCACCCCTGTTCTATTTGCTTTTTGACTGCCGCTGCATGCTGAGTGGCTGTTTTCAGAGAACTATCCACAATGACTTCAAGATCTCTCTGTTGAGTGGTTGTAGCTAAATTCGTCCCCATCATATTGTATGAATAGTTGAGATCATTTTTTCCAATGTGCATTACTTTACATTTATCAACATTACATTTCATGTGCCATTTTGTTGCCCAATCACTTAGTTTGAGATCTTTTTGAACCTCTTCACAGTCTGCTTTGGTCTTAACTATCTTGAGCAGTTTCCATGCTATCCAAACACTCCCTTTCTACTCATGAGGAGTAGGAGTACTGGAAGCCAGCCAGAGCTGCCCTCGGCATTGGATGTATGGTTCCATACTCGATCCACTACATCAAATGCCAGAAGATCGACTTCTAGAGCGTCGATCTTCTTTGTAGTGTAGATGTGCCCCCTGTGTGTAGAAGATCCAGATAACATTCCCCCTTCTGCCTGAAGGAAGAAAGGGGCCCCCTGTTCAAAACCTTCAAAAGTATCCTCTGTCCCTGAACTAAGGGATAGCCTGATCTGGGGCTTTCAATCTCTCCTGTTGAAGCTTTCTACTGTGGCTCAAAAATGAAAGAGTGGTTGGAGCTTTAGGACTGGATATTGACTCTCCCACCTCCCAGGTGCATGCGCTAACCATTGAGTTACAGAATCATTTTCCCTGTCTGTCCGTCTCTCTCGCCCAAGGACTATATAAGGATTTATCCACAGTGGAACAGTCATTGGGCCAGAGGGAAAAACAGGGAGGGCAGGAGGAATATAAATACTTGACTGATATAAAAATCAATATATCATCTGCTACTACAGCAAGCTAAGTAGAAAGTTTTTGCAATACTTTTTGGTGTGTTTCCCTGAAACAGTTACAATGAAGCACTACTTTGCATAGATAGCAATATTATGATTTCCAGCACCCCGAATTGAAAAGTCTCTAGCACAACAGTGATAATAAAATGCTGTTAGCTTTCTAATTTTGTCAGAATATTCATTCTTTTCTTTCCTTGTTTTTCCTTGATTTGCACAGGCTTTGCCTGTTTAAAAATAAATGGGGCGCACAAACATAACTGAGAAGGGAAACTGCTAAGTAGTCTGTTATTAATCATTTAGAACCAAAGGCACCTTGGCTAACCGTAGAAAGACCAGAATACACTATCATCCAGTGCCGTTAAAATTTACAGTTATAGTTAGTGGGTGGTGAATGGGGGCGTTAACCAAACATTGTCTGTTAGAAGCTCTTAGTACATTTTTGGCCACTGTTCTGTGAGTAAGAGAAAATCCCCACACATTTCCTGTTTCTACTATAATGTACAAGTCTATTTTGGGGGGAGGGGGAAGCTGAACAAATAACGCCTATCACTATAGAGACTAAGAAAAATCAATAAATAGTATCATGAGCTTTTGTGAGTACAACCCACTTCTTCAGATGACAAATATGGAACAAGAGCTATAGCGTGAGATGCCAGTTCATCACCTCCCTAAGGAACCCATCCCAGTACTATGATCCGCTCTCTTCAAGGCACACTCCTCAACCGCCCTGCAGTGTTTAGCTGAGTCTGGTGCTTATGCACTAAGACCTCAGAAACAAAGACAACTGTAAATAAAACCTGCTAACCTAAACTTTGTTGTCCAGGCTGGGGGACAGTCAATATGGCTGGCAAGACAGAAACGCAAAAGAGGAAACAGCCAGTCTAGCTAGGAAACTGCCTGAGTGGAGGTAAGCAGCCTTGTATCAGCTGAGGAGCTTCTTCTGAACTCTTACAAACTCTGTTAGTTTTAACATTCTGAGGGGTCAGCAGTGGGGATGTAATAGAGTAATCGACCTATTCCTGCGGTGGCTCTGCATTTAAAGTGTATTAGGAGCTAGGCGGGCAGGCAGCCTGGCTCAGTTCTGGCTCCACCAGATCTGGAAGCTCAGATCCCTTCCCAGACGGGGGCTGATGCCTCTGTATCGGAGGCAACAGTGCAGGGCGCCAGGCAGCCAGTCCACAAGGGGAGCTGGTTTATAAACTGGCTTCCCTTCAAGACCAGCTCCCGCCTGACACCCTGCACTGCTACCTCTGATACAGAAGCAGCAGCGTGGAGTGGCAGGAGGCTCCTCGGGAGTGGGGCAGGAGCGCACCGGCTGCCGACCTCTCCCCTGGGGACTATAGAATAGTCAGTTACCTGATAACAATTAATGAGGTTAATCGAATATTCAATTAATTGACATTTAACATCCCTAGTCAGCAGTAACTGGGGTTAAAACAAATACACATCTGAACGGTGGACAACAGCCTCTGTGCTCACCTCCCTTCAGAGCAGGGATGCAAAGGGGACCCGAGCTCTCCAGAGGGGCCAGGGAGGAGAGGGCAGGAGTGGGACTAGGTCTCAAAGGGGACAGAGCAGGAGGGAAGAGCACAGACCAGCACCACGCCTCACCACACTGCAGGGAAGGAGCTGAAACGGCTAGAGCCCTGCTGTCTGTGTCGCTGTTGCATCCTCTCTGACTGGTGAATCCACAGATGTTCACAGGAGCCCAGAAAGGGACATTTTTGTCACACAGGGTCAATCTTTTCTGACCATTTCCAAAGGCAATATTAGCTCATTAAGATACTTACCCTTCTACATGCCCTTCTGTATTTCCCAGGCTTCATTTAAAGCAGCTGCCTCTAGCAAGCATCTGCCCTGCTCCTAATTGCAGTGGAGACACTGTGTCCTGTTTTTCTAATACACTGTGAATGAGGCCTGTTTACCCAGCACACACACATGACTTGGGGCATTTCCCATTTTATAATCTCCCTCAGGCTGGCAATGCCACTTCCAAAGCCCTGGTACGGAACACTGCATACGGTAGCACTAAAAAATATCAATGCCCATGTTTTCCACATGATACTGTAGAGCAGATCCTCAGCTGGGGCAAATCAGCATGGACTTCAGTGGGCTTAGCCTGTTAATTAGCAACCTTTGGGTCCAGATTGTGAATCCCAGGCACCTGAATTCAGTTTGTGCTTCTAAAAATAAGATGGCTCTTCCTCTATTTCGCCAGGAGTGGTATCTTTCTGTCACTTTTCCCCTCTGCCTTCCGAAGTGCTTTATTGTAAGCAGAGCACAAAGAGAGCCGAACTCTGATTCTTCTTCCCCAGGTAGGGCCCAGAACAAGTCCTTAAAAAAATAAAGGTTTCACTTGAAGAAGAAAATTATGCAAGAATGAAAACTGAAGATGATGAAAGGGCAGAGCAGCAAATGCTAACAGGAATCCTCTGGACTCTGATCTGGGACAGTCCTTTTCCCACCACAAAGTGCTCCCTTTTAAAATAAAAATCTCTATTTTAAGATGCAAAGTCCAAGCTTTCCACAGCAGGAAAAAAGGTGGGGTTTTTTTTACCATGTAGTACCGAACACATGGTGATAGCCTAGTGAAGATAAGGCAAGGAATAGCTCCTCTGCATAATAGCTGGTTAAGGTAAATGTTTATAGTAGCCAAAGGTGTTATCCTCACCTCCAAAGAGGTTACATTTTTACAGTGAGAGAGTCATCACAAGTTAGCTATTTTGTTGTAAAATCATACTGCACAGGCAGTTTTTATCTTTAGGTGGCAAGTTGTGGCCAACACTATATCCACTCCTCCTCTTTGCCCACCTGGGATTTACCTTGACTAGTTATCTCAAAGTAAAAATGACAGAGCCTTTACCTTTGCTGGGATTTACTGTAAGACAGATAACTTGAGTGAGCTATTTTGCTGTCAAAATTCACTTTTTTTTTTTTTTTTTTACAGCGAGGGCATAGTCTAGGGTTTCTCTTGACCGCTTTATATGAAAACTCCAGACTGCCTTGTCTTCACTAGACAGTGACTTATAGTAGCTAACATGAGGGAAGAACATATTTTCCCCCTAGTGAAGATAAGACCTTTGGCTTCTCAAGATCTTGAGGCCAAGCATGATGCGAGCTACACAAAACTTGGTGACATGGTAATACTGCTACAGAACTTAAGTCCAAGGGACCTCTCCCAGAAGACTGGGAAGACCAGATTATGGCAGGCAGCTGTTCTCCTGCATTGAGGGTACTGTAGCTTCACACCCATTGTACTTCCAGTGACCACTTTTTCAATCTTTATCCACCAAGTGCTCCCCCAGCCTGTCTCTTCAGAGTTTGTTGTTGCTTAGTACTGTAATCTCATCAAGTGGGGAGCTGTGAAATCAGCTCCCAAAGGAGGAAAAATCTGACAATTCACTGCTTGTATAGAACCACTCCACTCTTCTTTCACCACTTCCTTGGTGTTATGACCCCCAAAGCTCTTGGGTCAGAGGCTGTTTTCCTGCACTGGCACTGAATGTTCACATCCACAGGTGAGTACCTGGCATGCGAAAATTGTCTGTCATGGGCACATTCACCCCATAGTGTGCATCTACCAGAGCAATATGCTCAGGGAACTCCAGTTACTGTGCGTTGCAGGTTGAACCTTGCTGATCCGGCACTCTCTGGTCCAGCAACATCTATGGTCGGGCATGATTTTAATTAGCCACATGTCCACTTATCATGGGTGTGGCCAAGTTTTGCGCAGTCCCATAAAGTTTTGTCGGCAGCCACCAGTCCTGGCTCCTAGGGTTCTGTGCTGTTTGGCTCTAATTTACCCCTACTCATCTTCTAAGAGCCCAGGAAGCATTGGAAGAGTTGGTAATGCTGCCAGACAATACTGACTTCCTGTGGTTCGGCAAATTCTCTGGTTCTGCACTGGTCAGGTCCCGAGGTTGCTGGACTAGAGAGGTTCAACTTGTACCTTCTTTTCTTTGAACTATCTGAAAAAGCACAAGGAAAGGTGAGCCACCCGAAAATGGTAGATAGGTGAAATTAGAACAAAGCTGATATGTAAATGGTACACAGATAATACCCACCCCAAACAGCCTCTTACCTGCCCCCAAAATAATGTGTTCATTGTAGTTTCCATCTTCACCCCCTGCTCCCAGTGTTATGACTGGTATGCCTTTTCTCTGTCAAACAGTGACACTGGCATGGACTTCTGAATCCAGAACCTGCTGTATTGTCTTTTCATGTTCAGCTCCTGAAACACCCGAATGAGTTCTTTATCCCAGTTAGTGTTCAGAATTGCTCTCCACCATTTTAACTAGATGAGTCAAGTAGAAATTATTTTCCAGGCACGATATCTGTGCACAGCAGTAGCGTTGGAGAGGGGCTGGATACTGGAAGAGTATCCCCCTTTGCACCTAGCTCAGTGTTTTCCTGCACTCTGCTGCTGAGTTTCTTCTTTACTGGCTGATGGCTGAAACCACAGTCAAAGCAGATAGAGGAATGGTCTCCTGTGGAATGGCAGCTTTAGACCATTTTATTGGCTGATGAATCAAATCTTGTCTGGCCACTCTCCACTAGCACTGGATTAGAATGAAAAGAAGGTTGCTCTGTCTAAGCCTCTAAAGGACTTGTTCGGAGACCAGCACAACACTCATGCCTTGCTGTACAGTGAGTATATTAAGAGACAATATGTAAATGTCTTCTAGTAGGGTTGCTGCAATATTTAATGAAGCATGCAGGATCTGTCTGTCTCCTTTGTTGCTTTGTTGTGTGAAAACGTACCATATTTCCTACATTACTTGCCATCACTAATGTTCAATTATCTCAATGATCTGAGTTGAAATACTGCATTTGTCTCCTCCTTTGATTATCTCCTCTGCTGCAAGCTGTTGATTTTAAGCCTTTTGCTGTTAAAGTGGGGAAAATATAGCTGCAAGATACTGATTTGTTTAAAAATGTTTTCTTAAGCTTTAGCCGTTTGCTATAAAATACCAAAACCCCAGAGCTGTCTGTTTGCTGATCTATTCTGCAGTCTCCTAAAGCAAAATTAATCAGCAGTTTTTTATGTAAAATGGCTAATTCCTCCAAAGTTTGATATTGGGGGTGGTTTTGCAAGTTTGGTTTCCAGCCCAGCAAAAATAGGACAGAAGTCAGAAAGAAAATGCTTTTCATTCATGTTCCCCTCCCCAGAATTGTTCTGTTTTAAAGTGGCAGGGTGCTGTATTACACCTAAATTAGTGGCAAAGCATTCTCCTGACGAACCTTTATGGAAGTGACTTCAAAAACTATTACCTCCTAAGGAACTGATGGGTGCCCCAAATCACTAGAACAGATTGAAGGAATGCAGCTTTTTTAGGCTGCAGTAGTGTTATAATACTTAAAGCCACAGCTAAACCTGAAGACACAGCAGACCTCGCTGCTTCAAAATTGCTACTATTTATATTAACTCTCACTCTAGCCCCCTGCAGGCCTCCTAAAAGCCCAGGAGTGGGGAAAGCTGTGGCTTCTGGTAGCTCCTGGAATTAACCTTGTGTCACCTCACACTGTAAAAAATGAGATGGTCTGAAAGTGGTTTTATCACTCCTCACGGGGGGGAGGGGGGATAATTTATATTTTGTACAAATGTTTCTGTCAACAAATCCCTGCTGAGCCCAGCAGAAAGATGACAGCATCCCCATGGCTAAAATAAAGCGTGGCTTTGTACTGTCTCTAAGCATCCTGAGCCAGATCCTCAAGTACTCTTGAGCTGTGCTTGGCATACTTGTGGGGGAGGGACAGGTGCTTTTCTCCTCTACTCTCCTTCACCCCTTTCTCCTCTCCTGGGATAGCCGGGGGCAGGTATGGCTCCGACAGCACATTAGAGCAGCCCTGGGCCCCTTGGATCGGGGAGCCAGCAGCAGATGGTATGGGGCCAGTTACAGTGGCTATAAACATTCTGAAGAATCCATGGCTGGCTGTTCACACCATCTTCTCATCCCGCTTGTGCCACTGGAGCTGTTTAGAGGGGACAGCGCAAGGGACAGGGTCTGGCTCTTGCATTTTTAGGGCAGGGGGAACAGAGGAATAACCAGTCTTAAGCAAAGCTGCTTAATGGCAGAATTAATGATGATGATACTCCTTGAGAAGAGGAAAGATTGGGGGCAGCGTTCCCTCTAACATCTTCTATCCTTGGGCGAGCTGAATTTTCTTTGAGCAGGTTGAACATTTTTATGTGCAACACCAATATTGAGGTAGTGTGTGGATGAGCATCACTAATACAAACAAATCACACACATACATATCTATATATACATTTATCTACATATATATTTATACTTTCAGCAGTTCATATGTGTGGAAGAAAATAACTATCTCTTGTTTTAATGTAACAAGGAGCAATGCTTACAATATTTAATATGAAATCAACTAAAAAAGAAAATTAACACTACCCTTGGAGTACATGTATTGTTATCCTTTCTAACAACTCAAGCTAGTAAACACACCAAAATGCATATTATCCACATATAGCTCAGCATTAAGATGCTAAACAAATCTACGAGTCAACTAGAAATAGTATTTGCAAGGAGAGCATGCCTTATACAATATCTACCGACACTGGAAAGAAGAGTAAAAGGCATTCACTAAGGCTTATACAGCTTTTCTAGGGAATGTTTAGAAGTCATGCTGTGAAAACAGATATAAGTTCCCCTGCTTTGAAACTTTCACCTTGTGTGTGTCACCAACTCAGACCTGGGGTAGCCATGTTTGTCTGTAACTGAAAAAACAATGAATGGTCCCGCAGCACCTTAGAGACTAACAAAACACAGAGTAGAAGCCCCAGAACAAATTAACACATGGCTTCAGGGTTTGTAGACAGATGCTTGTTTCAAAGAGCTTGCAGATAAGGTTTTATCCTACAAAACAACTAGCATGGGGTGGGCAATAATATATGACGAGGAGCCACTCCAAGATTTTGGAAAGTGTTTGAGGGCCACGCTCTTCCATCATATTAATGGAGGAGGTGCAGGGTCTGGGATGGAGGTTGGCTGAAGAAGAGAGCTTGGGGTAAGGGATTGGGGTGCAAGAGGGAGGACTGGGAGGGAGTTTGGGTGAAGGAGGCAATTGTGACCTAGGGCAGGCGACTGGGGTTCAGGGTTGTTTTTTTTTGGGACCTACTATAGGAGGGGCTCATGATCTGGGTAGAAGATTGCGGTGCTAGATCTGGAAGGGGGCATAGGTGCAGGAGGAGGGGCAGAGGGTTTGGGCATATTGAGCGGGGGGGGGGGGGACGACAGAGGGTTGGGGAAGGGAGGGACTAGGGTGCCAGAGGCAGGCTCTGTCCAGGAGACTTACTAGCCAACAGCCCAACCAGCCTGCCTACCTGCCTGCTGTAGGTTGTCAGAAAACTACAGTCCCGTTCTCTATAGGTTCAGAAGTGACTGAGACAGCTGCATTTCATCCAGGTAGGGTGAGATTGCCAAAGATCAATACACATCTTTGTTGATGAATATTTCCCTTTGCTGACCTTAGAAATGGTTGACACTATAGGCTCTATTTTCTACACATTTCCTTACATGCATTTACTAATTGGCTTGGATTTGCAAATGATCCAAAGGCATACATACCCAAATCCCATTGCATTTCAAATTCTCTTAGGTCCCTTTGAAGCCATGGCCTTCTTATGGGCACAAGGAAGTGTTTGTTTGAAGGACTAGGCCTGTAACATAGTAACTTCTAATTTTGTAAACATGTGTTTTCTCATTTGTTCTTACCATTCTATAATATTTGCCTGGGGTTATTTGTCCCCTGCCCATGTTTAAATCTAAATGAACATTGGAAATCCTTTGTTTATCACGTCCCTTACTATGGGCCTGATCCAAAATTCACTGAAGTCAATGAAATGTCTCCCACTGGCCTTTGAACTAAGATTATCTGAATGTTATTAAGGGTGTAAGTTTTTTGACATGGTGGGAACAGAGGCTTCTATTGTGTTTGTACTGCATAGTGTAGAGGCTCCTGGAAAGCAGTAATAATCCTTGCCAGTAAAGGGAAAAGCTATTTTTTTTATTAATGTTCTGATTCTGCTACAAATGTCATTAATAGGAGCTTTTCAGAAGATGTCAGTGAGCACAGAATCAGGCTCTAGTATAATAGTAGTTTTGCTTATGGTAGTATTCATCCTGTGCTAGGCGTTTTCCAGACCATCAAGAAAACTATTCTACTGAGAGGCTCACAGCTTGAGCTATTGCCTTATTTTGGGGGTTGTTAAGGATTTTGAAGCTGTGTGCTATTTGAAACTGTGATGGATGCCTTGGTAACAAATACTGGAAAAAATAAAATGGGGGGGATAAAATGTCTGATCCATTAGAGAATATCTTTAAGTAAAAGATGATTCCTTCTTTGCTTGCTCTCTTGTCTGTAAAAGCAAAAAATACTCCTTTGCTTGATGTTCTGTTTTTAAGTGTGTAGGATTTATAAATAGACCTGGTTCTAAATGAATCATCTCTGAAAAACTAAAGTCTCAGTGAAAATATTTGGGAGGTGTGTCAAGTGGTTTTTTTGTTTGTTTGGCTTTTTTGCAAAAATCCAAAAATGAAAATCGAAAAATTATACTTTTACTCTTTTTTTCCTTCCTGTTTGCTTCTTCCTGCCACCATTTGAGGGTAAAATAACAGCCATGGGAGAAAGGAACAACGGAGAAAAAAATGAGATAGCACACAAAGAAATTGCTTTTCATTTTTTAATTGTCATGCTAGGAGTCTACTATAGGCCACCTACCTAGGTGGAAGAGGTGGATGAGCCTTTTTTTAAACAACTAACAAAATCATCTTAAGCCCAAGATTTGGTGGTGATGGGAGACTTCAACTATCCAGATATATGTTGGGAAAATAACACTGTGGAGCACAGACAATCCAATAAGTTCTTGGACTGCATTGATGACAACTTTTATTTCAGAAGGCTGAAAAAGTTACCAGGGAGGAAGCTGTTTAGATTTGATTTTAACAAATAGGGAGGAACTGGTTGAGAATTTGAAAGAGAAAGGCAGCTTGGGTGAAAGTGATCATGAAATCATAGAGTTCACAATTCTAAGGAAGGGCAGAAGGGAGAACAGCAAAATAGAGACAATGGATTTCAAGATGGTGGATTTTGGTAAGCTCAGAGAGCTGATAGGTAAGGTCCCATGGGAATCAAGATTGAGGGGAAAAAACAACTGAGGAGAGTTGGCAGTTTTTCAAAGGGACATTGTTAAGGGCCCAAAAGCAAGCTATTCCACTCTGTAGGAAAGATAGAAAATATGGGAAAAGACTGCCTTGGCTTAACCACGAAATCTTGCATGATCTAAAAATAAAAAAGGCGTCATATAAAAAATGGAAACTAGGACAAATTACAAAGGATGAATATAGGCAAACAGCACAGGAATGCAGGGGCAAGATTAGAAAGGCAAAGGCACAAAATGAGCTCAAACTAGCTACAGGAATAAAGGGAAACAAGAAGACTTTTTATGAATACATTAGAAGCAAGAGGAAGACCAAGGACAGTGTAGGCCAACTGCTCAGTGAGGAGGGAGAAATAGTAACAGGAAATTTGGAAATGGCAGAGATGCTTAATGACTTCTTTGTTTCGGTCTTCACCTAGAAGTCTGAAGGAATGCCTAACATAGTGAATGCTAATGGGAAGGGAGTAGGTTTAGAAGATAAAATAAAAAAAGAACAAGTTAAAAATCACGTAGAAAAGTTAGATGCCTGCAAGTCACCAGGGCCTGATGAAATGCATCCTAGAATACTCAAGGAGCTGATAGCTAGAGGCTCAGATACCTCCTCTATCATCTTTGGAAAGTCATGAGAGTCTGGAGAGATTCCAGAAGACTGGAAAAGGGCAAATATAGTGCCCATCTATAAAAAGGGAAACAAGAACAACCCAGGAAACTACAGACCAGTTAGTTTAACTTCTGTGCCAGGGAAGATAATGGAACAAGTAATTAAGGAAATCATCTGCAAACACTTGGAAGGTGGTAAGGAGATAGGGAACAGCCACCATGGATTTGTAAAGAACAAATCATGTCAAACCAATCTAATAGCTTTCTTTGATAGGATAACGAGTCTTGTGGATAAGGGAGAAGTGGTGGACATGGTATACCTAGACTTTAGTAAGGTGTTTGATACGGCCTCGCATGATATTCTTATCAATTAACTAGGCAAATACAACTTAGATGGGGCTACTATAAGGTGGTTCCATAACTGACTGGATAACCATACTCAGAGTAGTTATTAATGGTTCTCAATCCTGCTGGAAAGGTATTACAAGTGGGGTTTCTCATGGGTCTGTTTTGGGACTCTCTCTGTTCATCAACGATTTAGATATTGGCATAGAAAGTTTGCTTATTAAGTTTGCAGATGATACCACGCTGGGAGGGGTTGCAACTGCTTTGGAGGATAGGGTCATAATTCAAAATGATCTGGACAAATTGGAGAAATGGTCTGAGGTAAACAGGATGAAGTTTAATAAAGACAAATGCAAAGTGCTCCACTTAGGAAGGAACAATCAGTTTCACACATACAGAATGGGAAGCGACTGTCTAGAAGGGAGTACAGCAGAAAGGGATCTAGAGGTTATAGTGGACCACAAGCTAAATATGAGTCAACCGTGTGATCATAGAATCATAGGACTGGAAGGGACCTCAAGAGGTCATCGAGTCCAGCCCCCCGCCCTCAAGGCAGGATCAAGCTCCGTCTACACCATCCCTGACAGATGTCTATCTAACCTGTTCTTAAATATCTCCAGAGAGGGAGATTCCACCACCTCCCTTGGCAATTTATTCCAATATTTGACCACCCTGACAGTTAGGAATTTTTTCCTAATGTCCAATCTAAACCTCCCCTGCTGCACTTTAAGCCCATTTCCTCTTGGTTTCTGAGGACAGGACAAGGAGTACAAATTTTCTCCTTCCTCCTTGTGACACCCTTTTAGATATTTGAAAACCGCTATCATGTCCCCCGTTAATCTTCTTTTTTCCAAACTAAACAAGCCCAGTTCATGAAGCCTGGCTTCATAGGTCTGTTCTCTAGACCTTTAATCATTCTTGTCTCTCTTCTCTGTACCCTTTCCAATTTCTCCACATCTTTCTTGAAATGTGGCACCCAGAACTGGACACAGTACTCCAGCTGAGGCCTAACTAGTGCAGAGTAGAGCAGCAGAATGACTTCACGAGTTTTGCTTACAACACACCTGTTGATACAACCTAGAATCATATTTGCTTTTTTTGCAACAGCATCACACTGTTGACTCATATTCAACTTGTGGTCCACTATGACCCCTAGATCCCTTTCCGCCATGCTCCTTCCTAGACTGTCGCTTCCCATCTTGTATGTATGGAACTGATTGTTCCTTCCTAAGTGGAGCACTTTGCATTTCTCTTTATTAAACCTCATCCTGTTTACCTCTGACCATTTCTCTAACTTGCTAAGGTCATTTTGAATTATGTCCCTATCCTCCAAAGAAGTTGCAACCCCACCCAGTTTGGTATCATCTGCAAACTTAATAAGCATACTCTCTATCCCAATATCTACATCATTGATGAAGATATTGAACAGTATGGGTCCCAAAACAGACCCTTGCGGAACTCCACTTGTTATCCCTTTCCAGCAGGATTTAGCACCGTTAACAACAACTCTCTGACTACGATTATCCAGCCAATTATGCACCCACCTTATCGTGGCCCTATCTAAGTTATATTTGCCTAGTTTATCAATAAGAATATCATGCGAGACCGTATCAAATGCCTTACTAAAGTCTAGGTATATGACATCCACCGCTTCTCCCTTATCCACAAGGCTCGTTATCCTATCAAAGAAAGCTATCAGATTAGTTTGGCATGACTTGTTCTTCACAAACCCATGCTGGCTATTCCCTATCACTTGATTACCTTCCAAAGGATGCTGTTGCCAAAGGAAAAAAAAAAAAGCAAACATGATTCTGGGATGCATTAACAGGTGTGTTGTGAACAAGACACGAGAAGTCATTCTTCTGCACTACTCTGCACTAGTTAGGCCTCAGTTGGAGTATTGTGTCCAGTTCTGGGTATCGCATTTCAAGAAAGATGTGGAGAATCTGGAGAGGGTCCAGAGAAGAGCAACAAGAATGATTAAAGGTCTAGAGAACATGACCTATGAAGGAAGGCTGAAAGAATTGGGTTTGTTTAGTTTAGAAAAGAGAAGATTGGGGGGAGGGACAGGACATGATAGCAGTTTTCAGGTATCTAAAAGGGTGTCATAAGAAGGAGGAAGAAAACTTGTTCATCTTGGCCTCTGAGGATAGAACAAGAAGCAATGGGCTTAAACTGCAGCAAGGGAGGTTTAGGTTGGACATTAGGAAAAATTTCCTAACTGTGAGGGTGGTTAAACACTGGAATAAATTGCCCAGGGAGGTTGTGGAATCTCCATGTCTGGAGATATTTAAGAGGAGGTTAGATAAATATCTATCAGGGATGATCTAGACAATACTTGGTCCTGCCATGAGGGCAGGGACTGGACTCGATGACCTCTCAAAGTCCCTTCCAGTCCTAGTATTCAATGATTCTATGAATTGGAAAAAAAATTAAAGGAAATTGTTCATTTTGGGGGGAAAGGCCTATTTTTTCATTTAGAAATGGTTTTGAACAAATAATTTTGACCAACTCTAGTTTCATATGAGAAACCTCTATAAGCAGGCTGCCATTTCTGTTATGTGGCATATAAGAGGATAATGATGACACCTCTCCTCGTGTGGCCACACTAGACTATTTTCTCTTCGATTCCCCCACTGTCACTGCTGCTGGTGCAGCTCCACTATATGGTAGCAATACTGGGAGCACTATTGGTCCAGATGGCAGAATGGTTATAATGCCAGTGGTTTCTGGTACAGGATTTTTCATCACTAGCAATTTTTAAATCAAGATTGGGTAGTTTGCTAAAAGAGATTTTTCTAGTTCAAGCAGAAATTAATTCTGCAAAGTCCAGTGGCCTATCTTACATAGATCGCTGGACTAGCTGACCTCAGCTCCCTTCTCTACACCTGAGCTCTAACTAGTAAAAGTACAACAGGCATAACAAACAGGATAGCAGTGTTGTTTCCCTTATCCCCCCCCCCCCCCCATCTTCCTTCAGGTAGGAATAAGAGATCCTCCAGAAAAGGGCTTTATTCCGGAGGATCGCGCCAGTCTAGACGCTTTTTTTCCGGCTTTTCCCCAAGCTGGGAAAAAAGCGGCGGACATGTTTATTTAAATCCCCCGCGGATTTCCCTATGCTGACTTACCTGATTTACATCCCTTTTCCGGAATTTGTGGCCAGTCTAGACGTAGCCTTGTGGTTTAATCATGCACCTTGCGATACCTGGGGTTTTATTTTAAAGACTCGGCTTCTGGAGTCATGTGAACATCAGAATCTCAGCTTTCATTTTAAACCAAAATTTTCTGGCATTCCTGGGTTGTGAAGAAATGTTGGAAATCTGAACACTGAAGACTCAAATACCAGAAGGCAATAAAAAAAGAACAAAAGATGATTTTTAAATCTCATGATTTTTAAATTAATTCTTTCAGTTGACAATACAGTGCTAAAGCTGTGGGAAGAAGTTCTAATGTAAACATGCCCTTTAAAAAGGTGGTTTTATGAGAGATTTAAGTGTGTGTATTTTAAAGTGTTTTATTGCTGTGTGTCAATTAGTGGTACTCTTCCCCTACGATGTGGCTTAAGCTTCCCCTTTGGGAGAAGCCACTCCGAGTAGCAAATACCCTCTGTTCACATGAGTTGGGTTTAGGCATCTTTTTGTGAGGGCTGGTGCCTCCACCCAAGATAACTTTTCACTGGATATAAGGGGAAATGATTAATATTGCTATTGCTAGCAAGGAGTCTAAAACCCAAAATATATGAAATGATAAAGTTTCTTACCACAATCTCCAAAAAAGGAATAAACTTGCACCCCAAAATAACAGCATAACCAAGGGGATTTTATCAAGAGTGGTAAAATAGGCTATCGGAAAGGAAATGGTTACGGTTAACTAATAAGTTCAAAAACATCAAAAAGTCAACACATTTCCCACCTCTTCAATCTCACATCTTTTCCCAAAGCTCAGTCCTTCCCTAGCATCTTCTGGCTGCACAGTATACTGAAGATGAGTCCTAAGACAAATGTTGCAGCATTGTGAATATTGGTCAGTTTAAACAAAAGAAGAAAACAAAGAGTCCTTTTACAACGACTTTGACCTTGAGTGGGACAGGGAAGGGTCCCATCATTTTGTGCTTTGGAAACTTTAAAAAGGCTTTTATCTAATATTGCTTTGTAATATGTTAATTCAGAATGCTGTCTTGCAAATTATTTTGGTATTTATCAAAATGAAACTTTAAAGTGATCGAAGGAGATATTGATGTTTAAAGAGTAACTCAGCAGTAATCTTGTTTTTTAAGGATTTTCATTCTTCAGTTATGGATCTGTTGTATTTAAAATCATGATCCTATTAATATATGTGCAACAGAAGATCTGTTAAGTTGTGTGTTTGTGAATCTGTACTAGTTACATTATTGAGCTATAACTGAAACATGTACTATCAATACTCATTCACAATCCAGATGAGTTGTGAGTACAGTTCAGGAATAACACACAAAACATGGAACCAGACTAAGAAAGATGGAGTGTGTGTACTGTGTGTGATCCAAAAGCCCAGATTAATAACTGGTATATCATTTTTTAGTTTTGTCAGCTACCCTAAAAAATGGTGTGTTTTCCATTTTTAATACATGGGACCTGCCGTGTATTCTGTTGCTTTTCACATATGGCTTAAGTGCATCTAACAGAGTCGTGCATTCATTTTCAATTAGTTGAAATTCCTTCAGGATCTGTGTATATGTTTTAAATTTAAATTGGACCCGTCAAGAATGCCATTTATGTGGACAAAAATATCCTCTTGGTGACCTTTTTAAACTGACACCTCATTAGTCACATTTCAAGGCCAATCAAAAATCCACTAAATCCAATGGGAGACCTTCCAATGATTTAAATGCACTTTTGAATTAAGCCTTTGACAGGTATTAAAATTTGATCCAAGAAGACATATTTGTGGCCTTCTTTGTGGTTGTCACATCAGTAGAGTACCTCAGGTGAGGCCTAAAAGGGGAACAAGCTTCCCAGTAGTTTGGAGAAAACCTTATTTTCCTTGCTTGTTTTGGTAAAGAATGTGCAAAGCTTTACTAAATGCTTTAAGAAAAAGAAAGCCAGGAATTATTCAACTTATGCACTGTACTGTACAGTGGATCCTCTGCAGTGCCAGCGTGGGTTGCTTTCACTTCATCTCTGCTCCTTCTGCCAATGAGATCAGCAATGTGTGACTTGGCTCTTTGCAAATCAAACTCAACAGACTCCAGACACTTTTCTCTTTCTGTAAGGACAAAAAAAGAAGAGATTATTTTAAATGTGATGAACCAAACAACAGAATTATTTGCTCTCTAATAAATGTAAAATTGTAATAGTGTGTCCCCACCATGGGAGATCCCCGACATTAATCCAAGGCAGGTTCAGTTATTGTGGACACGTTACCTCGACTTAGCGCCTCAGGAAACACTGGGGAGTTATTACTTCAAATTACTCTGGGGAGTAGTTATTTTGAAATGGCAGCAGTCGAGTGGCCATACTAACGCTATTTTGAAATAAGCATTACTCCCCGAGTAAAGCAGGAGAACAGATGTTGAAATAACCAGCCCCTTATTTTGAAATAACAGGCTTGGTAATGTAGATGGTCCACTTATTTCAAAATAAGGGTTTGAGGTTTTTTAAATAACTCCTTAGTATAGACCATGGTTGAGTTAATAAGTTTCAAAAAGTTCCCCTTATTGGATAGGTTCACACTGCAGTGGGAGCAAGCCTCCCAGCTCAGGAAGACAGACACATTCTAGCAGGGTATATGCTAGCATACTAAAAATAACAGTGTGACTTTGTGGCCTGGACTCTTAATCCAAAGGCGGTCCATTGCTTTTGCCGTTTTTATCTCTAGTTTTATATTTTCACTTTGTGAATTTTCAAGTGTATAGATGAGATTTTTCACAGGAAGCTTGAGTAAATAGTGAGTGAAAGGCAGGGTTTTTTTTTCAAGCAGAATGTCAAAAATGTCAAAATGAAATTTTAAGGTGAATTGGGAATGATTAGTTAAGGACAGCCTATACTAAACACTATCTTCAATGTTTCTGATCAAATATAAAGAATCTGTATTTTACTATAGCACAACAAGCCAACTTTTAAGTCTGACCCAAAATGCTTAGTCTTCTTTCAACCGAATTTAACCTGGTGTAAAATGACATAACTCCATTAGAGTCAATGCAGCTATACCAGGTTACACCTGCGGAGTATCTGGCCCTAAACAGATGTATTAATGACATTTATTGATCACTGTCAAATATAAGTCCCCATAAATAGACTATCCGTACTATGCAGACAGTTTCTTATTTCCCATGTAGCATAAATCTGGCAATTTGGCACCCAAATCAATTTTCCAAGTCAAAGTTGTAGTGTGCTAAAATAGAGCTTTATAATGGAACCAGCATGCAATATTGACCATTTCAGTCCCATGATTTGTTTAAAAATAACTAATTTTTCCTCACTTTTCTGACTTTTAATAGTGAATCTCCATGAGCCACTCTTTATTTTCCAACTGGGGAAGAGCACTTGTTGATTACAGAATGGATTAGGCCAGGCATGTCCAAAGTCCGGCCCGCGGGCCAAATGCGGCCCGCGGTCGGATTTAATACGGCCCCCCGCTTCTCCCGGCTCCCCGGTGCTTTTTTTAACCGGCGCGCTCAGCGCGCCGCTTCGGGTCGCCGCCGCCGCTGCAGTCCCAAACCCTGCCCCTGCACTCCGCTTTGGGGCTGAGAGTGCAGGGACAGCCCCCGCTTCCTCCCCCTCTCCTGGCTCCCCGGCGCTCCTCTGACTGGCGCCGCTTCCGGCCGTGCCGCCGCCGTCCATGGCGGCCGCTGCGGTCCTAAAGTCCACCAAGTAGGGCACGTCCGCAGCCCCGCTCCCCCGCTTGGCTACGGGTTCGCCCTGCCCCCGGGCAGCCGTCAGGCCAGCGTGCCCTGCGCTCTCCGCCCGCCTCTGACCCTGCAAGCCCTCTACCTTGGGGCTGAGAGTGCAGGGACGGACTCCGCAGCTGCTGAGATCAGGGACGGACTCCGCAGCTGCAGAGATCAGGGACTGCCTTTGAACCAGACCTAGCCTATGTGCTGCAGTCCAGATCTCAGTTTCACCCTTCACATTAGTGTAGGCAAGTTTTTTTTTTCAATTGAGATGAATACATTGTAAAATCTCAGTTAATGTCAGTTGGTCTAAATCAGTTATAAATATATTTGGACACAACGGCTACGTCTACACTGGCCCCTTTTCCGGAAGGGGCATGTAAATTTCACCTTTCGTAGTAGGGAAATCCGTGGGGGATATTTAAAGTAGGAATAAGAGCCTCCGGAAAAGGGCGCTTTTTCCGGAGGATCGGGGCCAGTGTAGACGCTCTTTTCCGGCTTTTTTAAAAGCCGGAAAAAAGCAGCAGACATTTTTATTTAAATGCCGCGGGGGATATTTAAATCCCCCGCGGATTTCCCTACTACGATAGGTGAAATTTACATGCCCCTTCCGGAAAAGGGGCCAGTGTAGACGAGCCCAACATGTATAGTTGGTGTTCTGTCGTTTGCCGTTTGCAATAAACTTTGCATAAAATAGTTAATTTGCATTTAATTTTAATGGTTCAAAGAATGTCAGGCAAAATGGTCGGCCCTCACGCATGTTCACTTCATCAAATCTGGCCCTCTTTGAAAAAAGTTTGGACACCCCTGGATTAGGCTAAGGACACAGGGAAATAAGGTAGTGCTTACTTTGTAATGAAGGAGGGGCCAAGAGATTTTTTTCCCACATTCAGAACTGATGCAGGAACTGATGATCCCAGGCTCATAGGTTAACCATGTACGCGGTTACACTTTGATATCCCTACTGTGAAGCCAAAAAATGCTGTGGCTCAGCATTGGCACAAATTAAGCACTGAAATAAGGAGCAAATGTTTTAAAGAAGGCTGTTTGGCTGACTAGTTGTGCTGAAAATATTTACAGTTGAGTCAATTATCTACCTAAGCCTTTGACAGAAAGCACATGCAGTCAGGTCTGATTGCATCCTATATGCTACTGCATTGTAAAGTGCCACCAGAACTCTTAAACACCTTCTGATGTTTGTTTTTAATGCTCCACTCATTCCCTGTCAGAAGGGAATTCTATCCTCCTCCTTCAGTCATGCAGGCTCATGAAAAGAGCTTTACCTTCCTCTCAGGGATCCAGTATTGGTCTGGCCACTTTTGGAGAGATAATATTTGATGTGATGGACTATTTTCTGACCCCAGTGTGTCAAATCCAGAAAAGAAATTATAATACTTAGCCAATTGTCTTTGTGAGGAATCTATGTTGGAACAATCTCTGTCTTTTTTTTTTCTTTGAGGTAGGTTTTGGTTATAAAATTCAGATTTAGATTCATCCAAATGTTGGATCAACCTGGGAGTTCAGGAGTGTCTGGATTTGGGTTTCTGATTCAACACTTTTTGTAAAGACCTGTTAATTTAAGATCAGGGTTTTTTTTATTGAGAATTCAGAACAAACTTATCCAATCCCAACATAGGGAGGAGTTCATATAAGGGTCTCTGATTCAAAATCCATGTCTACTCCATAACCTACTAAAAATACATTCAATAAACTGCAGAGGAAGCTGACCATTATACTTCTCCAATTCCTCAACAAAGCTTTCAGTCTTATGCACATCATTTTTCTCTATATTTCTCTTTCATAAGCAGCCCTGTTATATATGGCAGCACATGACATTCTGAAATCTGCATGTCTGAGCATAGCGAATTTATCAATGGTGCCCATAAATCAATGCAGTCAATGTTGGGAAGCATATCTGAATTTCAACCTTCTTTACACTTCCCAGCCATAGTATCCCTTTCATGAATAGAATAAAATTAAAATCTAATCTCCTGACGGCCTCATTTTCGGCTTGCATACTCATTTCATGACATTTGCATGTTACAGACACATAGGGTATGTCTACATTTGCACCGGCTTCATTTGCAATTTTGAATGTCTTCATTTGCATCCTACACTTGAAAGAGGGTGCAAATGTAGACATACCCTATGTGTCTGTAATAGGATGGCTTGCCCCTTAAAGGCTGGGCTAGCCTTCCCCCTTCCCCAGTTACTGAATGAACCACAGGTGGGATAAATTAGGTGATTTCCCTGGAAAAACAAGTAGGAAGCTTAGGAAATTGTAAGGAGAACTTGGAAGCTTGCATCGGAAGACTGAGCTCTAGTTTAGGTAAAGCTTTGGTGGGAATCAGAAGAGGCAAGGTGGACCCCTCAGGATGGGAAAGAAGGGCCAAGCTGGGCCTACTTTGTAAGTGTTGTGAAAACTTTGTGTTCATTCTGGGCTATTAAGGGAGTTCTGTTTATGACAGACTTTGTTGCTACCCTGAGTGGAACTGATGAAAGGCAAATCAAAGTGACCAGGGAGAAAACAGTCCAAGAGGAAGGGCTGTTGGGTTCCCTAGTGACAAAGGAAAGGTTTGGGGGCTTAGAGGGCCACTGACAATTGTGCAAGATTAAACAGACTCAACCCCAACCCAGAAGAGGTAATTGTGTTTGAGATATTGTGGGGTATGCCGTTTTTAATGGGCCCTGAAGATGGAGAAACAGGTGCAGTAGAGCGACCCCAGGCAGCGAGGAGGTTGCTGGTCCTGTCATAGTGTCACCTCAGGGAGTTTCCTGTTTAGGTAAGACCTGGGCTTTAAGTGCATTAAGTGCATACTTAATATCACAGCACCTTGAAGTAAAGGAGGCTTAATTCTTAAATAGAGATGCTTGCCCGAATTGGGGCCTGCTGGTATATTCCTAAGGAAATTATCTTGATAACTCTAAAAACTGATTTTTATTTTTTTTAAACTTTCAGCTCTTTTTTTTAGAGGTTGAAAATTCGCAGTTAAGGTGCAGCATTCCTTGTGGCTATGTAGGTTGCTTCATTACTAAAAGAAATCTGTGCATGGCCAGAAGCCATGGAGAGAAATAGGTTACTGATTTCTCAGGGGAAGAGTTATGCAACCTTTTACATTCATTTGAAGTGTATCTCTGAAGCAGCTTGTGCTTGAGCTTTGCAGGTGATGCCATGCCTTGCTAAACTGGACCTTTGCCCAGGAGTGTTAAACATCAGTTTTCATGTTAGCTCGTAGCCCCTGATTTCCTTGTGGTGAGCAGTGGTAGTACGATGATGCTGTACTTTGATAGCTGCTGATTTCAATAAGATGCACAAAAGCAGTTTTAGCATAACTTCCCTTGCCACAGATGTGATCAACTTAACAGGCCAGATCCTCAGCTGGTGTAATTGTGTCTCGCTGGCCCAATGTCACTAGTATCCTTAGTTTAAAATTACACTTGTTTTCTCTGTTTCCATCCTCTGCTTTATGGAGCAACAAATCACCTGGTGGTCAAACTTGCAAGTCTCCCCTCTCAACAGCTTCATGCTAGAAACTTCATTATTATGCTAAATTCAGCCACATTTCAGTCCTCATAAGTATGTGTAACAAAGTTCCATTTTGAAACAAAAGGTCCAATTCTAATTCCATCTGATATGGTGGTGTGGGGTCTATTAAGTTCTTGCAGTCTGTACTGGCTCATCCTGAGGATGATTGGGCCCAGTGTGCAATGGATCTAAGGTGGAGGCTGGGGCATGGAGCTGCTCATGGAGAAAAGGACCTCCTGTCATGGGTTTTTTTTCCCTTCCCACTCCAAGTAGACTTACTCATCTCTGGTACCATTCTCTCAGTTCTGTTGTGGGCAGCACATTACTAAAGCCACAGGGTCTGTAGTAAACTTCATGCAGCTCCTGGGTGGGGCAGATGGAGAAACAGAAAGAAAAAAATCTATTACACATTTTAGGAGCTGACTGGAAATTTCTTATTCCTCTTCATATTACCATGGAAGGAGCCTGATTTTTTTTGATTGAACGGCTCCTGTCTGAGTTCTATGGCCTGGGTCTCCACAAGGGGAAACAAAGAGATGAGGGCTGATTTCTTCATATTTTTAAAATTATTTAGAATCAGCTCTCCCCAGCTCCTTTCTGTTGGCTTTGGGAATAGGGGAAGGAAAACTTTGACTTAGTCAGACCTCTTGCTATGCTGTGGCTGTTCATTCTCTCTTCAGTTGGCTATCAGTGTGTTCAATGCTGTCACAAATAGCATCCCTTGGTGCACCAGCCTAGGTTCTGTGACTCCACCCTTGTGGTGTCTGTGCCATCTGGCTCTCAGTTCAAATTCTTTCTTGTGCAGATGTAAAACATGGATGGACCAGGGAACCTCCCACAGTCCCTCATTGTGGAAGCTATTAGAGTCTGGATTTAACCCTGGGTTACTATGAATAAGCTAGATCCTCTTATGATGTGACTTGGTATAGGTCCAAGGAAATCAATGTAGATTGCTGATTTACACCAGGTGAGGATTTGGGCCCATGAACTCTGACACTTGCTGGTCAGCTAACAGGAGTAACTCCCATGCAATTAACATTTAATGTGGAATGTTGTGGAGTGAGATTTTCAAAAGTACTCAACATTCATCTAACAGTATTGAAGCCAATAAAAATATTCATGAGAAGCAAAATTAGGTTAATACTGATTGTCTGAAAATCCTACCAGTAGAATTTTAAATCTGTAGGAGTTCTTTGTGATTTTACTCAGACACTTATTGTTTACTCTTTAATGTCTACACTTAGCCCTTTAAAAAAAATGTTAAAGCTAAACATATTCTGTCTTTTGTTAACAAAAATACATAGCTGCAGTTCATATTAGCCCTGAATTTAATTAAAACAGGGAATATTTTTCTCAACGGTTTCTTGCTCAAGAAGACTCAAGAAGACTCTCAGATCTGGCAAAACTGTGGTGATTAAGATTTAGCAGACCACAGTCTCAAAGACTTGCACTACACTGTAGCTGTGTGAGTTCTATTGATGCTAATGTGAGCCATGGAAGTGAATCTCTGTGCTTCTTTCAACAATATGGGAGTATATGAAGTCTTATGTGTCATGTTGTACGTTATTTGTTTGGAAAGGAAAACCATTCCAAGAAATAACATTAACTTATGTGTATTTCAAGCTTTTACTGTGACCAAACAGCAGAAACAAGCATTTTCCCTTATTTATTCCACAATTCTCTTCCTATCATGATCAGTCTTGAAATCTTAGTATGTTTCTTTTTTAACAGACCTCCTTAGCTATAATTTACCTAAGGACAACATCAGTTTCCTCTAATCACTTGATTTGATCTCCCCCTCCCTTCTTTTAGCTCATTCCTTGAAGAAAGTTTTTTTTTTCCTGTGATCAAAAGGGATTTAGGACATTTGTGATCTTCTCCTGGTTCTGCCCCTTATATGACTTAGGCCAAATCAAATAATCTGTGAGGGTTTGTCTACACTATAGAGAAGATCAACCCTCCGGAAGTCAATCTTCTAGCGTTCAATTTAGTGGGTCTAGTGTAGACCCCTAAATTGAATGCTGAAGGCAGCCCCTGCCATTATGATGTAGTCATTCTGTGAGGAGTAAGGGAAGCCAACATGAGCGTATATTCCCATCAGACTCCTGCAATGTAGACACTGCGGCAGCTCTGTATAAGGTAAACTGAATCCAGCGTAGCTGTATGGTATACTCTAGTTCAGTGTCATAGTTTTCCTATCTTTAAATGAAGGTGATACTCTTTCCCCATCTCACAAATTTATTGCAAATCTTGATTGATATGTCTAATGTGTTTTGAGATCTCACATGGCATTAGAATGTAATTGACCTTTCTGTTTTCCAGTTGCTACATTTATGCACATTTACTCCTTAATTAAAAGTGTCCATCAGAATTTCAATAGGTTCCATTACCACCTACCCTAAAGGCATTCAGAAGGAGTTTTTTAAATATCATGGTTTGACATGACAGCCGTTCTGTACCATATTACATAAAATATATTACATCTCCCCACCCATGAAATACAGGCAGTCCCCGAGTTACATGGATCCGACTTATGTCGGATCCCTACATACGAACGGGGCTTTTCTCGCTGCGGAGGACGGGGGCGGCGGGACCACCCAGACGCGCCGCAGTCCCGCCGCCCATGTCCTCCGCAGTGAGAAAAGCTGCTCCGCGTCTCCCTCGTCTGCTGGGGGGGGGAAGGGGCGCAGCTAGTGCGAGAAAAGCCTGGCCTGCTGGGGGGGGGGCGCACTAGCTGCGCCCCCCCCAGCAGACCAGGGAGATGCGGGCGGCGGGACCACCGAGACGCGCCGGTCCCGCCGCCCGCGTCCTCTGCGGCTTTGCTCCGCGTCTCCCTGGTCTGCTGCCCCCCCCCCCCCAGCAGACCAGGGATACGCGGAGCGGTTTTTCTCGCCGACGCCTGGGGTAGAGCAGCTGAGGCGCTGCCAGTTTGGTCCTGCAGCGCCGCTCCTGGGCGCTACTGGACCAACCCAGCAGCACCTCAGCTGCTCTACCCCAGGTGTTCCCAAGTCAGCTGCTGCTGAAACTGACCAGCGGCTGACTACAGGATGCCCGAAGCAGAGCTGCTCTGCCTTGGGCTTCCTGTAGTCAGCCGCTGGTCAGTTTCAGCAGCAGCTGACTTGGGAACACCTGGGGTAGAGCAGCTGGGGTGCTGCCGGGTTGGTCTCCGCAGCGCCGAGGTGTGGCGCTGCAGGGACCTACCCGGCAGCGCCCCAGCTGCTCTGTCCCAGGCGTCCAGATTCAGCCGCTGTTGAAACTCATCAGCGGCTGATTCCAGGAAGCCCAGGGCAGAGCAGCTCTGCCTCGGGCTTCCTGTAGTCAGCCGCTGGTCAGTTTCAACAGTGGCTGAATCTGGACGCCAGTTCCGACTTACATACAAATTCAACTTAAGAACAAACCTACAGTCCCTATCTTGTACGTAACCCGGGGACTGCCTGTAGTCAAAATCCTAAATTTTCTTCTTCCACTTTAATATCCTCTTGCCTGCTCTATAAGCCCATTTAGTAAATCCAAACACTTAGGTAAGATACCTTACCATTAGTCATGGGTTATTAATCTTCTAGATTACTGCCATTCATCCAAAAAGTATAAGTACTGTATGAAGAAAGGCCAAATACTGCTCTCGCTTCCACAAGCAGACTTCAGTGAGTTTGCACAGGAACAGCTTACAGTGGAATCATTTGTTTGTAATTTTTACAACTCCCCAGTGCTACACCTGAGAATTATACTGGTTCTACATGTGTGGTGATGGTGGCACAAAGAGGTGAGATCAAGGGCCAAACTTTCAAAAATGGCCTTTTAGTTTTGGCTGTCTTCATTTCTGGGTGACCAGAGGCTGATTTCTGCAGGGACGGGTACCTCTGCTCACAATCCTAGAAGTTAATGATGGCTCTGGGGTGCAGCATGTCTCAACATCATGGCTGTCCAAAATCAGAGGCCATTTTTCAATACATCACTTGACCACAGTCAGGCAGTAAGTTAATAGCAGGACAGAGAATAGAAATCTGAGACTACTGACTCTTTGGAACAAAACCTAAAAGTCTCCCTCTCTATTCTAATTGCTACACATGTTCTGACATTCTTTGGACTGTAAATATTTTGGTGGCCAACTTAATGGCTTTTGCTGTCATTCTCTTTGACAACAGAATGTTTGTGTCTGTTACTGACACTGAGAACCAGATGCTTTGAGGGTCTAAAAATAGTGTGGTCCCATTCTTCTCTCCCTACTGGTAAATCTATAAAATACATATTGCCAATGAACTACACGAAATAAATCTCTTAGAAACCGGCTCCCAACTCCCATTATCTGTATGGATGGCTCAGTTAATTAAATGCCCAAAGGAGGATGAAACTTATTGGCTCATATAAAATGCATGCCAGCTAATGAAATGGAATCGATATCGGGAATGTTAAGTGAACATGTTATGGTCTCCATCGATTTGTTGCAGACATTTACCCGATTGAAGAGGCACATCTATTGAAACCCCAAGTATTTGTTTTTGAAAAGTTTCTAGCAGTCCCATATGAGAGCATCTAATTATATCTTTATTAGAACTGCAGTGCAGTTTTATCCTCTTAGTATTTCAAAGATTTAATTACATTAGCCCTAATTTGTACTAGTCAGTCTATCTGACACTAGAATAATAAGGTGCTCCCTCTCTGAAAGGTCTTTCTTAAGGTTTTTATGTATTTGAGAGCTATGTATTATGGATTTAAATTTAACACAGTGCAGAAAGCCAGCACGACATTTAAGCATCTCTTAAACTCTCTGTTTTAGCTTTCAAAAGAGGGTGAAAGTGGAACTTAAATGGTGCATAGGACTTGACCTGGTCCCCTGCACAGGGGTGAATTTTA
Source organism: Pelodiscus sinensis (assembly GCF_049634645.1). Taxonomy (NCBI): domain Eukaryota; kingdom Metazoa; phylum Chordata; order Testudines; family Trionychidae; genus Pelodiscus; species Pelodiscus sinensis. The sequence continues at coordinate 114,170,815 of NC_134714.1, forward strand.
TCTTATAGTGAGTTCATAGTAGATTTTCCTGCAAGGAAAACAAGCAGTGGTATGTATGCAAAATAATAAAGCAGGATGAGATATTTATCTTTCATCACCCAGCACCCGCCTTTCAACAAATCGGTAGGAATTGCGGGTGCTCAGAAACTTTGAAAATCAGGCCCCAGGTGTTTAAAATTAAGGCACTGAAAATCATTGATTGCCTTTGCAAAAGTTGGCTTTAGTTAGAGTGGAGACAGTGACAAAGCCGCACTGCAGTTTTTGAGCCTTAAAGAAACAGCCACCATAAATAAATAATGAAAATAAATTTTACTGAGTTTCCCCCCCCACTGTGTTGTGATGCAGTCAAATAAAACAGCAAGTTCCTAGCCTGCTGTCCCATGAGTGAAGTGGTTTTTTTTCTGTTGAACTGAGCAGCACCTTTACAAAACCAGTACTACAGAGTATCACTCTCGTAGACCTTCTCTTCTTACAACACAATCCTCCCTTCTTTAAAATATTTGAAACATTTTTGGGGGGTTTTCTTCTTTTTCCAAATGCTGAATGAAAACACATTTTGACACCTCAAAGGTTGCCATGAAATGGAATTATCATCCTCCACTCTGAGATGAGGGTTAAGCCTGGAAATGGAAGATTTACAAATGTTCAGCCACTCTATTCTGAAATGGCACCATTCGTTCAGGATCAGAGGTGCCAAAAACATTCAGCATGATGGACCTAAGATCTTTGGCACATGTGTGTCCTCCACGCCCGTCTGTACACTAGCCTCAGCACGCAGCTGTTTCCAGAAAAGACAGCCAAAATCAAATGCTTTCTACTTCAGTACATGGTGGCTGTGTCTACACTGCACCCCTTATCCGGAAAAGGGATGCAGATTAGACAAGCAGAAATTGCAAATGCAGTGGGGGATTTAAATATCCCCCGCTGCATTTGCATGAACATGGCTGCCGCTTTTTTCTGTCCCGGGGCTTCGCTGGAGAAAAGCGCCAGTCTAGACGGGATCTTTCGGAAAATTAAGGCTTTTTCAGAAAGGTCCCTTATTCCTGATTTTAAGAGGAATAAGGGTATGTCTACACTACAAAGTTAGTTCGAACTAACGGACGTTAGTTCGAACTAACTTTCATAGGCGCTACACTAGCGCTCCGTTAGTTCGAATTTAATTCGAACTAACGGAGCGCTTAGTTCGAATTAGGTAATCCTCATTCCACGAGGATTAAGCCTAGTTCGAACTTACTAGTTCGAATTAAGGGCTGTGTAGACCCTTAATTCGAACTAGTGGGAGGCTAGCCCTCCCCAGGTTTCCCTGGTGGCCACTCTGGCTAACACCAGGGAAACTTGTCTGCCCCCCTCCTGGCCCCGGACCCCTTAAAGGGGCACGGGCTGGCTACGGTGCCCGTGCCAGGTGCAAGTCTGCCAGCACCCAGCCAGCAGACCTTGCACCTGGCATGGATCGAGCCACCCACCCGATGCCCCCCAGCCCTCCCCCTCTTCCCAGGACCAGGCTGGCGGCTCCCGGGAGCTTGCCCGGGTCCACAAGAGGCGGGCACCCGTCTGGGCTAGTGCGGACATTGTGGACCTCGTCCACGACCTCTGCACTAGGCACAGGAAAGTGGCCGGCTAGGGCAGGAGAGCTGCCAGCCTGGCCACCCAGGAGCAGGTGTGCATGAAAATCAAGGTGGTCCACTGAGACCCCCGACCCTGAGCTTACAATGGCCGTCCTGGGTCAGACCAAAGGTCCATCTAGCCCAGTAGCCTGTCTGCCGACAGTGGCCAACCCTAGGGACCCTGGAGGGGATGGACCAAAGACAGTGACCAAGCCATTTGTCTCGTGCCATCCCTCTCCAGCCTTCCACAAACCTTGGGCAGGGACACCACTCCTACCCCCTGGCTAATACCACTCCATGGACCCAACCTCCATGACTTGATCTCATGTCCCTTTAAACTCTGTTCTAGTTCTAGCCTTCACAGCCTCCTGCAGCAAGGAGTTCCACAGGTTGACTCTTTGCTTTGTGAAGAACAACTTTCTGTTACTAGTTTGAAGCCTGCTACCCATTCCTTTCCTTTGGTGTCCTCTAGTCATTCTTTCTGGGAACTAATGAAGAACTTTTCTGTATGCACCCTCTCCACCCAACTCCTGCTTTTAGAGACCTCTATCCTGTCCCCCCTCCGTCTCCTCTTTTCTAAGCTGAAAAGTCCCAGTCTCTTTAGCCTCTCTTCATATGGGACCTGTTCCCAACCCCTGATCATTTTAGTTGCCCTCCCCTCTCCCAGCCTCTCTCTTCCCCTCTCCCACCTCCTTTTCCCAGTCTCCCCCAGTTTTGTTCAATAAAGACAGATTCCATTTTTGAACACAATTGTCCTTTATTTTGTACATCAAGAAGAGGGGCTAGGGAAGGGTAAGTGGAAGGAGGTGAGGGAGGAATGGGGTACGCGCCCCCGATGGGGAGGACTGGGCTGGCTCTGCGGGCTTCTGGGGGTGGAAGCTCTCCTGCAGCCCCCCAATTGCCCCCTCTCCCCAGATGGCAGCCTGCGGCAAGTGCAGCCGGTCTGATGGCCGAGTGTTGTGATGTGCCCAGTGTGGGTACTCCGGGCAATCCAAGACAGGACTGCTTTGCAAGTGGGGCACCCTGAGAACTGTCTGTCCGGGGTGGGGGTTGTGTCCCTTTAAGCACAGCCCTTGGCTAGCCTGAGACAGCATCTCCATGCTCTAAGTCCTCCTCTGATGCCCTGCCGGCACTGCTTCCGGCCATCCTTAAACCTGGTTCAGGGTCCACTTAATTAGCAAAACGCTAATTCGAACTAGTTTTTAGTTCTAGATGCGTTGGTTCGAATTAGCGCTGTAGTGTAGACGTACCCTAAGGGACCTTTCTGAAAAGGCTTTATTTTCCGAAAGATCCCGTCTAGACTGGTGCTTTTCTCCGGCAAAGCCCCGAGCCGGAAAAAAGCGTCAGCCATGTTCATGCAAATGCAGCGGGGGATATTTAAATCCCCCGCTGCATTTGCAATTCCGAAAAAGGGGTGCAGTGTAGACACAGCCGATGTGTTCTGCCAAGGAGTAAATGTGAATGCTCTGTCCATGGCATACTGGCAATTCAGGGTATGTCTACGCTACAGAGTTTTGTCAGAAAAATGGCTGGTTTTCCAACAAAACTTGAGGAACATCCACATTCTTCCACAAGAAAATCGAAAGAACAGAGGGGCTTGGTAATCCTCATTCTACAAGGAAGAAGCCTTTTTGCAAAAGAGCTCTTTCACAAAAAGGTGTGTGTGGACAAGGAAGAGGGAGTTCTTTCTCAGGAAGAGGAAAGAGGAAAAAGCACAGGTGCCCTGGTGGCCACTCCATCCATACCAATCACAGCTTACATGCAAGAGAGTGTCCATTTAGTCTGGATATTATCTTTTTCTATGCACTTTTGCAGTGTGGACGATCTCTTCCGAAAAAAGCTTCTTTCGAAAGAAGCTTGCAGTCTAGACATAGCCTCAGTTAGCTGCAAAACAAGTGAAACTAAATTCAAAGTAGTTGTGAATTCTGGAGAGCAGGGTCTCTCAGTTTTCAAAGCAGACACTAAGATCACAGCGAACTCACGTATCTGTTATTTAAGTGTATTTTAAAATGCAGTAAAGGATAGAGAATATGTAAGAACTGGGCAAAGCAATGTGCTAGCAAAGGGCCTTAAGATGGCAGGGCATGGCCATGAAGGAGCATTAATGTAGGGAAGCATTACAGAAGACCAATGTATTGAGAGTCTTACTGAAAACTAGCAATAGCATAGTGTGGACTTCAGGGATTAAACTATGTGTTCTATGATTGCTCAGAGTCCAAAAAGGGAGCACAGAGGTAAGCAGGAAGCTGAGAGCTAGGGCTGCCTAGGAGATAGGCAATACATTATTATTATTATTCATTAATTCATTATTATTTCTTTTTATTATTTACTTTATTATTATTGCAGTGAAAGAGTATTGGTTCGTTCACGGACAGGTAAAACAATGTCTGTGCTCCATAGAGTTTACAATCTAGTAAGTTAACTGCACTGGTGTGATTGTTATTGGAGAAAAAAGGACTCCACTGCATACACACTTTCGGGTAGGGATTTTAAAAATCAATATTTAATTACTCAACCCATGCATTCTTGGGTGCTAAATAAATTGGGTTACCTGATCAATGCCTGATTTTTGGCATTGCCCCCAGCTGACAGGATAAGACAAACCTCCCCCCTGGCTTCTATTACTTAGACTATGTCTACACTGGGAAGGTTTGGCGACGAAAGTGCTGTTGACATGCAAAAGTCGGCAATACTTAAAAATCAGCCACCTCTTTGCTTCCCAGCCCTCCCTGGGCTTCCATCTTAATTTCACGCCACTTGAATGACAGACCTGGCTGCAAACTCCAGCATCTGCTGTGTGAAATGATGGATCCCAGACTTCTCTCCCATGTGTGTTCATTGTGCTTAGGACATTGCGCATTGCAGCAGAACTACTTATGCACTTAACAGCAGAGGACAAAGACTCTCATGCAGACAACAATGTGCATGACAGGGACAGTAGTGAAGGGGCAGAGCACTGAGGTGTCACAGTTCAACTGTTCACAGCACTGAGTGGTGGGGTTGCATTGTCATGCGCGTGTGGGATGAAGGCCAGCGGCTACAGAACTTTGGGATGTGTACAGCAACCTCCCTGGAGCTGGGTGCTGAGTTGGCCCTCAACTGCGGTGCGCAGACACCCGAAGGAGAGCTGCTCTCTCAGTACATAAGCGTGTGGCCATTGCTTTGTGGAAGCTGGTGACTCCCGATTGCTCCGGTTCAGCTGCAGTCAGTTTAGAGTGGGGAAGTCTACCATCGGGGCAGCACTTATGTAACAGCATGAAATCCGCACTTAGGCAGGGCAATAAATCACATTTTGCTGCGTAGGACTGTGACTCTGGGAAATGTGGGTGACATAGGGGCTGGCCTCGCTGAAATGGGCTTTCCAAACTGTGGCGGGGCAATCGATGTCACACACCTTCCCTCAGAGTGCACCATTTGTAAGGGGCACTTCTCCATGGTGCTTCAGGCGCTTGTGGATCACTGTGAGTATTTCACAGACATAAATGTGGGGTGGTCTGCAAAGGTGAATGGTGCACCCATCTTCAGGAACAGTGGCCCGTATAGAAAACTGGAGGCTGGGACTTTCTTTCCAGACCAGAAAATTACAGTGGGGGATGTGGAAATGCCCATAGTGATCCTAGGTAATCTGGCTTATCCCTTACAGCTCTGGTTCATGAAGCCTTACATGGGGCACCTGGACAGCAGTAAGGAGCAGTTCACCAACAGGTTAAGCTGCATGGTTGTTCAATGTGCCTTTGACAGACTGAAAGGAAGCTGGAGGAGTCTCTAGGGCAGGCTGGACCTTTTGGAGGATCATATCCCCAAGGTAGTGGCTGCCTGCTGTTGCTTACATAATTTGTGTGAGTAAGGGTGAAGTGTTTGCCTGTGGGTAGAACAACAAGACCCAGCGCCTGGATGCACAATTTGAACAGCAGACACTCATGCTGCAAGAGAAGCCCATAAGGTGACTCCCAATATCAGAGAGGCTCTGAGGAATCTCTTTGACAATGAAGGGTAGTGACATTTCTGTGTTTTGAGGTTGTTTCCCTGCCTCATCCCACTGGTCATCCTGAGCAAGGCATTCCCACGAAACCCAAGGGATATTTCAGGCTTCCCTGCAGGCAAGAGTGATTGGTGTTGGTTGCGTTGCACAAAACTAACTCATGAACACCTGCATCACATTTGTCTTTATTGATGATTTTCAATCAGGATGCTTGGTGGTAAGGGATTGTGAGGATTTCCAATAACTCTTACAATTGTGTTAAAATCCAGCTGTCAAAGTTACAGCTGCTTTCGTGGGGAGTGCAGTGTACTAGGGAAAAAAAACATTTCCAGACTATGAAAATGAGTGTGTGGGAATAAAGGATAAAGAATTTTATATGTGCAGCCATAGAGGCTGATGTGCAAGTGTGGAGGGCTGGTTGTTGTGAAAAGAATTCCTCATAAGTTGACAATGAGGCCTTTGGTTCTGTGTGCTCTGCATTTTGATAAGACACTTCACCATCTCATTTTGATCTTCCATGAGCTTCAGCATGCGCTCAGTGGCTTCTTTTCTGACTTGCATCTCCATAGCTCTTCTTTGCTCCCTTGTCTTTGTTTGAAGCATTGAGTGACGCAACACATCCTTAACCAGATCCTCCCTTGTCTTCCAAGGTTTTTTCTTAATTGACAGTCTGTCCGCTGGTGAACGTGCCTGACTTTTCGAGGTCTGGTCTGGAAAAGTAACCATAAACAATAGAGCAACTGTACTGTTCCTGATAAAGATTACTCTGGCTGACATATCCCAGCTGAAAGTTAACAGGCAAACCTGGGCTGTGCTTCTGGATAGGAGAGGGGGATGACCCATTCTTTATGCAGCCAAACTCTGTGCCAACTTGGTACCAACAGGACAGTCTGAGGAATGGTTTGGGAAAGTGTCGTACCGCAGTGGTGGGGAAATGACAGCCATGCCATTGAATCTGAGTGAGAAAATTAATAATTCCATCTGGCAAAGCTTGGACCCCATCTCCCAGCAAGATTCTATTGATATCTCTGTGTACATCGAGGTTCTGTTTGGACATAACACAGATACAGGCAGGGCTTAGCCAGGAAATACAGCTTCGGGTTGCCCTGTGCGCCCCTCTCCCCCAACCTCATCTGCAAGAGCAACTTCTCACACCACTCCCCCCGCTTCTGCAATATACAACAACTTGCTGCTCCCACTCCACTGCGGCCCCTCTCTCCTGTTGCACTAGAACAACTCACTAGCATGCACGGCCGCCACCGCCCTCCCTTGGTTGTACTAGAATAACTTAGGGTATGTCTAAACTACCACCCTAGTTCGAACTAGGGTGGTAGTGTAGACATACCCTCACTGCCCCACGTGGTTGTCAACCACTCCACCCACCCCTGCCTGCTTGTTAACTTACCCTGAGTCTCTTCCCTTGCTTCATGACCCTGCCTCTCTTTCCTTCCTTCATATTCCACGTAGAGTTGCTGAGAGTCCTCACAAACATTGGGACTTGGGAACAATTCCTCGCTGCCTGATGTACAGGTTGTCACTGGATTGAGCCTAACATCTTCATCCGCTTCCATCTGTTCAGTAATATCTGTCTCTGGGTCAACTCCTGTTCCTGAGTCTGTGCTACGGGAAATACCCACATTTGTCCTTGGGTCCCCAGCCAGGATTACATCCAGTTCTTTATAAAAATGATATGTTGTGGGTGCAGCACCAGAGTGGTTGTTTGCTTCCTTCATCTTCTGGTATGCCTGCCGGAGTTCCTTTATCTTGGCTCTGTATGGTAGGGTGTCTTGGTCAGACCCCTTCTCACACAGGGCTCGAGAAATCTGACTGTATGTGTCCCACTTGCAGCTGTGATCACACTGATTCTTTACTCCATATGCTGAGAAGAGCCAAAACTTCTCTCTGCTCCAAGCAGGAGAGTGTTTTGAGCAATAGCCGCCCCTGTTTCCCAGGGACCCAGAAGGTGAGCAAAACTGCAAAGGAGGTGAAGAACTGGACAAAAGAGAGAAGAGGAAAAGAAAACCCTTTCTGTCCCTAATATGCTCCTGCTCTCCTTTGGGGAGAGGAGAAAAGGACACATGAATAGACTGTCATCATGAAGCTTCTGCACCACCCACAAAGTTTTCTTCCAGTGACCTGGCCCGAAGAGATCTCTACTCAGGGCTGGCCTTAGGTTTCGAAGTCTGTGGTTGCATCAGACCTGCTAGAGCTAGATCTAGGGAATGGGACTGTTTAGCAGCAGAAGTTGTACCCTTGATTGAAGTAGTTAGCCAATATGTGGGGCCAGGGGCGGATGAGAGTGCCGTGGGGACCCGAGCAGCGAAATTTTGCGGGGCCCCTCCTTTGACATGGCGCATGCGCCGTGGCACCACAGTGCATGCGCGGGGCCTTGGGAAGCGCGGGGTCCGGGGCAGCCACCCCACTCGCCCTGCTCTAAATCCACCGCTGCATGGGGCCAGGTAGAGGATGTCAGGATGAGAACTCAGTGACACAAGCCAAGTGTATTCCTGGTCTAATCTTAATTACTCAGCAATGTGCACAAACTGCAGCTTCTTTGAATTCAGTAGAAACAGCACTAGAAATCCTCTGAATTTATCATTATCTGTGAGCTCCATGCCCAAGAAGCTCTCCCTTGTTTCTTAGCTTCATTTCAGAACCATGCTTATAATCTGCCAGGCTTTTTCTGCTGCCAGCACACACAGATTACAGACTGATATCCTAGCCACCACATTTGCACCTAGAGAAACTACTCCATCCATCCAGTCTACCTGTGACCTGCCATGAGGCCTAGTCTTTGGGTAGTAGTCACCATTGTTTGCAGCTGTCTTACTTCTTAAAAGCGTGTGGTTACTCCTGTGGCCAGAGGCTGAAGGAGGGTGATTGATATACTCATTGGCTTTCATGAGGCCTGTTATTGGTTTTGGATCCCAGACTCCTGCCTGCCAGCCACTAGTACCTTACATTGTGTGTGGATGCAGCAAGGTTTGGGGAAGTAGGAAGAAGGATCTGGGTGTTTTCCAGTACAGAGATAGTTAAGAGGAGTTCCTAAAGTAGGAGGCACTTGCATTTTGCTGCTCATCTTACAAGGTGTGTGTTCATGGGAGGAAAAGGAAGCCGGTTGTCATGGACATCCCTGCAGAGAACAAAATCACTGTGCAGTCTCATGTGAAGTGCTGATCCTGTCCTGTGTTGCCTGGATGTCAGACATTGCTCTTGCTTCACTGAGTCTGTATAATTTCCAAGGTCCTCTATGGCTTACATCAGGGGTGGGCAAAAGGCCCTCTGTGGGCTGGATCTGGTCCACCAAGCGGGTTGATCTGGCCCACAGAGGTCCTGCCACTCCCCTGTCCCCAGGCCAATCAGGGCCTGAAGGTGGGGGGGGAGAGCACACAAAGTCTCCTCTGGCCGTGCCCCTGGCCTGCAAGGAGCGTGAGGTGCTTAGAAGCTCCTTGCAGGTCACTCCTTGCAGGATGAGGGCAGGGCAGGAGGAGACGTTGCGCGCTCTCCTTGCCCCCAAGGCCTGATTGGCCTGGGGGCAGAGGGAATGCACAAAGCCTCTTCCCATCCTGCAAGGGGCTCGGTGCTTAGAGCGAACTGCCAGCTGCTGCTCCACTGGCGGCTGACTCTTAAGCACGGTCTCCTTTGCAGGGCGTGGGCAAACTTTGTGCAATCCCCCAGCTCCCAAGCGCTGATTGACTTGGAGGCAGTGGGGAGAAGCATGCAAAGTCTCTTCCCACCGCCAGGAGCGTGGGTACCTAGAGGGAACTGCCAACTGTTCAGAACAACTGGTGGTTCTCTCTGGGGGGCAGGGGCAAAGGCTTCATGCGCTTCCCCACTCACAGACCAATCACGGTCTGTGGGCAGGAAAATTGAAGTGTCCTGGCCCCACCCCTTTTGCCTGAGGCACTGCCCCTTGTGGGGCAGCCCAGAGCCACTTCAAAAATTTCTGAAATGGTCCCCAGTCAAAAATTATTGCCCACCCCGAGCTTACATTTTGCTTTCTGCATTAAGGAATCTATAAAAGTTTTAAGCAATAACTGCCTTTCCCCTTGTTCAGGAGAGACAGACTGATCCTTCCAGGTCTGTGTGCCAGGCAGCAGCCTTCCTGATTTGAAAGAAAGGTCAGCCTGTCCCTGATAAAGCAGTTCTCATCCCCCACCCCGCACACACCCCTCCAATCTGTGCTGTCCAGTCCATAGTCGGCTCCACGTGCTTTTTCATGAAATGAAGCATCCTCCCCTGGGAATAGCTGATCTCACCGAGAATCGGATTCTGACACTTAGCTGCACTGTCGCAGCACTAGATCTAATTTTAGAAGGTAAATGTCAGGTTTGCGAGAAGGGCAAAAGAAGATCACAGCAAATATCCAGATGATAATCGAGGTATCTGTCTCAAGCCAGTCTGAACCGTTCAAAAGCACCGCTCTTACCATTCCATCTCTGAGTTGTGCTGAGGGGTAGCACAACTGAAGTTCAAGCATTGAGAACTGACTTGTATAATAAATATCAAGTGCTGTCTGAAAAGGTCACTGTTGTTATGTTTGCAAGAGTAGCACTATAGATATTGGAAGATATTCCCTGCCTCAAAGAGCTGACAATCATAGATAAGGAAGGTGTAGGTAGGAGAATTGTTTATTGCCATTTTACAGATGGGAACTGAAGCAGAGAGAGTAAGGACTCCTCTAGACTATGCTAAAGTGTCAAAAGAGGATATGCAAATTCCATGGGAATTTTTTGAGGAAAAGCAGCTTTTTGAAAAGGGGGGGGGGTTTGCAAAAAAATCCCACATCTTGACTACTTTCACTTTCGAAAGCTCTTTCCTCTTTCGACACTCTAGCATAGTCTAGATGAGCCCTAACTGACTTTCCCCACGTCACATAGGAAGGCTGCGGTACAGGGGAGCCAACAGACTTGCTGGGCCTCTGGACAAGGTGGCAGGGGGCCTGACTCAGTGCTTCTGGAAGGGGGTGGAGCCCCAGGCAGAAGAGGTGGGGTTGGGTCAGCTAGCCTTCAGCACCACCTGGAGCACGCCCTGTCCCGCCTTACCCTCAGCCCTTAGTGCCATCCGGAGTGCACCACCCAGGACACCAGTGGTGATTTAAAGGGCCTGCAGCTCCAGCTGCCTTCACTGCTATAGACCCATTTTGCTCCTGATATGGTAGAGCCAGAAACTGGTGGGCCTGCTATGGTAGAGCCAGAAACTGAAATCAGATTTTCTAAATGCTAAGACAGTGCTGTGACTGTGCCGCCACCCTTCCTCCCTGGAGATTCAGGCAGAGTTAATTACATATACAAACAGACTGACTTACTATATGATTTTTTTTCTGTTTTAACTGTAACATTGGGCTATGCACACTTCACTCATACTACTCAGATGACCATCTGCACCTGCAATTACTTCCCTCATGCCGACACATTCTTCTCACAGACATACATTTCTAAATTGTCACACGTGCATCATTCTCTCACATGTACGCTCTCTTACCTTGCATAGCTATTGTCCTTACAGACACATTCTTTCACCTCACTCGGATGTGCTCACCGTCACAATACTTACGCGTGTTCTAAAACACACGGTAAGGAGCAAACCCTGTGGGGGGAGGAGTAATGTTACATTTCTGTGTGAAGGTCTTGGATGTTATCAGTATTTACTTGCATTGTGGTGGCACATAGGAGCCCTAGTCATAGGCCAGGACCTGGTCCTAGTGTTCAGTCACAATGCTAGCACCAGAAGCACTCCAATGGGGGAATCATTTGAAAACCTTAATTCTGTTTTTTAAAGGTCTCAGTTTATAATTCATCCATCAAATAATGTTTGTACATGCCTATGCCCTAGATACGACTGGCAGCGATGTTAGAAAATATAAGCAATGACAAATGTATTTCGGTGATCCAGGATTGTAATTTGGTGATTTTTTTTAACCTCTGCATTTTTCTTGGGTGTTATGCCAATGTCTTGTAAGTGCCAGAAAGTGCCACTTTCTTCTTAATTGAAGAAGAGTACTAGGGCCTAATCCAGGAAGGTGCTGAGTATCAGTGCCATGAGCTTCTTAATTGCAATGGGCAGTAAGCCCATGTTGATTTGTGGTGTTTAAGATTTCTGCACGCACCTTCATCTGTTGGGATGTCTTGGGCCAGATGCTTCCTGAAGGAGACTGTACATCTCAGATGAGCTGATTAAATTCCTATTATTTACCAGAAGCCGTGTGTGGCTGTTGCAATCAACTTAGCCACCTTCCATTACCTATTTTTAAAATATGTCGTGCAAAAATTACTTTGCTCTTAAGCTTTTGTGTTTGGAATTTGGGCTCAGATTGCAACAGAGCTCCTAAGGGTGCTGTTATGAGTTAGACACGGGAATCCAAAGCAATATGTGGCCATGAATAAATTCTCTTTCTATTCATTACATAAAGGTGTGGTGAAATACATTTTGAAAAGGGTGGCACTGCTTATCCAGACCACTCTGGAGATCTATAACGTTTTCAAAGCAGTAATCAGTTTCTCAACATACAGAGTCTGATTTTTCTCCTGCACTGATTTTACGCAAGCATAGCTACATAGGCTTCAATAGCATTAGTCTTGATTTTGACTCAAATTTAAGGGAGCACGGAGGCGCATGTTTAACTTTAAGGCCAACTGACTTCAGTGGGATTTAAATCTGTGCTTAAAGCTAACTTTTTGCTTCCAGGGCTTTCCTGAATGAAGGCTTTTGACTGGTACATATGAGAGGAGAAGCAGACCCAGAGTGTGGTTGGAATAAGGCTGAGTTATTTTAATCATACATTTTCTACACATGCGCACACTCTTTTTCTCTGTCTCTGTCATATCACTACTTTTTTACAAATTTCCAAAGATTGAAGGATGGGATAAATACAGCGTATTTCTCATCAATATCCCTGTCTTCCCCTAACCATTTCTCCAGACCAGTGTTTCCCAATTTTATTTGGCCATGGAACCCTTTTAAACTCGAAAGAATTTTGCGGAATGTCTTGTATATGGAACTGAAAAAGTAGACCACAAATAGGGTTGCCAGATGGTTTCAACAAAAATACCAGACACACTTGACATTACATCACAATCTACATTACATCTTATTTAGAAAATACCAGACATTTATATTTTCTCAATTTGTTTCCCAAACAGAAAGCTCAAATATTGGACTTTCCAGTTCAAAACCAGACACCTGGCAACCCTAACCACAAATAAGTAAGGATAATAATAAACAAATGCTAAACAAGGTCAGGAGATCAACATTTAATTTAATTGTACATATTTAAAAATAAAAATCACATTTAATGTGTACAAAAAAAAGCTCAAAAACTAATATGCATTATATTGGCGCATGGTTTTATGAGTGATTCCTCAATTGTGTGCACTTCTCCAGCGAGTGATAGCTAACTTTGTAAGTTGCCTCTGTTGCATTTTTGTTATCTGTTTGGGCAATTTTTGACATGAAGAGTTTACTTTTTTCAAGTGATTCAAGCTTCCCCTTAAAAAACTAACGTCTTTATCTTTGTATTCCGAGTGATTTATTTTGAAATGTCTTCGCAATTTAGCAGATACTAAAGAACTATTAGATAATATTTTGTTACATAGTATACACTGGGGATCTGGAGCATCTTTATTTCCGTTGCTTGTGAATGCAAATGACAAATAGTCTCGGCATACCTGCATTTCTTATTATTTGATGATAATTGAGTGAAATCGGGTGGTGCTCGCTTATCTTGGGGGAATCACTCATTGTTTCCGTATATGCGGTAATCGATTGCTGAGTACGGGGATTAACGGTGCTATATATCACCCAATTGCACCACTGACTGACTGCCCGCACAGCACTGAGTAGTGACATCATCGTCCCCACTGTCTGGCTAAGCTGGCATTACACAGGGACACTTATCATGGCAAACACAAACAAAAATTGTTTTCAATAAAATTCATAAATGCTTAAATATTAATTCTATTTTTAATCATAAAATATTATTGAAATATAATTTGCTTGCGGAACTCTTATTTTCACTTCACGGAACCCCGGGGTTCTATGGAACACTATTCGGGAAACACTGTTCCAGACCTACAGTATCTGTCAGTATTCATTTTTGGGTGCTAAATCTTCTTTTAGCCTTCTTTCCTATGTGCATGAAGAAGAGACTGATGAGTAAAGAAAAACCTAGGCTTTAAACATTTGAAGAGGTTTTCAATCGTCATCACGGGGGGTGATGGGCCACTTAGTCTTGTTGCAAAGTTTCTGCAGGATTGCTACATGTGTGAACCAGATGAGGTCTTTTCACAGGGGCTGCGTACAGCCAGCTTGACTGCTTTAGTGACTTGTACTAATAAAAGCATTAAACCTGTGGGGTTTCACAGTACCATCAACATTAGAATGTTTTTATTAGTCTTCCACTACTTCAGTGTTTTTCATGGCACAGAGTCTAATCCTTGTTTGCTGTGTGTGGGCAAACTCCCACTGACTTCAATTAGAGTCCTGGCTGTATGAAGGGAGGATGGGTAGCAGAGGATGGAATCTGGCCCTGTGACCGGATTACTACCTCTAGTGTGACTGTTCACAATCTAGCCATCTACAGCCTCACAGATCAGTGATTTGGAATCCCTGCATTAGACAGACCATTCACTCACCACAGGGACTCAGTTTATTGTGACAGCCACGCTTTTCATGCCGTGCATTGGAAAGAGAGCTGGGCAGGTAATGACTTTCCCATTCCACAAAAGTTTATGCAATTTCAAAAGTTTTTCCTGTTCCACAGTGGGATGAAACAGAGACCTTTTGAAGTTTTCATGAAAAACAAGTGAGACCCTAGCATAAGCCAGTAGTCAGGGTATTTGCCTGGGTTGGAAAAACCACATTCAAGTCCCTACTCCCAAGTTTTCTTCTTAGGGTATGTCTAATTACAGAGGGTTTTTTCAAACAGTGTTTTTTCCAAAAAAACGGCAATTACGTCCACACTACAATCGTGTTTTTTCAAAAGAAAATTGTAAGAACAGAGGGGTTTTCTGATGTTGGTAAATCTCTTTCTATCGGGAAGAAGCCTTTTTCCAAAAGAACTCTTTCGGAAAAAGGTGCATGTAGACGGGGAAGAGGGAGTTATTTCACAAAATGAGGAAAGAGGAAAAAGCACAGGAGACCTGGTGGCCAATTACAGCTTACATGCGACATAGTGTCCATTCAGTGTGGACACTGTCAAAAAAGCAGATGGCTTTTTCGATGCGCTTTTGCAGTGTGGACGCTCTCTTTCGGAAGACTTTTTTCAGAAGATCTCTTCTGGAAAAGCTTCTTCCGAAAGAAGCCTGCAGTCTAGACATAGCCTTACTGTTAGGATTGGTGCTTCACGTGGGATGTTGTCTATATTTTTGCTGCAAGCAGCTTACTATGAGTGAGATTCCATGCCAGCTGTGGTAATGACTGGGCCTGTGATCTGGATTCTACATGGCTTTGTGCTTGGTATAGTCATTGCCACTTGTGCAAAGTGGGTGTAAAGTGTGACCAAATCAGGATTCTCCACTGAAACTGGTGGAAATAGCATTTGTCCCACAAACACATAATATCTACTGTGGGTCCATTAATGCTGCAGGCAGCTCTTTCTGGAATGCCTGCTTGTATTTCCCAGCTGCTGTAGGCAAATTGTGACTCATTTCCTGTGTGGAAGTAAGTGGAAGGAGGTTCCTTGCATCTTGTACTCCCCCTAGCTCACCCAAATGGAAGCAGGCATAATCTGGCCCTTAAAGAGTTGAAAGCTCAGGTTCCAGTGTGCGCGACAAGTACTTTTAGTCTGGCAGGACAGCAGTCAGGGAGTGATCTCTTCATCAGTTTATTCCCAGGAAAACTGAACAAAGGGGATTAAAAAAGAATATATGCAGATGCCTTTGAGGACATTTCTCACCAGATCATAACTGTAAAACAGGGCAAATATGGGTTTTACATTTATTCTTTAGCTTGTGTCCTGTGTCCAGTGCCTAGCACAGTCCAGTACCAAACATGAGTTTTGGGTGCTTCAATGTCAATGGTTAATAAAAAATCATGTGGCCACCCCCCTTTAAACTCCCATGGCTATAGCATAGCAGGAAAATGTATTATATTATAAATGCTTGCAGTTTACACGCCAGCTCGAAGTACCATAGTATTGTCAGTAATCTTGCCAAAAGGAGCGGTTTGCTGGGGGCTAACATAATTTTAAATACTCCTTTTTAACCCCTAAAGAACTGGGGGGGGAGGGAGGGCAGGCAAACAGTGCTTGGATATTAAAACAGTTAGGCTCCGATATACTCAGACCTTAAATTCTTACCTAGGAAAAATGCCCAATAATTTACAATGTAACTTTGGGACTGGGCTCAGAATACATACTGGGTATTCAGGCTTATTGGAAGATGGATAATCCTCTGGTCTGAAAGGCCAGGAGTGAAATTTTAAGAGGAAATCTTTCATTTTGTACAATGCAAAACTCAGGACTGGATCCTCCACTGATGTAAACAGACTCCATCTATTCAACAAGAATTCTCCAATTCAGAAGCCCCATGCATACTGAGGATTGGGAAAGTAAACCACTTTTGTGACTATGCCTCTTTATATTTTGGGACCTGATACAGAGATCTGCATCTGACTGATAAAGAAACACTGTGAAGATGCATGTTTCTCAGCTGTTGAAATACATAAAATCAAACGTTCACAGAAAGAAATTTCTTTTCAACATCTCTGCAGTTTACTTGGCACTTTGTAGGTTCAGTGCATCTACTTAATAGTGCTACCTCATGTAGAGCACAGCCAGTTGGCAGCTACTGGGAAGAAATGGCGGGAGCTAATAGCAGAAGTGTTTATCCAGAAAGTTTTTTTTTAATAGAGATTAAACTGATCATGATTCATGAGTTTCTTGTGTTTACATTATAGTCATTGCATCTATGAAACGAATTCCATTAATACATCAATTTAGATAAAGTGTTCTGAATGACAGCTTTCTGCTCTGGTTGTAAATGACCATAAATTGCATTGTATAATATTATCAACAATCAGACTCTCTCTGTATCTATCACGTCTGTATTTGATTAATCACTAACACCTCTCCAAGCTCCAGACACGTAACACTAGCTAGATCTTTTCTATGAGGAAAGCCCTTCTATATTCATCTTCTAATTGTCCTGCCATTTCCAAAATCCTTGGACATTGGCTACAGTAGTAAAATTGTCACTGGTGTAAGTTACACCTCTGCCAGGCTCTAATGTAGATGTGCTTATAGAGGTTTGCATTGGGGTTACTTAATTCAGTAAGTCACTAGAATAAGGCAGAGCAGTGGAGTCCTGACAGCATTGGCGCTGTCCCTCTGTATTAGTGGTCTGCTCCGGTGTAACTATACCACTGTTATACCAATACACATTTCTCTCCTGTAGTTAGGGTTTAGGTCTCCACTGCCTTGCTCCTTGTATAGTCATTTATACCAATGTGGAAAATGAGGGTAGAGAAGTGCACGTAAAAATCTAACATGCCAGAATAGTTGCATTTTATATAAACTTTGCATTAATCTTGCACTAATATAAATGGCTACTCAAAGCAAAGGGCAGTGGTGAATTAGACTCTTGGTTTGAAATTTAGAAAGTTTTTTGTGTAATGAATCCCAGAGCTGGCAAACAGAAAATTCTAAACAGTGTAGAACTTGTAGCTGATAGACCACAAGTTCAGGGGTTTGGTGACAGGAAAAAAAAATTAAATGTAAAGGAAAGTAGCAAAGTTAGATAATTCTAATATTTTCAGGCCAGATCCTCAATTACTATATATTGGCATAGAAATATTGGAATTTATGGCTGAGGTTAGAGAAGCAGTTCTATGACAGCTCCTAAGACAAGCATTTGGCCACAGTCCTTAAGAGTGGAAAGTATTATTGTTTGTTATTACATGTCACCATATTCTCTGTTGGTTTCATTAGTTAGGATGACTTCTTCGATTTTTCCAATTGTCAATTTTAATCAATTTGTAAGTGACCAGAACATTTTAAAATATCAATGTTTATTGAGTCTTTACGAAATACATTCTTTCTGCATCATGCAGCTGTTATTAATGGGATTTTAAGTGGGAGTAAAAGTGGGGCTTTATATAGGCTGAGTACCTTTTGGGAACAACCATGCCAAATAGTCCACTTATTATCATTTTTTTGAAACAGGAGCTACCGGTAAGTGAATTTGTTTGGTTCATTTTCTCCCAGCAGGTGTCACTAGAGGGCAAAGAAATAGGTTAAAATTAATAATGAACTATATGTTTCTAAGAATTACTGGCAGGCTTAGCCTCCAAATCCGTAAAGAGTACGGCCTTGGCGTTTCAGTGCATAAACTACGTCCATAGCAGTCACTGTCTTCTGCTTCGTGTGCTCAGTGTAAGTAAGGGCATCTTGGATCACGTTCGCTAGGAACACCTTGAGCACTCTCCAAGTCTCCTTGTAAATGAGACCTGAAATGCGCTTCACACCCCCACGACGTGCCAAACAGCGGATAGCTAGCTTCGTAATACCCTGGACATTATCTCTCAGTACCTTCCTATGGCGCTTAGCACCCTTGACATGGCCAGACATGTTCGCTAGTACTGAAATCTAATTATAATCTCTGCAAACATATGAGGAAAGTTAAGAAGCATGAGTGTGTCAGGATATTCTAGCAGCTACCTGGTGTATGAAGATCTGGACATTTTCTTTGAGGGAATTAATCGCTTGGTTGGTCTTTTAGACTAGCTTTTTTCCTCAGTTAAGTCATTTTATGGGCTGCTTAAGAAATCTAAGTGAAATTTGGGAGGTTGCAGAAAGGGGCTTCTGTTTTTAGAAATGTCTTATCTCTAATGCTACTTCTTAGATATTATTCCCTTCTATCTCACTGTATACAACACCTGATCTGCAGGCCCACAAGCAGAGGTGCTGGAATAATGTGCATAATGGGGGTGCTGAGAGCCATTGAACTAAACTGTAAAGCCTGTATATCAGGAGTGGGCAATAATTTTTTGCCAGGGGCCATGTCAGAAATTTTTGAAGTGGCCATGGGCTGTACTGGAAGGGGTGAGGCCTCAAGAGGAAGGAGCGGGGCCAGGATACTTCCCTGCTTCCCCGCCCACAGACCATGATTGGTCTGAGGGGGGAGGAGAGACTTTGCCCTCCCCAGAGGTTCCCCCTAGGAGCCCAGGCCCTTGGCGGTGGGACACTTTGCACACGCCCCCTTCTGCTCCCAGGCCAATCAGGGCTTGGGGGCAGGAAAGTGCATGAAGTCTCCTCCCGCCCTTCCAGGAGTGCATGGTGCTTCTAAACACTGTGAGCTCCTTGCACAGCGGGGGCAGGGCAGAGGAAACTTCACGTGCTCCCTCCGTCCCTAAGCCCTGACTGGCCTGGGGGTGGGAGAGCAGCAGGGCCTCCATGGGCCGGATCAACCCTTTTGCCCACCCCTACTGTATATAATGGAAACCACTTCAAACCAGGGGGTGCTGCAGCCCCTCCCTTGTCCCTAGTTCCAGCACCCATGTGTGAAAATGAGAGAGAGCTAGGATGTTTCATATGAAAATGTGATTAGCCTCACTGGACAATGTTCTTTTGCACAGGAGTTTCTGGCGAATTCCACAAATGCCCACTCTTATCAGTTTAAGATTGTCAGCACTGATTTGGTTAAACTGGCACACAAAGAGCTTATAGCTTAGTCTGTGGTTGCTGTGCTGTTGTTGTGAGCAGGAAGAGGAACATAACGCAGAAAAAGACAGGGGCTATGTCTTCACTGAGAGCTTTTTCGGCAGAAAATATGCTAATGAGGGAGTCATTAGCATGCGTCGCAATCTCATTAGCATATTTCCTGCCTTTTCTTTTTATGCAAGGGGTTTTTGCCCAAAAAGAAGCAGTGTGGACATTTTTTATCCTGGACAGGCATAAGAATCTTGCGCAAAAGGGGTTTTTGCGCAAATAAAAAATGTCCACACTGCTTCTTTTTGTATAAAAACCCCTTGTGTAAAAAAAGTGGCAGAAAATATGCTAATGAGATCACAACTAATGCTAATGAGGGGCTCATTTCTGCCAAAAAAAACTGGCAGTGAAGACGAAGCCAGGGTAAAATGATGTCTGTGAAAGTTTTGTAATTGGTTTCAATAGCGCCAGGCTTTTACCCATGGATCCTGTCTCAAGGAGCTTACAGCCTGAAACCTGCCAGGAGACTGTAATTTAGATACACCAGGTAGAGAGTGATGAGGAGTCTTAAGGCACCTTATAGACTAACAGATTTATTGGAGCATAAGCTTTCGTGGGCAAAGACCCACTTCGTCAGATGCATCTAAAAATATAAATCTCCTGGCTAATTTGATAGAAGCATTCAAAAAAGCTGCATATAATTTTATTGTTGTCATTTGCCATTTTGTTGTTGTCATTTTAATTTTTAAATACCCAGGTCATTCAGTTTTAACTACACTGTACAGTCTATAAAGAGACTTTCTGTTAAAAGATTTGTGGCAATATGCAGCCATCCAGAAGACAGGCTGCTGTCGATTCTGAGTATTATAATGTTGCCATTTTATCTTTACTCTGCCAGATCAGCACTAGGAGAAGCCCCTGTGCATTGTTATCCCCTGAAATAAAACCTGTAAGAGCACGTGCGCTTGTATCTTCCATTATATTTGTTTTGTTTTATTTCAGCCACTAATCAATTGTAGATTTCAGCCTTTAGCTTGGGGTTATTGGAATGCTATTGTGGCTGAATAACATCTGTTTCAGTTTTGATCCATCTAGAATGAAAGCATTAATCACTACAAATGGAGTGTGAAATGGAAAGAAAAGTTAAATGCACATTTGATTCTCAACAGTCTCAGAAAAATGTCTTTCAGGATTTGCCCAAATGGAAAGCTCCACTGTGATATAGTAGGTTTTGCAACCATGGCTAAGGTTGAAAGCCTATCACATTTTCCATTCAAAATATCTCCTTCCTATAGTGTGTATTATAACTGCCCTATAAAAAAATTCTACACGTAAAAAAGATCCTTAAAAACAAGTTGTCTTTTGTTTTGTTTAGGTTACTGGAGTGCGTATAAAAAATAGTTCCTTGTTCCAGACTCTTTGTGCCCTTAGCACATTCTGTGCTCCTGGTACTGTCCAATGGCTTTGCTTGTTCCATTAAAATGAAAATGTGCAAGCAATTGGCATGTGGCAAAGGATTTGCAAGGCTCTATGTAAAGAAAGATATGTGGGGCCGCTTCTAACTCCCTCCTGACCTGTGACTACCGCCTCTCACTTTCACACACTATGACAGCCCTCACCTTCTAGCTGCCAAGTGAATGCAAAAGCTACTGTGCCATTCACAAGTTAGCTGGCATTCAAAAAGCCTGAAGCTAGGGATGCAGTACCAGACCACAGATGGATAGGGAAGAAGAATGTCTGAGGCAGCTGGAGGGACTTAGAGGATCTGAGAAGGTCCATCAGGAGCTCTGTTACTGGGGCTGTCAGCTGTTTGCCACTGGAACCGCTAATGTTTGAAGTCCTATGTTGCAAATGGGTAGCATGTACTAGGCTCTTTTTGCGTTCTGATGTATATTTATCAAAGACTAGATAAACTACTGGATAATATACTTCAAGGAACAACCCTGCCCTAGCAGAGTGAGGGACAAGAGTATGAATGTATAGATTTTTTTTTTCTCATCTCCAATTTTGGATCCTAGAATTCCATGACATTTGGAGTCTGA
Source organism: Pelodiscus sinensis (assembly GCF_049634645.1). Classification (NCBI taxonomy): domain Eukaryota; kingdom Metazoa; phylum Chordata; order Testudines; family Trionychidae; genus Pelodiscus; species Pelodiscus sinensis. The sequence goes on from NC_134714.1 coordinate 114,192,088, forward strand.
CTAGGAACATTTTCTTTAATACAGCCACTTTTACATTCTAAGGAGTAATCAGTAATCAGGAGCAACAGGAGTGAAATATTGATAGACTTTTTAGCCTTTACCCCAGATTTATTTTATTTTGTACATTTTAGTCTCTCTCTCTCTTTTTTTTTTAATTATTCTTCATTCTAGTTTGCCCTTCCAAAGAGTGTTTTTCTTTTACAGGCAGGTAAATTTGTAGTCAGTGAGTTGCAATTTGTGTTAAACACAGGAGGGAAATCAAATAGACTACTCAAGCATGAGACTATAGTTTGATCCTGCCAACCCTTCACTCATGAGAATAATCATTATTTAGGTTTAAAAAAATCTCTCCTGAGATCCATGAGAGTATTTGTACGATTAGGGGTTTCCAGAGTCATGAGCCTAATTTTTGGTGCCTCACAACAGTCTACATATGAATATGTAGTCAAGATTGTGTTTCTCAGTTTTTGCATGTTCATTCTCCAGTTACACTCTGGTAGAAAGTATACAGTACTAGAAAGGAGGAAAGAGAAGAATCAAAATATTTTCCTTGCAGTTTTAGGACCATGTGATTGCCTAGCTGTTTGTCTCCTTTTGTTCAGTGAAGCTCATGTGTGTTTCTTTTGCAACTCTATGGGGTTCACAGAACTATAGATATTCAGCTATGCCTGAGCTAAATAGAGCCAGTGGACAGACAGCTGTTTCCATTCTGTCCTGACCTGTGAGAAGCTTATCCGGAAGATATATATATATATACTGTTACTATATATAACTCATTAATACAATGTGAGTTGGTAGATACTCATACAGATACACTCCCTCTCAGGAGTGTCCTCTTTTTTGAAAGTTCAATATGGTAACCCTAAATGTACAGTTTGACAGCAACATTCCTGACCGCTGCTTTGGAAGGCCCCCAACACAACAGAATGCTGCATGAGGGTAAGTGGTCATATGCATATGGGGACTTTGTAAGGCTGCATCCTCCCCTATCAGAAACTCTCTCCTAGAGTTTTCTGGGCCTTCTAATCCCTTTCTTCAGGTTTTACCCTGAAGGGTGGGGATACAATATAGACCTAATTTTCCTTGGGGCGGGGAGGTGATAGATGGTGCTCTCAATGTGTCACTCGTGTTGCTGAATTCATTCTGTGGCATGTCTGTTTTATGAGATTATGAATATTTGCAGGCTGAGAAAATGGCAAAAATCAGCTCACCCAGGTACACTTATTTCAAAACTACATGATAACAAAATGGAGATTCCTAATCAAGCTCTTCAAGTCAGGTGATCCTCATACAAACAAATGGGAGTAATTAGTCACTAAAACCTCAGAGAAGGTTGCTCACAGAAGTCCTCAAATAAAGTAGAACATAAATCCCCCAGAGCAGTCAATACTGCATGCTATATTCACTTGAAAGGTGTTCTAATCAGCATAAGATTATATGTTTTTCTCAGTGTATAATTTTGGCATAGCACAATCCATTCAGCAGACAGTCCAATTCATCTTCCTTTTTTTGTTATCGCTCCTTCCCTCCATAGGTTGCCTTTATTAGTAACTTCTCTATGCTTTAAACACATTCCAACTACTGGAGACAGCTGTTGCTGGTTTTAATTATCCGCTTTTGCCAGGCCACTGTGCCAGTCTAGCATGTGAGGATTACCTAGAACATTGTTTTCCCGCTTTTTAAAAGCTGAACCCTACCTTCCAGAAAATAAAATCACTTTCATCACCTTGCAACTTTACCATACATTGTTAAAACCACTCTATCTTAATTTATGTATATTCTGCAACCCAAGCTATTCCTTCATTCTATAAAATGCTGCTGCACATCCTTAAAATATGGTATTTTCTCAGTTTTCTTACGTTTTGATTAGTAGTGAAATCACTAACAATATTGACATTTAAAATATCGTTGGCCTCTGAGTTAGCACCATTTCAAATGAATGGGGTTTTGTTTCAGACTCTCTGCAAAGTCAGGGAAAAAACTATTCTTATTCCAGAATAAGAGTGTACATGTGGAATTGTAATAGTATAAACATAACAGTATAATTAGACCAGCATAATTGGAAAATCTCCTGTATAGAAAAGCCCTCAGGTAGACATCTCTGTATCCGTTATACTCGCTTCATATTTTGAAAGTTTACTTTGCAATTTTGCATCCATAACAGGTCAAGACTTGTTTTTTTGTTTTTTTAAAGAATGAGATCTGAAACTCTGGAGAATGACTGAGAAATATGTGCATGCACTCCTGCCCCATCCCCCCACAGAGGTTTACCTCAAACTTTGAGTAAACTGACCTAGAATTTCCACCACTCCTGCTTCTTTCTTCTTTTTGAAGGTTCCTACCAACCTTGATCCTCCTATCTTTTTGTTAAAAAAATAAAAAAAAAAAGGAAAATTGTACAGCTGCTATTTCCAGACCTAGTGGGTTTTTTTTGCTGCTGAATTGTATCAAGGTTGTCTCTCACACAGTGTCCCAAGGACTGGCGCTGCCAATATACATAATATATTATTGCAAGGCACTAGCAGTTTCTTTTTCTAGAAACAAATTTCTCTAGCTGTTTTTTTCTGTCTCTAAAAACAACACTTCCAAACAGCAGCTTCTTTGGGTTTCAGAGGCTGCTGTACCAGGGCATTACTTATATGTTCTTCTTAGTACTTGGGGAAAATGACAACCCTGCAAAAGAGATTTGAAAAACAGGGAAAAAATAGAATATCTACAATTAATGATGGAAACAAGGCCTTTTACTGAAACTCCATATTATTAGTTATATGAGAATAGCTGCTCCTCAGAGGCCTGAATTAAGATTGTGGTCCTATTGTTCTTGGTATTGCAAGTAAGAAAACACCATTGATTTAAAGCATTCTCAATCTAAATAAACAAGAGAGAAAAAGGTGTGAGGAAGGAAGTACTGTTATCTTCATTTTACAGATGAGTAACTTTGAAGCATACTGATATTAAGTTACTTGCCCAGGTTCACATAGGCAGACTGTGGCAGAATTGGGAATTGAACCTGTATGAACTGAGTCCTATCTATAATCAGAATCTTTTCACACCCTAAATCTCCATTCTGGTCCCTATGCAGTGCTTTGCCGGGAAGGGATCACTGGAGTGTAAGACCTCTGTCAAATGCCTTACACAGAAATTCTGCAGAAGAACATAGAACTGAATCCAGATTTCCTGAATCTCAGCACATTGCTTTACTTATAAGACCATTTTTCCTCTTTGATGTGCTGTGAGTTCTTGTACATGCTCACAGAATAAATTTTTTGGAACAATTTTAATGTTAATAGCATGAACCTTATTTGATGGGGATTCATGCGAGGAAGAAGTAGAGCACACGATGCATTGCAAATTAAATGGAAAATAAGGCATGACAAGCAAGACTTTGTTTTGGAAGAATTAGAGTATATATGAGTATGTTTAGACTGATTCTGGATCTAGGTTTAGATCTAGATACAATATGTAAAATGCGTACAGTTTTGCAAAATTGTCATGAAAATTTACCAACCTAGTCACAAAATCTAATTTAAATCAAGATCGAATGTAACCATGATTTTAGTAAGATAAAATCATCAAATCTTCAGCTGTTTGTAAATTGGCACAGGTCCATTAATTAAGGATCTGCTGAATGGTATTTTACAGTCTGTCTACACTGAAAAGAAAAGGTGTATTCCTAACCCACATTAGCCAACTCCATTTAAAACAGCAGTGAGGACATGACAACTCAGCTTGTAACTCAGGTGAGCAGCTCAAGTTAAAGTCTATCAGGAGCGTGGGGTTGAATTTAAGCTAATATAAGATGCCATGTCTTCACTGCCATTTTTAACCTGAGTTAGCTGGTGTAAGTTACAGACAACTAGACATGTGGCACCTTAGAGAATAACAAAAATATATATAGTATCATGAGCTTTTGTGGGCAAAACCCACTTCAGCATAATTTTTGTTTGCATAGTGGATGTACATTTAATTACCCATTGCAAATAATATTTCATGTCCTTGGTGAATAGAAGTTTTTGAGACCAATATATATTTATAGTTTTACTCTGCCTTTTACAGAACCCACATTGCAAAGCTGTCACTGAGACCCTGTATTCAGTGACTTTTCCAAAGAGCTTTTTGGTCGACTCAAAAACCTTTGCATTTCACCTGGTTTTGCAGCAAAACTATATGAAGTTCTGCGCTTTGCAGGTTTTGCTACAAAATGGCTCAAGTGTGCTCAGACTCTTGGCAAAGTTCAAAGAACCTTTTCATGAAGATGGGATCAATTTTGAGCTTGTGACCAAACCCCAGACCAGGTAAACTTCATTTGGTTTCTTGTAATGAAACTTGTGTACCACTCTTACTCAAGGTCACTTAAGGTTCTGTGGTGTCCTGTAAGGTTTTGGTTTCATATTTAAGTGTAATTATTTGTCTTCTGAAAAAATTTAATGGAAAGATTTTATTCTGATCTGTTCCTTGCATCATTTAACAAACAGGGGATCCAGGGGAGAGTAGTGGGAGGTGAGAAAGAACAGCCGTTGTGACAAACTTAATATAATGAAGTCCTGCAGGGACTCTTGTTCTGGGCAGTTTAGAAATCAATAAAGGGCCTGAGATCTATCCTCCAAAGCTACTTTCTAGTGCTCCTGCATTTGTTTTAAATACAAATAATAGTACTTTGAACTTGTATGCTTCTTGTGCTTGAGCAATTAAGTACAATCCCGGGTTCTATGCAGCAATGGAGATGGATCTGTCAGACAAAAGCTGTACATTCAAAGATAGCAGAGAGTGTGTATTGGTTGTTAGTGGTCATGAGTGCTCTGTGGTGCAACCTTCCTGCAGTTCTGCAAACTCTTGTGATTTTTTATTGCATGTCTTAGGAACATTTGGTGTTGAATTCAAGAGTCTGTTTGAAATTCTCTTCATTTCTTTAAAAAGTATGTTTCTATCCCTCAAGGTTGGAGAGAAAAGCTAGCAAAGGTCAAGCATTCTAAAGGCTCAGAAAGCAGCAGTCAAGTGAAAAACAAACATGCAGGATTCAGCCCCTGGGTCCTGGCCAATGTGTCCTCTAATTTTTTCTATCGTGTGCAGAATAAATTTTGTTACTTGCACCAAGGCATGCACAGATGTGCACCACCATTAGAAACACATGCCCAAGCGCACAGCTTACAGGGAACTCTGCTCTTGGCATTTTAATAATTGTTTTTTAAATGTTGTCACTGTTACATGGTAAGCTGCACTTTGACTCTTCACTGGTTGTGAAATGCCGAGGCGCAGAACAACTTTGTCAAAACATAATATTTTATTTATTCATAGAAACATAGTATTCAGGGAGAAAAAAGGGTTAAAATCATAAAAGATCTCATAGGAGTCAGAGTTTAATGTCAGAGAGACTATTAGATCATCTAGTCTGACCTTGTGTATATCACAGACCTACATGCATCTCTTACTTAAAGGTTAGCACTTACCTCAAAACTTAGGTAGACCTGTTTATCCCAAGTACCCCTGCTATTAGGGACTGGGGTCCAGTCTGTTTCCCTGCTGACTGTGTCTGAGCTCAGGTTTTTATCTACTCTGCAATTTTTTGTTTTAGTTTTCCTGCTTGAAGGCCTCCTCGCTTGTCCCAATGCCAGTGATGTTTGGCCCAGTGTGATCAGTGCTAACCTTCAAAGGCATTGATAAATGTATTGTCTGTGAGGTGCCAGTGACTGGGTTATATGGAGCTGTGAGCTCCTGCAGGGGTTGACTCCTTTGAACCCATGTAGCAAACCAGCATGACGACAAGCGACTAGATAGAAGTACACATAGTATTCATAAAATAACACCAGCATCTCCTGTGTTCTTCGCAAATGTGTGTGGTATTTGCCTGTAGATGTGATGGTAGAAAAGTAAACACACTTCACAAAGTGCTACCATTGGGATTCACAGAGGACTAGATGCTAGGCCTTATAGGTGCTTGTGCCCAGGGGGTTAGGTCACTCTGATGCTTTGCTGAAATGAAAGGCTAATTTCCTGAGGCTGTCAGGGATGTTCACAAATACCGTAGGCCCAATGGCTTAATCCCTTGTAATTGAGGCTTACAGTCAGGCTTAATTGGGTACAAATCTGATGCACTCCCCTCTAAGAAGTGTCCAAAAGAGGGCTGAAGCTCTTTGGGTCCCTTTTTGTACATTCCTCCATTAAAAGCCATTAGCCATCCCGCCTCCCTGCGGGCCCTTCTGGCTTGAGTTCAGTGCCATGGCTCATCTAACAGAGTCCAGCACCCAGACAGATCCACTGAACTGTTCCTTAGGCTAATACTCATCTGGGCCATGTTGGCTGCCACCACTTGCTAATGGTAAATGCTCCGTTCAGAGCCACTAGCTCTGTGCTCCAGACAACCTCCTTCAGGCCCTTTGGTATTCGCTGTGTGAACCCTGCACCAATATCTGTTGCTTCCCATGATCTCTGGGAAAGGCTTGTTATGTCTGTTGCGACAGCTTGTGCTTAGCTTTCTGGGCTTTTTACCAGACTCCCAAGGTTCCAGATGCTGGTTCTCCAGAGAGACATGTATATTCCTAGGAGAGATGCTTTTTAAAGGCTGGGTTTTTTTTTAAGGAGGGGCACATAGGCTACGTCTACACTGGCAGCTTCTTGCACAAGAACTCTTTCGCAGAAGAGTACTTGTGCAAAAACTCTTCCACAAGAGAGCGTCTACACTGCCATGTGCTTTTGCACAAGAGCATCCATGGCAGTGTGGACGCTCTCCTGCGCAAGAAAGTGTTGATGGCCATTTTAACCATAGGGGCTTCTTGCACAAGAAATTCATGTTGCCTGTCTACACTGCCCTCTTCTGGAAGAGCTCTTGCGCAAGAGGGCTTATTCCTCATGGGGAAAGGAATAACTCTTCCAGAAGAAGCTCTGTTTTACAATGCTATACTGTAAATTTACTTCTGGAAGAACGCTCGTGCAGTGTAGACAGCCGGCAAGTTCTTGCGGAAGAACGGCTGTTCTTCCTCAATAAGCTGCCAGTGTAGACGTAGTATACTGTATGGGCTAGGACAGGGGACTAGGTCTGTCCTTCTGTCAACAGTTAAAGCTTCAGTGACAGAGGAATAAAAAGATCAAGTCTTTTGCTCAAGACCAGGGGTATGTCTAGACTACATGCCCCTGCCGACAGAGGCATGTAAATTAGACATACCGACATAATCAATGAAGCGGAAATTTAAATATCCCCCGCTTCATTAGAATAAAAATGGCCTCCGCATTGTGCCGGCTCAGCTATTTATTGGCTCAAAGCGGCAGTCAAGATGGGGATTGGTCGACAAAGAAAGCCGTTGTTGACCGATCCTGTAAACCTCGTTTCACAAGGCATAAGGGATCAGTCGACAGCGGCTTTCCTTGTCGACCGATCTCCCATCTTGACTGACGCTTTGAGCCAACAAACAGCTGAGCCAGCACAATGCGGAGGCCATTTTTATTCTAATGAAGCGGGGATATTTAAATCCCCGCTTCATTGACTATGTTGGTAAGTCTAATTTACATGCCTCTGTCAGGAGAGGCATGTAGTCTAGACATACTCCAGATGCTGGAACTCCAGAGAGAGAAAATGTACTCCAACTTCAAAAGAGATAGTTTGTTTGTATTCATTTTTAAGGTACAATGGGATTTTTAACTGTTAAAGTAATTAAATGGAAATATACAGTTTGCTAGATAACTTTGCTCCCCTAGTGCCTGAATGACTGTAAATGAGGCTGTGAGCCAAGCAATCTAGTATGTGGAAATCATTCTGGGAGATCCAAACATGTTCTGTCCTTAAAATGTCTCATTTACATTTTCTTGCAGGTGAAAATCAGCCTATTGTATATATCTTTGCTCAGAAGGTGTCCCCTCTTAGGGTATGTCTACACTACCCCGCTAGTTCGAACTAGCGGGGTAATGTAGGCATACCGCAATTGCAAATGAAGCCCGGGATTTGAATTTCCCGGGCTTCATTTGCATAAGCCGGGCGCCGCCATTTTTAAATCCCGGCTGGTTCGAACCCCGTGCCGCGCAGCTACACGCGGCACGAACTAGGTAGTTCGAACTAGGCTTCCTAGTTCGAACTACCGTTACTCCTCATTCCACGCGCGGCACGGGGTTCGAACCAGCCGGAATTTAAAAATGGCGGCGCCCGGCTTATGCAAATGAAGCCCGGGAAATTCAAATCCCGGGCTTCATTTGCAATTGCGGTATGCCTACATTACCCTCCTATTTCGAAATAGGAGGGTAGTGTAGACATACCCTTAGTAACCTATCTGACTTAAACCTCTGTTCTTCTATCATGGAAGGCACGGGGGAAAGTCATTATATTTAATGAAAGTCAGGTTCTAAATTGTTTACGAATTGGTGTAAATGTAATTCAGTAGAGAATCAGGCCCATTGGCCTCAAAGGTAAGCTTTCTGATAGCTAAGGTGTGCATGTCCCTTCTATATTTATTTTATTTACCTGGGTTTATTAAGCATTCATCCCATGCTCGGGGCACAGCACAAAGAAATAAATAAAAAAAAGCATTCAGCAGGTAAAAAGCCAGGAAATAAACACACATATACAAGACTGTTCCCCAGAATTTACTATAGATATGTAAAACAGATTCTTTGCTTGACAACTCAAATCCAAACACCATTTCCCCTCCTACCATCCCTCAGTCAGGCCCCAATCACGTCCCATTCATCCCTTTCTTTCCCTAGTTTTATCAACATTCCATCTGAGAAAACTAGAATGGGTCCAGATTTGAGTTTCTCAGGGAGTTGTGCAACACAGCAAGCGCTGTTGCACTATTGCAAGGGACCAAGAAAAAAACAAATGGCAGCTGGGACATTATTAGTTGTGTTTACCAAGCAAGGGAAAAATATTTATGGGATTCTATAGTTACTATCAAATTCCACCCAGTTTCAGAATCAGGTATTAGGTAACGCTAGCCATCCCCAGATAACTGTGGCTTGGGATCTTTCAATGTAAGAAACTGCCACTCCACCTGTGCTCTACTGCACAGTTATGTAATCAGTGAAGGTGTTCAAAATGGATTTCCATTTGGTCAATCTCCAGCCATGGGTGAAAACCAGCCCTGTTCTATTGACCTTCATGGCACATGAAAAGGTATATCTATTTGGGCTGAGGATGGGTTTTTATGGGGCAAGATCTGTGTTGTGGAAGAGAATTTTGTGCTTCACTGGGGGATGAGCACTGCAATATTTTGTGAGAGGGAGCTTATATGGGTGCCCCTTCATAAATCCTAAGAAATAATATAGGCCTCCCACAGCGGTAGATGGGCCAGAAAGCCAGTTGCCCTTCAGCAGTTTTCCTGGCTATAGAGAATATTATTGAAACATTTTATCTTTTTGAGCTCTTCTGAATCCTGCTGTGGCAATAGCAGGTGTTCTCTTCGTGACTGACACCTACAATAATATAGCAGCCGCAAGATTAATTATAACAGTCAAGCAGATTCTTATCCTAATCTCTGCTGGAGGCAGAAGATGAATTTAAGTTCTGAGAGCAAGAGGTGTGAGGTTATTGTAATTTAGCATGTTTGAGTAAAGATTCGGGAAAGATAAATAAAAAATAAGAACAAACATCTAATAATGAAAGGAAACCAGCAGCAGACACAGAAATATGGCTTCGTGCTGTTGAAAAGCTAGAGATGGATCAGATTTGTGACTCTCGGACCTGACTGACCTATCAATCACATTCACTTAGGTGACAGAAGCCAGATTCAATAGTTTGAAAATCAAAAGGCTTGTCTAAAAAGACAGGAAAGTGAATAACAAATCAGAACTAAACTATATATGTGGTTTGTTAATCAAGTAATTTTATAAAGACAGTCTCAAATTGTACGTTTAGCTGTTGGTGCCTCTTACAATAGTACTTGCTTCAGACAGACTAATCTTGTTAGCATCTGCTCTAAAACTTTTCTGGATAAGGAGGGGAAATAGACTGGTAATAAAAGACTCTTGTAAATCTGGCTGCATGTGGAGATTTACCTTTTGTACTTGGAAATATCTAATTTAGGATCATTCAGGAGCATTTTAGTTATCCCTGCTCATTTTGATGTTGAAATCTAATCCATGCAGGGAGAAGCTTTGGTCCAGGGGTCTCAAACTCCTGGCCTGCAGGCCAGTCTGGTCCAGAGTAATAGTGCAATCTGGCCTGAGACAGAGGGTTTGTGGGCAGGTATATAAAGTCATAGAATCATAGAATACTAGAACTGGAAGGGACCTTGAGGGATCATCAAGTCCCTCCTGGCAGGACCAAATACCATCTAGAAAAGGGGTAGGCAATAATTTTTTGGCCGGGGGCCACACCGGAAGGGGCGGAGCCTCAGTTGGAAGGGGCGGGGCCAGCATACTTCTGGGTTCCCCACCCCTAGATCATGATTGGTCTGGGGGTGGGAGAGTGCCTTTGCCTCCCCCCCCAGGTTCCTCCTAGGTGCTCATGCCCCTGGCGTGAGAGACTACCCGCACTCCCCTGACCTCAGGGCAATCAGGGCCTGGGGGCAGGGGAGCGTGTGAAGCTTCCTCCCGCCCTGCCAGAAGTGCCTGGTGCTTCTAAGCACCGCGTGCTCCTAGCAGGGCAGAAGAAACTTTGTGCACTTCTCCCTGCCCCCAGACCCTAACTGTCCTGGTGCAGAGGAGTGGCGGGGCCAGATGCACTTGCTTGGCAGGCCGGATCCAGCCCGCAGAGGCCCTTTTGCCCACCCCTGATCTAGATCATCCTTGATAGATGTCTACCTAACTTGCTCTTAAATATCTCTAGGGTTGGAGATTCCATAACCTCCCTAGGCAATTTATTCCAGTGTTTAACCATCCTGACTTTTCCTCATGTTCAACCTAAATTTCCCTTGCTGTGGTTTAAGCCCGTTGCTTCTTCTATCCTCAGATATCAAGAAGAACAATTTTTCTGCCTTCTCCTTGTAACACCCTTTTAGGTACTTGAAAACCACTATCCTGTCTCCTCTCAGTCTTCTGTTTTCCAGACTAAACAAACTCAATTATTTTAGTCTTCCCTCATAGCTCATGTTTAATCATTTTTTGTTGCTCTTCTCTGGACCTTCTCCAATTTCCCTACATAATGAATCCATATAATGAATGATATAGAGAAATTAGATCATACAATGTCAGTTCCTTTCAGTTTTGTAACACACAAATAAGGGGCCATCCAATGAAATTAGAGGGCGACACTTTCAAAATGATAAAAGGAACTACTGGTTCCCACACCATGTGATTTGTCTATGGAGCTCATCGCCCCAAGAAGTCATTGAGGCCAAGAATTTAGCAAGATTCAGAAAGGTGTTGGACATTTATATGATAGCAAAAGAGGATCCAGAATTAGAATTATTGCTAACTCAAGAGATATTGTCATTAGAGATCAGCTGAGATCCAGTGTGATGCTCTCCCCCTCCCACTGTCTACTGCCTACTGTAGGCCTCTTACATCTTTCTCTGAAACATCTGGGGCTGACCAGTGTCTGAGACAGGCTACTGGACTAGACAGATCTTGACTCTGATTCAGTCTGGCAATTCCTAAATTCCTACATAAAAAATAACAGGCTTATAATGACCCTTAGATTATTTGCATAATCCACCTTGTCCAGGACTACTCTATCGAACACCAGGAGCCATGGGTAATGGCTACATTGACTAGGCCTATCAGTTACAGCACACTATTTTCTAAGCTGAACCCAAGCCATCACAAACACGTGTCACTCAGGTAACATTACAGGTACAAAACCTAAACATGTGAGACTCCAGACAAATAGATGAGATGTTGTAGTGACATTTAAACTAGATTTTAAAATTATGTCACCCCCCCCCACACACACACACAACTCAAAGTGCAAGTGTAAGAAGAAAACAAAACCAGGAACTGCCTTGTTGTACCATTTATGTGAGCACACAAGTTGAGAGAAGTCTTAATAGTGAAACACTCAAGAAAAAATGACTTGTGTTTGCCAGAGAAAGCTCCATCAGACTCTGTCATCTGAAAGGGAAACACACACCAAGATAGAGGGGGACATAATGTAGTCAGCATAGCAATCTTTATTATCAAAACACAAGTTACTGTGGGATTCTGTGGGTTTTTGTGATTGCTGTGCTGTCTGCACGATGCTGCATTTAGGCTGTGCAATATGACAAGAATCTCTGCAAAGCTGAATTCCCTATATTTGTCAGTTACTTGCTAAATAAAGCTCCAGTTTTCATCAACATTCAGTTGGTGAAAATTTTCCTCTACCTATTGCCGCAAGCGGCCTCACGCTGTCTCGAGAGGCTTCCAGGGGGTTGTTTGTGGGTTTTTTTCTAACTCCCCAGAGAATAGCTCTAGCAACCTGGCAATTAAAACCCTATTTAGCAATATCATTGTTTTCCAAAATGAGCAAATATTTTAATTCTAGCATTCACATTTGCTAGTGAGCTCTGAAGAGGCACAATACCCTTTGCTAATGAGGACTTCTCTGTCCAGCTATGGCATTAAATATTTTAGCCAACGAATTCTGCATCAGGAAACGTTTAAAGGTAAAATCATAATCTTTCTGTTTCATTATTTTTATGTGTGTCTTTAAAAGTTATGGGTGGTGAGCTGATTACATGACTTTTGTTATGGATCCATGATCAGCTATAAACTTTAGGACAAATTACTTTCATTTCTGCTAAGCTTCACTGTGTGTCTAATTAACATGGTTATGACTGCAGAGGCCCTGTGTTAATTATAGTGATAGAAATATGGCAACAGAGCTATTGTTCTCAGATTCCCTTTTAACAGGGAATATAATTTCCATGTGCTTACTTTTCCAGTAGCTAATTCTCTTTATACCTATACATGGAAGCTTGTAGCATGCTTACAAATGAGGACTGTGCCCGCAACTATTCTTTTATTCTTCCATATTGGGTACATTGTGAGATCAAAAAATCATAAAATACAAGTCTTGTATACAATAGGAAATGGATGGATATTTACATGTCACTAAAACAAGATACAGGGTCTCTGTGTGGCAGGGAAGGAGCTGAGGTGGTAGATGAGGACAAAAGATACAGGGGTCAGCAAGTAAACCTGTAGGGAGAGTGTTTTAATCATGCATCTTATTACATTGTAAGCAGATGAACTGAAAAAAGTGTGTGATCTGTTAAAGCATGTGGCCATGTGCATCCGTGCCTTGGTTTCCCCTAACTTTAAAATGGGAACAATACCACACCTCCCAGAGCTGGTATGAGACTAAATTTGATACTGTTTGCTGAGTGGCAAACATTGCATTCTCTGAGCTGCTAAGGATGAAATTGAAGTCAAAACTCCCATTTACTTCAGTGGGGGCAGAAAAGCACCCCCAGTCTGTTTTTTGTAGAACATGATGAGATATGTAGGAGGAAAGAGAAGACATTCCAAACAATGGGAAAAAAGGGGCCTCCTGAATTAAAGAGGTTAGGGGGTGAGTGGGTTGGGGCCAGGGAAGAGAAGCTTCACTGTATGATACAGAGCCCTCTTGGTATTTTCCCTTGTATGATTCCTCTTGTAGAACTTCACTGAAATTACTATTTACAGATACAAGTGTAAATATAGCCATGCATCATAATAATTACCTACCTTGAAGAAGTTGGGGGGTTTATTTAATTAGTGTATAGAGCTCAATTTGAGTTTCTTGAATGAAAGGGATAGTATAAGCACATAAGATTGTTGTTAATGTTTCTTCTAAGGCTTTGGATTTGTTCTCTGCTTTTCCTATAAAAAAACTACTATCTGTGCCCCATGGCTTGATCCAGACCCCTTTGAAGTCAATAGGAATATTGCCATTGACGCCAATCAGTAAAACAGGCCTTATATTAGTAGGCCATGTTTGCATGCATGCTTATGTTTCTTTGTTTGTTTGTTTGCAGTAGTGTCCACAAATGTACAGACAAACAGGAAGATGCTATGCTTTGCACTGAATAGAGTACAGTGCACATAAGACAGATCTGGCTTGTACTCCAACTGCCAAGAAGGAGTTAAAATAGAGTCTGAACTGTCTCCAACTCCTACAAAGGGTGCACCTCTTCACACCCTTGTTATCAGGGTGCCTGATCTTGCAGATGCTTGCTGTGAAAAAGTACCACCCAATTCAAAGTAGTAAGAATTATATTTTGCAGCATTGATCTCATAATTACTTCCAAGTAGGTCTACAGTGGTAAAAATGGTGACCATGTATACATAGTCCAAGTCACAATCTAGCCCTTTATCAGGAGTATTGCTTGCTGATATTTTTTCCATGAATAGGAAATGTGCTGGAAAAAATGCATTTTTCAGGGCATCATAATTATTTACAAATCTGGGTCAAATTCAGTGAAAAATTTTGGCTGAAAAAAATTTGCAACTAAATCCAAACATTTCAACTTTTCCTATTAAAATGGTATTTTGTTTAGAAATGCAGATACATTTTAAAAAGACCCTCCAAAATGACTGGAAGTTGAAAAAAAACCCATTCTGGGTTTACATTCTTTTCATTTTGGTGGGAAAAATTGAAATACTTCAGTTGAAGTTTGAACCAAACCATTTTTGGTGGATGGTGGGGGAATTCTGCTTGGCTCCCAAGCAGAAAATCAGTTATTTCCTCAGCTCTATCAAGAGAAGGCTCTGGTGATCATAGGTGTCTTTTATTAGCATGAGTGCCATGGACCTAGTCGCATGAGTGGCTTTGATTGCCTGTAGTACTAGGGTTTGTTATTGTATGAATAGGCCAAAAATTGGATACTGAAAGGACAGTTCTGGCTCTAGTTTATGTCTCCTGATGTCTGGTTCTTCTCCATGAAATCAGCTGGCAGCTCTTCAGAGTGTGAAGGTTGCCAGGTAATGAGATGGTAATTCAGATTGATTAAATGATTCTCCACTTATGAAGTTCTGTTGGTCATGATTTAGACCCTCATGGCTTAGGAGAAAAGCGATCTCTGCTTCGAGCAGGACTGTGGGCAAATCTTGAGCTGAATTCTATTTCTTCTTGTGATTTCCACCACTGAAATTCCCTTTGCTCCTTCTTCATCATCAAAGAACGTTGGTGATCTACAGGGCTGATGGGAAGGGGAGTGGTGTTTAGAATAGGGATGTAAAAATACTGTTGATTAACCGATAAGCAAAAGCTTATCGGTTAATGCTACAGACTACATGCTTTCCCTGCCCCCCCCCCCAGTAAATTTTTTAGCAGGCTGGCTAGCAGCCCGGCTCAGTCCCAGCTTGTGTCTGTTCCAGGTTCAACCCCCACTGAGGCTCTGCATTTAAAGAGTATTAGGAGCCAGTCAGTCAGGCAACCCAGCTCAGTTCCGGCTTGCTGGCCCCTGGGGGACTATAGAATAGTCGAGTAACCAATAAGAATTCATGAGGTTACTCGACTATTCAATTAACCGACAATTAGGGATGTAAGAGTACAGTCGATTAACAGATAAGTAAAAGCATATAAGATAATGCTATAGACTACATGCATTTCCCTGCCCACCCCCACCACCAGTACATTTTTTAGCAGGCTGGCCAGCAGCCCAGCTCAGTCCTGGCTTGTGCCTGGTCCAGAACCTACCCCGCGGAGGCTCTGCATTTAAAGCGTATTATGAGCCAGGCAGCCTGTCTCCGTTCCAGCTCACGCCAGGTCCAGAAGCTCTGAACCCCCAGACAGGGGCTGCTGTCCTCCCTCCCCGACGTTGCTGCCTCTGTATCAGAGGCAGCAGCACAGGGCAACAGGCAGCTGGTCTGTGAGGGGAGCTGGTTTGTAAACTGACTCCCCTTGCAGTCTAGCTCCCATCTGGCACCCTGCACTGCTGCTTCTGATTTAGAAGAGGCAGCACGAAGTCTCTTGGGGAGTGGGGCTGGAGCACACTGGCTGCCGGCCCCACCCCCAGGGACTATAGAATAGTTGAGTAACCAATAAGAATTCATGAGGTTACTTGACTATTTAATTAACCGACATTTAACATCCCTAGTTTAGATGTCTGTGTAACTATATCTGTGTTCAATGTACAATTCTATGGTTTCCCCAGATATCTCATTTGGCCAGTTGGTCAGTAATAGATTTCATTGAGAGGATGGGATCTATGAGTAGTGGATCAGGATGGTTGCTCTGTCATCCTTCTCTAAAGCTTAACTTCTTAGGTGCACATAAGTTCTTGACAGAGGAGTGGTTTTGTGCCTGCTGTGTTTGGTGGAAATCTAACTAGGGAATAGAGTGTACCCATCAGGCTGAATACATTTGCATAATACTTGTAAGAGACCTAGAGTGAATTCTAGTAGAGGGTTTTGGGCCATAGCAGTAGAGGCACCATAGCATGGATGCTGAGGCCTCCCGGGACAATGAGTTTAGGGGATTTTCTGTTATATAAGTCAATATCTCTATCAGATCCTTAAGGAATAGTTTGTGTCTGGAAGTCTGTACATTATTGGTATGGCTGTAGACTCACAAGCTAACTATATTTAAAGGATTTTTGGAAGCTTAAGGAGGTAGCCGAGTTAGTCTGTACAGGATAAACTTAAAAATCAACAAATGGTCTGATAGCACTTCAGACTAACGAAACATGTAGATGGGATCATGAACATCTGAAGAAGTAGGCTATGCCCTCGAAAGCTCGCGATACCATCTACAGTAAAATTCCTAGTCCAGCATCCAATTGTCCGGCACTCCAGAGAATCCGACATCAAAATGGCAAGAGCCTAGTGCAGGGGTGGCCAATCCGAGGCTCCTGACGGAAAAGAATTGCGGCTCCTGACAGAACCGGGACTGAACCCGGGATCGCTCAGGTCAGCCGCTCTCAAAGCCGGGCCGCTGTAAGCCACATGCACGCTCACGGCCCCCAGCGCACTGCGTCATACCCTGCACGTGCATGCCAGGTCGCACACAGCATCCCAGCCTGCATGTGCTAGCAGCTGGCTGCTGAGCACAGGCAGCTGCTTTGGGACCCGGACATAAGGTTGGGAGCTCTGGAGAATGGGGGGCTGGTGCGCATGGCGTCCCAGATGCGGCGCAGAGGCTCTGGCTCTGGGACCCGAGCATAAGGTTGGGGGCAGAGGGGGATTCGGTTACAGCAGGGAGGGGAGGTGTTTGGCTCTGGGGAAGGAAAAGGGAGGGTGATTGGGTTGCACACGGCGTCCTAGCCAGCTCATGCTCAAAGCCGGCCACTCAGGGCACATGCCCCAGTTCCTGGAGGGAGACGCATGGCTATAGCGGAGGCTCTAGGACCTGAGAATTAGGTTAGAGCTGGGGGAAGGGGATTGGGTTGGGAGTATGCCCCCTTATAGTACCTCCTGATAGTCCGGCATATCCGATAATCCGGTACCACCTAGGTCCCAAGGGTGCCGGATTATCGGAAGTCTACTGTATATGTTTTGTTAGTCTATAAAGTGCTACCGGACCATTTGTTGTTTTTTAAGTTTAAAGGATTTTTGTAGTTCCTGGAGATGCCCTACTGCATTTAGGCCCCAATTCAGGAAAACATACAAACGTGCTTAACCTAAACATGTAAGCAATCTCATTGACTTCAGTGGGGCTGCTCATATGCTTAACCATAAGCATGTGCTTAAGTGCTTTGCTGAATCCAGGCCCTCAGGTTGGATGGAATAACAGTGCCATACAGCCCCTGTCTGTGTGGCTGCGTCTAGACTGGCATGATTTTGCACAAATACTTTTAACGGAAATGTTTTTCTGTTAAAAGTATTTGCGCAAGAGAGCGTCTATACTGCGCAAAAGCATCTGTGCCAGTGTAGACACTCTCTTGCGCAAGAAAGCTCCGATGGCCATTTTAGCCATCGGGCTTTCTTGCACAAGAAATTAACGTGGCTGTCTACACTGGCCCTCTTGCTCAAGAATACTTGCACAAGAGAGCTTATCCCTGAGCAGGAGCATCAGAATATTTGCACAGGAACCACTGATTTTGTACATTCCAAAGTCAGTGTTCTTGTGCAAATACTCATGGCCAGTGTAGACAGGCAGCAAAATCATGCCAGTGTAGATGCAGCCTGTGTGTGTAAAGTGTGATGTACTGTGTATCCCAAGGCAACCCTGTGGGACAGCACTCAGCAGACAGTGTCATTTGTCAGGTTTTCAGTGGGGATACTACCAGGCTGCGTGTGGCTTCTGTGTGCAATGCACCTGGCTTCAAGCAGTGTCTTCCTCACTGTGCCTGTCACACAGCCTACATCTCGGTTATTCCACGACTGAACCGGCGTGTTTCACAGCATATAGCGGCGTTGCTGTGTGTAAATTAAAGGTAAGTTATTGCTCCTGTTCAGACCTTCGCCATCCTTTTACTGTGGCCTCTGCCTCCCTCATTGTTTCAGATTTTAATTAAATGCATCTTTTGGAGATTGATTGTCCAATAGGGGGTAGCATGTCCCTTGTCTGCGTAAGCCAGCTCCCTTTTTCTGTGCAGCGGGCTTTCCACAGCTAAGGGAAAGAAAGCCTCAAACTCCGGGGGAGGCGAGGGAGAGCAGAGGAAGGTTTAGCAGAGTGCACAAAAACTTCGCCTTCTGTGAGTAATAACGTCTGTGGCAACTCCTGGGGAAACACGTCTCTGCTCTCCATTTATTTGGGCCCCGCCTCCTGCTTTCTGTTTTTCACCTAAGCAATGACCCCCTTCTCCCGCCTGCATGCCATTAGAAAAGCATTCAAAGAGATTGTGAAAATCCACTCCAGCACTGGAAGGTCCTGCCCAGATTTTATATACTCCCCCCTCCCTTTCTAATGTGGTTGGATAAGTCTTCTGGTATTTCCTGCTGCAGCCCCGCTCAAACAGCTGTACGGCAGCGTTCTAATGTGCGCGCCTGGCTCCGAATCGCCGCTGCTCGCCTTCCAGGTGGGACCAAGAAGGGGCAGCTCCAGCGGCCGGCTCATGACACCCAACTAGCCCGATTGGCTTGACTGGGAAGCCGCAACGGCTCGGAAAAAGCCGGGGCTGCTTGCCGCGGACACAGCCCAGCCTAGCGAGCGCCCAGCCGCGCAGGGGAGAGACTAGGGGACGGTGACAGTTCGGAAGAGGAGGAGAAACGTGTCTGGCCCGCAGAAGGCGCTTTACACCCGAGAGCAGGAGAGGGAGGCTGGCCACCGGCCGCCCCTGAGCGGGGCATCATGTCAGGCACGCGGGGGAGAGGTTTTCAGAGGAACTTTTTACGATGGTGAGGACGCAGTCTCAGTGAAGACTAGGGCATGGGGAATTGGCCCCGCTGATCTCCGGCAGGCGCTCGGGCTGAGCTGTCAGTGGTTACCGAGAAGGTAAGACAGCCTTTCTTGCTGGCTGCAAACGCGTGCGAGTCTGTGTAGTTGACATAGCTGAGATTTCTTGTGCCTTGTGAGCTGGGAAGCCTTTCCCTGCCCCCACGCACAATGCCTCTTGCTACCGGAGGCTCAATTGTACTGTCTCTTTTTATGAATGCAACAGCAATACTCAAATCTTGACAGTGTGAGCAGTGAAATCCTGGTGGACTCAACAGCACAGTCTAGAAAAGCAGCCACACCAGGGAGCATTCAGCATTTCTGGGGATTATCTTGCTTTGAAAAGATAGGAATCCCCCTCAGGTAGAACACAAACATTTGCAAAGAAGCCTCAGGAATAGTGATTTATATAATACATTACTTTTGAAAAACCTACCCATCCTTTGCAGGGGGCACAGGTACAAATATTTAAGTTGCACGTCACAAAAATTTAATAGACAACAATAAGAGCATCTGTTTAGACCCAAAAACCATGCACCTTGAATCCATTCTTCAGTGAATCAGACAAGAAATACACCAGATTTTGCTTTGATACCATTAACAAATGCTGCACTAGTTCTTTGTGACATTTTTTCCCTTATTCCTAGCAACATAGCATCACTGCTGCCTTTTAAATAATAAAAATCCCATAGCTCCAAGCTTGCAATTAAAAGCCATACTTCTAGGAAAACACTTAGTGAAACTGAGATTTCATTTCCTGTGGAGACTAATTGTAATCCCTTACTCAGGCAAAAATCCCTATTGCAATCACTGGGAATTTTGTCTGAGTGAGGATGTACAGAAAACAAAAAGAAATCAAAATCTCATTGAAAGCTTGGACATTGTGTCAAGAAAAACATAATTACAGAATAACTCAGTCTTTTCTTTTTGTTTTAAATGCTGGTCTGACTACACAATTATATGCATTTGCTTTTGTTTTCATTCATATGGCACATAATAGAGTTGTTCTTAGAATCAGTACTCCATGGTGGCTCTATTTGTGTAAACACAAGACCACCGAGTTTTCCTATTTATCCAGATCAGTTTTGTTACATCCTAGGAAAGGCTATGTTTGTGCTAAAAGTGAAATGTGTACTCATTCTAGCTGTCACTTTTGTATGTAAAAGCAAATAGTTTTCTTTCTGTATGAGTGTACCCTCAAGGTCCACTGTTACAATAGCTCTTTATTTAAAACCAAGTTGTGTATACCTCTTCCTCTGGCAGCACCGGTTAGCCATCTACAAAATTACATCCATATCTGTAAACAAGAGCTGAGGAGTCAAAATGAAATACATTAGAAGAGCTTGGAATGCTCAACTAGTGAAATGATCAAAAATCCAAATGGGTAGAGGCTACATTTCCTAATGCCTTGTGAAATGGCTCTCCAAGGCCAGCACACACAGAGCACATTACTGTTTTTTAAAGAGCATTTGTTTGCAGCTTGGAATTTAGAAGGAGAAGCAGTGAAATGTCAGAATAGTTCACCTCTGTCTCCCAACAACTAATCAATCGGGCACTTTGAGCACCTTTATACTAGAGATAGAGGTAGATGATTGGAACAGACTTATCAGTTTTGGCAAAAAGCATTGAGTGCTATTGTAAGTGAAATATTTTCATTTAAAAATGCATTGTGTGGGCAGTGGGACTCATTTTCAGTGCTCTTCCTGTAACATGAAGGCTAGGTAGATTATGGCTTTGATCCAGATACTTAAGCCTGTGTTTAAGTGTAAACCCATCACTAGTCCCAGTGAAGTAAATGGTCTTAAAGTTAAGCATGTGTTTAATTGTTTGAAGGATCAGAACTTGTATTGTCAATTGCTTTGAAGATTAACAGTGCTGTACAAGCTGGAATTAGTATCTGAGGTCAGTGCGAGACTAGTGAATCCCTAACCTTTATCATCAACACATTCACGTCACCCAACTTGAATTAAACTCTGGCCCATATACTTAACCCCAATGCACAGGGCAGAGGAATTAAGGTGCAGAGGGTTCATCTAGTCACTGTTCTCTCTGTGGTGGCGCCCATCTCCTCCCCCATTTTTCTCCCTGACACAGGATTCGCAGAAGGCATGACCAGGTAATGATGAAGGGGAGGGTTGGGGAGAGCTGCCCTTTGTAGCTTGTTGCCCTTACTCTCCACAAATTGGCTTTTTCTCACCAAAACTGGCAGCCCTTCATGCTGCCCAAAGCAGCACTAGCCTTCCCTATAGGCTTGTTGAAACTTTGTCCAAGTTGGTGGTTCACAGATTGCACTGGGAGTGGGCAAGCAACCACAGCCACTATTAATAAGAGGGATCCTGGAATGAAGATGAAGGGAGAGGAGAATATCTGAACTGTATCAGAAACCTGTGGGATTTGCACCATATTCCTGATGCGTGTCCTCTTGATGGCTTGAGGCTACATGCCTGTGGTTTCTCTGCCCGAGAATGGTAAAACTTGGACTGCAAGGATAAATTCTGTCTGCAAAATAGGATGTAAACAGGCAACCTTAATCTGGGTTTCACCTGGAAACTGGAGATCTCAGTCCTGTGTTTATGTACGGAGATTATGGAATGATTTATTCAGTGTGGGTTGCACAAATCTAGTGAGGGAAAGGTTTACTTCTGTATTTTTTTTATGGTGCCTATGTTTAATTTCCATGTGTTTTATTGCAACATTGAATCACAAGCTGCGTGGGAGGGAGGGTGGCACGGGACAGAATTTTAGTTTCTGTTACTTAGCTGTATGTTTTACATGGTGCATTACTAGACACAGCATAGGGAAGGATGAGTCTTTCTGAGTTGCCCTGAGAAAGCTTTCATGGTTTGGAATCTGCAGTACTGTCGGACGAATGCCACATTATGCCCCTGAATATATCCATGGGGATCCTTTAGAAATCAATAGTACCTGCCTTCCAGGGCAGAATTTGGTCCTGATTATTTTATATTATGTTACAATATTTAGTGAGAACAAGCGGTCCTGTGGCACCTTAGAGACTAACAAATATCTTCAGTGTCATGAGCTTTTGTGGGCAAAACCCACTACTTCAGTATTCAGGGAGATCACTCTGGTTTAGAGTTTGACTTGGTGTCTACGTCATCCATACGTTGCCCCTTGAAGTCAATGAAAGATTCCCATAGGCTTCAGTGGCTATTGGACCAGGCCCTCATTCTTTTAGAGCTAGATCCTGCCAAGCTCTGGAGCTAGGCTATGTCTACATTGCCGGTGTTTTTTGGAGGAAGAAATGCAAATGGAGTGCTCATTTGCATATCGTGTATTTGCATATCTTCTTCCGATCCTTTTTGTGGAAGAGGTTTTTTCAATAAAAAGCCCTGCTTAGATGGGGCCATTTGTCAGAACCCCCACTCCCCCCCCCCCCCCCGGTTTGCGTAAGAGCCTTTAAACCTCATTTTTTGAGGAATAAGCTCTCTTGCACAGAAGGGGTTTTTTTCCCCCCAAAAATGCCCCTATGTGCACAGGGCTTTTTATCTCAAAAACCTCTTCCGCAAAAAGGATCGGAAGAAGATATGCAAATGAGAGCGTGAGATATGCAAATGAGCATTCCATTTGCATTTCCTCTTCTGAAAAACACCCGCAGTGTAGATGTAGCCCTAGATGCAGGAGACAGCACAAATTAAATAGCTACCAAGTATATTGGACATCTGACTCATTAAGCCAGTAGAAAGCTATTCCAGCAACTGTATAGACTGGCAATGTATCGTCACTTTGATAAAGGGCAAGAAGCCTAACTTGGGGTTTCTTTCTTTGTGCTGCCTCTTTGCCCGGTGTGCTTTCCCACAGGACTTGCTCGGTGAGAACCGCTGATCTTCAGGACTCCACTGTCCATGGTGAGATGTCTCACGCAGGACACGTCAGGTGTCCATACATTCCTGCAGTGGTTGCTAAGGAGACTAAAGGAAAACAAGCTTCATCTTAAGAAATGGCAGTTGGCAATCTGAATTAGGGATGTAAGAGTGCAGTCAATTAACCGATAAGCAAAAGCGTCTAATATAATGCTATAGACTACACGCTTTCCCTGCCCATCCCTGCCACTAGTAAATTTTTTAGCAGGCTGGCCAGCAGCACGGCCCAGTCCTGGCTTGTGCCTGGTCCAGACCTACCCCTGCTGAGGCTCTACATTTAAAGAGTATTATGAGCCAGGCAGGCCGGCAGGCAGCCTGGCTCATTTCCAGCTCGCGCCAGGTCCAGGAGTTCTGACCCCCCAGATAGGGGCTGCTACCACCCCATGCTGCTGCCTCTGTATTAGAGGCAGCAGCATGGGGCAACAAGCAGCTGGTTAGCAAGGGGAGCTGGTTTTTAAACTGTCTCCCCTTGCAGTCCAGCGCCCACCTGGCACCCCACACTGCTGCCTCTGATTCAGATGTAGCAGCACGAAGTGGCAGGGGTCTCTTGGGGAGTGGGGCGGGAGCGCACTGGTTGCCGGCCCCACCCCTGGGGGACTATAGAATAGTTGAGTAACCGATAAGAATTCATGAGGTTACTCGACTATTCAATTAACATATTTAACATCCCTAATCTGAATATGTCAATTGGAAAGAGAGTACAGTGGCCTGTTTTACCACCATGTCTCAAGCTGCGGCTGTTCGCATTGTGCTTTCCAAAATCCCCGACTCCTGACACTGAGCAATCTGCTGCAGTTCTATGGAGCAATGTGGGTGCCGTGCACCTAACTAGTGTGCATGTGATTGCACTTAAATACCAGGCTTCTGGCTGCCTCACCCAGCGTCACCTGTCAACATGCTTTCTTTGTCCCTCCACACGCTTGTGGATTGGTGTGTGAGAGTAAAAGGACAATAACTCTGACTCAGAAAAGTGTAGCTAGTTTCACCCTCTGCTCAGCACACTCTGGGCTGCTGTTGAACTCAAGTTCTTATAGCACGTAAGGAACTGTGCTTAACTCTTCCAAACCTTTTCACATTCTGTGTGTTGTGGCAAAGGATGAGCTCCTCTAGGGTTCGCCCCCAAAACGAAGTTCCCTAATTGAAATGCATGCTGCCTTGATTTTGCCATCTTGGTCCACTTTAAAAACATCTCTACTTTGCACTTCTGAATCTGTGTTTAATCAGTGCCTCGAAGCACAGTTTTCCTGTCTGCAAAGGTTATTACCCACATTCTGCCACCGGGATGCTAATTTGACACATTTTATCATACTATACATTTCCAGCCAGCATTCTGACAGTGCTGTTTCAAACGTTTCCGTCAGCTGCCACTTTGCAGATGGCAGGAGTCAAAAAGATCCAGGAAGGCAACATTTTTTTCCCTCTCTGCCCAGCTTTCAAGTGAGAAAACATGCAAAAAAATATCCCTGTATTTGGCTCCTGATACTGTGTGTCTAGGTATTTGTGTAGCATAAGGAAGCTGGGTAATTTAAAAGGAAAATTCTGCAGAATTTGTAGCAGCTGACTGGTATGTTTGTTGATGTTTCTCTATGACTTCAGGCCTTCACAACCAATGAAAGAGGATTTTTCCAAGCCAGAATTGCTGGGCTACTTGTTTAATTAGCAACCTGGATAAAGATCAACTAAAAAGTATCCATTGTTCTGGAAACTGAGAGTTCCCTTTGAATGCTCTGAAATCTCAATTATTTGTGTTATATTTATATAGCTAGAATAGAGGTTGTGTCAATATTTCCATTATACTCCCTTTGGTTTGTGGGCTTTGTAAAATGCAGACAAAACTTTGCTCGGAGCTGAAAATGAACACATACAAAGTCTTAGCTTGGGATTCTATTTTTTCCAGTTATAAACTATGATGTTCATGGTACAGCATCTTTGACAGGTGCACGTTGTTCTGAGGAAGCTTTTTGCTCTCTAAGAAATGAGAATCTCTTGTGATCTTTGCTACGAGCCGCAACAATATCTATTTCTTGGTGCTTAAAGCAGCCTTCTTAATGCTTTTATATTCAGAACCAAACTGTGTCCCTTTGTAAATCAACTCTTGTGTAATGACAGCTTTGCCACAATTCAGTTTCCATTTGAATGATACAGTGCCTGTGTTACTGGATAAAAGTAACAGCAATGAGCCCTGGAATGGGAGAATTACCTCATCTGGATGAGCATGGAAAATCACTGGTACACTTACGGAGTTCAGTAAACAGGAAGAATCAAATGTGTTTACTATAAAAATTCGCCCAAGGAAATAATAGTGATTAGGTTACTTGTATCTTTTTAGTGTCTAGAACAGCGATGGGCAACCTAGGCTAGTGAGTAGGCCGCATGAGTGGCCCTTCTTCATCTCAGTGGGTAGCAAGATTGTTCTAACCAAGATGCTCTCCCAGGATAGGGTAGTTTTGCTCACTGCACTTGCAAACCTGGAATTTGCAGGTGGAGAGAGGAGAGTGCCAACATAGCAGCACTTTGATTGGATACAGAGGAAGCGCACAGCTCTCACAGTCAGTGTGCGCAATCAGCACACACCTCACTTCACTTGCCCTTCCTTTATGTGCGTGTCACTTAATACCTGGGGGGGGGGGGGAGAGGGGACTACGTGGATGAAAACCAGCAGAATCTGGCAACCTGGTGAGTGGGCAACATGTCTCATGGGCTACACACAGAACCCCAATGGGTCACCGGTGGCCCTCGAGCGGCAGATTGCCCGCCACTGGTCTAGAAGTCCACACTGAGAATTGAAACTTGTTGTACTAGGAGATGTAGATACACACAGTAGGGCTATAATAGTCAATTAACTGATAAGCAAAAGCATTATAGGTTAATGCTATAGGCTACACGCATTTCTTCCCCCTGCCCTTTGCCAGTACATTTTTTAGCAGGCTGGCCAGCAGCCCTACTCAGTCCTGGCTTGCAACAGGTCCAGGACCTATCTCCGCTGAGGTTCGGCATTTAAAATGTATTAGGAGCCAGGTGGGCAGGCAGCCCGGCTCAGTTCTGGCTCGTGTGGGGTCTGGGAGCCTCTCCCCAGACAGGGGCTGCTGCCACCTCATGCTGTGCAGCAGTGTGGTGTGACAGGCAGCTGGTCCGTGAGGGGGGCTTTTATTAAACTGGCTCCCCTCATGGACCAGCTCCCACCTGGCACCCCACGCTACTGCCTTTGATACAGAGGCAGCAGCATGGAGTGGCAGGAGGCTCCTCAGGAGTGGGGCTGGAGTGAATTGGCTGCCGACATCATCTCCAGGGACTATAGATCAGTCAACTAACCGATAAAAATTCACGAGGTTAATCAACCATTCAATTAACTGATATTTAATATCCCTAACACATGGGAAGACTATGTCTACACTACCATCTATGCTGGTATAGCTTATGTCACTCCAGGGTATGAATAAACCACCGGCCCGAGGGACATATGTGACGCTGACGTAAGCACCATTTTGCTATGCTAGTGGCAGAGCTTCTCACACTGATTTACCTACTGACAATCACTGTGGGTAGGTTAACTCAGTCAGCTCTAGAGTAGAGTGATAAAACTGTATGGGTGCAGCCACGCCACTTCAAGCTTTCTACTGTGGCGATAGCCTAAGAGACAGTCTTTGCACTGAACAGCATACAGTCTAAATAGACAGACTAAGGGTAGCAAAAAGGAAGGGTTATTATTATTTTACAAGCTTGGGGAACAGAGCCACAGAGCAATTACATGACTTGCTCTAGGTCACACAGGAAGTATGGTACAACACTGGGAGCTGACCTCCCATTTCCAGAGTCCCAGTGAGTTACCTTAACCACAAAGACCATCCGTCTTCAATTAGCACTACCTATAACTAGCACTGTACTGAATAAAGATACAGTAAGTGGTAAATGTCTGGACAACTTTGCATCAGAGGATTACTTGGTTCAGAACGTAGATAAAAGCAGCTATTTGCCTGTGTGATTTTGAGGAACGCATGCAAACACAATCCTGAGATAACAATCAGAATGCTGCTAGCTGGTTATGTTTTCAAACTGAAAGTCAAGATTACGCTAAAAATATGTTTACACCCACACTAACGCAGCACCCATGAAAACTGAGGTAGCTGCTGCGCTGTTGGTTTTTTTCAGTGCTACAAAGGCATCGTGATTTTTGTTACCTGTAGGTGAGTCCCCACAAAAGCATGCACCAAATAAATAAATCAGAAGCCAGCGTGGCAGCTGTTCAGCTGATTTGCTCTTTTCATTGATTGTAACAACACAGGCTTCTAGTCTTCCGGTAAACCATGTACACATCTCATTCACCAAAGTTAAGGAACTCTGCTGTACAGCATGGTGCGGCTAGCTGTTAGTCACTGTGGGAACTCTTGGCAAAATAGAAGGAACAATTTCTGCCTGTCTTGAAAATTGGCTGGCACATCCCCTGAATCATTTTTCTGAGGAAGTGGGGTGTGACCCTAGGGGTCCACGGGTTTCTAACATCTTAGTGAATATGTTGCAGCTCACTGAGGATAGGCTGCTGGATGATCCATGGACTCCCTGGAAGTCTGATGTGAAAGTACCACTGGAGTTACTAGTGGGTTCATTTTCATAAGGTCCTGGCACAAGCACAAATAGAACCGCTATATGTTTTATAAGATGAATCTCTCAGTTTTCTCTTGCCACCTTTCTTTAAAAGGAAATCCTGCACTGTCTGGTGGGTACTGATATTAAGAACCTTTTTCCTGCTCTTACACTGTGTGAAGGGTGTGCGTAGGGGGGAAGTCTGGATAAAAGAGTTCCTCTGATTTATGACCTTTTTCTTTTATATGTGGGTCAAACACAATTCAGCTTTAAACAATATCAGCTTTTTAAAACATTCTCATGAAGGAGAACATCTTTATTTGGATTATGAAGGCTTTCTCCAGACACTGAATTCATCTCATTCTGGTTGGAGCATGAGCAGGCCAAGCCAATAATTGGAGCTGCAGTCCAAACAGATTTCTACTATTGTCAATCCAGAGAAGGACATAGGTGTGTGGGATCAGAAAAGTACAACATGTGTGTTTGTGATATATGTGTAATGGACCCGTTTTCCTAACTAGGATTGCCAGATGGTTTCAACAAAATTACCGGACACACTTGACATTACATCACAATCTACATTACATCTCATTTAGAAAATACTGGACGTTTAGATTTTCTCAATTTGTTTCCCGAACAGAAAGCTCAAATACTGGACTGTCTGGTTCAAAACCGGACACCTGGCAACCCTATTCCTAACTGATGTAAATCCAGTGAACTTGGACCAGTGTATCTCTTTTACACTATTTATAGTGCTCCTCATGAAGGAGAAGAGACAGAATTGGATTGGAATTAATATAAAAGAGGGTTGTTTGTTCAGGCTTGCAGAACACAGAGCCTATGTCTACGCTGATGGTGCTGAGCGTGAGCCAGCTGATTCAGACTTGCAGGGCTATCATCAAATAGCCGTGTCGACATTTGGGGTTGGCCTGGGCTCTGAGACCCACTCTGTAGGTTGCAGGTCTACAAAAAACAGTATTTAATAAATAATAATAATAATTAATAATGATATTTTAGACCTGCAGCCCCAGCCCACAAGCTTCAGTCATTTGACCAGTGCTCAGACATTAGGCTGTGGGCTTTTCATGGCAGGTTAGACATTCATACAGACCCTGTAGTTCTTCCTGGTTCTCTAGCTGCCAGATGAAAGAAGCACATTTTATGATTCCTGCTATCACCATACACAGTCTCCCTACAGTCTAGAAAGGACTTCTGATTGTGCTATTGTCATGATTTATTTATATTCTGGTAGCACCTAGGAGTCTGTGGTAGGTGCTGTATAGACCCAGAACAAAGCTGTATTGTGCATCTAATACAATTTGTTTTGAAGTACTATTCAGGTTTTGACTGTAACTCACAAGAGGAAATAGATGATTAACGAGAAAACCACTAGTGTAAATGTATTGGGCCTGGTCTTCTGAGTGGTGATTTGAAGAGGCTCTTGGTGTGAAGAACCTTTCAAAAATAGAAAAGGTAGCATAGTGGTGGATAGGGAGTTAGGATCCTGTTCTTGTCTCTGCCCCGGAGCAGTTGTGTGTTCTCAGGCATGTCACTTCCGCTTCTCATGCCTCTGTTTCTCCTCCCAGCCTTTGTCTGTCCTGTCTCTTTAGACATAAGCTCTGTGGGGCTTGGCCTTTCTCTTCCTGTGTGCCTGTACAGCAGTTAGCACAGTGGGCCCTCAGTATCAGTTGAGGCCTTTAGGTACTTCTGTAATACAAATTCGTAAAAATAATCCAGTAATATTAGTCAAATGCAGAATAATGATTAAAAGGCGAGAGGAGAAACTGTGCAACTATTCCACTTTTGCCCTTTCTTTGACCAGATACATTTTTATGAAGGAGTGCAAAGTAAGTAGAGACTAGATGAGAAACAAGTGAGCAACACTGTATATACAACAAACGTACCATGTGACTCAGAAGCAATTTAACCAAAATAATCCCCGCAGTCCTTATTTCCCTTCCCAGAAATGCACAATATGTTTTTCTGTGCTATACAACTGTCCTTGAGTGAATTAATTGTGTTAACAGGCGCTTGGTTGTTATCTACAATATGCAGTTAATAAAGAGTCACTGATAATTATTGCTAATGTTCTATCAATTATTGAACAATGGTAGCAATAAGGACATCTTCTCTTTAATAGTTTATTCCTAATTGCAGGCATCACTGTACTGTGTCAAAAATGACGCATCCAATAACAGCTCAAATATTACAAGCCAATGTTTTGTTTATTTATGGAAACACCAAACCACCAAGTATTGGAATGTCACTTGTATAGTTGCTTTCAGACAAATTATCACTTTTTCCCATAGTGATGTAAAGTTAGTTGCTTCCAAGATGGGCTGGGGTTTAGGGATTTTCACAGCCTTCTGTGGTGCAGGAACCCCAACCTGCATGGAGTCCAGTCTTATAAACCTACTCAGACGGAATGTCTCATTGACTAGAAAAGTGATTATTCCCCTTTATTCAGCTCTGGTGAGGCCACATCTGGAGTACTGCATCCAGTTCTGGGCCCCCCACTACAGAAAAGATGGACGCATTGGAGAGGGTCCAGTGGAGGGAAACCAAAATGATTAGGGGGTTGGAGCATATGACCTATGAGGAGCGGCTGAGGGATTTGGGCTTATTTAGTCAGCAGAAGAGAAGAGTGCAGGGGTATTTGAGAGCAGCCTTCAACTTCCTGAAGGGAAGTTCCAAAGAGGATGGAGAGAGGCTGTTCTCAGTGGTGATGGATGGCAGAACAAGGACCAATGGTCTCAAGTTACAATGGGGGAGGTTGGATATTAGGAAAAACTATTTCACTAGGAGGGTGGTGAAGCACTGAAATGACTTATCTAGGGAGGTGGTGGAATCTCCATCCCTACAGGTTTTTAAGTCCTGGCTTGACAAAGCCCTGGCTGAGATGATTTAGTTGGGATTGAGTACACAGCTGGACTCAATGACCTCCTGCGGTCTCTTCCAGCCCTATGATTCTATTGTGTAATGGACTTTCTTCCTTAAGGAGGGACTACAAATGTGAGTAAAGGTTTGCAGGACCTTTGAACCCTTAAAGTGTAATAGCATCACTTAACTGGCATACAAACATACATCCCCCTCTTGGGGCTTGTCTACACTAGCGTGTTAGCTTCTGTATTTCATTGAATGATACTGTGGTAAAATCCTGGCCAATGACTTCACTGGAGCCAGGATTTCACCCTGTATGTTTTGAAGGAAAACCTCATTAACTCCGTACGATTAACCAGAAATCACTCATACTGCACAAACACACACACATTTTTATTTGTAGCCAAATATGAATCTTTTCTTTATGTAAAAAGGGGGAAACTTAACTAAGGCCAATGGGAGCAAATGCAGGTGGGATGAAAATTGCCTCTTGATGGCTGACTCAGTGTTGGAACTGAAGCCTTAGTTCTTACCTAGATATCGGGAACATTGTGCTGCTGTTCTCTAGTTATCTCTTGGATATGTAGCATTAAATTCAGAAATAGAATGTAAACCTCCTCCGTGCTAATGTGTGAGTTGTCTACTCACTGAAAGGATACAAGAAAGAACACTTAAATACTTAGGTCCTTTTCCAAGTGACAGGAAATACAGAAGCTCTGGAAAGGAATGAGTTTCCTTTTATAAAACATTTTTAATTTGCCATAATTATATTAAGTACTAAATTGAGAGGGTCTTTTGCATAATGAGGGTAATGAATAGCTGTGCTGTATTGCTATAGCCAAAGCTGGAAAAGGAAGGCGAGCACTGTACTTTTTTCCAGCTGTGAAAGTATATTTGGACCAGTGTGGGACTTAATAATTTAGTTTCCCCATCAATAAACTCCAGCACAGATTCCCAAAAGATGTCACACAGCTTTTGCTTTTAACACTTTGTGCTGTGCCCCAGGGATGTAGCAGCTTTTAAAGGAAAATCACAGGCTCTTAAAATGAAAATGGCCTTGGAAATAGATCTGAAGAGCTAGATGCTATCTTCTGGCATGGCCTGGAAGCAGGGGCGAGGCAAATGCAGGGCTACCATAGGAATAGCTTCAGGAGGCACTTTGCCTCTCAGAGAGACAGCTCTCTGACACTTACTTCCCGTTTGCTCCAGGGGAAGCTGCAGTGAACCATTAATCCAACACAGCTGGTGGAATAGCCTTGGTTGCCACTTATTTCCCCACCCTTTCATCCCCAGCTACGTGTGGATGCATAACCCAAATCACAGTTTAGATCTGTGGTTGGGTTCTTGTGGCTAGACTGTTGATTAGGTGGGAGTGGAAATGGGAAAGACTTCCCCCCCCCCCCCATTTCCTCCTTTATTCCTGGCTCAGGGGCCCCAGACTGCTCCTTACCCAACTTCTTAAGTTTGGGGCATAGCCCCAGGAGTCCAGATTCCCCTTAGCTGGGGTTTCTCTGTAGGTTCCCCTGCTCTTTTGCCACGTGGAGTAGGGGTTATGCTGGGGGCTTACTTGGCTCCTGTGGCTAGGGGTGCCAGGTGTCCGGTATTGTACCAGACAATCCGGTATTTGCTTGCTCTGTCCGGTAAAAAAAATCAGAAAATACCAGACATATGTAATGTCCGGTATTTTCTGATTTTTCCGACTGTGCACCGGACGGAAGCCTGGCATGGGTGTGGGGACTGGCTGGGAGTCCTAGCTGGCAGGTGGGGCCGTGATTGCTGCCGGGACCCTTCAGTCAGTTGAGTGTGAGGAGGAGAGGAAGCCTCCTCCTTGCTCCTGTGTCACTGGGAGCCTTCGTGGATCAGGGAACAAGTGCCCAGGTCAATCCTGCTCCCCGCCGGCCAATTTGCTCACCCCCCCACCTGGCCGGCTGGTTCTCCCCCACTTCCCCTCCTGATCTTCCCCGGCTAGCCCCCCTGTACCCCTCCCAGTTCTGCTTCCCGCTGGCCTGTTCCTCTTCCTGATCTCCCCCGGCCAGTGCCGCTGCACCCTCCCACCCCCCGCCAACTCTGTTTCCCGCCCTCCCTTTCCTCCTGGCCACCCTTGTGGCCTCCCTTACTCCCAGCCAGCCCTGCCCTCTCCCGGCCGGTCCCCCTTCCCCCGATATCCCATGGCCAGCCCCGTTCCGTCCGCCCCATGGAGAGCCCTGCTTCCCGTTGGCCCCCCATCTCCCTCATTGCCCCCCCCCGTTAGCTGTTTTCAGGCCCCCCCCTTCCTGGCCCCCCACTTTCAACAGATTTTTTCCCTGGTGTTTTTTTTTTGGGGGGTGGGGTGGGGTTCGGTATTCTTGTTTCAACCATCTGGTAACCCTAGTTATAAATGGCAGGACCTCAGTTCTGAGATTTTGTATCTAAGATCTGCTGAGAATGCAGCCTAGTTCTTTATGTTGTTAAAAATGATCATACTTTGGGGAGAAATTTTATTCGGCCCTTTTTTGAGCTTTAGTATTTAAGCAGATGGACTGCTCTTCTGACAGCCTATCAACCTTGGATGCTCCTAGTTTGCAGATCATCACAGTATCTAGTCTCTGCATTGTTACTGTATTTTCCATGTCCACTCATTAATTGGATGTTCTGCCATTATATGGATTCTAGCCTTCTACGAATTGTATACAGCTCATTCCCTTATTTCACACAGCCTGCCAGCCAAACTGGATTGAACCAGTCACCTAGAGGTGAAAGGCTCAAAAGTTCATTACCAATCTGCTAAGCTTCCAGTTCCCAGGCTAAAAAAGTTTAAGCAACAAATGTCTTCTCACTATGAGGTCCGTATTGCCCGAAACTGGTTGAGAGGTATTTGCAATATAAAAGTAATGTGGAAAAATATAATTATTTAAATGTTTTGTTGGGTTGTTGACTTTTAGTGGTTTGTTGTGTGGTGTGAGTGAAAGCTCAGTTCTCCTCGTTGAAGCTGATTCATCCACCTTCGGGCTACGCCAGGCAGACGCTTTCCACAGCTCCCATTGGCCGGAAATGGTGAAACATGACCAATGGGAGCTGCAAGTGGCTGTATCTGAGGATGTGCAGATAAATAAAGTGGGTGGCCCGCCCGGGGCTAACCCTGGGAAACCGCATCCAGTCTATGGGCCGCTTATTGCTCAACCCTGTCTTTTAAAGAATGAACATTACATGGTATTTTGGCAATGGTCTTGTCCATGTTAGATATCCAGGTAATCTTATCTCTGTGTTCCTGTTCAGTGTTCTCCCATACGTGCACCTAAGGATTGTGTCAGACCTTTCTGTGCTCTTATGTTCTTATGTTCTATGCATGCTGTCATACTAGGAGCTCCAGATCGGTTGTTTATCTACCAAGAGATACAAGTCAGAGCCTTCACAGAGGACTGATGCACCTTCCTGGAAAGGGAATTTTTGGCAGTTGGTTTGTTCTGAGGCAATAATCGTTTATTTAATTTTCTGTGTTCTCTTTCACTTACTGTTCTTTCTGCACTTTAATTATCTGCTGGCAGTCTTCAGGCAATAAAAAGATCAAGAGAAAAGTTTTTTCCTACAAATTGTGGCATTCAAATCTTCTGTTTTTAACCCATACACACCTTGCTTGCAAGGGAGGTACAACCATGGGCAGCTTGGGTAAAAGGCTGGTAACTGGTTCAAGCAAATGCAAATAAGACAAAACTTGCAACAGTTTTCCTATGTAGTTTCTTACTTATCTGCTACAATGGTGTCTGCTTCTTGTGTTTATCCCCTGTAGCAAGTGGGCAGCAGAAATAAGTGAGGAGAGATAACAATAACAAAAAGGAAGCAAGCATGTTTGTGCTTGGAAAATAAAGCTTTGAGGTGGTTTTAAAAAAATCCTGCAATCAACTGTATTCTCTTTAGTTTTTAGTTGACATGAATTCTTAATTTTCCTTCCTGTCTTTCTAGAAAGCTCCCTTATTCCCAAAGTGCAGTATTTCAATCTGCATTCCTATTGTTCTCTCCAAATATCCTTATTTATAGCTCTGCAATGTTAGCAGATATGCAAGCCTGAGTCTAAAACTACTGTTATGTTTTCCTTGCAAATCCAAATGGCCTTTAATGATACAGAAATTATGGCACTGGAGGCAGGGTTATAGCTCAATTATAGCACCAGTTATGCTTACAGAGTTGAAAATAGATGGAAAAGGAATTGATGGAGATAATAATATGCACTATGTCCAAAAGGATGGGACAAAAAGCTGGACTGTGAGTTGGAGGCAGTGAAATGTGGGAGTGGTTTCACTTTGGATTTGATGGGTTTGGATAGTTTGTGGCTGGTTTACACATGCTATTGAAGTGAACACAGTGAGAGTTCTGTTTTCTTATACAAAAAAGCAGCTATATGTTTCCTTTTATTTTACATTAAGGGTAAAGAACAAAAGTAAAGTCTTTAGAGCAGTCATCTCTATAACATGCTGTCTTGCAAAATGGCAGCCGCCTCAGCCAACAGAAGATTCCTAGGCCTTTAGAGGTACAGTACGCAGAAAATAAAATGACAACAGTTAGAAAGCTACATTCATCACAGTGGGAAGGGGGAAAACAAGGGAAAGTAGGTATTGTATGTGGTTCCAAACAATCCTCAAAATTCAGCTTAGCAAAAGCTCTTTCCAAAGGGAGAAGCAGCATACATAATCCCAAAATACATGTTCCTTTTTCCTAGAGATTGCTTAGCCTTGAGAGATGTTATTAAATGTAAGTACAATGGGGAGAATCTCCACTTTTAGCAGTCAAGAATTTTGTGTGACTATTAATTGGTATCGGAGGGAAGCCAGGTCTTTTCAAAATGGATTGCTTTCAAAATGTGCCAGTTTGCTATTTTAAAGATTTTATCCAAAGCACTCCCGGGTAGCTCGGTGGATATTTTTTTCTCGGCGGTAGCATCATATGTGCTTGGTCTCTGCACCTGCCAGTTCTGGCAGTAGCTGCTAGATTATAAAAAAATGAAATATATTGTAGTTAGAATGATGCACCATATGTGTCAGGCTTCAAAAAGCAGTCCCAGAGTCTTGGCATCCTCAGGGCGGGTCTAGTATTCACATTCAGAGCTGCTTTACCAGTCCTAAATTGTTTAAAAGTCTATCCTGCTGCTTTCAATTATGTGTGTGTGCGTGCACGCGTGCGTGTTTATTAAATGAACATATTAGTCATCATTACTCAAATTTCTGATCAGTGCAGAGCCTTCCTGGAAAATGCATAAAGGCTTGATGTAAAAATGTTTGTTTATGTATTTGTTTTTTAAAGCATCCTGTTCTAAAAGTAGGTTGGTTTTAGAGCAATGCTTCACAGACTATTGTTCCCCTTTCAGAAGTCGGATTTGTCTTGAGTACCCCCCAAGTTTAAACTCACTTAAAACTGCTAGATTACAAAGTCAGACATCATAATACCACAGTGTCACAGCTCACTGTTACTGAACAATTGTTTCCTTTCTCATTTTACCATAGAATTATAAAATAAATCAACTGTCATATAAATATTCAATCTGCATTTCAGGGTATATTATATAGAGCAGTATAAACAAATCACTGTCTTATCTAATTTTAGTTTGTACTGACCTTGCTAATATCTTTTATGTAGCCTGTTGTGAAATGAGGGAAATATCTAGATGAGCTGATGGAAGACCTCTGCCTATCCCTAGGGGTACGCACACCCCTGGTGGAGAATCGCTGTTTGAGGGGACTCCTGTATTAGGGAATCTGTAAGCAGATCCCCTTGACTGGCCTATATTGTACTGTTTCCACTACCACATAATAAGATGCTCACCACAAAATATAGTTGATCTTTCATCAGACTGCTTTAGTAGGCCTGGGCTACCTCATCTTCTCCCTAGCCACAGCTGCCCCCAGAAACACAAATGCAGTAGAATGAGTAGCACTGGTGAAAGAGGTTCTGGTTTTAGGAGCACCTAATCAGTAAGTGACACCTAGAGCTCAGGAATACAGGTTAGTGGCCAGGATGCTGTGGGATGAATGCTGGTTTCTCTGCATGTAACACTGGCCTCTAGGGCCTGATCTACACGAGGAGTTTAGGTCGAATTTTACCAGATTAGGTCAATTTTTGTAAACAACAAGTCCACACCACCAAGCCAGTCCCGCTGACTTGAAGGACTGTTAAAATCGATTTTGGTATTCTTGCTTTTCCTGACGAGTAAATTTGAGCTTGCATGGTTGACTTTAGGGTAGTGGATTTGCAGTGCTGGGAAAAGCCTCCGGGAGGTGTCCCACAGTGCCCTGCAGTGACTGCTTTGGCCTGGTCTTTCAACTCCACTGTTCTCCAGCTGCACAGAAAAAGTCCCGGGAAACCATGAATTTTATTTCCTTTGTGGCCAGCGTGGTGAGCACACCTCAGAGAAGGCAGCACACCTTAGCAGCACACCTGACCACGAATGCCCAGGCTCACAAACCAGCATCAGCCTGGAGCATACAGGCAATCCTGGACCTCGTTGCTGCGTGGGCAGAGGAATAGGTTCAGGCAGAACTACAAAGCAGTAAAAGAAACGCTGATATCTATGCCAAGATTGCACAGGGCATGGTGGAGAATGCATATGCCTTGCAGTGCCGCATGAAAATAAAAGAGCCCAGGCAGGCGTACTAGAAGACAAAGGAGGCAAGCGGATGGTCTGGGTCAGTGCTGCAACATGCCACTTCTCTGAGCAGCTGCAGGGAGAGGACCTGACCAATTTCCTAAGCCAGTCCATGGATGCCTCCCAACACCCTCCTCTGGCAGTGCTGGGCAGCAACATGGAGGACAGTGTGGATGAGGAAGAAGAGAAGGAGAGCTGTGTGTGATTTGAAGAAGACTGATATTGTGCATGGCATCCTAGATGAAGCAGGCGAAGCTCTGTAACTGATAACACAGCAGTACACCTCTGTTTGTTTGTTCATCCCAAATAAAGCATTGTTTGAGCCCCTCCCCTGCTGCCATGCTCAGACCTCCTCCACCTTCCACCCGGAGGCTCCTCTGTGTCCATGTGAGCACCTGCTCTTTCACCTCTCCCGGACCCTTGTCCCCTTCCCACCCACAGGCTTCTGTGGGTACGGAAAGGTTGCCAGGTGTCCAGTTTTCACCCGGACAGTCCAGTATTTGTGGTCCCTGTCCATGAAAAAAATCAGAAAATCCCCTGCCAAGCTGGGGCAGGGGTGGGGAGAGTGGGGAGCATGGGGAATTTAAAGGCACAGTAACATTTTTTTTCTCAACAACTTTGGTCCCTCTTTTTTTTTCTCAACCAATTTTTTCCCCGCCATGTTCGGGATTTTATGTGAAAGTATCTGGCAACCCTATCTGTGGGAAAGGAAAATTGCACTCTCCCAGAAAATGGGGGGTGCCAAACACACGGTCACTGCGTCAGCCCCCTGCCCTGCTGCCATGCCTGGACTCCCACCCCCTCATGCCTGCAGGCTCCTGTGGGAAGAGAAAGTTGCATTCTCCTGGTAAATGGGGGAGTGCCTAACACATGGTCACTGCTTGAATCCCTGTCCTGCTGCCATACTACTGTGGATCCCTTTTGCAAATGCAGACACTTGCTTAGTGGCAGGAGCTGCTGTTTGCAAGTACTGCATCACACATGCTTTCAAAACAGAAGCAGAAGTTCATGCCCCATCCTGCCCCTTACTATGCCTGCCACCAAACTGAGTCCAGCTGCTCTCTTAATATCTCCATGGTGTACCTGCGGCACATAGTGGCCTTATATATTACACATCCCTATACACATCTTGTACAGACAACGCTAAGAGATTAGGTTCTACACTCCACAATGCATCTACTGTAAAGTCTGCCTCTTCATTTATTGTTATAGCAGGTGCAACAGCGAGCCTGCTGCACTGTCCCCCAGATCCGGCTCCTCCAGCTGTTCGGCTATTACAGACCCAAAGGTGAAAGCGTAGTAGGGATGACATGTTCAATGAGCAAGTGCAATGCGCCCGCTTTGACAGGGTGCGGTTGAGTGGAGGAAAATGCTGCTGCGGGAGATGTGATTGGAGCGTGAAGACAGAAAAGTGAGCACTGAATACAAAGTAAAGACACATGTGAAATGCCAGTATTTCCTGTTTCCCTCGGACGGAAGCCCGATGGAGACAATTTTCTTTCCCCTACTGTGTCTGATGGGGGCCGGGGAGTGAGGAGCGCAGCAGAGTCGTAGCGAAGGGTGCAGGATCTGGGAGGGAGGTGGGGGCAGAAGGGGGAGAGGTTGCAAGGTCTGGGTAGGAGACGGTGCAGAAGTAGAGGAGCACTGGGTTGGGGTGGGAATGGAGCGCACGCTGCTCTGGCCCACGTGACCAGCAGAGACCCGGGAGCTGGCCACGTGATGCCTCCCTCAACACCAGCCATGGCCAACCCACAGCTCTTGCCCCCCAAAAGTGTGGCTTGCGAAGCCACTCCTGTGCCTCCCCCCCCCCCGATTGCCCCTGCCAGCTCCACCCTGGCCCCTGGCTTCCCTGTGCTCACCAGATGGAGCTGTGGGGTTTTAAAAATGGCATACAAGATGGCGGATGTCTTACTGGGGCAGCCTCCTTTTTAAAAAATTGTTTTTAATTTTTTTTTTTTGCTCCACAATTCTGTTGTGGAGTTCTGGGGGGCTTTTTTTTCTTAACAACTTTGGTCTCCCCCCTTTTTTTTCCTTGACAGAATTTTTTCCCAGTGTTTTTTTTTTGCGGGGGGAGGCAGTGTTCGGTATTTTTTGTTAAACCATCTGGCAACCCTATATGGGGCATTACTTGTGTGTACAGTGCCTAGAAAAATGTTGGCTGTGTTTGGGGTCTCTAAGCACTGTGAATCATAATAATGAATCCCTTTGATGGTTAATATGTACTGTTGCAGAGTCTGTACCCTGCCTATGTCCCATTAAAGGTCAAAGGATTTATATGGACATCTCAAGAAAATACAATACCCAAGAAGATTTTACAATGCATTGCCACCTTGGGATATGATTGCATAGGCTGGGGGGGGTGGATCTTTTTTGTCTTTGGGGGCTGCTAACCCACAGGGCTGCACACAAGTGAGAAACAAACAAAAAAACCCAACAAAACAAAACCAACCCCACCCTCATTGACGTGGCCCCTAACTGAGGAAGACACTCCCCACATTCCCCTTGCACATCAGAGCCTGGAGGAGCCCCAGCATACTAGAATTGGTGTGCTCCAGCCCCACGGTAGGGGGGAAGGGGCAGGATCACCAGCACAGGCTCCCCAATGCTGGGGGTTAGGGCCCTGAGTCTTGGGGACCAGATCCAGGCAAGCCGGGGAAGACATCTCTAGCATAGGCAGGAAGTCAAGCAGAAACAGAGAAGGGTCCTGTCCTTGAAATATTCTCAATAACTGTGGCAATCAGCGGCGCTGCCCTTGCTACTGGAGGTCATGTACAGGGTTTGACAAGCAGCGGCGAGCCCCGCTCGCCAGCCGCGTGGTTTGGCATGCTGTGCATGTGCAGACTGTGCTGCGGCGCCGTGCCAGGCTAAAATCTACTCGCCACGGGCGAGTACATTGCCTTAATTGTCGAGCAATGGTCATATAGGTCAATTAAAACTAAGATACCCCATAGATCATTATATAGCTTACAACGTTTGAGAATCAGCAAAGTTAAACTGCATTCACTGAGGGTAACACAATTGTTGACTGCTATGGAAATAACCGAAGTCACCAGTGCACACCGTGTGCTTTTTGGACAAAGAAGAAGAAACAGTGAGAGAATATTATATAGGAAAAATTGTTCAATGGCAATTAATCCACGTAGAACTAGCGTCTCTGTGGCATTGTGCCAAGATCAGTATTGTGCACTCTGCTTGCTGAATGCAGGTCAGCCTTGCAGATTAAAGCTTCCTACTGGAGAGCAGCTTTATTACATAATTTGAATCAGAGATATTTCAACTGTCTCAGTCATTCACATGATAATTTCAGACAGATAAGCAAGACAGCCTCTTACATCCTGAGGAATTCAAAAGTACCTAACAAATTACATATACACCCACCACTGCAGTCAGCTACCTCGGGGTGGAATGTTGCAAATATTAAAACGGTGAAGGCTTTAACACTTCCTTTTGTACACACTTAAGCAGAGTCTCCTAAGAAACACAGCTCTGAATTGTGGGCAATAAGAACACTTACTGAGTGGGAAGTTTCGAGACAACAGAAAGAGAGAGACTTGTGGGAAAAGAGTGAGCGGCTGTGGTTTGCTGAAAGTTAAAAATATTCTCAATTAAAACGAGCTGTGCTTTTTATCCAGATTTATGACAGCAGAGCATAGGTACCAATATGTTCCTGAAGTTTCATTAACCGCTCTTTTTCCAGTAAAACTGGGACTGACAATTTATTCAGTATTATCTGACAGGTTTTCCAAAATTGGTGCTGACCATGGCAGTTGAGGAGACATCAACTCAGAGACAGCAACATATGGGGGGGGGGGGGGATCACCATTAGCTAAAATATTTCTGAATTGAAAAGAATAATAATTTAAAAACTTTAAATGTCACAGCACTACTCTCAACTCCTTTACAGCGGCAGTCAGAACAGCCTCTGATGTTTGCATGGCTATCTAAATATTGTGTCAGATAAGAGAGCGCTTTTATAAGAAAAGGCGGGAGGAGTTATTTTCTTGGACTACATTTAGGAATGCAGGAGTGCCTGGTAACTGCTTTCATGTGTACAATTCAGCACATACACATTAAGAACCAACGAAAAACTCACAGAGGGCTTGGAAAATTGGACAGTGGTAGTCCCCACAACAATGTATCCCATTTTTCAAGACCTGATAAAAGCAGTGTTATGGATCCAAAGTCTGTACAGAGGAAGGGAGCAAGCCGCAGATGTTCGCAAGAAAAGAAAATACATCCTGGAGTTTCATTAGCCATAAGCAAAGCAGCAGGCAGGCAGCACTGTAAGAAAGACGAGCACACCTGGGCTGCATCTACACTAAGAGATAAAGTTGAATTTATTAAGGTTGGTTTTTAGTAGAGGTGAAAGTAAGCGGGTGCACAACTCGGGCAAGAGCTGGCTGAGCTGCAGCAGAAGCCAGCAGGGAGCTATTGAAAGAGCTGTCAGGGACCCAGGTTGCAGTAGGACAGTATCTTTAAGAAATTTTAAGTTGCTTTGGGCACTGGTTTTTAGCACTCGATTTTGTAAAGTTGAAAGTGCATGTCCCCACTGTGCACAAGAGTTGATGTAGTGCTTCCCCAGTAGGGGGGCTACCATTGACTTGCACAGCAATTCACTGTGGAGAGCTATCCCACGGTTCCTGATGCCCCTTTGCATTCTGGGTTAGGTTCCCATTGCTTGAGTGGACAAAGGCAGTGCAGCGGGTGGTTCTGGGTACATGTTGTCAGCATCCCATAATACACTTACCTCCTCTCTTTCCCCCCTGCTTGAAAGCAATGGCAAACAATCTTTTCATGCCCCTTTTTCCTTGGTTATCGATGCAGTCGCCATAGGAGGGCAAG
The DNA here is from genome assembly GCF_049634645.1 of Pelodiscus sinensis. Lineage (NCBI taxonomy): Eukaryota > Metazoa > Chordata > Testudines > Trionychidae > Pelodiscus > Pelodiscus sinensis. The sequence continues at coordinate 114,234,026 of NC_134714.1, forward strand.
CATGGAACCCGGCGTGGAGCCTGTTCAGCAGCAATGTAGTATGGCAACCATCTTGTGCCTTAGGCTGCAGCATGTCCAGAACCTATCCAAGGCCCGCCGGAATGAGGAAGACTCTGAGAAGGCCATGAACAGACTCTTGTGTGAAACTCCTGAGAAAAGTGATTGGCCTGTCAAAGTTGTTTTAATTGTTTTTCTTTTCAGATTCCTTGATTTGCAACATCTCGTCAAACATGATCTCGGTCTCCCAGTCATTAATGTGCATTAGTAAAGGTCACTTATTTTCCTTTTGAGTTGCAGGCGGGTAGGAAGAAAAGGGGGAAGTTTCTGAACCCCAGACAATTTTGGGGGTATTTTTCTATGCTAGGGTTTTTCAAAGTAGCCAAAGGGAGTTAGGCACTACCAGTGAATATCAGTGGGATTTGAGTGCCTGACTTAAGCTCTCGTGAAAAATCCCAGCCAATTAATAGAAAGCATCTGAATAGATTTAACTTCTGCTGAATAGATTTAAATCCTTTTTTGGAGGAGAGGAGAGAAAATACAGATGCTTCTGTACGTTCTTAATTTGTAAGCTCACGAGTAACCCTGTCCCTGTTTGTTAAAGAAGTGATTGCAATGGGACTTAACCACACATTCAAAGTGATGCATATGCTTAAACGCTTCGCTGAATCAGGCTACAGTGGTGAGGCTGACAGCTCTGATAACAATAAAGGAGGCGTCCATAGCTAAACAGGTGGCCTGTTGAGGCCATTTTGACTACTCAGACATTGGTGGCAATAGTCTGGGAGAGTTGTCAACCCTAGCAGTTGTGCCTGATTGTACTCTTACAACATCACATCAACAATCCCATCCAACCCAATTTGTCTGTTTGTCCAGCTGTTGCCTTTTATCGTCCTCCACTGTGAGCTTTCTGCAGGCCAGTTTATAGAGAGACTAACACAATGGGGCCCTGATCAGTGATAGGCACTTCTGGGCACCACTCAATATAGAGCAATAATAATAATTTCATGAATTATTGGCCATTCTTATCCAGCCAGACCAAGGGGAGGGACAGAGGCGGGGGTGGGGGACGGGAGAGGAAGAGGAAGAGGGGGACATACTCAAAAAGGAATGAGTTGCTATGTATTTGGCAATAGTTGGAATGAGTGATAAGCACTTTCATTGTCTGCCTGATTGTATCATCACTTTCCTTGATTCAAGTCTTGTTAAAGTATTTTCTGTGAGTTTTGGGCCCATGTTATTTTATTCAGGGAAGTGGCAACTTCCGCTGTTGTATTTCATGAGCCTTTCACAGATATCCTTCTCTGCTTTTAGGGGAAAGCATGTTTAGTCATCTAACAGCTTGGTACTGTCCTGTGCTGTGATTGTTTGCTTGTTTCAGAGGGATAGCCGAGTTAGTCGGTAACAGAAAAAACAACAAATAGTCTGGTAGCATTTTATAGACTAACAAAATATGTAGATGGTATCATGAGCTTTCGTGGGCACAGCCCACTTCTTCAGATGACTAGAGTGTTGGAAGTGGGCTGTGCCCACAAAAGCTCACGATACCATCTATATGTTTTGTTAGTCTTTAAAGTGCTACCAGACTATTTGTTGTTTGCTTTGACACAGCAGACCTGGGGCAGGCAGGGAAGCAGCATTGAAAAAGGATGTGTAGAGGCAGCAGTCATTTACATTGCTGCTAGCTGGGTTGCTTTTATATGTCCCGTTCAGGGCCCGTCCTAACCAATTGGTGGCCCTGGGCAACCGCCTGGCTCGCCCATAGGATTGCCAGATGATTAAAAAAAAAATACCAGACAAAAATTTGTCAAGCGAAAAAAAAAAAAAAAAGGGGTTGGGGAGTAACCAGGGGGGGAGGATTTGGTTGCAGCCTTCCCCTAAGAGCAGCTCTGTTGGCGGCCTCTTGAAAATAGTGACCCTGGGCAACCACCAGGCTTGCCCACCCCTAAGACTCGCTCTGGTCCCGTTTTATAGCTTTTTGTAACTATATCATCGTTCCCTGGGCTGAGGAAGGAGACTGCCAAGCAGGGCTGGCTTTAGGACGTGCCAGGCCCGATTCGCGGGGGCTGGGCCATGCATGCACCGTGCGCCCAGGGCGGTACCGTGCATGCGCCGCATGCCCGGGGCGGGGCCTTCTTAGACAGGGGGCCCTCCCTCTTAGGCACGGGGCCCGATTCGGGGGAATCGGCCTAAAACTGGCCTTGCTGCCAAGTTCACATCCAAGTGGATGTGCTGGAGCAACTGTGACACTTTACAAAAATATTTTAGTCTCCTCTTCCCTTGTCCAGTGCAACTTCTCCTCTGACAGGTTCCTGTGGCATTATGGGAGGTGTCCTTCTTTCTGGGCCAGACTGTCGGTTGCATTGTTTCCACACGAGACAGCAGATAGAAGAGAAGCCTGGTAGAGGCTCCCTCAATCTCTGCTTGGTTCAGGTCCAGGTGAGAGTAGCCTGAGAGTTGCCTTAATCTGTGCCAGCTGGCAGTGGTTCCGAGGGACTGTCCAGTAGGAGAGGAAGACGCTCTCACTGCATCTCATTCTCACAAGTGACATGACTCTCCTCACCCTGAATATATCCCTGCAGCAGTAAAGGAAGGTGACCTAGGTTGTTCTGGCTCTGTACCCACTGGGGGAGACTCCAGTCACGGAGATGGGAACAGATTCCATCCTTTCTGCCATACGAAGGAACAGCCCACTAACGGGCCTCTAATTCTCCATCTTTGGCAGTACGGCGATGGGACTGAACTCTGCCTTTCATATCCTGGAATGCAGGCGCGCACGCACACACACACACACACACACACACACACACACACACACACACACACCACACACACACACACACCCCCCCCCCCCCCCCAGAGGTGACAGTGCTCCCTGGGGATATACAGTTGATGCTGTTGGAAAATAAGAATTACAGAGAAACGTTGCCCCAAAAGAGTATGTGGGGCCAGAGCTGCAGCTGACATACGTTTGGGTACGTCCGTCACTCCAGTGGAGCTGTGTTGATTTAAACCACCAGGGGCTGTTGCTGAGTATTCCACACCTCTCATTTATGGAGAATGGTTAAGTTCAGGGAGAGTGCTCGCTTTCTTGCATCCATGGTTTCCCATGAACAAATAGAACTGACTCAGCACTGTAATATTGAAGGCTGAGCTGCATTCAGAATACCATTCTTTTCCTGGTAAGTTGTAATTTGGGGGCTCTGATTCATCCCTACAAATTACTCTAGTGTGCAGAACAAGGTCATTCTGCTCTATAGCTTTGCCTTCTTTCTGTCTGACGAGACACCATCTCCCCTTGGCATTTTGTTTCAGGCCTGTGAAATCATTTTCAGTTCACTTCATATTTAGGTTATATGTTTCCTGTCCTGTTGGTGCATACGATGTAGAGAAAAATCAATGATGTGCTTTGTGCTCTAAAAAAATGCTGTAAATTGTGCTCTCATTGTGGATTGCATATTGCGGAAGATAATGCCATATCCTGCACTTCTATAGCGTATGTGATGGTAAGAGGCCCCTAGCCAGCAGGGGCCTTAAACTCCCTCTACCTGATGCTGCTTGTGCTAAGTCAGGCAGATTTTCATATATACTAGTTCTACAAAAATCACCATAGAATATAAATATGATAATACATGCATTACTCTAGAAAAAATCTTGGGAGAGAGTGTGTATTAAAAAAATCATTTTGAAAAATAAGGCCTGCTCTTCCTGATTAGGGACTCATTTGGCTAATAGGTATGGAGAAGAGAGGGAGTCTGAACTGTACCATATGGGTCAGATATGTGCCCAATCTGTGTATATGGAGTAGATATGTGCCAAATCCAGGTTTGGTCTCAAATCCCACTTTTCTCAACAAGTGGAGGTGTTTGATATTAGGTCTGATAGCTCAGCCCTCTGTACAGACAAGCATCGTTTGTATCTTGAGATGTGGTTTGGTCCATCTGTGCCTCTAAAGAGGACCCTTGCATGCATTTTTCTCTAGATCAGAAGTCCTTAAATTCTGGTCTGTGGACCACTGGGACAGAGCATTTACTGGTGGTTCCTAGAGAGCTTGCAAGTTGCATTGTGTTAGCTCTGTGCCTTGTTTCCAGCTATTCAATAAAAGAGATTTGAAGTGCATTAAGTGTTTTCCTGTTATTATTCTATGCTATAGGGATGTTCTGCAATCATAAAAGGGGAGGAGGGCCATCCTTAGGGAGGTGCAGGGCCTGGGACAAATCCTCCCCTGGGCAACTGGGCACTTCAGGCTCTACCCCCTCCCCGTCTCTGTTCCACCCATGCTCTGCCCCACTCTACTCCTTCTCCCAAGTCCTGCCCCACCCTGTCCCTTCCCAAACCTGCTCACCCTCTCTCTTGAGGAACTTGAGGCTTTACCGGGGGCCTGGTGTGGAGCAGCAACAGGGATTGCCCCCCCACACACACACCACCTGGCAGTCTGCCCTGCGCCACTGCCCTCTCCCAGCTCACTGGGCTCCGCTTCACTGCCGTAGTGGGAAGTGGCACGCCCTGGGACCGAGGCGCTCTGCTTCCTGCTGCTGCGGTGAAGCTGAGCACAGCAGGCTTGGAGAGGATGGCAGAGCAGAGCAGGCTGCTGGGTCCAGCTCCCTCTGCCACAGTGAGGGCATGGTGGGGTGACCCCTGCTTCCGCCCCCCACCATATCCCCTTGTAAGTCGCTGGGCCCGTCCATAGGAGGGTTGAGGTGGCTGCTGCAGGGGTTCCCAAAGCATGAGTATTGGGGCAGCCACCCCAAGCCATCCTATGGATGGGACAACTCTGCCTGTGTGGTCATGAGAGAAGGGGAGATTCTTATGCACCTTCTCTCTACGGAAGCTCCTTGAGTCCCTCTTCCCTAGAGAGTACACAGTCCAGGCAGACTGGCGTGGCCTGGGTGAAATGACCGATGCCACGCGAAGGAGGACGGTGCCAACTGGATAAAGCATATCTTCAAATAAATCAGCCTTTATGCTTTAGACAGACAAATACTTTGAGGAAATGTCAAATTCTTTATAAATACCATGCAGTGCAGAGTGGGCTGTTCCCTGCATTTGGCTGGCCTGGTGGATGTGATCTGTTCCATAAGAGAATAGACTTTTTTTTTTAAAGGAGCCTGATCATTGATGTGCTTCTGGTCATAAGAGTAACCGCCTGTACATCCCCAAGTCCTGAAGGAATCCAAGTGTGGCTAGAATGTGTCCACTCAGCACCTTGGGAAATCCTGGAATATTCCATAGCTGCCAAGTACAAAAATGCAATCCCACATCTAGCAAATAAATCTGTATGAATAATTCTACAGCTCTATAATGTGGGCTGGAAATAGCAAGGCTAGCTCCTTACAAAGGCCACAGATCCCTCATTTGGAAATGTCAGGCCTTTGTTGCCGAAAATAGGCTTTTTGTCTTCTTTTCCATGACTACTACACACACACACAATGTAACTGCCACCAGAGGCAAGAGGATGGGTGGTTAAGAAACTGGAAGGAGCCAGCGCACAGGCTTGGGCTCAGTAAGGGCTAAATACTTCCTCCCACCCACATGTGGACAAAAGAAGCCTTAAATGCAATCAGATTGTTATGGTGAGGTGGGCCACTGGGGTATGTCGAGACTGCAGTTAAAAACCCACAGCTGCCTTGCAGGGCTGTAAAATTGCTGAGTAGGTGGTGTACAGGCTCCAGCTAGAGCCCAGGGTGGGAAGAGTCTCAATGCATAGGCTCCAGCCAAAGCCCGAATATCTGCACCGCTGTTGTGTGCGCCTGAGTCAGCTGACACAGGCCAGAAGTGAGCGCTTAACTGCTATGTTGATATACCCCGAGACAATGCCGAGGGAGCTCCACTCACCTGGCCCGGGATGGAATTCTGCTCCATGCAGCTCCACAAGCCTAAGAGCCCTTTATGGTGGCGGTGCAGGGGTTGGAGGTACTGCTGTGCCTCTACAGGCATACAGGGGCTGGTGACAGTGGGGCTTGGGCTGCATCAGCCCGATTGGCAATGGGCCGAGCCGTGGATGCCCGGCCAAGGCAGCTTTCCTAGGGCCACAACAGCCCAGCAGAGCCCAGGGCAGCCTGGCAGCCCAGCCAGGGCTGCGTGCCACCCGGCAGCAGGGCTGGAGTCATGGCAGCACAGCCAGCAGCGGGGTCAGGGCAGTCTAGTCAGGGCCAGAGCAAGGGGTGGGCTGGGGCGAGCCAGCAGGCAGCCCAGCCAGGGTGGAAGGAGCCTGCTGCAGGGAGAAGTGTCCGTCTGAGAGGCCATGGTAGGGGACCTCCCCTGGTCTGGTAGGGTTGCCAGGTGTCCGGTATTGACCCAGACAGCCTGGTATTTTCGCCTCCTAGCTGGTAAAAAAAAAAAATCTGAAAATACCGGAAACCTAAAATGTCTGGTATCTTCTGATTTTTTTCCCGGCCAGGAGGCGAAATTACTGGGTGCTTACCTAGTTCCGCAGGGGAGCTGTCTGTCCCGGAGAAGGAAGACATGATGGCAGATGGCTTCCAGCAGCCCGTTAGGGCCAAAAAAGCCTCAAAAGCATTTCTTAAGGAGGCCACGCTGAGGGGTTTTTATTTTTATTTTTTTAGCTTAACAACTCTTGGGGTCCTTTTTTTCTCAACAATTTTTTCCCGCATTTTTTTCGGGGACGGTTGGTATTTTTGGTTAAACCATCTGGCAACCCTATGATCTGGCAAATTCACTCTTTCAGGACTGGTTGGGTCCTGAGGATGCTGGACCAGGGAGGTTCAACCTGTACTGCAGTCTCTGAGCTAGTCTACATCACTGGAATGGTAGGGTGGATGTTTGCTTCTTGCAGTGGAATCTCTGCATAGCCCACATGTATCTGGATTCTGCAGGAGAACTGGGTGTGGTCTACATCAGCATGAGCTGAGCTTCTCCAGGTGCCCTCAGTTCCAAACCCTGTTCAGGGACTGTGCGCGGTTTCTGGATCTGGATCACATTGGCTTGTGGGGAGGGAGAGGTGTCAATTGGTGTGTCTAGACTATAGGGTTTTGTCGACAAAAGTGGACTTTTGTCAACAAAACTATACCTGCGTCTACACTACCACCGATTTCTGTTGACATAATGTCGACAGAACTCTGCAGTTTCGTCGATGGTGGTAAACCTCATTCTGCAAGGAATAACACCTTCTGTCAACAGAGTTCTGTCAACAGAAGGCGTTATTGCATCTACACTGTCCTTTGCGTCCACACTCTCATGCTGACAAAGCAGCTTGCGTTGTTGACAGAACTGGATGTAGTCTAGATGCTCTTTGTCGATGGAGGCTTTGTCGACAGTCTCTGTCGACAAAGCCTCTGTCGACAAAAGCCTATAGTCTAGACGTACCCAATGTGTGTAATAAGAAAGAAGGAATCCTGGGTTAAAGTCCAGATTTAGGGAAGCACTTAAACATGTTCTTGTTATCCATGGAAATTAAGCAGGTGCCTAAAACTGACATGCCTAAATTCTTTGCTGAACTGGGGCTTTTGTGTCCTTGCACTATTAAATCTGGAATGGACCATGCAGCATTGATAGCAGAGACTGCAGGGGCTTCAAGGTCATTGCAATAGCAAGACCACAGCAAAAGAAGCGCTAGTGGGGAGACATTGACTGTAAAGACAAAGAGGTTTCCATGGCATGGTGTAAATGTCTCTCTTGTGTCCTGTAAATTCATTTCTTAATCTGGAATCATTCACAGACTGTTTATAGAGGATATAAGTGGGATTACTTGTGGGAGTAAACTGCTCACCAAAGTCAATAAGTGGGGTCACAGTCTGCCCTGGGTTAGTTTAGTTGTAGGTCTCTATCACATTTCTTCTGGAAAAACTTAAACAACAAAAAGTCTAGCAGCACTGTAAAGACTAACAAAACATATAGCCGGTATCATGAGCTTTCATAGGTACAGCCCACTTCTTCAGATGAATGGAAAATGTACTGTGTGAACTGGAAAGTTTTTCACCTGTCAAGACTGTTTGTGTCAATGTTTGTGCTTCTTCTGTGACTGTATATGTGTCTTTTGAAGATTTGTGATCTTCTAGATTTTGTTCATTGATTTAATTTAAGGATAGTGGTCGGGGACAGGAGGGAAGGTTTTCTGTTCTCCTTTCCTCTGCTCTTTCAGGCCAGCTCTATGAATTTTCACCCGTGTGTTACTCCCTTGGAAGGATGGCCAGCCATTGAACAGGAATATTTCCTGACTTTTGGGTGATGGCAGAACACTACCTCTATGCTATTCTTTAAACAACTGAGCAGAATAAAGCAGCTGTGTTTAATTAAATGCCAGGGTATCTGACATCTAGGGGAGGGTGAGAGAGGCCACTTCACATGAGTTTGAAGTGTCATTTTCAGAAACATTGTTCAAGTTCATATTTTAAATATCTGAATATGTTTTCAGTAACTGGAATTTGAACAAAGGGCTCTGTTTTCAGAGTGGGGTGTGTGTGTGGTGAATATTTCTGGGAAGAGGCTAAATAAAACCGCATCATGTCACAGAGAGATTTTCTGAGTTCTGGTTGGCCTGCAAAAAGAAGCTTTTTCTGTTAAAATACAATTAATAGAGCTTGCAGGAGACTGGCCTTCTCCATGTGCAAACAATATAAAAACAACATTTAGATGTACCTTCATCAGATCAATATGTGTTAATTAGTGAAGTACTTCATTGATTTCACATAAATTCATTGGCTATGTAGATATTTATTATGTCTGTTGTGTTAATGCTCAGAAACTGTCTGTGAAATCAGGGTCCTGTTCTGTTAGGCAGACACAACACTTAGTTTACAGTCTAAAATGTAATCCTGCCATTCAATCTGAATGAGCAGAGATGCCATTGAATTCAGTTGTAAGGTGTAAAGGGTCCATTCAGATGGATCAGTTTGCATGAGCAGAATTTAAGAGATTAAAAGACCTATGTTAATGTGAGGAAAAATTCAATACATATTGCAAACATGTTTCTGGGGAAAAGAGCCAGCATACTTGGGGTAATTAATATTTCTATTCAGTAACTTCTAGCTCCTTAATTTTTACATTTTTGTCTTAACCCTGGCTTTGAGATGGAAATTCTCTGCTTCGCCACTTGCTCATACATTCTGAGTGCTGTGCAGAGTTTTAGCCATCTGACACACCTGATTTGCTGCAGCTCAGAGCTACACATTCTAAAACCTTGCACAGACACAGTGTGTATGTTTGCTCATCATCACAGTATATAAGTGCCTGCTCTTCTGGAAGATGGTCCTTGCATATGATGTTGTTAGAGAAAGTTTTGGGGAAAGTGTTCCTTTCTGTGCTACGATTCAGGAACAGATCACCTCACAAATTACTTTGGGAAACGTGAGGGCTACCCTCTGGCAGATTCTCTAGAAGCAAATACCGCCAACAGTTGGGGCTTGACCCAAAGCAAACTGAAGTCAATGGAAATACTGCTGCATCAAGTCAGCTTCAGTGTATTGTGGTCAGGAGCAGTTAGGATTGCCAGATACCTTCACAAAAAATCCCGAACATGGCAAGGGAAAAAATTGGTTGAGCAAAAAAGAAAAGTGGGGGAGACCAAACTTGTTGAACCAAAAAGAAACCCCCCAACAAAATGAAAGGTCAGTGTGCCTTTAAATTCCTGTGCTCCTCGCTCCCACCAGACGCAGCGGGGACAAATGTCCCCACCGGCCTTCCTTCCGAGAAAAACAGAAAATACTGGACATTGCACATGTCCAGTGTTTTCTGGTTTTTGTTTTTTTTACTGGACAGAAGATGCAATTACTGGATTGTCCGGGCGAAAACTGGACACCTGGCAACCCTAGGAGCAGTGGCAGAATATTATGCATTTATTCTATGTGACTAGTACCTGGTAGGGGGTTGTATGTGTCGCTGATAGGATCCATAAGACAAAGTTCTCATACAGATCAGGGAAAGCTCAGTGCTATTGTAATGTGAAAAAAAAATGTTCTACCAACAGCCTGAGTTTCCTCAGTTTTCTTAGGTCAGGCTGACATTTTAAAGTCCACTAGAACATGTAGGAACATTGATTGATAACATCAGAACATCCCATTGCTGATGGAATGTGAGCTGGTTTCCAATTAAATCAAATGACAAGGTTTTTCACTGAACTGCTAATGAATAATGATGGAGCATCTCCATCATGCTCTTGCCTAGATTGGAAGCAATAAGTTGAACATACTATTGGGAAAAAAACACTCTGATCTTTTTTTTTATGTGCGCTGATTTTGTTCTAAATAGTTTCCTTTTTTTATCTCTGCAATTAGCAAGTAGAAAGTCAGTCCTGCAGGGCTGAAGCAGGCTGGTGTGGTCTGAGTTGTTGCTTGTCAACTCAGCCTTGCACATCACCCAGGAAAATGTATGACTGCACTCCATCTGGCTTGCTGCCCCATCCCCAGTGGGGGCACAGACGGAGTGAAGGAACTAAGCCATTTGCTGTGCAGTTTGGGCCTCTCTGTTCAGCCAGACGCTGTAAGAAACTGACTGAAAACATGACTCTAAATTTCGTTTAAAGGCAAGGACGTTGTAAATAGTCCCTAGAGTATGATACTTTTGCATCTCCTCAGCTACAATTTTCAGAAAACTTCATCCATGGCCCATGTGGAGGGGCAAGATTTTCAAATGAACTCAGGATGGAGAGTCCTCTTTTTGCAAATCAGCCATTAGCATTGCCAGAACTGCAGGACCCTGAGCACTTTTGAAAATCTGGCCCTCCTTAAGGTGCCTAAGAAGGAGCTGAATTCTGGTGAGAATTTAATTCTCTTTGAGGGCAAGGAGGCCCATGAATGTATTTTCATCACTTTATTTATGCACAGACATCAACATAATTATATTTTTGTTTGCTCTATAAATGCGGTCCTCTTGTGGTTAGGGATGTGAATGGGTGACGGTTAGCTGGTACCCAGGAGCAGCCCCCTGAACCAGCCTGCCACAGGTGAAGGGCCCCCGTGCAGGGCTGCTGGCTCCCAGCCCACAAAAGCCAGGAGCTGTGCACATGATCCAGGAGCCGTAGCCCACACACACGGACTGGGAGCAGCAGCCCCAAACGGGGCTGGAACAGCTGGACTGGAGCAGCCCCTGTGGCAGAGGGGCTGCATTAGCCTGACCACGGCGGGCTGAGGGGTGTTGCTTCAGCCCAGCCAGCCTGGAGTGATCCCCCCATCTTCCTCTCCTTTAATTGGTTAACCAGTTAAACATTATTTGGAACTGGTTAACCAATTAAACGGGATTTTACATCTCTTCTTGTGGTCTGCATTACTGAAATCTGGTCAAGAGTAAAATCAGCTGTGTTTGAGCTGCATTATCAAATAAAGCCCTCTGCTGTTTCTCAAGAATGCTCCTTCCTTAGGGCTTCTCAGGACCTGCTTTCTCTAGACTGCAAGCTCTTTGGGACAGGGCCTATCCTCATTTTGTGTCTTGTATAGCACCAAGTGCACTGTAAGGGCATAAAAAACCAAACAGTCTAGTAGCACCTTAAAGACTAACAAAACATGTAGATGGTATCATGAGCTTTTGGGGGCACAACCCACTAACTCGGCTACCCCTCTGAAGCTTTTGTAAGGGCATAGAAATTTAATAAAAAGAAAAAAGACTGCAATTTAATATATGTGTTTGTACAATGAAGAGTGCATTTGGGCACTTCCAGGACAGGAGAGCTAAGTGAATGACAGTACTGTGTAGATCTTAAGGTACTAATGTATAGATCTTAAGGTACTAATGAAGGAGAGCTGATTTGTTTCTGCTACCTGCCTCTGAAACTGGAGCACTCTCATGTTATGGTGATGGACATTTGACCTCTTGTGCTAAAACTGCAACTGTGTTAATTGTAGAACTTATTTAGGCTTGAGCTGCAAAGTTTGAGTACCGATCAACTGCCCCTGAAGGCTGAAGGCATTTAGTTATGGCACAGACTGGTCTCTGGTTAATTAGCAACTAACGTGTGTATTGACACATCGGCGGCAAGAGGGCCCATATGAAAATGTATTGCAAAGCTTGAATTGTCTATTCCCTGCACACATGAAATATGAAGTTATCAGGAATGGAACTCCTGGGGAAATGATTAATGGAAACCTTGGAAATCTGACAGCTATACCGCTGAGCCTGTCTGTACTGAGAGATGAAAGGTCTGGCATCAACAGAGCTATACTCTACGAGGACACTTTGAGAGAGCATTGCTGCCTCTGCTTCCCTCTCTGTCTTCGGCTTCCTTATTTGCGGCTCTCAGTGCTGTGCTACCTTAAGATGGATCAAGGAAACCCAGACAGCTGGTGAACTGCTGGTTTCCCCCTTGATATCTGGAGCATCTTTGTTAAAAGAGATGTCCTTTAATAAACTTACCGGATTCAGAAATGTTGAAATGCATTGAGCAGTGGCATCAAAAAGACTTAGATTTTCTCCCCCTCTCTTCAGAAGTAGGACTTAAGTGTTTGGAGCCTGATATTGCTGTGGAGAGATTTGGATGTACATCTTTGATAATCCGCAGGTGCCAGGCATCATATTAAGTTCAAGCTGCCCAAGTGGTTCCAGACTAGAATGTCCTGCCTGTATACTCCTCATTTTGTTCAGGAATGCTTAAGCTTCTAGCCTGGTGGGTGCTGCCAGAAGCACTTTAAGGTTTAGATTTCTATTTCCTATTGGGACAGCACCTAGCAAAACTTCAGATGGGTCCCTTTCCATTTCTTAGAGTGGGGGCCATTTTGCAGAACGCTCACCCCATGCCTTCCTGGTACTGGGGTGTCCAACACGCTAGCCACGAGTCACATGTGGCTATTTGACCGGTTGAGTGTGGCTAGTTGGCTGTAGCAGTAGCCTCTGCTTCAGAACTGGTTGGACACCACGGCCAGAGCCGGCCCACAACATTTTGGCGCCTGAGGTGGGGAGCTCAAATGACGCCCCCCCATACCCCATCGCTGCACCAGCAGCAGACACAATTTTCTATACTCTGGGTCCTAGTGGTGCCTCCCCACGGTCTGGCACCTGAGGCGGCTGCCTCCTTTCACCTCATGGAAAGGCCAGCCCTGACCACAGCACAGCTGAGCAGGAGGCAGGTAAGTTTGTTAGAATGCAGGAGATGGAGAAGACAAGGCCTTATTCAGGGGGAAATGAAGTCCCAGGATAATAGGGACCCTTTGTCTTTTGTTCTCCAAGAGCTGTTCATGTGACCCTTACTCTTTCAGGCATATTTACTCATGGTAAGCCTTGTGGCTAACGGAACCACTCATGGGAACAAGTTGCCCACCAGAGTAAGTATTATACAACCGTGTCCTAAAAGAGCAGAGGCTGGGATTGGTGTGTTCCACTGCTGCACACATTGGACAGAGGATATGCTGCACGGCTTAGTATTAATCCCTCTGCCTAATTAAGCATCAGAATTAACTGGAAGGAGTCCCCATTTGGGATACTTCCACACCAAACCCTTAAGTTGACCTACATTAGGTTGACTTACAGCCACTGCAGCCATTACTTGGGTCAGTGGTAAGTGTTCCCACCACAAGTGCTTCTTCCATCATCCTGGGCGGCACAGTGTGGGAAGCTGAAAGTCCACTCACTCGGATCCTGGCTGGGATCCTCGCTTCCTACAGACTCCCAGTGGGCAGTTTCTCCCCCAGCTTCTCACTCCTGCTCCCTGCCAAGAGAGTCCTGGCGCACCGCTCTCCAGCAAAGCAGGGGGCAACCGGCCTCTAGCTGTCCAGCCTTCTTGTCAATTTAATGCTCTGCCAGAGCCGTGAAATTAACATGAGAGCCAACAGCCAATGGAAGTAACTCTGCAGACACTGCGTCCTCACCCTAAATACACCTCTCATGGAAGTGGAATTATGTTGGTGTAGTAGGGTGTTTACCTCAGCAGGACAAGGCTGTAGTATAGACAGCCTCATTAGGCTGAGGTAAGCTACCTTATATTAACCTAACTGTGTAGTGTAGACCAGACCTCAGGCTTTCTCAGATGGTAGCTGCAGCACAGGACTTTGAGAGTAGAGGTTAAAAATCAAACTATTTTACTGCCATTCTAAGGTGTACAACATAGGTGGCCAGTATGTTAGTGTAAGCGGGGGAATGGTCCCGCTATTGTGGGGAACTTTCCTGGCTTCTATACCACCCCGGTGAAATGAACCAGCGAAAGGATCTGAGTTCCCGCTCCCACTTCCTTTACCCCACGGCCTCCCTGATCCTGAGGGCTCCCCCTCCACTCTCCTGAGTAGCAGAGCCCTCGAAACCCCAACAAGGCTTCCTGGGGCTTAATCCCCGACCTTGTAGTCACTAGGGGCAGGAGTTAGGGTGTCCCCACTCCGAGGTGCTCTCTTTACACTGCAGGCCTTCTTGCCCCAGCGATCACTTCATAAGGTTCAAAGCAAATACAATTTATTAAACATCAACTGATTAAAAGAAAAGAATAAGAAAAAAATGAGAATGGTTAAATGAGAACACACAGCCCTGCTCTGTAGCACAGGGACATCAAAACAGCAGTCTGCAGAGTGTAAGGACAGTTCACAGTCTCTTCCTTAGAAGCCCTGGATGTTCTGCAGGGGGCTGCAGGCTGGACACGCTTGCTCTGGCAGTGACCACACAGCCTCAAGCTCTAAGTGGCCAGACCCCTCTCCCAGTCCAGAGCCTTTCCCCACACTTTGCAGGTCCCAGTTGCTCACCACATCCAGCTGCAGGCTGTGCTGCTTGGCCAGTCTTCAGCTCCTTGTGTTGTTTCTCTGTTCCTTTTGGCTCTCTGAGCACTGCCAGTCTGCTGCTCAACACAGGGTCTGTGCTCCTTGAACTGTGTATACCTGGCTCTGCAGCAGCAAAACTTCTTCTGCACACAGCTTGCACTCCTTGGGCTGTCTCTCAGCTCTCTGTTTGCTCAGAGAGAGCCTGAACAATCCCAGCTCACAGGGAGGACGGGGCCTGGCCTCTCCCCTTCCTCACTGGCCTGTCCAACCTGTCAATCAGGCTGAGCTGGAGTGTTGGCTGCTTTCCATTGTCTCTGGGGTCTGTCAGTCTCATGTACCCTTCCCCTTCTGAAAGTGGGAGCTGGCAAACCAAAAAACTCCCACAGAGTTTTAGTAAGGGGTAACAGTCCCCTTACATTAGGCAGAGGAAGGCACCTTCCCAAACTGCCAGCCTGGCCCTGCCCATACTCCGCCCCCAGAACACCTACTGTGGCTGTACTTCAGAACGGAGTGTTGCTGCCCCTGAGCGCCCGCCCTCCCCATGTTCTGGAGCTGGGAGGGCTGGGGCTGCATGCCCTCCTCTGTGCAGCACCCTCTGTGGTCATGGGGTGTGTGTGGCTTGGCTCCTATAGGAGGCGGGTCCTGGACAGAAGGGGTGGGGCTAGGAGCAGAGCTGAGGGCTTGCTTCCTCCAGCCCTACCATCACCCACCACCCAAGGTGCACAGTTGAGAGGGATGAGTTGAGAAGTTGAGATGGACTGCACAATTGGGGCTCCACAGAACAGTAGTCTGGATTGTACAGCAAAGTAAATAGAGGAGGTTTTGAGAAGGCTAATGCTGAACAAAACAGTTCATCTATCAAAGTAAAGGGGAAACTCTTTTTTTTTTCACTAGCATAAAGAAAAGCAGTCGGCCACTGTTTTAATTTCTTGTGCTTCATTTCCATACATAACCCTTGGTTGGGTAATCCAGACAGTGACGAAGAGCAAGGTGGGGATGGATTGCAAGAAGAGATGGTTAGCATTTCTAGGTAAACAGACAGCTTTTTCTATGGCCCTTAAGACAGAGCCATTTACTTGGAAAGTGAGGTCATTTGACTTGAGTCCAACCTCTTTCAGGAATAGCATTTTATCAAATAAAAATGTTTTTACTTCAGGTCTTATCAGTGTTTCTTCTTTGCGTGTGTATGCATTCGCAGGGTACAGAGGGAGAGGAAGAGCAGACCTCAAAGGAAGCTCACAAATTTCTGGGATGAAACATCAGCACTGAACACAGAAGCTGTGTTTGGACAAATTTCCCCAAGTTAACCTAAAAAGTTAACCTGGATACTCAACCTAGGCAGTCTGAAAAAAATTGAAACTGGGGTCAAAATTCCCATTGGAATCAACAGCAGAAGGGTGAAGTGTTTTGGTTCTGGATGTCCCATTAATAGTGTAGGAATGCCATGCTAAGAATCTGTCTGGTAATGGCAACTCACCGCAATTCTGGCCGATTTACAGTTTGCTGAAGGAGAGTCAGATTCTGAATTTACCATAAAATGACTATCTTGCTCTACTAAATTCCTCTGGATCCTGATCAAAATTCTCTCTTATACACACACCCATCAGCTGTAGTCATACTCAAAGCTGCCCCTTGGTCATAACATCCCTACACAGATGAAGTATAATGCTCCCTTTTCCCTCTTAAATCAACACACAAGCTCACTCCTGGTCTCCTCCCTTCACCCTTATTAGTGTGGCTCTGCAGACTGTAGTCAGTATTGTGCCATTGGAATTTTTAAACTGAAATCCCCATAGTAGAAATCCATGAAGAATTTGGCTTAAAATCAATGACTCAATAGAGCCCAGAGTTATTAAACTATTGTGCATCTTTCCTAAACTATCTGGGGACGTATTAGTAACGATTAGGTTCTTACAGGGGGAAGTAATTGCCGTCATTTGGGGATAGCTTCTAGAAAAAAAGGTACTGATTCATAGGAATCTGCTGTTAGCTTTAAGAGGAGAGCCACTGCGAACTTGAGCTGTCCATGTTCTGAAACAGTTTGCTTTACGCTGCTTTCTGAGTTTTAACTTGATCTGGCCTGGCATAGCTAAGTGATGCTTACCAATATGCCCATAAAAGTTCTCACTTGTCTTATGCTTATTATTGGTTTGTGGAACTGCTGCGGATTAAAAAAAAAACCAACAACATTGCATGCTCAGTTATTTTCCCTATTGTTTTATGCTCACTTATCCAGCAAGGAAGCATACGTACTGTACTGTAGAGAAACATACTAATATCTGTGTGTGGTAAGAGACAAAGATCAGGTACAGCATTTTGCAACAGCTTCTTAGGATGGATGACTTAATCAGTTATTAGAAGAAGAAATTCTATTAGTACGATTTACAAAAGCATCAGAGTTTTGAATTTTATGTCCGTTTTAATTAACTATTCAAGGAGGAATTTACAATATTATTCTAATCCTTTCAATGTCATGCCATATATTTGTTTATTTTCTGCCATGTAGTTGTCAGTTTCAGCCTGTTGATAGAGCTCTACTGGCACAGATTACTATTAGGATGCAGGACAATTACTGTTATGTATTCATACTGTGGTAATGCCCAGAAGCCCTGTTCTGAGATCAGAACTTCATTGTACTAAGTACTGTGCACACCTGTTTAAAAAAAAGACAGCACTTGCTCCAGAGAGCTTACAATATTAGCTAGGGATGTTAGCGTGTAGTTGTTTAAACGATTAACCAATAAGCCTGGGCTTATCAGTTAATCCTAATGACCACATGCAACTCTTCCCCTAATTTGTTGCCTCTATATCAAGCGGGAGTAGATGCCCATGGGAAGCCAGCTTTTAAGCCGCCTCCCCATAAGCCACCTGCCCCACCACACTCCCGTGCTGCTGCCTCTGACAGAGATGCAGCAGCGCAGAGGGTGAGGGGGATTACGCAGGAGCTGGTACATGTGATAAGCCAGCTTTCAAGCCAGCTCCCTACGCATAGTGGCTCACATGGAGCCGCCTTCTCCCTCCCTCACTGCTGCGTCTCTATCAGATCTAACATCCCTAATATTAGCAGATGAGAGGCAATAGGTGAATAACACAAACAAATGGGGGTGGGGAGGAGAAAGGAACAAGGTTACCCAGAAACATCCATGTTTAATAGAATAAGCAGCAGCCACAGCACACGAGGTCTCCATCTGTAAAGTGAAAAGGGCTTGTGACTTCCAGATTATTTCTAGCAGACTGTTTGCCATTTTATGACTGCTGCAGATGTTTCCAGTGCTTTTTCAGTTTAGAAAGTCTTTTTAGCTATTTTTTGCAAGGCCAGAGACACTCTGCTAATCAGTGGCAACATGAGGCCTCTGTGCCCCTAGATTATAATTGGCTGTGAAATGCTGTTTAAGGATTTTGCATGATAAACTCTAGAACATTATATTCCTTTGAATTGAATGCGCAATGTAGATGTAGACCTATAGTCATGATTCTGTGCCCATCAGTGTTACAAATCAGTTCATTCCTATTTAGAAGAAAATGTCCGGTGCTGATTTTTAGAATTTTAAATTAAAATACAAATTCTATATCTGAGCACCATGTTCAGTTTCTCAGAGACTCAAAGTGCTTAATGTACTGTGTGACCAAATTCTGCTGTTACATCATTGAAAATCCAAAGGAATGCCATTACAGTCAGAGGCCTTTCTCTAGTGTAAAAAGCAAGAGTAGAATTTGGCCCCAAAAGTAGTAGGGCTGGGATTTTCCAAGGAGTCTAAGTGAATTAAGATGGAATTTGGATGTCCAACTCTCACGCTGGTTAGAAAATCTCAGCGCTGGCACAATCAGCCTTGATGTGAAGGAAGGTGTCCAAAACCTCCACTGCCTTTTTGGCATGACTGCGTGTTTTTCCAGCCAGCCTGAAAGCAAACCTCTTTCTCACCTTGGAACGGTGCACTTCGTGTTTAGTTATTCAGCTGGCACCCATGAGTAAGTAGTCTTTGCTGTTGAGTTTTCATTTCAGAGGTGTGTCAGATTTAGCAGGCAGATCCGAATTTAGGTCTCTGCCTTGAAATGGAGCACAAGGTCTAGGAGGCATCCTTTAGGCTACCTAGACACCATCTGGCAATGACAAACCTTACTGCCACTATATGCGTCACTGTTGTTTCCATAGACCTAAATATATCGGGCAGCTGACTGTTTTGTTACTAATGTAATCAATATGGGTTATGATAATGCCTGAGGCACAGACCTTAATTAATCTGTGGTGATGTCCAAATGAAAGCAGAAAGCAGCAGCTTTCAGTCAGGGACAACATGCAAGTGAAACCTTTCATGGTCATCAAGACTCTGCATGACTTTACCCCAGCCATGCTCACTTTTTTATGTTCTGCCTGGTTCATTTGCCCAAATTCTCCCTTCATCTCCTTTTCATACTCTCAGCTTCATGCCTTCTGTGATGGTGCCTCCGTGTGTGGTAGAAGAGTCTGGTCCTCTGTTCTGTTCTCCTTCATATCCCTTTAAAACCTAGCTCCTCAAAGAATCCCAACAATCCCTCCACTCTCTCTAAGAGAGTTTCTAGGTATGTTTTATCTATCACTTGTTTGCCTTGTGTTATATAGCTTATAAGGTTTTCAGGGCTTTTTTTTATCAGTTGCCTAATTTAAGATCCAGTGCCTCTTTCTCTTGGTTCATGAAGGAATTTGATTCTTAGAATTTGCATAAACAACTACTCGCCATGTGCATCTAGTGGCTACACTTTCATCAAGTCCTGTGTTCTCCAAATCTCTTGACCCATTTGAGTCTATATATAATTCTAGTAGATAAGTCACATGTTAAGGGTTCTGGGATTCCATATGATTCCCTGCTTAAACAATGGGACCCAAAGGCTTGAAACCTTGAATGTTAAAGATGTTCTTATTCGCCAGTCACCAAACAAAAGAGAGGCAAGTTGTGTTTAATGTAGATGGTATGGAGACGTTTTTATTAGTCTCAGGGAGCATCACTGGTAAGGCTGCCTGAGCATGTTATACTCTAGAAATTAGCAGTGCCTCGCTTACCTGTTCTTTCCAATTCCAAAAAAAAAAAAAAAAAAAAAAATCCTGTGCCACATACTTAAACTCCATTCCCTGTAAAAAGCTTTGACTTCTAAGATGACTATATTATCAACAATAAGAAAATTGTTACAAAAGTTAGGAAAAATGCCCTTTTTAAAATCTAGCAGATATACTTCATTTCATGGGCTGCTATAAGGTACATTGATCTCCTACTGCAAGGGGCCCTGTTTGTGTGGTTTCCATAGACTTCAATGGTTCGGTGTCAGGTAATTTCACAAAATACAGCCTTCTCAGATTTGACACATATAACCTGGGTTTGAACAAAGACATCAACTATATGGAGCTTCAGGAGGCAGCCGAGTTAGTGTGTTACAGAAAAAAACAACGAATGGTCTGGTAGCACTTTATAGATTAACGAAACATGTAGATGGTATCAATGACATCAAAAGCTAAGTATCAGGCACTTACAGCCCACTCTATTAGCCTCATTTAGCACGGACACTTCAACTTTAACAAGAGATTTTTTTCCCTTCCCCTCACCATCTCCCCTCTTTTTCTGCTATTTATTTGTACCTCTGGATCTCTTGCTTCATTTATCTGAGGAAGTGGGTTGTGCCCACGAAAGCTCATGATACCAGCAACATTTTTTGTTAGTCTTTGAGGTGCTGCAGGACCATTCATTGTTTTTTAAGAGTTTTTTTTTTACCAGTTACAGACTAACACGGCTCCCCCTCTGAGCAATCTCTAAAGTTTGTCAGGGTCTTGTACAAGTACTGCCTGTCTCCTTGCTGAACGCTCAGTTACCAGCAGAACTGGCTGAGTGCTGCATGCCTGCAGATAATCTTTCTCTGCTGTGTGGCTGACCAAATGAAAGTCTGGCCTAGGTAGAAGCTTATCTAGACTTTCAGAATTGGAACCTTCTTTGTCAATATTACAGATGTAGAAACGCAGTCGGGTGGTTTCATGGCTAGCTAGCTAAGCTCTTTCCCCCTCACTAGTCTCTCTCTCTCCCAGTTTCTCTCTCACGTTTTATGGACAAAGTATGTGATAGTGATCTGCTCACTGGCACTTCCTGCTGGCTGTTTTGAGGATTAGCTCTGTCTACAGCACCTCTCTTGCTCCAGGAGCTGCTGCTTCCTCTTTGTGAATGGGCCATTCAGCCAGGTCACTAAGTGGTTTCTCCATCTCTGGTGGTCTTTCCATGACTCTCCACAAGCAGCATCAGGCAGTCCCCATGCCCACTGCCCTGATTGTATTGCTGCAGCAGTAACTCCAGCAGTCTTTCTATCCACTGTCCGTAACAAGACCACTCTGCAGTAGTTGGTAGAGGAACCCTCTGTTCTGGGTCCCAGTCTAGGGCCCTGGAGTGAACAGTTAAGGGCTGCATCTACTCCAGCCTTACTGCTCTTCCCTTTGGGCTCCTTCCAGTCGTATTCTTCTCCCCTTCCTTCTCCCTTGCATCCTGGCTTAAAGCTATAGGCTTTTTCCCTGCTACTTCCCACAGACTGTGTCTAGACTGGCAAGTTTTTCCGCAAAATCAGCTGCTTTTGCGGAAAAACTTGCCAGCTGTCTACACTGGCCGCTTGAATTTCCGCAAGAACACTGACTTCCTACTGTCTGAAATCAGTGCTTCTTCTGGAAATACTATGCTGCTCCCGTTCAGGCAAAAGTCCTTTAGCGAAAAGCTTTTGCACAAAAGCGCCAGTGTAGACAGCTCAGATTTGTTTTGTGCAAAAAAGCCCCGATCGCGAAAATGGCAATCGGGGCTTTTTTGCAGAAAAGAGCGTCTAGATTGGCACGGACGCTTTTCCACAAACAGTGCTTTTGCGGAAAAGCATCCGTGCCAATCTAGACGCTCTTTTCCTCAAATGCTTTTAACGGAAAACTTTTCCGTTAAAAGCATTTGCGGAAAATCATTCCAGTCTAGACGTAGCCACGGTGTTGCTGGTCTTCTGGTTTTATAGAAGCCCTGTTTATTTCCTCAGAATTAGCCCCACCTAGACTGCCTAAATCTCTCACATTTGCAGCATAATTGGCTGATTTGGCCCTCTTAGACTAATTCGGCTCTTGTGGGGCCACTGTGAGGAGTTCACCCCTATCACATGGTATATTACTGAGCTCAGCGAGAGTTGGAAATTCTGACAAGTGCAGTGTAACAAACAATTAGTGTGTGTCAGACTTGTGCATCATGCATATGTTTGTGCACATCTTTGTTCTTCATATGGCTTTTCTAATGCGTAAGCATATCCAGAAAGTATTGAAATATGAAGTGGAGCTTTCCACAGAGGGTCAGGAGTCTGTGGGAAGTAGAGGGTAGTAGCTTCTTGCGGTCTTTCCAGCACAAAATGCAATTTTATGGTGGAATTATGCTTCAAAAAAATGAGCTGCTGCCACAGAAACAGTATACAATTTCAGGTTGTTAAGCTAGTGCTTCCCAGGTTGCATTGGAGTGGCTGGCACCTCCTGTGTTAGTACAGTAGGCTATTGCATTTTGTGCCTTCCTTCTTTCTTCTTTATAAGGTTTCTTTTTAGTTACCTAACATCAGTAATTGCCATGTTTCATGGAGAATGTGAACAGTGAAATGACGCTGAAAGGAATCTTGTTCAAGGATGCATAGAAGAGTAGGAGGGAGATAAAATTCTGAAGCAATTTGAAACTTGGCTTTAAAGATGCAGTCTCCTCTTGTCTGGTGCATGTTTTCAGTGCTGTTTTGTCCCACTGGTTAGAACTGTACATGGCCTGATACAGCTGGTTGTTGGAATTGGGGTATGTGTAAGGGGGAGGGGCAAGTAAAAGAGCTCCTTCAGCCCCTCTACTGTGGTGGGGAAGAGTGGAACTGCTCTACCCCTGGGGCTGAGGCAGGGAATGTTCTCTTCCTCCCCTGCCCACAGCCTGAGGTGAGAGGAGCTCTCTCGCTTTTCCCACTGCAGCCTAGGGATAGGAGGAGTTAGGTACCTCTTGCCAGGGCCTTGAGGCTGGAGGAGTTTGCTCCACATCCCCCACCAAGGCGTCGGTGCAGAAGGAGCTCACTCTCCCTATTACAGACCTGAGCGGGGAAGAGTTCTGGGCCTTGTGCCCGGGCCCTCTGTCAGGAAGTGCTCTCTGCCTTCTCCCCCTCCCCTGCCTTTCCCCCCTAACATGCAGTGCACAGACTCAGGTCATACACATATCCCCTTAACATGAGCTTATAGATGCACATGTGCCTACTTGCTTTGCATATGTTCCCCCATAAGGTTAAGGAGCCTCTATTCAATGTAGATTAAAGGCACAATTCATTAAAATGGTGAATATATGGCCATTTATTTCTTTGCATATGTGCATGTGTTGATATGGCTGAATGTGTATAATACATATGTGCTTAATGTGCCACTTCCCTCTGCCCCCCCCCCCACCCGCCCCGTGGTAAAATTTAAATTCCCACTGATGCTCCTGATTAGAATTGAAATAGTTTTGTCTTTTTTAATTTTTTTTACTGGTTGGGGCATATTTTATTGGTTTCTATTCTGAATAAAAAGAGTCACTGGACTGGGAACAGGATGGGCCAGAAGGCTGCTAAATATCTTTAATATCTAGGTCACTAATTTAAATCCTAACCCAGTTTAGTAGGGACCATAAAGAAACATGCTGTTTGCTGGCCGGCATTCAATGGCCTGGTATCCTCAGTCTACTGCCTAGAGGCCAAGAATACGCATCACACAGGCCACCAGCAAAATTAGCACTGATTTGTGTTGTTGGCAAACATCACCCAAAACATGATAATTTGTGACACAGGGTCTGCAAGGCAGGCCTTAGGAAGGGGGTGAGTGGATTCCAGAGGAACTTCACACGTTAAAAAGACACTCCAGTAGCTGTATCCGGCCAGGAATTGGAAACTACTTATCTCTTTGGTGCACAGACTATCAGTGACTGTATATTTATACAGCATCTGCTATAATCAAGCCTTGACCTGGCGGTCTTGTAGTTACTACTGTAATATAAACATGCAATAATAATAATTGATATTTTCATTCTTCTCTAACTCCAGTTTCACTATCACAGGGCTTTGGGGCTTTTACTGTTTAAATGCAACAAGTTTTATCTTGGTTATGCAGTGAGGTTGTTGCAGGTCTAAAGCAGAAGGGAGACAGACTCATTTTGACAGTCACTTGAGCCTCCATGTATTTATTTAAGAAGATGGTGGCTGTCAGAATGCAGGAACACTGAAGTGACTGCAGAGTAGACACACAACACAGGATCGATGGCTTGAGGGATCCAGGGATGCAGTGTTTTCTGAAGAAGAGAGGACGTGGTATCTCCTCAGCAGCAGAGCCAATGGAATTCTAAGTTCCCAATCTGTTCTCTCAAATACCTCTGTCAGGCTTCTTTATCCTTCAGCATCAGGTGTTGACTGTCTCAGTATTTCTCAGTTCTGGCTCCTTCATTGTCTCTGTTCTCTTTGCTTGCAGCAGCTTTAGAGTCATTAGCCTTAGTACATATACCCTCTTAGTACATATACGCTCTCATAGAACTGCAGATTGTTAATGGACTTCTGAGTGAAAAAAACAACAAGGTATTTATACCTACGGTCCCAATGTCTGGTCCTGTCAATTGTGGGGACTGTGAATAAATCATAGGAAAAACCACCATGACAAGTTTTCAACTCTAGGGACTCAAGTTTCCATTTTCTAGGTGTTCTTTACATTGTACAGTTCCAGAAACTTATCCATTCACTTCAATTAAAGTTGAAAAAAAATTGGGGGAGGGGGCGGGGGATGTTTCTCTCTCAGTAAGGTACTGAACTTGCATTTATCTACCTCAGCACCTTGATTCTATAGTGTGAGGCTGTCAGTAAGAGTTTTAGAAATATCTATGTGGAGGAAAAATGTCAGTTTCTGGTAGATTTTTATCCAGCAAGCAGGTGTATATCAACTTGCCAACTTCCTGAATTTTTCACTGACCAAGAAATTGAAATGCAGGCATCAAGCTAGACATTAGCATGCTGTTAATATATATGTTTCTACAGTTCACCACATTTTTGTTTCATTGAGGTTTCTCTTATCAAATATTTGTAATAACCTAGCCATTTGTTAAGCAAGCAAACAAATCCTGATTTCAGTTTTTGTTGGTAATGCTTAATTTTACATAAGCCTCTTTGTAAGAGGAGTTTAGCTATCGATGATAACATTTTGGATGGCTCCTAAATACCACCTCTATAATTCCACTGCTACTGTTAATGTGGTAGTCTATTTCAAAATTTCAGCAAGGAGCACAAGCTCATCAGAAAATTCAAAGAGCAATAAATTTCAGCAAAAGCTGTCTGTGTAGAGAAGGATTGATGTTTTAAATGTCTTATCAAATTAGTGATAACTATCAGGGTTTCTCTACCATGCCTCCCAAAGGAACATATCTTTCATAAATGAGGCAATTAAGTGCAGCACCTTCTGCTTTAATCTAATGCAGACCTTTCTCATTGTCCTATTAATTAACTATTAGGCCTACAAGTCATGTTTTATACGCTTTCTGCTTGCAAACCAGCAGTGCGTCTGAAACATAGATGGGCAAATGTGATCAGAATTTATGATAAGTGCCTTCTGCAGATTTCAAATAAGCAGGATAGAATGAACTGTGTTTTCCCTGCTGTAGCAGTGGGATGAATCAGGAATATTTCCAGATACAATACAGTAAACAAACACTGAAATGCCAGACTATTTCCCAGAATGGGTATGTTTTAAAAGAAACAGTGAATAGGAAAATGGTTTGCTATCTCAACTCATGAAAGGCTAGATGATGATTCTGCTACAAACCCTGAGTAGTTGCACCAGTGCAAGAACAGACTGGAACCAGATTAAAAAACAAGGAGTCCCGTGGAACCTTAGGCCACGTCTTCACTTGCCATGCCAGCGATTGATCTTCTGGCATTAGATTTAGCGGGTCTAGTTAAGACCTTCTAAATTGAACACTGAAGGCAGCTCAAGTCAGCGTCAGTATTCCTCTCAGTTGCAAGGAATAAGGGAAGCTGACAAGAGCTTTTGCTCCCATTGGCCTCCCTTTGTGAAAACGGTACCAAATTCGGCTTACCGTAAGACAATTCCAGCTACTTAGTTTACATAACTCAAGTTGTGTACTTTAACTCAACTTTCCAGTGTAGTGTAGACCCTTGGCCTTGGAGACTAACAGATTTATTTGTGCATAAGCTTTCGTGGGCAGAGACTCACTTCATCAGATGCATTGGACTTCTGTAATTTCCACTCCAGTGCATCTGACAAAGACGGTCTTTGCCCAGAAAAGCTTATGCCCTGTGTAACCCTTCTGCCAGGTAGCACCACCAGCAGCCAGGGCCGGGTTCAATATTTAGGGGTTCCTCTCCATCCATCCAACACAGAACTGGCTCAAGCCCCCACCCAGTAATCTGGGAAATTCACACAACACCCGGGGGTGCCTCTGAGAGGCTATGCTTCCCCCCTCACAAGCACAGAGTCTGAGTGTAAAAGAGTGAAGGGGAAGGAAGTAACATGGCATTAATTTTCGAAAACACCGTAGAGTTCATAACCAAAACCACGAGTAAATGTCCCAGCTCAGGTAGGTTGGGCAGTGTCCTTTTCCTTTCGGGTTCCTAAATCAATCAGCATAAATGTCCTCGTCACATGCCCAATCCTTCCCTGCACCCCACTCGCAGCCCTTGCTCAGGTAGACCGAGAGTTCAGAGATGCATCGGCAGAGTTTACCTCCCATCCTGAATGGGGGAGAGGTAGGAGGCATCTTCCTCCACTGGTCGTTTGCCATCCACCTGCTCGCTGCTCTCTGGCGCCGCTCTGCTGGCCATTTGAACCCTGGAGCAGGTTTGCATGAAAATCAAGTTGGTCTGGCAAGACCCCCACCCCTGGGCCCTGAGCTTCCCCTCCCCCTTCTTCCCCTTGTTTCTCCCTTCCAGCTCCCTCCTCCCAGGTTTCCCCCTCCCCTCTCCCACCCTCTCTCCTTCCTCTCCCACCTCCTTTCCCCAGTCTCACCAGAGTTTCATTCCCCCCCCCCCGTTTTGTTAAATAAAGACAGTTTGTGTTTATGAAAAAACGTGTATTTTATTTTACATCAAGAAGGGGGGTTAGAGAGGGGTAAGTGGAAGGATGTGAGGGAGGAATGAGGAACAAGCCCCCAGTGGGGCAGACCAGGGAGACTGTTAATGCTCCTAGGGTGTAAGCTCTCCTGCAGGGCCTCCTGGATACTGACAGCCCCCCGATGGACCTCCCGGATGGCAGCCTGCAGAAAGTGCAGCCAGGCTCACAGCAACATGTCCATGAGAAGCATCAGAGTGCCCAGGGGCAGCTCTGGCTCCATGTTGCAGAGTGCTGTGGTGTCCCAAGTGAGGGTAACCAGAGCATGCAGAGACAAAATGCTTTGCTGTCCCTCATCGAGGTAGGCAAACAAGCAGGGAAACCTGAGAGCTGGCTGTCCAGGTGGGGTCCCTTAAGCACAGTCTTCAGATAGCCTCCAGCAGCAGCCACACAAAGTAAATCCTGACCTGATGCCCTGCCGGATTTGGTTCCGGCTGGCATTAAATGCAATTCAGCATCCACTCAGTGGGGATGTGCTATTTCGAATGCTATTCCAAAATGCATTTTGTGTGTAGACGTGTTATTTCAAAATAAGCTATTTCGAATTAACTATTTCAAAATAGCTTATTTCGAAATAACGCTGTAGTGTCGATATACCCTACGTCTTTAAGGTGCTGCAGGACTCCTCATGGTTTTTGCAGATACAGACTAACACGGCTGCCCCTCTGTGACTTGGAACCAAATTGGGAGTCCCTGATTTCCTCTTGAGTGCTGGAAAGGGAAACCGCTAGCTGGTGCAGATCCCTTGCCCTGCGTGCCCTGTCTCAGCAGCCATGTTAGCAGATATGTTTTTGGGGGAGGAGGGAGCCACAGCCAAAGCCGTGCGCAGTCCCTATTCACCTGTGTGAGAGAAGGGGCAGCCTTGCAGTGGCTGCTTTCCCTCTTGCATTTTTACCTGTGATGCAGGCAGTGAGTGCAGGACAGGCCACGACCCCTGCCTACCCAAACACACATGAAAATTTAGGGTCTGTTCCCAGGCTCATTGGAGTCTATGGGAGTCTTTGCACTGAGTTGGTGTAGGTTCAAGGCCTTAAGTACTACAAGGAAAAACGTGAAATAAAGGGAATTTTACCTATCGAGACTTGCGTGCAGAGATCTGTTTTCCCTTGCTAGGATACATATTATTATAGCAGCCCTCTGAGCTGTTTTGCCAGGACTGCTTGAGGCAGATAAAACCCAGAATCCTGAATGCTAAACTGAGCAGATAACTAGAGGAAGTCCTTTTGTGCTACAGGGTTTGTTTTTTAAGACAAACTAATCTGCAATTAAATCTACATGTTTTTATGTTTTCTGCTCATTGTTTGTAATCATATATCGCTTTCCCTGTTAACTAGCTATTGTAAAGGATTTTGAAAATATAAATAGAAAGTTTTATTTTTATCTCTCTCCATTCTATTTAATTAAATAGGCATGGCGGTCCCCTTTTGAAATTGAGAGTCTGATTTGCACTTACAATGAAACCACTTTGTACTGCTCTGGCAGTGCAAAGGGATCTTAAGGTGGGAGTAAATTATTTTTATGCTCACTTTAAGTCCTCTTTGCATGGGCGGAGTGGCATAAAACATCATTAGTGTAAATGAGAATTAGACCCCATAGATTTCCTTTATCTGTTAAGGCAAAAAATTTTATAATTGCTATTATGCTGTATGTAAGATGAGAACAATTTTTAAAAAGTTCATGAAAGAGTTACTCTCTTGCTCCATATGTTAATAGTCTTCTTTAGAAAATAAAACGGGGACATTTTTGCATTTAAAAATAACCCACATAGCTGATTTGTTTCTGTGTTGCGTTTACCAAGTGTCATCTGATATGATTATCTTTCCTTTTATGGTTATGGGGTTGATTTTTATGCTGTCAGGTCCATGGCTCATACAGGTGCTCTGGGGATGGCTTAAGGCTTTTCACAGTGATTTCTGTTTGCCACTTTAGTCTTGTCAGCATGTTTTATTCCCGCTGGATGTATCCAGGATTGCAAATGCCAGACTTGTTCCCTGAACAAGTTTGTAGGAGCTACTGAAGTCTTGAGCTTTATGAGCAATTAAATTCTCTCCTCCTCCATTTAGAGCAAGCCAAATGTTACCTCTCTTCAAATGTCTCCTCCTGAGGATCACAATTAGCATGTGGAAAGGCCCAATGATATTTCATTGTATAGGGGATTTCCTCCCATGCCTATTTGTTTCCAGCACAACAGCATGTTAATTGAATTTATTTTAAAATACAAAGATTGCTTCCTCTTTTCTCAGAAAATACTGTACTGCCAACACCAAACATTCAAAAAATCATCAGCGGGCCTGTCAATGGGGGAGGAGTAAAGGGAGCAATTGTCCATGGGCCCAGCAATTCAAAAAGGCCTGGGGCTCCCATCTGCCACTGTTGCTACTGCCCTGAGTCTGTTAAATCACCTCAGAGCACTGAGGAGTGTGGAGCTAGTCCCCTCTCCCAACCGTGGCAATTCTGTCAGCCCCAAGGATTCTCGATCATGAGATTGTCATAAAAATCAGGGCGTGTTTTAAAAATAGAATCTTTATTTTCCTTCTGATTTCTGAGCCGTAAGGGCTCACCCCCTCCATATTTTCAGGTTTTTCTGTGTAACTGATAGGGCTATACATTCACTTTTTCTTTTAATTGAAAGCTGAGGTTCTCACCTGATCACTGGACTCCAGGAATTGTGGCATTAAGAAAAATGTCAAATATCATGCCACTCCCATAAAATCATGAGAATTACCAATGCTGTAAGGGTATAATAGTGACGACCCTTACATTATATTTCAACACCCCAATGTCAGATAGGGTTGCCAGATGGTTTCTGAAAAAATACTGAACTAAAAGGAGGACCCCAAGAGTTATTAAGCAAAAAAAATCGACAACAAAAAAACCCAGCTTGGCCCCTTTAAGAAACGCTTTTTAGGCTTTTTGGCCCTAACAGGCAGCCGGCGGCCGCCCGCCATCTTGCCTTGTTGCACTGGGCCGGACAGCTCTCCCGCAGAACCCAGTAAGCACCTGGCATTTTCGCCTCCTGGCTGGGAAAATATCAGAAAATACTGGACATTTTAGGTGTCCGGAATTTTCTGCATTTTTTTACCTCACAGGAGGCAAAAATACTGGACTGTCCGGGTCAATACCAGACACCTGGCAACCCTAATCTCAGAATACTTTTAAGCAGGAGGAATGCAAGACTAGATCTTTAAAGCTGGGTGCCTAAACACAGACCAACATCCATATTTCATGGAATAGAAGCAACCAGATTTTCAGAAGTGCTGAGCTCTCATAATTCCCATTGAAGTCAATAGGAGTTTTGAAAATGAGGCCACTTTTGGTGCCTAAGCATGGGTTTAGAATCCTAAACTGAAGCATCTAGCATTGCAATTTTGACTGTAGCATCTGTCCATTCCAGTTTCCTTACAAAATACAGTCTTCAAGTTTATATTAATTTAAGACTCAATCTTGCACCCACTGTTTATGAAGTCCATATTGAAAATCTCATTGGGTTTAATAAACCACAAGAAGTCCTGTGGCACCTTATAGGCTAACAGATTTATTGGAGCATAAGCTTTCATGGGCAAAGACCCACTTCATCAGATTTGACTTCAGTGGTCCAGGATCAGGCCTTTACTGTAGATTTTGATTTACTGACTGATCAAAAGACCAGTGAAATAAATGAAAAGACTTTTATTGACTTCAGTAGTTTTTGGATCGTGCCCATAAACAGTTCTTTCTTGGTGACTTAAGTAGATTATAAAAAAGGAAAATCATATTTAAATTTACATTAGTCCCCATTATTTTTAAAGTTCACTTTATTACAGTGTTCAACCACATCAGTCATTAAGATGGGAAATACATTGTTGGCTGGTGGTTATAATCTGTGTTGCTTACTGGGCGAAAGGAGGTAACTGGAGTAGTTTATTTATATGATGTGTTTTCAAAACGTGGAAGGGAGCACCAGAATTAAAAGGTAGGCACTCTGCTTTGTGCGATGCATTTGCAAGCTGGTGGGAAATATAATAAGGCATAATTAAAGTCATAGATTTTTCCAGCCAGTACAACACTATTCATCATAACACATCAGATACAGGGGGCTAAAAGTAAATAAAAGCTTCTGTGGCAGATCAGTGACTTGGGAAGGAGGGGGGAGGGTTGAACACTCTTGTGATGATACTGGCCCTTGATGGAGCTGAACTTTAAGCTGATTAATCTTTTTAGGTTCCGATTCAACTATCCATAATGCCATGTACCTAATACTAAGCACACACTTGTGAACTTTACTGAACATGCATAGACTTGAATGTAAATTTAAATATTTTGCTGAACTGTGGGCTCAGACAAGTTACGTAGAATTTCTTAGGTCATTTCCTAAGAACAGCTTCAATGAGTAGTTCGGAATAAGAAACTTCCCTGTTTTTTTTTTTATGTCAGTAATTACACTGGTACATATAAAGCTAACAGACTGTCTATCACACTATCCTCGTACTACGTTAATTCTTTAAGTTTTTAATTCAAAGACATTTTGCGGGACTTAATGAAAAGCTTTGATCTCTCTTGATTGCCCTCTTTCTCTGAGGTCAACAATCCTTTCATTTTCAGCTCAGAACATTTTGTTTTGAACAATGACATTCCCTTTATTTTCAGCAATGACACTGGCCCAGAGATTTTTTTTCTCTTGAGATCTAAATACACACAGATGTTCTTTTCTGAGTCCTAAAAATTGTCTGGGTCTTCTTAAGGAACTTGTGAAACATTTGGATATTAATCAAAATTCAGCAGCCATACCTCTTGCCTGTTGTAGAGATCTCCAAGCTAGTAGTACTTTTTAAAAATCAACGATTCTCAGATATGGTCATAGAATGGATCACATTTAATCACAAAGGTTGTCTCATGGACCACTTTCCCTCCCATTTGTGGTTGGACACTCCACCTCTTATTCTATTCATGACAATGTTGTATCCCATTGGCAATTATCTGAATTGTTTACATAGGAAAGTGTTTACTAAATATGTTTATAGACTCTCTTACCATGATTTAGCCTCTAAAAATAAGATGAAGCCAGCACCATGTGACCACCTAAACCCTTACAAGCCCTAAGTACTGCACTGATCACTGTTGATCTACATGTCACAGTTTGAGCATCTTTGCATTAAATTCGTTGCTTGCCTCCGTTATCTAATGTAACACGCAAGACTCTTTTTTTGCCCTGAAAGTCTCCATCATATTGTTCCAGTTTATTTTTCTGGTCTGTTACTTCATACTGTTAACAAGAATGTCTAGTGATGCTTTATCCTTTTGCTTTCCCCGCCTTTGTTCCAGAAAAGAGGAGCTTGAGAATTCAGGATCCCACCTTCCAGAATAGAATATGAAAGATTTATTAAATTGTACTTGGCTCAAAACAATGAAAACTTCGGAAGCACCTTATCGGACAGAGACATCTTGAGATATTTGGCAGTAAAATTAAAGTTAATACATTCTGCAGAGTCAGCAGTCCTTCAGAAGCCCATGACAACAAATATGTCTTTACTTTAGACCTAAACAAAGAGTTGTGGACATTTGTATTTGCTATTTGATGTTGGCATGATAGATAAAGGCCTCTAATTATAGTCGCTGTGTGACTCTAATCGACTTAAACGGGAACTAACCCATAGATAGTTGGGTTTGTGATGACCGGGAGAACCGTATGGTCACTTGCCTGCCTGATCTCTCGAGGCATCTAGATAGACTTATGTGCAGTGCTGGGGAGGAGCCGGTGGTCATGGTACATGTAGGTACCAATGACGTAGAGAAGGTTAGGAGAGATGTTCTGGAGGCCAAATTTAGCTTGCTAGGAAAGAGACTGAAATCCAGGACCTCTATGGTGGCATTCTCGGAAATGCTTCCAGTTCCATGCGCAGGGCCAGGTAGGCAGGCAGAGCTTCAGAGTTTCAATGCGTAGATGAGACGATGGTGTAGAGAAGAGGGGTTTAGATTTATTAGGAACTGGGGACACTTTTGGGAGAGGGGGAACCTATACAGGAAGGATGGGCTCCACCTAAACCAGGGTGGAACCAGACTGCTGGCACAAAACATTAAAAAGGCCGTAGAGCAGTTTTTAAACTAAGAGATTGGGGAAAGCTGATTGGTGCAGAGAAATACATACATTGGATGGAGACTTCTCTTAGAGGAGAATCCATTGATAGAGATTCTCTAAGCTGTAGTCAGAAAGAGAGAAGGGGAGAGGACAAACTATGGGCCAGAGCAGACAAACAACCGCATATAAAGGAATCCAATGCATCAGGGAAGGGTAGACAAATAAACAGTGGCAAATTTTTAAAGCGCTTCTACACAAATGCTAGGAGTCTGATTAATAAGATGGGTGAACTAGAGCACCTTGTATTAAAGGAGGAGATTGACATAATAGGCATCACTGAAACCTGGTGGAACGAGGAAAATCTGTGGGACACAATCATACCGGGATATAAAATATATCCGAAGGATAGAGCAGGCCGTGTGGGTGGCAGAGTGGCACTGTAAGTGAAAGATAATGTAGAATCAAATTAAATAAAAATATTAAATTAATCAACATGTTCAATAGAATCGCTATGGATAGTAATTCCATGCTCCAATAATAAGAATTTAGCAGTAGGGATATATTACCGACCACCTGACCAGGACAGTCATACTGATATTGAAATGCTGAGGGAGATTAGAGAGGCTACCAAAATAAAGACCTCTATAATAATGAGGGATTTTAATTATTCCCATATTGACTGGGTACATGTCACCTCAGGAAGAGAAGCAGAGATAAAATTTCTCAGTGGCTTCTTGGAGCAGCTGGTACAGGAAGCCACAAGGGGAGAGGCAATTCTTGATTTAGTCCTGAGTGGAGTGCAGGATCAGGTCCAGGAGATAACCATTACAGGACCGCTTGGGAATAGTGACCATAATATAATGACATTTCACATTCCTGTGGTGGGAAGAACACCTCACCAGGCCAGCGCTCTGGCATTTAATTTCAAAAAGGGGAATTACACAAAAATGAGGAGGTTAGTTAACCAGAAATTAAAAGGCACAGTGACTAGAGCCGAATCCCTGCAAGCTGCATAGAAATTTTTTAAAGACACCATAATAGAGGCCCAACTTAAATGTATACCCCAAATTGAAAAACATAGTAAGAGACCTAAAAAAGAGTCACCATGGCTTAACCACCATGTAAAAGAAGCAGTGAGGGACAAAAAGTAGAAGTCCAGTCCTAGTGAGATAAATAGAAAGGAACATAAACACTGTCAAATCAAGTGTAAACATGTAATAAGAAAAGCAAAAAAAGATTTTGAGGAACAGCTAGCCAAAAACTCAAAAAGAAATAGCAAAATGTTTTTTAAGTACATTAGAAGCAGGAAGCCTGCTAAAAAACCAGTGTGTCCCCTAGATGATCAAGATAGAAAAGGAGCACTCAAGGACGATAAAGCCATTGCGGAGAAACTAAATTATTTCTTTGCTCCAATCTTCACGGCTGAGGATGTTAGGGAGATTCCCGAATGTGCACCGTCCTTTGCGGGTGATGAATCTGAGGAGCTGTCCTGGATTGAAGTGTCATTAGAGGATGTTTTGGAACAAATAGAAAACCCAATGTTAACAAATCACTGGGACCGGATGGCATTCATCCAAGGATTCTAAAAGAACTCAAATGGGAAATTGGTGAACTATTATCTGTGGTTTGTAACCTAGCCTTTAAATCGGCTTCCGTATCTAGCGACTGGAAGGTAGCTAAAGTGACACCAATATTAAAAAGGACTCTAGAGGTGATCCTGGCAATTACAGACCGGTAAGTCTAACTTCAGTACCAGGCAAATTAGTTGAAACAATAGTAAAGAATAAAATTGTCAGGCACGGGGACGAACATAATTTGTTGGACAAAAGTCAACATGGTTTCTGTAAAGGGAAATCGTGTTTTACTAATTTATTAGAGTTCTTTGAAGGGGTTAACAAACATGCAGACAAGGGGGATCCAGTAGATATAGTATACCTAGATTTTCAGAAAGCCTTTGACAAGGTCCCTCACGAAAGGCTCTTGTGTAAATTACATGGCCATGGGATAAGAAGGAAAGTCCTTTCATGGATTGAGAACCAGTTAAAAGACAGGAAACAAAGGGTAGAAATAAATGGTAAATTTTCAGAATGGAGAGGGGTAACTAGTGGTGTCCCCCAAGGGTCAGTCCTGGGACCAATCCTGTTCAGCTTATTCATAAATTATCTGGAGAAAGGGGTAAGCAGTGAGGTGGTAAAGTTTGCGGATGATACTAAATTGTTTAGGATAGTCAAGACAGAAGGGGACTTTGAAGAACTTCAAAAAGATCTCACCAAACTGAGTGATTGGGCAACAAAATAGCAAATGAAATTTCATGTGGATAAGTGTAAAGTAATGCACATCGGAAAAAATAACCCCAACTATACATACAGTATGATGGAGGCTAATTTGGCTATGACAAATCAGGAAAGAGATCTTGGAGTTATCGTGGATAGTTCTCTGAAAACTTCCACACAGTGTGCAGCGGCAGTCAAAAAGGCAAATAGGATGTTAGGAATTATTAAGAAAGGGATAGAAAATAAGACAGAACATCTTACTGCCCCTGTATAAAACTATGGTATGCCACATCTTGAATACTGTGTACAGATGTGGTCTCCTCACCTCAAAAAATATATTTTGGCCTTAGAAAGGGTTCAGAAAAGGGCAACTAAAATGATTAGGGGTTTGGAACGGGTCCCATATGAAGAGAGGTTAAAGCGACTGGGACTTTTCAGTTTAGAAAAGAGGAGACTGAGGGGGCATATGATAGAGGTACATAAAATCATGAGTGGTGTGGAGAGGGTGAAAAAAGAAAAGTTATTTATTCATTCCCATAATAGAAGAACTAGAGGACACCAAATGAAGCTAATGGGTAGCAGGTTTAAACTAATAAAAGAAAGTTCTTCACACAACGTGTAGTCAACCTGTGGAACTCCTTGCCAGAGGAGGCTGTGAAGGCTAGAACTATAACAGAGTTTAAAGAGAAGCTAGATAATTTCATGGAGGTTAGGTCCATAAAAGGGGATAGAAATGGTGTCCCTGGCCTCTGTTTGTCAGAGGCTGGAGAAGGCTGGCAGGAGACAAATCGCTTGATCATTGTCTTCAGTCCACCCCCTCTGGGGCACCTGGTGCTGGCCACTGTCGGCAGACAGGCTACTGGGCTAGATGGACCTTTGGTCTGACCCAGTACGGACGTTCTTATGTTCTTATCTTCTAAGAGCAGGCCCCAAATTCATGTCTCAGATGGGGATAATGTTGCCAATTCTTGCAATTTTATGGAAATTCCCAAAATATTTAGTGATTGCTTTAAATCCCCAGCTTCAGGAGTCATGGGGTTACTCCTGATTGCATTGAAATCCTGAAAACTTTCACATATTTATTTTTCTCTGTATGTAAAGAATTTCTCCTGCAGGACAACAGAATGATGTCATCACATCATCTGCATCCACAGGCTGGGGGTAGGCATTGGCAGTGAAAGCCCAGCTGGGGAAGGCAAGCCCCAGCCCTACCCCTGGAGCCAAGCCCCGCCTATTCCCAGCCCAGTCCTCCTCTGAGGCCACATGGAGAGCATGGGCTGATGCCTTGTGGCCCTGGCTCAGCCCTCCCCTCCCCAGTAGCTGAACTGGGGGGAAAGCTGGGGCTGGTGCACCATGGCCTCAGCCTTCCCTAGAAGTCAGGGGGGAGAGACAGGGCTGCCGTGGCATGGACTCAGGCCTCCCCAGCAGCCGGGGACAGAGCTGGGTCTTCTGTGCTGCAGCCTTGGCCCGTCCCTCTCCAGTGGCTGGGAAGAGAGTCAGGGCTGCTGTGGCCTCGGACAGACCACTGGTGGGTTGGGAGCAGGGCTGGTGCACCAGGGCCTCAGCCTTCCCTGGCAGCTGGGGGGAGAGTCAGGGCTGCTGCAGCCTGGCTGGCTGAGACCCCACACCCATAACTCCCATAATCACCACCCTGCCGAGATCTTGCACCTCCAGGCCCCTCACATGACCCCACGTTTCTATGCCCCTCACACACTCCTTCCACCGAGACCCCGCACCTCCAGCCCCTTCACTCACCCATCCCAGCCAGACCCCACACTTCCAGCTTGCTCCTGCCCCCTCTGCCTGGCCACATACCTGCCCCCTGGCCAGACCCCCTGCCTCCAGCCCACTCCTGCACCCTCCTCCCTGAAAGACACTTATCCCCAGAGAGAGGGGGGTTGGTGAGCGTAGCGAGCAGGGGGCACAGCCCCCTAGTAGGCTCAAAAATCAAAATGCAAATGAGAAAACAAAAAACATTACTGTAAAAAAATCCCTTGATTCTTTTTTTAAGTCAATGGTACTAACTTTTGGGGTCTGAATTATGGATTTGTGAATATTGTGGTTTGGCATTTCAGTAGGCTGAGGGGATACTATTGACGTAGTTGGGAGTCACACATGCAACCACAGAAATGGTGTTACAAAGAGGAACCACTCAAAATTATTTTGATTTCCCAAAAGGAAATTATGCATAGGATGCTCTGCAGCTGCTTGGTTCACCGATTGCTCCCTTCCTCTTAACATGTCTTAAGAAATTCAATTCCATTTAGTTTTGACTGCCCCCGCCCTTCCAGGATTTTAATTCTGTTGCTTATAGTTATAACCAAGACAAAGGTAAAGGATCTTGAGGTTTTTTGCTTCAATCAATCTCTCAAAGCATGCTGACATGACCTTAAGTGAGATAAGCATCCTTCTTTACGTTTAAATATTGTGTGGGTTGAGAAAAACAGCTTATGCAAGAGTTAAATATCAACAGTATATTTGAGGTTTAAAAGGATGCTATTTCTGATCACATACTCTATGAATAGCTCACTCTGTGGGTATGACTTTGCTTTGACTTCTAATTGGCAGTCACTTTGGATTTCACAGCTATGGATTGTAGTATTTCATCAAAATGTGTAGTAGGGTCGTGTTCCTGCAAACTCCTGTGTATGTGCTTAATTTATGCACATGAGTATTCCCATTTACTTGAGTGGGATTACTCACATATATAACATTAAGGATGTGTCTAAATCTTTTCAGGATCAGGGCCTAAATCATTAACAAGCTGTTGATTTTCATCTTTGTATTTAAGTGAAACAGTATAAATCATGCTTCAGATTTGGAATCTTATGAAGCTCTATTCCCTGAATTTGCCTTTGAAAAATCTGTTTCACTCTACTACCCAGATTTTCCCACATTGTTCTTGGATTTACTGAAGATAAACTGGCATAAAATTTATGTAACTGGCTAGCAAATCAGGCCCATTGGTGTCAATTTAATATTTATCTACATAATTATTCTGTAAGTGTTCTAAGTTTGTCATATTTGGTATCACTGTGTTTGTTGGAGAACGGGCTTTTGAATTATACCCAATATTTTCAATTTCTGAAAACACTCTTATTACCAACATCTCTATCAACTAGAAGACTGGGAGCCAGGAGCCCGAGTGGCAGCAAATCTCCAATGCCATGCTGCAGAGAGAGAGGCCACTGAAATTATGATTTTGTAGCCCTTAGCTTTCTTTCTTAAACTTCCCCATGGAATTGCATATATTCCCAGAATATCCTTTCGTAAGGAGCAAATTCTTTTAAGAGATTATTCTAATAACTAGAGTTTCAACTCTGAATTTAACCAGTACTATTTGTATTAAGCTGAAATCTCTTGAGTTCAGAATGAGTCATAATAAGCAAGCATTCTGCTATTCAGAGGAAATGACTCCTTCCTTTTACACTTCATCCACACAAAACCAAAAAGCCACATAATCAATCGGGAAGAAAGTGCTTTGCAGTCACGAAGCAAGAAAGGTAGCAAAAGAGGTCTAAATTAATCATCTTCATATTTTGCCAGTGGGAGTACAAAAAGTTATCTGCAGCAGCAGTAGGCATTTTTGGACTTGGATAGATAATAGGTCTGTCCTGATGCTTTCATAAGTTTAAGTGCACAGTAATTAGTGTGGTAGCTTTTATTGCTCATTGCCTTACAGAGATCAGTACCTGAGAGTTCTGTAAAGAACAATTGATACCCTATCAAATTTTGTCTGTTAGAAAATTATCAGTGTAATATCTACTGATAGAGTTTCGTGCCATGTATCTGACTCCAATTGGCTGTGTTCAAACAGTCAGAGATGCAATGGTAGGAATGACCATGAACATCAGCCCTGGTGGCCTGATTCAAAGTCTACTGAACCCAATGGGAATCTTTCTGTTGACTTCAGTGAGCATGCCAGCTTCTGGGCATTTTTTACTTAGGATTATTATGGTATAGCTCCAGACTAGATTTACAGTCCTCAAATTGGCAGAGGCCATGCAGATGAAAGTAATAGTAACCATATGCAACACCATTTTGCATACTGTCATGCAGAATCATTTTCTTGGAGCCAATAAAAGAGGTGGCTTTAGTGTCAGTGGTTTTTCTTTCCTGATCAGACCAGTTATCAACATAGTAAAGAGGGCTTTGAAGGAGCACGATAACCCTACATAACAGAGGTGTGAAATATTAAGTTGCACTTTAGCTGTGCAACAGTGTTGCCAGGCATCAGTTTGGATCATGAGGCACGTTTAAAAATCAGGCTTAAACTCTTAACTGTGCGCGTGTTACTGTTCCAGGGCAGTTCTCATATGTGAGATGGAAACACTCTTCACTGTGATTTTCCCAAATCTGACCGATTACAGCAGCTGTTTGCTTGAATTAGTCATTCTGTGCCAAGTGTCGTTGTGGGAATAGCCACTCGCTGTCTGAAACGCCAGGCTTTTCATTTGAGCGCTGTCATGTGTACCCAACCACTCGTGCGCTTGGAAATACCCACCAGTTTGGGTGTTTTATATGGATATTCCTCAGAAGGATTTCACTTAGGCGTTGCGCTGTTTTTGCTGTATAATGTAGTGAGCATCAGGGCCGTCCCCAGGGAGGCACGGGACCTAGAGTAACTCCTGCTGCAGGTCGCGCCTGCACCCCCAAATCTGCTCTGTCTCTGCCCTGCCCCACGCCATCCCCTCCTCCAAGCCACAACCCTGCTCCACCCTGTCCCTTCCCACCCCTGCTCTGCAGTTTCCTAACCCCATTGCAACCTTTTCCCTTCGCTCCCTCCCCTGAGCAATGCAAGGAGGGAGATTATGGGGAGGAGGGACCCTGGCACAGGGCAGCAGCAGGGGTCACCCCCCACACACACTCACTGCAGTGACCTGCAGCCTGCTCTGCTCCACCCTGCTACCCACCTCTCAGCCCACTGTGAGCGCAGGGGGACCTGATCCCTGCTTCTACCCTGTGCTCAGGCCCCCTAGCTAATTACCTAGGCCCTGCAGATCCCATCCATAGGATGGTGGAGGTGAGCACCACGGGACCCTCCAAAGCATGGGACCTGGGGCAACTGCCTTGAACCAACAGGGCAGTTCTGGTAAGCTCGTAGGGTTACAATCATGTCTGGTGTAAGCGCTCTGTAAATCCGGCATTAGTGCAGAGCTTTGCTGTAAAGCACACACATCTGTGGTCGATGGAGACTTCTTGTTATGATAGAAACTACATTTCCCCTTTTAAACAGAAGGGGGTTGTTCTCATTTTGTTCATCTTGGAATTACCGTGGCAAACAGTGGTGTGGGTTTGGTTTTGTTGCTTTGCATACGTGTGGTTTCACACTGCTGGGCTGCTTGTTTGTGAAACCAAGGGCTCGAGGGGTAACACAGTGCAAGAGCGAGAGTTCATCAGAAGAGTCAATGGTACAACCAGACTATTAGCTCATGAAGTCCCTCTCCTCACAAGGGCAAAATAGATTGTGGCAGAGGATGTTTCCAAAGTTAAACTGACGTCGTATTGACCATAGCCAAAAGACCAGTGCTTCAGAATTTCTCATGTTTTTTCACAGCCCAAATATGTACAGTTTGGGGTGTGAGGAAAAAAATGGCATAATCCCAGTTTGGCCCCTTTTGTGCTTTTAATGTGAAAAATGTTATCTTTTATCAGTTCTGAATTTCCCCAGATGTTTCTGGTGATACAAAAGGTTATACGGCTTTATTTTTCAATGACAACAAGTGCCTAGGACCTGTCTGAAAAGAGTTGGCTTAGAAATGTTAGCGAAGTGTTTGACAAATACATACTTTGCAAGCACAATAATTTCCCACAAAACCATTGTGTTCTACCAGGCAGAGTGCTGTGCCTATTTTAGTCCTTACATATTCAAATAATTCTGAATTGTGCTGTGTGCATGTTGATTGGGCTGAATGCTGCACTCAGAGGCATGAAGGGTGCTCCCATCGATTTTGGCCCCAATCTTGCAATCACGCACTTGTAACTTTATTTATGTGACTAGGCCCATTAGGCTTAATCCTCCAAAGTGCGGCTGAGCACATTGACTCTGACTCAGAAAAGCCTTTAACTTTAAATAAGAGTGTATGTTTACATTAAGGAAACGTGCTTTACTTTAAGTAACCATGTAGTGTCATTGTAGTGAGTCCAGAAAGTCTCTCCATTGCTTTGGTAGAATTGGATCAGGTCCTTTGATATCACTACCATTGACTTTAATGAGAGAGAAGTTTGGTTAATGCTGAATGCTTTTGAAAGTCCCACCCTTCATATATAGGGACACTTTTCTACAAAAATAATTTAGGAGCTATGTCTTATAAATGTGAATAGTCATAGAATCATAGAAAACTAGGACTGGAAGGGACCTCAAAAGGTCATCGAGTCCAGTCCTCTGCCTTCATGGCAGGACCAAGCACAGCCTAGATCCGTGGTAACCAACTGGTCGATCGCGATCGACTGGTAGATTGAGAGGCCTCGACCAGTCGATCACAAGGCGTTTGAGGCTCCCCTTTGCCCCCCTCCCACCTCTGAGAAGCTCCATTACCTACCTCCATCAAAAATGGAGGTAGTGCTGGCTTCCTGTGGTGTGAATGGAAGTCTTGCAGCTTCACACCACTTCTGGGTGTTCTGGAAGTGCGCAGGCTGCTCCCCTCCCTAAGTTCTTTGGCGTGCCGAGAACTTGCCTGGGGGGAGTCCCCAGAGAAGGCGCGCGCTGGGGCTTCCCTCCTCTGTGGGAGGGGTGAGTTGGCCCTGGAGGAGGCGCGCGGAGGCTTCCTTGCACTGCAGAAGGGGTGAGTTGGCCTCAGAGGAGGCACACGTGGGGGCTTCCCTGTGCCACAGGAGGGGGAAGTTGGTCCCAGAGGAGGCATGCGTGGGGGCTTCCCTGCACCGTGGGAGGGGGAGTTGGCCCCGGAGGAGGCATGCGCAGGGGCTTCCCTCCTCTGCGGGGTGGGGTGGGGGGGAGTCCTGGGAGGAGGCTGGTGCAGGGGACTCCCTGCCTCCACTGGCACCCTGT
Source organism: Pelodiscus sinensis (assembly GCF_049634645.1). Classification (NCBI taxonomy): domain Eukaryota; kingdom Metazoa; phylum Chordata; order Testudines; family Trionychidae; genus Pelodiscus; species Pelodiscus sinensis. The sequence goes on from NC_134714.1 coordinate 114,276,108, forward strand.
CCCCTCCCCCCAGCACCCTGTCCCCTCACTCCTGTTCCCCACTGGCACCCTGTCCCCTGCTGCAGAACCCAGCCCCCATCCCAGCACTCTGTCCCCTGCTCCCACTGGCACCCTGTCCCCTGCTGCAGAACCCTGTCCCTCCCCCCGGCACCCTCATCTCTGTCCCCTGCTGCAGAACCCTGCTCCCACCCCGGCACTCTGTCCCCTACCCCAGCACTCACTAGCACCCTTCCAAGTACCATGTCTCCTGCTCCCACCAGCACAGTTGGGGCCACATTAGTGAGGCTTGGGGTTTTTTTGGGAGGAGTTTTTGTTTTTGTTTTGCATCTCCCTTGTGTGGCCCCAATTGACTTTTCTGTGGGTCAGTTATCCCCTGACTCAAAACAAGTTCCCTGCCCTTCTCATAAATAAAGACAATGCAGAAACTTTTTGTGTTTAACATAGTATTTTATTTAAAAATGAAGCCTGGCCAAAACAAAAAAAACCCAGTTGGGGGCCAAGCCCCCATCTGGCCACAGCATTATAACACTCCTGCACGCCCCCAGATCCTAGATCTGAGCCTATCATACACTGAAACCCCCTGCCCTGAGGCCCTCACATACCCCAACCCAAATTCCTGCATCCTCACAGCCACGAGCCTGTGGCTTGCTTAGTACCACAACCCTCCATCAGATTCCAACATTCCCTGGAGCCCCCTCCCCGAGCCAGCATCCCCTTCTCCACCTCCTCTTGCATCCAGATTTCCTCCCAGAGCTTGCACCTCTCACCCCTTTCCACACCCAAATCCCCCATTTCTACCCCAGAGCCCACACATCCTGTCTCAACCCAGTGAGGGTACGGCTAGACTGCAGGACTTTTTCCAGGATTCCAGAGATATCGTGGAAAAACTCTTCCGCATCCAGGGATGCATTTGTTCTGCTTTTTTTCATTGAAGAGCAAACATGCTCTTTCGGTAACCCCTATATTCCACATTCCACGAGGAATAAGGGGGATTCTAAAAGAAGGGGGTTTTCTAACATTTGGTCCAGTTTAGACAGGCTAAACATTGGAAAAACCTCTTCTTACATAAGAATTGGGGGAAAAAGTGGCAGTGTAGAATGTATAAGGGCTGGGAAGAGCAAGTGATGGAGAGGAGGAGACTAGAGAGGGCAGGGCTTCACAGAAGGGGTGGGGTTTTGGGGGAAGGGTGGGGCAGTAGATCTTCGCTTGTTCTGAGATTTAGAAAGTGATCTTGGGTAAAAAAGGTTGGAGACCACTGGCCTAGATCATCCCTGTTGTCTGTCTAACCTGCTCTTAAATATCTCCACTGATAGAGATTCCACAACCTCCCTAGACAATTTATTCCAGAGTTTAACCACCCTGATAGTTAGGAACTTTTTCCTAATGTCCAACCTAAACCTCCCTTGCTGCAGTTTAAGCCCATCGCTTCTTGTTCTATCCTCAGAGGTCAGGAAGAACAAGTTTTCTCCCTCCTCCTTGTGACGCGCTTTTAGATACCTGAAAAGCGCTATCATGTCCCCTCTCAATCTTCTCATTTCCAAATAAACAAGCCCAATTCTTTCAGTCTTTTTTCATAGGTCATGTTCTCTAGACCTTTAATCATTCTTGTTGCTCTTCTCTGGACCTTCTCCAATTTCTCCACATCTTTCTTGAAACATGGTGCCCAGAACTGGACACAGTACTCCAATTGAGGCCTAATCAGCACAGAATAGAGCGGAAGAATGACTTCTTGTGTCTTGCTCCTGTTAATGCATCCTGGAATCATGTTTGCTTTTTTTTTGCAACAGCATCACAGTGTTGACTCATATTTAGCTTTTGGTCCACTATAACCCTAGATCCCTTTCTGCCATACTCCTTCCTAGACAGTCGTTTCCCATTCTGTATGGCTGCATCTAGACTGACATGATTTTCCGCAAATGCTTTTAACGGAAAAGTTTTTCCATTAAAAGCATTTGCGGAAAAGAGCATCTAGATTGGCATGGATGCTTTTGCGCAAAAGCACTTTTTGCGGAAAAGCATCCGTGCCAATCTAGACACGGTTTTGCGCAAGAAAGTCCCAATCGCCATTTTTGCCATCAGGGCTTTTTTGCGCAAAACAGTCCTCTCCTGTCTACACTGGCCCTCTTGTGCAAATACATTTGCGCAAGAGGGCTTATCCCTGAGAGGGAGCATCATAGTATTTGTGCAAGAACACTGACATTCTTACATTAGATCGTCAGTGTTCTTGCGCAAATTCAAGCGGCCAGTGTAGACAGCTGGCAAGTTTTTCTGCAAAAGTGGTTGCTTTTGTGGAAAAACTTGCCAGTCTAGACGCAGCCTATGTGTTCCTTCCTAAGTGGAGCAAATGAATTGAGATACTCAAGAGTTTTAATGCAAGAGTAAATCTTTGGTAATCATGGGTAACAAAACCAGAAGGTTTTGAGAGGTATAGTTCCACTGTCTAGTAAACTCATTATAGATGCCATCCCTAAAATGTCTTCATGTTTCTATCACATTCCTAAGTGCACACTGCCCTGCTGCCAATGTAGATAATGATGTAGCTTTTTTCAGAATATATCTTGCAGGTTATCATCTGGGATGCTTTTTATATGAACAGGTAACATGTATGCTTTGATACAGATATACTAGTATATCCATATCTAATGTAGTTCTGTTGCTGCTCATTCCAGTCACTGCAAGGGTTATAATCTTTATTAATTACACTATCATTCAGTGCTTGCCATCCCCCCTCCCAATACTAACCAAAGTTACTAGTAGATACTTCAAAGCTTTAGCTCTGTTTGCTTGTTTCCCAGTCACTCTTAATGGTTACAAATTGATAATTTCCTCCTAAATGGTCCTTTTGAGAAGTGTGGATGTGATTTATGTGACTTCAGTGGACTGCTGTGAAAAGCTAGCCATTTGTGCCTAATGACTCTCTAAGCGCAACACCCATGAGATCTCTGTCAGTATATTAGGATGGAAAGCACTGGGATGAAGGTAATTAAAGTTGGGCCGAAGGCAATATGTTAGTAGCCATGAAATTGGGTTTAAAACTGGGTTGTGGTACCTTATTCTTTCAGGTTAATTGAATCATTAATTTAATAATTGTAGTGCCTATGAAAAGGGCTGACTGGTGGTTCTCAGGACCAGAGTTTGCAATTTATTCACAGGGGCTACGTCTAGACTGGCATGATTTTCCACAAATGCTTTTAACGGAAAAGTTTTCAGTTAAAAGCATTTTTGGAACAGAGTGTCTAGATTGGCACGGATGCTTTTCCGCAAAAGCACTTTTTGCGGCAAAGCGTCCGTGCCAATCTAGATGCGCTTTTCTGCAAAAAAGCTCTGATTACCATTTTTGCGATCGGGGCTTTTTGGCGGAAAACAAATCTGAGCTGTCTACACTGGCCCTTTTTTGCAAAGGTTTTGTGCAAAAGGACTTTTGCCCGAACGGGAGCAGCATAGTATTTCCGCAAGAACACTGACAATCTTACATGAGATCGTCAGTGCTTTTGCGGAAATTCAAGTGGCCAGTGTAGACAGCTGGCAAGTTTTTCCGGAATAGCGGCTGATTTTCCAGAAAAACTGGCCAGTCTAGACACAGCCACGCTGGGTACAGAACTGGCAGCAGCAGAATAAGCTTTTCCACACCCTGCCTTGCTAACAAGCATCAAGGGTTGTCTACACATAAAATGCTACAGTGGCAGCTGTGCTGCTACAGAACTTCAATGTAGATGCTACCAGGGCTGGCCTTACCATGAGGTGAACTGAGGCAGACGCCTCAGGTTCCAAACTGTGGGGGTTGGGAGCCACTAGGACCCAGAGTGTAGAAAACTGTGTCTGCTGCTGGTGCACAGGTAGGTAGCAGAACAATACCAGGACAGGAGTAGAACAGGAAGAAGGCAGAATTGAGACCTTTCAAAATTTTTGGCCCAAGCCAGGGAGCATGGGGGCGTCATTTGAGCTCCCTGCTTCAAGTGCCAAAATATTGTGGGCCAGCCCTGGATGCTACCTACACCAATGGGAGGAATTCTCCCCTCCCTCTAATGAGCCTACCTCTGAGAGAGGCAGTAAATAGCTCAATGGAAGAATTCTTCCATCTACACCATGGCTGTGTCTAGACTGGCAAGTTTTTCCACAAAAGCAGCTGCTTTTGCGGAAAAGCTTGCCAGCTGTCTACACTGGCCGCTTGAATTTCCACAAGAACACTGATGATCTCATGTAAAAAATCAGTGCTTCTTGTGGAAATACTATGCTGCTCCCGTTCGGGCAAAAGGGCCAGTATAGACAGCTCAGATTTGTTTTGCGCAAAAAAGCCCCGATCGCGAAAATGGCGATTGGGGCTTTTTTGCACAATAGCGCGTCTAGATTGGCACGGACGCTTTTCTGCAAAAAGTGCTTTTGCAGAAAAGCGTCCATACCAATCAACGCTCTTTTCCACAAATGCTTTTAACGGAAAACTTTTCCGTTAAAAGCATTTGCGGAAAATCATGCCAGTCTGGACATAGCCCAGGAGTTAGATTGACATAACTACATTGCTCAGGGGCATGGATTTTTCACACCCCTTCAGCCACGTAGTTATGCTGACCTAGTTTTATACTGTAGCTTCTAGTTTTGTACTGTAACTCAGGCTTTGTACTGGAAGGATCAGCATAGGAATGAGCGCACAGGTCATGGATTTGTTATTAAGGCTGTAGGACTTGGCTTCTGCTCGACAGAGGTTATTCGGAGTTTTGCCACTGAGCTCAGTGTGAGTAGGATCAGACCCTAGGTTGTGAATTGGTAGATCTGTTTGTGGAGTTAGTCCAGTTTCAGTCTCTTTCACTCCCTCCCTTTTCCCCTTCTCTTCATGCAATTTCAGTCCCCACCCATCTGCTGGCTCCCATTTCCCCCCTCGCTCCCCCGTTTGCCTCCCTCGATCCTCATCACAATCTCCTTGTCTACATTGTCCCAATCTACTCCCAGTCCTAGTTTCCGTTTCCTTCTCCTGTTGGCCTCCAGTCCCAGGCTCCTTGTTCCAGTCTACTCTCCCCACAGGTCCAACTGTTGTCCCTTTGCATTAAAATCAAGAAATGTCCTCCTCCTCCTGATACAGGCACAACAAGGAGTCACCGAGTGTACAGGAGAGTCAGGTCCCTGCTCTGAGTTCCAGTGTCTGGTCCTGGCACAGCCCGCAGCAGCCAAAGCTGCGATCACAAGATTAAGTCCTGCTCAGCCGTGGACTGAAGCATGTTGAGTTCAAACAGAATCTTGGGGAACATTAGCTAGTAAAATCTAAGGAGGCTACTGAGCAATTCCTTGTGCCAAAGCATGGGGGTGTGAAGGCTTTTCAGAGGAACGTCAGAATTTTGCAGCTAGGACAGAACAATATATTTTCCCCAGCTTAATTCTTGGAAATGGCTGGTGTATGTTGGTCAAAATTTTCCCAAAATATCCAGCCTGAAGCAGATTCCCAGCATGGAAAACTTTAGTGCAAGTAGTTCAAGTTTGGCAAGATGTAAACAACAGAAAACAGGGTCTTTGATTGGGAAGGTCTGGGCACCTGGCAGTGCTACCAACTCCTCTGATAACCTCCCTCTCACAGGAGCCTATGAGTGTGTCAAATAGCACTAACACTGCACAGCTCACTGCTGCAGCACCTCCTGCTGGTCACTCTGGGAATTAGCTTTTCAGCTCTGGAACACCCCCTTTTGGCTGGTGTCTCCCCTGCTGTTACCTATTTTTCCTCCACCTACATGTAAGGAACCACTTCCGTCCCAGGCCATGGCATCCTCTGCCTACTGCCCTGCTGTAGTACCCCCCACACTCTGGGGTCCTCCCCCTCTAGGGGCCTCCAGCCCCCTATGCCCATCTTGCCTCAGTGACCCACTGACAGTCTTCATCTAGCCCAGAGGTGGTCAAATTCCAGCCTGCAGGCCAGATCCGGTCCACAGGGTTAATCTCTGGCAGGTCCCCACCTCTGTATTTACCTGTGCCACCACAGGTATTGGACAATTGCAGCTCTTATTGGCTGTGAACGGCGAGTCGCGTTCTGATCGTCCGATACCTGCGAAGGAAAGGTACATACACAGTGGCAGTGGCCCACCAGGGACTAACTCAGGTGAATCACAGCCATTTTATTGCCCACCCCTGCCACAGGGGCAAACTGCAGGCTGAAATGGCTGCTCCTCATTGGCAAGGGGGTGCGGATCTGTTGCCTTTGCCTACCATGGCTGCCCCCATCAGCCATAGCACTCTCAGGCCCTGCAGCCTGGGATCTTTCCTGGCCGGAGCTTCTCCAGCCCTGCTTTAAGTCAGGAAGCCACTAAGCTGTCCTGGCAGCTAGGTCCCTCCTGCTCCACAGCTAGAACAAGAGTGAGTTTGTCTCCTCCTAGCCAGGAGCCCTTATTTATACTGCCCTCAGCTGGGCCCTAATTCACTGCTATCTGCTTCAGCTGCTTGCGCCACAGCTCCAGCCTCTCTCAAAGCTGCGTTTTAACCCTGAAAGGGCCAGTGTGGGGCAGATGCCCCATCACAAGCACCCATTATGGGGGTGTTTTTGTGAGGACACTGATGCATTTATTCATCTAGTACCTCTTGTCATAGCACTGTCTGAGACACTGTCACAATAAATGTATTTATAGATCTAAAAGAGTGCATTTCTCAGCATGTCCAACTGTAGCTTGAGCTAGTTAGTGTTGCCTTAAATGGCAATCTGTTTTGTGTTACCGCACCAAAGGACAACCTCTTATTAAAAAGCCATCATGTTCATGCAGTTAACTGACCCTGCCAGCCCACAAAACAGTGCTGGAGTAATACAAATTGGGCTCGGGTAATTTGGGAAGAGGAGGAGAAGAGATCATTGTCAAACAAACAAACAAACAGAAAGGGTTGTACCCAGAGATGAATACTGCTGTATCTTTTTAGATTACTGGGTGACATCTGTTTGTCTAGCAGCAAGAACTGGGGAACAGAGCAGACATCACCATGTTTCAAGGAAGCACTGAAACACATTGGCTTGTGTGTGTTATATGCTTCTCCTATTCTAATCAGCCGGGATTCTCCTAGGAGCATTGTGTTTGCAAAATAATCTGCTGGTGGATTTTTTTCCCCAGAAAAAAAATAGGGTGGTAATTAACTGAGTGAGGCTCTACAATGAGACAACCACACGCTGTTGGAGCATTGTAGAGCCTCACTCAGTTAATTACCACCCTATTTGGGTACTATATAGGGGTGGGTTTAGGAGTGGCCTAGGGGATTTCCTAGGGGATTGCAGGATGGTGGGTTCAAGTCCCACCAAACCTGGGAGTAGTGGAACAGCCAACAGCAGAGTTAAGGGGGGAGGGATAGCTCAGTGGTTTGAGCATTGGCCTGCTAAACCTAGGGTTGTGCATTCAGTCCTTGAGGGGACTACAGTAGACTTCCGATAATCCGGAACCTATGGGACCTAGGTGGTGCCGGATTATCAAATATGCCGGACTATCAGGAGGTACTATAAGATGGTTATATATATACTGTATACTGTATATAAAGTGTTCTTAACCCTTTTTATTGTACATACTGTATACAGTATACTGTAATGTTTTAGTTTTTTTAAGCCTTTTTTACCCTTTTTGCTCAATTCAGCTGCTGCTGCTGTTACCTTGTGACTCATTTTTTGCCGAAGCTCACTCACTAGGCTCCTGCCATTTTGATGCCGGACTATCAGGAGTGCCGGACTATTCGATGCCGAACTATTGGAGTTTTACTGTATTTAGGGATCTGGGGCAAATCTGTCAGGGATGGTAATTGGTCCTGCTGTGAGGGCAGGGACTGGACTCAAGATCCTTTCTGGTTCTATGAGATGGTATATTTCCATATGTCATGGCTCCTTCCCCACTCTGGCATGATAAATGCAGAAGTGGGGGCCAGCAAGTGTACCCCAAAGCCTTATCTACCAGGCTTTGGTATAAAACTTCCCCCCAAGATCTTAAAACCCTAGATTTTGGGAATAAAACTTCCGCTGCCACCACCCAAATGTTGATAAAGAAATCAGGGGAAAGATCATTTGGGAAATCTTACCCCTAAAACAAAAATCAGGGCACACCATTAACCACTGCCAGGTTAATAAAAAGAAAAGAAAGAACTTTTATTATTACAACAATATTCCGGTTGCAAGTATAATGACTAGAGAGGAAGGTAACAAAATATACTCATGGAGAAACTCCATGGGCCTAGAACTTAGTTACAAAGAAAAGCCAAAACATCTTTTAAGCAGTGCCAGATCTCAGATCCCATACCCAATCCTTAAAACAATAAAACCTAACGAGACTACCTAAACTTTACCCTACTTACAGAAAATGAAGAATGGTGTCTTGGAGAGAGAGAGACATGCTTGTCCCTCTCTGTAGCTGCAGAGAACTCTCCCAGAGAGACAAAAGGGAGAAAAGAAAAAACCCAAATTCCTTTGTCCCAGTTTGAAAAATCCCACCTACATTCCTATTGGTCACTCCACCTGGCTAGGTGTAGTTAACCCCTTAATCCCCAGGCTGCTGGCTAACCCTCATAATCATGACACCATATATTATTGTTGTATTATTTTTGGTTTAAACACATATAAACAGAAGTAACTCCTGTGGCATCAAAGGAGTTATTCCAGATTTATATCTTTGAATGTAGGAGCAGAATTTGGATTGATTAGCTCAGAGGGAAGATTTGAACTAGCATCTTAAAGACCACAGATGTTGGGGATGTCTGGCTCTGAGGTTGTGGCTTGAGCACATCCCTAGCTGTTAGATCTGTATGTGAAGCCTTCACAAAGAACTGTGACCAGCCTAGAGAGGAAAAAGTTGTCTCAGTCCTGAAACCTGCTTTTGCCTCTGTATGTCCCTCTGGTGGTGCAAAGGCTGCTTAAAGAGTGTAGCTCATACTACAGCACCACTCTCCCCAATGATTTTCCTAGGAGGCGCACTAGAAAGAAGCCTGGAACATATGGGGAAAGGATGGGGCATGGATAGAGTACATTGCATTCGGTAATCCTTGGTTGATATGCAGTCCCATGGAAAATATTGTAGCTGGGCCATGGTTTAGAGCACCATCTTGACTGGGGGCTGAAATGGCCTTTGGATAATACCAGAATTATACCAGACCCCAGCTGACCCTGGGCTCCACGGCAGCTGCTCCTTTGAAACGCCAGAGACAGCACTGGAGCAGTGTTTCCAAGGGGCAGTGCAAGGCGGAACCCAGGATCAACTGGAGTCCCCAATCATATCAGCTGTGCGGTGGCTGCCCCTTTAAAACGCTGCGTCTGATGTTTTAAAGGGGCAGCTGCCATGGAGTCCAGGGTCAGCTGGAGACTACCCAGCTGATCCCGGGCTCCCCGCAGCATTTCCCCCCAAACCCTGAATCAGCTGGGAAGTCCCCAGCTGTTCCCGGTTTCACGTGCACTTCCCCGGAGCGCAGGGTCAGTTGGGGACTCCGGGTGTTTCAAAGGGGCAGTGGAGCCTGAGGTTAGTTGGGGACTCCCCAGCTGATCCCAGGCTCCGTGTTGCACTGCCCCTTTGAAGCACTGGAGTGGTACTTCAAAGGGGCAGTGCAGCATTAACGCCTGCGATTAATGTGTTAAAAAATTAACACGTTAATCCTGCCCTGTGTTAATTGCAGGCGTTAAGGCATGTGAATTGACAGCCCTAGTTTAGGCAACTGAGACTTGCTAATGTAACAAACTGAGTCACTAAATGATAACCTTTATGCCATACCATAGAAACATAGAATACTAGAACTGGAACAAATGTTGGGAGGTCATCAAGTCTGGTCCCCTGCACTCATGACATGAACAAGCACCAGCTAGACCATCCCTGTCAGTTGTCTGTCTAATCTGTTCTTAAAAATCTCCAGTGATGGAGATTTCACAACCTCCCTAGGCAATTTACTCCAGTATTTCACCATCCTGACAGGAAGTTTTTCCTCATGTCCATGGATTTTATCTACTTATAGGGGTATCTGCTATATAAAACTTGTGTGTTACAAAACATTGTAAATGTAAAATCAATAGGCCTGATGGTTTTATTGTTTATACATTTTTAAAACTGTTTCCATCCTACACTCTGTTCAAGGTATTCTCAGGGGGTCTATTGTCCTTTTCATTTACCCTTTTTTAAGAATTAATGACTTTTTAAAAGATTAAGGAAGAGTTAATGCAGAACTAAGGCCTTACTTGTCATATACTCTCCTTGGTATCAATGGAGTATTCATAGAGAACGTGAATGAGGTTAGCATAATCGGGCTCATTTTATGAAATCATTGGTTTTACTGTTTTTTGTGGAATCACAGGACGTGTTCAGTCAGTGTCAGCCAAACATCCTTTAAGTTTTCTGGTGTAAATCAACACTGACTTTAATGAAGGTTTGCTAGTTTACATCAGCTGAAGATCTGACCCCATGTTATTAACTTAGCTCTGTGTATTTAAATATTGTTGGGAAAGAGACCTATCCTCTTTGACATACGTTGTCATAGCAACAACTTATATTAACTGAAGTTCTGACGATCATTTGCAAAGACGCCGAGATGTGTTCACCTGACAGTCTCACTTCCTAGTGTCCTTTGGCTCTGAGGAATGGCTCACCCCTACGATGAGAGTAAATTCAGACTGCTGAAGCTCAGCTCTTGAGACTACACAAATAATACGTTATTTGAGTTTAGACTGTGTCCTCTGTGGACATGTCTTTATAATTATTTCCTGATTTGCTTTAACAGGCCCAACTTAGTCGGCTGCCATGACATTTGACTGTTGTACATTTTGATTTTTTTTCTACAAGCAAAGCTACTCTTGTTTACGAATACTCCCCATTCACATAGCAAACTTGGTGTGCTGACTCAGTAAAACATCAGGAAGATCTGTGACTTTGAGGTTAGAGTCCTGATTTGTATCAATGTCATCCAAGGACCGTGAGGTGAGGGGGGAGAAGAGGTGGGAAGCCCTTTTTTTCATTTTGGAAGTCTCCTTAGGATGGATTTGCTCGGGACTAGAGATGTAAGAGTGCAGTCTATTGACCGATACGCAAAAGCTTGTAGGTTAATGCTATGGACTACGTGCATTTCCCTCCCCTCCCCAACCAATTAATTTTTTAGCAGACTGGCTGGCAGCCCTGCTCAAGCTGTCTGGCTCAAGCCGGGTCCGGGACCTACTCCCACCGTGGCTCTGCATTTAAAGTGTATTAGGAGCCAGGTAGGCAGGCAGTGTGCCGGGTCTGTGCCAGGTGTAGGAGCTCAAGCTCCCCACCCCTTCTCCCTGGACAGGAACTGTAGCCACTCTGTGCTGCTGCCTCTGTATCAGAAGCAGCCATGTGGTACGACAAGCAGCTAGTCCGTGAGGGGAGCTGGTTTTTAAACTGTCTCCCCTCACAGACCAACTCCCACCTTGCACCCCGCGCTGCTGCCTCTGATACTATAGAATAGTCCACTAACTGATAAGAATTCATGATATTTAATTAGCCAATATTTAACATCCCTACTTGGGAACGGATACTCAGTAAAGCTCACAGATGTCTCAGGATCAAAGAGGAGTCCTTGCCAGATCAGTAATTAGAAGTGTTATTGAAACCCTGATCTCTGTCTGAAAGGCTACGTCTACACTGCACGATTATTTTGGAATAAGCTATTCTGGAAGAAATATTCCAAAATATCTTATTTCAAAATAGCACGTCTGCACTACAGGGAAGCCTGGAAATTGGTCCAAGGCAGGCTCCCCTAATGTGGATACGCTACCTCAATTTAGAGCCTCCACAAGTACTAGGGAGTAATTACTCTGAATGGCCTTGGGGAGGAGCTATTTCGAAATAGCAGCAGTGGAGTGTCCACACTACTGCTATTCTGAAATAGTTATTTCGGAAGAGGCGTTATTCCTCGTGGAATGAGGTTTACAAACGCTGAAATAAGCCTCCCCTTATTTTGAAATTATTTCAAAATAACGGGCTAGCTGTGTAGACGCTCACATAGTTATTTCGGAATAACGGATGTTATTCTAAAATAACACTGCTGTGTAGACGTACCCAAAGGCTACGTCTACACTGCAAGGTTTTTGCATAAAAACAGCTGTTTTTGCGCAAAAACCTGTGGAGCGTCCACACCTCAAATGTGCTTTTGCACAAGTAAATCAACAGTAAAGCAGCAGAAGAGAGGGTTTTTTCCAGCATAGGTAAACCTCCTTTTTTGAGGCATAACTCCTTTTTGCGCTATAGCTATTGCGCAAAAAGGCAAGTGTGGATGCTCCCTATCACAAAACGCACAGGTGCTCTGATGGCCATTCTGTGAAAGGCAATCAGTGCTTTCTTGTGCAAGAGCGTCCATGCAGTGTGGACGCTCTTTTGTGCAAAAGCGCATTGCTTTTGCGATGTGCTTTGAGGTGTGGATGTGCTCTTGTGTAAGACGTTTTTGCGCAAAAGGCTTCTTGCACAAGAAGCATGTAGTGTATACATAGCCAAAGTGTTATTAAGAGTAGCAGGCTATTTGAGCTGGCAGGAGTTGGATCATAGAATTGTAGCTCTCTCTGTGGAAAATGTACAGCGAGCATTTTTTCATAGACATAATTGGTTTAATTCTTTGAACCCAATTCCTATGAAATGAATAAAAAAAAACTTTCACTGATGTCCTGTGTTTCATAATACCAACAGTTGGGATTGGGGACTAACTCTTAAGAGGTGCTGAGCAGCTCAAACTCCCATGACTGAAGTCAAAGGCAAATGAGGTGTCAGCCAGAGCTAAACAGTAAAGGAGAGGGGATAGTAAACACATTAGCTTCACTCTCTGTGCCAGTTCACATCAGAGAGTTTTTCACCTACAAGCCAGGATGGAGAGGCTAATTAGAGGGAGTACTAAGAATTTGAATACTTCCAGCCAGGATTTCAATTTTTCCTCCATAGTTCACCTCCGTCTGGAGTGGCTCAGAGTAATTGTCTATCTCATATGGATTCCTAGAGTACAGTTGCCTGTGGACATTAAGAAGTTGCAAGGGAGAAATTTTTCAGCTAAGGTTTGTCTGTTGTTTACCTCTAGTGTATCTAAAATAATCGTATTACAGTAAAACTCCAATAGTCCGGCATCCAATAGTCCGGCACTCCTGATAGTCCGGCATCAAAATGGCAAGAGCCTAGTGAGTGAGCTTCGGAAAAAAAGGAGTCACAAGGTAACAGCGGCAGCAGCTGAACTGAACAAAAAGGGTAAAAAAGTCTTTAAAAAACTAAAACATTACAGTATACTGTATACAGTATGTACAATAAAAAGAGTTAAGAACACTTTATATACAGTATATAATGTATACAGTATATATATAACCATCTTATAGTACCTCCTGATAGTCCAGCATATCTGATAATCCGGCACCACCTAGGTCCCATAGGTTCCGGATTATTGGAAGTCTACTGTACATGTTCATAACCTAAACCATACCCTCTTCTAACTGATGAATGTTCTGTAGCATTGGACGAATCTTTCTGCATAAGAAAAGAAAAATTGTGACATGAAGGGTATGTCTAAACTACATCCCTCTATCAAAAGAGGGATGTAAATTAGTCAAATTGAAAGTGAAAATGAAGCGGGGATTTACATATCCTGTGCTTCATTTGCATAATGGTGTCGGAGCGCTTTTTTCGAAAAAGGGTTTTTCAAAAGTGAAAGTGCCATTGGACTATGGGATCTTTTTAAAAAGGGTGTTTTTTTAAAGAACCGTGTCTAGATGGCACTTTCACTTTCGATAAACCCTTTTCGAAAAAGTGCCCGGATGCCATTATGCAAATGAAGCGTGGGATATTTAAATTCCTGCTTCATTTGCACTTTCGATTTGCCTAATTTAGATCCCTCTTTTGACAGAGGGATGTAGTCTAGACGTACCTGGAGACACCTCCCCTCCCACCTAGCCAGTATTTTGCGTTTTATGAAACTATATATTTGTAGAACTATAGTGGCAAACATTCCCATTCTTGTATATTTTTATCTTGTTATAGAAAGTTCTAAAATACCACACAGCTCTTCCCTTTAGAATGTTTTTTTCTTCTAACAAACGGGAACTTATCTATGAATTCTGTTTGCCATTTTAAAATCAGTTTTATACAAAGCTGTATTGGCATGTGAACATACAGAGCAGAGATCCAGTCCTGCAAACCATTGCTCAAGTACGTCACTTTATTAATTGCAGGATGGCTACTTCTGTGAGTAAGGCTTTGCTGATTTAAAAGTGAGAGTACTTATCATGTGGTAAAGTCTGCTCACCGCAAGACTGCACTGCATGAATAGGATTATTTCCTGTCTTACACTGGGTAGGTATCACTGTGTATTGAAATATACGTCACTCTGATTTGATTATTTTGGGCTGGATCTTGCTCTCTTTCAGGTCAATTAGAGAACGTCTACACTAGCCCCCTAGTTTGAACTAGGGAGGCTAATGAGGGCGACCGAAATTGCAAATGAAGCACGGGATTTAAATATCCCACGCTTCATTAGCATGTTCCCAGGCGGTCGCCATTTTGGAAACTGACTAGCCCGGAATAACTGCCCGCATCTGCACGCGGCCGTGAAACAGGAGTTCGAAGTAAACCCCTAGCTCGAATTAGCTGTTACTCCTCGGGGATATTTAATTCCCGCGCTTCATTTGCAATTTCAGTCGCTCTCATTAGCCTCCCTAGTTTGAACTAGAGGGCTAGTGTAGATGTACCCTTAGGCTACGTCTAGACTGGCATGATTTTCCGCAAATGCTTTTAACGGAAAACTTTTCCGTTAAAAGCATTTGCGGAAAAGAGCATCTAGATTGGCATGGATGCTTTTCCGCAAAAGCACTTTTTGCGGAAAAGCATCCGTGCCAATCTAGACGTGCTTTTGCGCAAAAAAGCCCCGATCGCCATTTTCGCGATCGGGGCTTTTTTGCGCAAAACAAATCTGAGCTGTCTACACTGGCCCTTTTGCGCAAAAGGACTTTTGCCCGAACGGGAGCAGCATAGTATTTCCGCAAGAAGCACTGATTTCTTTCATGAGATCGTCAGTGTTCTTGCGGAAATTCAAGCAGCCAGTGTAGACAGCTGGCAAGTTTTTCTGCAAAAGCAGGTGCTTCTGCAGAAAAACTTGCCAGTCTAGACCCAGCCTTAGAGTTTTGCCACTGACTAAAATGGGAATGGAATCTGTCTCCTGTATTTTGAAATCACCAGTTTCAATGATATGTCAAATTGGAATAAACTTCAAGACTGCTTTTTCTGGGTGGTGGTTCATTTGTTAAATAATTCATAGAACATAAGAGAGGCTTGCAATTATAGGATGGGTATAAACACCATAGGTGGAGAGAATTATTTAAAGTGATGCCTAGGGTATAACTAGGAATAGGATGAAATTAAGAAAAGGTATCTCTAGACTGAATTTCAGGAAAAACTTCCTAACAGTGAAATGTGTATGGCTGAGGAATTGTCTCTTAAGAGCATAGGTAGAATCCCCAGTACATGGGATGCTTACAACTAGACTGCATAAGCACTATAAAATATACTCCAGGGAGCCCTGTTACTCTGGAAGGGGGAGGATGAGATGATCTAATATAGTGGTTCTCAAAATATTTTTCATTGTGGCTGCATAGGATGCCCACGATGTGTAACCCGGGCCATAGGGGCTGGGTGGCATAGCAGCAGACCCTGACTCTGGACCCCCCACATACCCTGCAGGGATGAGTGGCAGTCCCAGACCTTTAACCTTGTGAGGCCAGGCAGCAGCCCTGTGTTCCCACTGCCCAGATCCCCACTGCATGGGACCGTGTGGCAGCCCTTAACCACCAACCCTATGGGGCTGAGCGGTAGTCACAGGATTCTGATCGTAAAATATCCCCTCCCTTTCCGGTCAGTGTAGAAGACTAGGCAGAAACAAGAAAAGATACGTGGTCATGAACAAAATGATTCATATGAGGGCTTCAGTTCTCAAAATAGACACACAAGGAAATCCAGTCAGCACACTCAGGGAAGGGAGTTTCACTGCAGTCAGCATGACACCAATAGGGCCTGCCCTGGACTGAACCTCAGAAAAATGAGCAAGATCAACCTCACAGATCTATGCGACTTTGGTAGGACCCATGATGGAAAGCAGTCCAGCGAGGGGATCAGTTTTTGATTCAACAAAATTTCCCCCCCTCAGCACCTCTAGTGACTTTAACACTTTCCGTAAAAGAAGTAGGGTTGTGTGACATGGGTCTTATTTATTTCACCTGCGACCAGGGTTGCCAGGTGTCAAGTTTTGAACTGGACAGTCCAGTATTTGAGCTTTCTGTTCAGGGAAACAAACTGAGAAAATATAAATAAATATAAATGTCCGGTGTTTTCTAAATAAGATGGAATGTAGATTGTGATGTAATGTCAAGCATGTCCAGTATTTTTGTTGAAACCATCTGGCAACCCTACCTGCTGCAGCTTCCTCAGCTTCAGAATGTGATGGCACCCACCCACCCCTCCTCCGTCCAAAACCTTCACAGCCATATGGTGTGTCTAGCAGTAGTATTAAGGGCCCAGGGCTTCGGCCACTGCTGCAGTAGCTGTAGCCAGGAGCTCCATGCTCTTTTATATCACCAGGGCCCTGATCAACTGCGTCCTTTGCCCCCAGCAATCCCTGTCAGCAGGTGCAGGGAATATAGGGGGCAGTTGATCAGGGCCCTGGTGATATAAAAGAGCATGGAGCTCCTGGCTACTGCCACTGCAGCAATGGACTGCTCTGTGGACAATTAGCAGCCAGCGTATAGCTGTTTGTAATACAGGCGTGCATCCCCCATACACTGAGAAGCCCGCAAAGTCTTTGGAACTTGGTGAATTTGTAACCCACACACCTAGGCTATGTCTACACTGGCGCGATGTTGCGCCAGAGATATGCAAATGAGGCTAACTGTGGAATATCGCCGAGCCTCATTTGCATATCTAATGAGCCGCCATTTTTGCGGAAGAGGCTCTTGCGCCAGAAGGAGCTGTCTATACTGCCCCTTCTTGGGCAAGAAAAGCCCTCTTGCATAATGCCGCTACAATGATTATTTTTGGGAATAACGGCATTATGCAAGAGGGCTTTTCTTGCCCAAGGAGGGGCAGTATAGACAGCTCTTTCTGGCGCAAGAGCCTCTTCCGCAAAAATGGCGGCTCATTAGATATGCAAATGAGGCTCGGCAATATTCCACCCTTAGCGTCATTTGCATATCTCTGGAGCAAGATCATGCCAGTGTAGACATAGCCCTAGTGTGGTTACTCAGCAATGCAAGTGGTACCTAGACCACAGCAACAGTTAAGACTAAGAGACCTCTACAGCATGAGTTGGGAACCAGCTGGCTTTTAGTTCAGAGGGTAGAGGCTCCTATACTTAGCTCCCAGAGGTTCCAGGTTCAAATCTGCCCAGTGATGGTTACACATTGACCTTCCCTAGAAGTTTCTCTGCCACTAGAGTCAGATGAGCGGCTTCATTGGTTCTCACCAGCCACTGTTCTCCCAGCTTTGGCTGAAGGTGCAAAGGTGGAAAGCTTTCTTTTTTCCATGATCAAGATCTCCCAAGCTGTTTGGCAAGAGGATAAGCCTCAAGCAAACGTATTTGGCTCTCACTGTTTAAAAATCTGCCCACGCTTGCACAGTGCCAAAGCAAGAGCAGGCACATACTAAAACAGCACATCTAAAAATACTGTACTGCTACGCTCTCTATTCATAGCTGAAAAATTACACCTTTCACAACAAAGTGATTAAGGAAATGAATGCTGTGTTCTTGGCCCTTATTCCTACACTGGCCACCCACCTATGGCATTCTCATCCAAATTCCACCTTCCTATTAATTTATGTGTTTCACCTGTTTAATACAGGAGCAAATAGTCAAATATTCTGTATATTTAACCTGCTTTTATTGTTCTGCGCAGTCAATGGTTGCTCTTCAACGGCAGTCCCATTGGACCACTAGCAGAGTCAGTTCAGTAGTTTTCTGGTATCTCTGAGTCATTTTTTCAGATTCATAGGAAGAATTTCTTGGCAGAAGAGTTCATAGCAGGCATGTCTGTAGAGCATAATCCTTTGTAACACATGCTGCGTTGCATTTTTTAAAAGACATGTTTTATGAAAAATGTTCTCTCTTTTAAAGGGTTGGTTTAGAATTAGAAACGCACCCTGTTCCTTGAAACATGGACTATTGGCCGTAGAAACTTATTAAAGGTCTTCACTTTTACTGTAAAAATAGAATATAAATGTCATCTCTGGAGCCTTTTGCAACTGTCGCTGTTCTTTAAACTGAAGTTTCAAACCCTGACATTTTATTGCTCTGTCATACCCAAGTGTAGCTGCCATGTGCTATTTCCCAAATCCATGACATATTTATTCATGGGTTTAGCCTATATGGCGTAGAGACTGGAGCTCTACTCCTTCAGAACATGTCAGACTTTTCCAGCTTTTTAGTCACAAAACCTGAAACCCAAAAGAATATTCCCTTAGATCAGGCCTACTCAACACGCAGCCCATGGGCCTCATGCAGCCCATGGCCTGTTTGTTTGCAGCCCACGGTGCAGTTTGGGTTGCTATGTGTTTTAGTAGTTAAATCCCTGGACTGTTGTGAAGCCAAAACAAAAATATAGTCAATATAATGGTCTTCTGTTGATATGTGTTTTAGTATTTAAATCCCTGGATTATCATTGCTCATTAAAAGTGCTGTCATATGGGTGGAAATTGGGTAAATATTGCCTTTTATTAATATCAGCAGAACTGACTTAAATGGGGGCCTGCATGTTGTGTAGTCTTGCCTTAATCTTTGTATTCATGTCCCTCAGTGTGAAAGAAGCTATTTGCATATATTTGCATATATATTTGCATGTTTATGCAACCACACTTAAGTTGTGGCCCTCCTCATGTGCTGTGAGTATCATTGTGGCCCTCGGGGCTTCCAAAGTTGAGTAGCCCTGCCTCAGATGATATTTGTCTGTAGCAACAGACGATGTAGAAACCCTCCATAGACAGAATAGATCATCAGTTCTCTCTTAGAATAGATCAAACAGTTCTTTACTAAGCACAAAAGAAGAGATCCAAGGCTGATGTAAATAGGTGTTGTTCCATTCAAGTCAGTGTACCAACTGATTTTGCGTGCGCCAGATGCCTTGTGGCTTTTTTTGTTTTCCAGTAATGACTATCATGGTTTGTAGCTTTCAGCAATGACCTTCCTTCAACCATGGTCCCATTATAGAATTACTTTCCATTAATATAATACTTATCTATAATAGCTTATTTTTGTTGGTGGTATTTTTT
Organism: Pelodiscus sinensis; assembly: GCF_049634645.1. Classification (NCBI taxonomy): domain Eukaryota; kingdom Metazoa; phylum Chordata; order Testudines; family Trionychidae; genus Pelodiscus; species Pelodiscus sinensis. The sequence goes on from NC_134714.1 coordinate 114,295,313, forward strand.
TTAGAGAAAAGCATTGTAGATCTGAAAATATATAAAACCCACGTGCTTTGTTTAACAGTAAACAAATGAAAGAACTTCTGGCTTTGATTACTCCCTGTCGGGTGTACCAAAGATCTAGCATTTGGTCTGTTATGTGGCTGGCATCATTTTAAAACATTCTACACAGCTTTTGTCTGTGTAAACAAGCATATAGCTTGATAAAAAACCAAGAGTGTTAGGCAAGAGAAAGCTGTTTACTTTTCATGGGAGTTCCTTGCTTTCTGTTTTAATAATGATAGTTCAGTGAATGGTGATCTTTAAGCATTGTATTTCAGAAGCAGAACACTGTAACATGAACTCCTGTTCCATTCATCAGGTCAGCACAGGGTGGGTTGAAAACCCAGACCACAGAATAATTTATGAATGTCATCTGTTAAAGACCCACCTTTTAAAAACTCTAAAATGTATATAACTATCAGCATCAAAATAACTGATACACGCTGTGTTGGCTTAAAAAATATAAGGTCTTGGATGTTGACGGATAAACCTCCAAAGGGTTTGGGTAAGTAGCTCAAAATCTTGATGCTTAACTGATTCTCTGGAGTCTGCCTAATACAGAATAAAAAACGTGAGCAAAATAGACAGTATTTCACCTCTTATGGCTCTGTTTCTGGTTGAAGTCCAGAATTACGCAGAAATGTAAAGCAACTAACCAAACTTTTCATAACCATCCAATAATCCTAGGAATAAAATTGGATAAGGGATTTCACAAAGATAAAAGCTCTGCTTATGCAGCACAGCTCTCCCTGATCTTTAGATTTTAGTCCATGGCTGGATTTATATATTCTTATTTTTTTTTTTTTGCAGATGAAATTGTTGTTGAATCAGCCACCAGAGAGAGTCAATCATTAATGGGGTTTTTCATAAATAGAAGCTCAAATGAAAGTCAGAAGTTGCTTAGTTTTACTTTTTTATTAAAGGAAACAAAAATGCTTTTGCTCCCTTTTTTGTTGCTGGAGAAAATAGCCATGCATAAGACCTAAGGGTACAATTTTCAAAAAATCTTTCAAGTATACTAGGAGGCTAAATAAATCACTTTTTAAAAAATGGCTAAGAGTAAGGAGCTTAAGTCCCATTGATCTCCGATGAGGCTTAGGCTCCTAAGATCCTACCTGAGTTTTGACAATGGCATTTAGCATCCTAAGTCACTGAAGCATTTTTGAAAACATTATCCTAAGCTTTTTATTCTTGAGCCAAGAAAATAAAGCTACAATATTCCAAGGTGTCACTGTGTAAAAATAGCTCTTAGATTCTCCCTGGAGTTTGCTTTTGCATTGTACTCTGTAATGCACGCTTTAGCACCTGATGCTTTATTTGTAGAAAGTCTGTTGGTAAACTTTGTTTGTAGTCTGTGTTTAGTAGAAAAATGAGCCAGATTCTCCCCTTTCCAAGTCACTTACACCTAAGTAGAGTGACCAAAAAGTGAGTGTAAAACACTACTTCTTAGATTGACTATCATTTTACATCCATTTTGGATGCATGTAATAATTTAGGGAAGGTTCAAGGCGGTGGAGTCAGTCCACAGCAATTCATTCTCAGTATAAATAATAGGACCACAGATGTGCAGGGCTGGAAGAGGCTGCAAGAGGTCATCTACTCTGGGTCCCCCACTCTGAGGCAGTACCAAAGTATGTTCTAAATGACATTTAGTATATAATTTGGGCTTTTCTCTGTAATAAACCATGTTTCACAATTCAGTATTTCCTCACTAAGGCTCCAAATCAGGAACAAGTGCCTATTGCTGAAAGCATTCAAGGATATGCATAACTTCAGACATATGCTAAGTCACACTGATGTCAGGGGGATTTAAATGCATGTGCTGAAATGCTTTCTTTAAAAGCCATCAGTTCATGCAGCTGCTGCTATGCACCCCTGAATTGGAGCCTAAATCCTGCAAACACTTACTAAAGGGCTTAGTTTTTACAACCATACTCTGTAGTAAGCACTAAGCTGGTTAAAAAGTGTTTGTGGGATTAGACCATAAGTAAGCCAGACACATCCAGAGATAAGTGATTTATTGGCTTTAACAAGGTGTTTAGACAAGGTAGTGAAAATGCTTTGGCCACTCTCCTGAATCCATCTCCATCACTGTCTAATATACCCTTCTGGGCTCTGACCCTTCTCTGTTGCCTTCTGATAACTTGTTATTTTCAGACTAGTGCTCCTTACACTCCTGCATGGCTGCAGGGTTCTTTTTCACTCAGAACTGCAAGATATACTGGCTGTAATTCACTCATTTTTCATGCAGTCTCTTAGTATCTATCTATGGCAGGCCTGCACAACTTGGAAAGTGGCGAGGGCCATATTACTCCAAAGAAAACAGCTGCGGGCCGCAAGTAGGGTTGCCAGATGCTCTCCCAAAAAATACCGAACACGCGGGCGAAACATTTTTGTCGAGCCAAAAAAAACCCAACACGTGTCAAGATTTTGTTGAATAAATTCACACACAAGGGAAAGACTCACAATCACACACAAAGAGAAGAAATAACTGATACAAGTTATAATATCGACGGGGCGTAGATTTTACCAGGTAGCGAGCTATGACGGGGTAGGGCCACCCCGCGGTGGCGAGGGCGACCCGCCCTGCACTCCAACAATGCCAACCCTCATGCTGCATGGGGAGCGCGGTGTTCTGACAGCAGTCTGCGCCACACAAGCGGCTGCCCAGCCGAGTGGCATGCAGGTGGACTGAATCCTGGGATGGGAGCCGGAAGCGGGGGCGAGGCCGCACACAGAGGTAGGGCAGGGCCAGATCGTGTGTGCGTCCCTGACGTCAGGGGGAGAGGCGCCGGCACAAGAGAGCGTTGCATTCAAAAGGGGAGTAGAGGAGAGCGGGAGGGAGGCAGAGGGGAGCGAAAGTTATTTCCGAAAGTTGTCGCAGGCCGTAGAGTGAGCCCCTTCAGGCCGCCTGCAGCCCGTGGGCTGTATGTTGTGCAGGCCTGATCTATGGCATCATCAAATTGCACCATTCTAATCTGATATTTTTACACTAATTGCACAATATACCTGTCATTATCATCACTTCTTTATCCTGTTACCACCGTACTTCTCTGTTTATGTGCAGTGGAGCTCCTTTGAAGGTTAGTAGGATATGGCACTTCCAACAGATTGACTATGTAATGAAATGGAAATATGCCGCATGCATTAACACATAGTGGGGAGACTGTCAGTGTTATGAAATAGCTCATGACAACACAAATTAGCACAGCGCTGAATGACCATGCTCGTTATGAATTGAAATTGTGGCACTCAGGGTACCATTGTCGTATCAGATCTGATGATAGAAGGGGCACTGATTTAAATATTATTATTATTTATTATCGTTGACAAAGGAGATCACCTTGGTTTAGAAAGTTTCCTTTTTTCAACATAGGCTATCTTGTTAACAGACAGCTTTACCTGAACACTGTAAATCTTCATTAGCGATGCACTCTGTGCCAAGCAGCAAGCCTGGCTCGCTATTATATATATCCTGCTTCCTAAGGCCCTATTCATTCCTAAATGAGAAAATGGAATATTGGTAAGGAATTAATTTTTCGAAGCATGTAGGACACTGAGCATCCAAGTTTAGCATAATAATGAAAGGATGACGTTTTGCCAGGCTGCCTGCACTCATCTGTGTTATTTCTTCAGGAAGCAGCAAGGTTTTCCATATGTAGCATTCAGCTTCTTTTCAAAGATCCTATTATTATGAATTATTACTGTTGTGGCTATATATCCATGGTGGCAAAGCACAGTGCAATGAATAGCAATCCCAGTGGGTGGAAATGTGTTATAATACTTCTAGGTCCTAATTCTGAACTCATTGTGTCTGGTCAAAATCAGGAGTTACTCCTGTGATGGCAGTGGAGGTAGACTGTTGCAAAACTGGTGTGAGAGGAGATTCAGGCCCCTAATAATTACTGATGTCCATCCAGAGGAACTGGACTGCAAGGGTGAAATTCTGGCTGCACTGAAGTCAGTGCCAGAACTCCAGTTGACTTCAGTGGGGGTCAATATTGCAACTCAACTTGTCTGTGCAGAGCTGTATATCAAATACACAGCAGTATCATATATAATAACAAACTGCAGAGTCATCTGATAGATTCGATATGGAATTTATGCTGGTATTTATCAGCACAAGACTAGAATAGCTGTGTTCTTCACAAGTAGCAAAGTCAACAAGAGAGTTATGCAGGTTGTCCCAAACTATTGCAGATAAAAGCCCTTTAAAAAAAATGCAAGCTTAGTTTCTGAATCACAGTTCTCTGGAAAGGAATGAAATTTGAGACAACTTTTTGGCAGAATGATAGGATATGCTGGACCCTGGCTAGAAAATGTAAGTGTCCTTAAAGGAAGCAATTTTTAAAATAGCCCAATGAAGTTTGGCCAGATTTTGTTTTCATCCAACTTTGGGCTGAGAATAGTGCAAGAAGCTTCAGCTCAAAGGATAATACTATGAGAGTACTTGAGAGCAGTAATTATAAAGAGCAGTCCTTTCTAATCGTAACTATGATGGTAGATGGTACATTAAGCCAACAGTTGAGCTGCTGGTTCGTTTGTCATCATAAATGTGTACAGTCAATGGAGAGTTTAGAAGCCACAGTAAGATGCAGCGGGGTTACAGTGCAAAGCAGCTATGCCCAGATCTGCTTGCTTCTCAATCAGTAGAAAAACAGGGTTGAATTTCTGTGTGTGTGTCTGTGACTTTTGCCTTGGAAGTATTTAAAAAGAATGTTATGTTATGCCATTTAGAAGAGAGTTGCTTATTTTAAAAGTTGAAAATATGCTATTGACTTTGTATAACTGAAGACTTAAGGTTCGAGGGACCAATTCTGCAAACCTTTATTGGTGGAATCAATCTTTATTGATGCAAGTACTTCTACTGACTACTGTGAGCCTGTGCACATGAAGAAAAATTGTGCAGGACTGGGTCTAGAACTGTTGATGTTATCAAATTGGGTGTGGGCTTACGAATCAGCAAATTTGAACCGTTGTATGGTGTCTATTCCCCCTTTTTTTTCCCTTACGGCAGTCCAGGTGACTTTGCAAGTATGTTCATCAGCATTGAGTCTAGGGCTACGTCTAGACTGGCATGATTTTCCGGAAATGCTTTAACGGAGAAGTTTTCCGTTAAAAGCATTTTCGGAACAGAGCGTCTAGATTGGCACGGATGCTTTTCCGCAAAAGCACTTTTTGCGGAAAAGCGTCTGTGCCAATCTAGATGTGCTTTTCCGCAAAAAAGCCCCGATTGCCATTTTCACGATCGGGGCTTTTTTGTGGAAAACAAATCTGGGCTGTCTACACTGGCCCTTTTGCGCAAAAGTTTTGCGCAAAAGGACTTTTGCCTGAACGGGAACAATATAAGGGTACATAAGTCAAAATTTGAAACACAGTTGTTTTCCTGTCATAAATTTCTAAAAGGCCTACTGGCCTGCAATCAAGTCAGTCTACCTGAAGATATGTTTCCATTTAGTTTGCTGATTATGTAGTTTATAAGCAAAAAATGCACAGTGCTTCTGTACGTTTCACTGAACCAGTGTTTTATATTAATAAAAACAGTGTTTAACATGAGTCATTTTCCCTGTTCTTTTTTTTTTCGGGGGGGGGGGAGAGGGAAGATTGATTTGATTAAATTAATTAAAATACTACTTTGAAGGACTTTGGATAAGGCCCTTAATCAATCTAGGTATGTCTACACTACAAAGTTAATTCGAACTAACGAACGTTAGTTCGAATTAACTTTGATAGGCACTACACTAGCGCTCCGCTAGTTCGAACTTAATTCCTCTACGAGGACTAAGCCTAGTTCGAACTTACTAGTTCGAATTAAGGGGTGTGTAGCCCCTTAATTCGAACTAGTGGGAGGCTAGCCCTCCGTAGCTTTTCCTGGTGGCCACTCTGGCCAACACCAGGGAAACTCTTCTGCCCCCCTCCCAGCCCCGGACTCCTTAAAGGGGCACGGGCTGGCTACGATGCCCGTGCCAGATGCAAGCCTGCCAGCACCCAGCTAGCAGACCCTGCACCTCGCACGGCTCGAGCCAGCCACCCGATGCCCCCCAGCCCTCCCCCTCTTCCCGGGACCAGGCTGGCGGCTCCCGGGAGCTTTCCCGGGACCGCAAGAGGCGGGCACCCGCCTGGTCTAGTGCGGACATCGTGGACCTCATCCACGACCTCCGCACTAGGCACAGGAAAGTGGCCGTCTAGGGCAGGAGAGATGCCAGCCTGGCCACCCAGGAGCAGGTGTGCATGAAAATTAAGGTGATCCACTGAGACCCCCGACCCTGAGCCCTGAGCTTATAATGGCCGTACAAAGGTCATCTAGCCCAGTAGCCTGTCTGCCGACAGTGGCCAACCCTAGGGACCCTAGAGGGGATGGACCGAAGACAGTGACCAAGCCATTTGTCTCGTGCCATCCCTCTCCAGCCTTCCACAAACTTTGGGCAGGGACACCACTCCTACCCCTGGCTAATACCACTCCATGGACCCAACCTCCATGACTTGATCTCACTTCTCTTTAAACTCTGTTCTAGTTCTAGCCTTCACAGCCTCCTGCAGCAAGGAGTTCCACAGGTTGACTCTTTGGTTTGTGAAGAACAACTTTCTGTTACTAGTTTGAAGCCTGCTACCCATTCCTTTCCTTTGGTGTCCTCTAGTCCTTCTATTATGGGAACTAATGAAGAACTTTTCTTGATGCACCCTCTCCACCCAACTCCTGCTTTTAGAGACCTCTATCCTGTCCCCCCTCCGTCTCCTCTTTTCTAAACTGAAAAGTCCCAGTCTCTTTAGCCTCTCTTCATATCGGAACTCTTCCAAACCTCTGATCGTTGTAGTTGCCCTCCCCTCTCCCACCCTCTCTCTTCCCCTATCCCACCTCCTTTTCCCAGTCTCCCCGAGTTTTGTTCAATAAAGAGGTTCTATTTTTTACCACACGTTTTCTTTATTTCGTACATCAGGAAGGGGGGCTAGGGAGGGGTAAGTGGAAGGAGGTGAGGGAGGAATGGGGTACGAGCCCCCGATGGGGAGGACTGGGCTGGCTCTGTGGGCTTCTGGGGGTAGAACCTCTCCTGCAGCCCCCCAATTGCCCCCTCTCCCCAGATGGCAGCCTGCGGCAAGTGCAGCCGGTCTGATGGCCGAGTGCTGTGATGTGCCCAGTGTGGGTACTCTGGGCAATCCAAGCCAGAACTGCTTTGCAAGCAGGGCACCCCTGAGAACTGTCTGTCCGGGGTGGGGGTTGGGTCCCTTTAATCACAGCCCTCAGCTAGCCTGAGACAGCAGCTCCACGCTCTAAGTCCTCATCTGATGCCCTGCTGGCACTGCTTCCGGCCATCCTTAACCCCGCTTCAGGGTCCACTCTGTGTGGACATGCTAGTTCGAATTGGCAAAATGCTAATTCGAACTAGTTTTTTAGTCTGGATGCGTTAGTTCGAATTAGCTTAGTTCGAATTAACTAATTCGAACTAAGTTAGTTCGAATTAGCGCTGTAGTGTAGACATACCCTCAGTTTCTTAATTTTTGGAATGGCAACCAATATAATAAAACATATAAAGAAAAGTATCCAATATAAACATGCATATGACAGGAATGCAGAGATCCCTTCTAGAATAAAAGAAGTTGGTACGATGGTACTCTACAGAAAAAGGCCCTAATCAAATTAAGAAATGAAATTAATAATAATAATTTAATATTCTGTATGTAGACTGTAACTTTCTAGCATCTCCAAGATCATTGTTTAAGACTGGATCCAAGCAAATCATCAAGGACTCAAAGTCAGAAGTTTAATCTAATGTTATAAGGCAGGGGGATCACACTTGCAAGATTAATCTGAAGTTTATTTCAGTTTTGGTGTTAATCCTGAACCAGGCTGTGTGGGGGAGAGGAAGCCCCTCTAACTACCAATTGCTATGTTTCTCCATAAGCTTAACATTGGAGGATTTCTTCTTATTTTATTATATTTGAGATGGCTGAGGTGGATGTCGTCATTTGCTAATGAGCTCCCCGGGTTCGCCTTTTCAGATTAGAAATGTATCCCATTTAGCCAGCGCCAGATGTATTATAAAGACAGGACTGGTCGGTGTCTATATCAGCAGAACCTTCCCAAACTGTTGTGAGAGTGCCTGCAGGCTGCCAGGGGCTCACCTATATGACTTGATTGACGGCAGGCAACCCATAGAGCTGCCCCTGCATTTAGCCAACCAAAAATCCATCCCCTTTTCACAAGAAAGTGAAAGTGTAAAGTCTGGAGTCACTAAGGAACTGCTTGGTTTTGCTCATGCTGCGAAAGGAAGAAAAACAGACCCCTAATATCTTCAATAACCATCTGGAGACTAATTTTCCTAGAGGCCGAGCACTGATAGCTCCCACTGGTTAAACTGGAGCTGTGGGACCTCAGAACCTAAGAAAATCCTCTCCCATGACACTCGTGCCTAGAGACCCATGTGGATTCTCTTGCACCCAGCAGGGCTAAAAAAAGCAAAGTTTACACAGCAGTGATTTCTCTGGGTTCCTGGAACCACTACTGAGCTGCAGAACCAGATGGCCTCTCTGCCTCCTCTCCCACTGCTCTACTTGGTGACTTACAGCCAGCAGCGAGTGGCAGCTGGGCTTCTGGAAAGAGCAGGCAGAAGGTGAGGACAAAATCGCCTGTGTCAACCCCATCACCTGCCAGGCGCTCAACCCGGCAAGTTGCCCCAGAATCCTCCAGCCATCTCATCACACGTGCACTCAGCGTCTCAGGCATCTCGTGCATGCACGCACTTGTGCACACACACGCACACACACACACACAGAGTTATCCCAGGGCCCCCTAGGCATCCCACCCACCTAGCAGCACAGCACGCCACAGTTGATTAGGAATTTCCCATCAACATCTTAAGATTCTCCAAGCTGTTTCCCTGATGTTCTCTGGAAATGGGGTTCTTGTGCATGTGAGAAGGGTGCTCTCCCATCTGTTAACTTCTGGGGAATAGCGATGATAGGTTCCTGCTTCTTGCTCCCATTTGCTCCTAGGGCTTGCAGTGGGGAGGGAAGAGGGTGTATGGGACCTGTGGAGAAGATTGGGACCTGTCATTCATTCATAAGTAATGTCTTATCGGCAGCTGCCCAGAGCCCAGGAGCCGTGTGCCGCTCCTGTGAGCACTGGCATAGCTACTGTGTGGGTGTAAACACCGCTTCTGGGGACAGCAAGACTGAGCTCTACTGTGACGGGGCGAACAGGCCCCGCACTGCAGGGCTGGGAGTAGCCCAGGCCCAGCTGGCTGAGAGGGCCCCGCCCTTCCGGCCTTGCTGGGCATGCTCCCAGCAGAGGCCAGGTATAAAGGCAGAGGGAGCCCAGCAGGCAGGAGGACAGCTGGGGGAAGGAGGAGACCAAGCCAGGCCAGTGTGTGGGCAGCCGCGGGGACTAGAGCCGCTGCCAGTGCTGGACCCAGACACCAAAGAAGCAGACCCCGACTCCAGGAGACCGGAACCTGCCCACAACCCCAGCAGGTACTGCCTCGGAGGCCAGGGGGCCCCCCGGGAACCAGGGCGTGGTAGGAAGCCGCCCAGGGCAGGGGATACAAAGTTTGGCTCGGCGTGTATCGGCCGGATTCCCCGCCGAGCCGGCAGGAGCCACAGACCCTGCCTAAAAGGGCCCTGGGCTGGGACCCGGTGGAGAGGGAGGGCCCGGGTCCCCCTACCACGCAGGTCCCCCCCTGGATAACCAGGCCAGGGGCCGGAAGAGGCTCCTCAGAGGGACTAGGCCTTGATACCGTATATCCCCTGACAGAGGGGCCTGGACTTTGTGTTGGGACAGTGATACCGTATATCCCCTGACAGAGGGGCCTGGACTTTGTGTTGGGACAGTGATACCGTATATCTCCCGACAGAGGGGCCTGGACTTTGTGTTGGGACAGTGATACCGTATATCTCCTGACAGAGGGGCCTGGACTTTGTGTTGGGACAGTGATACTGTATATCCCCTGATAGAGGGGCCGGGACTTTGTGTTGGGACATTGATGCCGTATATCCCCGGATAGAGGGGCCTGAACTTTTGGGGACTTTGGGGTGCGGTATGGGCCCGAAATGAGACGCGGGTCAGTATAAGGGGTTCAGCAGCCCCGTCAGGGGCGTACCCCCTGACAACATGGTGGAGAATATGGGCATTGATCACCCCTGAACTGAGGGGATAACTGATTGCCTAGTAAACCAAGACAGGGTCTTAACGATAGCGGGATGGAGCCCGCAAAATTGCTGGAAGTACTGACAGAGAGACACCGGGAGCAGCTGCGACAGCTGAGCGAGATGCTGCAGAAATGGGCTGCCGAAGAAATGGAGCACCAGCAGCAGCTGCTACAATGGCTGAGCGAGGAGCGCCTAGCCCCCCGAGATGGGACAGCACGGTCGGAGGCAATAGCGGACTGTGGATATACCCAGGTACTGACCGAGGGACGCCGGGCTCGGGGAAGTGGGCCGGCTAAGGTCGTGGCAGAGGTACTGGTGGAAGGGACCCGGGTCAAGGCCCTAATAGACTCGGGGTGTAGCCAGACGTTGGTTCAGGCGAGCCTGGTGGCGGATCCCGAGCCTGCTGGGGGTCCCATCCTGCTGCAGTGTGTACATGGGGACATAAGATCATACCCGACTGCCTGGGTACGAATAACCGATGACTGTGGGGAACAGATTTGCAGAGTGGGGTTGGCCCCCCGATTAGCATACCCAGTGATATTGGGGCGAGATTGGCCTGGTCTCCGCAGGATAATCCGAGCCTGGGCCCAGGAGGACCCACCAGCAAGGGGAAGGAGGCCCCGGGCGGGGCCGATAGCAGCTCAGGGGGATAAACCGGAGCCCAACAGAGCACCAGTAGAGGAAGCAGGGACGCCACGTCCGGCGAGAACCCCACGGCGGCCTGCAGAGGAGGAGGAGACGGCGTGGCTGGGAGGTAGCAATGATTTTGTACGGGACCAGCGGGAGGACCCAACACTCAGCCGCGCCTGGGAACAGGTCCAGGAGACGCGGGACGAGGAACCGGGGACCACGCCGAGGCAGCAGGGCCCCAGGTTTGAGGTACACAACGACCGGCTCTACCGGGTGGTCCGGGAGCCGCAGACCGAGGAAGAACTGGCGCAGCTCCTGGTCCCCACCAAGTATAGAAAGGGGGTGTTGCAGCTGGGTCATGCGAATCCTTGGGCCGGACATCTGGGTCGGGAGAAGACACTACAGCGAGTGGCCCGGAGGTTTTTCTGGCCGGGGATCCATCGGGAGGTGCGCGAGTTCTGTGAGTCCTGCCCCGAGTGTCAGCACACCAACCCGAAGGGGGTCCCTAAAGCCCCCCTGGTGTCCCTGCCGGTGGTAGGCACCCCCTTTGAACGCATTGGGTTGGACCTGGTGGGGCCCCTCGAGAAAGCTAGCTCAGGGTGCCAGTACATCTTGGTAATAGTGGATTATGCGACCCGGTACCCCGAGGCTGTGCCACTGAGAAATACAACGGCCGCTACTATAGCGGCAGAACTTATTAAGGTGTTTTCCAGAGTAGGGATACCTAAAGAGGTATTGACGGACCAGGGCACAAATGTAACATCGAAATTAATGGCAGAGCTATGCCGCCTGTTAAATATCCGAGCCCTGCGAACAACGGTGTATCACCCACAAACGGATGGCTTGGTGGAGCGATTCAATCAGACATTGAAGTCAATGCTTCGTAAGTTTGTGGAGGAAGACCCCCGGGGCTGGGACAAAGTTCTCCCGGCCTTACTCTTCGCCATACGGGAAGTGCCGCAAGCCTCAACAGGCTTCTCGCCCTTTGAGCTCCTTTATGGGCGGCAACCCCGGGGAATACTCGACCTCCTGAGGGAAGATTGGGAGGCGCAAGAATCCCGAGTGTTGGGCACCGTCCCCTACGTGTTACAGCTCAGGGAACGACTCCAGAGATTAGGAGAGTTTGCACGAACCAATCTTTTGCAGGCGCAGGAGACCCAAGCTCGGTACTACAACCGAGGGACAAAACTGCGGACGTTTGAGCCCGGGGAGAGGGTGCTCCTGCTGTTACCATCCCACGAGTCAAAGTTACTCGCCAAATGGCAAGGCCCCTTCGAAGTGGTGCGCAAAGTGGGGCCCGTAGATTATGAGGTGAGACTGGCGGGGAGGAAGAAAGGCCTGCAGGTTTACCACGTGAACTTGCTAAAAAAATGGAGACCGCAGGAAGGACTCTTGATTGATCCCTGCCCCCCGAAGGATGACCTGGGACCGGTGGCTGCGGAGCTAGGCACGGAACAGCCTGTCACCATGGGAGAGGAACTGACCCCAGCCCAAAAAGAGGAACTGTTCGGGTTAGTCCAGAAGTACACCCATGTCCTATCCAGCCAGCCAGGTCGCACGAACAGGATGAGCCATCACATAAGCACCATACCCGGCCAGAAGGTTCGGAACCCGCTACGACCACTACCTAGGAAAATGTGGGATCCGGTGCAGAAGGAACTCCAGGCGATGCTGGAGATGGGGGTCATCGAGGAGTCACGTAGCGAGTGGCGCAGCCCCATAGTGCTGGTCCCAAAACCAGACGGATCTCTGCGTTTTTGTATTGACTTTAGGAAGGTCAACGCTGTGTCGCGGTTTGACGCTTACCCCATGCCACGCGTGGACGAGTTACTGGAGAGGCTGGGGAAAGCTCGGTACCTCTCCACGCTGGACTTAACTAAAGGGTACTGGCAGATCCCATTGACCCCGGCTTCCAAAGAGAAGACCGCGTTTCCAACCCCCTTTGGGCTATACCAATTTGTTACTATGCCCTTCGGCCTGCACGGAGCAGCCGCCACCTTCCAGCGCCTAGTGGACCACCTGTTGCGTCCCCACCAGCTGTACGCCACAGCCTACATAGACGATATAGTGGTCTACAGCCACACGTGGCAGGAGCACCTACAACACCTGGAAGCGGTACTAAACACCCTGGCGGAGGCAAACCTCACAGCAAATCCAGGAAAGTGCCACTTGGGGCGGAGAGAGGTGACCTACCTGGGGTACACCGTGGGGAGAGGGACGTTAAGACCCTTGATTGACAAGGTACAAGCCCTCCAGGAGTGGAAAAGACCAACAACAAAGCGACAGATTCGTCAATTCCTGGGGCTAGCGGGCTATTATCGCCGGTTCGTGCCAGACTTTTCGGCTCTGGCAGCACCACTATCAGATCTAACAAGGAATTCCATGCCAACAAAGGTACAGTGGTCACAGGAGTGCGAGCAAGCTTTCCAAACGCTGAAAGAGAGGTTGACAGGAGCACCCGTGTTGTTCCCCCCAGACTTTGCGAAAAGCTTTATCCTTCAAACTGACGCCTCCGAGAGAGGACTAGGGGCCGTACTAGCCCAAGAAATAGAGGGGGAAGAACACCCGGTACTATATATGAGCCGGAAACTTTTCCCAAGGGAGCAGAAGTATTCCACGATCGAAAAGGAAGCGCTGGCCGTGAAATGGGCCGTAGACGCCCTCCGGTACTACCTATTGGGCGGCCACTTCCAACTGATAACGGACCACGCCCCGTTACGATGGCTGCACAGCATGAAAGACACCAACCCCCGGATAATGCGGTGGTACTTGTCGCTGCAGCCTTACGACTTCGAAGTGGCTCACCGTCCAGGTAGGACACACCTGAACGCAGATTTTTTTTCCCGGGTAGAGGAAGAGGAAACCAAATCAAATCAGACCAGAACCAACCCCTTAAGGGGGAAGGCGTGTGACGGGGCGAACAGGCCCCGCACTGCAGGGCTGGGAGTAGCCCAGGCCCAGCTGGCTGAGAGGGCCCCGCCCTTCCGGCCTTGCTGGGCATGCTCCCAGCAGAGGCCAGGTATAAAGGCAGAGGGAGCCCAGCAGGCAGGAGGACAGCTGGGGGAAGGAGGAGACCAAGCCAGGCCAGTGTGTGGGCAGCCGCGGGGACTAGAGCCGCTGCCAGTGCTGGACCCAGACACCAAAGAAGCAGACCCCGACTCCAGGAGACCGGAACCTGCCCACAACCCCAGCAGGTACTGCCTCGGAGGCCAGGGGGCCCCCCGGGAACCAGGGCGTGGTAGGAAGCCGCCCAGGGCAGGGGATACAAAGTTTGGCTCGGCGTGTATCGGCCGGATTCCCCGCCGAGCCGGCAGGAGCCACAGACCCTGCCTAAAAGGGCCCTGGGCTGGGACCCGGTGGAGAGGGAGGGCCCGGGTCCCCCTACCACGCAGGTCCCCCCCTGGATAACCAGGCCAGGGGCCGGAAGAGGCTCCTCAGAGGGACTAGGCCTTGATACCGTATATCCCCTGACAGAGGGGCCTGGACTTTGTGTTGGGACAGTGATACCGTATATCCCCTGACAGAGGGGCCTGGACTTTGTGTTGGGACAGTGATACCGTATATCTCCCGACAGAGGGGCCTGGACTTTGTGTTGGGACAGTGATACCGTATATCTCCTGACAGAGGGGCCTGGACTTTGTGTTGGGACAGTGATACTGTATATCCCCTGATAGAGGGGCCGGGACTTTGTGTTGGGACATTGATGCCGTATATCCCCGGATAGAGGGGCCTGAACTTTTGGGGACTTTGGGGTGCGGTATGGGCCCGAAATGAGACGCGGGTCAGTATAAGGGGTTCAGCAGCCCCGTCAGGGGCGTACCCCCTGACATCTACAAAATTAAAACTAGACAGTTTTGTGATGTCTACATGGAATCTGAGTGGCAGGGCTGCTTGCTGGAGTCTGGTCTCTTCTCAGGGTCCCATGGAAAACCACAGAACAGTCTGCAGTAAGTAAATGGGGGTGAAATAAAAGAAAGCAAAAGGGGGAACCCCTGGGAATATCAGTGTCCACTTCAGAGGCCGCTCGGGTTCCAGTTTAAGTATCAGTCTTCTTTCACCCTTAGCGCAGGAGTCCTGCACTCTGTATCTGGGAGGCGGGGCTTTGCTGTCTATCAACCCTTTCTTCAGGGCTGGAGTGGCTCAAGAGCTCGTTCCCTTTCTCAGATTCCCCAAGTCTGAGAGAAGTTAACTCCTTCTCTAGTCCTGCCATGATTGGCAGGTGCGGAGGGGCAGGGCCAGTCCAGCCCAAAGCAGCTCCTCAAAGCTAGTGAGGGGTTTATATATGTTATATAACCAGAGGCAGGCCACAGTCTGGCTGCAAATTAAGTCCTATCTAGCTCTTGAGTGTGTTGCTTCTGTGGCTACCAGCTGCACTGTGTAAGTCTAACTACTTAACAGATGGGGATCGTGTCTTTTTCTTTTCTGAACCTTGGGTAACTATAAAATCTATGAATAACCAAGCATAAGCATGGCAATAATCTGCCAAAGTCCGAGGGTACGTCCATAACGCTAGCAGAGGTGTGACTGCAGTATGTGACACACAAGCTGTACAAGCCCACCCAGGACCCCAGATATGTGCTCAGGCATCTATCCTGTGCAGTCAACTGTGTCATCCCTGCTTCACTGCTACTATTATTAGAACTAGATAGCTCAAAACTCACTTGGACACATCTCCAAGTGCTGCGCTCACCCTTCAGATTACAGTATCAATATACCCTGAGTCTTCACATGCCCCCTTCTGTGTCTATTGTTGAGCAACTGGGTACAGCTTCTCAGTCCCTGGACTAGGTGTCATACATGTTTGTAGCTCACGAAAGCTTATGCTAATACATTTGTTAGTCTTTAAAGTGCCACTACACTCCATGTTTGTGTAGTTTTCTGTCAAGGGGCTGGCATTAGACTCTGGGGCTACGTCTACACTGGCATGATTTTGCACAAATACTTTTAACGCAAGAGTTTTTGCATTAAAAGTATTTGCGCAAGAGAACGTCTACACTGGCATGTGCTTTTGCGCAAGAAATGTGCTTTTGCGCAAAAGCATCTGTGCCACTGTAGACACTCTCTTGTGCAAGAAAGCTCCGATGGCCATTTTAGCCATCAGGCTTTCTTGCGCAAGAAATTGATGTTGCCTGTCTACACTGGCCTCTTGCGCAAGAACAGTTGCGCAAGAGGGCTTATCCCTGAGTGGGAGCATCAGAATATTTGCGCAAGAACCACTGATTTTATACATTAGAATGTCAGTATTCTTGTGCAAGTACTCGTGGCCGGTGTAGACAGGTGGCAAGATTTTGCGCAAAAGCGGCTGCTTTTGTGCAAAATCTTGCCAATGTAGACGTAGCCTGGGGCTATGTCTACACAGCCAGTTTCTTGCACAAGAAACCATTTGCGCAAGAGTTTTTGCACAAAAATGTCTTGCACAAGAACACATCCACACCTCAAAGCACATCGATTTGTGCAAGAAAGCGTCCACACTGCATGGATGCTCTTGCACAGGAAAGCTCTGATGGCCATTCGCAGCACCTGTGCTTTTTCCGATAGGCTCTTTTTGTGCAAGAAACCCCTGTAGAGCGTCCACACTTGCCTTTTTGAGCAATAGCTGTAGCACAAAAAGGAGTAATGCCTTGTAAAAGGAGGTTTACCTACACTGGAAAAAGCACTCTGTTCTGCCATTTTACTTCTGATTTACTTGCGCAAAAGAACATTTGAGGTGTGGACGCGTTGCAGGTTTTTGTGCAAAACGGACCGTTTTTGTACAAAAACCTTGCAGTCTACATGTAGCCTAGGAGATGATCTTTTGTGCAGCATTCCATGTGAATATACGCTCCCACGTGGATTTCAGCAGCATCCCCAGGCAAGAGTCTCTGCTGAAATTTCTGATCTGATGAAAGATCATCTTGTCTCAACAGGTACTATGGTTTCATCAGATCATGTATTGACAAGCATATGGGATGATGTTTATATGCACACCTTACTTCTTGATTGCACTCTGCTCTAAAGATGTAAAATATCAGAGGAATTCTAGCTGGTTAATGTTGTTGTTGTTGTTTTTATTATTTATTTATTTACTTGTTTATTTATTACTCTCTCGTAGTTTTGAATAGTGGTTATTCATGATAAATCTGTGCAATGAGTGGGAGTTTTTCATATTCTTTCTGATCAGATTGTGTCCAATCATGTGATGCCAGTTGTCTCAGTATAATCCTGATATTATGCAAAAGCAAATAGGCAGGTGCATGACAACTGGAAAAGCCAGCAGGTATTTACTGAAGACCCAGCAATACAAATACAACATCCCCCCACCACACAAAGCACAATAAACCAAAATAATAATTTATAATGAGGCTGTTATACTTACTGTTTTGTATTATATTCTGCTTTGCATTCTATTTTGCAGAAATGTAACAGACCGACAGGCCGGTAGGTTCATTCACTTCAGCAAGATAGCATAAGGCTTGAGGCCTATGACCTTTAAATAAATAAACTTCAAACAGATAAACAGCCAACAGAAACCCCAAGTATTGCAGAGCCGAAACAAAAGTGTTTAAGGGAAAGTTCTGACCACAGGTACCTGACAAAAGTGTCATGGCAATATGGTAACATTTATAGCAGGTTCATGAGCTACCTATCCACAAGAGGAGCATAGTAACAGATTGACATATATATTAATAAGTTGAAATCATCGGTATATTAACCTGTAGAAGAAAAACACTCCAGCATTAGAAAGATAAGAAATACAAATAAGGAAAAAGGAAACTTAGGGTAGGGTTAAACTCTGCCGTATCCAGGGGACGCATTTACTCTTCTGCTTTTTTTTGCAGAAGAGAAAATGTGTTCTTTCAGAAGCCCCTGTATGCTTTGTTCCACAAGGAAGAAAGGTGCTTTCGAAAGAGGTTTTTTTTCCCCTAAATTAGGCCCGGTCTAGATGGGCCAAATTTCGGAAAAGCCTCTTCCATACAAAAGTATCAGAATAAGATATGCAAAATGCGGAGCACATTTTGTGTATCCTTTTCCAATAGATCCGCGCAGTCTAGCTGTACCGATAGTGGCATCATTATAAAACATATTATAAAAGTTGCATCCCAGCCTAGGAAAGGAAGGAGAAGAAGATGTTGTCATTGGGATGTGCCAAAATGATTGCACTGGTAATGAGGGAAAAGGCATGGATGATGAGGAAGATGATGTCTAACTTTTCAGGTTGTTCTGCAAGGGATGGTGTGCGTATTTGAGGTGCAGATGTATGTTCTGTAATATTTTTATCTGTCTTGCTGAGTTATACTGTTTGTGCTAAATATGTTCAACTATTTGCAAATACATACAAATTCTTAGAGTGTAAGTATTGCAACTGGGCACATGGGTGTTCCAAACTGTACAATAATATAAATCTGGCTACAGAATGAACTACTTTTCCGTAGTTTGCCCAAAGCCAAGAAACTAGTTTTTAAACAATTTACTGTAAATGGCAAAAACTGAGGAAAACAGAATTCTGCAAAGAGATGTAGTGTTATTTTTTGCTGACTCGCTGTAATGTTAGTTCAGGGGGTTCTATTATTTTTAATGCTCCCTATGCCATCATGCTGCTCCACAGCTTTTTGCTTACTTTGGAAGTAATTATAAGTTCATATTCCACCTTTATTGATTCATTACCTTAGTCTTGCCTTTTGTTGATGTCCAAAGGAGGGGACAGTTGCTGGGAATGAGCGATAAAGAATGGATCATTTGATGATGACTGTTCTGTTCATTCCCTCTGGGATACCTGGCATTGGCACTGTCGGCAGACAGGATACTGGGCTGGATGGACCTTTGGTCTGACCCAGTATGGCCGCTCTTATGCATACTCGTACAGAGGGTTATCGTTGAGAAAAAAGGGGTGATAGTTTTGTGTTTCTCTTATGAACCAAGTGTTTCTTCTAGAGTTGCCAAAATGAGATGGCACACAGAGGATTGTGCGGATCTTTGACATAGGATACCCTCTCTTCTTTTCATGGTTTGATCTGCAGTGAAATAGTTAACAGCGATGACAGTTTATCATCACTGGGCATAACAGTTATAAACTCACTGAGATGAACAGTGGCAGTTCACCCCTTACAGGGCTTTTACCAAGCTCGGGCAGATGTCACAGCATTGGTTTGCGCTCTCTTAATGCTCTCCATAGAGTCATAGGCTGTATGTAGGAACACCACCTCCCTGAACGATGCTGACTGCATCAACAGAAGCACCCTTCCGTTGATAAGCTGTGTCTACAGCGGGGATTTTGTTGGCACATCTATTTCAGCCAGGGATGCATATGACAGATGTAGCTATGCTGATATAAATTGCAAGTGTAGACAAAGCCATAATGGCTAGAAATTCAGTTTGTTTTTTAAATGAAAGCTGAGATTTTAGACACATGATGGCAACTGGTGGATGTTATGCACCATACCCTGCAGTGTGAGCTCTGCACATACAGGTCTTTTCTGGGTCACAAATAGAATCTGAGCCAACAGTGTGCTCCAGCAACAGAAAGACCAGTATTCTGACAGGAGTGTCTTATGTAAGACATGGGAGGTAACTGTCCTGCTCTGCTCAGCACTCATGAGGCTCAGCTGGAGTATTGTCCAGTTGTGGGTGCCACACTCTAAGAAAAACGCGAACAAACTGGACAGGGTCTGGAAGGGTGTGTCTAAACTACATGGCTCCGTCGATGGAGCCATGTAGATTAGGCTGATCGGCAGAGGGAAATGAAGCTGGGATTTAAATAATCGCGGCTTCATTTAAATTTAAATGGCTGCCGTGCTCTGCCAACCAGCTGATGATCAGCTGTTTGTTGGCAGATCGGGGCAGTCTGGATGCGCCGCTGTCGACAAGGAAGCCTTTGTCGACCAGCGCAGGTAAACCTCGTTTCACGAGGCATACCTGCGCCAGAAAGATATGTTCTGAGGTGAATTCTCTTGCCCCCAGAGCCACTGCACGCACATAGCCTTTCCTGTGTTTGTCTTTAATTCTCCTTTCAGACTATATGCTTTCTTCAGTCCTTCATTCCATTCTAGTTTCTTGTTTCCCTTTTCTTCTTTCCCTCTCATCCCCATACTTTTTATTTTCTGTTATCCTTTCTCACCCACCTTCTTTTCTTTGCTTCCATTCCTTCCCCTTTAAAATTGGCTGCAGCATCATGCTATTAAGCCAGGTTCTTTGACTATATCTGATGTTCAGTTTGAGAACTGTTGACTGGCAGATACTGTGTCTGAGGGATTTATAAATACCCTATTTGCATTTCTAACTGGCTGCTCAAAGACTAAGGAGCTCAGTTCCATCACAGTTAGAGTTCTGTAACAAGTAGCAGCTGTACGTCGTAATTAGCTTTGTTAATTGATACTGTTGTTAAGCTGATATGCTATAAAATGGTTGGCTTTGTTACTGCCCTCTGCATGTAAATAATTTCAGTAAACTTCCAGCTGTCCATATGGGATAAAGAGTTCATTTGGTTTTTAAGTAACATAAGCCTGATTCTGGGATTTTTACTTAAGACAAAAATCTCATACAGTTCCACTGTCCCCTTGTCCTGGTCCTTCCCTAAATCTATAAGCTGCCCCCATTCTTATCACAAGGACTTCAAGGAAAGTAGAATCAGACCTACAATATGCCCACACCTGATACCTTGTCTACATTAAAAAAGTGTACTGCTTGAACTTCAAAGTTATAGTTAATAAGAACCACCCCCCTAATGTGGATGAAATTATACCACAATAAGTGTTCTTCTACTGGCATAGTTTATTCCCATATGGGAAGAAGGAATAAGTGATAACCGGAATAAGCTACCTTTGTATCAGCATAACTACATCCATACTCGGGGTTGTAATAGTATAACTATATTTGATCAAAAAATCACACCCCTAACCAACAGGTACAAAAACTGTATGTAGATTCTGTTTTAGGCACATCTATATGTACAACGTGTCTGGTGAAGATACTCTTTGATGATGGGAGAAAGCTCTCCCATCTGCAAGTCATCCCAACAGACTTCAACAGCCCTTTCTTGAACATAGCATGCATGTACGATGCTGCCTGAGGGTAGGTCTACACTGCGGAGCTATTTCGGCATACTGGAAATATCCCGAAATAGCTATTCCATGTCTATTGAAGCAGCCCATTATTTCAAATTAGATTTTGAAATAATGGGTGGTTTATTCCAATGTCCCGGTAACCCTCATTCCACGAGGGCTAAGGGGCATTTCGGAATAGCGCATTATTTCAAAATTTGGCGCTGTCTACAAAATAAGCTATTTCAAAATACAATCAAAATAAGCAATGCAATTTGAGTAGCATAAATTGCATAGGATATTTCGAGTTAAGGGTGCTGTGTAGACTCACCCTTAGTGATTTCAGTAAGTTTATTGCAAAAGCAAACAGCAAAGTGGAAGAACTTGGCATTGTTTTGCCAGCTATAACATTTTAGCGATTACACAGCTGAGAATTGTCTGTCTGTCTATTGTTTGTGTAGTTACTCTCTGTATACAGTATTCACGCCATATGCTTTAAATAAACGATCAGGCCTAGGTTTAATACACCATTGCCCTGCACCTTGGTTTTCGTTTTCATTTGCACTAAGACTGTTATGCAGTACTCTAGCAGTGAGGAAAGGCCTTATAATGGATATAAATTCAAATTACACTTGTTTTAAAGCCCCTTAAAACCACCAGGGTATATCTACACTACCACCCTAGTTCGAACTAGGGTGGTTAATGTAGTCATTCGAAGTTGCAAATGAAGCCCGGGATTTAAATATCCCGGGCTTCATTTGCATCTTGCCGGGCACCGCCATTTTTAAATTCCCGTTAGTGCGGACTCCGTGGCCGCGGCTACACGCGGCACGGAGTAGGTAGTTTGAATTAGGCTTTCTAATTAGGCTTTCTAATTCCAACTACCGGTACACCTCGTTCCACGAGGTGTACCGGTAGTTCGAATTAGAAAGCCTAATTCAAACTACCTACTCCGTGCCGTGTGTAGCCGCAGCCACGGAGTCCGCACTAACGGGGATTTAAAAATGGCGGCGCCCGACAAGATGCAAATGAAGCCCGGGATATTTAAATCCCGGGCTTCATTTGCAACTTCGAATGACTACATTAACCACCCTAGTTCGAACTAGGGTGGTAGTGTAGACATACCCCCAGAGAGCAATAAAGGTGCCTTAGGGTATGTCTACAGAATAGCTATGGGGGTGCTTCCCAGCACATGTAGACACCCCCTAGCGCATGGGTGTTGGAACAGTTTGCTTCAATGGCTCTCAGCACCCCCACTATATAATCTGTAAACCTGTAATGGACAGACAGCACCTCCCAGACCCGCTAGTTCCAGCACCTATGTGCGAGCTTCTCAGGCTAGTGTGGCCATGGTGGCATGGGCAGCAGCTCAGGCTAGACACCCAAATACAATCCCACCTGACCCCCCCCCCCCCCCCCAGTACGTACCCAGGTGGCCAGCCTGCACTGGCCTCCTGTATCACCGCAGCCAGTTACTGTGCTGGCTTGAGAAGATCTAGCACATGTATGTTTACCAATGCTGGGAGGCACCCACTCAGCTGCCACGTAGACACGGCCATAATGCAAATGAGAATTAGTTGCTGTGTGTGGCGTGGTCATTTATACCAGTGCAAAGTGAACGCACAATGTATGTGAAACACGTACCATTCTGATCTGTTTGCATTTTACACTCGTGTTGCACTGGTGTAAATAACTACCATTGTCTCGCACCTTGGTAAATTGGGAATCTCTCTCTCACAGAGAAAAGAGTGACTGATGGGAAATATGTACAGAGAGAACCTGTTTGAATCCTGATCATGTCCTTTAAAAACTGAAATCACAGTCCTGTCCATTGGTGGCATCTTCCCATTTCTGATGCTAATGCAAACTATCTGGACCGGGAGGACAGTTATACCCAGGTTGGAAATTATGTATATTTAGGAGTAGATAGGCGAGGGAACTGTTTGTCTTCACTTTACATAGCTGTATAGTGATTAAAATTATGGGAGCTTAACTGGAGTTTCTTCTCCCTACTCCACAGTTTAAATACAGAAGTAGCGATGTGTGCCTCTTCTTGCATTACATTCATTTCATTTTGGAAGCTGTGGTGTGGTTAGTGGAGATGAAAAGACAAGGCATTTTGATGAGTACAGTACTGTCCTTTTGGGGATGCATTTTACTGTACTGCTGATGGTACTGGGATCAGCTGATTGGTTAATTGGTATAATTACATTGGGTGGCTGGTGAGGAAAATACTATTTACAGAACCTAAAGGATTCCACCTATGAATTAGTGATACCTTTGTTCAGTTTAATTCACATTTATCATTACTATCATTTCAAGGACGCCTTTCTGGACCTGTCTTACCACATTTCTCTCAACTCTCTTGACAGCCAATGTCATGGCTAAGCAATGTGTTTTCACTTTCCAAACAGTACATGGATTACTTTGCCACACACTCTGTATTACACGCTCTCATTAGAAATACTTCTTTACATTTGTTTACCAAGCTGTTTTCTTGAAATTTAAAAAATTTAAAAAATTCAGAAATTAAAAATATATATATATATATATTTGTGCCCATTTTCATATTCCATTTGCATATTCCAACCCTGGCTCTTCGCAAATAAAGATCATCTTTGCTGTTGATTCGCGATGTTGGTATTTTCTAGACATTATAGCTGTGCCAGCTGTTACTAGAGGTGCAGTCTGATAGAGCAAGGTGCTGGGAATCAGAACTGCTCAAAGTCATTGACCTCAAGCAGGACATCTGTAGCTGGTTTGTAACCCTGCAGTCCGGCTCCATGCACCACAGTCTGGTCTCTGCTGCTTCCTCCATGGTCCAGGGGGAAGTGATCTGTTGCAACTTGTTTGCTGGTGGAGATAACTTCCTCTCGGCACTGGCTGCAGTTGAGGGATGAAGCTATGGTTCTGCCCACCCCTTGCTCCTTCTTGCCTATTCCCCACACATCAGCTCAGGGTAGGGGTAGCTCTGACAGCTGGTGCTCTCCCTCTTTGCAGCTTCTGACAATGTGGAGTGACTTCTGTTCCCTGGTCTGCCCCTTACAGGTAGTTGGGTCAAAATCTGGACCCATAAAATAGGATTTTCAAGAGTGCAGTGTTGGCCTGGCCTTGCTTCCATTGAAATCAGTTGGAGCCAACGGAAATCCCACTCTTAAGCCTTCATTGCTGCAGTTTATCAATCTGTACAATAGACATTATACCCATAATAATACTTACCGACATCCCCTCATTAATGCCTGTAAAAGCACACTCCGAACCTCAGAGGAAAGGCCTATTAGTGCAAAGTGCTGCCATTATGGTTACAATACATGCTGCAACAGAGCCAACGCTTTCCTTAAGGATAAGAGGCACCTTGCATTGTTACATTCTTGCTAAGGAAGACACTGAATGAAGAGCTGTAATCTAAAGGAAGACATTAAGTATCTTATTGCTCAGCTTTCTCTGGCTTCCCCCAAGCTAACAGCAAAGGGGACTCCCCACTTCTTTGGTGTGCATGTTGCCCTCTGGAGAATGGAGTCAGGCCTGCTATTGCAACCCCAGTTATAGGGCAGGGGCTGCTATTTGCTGTGTATTTATATAGTGTCTAGCGGTATCGCTAAAACAAAGTTCTTTGTTACGGGTTTTTCAAGAACAATACTTAGAGGCACATGATGCATCACAGTGGACAGAGCTCTGGAGTAGTATTCAGGAGACATCAATTCTATACCTGCTGCAATAGCAATGATAAATTAAGGGAGGTTCTTTTAGCTCTGGTAGTAGAAGTCTGTGTTTACACCATGCCAATGCAGAGTAGATGGTATATACACCTGCCATGGAGTGCTGGTGCTTAATCCTGTGTTCCCACAGACTCTGGGTTAGACCCACTACCACTCTAAATGTGATTATGGTCTGTGGGGAGTCTCTCAAAGCAGGGTTTTCCTTCCTTCCCTTTTCTCTCCAAAACGCATCAAGTCTTTTCTTGGGTTTTGTGCCTATAAATGCGTTTATGTGGTTGTACTATGTGTATACAAACTTGAAATTGTGCTGGGTTTGTGACTGTTAAACAGCAGCATCTCTCTAGTTTGCTTCGGTAGTATAGACCCAATTGTCCCCAGAATGAATGGTCAGCTTTGCCCTTCTCTGCCCCCATTAGAACATTATAGATCTTTTGGTAGAATTCCCTTTTAGTCACCATGTTTGAGTTAGACTGCAGTGGCTAGATTCTCAGCTGATGTAAATCAGCAGAGCTCTGTTGGAGCATGTCTTCACTCACTGGGCTGGTGATCAACTTTCTGGTGTTGGATTTAGCTGGGTTGATGTAGACCCGTAAATCTAACCCTGAGGGCAGCTTCAGCTAGTGCCTGTACTCATCAGAGTCACGTGGACTAAGGGAAGCCAACAGAAGCATTGGCTCCCATTGACCTCCCACGATGTGGACACTGCCAAGCTCATCTTAAGCTAAGCCATCTCCAGCTACATATTCTGCTACCAAAAGCCAACCTTCTAGGTCTAGTGTAGACCTGGCATCCGAGTTCTTGGAACTATTCCAGTTTATACCAGTGGAGGATCTAGTGTTAGATCCCTGTTGTTATATTCATTTGATGCGCTTGTTCCTGCTGAAAGGAACAACCTTCCCCTAATTTTTAATCTTAATGTCTTCCCCTGCAACAGAAAAAAAGATTAGTTAGGCAATCTGCACAATGGCTGTACTCTGACTCTACTTCAACCTGTCTGTCATCTTGCACCAGTTCCCCTACGGCTTCCTCTTCACAGTGGAGATAAAGGAAAAGTTTCCTGTTAGCTCTTTTTGATAAATTGCTGTGATCTGCATTGAAAAGCATTGGTTAGCTGGTCTTACACTGGGATAAAGGAAATCTGTAACTCTTCATTGTGTTTTGCTTCCTCTCAACCAGAGGATATCTGAATGGTCAGGCCCAGATCCTTGGATGTGCCAAAAGTTTGCTCAGCACGAGCTGAGGAATGTTGGGAGGCAGAGATAATTTTTAAAACCACCTTTGCCTTTTTTCCAACGCTTGGAGTGGATGGATACTAATCAGTGCTATGATCTAAATTATGACTGGCTACCGTGGTCCCCATAAGCCTTGTGGGGATTGTAGGAGCACAGCATGCTCCAGCCACATTCTGGCCATGTCGTCTATGCAGAAGATCGACACTGCACAGTCAGTCTTACGGGGTTTGATTTAGTGGGTCTAGGGAAGCCCCGATAAATCAAACTTAGAGGGCACTGCTATCGGCGCCACTGCTCCTGCTCCTCACGAGGAGGAAAGGAAGCCGATGGGAACGTTTGCTCCCATTGGCCTCCCGCTGCATGGACAGCACAGAAACACAATTTAAGATGTCAACTCTGGCTACATAATTAAAGTAACTGGAGCTGTGTATCTTACTTTGACCTTCCACTGGAGTGTAGACCCAGGCCTCTCTGTCTCCACTGGCATGAGCCCCTGTGATTGGGGAAGTGGCATGTGTAGCGTAGCGCACGCTATGCAGGTTAAGTCAGGCATTCCTCCCAGAAAATCCTGAAGTGCCTGCATAGGGGCAGCTCTGTGGTCCCTACGCCCCAAGATTCCAAGCGGTAGGGTTGGCAGAGTTTGACACTATTCATTTTTTTGCTTACATCTCACTTTCAATTATGCTAGGGTGCTGTGCCCCCTTCTCTCTGTGCTCACCAGCCCCCCTCTCACAGGGAGTAGGGCAACCCTGGTTCTCCCACCTGGCCACTAGGGAGGGCCGGGCTGTGATCTAGGCCACTTCTCCCTCCACTTCCCAACTACCTGGGTCTCTTCTCCCTCTCCCTCCCCTGCGAAACAGAGTCCCTTCACCCTCCCCCGCCACCAGTCCAGATCCTTTCTCTCTCCCCCCTCCTTCCCACAACCCTAACCCTCCTCTCCCTCAGCCGCAGTGCACGCCAGGCCTGGCTCTAACCACGGTAGCTGGGGAGGCATAGGGGTCCCTGCCCACCCCGTGTGGGGCACAGCGAGGTGCAGGTAGCACCATGTGCATGTAGTGCTCTGGGCACTGCAGCCTGCTAAGGTGGGGAAAGCTGCTGCCCCAACCTCTCTTCCGTGCAATCCTACCTGCACTGCTCACCACCCTAGCCCTGCCCACAGAGCCCAGGGCTGCCACCTGGCCCTGCCACGTTGGTGTGGTGACTCCCCCAGGTGGCTTGGGGGTGCTCTGGCAGCCATGGTAAATGCAGGCACTGGGAAGGGGGTGAGTCTCCGCGGGGGCAGCCAGACTCCATGCAGTCAGGTACCAAGAGCCTGGCAGCGGGGGAGCCCCCAAGAGCCTGCTGCTGGCATATAAGCCCAGCTGGGAGCCCCGCTCCTAGCCCCTGTTACGGTACCCTCCCCTGCCACTGGGCTGTCACCGCTGCGATTTAGGGTCTGCCGGCAACTGTGCCACGTTTCTTGGTTTTGATAGCCCTGCGGGGTGGAGGTGCCAGAAGGAGAGTAGGAGCTTGGTTTAAAATAGCAATTCCAGGTGGGGAGGGGAAGCTGTGAGGTCGGGCTCGAGCTGGGGGAGCAGGGAGACAGGGAAGAGCCAGGCGGGAGGCCAAGAGACGTGATGACGTCACTCTGTCATCCCGCAGGAAAATCCTGGGCCAATATAGCTCCACACTGAGCTTTAAAGTGATGGCAAAGATCCTAGCACTAACACCAGGTCTACTCTCAGTTTTGTATTTTTTAAAAGAGCTCGATTGTCAGTTTTAGAGTCTTAGGGCCAGATTCAGCTCTTGCCTATGTTGGTGTCAGTAGTAACTCCACTGAAGTCCATGGAGTTATTCCAGTAGAGGAGAGATGTAAGTGAGAGACCAGTCCAGGCCCAAGGCATCAGATGTTTCCAGATAATAACCACTGAAATGTATTGGATGCTGTTAACAAGAGAGTTTGTAATCTGTGCGCTGCATATTTAAGTCACTTGAGGACCTTCCTTTCTCATCTAAATGAATCCAGCAGCAAAACGTGCAGTGCATGATAATTGCATTTTTTCTGTCATTCTCCCAGGCTTTTGCTTATGGTTGATAAGGGACACAAAGAGTTATCTCATCCAGCACCATGCTAGTAGCAGCTTGGCAGCAGTCACCCAAGGATGCATGCTCACAGAGGCTGTGTCTAGACTACATGCCTCTGTCGTCAGAGGCATGTAGATTAGACACATAGGCAAACGCAAATGAAGCCGCGATTTAAATGATCGCAGCTTCATTTAAATTTACATGGCTGTCGCGCTGAGCCGACAAACAGCTGATCAGCTGTTTGTCCGCTCAGCGCGCTAGTCTGGACGCTCCCCTGCCGACATCAAAGCCCTTTGTCGGCAGCCCTGTTATTCCTTGTGGGATGAGGTTTACCGGGGCTGCTGACAAAGGGCTTTGATGTCGGCAGGGGAGCGTTCAGACTAGCACTCTGAGCGGACAAACAGCTGATCAGCTGTTTGTCGGCTCAGCGCGGCAGCCATGTAAATTTAAATGAAGCCGCGATCATTTAAATCGCGGCTTCATTTGCCTTTGCCAAAAAAACAAATCTACATGGCTCCGTCGACGGAGCCATGTAGTTTAGACATACCCAGACTGCTCTCCTGGAGTCACCAAGAGGCAGCAATAGCACTGCTGTAGTAACTCCTTGGATAGCTAGAAAATTTGCTGTGCTCTCAGCAGAGTCGCTTGGAGCACGAGCTGTGGTCATTATAGCTGAGGCTCACCCTCCTGTGCAAGGCTCTCTGTAGCTAGAAATCTCCTTTTAGCCCTCCCTGGGTATTAAGGTGAGAAATCCCCATGGAGGGAATCTTCCCCTAGTTCTGATCACTGGGCTTTGGATCTACTGTGAATAGGCTGGTGTGGAAGGAGTGATTGAGCAGGCACATGGAGAGGCCAGTGTATCCGAGTTCATGTAGATCCATGCTGCAGCCTCTAACACAGCGCAAGTGCCAGAATGGGCGAGGATTCCAGCCTCCAGCCCCTGCAGAATTCCATGCACAGAGCCCTGTTCCTCTGGCTCTGGGTAATACAGGGTGAATCCCACCTTAGATGTGTGCTGCAGGTTGTAGTGAATAACTGCCTATCTCCCCTAGAAAACGTCATTTTACATTCGGAACTGAAACAACGGCAGGATTGGCCTTTAACCACTGGGAGGGAAAAACGTGACACTTCATTCTCTCAGGAATACAGTTATTAAAGCTCACATAAAATGGGCATTAATTTCCATTTGAATCTTAGGGGTGGTCACCATTTCAAGGTAAGTGTAACTGACATGCAAGACAAACTACTACTTCATAAGGGGTGCTCATGTACAACAGTGTCCAGAAATCTGAGACATTAGACTAGGGACTTACAAAGATCTTTTAAAAAATAGATGCACTTCCTTAAGATATCTTTGGCCTACCTTACCTGACCCTCCCTGTTAGACTTCTGGGCTGTGTCTAGACTGCATCCCTTTTCCGTAAAAGCCCTGGCCGGGTTGATTTAGTTGGAATTGGTCCTGCCTAGAGCAGGGGGCTGGACTTGATGACCTTCTAAGGTCTCTTCCAGTTCTATGGTTCTATGATTCTATGATTCCAGACACATCGCAATTGCAAATGAAGCGGGGATTTAAATCCCCCCCCCGCTTCATTTGCATAAAAATGGCTGCCGCTTTTTTCCAGCTCGGAGCTTTGCCAGAAAAAAGAGCCAGTCTAGACGCGGATCTTTCGGAAAATAATGCCTTTTCTGAAAGATCCCTTATAAAGATCCTAAAATAAGGGATAAGGGATCTTTCGGAAAAGGCTTTATTTTCCGAAAGATCTGCATCTAGACTGGCGCTTTTTTCCGGCAAAGCTCCGAACCGGAAAAAAGCGGCAGCCATTTTTATGCAAATGAAGCGAGGGGGATTTAAATCCCTGCTTCATTTGCAATTGTGATATGTCTTATTTGCATCCCTTTTACGGAAAAGGGATGCAGTCTAGACACAGCCCTGATGTTTAGATTGTCTGTTTGGGTAAGAAGAGACAAGAAAGCAAGAGACTGGAATTTTCACTCTGTTGGAACATCTTACTAAGAGACTTGGTGGATTTTCTATTACCTGGAATTTCTGGTTTAAAATGAAGGTTGGGCGTCTTTCTTAAATGGGTTACTTTAGTTCAACTAAAATGTATTTGGCTTGGTATAGAAACTACTAGGAAAAATTCTAGGGTCTGTGTTCCTCAGGATGTCAGATTATACTTAGGCTATATGCTCTTTGGGACAGAGACCATGTTTTTGTTCTGGGTATAGCCCCTAGCATAATGAGGTCTGATTCATGACTGGGGCTTCTAGGAATTACTGCAATATAAATAATAAATTATAATGAAAGACTAGAGATGATCATAGTGATCCCTTCTGGCCATGAAATCTGCTAAATAACGTCTCATAAATGAACTGAGGTGTGTGGAGGAAATATACAGGCATTTAGATAGACTGCGTTGTAGCACTATTTTGATGGGAACTTTATAATTAAATGTTTTACTGTTGTCTCAGTTGCTTTGACTTTGGTATGGCAGGGAATTCCTATGAAGAAAACCTTGTGGAAAATGCATATGTAAGAGCTAACTTACCATATTTTCAGATCAAGCCAAAGTCTTTGTGATTGACCCTGAATTGATCTGTGCCCTGGGAGACTTTTGTGAGGCTACATAAGACATTTGCTCTCTTTTTTTCAAAGTTGTTCCCCTGATACTTTTAGCATTCCTGCTGCAGACATTGTACTGCTGCCTTGTGGCCTTTGGGCCTGAACCTGCAAATTGTGAACGCCTTCAAATCCCAAAGCTGCTAGCAGGATTTGACAGTCCACATTTGGCCATTTCTGAATATAAATTTGTTACAATGGAAGCGTGCTTTACAAACAACAACTAGAAGAGAACTAGACAGAGACTATTAAGCATGTAAACAGGTCTTAAAATCAGATTGGTATTTCCTAGTAATGGTGTGCTGGGAGCCTAGATTCAAGGTGTAATCTCTCCTATATTTAATTATATGAAAGCAGAGATGGATATTGCAGAAAGCCCTCAGTGAGGCTTGCAGTACTCTGCTTTCATTAAATGCCATTAGAGCATAGAGTCCTTCCTTTAAGAGGGAATAATGTCTTATTAGGTTGTTTTTATATAGCAATGTGTAGTAGTAATGATGTTGTTTCTATGTTCTTTTAAAGAAAAATGCAAGACAAAAATGACCCTGAAGCTGTGCCTCTTTAAAAATGACATAATGGAAACAAAAATGATTAGGGGTATGGAACTGTTGCCATATGAGGAGAGATTAATAAGACTAGGACTTTTCAGACTGGAAAAGAGTCAAGTCAGGGGAATACGATAGAGGTTTATAAAATCATGACTGGTATGGAGAAAGTGAATAAAGAAGAGTTATTTACTCCTCATAACACAAGAACTAAGGATCACAAAATGAAATTAATAGGTAACAGGTTTAAAACAAACAAAAGGAATACGTCTTTACACAATGCACAGTCAACCTGTGGAACTCCCTGCCAGAAGATATTATGAAGGCCAAGAGTTTAACATAGTTTTTTAAAAAGCTAGATAAATTCATGGAGGATAGGCCAATCAATGAATTGATTGGTGGGCAGGGATGGTGTCCCTAGCCTGTTTCTCAGAAACTGGGATTGGGTGGCAGGAGATAGCTCACATGGGGTATGTCTACACTGCAGGGGGTTTTTTCCAGGATCCCAGAGGGATCTTGGAAAAACTCTGAATTTTTTTCGGATGATCAGACGCGCTTTTTCGGCATCTCTGTAAACCTCATTTCATGAGGAAGAAGGGATGTTCCGAAAAAGGGTTTTTTTCTGACATTTGGCCCAGTGTAGATGGGCCAAATGTTGGAAAAGCTTCTCCTGAAAAAAGAAGCGGAAAAAGCTACGCAAATTGCAGTTCACAATTTGTGTAGCTTTTTCCAGAAGAACAGTGTAGTATGGACGTAGCCTTGATGATTATGTGTTCTGTTGTTTCCCTCTTGGGCACCTGGCATTGGCCACTGTCAGAAGACAGGATACTGGCTAGATGGCCCTTTGGTCTGACCCAGTATGGCCATTCTTAAGTTCTTATTTATAACTGTGTGACCAAAAAAGTTATTTCTGTTAGGGTACGTCTACACTAGCCCCCTAGATCGATCTAGGGAGGCTAATGAGGGTGACCGGAATTGCAAATCAAGCCCGGGATTTAAATATCCCACACTTGATTTGCATGTTCCCGGATAGTCGCCATTTTAGAAATTGACTAGCCCGAAGTAACTGCCCATGTCTACATGCGGCAGTGAAACGGGATTCTGATTTAAAACCCTAAATTGAATTAGGTGGTATTCCTCCTGCAATGAGGTTTACCACCTAATTTGAATTAGGGGCTTTAAATTGGAAGCCTGTTTAAATCCCGGGCTTGATTTGCAATTCCGGTCGCCCTCATTAGCCTTCCTAGATCAATCTAGGGGGCTAGTGTAGATGTACCCTTACAGAGTTATGAACTCAATGGATTTAAGATAAAAACAACTTTGTTAATTTATCATTTGTGGGTTTTTTTAAATGTTTATGACTTATATATCTGCTATGTCCCTGCTGGTGTTTGACCAATACTTAATATTAATCAGGAACCCATGCCTACTGGGGCTCTACTCATTCAACTTCCACAGGAGTCAGTGAGAATTGAAGAGCTACTAACAGAAGGCCAGATCCAGCAAATTCTTACTCGCTCATATAGTCCCATTGGTGTGTGGTCTTTGACCTAGGATTATGACCATGGAGAGAAAATTTCAAAATAAAGTCAATGAAAAGAAGGTACCAATCACCACTCTTAAGGTCCACCAAATTTGGCAGGCAGCATCCTCTTACCCTACCTTAAACCAAGGTCAGGGTTTGGTTGTGCCTGGAAAATGGGACGTGCCAGGAATGGTACTATTTCCCATAACATGGAAAGGGGGAGGGCAGAGAGTGGAGCGACACAAAAGGGAGGGGCACAGAGAAAAGGAACACGATTCTGAGAGTGGCCACTGGGGGTAGCTGTAACACAAAGAGAGTAGCCAGCAGGGCTGGAGCTCCGCCATCTTGCCTGCCTTCAGACTGGGGAAGGAGCCCTCCTGCCCCAGACCCAGAGCCTGCCCCGCCTCCCCAGGAGAGCCTGCAGGATATGTGTGTGGGAGAGATCTGCTGGAGGAGGGAGCAGCTTCCAGAGACTGACCCCTCCCCAGACAGCCTGCAGGACTTGTGGGGGGACTGGAGGAGGGACTAGCTCCCTAAGCCTTGCCCCCCACCCGCCCCAGACAGCCTGCACTCCAGCCTTCATTTTCCTTCATTTAAAAAAAAACTACAATAATTGAAATAAAGTATGTACATTTTTCATGTATTTAAAAGAAAAAACAAAAAAAACCTTCAGGTAACGACGTAAGCAATGCCGGATACATCTGCTAATAGACTATATCTAAGGCAGTCAATAAATCTATGGAAAACCACAAATGAAATGTTTTCTGAAAGGAGCAATAATACTGCACTCAAGATTTAAAATGCCTTTCTCATCTGAGAAATGACCAGAAGGGGCAAGGCCTCAGGCGGAAGGGGCGGGGCCAGTGCAGTCAGCCTTCAGTGCTGCCCAGACCACAGCATGCCCCTAACCTCCAGCCCTCAGAGCCGTGCGGTGTAGCCAGCCAACGGCAGTTCTAGCCACCACCGCTGCAGTAGTAGCAAAGGCAGCCAAGAGCCCAGGTCTCTGTTGAATCACTGGCTGGGCCCCAGCGCACATGTCTCCTTTGGGCCTGACTATGGGCTAGATGGTGTTATCTTCACTCACACTGAATAATATATTATACACTCTAGGGGTATGTCTACACTACAAAGTTAATTCGAACTAACGGACGTTAGTACGAATTCACTTTGATAGGCGCTACACTAGCGCTCCGCTAGTTCGAACTTAATTCGAACTAGCGGAGTGCTTAGTTCGAACTAGGTAAACCTCATTCCACGAGGACTAAGCCTAGTTCGAACTTACTAGTTCGAATTAAGGGGTGTGTAGCCCCTTAATTCGAACTAGTGGGAGGCTAGCCCTCCCCAGCTTTCCCTGGTGGCCACTCTGGCCAACACCAGGGAAACTCTTCTGCCCCCCTCCCGGCCCCGGACCTCTTAAAGGGGCACAGGCTGGCTACGGTGCCCGTGCCAGGTACAAGCCTGCCAGCACCCAGCCAGCAGACCCTACACCTGGCACGGCTCGAGCCAGCCACCCGATGCCCCGCAGCTCTCCCCCTCTTCCCGGGACCAGGCTGGCGGCTCCAGGGAGCTTGCCTGGGACCACAAGAGGCGGGCACCCGCCTGGTCTAGTGCGGACATCGTGGACCTCATCCATGACCTCCGCACTAGGCACAGGAAAGTGGCCGTCTAGGGCAGGAGAGATGCCAGCCTGGCCACCCAGGAGCAGGTGTGCATGAAAATCAAGGTGGTCCACTGAGACCCCCGACCCTGAGCTTACAATGGCCATACTGGGTCAGACCAAAGGTCCATCTAGCCCAGTAGCCTGTCTGCCGACAGCGGCCAACCCTAGGGACCCTGCAGGGGATGGACCGAAGACAGTGACCAAGCCATTTGTCTTGTGCCATCCCTCTCCAGCCTTCCACAAACCTTGGGCAGGGACACCACTCCTACCCCCTGGCTAATATCACTCCATGGACACAACCTCCATAACTTTATCTCACTTCTCTTTAAACTCTGTTCTAGTTCTAGCCTTCACAGCCTCCTGCAGCAAGGAGTTCCACAGGTTGACTCTTTGCTTTGTGAAGAACAACTTTCTGTTACTAGTTTGAAGCCTGCTACCCATTCCTTTCCTTTGGTGTCATCTAGTCCTTCTGTTATGGGAACTAATGAAGAACTTTTCTGTATGCACCCTCTCCACCCCACTCATGCTTTTATAGACCTCTATCATATCCCCCCTCCGTCTCCTCTTTTCTAAACTGAAAAGTCCCAGTCTCTTTAGCCTCTCTTCATATCGGACCTCTTCCAAACCCCTCATCATTGTAGTTGCCCTCCCCTCTCCCACCCTCTCTCTTCCCCTCTCCCACCTCCTTTTTCCAGTCTCCCCCAGTTTTGTTCAATAAAGAGAGATTCTATTTTTGAACACAATTGTCCTTTATTTTGTACATCAGGAAGGGGGGCTAGGGAGGGGTAAGTGGAAGGAGGTGAGGGAGGAATGGGGCACGAGCTCCCGATGGGGAGGACTGGGCTGGCTCTGCGGGCTTCTGGGGGTAGAACCTCTCCTGCAGCCCCCCAATTGCTCCCTCTCCCCAGATGGCAGCCTGCGGCAAGTGCAGCCGGTCTGATGGCCGAGTTCTGTGATGTGCCCAGTGTGGGTACTCCGGGCAATCCAAGCCAGGACTGTTTTGCAAGTGGGGCACCCGTGAGAACTGTCTGTCCAGGGTGGGGGTCGGGTCCCTTTAAGCACAGCCCTCGGCTAGCCTGAGACAGAAGCTCCACGCTCTAAGTCCTCATCTGATGCCCTGCCGGCACTGCTTACGGCCATCCTTAACCCCGGTTCAGGGTCCACTCTGTGTGGACAAGCTAGTTCTAATTAGCAAAACGCTAATTCGAACTAGTTTTTTAGTCTGGATGCGTTAGTTCGAATTAGCTTAGTTCGAATTAACAAATTTGAACTAAGTTAGTTCGAATTAGCGCTGTAGTGTAGACATACTCTGAGTTCTAATCTGTGTAGCTTCTTGTACCATTAAAGTCAATGGAATACTTGTGGAGTAAGGTACTTGCTCAGCATGAGTAAACGTAGCCTGGTCTCGCCCTAAATTAAGAAGCATGCGGGACATCGAGAGAGCGTTTCTTTACATGACACGATCTTTGGGACTGACTCTTAATATATATTCACACAATTGGCCCAGCAGAGACCAAATTTCAGTTGAGGTACTACTCTAATTCAAATAATAAGATCTGTTCAGTAGGAAAATCACATTTTTATATCGTCAACTGTTCCTTTAAAGGATTGCTGCTGAAAGACAGTGGATGCTACTAATAATTGTTAGTGGGTATAATGAATACAGGGCATTGGGGACTATAAAAAAAGGTAGTTGCCAATGGAACTGTCTATTGAATCGTGGATAATTGTTGGAAGGGTCGATTGCATCAGAAGTGGATGTAGTTTACTAGCTATCAAGCTTATTAATACTGTTAGTCATCTTTGGGGACTTGCTAATAAATCCACCCAAGATGAAAAGGGCAACACTGAACTAAATATATATTGTCACATTTACAATACATTGTTCAAACAAATAATATTTTCCCTGGTGGAATGAATTATCAGTAATGGAACTGACATGAAATAAAGCCAAAATATTTTTTTTCCATTTGAAATAACACTTTTTGTCATGTATCCAGTGCTTTGCTCTTTGAACCTGATCCTGTGCTCATGGAAGCCAGCAGCAAAGTTCTTGTTTATTTAATTGGTGCAGGATCAAGCCATTCAACTCTTAGTCCATTTTTATATTTAATTACTAACTTCAGAAAGTGAGTAAGGGACTGAAACCTGCACTCATTCAAGTTAGTGGGAGTGTTGCTATTTACTTCAAAGGATGAAGGATAAGACCTATAGGCATTGTTCTGAATCGACCATCTAACTTCATGTGACTCAGAATAGCATCGTTCATTCTAAAATAAACAGCAGGCTATTTTGCATAATAGCAATGCACATGCAACATCCCTTTTCAAACAAATTGCCTCAAATCAGTCACACTATCCATATGAACCCTTGTGCTATATTTCTTCGAAGTTTTAATCTAAGAAAATAAAAAAGCAAAGCACATGTCATTAGCCAAACACAACTAAAATGGCACAGATCGAGGTTCCAGGCACGTTAGCCTCATCTGCCCTAATAAGTTAGTAGAGTTCTTAAGCTAGTCCCAAGAACACATCTGAAAAATAGTTTCAGGAAACACAGGCATAGGTGTGCCTAGATGTAATGTTATAAAAAGTTGTTGCTGAAAATGCTCAAGATTAGGTCATCCTTATCTAGTCTCAAGAATGGTTTGCCATGACCATTTGATATAGTCATTCCTTGACTGCATTGGCCTGTGTAAATATATCTAAAGCCATTTTCAAGACTGTTTCTTCAAATGGATTTTTTAAAAGGGGTGAATTTTGCAATGAGTCCAGTGTCTTTCCCAGAGTCCCATAAGATCTATTGTATCTCTTTTAAAGCTGAGCAATAACTCACAGTAAAACACTCATCTCTTTTTCTTGTTTGCGCAATATCCACAAGCAAAATATTTTTCTCAACTATATTAATTATTTGAATTTATTTGATTAATAGCTTTGCAAAAATTACTCTTTTGATGGATCATAAACATACTGTCATTGAGATGTATAGTTCAGTTGTGTCTGGTTACATAAGTCACATGGTGTGGTTTCTGTTCCTTGATTGGAAGCTAGCTTTACCAGGACTGGAATTATCCCTTTGTGAATATTTGTTCCAGTAAATTGAATTGCAGAAAACAAGGATAGCAAGAGCATATATATATTTTCTAACCCTTTGATAAACTCAAATGCTTTGCAAGGTACAGCTAGGTTTTTAAGTGAATACATTGATCAATATCCTAATACAATATAATAGATTCTTCTGAAAAATAAAATCTATTTTTTCCAGGCATCTTAGTTTGAAATACCACACAGTGCAGGTCTGACTATCCAAAAGTCTCATGGGACTTCTATAACTTTCACAGTCCCAGGGGTTCAGATAACTGAAGCCCAACAAACTGTGAAATCCATGTGCCTGCTTTCTCCCAACCCAAAACCCATATCATACTGTTCATTCAGTTATAGTCAGACAGCAGATTTCCCCCAAAGCCAGCTAGCTCTGTACTCCATTGTTGTGAAATTTAGGATTTCTCAAGAGTAGGGTTGCCAGGTGTCCGGTATTCTACCGGACAGTCCGGTATTTGCGCTCTCTGTCCAGTTAAAAAAAACAGAAAATACCGGACACATGCAATGTCCAGTATTTTCTGATTTTTCCAGCTGTGCACCGGATGGAAGTTTGGCGTGGGCAGGGGGAGCGGCTGGAAGGCGGGGCCACGATCTGCGCTAAGAGCCTGTGATTGCGCAGAAGACTGGAGGGGGTGGGGGAAGTGGCTGGGACTCCCAGCCACTCCCCCTGCCACCGCCACGCTTCCGTGCAATCATACGCTCCCAGCGCCAATTGCAGCCCCGCCTCCAAACCTGGGAGTGCCAGCTAGGAGGCGGGGCCACGATTGCCACTCTGGGCACATCAGAAGCCTAGCGAGGGCGGAGGGTGTGGCTGGGAGGTGGGGTGCGATCAGCACTGGGAGTTCTCTACAATCATTTCAGCTGCAGGATTAAAAGGAGTTCTTCTAAATTCTTCTATAGCCTTAGCTTTAGAGGAATAGAAAACAATGAAAATAGCATGTGTAACCCACACACCTAGGCTACGTCTACACTGGCATGAATTTCTGAAAATGCTTTTAATGGAAAAGTTTTCCGTTAAAAGCATTTTCAGAAAAGTGCGTCTAGATGCAGGATGCTTTTCCGCAAAAGCACTTTTTGCGGAAAAGTGTCCGTGGCCAATCTAGACGCGGTTTTCCGCAAAAAAGCCCGATCGCCTTTTTCAGGATTGGGGCTTTTTTGCGGAAAACAGTACTATGCTGTCTACACTGGCCCTTTTGGGCAAAAGTCTTTCAGAAAAAGACTTTTGCCCGAACGGGAGCAGCATAGTTTTTCCGGAAAAGCACTGATGATTTTACATGAGATCGTCAGTGCTTTTCCGGAAATTCAAGCAGCCAGTGTAGACAGCTGGCAAGTTTTTCCGCAAAAGCAGATGATTTTGCGGAAAAACTTGCCACTCGAGACACAGCCCTAGTGTGGTTACTGAGTAGTGGAAGTGGCACGTAGACCACTGTAACAGTTAAGATCAAGAGACCTCTACAGCATGGGCTGTGAGCTAGCTGGCTTTTAGCTCAGAGGGTAGAGGCTCCTGTAAGTCAGCTCTTGAGGTCCCAAATTCAAATCCACGTTGGTGATGGTTTATAAGTGGGGGTTTGTCTGGGATCTCAATCTCTCAACTGGGTTTCGGAAGCTTGAGACATGCTTCCTCACCAAGGGGAAGTATGTAACCCACACACCTAGGCTGTGTCTAGACTACATGCCTCTGTTGTCAGAGGCATGTAGATTAGACACATAGGCAAATGAAGCCACGATTTAAATGATTGTGGCTTCATTTACATTTACATGGCTGCCGCGCTGAGCCGACAAACAGCTGATCAGCTGTTTGTCCGCTCAGCGCGCTAGTCTGGACGCTCCCCTGCCGACATCAAAGCCCTTTGTCGGCAACCCTGTTATTCCTCGTGGGATGAGGTTTACCGGGGCTGCCGACAAAGGGCTTTGATGTCGGCAGGGGAGCGTCCAGACTAGTGTGCTGAGCGGACAAACAACTGATTAGCTGTTTGTCGGCTCAGCACGGCAGCCATGTAAATGTAAATGAAGCCGTGATCATTTAAATCGCGACTTCATTTGCCTTTGCCAAACAAACAAATCTACATGCCTCTGCCGACAGAGGCATGTAGTTTAGACATACCCCTAGTGTGAGTACTGCAAGTGGCATCTAGACCACTGCAACAGTTAAGATCAAGAGACTTCTACAGCATGGGCTGGGAGCCAGCTGGCTTTTAGCTCAGAGGGTAGAGGCTCCTATAGTCAGCTTCCCAGGTTCAAATCTGTTTTGGTAGTGATTACACATGCACATTTGCACAATTATTTCTAAGCCTCTTTACATAGAGAAGGTGTAGGATGAAGACTGTTTATAGTAAAGTTAAGTATTAAACATAGTTTGTGTGTTCGTGGTAGTGGGTTTTTTTGCTCAACAACTTTTTAGCCTGCGTGTTCGGTATTTTTTGGGAGACCATCTGGGAACCCTACTCAAGAGTGATAGATACTTCAACCTTGGGGGACTTATCTGACCAGTGGGTAGCCAAGAATTTCCATTTGACTGGAGTCTAGATAATCTATGTTTGACTGAAATGGATATATCTGCCATGATTCACTGTTGCCCTTCCCCTTGCATAGTCATGTACAAGAATGCAATGCTGGTGTAAAACTCTACCATTCTTCATTTGTAGCACATTACACCCACTTATTTTGCATTAGGGCAAACAACTACACTAAGTGCAGTGCAATAGTGAATTAGTTTACAGCTGTTAGAAAAGACTCCACACATTTATGCCCTATTGACACTTCCTAGCATAAATTTATTACTAGAAACTACTTTCAAGAACCCACAAAAATGTGTAAAGTAGCAAACCACATGGAATTGCATTTGCATTATTCATCCAATATCAGTATGGGTTTTCTTGGTTATATGCACACTGTCTGGCGATCTGCGCATGCGCAGATCATTCTGCGCATACGCAGATCTCCTGAACCCGGCTCTTCCGGGTTACAATCTACTCGCCTGTGGTTATTTGTTGAGCCCTGGTTATATGTGTTATTTTGGTGGTTTATATATCCTTTTCTGTGGAGGGCATTTGTACTTTGCTTTTTTAATATTAAAATGGCATGTATTTAAAATAAAAGTCAAGTTAAGATCATTGGTTAACTTGGGCAAAACAGTAGCCTATAAATAAGGGTAGATATCCGCAGATATCCACTTTATATCCATAAGTATCCGCATCCACAGATGTCAATGTGAATATCCCACAGTTCATTTCTGCAGATTAAGATGTAGCTACAGATACAAATTTTGTATCCACGCAGGTATAAGGGATGAGTAGAATGAATAAATATTCAGATACCTGATTTATGCTGAGAATAGTTTGATTGTCAAATTTCTTAATTGTCTTCTGGTCAGTATATTATTTCACAGAACTAAGACTCTCATTCAGGAAAGCAATTAAGTACATACTTAACATTAAGTAGGTTTTGGGACTTAAAATTAAGAATATGCTGAAGTGCTTTCTTGAAGAGGGATGCTTTTCTGAGTCAGGGCCTCAAAGAGATTAATAAAAAGCTCAATTTACTGAAAATAAAATACAGAATGCAGAATAAAGATAATAGAGAAAGTTCTTACCAATCCAATATCAAGTGAACAGTATTAACCACCTGACTGTTTTGGAGTAATTTGTTAGGCTGTATTGCCAGTGATATCCTAAAGGACAGAACTCTGCAGATGAATACTTTTATGAGGAGAACTGATTAATGCAAATACATTAGCTTTAATTGTGATAAGTGAGGTATGATTTCTGCAGTAAGCAAGGGGATGACCAGTCAGGAATACGTCTCATAATGCAAGTGGAAAATGTAATGTGATTTGTTAAATTAATAGGCTTCTGCACAACAATCAATTTACATGTTGAAAAGGTCAGGGGAAATGAAAAAGTGGATGTAAAAGCCCTTGCACACTTATTTCAATGCCCCCTCCAATCCTGCTGTAATTCTTACTTAGAGAGGATATGCAATTAACTCCTAGGCTACATCTACACTAAAAGTTTTCTTGGCAAAAAAAAATGCTAATGAGGGACTCATTTGCGTGAGTTGCGATCTCATTTGTATGTTTTCTGCCAATCTGTTTTTGCACTGGGGTTTTTGCACAAAAACAAGCAGTGTGGACATTTTCTTTTTGTGCAAAAACCCCCTTTTTCTGGAAGATCCTTATGCCCCAAAAAGGAGGTTTACCGATCTTCTGGAAAAAGTTTTTTTGCGCAAAAAGAAAATGTCCACACTGCTTGTTTTTGTGCAAAAACCCTCACGCAAAAATGGATCGGCAGAAAATATGCAAACGATATCACGAGTCATGCAAATGACTCCCTTTAGCATATTTTTTGCCGAGAAAACTCGAACATTTCCTCCTAGTGTAATGTTCACTGGGGAAATGGCAACCAATTCAAGGCAAAACAAAGGATCATCATCTAGTTAATATTTACTGTAAACAATTAGATCCATTTAAAATAAGGTAAGCTGTGATGTTCTTCATCCCTTTCTTCCCACACACTTTAAGGAAAACTGCAATTATAATGGAATACCACATGAGAGGACTTCAGTGAAATTCACTTTTGACCGATTCTTCCAGATTTCTCTCATCACATTCAGAAAACTGATTGACTTAGGCTGCCCTAGCCTAGTTAGGAACATGTCAAAAATAAATGTGCATCTGAGTCACCCCGATTCTGTTTTCATCAAAAGATGTTTCCTGACAACAGTATTTCAAGTTTTTAGATTTTTGTTCTACATAGGATGACGAGGGAGGTCGGTGGTACCAAGTGTCGTAACAGTAGCAATTATGAAAAGGTTATTTCTATCCTCCTCTTCTTCCTCTTCCTGCTTCATGCCATTAAAGCAGAGAGTAAAAGTCTGAGCAGAAAACAAGCTTAACAAGCACTACATTTCTCAGCACAAAACCAGAAATAATACGACTGATACAATTAAATCATAGGTAAGGGAAAGCTGTACTGACATCAAAAGCCAAGTCTCATATTGCTTTGATGTCAGTTTAATACCTACTAATAGTAAATGTTTATCCAATCCAGAGATGAGTCATAAGATCTTCAAGGTCAAGCCATACTAGACATGAACAGTTTCCAAGTGGCCCTAGCCAATTATCTGATGAGGAATGCTATACAGGTATTAAAAATGAGTCACTGTTGTCGTAATCTTAGTTATAACACATAGTCTGTTATAGATGGAAGCGGTAGGTCAAATGTATTTGCAATACAGTTACGCCGTGATCTTGCTAAAATTCATATATCTGCAAAGTTTAGTACATACAGTACGTGAAAATAATCTCATTGTAAAGACAATGGGCCAGATTCTCTGATGAGGTCAGCTGTAATGGATTGATACCATCTGAGGGTCTGATTTACTGTATTCTAATAGTATAATTTGTATTAAGCGGAACTCCTAAATGGTGATAATTTGTGAGGAAAATAGTCCATTGCTGTTAGAAAAGGAGTGCATTCTCAAAGACTCCCTTTTCTTTGGTTGTTTGTAAGTTTTCCTCAGTTGGAAGGACTCCCAGCTGGGAGAAACCAGTTTTACTTGTACATTCCAGGGTGTTGGCATATGACAGCAAATAGGCAAATCTCACATACATGCAGTAGTCTGGATCCCAATCTTGAAAAATCAAACACGTTTCATCTCGGTAGTATGCATGTCATACTGTAGGAAAGCTTAGGTGGCCAG
The DNA here is from genome assembly GCF_049634645.1 of Pelodiscus sinensis. NCBI lineage: Eukaryota > Metazoa > Chordata > Testudines > Trionychidae > Pelodiscus > Pelodiscus sinensis. Next base: position 114,338,304 of record NC_134714.1, read on the forward strand.
CTGGCATGTTCTGACTTGTACCCAACTTGCTGCTGCTTCTGTTGGAACTTGTAAAAGTATTTGTTCAGATCTCCAAAGCATGGTACAGGATCACAAAACAATGCATGTAAACTGCAGTATTCTGGGTTTTTCTTTTTCTATCAGAGGTGTACTTTGTCATATTTCCATGCAACTGGTGAATTAACTGAGGAGAGTTTGCCTGCAAAGACAAAATTCATGCTACTGCACCTTCCTTTTTATTGAGCTGTGATTAGATGGGCATTTCCCCAGGGGTTTTTTTTCCTGTTGCTAGACATATATTTTAGGAATAGCATCCTGAAGGGGAATTCAGGGACATTTAACATTGGTCACTCTGCTACAGCTGATGTAGATTTGCAAAGCACCATTTAAGTCATAACAGCTACAAAGATTTACACCAGCCAGGGCTAAATTGCCCTATTTTCTGGTTTGTGAATATTCTGAATCTTCGCTCTGTTGGGTCTATAATAGCAGAAATGCATAAGCTAACCATCTGCCTTGCTTTTTTGAACATGGAAATTTTGTCTCCTAGAGTTAATTGAATCAGGAAATGTCATCTTCTTTATATTTCATCTTCCTTTTCAGTGCAGATTCTAGAGATTGAGTTACTACTGTGAATATAAAATAGTTTAATTTAATATCTGAGAAAATTTAATGACCAGAAAAAGAGACCGTTGCTTGAAATAAACCTTGAATAAAATCAAATACTCCCCTTTCACTAACACAGTCAGGAAAGGCTATGCCAGACCTTTAATTAACTATTTATAGAGATGTGCATATTTCCAATCTATTTTAAACCCTCTAAGTGACAGTAAACAAATCAATCTACCCATCACTTAGCCCAAAATATAGACAGCATAATGTCCATGCAGTGTCTAGCTACTTGGTAATTCCATTTCAGCAATCAGAAGGTATGAAGACAGATCTTCCTAGCATGATATTAAAAGCTGAAAACTTCTGCCGTCTTCCTCCACAGGTGCAGAAGGCACCACATTCATCATGGAGGGCTTTACTGTACATGTGTGTGCCATTGTTTGTTTATTATAAATGTCGCCATCATCATGACCACCCCAAATGGGACTGCTGTACAGTTCAAAGGAAGCTATGGGCACTCAGCATTTTTGAACAGCCTGTACAGTATTCTTACTTCTTTGCTTCTTTATTGGTTTGCACTCAGATCCACCAATGAGGAGGGACGAAGAGGGCAACTGCCCAGCAATGTACTGAGGTAGCGGCAGCGCCTGAAGCCTCGGCCCCTTTAAATTGCCACTGAAGCACTGCGCCGTGAGGCAACTCTAAGGGTTGGGGGGCTGGCATGCTGTGTTCTGGACAGTGCTGAGAACTGGCTGACCCTGGCCCCGTCCCTTCCCCTCCCAAACCCTACCCCTTCCAGGAGCCGAGAGCCTGGCTCCTTCCACTTTTCCTAGGGACCTAGTTTGATTGTCAGCTCCCCTGTTTGTACTTAGAGTGAACCCACTACCGCACCAGGCACACCAGGTCCTGTCATGTTCACAGCTTTCATTTTTATAATAGTTTGGTTCAGTTTGCTGATTGGGATGTGTACTCTCATTCAAGTTGCGGACACTGGGAAGCAGGCATGCAACTCCCATTAGATTTTATGTCAACTCCTAAAGAGCTACCGACACCTAAAGGGTAACCTTGACAACTATTCTCTTTAGGAGCAGTTCTGTCTCTGTATTTCTTTTCCCTCATCTTTATGGCCAAGAACATGATGGAAAGCTGGAGATTCATAGCTTCCAAGGCCAGAAGCTATCATCATCATCTGGTCTGGCCTTCTGTATAACAGAGACTATAAAACTTTCCCAAAGCAATTACTAGATTGTATTTTTAGAAAAACATCTAATCTTAGTTTGGAAGTTGCCAGTTATAGAGCATCTATCATGACCCTTAGTAAATTGTCCCACGAGCTAATTACCCTTGCTGTCAATCAGGGCCTCGGGACAGGAGGAGCATGCAAAATCTGCCCCTGCCTTGCAAGGTAGTGCCATGCTTAGAGTCACCCACCAGCTGAGCAGCCTACGGAGGCCCTTTTGCCCACCCCTGCTTTAAGGTGTTTTCTGATCCTGTGACCATTCTTGTGGCGATTCTTGGAACCTTTTGCACCGTATCAATATCTTTTTTGAATTGTGGGCACCAGAACGGGTCACAGTATTCCCACCGAGGTAAAATACCCTCTCTGCTCTTCCTTGAGATCCCCCTACGTATACATCCTATCTGATGGACCACAAATCTTTTCCAGAGTCACTGTTTCCAAGGATAGAGTCCCTCGCCCTGTAAGCATGGCCACATTCTTTGTTCCTAGATGTGCACGTTTACATTTTGCTGTATTAAAACACACATTGGTTGCTTGCAGTTTAACAGGAGATCCAGATCATTCTATACCAGTGACTTCTTCGCTTTATTGTTTATTTCTCTCCCAACTTTCATGTCATCTGCAAACACTCAGTAATGTTATGTTTTTATAGGCCATTGATTAAAAAATGGTGAACAGCATAGGGCCAACAACTGATCCCCATTGTAAACATTCATGCTTGATAATGATTTTCCATTTACAATTACATTTTGAGGCTTGTCAGACAATTTTTAACCCATTTAATGTAGGCCAAATTAATTTTATATTTTTCTTCTTTTTTCATCCAATGAAGTGTGATACTATGTCAAATGCTTTACAGAAATCTACGCATACTATGTCTACAGTATTGTCTTTATCAACCAAATTTGTAATCTCATAAAAAAATCAAGTTAGATTTACAGAATCTATTTTCATAAGCCATGCTGACTTGCATAATCACAGTACTCCCCTTTAATTATTAATCAACTCCAATATCAGTTGCTTCATTATCCAGCCCTGAGGAGAATCCTGCAATTTTACTATGGCTCCAAATGCAACAATTGTAGATTTCCCTCAGGACTAATTAACTTGCTCAGGAGATATGTTGATCTGAGAGGTCCATAGTTACTTGGGTTATTCAATTTACCACTTTAAAAAATTGGCACAACATTCGTGGTGGGTTTTTTTTTGTTTGTTTGTTTGTTTTTGTCTTCTGGTATTTTCCCAGTGCTCAAAGACTTACTGAAAATCAATATTAACAGTACAAAAGCTCCTCACCCATCTCTTTTAAAACTCTTGTGTTCAAGTTATCTGGACCAACTGATTAAAAAACTTCTGACTTTAGTAGCTTCATCCAGAGATATTAGTGGTATGGAAAGAGTGTTGACACCACCATCTGATAAGACTATATCATTGTTTTTTTCCCCAAAATACAGGACAAATATTTATTGGTCACTTTTGTCTTTTCTGTATTATTATCGATAATTCTACCATTCCTAGCGAGTAAAGGACAATGCAATTTTCAGGATTCTTTTTGTTCCTAATATATTTTAAGAACTCCTTTTTATTTTCCTTTACTCTGCTGGCCATAGATTTCTTCTTGTGTCCCTTTGTTTTCTGTAGTGATTTTCTACAATTACTAACTTCTGCTATATTATAAGTACTGTCAATGTCCCCTTTCTTCCATTTGTTGCTACTTCCTCTCTACCTAAGTCAGTTTTTAAACAAAACTTATAATATAGCAGAAGTTAGTAATTGTAGAAAATCACTACAAAAAACAAAAGGACACAAGAAGAAATCTATGGCTAGCAGAGTAAAGGACAATAAAAAGGAGTTCTTAAAATATATTTAAAGTTTTCCCCATCCTGCCCCCGCCCTGCAAGGAGTGCATGGTACTCAGAAGCGCCACGTGCTCCTGGCAGGGCAGGAGGAGACTTTGCATGTCCCCTCCCCCCCCCCCCCCCCATGCTCTGATTGGCCTGGGGGCAGAAGGGGAGCACCCAAAGTCTCCTTCTACCACCAGGGGCATGGGCATTTAGGGAGAACCTCCGGGGGGAGGGGGGGCAAACACTTCATGTACTCCCCCACCGCCAGACCAATCATGGTCTGTGGGTGGGGAAGCAGGGAAGCATCCTGACCCCACCCTTTCCGCCTGAGGCCCCGTCCCTTCTGGAGCGACCCGGAGCCACTTCAAAAATTTCTGAAGTGGCCCCCAGTAAAAATTATTGCCCACCCCTGCAGTAGATAGATATTTTGGAAATAAATTTATTCTGCCTGACCTACGCAAATAGAGAGCACTGTCCTGGTCCTATTAGAGTCTGTGGGAGTTTTGCCATTGATTTCAATGGGAACAGACCCAGAACTCTGGAACTGAGTATCTTGTGTTATTGCTGAAAGGGGAGATACACGTTCTCAGCTTTTTATTAAAAAATCAAAAAGAAACTCTGTAGTGAAAACTGATACTAGTGATAAGGGATAGATGGAAAATAGGGTTAAAGCTTCTAACTTATTCCCTGTCTCTCTTTCCCTTGGGTAGACATTTTCTGAATGGTTTCTTGTAGCAAACTTTGATAAAATTGGCCTGACTGGGTCAATGCTATTTGGGGAGAAAATGCCAAGCGTCTACTTTTGCTTATGGCATCTTAGAAGCACTTCCACTTAAAAGGTGGAAAGTTCAGACAAGCATTCTGGGAATAGAGACAGAAAATAACTCACTGTGAGCATTCTAAAAAGAGTGATTTAAGCCAGTATTATTTTAAAATATTTTTCCATGAGGTAAGTGAATAGACACATTTTTTCTCTTCTTTTTATTTACATTAACTTTGAATTTAATGTTACTCCCCCAAATACTCCATAGTCATAATGTAGAAATGTACACAACAAATGGATCTGCCAGCCTCCATACAATTATTCACTCAATCCAAATTGACCCCAAACTGAAACATTGACTCAGCACCTTCTCAAACTTTTGGAGCAGTTATGGCCTAGACTGATACAGTGTATGTATCCTCATTTCCCATAATGTAGACATTTTGGCACTTAGCCATGAAAATGATATGTTGCCGTGCCTCAGTTTCCCCTTTCATATAGCACACCAATTTTGGAATGCCCCTTCTCAGGTGAGAAGCTCCAACACTAATTACAAGTATTAACAGTGAAATACCAGTGCCACAAGGCTTTTGAACATACAATATGTTGTTCTTGGATACATTTCTTAACAGTTTCCAGGGCCCTTTCACAATCATGCACAGTGGACATTGTTACAATTCTTAACAACAACAACACATTGGTTATGAAAGTTAACATAAGCAGTAGGGACAAATCCATCCCAAGCGTACATTGACAATTCTGGCCTTTTAGATTTAAAACACTGCAGCCTTCCTGGGCAAACACAAGTCTTGCCCCTCCCCCATTTCCCTGTGGGCTTAAATTGTGAATTCTCCATCTTAACAAAGACAAAGGTCTGGCTGGGTGTGTCTCCCCTGCTCACAATGGCTATGGAATTCCCTTGCTCCCCATAGCTAATCAGGAAGCAAGAAGTCCAGACAATAACCTGCTTTCCATCTAGTTTTCCAAGTGGGCCACTGCCTCACAGAAACAGGGCCTAGGTGAACTAGCCTGATAGACTTACAGATTCCTTGTCCACTCACAGAGCCAGACTGGAACCATTCATGCTTCAGCAACACACACTCCCCAGCAAGCACACAGGCACTTGGTCACCAGAGGGCTGTTTCATCTCCCTGGTTGCTTCCACTCCATCTGAAACACCCTCAATCCCTCTGCAACTTCCTCACCCCTGTCCACATTGGGTCTTTCTAAACCCAAGTCACCTTCACCCCCTTCAGGCACAGCAAACTGCTGGCCAACATCACCATAAGGATCCTCCTCTTCCTTATGATCTTCTGTGAGCAAAAGCTCACCCTTCCCTGGTCCTACAGTAGCATCTCCCTGCTGAGCCACTACCAACTCCTGAGTTCTCTTAACCTTCTGAACAGGCAGGTCACCACACAACCCCCTCTCAGGAAAACAAACATACTTCCCTGGTAAGATGTCAGAACCATCTCCCTCCTCCTTGCAGCTTTCTAGACTGCTACACACTTCTATACTGTCTGTAGGTACCACACTTGCACACCCTGCTGCTCCCCGGGTGTCCTGGATAGGGTAGTACCCTGATCACACAGAGTCACTCTCCTCCCTCCCAGCAACAGGTAACACCAGCACCAGACTTCTCTGATTCCTGGGTTTCTGACATGATACTGACTGGGCCCACCCCAGTTACAGCACTACTGTCCCAAGCAGACTCAAACTAGGATCCTCCTCTTTCTGGGCTTCAGCTGTCTCCAGAACTAAATCTAGACCCACAGCCCTGTTCTCAGCCATTCCTGGCTGACAGGCACCTCCTGGGAAGAAACCCTTCCCCCACAGGCATACCGTCCCTCCCAGCAGCCAAACTGCCACACAGAGGTTGCTCACACTGAACTCCCTCAAGTAAATCACCTTTAGCTTGTGCAGATTCGATATGATAAACCTCACCAGCCAACAACTCATCCACCTCCAGAACTTGATCTTTTCCCTCAGCTAAAACTTCACTCTGGCCAGACATTCCAGACTGTTCCAGAGGAACACTTCCCTGATTACTATGCTCTTCCTGCCCTGTTTCTGATTCCAGCCTCACCTCTGAGGCTTCAGGCAGACAAGCAGGAACATCACTCACAGATACATAGTTCTCCTGCATAGACACACAGCTATCTCCCTCAGACAAACACTTAGGCTGTGTCTACACTCGCGGTTTCTTGTGCAAGTATGGCTGTTCTTGCGCAAGAATCCGCAGAGCATCCACACTGCCTGCCCGCTCTCGTGCAAGGAAATTTACAGTACGGTGTGGTAAGAGAGGGATTCTTGCACAAGAGCTACGCTCTTTTTTAACAGGTGTAAGCCCTTTGGCGCAGGAGCTCTTGCGCAAGAGGGCAGTGTGGATGCTTGGCAGGGATTTCTTGTGCAAGAAAGCCCTATGGCTAAAATGGCCATCAGAGCTTTCTTGCACAAGAGAGTGTCCACACTGCCATGGGCGCTCTTGCACAAAAGCACATCTTGCACATGGCAGTGTGGACGTTTTCTTGCGCAAGACTTCTTGCACAAGAACGCTTGCACAAGATGTTCTTGCACAAGAAGCCGCCAGTGTAGACATAGCCTTAGAGAAACTTTTACCTTGCTCCCCATAGGACTGACTAGCCACAGACAACTCCTCAGAATCACACTCACCCCTTTCACAAACCTCATACATGTTCTGGGACTGGGTTAAGGTACCAGCCCAATTACACATAGTAGCCACGCTATAATCACATTCCATACCCACCCAGTTGGACTCTGAACTCCTGGGAGGATACAGTCTCTGTTATTCTTCCACTCTCTGGGTCTGGAGTTCTTTGGGATGTTGAACAGTGACTGCAGCGTTCATGGGAGCAGGATGCTCGGTTGGCGGGGCCTTCCCTTTAGCAATCCTCTCTTATGCTTCCGCTTCCATTCGCCTGGTCTCTGCCTTTATTTCTGCTATCTTTGCCTCTATTGCTGCTAGCTTCTCCAGATGTTCTTGTTCGGCGTGCTTCTCGGCTTCACATTGGGCACGCTTCGCCTCTGCTTCTGCTTCTATTTGTGTTAGCCTCTCCTAGTATTTTGTGTGTATTTGCTCCAGTCGTCGTAAGAACTCCACTTCTTTCTCAGTTAGAGGTCTGCCAGCTTTCTTACAGGCAGCTTCCCACATAGAAGGCAGTGGTGAGGGGGGAGGAGGGCTGCTATACATTGCTCCTGCCCTCTCAAGGTTACTTCCCCCGGGACTCACAGGGACATGTTCCCATCTCCCCTCCTTGGGGTATGAATCTGTCCTAGAACTGGACATCATGCCTTAACTAGCCTAGCTATCCAGTTGCCCCAAAAGGTATAAAAAACCAAACTGTTTGGGTAGGATGGTCTGTGTCTGGCTTAAGGTTAGTCTTCCATCTGCCTCTCTCCTAGGCAGCACAGAAAACAAAACAAAAGAAAAAAAACCAAGAGAAAAAAACTGCAAAGCTTGCAACTCAAAAGAAATACCTGTGTCCTTTTAAGAATCCTGGGTTCTCAAAATAATCCCACTGCTAGCCACCATGTCAAGGCTTCTTCCACACTCTGGCATGATGAATGCAGAAGTGGGGCCCACAAAAGTACCCCAAAACCTTATATTTCCAGGCTTTGGTATAAAACTTCCCCCCTAGATTTTGGAGATAAAATCCGCTGCCATCACCCAAGTAAGGATAAGAAAATCAGGGGGGGAGATCACTTGGGAAATCTCACCCCTAAAGTAAAAACCAGGACACAAAAATTAACCCATGACAGGTTAATAAAAAGAAAAGAGAAAGAACTTTTATTATCAACACAATATTCCTGTTGCAAGCATCATGACTAGATGGAAAAGTCAAAAAGTAATACACTCATCGAGGGGGGAGGAACCCCCCCATGAACAAGGAGCTTAGTTACAAAGGAGAGGAAAAGCCATTTCTAAATGCACAGACATCAGATCCCATTTCTGAAACCATAAAACAATAAAATCTAACAGATTTATTCAAACTTTACCCTACTTACATACAGTGAAGAGTCTTTTCTTGGAGGGAGACATTCTGTCTGTCTCCCTCAGCAGCTGGAAAGAAACTGCTCAGGGACAAAGGGGAGAAAAAAACTTAAAAATTCCTTTGTCCCAGTTTGAAATTCCTACCTGTATTCCTATTGGCTGACTCTGCCTACCTTAGGTAAGGGACATAGTTAACCCCTTAGTCCCCAGGCTGCTGGCTAACCCTCATGATCATGACAGGGACTCATTTGCATGAGTCGTGATCTCATTAGCATATTTTCTTCCATTTCTTTTAGCGCAAGGGGTTTTTGCGCAATAAGAAGTAGTGTGAATGGGTGAGGCATAAGGACCACGTCCACACTGCTTCTTTTTGTGCAAAAAGAAATGGCTGAAAATATGCTAATGTGATTGTGACTCATGCAAATGAGTCCCTCATCAGCATATATTTTGCTGGAAGATCTTGCAGTGTAGACGTAGCCACAGGGGAACCACAGGCAAGAAAGGTGAAGTGATCTACCAAGGTCACAGAGTGAGACCGAGGTAGAGTTGGGACTAGAACTGAGGACCAAGACCTCCCTCACAACTTCATACATGATTAATCAGCCCCACCCAGTCAGTCAGCTCCCTGCATGGAGCCCTGAGCCTTGACTGGAGGGGTAGGTCTGATTAATCACCCGTGAAGCTGTGTTGCCGCCCAGCTTAGAGGGAACACTGACCCAGACTGAGTTCATTCTTCTGTATGACACTGGCCTTACGCCTTTAAAAATGCATATAATAGCATAGGCAGCGAGTTATATGGGCTTGTGGTACCCATGCTCCAGCAATATTCAGAGCCGGGGGCCCTGCTCCACCAACATTTGGAGCTGGGTCTCTCCCCCGGCCCTGCCTGAAGTAGGCCCAGCCCCTACCTGCCACCCTCTACCCCTCTGCGCATCCTCCCCCGACCTTGGAGCGTACTAAAACACCATGCAACAGCTGAGAGGGGAGACACCCGGGCGTGGCGTGACATCACAGCCCGGGACTTTAAAACCACACCACCCAGCTCCAGCCCCAGCCCCAGCAAATGACCTGGAGCTCCAAAAGCAGCAGGGGCCCGATCACAGACTCCAGTGCTTCAAACTGGAAGGAAGAACGTGGGATGGGGTGGGGTGAGATGGGGTGGGGTGGGGAGGGGAGGGTGAAAAATAGGGGGAAGGGGTGGGAGAGGAAAGGGCTTGTGCTGAGGGCAGGTCAGGAGAAGAAAGGGGAAGGTACCAAGGGACAAGGTGGAGGAGAGATAAATGCCAGGGGGCCAAATGGAGACTGAGGAAAAGGGCAGGAGGGGAGGTGTCAGTGGGAGGGGGGACAGGGTGATGCTGGGAGAGGAGAGGGTAAGGGCATTGGGCGCTAGAGGGGGAGGGGAAGGTGCTGGGAGTGCTAGTTCTCTATGCCGCTCGACTCACTCATATCAGGATTCTGGGACCTGGCCTTCCTCTCTATACCTTGGATTAGATTCTGATCGCAATGACTGCAGCCTAATGCCAGAACCATTTTTTTAAAGGGAACAAAGCAATTTGGTGCTCTTGCTAGTTCCAGAAAGTAACCATTCCCTAAGGAGTCTCAGAGAGGTAGCCATTTTAGTCTGTAGCTATAAAAACAATGAGTAGTCCTGTGGCACCTTAGGGTACATCTACATAGCAGCGTTCTTTCGAAATAACAAAATGTATGTCTACACAGCAAGCCATTATTTCGAAATAATGTCGAGCTGGAGGACTTCTTACTCTGACTTATGGTAACCCTCATTTCATGAGGAGTAAAGAAAGTCGAAGGAAGAGTGATCTTCTGTTGACTTGCTGCTGCGTGGACAGTGCCAAAAGCCAAAGTAAGCTATTTTGACTTCAGCTACACAATTGACATAGCTGAAGTTGCATTTCTTAATTTGACTTTTACCCTGCTCTGTACCCTTAGGCTATGTCTAGACTACAGGGTTTTTCTGAAAAAAGTGGCCTTTTTTCAAAAAAAATCTGCATCTAGACTGTCTTGGCGTTCTTTCAAAAATAAATTGAAAGAACATGGCAGTTTTTTCAACAGCGGTAAACCTCATTTTACGAGGAAGAATGCCTTTTTTCGAAAGAGCTCTTTCGAAAAAAGGCGTTCTTGACTGCAAACAGGGCTTTTTCGAAAGAGAGTATTCAGATTGCCTGGGTGCTCTCTTTCGAGAAAGCGAATCGCTTTTTCGAAAAAGTTGTGCCTGTCTAGATGAACTCTTTCGAAAGAAACTTTTTCAAAAGATCTTTTTGAAAAAGTTTCTTTTCAAAGAAGTGTGTAGTCTAGATGTACCCTTAGAGACTAACAAAAATATGTCGTGTTGTGAGCTTTTGTGGGTAAAACTCACTTTGTCAGCTGATGAGCTGGGGTGGAAATAACAGAAACCAAGTTATTTATAATAGAAAAGGAAAAAAAGGTAACTTCCAATTATTGGACCAGTGCTAATGAGGCTAATTAAGTGGGCTGGAAGTGTCCCATTCTTAACTTTTGATGATTAAAAATGCAGTGCTAAAGGCAAGGGAGACTGGCTTTATACTGCAACATCCAGTTAATGGCTGTTCAAGTCCAGGGAAGTAATGTCAAATTTGTATAGGAATTCCAATTCTGCCCTCTCTCTCTCTCTAACTGGCTGGTGAAATTCCTTTGTAGAAGAATGGCTTCTTTTAAATCCAGGACGGAGTGACCACGTAGGTTAAAATGTTCCCCAACAGCTTCATGTGTGTTACCATTTGTGTCTGATTTGTATCCATTTATCCTTTGTCTCAGAGAATGTCCAGTTGGCCAATATACATGGCAGAGGGGCATTGCTGGCACTCAATGGCATAGATCACATTAGATGATGTGCAGATGGATGAGCCCCAGTTGCTGTGCCTTATGTGGATAGGTTCTTCAATGGTGTCGCTTGTGTAGAAATGTGAACAGAGTTGGCACTGGGGTTTTTTGCAGGGTTTTACCCACAAAAGCTCATACTACATATTTTTTGTTAGTCTCTTAGGTGCCACAGCATTATATAGGAAGTATTTCAGGGCTGGATCCATGAAAGAGACCTTGTAGCAGTGTCACTCCACTTCTCCACAGTTTGCAAATGGGCAAGATATTACAAAACAGTCATTAGCTGTTTCTGCTAATATGGTAGTTTGTTTGCTTAGCCTTCTGGCATTCTAAAAATGGAATCGGCACGCTGCTTAGATAGCTTTGAAGAAACAGAGTTAGATGGGTGTGAAACTTTAGTTTCTTGTGCCTTGGCATTAACTACTGTTATTTCTAACCCTTTCTTTCAGAAAACCCCTACTGCTCATGCCATGAAGGAGGAGAATTTTCTTCGCCGCAGGTTCTCTCTCTGTCCTGCTTCTTCCACTCCTCAGAAAATTGACCCTCGCAAGCTGACGCGGAATCTGTTCTTCGGGGCTGATAATGAGATCTACCCACTCAGCCCAGGTCAGTGTGTTCTACATGGCTTCAGAATGTGCCACATGCTGTTATCAGTTATCTCAAATCTCCGTGCAGCTCAAACGCACGAACAAACTGTGCTGCACTGACTGAACTGATCCTTGGGAAGGGAGGGGCGGAGTGTGAAAGTAAGTGGGTTTTGTTAGAGCATCTGCAAGAAACAAAGAGAAACAGGTTTATATATGTAAGCATGACCAGGAGATCAAACTTGTTCAGCACTGAAAACCCCTCATCCTCTCCACTCATCCACTCACTGGGTAGCGGCCGTCAGAAAAACAAACAGAATGTCAGGAATCATTAAGAAAGGAAGCGAGAATAAGACCAAGAACATCTTACTGCCTCTTCACAAACCCACATCTTGTATGCTGTGCTCAGATATGGTCACCTGATCGAAAAAAAATTAGTGGAATTGGAAGAGGTTCAGAAAAGTGCAACAAAGAGGGTCAGGGATATGGAACAGCAGCCATATAAGGAGAGATTAATGCAGAGATGGGAAATACCAGCCCGTGGGCTGGATCTGGTTCACCAGGGTTAGTCCCTGGTGGGCTGCCGCCACTATATTTGTCTACACCTCCACAGGTACAGGAGATTGCAGCTTCCATTGGCTACAGATTGCCATTCCTAGCCTGATTTTCACAGTTCTCATTTGCCAGGACCAATGGGAGTTGCAAGTACCCATACCTGCAGAGGTACAGGCACATATAATGGCAGCAACTTGCCAGGGGCTAGTCTTGGTGAACCACAACCATCTTTTTGCCCACCCCTGGATTAATAAGACTGGGACTCTTCAGCGTGGAAAAGAGATGACTAAGAGGGGGACATGACAGAGCTCTATAAAAGAGTTATTTTCTCCTTTCCACAACACAAGAACTAGGGGTCACCAAATGAAATGATCAGGTAGCAGATTTAAAACAAATAAAAGGAAGTATTTCTTCACACAACACACTGTCAACCTGTGGAACTCCCTGCCAGAGGATGTTGCTAAGGCCAAGATTTTAACAAGGTTCAAAAAAGAACATGATAAACTCATGTTCCGTCAATAGCGATTATCCAGGGTAGACAGGAATGGTGTCCCTAGCCTCTGTTTGTCAGAAACTGGGAATGGACGATAGAGGATGGGTCACTTAATGATATTCTGTTCTGTTCATTACCTCTGGGGCACCTGACACTGATCAATATCTAAAGACAGGATGCTAGATTAGATGGACCTTTGGTCTGACCCAGTATGGCTGTTCTTATGTTATGAGGTAATGAGATTCCTGCCAAATGCTGCAGGCCTTCCCCTCCCATTGATTTAAGTCGGAGAGAAGGCCATCCATGCTGCAGCTGTGGGGCTCAGAACTAGCTGAACACTCAGTGGCTAGTGTGATTTGGGTTATCTCTGTTTTGGGGTGCCCTGTTTGGATCACCCTAAAAAGCAGACTCTTTTCAGGCATCACATATAGGCTCTTAAAAATTGAGGATCCCATTATTTTCCAACCCCTTTTGCAAAATGAGATTACTACTGCTAAGTCAGTTGACCATAAAAGGGCACTATAAATGTTACAAAGGCAAATTCTTTCACCACTGATTCATAAATATCTTCAGCATTTTCCCCTGCAGTATGCTCAGCTGCAGTAAGTATGACACCGAATTCAAGAGTTCACAAAACTTCCTTCAGGTTTAGTCTAAAATTGTAAACACCTGTTCTACAGGAAATGAAAGTCATGATATTGTTTTGGTATTTGCTGTGCATAATAAATACTCAATTAAAATGTTTCTCTGATTGCAATCTGCAAACGGTGCTTTAGATTCCAGTTTGTAAACATGTGCTTTAACCTTTGATGAGGGAGCAACCATATTTTTGCAAAATCATAATTTGTGGTTATAATTTCTGTACTTAATAATCAGGTCTAGTAGCACCGCAGTAAGTTGTCAGCACACTAATATTTCAGGAGAAAACGGCCAGCAAAAAGCCAGGTAATATTTAGTATTTATATAGCTGGCAGAACAAGGAGCAATGGTCTTAAGTTACAATGGTGGGGGTCTAGGTTGGATATTAGGAAAAACTATTTCACTAGGAGGCTGGTGAAGCACTGGAATGGATTCCCTCGGGAGGTGGTGGAGTCTCCATCCCTAGAGGTTTTTAAGTCTTGGCTTGACAAAGCCCTGGCTGGGATGATTTAGTTGGGGTTGGTCCCGCTTTGGGCAGGGGACTGGACTGGATGACCTCCTGAGGTCTCTTCCAGCCCTATGATTCTATAGTACCCAAAAGATACTTAGGGCTAGATCCACAAAGGAGTTTACCTAACTGCCTTTTTAGGCACCCAAGTTAACATTTAGGCACTACTGACATTCACAAAACAGCTGATCAGCTACTGCTTTCCCCAGTCAGTGCCTAAACTTCATGGCTGTGTCTAGACTGGCAAGTTTTTCTGCAAAAGCAGGTGCTTTTGCGGAAAAACTTGCCAGCTGTCTACACTGGCTGCTTGAATTTCCGCAAGAACACTGATGATCTCATGTAAGAAATCAGTGTTTCTTGCGGAAATACTATGCTGCTCCTGTTCGGGCAAAATTCCTTTTGCGCAAAAGCTTTTGCGCAAAAGGGCCAGTGTAGACAGCTCAGATTTGTTTTGCGCAAAAAAAGCCCCGATAGTGAAAATGCCTTTTGGGGCTTTTTTTGCGCAAAAGCGCGTCTAGATTGGCATGGATGCTTTTCCGCAAAAGGTGCTTTTGTGGAAAAGCATCCGTGCCAATCTAGTCGCTCTTTTCCGCAAATGCTTTTAACGGAAAACTTTTCCGTTAAAAGCATTTGCGGAAAATCATGCCAGTCTAGACATAGCCCATAGGGGTCCACATTTCTGCCAGTGGGCAGATGCTAAATCCTGAGATCAAACCTGATTCTCCTACATCACCAATGGATGCCCTGACACCTGGGATATACAATCAGTCTCACCCAACCTGTATCTTTGGCCCAGTGAATATTTAATTATTTATACAAAGTGGAACATTTTCAATAGGGGAGATTGAGACCCAGCCCGGAATAGTCTGTAACTCTGTAACTCTCCTGGAACCAGAAAACCTATGTTCAAGTTCCAAATCAGACAGACCAGAGATTTGAAAAACAGACTCCTTATGTCTCAGGTCATTCTCCTGGCCACAGGGCTCTAATGGCCTGGCTAAGGGATAGGGTGTCTCTTTCTCTTGTTTAGGCTACCTAAAGTGGCTGGCCTGGTTTAGGCATCTGGTGAGGGTTCATCCCTGAGAATCCCCAGTAGTGGGAGGTCCAGAGTTAGGCACCCAACTCCTTAACCTCTGCCCTTCACTGTGGCATTGTTCACTGGCTAGCTTAAGCTGGTCCTCTTTCTTAGGCACCTAATTATCTCCATGGAGAGCCTGGGCACCTAACTTCAGTGCTGTGAATTTACTGGGCAGCAGGCACCATGGAAACGTCTTTGTACATCTGGCCCTCTGTGCTTCATGCATCAAATACAAGGTCAGATGTGGAACCAAAAAGCTCAGACGTGAGGCTCAATTGTAGGGCTGGCTGAAATTCTGACTTTTTAGTTTGGGGCAAATTTCAACATTTTAAACAACAAAATGAATTACAATACAGAAATATAATATTTATTTCCAAAATATCTCTTAAATTGGAATTTCCTGAACAAAAAATCAGTTTTGGAAAATTTGTTCAGGATTTTAGAATGCTGTTTCCTAATTTCAAAATTTCATTTCAGATTTTATTTCATGAGTTTTATTATCTTACATTTTCATTTTTACATTATTTTCTGACCTGTCAGGAGTACATTAAGATTTAAGTTAATGGTATTATGTGTGGTTGTTAGTAGTAGTACCACTGACATGTCATATTATGCTATAATATTCTGGTTTTAAAATAATTAAGGGCAACTGCTACTTTGTACCAATTGAAACATCTTATATGATATAGATCAAATTGTTTCCTGTTTATGTTGTAATGAAACACTTTAGCAGCTGCCTTTAATGAGTTTAAACAAAAATAATAGGATATTTCAATTATCATATCATTCTAACATCTGTTGTACTAGAGCATGTTATTCAGTACTACAAAGCATATTCCATGAAATATGTAAAAATATAAAAATGAATAAACAGTCTGTATGAAAAACCAAAATGAAATTGCAAAATCCAAACAGTAATCTTCTAAAACAATTTTTTCCATTTCAAATTTTCTGTATCAATCTGTCCTTTCCAAAATATTTAGATTTTGATTAAACTAGCATTTTCCCTTGAAAAAATGTGTTGACAACAAGTTTCTATTCAACTGTAGTTAATAATTTAAAGAAGTCTTTGACTTTTGGGTATCCTGCTTGAGATAGCTTTGGGCCTGATTTTGAGCAGTTGGAAATTAGTCCACAGACATCTCAAGCTGAACACTTAAATACTGAGACAATAAGCTTGCCCACTTTCAAAGGTTTGACTGCAGATAACGGCAGATTCATATAGACGTGTGGCAGGAGCACAATGCCTTTGCAGTAGCCTATTTTGTCATTGCTGAACCAACCCAGGAACTGCACCAGCTTCTAGAGTTTGGAAAGCCTATATATCAACTTTTTGGATACTTTGGAAACTTAAATTTTGAAGAGTATGGCCAAAGATTTTTCCTGCTGTCATTAGCTTCTTCTGGAAGAGGGTAAATGGAGATCAGCTGCTTGTCATGGGCTCCAGGCAGAATAATTATCAGCTCCATCTGTGAGGTGCTGAGTGCTCTTTAACTCTCACCTAAATCAAAGAGAGTTGAAGGCTTGCAGCAGATTGTCAGTCCATTGTGGGGGTGAGTCGTCTCTTATTGCAGGCTTTGGTTGTCAGTCTTCTATGCTGTTTCTCCTAACTTCATGCTAGATGAATGAGTCAAATTTGCCTGGCCTAAATCTATCGAGTGTATGTGTATAACAAGTCTAGCATGCTGGATTAGAACTTTTATTGCCTTTCTCTACTTAGCCAAAGGAACCTACAACATTGGTACAAATGATCAGAAATTCAACTTAAGAGGGTGGAGGCTAGAGATACAATTTTTAAAAATTACAAATAAATACAAGTCACTATTCTAAGCATTCTGGGTGGCTTGCGGGGGAAGGGGGGTTAGTGGAACTTGCTTTTATTTTCCTTTTTTGGATTTTTATCCCTTTTATTTTGCCTTGCAGCTCATTCTATCTCCACAGTACTTCTCAAGTTTTGCTCTTTTACTTCCTTGAAAGCCTCACCTCCTTCATCTTTTATATTTGCTTTCTCCCCACTTCTAATTCTCTGTTCCCAGCCTTTCTCTCATGGTGTGTTTAGCTGCATCTTTAGTCCTTTTTTCCTACTGTATCTTATTCTGTCTCCTCTCTAAGGGTCAATATGGTGTCTACCCTCACTGGGAATCACCCTTTACTTCTCCTCCTCCGGGTTCTGATGAATGTTGCTATTGTTGTGAAGAGGTCTGGGTTTCCTTCTCTCAGCCCTGGAGTTTCACAATGGACAATGTCTATACTACACCCTTCTTCTTCAAAAGCTTATACAAATGAAGTGCAGATTAGCATATTGCCAAGTTTCATTTGCATAATTAATTAGGGACCTTTTTTGTGCAAGAGGCTTTTGCGCAAAAAGGACCTATGTAGATAGCTCCTTTTTGTGTGTTTAAAAAAAAAAAAAAAACTATTGCGCAAGAGCCATTCTTCCTGAAAAAATTAGGAAGAATGGCTCTCGTACAGGAGGGGTTTTTGTGCAAAAAACCTCTTGCTCAAAAAAGGGCTCCTAATTAATTATGCAAATGAAGTGTGGTGGTATGCTAATTTATGCTTCATTTGCATAAACTTTTGCAGAAGAAGGGTGCAGTATAGACATAGCCTAGCTGTATACACTTTTTCACTGATTGCTCCCTTCCACTCCCCTGTCAGGCTCCAAGTTTGTGTCCAGCTGCTGTTTTGTCAGTTCAGAGAAGAAACCAAGTTAAGTTGCAGACAGCCCTATTGTGGGCTGGGAAGGAGCCTGCATAGCACCATTAACAGGAGTTCATTCATTTCTCACACAGAAACAAGTCAAATACAGGACCATGTAGCACTTTAAAGACTAACAAGATGATTTATTAGGTGATGAGCTTTCGTGGGCCAGACCCACTTCCTCATATCAAATAGTGGAAGAAAATAGTCACAACCATATACAGGCAGTCCCCGACTTACGTGGATCCGACTTACGTCGGATCCCTAGATACGAACGGGGTGAGGCAACTCCCGCACATGCGCAGCAGCATTCCCGGGGCTCGGTCACCTGGGTCCTAGGATCCTCCTCCTCCTCGGGCCGGCTCCGACTGGGGTCCCGCAGAGCTGCCGGGCAGAGGAAAAGTGCCTCCCCACGCCCGCTGTCCCCCCCCCACCCCCCTGCCAGCAACAGGCTGCCCCCTCCCCTGAGCAACAGGCTGCCGAACAGCAGACAAAAGCAGCCTCTCTGCCCCTCCTCCCCTCTATACATGCCGGGCTCCCGGAGCGCAGCAGCGTCCCCGGGGCTCGCTCACCTGGGTCCTAGAATCCACCTTCTCCTCCTCTTCGGCCGGCTCCAATTGGCCTCTGCCTGCAGCAGCTGGCCACAGGGACAGGGATCCCGCAGAGCTGCAGGGCAGAGGAGAAGTGCCTCCCCACGCCCGGTGCCCCCCCCCCCGCGGCCTCGCATCCTGTACGCCTCCCCCCTCCCCCCCCTGCCAGCAACAGGCTGCCCCCTCCCCTGAGCAACAGGCTGCCGAACAGCAGACAAAAGCAGCCTCTCCGCCCCTCCTCCCCCTATACATGCTGGGCTCCCTGGGCAAACAAAGACTCCACCAAAACAAACAAAGTGCTGGCCTCATTGTGTTAGCAAAAAAAGGACCCTCCTCCTAGAACCCTGGGTGGTGTGTGGAAATAAAGCTATTAGCTCAAAGCATGGTGCAGAGCTGTTTGGTATTTGATGAGTTACTCCTTTAGTCCTGAGTTTGTCACAGGGACAGAAGTAGATGTGAAATCTTCTGAACAGGGGAACAGACAGCAAAACAAACATTAGAGGGGAGTTAACCTTTCCCTATGCTATCCAAAACTAAAAAAAATGTTTGGCTAGAGTTTCCCCTACAATATGTACCAGTTCCGACTTACATACAAATTCAACTTAAGAACAAACCTACAGTCCCTATCTTGTACGTAACCCGGGGACTGCCTGTATACCAAAGGATACAAGTCAGTCATGGTTACTTTGTCGCAGCTGGGCCAACAGGTTTCACAAGCCCTAAAACTAGCCCCCAATGGAATTCCAGCATGTAAATAAATAATATAGTGAAAAGTTAGCAACAGACGTTACACCCCAGTGAAACCACATTATCATGGTTCTCTGAAGTGAAGCAACTAATAAAATGAGGTTTGTTTTGTTTTTTTGAGGGAGATCAACTGAAATTGCTCTTCTGGCCTTTTGTGTAACAGTACTGTTACATTTGACACCTTTGCTTCCTACAACTGAAAAAACAGACTCAGAGGGGTAACCGTATTAGTCTGTAACTTTCAAAACAAGTAGTCCTAGCGCGCCTTAGAGATTAACAAAAATATATGTAGTATGAGCTTCTGTGGTGAAAATCTACTTATTCGAAAAAACAGAGAGGAAGGTACATTTCTCTGTTTATAGAATCACCACAAACTGGAGAGTCAGTGTCATTAATTTTCTTTGCTTATTCCTCACGTAGCAATAAGGAAGAGAAAACATTTTTTAAAAGGCAACACTATGGCTACGTCTACACTACACATTGTTGCGCAAGAAGATATGCCAATGAGGTGCAGCAATGAATATCACCGTGCTTCCTTTGCATACCTAATAAGCTGCCATTTTTGCAGAAGAGGCATTTGTGCAAGAAGGAGCTGTCTACACAGCTCCTTCTTGAACAAAAAAAACCTCTTGCACAGGAGCCGTTCTTCCTGAAAATAAATGGCAGCATGGCTCCTGCACGAGATGGTTTTTTTGCACAAGAAAGAACAGTGTAGACAACTCCTTCTTGTGCAAAAGCCCCTTCTGCAAAAATGGTGGCTCATTAGGTATGCAAATGAGGCATGGCAATATTCATCATTGTGGCTCATTTGCTTATCTTCTTGTGCAACAATGCGCAGTGTAGACATAGCCAATGTGTTTGGAAGACCACAGAATTTGGCAGCCGGGGGGCACTTTCAACCATTTTTTTTTAAATTGGCCACACTGCAGATGGAAGTTCTCTCTTTAAATCAGAGCTTAGAATAGCCTTGGCACACAAAGGCTATGTCTACTCTGGCGGGTTCTTGTGCAAGAACATCTTGCGCAAGGGTTCTTGTGCAAGAACACATCCACGCTGCCATGTGCTTTTGCTCAAGAGCATCCATGGCAGTGTGGATGCTATCTTGTGCAAGAAAACTCTGATGGTCATTTTAGCCATAGGGCTTTCTTGCACAAGAAACCCCTGCTGCGTGTCCACACTGCCCTCTTGCACAAGAGCTATTGCTCAAGAGGGCTTACACTTGTTAGAAAAAAGCGTAGCTCTTGTGCAAGAAGCCCTCTCTTCCGACGCCATACTGTAAATCTTCTTGAGCAAGTGCGGTCGGGTAGTGTGGACACTCTGCGGGTTCTTGCGCAAGAATCTGCCAGTGTAGACATAGCGAAAGGTTCCCCCCAACACAAGTGATCCTCCTCCTCCTTAGATCAAATGCAGTGGGCCCTGCCTAAGAGCACATATGTGCAGGTATAAAGGGTAAAGGTTCATATTAGTATAGTCCTTTTCTGGGTATTGCCAGAATTCTGCATAACACTTTCCTCCAGAAAACACAGGTTCAGTTTACAGTGGAAGTTTATTGCTGTATATAGTATCTGTTACAGCCAAAGTTTGAGTGTTGCCTAAGTAAATCTTCATAAAGAGGAAATGAACCTTGCACCTTTCAAATGAATGCATCCCAAGTTTCCTTTAAGGTGAAGAAAGAGGGAAATTGTGTTTTTCCCTTTTTTAACTTTCTTGGGATGTTCAAAGAAGGCTTGGAAATAGATCACACATTTAAAAAAAAACAGTTTGGAGAGGTCTGGAGGGCTAGTGGGATGATGACATCACAATCAACAATGGAAGGTTAGTAATTAAGAAAGTTTTTCCTTCCATTTTGTGAACCCCTATTTAATAAAAACACCTGACAAACACTTAGGTGAAAAGATCTTTCTGATTCACACCCGCCCACCCTCTCAATTACAGGCTAAGAGAACTCCCACTCCAAACCACTAAGAATTTCTCCTGTAGAATCAGAGAAAACAAGATGTGATACAGAGATTTTTTTAAAGCCTCTGAACACTTTTCAGACTTTAAATATGAGGCAGGCATCAAACTATCCCCAAAAAAGCACAGATATGGGTTTTTTGTCCTGTTACAGAGCACTTTGAAATATAATTTACAAGGGAACAAGAAGATTAGCATAGGCACTGCTATTACTCTCGGAAATGTGGAAGCAGCATTGCCTATGAAATGAACTTTGTACAACTTAAACAAGTCTCCCCTGGAGATAAATCATGTGTGCCTATAGGAATTGCTGAACTAGGATGAGGGCTTTATAAATACTTCTGTAAAAGGGCCTAAAGATGCATAGCTGAGTAGGGTAGGTGCTTAACATCTATTGACTTGTGATAGGAATTAAGTGCCTATGGTGCGTCTAGACTGGCAAGATTTTGTGGAAAAGTGGCCGCTTTTGCACAAAAACTTGCCAGCTGTCTACACTGGCCACTTGAAATTGCACAAGAGCACTGACGTTCTAATGTAAGAATTCAGTGCTTCTTGTGCAAATACTTTGATGCTCCCACTCAGGGATAAGCCCTCTTGCGCAAGAATACTTGCGCAAGAGGGCCAGTGTAGACAGGCATGTTGATTTTTGCGCAAAAAAGTCCGATGGCTAAAATGGCCATCGGAGCTTTCTTGCGCAAAAGCATGTCTATACTGGGCACGGATGCTTTTGCGTAAAAGCACTCTTGCACAAAAGCATCCATACCAATCTAGACGCTCTTTTGCAGAAATACTTTTAACGGAAAAACTTTTCCGTTAAAAGTATTTCCGCAAAATCATGCCAGTCTAGACGCAGCCCCAATCTCTGTATGGACGCTTTTCCACAAAAGCACTTTTTGCGGAAAAGCATCTGTGCCAATCTAGACGCGCTTTTGCGCAAAAAAGCCCCAATTGTCATTTTAGGCATCGGGGCTTTTTTGCGCAAAACAGTCCTCTCCTGTCTACACTGGCCCTCTTGCGCAAATCATTTGCGCAAGAGGGCTTTTGCCCGAACGGGAGCAGCATAGTATTTCCGCAAGAAGCACTGATTTCTTACAGTAGGAAGTCTGTGTTCTTGCGGAAATTCAAGCGGCCAGTGTAGACAGCTGGCAAGTTTTTCCGCAAAAGCAGCTGATTTTGTGGAAAAACTTGCCAGTCTAGACACAGCCATGGAGTTTAATTTATTGTGATCACTCTAGTTAGGAGTCAGTGCAGGTTTTGGTCTACTCTATACTCTCCTGTTAACAGAGATGAGAGTAAGGCAGTGCACCACTCCCAGCTAGCTGGGGTGCTTAGCTGCAGAAGGAGGCGGGGCATGCTCCCAGCTGAGCTTCTGGGGCTCTCCTGCAAGTTGGCACATTAAGCAGCAGGCTGGTTAAAGAGGCTGGTGGGGGGGTACTCCCAGGGCTGATTTTGCACCCCCCTGAAGATTCATACAGGGACACTGCTTGCTGTTACCCTTCCTGTCAGAGAGGGTGTGTGTTCCTCTCCCAGGTGGGTGGTATGGGGAGGGGGTAGAGGAGTGAGTGACCCACATGTTGTGTTTTCCTCTAGATCCTTGAGTGCTGGAAGGGGAACAGCAAGCAGCCTCCTAGTACAAATCTCAGGGAGGGGGGCTTCAGCCCTCCTGAACTCCCCCCATCCTCCAATGCCCTGCCCTGAGCCCTCTCACACACCCCCAATCGTCTTGCACCCCTCCCCACACCCTAACCCTCTGCCCTGAGCCCCTCTTCACATCCCCCACACCCCAGCCCTTTGCCCAGAATTCTATTGTATTAAGCTTGTCAGTGCACTCCATATCCCCTAACTATTTAGCTTCATGTTAAAAGAACGTGACTCTAGTAGTTATCAGTCATGTTTATTAGATTATCACTTACTTACTAAGGGAGAAATAAATTGAACCTGTGGGTTAATCCTGGTAGTAAGCCTCAAGCTACCAAAGCTGTTATTTACCCAGAAAAGATCAGGATATTTATTTATTGCAACTATAGAGCAGAACAAGCAAAGTATCAAATAACTCAAATGCATAACATATTGTATGTAATCACAGGCTTTCTCCAGGATGTGCTTAGCACCCAGAAAAGGGGAAAGTGCAACTTCAGTGCTCTTTCCATAAGAGCAATTAACCTTCCTCCAGTAACTATTGCTATTATCAAGCTTATAGCTTTGCTTTACCTTTTTATAAGAGCTTTTCCCAGCATGCTGTCTGTCTTAGTAGCTGGCCCTTTAAATCTGCAAGGAAATAAGCTGTAGTTCTAATATAGTCATTTTTGTGTGTGTTTTGGGGGGAAGGAGCTGCTGCTTTTTTTAAGTTGGTAAGTGTTTGGTTTTTCTTACGTTTCTGTTTGTTTTTCTGAGGTGGTAGGGTGCTTTCTTCTGTGGAGGAGATCTCACCTTTTGGAGTCTGCTGCTTTTTTCACTTTCAGTGTTTGATACAGGGAAATTTCTACAAGTCCTTTCTACTTGCTAGCAAAAGGAGCTCTTTCTGTCTCTCTGCAGTGTTACAAGAAGCCTGCTTGAGCTAGTCTGATAAGTTAGCTGAGAAACTGATGTCTTCCTGTGTGAAGTTCTGTGCAATGTAACGAAGAGCGTAAACGGTACAATATAACCTAGATACTGATCCGTAGAAGCATCAATACTTGCTGATAAGTGCTACTTAGTAGTTGAATAAGGAAGATACTCTGCTGTGGGAGAATTAAATTCTGCATAGCACAATGGTAGAGGGACATTCCTGAATCACTCGAGCTCCCTTTAACCATGGGACTTACCTAGTGTGGAGAAAAAGAATCCCTACAATCAAGTTTTCTACTATGTACACCCACTAGATATGATGCCTTTATTCAGGAAACAAGATGCAAGGGGAAAGTGTAAATTATATTGTTTATAGCTGTCCATAGGAGCGAATAGCAGTTGCGTGTTATGACTCCAATTAACTTTAATAGGGCTCGTGGATTATAGGTTATCTTCCTGTGCAAAAAACCCATTGTATAGAAAAGAACATATGAACTAAGGATAGCAGCTGCAGAGATGCATGAGTGCATTCTACCTTCCACCCAGTCTGCGAGGCCTGTAGGGATGTGGGGAGGCAAGTGCCAGCAAAGGTACCATGGGCTGAGCATTAGTGAGAGTTTAGGCTCCTGCTTGCATGGTAGAGCTCTGAGTATCTTATTCCCCTCCTCCCAGCCCTGGTAGCACAGTTGGATTGGAAACCCTACTGCAATAGGCTACAACCCTGTGGCTTTTCTCTGTGTGAGTTGCCTGCGGGTGTGATGTTTTGGAGCAGTCTGCACAGGGAGAGGTAAGTGGCAACTTCACAGGAAGCTTCCCACACTGTGGTAGACTGAGCCCTTGTATAATTTTGTACTCTTTTCTGAACCCCCTCCAATTTTCTTACATCCTTTTTAAATGCAGACACCAGAACTGGATGCAGTATTCCAGTACTGGTCTCACTAATGCCATAGTCCGAGAGAAAGTCATCTCCCTACTCTTGCTCATTGTTTCTGTTTATACATCCAAGGGTCACATTAACCCTTCTTCCACAGCCTCACACTGAGCGCTCACATTTGGTTATTTAGGCAAGTCATCGATAAAGTTGACAAAAAGACAAACAAGTCTTCCAATATGATAAGGGCTATTTATAAAGAGGCTGGTAATCAACCAGGCCCAAGAAAGGGAGCTCAAAAAGTAGTGGGCTTAATCTACATCAAGGGAAACTTAGGGTTTTTTTTCTTTCTAATATCTAATCTAACTGCAAGGATACTTAAGTACTGGAATAAGTTTGGGAATCCTTGTCATTGGCGATTAAGAGCAGGTTGGATGAACACTTGTCAGGGAGGATCTAGATGTACTTGGTTCAGCTTCGAAACAGGAGCGCTGAAGTAGCTGGCCTTTCAAAGTCCCTTCCGGACTTATTATTCTATGATTCTTTTCAGTCACCGTTTTCTAGGAGGCAATCCTGCATTTGATTAGGTATGGCTGGCATTCCTTATTCCCTAGATGAATTCAAATGGATTTTGCTTGAATCCAGGTCAATCTGTAGGATCGTTCTGTCCTCCTCATTGGTCATTCTGTCAATTTCTGACACCCACAAACTTTATTGTGAATTACTTTATACTTCCTGGTTGTTAGGTGAAAATATTAACTGTGTTGGGCCGAGCACTGATGCCTTCAGAGACCACCAGAAACACCTCCATTCAAATGAGACTCCACATTGACAACCACTTTTTGAGACCTGTCAGTAAGCCCTCTTTTAATCCATTTAAATCCATTGCTTTATGGGTATTGTATAGCATTCACTCTTTAAGCAGAATTCCATGCAGCTCTCGGTCTGTGTATATTCTATCTATTCTGCAGAGAGATTGTTAGAGCACATTTGTGGTTGCTGTATTTGAGCACCTTGCAGTTGTATATTAAGCAAGGTCATTGCACATCTGTCTTTTGGTGTATGTTCTCCCAGCCCCCACTCCTCTGCAGCCCCACGGATAGAGGCAACTATAGTGCAGTGTCTTGGTTTTGCATGGTTTTAAGGCGGTTGTTTTGTTATTTAAATATACATGTTACTGTGTGTGTCTTAGAGAAGGCAAGGTCAAAGAAATGAGCCGTGCAGTTGGAGCACAAGATGGTGAAGTCTGTGATGGATTGTCCGGAGTTCCCCGTGGAATGCATGCCAGTCTGGGAACAGCCCCCAGAAAGTTCTGCTTACTGCACACACAAGCGTTTCCCTTAATGTCAAGAGTTACATTGTGCCCGAGGAGCAGAGCTGGTGACCGTGGTCTTTGTTCCGCAGTCTTCTAGGTAACTTGAACCCAGGCCATTGAACTCCTTGAAGAGAAGGGCCACGACCTTTACATTCCTGAGAAGTCCTATGAGAAGCCACTGCAAAGAGCAGAAGGTAGATGTCTTGTGTCTGTGGTAGCTCAGGTTGCTGAGGAGACGTTCTATAATAGCTGGAGCTCCCGAAACACTGAAGGCTTCATGCCCAAGTTAATCATGTGTCTGTAAGTCCAGCTCAGAGGTGAGAAAGGCGTGACTAAGTGAAGCAGGGTTATTGTCCATGAAGGTAGAATGGAGGCCCCCAGCAAAGTGGCGGTGCACTTTTAAGTTACGGATATAATCCTAGCACAGCTATAGCTCTGTTATTGTTAAAATTAAGGTCTGTTGTCTGTTTAAAGCTCAACCCTAACTTCTCTGAAATCTGCATGGTGACATGAATTGTTTTGAAATTTGACATGTCTCGTGAGGCTTGTGGGACTGCTAGTGATTTGAACATGGGGTCATCTGACCACCAGTTTGTCAAAATACAGCATCTGGCAGGGGGGACAACTTTTCTTAAAGCTGATGCATTCTGGCAATGTGTATTTGGGCACAATAAGTGATCAAGCCAAGGTTCAGATCATTGCAAAGTATCCCCAGAGCTCAAGAGTTACCCCCCCCCCCCCCCAAAAAAGAATGCGTGGCATCCACCAGCCCTTTGGGGGAATCAAATGAAAATGTTTGAAAAAGAGTTTCTTCCCCACTTAGGTGCTTGAGAAGGCTCACGCCCCTAGTGGAATTACACTGCGCATGTGTGGAGAGAGGGTATCTGTTTGTAAAATAACTTCAGCATCACAGGATCTGTGGGGCTTCCAGAGTATGCATCTAATCTGAGCGCTATCATTAGTACCAACCCAGTCTGCCTCTGTCAAAGGCTTTTTTATTAGATTTGGAAAATTTAATCTGAACACAGCAGAGTATTCTGAAGGCTCTGGAAGTATATTTTTAAAGAAGATCTACACAAGCACATGCTTGCTATGAAAGTGACTGGGGTGGAAATGTTGGTGGGAATGAGAGAGAAATGTTGGGAGATCATGTGATGAGGACTAGGGGGAATAGGAGGAAAATATCCTTCTTTGACAATTTCTTAAATCAGTGGTTCTTAACCTTTCAAGATTACCATACCTCTTTTAGAAGTATGCTTTGTCTTCTATACCCCCTAGTTTCACCTCACTTAAAAACTACTTGCTTACCAAATCAGGCATAAAAAACCAAAAGTGTTGCTTACTTTCTCATTGATCATAAAATAAACCCGCTACAATATATAAATATTGTACTGACATTTCAGTGTACCGTATATATAGCACCATATAAACAAGCCATTGTCTTTATCAAATTGACTTCGCTGGTGCCTTCTGTGTAGCCTGTTGTAAAACGAGGTGAATGTTGAGTTGATGGATCTCTGGAAGACCTTTGTGTACCCAGAAGTATGCATACCCCTGATTGAGAGTCCACAACAAGCCCAGGCCCTCTGCA
This sequence comes from Pelodiscus sinensis, assembly GCF_049634645.1. Classification (NCBI taxonomy): domain Eukaryota; kingdom Metazoa; phylum Chordata; order Testudines; family Trionychidae; genus Pelodiscus; species Pelodiscus sinensis. Next base: position 114,365,808 of record NC_134714.1, read on the forward strand.
GACTGTGGGGGGGGTGGGACCCGAACTCCTTTCAGACAGCCTCCCCCATGCTGCTGCCTGAGAGAGAGGCAGCAAAGGAGGGAGGCAGGTGGCTCTACATGAACCGATACGTATGGGGAGCCAGCTTGAAATCTGACTTCCTGCATGGACTGGCTCCCGCCTGCCCCCCTCGCCCTTCACGCAGCAGTCTCTCTATCAGAGGCTGCGGAGCAGAGGGAGGAAGGTGGCTCTGTGGAAACCAGCACTCACAGGGAGCTGGTTTAAAAGCTGGCTCCCACGCCCCCCACATGCTGATACAGTGGTGGCAAGGGGGGGTGCATTTAGTTAAGATTAACCGATAACCCTAAGCTTATTGGTTAATTGTTTAAACGACTATATCAGGGCTGGAAAATCTTTTTTGGGTCAGTGTCACTAACCCACAAAAAGATTAGTTGGTGGCCACACACGTGAGAAACAAACAAAAACCCCAAACAGACCAACCCACACTGATATGTGGCCCCTGACTGAGGAGGAGGAGAGACACTACCCACATTCCGCTCTCACATCAGAGCCTGGGGGACCCAGCCTAGTAGATTTTGTGTGATCCAGTCCTGTGGTGGGGCAGTGGGGGGATTGGAGTGCCAGGGTGTGCTCCCCAATTCTGGGGGGCTCCTAAGCCTCGGGGACCAGATCCAGATGAGTCGTGAGCTGCATCCATCCTCAGGAGCTGAGGTTTCCCACCCTTGGACTATCTGCTGACGTCCCTACTTCATAATAGGCTGATGGTTGCAGGGATGTGTCACTTGAGGTGACCTGAGATTTAATTTGTCATGAACAACTAGTCAGACTCCAGTTCCTTATGTGGTTATTTAATATGTAGTTAAGTAATTGGTAACTTAACTTTTTTTTTATCCCAATCAGAAATTATCAAATTAATAACAACTTAGTCTCACAGTTAGGGTTGCCAGATACTTTCACAAAAAATACCAAATATGGTGGTGGGGAGGGGGGGGGAGAGGAAATCGGTTGAGCAAAAAAATAAGGGGACCAAAGTTGTGGAGCAAAAAAAAAAGTCACTGCTTTAAATCCCAGTGCTCTCTGTTCTCCCTGCTCCTGACAGATGTGACAGAGGAAGAACGTCCCAAGCGGCCTTCTGTTCAAGAAAAACAGAAAATACCGGACATTTTACATGTCCAATATTTTCTGTGTTTTTTACCAGACAGAGGCCAATACCGGACACCTAGCAACCCTACTCACAGTGCTTTATTTTAGAACAGTTTTGGCCTTTTGTACAGTGATGTGCAGTCACTATCTTCAAGGCATGCATCACGTGCCCCAGGACCAGCTTTGCACAAAGGGGAATGCCAGCCGGCCTCCAATTAGATGGACAACATGGTGTCCTCTGCACTGCATGTGAGATCATGTAGTGTATGTGTGCGGACACACTGTGTGGAGCATGCCATTTTGCAGGCAAGGGCACAATTTGTATGCCTGACTAAATATGACCTGGCATGATACTGCCTTTGAATAGGCGGAGAAGGTCCAGAGAAGAGCAACAAGAATGATTAAACGCATAGAAAACATGAGCTATTAGGGAAGACTGAAATAATTGGGCTTGTTTAGCTTAGAAAATAAATGACTGAGAAGGGACATGATAGCAGTTTTCAAGTATCTAAAAGAGTATTAAAGGAGGAGAGAGAGAAATTGTTCTCCTTAGCCTCTGACAATAGGACACGAAGCAATGGGCTTAAACTGCAGCAAAGGAGGGTTAGGTTGGACATGAGGAAAAACTTCCTGTCACGGTGGTTAAACACTGGAATAAATTGCCTAGAGAGGTTGTAGACTCTTCATCTCTGGAGATATTGAAGAGCAGGTTAGACATCCTGTCAGGGATGGTCTAGATGGTGTTCGGTCTTGTCGTGAGGACAGGGGACTGGACTTGAAGAGCTCTTGAGGTCCCTTCCAGTTGTAGTGTTCTATGATTCTATGAAGGAATTAGGAACTATAAATAAGGAGCAAGTAATCACAACAAAACCTGGTAATAAGCAACCAACTTCCATGTGATGTCTCTGTTTTTGATTTTGGTGCATTATTGTAATCTGTGGTATGGTGCGTGGTTTGATAGGCTCGAAAGCATATTGAATTCACAGGTATATGACAGGAGAGAGATGCATGTGACAAGCTAAGCACCGAGGCAGTTGGGTCCATCAAAGAATGAACTGGCTATTTCAGCTTCCCTTTCTGGAGAGAAAAGAGGCTTGTTAAGAGGAAAGATGAATTTGTGGTTAAGGAATTTCATTGGTACGCTCAGACCTCTTTGATTCATGGCCGTTGGGCTAGTTTCCTGGGGTATGTCATTTAATGTCGTTGTGTCTCAGTTTCCCATGTATAAAATGGAGATACAGGCAGTCCCCGGGTTACATGGATCCGACTTACATCGGATCCCTACTTACAAACGGGGTGAGGCAACCCCGCACTAGCTGCTTCTCCCCAGCAGACCAGAGAGACACGAAGCTAGCGCCCCCCTCCCCCCCAGCAGACCAGGGAAATGTGGAGCGGCTTTTCTCAGCAGACACCTCAGCTTGAGAATAAAGGACTGAGGGAAGTGAGGTGTGGGAGAATAAAACTGAGCTCTGGAGAAATGTTTGGCTAGAGTTTCCCCTACAATATGTACCAGTTCCGACTTACATACAAATTCAACTTAAGAACAAACCTACAGTCCCTATCTTGTACGTAACCCGGGGACTGCCTGTACATACCTCTCCTTTCCATTCCCTGGTGACATTTGCTATTTTAGGCCAATGCCTCTGCAGTGTAAAGCTGGAGGAGCATCAGAACGCATGCCTGAAATCACGGGGACACTTACGCATCATGCTGCAAGGTGTTCATTTCAGCATTATCCTGAGACCAGAGGATTGGTAATTGTAAAGTAATATTGAGAAACATTTTTACTACTGAGTAAGGCAAGGAGGCTCTGCATGGGTGTTCGGTAGCTGTAATCAGCAGTTTTCTCCACAAAACCACAACAGTTCTGACCAGTGAAAACCTATCCACTTTACAGTCACCACTCTACTTATTTGTGACTGCATCTCAGCCAATCCAGCATTGTTCTCCCACCCATTTTATAATGCAGGTTGAACAGAAACCATGTCATAACCTTCATTTCCTCCACAAGCTTCTGTCTGCTTTTCTCATTGTATGTGGCTTCTTGAATGGTCGCTAGAAACATTTTAGACTTGCCTTCTCACTGACATGACGAGTATGTACTTGATTCAGTCGGACAGATATTTAGTACATCTCACTTGTTTCATTAGCCCAGGGGTGGGCAGTAATTTTTGAAGTGGGGGCACGATTTTGGGAAGTGGTCCAGGGCTGCACTTTTCTGTGGAGGAGGTGCAGGGTCTAGGATGGAGGCTGAGTGCAGAAGGGGGCTCGGGGTAAGAGACTGGAGTGCAGGAGATGGTGTGAGGTCTGAGGGGGAGCTTGGGTGAAGGAGGCGGTTGTGATCTGGGTTTGGGGTTCAGGATCAGGGAAGGAGTATAAGTGCAGGAGAGAATTCTGGTCTGGGGAAGGGGCTCTAGAAGGGAGTGCAAAGTCTGGGAAGGTGTTGTGACTTGGGTGAAAGGGAAAAGGAGGAAGCCTCTCCCTCCCTCCAAAGTAGAGAAGCACTTAGATCAGCGGTTGCTGCACACCTGAGGGTCCTGACAGGGTGGTCTGTGGGCTGGCTCCAGTGGCTCTTGGACCAGATCCTGCCCCAGGCTATGTTTTGCCCAGCCATATATTAGCCCAAGATGGGAATGATACTAGCAGTATTATATATAACACTACTTGTCCAGTTTCTATGATTCTCCATCACCAGTGCATCTGAGCGCTCCTAAATCTTAATGTATCCACAGCACCTCTCCCAGGTAGGCAAGTAATATGCACATTTTACAGATGGAGGACTTGAGGCACATGGGGTGATAAGACTTGCCTAGAGTCATATCAGAAGTTTGTGACAGAATCAAGAATAAAGCTTTAGGTTTTGACTTTGTCCATAGCATTGAACGTTCTACGTGAAATTCTGGTCCTATTGAAGTTAGTGGCAAAACTCATTGACTTCAGTAGTGCTGCACCAGCCTTTCCCCTGTGTTTTTCACATCTTAGGCTTGTCTACACTGTTGTAGCATTTGGAAATCTCTCTACTAATACTTCTGATTATAATGCATTGTCACTGAGTTTTGGCCAACCGTTTCAGTGGTTATTTACTGTATCAAATGTTGTGAATCCCTAAGCACTAATAATTTTGAAAACAATTTTACTTTGTGCTTTGGAAAGAACAGTGCCAATGCAAATAAAAACCTAGTCTAATAGAAAGGGATATTCAATAGTGGTTGTGTTTTCCTTTAGTGTAAGGATATATAACAATTTACAAAAAATACAGAATTTGAGTAGATAATGACATTATATTGTCCTGAATAAAACATGTTTTATAACATGTTGAAATTTTAATATGAAATATATGTACTCTTTGAAACTATAAAGCCCTACATAAATGCTAGCTATTGTTAATATTTCTTACTGTATCAAAAAAACTCTTGATTCCAGAAAATCTGTAATCTTTTATTTTTTCATTATCTAACTTTATCTAGATACAGTTCTCTTTTTTTATAAGATTTTATAATTAAGGTTACTGTGTGTTAAAAGGAGTGTACAGTTATGCCTTGAGCAAGAAGGATACAATAAAATATTGAATAGCTTCTCGTTAATTTTGTGCACTAAGTGAAGCAGAAGACCAACAGAAATCTAGTAATTAAAGACCATAGCCCCATGAATCGGGGGTCAAATTAAGAAGGCACCGCAGCCTGAATTCTGACATTTTGTTTTACTCTGAGTGCTTGACTTTGCAATGATAACTGTATGTGTGTGTGGTTTGGATGCTGTTTTTAAATAGTGACAACCGAAATGACCAAGCATATTAGTACTCTTTGTTTCTCAAACCCTTACAGTACATGTGTAACATGTTTTCAGAACTTAATTTGCATATGAACTTGGTTATTTAAAGCAGCACTGCGTTCCTGGAGCTGCCCTGCTATGTCTATCACTTAGCACAATTTCTGCTCTTTGTCAGCAGTGGTCTTTTTTTTCAAGGTAATTGCTTGGAGTAGCCATGACTTTCCATAGAAATTCTCAGTTTCTTGTTTACTTTGCTCTGTTCCAGGAAAAGACATGGAAGGAAACAGCTTGTCAGCGCTGAAGGATGAGGCTCCTCAGACACCTATCTCCATTAGTAAGGTACTGTGGGATTATGAGGCTTGTTCTTAGTCTCATTTACATCTCTTCTTCGTGTGGGTTCTTAATCCATTGTTTCATTTTGAAACTCCTTCAGAGAGCATCTTTGGCCGTACATACTGTAATGTTGTATGCGTAGGTGTGTGTCTGATATAAAAGAGCATGCTTAGAAGGGTACAGGTGAATAATGCCTGCACAGCACCTAACACAATAAGGACGTGATTGTTTGGGGTTTCGGAGGGCAACGGGGCATAGGGTGGCCATTTATCCTCTTTTATAGAGTACAGTCCTGTCTTTTGCTACTCCATCCTCTAGGGATATGAAACAGGAAGCCTTTATGTCCTCTATTTTCTCTTGAGACCAGAGGTGAAAGTACGCCCTTGTGGCACTCTGGGCTGGACTCCTGGGGCTCTCCTGCAGGCTACTTTGCTAAACAGCAGGTAGCCAGACAAGTGAAAGCTCTCCCCCTTCAATCGTGGGTGGCCCCAACCCCTCACCATTTTTGGAAGGACGGGGACTGCAGTCACACATACTGAGTCTTCTTCCTCTTCCCCTGACTATCAGGGAGCGAGGGGAAAGTGCTCAGCTTGTGCCTTCCTCTTGTTGTCAGCTACTAGCTGAACTTTCCCCTTGCTCCTTGAGAATCAGAAGAAGAAGGGCAGCAGTGCCCTGTGTGCTGCAGCCCCTCCACACCCTGACCTCCCAAAATGGCGTCCTTGTCCCCCCTGCATTTATGCCTACCCCTCTCAGCCCTGAGCCCCTCCACTCTTAGCCATGACTCCTGAACCCCCCCACATGCCCCAGCCCTGGGGCCCCTTGCTCTAAATGCAACTGTCCTCTGTTCTTGAGGTACCTTGATGGCCACCCTAACTATAATGTAGATATTAATGGTCCTTCTAAGGCTGCTATTCAAGAGGCATCCCCTAGACCAGTGGTTTCCAACCTTTTTTAAGCACAAGATCACTTTTTGATCTACCTGAAAGCCAAATACCCTTGCCCTGCCTCACCTCTTCTCTGAGGCCCCATTCCCCCTCCTTCTCCCATTGTTGCTCACTATCACCTGGCGTGGACAGGCGGGTGGGGTGCAGGAAGGGCTTCAGGGGCAGATGTTCAGGATGTGGGCTCCGACTGGGCACTGCTTCCCCGGGCGGTGACACAGTGAGGCGAAGACAGGCTCACACTCACCTGGGCACTGTGCCACTCCTGAAAGCAGCCAACGTGTCCAGCAGTGGCTTCTGGGTGGGATTTTGATTTGGTCAAGATCTCTTGTTTCTGAAGAGTAACTTAGACATATCAACAGAAGCATCTGACTGGTGTTAACTTAATATATTCAGCTATGAAGCTATAAAATGAGGGAATGGTTTTCATCTGACACTGAAATACAGCACAAAGGGAACGGCTGAAGGCTGAAGTGATTTCCTGTCAGAGAAAGCACAGTTTAGTGTCTTTGAAATGCATGGCTTGTCCAGGGCTTGTGACACCCCCGCCCCATAAGTATGGGTAGAAGATTGTGAACACTTGTGCCTGTGGAATCCTGATAGACAAGCAGCAGGGAGAAGTGCTGTTCTGGGAGAGTGCTGAGACCAACGGCTCATACAAAACAGCTTTGTGTGCATGTATATACAGTATGTGATTGCTGTAATTAAACAAGGGGGGATCCAGTCCAGCCGCTTCTTCTCAGCTGAGTTCCTAATTTGAACCCAGGCTCCTAGATACTGTATCTTGATAGTCCTGAAAAAAAGGTTCAGTGTTTTGTCCACAGTCCCTTGATAGCTCTGGTCTGAACCTGGGACCCTCTTTAATCCTAGTCATCTTGAAGACTAGACTATGGTGAGAAATTGAATCAATGATTTAGGAAGGGGAGGCTTTGACTATTTTTATTTTTATTTTTATTTTTTTTAATCCCTGGTTAGACCACTCAGGCTAGTCAAGGGACTGGTCTACAGATAATGGGTCAGGCTGAAATTTAGTTGTGAAAGTCATGGAATCCGTGACTTCTAGTGGCCTCTCTGACTTCAGCTTGTGGTGGTTGGGAGCTGCAGGGTACCCCTGCTGGGGCAGGAAGTTCTGGGGTATCCCTGCCATCTCTGGCAGCTCCCGGGCACCACAGATGGTGAGGAAGCACCTCCCATCCACACACACACAGCTCCCAGGTGCCAGAGGGTGGTGGGCAGCTCTGGGCTGGTGTGGAGGAACCTAAACACCTGGCTCCTGCAAGTAGCAGGGAACCCAAAAGTTTTCAGGCTCCTCAGGAAGCAGGGATCACTCATGAGTACCACACAGCTGCTACAGGCTGCCCCTAGTCCTTGCAGCTGCCCCACTTTACGTAGTATGGGGGTCTGCAGATCCCCATTTTGTAGGGATATTTTTAGTCAACGTTAGGGACAGGTCATGGCTTCTGTGAATTTTTCTTTTTTGCCCAGAATGTGTCTGATTCTTACTGAAAATATCTTTTCCCCATTAGAATGCATTTGCTGATGTTGCAGGATCTGAGTGTTGCCCTGCTGTCGATTTCCAGGTTGAATGCTTGACTTCTGATTTATGCTCCTATTGGTATTTCTAGGTAAGGGGTGAAGGATTCAGCTCACTTCAGGAACCCAGAAAGATTTTCACTTCTTGTCAGGCAGGCCTTTGGTTATTCTCCTCTATATACTTTAGAGGCATTTATCACCTAATAATTAGATAGAGATGAGGCAAAACTCAAACTTTATTCAGCCCCTTCCTGTAGTTTTGGTGGCTGAGATGACCTGGAACTTAGGTCTGACCCAGGCCTGGTTCTGCTTTTGCCAGACCAGGGTCCTGACCCTGCATTGAGAGGCATGAAGATGGACCCCCTTCACCCAAACAGAGAAGCTTCTTTTTGAAGAGCATATGAGCCCCCATGATTTAAATACAGTACTGAGGATTTGTGAAAAATCAAAACCTGGCCACACGGTTCATCCTCAGTATTGGAACTTGGTGACTGAAGTACAGTTAGTTTCCTATTTCATTACCTACCTAATTGATGTAAGCAGACTGACTGTCCATTACTAAGAGACACAAGGTGGGGGAGATAATATTTTTTATTAGATCAACTTCTGTTAATGAGACAAGCTTTTTGAATTTACACAGAGCTCTTCTACAGGTCTGGGAAATGTACACAGACTGTCACAGATAAATACAACTTGGAACAGATTAACATAACTAGTTAACATGTATTTCAAAGGGAAGTGGTTTGTTAATAGTCCTCTAGATTAGGGTTGCCAACCCTACAGGATTAGCCTGGAGTCTCCAGGAATTAAAGATTAATTTTTAATTAAAGATCATGTCCTGTGATGAAAACTCTAGGAATACATCCAACCAAAACTGGCAACCCTACTCGGGACATAGAAGGGAGAAAGGCAGCTGGCGGTGGTGTTACTGGGTTATAGATTGCTCTAATAAGCAATAAATCTACTCTCCCTCACTATATTCATTTCGTAATTTATAGTGTCTAGCAAAGCAAGCTCGTCTTTTTAAATTGTTGTGTGGGTTTCCTTTGCGGATGAGAACTGATAGGTTGGATTTAGAATGATTACTTGTGATGTTATATTTTTGTCTTTTATCATTTTCATGCACTAATTAAACACTGCATCCACATCCATTACTAAGATGTTTGTGTTGCGCTCTTTAGAAATGGTGTATCAAGTGAATTGTGACTCTTAATTGTCAGTGCCTAGAGCTGGGAATGGGAATCCTTTTTTACTATTTGTTTTAAAATGATGCTTCCGCCTACAGTGAGTCAAAGCTTATTGAATTAAGTCATATTTGGATCGGCATTAGAGAGAGATGAAAACACTTTTTAGAACCCAAATTGCACTTTTCATGGATTTAAAGTGACTATATTAGATACCCACAAGTAGTGGGAAGTAGGGATGAGAGAAGAGGAACAATAAGCCGTATCCCTTGGTAAGCCTGTTGGACAGAGGGGGTGAATTTAACCATGTTTATAGATGTGAGAGGTGCTGATGTTTTCTGACCATTGCAATCATGCTACAATATGCACCTGAAGCGTCAGTCCTCAGCCGTTCAGAACTTCCTCCGCTCTCCCCAAGACATCCCACGATACAGATGTTTGAGGAAGTTTAGGAATAAGGTTAAAATTGGGGTGGTTGGTTGTCTTGTAAACAGCTTTGCTGGAGGTACAAACAGACGTCTGCAGACTAACCCAACTGGGTCTCAAAGAATAGCTCTTAGCAGCAGCCTGCCCGCCTTTTTGTACTAACGTTGCCCTGCTGGCTAACTAATGCCTGGCACCCCAAGGCTGCTCACCTGCTTTCCTGAATAAGAGACGTGTGCGACATGGTGTAGAAAGGGGCTGTTGTTGTATCGCAGTGTTGGAATGATGCCCACACACACCCAAGCTGAGGCTCAGTAGCTCAAGGAAGGAGCCTGTTCATTCCTTTTTATTTGAAGTGAATTCCCTGCTGCCAGCCTGACAGCATTGTAGGCAGGTCAATGGAATGGGTACAGGGGCAAGCAAACTTCTCTAGCTGCCCCACAGTGGTGCCTCTCTGCACTGGCATTCTCTAGGACAGTGGCCCTCAAGCAGGGGACCAAGGTTCCCCGGGGGCCATGAGCAGGTTTCAGGGGGTCCACTAACTATGGCTGGTGTTAGATTCACTAGGGCCCAGGGCAGAAGCCGAAGCCCCTTTGCATAGGACTGCAGCAGGGGGGACCTGCTCTCCACCTCTTAGAGCTGAAGACGAAGCCAAAGCCTGAGCAACTTAGCTTTGCAGTGCCCCCTATGAGATGGGGTCCTAGGCAGTTCTCTTGGCTACCCCCAGCACTGGTCATCACTCTGATATGCAGAAAAGTACTTGCTGTGGCACTGCTGGGCTGTGGAGTTTGTAGGGCATGTTGGGCCAGGAGAGGGGCCTTAGAAAGAAAAAAGGTTGAGAACCTCTTGTGATGGGTTCACTCACAGCACTCCCCTAGAGACTGTCACTTGATGTGCTGAAGATACCCCTGAGCCCACGTACCTGTCCTGCTGGGCCAGAACTTCTGGTCTCCCCCAGCAAAGGCAGAGTTAGTGTCTCCACCCACAGCACAATGACACAGACACTGAGATCAGATCAGCTCTGGGAAAGCTCAGTCCAAGGGATTTGACACGGTACCCAGATGCATGGCCCCAGTGGGGTCATAACCCCAGACAAATCAGTCACCCTGTGCATACAGTTTATACAGCATAAGCTCATAACTTGTTCAATAAAAGAGACACACAGCTGTCCTCCATTCCCACCCCCACCCCAAACAATTATTTACACTGGGTACTATGGTACGCACACATCTTGAGTACTGTGTACAGATGTGGTCTCCTCACCTCAAAAAAAATATTTTGGCCTTGTAAAGGATTCGGAAAAGGGCAACTAAAATGATCAGGGGTTTGGAACAGGTCCCATATGAGGAGAGGCTAAAGCGACTGGGACTTTTCAGTTTGGAAAAGAGGAGACTGAGGGGGGATATGATAGAGGTATATAAAATCATGAGTGGTATGGAGTGGGTGAATAAAGAAAAGTTCTTCATTAGTTCCCATCATATAAGGACTAGAGGACACCAAATGAAATTAAGGTGTAGCAGGTTTAAAACTAATAAGCAAAAGTTCTTCACACAGCACATAGTCAACCTGTGGAACTCCTTGCCAGAGGAGGCTGTGAAGTCTAGAACTATAACAGAGTTTAAAGAGAAGCTAGATACATTCATGGAGGTTAGGTCCATAAAAGGCTATTAGCCAAGGGGTAGGAATGGTGTCTCTGGCCTCTGTTTGTCAGAGGCTGGAAACGGATGGCACGAGACAAATCGCTTGATCATTGTCTGCAGTCCATCCTCTCCGGGGCATCCGGTGCTGGCCACTGTCGACAGCCAGGCTACTGGGGTAGATGGACCTTTGGTCTGACCCAGTACAGCCATTTGTATGTTCTTGTTTGTATGTTTATTAGCAATGCAGGAGAGAGGACATTATTGAGCACTCTCTCAGGAAAAAACACGAGGCTTGGGCTTACTTGGGAATATTTGGGCTTTATTTTGCATCAGCAGGTATAACTGGCTTCATGAGAAATATTTGCATCTTCAGCTTAGTTACTCTGACTTAAGCTTTAGAAGAGTACTTATTGTCTCAGAGGGTAGCTGTGTTAGTCTGTAACTTTTAAAAGCAAGTAGTCTAGAGGCACCTTACAGACTAAAAGCTTGTTGACCTTTTCACTGGCTCTTGTGAAGAAGAAGAAAGATGGCTTTGCGGTTAGGACACTAACTGGATCTTGGGAGGCCTGGTTTTGGTTCTCTGCTTTGCCATAAATGGCCTTTGTGACCTTGGGCGGATTGCTTGGGCTCAGTTCTTCATCTGTAAATGGAGGTTATGCTACATTTCTCACATGCATTTTCCTGTCTGTTTGGGGCAGGAACTGCTTCTTTCTAGATCTTGTGCACTGCTCAGCACAGTGAGGCCCTGATCTCAGCTGGTGCCTCTGTGCGCTATTATAAACAATAACAGCAGGAAAAAAAAGTACCACATTTTCCCCCATGATATCTTTTTCCTCTTAATTTTAATTATTCAAAGCAATTCACATATTTCCTCTCGTCACTTATGGCCCTTTAACTCTAATGTCCAGTTTTGGCTGGACCTGTTCTTGGAGGTTTCATCACATGACTTAATCTTTAATTAACAATTAATCTTTCATTCCTGGAGACTCCAAAACAATCCAGGAGCATCGGGAATGTTCATGACTGGCAGTGACAGGAATGTGAAACCACCACTAAGCTTCAACTTTCTGTAAATGCAAACTTTCATGATTTAGATAAACGTGAGACTCGGATTTCTCATTTATTTTCCTCATCATCTGGCTCTGATAATGTACTTTTAATGTCAGGTTCCAAGGTAATATATGCTATAGCTGAGTGGTTAATCTCTTTTCCTGTCTTCCAGCTGATTGATAGGGTTACTATTACTTAGTATCCGAAAATCGGTTGCAATCCCATGATTCACTTGCAAACACCTTAAAATGGTGCTCCTTCTAAGGGACTAACCATAAAATCTTGAAGTGGGTTTTCAATGCGAGCTTCCTGTCCCTGTGAAGTCACAATACAGGTGTCATAATTACAGCAACAATTAATACAAGACATGAGATCAGATCTCATGTGTACCATGGTGTATTAAAGGGGCTACCAGCAAAGCTAGGTAGGACAGCTCAGCAGGAGTGAGGATTTTGTATGTTTAGAATTCCAGGTTTTGTATTCATTTCATTGCTTGATTTGTATTCAGAAAAATGAGTCAAAACTTTTTGCTAGAAACCTCCTCCACTGGCTTTATTTTAATTGTGATGCAATTACCTATAGTTTGTTATATCAATTTGGCTTTAATAGAGCCACTACAAATCCCACGTTGTCTTAAACGAATCTTTAGACTTCCAAATGGCAGCGTGCCTTTAACCTTTCTGAGTTAATTAAAGCCATGTTGATGCTTTAAAAGTGCTATAAAAGATCAGTCACACAAGTCTGGCAACTTACAAAGTTTTTGCCATTTATCCTGTGAACCAAGAAATCAGGACCAGACTCAGCTGGCAGAAAGATCTGATAGATGGGGATCTCGGAACAAAACGTTCTTTGTGCTCACGGAGCAGAGTTTAAAAGAGAAGAATCCAAACATTGCTATGGCCAGTGCACAGTTCCGTCTGACGTTGTATTGCAATAGTTCACATATAAAAGTGGGCTGTGTGTGCGCACCATTTTAGAGATACTGTATAGAATACTTTCCTCCATCAAGATTTGAGGAGAGAATCTCCTTTTGCCCTTTCATCCCAGTGTTTTGCCGTAGGAGATGACAATGAGCCCCTCCAGTCACTTGTGCAATTTAGGAAGTCAGCTCATGCTGGAGGAAACTCTGTAATGCCAGTCATGTGGGTAGTCACATGGATGGGGCGGGGGAGAAAAGGGGTCATTGCCCCAGGGCCCACCAATTCTAAAGGCCCTGGGACTCCTGACTGCTGCTACTGTGGTAGTGGCCAGAGCCCTGGGCCCTTTAGAATTGCCACTGGGGCACTGTACTAGTCTCTGAGGGCTGGTGGGGTGGGGAGCGGGAAGGCACTGGCTGGGCAGCGCTGGGGGCTAGCTGCCCTGCCCTTCTACCTGAGGCCTTGCCCCTTCTGGGAGCACAGAGATGGGGGGCCCCACGCTTTGCCAAGGGGCCCCACGCTTTGCCAAGGGGCCCCGCAATCCTGTCTGCTTCCCTGGACAAGATATTTCAGGCGTGAAGTCTGACGGGCTGAGAGCTGAATGAAACATGGGCAGAAACTGAGTTTTATTCCTCCCCAGCATCCATATGCTTTACTCCTTCACATGAAATTTTCATGTGAGGGGAATTACTTACTCCTTCAACCTAGCACAGTGTGTGACATTTTAGTGCAACATGCTCATTGTACCTGTTAAAGTAACAGTCATCCAGGAGTTCTTTTATTTATTTTTTTACTTGAACTAATTAGAATACAATGCAGCTCCACTTGTACATTAGTCCTAATTATTTTTGTTTCAGCAATGCCTTGGGCACCGCTCCCTTTGTTTCTATGCACTGTACAAACACAAAATAATAGACAGTTCCTACTTTGCAGCTCTTCCAGACCGAATGAACAAGAGAGATGCAGGGCAAAGGGAAGGAGGGTGTAACATAAGCAGAGTGAGTAATGAGAAGATCATGCTAGTGCCACAATTTAAAAACAAAATTAGGAGTGGAGTTGAAAGGGGATTAGCTAAATGAAAAACCAAGGGAAGGGAGAGATGATATTTGAAATCAGGGGGAAGTGTAGAGTGAGGCTGAGCTGAGAACGTGAGGAAGAAGATTGGAGCAAAGAGCCGATTGGCACAAGGCTGAGAATGTCCAGTCGTGTAGAATGTCCACTGGTGCCTTCTGCATCTATCAGTCTATACTTAAATCCCTCCTGCGGCTCCTATGCCAGCTTCAGTCTCAGTATAGTATCTTTCTCATGGTGTGACTGAGACAGCTGCGGAATTGAATAATAAATAGCATGTGGGGTGATGGAGACTCAGTCAAGAAAGGAGAACGGTTTTCAGATGCCATTTGAGAAGAGCAATGATAGACGGATACTAGCTGGCAGAAGTTGTGGAGGAGAACACGTTCACACTAGAAGTAGTAGAGGGCAGAGGCTAAGCTGGTGCTAGACAAGGGGAGGGCACCACGAAGAAGGAGGTGGGATGGTGCAAGTCTAGAGAAGGTTCCAAAAATGAATGGAGAACCAATGGAGGTTTCTGAGGAGGAGTTCCATGTTCAGTGCTTCTCTGTCCCTCGGGGAAGGTGAGCTGCTTCTCTCTGCACATATGGAGGTGTGGCCTCTGGCAAGCCATTGGATTGTAATAGTCAGAAGGGATTTGAAGACACAGAGGAAGATTTTATTTATTTATTTAAATATTTTTACCCCGCCTTTCAATTTAAAATATTCAAGGCTGCTTACAAGAACAAACAAAGAAAAAAACCCAAATATATATATACAAATTTAAAAGATGAGATCTCGGAGTGACATAACCAGCTAAAAACATATAGAGAGGAGGAACACACATACAGACTCAAACATTAATAAAACATGAGTAAAAAGGGTGGCTTTAGCCTGATGCCGAAACAAGGCTAGCTTTGGCGCCATGCGAATATCCCGAGGAAGAGAATTCCACAGCCTGGGAGCAAAAGCTGAGAATGCCCTGTTCCACATAGATGTTAATCTTATCTCCGCAAGTGGGAGAACACGAAGCAAAGCCTCCCCAGCTGACCTCAATCCCCGGGCAGGTTCATATGGGAGAAAACGGTCCTTCAGATACCCTGGACCCAACTCATTTAAGGCTTTATAGGTCATAACTAAAACCTTAAACTGTGCCCAGAAACATACCGGAAGCCAGTGCAGCTGCCAAAGCTCTGGCATAATGTGCTCTGTATAACTAGTGTTAGTTAAAACTCTAGCAGCCGCATTCTGGACCAGTTGAAGTTTCCGAAGGCTCTTTAGAGGCAGCCCCACATAAAGTGCATTACAGTAATCCAGTCAGGATGTTACAAGAGCATGGATCACTGTGGCCAAGTCATGCTTGTTCAGTAAGGGTCGCAGCTGGCGGATCAAATGGAGTTGCCCAAAGGCACTCCTGGCCACTGAAGAAATCCTAAAATATCCTTACTATAAAAGAGTACCAAGGTAAATGGAAAACAAAACAAATTACATGCTGTTGAGGATGAGGTGGCTATTCCTTATGATTTCTAAGAGATGCCCTCCATCTTGTATTAGATCAAGGGTTCCCAAGCTAGTTCAGTGTAGGTCACTTCTGAAGTACTGCTGTCTCTTGTGGGGGGAAGCCTCCTTCCCCCCCCCCTTTTTTTTTTACAATGGCAATAGAGCCCTTTGGCAACTACAGCAACTGCTTATGCATGGGAAAATATTGGAAAGTTTTTCTGAATGTTTAGATGTCTTTGTGATCAGCATTTTATCCTTTATGGAAAAAATAACCAGATAGGTTGCTGTTGCCCTTTATTTCAAGTCCCCTCACATCTATTTCTTTCTCTCCTTTGGAAACAAGGAGGAGAGCGACTACTGCTTTGTGGACTACCATTATTTCACAGATCGGTGTTCCTCATCTGTTAGACCTGTATCTGAATCAAATTTGTAAACCCCTGTGAGTAAAGACTCTCTCTCTCTCAGGCCCACCGACAAAGGGCGGGAGTCATCTCTGTAAGACAGTCAGTTGTGACTGTCCTTGAATGATGACATCAGACACATTTAATTGTATGTATTCTGAATATTAGGCAAAATCCTAAAGATTCTGTTACGGTATCTCTTTGACAGAATTAGGAAGGATGTCTTAAGGACAACTTCCCCGAGAGTTATCTAATAACTCGGCTCATCCGCAAGGGATGGTATATAAGGTAGTGACTCTCAAATCCGTATCTGATCACCGGGAGTGCCAATCTTAGATTTATATGGCGCGCAAATGAAAACCGGAGACTTGGATTTAACTGGAAACCACAAGACTATATTATTAAAAACAAACAAATTTAACAAACAGTACCTTAAATGAACAGATGAGGGGGCAGTCCCCTTTTTACACTAAATGGACCAGGAGAGGAAGTCCCTCCAGGCCCCTATACCTACACAGAGTCTACGACGATAGACGGTTGATGCGGTGCTAGCAACCTGCGACCTTCGGGCTAGTTGAAAGCCTACAGGGAGGACAGCTAGGCGTCCCTCGTCGACTGATCTCGACGCTAGGCGACCTACAATCCGTTGGCTATTTAAAGCCGTGGGAGAGGAACAACCCAGGAGATTCCTCGAAGCACGGATGGAGGACGAAGACGGTAGGTTCACCTTCTGTGAAGCCCTCTGGTCCTCACTGTTCTCTGCACTTTGGTGCAGCCGGATCAGATGATGGAAGCTAGACTCCTTCCTATCTATCCTAACTAAATCTAAAAATAAAAACCCTATCTAAACCCTGACGTGCCTGACGAACAGACACGACGACGGCCGACATGCGTGGACCGACGCAGCCTGATGTACAAACTCGATGACGGGAGCTATCCTAACTAAACACTACCTAACTAAATACCTGACCTAATCAGAGTAGGTCTGACCTTCCGTCAGCCTATCCCTGTAAAAGACTAAATTAGACTAAATTGAGGGAGCATGACTTTCCGTCAGTCCCTTCTAAGAGAGAAACTCTGTATAAGACCTCACTCATCCAACCTAGGACAAGAGTATCTAGAACTTTACACTCTCTCTCTCTCTCTCTCTCTCTCTCTCAGACCTATATCTGACGACCCGACGCTGTCTGACCCAAGGATAAGCCTAGGGGCCAGCAGCAACTGCTACGTAGCAAAGCCCTTTTATACTCAACACTCATGAATATGCATGAGGGTTTGAGGTTTAAAATGATTGGTCGGTGAAATGCTCTTATTGCCTGGTTCAAATTGATTGGCTCCTGAAAGATGCGTGTTATAAGCTGATTGGCTGGCACAACAGCTAATGAATATTCATAGTTTATTCAAATCTCGCCAGGTAACTCCACTGCTGTTTTCAAATCTAACAGTTACCTGTGGACGTGACAGAATGTATATTTCAAATGGACGTCTAAAGAAAGTTCTAAGGTTTCAGAATGGAGTTTCAGACTCCATTTTGAGATATTGCAGAACTCCATTATAATGTTTTTTACATAGTAAAGAGTATATTAATTCACACAACACCAGTTCCATACACTGTACAAATATTCACAAGAAGAATTTACATTAGATAGCTTACATTTGCATTTAATCACTTGATTTTACTTAAACATAGTCACTTCTGCCTTACAATTCCATGCCAATACTTGGAGCAACACATCCTTCTCTCTTGCACGCAGTGTTTAGTTTATTTGTTTCTTTAAAATTATGGTTATATCAATAAAAGTGTGGCCACCCCTTATGCACTGAGGAACTTACATCCCCTGAAATAAATGGACATCTTGTGCCCATCTCCCCCCCCCCCTTTAAAACACCCTGTATTTGAAGTCACTTTAGTGGCTGGGCCTTTTAAACCTTTCCCCCCTCAGTTCTCTCTGATATTCATTACAACCAGATTCACGTCATGAGCATGAGTGTTCCGTGGTCTAAACATTAAAAAAAAAAAACTATGGGCAATAATCCCTGGTGCTAGGGAGATGAGGGCTACGGTCACAGAATTTGTGGTGAATGTTGGTAGCTTTGCTGAAATTCTCTCCAAGCAAAGTCATGCAGGCCAGCTGCAGTCACTGGACCAAACTGAATTCCTGGTGTAAGTGATCGAATATCATTGCACTAATATCGGGGATGAGTTTACCCTGTAATGTTCAGTTAGCAGGTTACAAAGAATGTCTGATATTGTATTTAGAAATACCTATTTGACTAGGCTTTCCCAGAACTTGATGAACCACAGTGATTATTTGTTTCTGTTCTGCAGCTAATAGCTACAGTAAAGGCTCATCAATATGCTACAGTGGCCCTTTCGGTGTAAATGCTACCTTCACTGACAGGAGGGCTATTCCTGCTGGTGTAGGTAATCCATTTCCCTATGAGGCAGCTGTTATGTCAATGGAAAAATTCTTCCATCTACCTAGCACTGCCTGCACCGGGACTTGGGTTACATTAAATATGCCTCTCTAGGGTGTGGATTTTCACCCTCCTGAGCAACATAGATATGCTGACCTCATTTTCTCAGGTAGACCACGTTGAAGTGTTCTTTGTACTTAGTCCCTTGCGCCCTCCCCTCCCCCCAGTGTTTGGCTCATAATTGCATTTCAAAGCCATGGTACTTTCCATGCTGACCAGTGCAAAATAAATAACTAAATATATAACATTCTTCTGAAACATTTTAGAAACTAATTCTCTGGGTTTATGAACAACTGAATGTTATAACTGCAGATTATTAATCTCTCCCCAAAAGTCTTCTGGCACTTAGAGAAGCTTCCTTTTTTAAAATCATGAGTGGTGTGGAGAGGGCTGATAAAGAAAAGTTATTTATTAGTTCCCATAATAGAAGAACTAGAGGACACCAAATGAAATTAATGGGTAGCAGGTTTAAAACTAATAAAAGGAAGTTCTTCTTCACACAGCGTGTTGTCAACCTGTGGAACTCCTTGCCAGAGGAGGCTGTGAAGGCTAGGACTATAATAGAGTTTAAAGAGAAGCTGGATAAATTCATGGAGGTTAGGTCCATAAAAGGCTATTAGCCAGGGGATAAAATGGTGTCCTTGGCCTCTGTTTCAGAGGCTGGAGAGGGATGGCAGGAGACAAATCGCTTGATCATTGTCTTCGGTCCACCCTCTCTGGGGCACCTGGTGCTGGCCACTGTCGGTAGACAGGATACTGGGCTAGATGGACCTTTGGTCTGACCCAGTACAGCCGTTCTTATGTTCTTATGTTCTTAAAAAATGAGGAATAGTGCAGCTCTGTCATGTGAAATGTGACTAAGGGCAGAAGTTTCTCTGTAAGGGTATGCATGCAGACCCTTTAGAAATACTATCACTGCTTGCTATCATGTAGACATTGAGGTTGTGTCTAGACTGCAGGCTTCTTTCAGAAGAACCTTTTTTTGGAAGAGATCTTCTGTAAAACTTCTTCCAAAAGAGCATGCACACACACACAGGCACATCGAAAAAGCGATCTGCTTTTTTGAAAGATAGCATCCACACTGAATGGATGCTATCTCACATTTCAGCTGTGATTACTATGGACAGAGTGGCCACCAGAGCACCTGTGCTTTTTCCTCTTTCCTCTTCTTTCAAAAGAACTCCCTCTTCCCCATCCACATACACCTTTTTCCAAAAGAGCTTCTTCCTCGTAGAAAGAGGATTACCAATACTGGAACAACCCCTCTGTTCTTTTGATTTACTTTCAGAAGAATGCAATTGCAGTGTGGACTCAGGTTTTGTCAGAAAAATGGCCGTTTTTCCAACACAACTCTCTAGTATAGACATACCTGGAGAGAAGAACCTCTTCCTTCACTATAGTAAAATCTTCCTCTCCAAGGGCAGTAGCTGGGTCAATTTTTCCATTGACTGAGCAATGTCTCCACTAGGGCTCAGGTTGGCGTAATTCCATCCACACGGGCATGACACTTTTCACAGCCTCGAATGATATGGTTACGCACATTTATCTTAGGTGCAGTATGTGTCTCTATTCTAAATCCTGTGTCAGTCAGAAGGTGACAGGCGTGGAGGCAATCTAGAACCTGCAAGAGACCTCATTGTAGCTAGAGAACAAGAACATGGCCTTCCTTAAAATTAAAACTCCAGATAGATGGGAGGAGCAGAAGCTGAAAATTATACAGGAATTGCCTCTGAGCAAGATTTATTGATAAAAATTATTGTAATATTTTTCATCAAACTTATTTATGGTATGGTCTTTTTATGTACTACTCGAGTCTTCATTTCTAAGTGCAATGTGTATTATGTTATTAATAATGTAATATTTTGAGTGGAAGAATGCCAGCCACAAGTATTTAAGAACATGCAATGGGCTATGCTGTCTTCCTTTCTGTACTGTACACTGCAATTTTTTCCACTTACTTTCCGCACCCTATACAAAGTAGTGACTGGTTAAGAATTTGCATTTCAAACCCCTCATGTTTTACTTACTCTAGCAGTTCCCAAAATGTAGTCTGCAGTTGCAGACCATTTGCCAGTGGCTGATAGTTAGATCTGGCTCTCACTCTTCTTGTTGCATTAGTTAAATGACAGGAAAAGAAACAATAAAAAGTCAAGGTTTTCCCTCCTGCTACTTCTCAATGTAAGTGATGGGCTGTCGTTGCTGAAGTGTGTTCATGCAGTGGAGAATGGGAGAGGAGTAGGTGCATGCCATCCTAACCTGAGGGAGAGACCACTCCTGTGTCTCTAAGGGTACATCAACATTGCATGCTTATTTTGAAATAAGCTATTCCAGAAGAATACTCTGAAATAGCTTATTTTGAAATAGCATATCTACAGGGAAGCCTCAAAATTAGTCCAAGGCAGGCTAATGTGCACATGCTACCTCAATTTAAAGCCCCAGGAGGCACTGGGGAGTAATTAGTTTAAATGGCCCTGAGGAGCAGCTATTTCAAAACCGCAGCAGTGGAGCGTCCACACTACTGCCATTCTGAAATAGCTATTTCAGCATAGGCGGAATTCCTCATGGAATGAGGTTCACAGAAGTCAGAATAAGCCGTCCACCGTTTTGAAATTATAGACACTTGTGTTGTTATTTTGGAATAACAGCTCTTATTCCAAAATAACACTGCTGTGTAGATGCACTCTAAATAAGCAGTTTCTATCCTCTTGGAAGACACCTAATATGTTTCTCGAGGACTGAAATTCTGCTGAACACAAAGTCTATTGAAAATGTAGTGTTGATATTATTGGTCATCAGAAAATGCCAGTGTATACTTCAGGAAGTCAGATGTTCTAAAATGTGTAATTCAAAAAGGGACAAGTTGTTTTCGAAGACATGAGTGAGAATAATGGGATTGTTTACAGATCAGAATCTGCAGTAGGAAGTTGTGTAGAAATATCAAGGCGGGGGGGGGGAGTACTAAGTAAGTGTAAAAGGAAGTTAATGGATTACACTATAAATGTGCCCTTCCTTAGTGGGTCTGTCTAATGTTGTACTGATGAAGTCTGCAATTTCCAGGAATCCACTGAAGTTGGATTATAATCAACTTTTCACTGAAGCATTTAACTTAATCATCTCAAGATTAACACATTCCTCCTCTCTTTTTTTTTCAGACTGAATATAAGCTTTGCAATGGGTCTGATAAAGAGTGTGTATCTCCCACAGCCAAATTTACTAAGAAGGAGACATTGAAGGTATGTACAAAACAATAAGGGTGGTTTTGCTGTGGTGTCAACAAGCTATTTCCTTTCAGAAACTATTGATGGCTTAAAAAAAAAACCACTATTGTAAAGTACTTCTCCTTTTACTTCTCCTGATGGGCCTGCTGCATGGCAGCTGCTCAAAGGTCCTGCCAATCCATCAGCCTCTGCCCCCAACGCTGGGAGGAACGTTTCCTCCCCCCCCCAATTCCCTCTCCCCCCCCCCCCCCCCCTGCTTTCACAAATAATGTGAAGACCACACGCCACCACCACTTGAGGGATGTTTTGTTCTCCGACATCCAGGAGACTGAGGAGGCAGCGGAACCACCCCTCTAGATGCCCAAAGCCTGCCATGGAAGCGTCCCTTGCTTTGCTCCAGGTGTCCTGTGTAGGGCTTCATTAGCCAGGGAAGTAGAGAGTAGGCTACGTCCCCCACAATACAGACTGGCACGTCCATGCCCCCTGACCCTGATGACATGGTCGGGGGAAAAAGGTGCCGGCGTGCAGCTTCTGGAAGAGGCTGGAGTTGCAGAAGATGTGGGCGTTGTGCACCTTCCCTGAGCACCTGATGTCGGTGAACTGGCCATAGTGGTCCATGAAGGCCTGCAGGACCATCGAAAAGGACCCCTTGCGGTTCATGTATTTGGCTGCCTGGTGGTCAGGGGCCCGGATGGGAATGTAGGTGCCATCAATAGCCCCCTTGCCCCAATCAGGAAGGCACATGGTGGCCAGGCGGTGCTGATGGGATCCATGTCACCCAGGTTGATGATCCTGCACAGTAGGATGGTCTGCACCACTTGTAGGAGGAGACAGACAAATGGAGAATCACAGGGGTGCAAGGGCCCTTGAGAGGTCCCTGAGCCAACCCCCACCTTCCACACACCAGGAGCAACTTCCTACTTACTCCATCAGGGCTTTGTGAAGGCGGGACTGAAAAACCTCCCAGGGAGGGGGCTTCCACCATCACCATGCCCCTTCCCTTAGGAAACCCCATGCCAGCAGTGCTCCCCTCTCCTGAGACAATAGCCTGAGAGTATGACATCTGCATGGGCATGGCCCCAACGGTTGATCTCCCCGTGCCAAGCTGATTCCCAACAGATCAGTAGCTGTCCAGTGTGGGGAGCTTCCAGATGGCAATGGCAACCCACTTCTGGAGGGGAGTGGCAGGTTGCATAGAATCATAGGACTGGAAGGGACCTCACGAGGTCATCGAGTCCAGCTCCCCGCCCTCAAGGCAGGACCAAGCTCCGTCTACACCATCCCTGACAGATGTCTATCTAACCTGTTCTTAAATATCTCCAGAGAGGGAGATTCCACCACCTCCCTTGGCAATTTATTCCAATATTTGACCACCCTGACAGTTAGGAATTTTTTCCTAATGTCCAATCTAAACCTCCCTTGCTGCACTTTAAGCCCATTACTCCTTGTCCTGTCCTCAGAAACCAAGAGGAACAAATTTTCTCCTTCCTCCTTGTGACACCCTTTTAGATATTTGAAAATCGCTATCAT
Source organism: Pelodiscus sinensis (assembly GCF_049634645.1). Taxonomy (NCBI): domain Eukaryota; kingdom Metazoa; phylum Chordata; order Testudines; family Trionychidae; genus Pelodiscus; species Pelodiscus sinensis. Next base: position 114,388,920 of record NC_134714.1, read on the forward strand.
GTCCCCCCTTAATCTTCTCTTTTCCAAACTAAACAAGCCCAGTTCATGAAGCCTGGCTTCATAGGTCATGTTCTCTAAACCTTTAATCATTCTTGTCGCTCTTCTCTGTACCCTTTCCAATTTCTCCACATCTTTCTTGAAATGTGGCGCCCAGAACTGGACACAGTACTCCAGCTGAGGCCTAACTAGCGCAGAGTAGAGCGGCAGAATGACTTCACGAGTTTTGCTTACAACACACCTGTTGATACAACCTAGAATCATAGTTGCTTTTTTTGCAACAGCATCACACTGTTGACTCATATTCAACTTGTGGTCCACTATGACCCCTAGATCCCTTTCTGCCATGCTCCTTCCTAGACAGTCGCTTCCCATCTTGTATGTATGGAACTGATTGTTCCTTCCTAAGTGGAGCACTTTGCATTTCTCTTTATTAAACTTCATCCTGTTTACCTCTGACCATTTCTCTAATTTGCTAAGGTCATTTTGAATTATGTCCCTATCCTCCAAAGAAGTTGCAACCCCACCCAGTTTGGTATCATCTGCAAACTTAATAAGTGTACTCTCTATCCCAATATCTACATCATTGATGAAGATATTAAACAGTATGGGTCCCAAAACAGACCCTTGCGGAACTCCACTTGTTATCCCTTTCCAGCAGGATTTAGCACCGTTAACAACAACTCTCTGACTACGGTTATCCAGCCAATTATGCACCCACCTTATCGTGGCCCTATCTAAGTTATATTTGCCTAGTTTATCAATAAGAATATCATGCGAGACCGTATCAAATGCCTTACTAAAGTCTAGGTATATGACATCCACCGCTTCTCCCTTATCCACAAGGCTCGTTATCCTATCAAAGAAAGCTATCCGATTAGTTTGGCATGACTTGTTCTTCACAAACCCATGCTGGCTATTCCCTATCACTTGATTACCTTCCAAGTGTTTGCATATGATTTCCTTAATTACCTGCTCCATTATCTTCCCTGGGACAGACGTTAAACTGACCGGTCTGTGGTTTCCTGGGTTGTTCTTATTCCCCTTTTTATAGATGGGCACAATATTTGCCCTTTTCCAGTCTTCTGGAATCTCCCCTGTCTGCCATGATTTTTCAAAGATCATAGCTAAAGGCTCAGATACCTCCTCTATCAGCTCCTTGAGTATCCTGGGATGCATTTCATCAGGACCTGGTGACTTGCTGACATCTAACTTTTCTAAGTGATTTTTAACTTGTTCTTTGTGTATCCTATCTTCTAAACTTACCCTCTCTCTGCTTGCATTCACTACGTTAGGCACACCTCCAGACTTCTCAGTGAAGACCGAAACAAAGAAGTCATTGAGCATCTCCGCCATTTCCAAGTTTCCTGTTACTGCTTCTTCCTCCTCACTAAGCAGTGGGCCTACCCTGTCCTTGGTCTTCCTCTTGCTTCTAATGTATTTATAAAAGGTCTTCTTGTTTCCCTTTAGGCCTGTAGCTAGTTTGATCTCATTTTGTGCCTTTGCCTTTCTAATCTTGCCCCTGCATTCCCGTGTTGCTTGCCTATATTCATCCTTTGTTATTTGTCCTAGTTTCCATTTTTTATAGGACTCCTTTTTTATTTTGAGATCATGCAAGATCTCCTTGTTAAGCCAAGCTGGTCTTTTGCCATATTTTCTATCTTTCCTACACAGCGGAATTGTTTGCTTTTGGGCCCTTAACAACGTCCTTTTGAAATACTTCCAACTCTCCTCAGTTGTTTTTCCCTTCATTCTTGCTTCCCATGGGACCTTACCTACAAGTTCTCTGAGCTTATCAAAATCTGCCTTCCTGAAATCCATTACCTCATTTGTGCTGGTCTCCCTTTTACCTTTCCTTAAGATCATGAACTCTATTGTTTCATGATCACTGTCCCCCATACTATCTTCCACTTTCAAGTTCTCAACTAGTTCCTCCCTATTTGTTAAAATCAAATCCAGAACAGCTTCTCCTCTGGTAGCTTTTTCAACCTTCTGAAACAGAAAGTTGTCTCCAATGCAGTCCAGAAACTTATTGGATAGCCTGTGCCCCGCTGTGTTAGTTTCCCAACGTATGTCTGAATAGTTGAAGTCCCCCATCACCACCAAATCTTGGGCTTTGGATAGTATTGTTAATTGTTTAAAAAAGGCCTCATCCACCTCTTCCACCTGGCTAGGTGGCCTGTAGTAGACTCCTAGCATGACATCACCCTCATTTTTTACCCCTTTTAGCTTAACCCAGAGACTCTCTACACAGCTATCTCCTACGTTCATCTCCACTTCAGTCCAAGTGTGTACATTTTTAATATACAAGGCAACCCCTCCTCCCTTTTTTTCCTGTCTGTCCTTCCTGAGCAAGCTGTACCCTTCCATACCAACATTCCAATCATGCGTCCCATCCCACCAGGTTTCTGTAATACCAATGATGTCATAGTTGTATTTATTTGTTAGGAATTCCAGTGCTTCCTGCTTATTACCCATACTTCTCGCATTTGTATATAGGCATCTAAGATACTGATTTGATCTTGCCTCCCTGTTGTGCCCTGACTCTCCTTTCTCCTTGCCATTATAGTCCGTAGTTCCCCCCATTTCCAACCCATCTCCCAGTCCCGCACATTCAGCACTTACCTGTGGGCTTTGCTCACCTGTCCCCGTTGAACCTAGTTTAAAGCTCTCCTCACAAGGTTAGCCAGTCTGTGTCCAAACAAGGCCTTCCCGCTCCTGGAAAGGTGAACTCCATCTCTGCCAAGCAGTCCTTCCTGGAAGAGCACCCCGTGGTCAAGGAAGCACGTGGGTCTTCCGTCTTGTGAGGGCAGGGGCGAGCCACTCACACAGTTCCAGAAAGGTGTCCTTCCACATGCGGAAATTCTGGAGCCACTGCTGGTCATCCCACAGTTCCAGGATGATCCTGTCCCACCAATTGGAGCTGGAGTCCTTGTGCACTGCTGCTTCTGGCAACATGTGCCAGGGAGGGCATGTGGGGTTGTACTGTGTGAGCAGTGTCTGCAGAGAGAGGAGGAAGTTTCCCCACGGTGAGCCGAAGGTTGTGGTCCTTCAGGGCCTGGAAGGCATCCCGCAGAAAGAGCTGCAGGCAGGGCCGGCTTTAGGAAGTGAGGGGCCCAATTCAAACAATTTTCGATGGGGCCCCCACAGCAATTTTGGTTGGGTGCCAAAAAAACAAACAAACCACACAGCACACACAAATCCCCCGCCAACACACAAACACACCCGGGGCACAGGAAAATCCTGCGCTAAACTCACACCTGTGTGTAATTTTTGGTGGTGCCCCATTAGCCACGCCCCCTGGCTCCCGTTAACCAGGCCTCTGGAGGTAACACGCTCGGGGCAAGATGGACACATGACCAGAAGTAAAAGGTGTCCTGTCACCCCTCTCAAAGGACTTTTCCCACCATCCTCCTACCAACAGGGATTAGTTTGGCCCCCACCAAACCCCCCTCATGCAACTACCCTGCAATTGCATTAACCCGATGTGTGTGACATTAACTTGGGGGCAGAGAGACTGGGGGAAGTGTTCCCTTTAAGGCTATGTCTACACTCGCGGCTTCTTACGTAAGTACAGCCGTTCTTGTGCAAGAACCCACAGAGCAGCCACACTGCCCGCCTGCTCTTGTGTGAGGAAATTTACAGTATGGCGTGGTAAGAGAGGGTGTCTTGCGCAAGAGCTACGCTCTTTTCTAACAGGTATAAGCTCTCTTGTGCAAGAGGGTAATGTGGACACTCGGCAAGGATTTCTTGCGCAAGAAACCCCTATGGCTAAAATGGTCACTGGAACTTTCTTGCACAAGAGAGTGTCCACACTGCCATGGGTGCTCTTGTGCAAAAGCACAGCTCGCCCATGGCAGTGTGGACGTGTTCTTGCGCAAGACTTCTTGCACAAGAACCCTTGCACAAGATGTTCTTTCACAAGAAGCCGCCAGTGTAAACATAGCCTAAGAGTTTCCTCCCATGAGCAGAATGGATTTTGTGTTGTGCACCTGTAATGAGTTCATGTGGCTTGTTTGGATGTGCCACTGTGGCACCGAAGATATTAATAAATATTTTATAAACCTTTACCTTTCCTCTCTGCTGCCATGTCTTCTCCCCTTGCTCCATTAGTTCCCCTGGTGCCTGCTGCCCCCCAACTCCTCACCCTTCTCTGCTGTCCTGACTCCTGCCCTTCTCACCGCCCTCAGCCCTCCTGTGACCTGCCCCCCTCCACCAGCCCTTCTCTCCTCCCTGTGCCCACTCTTCCAGTAGCCCCACTCTGATCATGTGAGCTACCCCTCCTCATCCCCTCTTCCAACACCTCCCTCTACACACCTGCCCTGCCTCTCCCCTCTGGTGCTGGTCCCTCCCCTGCAGGTGTCTGCCCTTCTGTTTCACCCCAGAATCCCCTGGCACCTGCACCTTCCCTTAGCCCTGCACCCTCCTGGTGCCTCCCCGTTCCCTTACTGCCCCTGCCCCCTTTGCCCTCTTTTTCCCTGATGCCCACCCCCTCACCACCCTCTGCTCCCGTTCCCCTCATGCCCCTCTGTGCCCTCACACATCACTTGCTCCACCCCCACCTTTCTCATGCCCACCCCTTCTTCCAAGCTTTCTCCCAGCACCTCCCTTTCCAGCCCCCAATGCCTTTCCCTTCCCCTCCCCTCCCCTCTCCTCGCATCACCCTGTCCCTCCTCCCACTGACACCTCCTCTCCTGCCCTTTTCCTCATTGTCTGCACTTGGCCCCCTGGCATTTGTGTCTCCTCCACCCTGTCTCTTGGTGCCTTCCTCTTTCTTCCCCCTCCCAGCTCCGCACAAGCCCCTTCCTGTTCCCCCTCCCCCTCCGCACAAGCCTCTTCCTCTCTCCCATCTCCTGTCCCTCCCTCCCCCCTTCCCCCTAGTTTTCCCCTCCCCTTCCCTCCCTTCTGCCTTCCACTTTGCGAGGCCGGAGTCTGTGCTCGGGCCCTGGGCTCTGAACCCGGATCTAGGCCATGTGACACAATGTGCCTCCGAGGAGTTTTAAAGTCCTGGGTCATGATGTCACGTCACGCCCAGGTGTCCTCCCCACTCACCTGCAAACCCTGCGCATGGTGGCAGCAGTGCACGCCGGTGAGGGGGAGCCGCACTGAGAGCTACGCACAGCAGGGACGCTCTGGGGCCGAGGGGAATGCTCTGGGGGTGGGATGGGAGGAAGCGCGGGGGCGGGGGGGTAGGGGAGGTCCAGGGCCCACTCCAGTAGAGCTTGGGGAAAGACCCAGCTCCACATATTGCTGGAGCAGGGCCCCGGCTCTGAATATTAACTCGCCGCCCATGGTGCCTGGCACACTTCCAGGTTCAGGGTGTGGGGCCCCTTTAGGCGCAGGGCCCGTTCAGGGGAATCTGGTGAATCGGCCTAAGGCCGGCCCTGGCTGCAGGAGGTGCAGCACAACCTGAAGGAGCCGTTGACTGGGCAGGTCTGGCTCCATGTCTAGAGAGCTGAGGTGTCTGCAAGGGCAACCAGAGCAGGCAGAGAAAAGGCTTTGCTGTCCCTCAATGAGGTAGGCAAAGGAGAAGAGCCTGAGACACGGCTGTTCAGGGGAATCCTTTTAAACTTGAGCCTCAGGCAGCAGCTCCAGGAAGTAATTGCTGTCCTGATGCCCTGCCTGAAGTGCTTCCAGGTGGCCTTAAATGCAATTCAGCTTCCAATGAGTGTGGATGCTCTATTTCAAAATAGCTCAGCGCTATTTCAATGGGCATTTGCTGTGTAGGCACGCTATTTCAATAAGCTACTTCGGAGTATTTCTTCTGGAATAGCTTATTCCAAAATTAACAGTGCAGTATAGACGTGCCCAGTGTGTGCTCTAATGTCATGCAGTTAGCTGTCATCACCGTCTCATAGCAATAGCTCAGCTGCTGCTTTGGGATAAGGAAGGCAGTTCACAAAACTGGTCTTGCATAAGAAGTTGATGTTGTTGTCTGTAGTAGCTGAAGGGCTCTTTTTGTGCCTTTGGGAAATATCTTTGTTCTCTACATTCACATATCATGGAAAAGGTTACAGATGTTTAGCTGCCACAGGCAGTTTTGCCCACATGGTAGAGCCAGCCCCTCTGGCATAACCTGTGAGATCCACACAAGGAAAGTAACCTTTAATATTGACATGGATATGACACCACTATTTGCTTGCCACTGCCCAGGCGTGTCGTACCCCATATGCCTGACATGTTGATTGAAAGCAAGTGGCCGTGTTTATATTTGGTGTGATTCAAAAGGTTTCAAATTGTATACACAAGGGATGGCTTTCCAGGAGATTTAGTCTAGGTGAAAATATGATTACACGCTTCAGTTCCAATCTGCTTTCGCACAGCTTTTCACGGGGATTCCTTAATGTGCTTCCATTGCTCTGCAGTCAGAGAGATGGCCGATTTGTGTAACCTTTGTAAATGACAGAGCTAAGCTCAATGAGAAAAATCTTAAATGAAGTAAAACTCCTGTAGAATTTTACTGTCAGTGAAGATACTTGATATCCTGGCTGCTGTCTTATGTTCTCTTGTACTTTTGTTACTAGAACATACAATTCTGTTACTTCCTCTGTCTCCCCTCCTTCCCCGCCCGCAGGAACTCATGTGAAGGCTCCTAAGTTTCATGAGGGTCTATCTGCACAATAAATTGCTTTTCTAAGTACATTATGCAGGGAGTTTCTTTCCTTCTCCAAGTACAATATGCTGTAAATGACATGGTTTACCGCTGCAGTTTTTTTCCATTCTGAAACAGGTACAAAAGAAGAATTACAGACAGGAAAAGAAAAGAGCCACCAAGCAACTCTTCAGCGCTCTAAAGGATCCCAGTGTGGTGATTATGGCAGACTGGTTGAAGGTATTTAATGCAAAACATCACTTATAAGGCTGTAGGGATAAATAAATGGATTAGAAAATCCTGTAGCATTTTGACGTTTTATGTAGTAGTACCAGTAGCATCATCCTTCAAGTGAGTGGACAAGACTTTCTCACTTTCACTCAATCAGCCCCCCTGAAACTGGAACAAAGACATTTCAGATCCTGTTTCAAGTAATTGCTTCACTTAGTTCTGTCCTGGATTGAAGGTTAAAAAGTAATCACATCTTCTCTGGCAGTTCTTTCAATCCAGGAGGGGTATTTTGTTGGTTTCCAAACAGGCACAGAACTGTAATGCAGTGGAAAAAGAAAATCAAATGTTCATTTTTCCCATGTGCAGATAGGAATCACATTGAACCAAGGTAGGGAGAAGAGAATACATGTAATAATGACCCTGTTATTTTGTTACTAATTTTGATAGTTTTCTTTAAATAATTATAAGAAACATACAAGAAATAAAAATAGAATGCCAAACATATGTCTATTTGGGTACCTCATGAATTAAAAATCATGATCTTTTTAAGAACACCGCCAAATTTTCAAGACCACGTAGTGACTCTGTGGCCAAAAAAGTTTGGGAAACTCTGGTAAAGACAATAATACTATTTCAGTAAACTTTCATCACAAATGTTAATACTTCCTTTTGATCTTGAATTAAGGCTGTAATAATAAACAAGAATTGTTTGTTCACATCACAAGACCTTAGCAAACACCTACCATTTTCGTGCTGTAATCATACCTGTTTGCATTTTTAAAGTTCTGCTCTAATCTGTCCCCCTAACAAGTCTTTAGAGGTCGGCTCTGGGACACACAGCCTATGAGCTGGCTAACCCTTTCTGGCAACGAGCCACACTTTAATCAGAGGTTTAATATGTCAATCGGAAAACATCAATGCGTTGGCTTCAGAATTTTCCTCTTGGTAATCTTTCCTGATTCTCAGCTTTGTTGATATTCCTGTAAAAGAGGGGTTGTTGTATCCATGGTGGATGCCTGCTGTGGGGGTTTGTGGCCGTGTTTTTCCTGACTCATTGCACGAGTTTCAGGACAAGAAGTCCATCAATCACACTCTGGCCAGCTTTAATATCCTGGCTGGATATTGTGGCCTCTCTGTGCTTGGTGGCTAATGTAAGAATAGTGTTGCCAGATACTTAAATATATATATATATTGAATATGGTGGGAAAACATTGGTGGTGGGGGGGAGGAGGGGACCAAAGATGTTGAGCCCCCCCACCAGACACAGCAGGGGGGAATGTCCAAAGGGGCCTTCCGTCCAAGAAGAACAGAAAATACCAGACATTTTACATGTCCAAACGCCTGGAAACCTTATGTAAAAAAGAGCCTTAACTGTGTGTTCATTTTTACCCTCCCTGCCTTAATTTTGGGAGTGGGGTTGTTTTGTTTTATTTGTTTTGTTTTTTTGGTCACAATATAGAAGACTTCCCTTGTTCGGTACACCACTGATTCCTGTAATTCCCACTAGTGTGTCTGCGTGTTCCATTTTTTGAACCTTCTGACTACTACAGTTCCCTAGGTGGTGCTTTGCCAAAAGGCTGGGAGACAGTGTTTTGTTTGGCCTTCTTGTCCCTGTGATGATGATGTGAGCTTCCTGCTCTTTCTCTCTCTCCCTCCACGGAAAACTGTAGTTTATGGTCAGCTGCCCTTTCTGTGATGTACCCCCAATTTCAGACACTTATAAAACGAAGTTGTTGTTTCTTAAATTATGGATTTTGAGAGGATTTATATATATTCATTGCAAATGTGAACACCGGTGGTTGTGATCAGTAGTGGATTCTAGGTGCCTTGGAAACAGCACAGCCTACTGGAGAACGAAAATAATGGTCTCTTTGTACAACAGAGGTATTTTAGGTGCAAAAAAGCTCATCATGAACTTTTTTTTAAACTTGAAGATGTTTTTAAAAATAAAAAAAAACACTTCAGCTTAGCCACAAGCAGTTTATCACGTATTTTTGCAACACTAGCAAAAGGGCTGCACACTGAGATTTAACCCACATGTGTTGGTTGGCAAGAAAAACTAAGTGTCACCTTACTGGGACATTCCTGCCCTCAAAACTACTAAATCTAATTTGTTGACCTGCAGTGTATGCTATCAGCTTTAATGTATTGCCTACAAGAGAGAACTTGCACTGCTCATGACTGAAGAGTAAACCAGGTACTTTAAAAATGAGGTTATTTGATAAACCTTTTAATTATGGTTTCCCACAGTGGACTATTATGATTTCTAAGGCCACTTAGCCCAGATATTAAATTTTAAATACTGTCTTAATTGAAATGTCCCCCAGGGTTGCCACCAAATCATTTTCATTTGGTCAGCATCCCCCAAAAATGTGTCTGTGTAATAAAAGGGAGCTGTGAATTCTCAAAGTAGTAAGGGCTAGATGGTAATATTTTGACTCATGTGGAATAGCTTCTTCCACGAATACATCTGCTGAAGTTGATGAGACCTTGAAAGGTGCACGGTGGTCGACAGTATAAAGAAATCAAAATCTGTCTTTGAGAGAGAGGCATGTGCTAAAAATGTTGCACTGGATTAAAATATTTTATTTAAGGCGTAACGCACGCATCCCCACACACTGTCTGCTTCTTTCCCTCCCAGATCCGTGGGACTCTGAAAAGCTGGACCAAGCTGTGGTGTGTTCTAAAACCAGGAGTGCTGCTGATTTATAAAACACCAAAGATCGGACAGTGGGTGGGCACCATCCTGCTCCATTCCTGCGAGCTGATTGAAAGACCCTCCAAAAAGGATGGCTTCTGCTTTAAACTCTTCCATCCCTTGGATCAGTCCATCTGGGCTGTAAAGGTAACAACTGTGCTGAGCTTAACAACCCCACCCCAAATGCCTGGAGACAGAGAGGGAAGTGCTCAGGGGAAGGGCAGTAGGTTTCTGAGGCTGTAAGGGGCGGCCTTGTCACATCCTGGTAAAACAGATTAAAGGCTTTCAGACAAATTACAGACTCCATTCAATTTGATTTTAATAGGAGAGCAAAGGAGTTTGAAGCCAGTGAGGTGAGGTATAGACGAGCAATGCATAGCACATAGGTCCATACCTGACAGATGAATATCTGAATATGTGGGAAAGTTCCTTGACAGTCCGATGCATTAGACTATGGAAAATGTCGGAGGGCTACTTACAGCTTCTGAAACGAGACCAAGCAAAGTGCTATACAGTGCAAAACAAGGGAGAGTGTGCCCTGGCAAAGCAGGGTGGAATGAATGATCCGGTTTATCTCCTCAACCACAGACCACAAGAGTTGAAAAAGAAGTCTGGTCTTATGGTTATGTCATTGGATTGGGCCTTAGGAGATCTGTGTTTAAACCCTGGGGCTTCCACAAATGTTTTTTGTGTGACCTTAATCTTTCTCTGCCTCAGTTGCCTACCTGTAAAATGGGGTTGATATGCGCTTTCGCTCACCCTTAGTCTGTTTTATCTGTTTGAAAGAATAAGCTCTTTGGGTCTGTGTACAGTGTACAACAGGGGTCTTGATCTCACTTGGGGTTTCCTAGGTGCCACTATGATACCAGGCATGGAGTCCATCCATCTGACAAATACAGATCCTGCCGTTCATATTTTTAAACTAGTAGCTGAGAGCCTGTGCTGTCACACGGGTATAATTCATAAAGTCATGAGGAGGCTGAGAGCCACAAATGGCTGAGAACTTAAACTGGATGGTAACAGAAGAACAACAACGGTGATAACTGAACCTGCTGATACTCTAAACAAAGAGAGTTCTCAGCCATGTTCATTGCTGTTCCTATCACTTCATATTGGCTTGGCAGATACCTTGTATTGGGAGACGTGTGTGCACGGCGAATGAGGGATACATGATATGTTGAGGGGCCCTGTGTGTTGATTTGTTTCAAAGGGGGTTTGTGTGGGGAGGTTTGTTTTTTATGGGATGTCAATTGGACCAAGTAATCCACCATCTGTTTGGTTCCTTTCATATAACCAGTGAAACTGTCACATGGAAAATCAGCTGTAGTATAAGGGTGGTAATTGGTTGAGTTACATATGATATCACAGTGATCTAGAACTCTTGAATTAGCATAGATGCATGTCTTGCCATACCTGTTTCCTTAAGTCTAACTCGCTGAACTTCTACATACTGGACAATAGCAGACTGCAAAACTCTATGATGATCTGGTCTGGGGATATTCTGAACAAAAAAAGCTCTCAACCATGGTTAAAGCTGTTTCTATCACTTCTTGCTGACTGTGCAGATGTCATAGGCATCAGAGTGATACACAGAGTGGCATTTGTGGAATCTCACAATATTCATAACTCACCCAAAATGTTAAAGAAGTATTTATTTCTCTAAGGATGGCTGAAACAGCATTTGCCATTTGCTGTGATTTAAGGAGAATATCCCTGCTGTCTCTGGATGGGATCTGAGAGTAACATTTGTCTGATGCCCTGAAGAATAAGCACTTCACTACTCTGGGCTCTATTCTGGTCCACTATTAAAATAGCATGGGTGCAGTGTTATTACAGAGATAAATTCCCTAAGAAATATTACCAGCCTAAACAAGGCATTGTTGATTTTGGTGTTCCTGCAAGGAAGCTGGCATAGCAGAGATGCCTGGAAGGGTTCATGTGCCAAGACTGATGGCATTCATTACTCTGGCACCAAAGGGTCTGGCAAAGATCAGATCACAGATGTAGGAGGCTACATCTCATATTAAATTATGCCAAAGGCTGTGCTTCGTGGGTTGTCCCTTTCAAGTCAATGGAACTACTTCATTTGTAAAATAAAGTTCTACTAAAATTGGGTATATGAATGCAGCTAGTATATGAATGCAGCTACAAATTAAGTGAACCTCCACAATCAAGAGTAAGAGGTACTGTTCTCTTATGATAGAAATGTAGCCGTGTTAGTCTGGTGTAGCTGAAGCAAAATGCAGGACTATGTAGCACTTTAAAGACTAACAAGATGGTTTATTAGATTATGAGCTTTCATGGGCCAGACCCACTTCCTCAGATCAAATAGTGGAAGAAAATAGTCACAACCATATATACCAAAGGATACAATTTAAAAAATGAACACATATGAAAAGGACATCAAATTTCAGAACAGGAGGAGGATGCGGGGGGGGGGGAGGGTAAGGTAAATGTCTGTGAGCTAATGGTATTAGAGGTGATAATTGGGGAAGCTATCTTTGTAATGGGTAAGATAGTTAGGGTCTTTGTTGAGACCCACGCGTAGAGTGTCGAATTTAAGCATGAATGACAATTCAGAGGATTCCCTTTCAAGTGCAGATTTAAAAGGTTTCTGAAGCAGGATGCAGGTAATTAAGTCGTTGAGACACTATCGACACTCTATGCGTGGGTCTCAACAAAGACTCTAGCTATCTTACCCATTACAAAGATAGCTTCCCCAATTATCACCTCTAATACCATTAGCTCACAGACATTTACCTCCCCTCCCAGCACCCGTCTTCTGTTCTGAAATTTGATTTGTCCTTTTCATGTGCGTTCATTTTTTTAATTGTATCCTTTGGTATATATGGTTGTGACTATTTTCTTCCACTATTTGATCTGAGGAAGTGGGTCTGGCCCACGAAAGCTCATCATCTAATAAACCATCTTGTTAGTCTTTAAAGTGCTACATGGTCCTGTATTTTGTTCTCTTATAAGGTTTTTAGCCTAGCCCCAGTCTGTGTCCTTAGGCTTTTCTGTGTCCTTTAAGGTCCCAAAGGTGTATGAGGATTTATCATGCAGCTTCCATTTGGTTTTTGTTCAGCCTTCAAGTTTCTGTTGGTTCAATTCATATCCTGACCCCCAGAAAACAGTCATCATTTGCTGCCCAGCACTATAACAATTCCTTGTGAGCAGAACGAGATCAACTGAATTCGTGTGAAAAGTGCAGTTGGGATGAGCAATTAGAAAGTGTAGCTTGAACCTCTGGAATCTGGGACCCCTTGTTCCAGCAACATCCGTGGTCCTGCTGGACCACGGATGTTCCAGGACCAGAGCATCCCGGTGGAGGGCTGGCGACTGGGATCCCCACTGCTGGGCTGCCTGGCATGCCACAACCGGGCAGCCAGGCACAACCCAGTGGGGCTGGCTTGTGGGGCCAGGAGCCCAGCACACAGGGAGCTGGGCTGCCCAGCATAGCTTAGAAGCAGCTGAGGGGACTGGCAGGGCAGTGAGGCTGGTGACAAGGGGGAACTGATCAGGAGGCTGGCAGCTGGTCCAGGGCTGGGAGGAGCCGGTAGCAGGGGAGCCAGATAGGACCTCCCCTAGTCCAGCAAAATCCCTCCTCCAGGACTGGTCAGGTCCCGAGGGTGCCGGACCAGGGAGTTCCAAGCTGTAGTAAGGTTTTGAACTTGGGAGCATCCTGTGGTGTCAGAATGCTTCTTCCTTCAGTAGAACTGACCCAAAAGAAAGGAGCCAATATAAAATACATATATAAAAAGAAAAGGATTTTCCTGAGCACTGTTCTGGAAAACAAGACAATAATGAGGTATTTGGATTAGGGTTAACCAGTAAACCTCACCCAGCCCCGCACGACCCACTGCTTTGGCCAGCTACTATCCGTAGTGGGCCCAGCCTGCCCTCCACTGTAACCCGCCCCTCCTCACAGGTTACAGACTGGCTCCCTGGGCGCCGGCTGCAGAGCCCTCAGCGAAGCCTCCCTGGGACAGAGCCGGCAGGAGTTAGTGGCTCCGCTCTCAGAAAGGCTTTGCTATGGGCTCTGCAATAGAAAGCTTAAAAAAGCGTTATACTGCAGAGCCTGCACTATGTCACGGCTCAGATTTTAGTGGTTACCTGGTTACCTTTTTAAAGGCACTTTTGCATCCCTAATTTGGGTTTTTAAATCCAAGTAGTTCACCTAAATATCTTGAGCTAAATACTTGGGAAGCTGCATTTGAACAGTGTGTTAGGAACCCCTCAGGTTGGATTGTGGTGTGTGACAGCCACTTTGGGCCACAAGATGAACACCAAAAGAACAGTAAAAGGGCTCCTCTAATGAACTGCTTGATGTCAAAGGAGCTGTATCCGCTCTGACAGCTGTCAAATGCTGAAGCTGCCAGAAATACTGTTTTGTTTCATGTCACTTCACTGCATACTTTTAAGGCAACCAGTGGAGCATTTACGAGTGTAAACGGTACACTTGTCTAATGGCACAAAGAGCCCGCTTCTCATGCATTATAGATGTGTTCTTTGTTTCAGCACAGGTTCAAATTATTACTTCGAATGCTAGACCAGCATGTGGCCAAGAATTCCCACAGCCTCTTAAAACAAGACAACCGATCCTGAAACATGGGGCTTGTCTAGATGAGAATTTGTTATTGGGTTTTAATGCTAATTAATTGATTGGCAGTTAACACAATTGTAAATGCTAGTCCAGATGTTCCACAAACGTTTGTTCAGACACAAACATTTGTGGTTTAGTGCAGGGCTTAGCCATAAGCCCTAGAACAAATGTTTATGGAGCTGTCTAGACTAGCATTTACACGCGTGTTGGTCAATTCCGTTTAATATACAATCATTTAATTTAAACACAGAATCTCACACTCTCAGATGCCTGTCAATTGATTACTAGTGTATTCATGGTGAAAGACCACTGAATTTAATACCCTCAGTAATACTGTCAAGGCATGTAACCCCAGAGCATCAGCTAATTAGCGTTTACCTCCTGTCAATAAAAATGACTAGCTTACACATTGTTAATTAGAATTGTTTGCCTAGATAGAGAGTTTGCTTAATTTTGCATGGGTCACCAGGCTTGTGAGCCTAAATAGTTTCTCTAAAGTTAGCAGCTTTTTGTTTAGGAGGTGATCACTCTTGCTTCATAATGAAAACCGATTGGGCATTTTTATGTCATGCTTTTGAATGGTGCTAAATTAACAGCATTACATTCTCTATCAACATGCAGTGGCAGAGACCTTCTGCCACATTATTCTGGCAATATCGTGAAACCCCTTTATAATGGGAATGTAGTTTAGGTCCATGCCTGTGCAGGCTTATTGCAGAGAACCTGTTAAAGCCAGTGCGGTGATGATTTTGGGGTTGTGTGCACAGGGCAGTGTATAACTGTCAGATGATTAGGCTTATGGTGATGTATTGGATCATCCTCTTGTGATGTATTGGATCATCATTTGTTATCTTAACTAGATGAACAACACAGTGTAGGAATATTTATTTCAATTACTCTGACACCGATATATGGCATTAAATAATACAATGTAAGTGCTGGTGAACTAGAAATAACAAATATACCTGTATTTTTTGAATGCACCCTGCCCCACCTTTGATTTTTTTATTTTTTTTATAATAATTGTAGTGATAAGTATGTATCACTTCCTTTGGGGAAGCTCTTTTTACAATCTGCTAATGTAATTTAGATCGTACTGTTGAGGAACACTTTTCTAATATCTAACCCAAACTGCTTTGCTCCTTTTCATCCATGTGCATGATTCTTGTCTGGAGTATTTTTAATGCCTGTCTGTGATAAAAGCAAAATTAAAATCTACACACTAAATGGCTGTAGCTTCCACATATGCATCGAGTCACTGCTTTTTTAGTGTTTCATGATTCTTCCAAAATTTAGAGTCTCACTTCACTCTCCAATATTGCAACGTAAATCCAACCCTTTTTTTAGAACCACAAACATATCCTTTTCAGATGGTGCACTTTAGAATGCTGAAAATGAGAGCGACCTAAAGACTTCCCTGTATTAGTGTGTATTACTGTAGCTAGAGGCTGCAGCTGAAATTGGGGCCCATTGTGCTAAGCATTGTATATTAATGGCAAGAGACCATCATTGCCCTGATGTGTTTACAGCCTAAATAGGCAAGACAGAAAAAGGGTGGGAGAAGAGATCATTATCCCTGATTTACAGATAGGATGTTTCACTTACTCTGTAGGATTGTTGGTGGGGGTGGGATGTAAAAATGGCCTCGGTGTGCAATCATGATCCTTCATGTGTGACTACTAAATCTGACTCTGATTGATAGACAGTTATTTGGTCACTTTAATACTTTTCCACTTGCATAAAGGCCCCTTGATGCCATCTACTCTCCTTTTTAATGTTAATACAATGGACCAGCATCATCTTTTCGTGGGCTTCCCCTTAGAAGACAGATTTCAGTCTGTGCGTTGAAAATCCATGCTCTGGTGCTATCAACAATTCTCCAGTCTCATTCCGCTGAAAGCTCCTGGAAGGAAAAGTGCCACAAGGAATGCTGCCTGGTTGCATTAATGTCAATAGTAATGTCTCGAGCTGCTGTGCTGCGGCTCATTGATCAAATTCCCAGCTTCGCCAGTCCTGCAGATCAAACCTCCATGCAGATGCTTTTGGTTTCTAAATCTCAAGCCCCTCATGAAAGGAATGTTTACCTTGGCTCTTCCTGCTTTGTTGAGTGATAGGGATCTGGCAGTGGAAGACAGTAACTGAAGCCTTTGCAGAGCCTGGAAATCCCAGGGATTAGAAGCTGGGTCAGAGAATGCAAGTAAACTACTGGGCATGATGTCAAATCCGTGTCCCTGTAAGCATGTCTCTCCTGCTCAGACAACTTCCTCTTCCCATTCTCTACTCCCATTGAGAGTAGTAGGTAATGATGGAGAATTCTAGTATGAGTTTGGAGCTTCGTGGGGGGCGGGGAGTCCCCTTAACTCACTGGAAAAGCCAAAACCCCTGACCACTGCACGGAATGTAATTTTGGGAATAAAAATTGGTGCACGGGGAACACAGAAAACTGTTTGTAGTAGAGGAGGGCTATGAAGCCTTACATCAGGTAGGAGATGCTTGCACAAATGGAAAAAGCTACCTTGCATCCATGTGCTAAAATATATTTCAAATGCTGTGTTCATTGTTTTCTAGCATTTAGAAGTACACATTTGAATGGGGCCTTGGAGAGAGCTGCTTTAGGCCAACTGCAGGATGGAATAAATACGTGCAGAAGTCAGTGATGTTTCTGACTACACAATGACTCATTTATTTGTCATCCTTTCTACTCAAAGGGAATTCTGCTTATGTTGTTTCTTTGCTACATGATTTATCCTGCAGTGCATTGGTGGGGCAGGGAGAAAACCGAGAACAAAGGGTGTCACTTTGGAAACAGAAAACCAGGAGGAGGGAGGCTCCCTCTTTTCCATAGCCAGGTTGTGCCCTGCTGCACATAGAAGTAGGCTTGGGGTAGCTATCCCCTTGTTCACCTGTGTGTCAGTCAGGCATCATTGTTGCCCTTGAATGTAGTGAGGGAGTTGCCGATGAGCGAATGCCATGGTCCCTGGCTGTGGGTAGCAGCGAATATACTCGTCCCTTTGAATCAGGGGACCCTGAGAAAGCGTCTGCTTTTCATGCACCTTCCCAAGGAAGGTCAGTGCTGGTCGGTGTCTGCCCCCCGCTGCAAACTGTGAATTTATGGCAATGTAATAAGCCTCCTCCTCTGTGTCCTTATTGTCTGCTTAGAACCCTAGGGTAGGTGTTTCTAGCCAGAGATGTATGGCAAAGGGAAAGAGGTTTCACTACAGAACACTTAGTTACAGTGAAGCCTGCAGTACCGTTCCTAGCTCACCTTCCAAAGCATCATCTCTCCCCCTCCCTGCAATTGTGGCCTTTCAGAAAAGCTGCCACTGAAATGCCCCAGGATTTATCGCTCTGTATGAGCCACACGAAGCCAGTGAAGGATCCAGATTAGGAACCTTCGCTGGACTGCCCCAATCCCCATCTGCTGGCTTTCCAGCTTCTCCACCTGGAACACTGGCAGAGAGAGAGAGAGAGACAGAAGGCACTCAGAAGCCAACAGAGGGAAGGGGCATTTGAAGGACTCACTAAATAATTTGAAGAGCAAGCTGGCGTACGTGGCACCAGCCTACTGGAGAAAGTTGATGCCACCACCTGAGGTGTGAGTGCCACCTGCTGTTCTTGCAGTGCCTGGAGAAAGCTGCTGGTGTGCTGAACCAATGGAAGGGAAAAATTCACAGAACTATTACTGCCTCGTTGCCTTACCTTCTTCTTGTTTGTTTTAGGGCCCAAAGGGAGAGAATGTCGGTTCCATCACTCAGCCGCTTCCCAGCAGCTATTTGATCTTCAGAGCAGCCTCAGAATCAGACGGTGAGTTCTGGCCGGCCTCTCCTCTCTCCTCACTTTTTTCCCACAGCTATAAACGCTTGGTGTGCACTCTAAATAAGGGTTTGGTACTAGGAGCTGAGACGTGCCTTTTCCAACGTTCCTTTCCTATTCAGGAAAATAAAGATTGTGATGCATTGGGGGAAGGATGTGTGGGGCTAAGGTTTTATGGCTTAGACACTAGGTTTGGACTTAACAGGGCAGAACAGAGCAGGAGATGGGACATAAGTTCAGTTCCTGATTCTGCCATATACTCGCCATGTGACTTCAGGCAAGTCACTTACTCTGTGCCTCTGAAATGGGGATAATACTTTTTCTTCTCTTCTTGTCTACTTGGATTGTAAGCTCTGTAAGGCAGAGACAATCTATGGCTACGTCTACACTGGCCCCTTTTCCGGAAGGGGCATGTTAATTTCAGCTATCGTAATAGGGAAATCCGTGGGGGATTTAAATATCCCCCGCGGCATTTAAATAAAAATGTCCGCCGCTTTTTTCCGGCTTTTAGAAAAGCCGGAAAAGAGCATCTACACTGGCCCCGATCCTCCGGAAAAAGCGCTCTTCCTTCCTTCAAAGTAGGAATAAGATCCTCCGGAAAAGAGCGCTTTTTCCGGAGGATCGGGGCCAGTGTAGACGCTCTTTTCCGGCTTTTCTAAAAGCTGGAAAAAAGCGACGGACATTTTTATTTAAATGCCGCGGGGGATATTTAAATCCCCTGCGGATTTCCCTATTACGATAGCTGAAATTAACATGCCCCTTCCGGAAAAGGGGCCAGTGTAGACGAGCCCTCAGTGTTTTGGTGCCTTGTGTTAAGCACTTTTCACTGTCTGGGCTTTTTAGGTTCTATACAATAAATAATGTGCCTCTGCAATGTTTATATAAATAATGTGCCTAGGCAATGTTTATATAAATAATGTGCCTAGGCAATGTTTAAAGGAAGAAAAATAGATTTGACATGACTGATTCATTGAGGGATCCTGCTTCAACCCTAATTCACATGCGCATTTATGCCTCTTCTCAGTATGTGACTTCCACATTTTGTGTTCTACCAAGTCATCTAATTTAGTTAGAAATATTTTCTGAAATATAAATCCATCTGTATCCACACATGATACAGGTTTGAGTTACTAGCATTCAGTATCATGAGATATTGGATGTGTCCTCTTCAGTTCCCAGAATAGAAGGTGGGGAGATATTTGCACTACAAAAATATGACATTGTATGCTACATTGTAACTTGAGTGACAGTGCAACTTTCTCCAGTCTAGATACTGCTGAGAATTATGGCTGGGGTTTGTCAAACATGCTTAAGGGAATTGAATGCTCAGCTCTCTTTGACTCTTTCAACCTTTGAAAATCCCAGTGAACAATCTACTGCAGTTCCCTAACCTGAGGTATATGGACCGAGTGTTAGGACCCCCAGACATAGGTGTGAACATGAGGGTGTTTCACACCAAAGGTCCTGCTGAGTCAGATGTTCTCCAGACACTTCTGGTGGCAATTGATGCTGAAAAAAATTAGCAGGTGCTTAGCACCTGTCAGCAGCCAGCTTCTTCCGATCTTCCCCCAGCATCTACCAATCACCAGCAGACCTGCCAATTAACTCCTTCTCCCAGCAATTCCTGCCCACTGTGGATCAGCTGCTGCACAGCAAGCTGGAGGTAGCTGGGAGAGGCAAGGAGCATGGACAGGGTGCACCCAGGGAAGGGAGATGCCTAGAAGATGAAAAGATGATCACCAGATTTGGAATCCAGAGATTATCCCCTGCCTACGATTGGCAGACCTCTTGAGACTTTGAGAAGGGAAGAAACATATGTTATTTTCATGGGGTTCTGCTCCAAACAGTAAATTTCCTGAGTGCAGGAAACTTGGTTCAACCTTTCTGTGGCTAGTTCTTGGAATATGACAGAGTTGAATTTGCAGGAAATCTGTCTGGATCCTTCCAAGGGCGCAAAGGAGACAATGTGTTGGTGAAGGACGTTTTCTCCACCCCCTAAGTGGGGATAGAAACATGATCAGTGCAAATAGACACCAGTGGATCCACATCTGCCTTTATTCTAGAATCCACAAAATGAAGGGTCACTGTATTTAGGTCAATGTATGATAAACATGCCAGCTTGCTATGTGAAAATCTCTCTTAACTCTGTAATGACCACAGAAAAGCAGTGGTTCATAAGTAGATAAGAAGATTAAAATCCTGTTTTCATTCCAGTTGACTTTCAAAGTACTGTAGCTCTTGGTCATGTCGAAATTAACCCATGTTGCTCCCTTTAGGCCTTGGGCCTGATTCAAAAATCTCTGACGTCAATGGATGCCTTTCCATTGATTTCAGCAGGCTTTGGATCAACCATCCTTTTGGCTAAAGGTTTGCTTCAGTTAGGTTCTCCCCTCCTCTCCCCCAACCCAATAGGTGTCAAATGAAACATTGAGGCTGCTGAATGCGTTTCTGGTTTGGAACCTGGAACGTGGTTAAGTGCACCAGCAAACCAAAGGGGAAGGCATTCCAGAGGCCTGGCTTATTTTATTTCTTTTGGGTCCGTGACTACTATCATCTCTTCCATTGGTCATGTTGGGGGGGACGGGAGGCAGGCCTGCTGATGGGCTGGGGCAAAGGGGGAAGTTATCCCAGGGCCTGGCAATTCAGAAAAGCCTGGGGCAGTGCCTAGATCTCAGGCCCTCTTAAATCACTGCTGGAGTGCCACACAGTGTGCACCAGGCAGCTTCGCGACTGCCTGGGGAGGCTGGGCATGCTATGGTCCAGGCGGGGCTGAGGGCTGGAAGGAGCATGCCATGCTCCAGGCGGTGCTGGGGGTTAGCTGCCCTCAATCCCACCCATTCTGATGCCCTGCCCCTTCTGGGTGTGCGGAGCTGCTGCCCCCAGCCAGGGGCCCAGTGAAGCTGTTGTCTTCCCCCAGGAAGGGGCATCTTTGAGGAGGAAAAGCACTTTTTCAATGCAGTGAAATTAGATGGAACTTGTATAAAACCAAAAGTGTACAGACTTTCCTCTGAATGTGCTTAGTTACACACTCTCCTCCCTGAATTCTACCACTCATACATCTCATTTGGGGAAAAATTTCAGAATTTCATCTCTCACTAAATATCTCCTGTGTAGAAATATGTAGGATGATTTCTAGTACGCACACCCTTTTGTAAAGATGGCTTTCAGATAGGTTTGCCAAAAAATACAAACATTTCAAATCTCAGGCAGCCCATCTGAAAGAGAAACAGACGTAATTCCTCAGGCTTTTGAGGCAACTGAATAACTTCAATAACTGCCTACCTACCCAAGCCTTAAAAGCTGTTATTTCCTTAGCAATCAATGTTGCATGCCATTCCATTAACTTAATTAGAAGATGTGCAATGCAAGCAATGTGGTTAATGCAACATGTGCTTGTGTTTAAAGGAAAATCACAGTTAGACGGGCACTATCTCTTATCATTTCAGTCCTCATCTAAAAGAAAAAGTCATACTAGAAAAAGGTTTGTCATCTTTGATTAAAGAGTGGTAGCTATATGCCATCTTTGTGGTCTCCTTAATCCCTAGGGCTGCTGTGGGCTATATGAGTAAGCAAGAGCAAATTCAGGACTGTTCTTCCCTACCCCATCTAGTAATGGCCCCCAAAGGGTTTGGGGAGTGTCCAGACAGAAGCACTACTCCAGTTATGCCCTGCGTCTCTGGTATACCTAGAATATGCTCAATACACTGTAGGCCAGAGGGATAAAAGGGTCCAAATCCCTGCCCCTGAGTATTTAGAATCCTGTTGGAAGTTTCTGCCAAATGAATTATTATAGATTTGTAATAACCAAGGAATTAAAATAGTAGGTTACTAGAGCATATCTTTTTAAGTATGGAGTGAAGGAAGGACCATTAAGAAGAAGATCCACAACATTCAGGTGAAATCACAACTAGTACGTTAGATTATTATTTTATTTTTCATTTATTTTTAATTTTTATTTTATTTTGCCTCTTCACTTGAAACAGATGCATGCCGCCTGAAGAGCAGTTCATGTGATGTCTTATTTAAACATGGGAGGAAAAAAGCAAGAACCTAGAGATCTGAAATGTGACCTCTCTATTCAGAGAGTCTAGGAACAATGATTAAGGATGAAAGAGGAGAATGTTCTCGTATGGCTACAAGAATAGTCAAGTGCAGTCAGCACAGCTTTGGAGAAGGGAAGCCATGCCTAACAAACTCCATCAGCTTCACCAAGGAGGCGTCAGTGAGAGTTGATAGAGGTGAAGCCAGTGGTATAATCTATTTGGCATTGGCTTTCATGGAGGCTTTTGATGCAGTATTGCTCCAAAAGATGTTAGCGTGAAATATTAATGACCAGGATATTGATTGTGAAAATTTCAACTGGATAAAATATTGGCTTGGGAGCTGAGAGCAGTGATCGATGGATATGGATTGGGAGGGTGATATCTAAATGGCCAAAGGCATCACAGTTGAGTTCCATACTCGGTATTGATAATTTGGAAAATGTCATACATGACACTATTCACATTGGCAGGTGGCTTGGTATAGTCAGTGTCACGGGAATGGTTGCATGTAGAGAGTCCTAAATAAAATGGGTCAGGCAGCACAGTGACTTGTGCCTTGTAATGTGGATAAACATTTCAAGATGCATTTAAAAAGAGGTGGGAAGGAAGGTAGGCACTTAAAGAGAGCAAAATGAGCTGAGAAGATGAATAGACCCAGAGGGCCTTTTTCCCATTGCATAATGCTAGTATATGTTTACAGTGTGTCCATGGATCCTTTCCTCCATGAATCCGCCTCCACACAAGTCTTGACTGTGTGCTCCTCCCTTCAGCTTCCCATGCTAATAACTAGTGAGCACATCAGGTAAGGTTAATGGTAATTCATGAGGAATTCCTGCTTGTCCAGGGCTGAGTTACATAGTACGTTCAGCAAACAATCCGGCCTTACACTTGGCTGTACCATGATTAGCAGCTTGTTTTCCCTTTTACAGTGACAGAATACCCTTTTTTTCTGCTGCACCATCTGTGACAGACAGTTGTTGGGATTTAAGATCCTAGCTTAGGGACAGTCCATGGAAGTGCCACTAATCTACAGTACATTTTACATTCCATAAAAGCCAGGAGCAGTCTTTGCTGCCGCTTTTTATCACACATGATTGTATCTGGAAATTCAAGGAAGGTCAAAGCAGCCCACACAGCTCCACTTCTACAAATATAGGGTTTTTGGTTTCCAGGAAATGGAAGAGAATTTTATTCTGGAGACAGCCATTATCTAAATAAGATACACAGTGAAGATTTCTTCTTGTGAGTGGCTTTGCTGTATTGTTAGAAGTTGTCATGCCATGAGCCAATCCCCTTCTCTGTATACACTGTTGTGAGTGGACCCAGCCAGTGAATCCTGCATCCCTCTGAGGCTCTTGGGTCTGGGTAGATCCGGGTCACTGTTCCAAACTCTGGAGTCTAACGAGCACACTTCCAGGTGCAGATCATGTGTCTGCCACCCTTCCTTGGGGATGTGGGGCTTTGCAGCGTGTCTGCTTTTCCCCTCAAAACTAGTGCCTGCTCATACATGCTCCCTCAGAGTTCCAATTCATTTTGAGAACTCAGGGTCTCAATTAACCGTTTCAGGGGCAATGTGGCAGACCAAACCTGGGATTAGTCCAGGAACTTCTTAACCACAAGCACTTTTACTCTTAAGAGAGTTGCAGATCTTTCCAAATAACCTATTCCTAAGAGACAACTTTCCTCTTGATCTGAATTTACCCCTTCTTTGAATGAGAGGTCTGGTCAGCCTTTCAGGAAAGACTATCTCTTTGTGTTCTGCTGTGTGATAGTGGATGGCCCCCTTGTTCAAACAAACCTTGTTTTGCCCATGCGCTCAAGCTGCAAAAGGCCAGCTCCTTCCTCCAGTCAGACTTCTCTGCAGAAAGTCCATTTTCCCAGGGTAATAGGCTGGTAGTTGAGACCGTCACTGTGGTGGCCTTAGACTGAGAAACCATCACAGATCAGCTATGGACCTTCAACTAGGAGAGTCTATAGACATTTAATACAAATGGCTGTTCTAATAAAAGCTGGAAGTTGCACTATGAAATGGCCATGATGAAGGTTACAATCCAAGGTGGAGGTTGCAAGACCAAATGGGTTACACAGTTTGGTACAGAGGTGTTAGAGGAAATAAAACACACATGGCACCGAAAAGGCAACTTGTAAGCATGGTTCAAAACAGCACGTTGCTAAAGGTTAAGATGTGGCAGCGGTTTCAGTCCAACTTCTGCACCTACATTTTACAAAGGAATCCTATCCTGGCGTCTTAAAGATATATAAAGCCACAGTGGCAATAAAGCGTTAATTTTTAACAATTAGAATTTACCCCAGGATTGTAGCAGATTCTCCGTGTGTCTAGCAGTTTTATATCAAGATTGGATTTGTTTTAAGAAGCTGCTCTACTTCAAAAGGAATTATCTGGGCAGAGTTCTGTGGTCTGTATGATACAGGAGGTCAGACTAGATTGTGACAATGGTCCCTTTTGGCCTTGGAATTCATGACTCTCTAGATGGCCAAGGGGCTGGTTGGTACGTGCAAATCAGGTTTGCAGAAGCCACAGGGGTAGAACAAAATGGGAGGTAGTCAACAGAAAACATAGTCTTTAAACTACTTAGCAACAGAACCAAATCAGGGCCTTCCCCCTCATTTGTGATTATTTAAACAATATACATTTGTCAGATGACAATACGTTGCTGGCTGATTGTTAGAAGCATATCAAATAGGTGTGAGGAACAAGTCCAAAAACTGGATGACTTTAACACTTAAGAGATGTGATATTCTCTGCATGGTGCACTGGCTGGAGTTTTGTATGGCTATTTAGAATAGGACTTCCAAATAAAATTGAGAAAAGGGATTCAGACTGGCCATTCTCTGTCCAAAATTTTGTGGATGGAGGAGAAAAGTGGTCTTTTCGGGCTACAGCAGATTTTTTTTACCTGGTAAATTATTCATGACATTGTGCTTGTGTTTTTGATCAGCTCTATCTGCAATGTACATAAGGAGCTATGATAGCTGTCTTCATTCACACCTGATTCCCCCCTCCTCCCAAAAAAAGGCAGGAGGTAGGGGATTGGTTTTGGTTGTGTAATATATAGGCATTCAGGTGGGAGTCCTGAGCAGTGAAGTGTGTGCAGGTGGATAGGTAGCTGGGAGATCAGTGGGTATTACAGGCGGTACAAGGCGGTGATTGGAGCTCTTGCGGGGTTAGTAGCTGGAAGATCCAATCCAACAGGCTGTGACAGGTTGGAGAGGTGGGGATAGGGAAGGTGACAAGACACTATGGTCTAAACAGCAATCCACAGGCAACAACGTATTGCTCACATAGCTTCCTATTCCTTTTGGAGTCTCAATATAATCTCGGTGCTCACTGAGAGTGCAGTCTGTCCAGCTAATCAGGAGCCTGGGATGTGGTGGTTTATTTAGCCTTCAAGTCCTAAAACTATAGCTTCAGAGGTATAGCCAAGTTAGTCTGTAACAGGAAAAACTTAAAAAACAACTAATAGTCTAGTAGCACTTGAAGACTAACAAAACATGTAGATGGTATCATGACCTTTTGTGGGCAAAACCCACTTCTTCAGATGACTGGAGTTTAGGAAGTCTGGATCCAAGAATAAATAAGGGGGTAGGAGAAGGAAAAAAAAGAAAAGGAGGCAAAAAAGAGAGAGAGAGACAGTGAGTAGATGTTTCAAGTAGTTACGAGAGGCTGATCAGAACAATTAGCATCTCTATTGTTTGGTTGGTTGGTTAAGGCATTAGGACATGGAAAGTAGCGCGCAAGCCAGCCAATGTCCCTGTTCATACCATTTGCAAGAGAATTAAACTTGTAACTCAGGTTAAGTTCCATTCCTTCCCTTTGTATTTGGCTTGTGGAATTGGCCTGACACAACATGGGGATTTGGAGATACAATCGGATTTGCTCCAATCCCACAGACCGAGACAAACACTTACAGGATCTATATAGAGCAGTCTTAAAACTGAAATACCCACCCAGAGAAGTGAAAAAAAACAGATCAACAGAGCCAAAAGAGTACCCAGACACGAACTACTTCAAGATAGGCTCAAAAGAGAAAACAACAAAATTCCACTTATCACCTACAGTCCACAGTTTAAACCCCTCCAACGCATTATCAACAATCTACAACCCATCACTCACAGGCCTTTGGGGGGAAAGGCCAATTCTTACCTATTGACAACCCCCTAACTTCAAACAAATTATTTCTAGTAACCGCGCAACACACCTCCATCATAACCTCTATCATCACACCTCCATCCAACTCTGCCATCACATCTATACCAGCAGTTTCATTACTGGACCCAACCACATCAGCCACCAAATCAGAAGCTCATTTAACTGCACATCCACTAATGTGATCCATGCCATCAAATGGCAACAATGCCCCACTGTCATGTATATTGGCCAAACTGGACAGTCTCTACGGGAAAGAATTAATGGACACAAATCAGATATTCGAAAAGGCAATACACAAAAACCTGTTGGAGAACACTTTAATCTGTCTGGATACTCTTTCAAAAGCCCCCTTATTCCTCCTAAAAGGAGGTTTACCAGGAGGCTTTCGAAAGAGGAGGGTTTTCCGATATTTGGCCCCGTGTAGGTGGGGCAATATTGGGAATAACCTCTTCTGGGGGGGAAAAAATGGAAGAAGACATGCAAATTTGAGCCAGATTTGCATATCTTCTTTCAGAAGCCATGCGTAATCTAAATGTGCCCTGAGTCTGATTCTTCCTGTTGAACATAGACAGTCTCTGCTAAGCAGACTAGGGTAATGGTTTAACAGCAAACAAAATGAAGTTTGAAGACTCCAATTGCTTGTCTCTATCCATATCCTGAATTTTGATGCTCCAGGCGACCACTGAGCATCTAAATACTCATTTTCCATCACTACATGTGGACTTGGATGTCTGGATGAGGTCATGGTCCCCACACTTCTCATCCTGCAACTTGTTTGCTGGCTGACTGCTGGATCCATGTGAGTCTATTGGAGTCATTGAAGCTACGCACAGGAGCAGCACTCTGAACCACTCTTATAAAGCTGCAGGTATGAGGCCTGCAGGCCTGTGTTCCTAAATTAGGCCCATAATGTAAATTTATGACAGATGCAGATTAGGATAGGTACTGTTAATATCTATTGGGGGTTTTTTTGTTTGTTTGTTTTTAAAGATAGGTAACGTTACTACTATTGATTTTTGCCAGATACAGGACTTTTGCCAAATACAAATTTTGCTTTACAACAGCCCCATTTTACAACCCCCCGCAGTTACAAACTTTTCCGAACTTTTCCGTAAGTGAGGAAGGGGCTGAAATCCCCCGACTTACGTTCTTAGCTCTGCATTAACAACAGCTTATGACACCTATCATAAATGCTATCCCCAGGGCCAATCGTGTTGCAAGTTGGGGGCAGCCTATACACTTAAAGGGATGAGGAAAAGAAAAAGGTGGTAGAAGAGTGGCCAAGAGATAGAAGGGAAACAATAATGGAAAAATGAAAATAAACAGACCCTGAGTGCTTTCATATCTGTCTTTGTTGTTTTGCTAACATTCAGAATCTTGGATCTCATTGTGAATGACAATATCAGTATCCATTCCTGATCACGATTTTGGGCGCTAATAACTTTTCAGCGATCACATGAGGAATTGAACAGGGTTCTGGAAATTCTGAGCAGAATGGTACCTCAACACCTTGGGCATGTCTACACTAAGAAATTATTATTTTGAAATAATAATTCCTGAAATAACTATTCCCCGAGAAAAGCAGGAGTACAGATTTTGAAATAAATAACCTCCTTTATTTCAAAATAATGGGCTTGGTTAATGTGGAAGCTCCGCTTATTATTTTGAAATAAGAGGGGGTTGTTTTGCAATAACTCCATAGGATAGACCAGGGTCTAGAAAGGTGGACTGTGCCCCTCCCTGGATACGAGAACTCTGAATGTCAAATGATATAAACCTGAATACTTTATTCTGCTTTTGTTAGGCAAACTGTGGAATCTCTGGGCTATTTAAACATTTAAAGTACTCTGATGTCTCCATTTGTGAAAATGAATTAATATTCTTGACTCCCAAATGAGAAGCTGTTGAGAAACCTTAGGTGAACATTTTTGCTGTCCTCTCTGATCTCCTACACTCAGACAAATCCTGTTGTTCTCCAGGCCGCTGTTGGTTGGATGCCCTAGAACTTGCCCTGCGTTGCTCCAGTCTTTTCCGACTCAGCGCCTCCAAACAGGGGAAGGACGGAGACCTGAACTGCTCTTCTGATTCTTCACATGCTGGGCTGTATAACCTGTTGCACACTGCCACCGTCTCTGACCAGGAGCTCTTTCAGTAAGACGATGCTTTCGGCTATTGTACATGTAGAGGTGTTGGAGGGTTCATATGCAAGACTTGTTTTGTTATATTTCCAGATTACACAATGGCCACAGTTGTCTTGGTGAGAGGGATATAGTTGAACCTATCTCAAAGTCTGTCTCTGTCTGTCTTGGTTCTTATATTATACCCATCTGGGTGTCTTCCAGGAGGGAGGGAATAGCTCTTTTGGGTGCAGTCCTAAAGCGTCGACCTACAGACTATGAAAGGCTTGGTTAGTGTTCATCATGTGAATGTGCATAATAAAGGATCTACGTTGCCTTAGTTGGGTCAGATTTCTGTGGGCACACCTTCTGTCATGTCTGGCCACCAATTGGTAGATATAGCTGCTAGTCTGTTCTTTTAGCACTGAGAGTACACCTCTGTTAGTAGCACTATAATTAGGAAAGCACGTGTGCTGTATGGCTACATAACTGTGGTGTCCACCCACTTACTGGGTTTGTAGTTTTCTGCCTCTTCCTCAAATGCAGCATATAATAAACCTTACATTAAAAAGCCTCACTATAGCCATCTTCCTAGCCACACTCTTAATATTACAGCAGCCTCTCCTAGCACTTCACTGAAGACTGCTGGCATACACATGGGGGTTTTCTCTGCTCCCTACAGCTAGATCAATTGCTTTAAAAATACATCTGCTCCAGCATATAGGAGGCTGGATGTGAAGCCGGCCTGGTTCTGTCTCTTAGTTGCTGTGTTGGGCAGGTCATTTTGCCTTCCTCTTTGTGTGTGTCTTGTTCCCACCATTTGTCACTCTTCCATTAAGACTGTAAGCTTTTTGGGGAAGGGATTGTCTCTTGTACATATAGCAACTAGCACAATGAAACCCTGTTCTCCATTGTTCCTGTTGACAATACCACAATATGAATCTAAGACTATTGTAACAATAGGAGAATCCATGTCCTTTTCAGAATGTGAAATATTTGCTAATCCCAAGGCAGGACACAAACTTGCCAAATGTTGGGTAACATAGAGCATCAATGTTTGTATGCACAGTTCTCTTACGGTGAAGGCCTGTTGCATTTTCAGCTCTTACACTTGCCATTGTTCTTCAGTACCGAGCGGAACTTTCTTTGATATCTAGCTGTAATTTGTACCATCAACAATGGCCCTTTGTTCTAAGTGTGTCTCTCTCTTTTTTTTTTCTTTAGTTCTTTCAAGGTATAACATGGGGTAAGACAGAGCAGCAGCAAAGTGGTTGTGTTACTAGGGCTTGCAGATTTAATTGTGTTATTTTATGGGTCTGTCCTTTTGATGTTGCTGTCTCAGATCTCCTTGCTTTTTAAGACCACATATACAAATAATAATGCCTGCTTTGGAAGCCTTTTATAGGCTAAGTATGGCACTTTACAGCACTGCAACATTCTGGCTCAGGGGTATGGAAAAACACCACCTCCCAGAGCTCATCA
Organism: Pelodiscus sinensis; assembly: GCF_049634645.1. NCBI lineage: Eukaryota > Metazoa > Chordata > Testudines > Trionychidae > Pelodiscus > Pelodiscus sinensis. Next base: position 114,418,667 of record NC_134714.1, read on the forward strand.
AGCTACAGCCTTATAAAGTGCCAGTGTAAACCAGGCTACTGTGCTGGGAGCTGTACTCCCAGTGCTATCCCACCACCCCATCAGTGCAGTCCCTAGGGGACCCTGTGGTCAGGGACAATCCCCAGCCCCAAAGCCCACCCCACCTCTTTCTGCCTCTACTCCACTCATTTTACCCCTTCCCTGAAGCCTCTCCACTGAGAGACATGACCTGTAGTATTACTGGAGGACCTGGTGTGGGGAGGCAGAAGGGACAGACCCACCACACTTACTCTTGCGATGGGAGCTGTGGGAAGCAGAGCAACCCAGCAGCTTACGCCACTCGCCACCATCTCCCAGCCAGGTCATTCTGCTTCACCACTGAGGCAGGAAACCGAGTGCCCAGCCCAGTCCCGTCTGCTTTCCTGAGCCCTGCATCACTTGTGGGGAGCAGAACAGAGCCAGCTCTGCCTCTCCTGGAGGTATTTTACCTACAGTGCTGGGAGAGCTCTCTCCAGGCAAGCCTGCCATGGCCACGCTGCCGCATTAAAATGCTTCCACAGCTGCACTTTAAGCTTTGAAGTGCAGACAGAGCTTTAGTTCAGGGGTGGGCAATAATTGTAGATGGGGGGGCCCACTTCATTAATTTTTGAAGTGACCCCGGGCCGCCCCAGAACGGATGGAGTTTTGGATGGAAGGGGCGGGGCCAGGACACTTCTGTGCTCCACTGTCCATAGACACTGATTGGCCTGGGCGTGGAGGAGCACATGAAGTTTTTGTTCCTGCCCTCCTTCCCTTCTCCCCCACCTAGAGAGAACAGCCAGCTGTTCAGAACAGCTGGCAGTTCCCTCTAGGCACCCGCGCCCCTGGCAGGCGGAGGAGACTTCACGTGCTCCCCCTCTCTTGCACCCAGGTCAATCGGGACCTTGGGGGGAGGGGGAACACAGGAATTCTCTTGCTTCCTGCCCCTACCTGCAAGGAGCGTGTGGCGTTTAAAGTGGTCCGGTCCGCTCGAAGCGCTGCACGCCCTTTGCAGGTGGGGGCAAGGAGCAAGAGTGGACCAGTCCTTTCTAAGTGCCGTGTGCTCCTAGCAGGGTGGGGGCAGGGAACAAGAGACTTTGCTTGCTCTCCCTACCCCCAGGCCCTGATTGACTGGGGGAGAGGGGAGCGGCAGGGCATCCGTGGGCTGGATCCACCCGCTTGGCCCCTTTGCCCGCCCCTGCTTTAGTTGGTACTGACCCAGTGAGTGCTGTATCAGTAGCTCTCCAGTGGGCTACTGGAGGTATATGTTGTGGTAGAGTTTGTGACTTTCTTCAGATACATACATATGCCCGTCCTCTGTAAGACTGTAAAATCAGATACTAGGGTGCTTGTAAGGAAAATACCGTTGGCACTTACTGTCATATTGTCTGAGGTGTGTTTGTGTGTATAACAGTAGGCTTAGGTGCTTCAACCAGGGTTTGGGGTCCCATTGTGTTAGGTGCTGTACAGATGAGTAAAGAGACTGCCCCCACCCTGGATAGTTCACGGTCCACATGCCACCCCTTCTGTTGAGGTGCACCATTAGTCTGTCATAAATCCTTGGCTGTGGATCAGAAAGGAGAATGGTGCCATGGGGAACGTGCATTCAGACCCATAGCTGCACTGAATAGAAAATCCAGGGGAAAGAAGAGAACACTTGAAGCTTCTAACTCAAACATACATTCTGTGTCTACAACAGCTATTTTATTCTTTGTTCATTCATTGAATCTTAAGGGCCCTACTTGGGCCTCCTGCATTATAGATCTCAACGGTTCCCCATGGGGCTAGAATTTCAAAAAGAGCTCAGCCCCAGGGAGACACTGGTCAGCATGGGTGGGGCAAAACACTTGTCAGAGTCTGGCCAGCAGTGTAGACTTTTCCCACTCCTGGTGTGGTGTGTGGCTCTACCACAGAATTCAGGTGTTCTCAAGTTTTTTAGCCTTGGAGAATTTGGCAGCTTCATAAGTCGCGTACAAATCCCCCAAAGCAGCATTAGCAGATGTGCAGATGGGGGGGAGGAGGACAGAAGAGTCATTGCAAAACCAACTACCTCCAGTGTTGAGATGATTCTTGGTTTTCTACTCATAAGAACGCATTCGTTCTAATTAAATGCCTTCCCTTTAGGGAATCCTGCCCAATTACGTTGGCATGCTATTATTAGGGGTCCAGTTCATTACATTTAACTGTATCTTCAAATTAATCAAATGCTCTGCTCAAAAATAAAATGGAGACAGATGTTGTATATTTGGGAGCATCCTTCCGTCTGCAGGGAAAATCCTCTTGTGAGCCAGAGCTGAATTTTTCCACTGACTGGTTTTGTTCCTGTCTTGGTGGGAAAGAAATAGAGGCGACAACAATAGCCATGTTTAATAACTGGAAAGAGGGTGAACTTTCAAAGCACTTTGCAGGGTCGCAGCCTCTCAACTGCCCTAGAAATAAATGGGAAAGTCAGGCAGGGTTTTTGCCGCTAGTCATCTTGATGTTAGGCACAAGTGTTAAGGGGACTAGAGCTTTTGTTTTTATGCTTAAGCTGGTCTATTTTATTGTTGCTTCTTCCACCCCATTTGTGTGCCTTGTCTACTTGTGGGTCCTTCCTATGTGATATGTTGTTTGCACATTCTCTGAGATGGGCACTGTTTTCTATAAGGCTGTGTCTAAACCACATCCCTTTTCTCGAAAAAGGGATGTAAATGAGACACTTCGAAATTGCAAATGAAGCCGGGATTTAAATTTCCTGTGCTTCATTCGCATAATGAGGAGTACAAGATCTTTCGAAAAAAGGTTTTATTTTTTGAACAATCCCCATCTAAACAGCCGTTTTTCTTTCAAAAAGCCCCTTTTTGAAAAAAAACCATGGCTGCCATTATGGAAATGAAGCGTGGGAAATTTAAATCCTGGCTTCGTTTGCAATTTCGAAGTGTCTAATTTACATCCCTTTTTCGCGAAAAGGGATGTAGTTTAGACACAACTTTATATGTATGTACAATAGTGCTTTGATCCTTGTTTGGGGTTCCCAAGTGCTGGCCAAGTAGAAATCCTGAACAACCGTATATTTCTCTGGTGCACATACTGATACAGTACACGTGGACGGCTGGCAGTAATGCAGCCCTGAAACAAAGGGTTTACTCTTGTTTGAGTAAATGAAGGTCTCCTGCTGGCTTTAAATGCTGTTATTACAGCTCTGCATTTTGGGATTTGACCCAAAGTCTGTTAAAACCAATGATAGTCTTTTTTCCATTGATTTCAAAGGAATTTGAATCAAGGCCCATAATTTGGCTTTTGTTTATAATGCATGTATTTACAGATTGTTTTAAATGATCCTGTTTGAAATGGCCTGGCTCCATTCCATTCTCTACATCCATCAAGTTTGCTCTTCAAAGTGAATAGATTGTCTCTTCCTTTGTGCTCTCCAGAGCTGCTCTGTAGCTCTTAGTCTACTGAGGTCTCTAGAGGGCTAGTTTGGTAATTACTGCACAGTGTTAATATTTGGAGAATTTCAGATGAGTTAACTCCTGCCTGTTGCACTGGTCTGGAATAATTCTGAAATATCAGAAAAACGTCTCTGCAGAATTTTAAAGATGATGATGAAAGACCAGGAGTACAAAAGGAATAAGACTTACACAACAGGAAGTTTAAATCCTCTCTGAATGTAAGGGAAGATTGTAATTAACAGAAGTTGGTCTTTTTACAAATGCTATTAAAGCATGTGCTATTTTTTTCAAACATTGAGACTGGCCCGTATTGTGAACCTTTCTCTCAAGCACGTGCATCCCAAGGAGAAGATTTTCACAAGGGAAGGGAGCATAACAACCATATGCAGAAGACTGACAAATTTGAAAACATGACCTATGAGGGAAGAGTGAAAGAATTGGACTTGTTTAGTTTGAAAAAGAGAAGACTGAGAGAGGACATGATAGTGGTCTTCAAGTATCTAAAAGGGTGTTACAAGGAAGAGGGAGAAACTTTCTAACTGTCAGGGTGGTTAAACACTGGGATAAATTCCCTAGGGAGGTTGTGGAATTTTCATCACTGCAGATATTTAAGAGCAGGTTGGATAGACATCCATCAGGGATGATCTAGACTACGGGTGGGCAAGGACACACACACCCATTCACCGTTGGTGGGCAGGTGGCTGGTGAGCCATGACTGATGAGGGGGACACAAGTGAAAATATTGGACAATTTGCCTGTTTTTAAGAAAAAGGGCACTCATAGAAGAGCTTAAATATGGACTGTCCCTTTAAAAATGCAACCTCTGATCATCCTAAACCTAAAAAGCTTGGTGTGTGCTAGTAAAATTGTGTAGTTCAAGAGAACATCTCTACCGTCAGTACTATGTAGTGACAGTCATTGATACTGCTCACTGGGATAATTCCCAAGGATATAAAACAAGACACTGCATGGAGGCTTAGTAGGAGATTGTCACATTCCAGAGTGTAATCCAGTCTGGTGAGGGACTCTCCCCTTTGCCCATGTAGCCTTGGTGCTGTACAGTACCTTACAGCAATAGCTCTGTCCTAGGACTGCTCTCAAACAGTCTTCTGGCATGCAAGCCACACCCTGAGGCTGTGTCTAGACTACATGCCTCTGTCATCAGAGGCATGTAGATTAGACACATAGGCAAAGGCAAATGAAGCCGCGATTTAAATGATCGCGGCTTCATTTAAATTTACATGGCTGCCGCGCTGAGCCGACAAACAGCTGATCAGCTGTTTGTCCGCTCAGCGCGCTAGTCTGGACGCTCCCCTGCCGACATCAAAGCCCTTTGTCGGCAGCCCCGGTAAACCTCATCCCACGAGGAATAACGGGGCTGCCGACAAAGGGCTTTGATGTCGGCAGGGGAGCGTCCAGACTAGCGCGCTGAGCGGACAAACAGCTGATCAGCTGTTTGTCGGCTCAGCGCGGCAGCCATGTAAATTTAAATGAAGCTGCGATCATTTAAATTGCGGCTTCATTTGCCTTTGCCAAAACAACAAATCTACATGGCTCCGTCGATGGAGGCATGTAGTTTAGACATACCCTGAGTGTCTGGCCAGATGTAACTGCAGCCTGCCAGCCCCAGTTTACACTTTTTTACTAACTTTGGCTAATCTAAAGTGACCCAACATTCTCCCAGTCCCAGATTTCCCCCCCCCCCCCCATGTGTGCTAACTAGCTCTTCTCCAGCACAGTCCAGCTGTACTAGGTCCAGTGTCCCTTTAAGGGAACAATACACAGCAGCTTGTTACCTTAAACAGAGTTATGCAGACAAGTTAACCTAACCTGGTGTTTTCAATTAAAGAATAAAACAAATGTGTTAAACTACAAAGAGAGGTTTTAGGTATATACAAGTAATGATACATAAAAGTTCGAACAGTTACAAGAAAAAATAAATATAAAATGCCTCCTAGTGCCTAACTTAACAAACTATGCTTGATTCAAAGCACAGTCCCTACCACATCCTTCCCACTGTATTGCCGACCAAACTTTTCAGGACAGGACCTCTCTCTCAAAGTCTAGCAGCTGTTTCTTTTGTCATAACTGCAGAGAGGGAGCCACGAGGTAATGTGGGGTGTTTAGCCCTCATTTGTATACTTCAGTCCCCCAAGTTTTCTTTTCAGTTGAGAGCAAGGAGATGTCTGTTGAGGAAAGATGCTTCAGGCTGTTTTATTTCACCTGTGTATGCCGAGATGTCAGTTTTTCTTTTCTTTGCTGTCTGAAGACAGTTCATAGTTTATATGCAAATTGAAGTAACCACCAACATCCTTTTGTTTTGAAATCTGTTTGATCACTTGTGCCTAATTGGGGCTTGAGATTGAACAGGTCCCTTTAGCTACGTGAGTTTGACTGTGTCTCTTGAACATTATACAGGAAGGATTCGATACATTTTACTATGTTGCTAGATACATGATATTATTGACCAGTGACTTACTGGTTTCCACTTATACCTCACAAGGCATATTGAGTAGAAAGAGCATTACAGGAGTGACTGTGTCGGATGTGGATGCAAGGATGCATTTGGTCACAGAAACATCCCAATAAAACAGTACGCTTGGGGAAGGGGTCGTATTGGTGTTCTAAATTGCACAGAGCCCTAAACTATCACACTTAGCTGAAAGGAACATAGCTAAATCTGCATTGCTACATATGACTTGCCATCCTGTGATCCATCTAGGAAGTGGATTGGGCTCATAAACAGAAAATAAAACTGAGGTGTGGTAAGATTGCTGAGTGGTGGGCCCCTTCCTTACTTGCATTCTTTATTCTGCATTTGTTCTCTTACTAGGTTTTACATTAAACGTAAAATCGCATTGTTTTTCATTTATGAGAAACTAAGTATTTATATCAAAAATAACTGAGCACGAGACACTTTGAAACATAGGAACTGCCATTGCAGGTCAGACCAGTGGCTCATCTAGTCTAGTATCCTTTCCGACATTGACCAGCATTCGTTTTTTCAAAGGAAGGAGCAAGAAACACTGCAGTTGACAATTCATATGGTAACCTGTCCCAAAAACCTTCCTCCTACCCCTCTTTATTTGGGGGTTGGACTGTTCCCTGAAGTATAATGGCTTGTGTCCCTTTCAACTCTTGGGATTTGTTCATTATTAAAACTCTTGGGTATTCTTCTGAGCCACATAAATGTCCAATCCTTGCTTTGAAGGCTGTTCTTGGCCTCCACATTACTTTGTGTCAGTGAGCTCTGTAGGTTAATTGTACATCATGGAAGGGAGAAACTATTCACCTTTATCAGTATTAAGTTTGCCATCAGTGTTCCCTTAACCTTTATTGTTTTGGATTACTATCTTCCTCCACTGAAACAGAGTAGTGGCGAAGGCATTGGTGGTAATGATGAGAAGAATGTATTGCTCTATGCCATCCTTTTCCTCTGACAAATATTGTGTGCTACTGGCTGGTTCTTATGCAGGTAAAAATCTCTCTTCTCTGAGATGCACTGCAGAGCTCTGCCTGAAGAGCCAGTCTCAGCTGCATATTCCGCATTCGTTCTGTATTTTAAGTTTTGACTGATGCCAATAGGTGTTTCATGTGGGGGCAAACGCAGATATGCAGTGGAGGACTGGAGAGGAGAATTGTGACCTAAATGTTTTTACCGCCACAATGGTATAGACCCAACCACTGAACAAGCTGTTGTCCTTCACTCTTCTGGTTACAAGGAGTGTTCCCTCTAAGCTGTGCACTTGGGCGGCCACCCAGGAGCGATTCAGGTGCTGCTCAGGTGATTAGCAGAGCACCTACAGCTGGCAGCATGTGTTCTTATTGGTGGTGCACATCCACACATGCCTCAGTGCACATAACAAAATTTATTCTGTACATGGATGGAAACAATTACAGGGAACATAGGTTAAAAGTCTCTGATTTTGGGTCCTGAGGGCTTTTTTCATACTGGCTAAAATGCTTCTTTGTAATCTGGCTTCATAAATCAAACTGAGGCAATGTAACTGACCTTGTGTTTCAGTCTTAATGAATCAGCTTTGGAAAATCACCACATGGAAAATGATGCTTTTTCGGACAAGTCTGAGAGAGACAACATAGAGGAGTCTGAGAACGAAACTCACGAGAACAGCCGGAAGACGAATGAAAGCGAGAGTGACCAGTCTGAAATCCATGGGGATAGCTCCCAGGAAAGGAAAGGGACGACCTATATGGAGCAGATCTATGAGGAATTTGGCGAGGTAAAATATCATTCTGAACTCTTATCTATTCCACTGAAATGTCTCTGGCTTCCTAGTGTTCATCTCTCCATTGTATTCAGCCTCTGGAATGCAAGGCAAATTCTAAACCTGCTCAGTGAGTTCAGATGTTTCCCAGGTAATGCTCTGTGGAGAGTTCTGACAAATTTTGTTGAATTGTCCTTATTTAGTAATTGTGTGTTTAGGAACAGCAGCTCCTCTGTTGCTCTTTGACATGTTTCCAGGATCAGTGAGCACTTCAACGGGGCATTGCATTGCGGAGCTATGTAGCATTTCCACAGCCCATCATGCTGCAGGAGGGGAATTATCATTCCAAACCTGTATTCTGACCAATTAGGATGTTTCAGTCTACTGCCTGATGCAAAATATGGCGCTTTCTTATTCACATTGTACAAAATGGACTTTTTGTATGTTCTAATGACCATCTGAGCCACTTGGTCTGCTACATGAAACAACCATTTAGGAATCCATTTTTCACACCATTTAACATTAGGATGCATTCATGTCTGACACGAGGACTTTTGTTGGATTTATGTCATTGTGACTTCTTTGATGAAGATAATGTGAGAGCAGCTTGTGGAGCTGACAGCACTGGACAAGAATTGGCTAGAGGAGACTGGCAGCCAGAGGGGTTATTCTTCTGCAGTGACACAGAGATGGAAATGTGGCCCACTGTTTAAACAAGGGAATTACATTCTGGTTGATGCATCACGGAGAAGCATTTTGTGCTAGCGATTAAGGATGTAAAAGAGTAGTCGAGTCGACTACTTGCTCCCCCACTGCCTCTATATCAGAGGCAGCAAAGGGGGAGGAGGAGTTGGTGCTGTGGGAAGCTGGCTTAAAACCTGGTTTCCCCCAAGCACTGTCTCTGCGGTGCGGGACAGGGGAGGCAGAGGTGCAGCAGTCAGGGACCTGGTGTGAGCTGGGACTCAGCAGACCTGGCTCATGCCAGGTCTGGGACCTACCTCTGCTGTGGCTCTGCAGTTTAAATGTGGCAGGAGCCAGGCTGCCTGTGTGCCCGACTCCTACTGCATTTAAACTGCAGAGCCACAGCCAGGCCCCTCACCAACTAATTGTGTACTTGATACAATTTATATCAAGTACACAATTTGTCGATATTACCCACTCCTTAACATCGTTACTAGAGATGTCTGCCCTGGGGATTTAGTTTGACTTCAGACAGCACTGTAGCTTCAACAATACAAACCTTTTGCAGAGATGGGGTAAATACTATAAGCTGTGACTTGCCCGAGTACAGTTTAACTCTGTTTATCTTTGCAATATATATATATCTACACTGGTGCAAGTAGTGGGATTGCCTGTCTATATTAGTAAGTTGCATCAGTGCAGCTACATTAGTAGCCTCTGTCTCATGGCTTGAGACATCCCATCCATCTTTATAGCTAAGGAGGCATGACTGTGAATAAATGGTTATTCTGCTTGGTCACTACTTCCGCTCACTTCAAATCCTAATGTACAGCAAGCAGTTACAACACATAGTATTATGACTCAGACTAGGAATATGCAGCAGGGTCAAAGTGAAATTAGCTCTGTCCATGGAAATATGTTTTAGAAGTGATCTAAATACTTGTCACATGATAGACTGTGCTGAAGGTGTCAGCAGGGTAGATCATTTGGCACTTCTTGAAGAAATGGATTTTAGACCTGACTGACTGATTGCTGCTGCAGATCTTTTGATGGACTACATTGGAGAGTGCGCCTCTCCAAAGTGTGTGGCACCCTTTTTCATTTTAAATGAGTCTTTCAAAGCTATAGATAGCACAAGCTCTGTGAAATGGAACAAAATTTGGTTCTATGGAGTGACATCTTTCATGCTGAATGAAGCCTAAAGTGAGATAAATACTGGCAGCAGATTGACTGTGCAGGCAAATTTGACACCCAGGGGGCCCTCAAATAGTTCACTTGCTGCTTTGCTTTGGTGCTGGCTTTTCATATATATTTCTGTTTGAGAGAGTTCGTGATTTCTTTTTTCTCATCTGGACTTGCATCTGAGACAGGTGAGAAGGATGTGGGTGTAATATCTCCACCAGATGATATCACTGATGAGTAAATCACACCCCTCCCTTCAATAGTGCACTTCATTATTAACACTGGTAGAGGATGGGTCTGAGAGCCTGAGCCTGAGAGATTGAGCTGCAGTAGCCAATTTACAACACAATCATCCTAAAACATAGGTATGTTTTCTATTCTACAGAAGATGTATAAACATTTGCTATTATAGCCCAAATATATAGAATTTAAAAAAAAAAACTTCAGTAAAGTTATGGACGCTTAGTTGAGGGGTATGTACATGCACTTCTATGTAATTTTCAGCTTTAAGCTTCTATATTTGTGCTAGAAATCTGCAGTATTAAAAACAATTGCAGGAATAAATCCATTCTTGCAAAAGTTATCCCATAATATAAAAAATTACACATCTTCATAAGATGGACTGACAGGGGAAAAACAACTTTGTTTGAAAAACTTTGCGATCAGAAGTATGAAAGCTTCGTCCCCTCCCACTCATCGCCCCCCTCCCCCCCAATGATTCATTCTCAGTGTAAGTCCTTGCATCTCAAGTCCAGTCAGGAATTAATGTGTATTTCCAAGATGTGTACACCTGAAAATCTGGGTACATTTAAAAAAAAACCAGCGGACAGACCCAGAATTATGATGTTTCAGCTAGCACTACTCTAAGTTCTCAAGTGATTTCTGTTTCTTAAGTTGTGTGACACTGTCATTGGAAGGATGGTAACCTCACAAAACTCGATGGACTAAAAAGGGCTTTGCTGTTCCTCATCATTCCCATGTTTTCCAAAATACTACTTACCCTTTTTCCAATCCTTGCTCTAATGCAGAAAATGAAGTGACTTACTAAAATAACAAGTTACAAAGATAGCTAGTATGAGATGCTGCACTCAGGTCTGTTGTGTGCATTCTAAAATTCTCTGTTTTCTTGGCATTCATCAGCTCATCTCAAGACATGTCATCTGCTTCCCTGTATTGAGCTCTAATTTGGGGGGACAGGTTTTGGGAAAGAACAGATGCTTGATCTGATGGGTAAATTACTGCCTATAGAATGTAGGAAGGAGGGATCGATAGACTATAGCAGCATTCAGTACGGAGAGTTTGGTAATGCATAGCAATAGGGAGCAACCCAGAAGCAAACGCCAGCATAAGTGGCTGACTGGTATCCAAAAAGAATGGGAGCAGATTCTTGGCAGGTATATTTTAGCGCTACTAACACCACCTGAGAATCTGGCCATTTCAGGGTATAAAAACACATTGTTACTCAGAACTAAATTGCACTTTCAGAAACGGTTCTATCCCACTCTTTTGCCTGGGGCACTAAAAGAAGCAGAAGTCCTCGTGAGATAAGGAACACATGCATGTAGTGTTGGGTTTTTGTTTTTTTTCCATTTAGCTCTAATGCCTTTTGATACCAGCTCTGATAACTAATATCAGTGTTACACTTCACAGTGAAACTTTTAATCCTGCTGCTTGGGGAGCCATGCATTCTGTTCAGTGGTACCCCATGTGGCTCCTTTGAATTCAAGGGAAGTGCCTAAGAGTAACCTAAAGCAGCACATTATCTGCTGGTGAAAGGTGCTGGATTGAGAATCCTGCAGGTGACAGTTCTTTTTTCATTCCACATGACTGCCTCAGCAGTACAAGCTGTGGTGTCACACATGACTTTGGCTTACTAGGATGTTTAACCCTGAACATAAGAACAGTCGTACTGGGTCAGACCAAAGGCCTGTCTAGCCCAGTATCCTGCCTTCTGTTCATTGGCCACTGTCGGAACTATCTATTGATCCATCTCCTGTTGCCCCTTCACAGCTTCTGACAGAGACTAGGGACACCATTCCTACCCATCCTGGCTAATAGCCATTGATGGATCCAACCTCCATGAATGTTTCTAGTTCTTTTTTGAACCCTCTTAAAGTCCTAGTCTTTGCAACATCCTCTGGCAAGGATGTGTCTGAAGGGCTGCTTCCGCTCTCCATTGTCTGTTCAGTGACTGGTCTCTACTAAGATTGTCAGCAAGATGATGGCGTTTGCAGTCATATTTTTTGTGCCCAGACTAAGTGAGTCTGCCACTCATTCTACATAACCCACCACGCATCTGCCATATTCTAATGACTTTCACTCCCTGTTGACCAAAGGCAGTTTTGAACTGCTGATGTAGAAGATTTTACCGTTCTCAATCCTCTGGGGTGAACCAGGCAGATGCACTTTGCTTTAATCATCACCTACTGTGCTGACGTACGTTTTTTCCTTTCATGTAGACGGGTGAATGCTCTCAAACAGAAACGGTCTCTGAAGAAAACAAGAGCTTGATGTGGATTCTGCTGAAGCAGCTGCGGCCTGGCATGGACTTGTCGCGAGTGGTGCTGCCCACCTTCATCCTGGAGCCACGCTCTTTCCTCAACAAACTCTCTGATTATTACTACCATGCTGACCTACTTTCCCAGTAAGCAGCACTTACGGCAGACTTAGCAGGAGTCTGTTGCCCAGCTGTGTGCACGTGTGTGAGAGCATTAGTTTGGTTCTGGCAGGGCCATTTGTACGCTTGAGAAGTTGCCCCAAAAAGGCATGTGTTCCTAGTTTGACCTGTGAGGCTGTAAAGTGGGTCAGGAATCCACTCTGGTGACCTTTTAAAAACAGACTGTTCCCAGTGGAAATCAGAGATGTGAGGTAAGTGAGGAAAATGGGAAACTCTAGACAAAGCTCCTGCTGCACCCTTCCCTCAAGTACAGGCTAGAATAGACAGAGATGCTGTTTATTATAAGCCTGTGATAACAGCACTACACCACCTTCTGATGTACTTGTGGAAAGAGATTTGTAAGACAAAGCATACAGGAGAATACGTTTAAGCAAACCTGCCACTGCCTGAAACAGATATAATTAGTGGCACTTAAAACATAAATGAAAGCTCATCTTCATTGACCTGAGCAGTTTTTTGGAGGGCAGAGTGGAAAATGCTAAATATTTCCCCTCTTGAATGGGTATGCTTGGTATATTCGAACAAACTGAAATTATGTAATATTTGTGCATAACCTCACATGGGTAGTTTGTGTTTTATTATTATTCTGTTACCTTCAGCTTTTCTTAAAATTCCAGGCATTTTCAAACGTATTTGTCAAGTTACACAATTTGTAAGATTCAGCTTGCTAGGTGACACTGTTTACCCTGGCTATTACTGCTCACTGGGTGACTCTCCGGAAGCTTGAATGTTCTATTCAGAAAAGCATTTTGAAGTCTGGATATTTATTCTAAATGTGTTTGGCGAGAGTCAGCTATCTCAGTAGACCAGTTTTGTGGGGGAGGTGGGAGCCGGTGCCCATGGGGAGCCGGTTTTCTCCCCACGTGCACTGGATCTGCCTGTCTCCCCGCCACTGTTGCCCCTAATAGAGAGGCAACAGCATAGAGAATGAGGGGGCAGGCAGGAGCCGATACTCATGGAGAGCCGGCTCCCCGGACCCGCCTGCTCCCACCTTGTTGCCTCCTACAGAGACAGTGGGGGGAGCAGGCAGGACATGGTGCTGGGGAGAGGCAGCAGCCCGGAGCGGCAGTTGGCTCCCTAGGAGTAGGGCTGAGTACACTAGTTGCTAGTCCCCCCCGGGACTATCGAATAGTCGTGTAACTGCTAAGATTTGATACCGTTACACAGCTATTCAATTACACACTATTAACATCCCTAGATAGAAATTCATGGAGGAAAGTTTCATCGCATGTTCATTTACTGCTCCATCTAAAGGTGAGAAGATTTAAAGGGCTCCGGGAGGAGCTAAAGAAGTTAGAGGTGTTGGCTGATTTTGCATGATAGGACTGGACAAGTTACAAACTATTACACAATTTCAGAGCAAGTAGTAACCCTAAAGCCAGATAATAAACTCAGATAATTGCATTGGGATTTTTAGTAGGGCATGTACCTGCCAGTCACTTCCAAGACTTGAGTACACTGCTAAGAAACCAATATCCACTGGGTGCTGTATTTGTTAGCCAAGACACACAGGCCCGATTCATCACTGCATTATTTCAGTTTTATGCTGGTGCAATGCTGGAAAATCAATGGCATTGGCCTGGATTCACTTAGTGCTGAGTCAGATACATAAATGGTACAAAAAGTGTTTTGAATAAACCTCCTGTGTCCCTTCTCCCACAGAGCTGCACTCGAAGATGATCCATATAGTCGAATCAAGCAAGTTTTGAGATGGTATTTGTCAGGCTTCTATAAGAAGCCAAAGGTAAGATGTTTTGTAAACCTTGTAGCTACAATATTCAATACCTGCTGTTTGTATAGTCTGCATTTATTTTCTTATCTTTCTCTTGATAATTCATTTTCTTCTTTTGTTCTTACAGTTTTACTAATTTAAAACCAAATTTACATGGGACCTGGGAGAGGCAGGAAGTTAGCAGCAGCATGTTATCAGAAATAGGCTCCCATCTCTTACACAGGTCAAAGGAAGCTAGGGCTGGTTGTGTGCCACAGAGAACGCTGTATTTCATTGTTAAATGGGGTCAACACGTGTTCTGGTGCAATATCAAGAGTTTTTCTCCTCTCAGATTCTAAAAACAACATATTCTGAAGATTCTGTATCAAAATGTACCTGTTGTGTATCGTAGTAACAATGCAACTCTTTTCATCAGTCAATTCCAATATTCGTGTCAGACAGGCTGACGTGTCAAGGGGTAGTGGGGTTTGAGTAGAGGGTAAAAATCAGATACTCTGGGGTTCTATCCCGGACTCTGTCTTTTGATTTTCAGTAGAATCTTGGGAAAGTCACCTGATGGCTCTATTTTTGTGTTTCCCTCCTTTTGTAAGATTGGATAATCAGTTTTCATGGTAGTAATTTTTGGCCTCTGGGGCCATGTCCATATCAAGAAGAATACTACTCTCAGACATGCATTCCATACGGTAGCATTCCCATTGCTGTGTGTGTGAGAGCTCTGTTTGCGAGCACTGTTTATGTTGTTGTTTTAAAAAACAAAATGTCTTTTTTGTTTTTATTGTACAGGGAATCAAAAAGCCATATAACCCCATTTTGGGCGAGACCTTTCGCTGCTGTTGGTTTCACCCACAGACAAACAGTCACACATTTTACATCGCGGAACAGGTAAATGATTTTGTTTGTGATCCAGACTTTTGTAAGCACTAGAACTATTAACTGTTTCTTGCTCTTTCTCTGATACAGCAATTTTGCACAGGATTATGGCCATAAACTAGTCTTTCTCCCCCTCCCCCCCCCACAGATTTTTCTTTTAGCTTGCCATTTGCTTCAGTACACACTTTTAAAGAGCGTCTCATAGCTAAATCCTTCCATGCTACTTCTCAATATCATGGGTGAAACTGGAAAAAGAACAGGTTCTAGGAGGGATCTGGTTCATGGCACTTGCAGCTTTGGAACGTAAACCAAGGCCAGTCTGCTGCTATTCAAACAGCAAATGCTCAATATGTAATGCTGGCCGTTCGGGCTGTTTAATAAAGCCTCTTTTCCAGTCTGCCACATCACTCTCTTATAACTTACAGAATATTTTTCAAGTTGGTATTTATGCAGGGCATGAAACACATTGGATCAAATTCTGTCTTGATTTACACCAATCCAACCCCACTGACATCAGCAGATCATAGGGGGAACTGGCCCTTTACTCTTTGTGGATGAAAGATAGTGAGTAATTTAGTCCTTCAGGACATAAGCTGCTAGGCTGATTTTTTTTTTCTTTTAACTGCCAAAGTGTTTTGAATCCCCAGTTGAACTGGGCATCTGACTCCCCTAACTTGCTTTAAGTTTCTTTTTCACATAAGCAGGAACTAAATCAAAATTCAAATTTCTAACCTTTCTGCTACTACATGCTTTTTACTGAACTTAGTTAGACAGTGCCATGAATACATAGGGGGAAAAAAATCAACATTCTGAATTGCGCTGCAGACAATAGCTGCATGATTTCTAATTGCCCCCATCATTTTCAGTAGTCTCCTGCAACAAGGGCAAACCCTTTACACTTAACAATCTGTCTCGCATTTAGCTTGATGCTTTGGTTCCCGTCTCCACACTGTGGAAAAGCTCTGTGATGCTCAAAAGCTTGTCCCTTCTACCAACATTAGTTGGTCCAATAAATATTACCTTCTGTGCCTTACTTCTCTCATATCCTGGGACCAACATGGTGACAGAACTGCAAACAGCATTATTGTTAGGCATTTTGGAGAAGGGGGGCATCGGTTTTAAAATCTACAATTTAAAGGAATGGCATGTACTACATCTGTCCCTGAGTTCCCCTGCCAGATTTTGTGGTCTGATGATCATACTTGCCTATTCTAAAATATTTCTTCTTTGCTGTTGATATGAAAAAGACTTGCACAAACTGGGAGAAACTAGTAGACACACAGGTCCAGATTTTCAAAAGCACTCCTTGGATGCTAAGTGTTTTGAAAATCCATCGATGAGTGTTGCAATGGGAGTTACTGGGTCCTGAGCTCTCTGGCAAATACCTTGCACTGCACCCATTAAAAATCTGGCCCAAAATGATTTCTCCTACAAAAAGTAGAGACGCAAAATAAGAGAGGAGGGAATATTTTACCCCATCTCTCATTTGTAGTGGTGACCCTTCTGCCAGTAACAGTTGACAGCAGGAAGGGCCGGGTTCAAAATCTAGGAGGTTCTTTCAATAAGATAACCAAACCTGGGAAAATTTCAGTCTGCCCACCGGGCGCTTTCAGGGGCATTTCTTCCCTTCTTGTCAGCAGAGTCTGAAGTAGAAATAGTTTGTTTAATAATAAAAGTGACCTTGCATTAACCTAAGAAAACAACACATGCAGTACCCATAAACAAAGAAAACCCCATCAGCAAGGCCCCCTTCCCAGAGTCCACTGGACACAATCCTTTGCTTCAAGTTCTTGAGTCCAACACCTCAACTCACTGAGTGGGCCATCCCCTTGCTTCAGCAGCCCGCTCACAGCTGTATCTGGTCAGTGCAAATCAGAGTTCACAGGTGCATCTGCATGAAGTCTCCCCTTATTGTGCACGGGGGCCAATACCACCACTCTCACTGCTCCCACCAGTGACCTGCTCACTTGTAGCTCCCACCAGCTATCCCACTGGATGGCTGCCTACTCATAGTCAATATGTCTGTATGCAGAAACCCAGCCCTGCCACAAGTGATTTCAGCTTTTGGCCTATACAGAGTCCAGCCACAAATGGATGCTGAATTTAAAATAATAAAAGGGACTTGCTAGGGACCCTATTTTAGCTCTAATTTTCAGAAATTGGGGAGAAACAAGGTGAACCAGTCTTATAGCCAACACCTTGAGGGCATGTGGCCTGCTGATGGAGAGTCCTGCCCTCCCCTCTTAACTTCACAGAACTCTGGGAGTGAAGCCCTTATCTTTCTGAGTTTCTTTAAACTGACAGCGTCTCCCTCCTTTGAAATAGGTTAAACACAATCTGGTTTTTTTTTCTGTATTCCCGCAATAATTACAGACATTGCCATTAGTATAAACACAGTTTGTGACCCAACACCAGCAAAGTTGACTACAATGAGAAAATCACTGCTCCATCAGCTGAATATTTCACAGATCTAAGCTAAGCAGGAACAAACTGTATTTGCATAGACACACCTAGGCTCTCTTCTCCCCTCTCCCCTGCTTCCAGATAGCTGTAGCAAAATCATTCCTTCAGATCCTGCTTACATTGTCATCCCTGGGATTACCTGGATTGCTGCTCCACTAATCATCTAGGGTATGTCTACACTACCCTCCTAGTTCGAACTAGGAGGGTAATGTAGGCATACCGCACTTGCAAATGAAGCCCGGGATTTGAATTTCCCGGGCTTCATTTGCATAAGCCGGGCGCCGCCATTTTTAAATCCCGGCTGGTTCGAACCCCGTGCCGCGCGGCTACACGCGGCACGAACCAGGTAGTTCGAACTAGGCTCCCTAGTTCGAACTACCGTTACTCCTCGTGGAATGAGGAGTAACGGTAGTTCGAACTAGGAAGCCTAGTTCAAACTACCTAGTTCGTGCCCCGTGTAGCCGCACGGCACGGGGTTCGAACGAGCCGGGATTTAAAAATGGCGGCACCCGGCTTATGCAAATGAAGCCCGGGAAATTCAAATCCCGGGCTTCATTTGCAAGTGCGGTATGCCTACATTACCCCGCTAGTTCGAACTAGCGGGGTAGTGTAGACATATCCCTAGATAGTGCATGAAGCATTTCATTCAGACACATGAACTACCTAAAACTTCTTTTAGATCCCTAAAGAACTGTTTGTAGCTCTATAACCACAATTTGGTTGTCATTGCTTTAGATGACCAGGGGGCCACATCATTCTGTGTTCTGAGTGCGGGTTCTATGTGCAGCCCACAAGACATTTTGTTTACCGTTGCTCATGCACAGGGTTGCCAGCTTCTGCTGGTTTCTGTCTGTTTCTTGTACCTGTATTATTCAAGTAACACATACGTAAAGCCAAGGTACATGAAGTGGAGGTGCGTGCTGGTTGCACACAACATTGACTGGAAGAGCCGTGCGCTCCCTCTGCAACCAGTCAAAGCGCTGCTATTGTTCAGTTGGCACATCCCACAAATTCTAAGTATGCAAGCAGTTAGCAAAACTACCCTATCCCAGGAGACCATCTTGCTTATGACACCTTTGTGGCCCATTGAAATGGAGGGTCGCTCATTGCTACTTTAGACTTGCTAGGTGTGGTGGGAGGGGAATGATAGAGTAGGAACCTCACGTTCCTCACCTCAGGCCGAAAAGGAATGCTAATTCTTCCCTAGGGCAGATCAGAGTCCCAAGAATGTGCTTGTTCTATACATCAGGTTTAAAACCTGCATCTGCAAACACTCCCTAGCAACTATTACATGACTTGAGCCTGGATACACCACTAGAGGCCGGATATACACCTTTCATACTGAGAAGAATGCAGAGCACTCAGTTAATGATGGTGGATGTTGTGTCCAGTGGCAAAGCTAATGATGGAGGAAGCTCAGAGTTTCACCGAACTACCCTTTTTCTTTGCAGGTATCTCATCACCCACCAGTGTCAGCCTTTCACGTCAGTAATAGGAAGGATGGGTTCTGCATTACTGGCAGCATTCTAGCCAAGTCCAAGTTTTATGGTAAGGTATCAAACCTGAATGCCCTCTCGGTTACATGCTGGGATATCTTGCTTCTGTTTTCTCTCTTACTCATACCAGTATATGATGAAGATTAAGAGCAAAGAAAATGCCCAAAGTCCATATCAGCAGTAGCTCCTAAAATGTCATGTAAGCTCCCATGGATTTTCCAATTACCTCCTCCAGGCAAGGCAAGTTGAATACTTGTTGGAGAAACTGTCTTCTACAAAAATAGAGGTGGTCTATTGTTTCTCCTGGCAAAATTTCAAATACTTCAGTTGTGTTGCCCACACAGGGAGCAATAGATAGAGGTCCAAATTCCACTCTGTTATACATGTGACAAACCTATTTGCTTCAGCAAGGCTGTAGCTAGTAACACAATATTTCACAACACGGGATTCTTCAAGATGAGATTGGCCACAGGATCTCAATGAGATTTTTCTCATCTACATTTTTCAAATTGAGCTGTAGCACTGTAAGAACTGGATTTCTCAGGGATTTGTGGGTGCTCAGTTGTATGCCTGCTTTCCATGTGCAATTATTGCAGCTCATATACCCATTAGTGCACACACAATACCTGGCTTATGAGAACATGTAAGGTGCATGTCTACCTCTGATCTCAATTTTCTAAGAGTGGAGCCCTAATCTACAAAGCAGCAGTTCTTTATATATAAAAGGGTATTGCTACTTTGCAGGTTAAAGATCATGTAATACTTTAAACTAGTTTGCCACTGGACACAACATCCACCATGTAGTTAGACTGGCTGGAATTTATGATCAGTCACTGCTGTCCTTGTATGGCATGTTTATTTAGGCTCATATAGAATTAGGGGTATTTACATAATAAAGACTTCAGAGGCTGGGGAAGGGGAACTCCATTGATCTCTAAATTACATCAGAACATAGGAATTACCTTAATACATCAGATCAATAGTCTGCCGAGTCCACTGTCTTCTCTCTGGCAGTAACTAGAGCCTGTTGTTTCAAAGTGGAGTATTTTAAAATACCTTACTCACAAGACAGGTTTCCACACAATTTACTTAGTGCTGGTTTGTGCCCTGAATTAATAGGGCTTGTTTATTTAATTTTGTGACTCTACATTAAGTTGAAGTCTCATTTTTAAGTACTGGAAGATGAGTGAATTAGCTTAGATATTTGTTTTACAAATATTCACATACACTAACCTGTACTCCTATATCTATAGGTAACTCACTTTCTGCATTATTGGATGGAAAAGCGAAGCTTACATTTCTAAACAGGGGTGAAGACTACATCATCACTATGCCATATGCCCATTGTAAAGGTAGGATGTCTAAAGAAAGAAGCAGAATAACGTTATGGGATCTTAATGACTCTGGATTCAGTTCTGCAATAGTTCTGCTCATTCTTGCATCTCATATAAAGTCTGTGGACACTAAATGCATTGATAGTCATAACCCAGAAGCCCTATACTGCTGTGTTAAAGTTTAAACAGCACTTGTTTGCTTTAGAGGTATGGCAACTCTCACAGGAGTAATTTGAAGTTGCCAATACTATTTAGAAATTGGTAATGCACAATATGTTATGTGCATTGAGAGTGAGGAGACAATGAACATTTTTTTTCTTTTTATGCTTCCTGGCTTTTGAGTATTTGTAACTGCAACTTTGAAGTTAAAATACAAATCTTAAGTCGCTTCTCTGGCTTCTTAAAAAAGGTTTAAGGATAATTTCACCCTGAATCCATTTCTGTTTAGGTACGTGTTTGTGAAATTGGAATTGAACAGTAAAATAATAGCCGAAAGTTCTATTCCATATTGTGTGTAAATAGTATGAATCAAAATCTAATCTGTTTATACTGGTTCAAATATTTGGTAATTCTGGTGTAGTCAGTAGAGCTACTGCTGACTCAACATTGGAGCTAAATAAAGAATTTGTCCTTTATAACTTCACATTTTGGCCTGCAGACTATCCCTTCTCTGCCTAGTATCATCACATGTGAGTTGCACCATTGCTTGTGAGTAACTGATCTGCTTCCCCACACACACTCAAAACCCTCCAGAGGGGTTTCAATATGTTCTCTTTAGAAGTAGAACAGGAGAAGTGGATGTTTTATGTTTAGTTTACATGGCCAATTTGTTTAAAAAAAAAATCCCAGGCCTTTGATGTTTAGTCAGAGGCTTGAATTCTACAGTATTGTGGTTCCCACAGTTCAAGAAGGATGTTGAAGAATTGGAGAGAGGGCTCAGAAGAGCTGCAAGAAAGATTAAAGGATTAGAAAACATACTTTATAGTGAGACACTCAAGGAGCTCCAGCCATTTAACTTAACAAAAAGAAGGTGAAGGGGTGACTTGATTGCAGTCTGTAAGCATCTACATGAAGAGCAAATCTTTAGTAAAGGATAGGGTTACCAGATGATTTCAAAAAAATACCAGACACACTTGATCTCAGATGGGGTGGGGACCGGCCAGGAGGGGAGCAGGGCTGGCTGGGAGGAGGTTAGGGGGAACGGGGCTGGCCAGAGGAGATTGGGGAGGGGAGAACAGCCAGCAGGAAACAGGGCTGGCCGGGAGGGGATTGGGGGGAGCAGGGCTGTCTGGAGGAGGAACCGGCCAGCGGGGAGCAGGACTGGCCAGGAGAGGGTCAGGAAGAGTGGGGCTGGCCAGGGGAGATCAGGGTAAGGAACTGGACGGTGGGAAGCAAGGCTGTCCAGGACGGGATTGGGGAGAGCAGAGCTGGTTGGGGGGGGAGGGAGCCAGCTGGCAGGGAGCAGGGCTGGCCCAGGTGCACACAGATCCTGGGGTGCAGCCCATCCTGCACATGGTCCCAGCGGGGAGCATGGGCAAGTCCGGCCCTGGGGATTCCACCCCGGCCCTGCCTCCCTCCTCTCTACGGTGTAGTTGCGTACTGCCTGGCTGGTAGACCTGCTCATGCAGTGTGAGTGTGTCTACCAGCCAGGCAGTACACAACTACGTACTGATACTCCTGAGAATAATAAAACTTACTTAATTCGAAAATACTGGACATTTATATGTCTGGTATTTTCTCAATTTGTTTCCCAGACAGAAAGCTCAAATACTGGACTGTCCAGTTCAAAACCGGACACCTGGCAACCCTAGTAAAGGGCTCTTCCATCTAGTAGAGAAAGCTATATCATCATCAATGGCCAGAGGTGAAGCTAGATACATTCAGACTGGCAATGAGGCATACATTTTTAACAGAGAGAGTAATTAACAATTGGAACAATTTACCAAAGAGTTGCAGTTGCAATTTTACATTCAAGCTTAGATGTTTTTCTAACAGATCTGCTCTAGGAATTACTTGGGAGACGTTCTACGGCCTGTGTAATGGAGGGGTGGAGAGAATACCTTCTGGTCTTGGAGCTATGGAATTATAAGGATGTCTGAATTTAGAAACTAGCCCATTGCCTCTGCAAACACCATGTCCTGTTGTTTTTATTTTAGGAATTTTATATGGTACCATGACAATGGAGCTTGGAGGGAAGGTTACTATCGAATGTGAGAAAAGCAACCACAGGGCAGAACTGGAGTTCAAGCTAAAGGTAATAGATATAATGCCCTTGATCTGTCTCAGAGCCTCCGGTTCTTTCTTATCAGTGCCAGACATCCAGGATTCACACAAAGAATCTTATAATGGGAAGTCCGTAGTGAGAAAGGAAGCACAGCCTTGTGACTAAGCCTCAGGGCCAGCAGTCAGGAGACTTGGGTTTTCAACCAACTCCATCACTGCCTTACTGTGTGATCTGGGCCAATGTACTTGGGGTACATTTATGCTGAAGCAAGGTCTGTGCTTCTCAGTGCAACTAGATTGCTAGAGCCGAGCCAGTGGGCCCAACGTGCTAACCGTCGCTGTGCAGTAGCAGCAGCATGGATGATGGGTCGGGCTAGCTGCCTAGCTCCACCTGCTGATCTGTGCTGCCATGGCAGTGTGACTGGTTTCTGAGTGTTCATTCAAGCAGATCTAGTGCATGTGTATTTACTCATGCTGGGAAGTACTCTCCCAACTTCAGTGTAGACTTACCTGTAGGGCCATATTTTCAGATCCTGGCCTCTTATTTTTATTTGTGTTTGCAGTTTATGTCACCTGTGAAATCAAAATGTGCAGCTTGCAGGCAACACTGAGGACTCTGTAGGAATCCTAATAGAAGTGGCCATTCAGGAAGGATTAAAGGAGATGGCAGTGACTTGTCTCTTTTTGGGGACACTACAATCCCTTTTTAATAAGCATCCATTCATCTCTTATCCTAATGAGCAATCTCTTCCTAGCTACAAAGTAAATACTCTGTAGAGTTGTGGTGGCAACAGAATCTGCAAGGTGGTGTAGATCCCTTGGGCAGAGCTGGAGCATTGCTGTAGATTTCCGGAGAACTTGAATTCTTTAGAAATTCTCCCTGCAGGATTCTGCAGGGAAAGACAATGTTTTATTGTTTGCAACTTGTATTGGCAAAGCAACGCGACTGCTTCCTCCAATACCTTTTCAGCAGTGTGACTGCCGTTGTGTTTCAAATGAATCTTCCTATGGGGCTTGATGGCTTTGCATCAGACCTCTACATAAAACTATATTCCAAGAGCCATCTATAAATTAATGCTTATGACCCTGAAATGAGTCAGTGTGCACGTGTAGACTCTGCTGCCTTCGCTGGCTTAAAAACCATCTGTCATGGCTCAGATCTGGTTAGGGGAGGTCACTGTGATTTGCTTGTCAGATATTTTATCTATACTATATTGTGGCTATTTCTTACAGCCTTAGCCACATTTGCAATAAACTTGTGGTCAATTAAAGATGTGATCTGTAGCCTTGTTAATTTCGGTGCTTGCCAGTTTTCTGGTGGATCACATATGTTCATTCCTGCCTTACTAATTACCAAAGAATCCTTTTTCATAGATGATGCAGTAAAGAACAGTTTAAGGTATAAAATAATCCTGTGCAGCTCCAACTTGCAAACAGCTTTGAAAAGCAGCAGTCAGAACAGATGAAAAAATATCACTTGGTGATGGAACTTGAGCAGCTGTTCTATCTATTGCCTTCATTTCCTGTGTTAGCTGTGTGGAAGGTGAACGGAATTTCCTATTGTTCTAATAATCTCTGGAAATACCCTTTTGTAATACCCACATAAGCCTTGTCTACACTGAGATTTTGCTCCTACTATAACTGTTGGTGGCCAGACACTGGTATCATGTTGTGGTTCAAACCTCTGCTAGAAATGGGCAAAACTGCTGTTTGTATTGCTGCAGTATTACATCTGCTAGAAACAGAGCTTAAGCTTCACTATTGCAAACATACTTTTGAAGGCATTCACTCGGTCTGCACTAGGACTTTGCACTGGTGAAGCTAAATCAGTGTCTAGAAACCAATGGATAAAATTGGGGAAAATTACCAACACTGCATTGTTGAATGTTAAATAGGTGAAAGTTTATCCCTGTTCCCTTGTGTCTGCTGCAGAGACTTCAGTTTTAGAAGCAGATAGGATGGGGCACACTGCTAAAGGGTATAAATACCAAAATGCTTGCCTTTCCCCCATAACACTGGAGAGCTAGCAAGTTTTCAGCTCTGTTCTTACGTACTGTTTGTTGGTTGGTTCTCCTCCATTTTTTTCCAGACAGATTGTATTTTATAATGTATCTATATTTTTTCTTCAACAGCCCTTCTTCGGTGGCAGCACAAGCATTAATCAAATCTCTGGGAAGATTAAATCAGGAGAAGAAGTGTTAGCAAGCCTTGAAGGACACTGGGTAACAAATCTTAATTTGCACTGCTAACATATTTAAAAAAAAAAACCAGGGTCATGGGAAAGGGGGAGTGTTACAGCCTAAAAACTGGGAGCGTTTTGTTACCTTCTCATCTGAAATGGAACCTGTTTCCAATCTAACATCTCTGCTCAGTGGTGCCAACAGTCTCACCTGGTCCCTGGGCAAGGCATGGGGCCCTGCTTTGTGCCCCCAGAAGGGATGGGGCCTTGGGTGGAAGGGGCGGGGACAGGGTGGGCAGCTAGCCCTCAGTGCCACCTGGACTACGGCATACCTCCCCTCCCGCCCAGCCCCAGTGCTGCCCCAGAGCATGCCACGCACTGCTCCAGCAGTGATTTAAAGGGCCCGTGCTCTGGCTACTGTCACTGCTGCAGTAGCAGCACCTGGGAGCTCCGGACCCTTTCGTGTTGCCAGACTCCAGGGCAATTGCCCCCTTTTGCCCCGCTTCCCTGACTCTCCTTTACCCTTTAACATGGGGTTCAATGGGACATAAAAACACTGCTTCTGGCCTTTACAGCTCTGGCATCCTAGTCAGACTTAAGTGCAGGTACCTGTCTCTCCACTGGCATTTCTAGGAGCCAGTTGGAGTCTTTCCAGTGACTTCAGTGCACTTTGGACCCTGAGCTCAGGTCAGAGATATGGCATCAGACAAGTGCTGGCAAATTGCCAGCCCTACGCCAATCATGGTGGTTGTCTGGCCTCCATTACTAGAGTGCCTGGCTGCCTCACAATCTTTAATGCATTTATCTTCGCTACCTCCCTCTGAGGTAGAGCAGTGCTGTTATTCCCATTTCACAGATGGGGAACTGAGGAACACAGCCACTGACTTGGCAATGGCCACGCTGTAGTCTGTAAGGGAAGTGAATGCAGGTTTCCTGAGGCCTAAGCTAGCCTGCCAACTTCTGGGCTGTCTTTCCCCTTAGGTGCAATCTGAATATGTATTTGAAATGTAGTCAGAATGTAAACATCCTTTGCCATGGAGTTGGATGAATTTGTTCAATTCCAGCTCTAATCACTCCTGTGTGCGCCTCTGCAATTTGGAATAATGCTGGATTATAGATGACATTCTCCATGCTGTTTTCTGTGACTGCTGTAGATTACATTACATAATTCGGCCATGCCGCCCTTGAGTCTTAATGCTGTCCAGTTGCATGCTGCTTGGCTTCCTGCATTTGTCACTGGGTTTCATCAACCAGGAAACAATTTGCTCTTCACTTGCCTTTTGCAAGGCACAGTTTGCACAGTGTGTGGTATAAACTCCACTGCTTCAAAAGGGCAAAGCTGCAAGATGCTCTTTGGTTTTGGGAAATGTGTGCTTTGAAGGGAAGGGGGGAACAGAGGAGGGGTCTGTTGTTCAGAAAGTAAGAATTATCAGCCTGTTCTCTGAGCTCTGCTTGCTTTCCTCCAGCATCAAGCAAAATCTCAGTCCCTTGTCTATTCACCTCCTAATGTAAAAAAACTACTGCTGATTCCATGCGTAGGGAGCGCAATCCCCAGGGGACGAGGAGGGAAGCTGGGTCTAGCTCAAGAAGTAAATCCCAAAGCTTCCCTCAACTCTGTGGTATGATGCTGAGGGCTTCTGTGTGTACCTGTTATAAAGTGCATGCCTGTTTTTAATGGTTTTGTAGATATACATCTTATGAACTTGCCATTCACACTGTCAGAGCTTGGAGGAGGCAGATTCTACTGCTGGAGAGTACCTTGGGGATCTATTATCCTGCCTTTGGACTAACTCCTCTGTTCTTCCCCAGCCAGAGACCTGGCTCTTGCACTGAGATCTTTTCTCACCTGAGACGGGGTTGTAGAAAGAGTTAGGGCTCTGGGATGGAGTCTGCAGGTGGAAAGGAGGCAGGTGGACAGACAGTAATGGGTGAAATAACAATCCGTGATCTGAACGTGGTTTGGACAATATATACACCATGTGCTGATGGCTGAATGGCAACCACGTTCATGCTGTTCAGCATATGCAATAAATATGTAATTCACTCCAGCCTGGTGGATGTCACTCTGTTCACTATATGCTGTGTAAATTGCCAGTCTGGATCATTTTGTTTGACATGCCCACGAAAGTTTATGCTCCAATAAATCTGTTAGTCTATGAGGTGCCATGGGACTTCTCGTTGTTTATGCAGATTCAGACTAACACGGCTACCCCTCTGATTCTTGGTTTGAAGTGTTGCTTTGTCTGTAAGCAGGCCCATGAAGTCACTTTGTTAGGCAGAGATACTAAGACATCACCTAATCAACCTTTAAATAGGGATTTCAGGGGGTAGCAGAGTTAGTCTGTTAGGGTATGTCTACACTACAGCACTAATTTGAACTAACTTAATTCGAATTAGTTAATTCAAAATAAGCTAATTCGAATTAGTGCATCTAGATCTAAAAACTAATTCGAATTAGTGTTTTGCTAATTCGA
This sequence comes from Pelodiscus sinensis, assembly GCF_049634645.1. Taxonomy (NCBI): domain Eukaryota; kingdom Metazoa; phylum Chordata; order Testudines; family Trionychidae; genus Pelodiscus; species Pelodiscus sinensis. Next base: position 114,445,632 of record NC_134714.1, read on the forward strand.
ATTAGTATGTCCACATTGAGTGGACCCTGAACCGAAGTTAAGGATGGCCGGAACCAGTGCCAGCAGGGCATCAGGTTAGGACTTAGGGTGTGGAGCTGCTGTCTCAGGCTAGCTGAGGTCTGTGCTTAAAGGGACCTGACTCCCACCCCGGACAGACAGTTCTCAGGGTTCCCCGCTTGCTTGTCTACCTTGATGAGGGACAGCAAAGCAATCCTATCTTGGAGTGCCCTGAGTGCCCACACTCGGTACATCACAGCACTCGGCCATCTGCCTGGCTGCACTTGCCACAGGCTGCCACCCAAGGAGGTCAATCGGGGGGCTGTCAGGATCCAGGAGGCCCTGCAGGAGAGCTTCCACCCCGAGGAGCCTGCAGAGCCACCCCAGTCCTCCCCATCGGGGGCTCATGCCCCATTCCTCCCTCACCTCCTTCCACTTGCTCCTCCCTAGCCCCCCTTCCTGATGTAAAAAATAAAGGACACGTGTGTTCAAAAATAGAAACTCTCTTTATTTAACAAAACTGGAGGGGGGTGGATTAACCTCTGGGGAGACTGGGAAAAGGAGGTGGGAGAGGGGAGGGGGAAACCAGGGGAAGAAGTAGGAGGGGAAGTATAAAACTATGGTATGTCATATCTTCAGTACTGTATACAGATTTGGTCTCCTCACCTCAAAAAAGATATTTTGGCCTTGGAAAGGGTTCAGAAAAGGGCAACTAAAATGATTAGGGGTTTGGAACAGATCCCATATGAAGAGAGGCTAAAGAGACTGGGATTTTTCAGCTTAGAAAAGAGGAGACTGAGGGGGGATATGATAGAGGTCTATAAAATCATGAGTTGTGTGGAGGGGGTGAATAAAGAAAAGTTCTTCATTAGTTCCCATAATAGGAGGACTAGAGGACACCAAATGAAATGAATGGACAGCAGGTTTAAAACTAATAAAAGAAAGTTCTTCTTCATACAGCACATAGTCAACCTGTGGAACTCCTTGCCACAGGAGGCTGTGAAGGCTAGAACTATAACAGAGTTTAAAGAGAAGTTAGATATGTTCATGGAGGTTGGGTCCATAGAGAGCTATTAGCCAGGGGGTAGGAACGGTGTCCCTGGCCTCTGTTTGTGGAAGGTTGGAGATGGATGGCATGAGACAAATCACTTGGTCATTGTCTTCGGTCCATCCCCTCTGGGGTACCTGGTGCTGGCTGCTGTTGGCAGACAGGCTACTGGGCTAGATGGACCTTTGGTCTGACCCAGTACGGCCGTTCTTATGTTCTAAGCTCAGGACTCACTGAACCAACTTGATTTTCATGCAAACCTGCTCCTGGGTTCGCATGTGGCCTTTGGTGGCCAGGCTGGCAGCAATCCTGCCCTAGATGGCTGCATTCCTGTGCCTAGTGCAGAGGTCGTGGACATTGGAGGCCTCCCCCCAAACCTCGATGAGGTCCACAATCTCCACACTAGACCAGGCGGGCACCCGCCTCTTGCGGCCCCAGTCAGGCTCCTGGGAGCCACCAGCCTGGTCCTGGGAAGAGGCGGAGGGCTGGGTGGCAATGGATGGCTGGCACATGCCGTGCCAGGTGCAGGGTCTGCTGGCTGGGTGCTTTAAGGACTCCGGGGCTGGGAGGGGAGCAGAAAAGTTTCCCTGGTTTGGCCCAGAGTGGCCACCAGGGCAACCTGGGAAGGGCTAGCCTCCAACTAGTTTGAATTAAGTGGCTACACAGCCCTTAATTCGAACTAGGCGTTACTCCTCGTAGAATGAGGTTTACCTAGTTCGAATTAAGCGCTCCGCTAGTTCGATTTCAATTCGAACTAGCGGTTTGTCTGTGTAGCCCCTATTAAAGTTAATTTGAACTAACGGCTGTTAGTTCGAATTAACTTTGTAGTGTAGACATACCCTTACAGAAAAAAACAACAAATGGTCTGGTAGCACTAAGTAGGGGAGTAGTTAGTTGCCAAATCCATTGAGATGTTGATGTGATGGAGCTGAGTGCCCCTTTGCCATGGGACATCTCCCATTTCTATGGACATAGCAGTGTCAGGTTTTGTAGTCTCTGCTTTTCCTGGGGTTTCAGCTGTAATGGTGGGGGATGGGAGGAGAAAGAGCTGGTAAGAAGGGAGACAAAGTTACTTAATGTTGAGCTTTGGCTCCAGCAGTTGTGCTTGAAATAGTCTTGTGCAGAGAAACACATGGTCAGCAGCTAGACAGCAGCAGTTCCTTCTTTTTTGCCTTCTGATAAACTTGTCCAGTGTTTATTTTCAGTGAGCTTCCTCCTCCTCTTGGATTATTTTCAGAAAGCATTTAGGCCAGGTCTACACTAGGCCCTGTAGGCTGGGTTAAAGTATGTAGCTCCCGCTACGTAAAATACATAGCTGGAGTCTGCTTACCTTAAGCTGAGCTTGGCGCCATCTTCACAGTGGGAGGCCAATGGGAGCAAACGCTCCCATCCATTTCCCTTACTCCCATCAGCTTCCCTTATCCCCACAAATCAAGAACTACCAGTGTCGACTGGGGACACCCTCAGCGTTCAATTTAGCAGGTCCTTGCTAGACCTGCTAAATCGAATACCAGAAGATCGATCTCTGATGCGATTAGTATAGACATGGTCTTAGTGGCACTGTCTGGAAATGGGGAGGGAAATGACCTTTGAGTTAACTCCTGCTCCCTAGCCTGGCACCAACCTTCTGCCTGAGTTTCCCCAGGGTTGTTTCTCCATGTGTTCCTGCAGTCGCTGAATCTTGCCTTTCATTCTTTCTCTCAGGATGGGGAAGTGAATATAACTGACCTGAAAAATGGGAACACTGAAATATTCTGGAACCCAACCAGTGAAGTGCGGCGGCAAAGACTGAAACGCCACATTGTGCTATTTGAAGAGCAAACAGACTTTGAATCGGAGAGGTGGGTAGGTTGCTGGAAACCAGCCAACTGAGCTTCCTGCTAGTCTTCAGTCAGCTGGAACTAAATAGAAACACACTCCAGAGGGCCTTGAGACCCCAGCATGATACTGGAAGGATTGTAGCCTTGCTGAACCTGTGCATGTTGTCTTTTGTTCCTTGTGTATTAGCAATGATGTATTATTTCCAAGGTGTATTAATGATAGCACTACCAAGACTTGGGTTTCAGGAATGACAGAGGCCGCTCTTTTGTGAAGCAAAATAAGATCACTTTTCAGGACTCTAGAGAACATGAAAAGAAATCTGTTCTAACCTCTGGAATTGAATACCAAGGCAGGGCCAGCCTTACCCATACACAGAATATGTACCTGTTTAGGGCATCCAAAAATTTGGGGCACCACTGGGTATGGGTAAGGTTGGCCCTGTTCTGTGACTTTACTAGATTCTTTCAGGAAGAAGCAAATTTAAAAGTGAAAGCCTGCCAGATCTATTTAACAGGCATTGGCCAATCCCAGGTAAATATTGTTAGTTTCTGACTGTGCTGTGTCAGTCTACAGGACCTTTGTTTAAAATCTGTTTCAAAAATATTTCATTTGTGTGTTGCTGAAGATTATAAAATCACATCTCTAAATTATCCTCCTCCCTATGCCCCCAGACTGCCATCGGGCATAATGGCACCAATTTCATAGTATTGTATAGCGTCTCATAAATCCTGTGCCCAGGGATATGATAGATTATTCATCTGAAGTGCTTTTAATCAAGTCTGAATATCTATTTTTAAAAGTGCTGTGCTTCAACCGCACATTGCTAAACTAGAGCTAGGAATTGCTGGCCTCCTGCATAACACAAGCCATAGAATTTCGCCCAGACGGCAGGATCACAATGGCCCCTTCTGGCTTAGAAAATCTTAAAGACAAAAGAAGCTTAAGCCCCAAAATCATCAATTGATCTCCACTGATGTGGGCACCATTTTTACATGAAAAACCCAACATTTTACATGCTGATCAGGAAACTGCCTACCTGAATTACACATGCAAATATTCCTCTGCATACATAAATATAGGGGCTACATACAAATGAATGCGCCTATACACATTGCAGGAAAGTCAGGAAATGCCACCTGGAAATCTAGGCCTGCATTCCAATGGAATATCTGTGGAATGAAACTACTTTACAAATAAGGTCCACATGTGCAGCCTATATGTAGTGCCATAAATACTGAATAAATAAAGCTGACCTCAAAAGTACATACACCTTAAAAAATATCATTGTTAAAGATAATTGACCTGCCCCCCAAAATAAAGAAAATATCTCAGAATTTGGGGTAAATAGATTGTACTTTTTATTTATCAAGCTATCGCTGAAGTTGCTTACCTGGCTGACTCCCTGCAGCATGCCAAAAGCTAATCTGTACAACACATTGTATTTGGGGGCAGCAGAAATGGCGGTATTGGTAATGGCTGCATGAACGAATTACAGTTTAACTTTAAGAGAGCTATTAATCCCCCAGCCCTGAATATCACCTGCCCATGAGTAAGCGTTGCAGACCATGAAGCGTGTGCTGTTATGCAGCGGAGTATGAAAAGCTTCAGATTGTGCAGATTCTGCACAGCTCTCTGAGGGAATGAAGAAAACTGGCCTTGTCTCACATTATTTGCTTTTCCTGCTGCTTCTGAGCATCAGAATAAAGGTGCTAAGGCCCAGCTGTGCAAAGCTATTTAGGTGTTGCTGTGCCTGTTAGTGCAAGTTAGACTCCTAGGAGCCTATATCTTTTCCTAAAATGAGACTGAGGCTCCCAAATCAGTGAGGCAATGCTGAGCACACTGGTGCCTAAATAGCTTTACAAATCTGGGCCGAACTCTTCACTACGTTACACCAGTAAGATGCTGGTGTGGCAGAGTGGAGATAAAGTGGAGTGGTCCAAAGACTAATTTTTGCAACAAAGCAAAAGGCTGAGACTAATCCCATCTATTGTTGTTCATTGCTTATTTATATTCTAGTGGGGCCTAGAGGCCCCATTGTCCTGTACAAATGCAGAGTGAGAGAGGTCCTCCACAAAAGTCACAAGGTGAAATGATTTGCCCAAGGTTGCACAGCAGCTTAGTAGCTGAACCAGAAGTAAAACCCGATCTTCTCACTCGTAGCTCAGTACTCTACCCACTAGACTCTGCTGCCTTCCTTTGCCTGCTGTTTTCTATAGGGTTGCCAGATGATCTTCCAAAAAATTCCAGACACGCGGTATTTTTTGGTCGAGCCAAAAAAAAAAAAAAAAAGATAATAAGCCCCAGAGCAGCAATCGCAACCCCATCTCCCAGCTGGGATTCCCAGGTGGGGAAGCGGGGCCACGATGGGTTCTGGGAGCCTGTGATTGCGCAGAAGCATGGCAGGGGTGGGGGGAGTGGCTGAGAATCCCCCTCCACCCCCCCCCCACCACTCTCCATGCCCCTGCCAGGCTTCTGCGCAATCACAGGCTCCTAGCGCTGATCGTGGCCCCGCCTTCCAGCTGCTCCCCCTGCCCACGCCAGGCTTCTGTCTGGTGCGCAGCCAGAAAGATCAGAGAATACCAGACAGTGCACATGTCTGGTATGCTCTGATTTTTTTTATACTGGACAAAGAGCACAAATACCGGACTGTCCGTTGAATACCGGACACCTGGCAACCCTAGTTCTCTACAATGACTGAAATAGACTCCCTAACAAAAAAAACAAGGTAAATGGTACAGCTGCTCGCTTCTCCACTGGTGTGATTCCCTGCTCTTTGTGCTCTAAACACCATTTTTACTGTGATCTCTCTGCCTGGTTCAGCTCCGACTCTGAAGTGAGTAGAGTAGACAGTCTTCCCGGTAGCAGGTTCTAAAAAGCTGGAGGCTCTCCAGCTTCTCACAGACTTACTGGGACAAGGGTAATGGTGGCTTTGTGCTAAAATAAATGCCATCTTCCCATCTCAGCTGCTGGGCACCCTAGGATACAAGGAGCTTTTGATGTGTAACCCAGCAAGAGCAATGCAACTTGTGCTTCTGGTTACTCTGAGGAACGCTTCTAGGCTCATTGGAAAAATTACAGTGCAAATGTTCTGTACAAATGAGCAGCCCACCCCAGCACCTCTTCCTGGCCAGAGGCAAATGAAAACTAGATTACAGAGGGTGAAACCCAGGTGCTGGGTTGCCTGTGATAGGCAGAAGGGTCCCATGGATGAAACACTATGCTGGGACATTGGAGTCCTGTATTCATTTTCCCTCGCTGTGCCCCCAACCCTTTGTCTTGTCCACGTAGACTGAGCTCTGTGGGACAGGTACTGTCTCTTCCTAAATGTTGTATACAGCACCGAGCTCACAGAGGACCCCAGCAAAAGCCCTGATGCACCAAAACCTTGAGGACGCTCAGAGAGCGTTTGTTGTTCTCGCTATAGTTTAACTAATCTGATGCAAACCCATCAATCCCCTGGGAGGGCCCTTGGAATCCAGCTACCTCTGGCAGACAGACAACTGACAGCTGCTGTGTGTTGCGCTGTCTCTGGTCTAGCCTCAGGGTTCAGATCCCAAGCAGTCTGCCTTGTCTTCCCCCTCTTGTCCACTGCATACAAAGTGTGCACACATCTTCCTTCTGAGGATATGTCATCACTGCAGAGTTTTTTCAGAAAAACAGGTTTTTTTCCGAAAAACTTCACTTACGTCCACACTGCAATCGTGTTCTTTTGAAAAAAATCAAAAGAACAGAGGGGTTTTTCCAACATTGGTATACCTCTTTCTACGAGGAAGAAGCCTTTTTCTGAAAGAGCTCTTTCGGAAAAAGGCTTGTGTGCACGGAGAAGAGGGAGTGCTTTTGCAAGAAGAGGAAAGAGGAAAAAGCACAGGTGCCCTGGTGGCCAATTACAGCTTACATGTGAGATAGCGTCCACACTGAATGGATGCTATCTTTTGAAAAAGCAGATGACTTTTTCGATGTGCTTTCACAGTGTGGACGCGCTCTTTTGGAAGAAGTGTTTTCAGAAGATCTCTTCCAGATAAGCTTCTCCTGAAAGAAGTCTGCAGTCTAAACATAGCTCGATTGTCTGAAAAAGGTCATGTGAACTGCACATCAAGCAACAAACAGAAAACTCAATGCTCTGCAGAGCTGTCTGATTTAGGTGTTGAGTGTGCCATCACATCTGTGTTCCTGAGGACAGTTCTGTAGCACAGAGGCAGTTTCATTTGAGGATCTTGGGGGTGTGGAGGAGGGGTTGCAAACATAAATTATAGCACTCCCTCAGTTTCAAATAGACTCCTTTCAGAACTTGAGGCCCTGTCTATACTAGAAAGTTTGCTGACAGCTCTTTGCTAGCTTACAGCTGCCACCACTGCTGAAAGGATAGCGTGCTTGAATGGTTGGTTGCTTTTGCTGGTGTTGCATGTACTCAGGGCTAGAGTTTGTGTTAATAAAAATCACACTGAACAATGGTAGCTTCACCTATTGCACTTACTTTGGAATCCTCTAAGGCCAATTTTTGTGGTTGTGGAATCACTTTCTTGCATGTGATTTTTTTTTTTAACTTTCCCTCCCCAGATGCTATATGATAGACCCACATACAGAGGAAATCATGAAAGGCTGATCACTAGATTATTCCCTGCCATTTCTGGATGGCTAAATTGGCCAGACTGTAGTCTGTCTCTCAGGAGTGTTTTAAGTCTTATTCAGCACTTTACTAATGTTTGCTTAAAGCTTACAGTGCAGCATAATTATTTATTAGATTCTGGTGGAAAGGAAAGTCCAGTTTGACTAGTGCTTCCAAGGTGAAGGGAATAAGGAAGGAGGGGGAAGTCAATGAAGCATCAAGAGTTAAATCTTAGTAGAAGCCTTGTAGCACAGGATGCATGCAGTTGGGTGCCTACATTTGTGCCTTCAGTCTATGGTGTATGCAAGTGCAAATCAGCCTACTGATATATTTAATTCATTATTTGGACCATCTAAATAGCCTTTTTCATGTGCAAATACCCAAATTGTACATATAACTGCAGGTATTTCGTGCATTTTTCCCCAAATGGACTGCTAGAATTTAGCCCTGGTTATGACTCCAGTCTCTACCTCCTAGGCTTTAAATGGTTAATAGGGCCAGATCAACAAAGGCTTTCCTTTGACCACCATTTAAACTTACTACTGGCCCCAGACAGCTATGTACTATTGTCTTGCTATTCCTCTTCCAACGGGAAGTATAAGGAGCACTTCAAATCCTGCAAAGATGGCTAGTTGTTGAGATGATCATTATATACTGGATTCTTCTTCATCCTCTTGATAAAAATCAATGTAAAGCCAAAGCTCAGGCTGACTAAACCTATCATAATTCTCCTAGTACAGGGGTGGCCAACCCATTTAACAGAGAGAGCCAAAATAGCGGCAGAAAAAATGTGAAGAGCCGCACCAGAATTGTCAAGAAAAAACAAAAAAATAAAAACAAAATTTTTTTTAAAGGAGGCTGCCCCTTTAAAATAGCCGCCATCTTGGGCACCATTTTTAAACCCCCACAACTCTGACCTGGTAAGCACAGGGAAGCTGGAAGTTGGAGGGGGAGCCATTTAGGGGGGCGCAGGAGCGGCTTTGCAAGCCGCACTTTTGGGGGTCGAGTTGTATGCAGCTCGCGAGCCATGGGTTGGCCATGGCTGTCCTAGTACATCACGGTGAACTAGACACACATTTTCTAAGGCCCCAACGATCTGAGTATGGTGCTGGTTTTGAAGCAGTTGTATTTGATTCTGTTTATTTCTAGACTTTGGCAGCATGTAACAAGTGCAATAAACAAAGGAGATCAACACCAGGCCACTCAGGAGAAATTTCTATTGGAAGAAGAGCAGAGGAACACTTCACGGGAGCGGAAGGAGAATGGCACGGAGTGGAAGCCGCTGCTCTTCCGACACGATGCCGCTACCAACGAATGGCGCTACAGATATGAAGAGTGAGTGACTTGAAGCATGTATGGCTATGTGTGTGGCTATAACTGGTTAAGCACAGATACTGCCTCTTGGGTTCCAGCAGAAATGCAAGGTGCTTTGTATGTACATCATACACTGACCTGTTGCATTGATGCCTGAGATCACTTGACCTGTCCTTGACCAGACTGCAATTTCCCAGCACTATGGCCAGGCAACCCTCCCACTGAATTCTCCCTGGTGCTTACTCGAATGTGCAGTCATTAAAATGAAAAGAGGAGACCAAGAGGAGAATCTCCTGGGTATTTTTACAAATCAAGGCCAGACCAGTAGGGACAAGAAGGTGCGTTACGCGGAGGTTCAGCAGCCTGTGTGATCTGACTGAGTTGTCAGTCTCAGCTCAGTTTCCTGAAGACCCATCTGTATTGCAAAACCTTTGCTGCAGTTTTTCATGAGCATCCTTGGCAAAGAGACCAAGGATGCTAAGAACCTGAAGCCTTCCCTGCCCTCAGTTTGTTACCTCTCTCTCTGGCTCAGGGTTTGAGACATTCAGGTGGGCCAGAATGGAAGTAATTTATGTTCATAAAATCTTATTTGGTTCTGTGGGTGCATCTGTTAAGCCGGTGGCTGACTATTTGCTCCTGTTTGGAATTCATGCATAACCTGCTGTGGGTCTGTGTTTTTATACTTTCTTTTTGCTTCCAAAGTTTAAGGCCCTGGGACCCTTTAAATGACATTGCCCAGTTTGAGAAAGATGGGGTACTTCAAACCATGGAGAGATGCCTATCCACAAGGATGTCATCCCACAAAACCATGTGTATAAACAACCAAGTTATACGACACAAGGTAACCAGCACTCTACTAGAAAGCCTCTCTTTGAGAAGTATTTTACATAGCATCTTTCTTCAGATGTGTCTTTGATCAAGTGCTAAGCTCTGATTTGCCATGTTTTCTTAGACACAGTAAAATCTAAGGGCTGCCGCTGATGTTAGAGGGTTATTTCTCTAGTTGTGTACTTTGCTTCTGATATTTCCCCGGTGCCTACTTCAGATACTAATCTGCTAATATTTTTTTTGGTAGGAGGCTGGCTGGCTGGCTGAGTTCCTGTTTGAAGGATCATTGTAATTGTGCTGAGATTTGTTGTAATACTAATTACGTGCTAGGACACCTAGAGCTTTGTATAAGCAACACTTATTTAAATCTTAAAATAAAATCAGAGTCCTTGATTAATTAACACTGTGATTTTTTTGTTAGATAATATCTTCCCTTGTACAATTTTTTACATTCTTTGATTCTTATGTTGGGTTGTGATGGTGAGAGGGGTTGAGCTGAACTTTACTGCTCAATATTTATCAAGCACGTCATTAGGCTAGATGTAATCTAGGGGTTTGAGCAGAGGTATACAAATTCTATTCCTGATTCTGTCATTTGCTTCCTTCTGGGCATTTCTGATCCACTTTCCACAATATCTACCTGTCTGCTGCTTTTGTTATTTATGCTTCGTAAAGTGCTTCTGAAATGAGGAGCGCTTTATAGAAGGGCTAAATACTAGTTAGAAATAGCCCACACCAAAACCTGAACCTGGATCCGAATACACAACACACACCTTTTTAAAATGGCCTGATCCTGAACGTTTGGGGAAGTTTAGCTTTGGATCTGGATTTCAAACTCCAGTTTCTCTGCTGTTTGGATATATAGCTTTGGTACTCCCTGTCTAGAGAAATGGGGAAGAATTTTCAAAAGTGCATAAAGGAAATAAGAACACAAGTATCTGTGACTCCTAATGGAGTCTGGTAGGGAAAAATCTCTTTGGTGCCTTTGAAAATCTGTCTCCTGAAATTCAGATCCAGGTAGGTCTAGGATGTTGGTCTGGATCTGTCTGGATTATGCACTAGAAGCATGATTCAGAGCCACCAAGAGAAGCACAAAATCTAGCAGGCCAAGTTCTTCCCTGGTAAGAGCCTGTTGAAGTTTTACTGGGAGATGATTATAGCCCACTGGAGTTTATGGTTCTTAGCTTAAAAATCTTAGCTTCTGAACATTGTTGTTGGGGGGGGGGGGGGGGGCAGGGGTGTCTAAATCAGATCTTCAGAATCTGATTTGGAGTGGTGCTGAACAGGTGTTCTGTTCAGCCATTTTTCCCCCCCTCCCATGATCAATCCTTTAGGTTCCAGAGGACTTTCCCTACCAGACTGGCTAACAACTCATCAAACTTTTGCACATCAAGTTTTTGACAGTGTTCCTCTTATTGATTTCCATTTATTTAGAGATCTGCACAAGACTGCAGGCATCGCAAAACCAGTGACCAACCATCCAACCACAGCCAGAACACTGAGAGCAGCTGTTCAACACCAGAGTCGGTGCAGGAGCTGTCGGACGATGACGGCAAGTACTTGGCAAATATTGTGCCAGATTTTAATACCCTAGCTCAAATGTAGCATCTTGTTCCTTTGTTGATTTCATTAAAGTAGCTTGAGGAGCTAACTTACTTCCTAGTCTGATTACAGGTGTTGGAATATGGCTCATTGATTTCCTTTGATGCTGTTTTACTGCTACTGTAAAATACTTCTCACTCGTCATTTGTGTCTTCTCTTTCCATCCCTGTTACTAGGATCACACATGTCCATGACAGGCTGTACTGTCCCGAGGGCTTCCCAAGGACTGACTTAGCAATATCCATCATTTCCAGAATGAAACATTGTGGAAAAATGTGCACTGTGGCAGTTCTATAGCACTTAATTTAAAGAGAGAGCAGGCCAACTTTTCCTCTACTTTCCCCTGCACATCCCCCACTGATATGTTTTCTTGAAGGGGATAGCAAGGTACCCTTGAATGTGTAAGGGTATGTCTACACTTGCACCCTTTTTCGAGAGAGGGATGCAAATGAAGCCAGGATTTAAATATCCTGTGCTTAATTTGCATATTCACGTTATGGCGCTATTTTGAAATAGTGCTATTTTGAAAAAAGAAACGCAATCTAGACGCAGTTATTCCAAAAGAAAACCCTTTTCTCAAAATAACCCTTATTCTTCATACAATGAGGTTTATCAGTTGTTTCGAGAGAAGGGTTTTCTCTTGAAATAACCGCGTCTTAACAGCGTCTGTTATTTCAAAATAGTGCTATTTCCGAATAGCACCATAAAGCGCAAATATGCAAATGAAGTGCGGGTTATTTAAACCCTGGCTTCATTTGCAATTTTGAATGTCTTCATTTGCATCCCTCTCTGAAAGGAGGGTGCAAGTATAGACATACCCTTAAGAGCACGAGGGTTGCAAACCACTATATAGTTGTGCTCACCCTGAAAAGAAGGAAGCTGGGGATATTGGCGGGGGGAAAGGGGGTCTTCTGTATGTGGAGAGGATACCAATTTGATTTCAGATCAGCCTCATGCCTGGGCTTGGTTTTCATGATAAATTCCACTCCACATTAAGTTCCATGTTAGTGGTGCCCTTTTTTGTTTTTAAGTGCTTCATTGCATACAGCTGCTCACATGCAAAAAAAAAAAAAAAATCCTCCAGCAAGTATCAGATCTTCACCATCACCAGAGATATGTGGTAAATCTGGTAAACCATTCAATGTTTTGCTGCAGGTTTTGAAAGTCCATGTACTCGGTGTGGAAAGGAAATGAATCACTTGAAGGAAATCCACATGACTGTCTTATCCCTACAGAGAGCCCAGCAGGACATACACAGGTAGTGATTTGCATTTGTTAGCACCATGATCTCGAGAGGACAAAAAATAACCTCTAGTATTTAACTCCTCTGAGCCATATTAAGTCAGGGGGGATGCAGTTTCAAGGTACAACATAAGTATTGTATTAAAATATAGAAAAGGTTGACAAGCCTTTACATAAAACAGTGAGAGTATCTTATGAGAGCATTACAGAGCTTTCAGCTCTTAAAGTTATAGCATGGGTGCAGATATCTGGGAAGCTAGCCAGAATGCTGGCTAGAAATCTGATTGCTAGGTGGCCACAGAAGGCCCTATTTGTCAAGGAACTCAACATGCCTACAGCTGACTTGCACCTCTGGATAGGGATAAAGCCACATAGATGCTCTGCTTTTGCTTTCAGTGTTTGACAGCCTTGGTCATTTCAGGAGAAAGAATCAGAGGCCCAAGGGCCTGTAATTGAGTCTTGGGAGAGTCAGCTCATGCTTGAGTAAAGTCTCCATTTTATATCATGTCTGGCAATCACTCCTGGTTCCTGCACTGGCAAACTGGAGCTGAACCTTCTGAAATGGTGGCAGTCTCTGCAGGGGTCCATTACTCTGACTCTTCTTGGGTCAGAGTGTTGCCACCCCATTCTTGCAGGAGTATTAGAAAGTGCAATCCCTGTGGGAGCTCCGGTCATTCTCCTGTGTGGCATGGATTGATCCTCTGACCAATAAAATCCATTGTAAAATTCCTATTGACTTCATTGGGACAGGGACAAGTGCTAGGTCAGGCAAGTATGAGTGCAAAGTGGGTTGGGTCATAGGCACCAACTTTGTGGGTGCTCGGCACACACTGGAAGCACTTTATATCAGTGCCTCCTGCTTGCTGCGATCAGCTGTTTAGCAGCATTCCGAACAAGCTGGGAAGGAGGGGGAGGAGCAGGGTTAGGAAGAGGTGGGGGAGGGGTGGAACCGCGCAGGGTGGGAAGAGGCTGGTTGGAGGTGGAAGCTTGGGAGGAGTCGGGGAGTGGGAGTGAGCACCCCTCAGGAACTGGGGAAGTTGGTGCCTCTGGGTGGGGCCATGACATGGTTGTCATGGAGGGTGGTGCCTATTGACATGCTGTCAGGGAGCCAGCTCCTGCATTCAGGGGAGGCCAGGGAATGTGATTGTGTCTGTATGGAGGGGGAGGGAGGGTGGAGAGGACGATGCAAGAATGAGGAGATGTCTTGTGCCCTTCAGAGCCTCATTCAATCTGGCTTTGCAGGCTGATTCTGTCCCATCAGAATGGTTCTAAACAGTACTGATCAGAGGGAGAAGTTAGGGTTGCCAGGTGTCTGGTTTTTGCCCGGACAGTCGGGTATTTGTGTCCCCTGTCCAGTTTAAAAAAAAAACTGGGGGGGAGTGGGGAGCATGGGATTTAAAGGCACAATGACTCTTTTTTTTCTCTCAATTTTTTTTGGTGAAAGTATCTGGCAACCCTAGGAGAAGAGTGAGGGTTAGTGGCAATGCAGGCACTCTTTGGGAAGCTAATTCCATTGTAGGCTGTTTGACAGGACTAGTAAAGATTTTTCCAATGGCAATATTCCTCCTGATGACTTTGGAAAGCTAACAAGTTTGTTTAGGCTTGAATAAAATGCAGCAGATTGTTATTTCAGAAGATAAGGCCAAGAAACCTGTTCTTCCCTAGAATTAATAAATCCTGGCATGTGCACAGAATTTATTGTCTTACAGTCAGTTGGCAATTCCTGAATTTTGCACTTCACTCTGATCTATGCTGCCTTTCTGACATCTAGTACAAATTTTTCAAGCAATTTGGCCACAGATGAGGGTACTGAGTCTCAGAAGTGCTCAGCTCAGGGCCGGCCCACAACATTTTGGCAGCTGAGGAGGGGAGCTCAAATGATGCCCCCATGCTCCCTTGCTTGGGCCAAAACTTTGAAAGGTCTTGATACTCTGGGTCCTGGTGGCACCTCCCCCACACACACACACAGTCTGGCACCTGAGGCAACCGCCTCAGTTCGCCTCATGGTAAAGCCAGCCCTGGCTCAGCAGTCCCCGATCTGTGAGAAGGCCAGATTTCCTGAAAAATCCTGCACTCATCACGCTGAAATGGCTTGAAAATCCAGACATTTATTTGGGTGCCCAAACTAGTCATGGGCTGTCCTACAATCAGAGCTGGATTTTCCAGGTCCTAATGCCTTCTGAAAATTGTATTCCTACTGTTTGTTGCATGAAAATCAACCCTTTTATAATAATTGTTTGTATTGCAAGTAGCACCAAGAGACCCTAATCATAGTAATCAATATCGGGGCTTCATTGTTCTGGGTTCTTCGCATACACATAGTGAGGCAATATCTGTCTCAAAGGTTTTATAGTTTATAAAAGGTAGACAAGGGATAAAAGACAGGACATATTTATATTATTCCCTGGTTAAAAGAGAAAAACTTGTGGGCCTGATCTTGTACTCATCAAAACAGGCTTCTAAATTTAAGTCACAGGGAGTTTTATCTGTGTAGGATCTCCAGGACTGGGAATGGTAGCTGTGTGTTTATCTGTGTCTGGGACTGGGTGGGTGGCGGGAGGGACAGGGAGAAGAATATCTATCTGTAAAATTCTTTCCTAGATGCAAATGACTTTTATTCCTTGTTGTTTCAGAAACCTCACTGCTCTGAACAAAAAATCTTTCTACAGGAGGACCGCTTCTGAAAACCTCCTCCTGGACTCTCGCTGTTGGTTTCTCATTTGCGTCTTTCTTACGTGTCAGCTGTTCATTAATTATGTCTTCAAATAAAAGCACTACGTTTGGCAGCAATAAAAGTTACTGGCTGCAGGAGGGGGACACTCGCGCAAGGAGCCCATTGAGGCACCAAGCACTTTAAAACCAACACAGCAGAGATGGACAAAAGAGACGGGCTAAAAAGGGACCCAGGGAACCAACCTTGTTTAGTTCCTTCAGATTGTCATTTGCCTTTTTACGTGTACATCTTCAAGGACCTCTTTACCTGTACGGGCCTTAATGCTAAAGCCAAATGTAGCTTTAACTGTGCAGTTTATTTTCTATGTCTCATCATTTTCTGATACAATCAATAATTACCAAGCAGTATTGGTGCCCCAATAATGATGAACATCCACATGGCTTTAGAATGGTTCCATTGGATTGTTTTCTAGCTCTAAAGGTTGGGGAGGTGGGAAGGATTCTTACTGTCAATTTTCAAGATGTTTATTGGTCTCATTCAGTTATGCGAGGGGACCCCCGGACGATGGTCCAAAACTCCAGCCACTTGGTTTTCGGTCACCGTTTCTCTTAGGATTTTGCTGTTGACACACACACAGATGGACTTGAGAATGTGCATCACTCTACACTGCACAGATTGTAAATATGCACAATTTCCTAGAGTTGCCACTCTTATGAAATGGGAATCATTCAGTACACAGAGCTGATTAGGTCCTGAACTAGATCCACTGAGTCAAATGTCAGACATGCTTGTTTATAAATCCTGGTGACTTTTTCTTGGCAATGTGGCTGTTTTTTATATTATAATAACACAAGAGTTGTATAGAATTCCTCTGAAATTGCCCATTGCCCCATATGAGGGAGCAAGTTTGTGTGTTTGATTGTAGGCACATCTCAGTAAAGGTCAGGAAGGGTAAGGGCTTTGCCACTGCATTGTTAACCCTGTTAATAGTCTTCCTATTTTACACCATTTTTAAAAAAAATTTGCAATATTCTCTATAGACGGCAGTCAGTACTAAGCCTTTCTTGTCTGGCCTGAAGTAGCTCTGAGTGGTAAGTACTGCTATATATACAGCCTTAAAATACTTAGTGGTGGTGCCAGACTGGCCAACTTCAAATGTAAATGTTTCCAAATTTTTAACTACGTTCCTTGTCATGTTCCCCAGTTAAGGGAACCTGTTTGTGCTTGATATGTTGAAATAAAATTACACAGAACTTTCCATGACAATTTGTGTTTGGGACTTTTCTCATTTTGTAGCCGTTTACATACATTACATGAATTTTATGTCATGCTTTCCCACTAAACAGTATACAGTTATAGGTGTATAGCGGGCTACCATACGTCTATAGAAGAGAGGAGCATTCTATGCTAGCTCTGAGTGACTCAATGACTTGTCTTCCTCCAGAAAGGAGGAGGAACAGCTCATGGATGATGATCAAAGAAATGTCTGGTAGATGTTCTCTGTCTTGTGTATGGAATGGGAATGGCTAAATGTAATGATCTAACAGTGGCTTAACTCTCAAATCTAGGCCGTGCTTTTCAAAAGTGATAGGTGATTTCTGGATGTCTGTCTTGCTGAAACACCGTACAGATCCACCACGTTATCACCATGAGCCCTTTACAGGGAGAGCACCGATCACAACATGCCACCTATGTTGTTCTAGCTGCCACTTGCTAATCAGTGGTGCCAGACACCCAACTGGCATAATACATTAAACACCACAGCCCAGAACCCCAGAGCTCAAATTATCTGCTACCCTTAGCTTCCCAACTAGCTAGGATTACAGCTGCAACCACACCAATTCAAATGAGAAATGATACACAAATTCTAAACGTGATTAACATTGAGTAAATTATTAAGGGAAGTGATGGATTTTCAATTTCTTGTGTCTTCAAATCAAGACTAGAGTCTTTCTGGAGGGTGTGCTTTAGCCAAACACAAGTTATTGTGTGTTACTCCACACGGGTAAGTAGTTGTAATTCTCTGGCTTGTGACATACAAGAGGTCAGACTCGTTGATTAGACTGATCCCTTCTTTCCTTAATATTCATGGTGGGGCCAAACTTTGCATGGGCAGGTACTCAGGACTGTCTAAATATCTAGCACTTCTGAATGTTTAAGTCTGGACACCCAAGGTCAGTAGTTACCCTTGAAAAATCTTGGCCTTCGTTCCTGCATCCGCTTTCAAACAATGTTGATTATTACAAACAACTTGCCTCCAAGTTCTTTGTGTTCAGCAGCTGGTACTTATCTGGCCTCTCTCAACTGTCAATGCTTCTGTGTCTTGTCTTTATGTTTTCATATTTTTGTGTTTATCTCCTTTCCAGACCTTGCATTAGACTAGCTAGCAATGTGCTGATATAGAAACCTATCCTCTATTGCAGGAATGTTATGTCTTCAGGGTATGGTTGATGTACATTTTGGAAAAGAATGTAAAAGTTTGTAAAGATAGTCTGGGCCAAAGAGTGGGGATGCTGATTTGGATGCCATTGGCAGGTGCTGAGTGAGCAAATGCTTGAAGTTGTTGGAACTCTTCCATTTTAAGAAACCGTATGCATCCTCACGGAATTTCATTAGTTCCCATTATTCATTGTATTAGTCCTATTAGCAGTAATATTAAGGTTCTTAGAGATTTTCAGTGCAGACATTGAAACATTCCCTTAGTACACCAATTTGACATTAGAGGTGGCAGGATGGGAGGAGTCTCCAACATCTGTTCCTGCTTAATATACACAGCCTGCTAAAACAGCAGCTGGATTAAATCAACAAATAATTGCTGTAGTTGTAAATCAGAAAGAGAACATTCATGTGCGTGTTTTCAGTGAAGAAGATAGATAGAAAATACTTGTCATGGTCATCCAAGAGAATCCAACCCAGATCCTTCAGTAGGTACAAGTACAAGCCCCTTCCACACAAACCAGAAGAGAAATATCTTTAAATCTCAGGATGTTAGTTTCTGGGTCCAGTCACTGGAAGCAGACATGATCCCACTAAACCAGTGGTTCTCAAACTTTTTGGCCTGTGGCCCACCCCACTGAAAATAATCATTTCTGCAAACCACCAGCCAACCACCCACGAAGACAAAATGCCTTCGCTTATCTCTAAGGTAAATACTAAATTATTCATATTGGGTTACTGGAGCATAAAATGGTAAATACGCAACTATAACATAACAACTATAACATAATGGAGTATATATAAACAGTAAAAAAAGGAAATATAAGTCAAAATGATTAAACAGACTAAGTGCTTTACCATGTCAGTTTAGCAAACTTTGTTTTAAATAAAGTAAAATATTAATGGGCATTACAAAAAGTTTTAACATTGTCTTTATTTAGGGCACGGGTGGGGAACCTTTTTCAGATCAGAGACCACTGACCCACAGAAAAATCATATTTTACCATTGTCATTCTTTTAAGTCAAGGACTGCATCTGTCTACACATTCGGTATTTAGCACGGTTGCCATTTAGGCTGGGTAGTTTTTTTTTCAGCAGAAAGGAGGGATCATTGGTCTGTTTATCTAAAGAAGCATTTCTGATGTTAGAAAAAAATGTTCTCAGCACCCTGTGTACTTGGTAGCAGAAGCTTTAGGTGCCATTTTTACTCCAGGAATTTACTACGACCATGATGTGTCTACTGGAAAAGAAGAGCAGTCCTGTGACACCTTAAAGACTAACTAATATACATAGAGTTGTGAGCTTTCACGGGTGATATCCACTTCAGATGGGGTTTTACCCACAAAAGCTCATGATTCTATACAGTGCTTTTTTGTTTGGTTGGTTGGTTTTTTAAACACAAAAAAGGTACTGGTACTCCAGGGGAAAAGTTGTTGAGCTCTGACTGCAGGTACCAGTACTGTGTAGTACCATCACAAAAAAAAGCACTGGTTCTATATATTTTTGTTAGTTTCTAAGGGCCACAAAAGGATGTTAAATTGCCGTTATCTGGCTAATTGTGTGGTTGATACAATTTGTACTGACTACATAATTAGTCGATAAGGGCCACTCTGTAGAGCTACAGCCGGGGTAGCTCCCAGAGCCAGTTGCATTGCACCTCTGCATTTTAAATGTGGTAAGTAGCCCCTGCCTGCGGCCAGCCCTGGACACCTGGAACAGAGCTGCTTGGCTGGGAGCCCTGTGGACAGGGCTGAAGCCATAGCAGTCACCCCATCCCCTGCCTTATGCCAGGTGTCCAGTTTTGACCCTGATCATCTACTATTTGAGTTTTCTGTTTAGGAAACAAATGGAGAAAATAGAAATGTCTGGAATTTTATAAATAAAATGTAATGTAGAGTGTGATAAGTGTGTCAGGTATTTTTGTTGAAATCATCTGGCAACCATACTTATGCCTGTGATGGGGGGGGGGGGGGGAAAGCAGGTGGCACTGCAGAGAGATCTCTCCCCAGCAAGGGTTGGGGGAAGCAAGTAGTCCATACTCCACTCAACTACCCCACAAGCTTATGCTTATCCGATAGTGGACTCCTGGCTACCAGCCCTAGTGGCACAAGGCTGCTGGTCCTTTTAAAGCCACAGAGTAACTGAGACACTTTAATGCCCAGGGGAAGGCAATTTTAACGTAAGAGCCTCTTCTCAGGGAGGTGAGGAGTAAGGCAGAGGGGCTGTCTATGAACTAAGGCAGGGAGGGGCGAGTGGAGCCTTCGCTTTGCCTGTTCGAGGCACTCACGAAGGACTGGAGCGGGGCAGAGCGACAAAGGAAATCACCCCACACTCTTAGCTACGTCAGGGAGACACCAGCAAGCGGGGAGGGGGGCTCGGGTGTCCGGGGCTAGAGGCGAGCTCCGCCCCCGCCCTGTGGCTCAGCGCCCTGGCGGCAGGCTCCGCCCAAGAGGAGCTGGTGAGTGTTGGAGCCGGGCGGCCGCAGCCGGTTCTTCAGTTTCCGCCGGGCTCCGCCATGGGCGCCGGGCTCCTCTTGCTGCTCTTGCTGCTGGGGGTAAGTGCGGGCGGGGCGACGCCCTTGTCCCTGGGGGGTGGGCGCAGCGGGCCGTGCCGATCCCGGGCACCCGAGCTCCGCCGGGGAACGCCCAGCCCCGCTCGCTGGCTGCCCGGCGGCTGAACTATGGGGGCAGGGCAGGGGAGCTGTCGCTCCCTTCGGTTCTGGGCGAGAGCCCGCTGGGGGAAAGGGTTTGGGGGAGATCCCCTGCGGGCCAGGTGTTTGTGGCTGCCGGGGCAAAGGGGGGGGGGAGGGGCTGTTCTCCCCGCTTTTAAGAAAAAAAACTTTTCTCTCAACTATGGACTGGTAGAGAGCTCGCTCCCGGGATCTTGCAGCTGCGCCGTGGCCCGTAGGGGTTGCCCGCTCGGGCTGCGTCCGGAGATTCCGTCACGAGATTCCGTCACCTGTATTTACTGAAGGGTGAATTCCCGGAGGCTTGCGGGACTAGCCTGGCGTGTTGATTGATTGGCAGCCTGAGCGAGGAGCTCGGCAGAGACAAATCAAAGCCTTCGTCTGACTCTGCGTCGCCGCAAAGGCGTCTGGAGGTGGCTAGATTGCTAATCAGAGGAGAGCAAAGCAGAAACTCGCTTCCCCGAACCCTGGCCTTGCATGCCAAGTATCCAGAGCATTCTCCTGTCATTTCCCAGGCGAAGACATCAGTGATGTGTGCTGGCCTGCCAGGACACAATTCCTGTCCTCCGCCCCTCCTCCCCCAACCAGGAACTGGCCAGATCCGGACCTTTCCCTTTTCACTGGTCAGACACATCTAGGTAGGGTTGCCAGGTGTCCAGTTTTGAACCAGACCATCAGGTATTTGAGCTTTCTCTCCACGAAACAAATTGAGAAAATACGGGACATATAAATGTCTGGTATTTTCTAATTAAAAGCTTTATTATTATCATGTGTATCTGTACGGAGTTGTGTACTGCCTGGCAAGTAGACACACTCACACTGAGTGAGCATGTCTACCAGCCAGGCAATACACATCTACGCAGTAGAGAGGAAAGGGGCTGGGGGGGGGTGTGGAATCCCTGGGGCCAGACTCACGCAATGTGCCCCAGGATCTGCGTGCGCCCGGGACATCCCAGCTCCCCGTTGGCCGGTTTCCTCCCCTCCCACTGCTCCTCCAGCCAGCCGCACTCTCCCTGACCCCCTCCCGGCCAGCCCCGCTCCCCCAACCCCCTCCTGGCTAGTTCTGCTTCCCACCAGCCATTTCCCCCTCCCTCCCCCGATCTCCTGGCCAGCCCTGCTCCCCCCCGAACTCCCTCCCCCCCCCCCATCTGAGATCAAGTGTGTCCGGTATTTTTTGAAATCATCTGGTAACCCTACATCTAGCTCCCTATCATCGATAGGCAATGTGGACTTCAACCAGCAACCCCCTAAATTTGGTCTCAACTTGTCCCTGGTTCCACTATGCTGACTTTAGAATGACAAACTGGCCCTTTCGTGCTTGTCATGGGGAGTCTATTACTAGCCCCTGTAATAGACTGTTACAGTGATAAAAGAAGACCTTTTATCTTGAAAAAAGGTCTCTTGATCCCGTATGATTCACAAAGGAAAGCTCCTTCAGAGAAAGAGGGGCATGATACTAGTAATGTAAAAGGTTAACCGTAACAGGTGATGCTCATTGGTCCTGGTTAACCGGTGGGCACGGGGCTGGATGTAAGCGGCTAGTTGACTACCCGATAAACCAAAGCTAGGCTTATCGCAGTGTTTCCCAATTGGTGCTCCGGGGAACTCTGGGGATCCGCAAAGTGAAAGCAAGGGTTCCGCGAAGAGCCAGCACTCCCCTGCCCCTTGTTAAAGAGACAGCCAGCCATGGCAAGGGCTTTTTTTTTTTTTTTTTTTTTCCCCCCCCTCAACGAAATGCGGCAGGGACCTTTTTTTTTAAAAGGCAATTCTAGGGGTTCCATGGCCAAATAAATTGGGAAACACTGGCTTATCGGGTAGTTGAGTCACTAGTTGCTACTCAACTAGTCACTGTATCAGAGGCACCAAGGGGGGGAGCAGAGCAGGAGCTGGTGCTGGGGGGAACTGGCTTAAAAGCTTAAACGCCTTTCTTCCCCCAGCACCATCTCTGCTAGGGGATAGAGAAGGCAGAGGCGCAGCACGGATACGGAGGGAGTGGGACCAAAGCAGTCCCAGTTCGCAGGGTTTCCATTCTGGAAATTCCATCAATTACTCGATTAGCTGATTAATCAAAATTTAACATCCTTACCATGGGGTCTCCTTCAGGTCCTGTGCAGCAGAGCCAAGGGCTGCTGCAGGCAGGCCCAAAGGGGCCAGAGGTTGGGGCTGCTCACACCAGGGTAAAGCAGCTCCTACTTCTTCAGGTGACTGGAGTTTTGAGTTTAGGATGTGCAGACCCAAAATAAATAGGAGAGAAGGGGTGGGGGAGGAAAAAAAGAGGGGGTTGGGAGACAGGGAGCTAGAGGGAATCCGTAAGAAGACTGGGTAGTTAAAACAAAGCAGATAAGAATCAAAGTCAGTTGATAGTCTCCTTCCCGTCAATTGACTTTGAATCTTATCTGCTTAGTTTTAACTACCCAATCTTCAGATATTTACTAATTCCCTCTAGCTCCCTGTCTGATTCCCCTAATTTTTTTCCTCCCCCCTTCCCCTTCTCTCCTATTTATTTTGAGTCTGCACATCCTAAACTCAAAGCTCCAGTCATCTGAAGAAGTGAGCTGTGCCCACGAAAGCTCATGATATACCATCTTCCATGTTTTGTTAGTCTCTTAAAGTGCTACCAGACCATTTGTTGTTTCCTCCTTAATTGGTTAACCTCATGTTAATTGTTTAGCCAGTTAATCAAATACATGGTATTTTACATCCCCACTTGATACTAGTGGAAGGGGGCAGGGACAGATGGTCCCTGATTTTTGTTTTAAATGTCAACTCCCTAAATTCCAATGTTTAAGATCCTGCTATGATTTAAAATACAGGACTATGTAGCACTTTAAAGACTAACAAGATGGTTTATTAGATGATGAGCTTTCATGGGCCAGACCCACTTCCTCAGATCAAATAGTGGAAGAAAATTTGATCTGAGGAAGTGGATGTGGCCCACGAAAGCTCATCATCTAATAAACCATCTTGTTAGTCTTTAAAGTGCTACATAGTCCTGTATTTTGTTTCAGCTACACCAGACTAACACAGCTACCTTTCTATCACTATGCTATGATTTAGTTAGTCATTGCTATGCTGCTGGTATTTGCTGGAGAGACTCCAAGTAAGTCTAAGGAACTCTTTTTGCTATGCTCTGTATAGCATACTCATAAAAAAGAAAGGTTGGTGCACCAAAGAGCTTACAATTGAAATATATGACAAAAGACAAACGCGTACAACAGACAGATGGAGAGACACAAGGTGACGGGGAGACACAATTTTTCTTGGAACTACGTACTGTCCCTTGAGGAGGTGCAGTAAGAGATACCTACACTATCATGTAGATAAGCCCCAAGACGCAAACAGAGCCCAGTGTGCCGCAGGAAGCCTCTGATGGAGCAGAGAATTGAACCTATGTCTCCTGGGCTAGAGCACTAAGTCTTGGACCATCCATCACAAAATCATGACTCATTGCTGCTCCAGTGGCAATTCAAAGGGATCCAGAAGGCCAGTGCCACAGTAGCAGCGTTGGTGGCTGAGAGCTCAAGTTCTCTTTGAATGGCTGGGCTCCAGGGCAATTGCTCTTGGTAGGCCATTCTGTTGGTAGGCCTGCTCTCAAGCCTTCCCAGTGGTCATTTTGCAAAATCAAGAAAGACCAAATTCAAAATCCCTGACTCTCCCAGAGTTGGGGGAGGGGAAGAAATCTTAAAACCTGAAATGCCTTTCAGGCTCCCCTTATATAAGAGCAATAAAGGGCAAAGGCCTAATCTTAAAAGAATGATGTTTGCAGATCACCTTTAAGCATTCTTTCAAAAACAAAGCCCACCTTGAGATTACAGTGTGATGGGTTTGATAGTGCTTTTTAAAATGTGTTTACTTTGCTCAAGCCCCCATCATGCTGTTTTGTCCTTACTGCAGTCAGAGCTGTCCCTAGAGTACAGTGCAACCACTCTGAGCCCTACATTTTGAGTGATTTGGGTGGTTGGCGTGATGGGCTGGCACAGTTGGTCCTGGAAATAACAGACTCGGCTGCAGTTACTTGTAACTTTTATACTTAACGAGAGAGAATTTTTCCTCTTTCTTGTTGAAGTCTTAGAATAACCTAATACGTCCAAAGGCATCGCACTGAGGATGTACAGTGATGGGGAGTTGTTCATTCAACACATTGGGGGTGTATTTTCTGTAGGTTGATTCATCAGCAATATCTGAGCGAAGAGCAGAGCCCAGCAGCCACAGTTGTGGTGATGGAGAATATCTGTATTATGACTACTGCTGTAAATACTGTCCTGCTGGTAAGCACTTCATGATTTATAGTTTCCTTGGCTAATGGAGCATTTCTCAGAGAAGATGTTTGTGCTGTTGGGTTTTTTAGCTTTAAGATTAAAAACTGTATACAAGAACAATACATGTTGGCAAAAGCCATCGAGAGCCATTTTATGCTGTTCCCTCCTCTTATTCAGCAGCTCACTTCAGAATGGTATCCACCCTTTCATGAAATAGGCTGGGCATGAGTAACCTTGGCAGTCTGTCAAGAAACATGGGCCTGTGCTAAAAGGCAGAGTCTACATCAATACTGAAGGAAGCAGTTCAGAGATGAAGAACTTTGTCTGAACTCTTGAAAACTGAACCAAAGCCCCGGTCATTGTTTTATCCCCCAGCGTTACCTAATTGTAATAATGCTTATCAGACTCAAACACTCAGTGTCAATAGCAGATATTGGATGTGTATTAAATCTATGAGCAAAACTTCCTTAATTTTGTAAACTATATGGCTATACCTCTTGTAGATGTGTGTTAAATTTATTTGTTCTTTATAGGGCCACTTTCATTTAGAATGCTCCTTGGACAAAGCTAACCTCAATTTGTTATACACGAGGCTTGCCCTGTAGATTTTCTGAATCTTGTGAGTGAATTTAGTACTCAAGGGTCAAATTCACCCTGGCGCAGAGACCTTGAACAGCACACATCATTATTTTACTGTGACTTGGGCCCTGTTTCAAGGAATTCTGCCCTGATTGTGCAGTTGATAGCAAGGGGACACAGCAGCCTGAGTCCTCTCCACAGGCTCAACAGTTCACTCACATGGGATGAACTCGTGACTGCAGAGCCATAGGTAAGATGTAAGTTCAGGGTAGGCCTTGTGTGGGCTCTCTGCACAAGGGTGAATTTAACTCAGTGAGCAGCTAATGGCACTGGTTTCAGAGAAAGAGCGTTAGCCAGAGCTGTCTGAGCTCCCCAACACGCTCCCAGTCACATCAGTCTCACGTAAAGCATTTTCATGAATCTATTCCGAGCCTGTTCTGAACACAAACTGATAGTTGTGTTGAACGATGACAAACTGCCTATTGACAAATAGGGATGTTAATGTGTGTCCATATAGAACTAGGGAAAACACTGACACAATTACTTTGTTGTTAAAATCTTCCATTAAAAAATACAGGCACCTTTGTAAGTAGAGTACATCACAGGGGACAAGAAGACAGAGGTGGTTTGCCAGGATTAGCCCCTGGCACACCGCTGCTTCTTTGTTTACCTTTGCTTCCATACTTCTGGGTGCTTGCAGCTCCCGTTGGCTGTGGATTGACATTCTCAACCACTGGGAGCTGCAAGCACGCATATCTGTGGAACCGCAGGTAAACACAGTGATGGCAGACTGCCAGGGGCTAACCCTGGCCTGCGGGATGGTTATTTCTCGCCCCTGGTATTTCAGAAAAATGTCCTTTTTAACAAAAAGTAAAAAAAACAAAAAAGGAACTATTATTGATGAAAACTTTTGTAAAATATTTTTTCCCTCTTTCTGTAGTGGAGACAAACTCCAAGTCTTTTGGCCTCTGATTACTAGTTATTTACTTATTTTTCTAATGTTATCTGGCCACTGATATCTCATTTGTTCTTCCTGGATTTATTGCCTATATTTAATCCCATTCAGCGCCACTCCTTGCAAGGAGTGGCTGAAAGGAGTTCTTTTGAAGCAGACAATAGAGAAAGTACTTATTGCAATATGCTTGAATACAGTTAACTGTATCCTAATACTACTTGAGGTATACAGCTATAATGTTGAATTCTTCTTCTTCCTTCATACAGGCACTTATGTTGCTAACCACTGCAAGATTCCCCATACTGAAGGCGTTTGTAGCCATTGCAGAGATGGGGAGGATTACACTGCTCATGCAAATGGCCTAGATGAATGCATGCCATGTAAACTGTGCAAAGAAGGTACAAAGCATGGTCTCATATATAAATACATTTGGCTTGTTTTGGGAAAAGTATCATTAGTCTTTGTTCCTCAGAAAAGTCTGTTGCCTCAGTCCTATTGTTATTTTCATAGATTTAAGAATGCTTATGCTTTTTAAAAATAACTTCTTTTTTATAGTGTGGGTGTAACTTATTTTTGATAGAAGAGGGATCACCAGTTCAGCCTGATTACATTTGTAACTTTTGTGATTAACTTATTTTTCTCAGATCAAGTAACTGTGAGGACCTGCACTTCAACGAGCGATACTGAATGTCAGTGCAAGCCAGGCTATTTCTGCCCTACTCAAGGCTGTGAAATGTGTTACAGATGCAAGTCCAAGTATGTACAGTAGCTGATGTTGGCAGTAGTCTTCTATATTGTGTGTAAAAATGTAGCACTCAGCTTCTTTAAACGCTTACTCACATTTATCTTTAGACACATGAATAATTCATTGAAGTCAAAGGGACTGCTTATGTGTTTGAAGTTAAATGCATGCCTGAACTGTGTATCTGTGAGAGTTGCTCTCCTGCTTGATGCTTTGCCTGTACACAAATGTTCCTGCTATATTTTCTGATTCCTTCGCCTGCCACATTTGAATAAGCTTTGCAGGACACCATTCAGGACAGCTAATGTCAGTAGAATACCTAGAATTTTATAGCATGGGGCCAACTATTGCTGCAGACTAATTTCATACTTTAAGTTAGTATTTTTTTCTTTCAGTAAATATTTGTGCACATAAATGTCACCCCTTGGGCTTTTGTGTTTTAGCTATACTGTCATACAAATGTCTAGAATTCTTTTTTTCTTCATCTGTTATTTCAAGTTCTCTTTCTTAGTAAGTGGTAAGGACAATTTTTTTTTTACAAAATTTATACTTTTAATACATGTCTATATTGTTTCTATGAGAACAGGGATGAGCACAAGTACAGACTTGATAATTATATTTTTGTTACAAATGTTAGGTGCCCAGAAGGGAAAGAAACTGTGCAGAAATGCAATGCAACAGTTGACCTGGAGTGTGACCATCCACCCAAAGGTACAGTATAATTTATGCTTAGAGGAGTAATGTGAGTTTCTGACCCATTATGGTTAATTCAGAATCAGATTATGAAAGTGAGACTTGAAATGCTACTTTTAAGTGATTGATGATCCCACACTATGCACACTGGGAGCCACTAAATTGAGACAAAGACTTTCCTAGTATGGGTTATGTAACCAGCCAATACTTGTGCTGATTTTTAAACTAGCACAGGTGTCTTGTCTTGGTGGAAAGCATGACAAAGTAGACATGCTTTTCCAAGCTGTCATGTTAACACAGTTTAAAGCTATTGGTAGTTTAGTTAAATATTAAAACCTGCAAAATACAGGCAGTCCCCGGGTTACGCGGATCCGACTTATGTCGGATCCGCACTTACGAATGGGGCTTTTCTTGCCCTGGAGGACGCGGGCGGCAGGACCGCCCAGACGCACCCGCGGTCCCACCGCCCGCGTCCTCCGGGGCGAGAAAAGCTGCTCCGCGTCTCCCTGGTCTGCTGGGAGGGCCCTCCCCTCCCCCCCCCCCCCGCCAGCAGACCAGGGAGACGCGGAGCAAAGCCGCAGAGGACCCGGGCGGGGGGACCGCGGCGCGTCTCGGTCCCGCCGCCCACGTCTCCCTGGTCTGCTGGGGGAGGCAGCTAGTGTGCCCTCCCTCCCCCCGAGCAGACCAGGCTTTTCTCGGGACGCCTGGGTCAGAGCAGCTGGGGCGCTGCCGGTTGGTCCCGCAGCGCTGCTCTCGGCGCTACTGGACCAACCCAGCAGCACCCCAGCTGCTCTGACCCAGGCGTCCCCAAGTTAGCTGCTGCTGAAACTGACCAGCAGCTGACTACAGGAAGCCCGAGGCAGAGTTGCTCTGCCCATGGCTTCCTGGAATCAGCCGCTGATCAGTTTCAGCAGCAGCTGACTTGTGGACGCCTGGGGTTCTTAAGTTGAATCTGTATGTAAGTTGGAACTGGTGTCCAGATTCAGCCGCTGTTGAAACTGATCAGCGGCTGATTCCAGGAAGCCCGGGGCAGAGCAACTCTGCCTCGGGCTTCCTGTAGTCAGCCGCTGGTCAGTTTCAGCAGCGGCTGAATCTGGACGCCAGTTCCGACTTACATACAGATTCGACTTAAGAACAAACCTACAGTCCCTATCTTGTACGTAACCCGGGGACTGCCTGTACCTGTATTCTGACATACATCTGAAAGGATATAAAATACATTGAATTTATTTTCCCCACAGAGCTTATAGATTCCCTTTTTCTGTCTTTTAATTTGCACTAACACGCACCAGTATCGATATTCTGATGGTGTAGTCATATCTGAGAGATGGTGACTTTCTTGGGGGAGAAACTAGAGCTGTCACTGTAACAAACTGCTATATTTCAACAAATGTTGGTCTCTATTTTTATCTGGAACATCAATGTTCTTACACTGAAAAAGAAAAAAAATCCTGTTTTATGCTTGACTTTAGTATTTCAAGTTTGTTTTTGGTTTTTTTCCTCCCAGGGACTGAGAATTCTGCAGCTTGGGTTGCTTGGATTTTCATCTTCATGTTCCTCCTTGTAGTTGGATTTGTTTTACTTAAGATAAGGACATCATATAATAAAACAAATAAAGGTAATTAATTTTCCCATGGATAACCTGAGATGCACAGAGACTCAAGTTTCCAAAGCTAGTAAGAACTGAGGTTGTCCTTATGGCGCTTGTGCTGCCCATGCAGTGGGTCCATTTTAAGAGCTGTTCTCCTGCTCTCTTGGGCCCTGATTCAGCAGAACTCTTAAGCATATGTGTTACTCTAAGTACCTGGTTAGTCCTTGATTTCAGTGGGAATACTTACATACCTAAAGTTAGGCATCTGATTAGTATCTTGCTGAATCGGGGCTTCAGTCTCCAGTGGGAAATAGTCTGTAAAACTGTTTAGTTTAGTGAGAATCTCCTGACCATTTAAGGAGAGCAGCATTAGCTCTTTCCGTAGGTGAGAGTGTGAATGACCTTAGTATAGGGGCTCAGAGGTGGGGGGTGGCAAGTGGTAACCAAGATTGTACCCTCAGTTTCTCTAATACAATGATGTTTTTATTTGGAGTGTAAAGTTTACTAGCTTCACTTTAGCATTATACACGTGGAAGCTGCTCAAGTTGCTAAATCCTCTAAGAATCCTATTGCAAATCCTGGAAGATAACCCTATTCTCAAACATAAGAATAAAAAGGCAGAAAGGGGTATTAGTTTTTTCATTGTTGCGTATAAAATGACACTACAGGTTGGACCTCCCTGGTCCGGCACCCTTGGGATCTGAGCTGACCTGGACCAGGGAGTTTGCCAGACCAGGGGAGGTCAGTGCTTCTCTGCTGGCTGCCCCGCTCCCGGGCTTCTCTCCCTGGGACTCCCTGCCCTGCCGCTGGCCCCACTAATGTTGGCCCATCACAGCTCCCCACTTTGCTGCCTGCCCACTGTCCCAGGGTCTCCTGGGGTCCATGGGGGGGGACTGCTTGGTCTTTGCCACAGGGTGTTTGCCACAGCTGGCTCTGCTGCCACCAGGGCTTCCCCAGTCACCACCACGTGGCCACCCCACACTGCTGCTGGGGATTCTGGCTACCTGCCTCCACCAGCCCCACTTCAGCCGGGGGTTCCCCAGCAGAGGTTGCCTGGTCATCCCAGCCCCGCTGCCACCAGGGTTTCTCAGGGTTCCTGGCTAGGGCCGCCTGGCCACAGGCAGCCCAGCTGCAGCCGGGGGTTCACCAGCCCAGGCAGGAGCTCCCGGGCTACTGCCTGGCCCCATTGATGCCGGGGTTCCTGGGCTGGGGCTCTCTGGCCACCACCTGGCCCCATTGATGATGGGGGTTCCGGGCCAGGACAGGGCTCCCCAGACGCCGCCTAGCCCAGCCACAGCTTTCGCAGCCACTGCATTGCTTCGGGGTTCTTTGGTGCAGCAGCATCCCTGGCCCTGCTAGATCACGGATGTTGCTGGACCAGAGAGTCCAGGATTTGGGAGATTCAATCTGTAGTTGGAAAAAAATACGCATATTTAGAAGTTTAGTTCAGCTGTACAGAATTCTCAAAAAGGGAGCCAAAATGTGCTCTCTGTTACGTCTGTTAAAAGCAGAATTGATCAGAATTTGTCTCAGAGGGAACTAAGGGCTCATCTAGAGCATGCGGAAGATTTGAAAGAGGCAACCCTCGCCCTTTTTCAAAAAGCCGCTTTTCCTCAAAAATGAGGTTTACGTGGCTCAAAAAAGGGAGGAGGGGTTGCCGAAAAAGCCACATCCTGACTACTTTCACTTTAGAAAGCTCTGCTTTCAAAAGTGAGATCAGCATCTTTCGAATCTTCTGCATAGTCTAGACAAGCCCTGTGAGTATGTCTCTGACGAGCTTTTGGAACTGAGGCCTTAAAAATTATAGTAAACTATTCAGATTCTACAGTTAACGGAAAAGATCATGTTCAGAACAAATGGAATTTGGCTGGGATTACTAAGAGGAATTAGATATTAATCAAGCATTCTAATTGGGATCTATGTAGCAGGTACAGTATGACCCATCCATTTGGGCAGAAGGGAGTCTTACAGTTCCTTGAACATGTCAGCCTGCTCTAGTTGAACAGCCTGCTCAACATTGAAAGTTGTGGTTAAGATTGAGTAACTCCCTTACACAGCTTCTCAATGTAGTGGTTACACTAATTCACACTAATATATTTTTAAAATATAGTTGGATTAGTGTATTAATGTCTACAAGGGAAGGGATAGCTCAGTGGTTTGCACATTGGTCTGTTAAATCCAGGGTTGTTAGTTCAGCCCTTGAGGGGGCCAGTTAGGGATGTGGGGCAAATCTGTCAGGGATAGTACTTGGTCTTGCAGTGAGGGCAGTGGACTGGACTCAGTGACTTCTCAAGGTCCCTTCCAGTTCTGTGAGAGGTATTTCTCCATCTATATAATAACTGAGTAGAGAATGAAGCTCCAGCAGGTAGCTGAGTTAGTCTGTACAGGATAAACTTAAAAAACAAAAACTGGTCTGGTAGCACTTTATAGACTAACAAAACATGTAGATGGTATCGTGAGCTTTTGTGGGCACAGCCCATGTTTTTAATACATCTTCTTACGTTTCAGAAAACAAAGATGCAGAAAAAGATGTGGTAAGTTTTCCTTTGGACACATGCCATTTTTTCCCTTTTACCTGTATATTAATTGAACAAAAGTTCTTTTTAATTAAACAAATAGTTTCAATCTGTTTAATTATAAATAATGCACATTTAGTCACTTTGTCTGTCTTGATTGCCATCGAAAATTGGGACACTTTTCTTCATGTCATGCAGAAAAAAACAAAACTTGTTGGTTCTCTGATTAACCCTCCTGTTAATATTGGATTACTCTCTACAATATAATGTATTCTTTAGTGTCTTGTTTTGTTTTAAATGTCTGATATGATGGAGCCTCCGGTACTTTCCATGGAATAATATTTCAGATCCTTAATAATTCTCTGTCAGAAAGCTTTCCTTTATTACCTAACTTTTTCATTCATTTCATTAACTTAATACCATTATTTCTAGTTGCATCCCCTAGCAATGTCCTAAATGGATCCGCTTACATCTTAATTCCATTTGAGGTTGATAGAGGTCATAAAGTGACCCTGACTTTTGTCCTGACTTCTGCTCGTAAGTTAGTGCCTATGATTCATGCTTGGTGTTGAGACACATAGTCGCAATACAAATAAAAGCCCCATCACTTTTGCTGCTCTCCTTGGAACTATGCAGTTGTAAATATCACTGTGATATCGAGGTGCCAAGAACTGCACATATTACTTAAATTCAACCTGCTTAAGGCAAATAGTAATTTGGAGGGAATTTTTGTAGAATCTGCATTTTCTCCATTAGGTTTTAAGGCGCTCCTATTTATATATTTGGGTTAAAGTTTAATACTAGATATCGTTGGTAGGCACAGATAAGGCTTTCTCAGTTACCTATTTAATAGCGATGTTTACTTAAATAATAGTAAGGGAGAGAGACAGTTGAAAGACCTTCATTAAATGCTGTCCCTAGGAAAAGTTTAAACAAAATATCTCAATTCTGCCAGATGCCTTAGGGAAGTCGGTCACTTTAAACTTGTGTGACTCTTGAGGCCCATAGTAAATGGCTCATCCTGCTCTGTTTTGTCATTGTTTTTGTTCTGAACTTGTGGGGTGTGGTTGGTTGTGTGTGCTGTAAAGGCTTAGCAAAGAAATAGGTTACAATCAAGAAACTGAAGATGCAAAGAATATCGGGTTAAACTGGGGTAGTGGTAAGAGCTGGGGAGGCATTCTGCTTGTCTTCTCACAGGCCCAAAGCAGATATCTCTCTTTAAATGATCGTAGTGAAATGTTTTCTGGTCTATCTACAGAATCTCACATGTAACTTCTTTGCTATTCTGTCAAAGGTCTAGTGGTTAAAGCTTGCTGTTTGTCACTTAGTAAAAATTCAGACGCTACAATGTTATGTGGGATGTGTCATTTGTGAGGAGGCACTAAGTGTAAAATCTTCCACTGCAATGTATGCTTTCATAAAGCAATTTGAATAGCACTCTTTAATAAGTCACTCATTCCTTACAGGAGTCTCAGGACAGCACTGAAATGTTCTTTGCACCAGAGAAGAAGAATGCTAATGCTAATACACCCATTTCAGAGATCCAAGACTCTGTTCAGAGTCCACCAGTTAATAGTTCTGATTCTGCGCTAAAAAGTGAAGTGCCCGAGGATAACTGTGTTGTATTTTCTGAGAGAAGTGGCCTACTGCTAAACGATGAAAACAACTCATGGGAAGGGCCTTCCCACAGGACTACAGAATATTCAGCACCAGTGAAGCCTCCAGAGAAACCTAATTTTGCCTTTCACACAGGATACTCTAATATGTCAAATGTTGGGATACCTATATCTCGGCTGGTAAGTATAACCTCACAGAAGCAATGTAATAGCTTCTCTTAACATCTAGAGCCGTGGTCCCCAACACGGTACCCGTGGGGGCCATGTGCCCGCCAGGTGCTCGGGGCTGGCGTGGCCCCGGGCACATGGCGCGGCGCTTGCGGGGAGCGTCGGCCCCGGGCGCGCGGTGCTTGTGGGGGGGAAGCGCCGGCCCCGGGCGCGCGGCGCTTGCGGGGGGAAGGGGGTGAAGCGCCGGCCCTGGCCCTGGCCCCAGGCGCGCGGCGCTTGCGGGGGAGGAGAGCGACGGCCCCGGGCGCGTGGCTATGGGGGGGGCCCCTGGGCATGCGGCTATGGGGGGGGGGGCGCCCCCAGGCGCGCAAGTGTCCCCACCCCCTCCGCGCCCGGCGGGTGAACGGCCACTCCCCCTGGCGCCCGACAACCTCAAAAGGTTGGGGACCACTGATCTAGAGCTACTTTTGGCACATGGCCTGTCAGGGTAATTCGCTGGTGAGCCATGAGGTAGTTTACAATGAGCATCTGCAGGCCTAGCACCACCCACAGCTCCCTTTGGCCATGGTTTACTGTTCCTGGATAGTGGGAGTTGCAAGAAGCAGTGGCCAGCATATCCCTGTAACCCGTAGCTCCCATCATACTGTTGTCTCAATTCTTAGGGCAGAGCTGGCTTTTTGAGTTTTTTCTGTGAAGACTATGAATTCTCATGCCCACCATTTTAGAGTCTGTGAAATCAAATCACCAGATGGTACAAGGACGAGGATTGTAAATGAACAAAGAACGTTTGGTTCTGTTTGAATAAAAATAAATATTTATATTATATTACAGGTCGGGGATTCTGAAGCCAAGCCTCATATAGAAGTTAAAGACCTTTCCCAAGAAGGTGAGTAATTCAAGTACCCCACCGTATTAGGGATCTAAAATTGATAATAGTCAGCAGAATACTGGGCTGATCTGACTTCCTCTTTTGAGTTTACATAATTATGGTCTATATGAATAATAGATATTTGTTTAAATTTCTACAAACCATTGGTCCTGCTCTCAGCATTAGAACTTCTTAACTGCAGATTGTTTCTGTATTTTCATTGTTTTTGTACAACCCCTCCACACACACATTTCATTACAAATAATTATTACTAAGGATACAGTTCTTTCACTATGTATTGATAGGGACAGGAGATGTAGAATCATAGAACTGGAAGGAACCTTGAGTGGTCAGGCAGCACTAAGCCATAGCACTAGGAATTATGTTATGGGTCACATAATCTTAGTTCTGTGCTAGGAAAAACAACCTCCCCCTCATATATTCATGTTGTTAAAGATCACTGTTCAGAGTGTGTGTTAACTTTAAAAACAGTCGCTTTTTAGAGGTGGCCGTACTCCAGTAATAAGTTCATTTATGTGCCAGCTCTGCAATCTGCAGTGTGAACCAAATGGAGGTTATTTTTGGACAGCAGCTTTACTTATAGAATGTCCATTAAAATGCATAAAAGGCAAGAGTGTATCAGATACTAGTAAATCTAATTGTGAATTGGTATATTATGTAGCACTGATGGAGGTAAACCATGTTCTGATCTGAAGGTACTGGTGACATTAGCCTTACCTTGGCAGACAATAACACACTAATAGTTGTATAGATATATGGGTAAAAATCATTGCTAAGAATGGTCAGAAAGGCATAAAAAATAAACAAGAACCTTAAAACTACAGTGAAACCTGTACAAAGACCATCTTCAGTAGACAACCTCCCATTTTAAAAGACTGCTTGGAAGTACACATAATGTTGTCTTTGGCCTTTTTAAAGGACTGTTTTGAATAGGAAAGCAATTGGTAGCTGTGCCTTGATTGTTGATTTAGGATAGGCTTCACCACTTTTGTTGACTTGCTGACCGGTCTCTGATGAGGGATTTTGGATACAACTTGATTTTAAACTTCTCTCTGCTCCTGTCCTATGGTTGGGGCCTGGTTACAGATGGAAGCAATATGCATCAGAGGTAGGGTTGCCAGATGGACTCCCAGCCACTCCTCTCGTCCCTGCCAGGCTTCTGCGCAATCACAGGAGCCCCAGCTGGGAGGCGGGGCCATGATTGCTGCTCTGGGCTCTTCAGAAGCCTAGCTTCAGAGTCCCAGCCACTCCCACAGCCCCCGCAAGGCTTCTGAAGCACTTAGAGCTGCGATTGCAGCTCCGCCTCCCAGCTGGTACTCCCAGGCTGGGAGGCGGGGCCACCATCGGCGCTGGGAGCCTGTGATTGCACAGAACACTGGCGGGGGTGGGGGGAATGGCAGGGACTCCCAGTCACTCCCCCCACCCCAGCAAGGCTTCTGTGCAATCACAGGCTCCTAGCGCCGATCGTGGCCCCGCCTTCCAGCTGCTCCCCCCGCCCACGTCAGGCTTCCATCCGGTGCGCAGCCGGAAAAATCAGAGAATACC
Organism: Pelodiscus sinensis; assembly: GCF_049634645.1. Classification (NCBI taxonomy): domain Eukaryota; kingdom Metazoa; phylum Chordata; order Testudines; family Trionychidae; genus Pelodiscus; species Pelodiscus sinensis. Next base: position 114,481,439 of record NC_134714.1, read on the forward strand.
GGACATTGCACATGTACTGTATTCTCTTTTTTTTTTTACTGGACAAAGAGCGCAAATACCGGACTGTCCGGTAGAATACTGGATACCTGGCAACCTTAATCAGAGGGCTGTGAGCTCCAAAATGCACCATGTTGCACTTTAACTGGCCCATGTAGACCCTGCTGGCACCAACTAAAAGTCTCTAGTGCACATTAACGTAGTGCAATTTGACCCACACTAAGGAACTTTTAGTGCATGCAAGCAGGATCTATATGGGCCAGTTAGCATGCAGTACATTGGTGCTCATAGGAATTCATACCGTGTTCTTGTACAATACCACACTTTGTAAACGAGATGTGTTGTATATTAAAGGAATAAGAGGGTTCCATTTAGAACAACTTAGTTATAATACTATTATGACATAAAGTTTCAGCTTTAGATGTTTCCTGCACAGCACATTTCATCTTCTACAGATAGCTACCATGCAAACTAAAACATGCTTCTTTATTTGTATTCCCAATTTATCAGTACCTGGTTGAACAAATGGAATATATTGCTGGAATACTCTCCTTTTAAGAGTTTATTTAAGCCCTTAAATCAAATTATATGCCAGAAAAAGCAAAACTACAAATTGAAAAAGTAGTAGAACGGCAATTGAACTGAATTTTTCTCAGAACTTCTACAAGTGTACAATATGCATCTATTGAACAGGTCATTTTAAAATATTTAGTGATGTGTTTTTTTCCCCCCTTAGGACTGAGTGACATTCTTTATTATTTTATAAAAGAAGTACCATCATGCAACTGGAACATGTTTATGAGAACTCATCTAACAGATAATGAAATTCATAAAACAGTTTTTGACCATCCGAAAAATATTGAAGAACAATATTATCAGATGCTAATCATTTGGAGAAACAAATTTGGAAATGAGGCTTCTATTATTAAATTATTAGATAGTTTATGGAATATAGGACTTAGAAGGGCCTATGAAAACATAGTAAAGTATTTAATAAGTAAGGATATTATAACTATACTAGAGGCTGAAGGCAATTGAGTATACTATTATCAACAAAAAACCAAAACGAAAAGAATCTGTAAATTCTAAAGACATGTTTCTGTTTGTGACCTGCTTTAGTGCATGTTGCCATTTTTTAAAATTGTTGGTTTGAGAAAACTGAAAATATCAACATAAAACCTACTGGTAAAACAAACAGAGAAATGAGTTCTGATTTCTTCACTGCAACTCATTTCATCTAGAATTGTTGTGTCTCAGAAATGAAAATTACAGTACTCAATTTGTCGTTACTTAAACATGACAAGCATTCAAGTTGCTGAGTTCACTAAGAATTTGTCCTGAATTGTAATATACTAAATAAACTCGGGTACCCTTTTCATGTTGGGTTGAGGAAAGAACATAGGTTTACACTGAACTATATAATAAACTTTAAATGTTATGTCTTTCCAAATGAGAACTGTAAGGTTATTTGTATAGTAATTGGAGGGAGTGACATTTGTTATGGACGATTTTGAAGCATATTATTTGTACTGATAAACAGGAATAAACAACATCCAGAATCCTCAGTTATTTTTATATGCAGTGAAGAATATGTTTGAGAACACTGTAATTTGAAGAGATCCGTAGAGTTTAAGGTCTGAATGGGCCATTATACCATTTAGTCTCGTCTCTTGTGTTACTCGGGTCATAAAATTTCACCCAGTGACCCTTGTATTGAGGGCAATAACTTGTGTTTGGCTAAAGAATATCTTCCAAAAAGGCATCCTATCAAAATATGAAGACATCAGGAGATGAAGAATCCACCATATCTCTTGAGAATTTGTTCCAAAGGCTGATTGCACTCTCTGTTAGGAGTTTATGCCTTATTTTTTATTTGAATTTATCTAGATTTAGTTTCTAGACATGATTCTTATTTTGCCTTTCTCTGCTAGATGAAAGAGCCCTGTAGTACCCAGTATTTTCTCCCCTAGAAAGTGCTTCTTTACTGGAATCCAGTGCCTCATCTTTTTGATAAGCTAAGAAAGTCTTCCACATAAAGCATTTTCTCGTGCGCTTGAATAATTTTTGTAGCTCATCTCAGTAACTTTCCAATTTTTCAACATCCTTTTTAAAATGTGCACACCAAAACTAAGCATTATTCTGCTATTGATCTCCCCAGTGCCACAGAAATAAAATCACTTCTTACCTCACTAACCTGTTTATGTATACAAAGATTACATTAGCCTTCTGCTACAGCATCACACAGAGATGTTGGTGTGGGATTTTTATTTATTTAATTATTTTTTTACTGTGGCCCTTAAATCTTTTCCATGGGCATTGATTTCCCTATTCTCCTTTCTGTCCGTATTGCCTGTATTCCTTGTTTCTAGATGTTTAACATTGCATTTGTCTTTGCAAAATGCAGTTGTTTGAATGGGCCTGGTTTACTAATAAACAGTATGTAATCAGTATATGTAACAATCTATAAATCTGGTTTTAACCATTTAAATACTGTATTGTTTTTATTGTCCAATCTAATGAAATTATGCAAATAGAATTTCTACTTCAAACTTCTGCTTGTTGAATATGTACTTTTATATATTTTTTCTATTAAAAGATTTCCACTTTCTTAAATGTGCTGTTTTATGAATGAATATTCTGTCTCATTTGGTCTCTAATTTTGAAGGTTTTATTTTAGTAATTGGAGACTTTTTAAAAATAATACTATTAGTAGTTCTGCAACAATTCTAACTTTTTGGCCTGGATACATTTAAGATTAATATTCTACTTTCTCCTGTCCTTGGACTAAAAATTTTAGTGGCTATTTATAGGTACTATGGGATTGTGTGTGTAATATTATACACCTTTTAGTGATAATTTTCATTGATTAAATTCACAAATACTTTACCAAGGCCTCTCTTGAGGTCTGTCTCCATTAGGTTTTTAGCCACTGTTATAGCTCTACAAATATATCTGTGACAATGTAAAATCATATGGCATAAATTGCACCAATGTGTCCATGGTAAGAGTTTGTACAAATGCAGCTGTACTAGTGGTTAAAATGCAGGGGCAGACAAGGTATTATTGTGATGTACCTTTTACTGATCTAGTGGGGAAACTGGACAGAGAAGAGGAGCAAATGTAAGCTTTGCTCTGGACAATACACAGCTAGCAACTGCTTATGGTTACAACAATTTTAGTGAATATCCATGTGACATTTGACACAATATAACTTTTTCAAATATGTATTTTAATATTTTATGCCTCCAGTACATTGATTCTTACCCTAATGCTAAAAGATTTAATAAGCTCCTTCATGCTTTTTGAATCTTTCTGCTTACAAAGAGAAAGCTTATTACCAGGTAGACCAGAATTGAATGTACTTTGTTTCAATCCATGTTTTAGTATTTACACAAAGTAAAAGTTATACTAATGAAGAATTGTTAGGCAATTAAAGGGCTAAATTGTTAGGCAAAAAGCAAGAAAAATCTGCATTAATTCTGTCTCTGCATTCTTGCATATTGCTCTGGGATGGGGTAGCACAAATGATGTGGGTAACCTCTGTTTAGAACAGTGGTTTTCAGCCCTATCGGCGTAGTTTTGTCCCATGTGACATCCTCAGCGCCCTGCAGGTAATGTATAGTTTGGAGGCAGCCCACATAACATACAGGCTACTTCTATACTGCAGCACTATTTTGGGATACCACAGGTATTGCAAAATAGCTATTCCATGTCCTTTGAACGTATCCGTTATTTCAAAATATAACAAGCTCGCTATCCAACTTCCCTGTGAACCTCATTCCACGAGGAGTAAGGGACATTTCAGAATAGTGATTTAGTTCAAAATAAGTGCTATGTAGATGGTGCCAAATTTTGAAATAAGCTATTTCGAAATTGACTCAGACATAGTTTGTGTAGCTTAAATTGGGTAGTTCATTTTGAGCTCCAGGTGCAGTGTAGATATACCCATGGAGAGCTGCACATGTGGCCCACAATGGTAAATGGGTAGAGTAACACTGGTTTAAAGGATCATAAGCACCTTCCTCCCCCTAGCTTTATTGTGATGCTTGGGCTAGAACTGAAACTGAATAACATCAGCATTGTTGAAACAATAGTCTCCTCACCTTGACTAAAAACTGAAGCTAGATTCCTTGTTGTACATATGTTCTTGATGAGTTGGAAGAAGAAGGAAGATGAAGTGGGTCCAAATTCTGATTTGTATCAACTTTTTCCTTAAAACCGGGGAACCTGCCATGCTCCAACAGAGCAGCGCCCTATATTCCTGCACCTAATACCTCTATATTATGGTGCATCTCTCCATTTTCTTTCTGTATTAATTTACAGCTATGTAATATGAACTCAAGATTTCAGCTTGTACCTGCAGAGTTGAAGTATTCAGGGCTAGGGCTGCCTATAACTCTGCTCTACTGTGCACAGACTAACTATAGTCAGTCAAGGGCCTTCTACAAATCAGCCTCAAGTTGCTCTTACATTAAACCTCTTGATGGCAGCTGTGCCATTATTATAGCATCCATGGTGGCATGGGTGAATAGAACTTAGCATTCTCTGTAATGCCAACTCATGTGATTGTATCCCGACTGTCGTGATAGTTGGTGTTTTTTATAAAGCCCCAACTCCTTCATTTGGTGTAATTTGATTCAGAGAGACTTTCAATTTCCTTTTTAAAATAAATGCACATCCCTAGCCTTTGTGGTTACAGAGAGAAGATTGCCTACAAGTGTGACTTCAGGCGCCAGAAAATCCCACAATTTATTATTTTCAACTCATCATGTCTATGCCAATATCAAAGGTTTTGAGGGCAGAGGCCTCTGACTCATTGGCTATGTCTAGACTGGCATGATTTTCTGCAAATGCTTTTAACGGAAAAGTTTTTCCATTAAAAGCATTTGCAGAAAAAAGCGTCTGGATTGGCATGGACTCTCTTCCGCGAAATCACTTTTTGCAGAAAAGCGTCCGTGCCAATCTAGACGCGGTTTTGCGCACGAAAGCCCCGATTGTCATTTTCGTGATCAGGGCTTTCTTGCGCAAAACAATACCGCGTTGTCTACACTGGCCCTCTTGCGCAAAAGCATTTGCGCAAGAGGGCTTTTGCCCGAACGGGAGCAGCATAGTATTTCCGCAAGAATACTGACAATCTTACATGAGATCGTCAGTGTTCTTGCGGAAATTCAAGCAGCGAGTATAGACAGCTGGCCAGTTTTTGCCGAAAAACTTGCCAGTCTAGACACAGCAATGATGTTCAATGTGATAAGGGCTGACAGCACTGTCCAGTGGTCACTCTGCAGAGATGATGGTGTCAGAGTTGCCCACTCAAACAAACCGGATGCCATTTGTAACAATGGTGCCTGGCCCAGGAGAGTTGACAACCCTGCAGGTCTTTCCCCCATTGGCTCCTGAGGAGGGTAAATAGGGCAGGGGGAACCCCCAGGCCCTAATTCTTGCCCAGAGGAGGGAACGCAGTACCCCCTACAAGTCCCTTTCTCTTTGCAGGGACCAAGCTCATGGAGGGGGAGGAGCCTCACAAGCCCCGCCTCCCAGAGCTGGGTGGAGGAGGGATGGAATTCACAGGCCCCGCCGCGGGGAGGGAGGGGGGCCGCTAGCAAGCAAGGAGAGACTGGAAAGGCACCTCCCAGTCGCGCACGCGCACCAGCTTCTTGTCGCGCCGGCTCGACCGCCTCCGTCACGTGACACCGGCTGCGGCGGAGGTGCGTTTTTCTTCGTTGCTTAGTTACTCGGTGGTCACCGGAAGTGTCGGCCAGAGGCGGAGCGATGGTTTCCCATCCGGGTGCGGTCTTGCATCAGCCTGTGAGAGAACTAGGCGGCTGGACGCGGCAGACGGAGGAGGAGGAGGGAGCGGGATGGCGGCAGCCGGCAGGCAGCACGGTGAGTGGCGGGTCCCGGGCGCGGGCGGACGCGGCCCCTTTAAGGCCGCTCGAGGTGCAAGGCAGCAGTATGGGGGAGGGGCGGGGTGTCGCATCCGTGGGGTAGAGATTCCGTGCCATGGCAACGGGTCACTGCGTCCTCGCGCCCTGCCACTGGCGCGTGCCCCCCCACGCGCCAGGGGCGAGCTAGCGACCCGCTGGGCGGTTACCCTGCCCCGCGCCGTGATGTCATTGCATCCAGGAGCCGTGTCCTAATACGATGGTTTGGGGGGGGGGGGGAAGATGTCACCGGGGCTCTTGGTGTCATTGCCGCCTGTCGCTGGGGCGTGATGTCCCCGCACCCTGGTGCCGCGGTGTCGTGCCCTGCCACCGCGTTGTGGTGCCCCACCAGTGCCCGGCTCCGGGCCAGCCCGGGGCGTAGCGCTGCCTTCACGTGTTGTGCCGGCTTTGCTAGTTAGCGCCGCGCTGTGTCAAAACTCTGCTGCGGGGCTGACCCCTTACTCGAACAGAACCTGAAATATCCAGTTGCGAAACTGGGGTGAGCCTGCAAATGCCCGGACCGTGGCAGGTGTTCTAGCCGTGGCGTGTGACATCAGATGTTTACTTTTTTCTAGTACATTAGGAAGGGGCGCTATGAATTCTGTGCTGTTTCAAGATCTGGGGGACTTAGTTTAGCTCATGTGAATGTCACTGAGGTGTCTTCCTGCCTTATAGATAAGAAGTAGTGAGAGGCAAAGGCTCATCACTTGTTGGGACTGAGATATTTGAAGTTTGGATTTAAAGAGCTTTCAAGGACCTAACTGCTGTAGGTGGCTGCTCGAAACTATGCGCCCTCGAAACTACACCATGGAGGATTAGAGTAGATATTATGAGTGTAACAAATCATATGTATCCTATGCTTCCTAGACAGCTACAGCTGCCTATCTGACCCACATTTGGTCTGTGCTAAGTCAGTATAACTATGCCATTGGGATGGGTAGACTGCTCTCACAGAAACTGAGCAGTGGTAGAAGAGTGAGACACTTACTTCTTTATGAGGCAAAACTTGGAATACCAGCAATACAAGCCTGAAATACCATTATTGATATGTGAGTGTCTAGGAGTCCCTGTTATATAGCTTAAATGTATTTGAAATCCTATGTTGTCCCTTCTCCTTTGTCTTCTAATGATTGCTTTTCTTCTTTTGAACTCATATTATTGTATGACAGTCTCTTCTAATGATGGGCTCTACAGGTTATAAGAATCAGTATGGTGTGGGGTTTGTTTCAAAGAAACAAACTTGTCAGATATGATTGTGGTGTACAGTCATAGGTAGCAAAGAAGTGACTGTCTGCATTTTTTTTCAGCCAACATCATCAAAAAGTCTTGTCTAATCAGTGTAGGAGCAGCAACTCAAATTGTCCTGGAGTAATTGACAATGTTTTATTCAGGGAGCATCTGCTGTCCTGCCAATCTTTTGAAAATACCAAGTTTAAAAAAAAAAAAGGCAGGGTTTTTTTGTAAAAAAATTTAGAGGTTTTTGCTTGTAAGTTATTAATTACTGTAAATACTGTAGTGTGGCCCATTGTGCAAGTGTCTGTACAAGCATAAACCAAAGTGGTGGTCCCTTCACATTTAGAAAATATTATTAATAGTTCTGTTTTATCAAGTAATAATAGTCTTGTATTTATCAAGTGACTGCTAGTATGCCTTTTCTTTTCCTGGTTTACTTTCAACAACTTAACCAAAAATTTTCCATTATTCTTATTTAAGTTTATTATAAGGACTAGCAGTATTACTTATCACTTATAAGGGTGTTGTTGAATTGTTGAAAAAATAAATGTTGTTTACTTAATGTATATTTTAATAGTCTAATATTAAACATTGTTTCATGATTATTTTTTTTTAAATTAAGTATTGTCCTCTACTATTTCACCAAAGTATTGTAGCTTTAGGTCATTCTACACAGTAAATACATTTTGGAGGTGTGTGGAACACATACCCTAGCACAGGTATAAATAGTGTAGATGGTGAGGCATTGCCAATAGAGTGCAGGCATTTCCAAAACCTGTGGTGATGTATTCAGCTGTATCCCTACGTAGTCCTTTACAGCCTAAGTTGTACCTCTCTATTTATAGGGCAATTTTTAGTAGTGTAGCGTCCCATTGCAGGAGCCATTTTCTGGTGTAAGAAGCTGCTGGTGATTTTTTCCACAGCTTCCCCTCTGTCGGAGCCTTTCATCGGTGCACACGCTGCAGTGTGGATACAGTCTTCTTTTTTATATGTTCATGTAACTGTACATACCCTGGAGGCTGCTGTAAGCGGTGTGAAATGTAGAGGTAGCATTTGTATTAGTTTGTGAGAATTTGAAACAAAAACTAAAGAACAAAACTGAAACTGATTACAGTAGATCCTGCTTAATTCAAGCCTTCCATTTTACAGTCCCTACTCCTAGAAAATGGTTTGACTCCAATATACATCATTTGTATTGAAATGTCATCTATTTAACTCAGTGAATTTCTATGCCTTTCCATTCTGTTTATGTACATTCTTTCATCCATTTGTTGCAAAATTGTCATGAAAATGTAATAATTTAATAAAATTGATTTAATAATTCCTGTTTAATCAGTTAACCAGATAAATGTTAGGTTTAACTGGTTAACTGATTAAGCGGGATCCTGTGGTCAAAAGGCCTAGGCCAGTCGGAGCAGACTCCATGTTGTGGGCCTGCCAGTGCCTGGCCCACGAGTACCATGGTGTGGGCTGCCGGTTAACCAGTTACCCATTCACATCCCTAATCTATTCCTCCACTTTTGTGTTGTCTGAGGTACAAGGTGGGGGGAATAACCTGCCTCAGATTAGCAGAATTTGTGCAAGGCTCCTGTAGTTTGTTTTCAGTGACCATGATGAATAATATGCAAAATGTAAACAGGTGAAAAAGTAATCTGAGGTGATGTTAATAATAAAGCAAATTATACTATTATAGATTCTATTTTTAAGCTGCAAATCACCCTAAAGAATGCAAAAGAGAACCTGACTTTTTTATATCTAGAGTAACAGTTTTATGAATCTGTTTGACTATTTGTAATCATTTGCCTTCATTGCCTTGGCAGACAGCAACCTTCTCTGCAGCACAGATTCCGAAACTGAATCCATTTGGCTTGTGCAAATGACTCACATTGTTAGGGATGGTCATTGAATGCACTGGGCCCAATAAAGCTGGTACCCCACTGAGTATCCCCATATATTTGTGTGTGAGTACTCTCTTCTTTACAGGGATAGCAGTGCTGGGTGGCAGGGGCTCTCTGGGAGTGGGACCAGAGCGCATTGGCTGCCAGCTCCACCTCTGGATACTATTGAATAGTCTGTAACTGCTAAAATTTAATGCAGTTACATAACTGTTCAATTACATGCCATATAACATCCCTATTGACCACCGGGATGAACAGGAGGAAGGTTAGTGTATTTTACATGTCAGCAAACAAGCAATAGATGGTAATGACCAGTGTTTCTTATAAGCTGAGTGCTTGGGTGACCATCCAGGAGAGATTCACGTGCGGCTCAGCTGATTAGCAGAACGCCCACAGCCAACTGTGTGTGTTTCTACTCGTGGGGCACATGCTTCTGTCCCATAACAATTTATTCTGCACAGACTTGGAAAAAATTGGAAGGAAAATTGATAATGACTGTTGAATTTTGGCTGAATTTGAGCCAGTAACTTAACAGTAAATCCCCAGGAACCCCTTGAGACATCTAGTTTCACTTGCATTCAGAAGGACACGTGTTTTTATATCCCTCCAGTTAGCTGAGTATGTGTAAACAGGAGACACAGAATGCTTTACCACTTCCTTTCCAGTTCATTTTAGGGTGTGGAGGGCAAAGATCATTACTCAAGCTTACAAAGTATCCTTAAATTAGTTAAAGCTCATGAGTGCCATAATACTCATCAAAGAGAGCATTGCTTCGTTTGCATTAACTTATACGTTTTTTGAGACTTATATCTTGTGATATGAATTTTTCTCCTACGGCAGAGATAGGCAAGAAAAGGCCTGTGGGCTGAATTCAGCCTGCCAAGTCTTCTGATCTGACCCACCCCACCGAGACCCTGAGGCAGGCTCTCTGCTTGCTGCAGCCCAAGGCTGTTCAAAATGGCTGGTGGCTCCCTCTAGTTGCCACATGTCTCTGGCGGGCGGGGGTGCGTGTAGAGACTAGGGATGTGAAGGACTAGTCAACTAGTTTACTGATAAGCAGATGCTTATCAGATAGTCAACAGGATAGTTGACTAGTTGCTCCCCCATTTTGCTGCCTCTATCAGAAAGAGACAGCAAGGGGTGTGGGAAAGGAGGGGGTACTTCAAAGCAGCAGCACCACTTGAAGCCTGGGGCCAGATCCCAGGCTCCACACAGCACTGCCGCTTTGAAATGCCGTGCGCAGCCCGAGGCCAGCTGGGGTGTCCCCGGGCTGCACATGGCGCTTCAAAGTGGCAGCGCTGCGTGGAGCCCAGGATCAGCTGGGGAATTCCCAGTTGACCGTGGGCTCCGTGGGATGCTGCTACTTTGAAACCCAGTGGTGAGCCTGACGTCAGGCTGCATGGAGCATTTCAAAGTGACAGCGCTGCACGGAGCCCAGGGTCAGTCCCCCACTGGGCTGTTGCTACACTTGAAAGGTGGAGGTGCCCTATCAAGTAAGTGAATAGTCGATGCAAAATGCATTGACTATGCAATTTGTCAATTAGTCGATATATAAAGCCCTTAGTGGAGACTTTGCCTGCTGCCCAGGCCAGTCATCGCAGCTCCCTGGGCGCTGCGATGATTGCCGTGGGGATAGGTGTACGAAGCCTTCCCCTCCAGGGACGCATGGCGCCAAGTGGCACATGGAAGGAGCCTACAGCCATTTTGAGTAGCCTGGGGTTGGGCAGGAAGGGAACCTGCCTTCGGGTCCCTGTTGGGCTGCTGTCCCGGAGCTGTGTAAAGGAAATGACTCCTAGCCAAAGCCTGCCTGAGGCACTCTACCCCTTTCTCTGGCACCCACCCCCTCCTATACTGCAACACCTTACCCTAGATTGCCACCCCTTCTTGTCCCAGGTCACCACCCAAACCCTCTACACCACTACTCCTTCAGGTCACAACTTCCTCCCAGACCCTGCACCCCCTCCACCACCACTCCCCCAGGTGAAAATCCACTCCTGCACCCCAATCCTTTGCCCCAGATCAACACCCTCCTTCACCTGAACTCCCTCTGACCCTACACCCTCTCCTGCACTCCAGCCCCCTACCCTCAGCTCCCTTCTGCACCCAACCTCCATCCCAGACCCCCATATCCTCCACAGAAAAGAGCTTCCCTTGACTGCTTACAAAAATCTCGGCATAGTCCCCTCCCCATCAAAAATTATTGCCCATAAAAAGCACTTAAGCACTAAATTGTTAGGGAACGTTTTACGAGTTTGTGTACTGATGTGAGTGGTAGCACAGATTCTATCACTGTCACTAAGAGCAAATCACAAATACTTTTTATACAATGCTTTATTATGAGTGTGCCTCAAAAACCACAGAACGTCTCCCTTTGTAAATGTGCTCTGCACAGTGAACAAACTTTATAAAACAAAGTCTGCTTTACATTTACATGAATACAAGATAAACTGTGTAAGTCATAGGAAAGAATGGGTGTACATGTGGGCTAGTGTACATCTCTTCTGACCATTAATGTAACTCCTTTTCATTTTGATTCATGTTATAGATACATTTGAGGGGAAAAAAACTGATGCAGGGGACATTCAGATAGTTGCACCAGTGACTGTAATTTAATGTTCTGCAAACATTTGTCATTGAGAAGAAGTAGGGGAAAGTGGGCATCAAATTAGGACCCTGTACTTAGGCCCCAGTCCTGCAAAAATTTAAGTACAGTGGAGTCTGGATTATCCAACTCCTGGTAATCTGACACTCTGCTTTATCCAGCCCTGCAGCTCTCAGGGACTTTGCAGGATCGGATACAACGCAGGCAGGGACAACGGCCCCGCTTGCTGCCCTGTTGCTCTCTTGGAGCAGCTGCTGCCGCTCCTGCCCGGGACAACGGGGCAGCGAGTGGGGCCGTTCTCCCACCCCGGCAGCAGCAGCTGTCCCGTGCTCTCTAGGGGCAGCTGATGGGGCTCCTGGCTGGGCCGCGTCTTCCCTGGCAGCAGCGTATCAGCTGTTCCTAGAGAGCATAGGGACTGCTGCTGCTGCCGGGGAAGAAGCGGCCCCGGTGGCAGCAGCTGTCCCCATGCTCTCTAGGAGCAGCTGATGGGGCTCCTGCTGGGGCCACTTCTTTCCCGGAAGCAGTCCCTATCATCCGACATATTCGGTAATCCGACCATGTGTCAGTCCCATTTACGTCGGATGATAGGGACTGTACTATACAGACTATTATCGATTTCAATACAAACCTTATATGTTGTGAGTAATTTTGTTAAAACTAATATGGCTATGCATGGTGCATAAAATTAATCTACATTTTGTGGAACAAGGTCTTTAGTGGACAGAGAGAAGTACTGATTAGGTGTGGAAGATTCTCTGTTTATAATTTTTTTTTTTTTCATGCAAAAGGCCTGGGTCTGTGCCTGGGTCTCTGAGCCATGATTTCTCCCTGAAATTTCCCATGAAAGAAAATAATCCTAAAATAGAAGACCATTTATAACAGCCTTTTATGATTGTTCATGACATTTGACAAAATATTTTTTCCCTCGATTTGCTATCAATTTCTAATACACACCCATTTGTTTCAATTATATTATTTCCATTACTCGTTTTGGCATCTATTTTTATTTCATTCTGACTGTATGTCCTGTGCCTCTGTCTTTGCAGCTTCCAACTACAGTTTCATTCTGAGCATTAGTGAAGAGGAAGACAGGCTGAAGGCTTTGGACAAGTACCTCAGCACACGTAGTTATATCCAGGGGTTCACATTTTCACATGCAGATGTGGAGGTATTCAGACAGTTTTCGAGGCCACCAATGGACCAGCATTTCCATGTTGTTCGGTGGTACAGGCACATAGAAGCAATCTGTGGTGACAGCAATGAAAAGATTGAATCTTGTAAACTTCAAACAAGTGAGTAGTGACATGGAGTTGATGGGCAGTATACAAATAGTAGACATATTATATAATATGATTGCAAAGAGCCTCATCAATTTCCCACCCATGCTATGGGTGATTACATAATTTTAAATTCCACAGTATCAAAATAATATTTAAATTAGGGATGGTAAATATCGGTTAATTTAATAGTCGAGTAACCTCGTGAAATTTTATCAGTTAGTCGACTATTCTATAGTCCCTGGGGGCAGGGTTGGCCTCCACTATATCATAGGCAGCAGCGCAGGGTGCCAGGTGGGGGCTGATCTGTGCAGGGAGCCAGTTTAAAAAACAGCTCATCTTGCAGATTGGCTGCCTATTGACCTATGCTGCTGCTTCTGAGAGAGAGTCAGCAATGTGGGGTGGCAGCAATCCCTGTCTGGGGAAGGGAGGGGGTGAGTCTGAGCTCCTGAACCCGGTGCGAGCCAGATCTGAGCTGGGTTGCCTGCCCACCTGAATCTTAATACACTTAAAATGCAGAGCTGAATGGAGGATAGGTCCCAGACCCAGCATGAGCCAGGACTGAGCTGTGCTGTCTGCCCACCTCGCTCCTAATACACTTGAAATGCAGAGCTGCAGCAGGGGTAGGTTCCGGATCCATCGCAAGCCATGACTGAACCAGACTGCTAGCCAGCCTGGCAAAAAATTTACTGGCAGGTAGGGGAAGGAAATGCATGTAGTCTATAGCATTAACCTGTAAGCTTTTGCTTGTCGGTTAATCAACCGTACTATTACATCCCTAATTTAAATCTCTTATAACAGGCTTCTGACATTCTAATAATCAACCTACCAGCAAGTATAAAAATAAACCCTTTCAACTCCTCCCTCCTTTCATCCTCAACTGTCCAAGGAAGAAAAGAATGGCCTTTGAAGAGTATCCAGAAGTATGACCCATTTGGGCTCTAACAGACCAAAAGAGAAAACAAATTCCATAGTTGAGAGCACCTTATGAACAGTTCCCTCCACGTTTATACCAGGGAAGTTAGGTGTGTCTCCTGTCACAACTGTGACAGTATAGCAAAGGAAAGAGAGGTGGTCTGTTGAGTAAGTAGGTCCCATAGTTTATTAGGAGTTTAAAAGGAAAGAGCAGCATCTAAATTCTACCTTTAAACCCACAGCCAATGAACCTGTTATCACTGGAATTGTACTGTGTGCTTCTGGTATGAGGATTCACTCAAACAGATGTCATGTTAATTCTGCATTAGCTGAAGTTTCCAAATGTTCTTAAGATATAGCTCCATATAGAGTATATTGCAGTTACCTAGTTTCAAGGTGGGAAAGACATGGGTAAAGACTGTAAAAAGGTCTATGGTAGAAACAGCTACTTTTATCCTAGCCTATCCTGTAGATGCGTTGGACTGAAAGCTGTGTGCTATTACCATACTGAAGATGGAGCATTTGGCTCCTTATGAAATCTTCTAGTGACCTTATTGGACATGAATAAAAGGAGAGCACAGAATGGATCCAATAGAACCTTCAACACCTTGTGCACCAAGGCCCTTGGAGCTCACAATTGTGATCACTACCATCCGAGTCCTTCTCGATTAAAATTAGTAAAAGTACTCCAAAGTGACCCATTTGTTCCTGCTAGGATATTGTAGCTGTGTTGCTAGCAGTGTAACACACACTCCTAATTACATCATTAGCAAATTACCTCAAAGTTCTACACTGAGCAGAATTAATTATGTGGCAATATAATGGATCCAGAGATATTTGAAATAATGAAGCTATTTCTTTATTTGCTTTACCTGATAGTTTCTCTATCTACAGAATCCATTTCAGTGTTTTAATAATAATAAAAAACCCTAACTATTAGGTATAAATCATAGATTCAGAACATCAGTGTTACACTTCCAGCTTTGGACCAGTCTCTTGGAGGAACCTTTTCAGTGTGCTAGACCTCCCCCCCTTCCCCCCAGGGGGATTCTTACTCTTCTTTCAGGGTAGGCCATGCAGTGTCACCATATCCTGAGACTGAATTGCTGGGGCTTCATTGTTTTTGCATCACATCATGATTCCCCCTGAGTGAATTCAACTGAGATGGACTCCGGTTTAGTGACTTGTACACTCTTCAGGGACTAATGCACCTCTCACGATGGTTGAAATGGTGCTCAGCTGGATAGACTGCACTGGAAGGCCTTAGTTTAGCATAGAGGTCTAAAGATAAAACCATGACCCATTCTGGTCATCCCAGAGCAATTTACCAGTCAAGCTGTAGTGAACTTCATTTTCAGGCTCTGTTTGTGTCACTGATTTCCCTTGTGAGCAAACCCCCAAGCTTTCTCCAGAGCCTATGCTTGTCCTGTCTCTCTCACCTCTTAGTCAGTCCTTTGTTCTTAAGCTGGGGCTCTGCTTAGCTTCCCTGCTGAGAAGTGAGGAAACCCTCTTTCCTCTCGGGGGTTGGTTGCTGGATGTCATTGTCCAATGGTTGGGTTTTCCATTGTTTTCTCTGGTTTTTCGATTACTTGGTCACTGTCGGCCAAGGTTTGTAATAATCCATTCAGTCCACCCAGACAGCTTGTCCACGCATTCCCCTCCTGCCCACACCATCCTTTGGTCTGCCTTAAGAGAGTAAATTTAATTCTTTCCCTTCCCTCCTCTCCTTCCCACTCCCCGTCACTGGCTAGTAGTGCAAACTAAGAATGGAAACAGGCTTCCATAGGAATCATTACAATATTACCAAAAATTCTATTCTGTCACAGAGCTATACCATGTTTGTTTTGACCATGTGAGGTCCGGTTGGCGCCATTGAGTTTTGGTTGTATGTGTGGTTTTTGGGGGGTTTTGTTTGTTTTTGCAATGGGTTAAATAAATACAGATTTTGTATAGTGTATAAGTTTATAATAATTTAAACTGAATACTACCCTTTTTAAGATCATTAACAAGCTACATGATCATGTCTGAAAAGAATGTAGCTTTTCCTTGGTAATTAAACAATTACTGTTTGTGTGAGGAAATTCTAACTGGTTAATCTAGGCTATTGTGTAACTTTGTGGGAGTTTGTCATTCTTCTCTGATGTTTTTCTTCACACCAGTTGCTCTTAAATAAATGCTTTATAATGAGGTTTCTGCTCAAGAAGTCATGTAATAGCTATTACGTTATTCATGGTACTTACCTCCTGTACATGCTTAAAAACAGGTGAATGTTAACACCCAGTATGTTTTGGTCAAGCTAGTTGGGAGGGTGGTGCTGAATTGATACCAAGAACATCATATCATCCTAGATGTTAGGAAGCCCTATCAGTCTGGTTTTAGTTGTTAATCTGGCACAGACCATTTTCATTTTGTTGGCTTATTTCCATCTGTCATGAGACACAGTCAATGCCACCGACAGTGGAGGGACAAAGAGGGCCATTGCCCTAGGACCCAGTGGTTTAAAAGGGCCTGGGGCTCCTGGCTACTACTACCATGGCAGTGGCCAGGGGCCTGTGACCTTTTAAGTGTCACCAGAACTTTGAGTAGCACGCATCCAGTGGTGCTGAAAGGCTGACTAGGGGAGGCTAACCACCAGTGCTGCCCCTTCCACGCGAGGCCCTGCTTTTTCTGGGGGCACAGAGCTCTCTGTCCTCAGGCCCAGCCTAGTTAAGTCTGTCCTCAGCCCTGGACACAGTGAAGGTGCCCGTGCTGAATTGTTAGCTGTAGTATTAATCTTTGATAGCACTAACTATATAAGGCTTTGTTGATTTACTCACAAGAGTGTTATAGGTGCTGATAGAATAGCCTTTCAATAGGTTTATACCTTTCTGTTTGAAAAATTTCAAAGGGTGGTAATGAATCTGCCTTCTCCCAAAGTAATTTTACCAGGTCTCCTGTCAAGCATGTATGTCTGACAGGTGGTGAAGGTAGTGAGCTGTTATGTCCTTGAGTTTTCAGTATGCAGATGGTGTGGAAAGTTGCATATTGCTGTTTATATTTTCCTAGAATTTAAGAGAGCTAGGGATGTCGATGAGAACAAACTAACTTAGGCTCAACCTACAGAAGAACAAAATGATGGGATTTGGGAGGTTCAAGCTCTGAGAGGAAAGTGGAGGAGTGGGGACGGAGTGTGAATGGACTTTGGTGGTGAACTTCACCACAGTAATTCGTAAAAGTCAGACACACAGGACTCACAGATTTGTTAGACCGCTCTGTTTATTAGCAAAGCCGCTCTGCTAATACACCCAGAAAATGTGAGTACCATACAAGGCTCAAACCCCTTAGATTTATACAGTCAAAAGAAAGCCAACTTACCAAGATTAAAAGGTGGCAAAACTTGACATGATTAGTATGAGACTGGTCAAGTATCTTTATTTCCGCATCAGTCACACAGCAATCTCCTGTTCATATCTCTCTGGTTACCTCAATTACTTTCTGCCTAACACCTAATGTTCCTTTTCCTGTTATCCCAGGCACACCTAGCTTCATTCTGAGCTGCATACCTACAAACATAATCATATCTTTCCTGTTCAGAGACAAACAGTATTCAATTATTACAGTATAATTCATCTTTCTCTTACAATATCATTCTTTCCACTTTCACAAATGCATGTCATTGTAACCATTGTAAATCTAATAGTAAACATTTGTATTCTGATATTTGGAATCAGGAATGGATAGATTGGTTTTGCACTAGAGCTATGTGTTTACTTACATCTCATTTACAATAAAATATGTAGAACTAACAATACATCTTAATGTACAATATAGGAACGTAAATAACTAGTTGCTTCTCTCCCTCCTCCCAGCCTTGCTGTTTCTCTGAGGCAGCAAGAGGAGGAAGCAGGAACTGGTGCTGGGGTAAGCTGGCTTGAACGCTGGATCTCCACGGGGGGCAGGAGAGGCAGAGAGGAAGTGGGGACTGGGTGTGAGCCAGGAATCAACTGATTCCCAACTCGTACCCAGTCTCAGATGCTGTGCCTCTGCTTTTTAAATGTATTAAGAGCCTACTGGCTCTTAATATGTTAAAAAAGCTGGTGCCCAGTGGGGAGACTTGGCATGAGCCAGGAATCAGCTGTCTCGGCTCACGCCAGGTCTCCCAAACTGAGTTTCAGCCTTTTAAATGTATTAAGAGCCTGCCAGCTCCTAATCATTTAAAAGGCAGAGATGCAGCGGGGTTAGTTCCCAGGACCAATCGACTAATCAATTAGTCGATGGAAATTCCATTGACTAATTGATTAAACTAAATTTAACATCCTTAGTACAATACACAGATTAAATATTGTATTTTTGTCCAGGACAGGGTATTAAATTAAGCCTCTCCCTTCTAGTTACCCAGTTGTTCAAATGTGTGGTGGGAAATATATCAAGCTCATGTATCCAATAGGGATGTGAAAGTGTAACCGTGTACATGGTTAACCAATGAGTCTGTGCTTATCAGTTAACCTTCGTGGTTAACATGCAGGCTCTGGGGTATGTGTAGGGAGCTGGTGCACACTGGCTCCTAGGAAGCTACCTGCCTGCCCCACATGTAACCATGTAACTGCTGAAATTTTCAGCAGTTACACATTTATTATATATATAGTAACTTTTTGCAGTTGATTATTGTGGTTCTCAGTTGTACATGCAGAAAGATGCTTCCAGTGAAACTGAGTGAAAGATGAGCATTAGGGATGTTAACCACAGGTATTTGTGGGCTGGATTTTTTAGCGGTTACATGTTTACATGGGGAGGGAGAAGGTGGGAGCCAGTGCTCGCAAGGAGATGGCTTTTAAGCTTATTTAAGCCAGCTCTTCGCAAGCACCAGCTCCCACCTGCAGCAGTGCAGGAGGCAGGCAGCTCTGCAGGAGTTGATATGCACAAGGAGATGGCCTGAAAGCCGTTTCTCACATGTACTGGCTCCTTCCTGCCTCCGCATAATATTGTCTCTATGGGAGGTGGGCGGGGACAGGCTGCTCCATGGAAGCCAGCATGTGCAGAGAGTAAAAGTGCATTACAGTGCTCTGTTCTGAACTGTCCTTTTATCAAAAAGTAGGATAGCTCTGTATTAAAGATGCTCAGAAAAATGTCTACAGAATTTTTCAGCTGGAAAATAAAAGCTCAATGAAATTGAAATTGACGTGTTTTCATTAAATATTTCAGTTAGAGGTTTTCCGTTTCTACTTTTTTGTTTCATTTTCTTTTGACTTTTGTATTTACATTTATTCTATATATTTGAATATTATTCTTAATATTTAGTATTTTTACATTATTGAAATGTTTCAAGATGGCCACTGTATTGGGCACTGTTAATGTGTAGAAATTTTTTCATTCTGATCTGGAATGAAACAGATTATTAAAAGTTGGAAATTTCCACAGTATGGAAATTCCATTTTCTGACCAGTTCCACACAATATTAGAACTTTAGAATTACACTGGTCTTCATCCTTTCTCTGGCCCCGTCTTCCTCCTTGTTCCTTCCTCAAAACATAGTACCTTCAGGTACAGGTTGAACGTCTCTAATACGGCACCTTCAGGACCTGATCTGTGCCGAACCAGAGAATTTGCCAGACCTCAGGAGGTTGGTATAGTCTAGCAGCATTACTAACACATCCACTGCTTACTGGCTTTTAGAAGATATATAGGGGTAAATTGAAACAAAATAACATCATTGAGTGCTGCAAGCCAGGACTGGCGGCTGTAAACAAACTTTATGGGACCATGGGAAACTTAGCTACATTAATGATAAGTGGACATCCAGCTTGCTAGGATCATGGATGTTGCTGTTACAGAGTGCACCAGACTAGAGAGGTTCAACCTGTCATGGATTTTACCCCATAATTTATCATACTTATTTTACCATAATGATTCAGGTTCCTGCAATAATTACTTAAAGACCTAACTGTTTCCTTTACTGAATGTGTGTCACTTGGATGTATGTTTGTAGTAAATGATGGTGTAGAAGCAGAGTAGTGTGTGAGTAAAAGGGTGAAGCTCTTTCTAAACTCAGCCCACACCTTTCCTTTCTCCTACTATATATGTGTTCTGTCAATACTGGTTCTAGATTTTGTGAAAATGTTTCTAAGTATTGTATGAGTTTTAAGATTTTCAGTCTTAAGGTCAGTGGTGTTATACAGATAAATATTTATAGATCTTTTTTAAAACATAGTTACCTCAATGATTGAATACATTTTAAAAAAAGTACGTGTTTTAATGCATACTGTACTGCAATTTTTTGTTTTAGAGTTATAATTTGGAAACGGATATAAACTAATCACAAGCATCAGAGTAGAAAATCAACTTGTGTGGAAATGATTACATCCCTTTACCACTTGATGGAAAGGGTCTAATTAATATAATTAGTTTGGGCTATTTTGAACAAAGCCTTTACTGTACAACTCAAAAAAAAATGTTTTATTTTTCCTTTTGAAATAATTCAAGGCAGTCACTCATGGAAAATCCTTTACTATAAATCCCTATATTTGTTATGATACTCTTTAAGGTTTCTTGAGTTTTTTACATTCTTTTTCAGGTAAAGGCAAACGTACGCAGCCCCATTGGTCTTTGCCAGAAGGAACAAAACAGTCTAAACTCTGCCTCTACAACAGCCTCACTCGGAACAAGGTGAATGAGTGAAGAACTGCAGGGTTTTCTGTAAAGATGCAAATATAATGGACAGATTAATTTTTTTAAATCATTTTCATATCTATTCACAAGCTTCTTTAGCGTATTAAATAGATGTGGTATTTTGCTGAATCTTATTAAATATGTGCCAAAGATACCTATCTTAGTCAAATATGTTTGTAAGCATAAGCAGCACTATGATATTCCAGGTATAATATTTGAGTGCAGTCTTCGACTGCCCAGTAGCACACACATTTGGAGGGAACGTTCATACTGCTGCTGTTCTAAGAATTTACTGTGGATAACATACACAAATCTAACCAAATTAGAATTTGTCTTTTTAGGGCTTCTCTGGATGAGAAAGATTTAGCAGTATTGATATAACGGCCCTGTGTGGACATTGTTGTTCTGATATCAATAGTAGGAATGTAACAGTGTAGTCGATTAACTGATAAGCAAAAGCTTATAGGTTAATGCTATAGACTACACATATTTACCTCCCACCCCCACCTTCCAGTAAATTTGTTAGCAGGCTGGCCAGCAGCCCAGCTCAGTCCTTGCTCGCCCCAGATTTGGGACCTACCCCCGCTGTGGCTCTGCATAAGTGTATTAAGAGCCAGGCGGGCAGGCAGCCCGGTTCAGTTCCATCTTGCGCTGGGTCCAGGAGCTTAGCCCCTCCTACCTCAATCCCTGGCCAGGGGCTGCTGCCACTGGCTTTTAAACTGACTCCCCTTGCAGACCAGCTCCCGCCTGGGACCCCACACTGCAGCCTCCCGCATTAGGAAAGCAGGATAAGGGACTTGCTGAAGGTAGGGAGTCGGGGTGGGTTCTGAAGTGATACAGAGGCAGCAGCATGGAGTGGAAGGGGGCTCCTCAGGAGTGGGGCCAGAGCACACTGGCTGCTGGCCCCATTGCTGGGAACTATAGAATAGTCGAGTAACCGATAAGAATTCATGAGGTTAATTGACTATTCAGTTAATTGATATTTAACCTCCCTAATCAACAGCTTATTTCTTTTAGATTTTAAGCTAAATGTTCTTAGTAAGCTAAATTTTTAAAATGCGCGACTCTTGTATGGGAATAACAACATCCAAACTGAGAGTTATACTGGTGTAACTATATTGATTTAAATTCACACTTTGGGTTATACCGAAAAAAGTCTCCATGTAAACTAGACCTTGCACTGTCCTTTGCATGTGTGTGTAACATCTGCTAAGGGTTTAATGAAGATCTGACTCATTTGTCTGTCTGGGGCCAAGTATACACTGGCATGTCACAGCGCTGTAACTTTCTTGTTTAGGGGTGTGAAAAAACACTCTCCACCAACCGCAGCAATTACAGTGCTGTAAAGTACCAGTGTGAACCATGCTACAGCGCTGGGAGCAAAGCTCCCAGTGCTGTTAGCTATTTCTTTCATATAGGTGGTTTGTATCAAGTGCTGGGAGACCTCTCTCCCAATGCTTATGCTATGGCCACAGTTTGATTATTAAAGCACTGCCACAGCTATGCTGTAAACTGTTAAGTGTAGAAAAAGCCCAGACTTTGATATCACATTTTGTCAGCTGCAGCTAATGAAAAACGCTAAACTGTTTTGTGTCATAAAGTAAGCATTCTTTTCTTACAGTAAAATTGAGTGTGATTGTTGTATTATAATGCAAGTTCATATAATCACATTAGCTTGATATGCCTGTGTGCCTGAAGTTGCTGAGCTGAGACCATGTGTCAATTTCTTCTGCTCACTGTATGTTCCTTTCCAATTAAGGATGTATTTCAGCCCCAAAATGGCAAAAAAGTGACATGGTATTGCTGTGGCCCAACAGTATATGATGCTTCTCACATGGGACATGCAAGGTACTACAGAGTTTCTTCCTTTGATAAAAAGTTAACAGTTTATTTTGTCTCAGAGGTGTAGCCATGTTAGTCTGTATCTGCAAAAACAATGAGGAGTCCTTTTGTACCTTAGAGACTAACATGTTTATTAGGAGCTTCAGGGAGTAGCTGAGTTAGTCTGTACAGAATAAACTAAAAAACAAATGGTCTGGTAGCACTTTATAGACTAACAAAACATGTAGATGTATCATGAGCTTTTGTGGGCCCGTCATCTGAAGAAATGGGCTGTGTCCCACGAAAGCTCATGAGACCATCTGCATGTTTTGTTAGTCTATAACGTGCTACCAGGCTATTTGGTTTTTTTAGATTTATTAGGGAATAAGATGATGATGTGGAATTTATCTATGAAAGCTTATGCCCTGATAAATCTCTCTAAGGTGCCATAGGAGTCCTGAGATTATTTAGTTGCTTACAAAATAAAGCTGATAATCCCTAGGAATATGTCAAACCAGGTACAGAGAATTAGACATGTCTAATTGCTAGATGACAACTCTAGTACTCTACGGTAGTAAAATAAAATTACCATTTATATTTGTTATCACTCAATGAATGCCTGTTAGTTGTAGAGGGGAAGTTAATGTTGCTAAGGGAACTTCAGTGGGGAATATGACTTTGGGGGAGCAGGATTTAAAACCTCATTCAGTACTGCATTAACCTTGTTCTTGCATATAATAGATGTGTATATATGAGGTGTCCAATAGGTAAAAATAAGTTCTATCTTTTGACATTTTTTGTAGGTCATACATCTCATTTGATATCCTGAGAAGAGTGTTGAGGGATTACTTTAAATATGATGTGTTCTACTGTATAAATATTACAGATATTGATGATAAGGTAAGGTGTCTTTAAAGGTGCTTCTAAAATACAATAGGTTGACCAAGTCCAAGGATTGGGAGTCAATATACATGTTTTTTAGGGATATGAACAGTAACTGCTCCAGCCCCGGGTGAGACTACAGCCTCTGGACTGAAATGGCCCTCCCACCCATCCCCATTTAATATGTTAACTGGTTAAACAGGATTTTACATCCCTAATGTGTGTAGTGTGTGTTATCCATTTGATAAGGCTAGACTTGTAACTTTAATTACCTCCTGTAGCCTGATTCTAATCTCTGTCACAAAGACCTTGATTTTCAGTTACTGTACCTAATTCAGTTACACTGGCTAGACATTAGCAAAGCCTTTAATAATTTATATTCCTAATGCTTTTGTGTATAAGTAGCATTTTATAGAATTCAATTTTTGTTTATAATTTCAGTTAATAGTATCCTGTTTATTTTTTAAACATTTTCCCTTTTTATCAAATTTTAAATTTTCAGAATTGTAAGTTTTAAGTATTTTAATTTTTTTATTTATTTTTTTCATTATAAGTTGTGGGAGGGAATGAGCCAGACAATGAGCTATGGTCAAGTACGTGGTGTTTAATGACAGTAAATGTTGAAATTCAGAAAGTTGATGCTTTATAGTCATTAAAACCAAAACTGTCAACTTCAGATATCAACATATATAAAGTAAATTCTCTTAAATCAATCTTTAATAAGTTCTTAGTATTTTTCCTTCTTTGCCTATCTTTCAAAAACTTCTGTTATCATGGATGGAAATATTTTGACAATTTGTGTGTATATGAGGAAATCAAGCCTTACAGACATTTACCAGTTAAAAATCTAATCTGTCCAAGATGATGTAGAAGTGAATGCAGTTATTGACAATGAAGATTAACAGTATTTTTTCAAAGGTAACTTATTTGAGCGGCCTGCTTCATTATTGGTTATTAAGGCATTTAATTTCATGGCTGTTTATTTGATAAGCTTCAGTGGTGTTAATTAGCTATATAATTCTTGTAGCATGTTGAATTTAGGGGTCCTTCTTAAGTATGTAATAGGGAAATACATTGGTATTTTGGACTTTGCCCTTTTTAGAAATATGTTTCAATATTATTGCCTCATAGATAATCAAGAGAGCAAGACAAAATTATCTTTATGAACAGTATAGAGAAAAGAAGCTACCTGCAGTCCAGCTACTTGAGGATGTTCAAATTGCTTCAGAGGTGAGCTCATAGATACTAGCAGAGGAAAACTTAAGGCTCTGATTCAGCAACGTACTTTAAGAATGTGGGGAATTCTGATGACTTATATAGGACTGCTTGTATGCCTAAAGTTGGGCTTAAAATTAAAATTGCTTAGAGCACCTTGCTGAATCACGACCATCCACCAGGAAAACGTATGGTGCTGTATTATTGGAAATTAACAGCCATCTTCACATCTGTAGTTTTTTTGATCATTTATTAAATATGTGTCAAATATTTCTTTCAAATTAGGCATAAAATTGCATGTAGAAAATGCATGCCTGATTTTGTTCCCAGACATGTAATCTGCATACATGTATGTAATTTGAGAAAGATTCATGTTTTTGCTGCAATATTACTTGAGTGTGTGCCAAGTTAAAAACACAAATTTAAGTAAAGTCCTCATATGAAAAGTATATATGTAGACTTTCTTTATGCAATAGATTTGAATATAACCTTGAGGGGTGAGGTAGCTCAGTTGTTTGAGCATTGGCCTGCTGAGCTCAGGGTTATGAGTTCAATCATTGAAGGGGCCATTTAGGGATTTGGGGCAAATCTGTCAGAGATGGTACTTGGTTCTGCCGTGAGGGCAGGGGAGTAGACTCAATGACCTCTCAAGGTCCCTTTCAGTTCTATGAGATAGGTATATCTCCATATATTATTATTATTATTATATTATAAATGACACTCCCTATAGTACAGGACTATGTAGCACTTTAAAGACTAACAAGATGGTTTATTAGATGATGAGCTTTCATGGGCCAGACCCACTTCCTAATAAAACATCTTGTTAGTCTTTAAAGTGCTACATAGTCCTGTATTTTGCTTCAGCTACACCAGACTAACACAGCTACATTTCTACTCCCTATAATGGCATTGGCAGCATTGAACAAGGAGTGTTATAATTTAGGGGATGTAGTAGGTAAAGGATGATTTTTTGGCCTTTTTGTGGGTCATGGATTGAAAAAAAGATTAGCGATTATCAACCTTATGAACTAAGGCACAGAGCTGGGAGCTAGGAGATCTGCATTTTAGGTCTGACACTGACTTGTCACTTAATTTCTCTGTGGTTAAATTTATCCCGTCTATAAAATGGGGAATGATGCTTTGCTTACTTTTGTAGAGAGCATTGAGATTAAAGGAAAGTGCTAAATTTTAGTAGTTACTATGTTCTAAAGATTAAAAACAATCTATGAGGAACACATAGGCTGTGTCTACATTAGCACCTTTTCCGGAAAAGGGATGCTAATGAGACAAGTCAGAATTGCAAATGCCGTGGGGGATTTAAATATCCCCCGCGGCATTTGCATGAACATGGCTGCTGCTTTTTTCCGGCTCGGGGCTTTGCCGGAGAAAAGCGCCAGTCTAGACGGAATCTTTCGGAAAATAAAGCCTTTTCCGGAAGATCCCTTATTCCTTTTAAAATCAGGAATAAGGGATCTTCCGGAAAAGGCTTTATTTTCCGAAAGATCCCGTCTAGACTGACGCTGTTCTCCGGCAAAGCCTCGAGCTAGAAAAAAGCGGCAGCCATGTTCATGCAAATGCCGCGGGGAATATTTAAATATCCCCTGCGGCATTTGCAATTCTGACTTGTCTCATTAGCATACCTTTTCCGAAAAAGGGTGCCAATGTAGACACAGCCTTAATGTTATATAGCTTGTTAAGTCAAATGTGAATGGAATTATATACGAATATTCTTTTGGACCGTTAAAACTGATGGCTTTATTCCTCCTTTGCTCATGTTGAGTAGTATATTATTCTGTGAGTAGTCTGATAGATTTCAATGTGACAGCTAGTGGAAAAACATTCTACTCATCTCAAGTACTTAGAATATATTTTACATGAGGAATATACAACTGTTGAATGAGCTACACATACAGCACGCCAGAACATGAAAAAAGTGCCTATAGTTCATCCAGTTAAACCTCTTCGATTGATTTTTTTTTTCTTTTTTACTGTACATTATTTGATAAATATTTCTTAATGTAGCCTTTTTCAGCTAAGTTAAATGACACCACTGACCCAGATAAAAAGCAAATGCTGGAAAGAATTCAGAATTCAGTGAAATCTGCTGTGGATCATCTAGAAGAAGCTGTGCAAAAGAAACTTCCCGGAGAAGAAATCAAGACATATACTGAGGTCAATATGAATGAGTTTTAAATCGCACCAGTTTGTTAACAGTTTTCTGAAATACATTCTATAAATGTGTATTTACTAAAAACAGTAATGGAGAAAGGAATGAGACTTTCTAAATACATAACAATCAACATGGTAAAACTGTGTCATGAGTTCAGTTAAATACTTTTCATGTCACTCAAATTAGCCTCAGGCACTGCAGAACCTCCTCATGATCTTCTTTTTTAATAGCCGCTTTTTCCAGTTATTTCCAGGTTTTAGTAAAATATTTTCTCCCCCGCAATATTAGACTCATATCTTTAGCTTTCTTTCATAGAATTTCTGTCTTGGGAAGGGATTTATGACATCAATTGTTGAACATAGAGATCTGTCCACAGTGCATATGCAAATATTTTTG
Organism: Pelodiscus sinensis; assembly: GCF_049634645.1. Lineage (NCBI taxonomy): Eukaryota > Metazoa > Chordata > Testudines > Trionychidae > Pelodiscus > Pelodiscus sinensis. The sequence continues at coordinate 114,508,411 of NC_134714.1, forward strand.
ACCGTTTCATTGCTGTACCATGCAAGTATTTTATGCCTCTTGTTCATCAAACTGATGATTCCAAATTACTTCGGAAATATCTGTTCTCTTATATAAGGGCCTGAACCAAAGCCTATTAAAATAAATGGAAAGATTCCTATTGACTTAATTGTGCTTTGGATAAGCTTCAGTAAATATAACAACTATTTTAACAAATGTCTGTTGGTGAGTAGTGTTCTGGATGATATTGCCACTCTCTCAAGCTGTTTGGTGCAATAGCTATTGTGCTCCTTGCTTTTGTGAAATGCACCCTTTTTGCCCCAACTTATGGTTCTTCCAGCTACAGAAACGAGTGCTTTCGTAAATGTGTTTGTTTTTACAAAAAATCTATTATCTCACTAAAGTAGGTATTTTTTGTAGGTTGATTATAAATGTCCTCAGAGTGCATACTGTGTGTTATTTGAAAAAATATCCTGAATAATATTTAGGATACACTTGTTTACTGAATTACCTTTTATTCATTTGAGTGATATTTCTCTTGATCTTCAGCAAAATGCAACTCCCTCAGTACTTCTCTGTATCTTCTATCAGAACATCATAAAGATTCTCCAGATGTAAATTATGTACCCATCTTATCTTTTCTCCAAGCATACAAAAGGTTGCAAAGCATGATAGGAGTGAGAACATTCATGCCTCGGAGAATTAACAGTGCGAAAACTTTTTTTTTCTATTAAAAAGCATTACTGTCTAGGCTCATAAATAAGACTTTTTCTAGATTTGTGTTTCTCTGAACTGTTATATCTATATGATTTTCTTTCCATAGAAATGCTTGGAAGAAGCAAAAGATGTGCTGTCCGAGTGGCTAGATATCAAGTTTGGCAGTCAGGTGACTGACAACTCCATATTTTCTAGCCTCCCCAAATTCTGGGAAAGGGAGTATCATAAAGATATGGAAGCCCTCAATGTAAGTAAACAAGCTTTTCTTTCGTATGGTCTTTGTATGATGTAGGCATGTGTACTGCTGGCTGCACCCTCAGAAAGCTCTGAAATAAAATTCACACAAACTGATTATGCTAGAAGACCTCAGCCCACCACCTTATTGATAATCTTTAACCTTTAATGAACTGGTAGCTATTAAATCAATGCCCTAAGACCCTGCTGTCCTTTTTTCTTCATTGTAGCAATCCTGCAACTGATTGTTAACTTTTCTATCCATCTAATGATCAGGCACTTGTAGTACGTGTCTATACTACATTCCTTCCCCTTTAGATGAACTGGGCAAACTCATCGGGTGGGTGTCTCATTCCTTTGCCCATTAATAAGGTCTATTTTCCTTCTTCCGACATTGCTAACATGTGCCTTTCACCACCCAACCTCAGTCTGGAATTTGAGATGTATGGCTGGGGACACTAACTGCACAACAAGAGTTTCTCTTTCTCTGAATACAGATGTGGTCGCTTCATCTCAAAAAAGATATATTGGTATTGGAAAAGGCTCAGAAAAGGGCAACACAAATTATTAGGGGTTTGGAATGCGTCCTATATGAAGAGAGATTAAAAAGACTGGGACTTTTCAGTTTAGAAAAGAGGAAACTAAGAGAATGTCTAAACTACATCCATCTTTTGAAAGAGGGATGTACGTTAGGCAGATTGAAAGTGCAAATGAAGTGAGGATTTAAATATCCCACACTTCATTTTCATAATCATGTCACAGCGTAGGAGTACAGGATCTTTCGAAAAAGGGTTTGTTTGGTTTTTTGAAAGAACCATGTCTAGGCAGCGGTTTCACTTTTGAAATACCCTTTTTTGAAAGAATGCTGTGACACGATTATGCAAATAAAGTGCGGGATATTTAAATCCCCACTTCTTTTGCGCTTTCGATCTGCTTAATTTACATCCCTCTTTTGAAAGAGGGATGTAGTTTAGACATAGCCTAAGGGAGGACATGATAGATGTTTATAAAATCATAACTGATGTAGAAAAAGTGAATAAGGAAACGTTATTTACTTGTTCCCATAGCAAAAGAACTAGGGGTCACCAAGTTAAATTAATAGGTAGCAGGTTTAAAACAAACAAAAGGAAGTTTTGCTTCACACAGAACACAGTCTGTGGAACTCCTTGCCAGAGGATGTTGTGAAGACCAGGACTTTAACAGGATTCAAAAAAGCACTAGATACATTCATGGAGGTTAGGCTATTAGTCATGATGGATAGGAATAGTGTCCCTAGCCTCTGTTTGTCAAATGGTTGACAGGAGAGGGATTGCTTGATTGGTTCACTCCCACTTGGGCATCTGGCATTAGCCACTGTTGGAAGACAGGATACTGGGCTAGATGGACCTTTGGTTTGATCCAGTATGGTCAGTCTTATATTCTTATAGTCTGCCATCTCTGGGTGCCTAAGAAATTGTAACTAACTCTATGGTGACAATAAACAAGCCTGCCCTGAGATGTTTTTTTTAATAGCTAAATGTTATTGTCTATATGTAGGTTCAAATAACTGAATGTTGCTATTCTACCTGGCAAGTAGGTCTGAAATGTGATGGGGAATAATCCCTGCCTAGCCAGAGATGCCACAAATTGAACAGCTTTCATCTCCAGCAGTCAGACCATTAGTAACTTGGCTGATGGTATAAAAAGTTTTGGAAAGAGTTCCAATGGCTCTTTCAAGTACCAGAGTACTCGGGAAACTAGGAATTAGAACGTGTAAGTTCTACTTCTGACTGCCACTTGCTGTGTTCCTTAGAGTAAGGCATTTAACTCTGCCTTAGTTTTTCTCTTTTATAAATCGTTATTACCTACATCACAAGGATGATGAGTTTTAATTGAGATTTCTGTCATGAAAAGTTATATGAAATGGATTGTATATAAATGCCCATTTTCCTTTTTAGGTGTTACCTCCTGATGTTTTAACTAGGGTCAGTGAATATGTACCGGAAATTGTGGAATTTGTTCAAAAAATCGTAGATAATGGTTATGGGTAAGTGCTGTTATGGGTTCTGTGCAACACTTCAGAATTATTTCTGCAATTATAGTGTAACAAAGTAAAGCTCTAATACTGAAATAATAATTCTGAAATATACAGTGGAGCCATGTTACTATAAGCAAGAGTAGCAGAGACTGCATTCAAGTAGTGTTTCTTTGGGGGAAAAATAATTAGCTTGTTCCTTCACACTCAAGGAATAATCTCAAACCTTATAAAAATGTTACTGTGGTTTTTATGCTCTTTTACAAACAGAGAGTTCAGGTAATAAAGATATAGGGTGAAATTCCAGCCACGTTTAATCAGTGGAAAAATTCTGACTTTAACAGGGCCAGGATTTTACCCATAGTGTTGGGCAGTTATTTTCAGAAATGGAAGTGAAAACTGGCCATTATATGTTTATTTAGGCACATAAGTAGAAATTGCTTAATTTTTTTCACGTGCAGATCTGCTTCTCTTACTGACTTCTTAGACACTTGCTGTTGCTTAGTACCTTGAAAATCAAGACATTTCTACCTGGGTGCCTAAATATCCAGGCATCTTAACTTAAAATCTTTTTCTGATATATAGCTTAAACAGGTACATATTTATTGTATGACAGTTTTTCACCACAAAAATATCTTGCTGAGAAGAGTTTTAAAAGCTTAATTGTTCTAGAATAGCAGGGAAATTTCATACATTATGGTAAATTTCAAACCAGGGATGTGAAAGGGTAACTGGTAATCTGGTAAGTTTCAGATGGGTATGAGTTAGTCTGTAACAGGAAAAACTTAAAAATCAACAAATAGTCTGGTAGCACTTTAAAGACTAACAAAACATGTAGATGGTATCATGAGCTTTTGTGGTCACAACCCACTTCTTCGGATGACAGAAGACTATTTGTTGTTTTTAAAGTTTTATCTGGTGTCACCCTAAATGAGTAATGCTTAGCAGTTCTGGTTAACTGTTTCAGCCCTGCGGGGAGGTCCTGGGGCTGCTCCAGAGTAGCCTCTGTCTGCAGGGAGCCCAGATGCCCCACAATCGGGGGGGCTGGGAGCCTCAGCACAGGTCTGAGAGCTGGCATCTCCCAAGTTGGAGACTGATCCAGCCAGATTGGAGCAGTCTCCAGCCCTGATCCCGCTTAGTTGGTTAACTGGTTAAACGTTAGGCTCACCTAACATTCGACTGGTTAACTGATAAACCAGGATTTTACATCCCTAGTTCAAACAGCCATCATGTGTCAAATATACATATGTTCAAAACCTACATTTGTGCCTACGCTCATGCCATAGATCTGCTGAAAAATGGGCCCTGTGCTCTGAGTGCTGAACACTTCTGGTGACTTTTGAAACAAAGAAGTGTGTGTATGTGGCGGGGAAGGGGGACCCAAGGATAACTTGAGTCCCATTAAAGCCATGACAAAACTAATTGGCCAAATAGAGGGGGACAAAATGTATTGGTAAATAAATGAGAAAGATATGGTAGGTGAGAGATCTTGTAATGGACCCAGGGAGCTCAGTGTAGCTTGAAAGTTTGTCTCTGTCTTCCACCAACTAAATTTGGTCCAAAAAAGGAATCTTAGCTACGTCCTATCAGTTCTCAAAAGTTGGGAGGAAACATGAACATTTACAAAGGAGAGATACCTGATAGTGTCCTTTTATATCTTGCTATTATATTTATTTAATTAATTAATTTTAATTGGCTTTTCTATGACACAATTATGCTTTCTTTTATAGTTTTTATTTAAAGTTTTTTACCGTGCACTTTAACGACTTAGCGCCAAATTCTGCATCCTTACTTATGTTGAACATTTGCCATACTCCTCAAGTAGTCCTGCTGAGGATTTTATATAGGCTGTAATAGAGATACTTTTTGCTGAGTTTTAGTTTTATATTGATAGAGATTTTCTTAAATTCTTTTAAACCTTCTAGTTATGTTTCAAATGGGTCTGTCTACTTTGATACAATGAAGTTTGATGCCACTGAGAAACACTCCTATGCTAAGTTGGTTCCTGAAGCTGTAGGTGATCAGAAAGCTCTTCAGGAGGGTGAAGGTAATGAAATCAATATTCACTTCAGGTAGTCAACATACACAGCATCAGTCATTCCCATTGACTTGGTATAGGCCCATTAGCAAAGTGGAAACTTTATAGTCTCCACAGTGCACTTTTATTTTTGGATTTACGAATGAGTAGAGGTTTTGTTTTGTTTTTTTAACAAATTTCTGTCCCAAGTCCGGATAAGAAGTCACTCTCAAAAAAATGTTATGAATCAAAAATCTGAGGGGAAAGAGAAGGGGAAGAATCAGTTTGCATTAGGGATGTAAAATCCTGTTTAATTGACTGATTGAACACAGTGTTTAACTGGTTAACCGATTAAAGAGGGGGTTGATGAGGGTGCCACTCCAGTCTGGCTGTGCTAGAGTGCACCCTTCCCCTCCTCCGGCTCCTTCCCCCACGGTGCTATGGACAGCGGCTGCTCCGGCATGGCTGGGCCAGGGCTACCACCAAACAGTGGCTGCTCTGGCTGGGCTGGAGCACTCTTGACCCTTGGTGGGCCCCGCCGAGCTGGGGCAGCCTCCTGCCCATAGTGGGTGGGAAGCTGCATCAGTCTCCAATAGTTAACCAGAACCTGTAAACCCCATCTGTTGAGGGTTAACTGGTTAACCATTTACATCCCTAGTTTGCATCAGTCAAAACACTTCAATTTTAACTGCTTTTTCTATATTAAAAAAAATTATTCTATCTTACATTTTGAAAAGTCATTTTGAAATGGTAACCCAGAATCTTTCATTCTATGTTTCAGTGAGGTTTCCTCAATAACTATTAAACATTTATCCAACAATTTTGAGTTAAGAAATTTGTCTAAATTGACCCTTTCCTGCAAAAAAAATTTTTTTTTAAATGATCAGCATTTTTTGAAATAAGCACATTTAGTTGAACAATTCCTGATCAGCTCTGCAAATTAGCTTTTTTCCAATAGGGTTGGATCAATTCTTGTTACAGCTTGCCTCAAATGTAAATTGCTTCAAATGTAAATTGCTTTTATGTATCAAGAACAGTTATTTACCTTATGAATACTTGTGTTACTGTGCTTTTCTAAATAGGTGCAGCTCTCTTTTAATTAAACCTGTGGTGGAAGGTGATGCTAAAATTTGCTACAAAGCATGATACCTAAGAGCAATTTAATAATTTTATATTCAATGCAAGGTTTGAATGGTGTGCAAAAATTAGGATATGAGATCCCACATTGAATAATAAGGATAAAAAGGAATACTGAATAACCGTCTATTCAATGATTATAGCCCATCACCTGTGCTCTCTCCTGAATAAGACAGAGTTGCTGTGGAAAAAAATAATATATAATCATGTAATTGAATATCAGATTATAATGCATACACAAAAGAGCATTGAATTAAGGTTGTACTGGCAACCTTTATTCTGGCACTTTTTAACTTTTGACTTATTCATTTGTAATCTTAACATTTTTGGCAGGGAGGAGAGAAAGCGGTGCCAGGTACAGGCAGTCCCCGGGTTACGTACAAGATAGGGACTATAGGTTTGTTCTTAAGTTGAATTTGTATGTAAGTCGGAACTGGCTCCAGATTCAGCTGCTGCCACTGAAACTGACCAGGGGCTGACTACAGGAAGCCGGAGGCAGAGTTGCTCTGCCCCCAGCTTCCTGGAATCAGCCTGATCAGTTTCAACAGCTGCTGAATCTGGAGCACAGGACCAACCCGGCAGCACCCCAGCTGCTCTACCCGAGGCGTCCCGCAACAAAAGCCTGGTCTGCTCGAGGGGGGAGGGGGACACACTAGCTGCGCCCCCTCCCCCCCCCCCCCAGCAGACTAGGGAGACCGGAGCAAAGCCGCACAGGCGGAGGGACCCCGCTGCCCGTGCGGCTTTGCTCCTGTCTCCCTGGGGTGCTGGGGGGAGTTCCCCCCAGCACACCAGGGAGACCCGAGCAAAGCCGCACAGGTGGAGGGACCCTGCCGCCTATGTGGCTTTGATCCTTTGCCCCCGAGCAAAGCCGCACAGGCGGCAGGATGCCGCCTGTGCGGCTTTGCTCGGGTGTCCCTGGTCTGCTGGGGGGTCCAGCGACTTTGCTGGACCCCCCCAGGAGACCAGGGAGACAGGGAGAAGCTTTTCTCGCCCCGGAGGACATGGGTGGCGACCCACCGCTCGTGAGCTCCGAGGCGAGAAAAGCCCCGTTCGTAAGTGTGGATCCGACATAAGTCGGATCCGCGTAAGTCGGGGACTGTCTGTAGTTATGCATGCTGAGAGAGTGTGTCAGTCAAATCACGTACTACAGGCCTTAAGAAGCTTCACAACTGACGCGTTTGTTGATAAATTTCAGAGGGGTAGCCATGTTAGTCTGTAACTGGAAAAACTTAAAAACCAACTAATAGTCTTGCAGCACCTTAGAGACTAACAAAAAAATATAGGTTGTATCATGTGCTTTCATGGGCACAACCCACTTCTTCAGATGAATAAGTTTAACAGGTCCAGTTTTCAATTAAATAGCACCGAGAGGCGATGTGGGGGAAGAGGAGGAAAAAGAAGAAAAGAGGGGAAAATTGTCAATTAGAGTGTCCATGCTAAATGAAGCTGATAAGAATACTTAGTACCCACCTTAAGAATAGTGATAGAAATGTAGCCGTGTTAGTCTGGTGTAGCTGAAACAAAATACAGGACTATGTAGCACTTGAAAGACTAACAAGATGGTTTATTAGATGATGAGCTTTCGTGGGCCAGACCCACTTCCTCAGATCAAATAGTGGAAGAAAATAGTCACAACCATATATACCAAAGGATACAATTAATTTTTAATTGTATCCTTTGGTATATATGGTTGTGACTATTTTCTTCCACTATTTGATCTGAGGAAGTGGGTCTGGCCCACGAAAGCTCATCATCTAATAAACCATCTTGTTAGTCTTTAAAGTGCTACGTAGTCCTGTACCCACTTTAAGTACCTTTGTTTGTTTTTATATGTCATTAGGATGTGGAATGTAGCAGACCATCCAGCAAATGTCTTTGTTTAGACTTCTATTGTAGGAATCAAACTTACAAATGAAATTAAGTTCTGTAGCTTCCCTGTCGAGCTGGCTTTTGAAATTGGTTTGAAATAATAAGATGACTGTGAGATCCATTAATGAGTGCCCAGGCAAGTTAAAATGTTCCCCAACAGGTTTCTGTGTGTTGCGTTTTCGGATATCTGATTTGTGTCCATTAATTCTTTCTCATATAATTTAATTTAATTTAAGGTGCTGCAAGACTATTTGTTTTTTAACCTTTGTTGGTAGTCTCAGGAGAGACTAAGGATTAGTCAGGAACCAAAGGATTACAATTGTCAGTTGTAAATTTTAGTGAGATTTTTTTTTTTAATTGAAATACATCAGAGCCAGGAGTAGGTAAAGCTAATGTTTCAAGAAAGTGTAAATATTTACAATGTTTTCTCCATTGACAGGTGACCTGAGTATCTCGGCTGAACGCTTGAGTGAGAAACGTTCACCAAATGATTTTGCTTTGTGGAAATCCTCTAAACCAGGAGAGCCCTCCTGGGACTCTCCTTGGGGAAAGGTAAAGATCTGTGTGTTTCAACTGCAAACATAATACATAAGCCAATCATTCTACAATTTATGGACAGCATCTGTATTAATGTTTACAACAAATGATACAGCCTCATCTTGAATATAAGGAAATGTTCATTGGAATAATATTTTGCTCAGTGGCATTGAGCAAAATAGCAAAGTAGCATTCTTTTAATAAAATGCTATACAGTATAGTTATCCAGTTGTTAGTCATTTCTCAAATAGAAGTTTATGTGCAAAGATTTTGTCCATTACATCAGTATTATCAATGTAATTCTAGACATGGGGATCTGTCATGTCCACTTTCCCATTATCTCTCTCACTATTAACCTCCTAAAGTTTCTGTTCAGTGTTCAAATTAAAATGTCTGTTGGAATGAATGGGGAGAAGGTTGCACTCATTTAAAAGTAGTTTGTATAAACAACTTTAAGGGTCCCAAGCCTTATAACTCCTAGAATAAATGCATATTTTCCAATATCATTACCTGAATGCCATACTTAATTTTCAAAGTATTAGAGGGGAAGGATTGTGTTCTGTATCTATCTGCTCATAGTTATTACAGCTTGGGAGATCTTGAAATTCAACACTATTCTTGTATCCTACCAAGGATGAGAATTAAAAATCTATTCTTCCTCATACATCTGTGGGTCATTTTAATTTATTTATATTTATTAGTGGACAAATGAATGATTCAGAAAGCAGTTTCTATTTAGAAGGGTTTCTTTTAAAATCAAAAAACAAACAAAAAATCCACGAAATATTTAACCTGTATTGAAGTAACTTGTTTATCTGTAATCAGGGCCGTCCAGGTTGGCACATTGAATGTTCTGCTATGGCTGGATCCATTCTGGGAGAGTCGATGGACATTCATGGAGGGGGATTTGATCTTCGGTTCCCACATCATGATAATGAATTGGCACAGTCTGAGGTAGTGATGTAATCAACATCTTTCTTTAGTTTCTCTTGCATAAGAGTTTTTATATTTGACTGAAACTTAAAAAAAAAATCCACTAACACCAAACTCTTAAGATGCCATTCTCTTAGCTGGTGACTATCAACAAAATAGTTAATTTGATCATATACAAAGTGATCTTCAAGGCACAAATTTAAAAAGTAGTTACTAGAATTTTTTTATTTTTTTCTGACTTTCTCTCTGATTACTATAATCTTGGGTATTATTTATAACTACAGGCAGTCCCCGACTTACGCGGATCCGACTTATGTTGGATCCGCAGTTACGAATGGGGCTTTTCTCGCCCCGGAGGACACGGACTGCGGGACCTCGCGGTCCCACCGCCCGTGTACTCCGGGGCGAGAAAAGCTGCTCCGCGTCTCCCTGGTCTGCAGACCAGGAAGACGCGAAGCAAAGCCGCGGAAGGGCTCAGGCAGCGGGGCAGCCCAGGTGCGCCTGGGCTGTCCCGCTGCCGGCTTCCCCCGAGGCTTTGCAAAGCCGCGGAGGGGCTGGGGCTGCAGGGCAGCCCAGGCACGCCTGAGCTGCCCCAGCCCCTCCACGGCTTTGCAAAGCCTTGGGGGAAGCTGGCAGCAGGACAGCCCAGGCGCGCCTGGGCTGCCCGGCTGCCCGAGCCCCTCCGCGGCTTTGCAAAGCATCGGGGGAAGCCGGCAGCGGGACAGCCCAGAAGTGCCTGGGCTGCCCCGCTGCCCGAACCCCTCCGCAGTTTTGCTCCTCGTCTTCCTGGAGACCCCCCAGCAGACCAGGGAGACACGGAGCAAAGCTGGGGAGGATGCGGGCGGGACCGCAGCGCATCTCCGCTGTCCCGCCGTCCTGGTTTCCCTGGTCTGCTAGGGGGCACAGCTAGTGCGCCCCCCAGCAGACCAGGCTTTTCTTGCCTGGGGTAGAGCAGCTGGGGCTGCTGGGTTGGTCCTGCAGCGCTGCTCCTCGGCGCTACTGGACCAACCGGGCAGCACCCCAGCTGCTCTTCCCCAGGTGTCCCCAAGTCAGCCGCTGCTTAAACTGATCAGCGGCTGACTACAGGAAGCCCGAGGCAGAGTTGCTTGGATTTTGTTACAGAGAATAGGTTTCTGAACAGGAAAAAAAAATGTGTGTGGTATGTGCACATATGTGTTTAAAAAAAAAATCCAAAAACTGACCCTTTCTGTTTGTGGTTTTGCTGCAGGCATATTTTGAAAATGATCACTGGGTACGATATTTTTTGCATACTGGTCATTTAACGATTGCTGGCTGTAAAATGTCTAAATCTTTAAAAAACTTCATTACTATCAAAGATGCACTGAAGAAACATACAGGTAAAATCTTATTTATGGAAGAAACTCTTTTATGAAGTTTGTAAAATATATTTTAAAGACAATTAAGTCAGGAAAAGTAGCAATTTAAAAAAAGTTATAAATTGAATGTTATTTCTTTTGTACATTTCCTGATTAAAAATCAGATTTGACACACTTGGGTTATTTTAGGTTAGTTGTTGCTGGGGCTTTTTGTAATTGAATTTATGCTTTACAGTATTTTTTTATTATATAGTATAGTAATGTATGGGGGAAAGCATTGGAATACTCACTTGATTTTGCTTGTAAAAGGATGGTTAGTTCAGCATTTAAGACATTAAATAGTCTAGGTATTGGTAGTCATGGATTCAAGTCCCTACTCCACCTCGTAATTCCCATGTGATCTAGGGCAAGTCTCTTATGTCCAGATTTTTCCAATGTGTTTTACCTCTTAAAAATGTAGGATTTTTAAAAGGCCTTTGAAAATCCCACTAGACACCTATCCACTTCTTTCTGCTTCTGAATACCTTTATAGATACGGCCCTTAGATTCTCTGTGCCTTAGTTCTACATCTGTGAAGTGGAAACAGTAGTATTTCCCTACCTCACAGTGATTTGGTAAGAATAAGCACATTAAAGACAGCAAGGTGCTAAGATACTATCATTCTGGGGACCATATACATGTAGTATATTTTTCTACATTTCTGCTTATAGTATATTTATATAAGTATACCATATAAATGTAGTATACTTCACATCTTCATTTTAAAATTCCTAATAGCACGACAATTACGGCTGGCTTTCCTGATGCACTCTTGGAAGGATACCCTGGATTATTCAAACAACACCATGGAATCAGCTATTCAGTATGAGAAGTTCCTGAATGTAAGCAAAGTTTTTTTTTTTCATCTTCCTTACTTTATAAACTTTGTGCTATTAGATACCCCAATAATGCAAACCAGTCTCAAAAGGAGCTAAGTACACTCAATTCCTTTGAATTCAGTGGAAACTGAGAGTTCCTAACACTTCTCAGGTTGTATTCAGTATCTTACACGACAGAGCCCATTTTTGTATTACAGGCAGTCCCCGAGTTACGCGGATCCGACTTATGTCGGATCCGCAGTTACGAACGGGGCTTTTCTCGCCCCGGAGGACGGGAGCGGCGGGACGCCCAGATGCGCCGTGGTCCGCCGCCCCCGTCCTCCAGGGCGAGAAAAGCTGCTCCCCATCTCTCTGGTCTGCAGGGAGACGGGGAGCAAAGCCTTGAAGCACGCCCGTAGCGGGACAGCCTGGGCGCGCTTGAGCTGTCCCCCTGCGGGCGTGCTCCGCGGCTTTGCTCCCCGTCTCCCGACCAGCAGACCAGGGAGACGGAGAGCAAAGCCTTGGAGCACGCCCGCAGCGGGACAGCCTGGGCGCGCTTGAGCTGTCCCCCTGCGGGCGTGCTCCGCGGCTTTGCTCCCCGTCTCCCGAGCAGCAGACCAGGGAGATGGGGAGCAAAGCCTCGGAGCACGCCCGCAGTGGGACAGCCGCGGCGCGCCTGGGCTGTCCCCCTGCGGGCGTGCTCCAAGGCTTTGCTCCCCGTCTCCCGAGCAGCAGACCAGGGTGACGGGGAGCAAAGCCGCGGAGCACGCCCGCAGGGGGACAGCCCAAGCGTGCCCGAGCTGTCCCGCTGCGGGCGTGCTCCAATGCTTTGCTCCCCGTCTCCCTGCAGACCAGGGTGACGGGGAGCAAAGCCTCGGAGCACGCCCGCAGGGGGACAGCTCAAGCGCGTCTGGGCTGTCCTGCTGCGGGCGTGCTCCGCGGCTTTGCTCCCCATCTCCCTGGTCTGACCCCAGACAAGGGAGATGGGGAGCAAAGCCTCGGAGCACGCCAGTAGTGGGACAGCCGCGGCGCGCCTGGACTGTCCCACTGTCTGCGTGCTCTGCGGCTTTGCTCCGCGTCTCCCAGGTCAGCAGACCAGGGAGACGGAGCAAAGCCGTGGAGGACTTGGGCGGTCCTGCCACCCCTGTCTCCCTGGTCTTCTGGAGGGGGCTGTGCAGCTAGTGCCCCCCCGCCAGCAGACCAGGCTTTTCTTGCCTACCCCTGGGGTAGAGCAGCTGGGGGCTGCCGGGTTGGTCCCACAGCTCCGCTCCGCTCCGGACCAACCCGGCAGCACCCCAGCTGCTCTGCCCCAGGCGTCCTGATTCAGCCACTGCTGGTCAGTTTCAGCAGCGGCTGAATCAGGACGCCTGGGGCAGAGCAGCTGGGGTGCTGCTGGGTTGCTCCAGTAGCGCCGAGGAGCCGCGCTACTGGAGCAACCCAGCAGCACCCCAGCTGCTCTGCCCCAGGTGTCCCCAAGTCAGCCGCTCCTGAAACTGACCAGCGGCTGACTACAGGAAGCCCGAGGCAGAGTTGCTCTGCCCCAGGCTTCCTGGGATCAGCCGCTGATCAGTTTCAGCAGTAGCTGACTTGGGGACGCCTGGATTTCTTAAGTTGAATCTGTATGTAAGTCAGAACTGGCGTCCAGATTCAGCCGCGGTTGAAACTGATCAGTTTCAGCAGCGGCTGATGCCAGTTCCGACTTACATACAGATTCAACTTAAGAACAAACCTACAGTCCCTATCTTGTACGTAACCTGGGGACTGCCTGTACTGTGATGAATGAGGTGGCTTTTTTATGTGCTATGTAAAACCTAAAGATTGATTTTAAGGGTGGTAGCACCATTATGCAGAGTTACTGCATTAAAGTTACAAATCATTCATGCAGCAATTTTAGATCCTTCATAATTATGCAGGCAGGCACACAAAACTAACCCAACAGAAATGTCATCTTAGTGAAATACACTAGCTATTACTTTTTTACATACATTTTGACATGTTTCCTTTTACACCCACGATACCTAAAGTAGTGGGAAATATGTGAAGAGATCATTAGCCATCCAGGTAGTGCAAGAGTCACATGTTTTGCTGAATATATGTGGCATCTTTCATTTAAAATAAATACTTAGTACAACTGCTCTTTGTCCCTACTTACTCACCTCTCAACATTTCCACATAGTTCTGCACATCAGAAATGTTGTCTTAAGTGAGTCCTGTTACTGAAATAAAAAGATTGGTGTATGTTAAGGCTGAGGTGCATTTGCAGAGCTATCTGGAAAAACCTCCATGACACCTGTGCACTGAGTGCAACTCAGATCACTCCAGTTAAGTCCTGCTTTTCACAAGTGATAACTTGACACTGTTTCATTTTTTAAAGAGTGCAATTAGATTTGGTCTATCAATTTCTACTAATGACAGTCAGTTTATTGTGGTGACAGGAAAAGCATTTAGCAATGCACCTTACCCACTACATCAATGCTAGAATGAATTGTAGGGAAATACACTGACAAGATTGTTACATGGACTCCAAGGTAAAAAGATCATAGTTTAAAGAAATTAAATTGCAGTGTTCTTAGTTAATGTCTAATATCATGTTGGTGTGTTCGGTCACAACCTAAACCAGTGTTTCTCAAAGTGGTCTGCAGATCCACTCTGAGAAGTCTGCTAACTGTCCGTTACGGTTTGTTTATTTACCAGTTCCGCAACCACGGAGCCTTGTGACTCCCATTGGCTCTAGTTTGCTGTTTGCAGCCAAGGGGAGCTGCAGGAAGCAGCGTGGCTTCCCTTGGGCACAAACGGCGAACCAAAGCCAATGGGAGCTGTCAGGGTCCATGGCTGAGGAGCCAGTAAATGAACAAACTGCAGTGGCCAGTTAGCACTTTGATAAACACTGACTAAGACAAAGCACAGCTTACTTTGTTATAGTAAACCTTGGCAGTGTCTGAGTTATGTTGATTTCAAACTGCATTCCTTTTTAGGAGTTCTTTTTAAATGTAAAGGATATCCTTCGGACTCCCACTGATTTGACAGACCAGTTTCAAAAATGGGAATTTCTGGAAACAGAGTTGAATAAAAGGTGAGTGACATACATTTAATTTCTGCATCAGTAGCCATTTATATATGTGCATACTTTGGGTTCATGTTTTTCTTAACTGGCATTTCCTTTTCTTGAAAAATATTTTACACTCCTATGGTGCCTTCCATTGATTACTTTACAAGCTGATTAATTTAATCTTGCAACAGCTATATGAGGTATTTTTCAGCATATCATACAGAAATTAACACATCACTTCTCTTGACATATTGAAAGGGGCGTATTGCACTGGTGTTTCAATTGTATCAGTAACATAATACTTTGAAATTGTAAAGTGCTGTGGGAAACTGACACAAATAAAAATTAAGTGATTTGCCCAAAATGAGAGAATAAAGATCAGAACTCAGAAGTTTCAGACTTTTAACCTTACCCTCAATCTAGTAAAAACAAAATAGAGATATTGGCATTATGGTCTCTTTCCCTTCAGCTAATCCTCTACATTTTAATGAAATCCCAGTTTACTCATGGTAATTTAAACATGCTGTGTGATTTGATTCTTCATTTTTAAAGTCAAAGCAACATATAGTTAAGTGTGTCTTTGGGAATTCCCAAAGTCTAACAGAGATGGCATTTAGTGTGATGCAGAGAAGGGATTAAACTACTGTTTACAGCAGGCAAGGTTTCCTGCTAGTTGATGAGGTCAGCATATAACAGTGAACTGGAATCTTCAGCACTGAATTTCCATCTGCAGTTGCATACATTTGGCATTGTACTGTGTAATAAAAATATTTTTCTCCTAGCTCCCCTGGAATCTTATAAGTCCTGGCTACGTTGTGTCCCCAGTGTTGGAAAGATGGGTACCTTTTTATCAGTAGCAGCTGGGTAAATTGACTGATGAATGGGGGGAAGTCAAAACAGAAAATGATGAGTAATGGAGAGTGAGAAAGTCAAGAACAAGACACACAGGAGGGAGAAAGAAGATAGGGATAGGAAAAACAGAAGTAATGGGAGAAGAGAGTATTTGCTTCCTCCACCTCTTTTCTTTCTCCTTTCCCTTTTCTTTCTCTCTGGAGTATATTATGGCCTTTGGATTTTTAAGTAAAGATAACTACAGGTTGAACTTCTCTAGTCTGAGACTTTGGTCCAGCAACATCCGTGGTCAGGCATCCTCGGGGACCCTGTGGGTGCTCCAAGGTTGGAGCATCTGGGGGGTCAGGAGGATGAGCTAACGTGGCAGCAGGACCACAGAGGTTGCTGGAACAGAGAGCTTAGGGTCCAGCGGCAGGCGGGTGGGCAGTGGCAGGGAGCCCAGTGGCAGGAAGCAGCAGAGCTGGAGCACCCCCAGCTCCGCTAGTCCGCCTTTAATCCACCCTTTAATCCATTCATCAGTTAAACAATATATTTAACCAGTTAACTAGTTAAACAGAATTTTACATCCCTGATGAGGATATAAATTGTAAACTTGTCTTTTCCCTGATTTAGCTTTTACGACAAGAAGGCAGCAATTCATGAAGCGCTGTGTGACAACATTGACACTCGCACTGTCTTGGAAGAAATGCGATCTTTAGTCAGTCAGAGTAACTCCTATATTGCTGCTAAGAAAACTGCCAGACAAATGCCAAATAGATTGCTGCTAGAAAATATTAGCTCTTATCTCTCTCAGATGCTAAAGGTAAGTGATAATGAAATTTTACATTAAATTAAAAAATATATTTATCCTAACACTACCCAGCTACTACAGCAATGTTTTCCAAACATGTATGCATCAGTATAGTTATTCTTTAGATATTGCAAGATTGTAAAAAGCCAGTTGCTTAAAAGCAAAATCATAACATTTGGTGTATTGGGGGTAAAAAAACTACAGTTCTTTATCAGAAAGAGGCAGCAAGTGGGGAGGAAGGAGAGAGAGTGATTCAAAGTGGCAGCGCTGCATGGAGCCCCATGGAGCCACGTGGCACTGCCACTTTGAAACACTGTGGCGAACACAGGGCCACTAGGGAACTACTTGAGTTTCCCACTGGCCCTGTGCTCCCAACAGCACTTTTGCCTTGGACGTGTGGCAACAGCCCTGGGGTTGTTGCTACACTTCAAAGGCAGCAGTGCCCTTATTGACTAATTGAGTAGTCAGTGCAAATAGGATCAATTATTCGATTAGCTAACTAATTGAAATTTTACATCCCTAGTGTATGGCAGGAAAAAAAAACGTACATGGAAAATTATATAGTGAACAAAGTAAAGTTGTGCAATCAACATCACTAAGGCAACATTTGACTGTCAACTATTTAGAATGCTTTAAAAATAAAGAACAATCTCCTAGCAAGATGCTTGAATATTGACTACTAGATGAACTGGGTGGCCTCTTCAAATGTCAGGATGTCTGATTTTAGTTAGCCTCCAGATATCTTCTGTTGAATCAGTGTGTCTTTAATTTTCTTTTCCTTCACTAGATATTTGGTGCCATAGAAAGTGATGAAGCTATTGGATTCCCTGTTGGAGGAAATGGCCAAAACATAAATGTAAGTGGGAAACTGAGTGCATCCTACTAACTCATTCTGTATCTGTTTATAGCCCCTTGAAAGATTAGATTTAGAAAAACAGTGTTATAGGGCCATATTCTGTTCTTGGTTACAGTGGTGTAAATCTGAAGTAATTTTATTGACTTGGATGGAGTTACTCCAGATTAACTGAGGTGTAAGAGAGAAGAATTTGGCAGAATTTTCATCTTCATTTTAATGACAGTCAAATACTGCTGCTACTATAAAAATAAATAAATCCCTAAGACCCTACCCTTCCTTCCCACACACCTTTATCTTGTCATGAGGTTAGGCAAGAGAAAACAACACCGATTACATACCGTACCTACTATCTCATTACAACTACTAAATAGATAATATTTTTACAGAATTAGGGCTCATTGAAGTGCACCTAAACTAGCAGGAAGGCAATTGGATGGATATTGATTCTGAATTCAGTCTCACTTTCTGATTTCTTTGTAAGCCGTAATGGTTATTTAATGGATAGTTAAAGGACCTATATTTATCTGGTTTCTGCTTTGCTGCTATTTTTTGGGGGAGGAGGGAGCGTGAGGGTTTCTCAAAAATCAAAAAGGGGGCGTGATGCCGAAAAGTTTGGGAACCACTGTGCTAGATGAACAGAACTATGCTACCTATAGTACTACTGCAATAAGCTATTTCTGTAGAGAGCAATTAGGACACATCTCCTGGGGGACTCTGAAGTTCTGTCATGTAGGAGCAATCTTTGGAGGGGAATAGGAAGGTAGCACTCAGGAATGAGGGGAGGCCAATGATTTTGGTCTCTGTACAGAAGCAAAGTCTAACCTGCTAAATGGTACTCTTTCAAGTGGTTTTTTTTGTTTGTTTTTTTTTAATTTAGCACAACATCTGATGCCAGAATTTGGAAACATGGTTACATGAGACCATTCAGATTTAAGTGCAATACATTTAGAAAGGTATTTTCTGTTTTCCCCCAAAGAATGGTGATGAAAACATTCACAGAATAATCTGTGTACAGTATAGCAAAACAAAACTACACAGCCCATGTAACCTATCATGAAAAAAAACTTCCTTTGTTAGAGGTGAGGCAGATGAATGAATAACCAGACTGTGTCTCTGTCTATCTAGGTATTTAGTGTAGTACTGGGTGCCCATTATTGCAGTGGACTAAATAAGCTTTTACTAGGCATTCTATACCTTTTTTCTCTTTTTTCTGGACTGTAGAGGCAAGAGAGCTGTTTGAAGAAAATGGTACTATTCTGTATCAAAAATCATAAATATTGGACTTCTAATTTAGTTCCGAATTAGCAAACACTGTTATCTCAAATTACACCAGATAAGCCAGGCCTTGTTACTAATCTTTCATGGGCTTACTTATTTTTTAAAAAGTCCTCACAATGATTAGAGCTAAATGTGCCTTGCAGAAGGACTGGCATTAGTGTGGAACAACAAACAAAATCTTTCAATGTTAAAGTAATGCCGCCAAGGTTAGTAGGCATCAAATGAGCTGATCGTGGAGGGAGTTTTAACATTTGTTTGTAAAATCCACATAATTCTTCTTATCTCTTCTTTTGTAAATAAGCACTCTGGAGATTTTAAATATGAAAAATGATGTCACAGCCAAGCACACATGAACAAGTCTATAGTTAATTTTGTAAAGAAATAGACTTTTATTTCCAGCAGCCATTATATTATTGACTTGATTTTCACAGTCTCTTCCTTTAAATTAGTTACTTTCCTTGAATCTTTTGGCAGTTGCACCTCAAGTTTTTTTTGTTCTTTTTAGCAAAGTTATCCAACTGAAAGTTCTTAGTTACTTTATTTGGAGCCTGTTGAAGTCACTGGGAGTCTTTTAATTGATTTCAGTCTAAATTTACTAATCACAGAAATATTTTGTTCTATAGCTTGAGACTACAGTGATGCCATATCTACAAGTGTTGTCTGATTTCAGAGAAGGCGTGCGACAAATTGCCAGAGAAAAGAAAGGTAAGGGTTAATGTAGCTTTTTTAGTATCTGATTTACATAAATAGCATGTCTGCTTTTAAAGTAAAAATGTCATATTTATTTGAACATATGTATACAAAAGTAAACCAAAGTTAGTTTGAATCTTTAAATCTTTACCATGTGTCCTTTTAATTATGATTATCTTTTTCTGATGCTTCTGAAGTTTGTCAGGTTAACTGTTGTTAAAAGTATTCAGAATTTCATATCATTGGAAGGGGGGAGGCACAGGGAGTATGAATTTTCTGTTTCCTGCAATGCGCTAGTGATGGCAAATGTAAAAGAAGATGCAGTTCCTGCCCTACAGGGGGCTTGTACATTCTCAAAAGTGAAAATAGTAATTATTCCTTTTATTGGAACTATCAACCTGTTTGACTACAAATAGGCTAAGTTGTTTCTTTGTTGTTAGATACCACAGTTTGATTGCAAATCCCCAGATAGTATTTCTTTGGCATATTCATAAGGGAGTTTGCTGGAGGTTGTTGCAGACTTTTTTTTCTTCTCTTTAGAAGCTTTGCTGCTTCTTTCTATGTTGGCCTCTGAGCTGTGTTGTGTTATAAATGCTAGTCTATTAATCTCTCTTTGCTTTTCACATGTTGATGAGGTCCTAATGGATTTCTTGTTATTCTGTGTACTGTTCCCCAAGGGTTTTATGCATCTTCAATGTATATTTGATACCTATTTTCTTAAAACTAATTTTATGACTGAGAGCGAGCTTTGAAAACAAAATGGGAAATATGTTGATTGTTTTTTTTAATAAAATGGTTTGGATTGAGTAGATTGATAAAAGCTAGCAAGGAAGTTGAACTGTAATTGTTACCATACTGGAACATATTAGCCAGAACACACAGAATAACTATCTGACAAGCACAAAATGCTTCCAATAATGTGATTATTCTGATATAATCAACAAACTTATGTTGGTCTAGTTGATCTTAGTCTTAATGATTTTAAAGGTTATATGTTTTAATTTTGAATTTTTTGAAGTTGTAGATCTTCAGTTCAGAATGTGAGTTTGAGTTCCTTTTACTATTTAAAACGTACATCAAATTTATTTTTCTTTATGCAAAAAATCTCTGCAGTTAATGTCATCTGATTAATAGGAGAACAGTTTGAATATTTAGGGGCTGCTAGTAGTAGATTTTCTGGAGAAGAAACCCAGTTCTGGAACTCATTTAATTTTCTGCTGATCCACCAGAACTCAGATTTGTGTACCATATAAGTATGGGAACTTCTGTGTGAAAATACGTCTCTTCAAATTAGTGGTTGGAAATATTGCCTCCAAATTTATGCTTTTATTTGAGGTAGTTGTAAATTAAGGGAATTTTTTTATAGCCAATTGCTGGCAAGATAATGTTAAATATAAATAATTGTGTTCTAATTTTTAAAGGCCCCAGAGACTTATGCTATGGGTATGAGTCTTTTAAAGGTAACTTTTTTACCAATAACACAATCCACAAATCATTCCATAACTCAAGCACATGTAATCTGGGAATCTTTTAAGAAGACCAGATGGAGCTATAACAAAGTGTGTATTCAAACATTATTGAATAAACTCTGTCTTCAACCAAAATGGCCTAATCATAGGCCATTCAAACCTTATGGCTGTGTCTACATTGGCGCGATCTTGTGCAAAAGCGGCTTCTTTTGTGCAAAAACTTGCTGCCTGTCTACACTGGCCACAAGTTCTTGCGCAAGAACACTAACATTCTAATGTATGAAATCAGTGTTTCTTGCGCAAGAACTATGATGCTCCCGCTCAGGAATAAGCCCTCTTGTGCAACTGTTCTTGCACAAGAGGCCAGTGTAGACAGGCAACATGAATTTCTTGCGCAAGAAAGCCCTATGGTTAAAATGGCCATCAGAGCTTTCTTGCGCAAGAGAACATCTACACTGGCATGGATGCTCTTGCGCAAAAGCACATCTCTTGTGCAAATGCACATGCCAATGTAGATGCTCTCTTCTGGAAGAGTTTTTGCACAAGAACTCTTCCGCAAAAGAGTTCTTATGCAAGATCATGCCAGTGTAGACGTAGCGATTATGCGAATAAAAGTCTTTATTCACATAATGTTTGGGACTAGTGGACAGCTGAATCTGAAGCCTGCATTATTCATTCTAAGTGGAGTCTTGATTAACCTGTGAATGTTTCTATTGATGATGATAAATGAAGAAAGAAAAATACCCCTGATGTTTGCTAGGTGTACAGTGGGCAGAAATGACTCTAAGTAAAATGCTTTTTATAATTTGTCAATGTGTCAGGTAACTTAATATCATGCACCTTTAGGTTTTATTTCAGTACTCGTGCAACCGCAAAAGTTCCTGTATTTCTGCCTCTTGCACCATTCACATTATTGCAGATTTGCTGATCTAACACAGGGGTTCTTAGTGCTAGAGAATAATTTTCTACTGAAGCAAAACATTTTATGCAAATGTTTTCAAACACCATTGACTCTTGCATCACTTGCTTTTGTTTCTCAGTATATGCATGTAGCTTTTTCCTCTCTTTGCTTATGTCTTTGAACAGTACCTATTTTTGCATGAGTGATAAATCTTGAGACCCTGATCACTTCTGGCTATTGACAGCCAATGGCACATCACATCAGCAAGAATAAAATGATAGTTATGCCAATTACCAATTCCGTAAAATCACATTCTCCTAAAATTTGTCAATGTTTCTGCAAGTGACTATCTTGAATGGATAAAGAACAGAACAGCACGTTGGGAAAGATTTTTCCATAGAAATGGCAAATGCCAATGTTTTTAGTTAGCATAGTTTTGAGAATGTATCTTTCCAATATCACACAGCTTCTCCACTGTTTGGTTGTGTGTAGGTGGGATAGATGTTGTGATGCAGCAGGGACTTGGTTCCTGATTTTGCCTGTTGGAAATCCTCAGGCAACATGTAGGTGGATTGGCACTTCCCTGTATGCCCTGGCAGGGTTCACAGGATTTAAGGCCAGAAAGGATCATTCTAATGATTTAGTTTAATCTTCTACATAGCACAGGATAGGGTTCCAGCCAGCAGTTTCTGCATCAAGCCTGTACCTTCTGTTTGAGCTATTCTTTATCTTTTTAAAGAGATAGCCAGTCTTGATTTAAAGACTTCAAGTGATGGAGATTTCTAGATACATTGCATCTTTTGATAGCTTTGTGTCATTGGGACATCTGTTTTGTTTTGTTTTGTTTTGCAGTCCAGTTGTGTTACAAAAGCAGGGACAAACACAACACTTGTCGTTCCACGAGGAGTAACGGTAGTTCGGAATAGGAAGCCTAATCCGAACTACCTAGTCCATGCCGCGTGTAGCCGTGGGCACGGAGTCCGAACTAGCGGACATTTAAAAATGTCGGCGCCCGGCAAGATGCAAATGAAGTCCGGGAAATTCAAATCCCGGGCTTCATTTGCAACTTCAGTTGCCTACATTAACCACCCTAGTTCGAACTAGGGTGGTAGTGTAGACATACCCTCAGAGTTTGATGTGTGGAGTGGGTGGTTGGTTTGTTTGTTTGTTTTGGCGTCTCACTTGTATGCAGCCCCCAGCTGATTTTACTGTGGATCAGCAGCCTCTGACCCAAAAAAGGTTCCCCACCTCTGATCTCTTACTTTGAAAGAAAGCAAGAAAGAAAGCTGATCTAGCTACAGTAATTTCTTACTTGCATTAAATAACTACATAGCAGTATGGAAGAGAAGTACATTTTTATTTTAAATTTGTCAGAACTTTGAATTTTTCTGTGCATTGTAGTAACTGAAGCACTGCAGTTGAGTGATGCACTTCGAGATGACATTCTTCCTGAGCTTGGAGTTCGATTTGAAGATCATGAAGGTAACAAATTGTATTGTAAATTGTAGCTATTGCTAAAATCTGGTGAATTATTTTCTTAAGGTATTGAAAAATTTCCGTATGATCAAGAATAATTAGGAATCATTGTCAAATTTACTGAATGCACAGAGCTTTCACAGTTTTAGTTTTTTTAATGTTTAAAGCATTCAGATAAAATGTACATTTGAATCTCTATGTATGGTGCATGGCTCTTTAGTCATTTCTAAATGGTCATTTGGAGACCGTGAATCATGCCTTGTCTACACTAACTCCTACTATCTATCTAAACCAGATGACTTCAGCTACACAAATAGCATAGCTGAATTCAATGTATTTAGTGCAGCATGTAAGGTCATCATGGGTTGCTCTCCTGTTGTCACCAGCTACTTTTTTCATCCTGGTGGAGTACCGGCAGTGATGAAAGTAGAGTGATTAGAGAACAATTTATTACATCTAAGCAGATGTGATGGCCGGTGGATCAATAGCTGCAGCATTATTAAATTAATGGAGATTACCTATCACTTAGAACTGGAAGGGACCTTGCAAGGTCATGGAGTCCAGTCCCCTGCCTTCACAGCAGGACCAAGTACCATCCCTGACAAATTTTTGCCCCAAATGGCCTCCACAAGGATTGAACTCATAACCCTGGGTTTAGCAGGCCAATGCTCAAACCACTGAGCTATCCTTCCCCTCCAAAGGAAAGCAGAGATTTCTCCCAACACTGGAGAATGTGGGCATCGATCCCATTACCTCTCGCATGCAAAGCGAGCGCTCTACCACTTGAGCTAATTCCCCTGCTGTTATCCCTGGCATAGTTGGAGACAAGCCCACTCTTAATACAATTTGAAAAGAAACTACAGAATGTGTGTTGAGAAAAATTCGTGGTACCAGACATGTAAGTGTTTGTGTTTGTTTTTCTTTGTTTCGCCAGGGCTATCAACTGTGGTCAAATTGGTGGACAGAGAAACTTTACTAAAAGAAAGAGAAGAAAAGAAAAAGGTTTTTGATTAGTTTAATTCTTTCACATTAAACTAGTTTGTGTATTATATTATTTTGCATATGTAAAGTAAAACATAATTATTAACGGGACATATTTCATCGCTGATTTGTGAGAGAAATGGCAATTTTAACACAAACAAAATGGGAAATAGTATATCCAAACAGATAGCAGAACTCAAGTGGCATTTGAGAAAAATAATTTAAGATAACTGCTTGAAAGCATGTTATAGGGAATTTAAATATTTTTTCAAGTTTCAGAAGTCTTTATGCAGTTATGATGTGCTGGGCATGGATTATTTATGCTTTTGTCTCCATGGTAGAAAAATGCCCGTGAGTAAATTATTCTGTCATATTTGTAAAGTAAAGGTAAATATTTCCATATAATTGGACAATATTGGACACCTGCAGATGAAAAAATTTTGACTCTGGCAAAAAATCATCAACTGAAAGTTTTTAGCAAAAAATCTGAACCTTTTGATCAGGAAATATCAGTGCTGCATGGGAATTAAAGTTCAAGTGCTTTTTGTGCCCTCCTCTTCTTCTTTCTGTGGGCAGGGCTCTCAGGCTAGACTACATCTTGACTGCGGAAGTACACTCACTACTAAAAGAATCTTTGGAGAATTTAGCAGTCAGACTCTAATATGTCTAAGCACATGTAAATAAGATTTTTCAGAGATTCATAACTTGGCCAAATTTGGACAGTTTTCTATAGAAATAGCAAAAGGTTCACTCCTAATATAAAAATAACTCTCCCAAATTTTGAACCCTTTTTTCAAAGTATGGAGGATTGTGCAGCACTAGAGTTTCTCAATCACAATTGTAAGGATTTATTTAACGTGGGCAAACAATGGCTGAAATACTTTTGTTGAAACTTCCTAAAAATATATCCAGCTCAGGCAGACAGCAGGCAGGAAGAAATTGAGTGTGAAGAGTTAGTTTGGTAAATATATAAGTAACTAAAAACAGAGGTCTTCTAATGGACTCATTCAGTAACCATAATTATAGATGGTGTTACCAGTTTTACCTACGATCAGATATGTAAAATGTATAGTTATTTAGCTTACATTATAATTTAGGCTTTCCTGATCCAGAATCCTTGGGACCTGACCAGTCCTGAACCAGGGAGTTTGCCAGACAAAGGGAGGCCAATGCTGGCCACTCTGTTGTCAGACTCCAGCCCTTGCCACTGAGCTCTGCTCCCAGCTGCTGGGCCAACTCTCTGGTCCGTCCTGCTGTACTTGTTTTTCCCTGAGAATGCTCCAACCCCAGAGCACCCACAGGATCTCAGATGATTCTGGAACACGGATGTTTCTACATCAGAGTCTTACACTGGAGAGGTTCAACCTGTAGGAAGAAATAACCTAATGCAATGGATTTAATTTTGATCTAAGTAATGCTGTTTTTCAAATTTACTTTTTATAGATTGAAGAGGAGAAAAAAAGAAAGAAAGAAGAGGCAGCTAGGAAAAAACAAGAACAGGAGGTAAATACTCAAATAAAAGTGGGCATTATGTTTTTGAAGATGTTTTAGTGGCTATATTCTTATGCAGACAAGCATATACAATGGGCAGAATTTTCAGTGCAGCCTCATCTGACCCGCTTTTACTTCTTTATTTTTTAAGACTGAAATTTAATGGAGTGGTCCAAAGAGCCAACAGCTTCCACAGGCTCCTGATCAAGGTTGGGGGGCATAGGTCCATGCTCCCAAAAGGGCCTTGGGCCACAGGGGCGGGGTAGCTAGCCCTCTGCACCTGACCATCCCCACCTCTCAGAGCTGCACATAACGTGTTGCATCAGGTGGCAATTTAAAGGGCCTAGGGCTCCAGCTCTTACTGCTACCTCAGTAGAGGTGGCAGCAGCTGTGAGCCCAAGCCCCTTTGAATTTCTGGGCATTGGGGCAACTACTCCCTTTGTCTCCTCCCCTCCCCCCAATCAGTGGGTCTGGGAGTGGTGTTTAATTTTGGGGTAATTTGCTCACAATTATTTGTGCCTACAAGTTAGGTTTCTTAGAGTATGTCTACACTAGCCCCCTCGTCCGAACTAGGGAGGCTAATGTAGGCATTCGAACTTGAAAATGAAGCCCGGGATTTAAATATCCTGGGCTTCATTTACATGCTCCCGGGTGGGCGTCATTTTTAAATGCAATGAGGTGTAGACTTAGTTCTGATTAACTTCTGACTGCCGCATGTAGCTACGGGCAGTCAGTTCGGACTACAGGGCATTTAAAAATGGCGCCCACCCAGGAACATGAAAATGAAGCCCAGGATATTTAAATCCCAGGCTTCATTTGCAAGTTTGAATGCCTACATTAGCCTCCCTAGTTCAGATTAGGGAGCTAGTGCAGACATACCCCTAGATCAGTGGTCCCCAACCTTTTGAGGTTGTCGGGCGCCAGGGGGCGTGGCCGTTCGCCCGCTGGGCGCCAGGGGGCGGGGACACTTGCGCGCCCGGGGGCGGGGCCCCCCCATAGCTGCATGCCAAGGGGCGGGGCCCCCCCATAACTGCATGCCTGGGGGCGGGGCCCCCCCATAGCCATGCACCCGGGGTCGGTGCCCCCTCCAAGGGCCACGCGCCCGGGGCTGGTGCCCCCACCCTCAAGCGCCGCGCGCCCAGGGCCGGCGCTCCCCCCGCCAAGCGCCACACTCCCGGGGCTGGGGCCGGCGCTCCCTTCCCCCCCCCCCCCCAAGCGCTGCGTGCCCGGGTCCGGCGCGCCCCCCCCCCCCCCCCCGACAAGCGCCGTGCACCTGGGGCCGGGGCCGGTGCTCCCTCCCCCCGCCAAGCGCCGCGCGCCCAGGGCCAGGCCAGCCCCGAGCACCTGGCGGGTGCATGCAAATGCCCCCGCGGGCGCCATGGCGCCCGCGGGCACCGTGTTGGGGACCACGGCCCTAGATATTTAGGTCTCTTATGGCACCATAAAAATCCCACAAAATCTGAACAGAGATAGGAGATTCTTTAAATACTTTGTAGCACACAGCTGTGAGTAGGATACAGCATGTACAAGTTTCAGAGCTCTGGTAATTAAGGAATATTTCACTTAGAGAGGCTTCTGCATTTGTATGGAGCTATATCTATCTCATAGAGCTTGAAAGGTCATCCAGTCCAGTCCCCTGCTTTCACAACAGGGCCAAGTACCATCCCTGACAGATTTGCCCCCAATCCCTAAATGGCCCCCTCAAGAATTGAACTCACAATCCTGGGTTTAGCAGGCTAAAGTTCAAACCACTGAGCTATCCCTATTTTCTTTCTTCTTTTATTACTCTGGAGATATGCATGAAAACAGCATCTTTTTCCTTAAAAGTTCCTCTGTTCCTGCTATTTATGCTTCACCTGAAGTCTAATTCTTTGTGAAGACAAATTCTTCTCTGTAGCATCTAATTGTAACTAAAACAAAAGCTTAAGACTTCAAGTGAGGAATAACCATTGAGAGCAGTTGGTCTCTTGTAGAGCAAAGCTCTTTTTTCCATGCAAATGGCACTAGTAATGCAGTACAGGAAAGTAAATCCTCAAAGTATGAAATCCAGGGGGAACTGTCTGTAAATAGATGTTTCCTTTTCATGACTTTATTGCTTTTAATGATCTAGAGAGGCTACCATTTTCAATAAAACTAAAGTTGAATTTTCTTTTAACATGGTTCAGTTGTTTTTGGGCCCTGACCCTGCTATCACCTGCATGGAGCCTTATTCAAATCACAGGATTTCTGCTTGGGCATAGAAAAACATCTGCAATGAGCTCATTGCTAAATAGCTTACTTTTAATTTTTGTACCTAAATACAACAAGGGCTCAAATAAACAAAAAAATACATGTGGCATCTGCTCTATATAAGCTGACTATTCTGAGCTGTTGCAGGGAGAAACAACACATTTCTTTGGGGGATTTTTTTTTGTCTCAATTGGATCTTACCTGATTAATTGTTGCAACAGACTACTAAGTTAATTACTTACTTCCCCAGACAGATGTGTTCAAGATTCATATAGAGTTGTCCCTCACTGATAATTCCTTTCTCTCCGCATAATGGATAAGTGGATTGTGGGTCTCCTTCATCTGCAATTTAGATGTTCTGTGTATCAATTTATGTACACTCAGGGACAGCTTTCCAGAAAAGAACAAGTGACTATAATTCATTAGGATGCTAATTAACTGTAAAGTTGTAATGCATATTTTATATTGCAGGCAGCAAAACTAGCAAAGATGAAGATTCCACCACAAGCACTATTTAAATCAGAGCTTGAAAAATACTCCAAGTTTGATGAAAATGTAAGAATTATGGGGAATTTTTTTTTTTGTTTTGTTTTTTTGTTTTTTTTTGCCAATTGAAAAATAAGAACTTCAAAACTTACTGAAGTGCCTGACCATTTCCCCAATAGAGTATTTGCTGGTTAATTTTATGTAAGCAGGTTCATGCTCTTAAGTGTTCACTGCATTGTATAACATTGATGTCATGTGTAAGGGTGTATGTAAAAGACATAATTTGCAGGGGGAGCAGTTATTAACATGTCTGTGACTCCTGACCATTCCTATACTGGGCAAGGCTTCTCTGACTTTTGGTATAGAAATCAACTCAAGAATTCCATTGCAGAAACTTTCTGTTGGGAGGCAAAGATTGCACACACACCCTGTCTCCCTCCCCCCCCTCCTCACACCCCTAAACCTGACAGATTCAGAGGATCTGTTGGAGATCCGGACCATTTGCATGGAGACTGTGGGCCTCTGTCTGATGGCATGGCTTCACTGGACCATGGTAACGGATTCTCTGCTCCTTGGAGGATGAGAGTTAGAGCTATCTGGGAAAGGTAACTGTATTACCTTTTCCCTGAGTAGCAGCTACAGGGCCATTGGTGAGACAACATATATAGCCCCCCAGTCTTGTTTCCCAACTTAAACCCTTGAGTGCCCTCTGCAGGCAAGCAGGAATGGTGGTGTATAGGCAGCTAGCTGAGTCCACTGACATGTAGAAGTGGGAATAAGTGCACAGATGACCTCTGTGGGAGATGAGGTCTGGGCTGAAACTTAACATGAGTCTCAATGTGATATAGAATATTTTATTGGAATGGTGGTCTTAGCCTCTGTTTCTCTAGAGGTGGGAGACAGGGGAGGGATTACATGAGGATTACCTGTTGTGATCCCTCCCTATGAGGCATCTGGCATTGGCTACTGTCGACAGACAGGATACTGGGCTAGATGCAGCTTTGGTCTGACCCAATATGGCCGTTCTTATGTTCTTCTTGCTTTTGCTTTCAAATTTGGGGTTTAATAATAACCTGATATGTCTTGAATAGTGGCTTAAAATTCCTGATTTATACAAGCCCTCTACTACGGTGCTGTTTTCATTCATTTAGAATTTTTATATTAATTATGCTATTTACTCCCTTCTATGAGTAATGCATGAGGTCTGGTGGAAAGATGTAATAAAATCTCGCCACAAAATTATTAGATTGACCAAAGACAAAGTATTTCTTTGAAAATTTCTAATATATTCGTGTTTTTAATATTCCAGGGATTTCCTACCCATGATGCAGAAGGCAAAGAACTCAGCAAAGGACAAGTGAAGAAACTGAAGAAACTTTATGAAGCACAGGAAAAACTTTACAAAGAGTATCTACAAATGGTTCAGAATGGAACTGCTAATTGAGAGCAAAACCAGGACAGTCATCTTTAAAATAAAGACGAGAGCTGGAGCAGTAAAGAGCATATATTGATGCTCGTATTGTGTTTACATGTTCTACTGTGGACAAGCTAAAAATACTCGTTTATGTGGGTTAATATATCAGCTAGTTTAGAATGTCAATAAAATGTTATTATTAAAAATAAAAAGACCATGTAGGACATTTGTATCACAATCATAGAGGGTGTGTCTAGACTACCTAGTTTTGTCGACAAAAGTGGACTTTTGTCGACAAAACTATACGAGCGTCTACACTACCGCTGAGTTCTGTCGACATAACGTCGACAGAACTCAGCAGTTTTGTCGACGCTGGTATACCTCATTTTACGAGGCATAACACCTTCTGTCGACAGAACTCTGTCGACAGAAGGTGTTATTGCCTGTAACATTGCGTCCAGACTACGGAGTTCTGTTGACAAAGCACCTTGCTTTGTCGACAGAACTCAATGTGTCTGGATGCTCTTTGTCGACGGAAGTTTTGTCGACAGTATCGGTCGACAAAACTTCCGTCGACAAAACGCGGTAGTCTAGACGTACCCAGACTGAACATCTCTCTTTGGGAAGACACTGTTCAGTCAGCAAATCCATGTGTTTCTTGCTCATTTTAACCTCTTTAGGCCCCTGGGTAATTTCTCATGCATGCCAGTCTTTATCCTGTGTAGCTGTGCTTCGGAATAATTAATGTCACAACAAGTAGAACTTACTGATGCCTACAACGAAGCTGATCAATTTGTTCCATAGTAAGAACCATAAGTATTTCTCAGATGATTTCAACAACATTACATAGAGGGGAAGTACCATAAGTAATTCAAATAGGATGCTTCTCTTGCTGTTATTCAAAACCCCAAATATACAAAAATAAGCTAAAAGTTATTTTCATAGAACTGACTGTCACCATCCTCACTTGGTCAAACAGTGCAGTAAGACCAAACAGGAAGGAGCCTATCTCAGCTTGTGACTTCAGTCATGGAGCTAAGTACAGGGACTAATCATCTATTCTAAGCTGTGGGTAGAAAAAGAATGGACAGGAACAGAGATTGGGACAAGGCCCTCCCCTTCACCTCAGAGAAACAAAAGTGCACCAAATAAAAGGATAAAGCAACTTCAACAACCTCTGAGCAAAGGTGGATGCAAGGAAGAAATTGTGAAAGTTACATTTTTCTTTGAGTGCTTATTCATGTGCATTCCAATCAGGTGTGTATGCACATGTGTGCACAGATGCTGGAAGACTGTACCTAGCAGCAATCGTTGGGTCAGCCTAGGGTGCCCCCTGGAGTGGTGCTGATATGGTGCTCAATAAATAGCCTAGCTGACTGAGCCATCAACCTTTCAGTTCCTTCTTACCGTTCGGTAACAGTACTGGAACTTTTCACTCTTGCTTTAGCAAGCACTCCTACGAGTTTTCATCCACAGATACTTAAAGACAGAGAGCAGAGGCTCAGACTCCTCATGGAGGTCGCCTTCAACCCCAGTCTGATCTGGGGCCAGCCAGCACTGTGTACTTGGTGCAGAGCACTCTGGTGCCATCAATGTGGGATCCAGTGCCACGCAGGGACCAGCATCATCATGATACCGATTGTAGGGGTGGTAGATGTAAGTCTATATCCCCAGTTCCACAGAAAAAAACGAAAAAAGGGGAGAAGCCAATCCTCCAGCTCCCAGAGGAAACAATCCACCTCCTCCCAGCATCAATCACAGGCACAGTCTGATAATCCTGGGCTCAGGGACATGTCAATTCCTGTCAGCCGTCACAGCCCAGACTGCCATGACCGGAACATACAGCTCCATTCCACCCTGGAAACCTTTAAGGTGGCTCAGGAACTCATTCAAATGATGGCACCAGACCCAGTAAAAAGGGACCTGGCACTGCTATCATCTTGACAACCAGTGCTATCACATATGCTGTTTCCATTACCAGAGGGGACATCGCCGCTGCACAGAACACATGAGACCATGTCTTACAGGTCTCCAGAGTACCACTGCCCCGTCCAGCACAGCGCCACCTTGGTCATTGGCCTCAGAGATTATCCAACAGAAACTTCTACTGCTCCCACAGCTCCAGCAGCACGAGGTCACAGTCTCGGTGTCACTCGTCAGGGCAGTAGCAGCCAACCTAGAATCCCTAATGGCCCTTCTGGACACTGTGGGCCTATCATCGGGACAAGGGCACTATGCAAGGTGCCAGGTCATGATCGACCTCAGTAGCCTTGGCACCAGAGTTCATGCAAGCCTTCCAGGCCCCCATGGTTTTCTCTCAGACTGTGGTAGCAGGCTCCTCGACAGTCCAATATGTGTCGGTACCACTTTTGGTAGCCATATTTATTTTTGATGGCAGTGGGGTGTGCACATTCTTTGCACAAAACAAAATGTGAAGTTTAGCACTCTGTTTAACAGCTGTCTTTATGGAATGTGGTTTAAAAGGTTTTCTTCTGTCTTCCAATTATTACATTTCTATTCCAGAGAGATGTATGTAATATTTCTGAACACTTTATGTTTAAAAAAAAGCAAAGCTATAGAAAGGTGAGGATAAAAAGTAAGTATTTAATAGTATTCATTTGTATTAGCACATTTTTTAGTTTATTACCCATCCATCTCTCCTAGTTTCCCTAATTCTGTTCTTCTGGTTCTCATTCTATTTTTCTGAGGATTCCTTCAGCATTTTGATCAGTGGCTCCCTCTGTCCTCTTCCCTTTGTTTTGAGTGGCCTTAGCCTCCCTTGTTATTAACTCCTTTGGTTGTTTCCCACAGTACTCCAGATGCTCTCCTCTCAGATATCCGTGCTTCATCTCATCTATCTCCAAAATGCTGCTCATGGTGATCACATTGCTCTCCCAGCACTGTGAAAATAGAATTCGTATTCCTAAATTACCTTAGTTAGGACCGGATCCAAAGTCCATGGAAGTCAGTGAGTGTCTTTCATAGTTTTCCATGGAAATCTGTTCCTTAACTGGCTTCTGGTTCAGAACTTCATCCTATTCAATCTCCCTGTGTAATCTCTCTCTCCCCCACATCTCTACTCATTTTTCCTTACTCTCCTGCTATGCATCCCAGTCCTCTCAGTCCATCACCTTTTATTCTGTTACATTGTTCTTTGTTTCTTGTGCTTGGAACAATCTCATTTTCTCACCTTCCCAGGCTTTCCTTCAAATCCATTTCTTTTAAAACTGCCTCCTGCTTTGTTCACTGCATCAATAAGCCTCAGCCTCACAGCCTCCTGAACTCTGTTTTCCCATGGTCATTCTTGTCTTGGTCATGTCTGTTTTAGGCACAGAACAACCTTTTACACTTTGGAACAGGGCATGTTTTTGACTCTGTAATGCATGAATAAGTTGATGCTCCTGTAGTTTTTATTAAAAATTATAGTTAATGAAACATGCACACAGCTGGCAGCTACTCTTTGCAACATAGCAGTTAAAAGTTTTAGCTTTGATTCATAAGTATTTTAATTTCTAAATAGGAAATACTTTTTCATATTGTGAAGTAGAGGATTTCTTTGCCAAATAAGGATGACATCATTGGACCCTCTTAGTGTGTGTGCGTAAGTGCATCTGTCTTTGTGTCTGTCTGAAAGCCTGGTTGTTTAAAAACTCCTCCCAAACAGTGAGATCTAGGGCCACCAAATTTGGTATACACCTGCTTTTTCTCCTAACTTAAAGCAAGCTCAGGGTTTGATTTTGCCAGGACAACTGGAAACCCTGGGAAAAAAACTGTTTTCCATAACATGCAAAGGGAGGGACTGTTCAGAGGGATGCAATATGAGAGTGGCCACTGCAAGCAGTGAGCCTGCAGGAGACAGCTATTCTGCAGACTGTCCACTGGGGGCAATTGTGCCACCAATGGAGTGGCCAGCAGGGCTGGGGCTCTGCCATCTTGCCTGCCAGCATTACCAATAAGTAGCCTCCCTACCTCAAACCCTCCCCCCTCCCCCTGGCCACAACACTGAGGGGAGAGGTTAAAAAGAAGAAAAAAAACCTGGCAGCCGGGGGAAATCTTGGGAGAGAAAAACGGCCCCTGGTGACTGAGGAAGGAGGCTGGGGGGGGGGGGAAAGTCCTATGGCAGCTGGGACCCCGTACTCTGAGCCCCTCTTCTCTCCCTAACCCTCACTCTTGCACCCCCCCCAACCCTAGCCCTCTGCACTCTGCCCCCCAAACCTCTGCCCTAAATCCTGCACCCCTCACACCATCAGCCCTGTGCTTGAAGGACCCCGGCAATACCAGCTAAGTCTGCTAGTGAAAACGTGTCAAATCACCTTGGTTAGCAAAAACTCATGGAGATAGGTTGCTAGTTTATGCTGTTAGCCCTCTTTGTGTCATGAATTTTGCAATAAATCAAAACTACAAAATAATTCAAAAATCAAGAAGCAACTACGATAAAAAATGGTAACAGTGACATGAACAGCAAGAAAGTGGCAAAAGAGAAGTTTGTTAGCAAACATCAAATGCTTAAAGTAAGATTACAAATATATTGTTTAACCAGGCTTCTCAAAATAAGGTGAACAGAAATGCATAACACAGAATTTATTCCCAGGCAATCAATGGAGGTATCACTTAAGTGGATTCTACTGCAGTTGTTAGTGAAAATGACTCAGAACCAGAAGAGAGAAATCTGGCAGTTGGCTTTGAGATGTTTTTGGTCACCTTTCTCACTCAAAAGGACTAAGCAAATTCTATAGTAACTATTAAAAATGTTATTTATTTATCTAACTGTTTTAAAAATACTGGCACAATAGACGAGTAACACTGTGTTCTCAAAGGTTTAAGAAGAAAATAATAGTCTAGATGCCACTATTTGTGATAATATTTTTAACACTTTATATTGACAGAACTCTTGTTGGTTATCTGAAATAAAACTTTATTCCTGTTCTCTTGCTGTCTGTTCTTCCTAGTAATACTCAGTTTAGAATTATTCTTTTTGTACTTGAATTCTTTTTGTGGTTGAGGCATTTTCACTAACACTGTTAAACACTGCAAATTCTGAACAGATGACTGAGTCTTTAAAGACTCATTGTTTACTTTCAGTCCCGTGTTCCATCTTATATGACATTAACCTAACAGAGCTGGCTCATTAAAGCATATTAACCATTTATTAGCGTGACTCTTGACTTAGTGATAATCAAAGCACACACAAAAATATAAGTAAAATGTTATTTGTTTATTGCTATATCCTGAACAATATTGCTTTCAAAATGTACCCATGTAGCTGATTGGCAGTAACGCTAGCTGCTTTCACATTTGTCCAACCAGAGTATACGTACACTGTATACAAAATCCAAACTTACTGGCTTCTTAGAATTTGGCTTTACTGATAGTTGAAATAAAACAAGACTAGCCTCTGCCTTCTCTCTCAGCTTGGCTGTTGCTAGTGTTTCCCTGTAAGACCACTTTCCCTTCTGCATCTAAGTGCTCCTACCCTCTTATATGCCTGAATTGGATACATCTGTTCCAGTCCTAAAGTACCACTCCTAAGGTGACTCAGCAAAATACCTCTACATGTTTATGCAGGGCCACTCAAAGGAAGGTCCCTGCTTCCCCATGCAGAGTCTTACAATGTGACATGTTACAAAAGTTAGGCAACTGCCAGTACAATAATTCATATATAATGGGGTCTCAGTTAGAGGGAGAGGACTTTAAAAACAAAAACAAACAAAAAAAAGCCCAATGAGATAAAAGTACTTGAAATGTACTAGAGATCTGCAGAAAAGAGTATTACAAATTCTAGCCTTTGTACTTAGGCTGTGGCCAAACATAAAAGCCAATCTAAAATGCAATTTGAAGGAGGGGTAGTAACATTTACAGGAGTAACAGATTTATTGTTAAATACACTCTTGCACAGAAATTAATTTTCCACAAAGAGTGCAATATTAGATAGGGATGTAATAGTATAGTCAATTAACCAATTAACTAAAGCAAAAACATATAGGTTAATGCTATAGACTACACACTTCCCCTCTGCCCCTAGCCAGTAAATTTTTTAGTGGGTTGGCCAGCGGCATGGTTCTGTCCCAGCTTGCACTGAGTCTTAGACCTACTCCCACTATGGCTCTGCATTTAAGGAGTATTAGGAGCCAGGTGGGCAGGCAGCCTGGCTCAATTCTGGCTCACACTGGGTATGGGAGCTCAGACCCCACCCCCGGACAGGGGCTCCTGCCACCCCGTGCTACTGCCTCTGTATCAGAAGCGGCAACATGGGACGACAGGCAGCCGGTCCACAAGAGAAACTGGCTTTTAAAATGGTTCCCCTCGCGGACCCGCTCCCACCTGGCACCTCACGCTGCGGCCTGATACAGACGGAACAGCACGGAGTAGCAAGGGACTCCCTGGGAGTGGGGCTGGATTGCACTGGCTGCCAGCCCCACCCCCAGGGACTATGGAATAGTCAACTAACGACTAAGAATTCATGAGGTATATTGACTATGTAATTAACTGATATTTAACATCCCTAATATTAGAATAAAATCTGAATAATAGCAAGACATATTAAAATAGAAATAAACAGCCTGATTCTGCACTCACTAAAGCTTACATGATAAAAACTTCTGTTGGCTTCTGTGAGAACAAGCTCTGGCCCAAAATCATTTATTTGAAAAATGATTTTAGCAGAGTATTGCAGATACTTCTCTGGGGCTTTTTATTAATAACAGTCATAAAAATTTAGAAGAATCCTAAACATTGCTGAGTCATAAAACAACTGAACAGAAATTTCAAATAGATAGACCTGAACACCTTCTGGGACCTCTGCAGATTTTTTCTGTATAGCATGATATCATTAGAGATTTGCAGGATGTAAGAGAAGCATATGGCCTCATTCTGTTTTTACTTACAGAACTGAGAGTATGTCAAATGACATGAATGGAATTACCCTGGAGTAAAACTAGTGAAAGCGAGAACAGAATTAGGCACATATATTTATCAGTGACTGGAAAGAGATCACTATGGGTGAGCAAGAAGAAAAAGATGTAAGTAACAGCTATACATCCTATTGACTTGGTCAGTGTTAAACTGAATTATCTTTACTGCAGCCTATTAAACCTGTTTGTGTACCAAAGCCTACACACAGTAGTTCAGCTCTTCTAATTTAAATGTCCTCATTAGCCATGTTATCTAACTACAGTATTAATACTTAATGTAACTGTAGTTTCATCAATTATTGCTGTATCTTTAAATCCCTAGAGTAACTGAATTCATCCAAGATACCTATCTAATCAGTAATTATATTATATGGTAAGTGACTCTGGAGATTAATTTCTAAAACCTCAGGTTTAATCAGGAAGATTGCATGAATTAGTTCTTTCTATAAAAGCGCTCAGTCAGAGGGCCACAGATGTTTAAATGTTCACTATTTTTGCCACACACAAAAAGGCTACTATAAACTCTAAATCTATGGTATCCAACCAGTTCTGAAGCAGTAGCCACTATAGTGAACTAACCAGACTCAATCAGCTAATTAGTGCAGGGGCAATGACCTGTTTTAGGTTGGGGGCTGCTGATCCACAGAAAAATCAGTTGAGGACCGCACATCAGTGAGAAGCAAAAAACCAAAAATGCAAGCCTAAGGGAGCTCAGTCTAGGGATGTGAACGACGAGTTGACTAGAGCAGTGTTTCCTAAATGGTGTTGCACAGAACCGCAGGGTTCCGCAAAGTGAAAATAAGGGTTCCACAAGAAAATTTCATTACAATAACATTTTATGATTTAAAAAAAAAAATTGTACACGTTAAATGTGTTTTTTTTTTAAATATGTGCAATTAAACTAAATGTTGATCTTATGACCTTGTTTAGCATTTGTTTATTATCCTTACTTATTTGTGGTCTACTTTTTCAGTTCCATATATAAGACTGTTATTAGGGGTTCCGCAAAATTCTTTCCAGTTTAAAATTGGGAAACACTGGTCCAGAGGCTAGTCAACTAGTCGCTTCCCCCATCCCCGCTGCCTCTAGGGAGTACTTCAAATCAGCAGTGTCAAATGGAGCCTGGGGCCATGTCCCGGGCTCCACATGGCACTGCTGCTTTGAAACACTGCGTGCAGCTCAGGGCTAGCTGGGGTGTCCCCAGGGTGCACATGGCATTTCAAAGGTGCAGTGCCGCATGGAGCCCAGGGTCAGCAAGGGAATCCCCAGCTGACTCCAAGCTCTACGTGGTGCTTCCTCTTTGAAATGCCATGTGCAGCCTGATGCTGGGCTCCCCGAGGCATTTCAAAGGTGCAGCGCCACATGGAGCCCAGGGTCAGTGGAGGAGTCCCCAGATGACTCTGGACTCTACGTTGCTCTTTTTCCTTTGAAGTGTAGCAACAGCCCTAGGGCTGTTGCTACACTTCAAAGGCAGACGCACTCTATCGACTAATTGAATAATCGATGCAAAATGCATTGACTATTCGATTAGTCATTTACTTGAAATTTAACATCCCTAGCTCAGGCTAGCAGATTTTTCTAGCCCTCTGTTCGGGCAGCAAGGGGACTGGAGTGCTAGTATGGGCTTCCCAATGCTGGGTGGGGTGAGAGGCCTGAGTCTTGGGGGCAGATCCAGGCCAGCTGAGGGCTGCATCTGGCCCCTGAGCCTTAGGTTCCCCACCCCTGGTCTATTATGTTGGACACCATGGCTCTAAATTATTCCCATAAAGCCCAAACTGCATTGTTCCGTGTGTTACTTGCAAAACACTGTACAAATGGGAGCCGATTAATTTTCACATCAGAAAAGAATCATACCTGTGTTTACAGAGTGAGAGATGCAGAAAACTTGAGGCCTACATTTTCAAAAGTGACTTGATTTTGGTGCCCAACTTAAAACACCTTAAAGAAGGCTCCTTTTCAGAAACTGGGAATTCAGCTTAGGGTTAGCCCATGCAGGATGTTTTAAGTTGCTTTACCTGCCTTTACTTTTTCTATTTAATTTTTAGACTCAGGTCTTGATCATCAGAGATAATGATCACCAACACCTGCTAGTGGAAGATAGTGGTGTTTGGAGCCTATAAACAGTAGATACAAACTGTTCAAAATTTGACACTCCAAATTAGAGCCCAAAGTCAGACCTTGTGCATTGATTTCCAATATTATTCTCCTTCATTTAATGCTGTGGATCAGTACTTCTGATAGGTATACTCTTAGCCTACATCTACACCGCAGCAGTTTCTTGGAAGAGAAAATGCAAATGGAGTACTCATTTGCAAATCTTGCACTCTCATTTGCATATTCTCTTCCGATCCTTTTTGTGGAAGAGGTTTTTGCGATAAAAAGCCCTGTGTAGATGGGGCCATTTGTCGGAAAAACCCCATTTTATGTAAGATCCCTTATTCTTCAAAAAATGAGGTTTACAGGATCTTGCACAAAACAGTTTTTTTCCGACAAATGGTCCCATCCACACAGGGTTTTTTATCACAAAAACCTCTTCCGCAAAAAGGATCAGAAGAGAATGTGCAACTGAGTACTCCATTTGCATTTCCTCTTCCAAAAAACTGCTGCAGTGTCAACCTAGCATATCAGTGAGTTTTGTATGCTCACACAGGAAGTTTGCAACAACGCCTGCCTTAACCATAATCCTTCCTGTCTAGCTTTATGGTCATACCCATTCAGGTGCTGTAGCAAAAGGCTGGTATTTCTTTATATAAAGTCGTCATAACACTTGGCTTAACAGAATAGTGGACAACTAAAATGCATTAAAATTGCACTAAAACGAAGTCCTGTCCGAATTTTATAATGTAGGGCAGGACCATTAGCTGGAGTAAAAACTTATAGGATCAGCCTCAGCAGCTGTTAGATGGTAAGGAAATCCTACTGAGTCACTATACTACTGTATTTTTGCTAGCAAGGGCGGCTTCGGACACAGCAGGCCTATAGAAGAGGGGCACCATGCTGTGTATAGGGTGCCCTCTGGGACCGGCATGGGGGCAGCCACTCTCACCTACCATAGACAAGCCAGGGGCTAGGTACGTGCTTGCTCGGATGCATGAGACATCACCTCCTAGCCTGTCACGTCTGAGGGGCGGGTTCCAGACAGAGGGTCTGGCCACAAACATGGCAGAGGGTGTTAAAAATGGCACGTGGGGGGAGGGATTATTTCTCCGGGGCCCTTCAGGGTCACGTTGTCGGGCTTCTCCCTGCAGCCAGGAGGGACAGGGACGTGCTAGGGCAGGAGTAGCTCCCACATGACCCCAGGGGCTTGAGCAACCCCGGCAAACACCAGCTGCAGCAACAGCGCTCCCGCCCTTTCCTCGCGTATGTCCCTTTAAGGAGCCAGGGGCGAGCGGGTCTCCCCGGGTCTGCGCCCTCCCGCCCTTATTCCCGCCGGGCGCGCCCCTCCTGGCCTCTTTCCTCCCTCCCCCGCCGAGCCGCCCTCGCGCCCGGATTGGCCAAGCGCTGCTCCGCCGGAGTGTCAACATGGCCCGCGTGCGGAGCGGTGGCCGCGGCTCCGGGCGGGCCAATGGAAGGGAGTTTTACTGCGCGCGCTGCCTGAGCGTCGCCCAATGGGAAGCGGCTTTCTTGACGGCGGCGCAGCCCGAGTGAGTCTCCCTGAGAGGAGCTTGAGCGCTGGTGGGGCGTGAGGCGACGCGAGGCCCGGGCAGGTGAGGGCCGGTGGGGCCGGGCCGGGGTCAGCTCCTTGTCCTCACCCGACTATCGCTGGGTGGGAGGCAGCGAGGCGCGTTAGGCCGGGGTGGCCCCTGCCTGGGAGTGGCTTTGGGGGCCGACTCCTGGGGCTGGGCTGGGGCTGCGGGCGCGGCGTGGGAGGCCCCGCTGGCGTGGGCTGGGCCCAGTCCGGAGTAGGCACCGCTGCGCGGAGCAGCCTTGGCTACGTCGGAAAAGTTCCACTTCTCGGGGCGGATGTGGGAGGCGCCTCCGCGATCGTAGGCCTGGGGCGGGATCCCGGGCCCCGCGTGTCTCCGCTCTGACCCCGGCAGGGACTTGGGGCGCGCCTCCCCCTCCCCCCCGCTCCTCCTCCCCCCCCCCCCCCTTCGGCCAGCCTCTTTCTTCCCCGAGTGCCCTGAGCGGGGTCAGTCACTGCTCCTCTTCTTCCCCCCTTGTCCGCTGCCGCCTCCCGCCAGGCGTGCGGAGCGCGTGCGAGCGTCTCGGCTTGCAGTCGCGTTTGGTGCCTACGGGGCGCTCACAGCGGAAGGACTGGGGGGCCCAGTATAGAGACAGTAGTGGAAGAAGAAAACCGCTAAATTACACCAGTCATCTTGACCTACTTGCCCCCAGTAGGAATATGAAGCCGATGTGTTAGTTGCTGCCTACAGAATTGTATATAACAGGCCTGACGTGGAAAGTTTTAACTTTTCTGTGATTTGGTTGATCTACGGAGTGGGGGGGGGCTTACCAAATTAATGGTTAATTTTGGACAGTTTCATGGTCATAAAATTTTACTTGTCAATGTCATGATTTTATTTATTTAAATTTGAAATATAATGGTGTAGTAATTATGGAGCTCCTGACCCAAAAAGGAGTTGTGAGAAGATGACAAACTTATTATAGGGAGTGGTAATGGTGCTGCTATGCTTTTACATTAGTGCAGGTCATGGCACTGTGTTCAGATCTGGCCGTCTGGAAAATGGCTGTTGCTGGCAGGGAACTCAGCTCTAAATGCAGACGTAAGGATGGTAGGGTATGGTATTACTTTAAAAAAAAATAGTCTAGCAGCACTTTAAAGACTAACAAAACATGTAGATGTAGCATGAGCTTTTGTGGGCACAACCTACTTCTTCAGATGAATGAAGTTAATAAAGGTCCAGTTCTAAAATAAATAGGGAATGCGGGTTTACAGACTTTAGGTAGCACCATCCTTGACACCACTGCACACCTAGTTACAGAACTGTCTTCACCCACAACTTTTTCTGATTTGGAGACGTGTGTCTCAAGTCAGTGGCATAGCTGTGGGCAACTGCATGGTCCCTCAGCATGCCAACATCTTTATGGATGGCCTTGAACACCATTTCCTCAGCTCTTGCCCTCTAGAACCCTTACTCTGCTTATACTACATTGATGACATCTTTATTGTATGGACCCACAGGAGACAGACCCCTGAATTTTACAGGGATTTCAACAACTTCCACACCACCATCAACCTCAGCCTGGATTAGTCCACACGTGAAATCCACTTCCTTGACACTACAGTACAATTACACGACAAACATGTTTCCATCACCTTATACGGAAACCTACTGACCATTACACTTACCTTCATGCCTCTAGTTTCCATCCAAGACATATTTCTCAATCTATTGTTTACAGCCAAGCCCTAAAATGCAACTGGATTTGCTCCAATCCCACAGACGGAGACAAACACTTAAAGGATCTATACAGAGCATTCTTAAAACTGAAATATCCACCCAGAGAAGTGGAAAAAACAGATCAACGGACCCAGAAGAGTACCCAGACATGAAATACTTCAATACAGGCCAAGAGGAGAAAACAAGAGAACACCACTTGCCATCACCTATAGCCCACAACTTAAATCCCTCCAACACATTATCAACAAATCTACAACCTATCATGGAAAATGACCCCCTCACTCTCATGGGCCTTGAGGGACAGGCCAATCCTCGCCTACCGACCACCCCCTAACCTCAAACAAATTCTTTCCAGTAAGCATGCAGCACACTTTCTTCATTATCATCCAAGAACCTACCCCTGCAATCAGCCCCTGTGCAAACTTTGTCCTTACATCTACATAAGCAATTTCATCATTGGACCCAACCACATCAGAGGCTCATTTAATTGCATATCCACTAATGTGATCTATGCTAGCAATGCCCCTCTGCCATGTATATTGGCTAAACTGGACAGTCTCTGCGGGAAAGAATTAATGGATGCAAATCAGATATCCAAAAAGGCAACATACAGAAACCTGTTGAACATTTTAACTTGCCCAAGCTCTCCATAATGGATCTCAGTCACCATGTTGTGTCAGGCCAATTCCACAAGCCAAATACACAGGGAAGGCTTGGAACTTAACTTCATTTACAGGTTTGGGACCTATCACAAAGGTATGAACACAGACATTTCTTGGCTAGCACACTACATTCCACATCCTAATGACTTAAAAAACCAAACAATGGGTATTTAAGAATAACTTGCACCTTCTCTATGACTTTGTGGCATGAACACTCTATTTCTTTCCCCCTTTTTCCTTCTCCCCAACTCTCCATACCCTTTTTATTTTGGAACTGGATCTTTATTAACTCCATTCATCTGAAGAGGTGGTTTGTGCCCACAAAAGCTCATGATACCATCCACATGTTTTGTTAGTCTTTAAGGTTTTGCTAGACTATATGTTGGTTTTTTGGGGTTTTTTTAAGTTTTTTCCAGTTACAGACTAGTACAGCTTTCCCTCTGAAGCTTATGGTATGGTATTGTTACCCTTAGTTCTGGGCTGCTGTCTGCAGATCTGGGCCCTCAGCCACCAGCTGCCACTCTGCTCTGAAGGCAGCGTCACAGAAGGGTAGTATTGGTATGGTATTGACACCTTTCTGAGCTGCTGCTGGTAAAACTGGGCACCCTATTCACAATCACCCAGCTTGGCAGGCAATTCAGAAATAAGAGTGGCAATACCATCATCTCCCCTAAAACAACCGTTTGCCCTCCCCTTCCTGCAATGCCCTTTTGTATCAGAATCCCTCAATTTGAGAAACTGGTCTTTTCTGTGAAATCTGTATATTGTATGGTAAAAGTACACATAAGAATAGATTTCACATAAACCATATTTCAGGGTCCTTGATGTGGTTGTGAAAAACATGAATTTGGTAGGGCCCTAGCTATGAGGAATGGCAGCATTCAATCTTTCCGCTTGTTAGATTCAGAATACTAGTATTTAGCAACTTTATCAAAGTACAGGCAGTCCCCGGGTTACGTACAAGATAGGGACTGTAGGTTTGTTCTTAAGTTGAATCTGTATGTAAGTCGGAACTGGCGTCAGCCGCTGCTGAAACTGATCAGTTTCAACAGCAGCTGAATCTGGACACCAGTTCTGACTTACATACAGATTCAACTTAAGAAACCCAGGCGTCCCCAAGTCAGCTACTGCTGAAACTGATCAGCGGCTGATTCCAGGAAGCCCGGGGCAGAGCAACTCTGCCTCGGGCTTCCTGTAGTCAGCCGCTGGTCAGTTTCAGGAGCGGCTGACTTGGGGACGCCTGGGGCAGAGCAGCTGGGGTGTTGCTGGGTTGCTCCAGTAGCGCGGGTCCTTGGCGCTACTGGAGCAACCCAGCAGCACCCCAGCTGCTCTGCCCCAGGCGTTCTGATTCAGCCACTGCTGGTCAGTTTCAGCATCAGAACGCCTGGGGCAGAGCAGCTGGGGTGCTGCCGGGTTGGTCCAGAGCGGCGCTGCGGGACCAACCCGGCAGCCCCCAGCTGCTCTACCCCAGGGGTAGGCAAGAAAAGCCTGGTCTTCTGGGGGAGGGGGGGCACTAGCTGCACCCCCCCCCCCCCCCCCAGCAGACCAGGGAGACGGGGGTGGTGGGACGCCCAAGTCCTCCATGGCTTTGCTCCGTCTCCCTGGTCTGCTGACCTGGGAGACCCGGAGCAAAGCCGCAGAGCACGCGGGCAGCGGGACAGTCCAGGCGCGCCGCGGCTGTCCCACTGCTGACATGATCCGAGGCTTTGCTCCCCATCTCCCTGGTCTGCTGGTCAGACCAGGGAGACGGGGAGCAAAGCTGCGGAGCACGCCCGCAGTGGGACAGCCCTAGCGCGCCCAGG
This sequence comes from Pelodiscus sinensis, assembly GCF_049634645.1. Classification (NCBI taxonomy): domain Eukaryota; kingdom Metazoa; phylum Chordata; order Testudines; family Trionychidae; genus Pelodiscus; species Pelodiscus sinensis. The sequence goes on from NC_134714.1 coordinate 114,552,745, forward strand.
CTGTCCCGCTGCGGGAGTGCTCCAAGGCTTTGCTCCCCGTCTCCCTGCAGACCAGGGAGACGGGGAGCAGCTTTTCTCGCCCCGGAGGATGGGGGTGGCCGAGCGTGGCACATCTGGGCGTCCCGCCGCTCCCGTCCTCCGGGGCGAGAAAAGACCCGTTTGTAACTGCGGATCCGACACAAGTCGGATCCGTGTAACTCGGGGACCGCCTGTAGTGTCTAAGTGCCAAGCAGGAGAAGGGGCTTATTGAGCTAGTTGCTGTACAAATAGTAGGTGGTCCCTGATAATAAAAGAGTTTATGGTCTAATTCGGCAAGATATGCATGCACATGGGACACAAGCAGAGTAGTGGCATTAGACACAGTAATTGTGCTGTTTGTTTATATTCTTTTTGAGGTTGTGTGTTTTAAGGATGGGAAGCCGTAACTGGTTACCTGGTAAGCATTGCCTTACTGGCATGCTTACTGAGGTAACTGGTGCTGGAGCAGCCCACCTACCCACGGAGTGGTGTGCTCTGCCGGGCTGGGTAGATAGTTAAACTATGTTTAATCAGCCTAGTTAACATTTTTAATGGGTTTTACAGCCCTAACATGTTTGCTTAGGAACGGATAAGTACAGTACATGGAAAGAAGAGGGAAGGGAGGGAATTGGATGGGAGAAGATGGTAAGAAATTCGGCAGGTGTGAGGTGAGGTGTAGGAGACAAGACTGTGAGAATAGACTGTTAGAAGGGTTGGAACAGCCAATCAGCAAACATATCCAGTCATAACTACAGAAAGTTCTCTAAGTGGGCAAAGGTCCAAAGGTATGTTTTGGCTTTTTGACTACTTCTGCCCCTACTGGTTGAAGTCTCTGGGGCTGACTCTTTTTTATAGCCCTCAAGGTGAGGTGGGAGAGGGAAGCTACACTGGGTTCTAGTGCACCTGGAGTGGGAGGATTCCTGCTCCACAACTCTAGATCTAGGGCAGTGATGAGTAACCTTAGGCTAGTGAGTGGGACATGTGAGTGGCCTTCCTTCATTTCAGTGGGCCCCAAGATTGTCATTTCCAGGACAGTCTTCCAGTATAGGGTAGTTTTGCTAAATGTGTTTTTGTACTTAGATTTTGCAAGCTTTTCTGACTGAACTAGATATATAAAGGGGCAACTGGTTTCCTGGTAAGCATTGACTTACCAGGGTGCTTACTGGGATAACCGGTTGACTGGTGTCTGGCCTGGCTGGAGTGGCCTGCCTGCACATGGCATGAGGGGCTGCTCCGTCCGGGCTCATTGCACCACAGGCAGGAGCTGCTTTAGCTGCCCTCTGCCCACGACACAGCAGGCAGTTTAACCAGTTACCATCTTAAATTGAATGTTACATCCCTAGACTGAATTGGATTAGCACTTTGATTAGATGGGGATGGAATGCGTGGTGCTCATTGTCAATATTGTGTGCAATCAGCACAGATCTTGCTTCACATGCTCTTGTTTTACGTTCATATCACTTTAGTAATACTGGTTGGGGGGGGGGGGAAGGAACGGAAACCAGTGGAATTTGGCAACTCTGTGATTTGCACCAGTATACTCAATTTCTTGTGACATTCAGTCTTGTAAAATGGTGCTTCCTGATGTTAAACTTGCATGGATGGCCTTTTTCGATGCTGCATCCATTACAAGTGATTCAAACCCTCCCCTCTGGGACTGAACCTTTATTGTTGGGACTATGTTGAATGAGACCCTTCCCTATCCCCCAACTGTTTCCAGTCCTATTCTGCTTCAACTAACTTGTATGGTATCTGGTTTGCATCAGACAGACTTTGATGGCAGAATGTTTCCCATTACTGGTGAGGTGGTTTTTTTTTTTTGTTTTTGGCTTTGTTTGTTCTTTTACTATTCAGTCACTAATGGCTTAATCTATATATATGTGTGTATGTGTGTTTATCTGTGTTCCTTTTTTGAGTCTGTCCATTTGTTTGTCTGCAAGTCCATTTGTTCAAGAACTTCTAAACAGTAAGAGCTAGGACCACCAAATTTGGTATGGAGCTTCCTCTTATCATAATTTAAACCAAGGTCAGAGTTTGGCTGTGCCAGGAAAATGGGGAGTGCCTGGAATGGTACTCTTTACATAACAACATGGAAAGGGAGGGGACTGATCAGAGGACAGCAGTACTGCTAAGTGACCACGGGGCAGCTGCACCAGCAAGAGAGTAGCCATCTGGGGGCAGAACTTCACTTTATTGTCTGCTGGCCACCAGACTGGGTGAGTGATCCTCTGCCCCAAAGAGTGCTTGGAGGGGGAGCACCTCTTGGGCCACCCTGCTACCATGAGAGGTCCTCCCGCAAAGAGACTAGGGCCAGGAATGGCAGCCTGCTCCCCCCCCCCCCCCCGAGGAAACCTTCCCTCCCCACTCCAGAGGAGAGGCTGGGAACCACTCCATTCCTGACCAACTGCAGGCAGGGACAGGGCACTGGAGTCCTGGGCTGGCCCTGAGAGCTCCCCCCTCCCCTCCCCCCCAGATCAGATGCAGGGAGGGGGAACCGCTAGAGATTGGGGAATGCCCCTAGAGGGCGCACTCTCTTATTATTACACTAGTCTAGTGAGACAGAAAAACTGCAAATATTGTCTACCAACAAGCTCTATCTAATGTTTGAATTGCTTTCCTTTTATTAATTCAAACTTCTTTTTCCTTCATTTTGAAAAATACAGCAATTTGCATGAAGCATATACACTTTCCTTTTATTTTCCAAACAAACCCAAACTCTGGGTACATCTGCTAGTTTGAAGATAATGGTTTGCTCGAGCAAACCATGACCATAATTTGTCTTACAATGCTTATTGGTGCTGATGCCAATGAAATAAGTCTCTTGATTCTCAGCTCCAATATTTGAGGTGCAAAAGTTACAAAACTATAAACTGAGCTTGCTTATCATGGAAATAATTATGGCAGTAAACATGAAGACTCATGATAACACTTAATTTCTCATCAAAAAGCACTCAGGTTGTGAGTTGCATTTTAAAAGAAGCTGGCTCTTTCTTATTGACCTTCCAGAACATTTTTTATTATTTGTTTCTGACACCAAAGACATTAGTAGGCAATTCCGTGATCTGTGGGGAGAACTTGTTTTAAAAGTTGTCCTGTGCTCATCTTTAGTGTACTCTGATTGGAAGAGCTCTGTTTGAGTCTTCCTTCAATAAATATTGAAATGCTTGGGTAAAGTTCCAGAAGACTAGAGTAAAGCTAATGTGTCTGATTTTTAAAAAGGTAAACAGGGTGACGTGGGTAATTATAGATCGGTCAGTCTGCTGTTGATCTCTAGGAAGATGATGGTGAAGCTGAATATAAAACTGAGTTAATGAAGAATTAGCAGAAGGCAAAGTAATTTAATGGCAACGTTAACATTCACAGTTACATGCAGGCTACTGATACATGTGGGAACCTGGTTTAAAAGCTGTCTTCCTGCATGCGCTGGCCCCTGGGGACTCAGCTTTCCTGTGTGTAACTGCTGAAATTTTCAGTGGTTACACGGTTACTTAATGGAACACATTTTAACATCACTAGTTGTCAGTGTAGCACTGGCCAACAGAGCTACTGCAATGCATAGACATGGGAATCTAAAGTAGAAATAAAGAGGTTATTTTATGTCTTTTTGGCGCTTCTACAACTGCTGCTGGAATGCCATATTCAGCTCTGGTGCTTGCACTACAAGAAGGAAGTTAGTTAATAAACTGGAGAGAATTCAGAGAAGAGCCCTGAGAATGATTCATAGGTTAGAAATTACCTTATAGTGACCAGGCTTTCAAATCTATCTATTTAGCCTAAGAAAGAGACAATTAAGGGGCTATTTGGTAGTAGTCTGTGAATATCAATACAGAAAATAAATCTTTATGGATTCTTCAGTCTAGCATAGTGGTTCCCAAACTGTGGATTGGGGTCATGACCCACTGTGGGACGTCATTTTGGCGGGACTGGTATTTGAGCTGCTGGGGCCTGGAGCTGAAGCCCAAAGGCTTGAGCCCTGGGTGGTGGGCCTTAGGTTACAGATCCCCCACATGGGGCTGAAATGAAACCCTTGGGTTTTGGCTGTGGAAACCTCCCTTGACTGCCTGGGGCATTGGGACTTGAGCAAACTCAGGATTCAGTCCTGCCAGCTAGGGTCATACAGTTATTTTTGTTATCAGAAGGGAATTGCGGTGCAATGAAATTTGAGAACCACTGGAAGCCAAGAAAGGTATAACATAATACCATGTCCAGAATTTGAAACTAGATCAGTTCAGAATGGAAATAAGATTTTTTTAACAATGATGATAACCAATCATTGGAACAATTTACCAAGGAAAGTGGTGGGTTTTCCATCACAAACAATTGTTAAATCATGATTGAAAGTTTTTCTAAAAATATGCCAGAGCATCATGGTAGCCTGGAGGAAAATATTTAGCGGGCTGTATTTTGCCCATCCCTGGATGAGAACAACTGTTCATAAATTTACATTCAGATGTGAGGCTCTGTCTTTGTAGTCCTTTGAAAATGTACAGTCCATGAGATCCTGCTTACGGCTATTAGTATATTGAGTGTTTCTTGGTGTTTCCTGTAATTATTACTAGGTTTTAATCAGATTTTGATAATTTTATATCTGAACAGTATTTTGTCCTCTAAACATTTTTTTTTTAATTTGTAGGTGGGTACAAGAATACAGATGGCAGATAACAGGTAAGTGAGAATGCTCTCAAAATCTATTCTAAATGGAGATGTTAACTATCAATTAATTAACTAATTGAATTATCAATGGGGCTTCCATCAAGCATTTGATTAGTCAATAAGGACTAGCATGTGATCCTCCTTTGAAATGTACAAGAGCCTGAGCAGGGGCTTGTGTACATTTCAAAGATTGAAACACCCTATGGCGCCATGGAGCTAGAGCTGGGGGGAACTGGCTTTCAAGCTGGCTACCTTTGGCGCGCGCACGCACACACACACCCCTTCCGTCTGTTGCTGCCTCTTGTGATTGAGGCAGCAAGGGGGGGAAGTGACTAGCCAACTAATATGTCGACTCTCTAATAAGCTTTTGCTTATCAGATAGTCGACTAGTTGATTAATTGCTTATATTCCTAGTTCTAAACACAAATAGTTTGCAGCTCACCAGTATCTTAGTGAGTGGCTCTCATGAAGCTTGGATAATCAAAAATAGAGGTTAGCTAGAACATAATGCAAAAAAGAACAATGAATCGATGCATGAGGAAGTTAAGACTGTTTAATTTGTTAAAAGTAACTGCCTTTACTGTAATTCTATTGTAGCATATATATAACCTGAAAGTGGATGTAGTCATGTAGCTGGGAGTTGCATAGCTAATCTAACTGGAGTCAGTGTACCTTAAGTTGAGTTACTGCAGGGGACTGATGGGAGAAACTCTTCAGTTGACTTACCTTACTCTTCTTGTTTTGGTACAGTAACAGAGTTGACAGAAGAGTGATCTGCAGTCGATTAGGTGGGTCTTACCTAGACCTAAATTGACTGACAGTTAATGGGTCTCAGAACATGGTTCTGGGCTGTAATCTAGATGTAAACTCAGAAAAAAATCCCTTTTGATTTTGAGGTCTTACAGGAATAGAGAAACAATCTCAGCTTCGTGGCCCTGTGTTACTAGATTTGCCCAAGACTCTGGGGTATGCTCATTTATTAGGGTTACTTTTATGGCACTTGGGGGAGGTTAACAATTCTATCAGGGTATGTCTAGACTTCATGCCTCTGGCGACAGAGGCATGTAGATTAGACTACCTGGCATAGGAAAAGGAAGTGGTGATTTAAATAATCGCTGCTTCATTAAAATGTAAATGGCTGCCACGCTGAGCAAATCAGCTGTTTGTTGGCTCAGCGCAGTAGTCTGGATGCTCCGCGGTCGACATCAAAGGCATTTGTTGACCTCCCAGGCATACCTGGGAGACAATGTCGCCAGAGGCATGTAGTCTAGACGTACCCTCAGTGTGCTGCTTGCACTTGCTTGGGCTCTCATATGGAGCTGAATCACCCTGCTGCCAATTTCCCCTCCCACTGGAGCTCTCCTGCAGGAACTAAGTTCTTCAGGAAGGGGTTTTTCCCACCTTAGCAATACACACACAGACATTCACACCCACTAACTGAGCACCTCTGAGAGGACTAGGTAATCATCAATCACAAGCTGACCCCTCATATGTCCCAGACTCAGCTGGCTGGGTTTAACAGCAGTGCCACACTGCACCCTCATGTGCCTTTGGACTCCGTGAGCTGGATTTAACAGCACTTTAAGCTGCCATCCTCATATGCCCCCAGGTTTAGCACCTCTCTATTCCCATTTTCATACCACAGTTATTCGCTGGTAAACCACACGATGAGCAAACCACATAGGATTCTGAGCACTACAGGGATCTTTAGCTTGGGTACAAGAAGCGTTGTTGCAGAGTGAATGGGGAAGCCAAAACAACACCTCTTGAGGAAGAGTGAATGAAAGAGAGAGAAGTAACTAGCTTAATAATGAACGTTATTTATTTCTGGTTAGTGAGGTATGTATGTATGCATACATGCATGCATGCATATACACAAAACAGTAACAAGATTCAATCTAACAGTTTAGATCGGGCAGAGTCAGGAGGCTGTGCTGGGGGGGGGAAGGAAAGGGGGCGAGAGAGAGACCTCACTACTCTGTGGAGCTTGTGCTGATCAGGGGACCAGATGGTGATGGGAGCTGGGGGTCCAGAAGGCAGGAAACAAGCAGAGGCACCAACCTGATCATATGGGAGATGAAGTCTCAGTGGAACTGATGCAGTTTAAATTGAGGTATCAGAATAGTTTTTCTTGGACAAGGGTAGGAGTTTTTATAGGGACAGGACAATAGTTCTAAGAAAACACTGGATTTGTTTATGGATAAATAGAGGCGAGACAATGGAGACTGATCACACCTGGTTTTGGGTGATGTTCCTTGGAGGAGCTCACAATGCAACTAGGCAGTTTCAGTATTTTGGATGTCAATAGGCTCCATTACTAGAATTGGTCTGAAGCAGTGGTCCCCAACCTTTTGGGGCTGCCGTGCGCCCGGGAGGCGGGGCCGCGACCCCGGGGCAGGGGCCGGCACCGGCATGTGCCGCGACCCCGGGGCAGGGGCCGGCACCGGCATGTGCCGCGACCCCGGGGCAGGGGCCGGCACCGGCATGTGCCGCGACCCCGGGGCAGGGGCCGGCACCGGCATGTGCCGCGACCCCGGGGCAGGGGCCGGCACCGGCATGTGCCGCGACCCCGGGGCCGGCTCCATGCATATGCCATGCGCACAAGGGCGGAGCCAGCCTAGATTATTCGACGGGTGAACAAAATCGCCTGGCGGGTGCTATGGTGCTGGCAGGCACTGCGTTGGGGACCACTGGTCTGAAGCTTCAGGGGGTAGCCAAGTTAGTCTGTTACAGGAAAGAAAACAACAAATGGTCTGATAGCACTTGATAAACTAACAAAACATGTAGATGGTATCATGAGCTTTCGTGGGCAGAGCCCACTTCTTCAGATGACCAGAGTTATGAGTTTAGGATGTGCACACCCAAAATAAATAGGAGAGGGGAAGGGGAGGGAAGAAAAAGGAAGGGAGGTGGGAGTGAGAGAGCAGAGGGAATCAGTAAGTATCTGAAGATTGGATAGTTAAAATGAAGCAGATAAGAATCATAATTAATAGTATACTTCTGAGCTGTTTGCACCTTCAATGGCTGTTAAGTTGGTAGTATCCCAACCAACTTTCATCATGATTGAGTTCATTAGCATGTGAATTGAATTTGTGGATGAACTGTAATTCCAATGCTTCTTTGTGGATCTGACTTGTAGAACTGGTTTGTGACAAAACAGCTACCCAGAGATCTTTTAAAGAGTGATGTGGAAGATTGAAGTGTTCCCCAATAGGTTTCTATATGTTTCCTTTAAGTATATCTGATTTGTGTTCTTTGGTTCTTTCCTGCAGAGACTGTCCAGTTTGTCCAATATATATAGCAGTGGGGCACTGCTGGCATTTGATGGCATAGATCAAATTACTGAATGTGCAGTCAAATGACCTTTTGATTTGGTGGCTTATGTTGTTGGCTCCAGTGACGAATTCACCAGTATAGATATGTGGGCAGAGTTGGCATAATTTTTGGTTGCAGGCTGGATTCCTGGAGGCTTATGATGTGGTTGTGTGACATGGTTACCAGAATTTGTTTCGGGTTAGGGGTTGTCTGTAAGCAATAATAGGCTTTTCTCCCAAGGCATCTGAGTGTGAGGGATCATTTTCCAAGATGGGTTGTAGATTGTGTATAATGCATTGGAGGAGTCTGAGTTGTGGACTATAGGTAATAGCAAGAGGAGTTCTGTTGTTTTCTCTTGGAGCTGTCTTGAAGTAGTTCATGTCTGGGTACTTTTTTGGCTCTGTCAGTTTGTTTTGCACTTTTCCAGGTGGGTATTTCAGTTTTAGAAATGCTCTGTAAAGATCCTGCAGGTCAGTGGTCCCCAACACGGTGCCCATGGGCACCATGGCATTTGTGTGCGCCCACCAAGTGCTCAGGGCTGGCCCCGCCCTGGGCGTGTGGTGCATGCGCGGTGCCGGAGCCGGCTCCGGGTGCATGGCGCATGGGGGGCGCCGGCCCCAGGAGCACGGTGAATTGGCCACCCCGGGTGTGTGGCTATGGGGAGCTCTGGCCCCCAGGCGCGCGGCTATGGGGGGCACGGTGAGTTGGCCACCTGCTCCCCAGGTGCGCGGCGCATGGGGAGCGCTGTACCCAGGCGTACGGCGAATTGGTGGCCCTGGCCCCATGGCGCGGGGGTGCTGGTTTTGGGCGCGCGGCTCTGCATGACGCTGGCCCCAGGCTTGCTGCAAATGGGTGGCCACGCGGCGCATAGGGTTGCTGGCCCCAGGCACGTGGCTCATGGAGGTATGGCGTATGCGCGGCCTCGCCCCCGGGTTCGCAAGTGTCCCCGCCCCCTGGCGCTCGGCAGGTGAATGGCCACGCCACCTGGCACTCGGCAGCTTCAAATGGTTGGAGACCACTGCTGTAGGTGATTGTCTCTGTCTGTGGGGTTGGAGTAAATCCAGTAGTATCTGAGGGCTTGGCTGTATACAATAGACTGAGAAATGTGTCTGGGATGGACTCTGACTCCTACCCCTCTTCCTATTTCTTCCCTCCCCCTCACCTTCCCCTCCCCTCTTTATTTTGACTGTGCACATCCTAAACTCATAACTCAGGTCATCTGAAGAAGTGGGCTGTGTCCACGAAAGCTCATGATACCATCTACATGTTTTGTAAGTCTATAACAGCGGTTCCCAATCTTTTCCAGGTGGGGACCCATTTTGACAATTCAGGAAAACTTGGTGACCCAAGGCAATTCAAAAACGGGAGGAGGAGGACTGGTAGAGCCAACTGGGAAGACACTTGGCGACCCTTTTGAAATGTAATGGCAACCAATGTTTGGGTCCCGACCCATAGGTTGGGAAACCCTGGTCTGTAAAGTGCTACCAGACCATTTGTGTATGTGGGTGTGTATTTATTTATTTTTAAAAGAATTGGTCTGATAATGACTAATTTGGGTGTGAGCAGGCATGAGTTCATTAGCATCTGGAGCAGAGATTTCCCATCAGGCAGTGCTTCTCTGCTTTTGGTATCCCAGAGTTCAGTGCGGTTCCTGCTTTGGAAGAGCTGGTCTCCATTTTGTATGCTAATGGAGATGTCTTTCTGTGCTGTCTTCTATGCAGATGAGGCTGGGGTGTTTCCTTAATTCTGTCACCCTTGTCTGAAGCAGTTTAGGTGTGTGTTTCCCCAGCCATTTCATTGCTTTGTCTTTGATTCTACAGAGGCTGGGGGAGGGGGATGGTTTTCCATGAGTGTCACTCCCTGGCTTCCCAAGAGCACAGGGCTGGTACAAGTTTACCTGCTAAATCGACTGACAGTTAGTGGATTTCAGAGCATCGTTCTGGGCTGCAATGTGATGTAGACTCAGGAAAAAATCCCTTTTGATTTTGAGGTCTTACAGAAATAGGGAAATAATCTCAGCTTTGTGGCTCTGTGCTATATTTTGTTCTTCTGGAGTTCATGCTTTTGTAGAGTCCCAACATTGTTACTTGCTCCCGTTGGTGGCGTGAGTCCCCTGTGTAATTATTCTATTTTGTACTAATAACATGTTGCTTATATGTTAACCTCCTCAGGGGAAAAAGGACATGTTATTATCTTGATTTTTGTACAGAGCTGGACAAGCTGCATAGAAGAGAACTTGTATATTGATAGCAAAGGTTCAGCTTTAACTAACTTGCTCTGGGGCCAATCTGATTCTCAGATTTCTTTAATTCTGGTTATGGGGGCTTTTTTGGTTCAGAAGTATATTCAACATCTATTAGGGGTGTAAAATACCATTTTAATTGGTTAACTGTTTAAACATGAAGTTAAACTATTTAACCAATTTTGGTGGGGGGCTGGAGCAGCCCATCTTCCCATGCCCCCTGCGGCAGGCCATAAGAACATAACATAAGAACGGCCGTCAGACCAAAGGTCCTTCTAGCCCAGTATCCTGTCTGCCGACAGTGGCCAGCACCAGGTGCCCCAGAGAGGGTGGACCGAAGACAATGATCAAGCGATTTGTCTCCTGCCATCTCTCTCCAGCCTCTGACAAACAGAGGCCAAGGATACCATTTTGTCCCCTGGCTAATAGCCTTTTATGGACCTAACCTCCATGAAATTATCTAGCTTCTCTTTAAACTCTATTATAGTCCTAGCCTTCACAGCCTCCTCTGGCAAGGAGTTCCACAGGTTGACTATGCGCTGTTTGAAGAAGAACTTTCTTTTATTAGTTTTAAACCTGCTACCCATAGCAGCCCCTGCTTGCAGCCTCCCCCCAGGGGTAGGCAGGGAGCTGCTCCAGCCCCTACTGGTTAACCGGAACCAGTAAGCATCACCCTAATATGTATGAGTAGGGAAACAAAACACTGCTTCTGACTTCCATGGGACAAAACAATTAATTTGCTATCCAGACTCTGATTTCTCAGCAATCTAAATACAAGCTATCGATGACAACGGACGTCTCTTAACAGGATTTACATGTTTTAAACTTCTGCTGGGCATTATAATTTTAAAATAGTTTTCTTTTGTATGTAATAGAAAATAAAATACTGTTAGTGATTTTGTAATTAGATGTGACAAATATTTTTTAATATACTGAGATGGTATTACTTTTTGATGTGTAAATCTAACTTTGTTGGCTTTTTTTAGTAAAACAGATGATACTGCTTCAGATTCTGTGGAAACTGCTAAACATGCAAGTGATAAAAAAGGTAAGTATGAATAATAAGTAACTGTATAAAGTTACATTAATATTTTCTAAGCTATGTAGAAAAAAGTAGTTTTTATGCTTAAGGCCAGCAGAGAAAACCACATGCTTCATATTAGGCTTCCAATCCCTACTATTACATTGAACCGGACATTTTTCTAAGGCTTCTGAAGCTTTTTAAATTTTCAACAGGCTTCTAGAGGGAAAGAGTTAAACATGGATTTTTTTTTTCCTACTAAGGGTACCTGCTGCTTCCCATAGCAAAGTTGAACTTTGGGAGCTATGCAGTAGATCTCAACTTCCACAGTAAGACATGACAGAACAGGATCTCACAAGTATTTGGGTAACACACCATGGCCTGGTCTATACAACATGGGAAGATCCAAGTAAGATATGTCGACTCCAGCTATGTAATTTACGTAGATGGAATTGCATAACTTAAATTATTGTTCTGTGCTGTCAACACAGCAGGAGGCTGACAAGAGCAAACACTACAGTTATTGTTCCTTACTCCTTGTGAGGAGCAAGAATACTGGCACCGACAGGGGACACCCTTTGAGTTTAATCTAGAAGATCTATACTACGCCTGCTAAATTGAACCCCAGAACATCCACTGTGACAGTGTCGCTCTTCCATGTAGTGTAAATGTGCCCCTAGTGAGGAGTGCAGTAAATTGTAACTCCATGATGTCCAACCAGTTCTGAGGTGGCTGTATAGTGGCTACTGCTATAGCAAACTAGCCACTCTTAACTGACCAAATACACATGTGGCTAGTGTGTTGGATGCCATGGTAATAATCCAAATCTTGAATTGCATTTGGAAGTGAATAATGGTCAGTACAATGCTCATAACACCTTATCGATCTCAAAAGATGGTTGTTTACATTCTACATTACTCAAAGCTCTTTACTATTTTCAAGGGCAGCTCCAGTTTGCACTCTGGCCAAAAATATAACCTAGCAGAGGGATGAGAGTGTCACCTTGTACATGGTAGGGATGTTAGCGTGTAATTGAACAGTCGTGTAAGAGCATCAACATTTTAGTGGGTACATGACTATTCGAAAGTCCTGGGGAGCAGGGCCAGCAGCCAGTGCACTCCAGCCCCACTCTCTGTGGGGTGGCAGCAGCACAGGGCAGTAGCAGCCCATGTCCTTGGGCGGGGGTGGAGGGGCGGTTCCGAGCTCCCTGCGGACAGGGGCTGCTCTGTGGATGTGGAGCTGTCTCTGTTCGTGGAGAGCTCAGACATCCTTCCTCCCCCCGCCCCCGCCCCCCCATGGACATGGGCTGCTGCCACAAAGCAGCCTCTCTCTGTGGCAATCCCGGGACTACCGTGGACAGAGGATGTTTCACAGCAGACTTCCCTGCTCCCTCCCACCCATTTACACTGCTGATAGAGGCAGTAGCATGGGGGGGCAGGTGGCTCTGCAAAGCTGGCTCCCCCAAGCACTGGTTCCTTATCTGCCTCTCTTCTCTTCTCTCCCCCCCCCCCCCCCCACTGTCTTTGTAGGAGGCAGCAAGTGGGGGTAACCAGGTTCGATAATACTGCTTAAATGGCGCTTCCGAAATGATTTGGTGCTATATTAAATCGAAATATATTCAGATTTATATTAAGAATGTTTTTATTTGTATAGAAAAGCTAGCAGATCAAGTGATGCAAAATCCACAAGTTTTGGCAGCTCTGCAGGAGCGACTTGACAATTCATCTCACACTCCTTCAAGCTATATTGAAACGTAAGTACAATGCATGTTAGACTTTCAGCAAGACTGAAAAAATAATAAACCACAGTTACTGTGAAATAGAAATGGCAAAGTAAAAGTGTTGTCACTTTAATAGATGGTGAACTGGCCACCATCTTCTAGAGTAGGGCAACTCAACTTTGGAAGCCTCCGGGGCCACAATGATACAGCTCATGCTGAAGGCTGTAACTTGGGGCGTCGCTATTTTAACAATGTTGCCATTTTTAATGCTTCTTATTAAAAAGAAAATTGTATACCAGTGTTTTGCGTGTTTAGCTTGAAGCTTTAGGTTGTGTGTTTCATGGAGTGATTTTAAAATAAAAGTTTCCAAGCCAGAGTGCTCCAATCTGCAGCAGGCAGGGAGGTGGGCGAGTCAGGCCAGATACGAGAGGCAAAAAAGGACAGGTGCCCGGGAGCCCTGTCCTGGATTCCCAGCAGGGCTGACGTCCCCATGCAGGAGTCCGTCACTCTGTGCAGGATGGAGGCCAGGCTTCCCAGTCGCAGTGCTGGACTCAGCTGTGGCCAGTGTGAGACAGTCAGCACCTCTCATGCTGTAACCACAAGACTAAGCAGCCAGCATTTCCCACAATGCCCTGGTGCTCCCAGCACCTCCTCCCTGGGGGCTAGAAATGCTGACATACTGTCTGCTTGTGTCTTGCAATGCTCACCCTGCCTGGGAGACACCTTGCCATTATGGAGTGTGTTCTTAGTGGAGGCCATGTTCAAAGGATCCTACCCGCTGGCCGCATGTTGAACCCCACGTAAACGCAAACCACCCTGTGGGCGTAGCCCTGTTTTAGAGCAATTTGGATCACCCTCTGTCTCAGTTCCACAAACTACTAAACTAAGATTTCATTCTAATACAGGGGTGGGCAGTAATTTTTAAAGGAGGGCCACCCCAAGATTTTGGTATGTGGGCGTGGAGGGGGCGTGTGGTCTGAGACATTGGGTGGGATGCAGAAGGGAGCTTGGGGTAGAGGACTGGAGTGTGGGGTGGAGAAGGGAGTCTGAGAGGGTGTTGTGACCTGAAGGAGGTGGGAGAGGGGCTACAGAGGGTTTGGATGGTGAGTTTGCGAAGGTGGAGGCAGGGGAAGAGGGTGCCAGAACTTACTTAGGCAGCTCCTAGCCAGCAGCTTTGCAGGAACCTGAAACAGACTCCATGCCTGTCTGCTGAGCAGCTGCACCACGTGGCTTTGCTCCAGGATGGGGAGGAAGGAGGCTTCACCCTGCCCCTGCTGCCAGCAAAATTTCTCAGCTCCTATTGGCCGGAAGCTGGCCAGAGGCAGATGAGGGATTTTTCTGGGGATGGAGACAACGCATACATTCTCCTGCCCCTCCCTAGCTTGCAGAGTAGTTAGCACCCAGCTACTTAAAACAGTCTCAGCTGCTGTGTAGTGGGGTTGCCAGCGAGGTGGCCATGGGTCAGATCCAGCGAAATACACAATTCTTTTCAATAGAACAGTCAAAATAATTGTAATTTCACAAACTTGTACTTAAGGTTACTTTGTGCTGTCTGAAATGGGAGGTTTATGGCCCAGGAGATGTAACACAACATGAATAAGAAAATATTATTATAAAGCTTTTAAATTCCTATTTTAAAAGGTTTGTGTTTTATGTGGCGGTAGTTTATGGCTAAACCAAACCTGCCTATGACTATAGAGGATATCAGGATAATGCTCAGTAAACACTAGATGTGAAGAAGCTAATCTTTTAGACTTACCAAGCTGTTTATTTCTAGTTTACCAAAAGCAGTAAAAAGAAGAATTGATGCCTTGAAGCAACTTCAGGTGAAGTGTGCCCATATAGAAGCTAAATTTTATGAAGAAGTTCATGATTTAGAGAGAAAATATGCAGCCCTTTATCAGCCTCTCTTTGATAAGGTAGGTATACTATAAAGATCTTCTCAAAACTACTCTGAGGAGGGGAGCAGAGCAGGCTGGGGCACTCAATTTCCCATTGCCACAGTGAAGTGGAGCAACTTGGCTGAGAGATGGCCATGGAGTAGGGCAGGCTACTGTGTTGCTCCGCTTCCCACCACCACTGCCAGCCCCAGTCCCCATATGTAGTCCCCAGGCCGCTCTGGGCCTCATAGCTAACATCAGTATGGGGGACCATCCCATCTATAGGGCAGTTGAGACCGCCCCGAGCGATCCCATGGACTGGACGGCTCTGGATAGAGAGCGGTGTACATGTTCTCAAATGTAGACATCTACACAAAGTAAGCAAAGATTTTTCTCTTTGAAATAATTCCTTTAATTGATGGGAGAACATTCTTCAGTACAGCTGATGCCTTGTTCTTAATGTCGATTGTTGGTTCTTATTAAATCATAGCTTTGACAGAATTTTCGGTCAAATATAAGTAACATCCTGTTACTTATGTCTAACTCTTTGGAGACACTTTCATTCTTTGTTCAGGTCTTCATTTTCTTTGCACAAGTAATGCATTTTCTGTATAATGAGTATACTTATAATTACATATTCTCTTAAATGTGACTAGTGTGTTTGTGATCTACTGCAAACTCCTAAAATTGATACCTGTGCCTAAACTCCTAAACTTGAATTACTGCAAACTCTTAAAATTGAATTTCCTGACATGGACAATATAAAAACCACTCTAGTTTCTGATAGTGGGGCAGATTCTCAGTTGGGGCCCAGCTTCCCTACTTTAGAGCAGTGTTTCCCAATTTTATTTGGTCACGGAACCCTTTTAAATATGAAAGAATTTTGCAGAACTGTCTTATATATGGAGCTGAAAAAGTAGACCACAAATAAGTAAGGATGATAATAATAAACAAATGCTAAACAAGGTCATGAGATCAACATTTAGTTTACTTGCACATATTTAAAAACAAAAATCACATTTAATGTGTACAAAAAATAAGGCTCAAACTAATATGCATTATATTGTCTCATGGTTTTATGAGTGATTCCCCAACTGTATGCACTTCTCCAGCGAGTGATATACGATAGCTAACTTTGTAAGACGCCTCTGTTGCGTTTTCGTTATCTGTTTGGGCATTTTTTAACATGAAGAGTTTACTTTTTTCAAGTGATTCAAGCTTCCGCTTTAAAAACTAACGTCTTTATCTTTGTGTTCCGAGTGATGTATTTCGAAATGTCTTCGCAATTTAGCAGGTGCTAAAGAACTATTAGATAATATTTTGTTGCATAGTACACACTGGGGGATCTGGAGCATTTTTATTTCCATTGCTTGTGAATCCAAATGACAAATAATCCTCGGCATACTTGCGTTTTTTATTGCTTGTTGATAATTGAGTGAAATCGGGCAGTGCTTGCTTATCTTGGGGGGGAATCACTTATCGTTTCTGTAAATGCGGTAATAGATTGCTGAATACGGGGATTAACAGTGGTATATAACAGCCAGTTGCATCACTGACTGACTGCGCGTGCAGTGCTGAGTAGTGACATCGTCTCCACTCTCTGCCTAAGCTGGCATTATACAGGGACACTTATCATGGCAAACACAAATAAAAATGGTTTTTTCAATAAAATTAATAAATGCTTAAATATTAATTATATAACTTTTTAAAAATCGTAATATGTTATTGAAATAGAAATTTCGCGTGGAACCCTTATTTTCATTTTGTGAAACACCATTTGGGAAACACTGCTCTAGAGCATTGGCAGAATCTGAGCTAAGGAGGCTCATACTAGTGTAGGGGAATCTTCTGGTGGGTAGAGAGCTAGCTCTCCTTTCTGCTGGCCAAGTGGGCATGGCTGATGCTTTATTAAGCCCTGCTGATCTTTGGCTTCATTTTCAGTGTTGTGGTGGTGGTGGCAACCTGTATAACATAGCCATTAAGCTGCTCCAAAGTTAAGTAGAGGACTTTTCTGGTGCAGAGCTAGTGAAAAAATGAACTTTATACAATCTTTGCAGGCTCCATCTTTCCTCTCCAGTGTTGTAATCCTCTGCTGTGGCTGAAAATTTGGCTCTTTTGTACAAAATATCCTTTCTCTTTTCCCCCTCTTATGTGCAAGTCTCTTTAGCAAAAGTGCAGCTAATACCCAGTCTATACTAGGAAGTTGAGGGATATAGTTATACTGACTTAGGGGTTTGAAAACTCCACACCTCTAGGCTAGGCAGTTAAACCAACCTAACACCACTATAGACAGTGCTAGGTTGATTGGAAAGCTGCCTCCTCAGTCTTGGGTAGTATCACAGAAATGTTGTAGCAGCACAGCTGTGTTGCTGTAATGATTTATGGGCAGACTGTCCTGGTGGTTAAACAAGACTAGGAATAGTGAAACTGTATTTAACAGAACCTTTTTTATAACCAAAATGAGTGTGCTTAAAAGTTAGGGGGTTTTTTTTGTTTGTTTGTGTTTTTACTGATATTCAGTGATTCCTATTTGAAATTATAATAAGGTCAAAGCAGGCATTTGTGACTTCAATTTTTTTGTTTTTATTTTAAACACAAATAACTAGTTCTGTTCTATTAATTTGTGCTGAACTTAATACATGTTGTAACCTCCTTAACTTATCTGTTGCCTTCATGCTCTTACCCTAATAATTAGGGATACTTATTTATCCTATTGGTGAATCAGTTATGTTCCTTGATATTTTTTTTTCTTTGGGGTTTGTTTTTCAATTTGGGAATCATTGTGAGATTTATTTTGCATTTTGCCACAGGCAGTAATTTTGCCCAGATTTTATAACATCCCAGATAACTTGTTCAGAGTGCCTTTAATAGCTGCTTTAATATTTTCTCCATTAAATATATAATTATCTTGTGCAGAGAAGGAACTTTGTCACTGGTGAAGCTGAACCTACAGATGCAGAGTCAAATTGGGACAGTGAAAATGAGGACGACGAAAAACTAGCTGTGAGTAGAAAGAAGCTAAAGAATAGTTTGGAAATGTGATGAAGTACTAATTTTGTTTATATCCCCTGAAAGATGCTATCTTTAATCTCTTAGAAAACTAGATGTCATATATAACTTGTAATAAGCATAAGTCTGGACTGAACACAATGGCATATTGGGCTTGTCTTCATGAACAGTTCATGGAAGTTGGTGTGAATTGTATCTACCCTATTTAGCCCACCATGGACTAATTGTGTGGACTGTGACCTATATTAACAGTGTTAATGTTTTTTGATATTGTCATTTTTCAAAGAGGACAAGACATTATCCAACTGTTAATGCATGTCACCAGGATCCGTGCAGATAGTTGGTCCATAGAAGGCTAGTGTGGCATAGCTTTACATTCTGACTTGTGGTGAATTAAAGGTTTATGTAGACAAACCCATACTTCATTCAGTCTTCTAAAATCATAATTCAGTTTGCTTTTAATTTTTCATTTAAGCTAAGAATACTTAACTCCTCTCTCTTCCTGGTTAAGGGCCAATTTTGACACAAGAACAAATGGATATAAACTGGCCATCAGTAGGATCAGGCCTGAAATTAGATCAGTTTCTAACCATTACAGGAGTGAAGTACTGGAATAGCCTTCTAAATATTGTTGTTGTTTTTAAGACTGAATGTGGTAAGTCTGGGGTAGGATTTGGTAATTACTAATAGCAGGCATGGATTACCCTAAGTACTACCAAAGACTGTCTCCAACAGTTAAGACAGGGTGCTAGATGGGGAGGGCTGTGAATTGCCACAGATAACTTTACCAGATGTGTGTCTCCTGGATTGTATCCTCATGCTCAGGGTGTGACTTACTGCCGTATTTGAGTTTGGGAAGGAATTTTTCCCTGGGTCCCACTGGAAGAGACCCTGGTGGTTTCTGCCTCTTTGTATTTTGAGGCATGGGTCAATTGTTGGTTTGAACTAGAATAAGTGTTGGGTTCTCTGTAAATCTTAAGTCTTTAAATGAGGATTTGAGGACTTCAGTAACTCTTCCAAAAGCTGGGGCCCCACTACAGGGGAGGATGGATAAGGCTGTGTAGCTGCAATGTATAGGAGGTCAGGCTGAATGATGATGGTGGTCACTTCTAGCCTCTAAGTCTGTTTAAAATTAATTTTCAGAAACTTATTTTAGATCCAGTGTATTTCTCTCAACCACTACTTTTAATGACTGTTATTCCTTATCACTTGCATTGTTCGTAACCTGTTAACAGTACCTTCCTGCTAATGGGTTCCATTCCAATGCTACATAAATCACCAAAGTAATAGAAGGCTGGCTGGCTGGCTGACTAGCTATTCTTTATTTTGGGGGACATAACTAGCTTTTAGTGCTCTGAGCACAGACTTGACAAATAGATCTCACACTCTATAATACATTTTACCAAAGCAAGTCTTATTCCAATAAAAAGCAATGCTAGCTGCTGGATCTTCACAAATTCTGTGTGCAGTAGAAACTATTTAGTTTTAAGAAGGGTCTGCTATGTTTCATATTTTATTTATATTTTAATGAGCTTTAGGGACTCTCAAAGCTTGAAATCTTTGTGGGGAAAACACTTCTTTTCCTCCTCCCCCATAGTCTTTCCTTTCTTCCTGACTCGTTCTCAATTTTCTTCAGTCATTCTTATCTTTTTTTCAAAATTAATACTACCTTCATTCTATATCTGTTGGCTATAATATGTGATGGTAATCCACAATGCTACCACAGGTACAAATGACATGGCTTCTAAATCTATGGGATGAGTGGCAACAGTTTATGAAGTTAATGGCATATGTTAAGAACCACTTCTTGGTAATTTCCGGTAATCTGCAATTAAAATGTGTAATTATGTCTGAGACTTCTGTTTACCTATTCTTGCACGTGTGTGTGTGTGTGTGTGTGTGTGTGTGTGTGTGTGTGTGTGTGTGTGTGTGTGTGTATATATATATATATATATATATATATATATATGAAAAAAAATATGCGTGCACGAACGCATGTTCAGTTAATATTACAAACTGCTGTAAATATTGGCCACACATGATCCTCTGGTAGCTATAATAAATTGTTGTTCCCTGTTCTTGACTCATGACTCAAATAACATATCTTGTTGGGGGCAATTTTGAGAGCTTGTGGTGATGCTACCTGATGGTGGGAGTGTGCAGCAGCAGAATTTTTCAGGATCAAGAACTGGATTTGCTGCTGTGTTAGGTGAGGATATAGTGTCTGGGGCATGTATTGGGGAAATCCCATGCTGAATTTATAGTTCTGTATTAATTTTTTTTCAACTTGCGACAAGCAGCTATGATACATCTTTTAAAATATTCAGATACTGTGGAGTTGTGTCCCAAAAAGAACAACATGGGCAGCATATTCTGTAGGTACTTTAGATTATTAAACTATCATGATTGATTAACTTTTACAGTAGCCATAAGTTTGCCAGGTGTTTCCAAGAAGACTGAGAAACTCTGCTCCACAAACTATCAATTTAAATATTAAATAGCACAGTGAAAATGAGAAACAGAGGATTTGGTCAATTCTTTGCCATATAAAACACTACACTTAGTTTAGGCATGTACCTGTCTTCAAGCTTTATTAGTTAGTACTATACTTTTTAAAAAAAACCCTGAGTATAGCCACTGAAGTTGGAAAGTTAATGTTTGTATCTTGTAGTCAAAACTTCCATGTAAATTAAAAGCACTTTAACTAGTGCCAAACTATGAACAGTGAAAGTATTTGAAATTTTACAAATAAAAAAAAAGACCGTTGTAAATCAACTTGAGGTCTCTTTGACTTAATTTGTAAGTGGAATTGATTATCATGGTTTAAAACTATCTTTAAGCATGAACTTTCACGTCACCATTTTCAGGAATCTGACAGCATTTTGAGCATTTACAGTATAACTTAAGATATGAACACCTTGGGAATGGAGGTTTTGTAACTGAAATGTTCATAACTATGAACAAAATCTTTAGTTCTTTGAAAAGTTTACAGCTAAACATTGACAATAAAGCTTAGAAATTTTACTGTGCAGAAGAAAAAAGCTACTTTCCCTTTACTTTTTAGTGATTCATTTAAACCATTACTGCATTTGCTGCTTTTTGTGTGTGTCTGCCTCTGCTACTGCCGGACAGCTTGCTGCTGGTTACAAATGAGACTGCCACATGGGTATTCATAACTCTGAGGTTCTGCTGTACTTATACTATGTCTCAGCTATGGAAGGTGTCTTTTCTTAAATGATTCTGTTTACTTCACAGGGAGACCTCAAAAACAAAGTAGTTATAGAAGAGAAAGAAGCAGCAGCAGCAGCAGCAGATCCTAATCCCAAAGGAATTCCAGATTTCTGGTTTACAATCTTTAGAAATGTAGATATGTTAAGTGAATTAGTACAGGTAAGCTAATTCCCTTTGAAAAAGTTAATTTTTATGCAACAATTAGAAGCTATACCTATTTTTTTTCCCCAGTTATACTTGAGGAAGATCTGAGTAACAGAGCGTGCAGTTCTTGAGAATCCTTTACGTTATTTTTGTTGAATAAAACACTTAAAGATAATCTGTAGTTTGCTTGCTTGTTACGAAGTGAAAGTTTCTGATGACTAATATCTAAGCTATTTGGGAACTAGTATTGCAATTAATTGTGCATCCATTAGAGCATATGCTCACATTCTACTCACAGAACAATTATTCCCATGCAGTTTTCCCACAATATTTCGTACAGATTTAGGTATTTTTATAATTTAATGACATCTTGAGGAAGTACTTAAACTGACTATACCTGAGTTAGACTGGACTTGTATATTAGCTATATTTTGTTGCATTCTTCCCTTATACAATTTAATCTATTAACTCTGTTAATATTTTGGAATAATCCCCTTAAAACTAGTCCTTTTCGTGCATCTGTCATGTTGTGCCTCTGTTTAAGAATTGGTAATTGGAGCATTCTTCTCCCAAGAAGTTAAACCTTCAGTTACATGGTACCCCAGAAAATGGCAACTTTAACTTTCAAAGATAAGATGACAGATTTCAACAACTGAAAATTTGGCAAATGACAGTTTTTTAAAGTGATTTAAGAGTACTAGGATCTGAATTTGAAACTAGGGATGTTAGCGACTAGTCGACTATTCAGTAAGCAAATTCTTATTGGGTAGCTGAGTAGCCACTTGTCTAGTCGCTACACCCTGGCTTGCTGCCTCTGTCAGAGAGGCAGCAAGGGGGGGAGGATCAAGAGGTGGTGCTGAGCTAAACCAGCTTTAAGCCAGTGCCCCCCAGCACCGTCTCCAAGGGGGCTGGGGTGGCAGAGGTGCAGCGGGGAAACAACATGAGTGGGGACTGCTTCAGTCCCTGCTGGTGCCGGTTCCCACTGGCAGCGCTTCTGCTTTTGAAATGTACAAGAGCATGGGGTGAGCACAGTCTCCACTTAAAAACTGGTTCCCTCCAGCACCGTCTCTGGGCCAACCCTGGCCACCACGAACAGGGGCTGCTGCACTCAGTGCGAGCTGGAATTGAGTAGTCCCAGCTTGCGCTGATTGCTGTGCCTCTGCATTCTAAATGTAGTATGATCCCAGTGGTTCTTTACATTTAAAATACAGAGCAGCAGTGTGGGTGGCTCCAGAGCTGGCTCCTGGAGCTACCTCCACTGCAGCCCTGAACAGCAGTGCTTATTGATTAATCATATAGTTGATACAATTTGTATCAACTGTACTATTAGCCAGATAATCGCATTTTAACGTCCTTATTTCAAACACATTACAAACTTGTGATTAAAATTATTAGGTTATGCATAGCTCACTGCTCTGAAGTGAGCAAGTTTAGATAAAAATTTGCTTTTCAAAATGGTGACTACTCATACTTTTTTCCTATCTGATTAGGAATATGATGAGCCAATTTTAAAACATCTGCAGGATATTAAAGTGAAATTTTCTGAACCTGGACAGCCTATGGTAAGTAGTGTTAAGATTTTTATAGCCTGCAGTAGTGATGGGCAGCACTTCAATATGTTTTTGATTCCTCCCTGTTTTACAGCTATCAGTGTTAAGATATGATGGGGCGTACTGTTCTGAGCAAAGATTCTTAGTTTCAGGTTTTAAGAATAGATTTTTAGTACAGGTAGTTTTTTTTTCCTCCTGTACCTTCTTGTATTCTAACTAATCTTTTTAATCCTCACTCTTAACTCTATCTCTGCTCTACTTCCTTTTGTTCCCTTCCTTTAATTAGGCTTAAAAAATGAACTAGTTTTTTTTATTGAAAAATAGAAATAGCTACTTATGCCATGTTTAATACTGACAAATTAGTGATAAAAAAGAATCATTCACTACTCTCACCTAGACCTCACTTCCCTCCTATACCCCACTTCCTGCCCAGATCCTTACCCCGATCCGTAGCCCCTTCCCACACACTGAGTCCTTCATTTTTGGCCCCACCTTATAGCCCACAGGGGCCCACAAAAATCTGTTAACCCCGGAATCCTTGAAAAGTTAATCTGGCCTGTGGGAAGCCCTGTACCTTGGTCCTCCCTGTGCCGTCTCATCCTCTGTGGAATTGGAGTGCTAGGTAAGTGAGATGTCTCAGTTGGGGGCCACCAGTGAAGGCTCAGGTTTCTTTTGTTTTTTGCTTTTCAATTTAATGTGGCCCTGATTGGTGTGTCGAGCCACTGACACACAGAAATATCAAAGGTTCCTCACCCTTGCCATAAACAAAGAGAATGTTAAAACCTTTTTTATTCAGAATGAAGTTTGGTAAACTAACAAGATAAAGTAAAAGTGCTTAATCTGTTTAATGATTTTGATTAATTCCTTTTCTGCCACTTATATACACCCCCCCCCCTTATGTTATTACTGTTTGTTTGTTTTTATGTACCAGTAGCCTAATGTGAATAATTTAATAGTTAAGGTATTTTAGAGATAAGCAAAGGCATTTTGTCATCATGAGTGGCTCCAGCTGGTGGTCCGCAGAAAGGTTTGCATTGAATGGCATGGACTCTGGGCCAAAAAGTTTGAAAACCATTGTTTTAAAGGGTTCTCATCTGTTTATCCAAATGAAACTTCTTAAAGTATAGTTCAGAGTAGGGATGTGAACTGGTAATGAGTTACTAGGGAATAGCTCTCCACCAGCGGTGTGAGCTGTAAATTGCAGGGGGGAGGGCAGGGACTACCAGCATGGGGGTCGAAAGCAGCCTGGCTGGAATGCCCTCCCCTCCTGGCCCTGCTTAATCAGTTAATTGAGTTAAACCTAAAATTTAACTGGTTAAATAATTAAACGGGATTTTACATCCCTAGTTGAGAGAATGCTAATAAAAACCATTCTGTTCTACAAATAATGTCATACTTCCACTTAGCCTAGTTGGGGGCCACACAAGTGAGAAGTGCAAAAAAAATCCAAACTCTCACTGACATGGCAGAGGAGAAAGACATTCCCTTCCCATACTATAGCCAAGAGAGGGCCCAGCCTAGTAGACTTTTGTGTGCTCCAGCCCCGCAGCAGGGAAGGGGAGCTTGGAGCACCAGCGCAGGCTGCCCACTGCTGGGGTGGGGAGCCTGAGCCTCAGGGGCCAGATCCTGGGAAGCCAGGGGCCAGATGCAGTCTCTGGGCCTGATATTCCCCACTTCTGGTTTAAAGTATTTTAAACAAAATTGCAGTAATACTGTGGTTTTCAGGTCAGAATTTAACAATGGATTTCTTTTCTTGCTTTTTGCACTGTTCGTAACCTGTTGACAGTATCTTCCTGGTAATGGGTTCCATTCCAGTGCTACATTAAATCCAATAATAGAAGACTGACAAATTATGTCTCTTCTAGACTTGGGAACAAACTTCATGAAAAGACACTGAAACGCTTACCCATTTTCTAGGAAAATTGTTCTCTGGGCTATTAGTGATTTTTTTCTGAAAAAATGACTCTCCCGTTTGTAATAACAGCATTGTATGTGTAACTTCAGTACTTGCACTCTCTCCTTTTGTCTTTTGTTTAAGTACTTACTGCCTAATTATGTTCTGAATTACCATGTTCTAATAAAACAGTTTGCTTCAGAGGCATAGCTGCAAATTAATAAATTAATGGAATTGCATGGAATATTAGTTTGTAATCAAATATGACTATAGCATCGTTGCTTATGTTCAAGAAGGACTGGTTTAAAGGAATATAATCAAATCTTGATACTTGAGGGGTCATGTTCATATTGTAATTTGCTCTGTTCAGTTTTTCAAATATGTTCAATACATCTTGCCCATAAATAACATCCGTAAATCTTAATCTTCAGTACTTAGCAGAATTAGTCACAGTTTGTAGGAGAGATGGTCTTCCAGTCTTAGGGTACGTCTACACTACAACGTTAATTCGAACTAACTTAGTTCGAATTAGTTAGTTCGAACTAAGCTAATTCGAACTAACGGATCTAGACTAAAAAACTAGTTAGAATTAGCGTTTTGCTAATTCGAACTAGCATGTCCACATTAAGTGGACCCTCAACCGGGCTTAAGGATGTCCGGAAGCAGTGCCGGCAGGGCATCAGAGGAGGACTTAGAGCGTGGAGATGCTGTCTCAGGCTAGCCGAGGGCTGTGCTTAAAGGGTCCCGACCCCCACCCCGGACAGACAGTTCTCAGGGGTGCCCCGCTTTGCAAAGCAGTCCTGGCTTGGAGTGCCTGGAGTACCCACACTGGGCACATCCCAGCACTCGGCCATCAGACCGGCTGCACTTGCCGCAGGCTGCCATCTGGGGAGAGGGGGCAATCGGGGGGCTGCAGGAGAGGTTCCACCCCAAAAGCCCGCAGAACCAGCCCAGTCCTCCCTATCAGGGGCGCGTACCCCATTCCTCCCTCACCTCCTTCCACTTACCCTTCCCTAGCCCCTCTTCTTGATGTACAAAATAAAGGACAATTGTGTTCAAAAATGGAATCTGTCTTTATTGAACAAAACTGGGGGAGACTGGGAAAAGGAGGTGGGAGAGGGGAAGAGAGAGTGTGGGAGAGGGGAGGGCAACTAAAATGATCAGGGGTTGGGAGCAGGTCCCATATGAAGAGAGGCTAAAGAGACTGGGACTTTTCAGCTTAGAAAAGAGACTGGGACTTTTCAGCTTAGAAAAGAGGAGACGGAGGGGGGACAGGATAGAGGTCTCTAAAAGCAGGAGTGGGGTGGAGAGGGTGCATACAGTAAAGTTCTTCATTAGTTCCCATAAAGAAGGACTAGAGGACACCAAAGGAAAGGAATGGGTAACAGGCTTCAAACTAGTAACAGAAAGTTGTTCTTTACAAAGCACAGAGTCAACCTGTGGAACTCCTTGCTGCAGGAGGATGTGAAGGCTACAACTAGAACAGAGTTTAAAGGGAAGTGAGATCAAGTCATGGAGGTTGGGTCCATGGAGTAGTATTAGCCAGGGGGTAGGAGTGGTGACCCTGCCCAAGGTTTGTGGAAGGCTGGAGAGGAATGGCACGAGACAAATGGCTTGGTCACTGTCTTCGGTCCATCCCCTCCAGGGTGCCTAGGGTTGGCCGCTGTCGGCAGACAGGCTACTGGACCTTTGGTCTGACCTAGGACAGCCATTGTAAGCTCAGGGTCGGGGGTCTCAGTGGACCACCTTGATTTTCATGCACTCCTGCTTTTGGGTGGCCAGGCTGGCAGCTCTCCTGCCCTAGCCGGCCACGTTCCTGTGCCTAGTGCGGAGATCGTGGACGAGGTCCACGATGTCCGCACTAGCCCAGGCGGGTGTCTGCCTCTTGCGGTCCCGGGCAAGCTCCCGGGAGCCGCCAGCCTGGTCCCAGGAAGAGGGGGAGGGTTGGGGGACATCGGGTGGGTGGCTCGATCCGTGCCAGGTGCAGGGTCTGCTGGCTGGGTGCTGGCAGGCTTGCACCTGGCACGGGCACCATAGCCAGCCCGTGCCCCTTTAAGGGGTATGGGGCCAGGAGTGGGGCAGACGAGTTTCCCTGGTGTTGGCCAGAGTGGCCACCAGGGAAACCTGGGTAGGGCTAGCCTCCCACTAGTTCGAATTAAGGGGCTACACAGCCCTTAATTCGAACTAAGCGCTCCGTTAGTTCGAATTTAATTCGAACTAACGGAGCGCTAGTGTAGCGCCTATGAAAGTTAGTTCAAACTAACGTCTGTTAGTTCGAACTAACTTTGTAGTGTAGACATACCCTTAGCTATCCAGATCCTGTAGGTAGGTACTAAGCTCTGAAGCAACAGTGATTCACTTGCAGACTATCCCTTCTACAAGTGGTTTTCTAAACAAAAATTAATTATAATCAAGTCAAAAAGCATTGAATATTGTTCTGAGCTATTATCCTGAAGAGAGTTATAATGATGCCATTAAAAATAATATTGCTCGAGTATTTTTCTGACTTGTGTATTTGCTTTTAATGCATCTGCTTACCTTAATTCTTTAGTTTTCTGAAAAATTTTGTGGGTGGAGGAAAAAGTTATCTAATTCCATATTAGATGTGCTCTGTTTGCACAACAGCTCTACAAGTGTTTTCACAAACTAACCCATAGTAAAGAGTCTGCTGGCCAAATGATGGCCCTCAGTTAAACTATGTAACATGAGTATTCATTGAGATTGTATAGATACTTGATTCCCCCGTCTTTTGGGGGGCTTGGGGAGGTTTAAACCATAGCTGAATTGTTTTATCACCAAAACAAAAGGGAAAATTTTATTTTTGGGCAGAACAAAACCTCTCATTTG
Source organism: Pelodiscus sinensis (assembly GCF_049634645.1). NCBI lineage: Eukaryota > Metazoa > Chordata > Testudines > Trionychidae > Pelodiscus > Pelodiscus sinensis. Next base: position 114,580,269 of record NC_134714.1, read on the forward strand.
GTGCCAAATCTTTTTGATTTGGGGGGGGGGGGGGGGTATTGTGATATTTTTAAAACTTCTAAATAAAATACAAAAATATTTCAAAATAAACAGTTTTCTGTTGTATTTATTTAGGTTCCACTCCTTCCTCCCCCCCCCCCCTTTTTTTCTTTTTCCCCTCAGCCATAACTATTAACTGAATTCACCCCTAACTTGGAGATTTGTTTCATTGCTTCTCTTGCCACACAAAATGCCTGGTGGGAAGGTGGCAGTTTACTATTTTTTTTTCTTTTGGCCCAGCTCTAGTCAACCTCATCAGTGACCGATAAAGTATAGATTGATTTTTAGGGCTCATGCTGAGTATAGACAAACTGAATTATTTACAAGTCTCCCTCTCACCTCTTTAGTTTTACAAACTCAGTAAGTTGCCACTCCATAAAAAGAGGATCAAAGTATAACCACATTAAATACAAAAATAACTCCACTGGTTATTTTTGTCTGTACTATTGACATGAAAAGCCAAGCATCGGGTACTTAGAATACTTACAGCCCACTCTGTTAGCCTCATTTAGCATGGACACTCTAATTGACAGTATTTTTCTCCTTTTTTCCCTTTCTTTCCCTCCCCATCCCCCCCATGATTAATTTGAAGAAGTGGGGTGTGCCCACAGAAGCTCATGATACCATCTACATTTTTTTAGTCCTTTAAGGTGCTGTAGGACTATTCGCTGTTAAGTTTTTTCAGCCGAGTTATGTCTAGTTTCTAGTCCCCCTTCCCATCCTGCCTGTTCCCGGGCTTCAAGGCTTCTGCATTTATCCCCCAAGGCAGCCGTTGTATTTAACAACAGTGGCAAATGAACAACCAGCCAGTGGGTGTATAAAAAGGATCATGTATCTTTTTAGCAGCAGACAAGCTAGAGTGGGGAGAGAAAAGAGGGCTTTTTAAGTCTTCCAAGAATTATACTAGCTTGCTTCTCTTGCTGTCTGAAAAAGTTTATAACTTGATCTGAATGTGACATAGTTGAGGAAGAAAAGTTTCCATGGAAAGTAAACTATCCACTCGTGGGTTTGATCCAGAGCATGGAGCTCAGCTTTCTCAAAAGCACTCTCCCCTGTCTCCAAAACTGCCAGTCTTATAGCCCTTCCCCAGAGCATCTGTGCAGGAGGAGGAATTGCAGAGGTAATTTTATATAAAGTATAAACTACATTAGCTCTTCCAAGTTACCTGAATATGGGGAAGAAACTACAGCTATTAAGGTCCAGATGCCTTTTTGCTTATGCATAACTAAAACTGTTTTGTTTTTAATTTCTAAATTGGTGCTTGTTTAATCGTGTGTGTGTGTGTGGAGCCTTGTGCATTTTGCTCTAGAAAGCTATGTAAGTTGAAAATTTATTTTGTACAGGGGCTTGCATATTTTCAATGGAAACTGTTATTTTCAGTAACTTAATGCACCTTGTGTCGTCATTTTTCAGATATAGATTAAAAAATCACTATTTCTAGCTTTTAATTTTATTTTGACACAAGTTATAAGAATCTTAAGAAATGCTAAAGTGAAGATTTCAACTAAAAACATCTTTAGGTGCCATGAGAGAGAAACTAATGTTACAGAAGCAATTCAGTTCCGTTTTTTAGATCTAAGCCATTAAGATCTAAAAATCTTAATGAGTTTGTATAGTGACCAGCTCTTGCAGAATGATCAGAGAAGACTGAATCAAGACCTTGGTAGAGTGTACTCTATTAAATTTAACTTTTTTTGAGGTTTTCCTACGTGTTCTTATAATTTAGAATCTTAAATTATATCTTGTCTGATGATGTTTGACTATTATCCAAGCCTATTTATTAATTATAATTTTAAAAATTACTACAGTTAGTAGCTATGTGTTTAATGTCTGCCCTTTCAATTGTTTTCTACCCGTATTTATGAAGAATTTGGTAGTCCTACTGATTTTTTTTTTAAATCGGATATAATTTAAAACAATAATTGAACTTTCTTTTAGTCTTTCTCATTAGAGTTCCACTTCGAGTCCAATGACTACTTTACTAATTCAGTGCTGACAAAAACCTACAAGATGAAGTCAGAGCCAGACAAGACCGATCCTTTTTCATTTGAAGGCCCTGAAATAGTTGATTGTGAGGGGTAAGGAAAAATTTGTGGGTTTTAAAAAAAATATTTTTAGAGCTTTCTCGTCTGCATTCTCCAGAACTCTATTTTCTTTATCTTGGTAAAGGTTTATACCAGAAAAACATCTTGGACGTGAAAGCATGAAGTTGGTGGTATAGGTGGTGAATTGTAATAGTTTCACTCAAGTATCATGTTGGAATATAATACGCATTTAAAACTGTACCTCTGCAGTTCAAGGAATTAGTAGTGAGGATACAGGTCTTTCAGTTTTAAGTCACTGGCTTAAATTCAGTTTAGGTAGGTAGTAGCTAAAAGTTGTTTTGGTTCAGAATTAATGGCTGGTCTCAGTCTGGTCCTTAGTGGGAATTTACCTGCCTCTTATACCCTACTATCACAAGTGACATTACATTAGCATTCTTCTTTAAGTGCTTGGTCACGTCCATTCCATTTTATACACCAGGTCTGGAATAGGGATATAAGTTACTAGTCGACTACCCTGTAAGCCAAAACTTATAAGATAATCAACACGCTAGTCGACCAGTTGCATCCCCTCAAATTGGGGATAGAGGAAGGGGTGCTGGAGGGAACCAGCCTAAAAAGCAATTCAGTTCCCTTTTTAGTCCCCAGCAGGGGCTCTTGTACATTGCGAAGTTGGAACGCTGCATGGAGCCCGGGGCCAGCGGGGATTCCCCCTCTGACTCCTGGCTCCATGTGATATTTCAAAGGCAGAATGCACTAGTTCTTATTGAATAGTCGATGAGTTAATTGAAATTTAACATCTTCAGACTGAAAGTTTTTCCCCCTCTGGAGTGATGTTCATATGCTGCAGTATGAAGGGCAGTGCAGGCTCCCCACTTCCTTCATACAGCCAGTGATGGTTCTGGAACCTCTTCTTGCCTCGAAGTACTCATTTACCCAGTGGTTTTTCTTAGTGTTATAAATAGTTATTCTGTGGCCTTAATAGTTATTTTTGGGTGCTATAGATATCTTTGAAGGATGGGGCTCCACTCCCCAGGGTTTAATCTTTGTGATTGCTGTTGGAAGCTGATGCTGATTATCAGCATCTCAAAAGTTGGTTTAAAAAGTTTGGGGAGAAGCTCATATCAGTAATAAGTTTGTAAGATCTTCAAGCCCAGGATGACAAAGGTACGAGGGACCTTCAACCAAAGCTTTCTATTGGGACATCAAAGAGAAGATTGGCCACTGATTCTCACTTGCCCTTAGATTTGGACAGAAAGCTAGAACAGTGTGCCCACAAGCCTCCGCCAGCTGTGGCAGAGGCCCACCAACTGGAGGATGTCGTGCCTATCCCAGCTTCTGCCTTTGCAGTGGTGGGACCATCACAGATAGAACCACAGGATGATAGCAGTGCACATCAGGAGCTGCTGAATAATGATAGTGAGCCTAGGGTAACAGGCAGATGAGTTGGTGTAGCTCTCTGATGGCATCTTTGATATCTTGTTCATGGTGGTCCTATCCAGAGTGGCACTCCTTGTGTATGAAGGGATAGGAAAGTAAGGATGTTAAAATGCGCGTCTTTTTGTAAAAGTGTAACCGCTGTATCAGAGGCAGCAGCAGCACGGAGGGGCAGGCAGCTCCCTGGGAGCTGGTGCTTGTGGGGAGCCTGCTGTATCAACAGGCAAGGAGGAGTATGCTCAGGAACTCTCAGGAAGCTATCTGCCTGTGGGACTAAGGATGTTAAGAGGTGGGTAATTGGCTAATCATATAGTTCAGCGGTGGGGAAACTTTTTTGGGATTGGAGGCCACTGACCCACAGAAAAATCAGTTGAGGCGGCACACAAGTGAGAAGCTACTGACTAAGGAGAAAGGCACTCCACATCCCCTCGCACACAAGAACCTAGGGGGGCCCTGGCTAGTAGATTTTGTGCTCCAGCCCTCCAGCTCAGGCTCCCCAATACTGAACCTCAGGGTCTAGATCCAGTAAAGCGAGGCGTCACATCCAGCCCTCAGGCCTGAGGTTCCCCGTCATTGATGTAGTTGATATAATTTGTATTGACCACTTGATTAGTTGATAAGGGAAGATTCAGTCCCAGCTCATGCCAGGTCCGGGACCTAACCCTGCTTCTAGTACATTTAAAGTGTAGAGCTGCAGCAGGGGGTAGGTCCCAGACCCAGCGTGAGCTGGGACTGAGCTAGGCTTGCTCAGTCCCAGCCTGTGCCGGGTCCAGCAGCCCCTATCCATGTTGGCCTGGGCCTGCCGGTGGCAGAGGCTGCTTTGGGGAAGTGGGGTTTGGCATCATGGCAGAGACTGTGTTGGGGGAGAATGAGCTTTTAAGCCAGCACCCCACAGAATCAGTTCCTGCTTCCCCTAGAGGCAGCAAGGCATTGGGGGTGGGGGAAAAGTCAAGTAGTTGACTCGACTACCTGATAATCCTAGGTTTATCGGGTAGTCTACTGTTCGCTTACATCCCTATGTGGGACTTCTACCTCCAACATACAATCCACCTGGAAGCTTCATATCTCCTTGGTGTCTGAAACATATTGGCAGATCACCTAAACAGGACCTTTCTCTTTCACCACAAATGGTTGCTCTACTCGGAGGTTGTCTATACGCTCTTCCAAAAGTGGGGAGTTCCCTGAGTGGACCAGTTCACCACCGCAGAGAATGGGAAGCTTTCTCAGTTCTGCTCTAAGGCCTATGCAGGAGATTCAGATGTATGCTAATCCAACTTTTGAAAAGAGTTCTGTCAAATACCAAAAGGGATAGGGCAGGAGTTGTCATGATTGCCTAGCATGGTCTCTCAAGCACTGATGTGGTTTGCTCATGGATCCTAGCTGTCGCTGCTCTGTAGCCATTACCCACACACCTGGACCTACTCTCATAGGACCACAGTTGGTTCCTGCAGCTGAAGCTCACCTTGTGGCTTGGCTGCTGCATGGCCTAACTCAGAAGTACAGACCTGCTCTAATCAGGTACAGCACATTTTCTTGGAGCGCAGAAAGCCCTCCACCGGAGCAACTTACCTGGCAAAGTGGAAGAGGTTTTCCTGTTAGGTGTCGGAGTGTAGCATATCTCTAACCCTGTCATCTGTGCAGTGCATCCTGGGTTATTTGGTCCACTAGAAGCACCAAGGCCTTTCTCTTTTTTTCAATCCATGTGCATTTATCAGTCATATCCCTTCCACCATTGCATCTAGGGAACATGAGTGTTCCCATATGACATGTCAGTCAGATTCCAAAAAGGCCTTGAGAGGTTCTTCTCATTGGTCCAGGACTTAGTTCCCCATGTCCTGACGAAGTCCATCCATCTGACGAAGTTGGTCTTTGCCCACGAAAGTTTATGCTCCAATAAATCTGTTAGTCTATAAGGTGCCACAGGACTTCGCGTTGTTTTTGCAGTTTCAGACTTACACGGCTACCCCTCTGATACTTAGTTCCCCAATGGGACTTCAACCTCATTCTCTTTAGGCTCAGAGGCCCACCCTTTGATCCTATGGCTTCTAGTTATCTCTTTCATCTGTTGTGGAAGATTGTATTACTTGTAGCCATTACCTCAGTGAAGCAAGTATCTGAGACTAAAGTCCTCACCTAGCATCCATATATGATATTCTGTAATGACCAGGTCCAGCTGCGGCCCTATCCAGCCTTCTTGCCTAAAGTAGTGTCCCTCTTTCATGTCAACCAGGATCTCTTCCCAGGGTTCCAACAAGGAGAGATGGCTGCACACTTTGGATGTTCAGTATGCCCTGGCATTCTACCTGGAGCACACCAAGCACTTCTGCAGGTCAACCCAGCTCTTTATCGTGTCCGCAGACAGGATCAAGGGCTTTCCAGTGTCTCTTCAGAGGATCTCAAATTGGATCCCTCCTCCTGCATATGTATCTGCTACAAGCTTGCACAGGCCCAGCCACTGCCAATAGTGACAGCCCATTGACTGGAGTTCAGGCATTCTTGGCAGTGTTTCTGACACATGTCCCTAGCCAAGATATCTGTAGGTCTTTGGTATACATGTCTTTGGTGTACATGTTCACAACATTGTATGCCATCACCCAGCAAGACAGAAGAGGTGCTAGTTTTGGCAGAGGTATGTTGGCAGGGTGCTTGGATTTCAGCACAGTTGCTACCGTGCCTCAAGTGTCCAGAATATTTCAAACAAATACTGTATTCAGAAACAATTGACACAATGTTCCCTGGTGACTCTGCCTGTGGTTGGGGGGAGGGGAATCTACATGGGAGTTGGATGATCCTGTGTCTGAGGTCCCTGCTTCAACAAATCTTTTATTATTCAGAGTGAAATAGCTTCAACACAAATGTCTCATTGGATTATCCCATAGTTCAACTCATCTATAAAATGGGTTTTACCCATGAAAGCTCATGATCCTATGTATATTTTTATTAATCTCTAAGGTGCTACAGGACTACTTGTTTCCACAGTTCAGTGCAGAGCACTCTTGTGAGAGGTTGGGGACCTCTCTATTCAAATCCTTACTTTCTACCAGAGTAGAAGAAAGGGATTGAACTAGTTCTCCCACATCTCAGGTGAATGCTCTACCTGTTGGACAGAAAGTTGTAAGATGTAACCATCCCCATCTCCTCATCCTGCAGATGGATTTTGAATGGAGCCCAATCTGGTAGGCAACATCTGAGCATGCCTGTTGGATCAGGCCCTACACATGGCATAAGCATCTGAATACTGGTCTTCCTCTGTGAATCATTCTGGGATTTAGAAGTGAGAAGGGTGTCTGGTCATCTAAAGAAAGCTAGCACTGCATGGTCAGAGGCAGGAATACATGCAGTAGGGAACTTTTACTGTGGAAAAAATATACAGGCTTATGGAGTTTAATGAGTTGTGGATCACAGTGGAGCCAAAAATGGAATGAGGGTGCTGAAATTGGAGACTTAAGCACCCAAACTGCGGATTTAGACACCTACTACATTAATGGACATTCCTTAACTACTGAAAACAGTAGAGTAAGAAAGCAATTGTTCTCTGACCCTCTTCATGTAATAGCTAATTACCAAATTGTTCTGAGACACCATCTGTGGAACGAGATGTGTTTTGGCTACTGAACTGTTGGCTGGATGTGCCAAGCAGCCTCCTTTAATTAAGAGTTTATTTCAGTTCAGACCAGACTTCTTGCATTGCATCTTATTTGGTGGTATCAGTAGTCATTACTGAAGTTCATCCTCCAGATATATAGTCTCTCACTTGAGGTGCATTGAGAACCAAGTCAGATGCCATTCTGACAGCAAGGACCTAAACAGTAAGCCGTCTGTCATTTAGTACATGTGGAGTTCAATTCCTTGGTCATTTAGTACAAGCTGTGCTGTACAGGGGATTGTAAAGATGACGGTCTCCTTCACAGTTCCCTGACTGAGGCCGGTAGGGTTCTTCTGATCCCTGGCATGAGCAGATATTGGTCTGTCTTTCAAAGAGGATGTGCTAGAAGCATAGTGGCACCCTGGCTATCCCACCCAGGGATTCCTTTACAAAAAGGAAATACTTCCCTGGCCAGATGCAAAACGTTTTTATAGCTTCTTTTTGTTGACAAAATTGTGCAAAAGAGTATGAACAGGTAATTTGGCCCCTGAATTGAAAAAAAATGTTGACTTGTACACTAAATGTTAGTCCTTGTAACTGCAAGTACACTATGTTCAAAATTGCTTTACAAAATGTTAAGCCTGTTTCAGTTATCTAGAACTAGAAATAACCTGCCTCAATTTTTATTGCACTAAATGCCTTTTTTCCCCCTTTCCCCCCAAAAGTCTTTTTGCCCTAAATACTTTCTTGTGTTGTGTTTTTAGGTGCACAATTGAGTGGAAGAAAGGAAAGAATGTTACAGTTAAAACAATCAAGAAGAAGCAGAAACACAAGGGTCGAGGCACAGTTCGAACAATTACCAAACAAGTACCCAATGATTCTTTTTTTAACTTCTTCAGCCCTATAAAAGGTAAGCTTGTTTGAACAGCAAGAAAATGAGATTTTTGCATAGTTACCAAAACTGTTTTTTATATGAGTAGTTTTTTCACCTTGGCTATAATTGTTATCCATACTGAATACTGTAATTCTGCTTTTATATTTTTATTTTATTTTATTTTATTTTATTTTATTTTATTTTATTTTATTTTATTTTATTTTATTTTATATATATATATATATATATATATATATATATATATATATATATATATATATATATATATATATATATACACACACACATACATACATACATACATACATACATACTTTATATTAAATGTGACTGATTTAATATATAGACATCTAGAAATGAGTTTCTAAATTGATCCTAAGCAGTAGGACCCTTACTGAGAGAGTTTGACTACTGAAACAGAGTACGTTCTACGTTTGAGGGTGTAAATATCTGGAACCTTGAATAACTTATCAGAATGGAAAAGCAGTTAACTGCTAATAACTGAACTCAGAATTTACTTGGAATATAACTCTGCAAAATGAGTTACTATAGCTAATGCATTAACTCTAAAGGGAGCTATGAGAAGAAAAACAGTATAGATAGGACTCCTCCTTTTGTTAATATACTGTGACTGACCCATGTTATTAATATTGCTAGTTTAAGGTTATTTAACTTTTTACCACAAGGTGGCTCCATGTTTCCATTCCAGGTGTAACACATGAAGACTTCACTTAACCCTTCAGGGTGAACAGGATATAACTATGCAATATAGTTATCTTAGGATAAACTTAAAAACTAACAAATGGTCTGGTAGTACTAACAAAACATGTAGATGGTGGTATGAGCTTTAGTGGGCACAGCCCACTTCTTCAGATGACCGGAGTCTTGAGTTTAGGATGTGCAGACTCAAAATAAATAGGGAGAAGGGCGGGGGAGGGGGAAAAAAGGAGGAAGGATGGGAAATAAGGAGCAGAGGGTATGGAAATATCAAAGGGAAAGGCAGAACTGGGAATCCGTGAGCACCTGAAGATTGGGTAGTTAAAAGGAAGCAGGTAAGAATCAAAGTCCGTGGGGTTTGCTGTAATGCCTATCGCTGTTTCCAGGTGTTAATCTGATCCAAGCTAAGCAAAATTTAGTCAATTTCAAATTTTGTATTGTTTTTTTTTTTTCCCCCCCATTTTTCTAGTTAAGTCCTCCAGGGATTTTCTGTAATTATGCTTTACGTAAACTGCCATAGAGAGGAAATATGTGTGACTGCCATATCTTTGAAGAAATTTTATGTAATAAGCTGTATCCATTCTTTTGTGGTCTCCATTTGATTTTTTTTAGAATACCTATTTGCATACCTTGAACGTCTGGAGTAATACCTTGCTCTTACAGGGAGCTTTTCATCAGCACATATCATATTGTGTAGGATATAAATAGAAATGCCACTCATATTTTCCTTATGTATAAAGGTCCAGTTTCTGGAAACAAGACAAATCACAAGTTGACTGAGGTGTATCTGGATTTGGGGAGGGGGGGCGCAGCGCATAACTAGAGTAGGCTAGATTCTTTGGTGTGCTAGAGCTCTATAATCTGGAAAGAGGTGCAGATTTGCCATTGCTTTTCTGCTTTGATCATAGGGGTATCTGGAGACAACATTGGCTTCTATTGCAATTTAGAGAAGCCACAGTGATGCTAAATGTATGCTGGCTGTAATGGTGCTTTAGAGACAATTTTGCTGACCCCAGCATTGCTGGAACACTCCAGATACACCACCACATATATCCCAAACATGCCTCTGGAGAAGAACCAACTGGTTTAGAGCTAGCAAGCTTTATCTCTAGGAGATTTCCCTATGATAGAGTATTGCCAGAGTAAAGTGGCTCACTTTAAAGTATGATTCAAAGAGAATTTAGCTCGGCCTTCAGATTTGGCCATTTCATAATGTTATACAGGCAGTCCCTGGGTTACGTACAAGATAGGGACTATAGGTTTGTTCTTAAGTTGAAATTGTACGTAACTCGGAACTGGCTCCAGATTCAGCCGCCGCTGCTGAAACTGACCAGGGGCTGACTACAGGAAGCCCGAGGCAGAGTTTCTCTTCCCCCAGCTTCCTGGAATCAGCCACTGATCAGTTTCAACAGCGGCTGAATCTGGAGCCTGGGACAGAACAGCTGGGGCACTGCCGGGTAGGTCCCCCCAGGACCAACCTGGCAGCACCCCAGCTACTCTACCCCAGGCGTCCACAACAAAAGCCTGGTCTGCTGGGGGGGGGGGGGGGGCGCACTAGCTGCACGCCCCCCCCCCCCCCCAGCAGACCAGGGAGACCCGGAGCAAAGCCGCAGAGGCACGGGACCCCGCCGCCTCCGTGGCTTTGCTCGGGGTGTTCATGGTCTGCTCGGGGTGTCCCTGGTCTGCTGGATGGGGTCCCCAGCAGACCAGGGACACCCAGAGCAGCTTTTCTCGCCCCGGGAGGACATGGTGGAGGGACCACTGCGCATCTGGGTGGTCCCACCGCCCGCGAGTTCCGGTGCGAGAAAAGCTCCGTTCGTAAGTGCGGATCCGACATAAGTCGGATCCGCGTAACTCGGGGACTGCCTGTATATGTCATTCAGGGTGGCTTGAACTGTGTTCAGCATAGAGAAATTCCTTCTGGAAACTGTACTCTGTCTGGAGTAAATAGATGGTTCCTTCAAGTTCCTCTCAAATCTTGGTTCTCACAAACTGATGAGCCACGAGTCCGAAGAAAATGGCACGTATTTTGCTTAGTACAGTGTGTGCATAATTCTCTCACGTTCTTTTCACCATGGAAGCCAACATGATTAATTCAGAAAGGAAGCCTAATGCCACAGGCTGCTAAAGTTGGAAGATATAAAAAAGTAGACTCTTTAATATCATTTAAACTGTACGTAACTAGATTGTAAACAAGAGTCCAACCATCAGAGATTAGAATCTGATGACAGCCTTCAAACTTCTCTTTAAATATGAGTTGTGAAGCATTTCATCATGTAAACTTCATAGATGAAGTACTGATCAAAATGGTCATAGTGTGGTGTGTGTTTTGTGCATTTGGTATACCTGTCTGCATTTGTAAACGACCTGGTTAATCCCTTCAGAAGCATCAGCACATGTTGTTGTATAGTCTTTGGAAGTCTTTCATAATTGGGCTTGAAAAGATTGGATTTTTGTCGGTGTATGTGGAATTCATAGTAAACAAATTTTTCACATGTGGTGGTGATCCCTGTAATCTTGTAACTGAAAATCTAAATTGATGAAGTTTGAGAGAAGCTTTAGAATAAACACTTTTAATTATACAAAGAAAATTGAATTCTGCCCAGTGTATTCATAATGATGGCTGATCACTCTTTGCCAATTATGATCACGTTCCATTGGAGTTAAGGACCCTCAGTTGGCTGATAAGGCCAATCCTTGAACCACTAGTTGTATTACAGTGAGGACAGATGTTTTCAGGTACAGCAGGAAGCTATTGACCATGACTAGCAAACAGTCCCTTTCCTCTTGTGTCTCTTATCCTCCTCAGCTTGTTGGTGGGCAAATTCAAAATGCAGGGGGCCATTGCATAGGACTTCTCTCTGTTTTGAGCAATCCTGGGTGAGCAACTCCCACATGTCAGTGTCAAGGTTACACTTCAAGTTATCCTTTAGCAAGTCCTTATAATGCTTCCGTTGTCCTCCATGTTACGGTATCCTTCTTTCAGATGAGAAAACAGAACCTGTTTTGAAAGGTGATGGTCTGGCATCCGAACAACGTGACCAGTCCAGCAAAGTTGCTGACAGATGGTCATTGCCTCGATCCTAGCATGGTCTTCCCCATTTCCAGAACACTAATTTTAGCGTTAGTGTCTTCCAGTTTAATCTTCAAGATCTTGCGGAGGCAGCATTGGTGATATCACTTGAAAGTCTGTGGGAGGTGTCTGTAGGATGTCCAGTTTTCAGACTCCTAATAGTGTTGGGAGAATGATGGCTTGATAGATAAAAAGCTTGATGTCTGTTCAGATGTTGTGATCTTCAAAAACCCTGTGCCATAAACAAGCAAAGGCTGCACTGACACAGCTCAGATGATGTTGGATTTCTACATCAAAATCTGCCTTGGATGAAAGATAACTTCCAAGGTAGGGAAAATGATTGACATTCTCCAATGCTTCTCCATTGATTTTAATAGGTGGAATGTATGGTACCTCATTTGGAAAGGGCCAATGGAGCACTTTGGTCTAATCAGCACACATATTCAAGATAGTCTGAAGATCTTTCTCAGAGTGGGCAAAAACTGCATTGCCATCAGCATACTGAAGTTCCATGATAGATGTGGTGGAAATCTTACTCTTAGCTTTCAGCCTGCTAAGCCTAAACAGTTTTCCATCCATTCTGTAGAGGATTTAAAAGCCAACTGGGAGCTTCCCAGCAATTAGGTAAAAATGAGAGAATAAAGACTGCGAACATGGTTGGGGTGGTGATACAGCCCTGTTTGACTCCTGTTTGTACTTTGAAAGGTTCACTCTGGGAGCCAGTGCTGCTCAGGATAGCTACTTTCATGTTGTCATGAAGCAACTTTAGGACATAGATGTATTTATCATGACATCCAATCTTTGAAAGTACAGTCCAAAGAGCATGGCGATTTACTGAGTCAAAGGCCTTAGTTAGATCAGCAAAGCCTTATACAGTGGTCAGTTTGGCCCTCGACACTTTTCTTGCAGCTGCCATGCAATGAAAGTCATATCCACAGTTCTGTGACCTGGTTTGAAGCCACTCTGTGACTCCAATAAAATTTTTTCTGACGGGGAAAAGATGGATTGCAAGGACCTGTGCCAAAACTTTGCCTGCAACAGCAAGGAGAGAGATACCATGATAGTTTCCACAGTTTCCTTCATCCCATTTCTTGAAGACGCTAACAATCAAGGCGTCCCTCATTTCACTAGGTATCTCCTCCTTTATCCAGATTTTAAGAATAAGCCGGCTAAGATGCCGAATTAACTCTGGTCCACCGTATTTAAAAATTTCAGCAGGGATCGCATCTGGGCCTGCTGTCTTATCCTTCATCTGCTTATGGTATATTATACCTCTTGCAAATTGGGAGTGTCTCCTAGCTCATCACTGGAAGGCCATTGGGGGGGTTTCCTCAAGAACTTCATCTGTAACCATGGAGTTACGATTAAGAAGATCTTCAAAACATTCTTTCCAACAAAAATTAATGGCTTTGTTGTCCTTCAAAAGTGTGGTTCCATCCTTAGAGTTGAAGGGAGTTCATGTCATGACAAGCTGGTCCATAAACAGCCTTAATGGCACATAGGAAACCGCCTATATTTTATAGATGTCCGTGAAATGTTGGAGTTCTTGCTTTCTCTCAGTCCACCATTTGTTCGTGAGTTCTTTATTTTTACATTGGACTTCTGCCTTCGCTTTAGCATAGGCTTCTCTCTTTGTATTGAAATTTATATCGTTCTGCCAAGCACAAAATGTCATTCTCTTCTCATTGGTGAGTTGCTCAGTTTCAATGTCATTCTCCTCAAACCAGTCCTGATGTTTTCTGGTTTGGTAGCCTATGGTTTCCTCATAGGCATTGATGAATGCTACTTTCAGCTGGCTCCAATGTTCCTCAGCTTTTTTCAGAAACTCTGATGGAAGCTTTTCTTCTAACAATGCTTACAAGTGATCACGCTTAACGATTATTCCTGAGCTGCTGCTTTCGCAGCCTCCATTTTTATTGTGGATCAAATGAGGTGATAATCAGTGCAGCAGTCACCAGCACTTGTCATTACTATTGTGAGAAGTACATCGTGAACTATGATGTAGTCAAGAAAATGCCAGTGCTTTGACTGTGGTTGTCTCCAAGATGTTTTGAACTTGTCCTTTTATCGTTAGAGGGTGTTCATGATAAGTTCATGTTGTGCCCACTTTGTCAGAAGCAGGGTTCCATTTGAGTTGCTTTTGCTAGCTCTTTCTTTCCCGATTGTTCCTTTCCACAGGTTTGTCTCATCCACCATGTGCATTGAAATCCTCGTGAAGAATGATCTTATCTTCTTTAGGGGTCTCCGATTAAAATGGTTTCCAGCTGAGAATAGAAATCTTCCTTTACATCCTCATTGGCATCAATTGTTGGTGCTTAGGCGCACTCAATAGTTGTGTTGGTTTTTGGTGAGCCTTAATCAGAGTGTTACAAGCCACTCATTAATGCCACTCTTCAACTGGCACCTTGAAGAGGCACTTTACAAGCTTGTTCTTCATAGCAAACCCCACTCCATACAATTGAGGTTCATCCAAAGATTTTCCCTTCCAGAAGTAAGTGTATTTTCCTTTCTCCTCCTTCACCTGTCCTTCTTCAGCTCTTCTAGTTTCAGACAAGACAGCAAAATCGATGTTAAACTGATTCCACTCATAAGCAATGATAGCTGTACGTTTCTCTGGTCAGTCACTGTTTGAGTTGTCCATCAGGATATGCATGTTCTAGGTTCTTAAGTTGAAAAGTTTTGTTTTTGACCACTGGGGTGGTGGTTCCACTGGGTGCGGCATACAGCCAAGAGGAAAAGAGGCAAGACTATTTTAAGGGCAACTTTTCTAGCCCCCTCCTTGTAGGGTGTGAGCAGAGTGAGTCCTAAGGAGGATTGCTCAGTACTGGGTGCAGCTGCCGAGATGCTCGATCTGCCTCCGTCCTTGAGCAAGATGACTGAATCGCAAACCCATTGCCTGTCTCAGTCTGTGACTAGGAACTTCCAAATCTCATTGTCCTATTCTGTCACCACCGGACTTTTAACTTGGGCAAGTGTTTTCCCAAAAACTGGAAGATGCCTGTGCGGGATCTCTTCTAAAGTGGGGATATTGGTGCACAACAGTCACCACGCTGTCCTGGACAGATAGAGGGCTTGAAACCAATGTCATGGACACCACGATGATTGGAAATCTATCTGCTGTAGCCTTCATCTGCCTTCACAGCCATTGTAACATTACACAACAGTTTCACCTTTATTATGCAGTTATCCTATGTCTACTCTACTGTTGAGGACTTCTTGGATCATGCTTTGTCTGGAACCTCACCCTTGGACTGTTCTGCCATGGGTGACTCTAAGGGAATACATGACTCCAGGCAGGGTCGCGCTCAGGGCCATTGGAACACGCAAGCTTCACCATTTCAAGGTGATGGTACATGGATAGTTTGTTTCTGGAGCAAAAAATGCTTGCATACAGAATGTCTGTAAATATGTTTCCAGGCAGAGATAAATTTAGATATAGTGGTGATTAACTACTTGCATCATACAGGATTTCATCTTGGTTTGTTGAAGTCATTATGAACAAAGACATTAGTGACAAAAGTTTAGATTGTGATAAAGAGCAGTATGCTGGCGTGCTCACCACATGCAAGTGAGAATTGATTTGCATCAAGTTGTCACTCAGTGGGAAAGTGAGCTAGTGCATCATCTGTTCTTTGTGTGTAGTCTATTAAATAACCAGTCTCTGCATTTCTGAAACACGGGCACCTTATGCCCTGATTCTTCAGAGAACTCTTAGGGTATGTCTAAACTACATGACTCTGGCGACCCAACATAGGGAAATGAAGCAGCAATTTAAATAATTGCCGCTTCATTTCAATTTAAATGGCTGCTGCGCTGTGCCAATCAGCTGTTTGTTGGCTAAGCGTGCTAGTCTGGATGCTCCGCGGTCAACATCAAAGGCATTTGTCGACCTCCCCGGTATGCCTCGTGGGATGAGGTTTACTGAGGAGGTCGACAAATGCCTTGATGTCGACCATGGAGCGTCCAGACTAGTGTGCTGAGCCGACAGTCAGCTGATCGGCACAGCGCGGCAGTCATTTAAATTTAAATGAAGCGGCAATTATTTAAATCGCTGCTTTATTTCCCTATGCCGGGTAGCCTAATCTACATGCCTCTGTCGCCGGAGGCATGTAGTCTAGACATATCCATGCTGTCCTTCAGAGAGGTTCTAATGAATGTAGTATTACAGCCTTAATTTGTAGTTAATATCAGTATATAATATTTCTCTTTCCCTAAATCTGCTAGGCACTTGAAAAACATGATTTTTCCAGTACTGCTGTAACAAATTTAAGCTCCTCTACTTTGGCAATTTTGATTGCAGAGATAAAATATGGATGGTGTTAGTTGAAAGGTGTATATCTTGGCTCTGTATATGCCTACATACTCAATGTTCTTTCTACAAAGGTGACACTTCTCTGTGCAAACATCTTGATGTGACCGTGTAAGAATGGCAGTGGAGGAATTTAAATTTAATTATTGTATATCTTCGTTATAGTATGGTATTTTATCCTTTAATCTACAAAAGACCATAGGAATTGCAGCCTATAGTGTGGTGTGTAGCGACCTTCAAATCGAATTTAACCTGGATTCAGTTTAGGCCTTATCTATACTAGTTTTGTCAACATGAGTTACGCAGACTATCAAAAACCAGTATAACTACATTGCTTCTGCATGTTCACACAATGCTCCTTCTCTTGGTGCTCTAGCATTAGCAGAGAGCAGTGCATGAGTATAGCTGTTCCACTGTGCTGCTCGCCACTTTCTGCAGCTAGGAATGGATCGCAGTGCATCCTGGAGGCAGGCTCAACATCCCACGATGCAGTTTTTCTGTCCCATCATTCCGTGGGCTTCCAACTTCATTTCACAGCATTTTTCAGCAGCTCCTGTTTACTGTGTGCTTACCATGTCTGAAAGGATGGATCCTACTATCTACTCTTGTGGTCATGTTATGAATACATTGCAGCTGGTCATGCAGTATATCATGAGAACCAAATAGGAACAAGAATCAGAGGTACTTTACATATTATGTGCCATGAGGGGAAAAAACAACAGATTACTTTTGGCATTCACAGAGCTACTGTATGTGGTAGACAGTTTCTATCATAGTGGACAGTTGATTTTGGGCTCAGGAAAACAAGCACTGAGTGATGAGATTGCATTGCTATGCAGGTCTAGGATGAAGAGCAGTACCTGTAGACCAGGGAACTGTGTGCAGAGCTCACCCCAGCACTGCAGAGCAAGGCACCAAAATGAGAGCTGTTGTCTTGGTGGAGAAGTACGTATCAATTGCTGTGTGTAAGCTGGCCATTCTAGACTGCTACTGATGGGTCACAAATCAATTTGGTCTCAGGAAGCAGTCTGTTGGGGCTGAGTTTCTTTGAGAGTTATTGCATTCTGCTACAAAGGATCATGACTCTTGGTGATGTGCAAGAAATAGTGGATGGGTTTATAGCAATGGGACTCACTAATTACAGTGTTAGATGTCATACACATCCCAATTTTAGCCCTGATCATCTTGTGACAGTAGCTTTTGTGGAAAGGAGCGCTTCTCTGATATTGCAGGTGCTTGTGGATTGCCGTGGCAATCAACTGACATCAACACAGGGTAATTTAGGAAGGTACATATCTCCTGCATCTTCATGAACCCTAGTTCCTAGATAGAGAAAGCTGCAAACAGGAAGTTTCTTTCCAGACTAGAAGATTCCCAGCAGTGGCTGTTTAAATGCCTGTAGTGATCATGGGAGAGGCCTTTCAGTAGGGCTGATCAGGTAAAGAATGAATGTATAATGTGCCTTTGGAGATTGAAAGCATGCTGCTGCTGCCTTTATGGCAGGCTAGACATATGAGAGAAAAATATTCCTATGGTCATAGCAGCCTTACTCCTGGGGGAGTTATGCACCACTGTGTGTGTGCATATGTCCTAGGCTGTGCATATTTTTTTCAAAATTTTACCACAAAATAGCTTTTGCTGAAAAGTTTCTGCAGCTCTACCTTTTGCCCATAAGAGGGCACTGTGGCATTAGAACACAGCAGCTGCTCCTGGCCAGCGGGTTCTGATAGGGAAGAGGAGACTGCTTTCTCCACACAACCTATCGAGCCAGGTCAGGAGATATGAGAGACAGACAAGACAGCATGGGACTGCTGGAGAGGTGGGGGCGGATCAGAGGGACTCATAAAGGCTAGTGGGAAAGGACAGATTGGGTTAGGGGCTAAACGTGAGCGGGAGGTGCAGGGCCATAGGGAAGGGGATGCATAGCCTACATGGAAGTGGGGGGAGTGGGTGTCTGAGTGCAGGTGGAGGGACACATGGGGACAGGAGCAAATATGCATGACTGAATAGGAGAGGCTAGGGCTCAACCAGGCTCTGTATTGCGGCCATTCCAACCCAGCCGCCCAAAAATCTGTTCTGTACTTTTAACACTCATGTCCAACAACCCTTCAACTTCTTATCGGGCGGCTTCGCAGCAATTGCTTCTTACTCTCTCAACTCCTTTGCTACCCCTGACTTCCCCCAAGACTTTACACTGCTTCTGACAGGTGTGGGAAATACAATTCTGTAGTTTAAATGAACTCTTAAGAGTTCTGTATTAATGTGCTTAGTATAGGGTTGTAAAATAGTTGATTAGTCCATAAGCCTAATAGGTTTATCGGGTAGTTGAGTCGACTACTTGCTTTCCCCCTCCCTCCCTTGCTGCCTGTATATCAGAGGTGTGGGGTGGAGGGGACAGGAACTGGTGCTGCGGGGAGCCGACTTAAAAGCCTGTTCCTCCGCCCCCAGTGCCATATCTGCAGTTTGGGGGGGCGGGGGGAGGTGCAGCGGTCAGGGACCCGGCATGAGCTGGGGCTGGGAACTACCCTTGCTACAGCTCCGCAGTTTAAATGTAGTAGGAGCTGGGCTGCCTATGCATCCGGTTCTTATTACATTTAAACTGCAGAGCCGCAGCAGGGCCCCTTATCAACTAAATGTGTAGTCGATACAGTTTGTAAATTACTCACTTCGTAACATCCTTAGCATGTAAAGAATCTGAGAAAACGTTTTCTGAATCTCTTGTTGCCAGTATTGTTACAGACATACTTGCTGACAAGTATTTTGAAATTATTAAAATGATTGAAGCTGGTTTGATGATAGTGTGTTTTGACGGAATAGGCAGAATTTTTAATTTATTGGTGCAGAATTTCCCCAGGAGTATAGCTTCCTGTGTAGTATTCCATAACTGTGGGGAGCACCAATGTGGATTGCGAGGTGGTTGATCTTGAGTAGCCAGATACCAGGCCTAATAGAGAGGTACAACAGGGGGGCTATTTGAATCCATGAGGCTGAGGCAGTATTTTGACAATGAGCTCCATTTGTCTGTTCAATGTCTTTCTGTATAACTCTCTGCCATGCTTTAACTTGCTGCCTTGCATAAAAATGTTGACGATTCTTAACCCAATCATCAAATAGTCACATATACTCTTGTGTATTAATTCCAGCAGCAACCACTGTGTAGGAGACAGATTTGGTTATTTTTCAGAGCATGTGTTTTTATTAAATCCAATTGCATGCATGCACAGAAGACTGGGTGGAAAGGAAGATAACAGTGTAGGTTCTTATGGCTTTGTGTGACTGCTATCATTTTGGAAGCTCTCCAAAGGGGTGGAGCGAATGGGGTACCAAGAGAGATGGAGAAATTGCAAGAAATTTGTAGGAGGAGTTAGGGAGGCTGCTGCAGGAGCTGAGAGCACATGAATTCTTTTAGTGTGATTAGGGACTTCAACATCTGTTAGCTCCTCTATCACTGTTATCTGAACCTGACCTATTACAATTTACTCTCAGCTCTCCTTTTCTCCTGCCTGTTAGGATTTTTCAAGTCTTTTTCCATGCCCTGCATTCTTGGTTTTTGGCCTCTGAGAATTGGAGCACCTCTGAAAATGTGTTCCTTGCTCTTCCTTTTTTGCTTCCTTATCTGTTGGCAAAGCAGAGTTCTGTCAGCAGAAGGAGCATTGCAGTGTGTACATCTTCACGTTTGTTGACAAAAGCTAAGTTTTGTAGACAAAACTCTAGTGTAGATGAGGTCTTAGACTGAAAAGGATTTTTTTTCCTTTCAGTAAGGCTAACAGTACCTAGCACTTGCAGGCCTTACAGTAGAATTGTAACAAACAGTAATCCACACAACACTTGTATGAATAGAAACCACTTCATAGCACATTTTGCAAGCTTGAACAACCAGACGGGCTGAGTTTTTCAAAGTGCTACATGAAATTATTTTTTTCCTCTTTCTATTTGTAGTGTCTGGGGATGGAGAGTCGTTGGTAAGTCTCTTAACAAAATTTGAAATCTTTTTACTATATTTGTCCAAAAGTTCCCTTTTTGGGTTTTACTCAAATGAATACATCAGTTATGTGCAGATTTCTCCATTGGTCTGATTCGTAAGCAAAAAATTGAGCTACAGCTTGATTTTTTTTAACGTACTTTCATCGTTGCCCCCTGCGCTTTCCCCAACAGCTCTGTTCTTTATCATCCTCATTATTTCTATTACAACAGCCCTTTTTTGGTCAAGTTGGCCACAGCACATCTCTGAACCATGATGAATAGCACTATGTCTGCATTGTGTTGAACTTCCAGAGCTGTTCTCTAAAATCAAATGAACTTGCTTTACAGGATGAAGATTCAGAGTTTACTTTAGCTACAGACTTTGAAATTGGGCACTTCTTCCGTGAAAGGATAGTTCCTCGTGCTGTGCTTTATTTCACTGGTGAAGCAATAGAGGATGATGATAACGTATGTATGTTGCTTTCTTGCCTTGTATGTCTTTATCTACTTGTGACTGAACTATTAAATACCATTACTTTTCCAAGTGAAACAAACAGAATATTGGTTTTTCTTTGAGTGGGAATAAATGACTCCTCAATCAGATGCACAGAACTCGCTGAATAGGATCACATTAGACCGACTTAAACTTTTTGTTGACGGCCTGGGAATTCTGTGCAAAAGAACCTTCTTTATCTGATTTAAATCACAATATCCTCAATGTAGCCCACAGATCTTATCCAGAAGTACTTTGGGCCATATCTGTGCTTGCTAAAGTATGGTTGTACATTTGATTGGACCTCTGAAGCAATACAGCATCTAGAATTTAGTTTCCTTGAGTGGGCAACTCTCCAACATTTTTTGGAAGAAGCAGGCAATATTAAAGTAGCATTTAAAATACTAGATTGAGGCCTAAGTGACCAAGGATTGTCCTTTTTCAGAATGTGTGTTTCTAAACTGTATTGCCCTTACTAGTTTTTTAGGCCAGTGTTTCTCAAAGTGGGACACAGACCTGCTTTGGGAAAGCTGCTAGCGGGCCCACGCCACTTTGTTTACCTAAAGGCTCCTAGTCGCAGAGCTTCATAGCTCCCATTGGCTCTGGTTCAGAGTTTCTAGTCAAGAGGAACCACAGGAAGCAACATGGCCTGCTTTGGGAAACACTGATTTAGGTAAATAATTTTAAATACTGTTTTGAAATGAGAATTTTTGTCTTCAAACAAAGCCAAAATCAGACTTCTGTTGGATAACTACAGCAGAAAAGAGCACCTGTATACTGCTTAAACTTGCATTAGTATAAATGGTAATAGGGTCCTTTATTTGTAAATTTCTTGATTTTAAATTTCTCCTTAATGCTTCTTGAATGTTCAAAGTTTGTTTTTTAAAAAGTACATTCTTCAGGAATCAAATATGTATTTATTCTTGAGTTTACTTTGTAATTTAAAAATTTAGGTCTTGTGGCTCTTCCTTTGCTTAAACTTATATTTTCTCTGTCAATGTAGTTTCTAATGATTATATCCCAATCATTGTCCTGCTGAGTTTGAGGCAAGTTGTGAGTGAAACTGCATATCTTACTGCAGGTTGAACCTCTCTAGTCTGGCACACTCAGGACCTGATTGGTGCCGAACCAGAGAATTTGCCAAACCCTTGTAGGTCAGTATTGTCTAGCAACATTACCAAGACTTCCATTACTTACTGTGCTCTTGGAAGACATTTGGGGTAAATTAGTGTTCTGTGCTGTTATTTAACTCTGAGAGCCAGGACTGATGGTTGTAAACAAACTTTATGGGACCACATCCAAGATAAGTGGACATCCTGTTAATTAAAATAATACGGGACCCACAAATGTTGCTGGGTCAGAATGTGCTGGACTAGAAGTTCAACCTATAGTAGTGACATGTCTTAAACTATATTCTAGATTTGGTGTTATCTTTTTTTCTCGGTATTAGAGTAAATGGCTATGGTCATGGAGGCAGAATTATTTAGAAGTTTCAGTGTGTGGGAGAATGGGATAAATTAGGAGTTATGAGACATTGGTTATAGAATTATGTTGTCACCAATTCTGTAGGACTTTAAGCAATTTACTTAGTTCTGTGTATCCCCATCCATAGGAATATGGCATTAACTCTTTAGAAGGTAAATTAAGCATTTATTATTTGAAGGGCACTCTTAAATTCTTGAATTTGTTATGCCTATTGTAGCTAATTGCATAAAACATTCTGAAAGTTAAAGGTTTTACTTTTCTTTTTAGTTTGAAGAAGGAGAGGAAGGAGAAGAGGAGGTGAGATGTCTATTATGTCTATTGAAGATCACTAATCCATATTCTCTTTTCTGAAACAAGTATCTAGCCCCATGAGAGACAAACTAGGGATGTCTGTATTTCATGGTGCCATGTTTGTACTCTACAAAATAGTTACTGGGTATTAATGTTAAGCAGCTGTTAAATCTCTATAGATTATATTTTTGCCATAAGTATATTCTATAAAAGCACACATTCTAATTACATACAGGAACTCAAAGCTGTATTATCTAACTACAGTTACAACTCTTTAATATCTAACAAAGTAGTAATATATTGTTGCTTCCATTTTTTAACCATAACTTAATGTTGAAATTATTTTGTGGGCAGATATAAAAATTGCATTACTCTAAAAAAAACTTTGTCTGCCTGTTTACCAAGATAAACCTTGAGCTGGAAGGAAGGCTAAAGAGAAATACAATCCTAGTAAAGGTTGAACCTCTTTAGTCCGGCACCCTTGGGACCCGACAGGAGCTGAACCAGAGAGTTTGCCAAATCATGGGAAGTCATTATTGTCTAGCAACATTACCAACACTTCTAAGGTTACATCTACACTGCAGTGCTATTTTGGAATACCGGAGTATCCCGAAATAGCTATCCCACATCTTCACAGTGAGCCCACTATTTTGGGCCCACTCTTCCGACCTCATTCTACGAGGAGTAAGGGATGTTTGGCAGTGTAGACACTGCCAAATGACTAAATAAGCTATTTCGAAACAGCGTAAAAAATAAAATACGCAATTTGCATAGCTCAAATTACATATCTTATTTCGAGTTACAGTGCAGTGTAGACACACGCCCTAATAGCCCAGTAAGCAGTGAAAGACATTTAGGAGTAAATTAGAGCTAAATAACAGCACAGAATCCTGGGAGCCAAGACTGGGGGCAGTAAACAAACTTTATGGGACTGCGGGGAAACTTGGTCAAACCCATAAGTGAACATACAGCTAACTAAAATCATGCCTGACCACAGATGTTGCTGTACCAAAGAGTGTTGAACTAGAGAGGTTCAACCTGTAACGTATTGGAGTGACATGGAATCAGTGAACTAACTATTCTAGGGGACAGGCCTGGTCCTCTCAAAATAAATACACCCTTTTTAACAGGATTTATTATAAAGGTTTTAATTAGGTTCACAGTTCTGTAGTAAGGCTACCACTGAAAAATTTTGTTACTGGAGCACAAACATAGTGATAGCTCCATACAAAATGTCTGAGCTAAAATGAATATAAAAACAACACTGGGGACAAATCAATGCCTTTCATAGATATTGACTGTTTGAATGTTGTCTTTTTCACTATGACACGTTTGAAAATAATTTTCAAACAAGATGCCATGGTAATATTATCTAATCAAGTACTAGAATGCAGAACATCTCCATAGACTGGTGACCTCCTTTGATCTGGCAGGTCACATAATGATGCTTCCTTTTCACTTGCTTTCACTGGAGTCCTAGGTTTTTTGCAGTGAAAAGCATTAACTCTTGTAAAGGCAAATGAGAGATGGGGATGTTAAAATGCGTGCATTTTTGTAAATGTGTAACTGACATTTTCAGCGGTTACATGTGGTGGTAGTGATGGAGGCAGAGCTGGTGCTCGTGGGCAGCTCCCACCTGCTCCCCTCCCTCCTTTCCACACTGCCGGAGCTGCCATGCATGGGGAGCCAGCTTAAAAGCTGGTTCCCCATGTGCACCAGCTCCTACCTCTTCTCCTGTGTTGCTGCCTCTGATACAGAGGCAGAGTGTAAGGATGGGGGGCTGCAGGTAACCATGAGGATTAATCGATGAGCCCTTGCTCATTGGTTAACAGTGTACATGAGTACAGGTTCGCATCCTTAATGAGAGAGAGCTAGCTCTGTCTGCCTACATCAAGACACTATAACTTAAAGTCAAGCATGTGCAAGAGGAGGAACGAAGTATCCAGATGTAGTAAAAAAGCATGTGCATGGGACTATTCAGAGAAATGAATGAGATAAGGATTGAAATGGAAGCGCAACAGATCCACTTTCTGTTTTTTCCAGAAATACAAAACTCAGAATTGTTACAATGCATCTTTTTAAATTGCTTTTTCTGTGTAATTGCCATAAGTTCCATAGGGATGTTACATTCAGATCCACATAGACAGTTTGAGACTTTCTGGACCAGATGACCTGTTGTCTAGTTTAACCCAAGTAGATGAATTTTGACAGTTAAAACATGTAGGAATGCAGTAGTAGATACTGACTGTATAGTTGGTTTTGTGCACTGTAAGTGGTTGCTTTTAACTGATTTTAATTCTTGTCAGTTTCTCTTCTTTTTATCATAGGAATTGGAAGGTGAAGAGGAGGGAGAGGAAGAGGATGATACAGAAGGTGATCCTAAGGTTAGTTTTGTTTGGGTGTATATATATACCTGTAGTACATTAGAATTGTACAAACTGTAACTGTGAACAACATATCTGGGTACTATGTTATGCTTGTTCTTTTCATTCTTGTTCTTTGTATTTCTCAAATATTTCACAATTTATATTGTGAAGAGAATTAACTTCTGAACTGCAGTTTTCTTAAATATTTTCTTGACATTATAAATCACATAAGTAATTAATTAACTTTCTCACTTTATTTCACTGGGGAGCAGAAGCAATATGTTTCCCACTTCCCTATATAAAATTAAAGGTGAATGTTTAAATATTTGCAAATAAACCAATTTACAGGCTGTGTAGGTAGAAATCTTATACCAGCTTGAAGTAATGAGGTGTTAATGTCTGTTTGACAAGTCTATTTGGTAGTTCTATCTACTTGTCTCCTGTAGTAATACTACTCCTTTCTTTGTGGTTGCCTTACTGAATCCTACATACTGCCATGTCATTGTGTTTAACCAGAAAAAAAGATGAGAGTACAAAATATATAGCTTAGTTTAAAATTCAGTGAGAAACGGGCACTGCTCCCCCTATCAGTTTTCAGCCATCATTCCATCTCTAGAACTAAAGTTAATGAAGAGGGGGAGGAGACTGTACTATTCATTTTGCTATTAAGGTAGCATCTTTCTATTTCTTTAATGGCTGTAAGTGTATAAAATTTGCAGTACATGCAATTTAAGATCATGGTACTGATACACAAAGCCTTGCAACATTTCATAATATGCACATTATTCTATTAAATGCTTTTAGTCTGTATGTCAGGAATCAATCCTGTCTCTTGTAAAAAGCAATAGTAAGTATTAAGACATCTGTATTCCTGATTAAATTCTTTGTTTCAACAGGGAAAGAGTAGCACTTGCAGAAACAATATTTCACACTTGCTTTTTTCGTGTCTGTTTCTAAATAGAGTAGTTGTAGCTTGAGACTAATGATGGGTGAGCTGAGAATTAGATAATATTAGTTCTGGAGTAATGGTGTCAAAGATACTTGATGGGAGGGATGTAGTAAATCATACCAGTTACTGTATTCTTAATTACAGTAGCCATACACATTTGCAGTGAGGTAGGTCTGTATTCAGTAGCATGACCTGTGGAGTGTGGTATTCTGTAGAACTATGTCTTAAGCTATTGGAACATTGTGGTTGTTGACTCCTGTATAATTTTATACATTTCCCTTTCTTTCTTGCTGACAGTTCCTTTCAATTTTTTTCCATTTAGGTGTAATTTAAGTCTGTTTATCATTCATACATTTCTAGGTAAGGTGGAATTCCATTCATACCTAACTTCCAAGCTTCCAATGTGTAGCCCATGCAATGTGGTTTGTTAATAGCTACCTTTCTGATTAAAAATAAATAAATAGAGGAAACTAAGGTTTTAGCCCTCAATTGCAGTTCAGGAAAGTGTAGAGAGGAATATCTGTGGGCGGATACCCATGAATCATATCATTAGAATGGATTTGTATTTAGAGCATCTCCTTGCCTCTCTGTTGTAAATTATGATTACATTAAAACACTCCAAGATATTAGTATATACTGAATGTATATAATTTGTGTCGTAAGAGAACGTGTTATCTTTGAAACTTGCCACGAAGGTGGTTTTTCTTGTATCTGGATTTAAACTGTGTCCTTCTTTTTAATGTGACTTTTTTTTTTTCATTGATCTGTGTTTACAACACAGTTGCAAATTCTCTCCTTTAGTTTGCTCCTTCTCTCCACTCTGGTTGAAACTCTCCTCATGAATCACAGATTCAGAATAATTCAAATTCTTATATGTAATTGATCTTTGCTATCTGAGTCAGCCACTTACTTCTCCAGGAGGTCGTCTTCTTCCTTGGGCTTCTGTGATTCTTACTCCTCTTCTGTGTGGCTTTCATTGTATTCTTTTTCTCCTGTTCTTCATTGTTCCCTTCTCCCTCATCCTGAGTGATCTTGTCTGCTCACATAAGATTTTCTTAAGTCTGCCTGTTTCCCCTCTTTTTCCTACAGCTTGTTCCTTTGTAATTGCTTCATGATCAGGGCCCGCCGAACCGCAGCGAGCCCTGCTCGCCAGCCGTGCTGTCTGGCGATCTGCGCATGTGCAGATCGCCCGAATCCGGCTCTTTCGGGTTAAATCTACTCGCCGCGAGCGAGTAGATTGTATTATTTGTTGAGCCCTGCTCATGATGGTCATGCTGTTTTTCATAACACATGACAAACTGAACTCCTTTTTTTCCTAACCTTCTCCCCACCTCTCTGAATTTGATGACTGATAATTTCATTCTTTCCTATCACTCAACCTCAAGGCTGAGCTTATCTTGTGATTTGTTCGCTACAGATCTAATTATTTTGAAAATCATCCCTCACCTCCACTGCTAAAATGGTCATATTCTCTCATGCTCATCTGGACTCCCCAACTCTTATCTTCCTCCCCTCTCCCCGGTCAGTGGCTCCCCATCTTCCAAAATAAAACTTTTTTGTCCTGATTGGCAAAGCTCCAGTCCTGTCTTTTATGTTCATTTCTCCCAGTTTATTCCCTTCACTTGGCTAACTCTTCTTGCCATCTTCCTTTTTATTCACCCTCTCTTCCCTATGCCTGCAAAGGATTTTGTGAACCAACAATCCTTTCTCTCCTTCTAAATCCAATGTGCCTTATTGTCCACTGACTTCCATTCTTGTTCTGTGTACTCCTCCCTTCTTGTCTTACCTTATTTGCTATATCAGTATCAGAACATGCTTGATTTTCTTGCTTTGATTTGCTTTTTTTTGTTCTCTGCCCACGTGTCCTGTTTGTCTTATTTTGATAGGAAAGTGTTCAGGCAGAATCATATCACTTTTAAACTTGTGTAAAGCATTGTGCAAAGGGTTGGTGTTATGTTAGGTTTAGAAACGCTGTATAAGTAGCCAAGTAGTTGAGTCTTATGACTGATTCGTTGCGTGCCTCGGAGGACCTTTGTCAGCTTACTGGTTGAAGGAGTATGATGTTGACAGGGAAGGCGAGGTAACTGGTTTAATTCAGATAACCAGCATAATTATGTCAGTACTCCAGGTCTGAAGTCTTTTCACTTGAGAGAATGATAGTTGACACTTTGAAGTACTTGCTTGATCTTCAAAGCAACCTTTGCAGAAAACTCCAGTTCTAAGTGGCAAAACTGTTCTGATGGCCTTTGAAAGTGGTCTTCCATATACACCGGAAAACCTTTCAAGAACCTCCTTGCAGGAGGAATACCAGGTAGTTCAATTTAGGGCTTTAATTTGAAATGCTGGGTCCCTGCCACGTGTAGACGCGGGCAGTTAGTCCGGACTTGTACATTTCAAAAAATGGCGACCAGCCGGGAAGATGCAAATCAAGCACGGGATATTTAAATCCCAGGCTTGATTTGCAACTTCGAATGCCTACATTAGCCTCCCTCGTTCGAACTAGGGGGCTAGTGTAGACAGACCCTTACTTTGGCACAATTCCTTTACATATATTCACTGTGAAGCCTTACTTTACAGCTTATTGATTGAGGCTGTAAATATGCTTGCTTTTCCTCCATTCCTTAGGATAGTGATTTGGGTAACACACTGAGGGGATAATAGGATCAGCCAAGATTTGACCTCTTGAGGTGTTACCCTCAATGTTGGGGCAGAGGGTAGGTAGCTAGTTTCCAATTATTGATTAAATGCCTGTTTTTCTTCTGGGTGTTCCTAACTCTGTTCACAAGTATTTAATGCTCGTGAACTTTTGTTGATCCCACCATAGTTGCTGGTTGGGATGTAAAATTTCAATTAATTGGTTAATCGAATAGTCTGTGCAGTTTGCGTCGACTAGTTGATAAGGGCATCTCCACCTTTGAAGAGTAGCAGCAGCCCCGGTGAAAAGGTGAAAGCACTGCAAGGGAGCACAGGGCCAGCGGGGGACTCAAGCAGTCCCCCGCTGGCCCTGTGCTCCACGCAGCGTTTCAAAGCAACAGTGCTTGGAAAGGGTTGTAGTTTTAAAAACATCTAATCTGCCGTGCTTTGGAAGAATGTACAGGAGCCAGGGAAATGGAATGAGCAGTGTCTTGGATCTGTCTTGTTGGGGAGGAGAGGAAAGAACATGCTGTAAACTTGTACAAGTAAAGCAGAGGATCTCTCCATGAACATAGAGCTCAGTGAGTCTACAATATACAAGTCAACATTAAAGCAGCTGATCAACCTATGTCAGCGTAGATGCTATACCCTTGATCCTGCCAATGTAAGTGTCTCCTGCACCATCATGACTCTTGTGGAGATGATGTCAGTATAGTTAGGGCGACGTAGCATCTATGCATACACTGCATTACTTACTTTGACTGTCATTTCTGTCAATTTCATGGCTCCATGTGTTGCCCAGTCCAGGGAGCGAGGAGGTGAATGGGTTAGGGGTCCAGAGGTACAATAAATAGCAGAAAAAGGGGATGGGGAGGGAAAGAGAAGGAAAAAAAATCTTGTCAATTGGTGTCCGTGCTAAATGAGGCTAATAGAGCAGACTGTAAGTGCCCGGAACTTAGCTTTTGATTGCATTAGGGTGTTAAATGTAGTAGCCTATCCAGTTCAGGTCTTTGTTCAAACCTTGATTTATGGTGTCAAATTTGTAAATAAAGGCAAGTTCTCCAGCTTCTCTCTCCAGCTGTTATTTTGAAATTACTTTCTAATAATATCGTCACCTTGTAACGTGCTGAAATGTTTCAGTATGCAGCTAGCCTGTTCTCCTATCATAATCTAACTTTGCCATGATGGAGTAAATTACCCAGTGTCTGTCTGAAGTTGAAAATTGGATCAGAGCTAGCTGACTAAACTGAGCCTGTCCAGACAAGACAGAAGTGATAAGGTGGAAGGAACAGCGCATGGATTCCAAGGCTAGAAGTGATGCTTGTGATCATCTAGTCCAGTGTTTCTCAACCGTTTTTTATAAAGTACCCTTCCCCCCCCCCCCCCCCAAAAAAAGTACACCCAGCACCTACAGTTTTCAAACACACACAATCTTTTTCTACCATTGCAACAAATTTGTTTAAACAACTTAATCGTAGCTGGGCGAGCGATGCAATTTTTGAGTGTAAAAGGACAAAAATAATAAAGTGCTGTAAAACTTGAAACAAATTCAGTTTTCTCCAAATTTCAGTTGTTGACGTACCCCCCCAGACTTCTCTCAAGAACCCCTAAGGGTACTCGTTCTGCTAGTTGAGAAACGCTGATCTAGTCCAACCTGCTGTTGAACATAAGCCACAGAACTTCCCCAGAATAATTCCAAAAGCATATCTTTTTGTAAACATCTGCCTTAATTTTAAAATGTCACCAATTTTTCCAGTGGTTAATCATCCTAACTTGCAAATATTTGCCTTATTCCCAGTCAGAATTGGTCTAGCTTCAGATTCCAGTTATTTGATTGGATTATTCTTTTCTACTAGATTGAAGAGCCACTTAGTCCCTGTGTAGATATTTATAGGTCAAGTATGGGAACCTCCAGAACCAGAGGGCCAGATCCAGCCCCCAGCTTAATTTAGCCTGGCTTGTGGCAAGTCTCCACACCACAGGCCAGACGCCCTGAACCTCAGTCCATATCCCTTTCTCTTCCCCCTCTCCCTTACCCTAGCCTGGCCCAGTATACTCCCACCTGGAGTCCTCTTCTGTACCCCCAACCTCTCATCCCTAGCCCCATCCCAGAGCCTATACACACCCCCAATCCTCTGTCCCAACCTGGAGTCCGCGCCGCACCCTGAACTCCTTATTTTTGGCCCAAGCCTCTGTGCCCTCCCCCACAGGGCTCTATTTGGCCCACAACTGACCTTTTTTCTCCGTGTCAGTGACTCTTATAAGAAAAAGGTTCCCTACCCCTGTATACAGTGTATATAGTCAGGTGCCCCTATGTGCCTTTGTTAAACTAACTTGATTCTGCTTAATTGATTCTGCTTCCCCAAGCAAGAAGCAATGGGCTTAAACTGCAGCAAGGGAGGGTTAGGTTGGAAGTTAGGAAAAACTTCCTAACTGTCAGGGTGGTTAAACACTGGAATAAATTGCCCAGGGATGTTTTGGAATCTCGATCTGTGGAGATACTTAAGAGGAGGTTAGATAAATGTCTATCAGGGATGGTCTAGACAGTACTTGGTCCTGCCATGAGGGCAGGGGACTGGACTTGATGACCTCTAGAGGTCCCTTCCAGTCCTAGTATTCTCTGATTCTAAACTAACTTGATTCTGCTTAATGGTAAATCTGACATTAGCAGTTTATTGTTATAATTGCAGTGTTTTACTGGAAAACAATCCAATCCGTTAATATCTTTAGTAATGGAATTTGGATATTATCAACAGTGTGCCACTTTTTAGCAACCTTTCCTGAAAGGAAGGTGCTGGGATTTACCTCCTGACTACCGCCTCACAAACATGCCTGTAACCAGTGCTCTGCATTTGCCAGCCATGATTCCTCCTGGTGCTACAGAACAGCAAACCTGCCTGCATGTAGAGGCCATACAGAAAGTAAGCCGCTCCAGGCTGGGAAGGAAGGTTATGGGCAAAGCAGTAACAGGGACAAGTTCTGCAGTTTGTAACAACTTCCCAATTTGAGGGCGTTGTTAGATTCCTAGGCAGCTACTGAATGAAGATCTCTCCATCTGCACCTGACAAGTGCAATTTAGATGGTTTAATGCTATCCATTGTTCTGGATTTCAAGGCTAGACTGGGGTAATGTTCTTTGTGTGGTTCTTCATTTGGAAGGTAAAAGAATATTCCTGTCAGTTTGTGATATGGAGCCTTAACTCTACAGAAAACCACTGGTGCATACTGATTTGTACTGGTGGAGCTCAAGGAGGAAATGCTGAATACTTTGGGTCCTGGTTCTCTGAGACATCACCTTGCTCCCTGTGTTACTGCAAAGATGTAGAGAGTGAAGGTGGTCAAGTTAAACCAACTCCCATTTTCCTACAGGACGTGTGGGGCCCTCCTGACAGGATATGCTCTATGAAAAGGTGCATTGTCTTGGAACTTCCTTAGTCTAGTTAAAACAAACATGGCTAACCCTCTGAAACTTAGACCCGGATCTGCTAACTTGAATGTGCTATATAAATAACTTTTTCCCCCTTCTGTACTTAGCAACAGTATAGATTTAGAGAGACAGGCAAATAAAGCAATTTACTGTGAAATATTGGGTTTTAGGTAATGTATATGTTGGTTGTATTTAATGGTACGTTTCTGAAAAGTACCAAATATATTTTTGAAAATGGGATTTAAACACCATTATATAAGCTAATTCATTGAAAGTCCAGATGTAGGTGCTTTTCACAACATTACCCAAAGCCCTGTATTCCTGCATATTGAAAAATAAAACTACCCTACAGATTTACAGTGTGATGGAACAGCATTTAGAAAAATATATAGGTTTTAACATGTGAAACTTTTCAGAGGGAGCTTAACATTATGTATGTGATTTCATGTATCTTGTTGAAATTATGCAATAGAATTCAATTTTTGAATGATTTCTTTATTGCTGTAACGTCGTACAAAACACAGATAATTAAGTTTATTGGGAAATACTCAAGGCTTTTGCCTTCATGAATAAAACTGAAATAAAATAGTGATTTTTTTTCTTATGTCTATTCAATGTGTGTGTACTCACCACATGTATCACGATGCAGGGGAGGGATAGCTCAGCAGTTTGAGCATTAGCCTGCTAAACCCAGGGTTGAGAGTTTAGTCCTTGAGGGGGCCACTTAGGAATCTGGGGCAAATCTGTCCCAGATGGTACTTGGTCCTGTCATGAGGACAGTGGACTGGACATGATGACCCCTCAAGGTCTCTTCCAGTTCTATGAGAGGGGGGTGTGCGTGCGTGTGTGCATGCATGCGTACAGGGCTCACCGAGCGGCAGCAAGCCCTGCTTGCCAGCCGCACAGTTCTGCACTCTGCGCATGCGCAAATCGCTCTACAGTGGTTCTTCCAGGGTGTAATCTACTCGCCACAAGCGAGTGGATTACACTATTTGTCGAGCCCTGTATGTGTGTGTCCTATGGCAAGCACCATCCACTCTGTGGTATGGGCGATGGTGGCTGTCTTGTGAGTGGCTACAGGATCAGTGCCGATCAGCAGGGCTAGGAGTGGTGGAGGAGATTCCACCGTGCTATTGGAACCAGGGGTTTTATTCCCACTACTTTCTCATCCCAAAGGCTAGGGGAGGGCAGGGGCGATGTACCCATGCCCATTCTGGACCTCCATGGACTGAAAAGTTACCTGGTGAGGCTCAAGTTCTATATGGTCTCCTTGGTCTCCCTCATTCCCACCCTCTATCTCAAGGATGCTTACTTCCACATTGCCATTTTTGAGGGTCATAGATATTCCCTGCACTTTGTGGTAGATCCAAACAGCTACCAGTTTGCAGTCCTCCTGTTTGGCCTTGTCACAGCCGGTCAGGTTTTTACCAAGTGTATGTTGGTAGTGGCTGCCCACCTCAGATGACAAAGGATGCAGATCTGCACTTACCTGTATGATTGGCTGGTCAAGCAAGATTCCAACTCCAGTGTTCACATGCATGTGGATCATCTGCTTCATCTGAGCCACTGTCTCAGCCTGTTGATAAATGCAGACAAGTCACAGTGCTGATTCAATGCATAGAGTTTATAGGAGCAGCACTGAACTCCGCTCTGGCCTGGGCCTTCCTCCCTCCGGACAGGTTTCATGCTTTCTCAGACCTTGTGACCTGCCCATGTACTTCGCCAACCACTACGGCGAAGTATCTTCAGCTACTCAGGCACAAGGTAGCATCTACTTACATAGTCAGATACACCATATGATGCATGTGCTCCCTACAGCAATGGATGGCATCCACCTATACCCTCTCCAGACACACTGGTCCTCGACTGTCTTGCCTGGTGGTTGGACCTTTGCATTGTTATGGCAGGAGTACCATTCCAAGCCTCTCCCCTTTCCCTCAAACTGGTCTCGGACCTGGGCTGGAGAACCCATCTCGTCAATTCCCAGACCAGGGTACATGGACCGCACAGGAAGCGCCCCTCCACGTAAACATCAAAGAGCTATGGGCAGTTTGCAGGGCATGCAAGGTCTTCCTCCCTCACCTGGTGGGAAAGGTGGTTCAGATCTTTATGGACAACATAGCCACAATGGTTTGTGTCAAGTGCTTGGGGGGAGGGGGGAAGGTGGGCTGCACATTGCCAAGAAGCAATTTGCCTCTGGGACTTCTGCAGCTTGCACAGCATTCATCTGGAGACCTACCACTTCCCGGGCACAGGAAACCTCTTGGCTGATCAGCTAAGCAGGCAGTTGTCCTCTCACCACAAATAGGCTCTTCATCTACAAGTCCCTGCCATCCTCTTCCGAAAGTAGGGCACTGCCTGGGTGGACCTTTTTGCTACAGTGCACAATGCAGTGTTACAGCTTTTACTCCAGATACTGAGGGGACACGGGGTACCTGGGGGATGCTTTTCTCATCCAGTGGTTGGGTGCCCTGGTCTGTGGGGTTCTCCCCATCCTCTGATCCCACTCCTCCCAGGGTCCTGGGGAAAGTTAAACTGGACAGAACCAGAATCATTGTTGCCTCAGTATTGGTATGCCACTCTGCAGAGCCTTATGGTGTGCCCCCCGTGGCTATTGCTGCTGCTCTCTGAGGACTGCGGTCGCCTTCGCCCAGACCTGCCATTGCTCCACCTCACAGTATGGCTGCTCTTCAGCTGATGGCGGAGATGCAAGTCTTGCTGGAAAGCCATAAGCTGTTGAACAAGTCAGACTTATGTAGTCAAGTGGACCCAGTGTTGGGTGTGAACTTGCTAGCGTGGTCTTGCCCCTATTGTGGCTCCCATCCAGACCAGCCTAGATTATGTTCTTCACTTGAAGAAAGAAGGCTTGGTGCTGTCATCCATCAGAATGCACTTGGCAGCAATTTTGGCTTTTTCACTCACCAATCCATGTTTTCCCATGACAAGGTGGTGAGATTTCTCTAAGGCCTTGAGAGGCTCTTCCTGCAATAGGATCTTAATATAGTCCTCTCCAGGCTTTCCGGGCCATTCTTTGAACCAATGGCTATGTGTTTCCTTCTGTGCCTGTCCTAGAAGGTGACTTTTCTCGTGGCTTTTACATCAACTAGGAGTCTCTCCCAGTTGCAGGCCTTGACTTCGGAGCCACCATACACTGTCTTCTATAAAGACACGGTGCAGCTGCAACCCAACCCAGCTTTCATATCTAAGGTGTTGTCTGCTTTCCATATGGGTCAGGATATCTTCCTCCCCAAAGCTTCATGCGACCACCAAGAAGCAGTGACTGCATGCCCTGGATGTTTGCCAGGCTCTCCCATTCTATACTGACAGAACCAAGCCATTCTGCAAATTTCCACAGCTGTTTGTTACCTCTGCCAGTAGTTCTTTTTGGCCTGCAGCCCCTCCATTCTCAGTGCAAACCTTTTTGAGGACCACCAGCTGTCCACTCCTGATGACAAAATGCCTCCACCTATCTCTAAATATCTTAAATACTACATTATTTGTATTAGGCTACTGGAGCACAAAAACATAAATATGCAGCTACAACATTGAGGGGGGCATATATAACCGGTTTTAAAAAAAGGAAAAGGAATCATTCATTAAATGGATTAAGCGCTTTGACTTTATCATGTTTGCCAAGCTTTGTTTTGAATAAAATCGTAATGTCCAACACACGGTTTTAACATTGTTTTTACCTACGGCACAAGTAGGGAACTTTTGGGGGATCAGGGGCTACTAATCCACAGAAAAATCAGTCTGAGGTCACACAAGTGAGAAGAACACCCCCAAAAAAGTCAACCCTCACTGATGAGGGCCCCAACTGAGACACCTCACTCTCCTGGCACTCCAGCCCCGCAGGGGACAGAGAACTGAAATTCAAGGCTTCCTACAGGCCAGATTAACTCTTCTCTGTTCCTGAGGTTAGTAGATTTTGTGGGCCACTGTAGGCTCTGGAGTGGGTCCAAATATGAAGGGTTCAGCATTAAGGAGTGGATATCAAGGAGTGGGATAGGGATGGGGGAATGTAGGATTTGGATGGGAGGCGGAGTGTGTAGGAGGGGATGAGGATGTGAGGTCTGGGTGGGAGGTAGGGTAATGGAGAGGGATGAGGATGGGAGTTGTCGAGCCAAAAGGGAGGCTGTTGAGGGTAGGGGTTCTCGGGGGGGGGGGGGGGCTGCATGGGGTCTGGGCATGAGGGGACATTCACGTGGCTTCATGCCTCATGCTGCTCCCATTGGCTGCAATTCCAGCCAGTAGGAGCAATGGGGAAAGCCTTCAGGCAGCATTTCCCTGTGCTACATTCCCCTATTGGAGGAGGGGCAGTGCATAGAGTGCCCTCTCCTCTCCCCTTCCCCTCCCTCCCCCTGCTCATTTGGATCTGGCCCACATGGCTCAGAGCTTTTCCCCAACCCTCCACAGCGGAAAGCCAGTGCTGGCACTCCAACCTGGTGGTGGGGAGAGGAGTGCCAGTGCAGGCTCTCCCCACTGGGGGCGGGGAGGGTGTTCTGAGTCAGTGCAAGAGGGATACTGCACTTTGAGAATGACTGGCCTATGCTGAGCGGATGAAGGGGCTCCTGGTATCCTTGCAGCAAATTTCTAATAGCATGTCCAAATGCAGGAGGTTATTCAATAGGCTGGTGAGCACTCTGCTGCCCTGCTCATCAGGGCCTACTCGACCAGAGTGAATGCCTCTTTAGCGGCCTATTCTGGACATTTGTGAGGGTGCAATGTGGTCTTTGGTGCACAGCTTTGCCGCACATTACATCCTGCTGTAACAAGCCCAAGGGGACCATACTTTCTGAAGAGTTGTTATACTCAACATACCAGTGAACTTCCCACCTTCGAGCATGCAGCTTGCAGTCACCTATGTTGAATGGACATGAGCAGTCACGCAAAGGAGGGAACAGTTACCTGTTTCCGTAACTGATGTTCGTGTCCCTTCAACATCCCACCCTCATTCCCCACTGTCGGAGTTGTCTAGCAAGAAAGAATTGAGGGTGGAGGCACCCAATATAGGGCAGCATATGCGCACCACTCCAGGGGGCACTTGAGCCAGCTCTCCCACGGGTGCTGGTAAGGGAAAATAGTCTAGCACCAGTGCATGTGGCGAATACACACACCTACATTGAAAGGACAGAAGCAAAACTGCCTTCTGTCTTTTCTCTCTGAAGCAGTAACAACAATCAATAGCTATTTTTAATATTACTGTAACACAGCCTTTAATCATGTAGGATAAAGATGTAGTTTCTAAACTGTATGTTGTAAGCAATCTTTAATTCATCTGTTGCTCAGTTAAATATTTGGATTAAATTTAGCCATATTTTTGCAGTTCTGATAGAGCACTGTTATTCGTGCTGCCTTGCTGTTAACTGATGTTTCTACTATTAGTTTTTTCTTCCCAATATATCAGTTGACTTGATACTTATCTTTTCTACAAAGCAGTTGGTTCATGAACTGTTCTTTATGTCAAGTATAAGCTTTTTTGATGGCTAGGAAGCTGTTCATGATTTCCCCTCTTATCCACGTCTAATCAAACAGTAGTAGTATGTGATTACAAATAAGTTCTTTGTTGCTGCTACCTTGAATGTATGAGGATTTCTTCTTACAGGCAGGCACTGGCTGCTTAGGGCTATTTCAGTGCAGATTAACTTCAGTGTCCTTTGGAAATCCAGTTAAGAAAAAGTACTTTGGTACCTGATAATTAATATAACATTTATTCACTTAACATATTTGTGTGTAACAATACAAAATGTTTAGATTACCTTATAAATAATTTTACAGCTAGACTGGTGCATTCTTTCAAAATGTCTTCTAGCTATTTTCTTTCCTACTGTAGAATTCAACAAAGGTGTATGTTTTTAAAAAGCCCCAAAACCCTATATCTATAGTAGACATGGGTAATAAAACAAACAAAGGAAAGTATGAGCTCAGATTCAAATACCCAGTTATCTTGTGTGGTAGTGGTGGTAAATGTAAAGCTGAACAGTTGGAGCATTTAATCAAGGCATCTTTCTTGTGGGGGTTTTTCCCACCCAGGGGACAGTTGTTTCACTCCTTGTGCTATTGGGCTATAGGCGCTTTCTAAATGCTTTGATAGATCAGATTAACATTTTGTCAAGAAGTGTCTTGAGTGTTAAGTAGTTGAATAGTTATTCACTAGCGATGTAGAAAAGCATTCGAGGGGAGGGGAACACAACCTGTTAATTAAATACTTTCCATCATCTCCATCATGGAGCCCAAGACTTGAAAAAAAATAAATGCACTGATATTTTTTCACAAGTGCTGCGTACCCTACGAATTCCTTTGCTCCAGCACTTTTGAAAACTGGGCTACTTATTTAGGAGGCTAAATGTGGACTTGAGAATGTTTTGCAAGTGTTAGCTTCTGTGTTGGAAATGGTAGAGAGAATACAAGTAATCATCTGTTGTGCTGAGCAACTGTAAGTCAATAGGAATTGCAGTTATAGCACCTCAGGATTTAGCCCATATTTACCTGTAGCTTTCCTCCCCAATAGATATTTGTGCTGGTAACCTATATAGTTGCCTATAAAGGATGCATGACCAAATTGCACTGAGTGAACTACCATTGCAGGCTTCTTCCTTTAACTTTTTTCTTTTTCCTCTCCAAACAGAAAGATTCCAGCCAACCTGCTGAGTGCAAACAACAATAATAAGGAAATACCACTTCAGAGTGATATTTGAGCAACTTGTAACAATTATATTTGGATACCTGGCCTGCAGTTCAGGATATTCCATTGCTGCAGCACAATCTTATTAACAATGCTTAAAATTAATTTGTTTTCAAGTGCATGATTTTCACTAACTCTTTTTTCTTATTTTTGCTTAACTTGTACAGTGGCATCTTCACTGCATTTGGGAAATATGAGGTTTAAATAAAGCACACTCTACAGCCTTTGGGACACTGTAGCTAAATAATTGTCTGTAGGCTAGCTTATGAGCCTTTTGCCCTATTCGTAGGGAACTAGTCCAAACTACAAAGTAGTGACTATCCATTTTCTTGGTAAACATTGAAATTGTGGAATGTCGCACATACTGAGAAGCTAAACTAAACAAATTAAATTTGTGATAGCTAAAACAAATACAATATGACTTGCCTTTTGCTAGTTCTTCTCCTTTTTTAATATAAACTTTTTTTTCTACCTACAAATCAGATGAGTGCTTGAGCAGCTTCAAATGTCATATTTATTATCTCAGTAAAGCCAATTAAACTGAAGTAATTCATTAAAGGGGGTATCAATTGAGATTTATGTAGTTCATCTTTCTATTTATTTATTCATGTTTGTAAGTACTTTGACAGAATTAGTGCTTTTAAATAGTTTTTAATATACTTGAAAATATTTTTCCTGATTGCATAAAATATTGGTACTTGTACAAGAAAAATTTGACTTGGTCTCTCTCGAGGTAGTAGACAGAAGAAATTAACATCTTTCAAAGTGACAGCTCTTTTGGGGAAAATCATAACATGCAGGCCAAATTATTGCTGTTGATGGAAATGGGTTGCAGCCAAAGAACTAGAACATTTCCAATAGTTTTATTGTTTAATATCTACAAGGGGAGGGAGGGCCTTTCATTCCGAACATATAAATTAACAAAATTAACTTAAATTCTATTTTACTTGCATCACTCAAAATATTGTTCCACAGTTTCTTGTTTTGTTTAAAACTCTGAAGTCTTCAAAGCTACCTTATGTTGTGCAGAATTTCAGGTGCACATTTCTAGTTTTAAGCATCCAATGCCAACCTCTGGCAGCCGTTGAATAGCAGCTGTATCAACACTGTGACCAGGCATGTAGAGAGTGCTCCAGCCTTACCTTACACATTTGTAACTTAATACGGTGTTTTCAATTTGTACAGAATAGTTAAATATTCTATTAAAGTTGTGAAACATGGAAAATGATGGCTGTCTAATTCATGTTTCTGTATTAACTGAATACCCATTTGATTTCCAATTGTACATTCTTTTGTATGGAGTCTGAAAAGATGTGTGCCACAGAGCCGAAAATTTGACCACCTGTTGCAAGCATACAGTTCAGCTTTTTATTCTAAATCCAGACATTTTAAGATTTGAGGCTATATATTTCAACTCCTATTTTTGAAATTCAGTTTTGTCAAAAGTGACCTTGTAAAAATGCTGCTATAAGGAGGGGTTCTTTATTTTGTCTTGCTCAGTTTGCACATTTTTTTTCTTATCTGCCAGAATTCTCATCTTGGGCTCTGGCATGCAAACTGAATATTTTCCTCTGGTCAGCAGCAGTAAAGACTCTGGATGGCAGGTTATCTCCTCGACATCACCTGTGTGTTCCATTATAGACTGAGGATTCATGGGTGCCAGATGACACCATTTCATCCACAGTAACTTACCAGTGATGCATGAGACAGAAACCCATCTTGATAGTCCATCCAAGTCCAGGATAAGTTCTACTGGGCTAGCAATTGAGTGTTTACTTGCAAACTGATCGAGCTCGATACACATAAGGGGAAAATGAATAAGAAACTAGGCTGTACCATTTTTCTTGCTTATTCATTATGGTTGAAATGTATATTTGTGCTAGAAATGAGGGAGAGGGACTAAGGAGTTCTTTTGAGAAGGGTTTACTAGATGGCCCCCAAAAAATCAGTGATTCTACTATCCAGGTAGGCTTTTATCCAAAGTTCTCCTATTCTGAAGGAAACCTTCACTTTGCCTTTAAAAATAAGCAATATATACCAAAATGGGAAACAACAGTATAAAATTATGAAATGTTGAAAAGGGAAATTAAAAACTTTGTCCTTATCTCTGCCAGCCATGTTTTTCCTCTAATATTTTTAAATATGCTAGGAAACGAATCCTAACAATGGATTAAGTCATTAGTAGATGGAGTGGTAAAATTGCTCATGCTAAGTGCAAGTATGTGGGGTTTTTTTTAATTGCTCTTATTTACAAAATGTACTCAGGCTATATCTATACTGGCAATTTTGGTGATGAAAGTGCTGTTGACATGTAAAAGTTGCCAAAACTGAAAACTTACCAAACTGGTTTTTCTGATACCCACTCTTGACAACTCATAGCCACATCTGTAGTTCCCTCCTCAACAAAGAATAAAGCACTGTGGATATGCATCCCACAGTGCCTTGTCATCTTCACTCACTAAGCCTAGTGGTAGGCATTTTGGGAATGTGAAAAACATCCCATCAGCTACCTCTTTTCTTCCCAGATGTCCCTGGGCTTCCAGCTTACTTTCACACCAATTTAAGCAGCCATGGCGAGAAAATATGGATCCCAGACTTCTGGCCCTTATCGTGAGCAGAAAACATCACACATAGTAGCATACCTAATTATAGACCTACTAGCAGAGGACGATGACTGGTCAGATTCAGAGGACAACTAATTGTTGTTTTTCCACTGGGCTTTAACAGACCTGGTATGCACAGTGAATCTTCACTTTGGGGGTAGGAAAGCCAACACTGAATAGTGGGATCACATTGTCATGCAGGTGAGGGATGAAAATGAGTGGCTACTGAACTTTTGGATGCATAAAGCAACTTTCCTGGAACTATGAACTGAGCTAGATCTTGAACTGCATTGCAAGAGTGATCATAACTGAAGAGTTCTGCATTCGGTAAATAGGAGTCCTTTGGTTCTGGCCACTGTTATTCATCTGGATTCTCAAGATACCATTTTGGTCTTACATATGCTGTAGCACATGCTCACCAGTATCATTTCTGGATTGCCTGTCCCTAACTTGTCTCTAGCCTCCTTTCTCTGACTTGAGTGACACAACAAATCTTCCTCGTACATCTTTTGTTTTTTATGAGTTGACAGTCTGCTGGTAGACATGGCTGATTTCTCAAGGTCTGGACTGCTAAAGTAACCGTTAATAATAGAGACTGTTTTTCACATACTTTTGATTGATTGTTACACTTCACTAATGTGCATGCCTCTGAAGAAAACTTCCACTTTTTTGGATTAGCCAAGAGGCACAAACAGATCTCTCTTGTCACTACGATCATGCTGAGTTTTAAAGATGGGGTGGGGGAGTGGGTTGTTTACAATTCACCAAGAAAGTACAGACTGTGGTTGTGCAACAGTTGTAAAAGAAAGCATAGTGTGATAATCCCACAGTTATTTACAGGCTGAAGTCACACTGGCTGACATATCCCTGCTGGAGGTTAACAAGCAAACTTGGGCTCCACTTTTGGAGCCGAGTGTGGGACTCCCCAGTCCTTATACAGCCAAACTGTGTGCTGCTTTAGTTCCGGCAGCACAGATTGAGGAATGGTTTGGGAAAGTGTAATACCACAGGGATGTGGGAACGGCAGCCCTGTCCTGCCCTTCCATGGCATCTCCGTGACAAAATAAGTATATCTGGTTAATCCAACAACATTTCCCAGGAAGATTCTATTGTTATCCAAGTGTACATCTGAGCAGCGTTTGGCCATAATGCAGACATAGGGAGTATTTAGCCAGCTCATCAAAATACAACTTCCAGTTGTCCTGTACTGCCACGCCCCCTCCACCAGCTGCATAGAGCGACTTCCTGCCCAGCATGACCCAGGTCTCAGCCTTCAACTCTGCCCACCTGCACAGCCATGTACCTTGTGTCCCTCCATTGCGTCAACATCCTGTATCTCTTCCACTTAGAGCTGCCGGGCTACTAACATTGGAACTTTGAGAACACTTCCTGTCTGGCACACAGATCATCACTGGATTGTCCCTCACCTCCTAGCCCTCTTCATTCTATTCATCAACCTGTGTCTGTGTACCCAGAATAAGTATTTCTGGCTCTCTTCTCTAAGGACTATCCACAGTGTTCCAGAGTGTGGTCATAGAATCTATCCAGTTCTTTATAAAACATGCATGTTTTGGGGACAGCACCTGAATGTCTGTTTGCCTCCTTCACCTTCTGGTACACCTCCCAGAGTTCCAGATCTTGGCTCTGCATTGAGGGTGCATAACCCCTTCTCACACAAGGATCGAGAAATGCGACCCTACATGTCCCAGTTCCTACAGATCACTCAGAGCTACGATTGCACCGATTCTTCACTCCACATACCGAATAGAACCAAAAGCTCTGCCTTGCTCCAAGCAAGAGAGGTTTTGAATCAATAGCCATGACCCTTCTTCTTTGAAAAGATGCCATGAGGACCACCACACAGGCTATGTCTATACTTCAGAGTTTTTCCAGGATGCTGGAGATATCCCAAAAAAGCTCTGCTGCATCCAGGGAATGTCTCTGCTTTTTTGGAACAGTTTCCAAAAAAGCAGGTGCGTTCTTTCCGCATTCCTGTATCCCTCTTGGTTAGAAGAATAAGGGATGTTCCGAAAGAGGAGGTTCATCTGAAATTTGGCCTCATGTAGATGGGCCAATTTTTGAGAGCGCCTCTAACGGGGGTGGGGGGCGGGAGTGGAAAAAGGTTCGCAAATTGCACTTTGCAATTTGTGCATCTTTTTTCCAACAAAACTTCAGTCTAGATGTAGCCCCAATGTGCCACAGACATGGATTTAAAGTTCCTGGGGTTTGCAGGTGGAAGGGGAACCTCTGCTTTACCTGTAAATGTTACATGGCTGAAGGTCAATGGAGTTCAAGATGATGTCCAGAGTGGCTAAATGAAGTATTGTGGGATACATGCTGAAATTCAATAAACTGGACAAAAAACCTACTTTCATTTATACTGTGATTGTCAACTGTGCAGACACAAGTCCCTTGTGGGGTTGGGATTTTCTTGATGAATTTGTTGTGTTGTATTGTGTTGTACTGTGAACCGTAGGAGGTTTTTGTCATGTAAATCTGTGGACCTTATAAACTTGCATGCAAGAGTCCTAAAAGTTGTCTAAGACTTGTGACCCCTGATGATGTTAAATAACTCTTAGAATACCTAAGTGGGATGCCTGGTCAGGGACTGCTCCCTGCACAGAAGGGTGCAGCTCCCTGCACAGAAGGGTGATGCTTACCAGATAACTGGTAAACCAGTTACCTGTTCTCATCACTGTCTGCCATAGGCATTCCTCCTGTGCGAGCGCATTATTCTAATTCAGTCCAGTTCCATCTTGAGAGTGCACCTGTACTCAGTAGAGAGTCAGGCTTCAGTAGATTGCCAGGAACCAAGTGATTCTGGCTGGCTATATTGCTCAGTCGATAAGTATTACTTCAGCACATTAGCAGAGCACTGACTGCTTAAGGCTATGATGAATTTTCTCACAGTATGTTATGTAACTCTTAAGTGTTCTGTATCTTTATCTATTTTATTCTTGTTGGAGTCAAATATCTGCCTCAATGCCCCATTGGGCTGAGCATATTAAAAACCTAGACATTTTGTCTGAGGCCACAACCATGGAATAGCATATTCAGATCAACTGTTTAAATGCAAACATTCATTGTACAATTACACATTTGTAAACAGACAGTAGAGAAGTACAGATCCTCAGACTCCACAGCCATGTAAGTTTTACTAGAAATTAAAATGGCATGTACTTACCTTTAAAATAAATTCAAGAACTTAGCATTTGCCATCTGAGACTCTTTATCTTTGTAACATTAATAGTGAACTAATAGTTCTTTGTGCCTGATATTGTCATATGCTCATACTGTGATCCCAAATAGTTCTCGCCTCCTAAACCAATGGAAGGAATCCTAAAGTTATTCCCAAAGAGCATCCGTTTCTGGGAGGTATCAGCCTCCTGCTCTGAGTAATAAATAGTAAGTCACTCACATAGGACAGCTATCCAAACCATCAAAAAGATCCCCACAACTTTGTTAATGACGCTTTTTGCAAAGAGTGAGCTGTTCATTGACTGCCAGATTTGGTTGTAGTCCAGTTTTCTGCTCTACTGGTTCACCTCTCTCCTAAATGAGAAAATTATTCTCCACCCAACAGCCTGTTTACCTCTTACACAACTTACATTACTCTAGGAGTTTTTCCGTGGGAATCTGTACAGCTTATGATGCCAAACCCAGACTAATAAAAGTACACCAAGCATGGCCTTCAATTGTCAACTTGACTGTTTGTAATGTACTAGTTCTTACAACCTGAAAATATTTTTCTCTGCAAAACTCGACAATAATATGCGCTTTCTTAAAATACACCATCCTCAACTGTATCCTTTGTCTTACCCTGTCCAAGCTCCCAATGCTATACAAAAGTTAAGCATAAAGGAAGGTATCCAGAAACATCTTCTCCTTGTAG
Organism: Pelodiscus sinensis; assembly: GCF_049634645.1. Taxonomy (NCBI): domain Eukaryota; kingdom Metazoa; phylum Chordata; order Testudines; family Trionychidae; genus Pelodiscus; species Pelodiscus sinensis. Next base: position 114,625,154 of record NC_134714.1, read on the forward strand.
TCTAGCAAAGGTGCTAATCTGGGGAGAGGGATGTTGTGATTATGCAACATAAATCAAAACATTTCGCCAGTCTTGTCATAACTTTCCGAAAGGTACCTCTAGGAAGGAGCATCACGCAAGAACTACCTTTGCAAAAGACTATAGTCTAATTTTACTGTTGCACTTAAATTGTGCTAACAATAATACGGCAGATGCCTCAAAAGGGCTACAGATGCTCTTTCATAAAATACTAAGCTTTATTGATTGTGCCATTTGGCTTATTTGCTTAGTAGCAGATGGTTTCGTGTTACGGAATGTGTGCTGTGTCAAACTCTTAGGTGGAGGAAACAAACGGAGCAAATGCAGTTCTGCTGTGTAGTGTTTGAGCTATCTTTGGAAGATGTTAGACCCAAACACTCATTTATGAAATAAATATTCAGCAGCCTCTAAAAATGGATCTAGATACAAATACTCAGCTGCAAAACAAGAAATTGCCTATAAAACTGGATAGCTGCATGTGATTACTTACATGTATAACTCAATTTCTATGCAAAGATGGCTTGTTTCTATATGTTGCACCCTTTGTTTACTAGATGGGATGAAGAGTTTGGTTCACAGCATCTTTTGTTTCTGGTTGCCTAGAAAAAGGCTCTTCCTTAATTAAATCCACATGTTTTCCTTAATTTCAGTGTCATGAGCAATCTCAATTTATAAAACTATGTTGGAGCAGTATATTTGTGGGTTGTAACCGTTCCATATGACAGGAGGGAAGCAATGAAAATGGAGCTCTTGTGGAGGACGGGAGAAGATATAAGCAATAGAAGTACTCTATCTTCTACCTTGGTTGTGCTTCAGTCTTCTGAGTGGGAAAAGTTCCATATTGTCTACTTGCTCCATCAATCTGTGCATAGAACTAGAGGTGGAAGTGCTAATCAAAATTGACAAAGCTTAATGATAGAAAGAATGGACCCTTTGAATTGAGTGAATTTATATGGGGAGGTGAGGAGCCCCCTTCTCCCCTCCCCCCCCCCAAAAATAAGTACAGATGTGACCTAGCTCATTTGTTTGAGATAACTGGCTTTGCTTGGCATTTAAAATAAGTTCTACAAGTTCGACCTTCCTGGTCTGGCACAGCTGGGACCTGACCAATCCCAAATGCCAGAATTTGCTGGACCAGAGAGGTGTCCCCTGTCATGGGCCCAGAGTCAGCTGGTCCCCTGACTGGCTCCCTCTCCCCCACTCTGTGGCCATGGGCCATGGTTCACGCTGCTGCCTGCAGCCAGATTTCCTCAGCCCTGTGCTGCCACAGGCGGCCACACTTCTCCAGCCACCAGCCCCACACTGTCGCTGGCTGTCGGGGTTCTCCAGCTCTAGGCTGCCACAGGTGACCCGGCTTCCTTGATTCCTGACCCCGCCCCTGGGCTTCCACAGTTGTTGCTGTTATGCTGCTGGAGACACCTGAGGTTCCCCAGCCCCTGACATCACACTGCTGCTGGCTGTCAGAGTTCTCCAATCCCTGGCCCTGGCACTGCTATGGGGCTCCTCTGGCCATGACCAGGCTGCTGGCCCTCCTGCCATTAGGCTCCGGGGCTCCCTGGTCCAGGAGCGTCCGTGGACCATTGCCAGACTCGAGTGCAGGTTTTCAGAGTGCAACCTGTACTTGCTTCAAAATGTGAACACTCCCCAGCTGCATGACTTTCCCTCTCAGCCTTCTCCCCAATGCATTGCTGCTTAGAATAACACAGGGAAAACAGCAGCACCTTGAGAAAGCAGCACTGACTCTACAAGAACCTTGAATCATTATCAGGGCAAGTGCCTGTTAAGCAGCAGCACCAGATCTGGTCCTGTGCACTGCTCAGTTGTAAGTAGAGAGAAGGCCTGTGGCTTCAGGGGCTGTGTCTAGACTGGCAAGTTTTTCTGCAAAATCAGTTGCTTTTGCGGAAAAATTTGCCAGCTGTCTACACTGGCCGCTTGAATTTCTGCAAGAACACTGACTTCCTGCTGTCTGAAATCAGTGTTGCTTGCGGAAATACTATGCTGCTCCCGTTTGGGCAAAAGGCCCTTTTGCACAAAGCTTTTGCACAAAAGGTCCAGTGTAGACAGCTCAGATTTGTTTTGCACAAAAAAGCCCCGATCGCGAAAATGGCAATTGGGGCTTTTTTGCGGAAAAGCGCGTCTAGATTGGCACAGACGCTTTTCTGCAAAAAGTGCTTTTGTGGAAAAGTGTCTGTGCCAATCTAGACGCTCTTTTCCACAAATGCTTTTAACGAAAATCTTTTCCGTTAAAAGCAGTTGCGGAAAATCATGCCAGTCTAGACGTAGCCCCAGGCTGTTTAAGCTGTTTACAACCTGTTGGGCTCAAAAGTTCAGAATGGCAGATGTCAAGAAGGCAATGGTTGGGCCATGTGTCAGGATGCTTGCTAAAAGCTTATGTGCCTGTTTTAACTCCATGTTGTTTTGCATCTTGCTCTGTGATGAGCAAGAATTTATTTTATTGTCCTACTCCAGTGTTTCTCAACTTTTTAAATAAAGTATCCCTTTAAAAAAAAAAGGTACCCCCAGCACCTATAGTTTTTTCACATGCACAAATTTTTTTTCTACCCTTGCAATACATTTGTTTAAACAACTTAATCATAGCCAGGTGGGTGGTGAAATTTTTGGGTGTAAAAAGGACAAAAATAATAAAGCACTGTAAAACTTAAATTCAGTTTTCTCCAAATTTCAGTTGTGTTGATGTATCCCCCAGACTTCTCTCGACTACCTCTATGGCTACTCATACCACTGGCTGACACACCCCAGTCATAGTCACCATAAATAGAAGATAAACGTTTCCTCCTGTTTGCAAACAGCTATTCCAAGTATGCCTGCATGGAGCTAAGCCCTGGCCATAGCTATTGCTCCAGCCAATTAAGTATGTGAGAGGATTTTCCTTAGCTGTAGCTCTTAGCGGCACTTGGCTACAGCCCTAAAAAGCTGCTGAGTGGTTAAGTTTGGCTTCCTCCTCTAGGCCTGCGCGTAAGACCCATTCTCCCACTGCTGAGCGGTTGTCTGAATGGTGCCAATGGCCTCCAGTGGAATACTTTGTGACCGCTCACAAACTGGGCCTATGGAGTTAGGAATTACACCATTAAACCCTGATTCCCAGAGTATGTGGTCCTTTAAGTGCCAGAGAGGAAGACCAGTTCTGTGCTCCCAGGAGGTGAGGCGTCTGGTGTTCTAGGTTCCATGCCATGCAGAATTCTGTCATCCCTTGTCTCTTAATTCCTTTAAATGCCTCCAGGTTCATGAAGCAATTAACACTTCCCAAGGAATCTCACTTTTTGAGAATGAAGGGGCAGGGCAGTTGTATTGCAGGAATCGAGTGATCTTTGCCATAAACAGCTTTTTCGAGCTTTCAGATGCACACAGATGATGAAGATCAGTGTCAGCTATAGCAGCTGTGGCTGAAGCATGGACTCCTTCCCAGGTAAAACTCACCTTGTGATCGTACCACTGTGCCCAGGATGCCCTTAAGATTTTGTTAATCTTGGTGCAATGAACCTTCGGGGCACCCAACTCAACAGTTTTGCCACAATGTATCTGGCCTCATAAGCCACCACCAGCCACCTTTAGGGGAAGTGGATGCTGTAGCTTTGACTCCTAGAATCTCTTAATGCTCACAGCTCTTCAGAAAGCACTTGAAGGCACGAACAAGCCCAGGCAATGGGACTAGTCCTAAAATCACTGGGAAGTAGTGCGTGCATGCTGGTGATTTTTCACACCCACACAATCATGCTTTGCAATTATGCATTAAGCCAGTATACCTCCCCTGGGAAATGGGCAGCAGGTGTAATTGTCAGATGAGGAATCAGTAGCAGAAAGGAGAAGTGAGTTTGTTAAAGCACAGGGAGTGTCAGAGCCGGGCATCTGAGTGGGTTTTGAGTTGCCACAGGCAGAGTATTGGCACCTCTAGGCTAGATGTGATTTATACTGCTACGGTTTGCTTTACAGCCGCACCAGAGTAAATTGTGTCGGGGGGGGGGGGGGTTTGCACTATCAGTGCAACCATTCCCCTGGCTAAAAACATATTGCAGGTTAGGCCTGGTGTCATAACCCCTCTGCAGGGAGTCTGCACCGGGCCCACCGCTGTTCTATTAGAAACCCTCAGCCACTATGAATCGATGTGCGAGTTCTCCCTATGCCCCCCTCCTTTCCCAGCCCCCAAACACTTCAGGACTTGTGGCTAATGGTTTTGTGTGTTCCAACAGCTAACACTTGGGGCTGTAGTGGGGGAATCAAAGGAACACGGGCAAAGGCTTTTCTGTGTGATGTAAAACTGGTTAGCACTTGGAAGCAGCGACACATTGCTGGAAACCCAATGAAACAGGATCTGCAAGTACCTTTCTCCCCCTCCGACTGATATTTGGGGCTTTACTCCCATGAATCCACCTTTTCCCAGGTAAGGAGCATTGGTATGTGAATGTGATTTCCCTGACTCAGTTCAGCCACTGACTAGCAATCAGCGCCTTCAGGGTTCTCTACAAGCATGCTAACAAAGCCTTTTGCCACCCCTGTAAAACAAGTACACCGGGGTTGGTTTTTTTTCTATTTGAAAACCATGGGGGTGGGTGGGTGGGCACTAGCCTGCCCACTTCTCAAAGCCCCTCCCGCAGCCCTGTGGGAGGGGTGACTAGGCCCAGGCTCAACTGATCACGGGACAAATAATGAGAAAAGGTCCAGGTGTGTGGGTTAAAGGTTCAAAATAAGGGAACCGGATAGGGACACTGAGTAGTGTCCAGGACACTGAGAATCCTGGACAGCGCCCACTGCTCAGCCGGATGGCTCTGACATGCTGAAGTTATGCAAAAACTGTTCAGATTTTCATACTGTTGACATTTACAGGCTGGGGATCTGGCTTTCTGGCCCAGTGAGAGGCAGGGAGGAAAAGGATTATGAATTATTTCATGCTGTACGTTGCTTCGTGGTGGTGTCAAAGACTTACAGTGATTCCATTCTCAAGGGAATTGTTACCAGCAGAAAGGGTAAGAATGAGGTTGTTGCACACAATCAAACAAGGAACTCCTCTGCACTGTGGTTTGCATTTAACTGCCCACATCAGCGTACCAAAACAAGCCTGGTGTGTAGGGCTGGCTGGGATCTCGGCCATGCTCACACAAGGGGTGCCAGTCATTTATGCTTGGTGAACTCTCAGCTTGCTAAACTCTTGGGATGTTAGAATAGGTTCTGGTCATTTTACCTGACCTCTTCCCTGGGGCCAGGCTAGCCCGCAAGCCCAGAGCCAGTAGCAAGCGCTCACAGCATAGCCATTGATGATGCCTATGCAAACCTTAGAGTCTTGGGGTGGCTGAGTTAGCTCAGGAATTGGAATAGCAAGAATGTTACACCCCTTATTTTAGGATGCTGAAATGGAAATTTAAGGTGGATAATTGCAGCAGGTGGACGCCATTAAAAATGGGTACTACTTTTCCCTTCTGTCGTGGCTTTCATCTGAGTGCAAATCACATGGCACACATTAATTAAGAGCTTCACCAGAAGCCTTTAAATATTATCTGTATTTTACTGATTGGGAAACTGAAGCAGGGTTGCAGCCCAAGGCCACATATTAAGTCAGTGGTGGAGCAAGATTCCCCACTCCATCTGGTATAAAATTCTAGGAGCTTTCTTTAGGAAGGATGTGCCAGTTTTGTTTTGTTTTTTAACCTAGCAGCTGGTCCATTGTACCTGAAATATTAATTTCCTGGGTCCCTAAAAGAGAGCAGTAGCCATTAAATGTGGGGCTGTCAAGAAATTCATTGTGCGTGCCCCTTAGTATTTTTAGTTACAGTTGTGGTTGTACAGTGGAGCCAACAGCCACTGCTGACCTCAGAGCCAGAAGTGGAAAGGGCCCTCGCTCAGAGGAGGTGGGGTCAAGGGCAGTTGGCCCTTACCACTGTACAGGCTGTGGCATTCTCCAGCACTCAGAGGCATGCGGAGCAACGCTCTGGTGCTCCCATAGCAATTCAAAGGGGCCTGATGCTCCAGCCACCACCATCGGTATCACTGGTGGTGACCAGGAGCCCCGGGGCAACTGCACCTTTTGCTCCGCCCTCCCTTGGTGGCAGGGCTGGGTTTATACAGAGAGCCTGGCTCATATGAGGTGACTGGGGTTAGATGAAATTACTTGGTCTGTCGATTAACTTGGGACAGGGTTAACGCGTTCATTTTTTTAACACGTTAATTGCAGGTGTTAATGCTGCGCTGCCCCTTTGAAGTGCTGTTCCAGCACTTCAAAGGGGCAGCGCAAGCGGAGCCAGGGATCAGCTGGAGTGCCTAGCTGATCTCCGGCTACACATTGCAAAGCCCCTTTGAAGTGCCACTCCAGCATTTCAAAGGGACTTTCCAACAGCAGAGCTGGGGATCAGCTCGCATCCCTGTTGATTCCAGGCTCCTAAAGGGCTGCTCCTTGGAACCGCTGCCATGGTGCTTCCAAAGGGCAGTGCTGCATGGACCCCAGAGTCAGCTGGGGCCTCCAGCTGACCCTGGGCTCCATGCAGTGCTGCCTCGTTGAAACGTCGCTGCAGCATTTCAAAGGGGAGGTGCACGCAATTAATCATGTAATTATTCGTGATTAAATTTTTTAGTCACTTCATAGCCCTAGAAATTACAGAACAAATCAGCCTGATTCTCACTTACTTTATTCCTGCATATGTGGGCAAGGAAAGTGCAGGGCTGGGGGAAGGTGCCTTTAAATCAACCACTCCCAACCAGCCCACTATAGTGAGGAAAGCTACCAAAACACAGTAACTTGCTTCTGTGTGTAGGGTTGCCAGATGGTTTAACCAAAAATACTGAACACCACCTCCCCGCCCCACCCCAAAAAAAAACCATAGGGGAAAAAATTCTGTTGGGTGGGGGGAGGAGACCAAAGTTGAGCCAAAAAAAATGCATGGCCTCTTTAAGAAATGCTTTTGAGGCTTTTTTGGCTCTAACAGGCTGCTGGCAGCCGTCTGCCATCTTGCCTCCCTGTGCTGGACTGGACAGCTCCCCTGCAGAACCAAGTAAGCACCTGGGATTTTTGCCTCCTGGCCGGGAAAATATCAGAAAATACTGGACATTTTAGGTATCTGGTATTTTCTGATTTTTTTTTTTTTTTTTTTTTTTTTTGTTTGTTACTGGACAGGAGGAGAAAATACCGGACTGTCCGGGTGAATACCCGACACTGGTAACCCTAGCTGTGTGTCCAGCAGAGCTGGCAACGTGCTGGGGCTGGGCTCTAGGCCATCCAAACCCTTTGGAAGCCCAGCTGTTTCCTGTGTGTGTTCCCGGAGCACTAGACTGGGCCCTGCACCAATAGCAGCAGCACTGCCCTTGGAAGTGGGGGCCCCTCTGCCTTGGCAGTGGAAAGGTTAATGAGTGGAGACGAGCAACTTAGCCTAAAGCTGACATGTGTGGGTGGGGCTGGCAGCACCAGTCCCCTTTTCCCACAGTGTGGCAAATGGCTGACCCTGCTCAACCAGTAGGTTGTGTTGCTTGAGAGCAAGAAACCGGGAATCTACATTTAACCAGGAGTCTCATTTCAACGCCAACGCTGATTTAAAAGCAAGACTAAAGCAAACAGACACCTTCATTGTGCTGAGCGTGCTCATCGCTGCAAGTTGCACAAGGTGCTGCCTCTTCCCATGTCAGCTTGACTCCAATTTTGCTTTAATGACTCAAGACATTGACATAACTTCCCTGTGTAATGAAGGTAGAGGAGAGGGATGCCCCACCTTTAAACGGTGTTCCTAGCCCAGCAGGGTGATGTGTCTCCAGACAGTGGTCAGGCCTTTGGGAGCTGGGGGAGGTGTTCGCCTTTAGGAAGACACAAGCTTTACAGCCTCCCCCCTGCACAGAGACTGGTATCATTGCTATTAAACAAACTGGTCAGAAGTGACTCGTGATTTTGGGTGGCCACCAGAATGGCCTAATTTCAGAGTGTGGGTGCTCAGCAGGCCCCTCAGTGATGGGGCAAATTGGACATGCCTGACCATTAGTCACACTGGCTAATACTGAGGCCAAGATCTTTCCAATCTCACTAGTCGTAACGCTGGTGCCGGTGACTCAGATACAAGCCAGCAGCTGTACAGTATTGATGGTGTCCCCAGTTGCACAGATCTGCCATGGTCTTTTTTCTTAGGATGTGTCTATACACCCAGATAAGTCAGCCTTGCTCCATTGCTCAAGTGAGAAAACGTCATGGTTATGGTGGGGTGTAAGGATGCAGGGTCTTGGTGGAGGGTGTGTGTGTGAGTGGGCTGGGGGCGTGGGGTCTTGACCAAGGGGGGGGTATGAGGGGATAGGGAGTGGGGAGGCCCCATGGCTCTCAATTCGTGGCTCCCATGTCCTCGGAGCACTGAGGAGGGGGCAGAGGGGAGGCTTCACGGCTTCTGCCCCCCCCAGAGCACCAGGGAGGGGGGAGTCAGGCGGCAGAGGTGCAGTGGGACACAGATGGCATGATGATGTCACTCTGTTATCCTGCAGGAAATTTTTTTTAAAATGTAGAGAGAAAATCACTTTTATTAAACCCAGTGTAAATGATTGTTACATGGACAAGAGAACAGCTTTGCAAGCTCTTTCATTGGTAAAGGGGGCAAATAACTTTATGTACTGTGAGACAGATTGATCCTGGGTTCTGGTCCCATTGGGGCAGTGCGCCTGAGTGTAATTTCCACTACATGCATCTGATGAAATGGATCTTTGCCCACGAAATCTTATGCTCCAATAAATCTGTTAATCTATAAGGTGCCACAGGACTTTTCATTTATTAAAACCAGGGGATGGCAAAAAATGTCAGTTGTTTAGAAGTGATCTGTGCTGCTGTTTTATCAATGCAACCTAAGCCTGTGAGAAATCTTTGTTCTCCAGTTGACAGCGATAATGTGGTGAATGAGGCAGTTGCAAAACTCACCATTGGCAATCAACAAGCGGAAAAAATCTAGCAGTGACATGTGCAGAGTTTCTCTTTTTTTTTTTCCCACGCTATTGCAATGTACTGCCACTGGTCACACACATCTGCTTACAATTATCTACCTCTGCAAGTCACATGGTGTATCTGTGTCCCTTAGCATACGGAGGTTCACCAAGAAGCAGTTTACAAAATTCACAGAATGAGGCTTTATGCTACAAGTGGCTACATCAGGCAGCTGTTTGATAACTTAGTATGGTCAAAGGATTCCATCTAGATATCTTAAAATGAGGCTTTACCAAGAAGAGAGAGTAAAAAAGAAAAATTGCAACCAGTCGTGAGGATACAGGAAATTGAATATTTGTGTTCAGCACATGATTTTACAAATAAAAAGTAAAAGGGCACTGGAATAACATACATTTCAGAATTGTTTTTGCCTGACAGACAGGCCATGAATGAAAAACAAGCTCTATTCATCAAAAACATTCTGCACAGTGAATATAGTCACTTGGAATAATTAGTGACTTGAAAAAAATCATGGTGTTCTAATTATGCCATACTTAGGCAAGGCAAATCAAGCCCTGTCATGATATTTTATCACAGGCTTTCTTAAAAAGGAAGTGTTTATTAATGGAAACAAACAGGTTTCCACATAGCACCCTGGTTCCCTGCTTGCCACACCTTGGCTGGAATGTTCTACAACAGTGTTGCTCAAACCTTTTGGCCTGCAGCCCACCCTGCTCAACGCAGTCCCTGTCTGTGTGGACCATCAGCCAACCATCCATATCACAAAATGGGTGCAGGATGGGGTGGGAGTACAGGGTCTAGCCAGGAGATTGGGTGCAGGAGTGGACTGAAGTAGGGGGGTTGGGTGGGAGGTTGAGTCCAGGATTGGGCTGGGAGGGAGGGTACAGGATCTGAGTGGAAGGAGGAGGTATGGAGGTGCAGTATGGGCATGAATCTACCTGGTTCCATACCTGCTGCTGATCCCAGGCACCACCCCCTGCTGCTCCCATTGGCCGTGATTCCAGCCAATGGGAGCAGTGGGGAAAGCCTCCAGGCGAGCAGTTTCTTGAGCTGCCATTCCCCCAGCTGGGGGGGAGGAGGAGCCGCAACACATGGAGCCGCTTCCCTCTTCTGCAAGCCAGATCCAGCCCACAAAAGTCCCCCTCCCCCCGCCTCGCCTCGCCCTGCAGATGTTCCAACCTCACAGGGTAGGGTCACTGGGCTGGAGCGCCCATTCAGGCTTCCCGCTTCAAGGAAAGTGGGTGAGCCCCGAGCCTATGGCCCACCTGCAGGAGGGGCGGAGACAACGAGCAGTCCGCAGCCCACACTTTGAGCCCCACTGCTCTACAAGTACAGCTCTAGTGGCTGAAAAATGTACAGCAAGTAACTATAGCTACAACTCCTAGACTGGGGGGTTTGCCTAGCTTGTCCACGGAGAACTGAAGGTTATACCCAGGCAGGCCTGCTGAGAGCTAGGGCTGTGGGAGGGCAAAGGGCACCTGCTCTGGGGCCCAGTGATTCAAAAGGGACTGTGGCAGCAGTGGGGGTGCCTAGTGGCTTAGGCCCTTTGAATCACCTCCAGAGCCCTGCAATTCGCTCCAGGCCATGCTGAGGGCTGGGGCAGTGAGCCAGTGTGACGCTCCAGGCAGTGCTGACGTCTGGCTGACCCTTCCAGGAGCACGGAGCTGGTCCCCCACCCTGCCCAACGGCCCGACATGGCTATTGGATCCCCTGTAGCCAGGTGGTGTCCCCTAGCAAGGGATAACTAGTGATGAACAGCGGGAGATGGCTCCATAATTTTAATTAAGCCTTTTTTGAGTGTCTGAAGGTGGTTTTTTTTTTCCCCCAAAAAAATGCTTAGCACATTTTTTAAAACTATAGCTTTAAAAGCCAATATTTTGTCCTGTAACATCAAACCAGCAGAACTGGTAAGCGCTCTTCCTTGTGTGGCCTGGGCCTGGCTGATCCTGACCCTAGCACAGGTACAATATGTTAGCTTGTTAAGATCAAACATCAGGGCTTTCCTGACACTTTATGGGGCGCTGAGGCAGAGGCTACCACCTGCCACCATGTGGCTTCTGCTGGGGTGGGGAGTCTGGGCTTCCTCCCCCACATGGCTTTTAAGGGTGTGGAGCTTTCTTGTGGCTTCTACAGGGGCTCAGGGCTTCCCCCCCCCACACACACACACACACCCTGTGTGCGGCTTCTGCCTACGGTTTGGGGGCTTCCCTGGGGAGCAGAGTGGCACTGCAGAGGTTGGGGCCAGCTCCTCTCTGTCTCCAGTCTGGCAGGATGGAGCCCTAGCCCCCGCTAGCAGCTGGGGGGCAGAGAAAAGCCCTGCTGCTGTGGACAGGAAAGAGCAGCTGGGACGAGAGGCCAGAGAGGAACCAGTCAGTAAAAGGACAGGGCTGTACGCTAGGCATACAAGTACACTCAGCTGAGCTGGGGCACCCGAAAACTTGGTGCCCAAAATTTTTGAGTGCCTTATGCAGTCATGTAATTTGCATATGCCTAGGGATGGCCCTGCCAAACGTTCTGAGGGGGAAATGTACTCCCAGCTGCCAATCTGTTCTTTGCTTGTGTATCCCTGAAATGTAGCCACTTGGCTCTTAGACCCTTGCGTGACAACTGTTGGTGCTGTACCATCAGCTCAGTGCAGCCCTGAAGAGTCTCTTAATACATGGTGAGCCTCTGCTGCTAGAACGTCTGTCAGGGCAACACCCCCTCACTTCAGTCCTGGTGGGTGTGTCGGAGGCATAGTGGAGCGTCTCCCTGGCACTTCCACAATCCCTGACTGGCATAATTTACCCAGGGGATCTTTGGACCAGCACGTAGCTCTCAGAGTAGTTTGCCTCTGGCAAGCTAAGTGACACTGTTACTATTTTATCTGGTAAAGTATATAGTCAGCTGGTAGAAAAACGATCCCATCAGTCATTGATTGCGGTAACTCCTAGTTATAAATTTGCTACAATTAATTGCATTTATCCACTCAGAACTTAGCCCGTAACTGTTCTCCTGAGCTGGGATATTTTTCCTCCACCCAGTATGGCTATTAAATCTGAAGTCACTTTATGACTTCCTACTGCTGGAAATAAAACGAGTCTTTGCTGGAATGCCTCGCCCTTAACATGCCAACGGCGGTTCTCTCTCAGAAGCTACTACACAAGGACTAAGTCTTCTCCCTTGGAAGCCAGGAGTGAATTTTCCCTTAACGTCAGTGGGATTATGGGGCACAAAGCAGAGCTACATTGGACATTCCAGGATTTATTAGACCATGAAGCTTCCCAGGCCTGGCAGCAGCCGTGAATATAAAATATGCCGCAGCAGAAATATGTCTTCCCTGTATCGTACCAAAATACCTCTTCCTAGAGAGCCAGATTGTGCTACCTTTGGTCACCCTGTGTAGTTCCTTTACTGTGCCGTTATCCCAAGGCAGAATGTGGTTTGTAGTTACAAGGAAAACCTTTTTTTTTTTTTTTAAATCACTGTAATCATTGACTTAAAACTTCTATGATCCTGAAGGGAGTCTGACAGCATAATCCCCATCTGAGAGGTGTTCGCATCCAGGGACTAGGGTACCAGAGGGAATGCAGGGTTTCTGAGTTCTATTCCCAGGTCTCCCACTCAGCTGTTCTGTGACCTTCAGGGAGTCACTTGGGCTTTGTGTGCTTCTGTTTCCCCTTCTACCTTTAGTCTGTCTGGTCTAGCTAGTCTGTAAGTTCTTTGGGAGAAGGATGGTCTCTTACATGTTTGTACAGTGCCTAGCACAATGGAGCTCTGATGAACCAGGGCTGCCAAGCACCACTGTAATATAAGTGGTAAGGGAATTTGCATGAAAAAAAGACGGGGGGGGGGGGGGGAGGAGTGGTCAGGTAAGGAGAGTAGTTTGATTCTCACTTCATCCAGATGTATATCATGGTTTCTCAATAACTCATCCTTGAAACAGGATGCACATAAAACAAGTAAGTATATTCCATTGCCAATATGAGCCATAGATTAGCAGTAGGGCAGAGGCAGAAAAATCAGGTACTTTGCTTGAAATAACTGATTCACATGCTATACAAACACATCTCCAATAGTATCAGAAGCTGCTCTGTAGGTGGGCTGATTCATACAGATCCTGCCACATGGACTTTGAGTTTTGTGCCAGATGGAAGAGCAGCATTTCTTTTAAACCACCATAAAATCAACCTGCTTTTCATATCTGATTGCAAGCAAATTCAAACTGCGCCAGATGCAAGAACTGAAATCCCAATGCCTCCCCACCTGGTAGTTCAGTTCTGGGGTCTTGATCCCATTTCAAGCTTTGCAACTGTCCCTGCCTAAAATCCTCATCCGATTAAAGTCAATAGCAAAATGCCCATTTTCTTTGCTAGGGCCAGGCCTTCAACCCTAGCTATAATGGGTTGAATTAAAACAACTGTCAAGCTGTACAAAGTCTGAGCACTGATAAACCTTGATAGAGTTTGGCTCTGAAGCCGATCTTTATAGTCATGAACGGCACCCTATACCAGAAACCTACTGACCACTATGCTTACCTGCATGCATCCAGCTTCCATTCAGGACACATCACATGATCCATTGTCCACAACCACGCCTTAAGGTACAACCACACTTGTTCCAATCCTTCAGACAAAGACAAAACACCTACAAGATCTTTATGAATCATTCCTAAAACTACAATACCCACTGGGGGAAGTAAGGAAACAAGTTGACAGAGCCATACAGATACCCAGATGCTACCTAGTACAGGACAGGCTCAACCAGGAAAATAACAAACACCACTGGTCATCACCTACAGCCCCCCAGCTAAAACCCCTCCAGCACACCGTCACTGAGCTACATCCTACCCTGGAAAATGATTCCTCCAAATCACACCCCAGAAACATTAGCCCACCAGGAACCAATCCTTGCAACAAACCTTATTCCAACTCTACCCACAAATCTACTCAAATGACATCATCATAGGCTCTAACCCCATCAGCCACACCACAAAGGGCTCAGTCACATGCACGTGTACTAATGTGATGTGTCAGCCATGCCCCTTTGCCATGCACATTGGCCAAACCAGACAGTCTCTACACAAAAGAATGGACACAAATCAGACAGGGATAATGGCAACGCACAAGCCAGTACTGCAGTAAGAGGTGTAAAAGTGGCCATCCTTCAACAACAACTTCAAAAACAGACTTCAAAGAGATACTGCAGAGCTACAATTCATTGGCAAACTTGACACCATTAATCTGGGTTTGAATAGGGACTGGGAATGGCTGGCTCACTACAAAAGCAGTTTTCCTGGCTCTTGGTATTCACTTCTCATCAACTGTTGGGAGTGGACACATCCACCCTGACTGAATTGGACCAGTTAGTACTGGTCCTCTACTTGATAAGATAACTCCCTTCTTCCATGTGCGAGGATATTTAGGCTGTCTCTGTAATTTCCGCTCAATGCATTTGACGAAGTGGATCTTTGCCCATGAAAGCTTATGCCCAAATAACTCTGTTCATCTCTAAGAGGCCAAAGAACTCCTCATTTTTGCAGATACAGACTAACACAGCTGCCCCACCGAGACTTATCTCTATAGCTGAGGCCCATCTCTCATTTTAAAATGTTTGACACAAGCAGGGTGGTACCTATATGATTTTTTTTATATGGCACTAATGGACAGAGAAAAGCATGGGCTGAGTTTGCAATGAAAGTTTCACTAGGTGGGATTATTGTATTGGAAGGGATTTGCCCATATATCGAACAGATTCCACTTGGTTGCCTGCCAGGGAAAGACTGAATGAGTGGGAAGATACTGGTGAAACAATGAACTCGGTTCAAGGAGACGTGATCAGCATTGCATGCAATGTATATGTTCCCTTAAAAATGCCCCCTCGGGTGTCTATGAGCATGCAGTAGGTACTATCTGCTCAGGATGGGGCTACCTGCTGCTTGGAGTTTGATCTCATGTCCATTTAGTAGCACCATACAGAACTGAACCAGTTTCAGATTGCTACAGAGCATGGTGTCGTCATAGCTCTCCTTTCTCCCAAGGGTAGGCTAAAGAATATCCTCATTGCGATTTGCTGAGATATCTTTGATAATTCAAGATAAGGTGAGGAAATAGACAAAGGATTAGGAAAAAGCTATCAGAATAAAGTTCTTCTAAATCACATGAGCGTCTCCATTGCCTCTCTCTGGGTTTGGACTGTGCTTTGTTCTGCCCAATTTCCATCTCTTATTTATGGAGATCTCACAGATCGCACATTTGAGGAGCATCTATCGTAGTTTTGCACATTGTGGGGTGGGATGGGGAAGTGATCTGTTGGAGGGGGAGCAATTCTATGCAGGAATCAGAAGCCATCTTGGTTGGCTTTGCTTTTGATTTGTGCCCCGTTTGTCGATGGTTTAATTGCTGCTCTATGATCTTGAGAATGCAGCAAGACGGTTTATCTTTCGGTTTCTTCAGCATTGGTGATTATGTGGTTGCTTTGTAAAACCGTGTGTACAGCACTGATGGCGCTGGGGGAGGGAGACAAGTTCTCAGCTGGTGTAGCCTGTGTGTGTGTGTGTAAATTAATCTTTGTAAATTAATCTATAAAACAAACAGGTGTCTTAGAAGAGAGGAGGAAATATTCTTGGCATTGACTCGACTGTGGTCATTCTGCAGAAGTTACCCCCATTAATGGCTGTTTGGCAGGTGAGAGCTGTGGAGAGCAACTGCTTCCTGCAGGTGAGATACCTGGTGAGTTGGGAAGGAAAGTCGTCTTGGCTCCTGGAATTACATGATGGTCTGACACCTGTAACAAAAGGGATTGTCGCCACCTGGCAAAATTGCAGCCTGTGTCAGTAAGTGGTAAAACCTTGAGAACATCTCCTGGAGTTCTGGTGGCTTTCCATGACTAACCTCTAGCCCAAGGGCAGGAACTGCAGTGAGCAGCTGTGGAATGGTGTGACTCACCAGGCATTCTCTGGTGTGGGTGTGTATGATCTCTCCTTGGCAACGCAGCAGTGTGCGTATTGCTTTCTGAATTTTTCTGTTCTCCACCCAAGGATACAGACTTGACTCTGTGTGTGTGTGTGTGTGTGTGTGTGTGTGTGTGTGTGTGTGTGTGTGTGTGTGTGTGAGAGAGAGAGAGAGAGAGAATGAGAGAGAGAGAGAGAGAGAGAGAGAGCGCGCACGAGCGTGTGTGTGAGAGAGAGAGGTAGAAGAGTTTACGGTCAGCAACACAATCTGAGATGAATGAGAAAAATGCCTATAGAAAACTCATCTAATTCACTTCAGGAAACGTTCACCTTAGGCTTGGAGCTCCATTCAGCAACAGAGCAACACACCAAACTGAGGATGTTTGACCCATTGAGTCTCAAGATTGCAACAGATAAACTGTTTTCCTTTTAAGGAAGAGTAATTCTGGTTGCTGAAGAAAAGCCATTTTAGGTCATTTGGGTTTGCATGGAACGGAAACTTTGGCACTGTTCTACCTCAAAGACTCAGGCAGTTGAGGTATTAAAGTGAGCCTTACAGTTTGATGATGGGGTGGTGCTTGTAATAGATGAATGGGGTCACTTGGTCTGTGTGTAAATTCTAGATGGACATGCCATTGTTACAGGTGGTATGCAAAGCTTCCAGGAAAGCAACATATTCATCAGTTTCAGATTTGCAACCATCTTTCTTTTCAGATTTTTGGCTATAGTTGACCCTAGCATAAGATGCATTTTCCTCAATACACCTGGAAATACTCATTAGGCCTGAAAGTGCTCTGCTGCTGCCATTTCGCATGTTGTTGATTATTCCTGTTAATATTATGGTAATGCCTAAAGACCCCAAACCAACATCAGTCTCCTATAGTACTAGGTACCGTAAGTTCACAGACACAGACCGTGCCTGTTCTCAGCAGGGGGAGAGCTGCTCCAGCCCCACCAGTTAACAGGTGAGGCTTACTGGTTAACTGGATAAACCTTCACATCCCTACTTCCAAGAGTGTTCCAAACAGCATGACCATGGCTCCTTCTTTTGTGGGACAACCTGTGGCATTAGATGGTACTCATTGCAAGGGCATCGAAATCTGGCTGCTAGAAACTTGATTAATCTGTCATGGAGATAGGGTAGTAGAGCCCTATTTACACTGGGGTGGGCATTTCTTCCTTCTTATTCCCACTGACAGGAAACGCAATCTGTTCCATTCTTTGTCACCTTCCCCCTCCCTGCCAACCCTGGTTGAGAACAAGCATAAATGCCTGGGGAAAACCTGCCTGCTAATCACAGCAGCTGGTGGTATTTCCTAGTGCTATGGGCAAAGTGGGGGGCGGGCAGGCCCTGTTGAAGCACCCTGACCTCTGGATACCTCATGGTGATGCATCAGGCTGTCCCTCAGGCAAGAGGATGGGCCTCTGAGTTTGCATTATTGGAATTGCAGCCTTAAGCCTTGGCTATAATACCTTCCTATACAATTGGGAAGGTTTGGCGACAAAAGTGCTGCCAACGTGCAAAAGTTGCCAAAAGTAAAAAAACGGTCAAACCAGTTTTTCTGCCTCCCATTGCTGTCTTTTCATGGCCACGTTACTAGATCCCCTCTCAACAGATAGAGCAAAGCACTGTGGGTACGCATCCCTCAGTGCAGAGCTGTGAGATGGCAGAGCTGATCCTTCCGCTTCTTGGGATTCCCTCTCTGTGCTGAGGAAAGTCAAAGCTGCACAGCAGTGTCTCCAACCCTCCTTTTGCCGCAGCAGAACAGGAGCATTGCAATGATTTGTTTTGTGTTTGTTCTCCAAAAGGAGCAGCTTGCTCAACTGTCAGATATTTCTTGGAACTTTGAAAAGGGAGGGACACGTGCCTGCAGGGCAGCAGAGATCACAAAACACTGAGCACAGCCATCAGGGCAGGTATTGTGGGACACTGGTGGAAGCAAGTTCTCTGGACAAAACAAACTGCAGAATCCACACTGGCTCTTTGTCGACAGTAAAGGGCAGGGAAAAGACAACATTATCTCGCAGAGATGGAAGTTTTATTTCCCAACAAAAGTCACATTGTGACCAAAAGGCAATTTTTGGTGACAAAACATGCCAGTGTAGGCAAACAATACACTATAAGTTTAATAACTTGTTTAATGCTCTCCTCCTCCCCACCTCCCATCTGCCAGTGGGTATTCTTATTCTGATATGAGGGAGCCGTTTTCCAGTTTAGCTTATATCACTTGGGGAGGAGGCTTAACTTTATGCTAAATCAAACAGTCACTTTAATATCCAAATAAGAGTGCCCACACAGGGTGTTATACTGATATACTGAGACCTGTATATATCTGTCTAATTATAGCAGCATTACCGGTAAAATGTTCCAGACAAAGCCTTCCTTGGGGAGACATGAACCTGTCCAGAATAAATAAGCAACTCATTGAAAGAGTCTGATTTTTGTATGCTGAAGAGAGACCTGCTTTATTTCTGAGGGGGGTGGAGCTGTGGAAGGTCGTAGGGGAGTTCTGAACCCCCACTATCCATCTTCCTTCTTGTTTAGAGCATTGAAAAGAATTGAAGTGGGTTCTATGGAGGACACAACCTGGGGGAACCTGAGTTTAAACTGTAAGAGAACCAGAATTAATGAGTCACCAGAGATAAGAGGTCAGCATCATTCTCTTATCAGCTGGCATAGTACTAAGGTATGTAAGAAGGTGAGGTCCACAATGTGAGGTGCCTTTACAATTCCACAGGTATGTGGTCCGTGGGGAATTGAGCCAAACACCATTGAAATACATGAAAAGGCTCCCAATAATTTCAGTGGCTTCCGATCAGGCCTGGGGAGAGCTGTATTCAGTCGCCTGAAGGTGACCCCTTCAACAGCTATATTACATGTCTAGCCTTCTCCAATCCATTCAATGACATTTTTTGCCGGTATCTCCCTGAGCCACCACCCACTGAGAACTTCCAGTTATGCTGCAAGCCAGTTCGTAGTTAAACAAACTGCAGGCAATAAAGCAGCTGTGCGGCCACATGAAAAGCATGTGGGCGTTGTCACATGTTCTGCATTGCTGATATAACTATAGTGAAATTGCCTCAAGGAAGGGTAAGCTGGGCTCTATAGTGCAACTTACCTTGACTAGCCAAAGGTCATGGGAGAGGCCAATAATTTGCAGAGTAATGTGTGAACATATATGCACCCCAGTGCATAGTCCTCTATTATTAGTTACCTCTCAATAAGCTGCATCTTTCCAGTGGCACATAAGCTGCTCAAAGATCAAAAGGATTCGACATTTCCTGCGCACTGAAACACTTGAATCACATGGACCCAGCCTACTTAGCTGGCTCAGTATCTCTTCCAACCGGCCTTCACACCCACCCCACCCATAACACACAGCTTCCTTAATTCCTTCTGGAACAGCAGGTTTAGGTATAGGTCACTAGCTTCCCGTAGGTATTTCCCAACGTGGCCAGTCCCTTCAGTTTTATGATGGATCATTTTTACAATAAGGATTACTGAATGAGCATACTACTTAATCATTCTAGTCACATGCCACAGGTGCTTAACTCATTCTGCTCTTCTTAAAGATTCTTTGTTCCACCCTCCAGTAATGCCGACAGAGCAGCAAAGCAAAGGGCCATTTAGCAATGCTTTCTGATCCTCAGAGATCCACAATGGGACAAGAACCTGCATAAAAAATAGTTGGAAGTTAAAGAACCTCCCTGGCTACTGTTTTTCCAACAAAACCCTTACTCCTTCTTTGGATAATCAGGTAGCTGCTGCTTAGAGTTTTGTATTAGGTTGTCACCGGTGACAGAAATTATAATTATTGATGTTCCCATAGCATCTTAGTTCTGGACCAGGGCTCTTTTGTGCAAAGGACTGTACAAACACAGAACAAAAAGGCAGCTCTGTTCCACAGAGCTTAAGACTAAGTACATTATTCCTCTTTTTTCATTTTGTTCTCGGGGAGGGGGTTGTTTTGTTTTACAAAATCCATTGCTTTTTGGATATTAATCTGTACTTTTGCGATATGAAGGGGAAACTGTTGAAATAGTCATAGATTAAAGAGCAAGGGGATGTATTTACATTTTTGTATTGATATTTACAATCAGATCAATTAGAAGAAAATGTTCAATTGCGTACATTGTATGGGTTTATTGGTTTGAGGCCCAACCCTGCATTTCTAACTTCCACTGAAGTCAATGGAGTGCAAGTAGTATCAGTAGATCTGAAAGCAAAGGGTTGGGTCCTTGATTAGTATTACTTTGGTTCCACAAAATCACTTCCCCCCCTTCTTACAAACAGTCACCTCTAAGCAATATTTTTTTCATATTGTCTAAGCCAAACTGCTGCATGGTTTTAGGACAAACACAGCTATTAGAGTCAGATTTAAATGAGTGGTGTTTGACATAGGTTAAATCTAAAAACAATTTTCTGTAGGAAAAAGCTGTTAACAACTCAGCCCCAATGATACAGCCAGAGATAGGAGGTTTTTTACTAAAGAGGGGAAGAATTGGTGAGAAAAAAATCACTCACCAATAAAGCTGCAGCTAATGTTAAGTGTGACCTTCTAAACTAGAAAAAGATAACCTTGAGACTGAGCAGTTTAGTGCGTGCAACCCACCCACTCACAACCTTAAGTGATGGACAATGAAAAATGGCTTTAGCTTAAATAGTCAAGTACATAGGGGGCCAGATTCTGAAGCCAATCATAGCAGAGTAAACCTGGAATAAGTACACTGGCTTCAGTGAGATTACTGTTCATTTACGCCAGGGTATCTGAGCAGAGCCTGACCTAAGGTTAGTTTTCTAACATGCCCATTTCCTCCATGTTTATTGCCTTCCTGCTTTATCACTGATTGTGTCCTTTAATCTTTTTCCATTCATAAAAATGTCTTGCAGACTTTATACTCTCAGCCTAGATTTCCTAGATATCCTAACTACATGGTGATTTTTTTCCTGGGAACATTTCTCACTGTCTCAGAGAATACTTACCCAGGTGTTTGACTGCTGGTGGGTCTTGCCCATGTGCTTGGGATCTAACTTATTGCCCATGTCAGATTGACAGAAACCCTGGAAATTTTTGGCCTTCCTCTCCTGCCTGAGGCATGATTTTCTTCCAGGTTAAGAAAGTGTAAATGGTATATTCTTGGTAACTTTAAGCAGAGCTGCCCCATCCATAGGACAGTTTGGGGTAGCTGTCCCAGACCCCATGCTTTGGGGGACCCATGGCAGACACCTCAACCATCCCAGGGGATTCCTGGAGGGCCTGGCATAGAGTCTGGGGTAGCCACCCCAAACTGCCCTCCTCCCACTAATGATGGCAGCAGAAGTCAGAGCAATTCAGCAGCCTGCTCCGCTCTGCCCTGGCCTGCCACACCCTTCTAGCCTGCTGCTGTCTGCTTCTCTGTGGCAACAGGAAGCAGAGCATCCCGCCATCACCATGAACCAGAGCACAGCAGGCTGGGAGAGGCTGGTGGGGCATTCTAGTTTCTCCCATCCTGGTGAATGCAGCGGGGGGTGATGCCTGCTGCTGTCCTGCACCATTTCCCCCCCCCCCCCCCCCCCCGTTAATCCCTGGCTGCAGTACTCAGGAGAAAGCTCTGGGCAATGAGGCGGAGCAGAAGCCTGTGTCCCTGGCCCCCTTAGGGATGGCCCTAAATCTCCAGATAATGGTTAAAGGACTTCAGGAACTCAGATGGAGGTCTGGGATCTATTACAACGGGGGAGGGGGGAGCTTTTGTGGCCTCCTGAGAGATACGGGATGTCAGATTAGCTCAGTGGTTCTCTGTAGTCGTTTATAGCTCCCCCAGGTACATGTACCAAGGGACGTGGAGAGCTGTGGCTCCTAGCTCTGGAGCCGGCAGCAGCAGCACAGACATATGGCTGGGTGGCATGCAAAACCAGACACTCATCACGCCTGCTTCTCCCAGCAGACTTAGCACCCTGTTGCCTCCCTTTCTTCTGTGCTGTTGCTGCTGCCACCCTGGGGCTGAAACTGGAGCTCCCCACTTTCAGGTGAGGGATCGGGGAGGGTGGGGGGAGGGGCAGAAGGGAAGGAGAGCCCAATCTCAGGCTGCCTCCTGGTGAGGGAGTGGGGGGCCAGGAGGGAGGAGAGCCTGAGTAGTAGGGCTCCTGCCTTCCAGGTGTGCACAGCCCTTCTGTACGAGCCCAAGAAGAGCATCTATACTGGCACAGATGCTCATGCCTCCCGTGACACATCCCCACATCTTGCTTGAAAGGATGTGCGTCTTTGAGCGCCACCCGACTAGAGGATCACAATGGTCCCTTCTGACCTTCAAGGCTGAGACTTTCCTAGCGTGAGAAATCATCTGGTTATGCACCACATTGTTTCCCAAGCAGTATAGTCCCAAAGGAGACAGGAAAGGCCCTAGAGCCACAACATTCTGATCTGGACCAGAACTTTATGAGATCTTAGGAGTGTGCAGTGTTGGTTTGGTCCAACCTAGGGATGGGGTGAGCCAGCCTCTCATCCACCACATTTGCATCCAGAGCTGAATTCTTTACTATTTGTTTTGAGAGTAGGGAACAGGGAGGTGTCTGGTCTGGGGTTTGGCATTACGCTTGTCTCTAAATGCAGCATGATGGTGCTACAGGACTATTACGCAGCTAGAGAGCCTGTCTTGATTTTTTTCATGTAATTCATTTCATGTACCAGCCATGTATTTTTGGATCTCACATCACTCACATTAAATCATCAAGTTGCTATGGCCCTCTGTTATTGTCCCTTTCTTATAAAAAAAAAAGTGATCTTTGCCTTTTATGACTTGTTCCCACTGCCCCCCTCCTCCGCTGATTCAGCCCATATATAGTAAAGTCTTGCTGTGACACAGCCCATGGACTGTGAGAAAGTGAATAACCTCAGCGCTGATGATTAGCGCATTTTTCAGCCCTTAAAGTTACTAACAATTACATCAGAACAATTAGGATCACCCAGCAGAATGTAAGCCAGAGACCTGTTTGGAGAGGCTTATTTGTATTACTTATCCAGGTGGGGCCAGGTGTTCGGAAAGAATCAAAATTACCGACTTAGGAAAAAGAAAGTGCAACTCGAACAAGTTAACCCCATCAGTAAATATTAGCATAGTAAATGCAAAGCAGCCAAACCTAGTCAGTCAGTATAGTCTGAAACAAAAGACAAGCGGCTAGGAACAATCATATGGCACCTGGCCCTTGTAAATGCCAGCTGCCAGAGCTACTGTTCCAATTTATTAAATTCAAGCTAACCCTATTTTGTTGAGTGGGAGAAAAAAATCCAAATCGGGGAGAGAAGGGGAAATTGACGAAACAAATGGGAAAAAATTGCATGTACCTCTCCTCTGGCCTCAAATAACGTCATTTCTTAGACTCTGGTTTGAAATGTATATTTTCTGCCACAGCCATTGATATTATAGATCTATTTGCTACTATGTGGAGTGCTCCAGCATGAGATGAGACCCAACCGACTTCACTCCATCATTTCCTTTATGATGCCTGTTAGTTTGACTGGCATCTATAGCTGCTTGTCCCTTCTACCAAATGACACTTCAGTTGCTTTGCTGGGCTTTTTTAACTTAAAATGACTATTTTTATAGCTATTATATGCTGCTTAAAGCAGCTTGGAAACTAGCCAACTAATGGGCATGAAAATTCTACAGTAAAAAGTAAGATGACAGCAATCAGACTTTGGAGAAGAGGAGGACAGAGGAATTAGAAATCTGATGCTCTTTACACACAGCTCACCAATATTAACTATACATAAACGAGAGCGACAGTGATAGCAGTGTAATGAAAATGAAATAAGTACCATCCCCATAGCCTGATATCTTGCAACATCTGGTCCATGCACAGGAAACGTCTATAATGCTGCACTTCCAGGTTCTGGCTCCAACTGGAAGGAGCCATTTCAAGAGATTTTTCTAGTGCTCTCTCTAACCAGAAGCAGGAAATTCTGGCGATGCTGTGAGCTTTCTAGCCTAGACTCCAAGGGGTTGGATAAGTGCTTATGCTTTGAATCATTTATCTTAGCGCTTACCTTGAAGTTCATCCATGGCTAATAAACACTGATAGCTCACTTTACAACTTCAAATATATTCAACTCAAGACTGTCAGAGAGCAGGGAGCCAGCCTCATGAGCCAGGCCTTTGATCTCTCTAATTAGTTTCCCCAGAGAGGTTTGATTGGGGAATGGAATGCAATTCACTAATCAGGCTGGGTGCACGAATTAGCCCATCAGCTGAGGACGAATAAAAGGGAGCAGGAACAGGTTACAGTGGGGGGAGGGGCAGGGAAGGGAGACCGCAAAGAAGGGAGCTGGTTGCTTCTCCTTGAGACCATGGGAAAAAGACTGATCTTTTCAGTCTTTCAGGGAATGCTGTAGTCTAAGCAGTGTTGCTACACTAAACTGTAAGGCTGTGTCTTCATTGGCAAGATTTTGTGCAAAAGTGACTGCTTCTGTGCAAAATCTTGCCACCTGTCTACACTGGCAGCGAGTACTTGTGCAAGAGCACTGATGTTCTAATGTGTGAAATCAGGGCTTCTTGTGCAAGAACTATGATGCTCCCACTCAGGAATAAGCCCTCTTGCGCAACTGTTCTTGCGCAAGAGGCCAGTGTAGACAGGCAACGTTAATTTCTTGCGCACGAAAGCCCGATGGCTAAAATGGCCATCGGAGCTTTCGTGCGCAAGAGAGCATCTATACTGGCACAGATGCTTTTGCGCAAAAGCACATCTCTTGCGCAAAGGCACATGCCAATGTAGATGCTCTCTTGCGCAAATACTTTAACGCAAAAACTCTTGCGTTAACAGTATTTGCGCAAAATCATGCTAGTGTAGATGTAGCCTAAAGGTGTTGGTGGAGGGATATGAAACAGTCCACATGGCGTAAATACCTAACCAGTAGAATCAAGGCAGTTTGTATAGGGCTGGAAGGCAAGAACAAAGTGTACTTTATGACATTTAAAAAAAATTGAAACTACCTGCTTTCTTTGCTCTGATCCTAGTATTTAGATTGAAGTATCTTTCTGCTCTGGGTCTGTTAATTATTATTAGTGTCTTGTACAAACCCACAGGAAGCGGCAGTCCCCATGCCAAACAGCAGATGGTCTAAGGCTGATTCAGCAATGACAGCCACTAGAACGGACGTGAATGTGATTATGAAGAATCCACTAAAATCAGTGGGGCTTTGCACAGATGTAAAGGTTTGTGCTACATTTGACATTGCAGGACTATGGTGCAAAAAGACATATTAGTGGAAGAATAATGAAAAGGGCTGCAATAAAAATCTATACACTTTCTATATACATCTGGGACACTGGCACATAGGAACATCTCAGCTGTATAGCTACTATATATTTTAGAGAGTTTGTCTGTTTGTTCAAGAACGTCTCCCAAATAGTAGGTGCTAGGACCACCAAATTCAGTACACAGCATCCTCTTATCATTACTAAAGCAACATATGGGTTTGATTGGGCCAGGAAAATGGGATGTGCCCCGAATGGGATTGGTTCTCATAAAACCATAGAGAAACGAGACAGAATCACCAGGCAGGTGAAAGGCACTTGCTGGGAGTGCGCCCCCTTCTGTCTGGGACTGCCATAGCCCCAAACAAGCCTCCCACCCTCCATGTGCCCTTTAGGGAGGGTAAGGAGGGACTGAAGCTCCCCCCAGATTTGTACAGGGACATTGCTGGCTGTTACCTTGTGTCATTGTCAGAGTGAGGGGAAAGTGCACAAATGTAATTGAGTTAGGGACCCGAGCTACGCCGGATAAATGCTCTAGGGCTACGTCTAGACTGGCATGATTTTCCGGAAAAGCTTCTGTCGACAAAGAGCGTCTAGACTACAGCCAGTTCTGTCGACAAAGCAAGCCGCTTTGTCGACATGAGAGTGTAGACACAAAGGACAGTGTAGATGCAATAACGCCTTCTGTCGACAGAACTCTGTTGACAAAAGGTGTTATTCCTCGTAGAATGCGCTTTTTGTCGACAAAACTGCTAAGTTCTGGTGACGTTACTCAGCGGTAGTGTAGATGCAGGTATAGGTTTGTCGCCAAAACCCTGTAGTCTAGACATACCCTATATCTTGACCTGTTATGGTATTGTTCATTGTAGGCATGTTCAACCTCAACTCAACAGCAGGATTGGCAGGAAATGCACTGAGGTAGCAGGGACGGGATGGTTCCTGATTCTTGTGACAAGGCAGGAGCCTTTCACTTTGATTATGTCTACACTGGGAAGGTTTGGCAATGGAAGTGCTGTCGGACATGCGAAAGTCACCAAAACTGAAAACTCGTCAAACCTGCCTCCCATTGTCAACATTTCATGGCCACATTGCTAGCAACCTGTCGCCAGATAGAGCAAAGCAATGTGGATAAGTAGCCCACAGTGCCTGGCGCCACCTTCAGTCACTAAACACTGTGGGAATGCGCAACAGAGCACTAGGCATTTTGGGAATGTGAAACACGTCCCATCAGCCACATCTTTGCTTCCCAGCCTTTTCGGGGCGTCCAGTTTACTTTCGCACCACTTGAATGACCGTCCTGGCTGCAAACTCCAGCATCTGCTGTGAGAAATCATGGAGCCCAGATTTCTCTCCCATGTAGTGATCAAAGTAAGTGTTGAGGACATTGTGGCTACGTCTACACTGGCCCCTTTTCCGGAAGGGGCATGTAAATTTCACTAGTCGTCGTAGGGAAATCCGCGGGGGATGTTTAAATCCCCCGCGGATTTCCCTACGACGACTAGTGAAATTTACATGCCCCTTCCGGAAAAGGGGCCAGTGTAGACGTAGCCTGTGTGTAATTGACTTACACACTTAATAGCAGAGGACTAAGACTTGGATGCAGACAACAATGTGAGAGACAGGGACAGCACCAAACAGGAACATCACAGATCGGCTGTACGCAGTAGAGTGTTGCTATTGGGTGAGGGAAGCCAGCACTGGTGGGGTCACATTGTCATGCAGGTGTGGGATGAAGACCAGCGGCTACAGAACTTTGGGATGTGTTAAGCAACCTCCCTGGAGTTGGGTGCTAAGCTGGCCCTGAACTGCAGTGCGAGGATACCCAAATGAGAGCTGCTCTCTCGGTAGAGAAGCGTGTGGCCACTGCTCTGTGTAAGCTGGTGATGCTCAATTGGAAGCTGAATGGTAGCAATCACTTTGGAGTGGGGAAGTCCACCATCGGGGCAGTACTTATGCAAGTGTGCAGGGCAACAAATCTCATTTTGCTGCGTAGGACTGTGACTCTGGGAAATGTGATCATACCCTCCAGGTAGTGGCCGCATGCTATTGCTTACACAATTTGCCTGTGGGTGGAACAATGAGACACAGCAACAGGGTGCATAGTTTGAACAGCCAGATACTTGTGCTGTCAAAGGAGGCATAGGGAACCACTTGTAGGAGTGCTGACATTTCTGTGTGTGTTTGGGATCATTCCCTGCCTCATCCTACTGCTCATACTGAGCAAGGCATTCCCATGAAACCCAAGGATATTTCAGGCTTCCACGTGGGCCAGAGCAATTAGTGGGGGTTGTGTCACAAAATAAATTCATAGAAACCTGCGTCACATTTGTCCTTTTTTAATGTCTTTCGATCAGGATGCTCACTGGTAAGGGATGGTAAAGACTCTTGGAAAACCTCACAATGGTATTTACTTCCTGCTGTTAAAGTCATAGCTGCTTTCACAGGAACTTTTCCAGGCCAGTAATGGGAAAAAACCATTACTTGATTGTTAAAATGAGCGTGTGCACATAGATGGAGGGTTGCTGTGAAAATAGTTCTAGATTTACTGACAGTGAGGCCTTTGATTCTGTTCGCTTTGCATCTTGATAAGACACTTTAAGCATCTCACTTTGGTCTTCCATGAGCTTTAGCATGCGCTCAGTGGTTTGTGTTCTGACTTGCATCTCCATAGCTCTACTTTACTCCCTTTTCTCTGAATTGTTGAATGATGCAACACATCCTTTACCAGATTCTCTCTTGTCCTCCAAGGTTTTTTCCTTCACTGACAGAGTCTGTCTGCGGCTGAACGTGCCTGACTTCTCAAGATCTGGTCTAGAAAAGTAACAGTTAACAATAGAGCGACTGTACTGTCATAACATTTCTTTAACATGCACATCTCTGAACAAAACTGGCCACTTTTCTTGTTACCCTAGAGGCAAACACAGATCTCTCTAGACCCTCTGATCAGGATGAGTTTTAAAGATGGAAGGAAAGGGATGGGTGGAGTGTTGGGCATGGGTTTCCCAAGAAAGTACAGTCTGTGCTTGTGCAGCCAGGTGTGCATGGAAACAATTTGTAATAATCCTACACTTGTCCACAGGCTGCCATTACTCTGGCTGACACATCCCTGCTGAAGGTTAACAGGCAAACCCAGACTCGGCTTCTGGATGCGAGCACGGACTCCCTTCTCTATATGCAGCCAAACTCTGTGGCACTTTGGTTCCAGCAGCACAATCTGAGGAATGGTTTGGGAAAGTGTCGTACCACAGTGGTGGGGTCACGGCAGCCCTGCCATGGAAGCTCTGTGAGAAAAATTAGTAAGTCCTTCCGGAAAAACTTAGACCCCATCTCCCAGCAAGACTTTACTGATAGCTCTGTGCACACTGATAGGACACAACGCAGACCCAGGCAGACCTTAGCCAGCTCACAGAAATACAGCCTACGATCTCCCTTGGCCCCCAGCTGAAAGAGCAATTTTCCAAGCCACTGCCCCTCCCCCACTCCATTGCAATACACAATTGACTTACTGCCTCCCATGGCCACCTCCCCCATTCGCTGCTGTACTACAGCAACTTAGTGCCCTGTATAGCAACCATTGTGCCCCCCCTGTCACTCCCCGCCCATGAGCATAGCTGCTTACCCTGCGTCTCGTCCCTTCTTTCATGCTCCACAGAGAGTTGCTAAGAGTTCTCATAAACCTTGGGACCTGAGAACGGTTCCTCGCTGCCTAGAGCACAGTTTGTCACTGGATTGAGCCTAACATCTTCATCTGCTTCCATCTGTTCAGCAATAACTTCTGTCTCTGGGACAACTCCTGTTTCTGACTCTGTGCTGGTGGAAGTATCCACATGCTCTTTGGGTGTGGACATGGGGTCCCCACCCAGGGTTGCGTCCAGTTGTTTATAAAAATGGCATGTTGTGGGTGCAGCACCAGACCAGCTGTTTGCCTCTTTCACCTTCTAGTACGTCTGCCGGAGTTCCTTTATCTTGGATCTGCATGGTAGGGTGTCTCGCTCATACCCCTTTTCACACAGGGCTCCAGAAATGTGAGTGTACATGCTCCATTTCTTAGGGATCATTTGCAGCTGTGATTGCACCGATTGTAAGATCCAGCCCTTCTGGGGTGCTCCAAACACGAGAGTTTCGAGCAATGGCCACCCCTGTTTCCCTGAAAAGGTGCCACGAGGACCTCACACGGAGCTCACCACATTGATTCTGAGCAGCCAAGCTCAGATAGTGAGAGAAGAGAACAAAGACTGGCCTGGACTAGATTCAAGATGATGAGAAATGAGATGGTAGGTGCTCAGGTGCACCCAGGCTTCACTGGTTGTGGGGCACTTGAGGGAAGATAAACCTACTGACTCCCCATGAGCAAGAAGCTTGGGCTCCACACAAGACAGATGCATAGAGTCCTGTTCTAAAACCCTCCCTTATAAGTTCCTGCTTCATTCCTTCTGTTAATCTGAAACAACACGCTGTTTACAAAGGCTCTTTGGGGTCACTGTGTTCGTTGCTGGTCACAAGCTCTGGAAACAGAGAACTGCAGTTACCATATTCCATACTGAATCCGCTGGGCACGTACGGGGTAACATAGTCTGAGACCTTGTCAAAGTGCAGCAGACTCATGCGCTTCCCCTCCAGAAAAGATAAGGGCACAGGACCTGACATCTGAAGGAGGGCACTTGATCAGACTAGGGCAGGGGGCAGAAGACAGCTGGCACTGGAGTCTTGACAGGAGAGAGATCCAAGGAGCAGTGATTAGCTTGTGCCAGGCCTGTACCTTGGCAACTCAACACTTGGCAGTGGATTGCCTTGGCACCTCTCAGGTTGCTGCATCCGTTAGGAATGTAAATCAATTTAATTTTTTTTCTTGACCCCCTGACATCTCTTTCATTACTAATGAAGCACTGCCAGGAAGAAACATTCTTCCACATGGAGAAAATGGGAAGAGATTATTAAACCCCACTTTGCCAATAAATGGTCGTTTTGAAAGGGCAGACTGTTCGGAGTCTTTAAATTCAGCATGTAGTAATACATTGACAGCACGTTGTCCTACTTATAAAGTCATTTCCAGCAAATGCTGGCGCTGTAACCCTGGACAGCACACCCCCGTCACAAATGGGGAGAAGTCTTGAGAAAAGCAACTGGCATGATTTTTAACCAATTATGCAGTCAAAAAGCACACCACGGACAGTGTCAGCACTGAAGTCACAGATGTTTTTTACTGTTCCTTTAAAATAAATGTACCCAAATATTTACACTGAATAAACATGGCCTCAGAGACTAAACATATTGGGATGTCATTTTAAAATAGCAAACTACAGTTAAACCAATTTTCTGAATAAACAAAAGTAAATTTTCAATGTATTTTATGGGGTTGCAAAACATGATATGTTTATCTCAGAAAGCATTAGCAAGGCTATGGGGTTTGCCTGGCATATTCCAAGCAGAAGGAAAGTTGGATTTTTTTACGCTAAGTAGAGAGTAATGCCCCATTCCAATGAGAAGCATTATAATCCAGCTCTGAAGGCTGTCATCATGTTGCAAAATCTGATCAAAAGCTATAGCCAGATGTCAGACATATTAAGCAACATCATGAAGAAGAGCTAGCTATAAGTGTAAGCATAAGAAAGGGATGGCAAGAAATGAGCCATTTCCAGTAAGCTAGCCCTACCTCACTGTTGAATTGCATCATAGCATCTTACCGTACGTACGTAAATAATGATGACACATCTAGTTAGCTTCAATGAGACATTTAAAAACCGTTAAGAAACAACAAATTGGCCTCAGGTAAATATTAATAAATTAAGCATTAAGATCTACTTTTTATTAAGGATTAAGGGTGCATCTACACACTAGGGCTTAACTCGAAATAAGCTATGCAAATTGAGTTACGTCAATTGCATAGCTTATTTTGAAATTGGAAGCATCTACACAGCACTTATTTCTAACTAGAACTCTCTTCCTCTGACTTCCCTTATTCCTCATACAATGAAGATTACAGGAATTGGGATAAGAAATACTCCAGAAGACAGCATTTCAAAATACCTGCCTGCTGTATAGATGCGGACTAAGTTATTTCAAAATAACGCTAGTTATTTCAAAATTGTGTTGCAGTGTAGATGTACCCTAGGCTGTATCTACACTGGCACGATCTTGCGCCAAAGCGGCCACTGTTGCGCAAAAACTTGCTGCCTGTCTACATTGGCTGTGTGTTCTTGCGCAAGTACAGGCAGTCCCCGGGTTACATGGATCCGACTTACATCAGATCCCTACTTACAAACGGGATGAGGCAACCCCACACTAGCTGCTTCCCCCTCCCCCGCAGACCAGGGAGATGCGAAGCTAGCACCCTGCCCCCAGCAGACCAGGGAGACGTGAAGTTAGCACCCTCCACAGCAGACCAGGGAGACGCGGAGCAGCTTTTCTCAGCAGACACCTCAGCTTGAGAATAAAGGACTGAGGGACGTGAGGTGTGGGAGAATAAAACTGAGCTCTGGAGAAATGTTTGGCTAGAGTTTCCCCTACAATACGTACCAGTTCCGACTTACATACAAATTCAACTGAAGAACAAACCTAGAGTCCCTATCTTGTATGTAACCCGGGGACTGCCTGTAAACTGAAGTTCTACTGTATGAAATCAGGGCTTCTTGCGCAAGAACTATGATGCTCCCGCTCAGGAATAAGCCATACCCAGAGAATAGTTATTAATGGTTCACAATCCTGCTGGAAAGGTATGATATGTGGGGTTTTGCAGGGGTCTGTTTTTGGGACCGGCTCTGTTCAACATCTTCATCAACGATTTAGATATTGGCATAAAAAGTATGCTTGTTAAGTTTACAGGTGATACCAAGCTGGGCGGGGTTGCAACTGCTCTGAAGGATAGGGTCATAATTCAAAATGATCTGGACAAATTGGAGAAATGGTCTGAGGTAAACAGGATGAAGTTTAATAAAGACAAATGCAAAGTGCTTCACTTAGGAAGGAACAATCAGTTTCACACATACAGAATGGGAAGCGACTGTCTAGGAAGGAGTACGGCAGAAAGGAATCTAGGGGTTATAGTGGACCACAATCTGAATATGCAACAGCAGTGTGTGATGCTGTTGCAAAAAAAGCAAAAATGATTCTGGGATGCATTAGCAGGTGTGTTGTGAGCAAGACACGAGAAGTCATTCTTCCGCTCTACTCTGCACTGGTTAGGCCTCAGTTGGAGTATTGTGTCCAGTTCTGGGCACCACATTTCGAGAAAGATGTGGAGAAATTAGAGAGGGTCCAGAGATGAGCAGCAAGAATGGTTAAAGGTCTAGAGAACATGACCTATGAAGGAAGGCTGAAAGAATTGGGTTTGTTTAGTTTAGAAAAGAGAAGACTGAGGGGGGACATGATAGCAGTTTTCAGGTATCTAAAAGGGTGTTATAAGGAGGAGGGAGAAAACTTGTTCATCTTGGCCTCTGAGAATAGAACAAGAAGCAATGGGCTTAAACTGCAGCAAGGGAGGTTTAGGTTGGACATTAGGGAAAAATTCCTAATTGTCAGGGTAGTCAAACACTGGAATAAATTGCTCAGGGAAGTTGTGGAATCCCCATCTGTGGAGATATTTAAGAGTAGGTTAGATAAACGTCTATCAGGGATGGCCTAGACAGTATTTGGTCCTGCCATGAGGGCAGGGGACTGGACTCAATGACTTCTTGAGGTCCCTTCCAATCCTAGTATTCTATGATTCTATGACAATCAGGAGTAACTCCAGTGAAATCAATTGTGCTTCACTAGTTTCAAAACTAATGTGAGGGGAACTTCAGGTCCTTGGTCTTAAACAGACAGAAAATTAGGTAAAAGCAAGAATTAAAAATGACCCTGTTAGAAACTCTAGTGCCCTGTGGATTATGAGGCACTTCTAGCGCAATCAGCAAGGATTGTGAGTCACCTTGGATGGAGAGGAGAGTCAGGGACCACTGAAGCCCAAACCCTCAATTTGGGTTTCCATTTAGAAGCCTCTTCCTCTTTAAAATTAGTGCCTAAATACTAAGCGTTTGCTCTTGGCCAAAGTATTTTTAGTGAGGTGTGCACTACAAACACTACAGAATTCCATTGATTTGTAGGGCTATCTCATTGGCGAGTTGGATATCATAGCTGAATGGTATCAAAGCCTGCCTGTGGGAAGGTCCTCGCTCAGCTGTTGTAGATTGTTATAGCTCCACAGACTATACCAGCTGAGGATCCGCTGCTTAGGGACGAAAACTATCAGGTTACAACAGAGAGCCTGGACCTCACAGTACAGTCAATAGTTAGTCTATTTTTTGTGCTATTTCTTCTCTCCACCTCCACTCACCATGGCTGTGTCTAGACTGGCCAGTTTTTCCGTAAAATCAGCCGCTTTTCCGGAAAAACTTGCCAGCTGTCTACACTGGCTGCTTGAATTTCCGCAAAAGCACTGACTTCCTACTGTAAGAAATCAGTGCTTTTTGCGGAAATATTATGCTGCTCCCGTGCAGGCAAAAGTCCTTTTGCGCAAAACTTACACGCAAAAGGGCCAGTGTAGACAGCTCAGATTTGTTTTCCGCAAAAAAGCCCTGATCGCGAAAATGGTTAGTGGAGCTTTTTTGCGGAAAAGCGCGTCTAGATTGGCACGGATGCTTTTCGTCCACGCCAATCTAGACGCTCTTTTCCGAAAATGCTTTTAATGGAAAACTTTTCTGTTAAAAGCATTTCCGGAAAATCATGCCAGTCTAGACACAGCCCACCTGTGTAGCTGGTCTGCTTTACATATTATGACTCACGGTAACTAAGATAACCAGGTTGTGCAGACAGAAGGATACAAAAGGAGTATCAACAGAAGGGTTACAACTCTGAAATGGTTACAAAATACCTTTCCGCTACTATCCATTAAATAAATAAAATATGTGATCGAGTGGGAAGTTAAAGCTTTTATGGGCAGGTGTATGGGATGACCTACAGAACACACTTTTGTTTTCATTGTTAATGAACAATGCATCCACTCCAAATCACCTCCAATAAAAGCTTAATGCCAAACTAAACTCCCATGCATTTCAACAAGATTTTCCCTCATTGACTTCCACAGAAAATGGCTTGGTTCCCAGTATATAAACAGCTAGATTTTTTAAATCCTGCTTTTCTGAAGAACAAAAATTGCTTTAGAAGATTGTTACAGGAAAGTCTTAAAATGTGTGAAGGTCAAAGACAACGGTGACTTACATTTTTTTTAAAAAAAAATGGTTCATCTTATCTCTGAGTACATGTTAAACTAGGAGAAAGCAGGCAGGGAAACAAATACATATTATTGGGTGAAGGTATGTTTCACAAGGGCCTTCTGCTGAACAGGCAGCTTTTGCCAACAGTTTCCATGCTTTCTACTTATTAGCATAGTTATTTCCTAAACTAATTATAGGGATAAACTACTATAGTTCAGATTACGTTTGCCAGGAGTTCTCAGACAGTGTCTAAAATACAGCAGTTTTTCACTATGCTTAGAATGCAGAATAATGCTGAATGTGCCGAAGGTGGTTCATTTAATGGCAACTACTGTATTTAACTGTAAGAATTTATATATAGAAATACTGGCTGAATTGGCTGGATGGTTGAAGATACAAGACTGAACTGGATTTATTAGTCTTGTGAAAAAACAAAATTTCCTTGTAAAGTTTACAGGCCCTGAATGATGAGTGGCAAAGCAGGCAACAATGGGGTTTTTTCTCAGCCAAAAAGCAGCCTTGCATCTCCCATATCTAGTCCAAGAATGATGGTCTGAACTGCGATTTTTCCAAGCTTACTGTTATCTGAAATAGGGCCATGTCCTGTGACATGAAAATTCCCTCAATTATCCAAATCTATTCAAATTCTCCATGACGTTTGGAAAAAATCCAGATTGTACTGTACTTCCGTACCAGATAATGGTAAGTAGCTACATTGTATTTGCCATCCCAAGCGTTGGAAATGAAATTAACATTACGTTGTTATAAACAAAAGCCTTTTGATAAAAAGGCTAACACGGCCTGATTTTAACTTATTAAAATATAGGACTGTAATATGTATAACATTTTTTTTCAATTATCTAAATCTGTGCAAAACAGGTACTATCCCTAATCATGTTATGTGACTGCAAAGTCAAAACAGGATTAAGGTTGTTATTTATTTTGAAACAATTGGTTATTGTTTCCCATTTCCTTTCAAATTGTTGAGTTCTCTGTTGCTCCTCCAGAGACTTGTATCATTAAGATTTACTCAGATTCGTTTAAATGATAATCTGTGGTTCTCAGACAGCCATGAGTCAGGATCACCATTTTAAAACTCAGTCTTACAAATAGTAATACATTTTATACCCATTTTATCAAATGTTTTAATGCCAAAGACACACAGTGATGTTTTAGGAAAAATAATTTCCAGTATGTCCTCTCTTTTCTGTGTGCCTGTTACTTCTGCCCAAAAGTTGTGTGTTAGTTGACATGACAATATTACATAAAAATAAGAGTTCTTGTAATTTCATTGCAGGACTGGGATCCTATTTTGTGATCAAAGATTTGTGCATACCTTTACGCGCTGTGAGTAGTCCCACCGGAGTCACATTTTAAGATCAGGGCCTAGCACATTTGCTATTGAGCAGATCCATCACTCTTGAGCCAAAATATGCTATGATTAGTGCTGCAAAAGGCCCAGTTTCTACTGAACAAGTACATGTACCTGGATCTACACTAGAAAATTAATTTAGCATTAACTACATCACTCAGAAGTGTGAAAAAGACACACCCCTGTTCTGAGTGATGTAGATAAACCAACAAAGCCATTGCTAGGTCAATGAAAGAATTCTTCTGTCAACCTAGCTACTACTTCTCAGGGAGGTAGATTATCAATGCCGACGGTCGGCAAAGCCAGTGTCTATGCTAAAGGGTTACACCAGTGCAGCATAGTAGCTGTGCTGCTGTAGTTTTTTTAAGTATACAGTAGCCATTACACAGACACAACTCACATATTTAAAAAGTGTGTAAAGTTCCTTTTTTACTAAATCACTTCTAATCCAAGGATCTCAAAGCACTTCACACAGAATTATATATCACAGCACTCTTGCAAGTATTATTTTACTATTGACTCCTTCACACAGAGAGGCACGGAGAAGTTAAGTAGCTTATCCAAATTCACAAAGTGGTGGGATAAACTGACACACTCATCCTCTGCTGGGACTTCTGAATGTTAATAAAAAGTCAAATAGCCTTGGAAAAACTGATTAGGGCTTCTTTTTAGCCAGGATATCTGTCATAGCAGCTTTTTTTTCACTTTTCATTTTAGAATTGCCAACATGCTGCTCGTATGCTTATGCACACACACACACCTTCTAGTTGGACAAGATGATGCCTTTTTAAAGAGAGAGATAAACCCCTTGGAAAGAACTCCATGAAGAAAACACAAATGCAACACTGAGCAAGTGTTTATCTGCAGAAGTGCGTGTCACTGAAAATCCAAGTACATATTTTAAAAACCCAGAATATCTGAAGTAGGGTGTGTGTGGACATGTACATTCCTGCAGGCCTGATGTTTACTGAATCTTCCTCCCAGGTGCTCCTTTTCTCACTGCTGACTTGGGGCCTTTTTCAGGCTGTTTTTCTCTTCCGGAAGCAGTGTCCCATTTCCTGTGTGCAAGGTAAATTTCTTCTCCTACTTCACGATTCTTAAAACTGCCTTGTGCTTAGCTATCCAGTTTTGATCTCCTCCCACTTGGAGTCAGTGCCTGCCATCCTCCTTAATGGTCTGAGTTGCAGCTTTACTAAGTAGACTATGAACTCCTGTTGGGCAGAATCTGGGCCATTTAATGGGGTTTGTTAATGCCTTGTACAACTAGGGTTGCTACCTAAATTATGTAGCATGCACTTTGGCTCAGAGGTTAGAGTCTCAGCACTGAAACAAAGTAACAACAAAAACTCGCTTACTTTGTTTCTTCCTGAATTGTCCATAGTAGAAGAATATTCTGGATGTTTCATCCATGAAAGGAGTTTAACCTTTGAAACCAGAAACATTATAACATTTGATTTCAGGGACAGAATGTATTCCTGCTAAGAGGTGCATTGGCATGCAGCAGACATGTATTGCCCTCTAGTTATATTTGAAATCAGTGGAAGTATTTGCTTAGTAAGGGACTACTCACTATGAGTAAAGGTAGAAGAATCAGCACGTCTGGGGTGGAAGTCACCTCTGCAGAGGGACAGCACAAGCACCACTTAATTCCCACTAATTTATTGTGAGGCCTTAGAAGTCACATTGATCTTGTACTGGTCCCTGGCGCAGAGGTGAATTTTACTAAAGACATCACAGGTATTTGCTTTAGGGTTGCCGGGTGTCTGGTTTTGAACCAGACACTCCAGTATTTGAGCTTCTGTTCAGGAAACAGATCTGGCAACCCTAATTCACTTTAGTGAGTTCACTTGCACAGGAAAGGGTTTGATAGAAGAGTGTTAAGAGGTGGGTAATCGTGTAGTCGATACAATTTGTGTCAACTACATGATTAGTCTATGAGGGAAGATGCTCAGAAGGAGCTACCCCCACTGCAGCTCTGCAGTTTAAATATAATAATAGATGGGAGCGCAGGCAGCCTGGTTCCTACTACATTTAAACTGCAGAGCCGCAGCGGGGGTGGCTTCTGGGGACTGACCTGGGTTTGCCCAGTCCTGGCTCATGCTGGGTCCAGCAGCCCCTGTCTGCAGGGGGTCCCAGCAGGGAGCTGGGTCCCCCCCCCCCCCCCGTGAACAGGGGTTGCTGCCGGAACAGCTTCCCTTGGCCCATCCACACTGCCATCTCTGATAGAGGCACCAGCGTAGGCGGGGAGGGAGTGACACCACGGAGACGGTGCTGAGGAGAACTGGCTTTTAAGCTGGCTCCTCACAGCACTGGCTCCTGCTTCCCCCGACCCCTGCCCTGCTGCCTCTGATATAAAGACAGCAAGCGAGGGGGAGAAATGTGAGTTGTCGACTCGACTACCCAATAAGCCTAGGCTTATCAGGTAGTCAACTAGTCTTTTACATACCTAGCTTGATAGCTGCAACAATTGTATGCTTATGGTGAAATCCTGGCCCCCTGAGTCCATGAGAATTTTGCCATTGACTCAATGGAACCAGGAGTCACCAGGACACATTCACATTTGTAACTAACCAGGAAAGCACTTACTCTAGAAATGCAAAGAATATAGGTAATTGGAAAAGCAAGGGAGTACATGTGGAAAGAAAAGCTGTGCAGGCTGCATCGCTGATAGAACATTATTTTTAAAACAGCATATTTGAAGCAATAATAAAGTGCTTGTTACAAATGTTCACCTTGTTCCTTGCCCCACTTCAGGGGAGCAGTCATATTTGGTACACATTCACCCCATTGTCTTCGGTGGAACTTAGCACGTGCTTTGCTATAACACGTATGCTTAAGTGGTTTCCTGAACTGGCACTTCAAGGTACCGAGCATGAGGGATGTGAACAGTTAACCAATAAACGACACCCATAATGCATGAGTAAATCTTACGTTTAATCCATTAACCAGTTACATAGGATTTTACATCCTTACCGAGCACCCCAAATGGAAATTCCCTCATTTTCAAATAAAATACTAAGGAAAATTCAATGCTTAGCTTTGATTTAGTGTACATAGTGTTGTTGAAAATGTGAAGGTGAAGCAGGCAACAAAACCAAAGCATATTTGTGTTGTGAAATGTCTTCTGGAAACAATCTCATCTTGAAATGCAGCCAGTGACAGATTGTGTGAAGTAGAACCCAGACACACGTTTAGAATCTATTTGATTCCTGCAGGGTTTGGGGCAGGCCCAGCCTTTGGGCAAGATGAGCGAGGTGGTTGCCGTGGGCCCTGCACATTCAGGGCCCTGCCCTGCCCAGCTCCTGGCCCTGCCCACTCGCTGCCCTGACTGGCAGCTGTGCGGCCGTGTAGCTCAGCCAACCACAGTGTGCTGCCTTGGGCCCCGCGAACTCTTTGGCCAAGCCTGGTTTGGGGAATACAACAGGTCCAGTGACATGCTCTGATACTGGTCCACTTATACCAGGCATGTCCAAAGTCCAGCCCGCGGGCCAATTGCGGCCCGTGTTCCGGTTTAATACGGCCCCACAGGTAATTTGGCAATATCTATCTTTTATGGCCCCCAACGAATCCATATGTATTGAGATGAATACATTGTAAAATCTCAGTTAATGTCAGTTGGTCTAAATCAGTTATAAATATATTTGGACACAACATGTATACTTGGTGTTATGTTCCTGTTCATATTTTTTGAACTTAAAAGTTGACAGACAACCTTTATTACCAATAATATGTAATGTACTTTACAATATTCCTGACATATATTTCAGCTTCCTGGATTTTTTTTTCATCTGGCCTTCAGATATGAAAGGCAGAGTGATTTAACACCTGTTTAGATTTGTCATCCATGTGACGAAATGAAAAGTATGCCGTTTGCAATAAACTTTGCATAAAATAGTTAATTTGCATTTAATTTTAATGGTTCAAAGAATGTCAGGCAAAATGGTCGGCCCTCACGCTTGTTCACTTCATCAAATCTGGCCCTCTTTGAAAAAAGTTTGGGCACCCCTGACTTATACACTAGAGGCAAGTCTACACTAGGAAATTATTTCAAAGTAACTTATTTTGAAATAATAACTCCCA
This sequence comes from Pelodiscus sinensis, assembly GCF_049634645.1. Classification (NCBI taxonomy): domain Eukaryota; kingdom Metazoa; phylum Chordata; order Testudines; family Trionychidae; genus Pelodiscus; species Pelodiscus sinensis. The sequence continues at coordinate 114,664,888 of NC_134714.1, forward strand.
AAAGAACTCTTTCAAAATAGCGTGTCCACACTACAAGGAAGCCTTGAAAGTAATATGAGGCAGGCTCCCTTAACATGGATGTGTTACCTTAACTTAGAGCCCCAGGAGCACTGGAGAGTAATTACTTTGAATGACTCTGGGGAGTAGTTACAGTGTTTTGAAATAGCAGCGGTGGAGCATCCACACTACCGCTATTTCAAAATAACTATTTTGAAATAAGCATTATTCCTCGTGAAATGCAGGAGTTATTATTTCGAAATAACCAGCCCCTTATTTTCAAACAACAGACTTGGTAGTGTGGATGCTATGCTTGCTATTTCAAAATAAGGGGAGTTTGGACCAGGGCTAGGATAGCTACTCTGGTCATCTGAAGAAGTGGGTTTTACTCACGAAAGCTCATGATACCATTTACATGTTTTGTTAGTCTTTAAGGTGCTATTAACCTATTTGTTGTTTTTTAAGTTTTTCCTGTTTTTAAGTTTCCAGACTAACTCGGCTACCCCTCTGAAGCTTTTGAGCATTAATATAGTACATTATATGCTTTTATGTTAATATGCAGAAATCTTACATTTAATTTAAAAAAAACACTGATAAAGTGACAGACTGTCCCATGACATATGGATCAAAGGCCACAGAAGTCTATTCTGGAGTTTAATGGATAACTATTGACACTACATTTGATACCCTACTTATGTTAGGATAAATAATATTAAACAGCTCCCTTCTCTTAATTAAGAGCAATTAAAGAATTTAATTAAATATAACATCAAGAAAAATAAAAAAGCAAATACTGTACTAAATTACTTGGTGTCTAAAAAACAAAAGCAAAAACCCTGCCAGCCAAACAGAGGAAAGTCAAACCTGCAATTGCTCATGCATCACTGATCTCTCACACAGACATTTGTGTCATAGTCTTTTTATATAAAGGTTTGTTCCAGCTGTTAGAATAACTGGTTCCAATGAGTGAGAAGAAGATAAGGAATTTTAAATTGTGCTTTTCATTAGTAGTGCCTACATACTTCCTTGCTGCTGTGTGCTGTGCCTGCCTGCTCTACTTTTGTATACAGGACCATAAAAGAAATGTTGACAAGAATCATAGCAATACATGCATTAGGAGAAGAGGAGCCATGTTATTTCCATAAGCTGCCAGTATAAATTGATGAAGGTGGCCAGCATAGTGGGAAAGAAAAATACAGGCCTGTTCATGGAAGTCAGAGAAAAATGTTGATTCCTTACTGCACTGACTGAACCAACAGCTATGTTTTAGTTTTTATTTGCTTGGGGAGAGGTTGAGGGAGAGAAAGTCTGCTACGTAAAACCCTACAATCCTTCTCCCCATTGCTTATATCACATAAAAGTAAAATTATGACAGGTTAGCTATGTCAAATTTTAGCTAGGGCTTAGAAACAGCCACAAATGGCCCAGCCATAAGCCACCTTTTTCTCCAGATTGCTAGCTTTCATTTTAAAATAATAATTAAAAAATTGCTACATCTCTAGATTTTGGGGTTGCAAGCAAACCTCAGAAGAGCTAGTATGTTGGCAGAGAGTCTGAAATAGGAACTCCTAGGGGCGTGAACTGCCCCATTCATCAATCAGGAATTAATTCCAGCAGGCCCTGACCTGTGTTATATGGAAGGTCAGGCTAGATAATCACAAGGGGCATTTCGGACTTTGTAATCTAGGAATCTCAGTGAAGTGAACTCATAGCTTCAGTGATGGTAATTCACTCACCACATTGTTAAAAATGTCATTCCTCATCAAGCAAGGGTTTAATGGGCACACAAAAGATTACTATACTTAGGCTTTGTCTATACTTGAAAGCGTGGCAGAGCTTTCATGGGGCAGTGTGGTCATGACAATGTAAATCACCTCCACCATGGGAATAGCTAACTGCATTGGGAGCGCAGCTCCCAGGGCTGTAGCTCAGTTTACACTGACGCTTTACAGCCCTGTAACTTGCTGCGCTCGGGAGTGGGAGTAGAGTGCTTTTTCACACCCCTGAGAGTTGCAGCACACCTAAAGTGTTATAACTCACCCTCTTCTTGGCTGACATAATTATATCAATATAAAGATGCTTTATATGGCTGTCACTATATCTGTAGAGCCACAAAGGCAGGAAAATAAGCTGTAGTTTGCAAGGCATCTTTATCCTAATATAACTATGCCCACATGAGAGGTGGTAGTTGTAGAACTGTATTGATTACAAACAATAAAATCAGACCCCCTAACCAACATAGTATTACATTTGTACCTAGATCTGGAAGAACAGGGAAGAGAACAGTAAGCTGTGCAGGTTTGTAAATGACTTCTCATTTTGGTGCCGTACCATCCCTTATTTTGTTTTCCAAAATGAGAGGGATCCAAGCTCAAAGAGCCTGGCAGAACTCTGGGGTATATTCCAATTCCACTGAGATGGACCAGCTCAAGGAGCGCAGTGGAACCAAGTTAGCAGCACTCTCATGTTTTGAAGATCTGGATAATGTACTGTAAGCAGAATCTCATTCACAGGAGGGCAGCATATTTTGTGAATGGAGTGAGAGAAATTACTGCTCCCTTGCTTCTTCCCTGTGATATCTACATTTTAGCTTTGACAATATCCCTTTTCATCAGGCCTCTCAGAATACTTTAATAAAATAAGTAATGATAATAATTAATACTTGGCATTCACGCAACTATTCATGTTCAAGGTGTTGTGCCAGTGTCTGCCTGCCAGAGGATAGAACATTTCCAAATGAGGAAATTTTAATAAGAAAAGAAACTATTTTATTTATTTAGACAAAAAAAAACAAACAAAACATTTTTGGCTCCCATTTACTCTGCATTTCTGATGCACTCATCATCCTATCATTTAGGTACAACATCTTAACTAACCTTCTCCATTGAAATAATTTCTTTAGCTTTTAATAGTTTAAACTGTGTTTTGTTCTGAAAACTGCTGAATTTGCCCTCAGAAACACCTGAAAAAGCAAATTTCACATGAAACCTTAACAATAACAACAACAAAAAAAAACCCTCTCTCCAAACTACCAAGCTTTTGAGCTCCTGGCACAAAAGCTGATCTATAGCTCTCATCCTGCCATTCATTGTGCGTGGGTAGACTCAGGGACTCTGGGAGTGTTTCATACAAAGTGCAGCAGACTTTTCCAGTATGATGAATTATAGGAGATGAGCCTTGGATGACCAAAGTGCTGTATAAGAGAAGATAAGAGTTTCCAATGTGAAAAAGTGCGGTGAATTCTTTAATGTAGCTTGATAGAGGAAGCCTGCATAGCGTGGTGATGGGCACCTCAGAAATGCAGAGATGATACACGTTAGGTAGGCATGTGAGTGAGTGGAGGGCTTCCGGGGTCAGATAGGTGGGATGAGAGAGGTGTATATTTCATTGCCAGGAATGACAGCACTAGCCTAGGGATGTTCCCCTTTTGGGTCTCTCCTAGCATGTGAATTGGGGAAGGTCCCGGGTGGAGGATAAAAATCAGAAACATTAGCCCAGGGATTTCCCACAGGGCAGAGCGCAAGTCTGGTGAGTTTCAGAGTGAAGGGGCCTCCCATCCCCCAGCATCCGGCCTGAGCACTCAGCCCAGGCTGGATCGGTGGCTTGGAGCCTTGAGAAAGTTCCAAAGGCCACTGCGGGCTGAGTCACGCTCTGGGCTGGGCACCAGCCACATTCCGGAGCAGAGTCACCGCTTTAGATGGGGCAGGCGAGGGGCCTAGAGGGAGGAAAGGGGACAGGTGAGGAGGGGTAGACAGACAGAGGGGGGAAGGAAGAGGTGGGTGGGAGGGAGGGAGAAGAGACTTGGGGAGGGCTGCCAATTTCGTTTGGGGCTATTCTTGGAGGTTTTGTCCCATGGCAATCTTTAATTATTGGAGATCCGGGGCAAGCCTGAAGGGCTGGCCACACTAGGAGGGGGAGAGGGAACGTGGGAGAGCCCTGGGACAGGGCAGGAGGGCTGGAGCAGAAGGGGAGCTGCAGAGAGGGAAGCTGGGGATGGATAGAGGCCAGGCAGGGAACGGAGGGGGGGGGGGACGATAGAGGGAGGCTAAGTGGGAGGGGATGCAGGCAGCTGGGATCCGGGGGGGCGGTGCACAGGCGGGGCCTGCGGGGGAGGAGACGCCGGCTGCTCGGGCAGGGCTCGGCGAGGAAGGGGGAGCGGGCCGGGCCGGGGGCCAGGGAGTGGCACCGGAAAAGCGAGGCGCTGACTCACCGCAATAAATTGTTCCCATCCCAGCGCCCTTCGCTCATTGCAGCGCCAGAGGACTCCGGCTCGCAACGCGCCCGTCTGGTCCCGTCCCAGCCAGCTGTGCCATGAAGATGCCGGCCGAGGTGATCCGGGAGGGCGAGCTGGAGAAGCGCAGCGACAGCCTCTTCCAGCTCTGGAAGAAGAAGCTGGTGGTGCTGACCAAGGACAGCCTGAGCCTCTTCCCGGACGGGCACAAGCGCGCCCGGGGCAAGGAGCTGGGCTTCCACTCCATCCTCAAGGTGGACTGCGTGGAGCGCACGGGCAAGTACATCTACTTCACCATCGTCACCACGGACCACAAGGAGATCGACTTTCGCTGCCCGGGCCAGAGCTGCTGGAACGCCTCCATCACCATGGCGCTCATCGACTTCCAGAACAAGCGCGCCATCCAGGACTTCAAGAGCCGCCAGGAGCTGGAGCAGGCGGCGGGCGGCCAGGAGCGGCGACTGGCCCGGGCGCCCTGAGCCGCCCCCCCCGGGATTGGCGCTGGCAGGAGGAGGTAGGAGCTGGGCGGGGGACGGTGCGAGAGACTCGCCTTGGCTGGGCCGGGAGCCCGCGCCGCTAGGGGGGAGCCGGCTCCGCCAGGCGCCGAGGCTGCAGCGTCTGCTTGGCTGGGCGGGGAGGCCTTTCGCTCCCGGCGGGCTTCGGACAGAGCCCGGGGCGCGTGGCTCGCCCGCCTGGGACCCGGCCTGAGGCGTCTAGACCCGCCTTGTGCGGGCTCCCTTCCCCGCCCAGCCTGGCTGCGAGCACGAGGGTGCCCGGGCTCTGGCCAGCGCTGCGGAGCCTTCCGGGCCTGGGCTCCATAGTGGCCCCTGCTGGGCAGGGCCATTGAATGGGCCTCCGGAAGCTCGCTGGCTTCTTCGGGAAATCCCTAGGGGCCGTTTTAAAGCCACTTGAGCGTCTGCCAGCCTGGCCTCAAAAGTGACTTGCTAGCAACTGGCCTGGTAGGTGCACAGCCCCGGCGGCGAAAGCCAGCTCCCTGGCGATTGAAAGAGCTGGTTGCAATAGCACAGTTCCTGTAAGACATTGTAAGTTATTTTTCACCAGGGGGCAAATCGCTGCCTCTTTAAGAGGGGAAAGGAAGCGGTAATGAGGATGGGAGAAGTGCTTTTGCTCCTCACCCCCCTTCTGGTCTCTCACATGGCCTGGGGACCCGGGTTCCCTGTAAGCTGTGAGCCTGTGCTGCTGCTCCAGAGAGGTTCAGATGCTGCCCAGCTGATTAGCAAAGGGCTCACAGCTAGGTTTTTGTTCGTACTGGTGGTGCACATTTGCACATGCCTCAGTGCACACATAAAATTTTATTCTGCACGTGAATAGAAAAGATTAGAGGGAACATTGCTGGGGACATCCTTCTGAGAGGCTGATGCTGGCATATGCTCCCTGAGAAGACCCTTACCTTGCCATGTGTTGCTTGAGGCAATGGCAGCATCAGACTTGGGTTTTAAGTGCTTGAATTGGAGAGGGGTTTGGGAGGGGGCCTGGGCCTTTCTATGTCTTAAGAGTCTACCTCGCTTCTGTCTGGGTAGACTATGTTGTGTTAATGGTGTGTCTCTTCCATCTAGCACCCCTTGCTCTCCTCTCCCACCCCACCCAATTCAAGCAGCAGGCATGGAGCTGCAGCTTTTGACTGGAAAGCAATACTGGTACCAGTCTAAAGGCTAATTGTGTGCTCCTTTAAACCACTTCAGCCAGCAGAGAACGCTGAAGAGTTGTAGGCTTGGTTCTCCATTTTGGAAGCTGAGTGCTTATTGCCTTTTTGTGAGTGTTGCCTTTTCCAGACCTCTGGGCAATACTATGTATGGTCACTAACTAGCAAGAGCCGTTTAATAGTTATGCCATTGAGTTGTGGATAGACACTTAATGGGGACTTCTTTCAGGAACTCTGTATATAGGCTGAGATTTTTAAATATGAGCGCAAATTCCCTTAGGTTCTTACCCCACAGGAATAGTGCTCTATTTGCTGCGCTTTTGACTTATTTTCTGTTGCTCTTTTTAGAATGCACCACAGGATGAGAAACCAGATCGAGTGTCTTGGACTGAAATGGGACAGGGTACCAATGAAGGAAAGCAAAAAAGGTGTCTGGGAACAGTTGGATTTCCTCCAACTTCTGAGGCTGCTGAGCACAGAGCCCTGAGCTTCGCCTGAGATGCATTTTAAAAACCAAAGACTCTTTTTTTAAAAGGACTTCTGGTGAAGCTTCCAAATGGTTTTTAAGTGGCACAGCTTTGCAAACTACTCTTCTATTTATGAGATGCAAAGAATATTCAGCACCCATTGGTGCAAAACAAACCCATTTTAAATTATTTGTGGTATCTATATTTGTATTTATTTTGATGAATGTCTTTAAGCAGTTATCTGTCTTAATATTGCTTTTTGCATTAATGTGTCCATTCCAAATAAATTACTTGAAATGTTCACATTTTATTACTATACACTGTGGTGCAGTATGTTTATTGGTGCCAGTTGCAGAATAATTGTTCTTAAATACCACCTGGAAATAGGGATCCACTAATCTATCCAAACATTTTGGTTTATATAAAATCCTAATGTGCTTTGAAAGTTGAGTAGCCCTGTCCTGCAGGCATATCAACTTTGGAAGCCCCAGGGGCTGCATTGATACTCACAGCACATGCCAGAGGGCCACAGCTTAAGTGTGGTCACATATATATGCAAATAACTTTCACACTGACAGGCATGAATACAAAGATAAAGGCAAGACTACATAACACACAGGCCCCATTTAAGTCAGTTCTGCTGATACTAATAAAATGCAATATTTACCTGATTTCCACCCATATGACAGCACGTGTAATGAGCAATGACAGTCCAGGAATTTAACTACTAAAACACATCAACAGAAGATCATTATATTTACTATTTTTTTTGTTTTGGCTCCCACCCGTGGGCCATGTGTTGAGCCCCGCATAAACCCAAACCCACAGGCCACGTGTTGAGTAGCCCTGCTGTAGGAAATAGCAAGCTACCATTGGTCCCCAAGCAGAAAATCAGTTGTATCTAAACTAGGAATTGCCCTACTGGTTCAGACCACTAGTCCCCCTACAATTCAAGTCAGGATTAGTTGTGTCTGAGGCTAGGCCTACACTATAGCCTTTTTTCGGGAAAAGTTACGCAAATTGTACTCCACAATTTGCGTATCTTTTTCCGATTGCTTTTCTGGAAGAGGCTTTCTGCCATTTAGCCCCGTGTGGAAGGGGCCACATAGCGGAAAAGCCTCCTCTTTCAGAGGAGCCCTTATCCCTTGTAGAATGCGATATACAGGGCTCCCCAAAAGAGCACATTTCCTTTTCTGCAAAAAATAGTGGAAGAGCAAATGTGTTCCCTGGACACGGCAGTGTTTTTCTGGGATACTTCTAGAATCCTGGAAAAACCACACAGCCTAGACATACCCTGAGAAAGGTACAAGAACCCCTTAAGATACAGAAAAATCTGCCTCCTCATGCTTCCACCAATCCTCCTTCCCTGTAGTTAGCTGCTTACTTAGTCTGGAAGAAGAGGAATGGCTGAACTGGTTCAGGATAAAATAAAGACCAACCTAAACAATCAGAGGTGTGGAAAGAGCTGTACAAGTTCCCTGTTATTTCACATCTCCATGCATCTTTGCAGTTTCTAGTCCCGGCCAGGATCAGCCAGGCTGAATGGGAGAGGCCGTTTTCAAGGGATTTTCAGCATAACCAGAGAGACACTTGCAATGCCAAGAGGTAGGAGAAATAGCTGAACTCCTTGGTACTATGCTTACAGAAACTAGGTCTTATGAGACTTATACCTGTCAGTAATACTCTACACTTCCTTGAGAATAAGTCTGCAACATTCAGCTATCCCTTCTGTGCAGCTTGAAAGGAGAAGTGCAAGGAAACATGCATTTGGTTTCAACACAGAGTTGAATGCAAGATTTTTCCTGTGTAATGTTCCATGCTAATGGTCTGAAACAGAACTCCTTAATCAGGTAAAGCTCCCACTGCCTTCTATAGACTGTCAATGAAGGGAAAGTAGAGCACTGGTATAAACTACAGAGATTATAATGTGAGCAGCATTTAGGAGGCTTAATTAGGGGCTGATTAAAGCATAACTCTAAAAAGGAGGTAATGGAGGGTGTGGCTCAAAAGGGAAGTGCTTGCTCACCCAAGAACACCTGGGAAATGCTAGGGCTATACATTACTCCATGAAGCTTTATAAATTATGGACTATTAGCTGAAACCTACTTCATCCACTGGAAAAAAGCAACCTGTTGCTTGAAGAGAGTCTAGTCCTTATGGCTGTGTCTACATTGGCGTGATCTTCTGCAAAAGCAGTCGCTTTTGTGCCAAAACTTGCTGTCTGTCTATACTGGCCGCGAGTTCTTGTGCAAGAACAGTGACGTTCTAATGTATGAAATCAGTGCTTCTTGCGCAAGAACTATGATGCTCCCGCTCAGGAATAAGTCCTCTTGCGCAACTGTTCTTGCTCAAGAGGCCAGTGTAGACAGGCAACATGAATTTCTTGCGCAAGAAAGCCCTATGGTTAAAATGGCCATCAGAGATTTCTTGCTCAAGAAAGCGTCTACACTGGCATGGATGCTCTTGTGCAAAAGCACATCTCTTGCACAAAGGCACATGCCAGTGTAGGCGTTCTCTTCTGGAAGAGTTTTTGCACAAGAACTCTTCCGCAAAAGAGTTCTTGTGCAAAATCATGCAAGTGTACACGTAGCCAAAGTGTATGGCTCGTGGGAAGGAACCCCTCTGCAGTGAGGGATTTGTGCCCTACTGCTGAAGGATACAGTACTTGGTTTCCATGGTTTCCTGAACCCAAAGGTTTTTCAGTTACCTGTCCTGCAGCCTGAAAGTTTCCTTTTTGTGTTCTCTGAGGTGGGGCTAAAGCCTGGCCTAAATATGGATTTAGGTAGGTGCATTTAGAGCCCCCATGTCTGAAAAAATTGGAAGACATGCCTTTTCTTTCATTCTACAGTGTGAGAGATTATAGACCCACACCTGTAAGCAGGGGTGTCTGGAATGGAGTCACTGGAACTTCTGTAACTATTAGCACTTGATACTGTAGTATTGCTCAGAGGGATTAGGGCCTCCCTGTGGGTAGTCTGTGCTTCCACACTACTTCCTTGTTGAGTTCATTGCTTTCAATGGAATTGTGCTGATTCCCTGGAGGATCTGGTCCTACTTCTAATTGTAGAGCAGACTCTGGTGTGGAGCCCTGAAGAGCTGGCATGTCTGTAAAAGATCAGCTGTGTGAGGAATACCATTATAGACCATGGCTTTGTAAACTGTGCCAATAGCAAAAGTTACCAAACACACGGCAGACGTGCAAAGAGCTGGCTTAAGGATACTTTTATTTCCAAGCTGGGGTGATGGAGTCAAAAGTCCTGATGGCACACTTTAGTTTTTGTGGATAAAGTAGATTTACATGACATCTGGGTTATTGAACTTTCTCCTCTTTCAGAGGTATTTTATTCTTTAAAATATATAAAAACAGAGGTATGTTGATAACCAGCTGCAAGTACCCGAAGGCTGGGACTCCAAACACCTTATACAAAACTCCACCTATTGTTGGGCCCAGTGTCCGTGTCAGGGGGGGAACGGATGCACATATCCCAAGCATGGCACCTACAGAAGAGGGGAGAGAAGAAGTGAGCACATATAAGCTACAGATTAATTCCAATTGCAATGCTTCAGCGACAGTCTGTTGAACAGATATAGCTTACATACATGTTTCTGGAGACACAGGGTCTAACTTCCATCATGCGCCATCGCAGTTCTCCACTGCAACATTTACACAACAGGAATACTGTACTAAAGGACAATCAGATTCTGCATCCTTCTTCAAGGAAGAATTCAGGGCCCAATCCTGGGGGAGAGGCTCTGATTTTGGAAGCAGTCTTCTGAGTTAGGCTTATCACTGGAAAAATGTATGTCACGAAGGGTGAGGTAATTTACACTTGAGTATTCTGGTTCTTGAAAGAGCAGACTTATCCCAGCCAATAATTAAGTGAGGTAGCTACCAGTGCAAAAACAACAATTTGGCCTTATGCTAAGGATACAGGATGTTACGGATTTGCAGTAAAGCAACTTGGCTCTGAAAGGCTGGACTCTAGTCTGTTTAAAAGCTGATGCCCTAGAAAGGCCTCCTCACAAATAAAGATGGCGCCCCCAGGTTCCTGTACCACACTGGCAGTGTAAAGCAAGCAGGAGCCACTGGCCATGAGAAAGCAGGGCCATGTGCATGTATGCATGCAGATGAATGGACAGGGAATATTATAGCATATGTGATATGATGCAGGCACGTTATTCCGCTATTCAGATAGGAAAAACTAGTATGCTACCAAAATGAAACCCCTTGGAACAGGACTCCAGGGAAGGGGAAGGGAGATATCTCAGAAGCCACCTGCTATGAACTCAGCTTAGACTCTGGTCACAAAGGGAGTGGGTGTTGGACTATTTGGAATATTGGTATGACTGATTGCTGCTTGCACAGATGAGAAAAAACTCTGGGAGTAGGCTTTTGGAACGTACATAAATATCCTGCTTTCAGGTGTGGTATTGTGCATGGAGGCCCTGCCTAGCTAAATCAACATGTGAGCATATGTGCACTACTTGACTCTACAAGTTATAAAGAGGTAGGAGATCATGTAGCTGGAACAGAACTGAGTCCATAAATCTTTATGAGAGTGTGAATTAGAGGGAACCTGACCAGTTCACAGTGTAACATAGATCGGAGCTTGCTGTACTTTGGTTCAGAATGCTAGTTTGAGAAGAGAGCCAATAGGCAGGAGTACATGTGTGTCTTTGAAAAATCCTTCTGTAAGGCCTTCTGGGCGCTGCTTCCCATCAGTGAGGTGGGTGGATCAAACCAAACCTCGCCTCAGCAGGAGCAATCACACAGCCACCAAGCTTTCTGGGCAGGTTCTACAATTTTTTCCCCCTTCAGACATTTGAACTGAACTTAATTAGTTCACACTGGCTCCCCACCGTTGAGCTGGTACTTTGGAGTGTGTGCGTGGGTTGTGTGTGTGCATTTTTACCAGATCGCCATCCTTTACACAGCCTCAGACTCCAGGTCTGCACCTCAGAAAGTCTTGTTTTGCTGAAAAATAAGTCTCTTTTCCTAAAGACCCAGATACAGAGGCTGGTACTAACCACCACTGATCTTTGGGTTGTTTGGAATCTGAATTTTGCAGCATGGAATGGGACTATATAAAGAATCACTGAGTCTGTGGGGTGGGGCTGAGTGAGGCCCACTGTATTTGCAGGTTCTGGTCTCACAATGTTAACTGATTAATAAGTGTCTGAGGATTAGTACATTAGCAAAACCATCTGCAATGCTCTGTCTGGCTCAATCCAATGTAGAAGCAGCCATTTTTTTTATCCTTTTATTCTGGCTTCCCTACACCTCCCCTTCCACCAAAGCATTTGCATCTTCCCTACTTTTTCCTCCTCTCCCTTCACCACAAGTGGCCCACGCTCGTTTTCTTTTCCTATCCCCTCCCAATAGCCATCATTCCTTGTCCCACTCAGTGACCTGCTTTGCCTGCAATTGCTGATTCAGCCATCTGCCTAGCCACAGTCTTCCCAATCTCTCTTCTTCAGTAAAAATCAGGGTTCTGGCCAGATGCCGCAAGTGTCAGGGAAGGGTGTTGGGGCCAGTGATCTCTCACTTCCTCTTTTACTTGACCTAATGCACCTTTTGTGCGGCACTGGGCTACCCTACCCGGCCTCCATTTTGCTTTATGTCCTGCTACAATGCTACGGTTATGGGAATGCCCTAGATATGGCATCACACCACAGTGCAGCCTAGCTGAACAAATCGGGATGAGTCAGGCAATGGCACATTTTGGGCCAGCAGTGTGATATCTGAGTCTAATGGAGAAAGAAGGCTGATCATTAACAGAGAGTAGATAGGCTCCCTAGCAGGAGGGGAGCCAGACAGGGCTAGGAAAGATTAACCAGGACTCCCCTGCTTACCACAAGAGCAGGACTGCCCCAGGATTGTGCAGCAGTACAAGTTGGCTGCCAAAAGTTGGCTGGACACTGGCCTTGGATTTAAGGATCAATTTGTTTAAACTCCATGGTGAGCTTTACTTCTGACTACACCTGTGGATCCATACTCCAGTGAGCCTCCTAAACTGGACCTGTGCACAGAATCAACGTCTCCCTTCTAGGAAGAAATATTGAGTCCTGCCAGGCATTTTAATGCTGACACAAGTCACAGTCGGGGCTAGCCGGTACTCCCACCAGCTCTCACGTGGCACTCCAGCATGCTGCAAGATCCCTTCCTGCCTTTGAAGAAAAAAACCCACATAAGAGAATGAATGAAACCATTTCCAGCCTGCTATTTTCCACAGAAAGTAGCAGTAACTGGTAAAGAAATGAGTGGCATACACAGCAGCCTCCAAATGGGCTTTGGGGAAGTATGATTTGATGGAGCAATCAGAGTGAGCTGGGAAGGGCAGGGATGTTTGATGTTCGGTGACAGTGGAAAAGAAAATTTTCACTGAGTAACTGGTTTCCACTAACCTCTCTCCAACCTTCCAGCTGTTTGATAAGAGGCGAACTCAGCACTGGAGCTATTCCTTTTGTCATAAAAGCCTCCGCAGTGCTGATTAAGATCAATGGAAAGACTACAACTGACTTCAGATGACATTGGATAGGGACATTGAAAAGTTCTTGAGAAGATTCCTTCAGTGAGGCTCAAGACGGACGCAGTTCCAAAGGGAATTCCTCAAGGAGAACTGGTGAATTGAACAGTCTTGAACTGAAAGTCTTCAGAGCTAACTCAATTTCCTCTTCTTTTGATGTGAAAAGCTGTAATGTCACAATATCACATCAAGCTGATGAGCTATCAAAATGGCACAGATGTATTTGAAAATGCACCCAGAAATGACTCATTTCTAGTGTAAATTTTACACTTGTACAGTTGGGACATTAGGGCTGCGTCTAGACTGGCAAGTTTTTCCGCAAAAGCAGGTGCTTTTTCGGAAAAACTTGCCAGCTGTCTACACTGGCCACTTGAATTTCTGCAAGAACACTGACTTCCTACTGTCTGAAATCAATGCTTCTTGCGGAAATGCTATGCTGCTCCTGTTCAGGCAAAAGCCCTCTTGCGCAAATGCTTTTGCGCAAGAGGGCCAGTGTAGACAACGTGGTATTGTTTTGCGCAAAAAAGCTCTGATCGCGAAAATGGCAATCGGGGCTTTCTTGCGCAAAACCGCGTCTAGATTGGCACGGACGCTTTTCTGCAAAAAGTGCCTTTGCGGAAAAGCGTCCATGCCAATCTAGACGCTCTTTTCTGCAAATGCTTTTAATGGAAAACTTTTATGTCAAAAGCATTTGTGGAAAATCATGCCAGTCTAGACGTAGCCTAATTGTATCTGGAATAGGGGGTGAAGGGAGGGGGACTAGCTACTGTATGATGCCACCCATTTTAGTAGCATTTCTCTGGGAGACACCCACATGACATTAGACAGGTGCTCCAAAGAAGGAGCTTACACACTGAAACTGCTTTTCTAGGTCTGACACTCCGGATTTCAGTGTTGCCTCTGCCTTGAAGTAAAGTTCTAAAAACAATACCCTGCTTGAGAAAGTGAATGACTCACAGCACTTGGCTTTAGTATTAGGATGTACAAGTTTTATCCCAACCTCCTGTGCTTTCACTGAAGAACTGAAATTTTAACCTGCAGCAGCACCCCTCTGCTAATCTAGTTTTGAGCCCAAACACGACTCCGCCAATGCACCTCAAAGCTGACCTGCTACCAGTTTACTTTTTTTGTTAAAAAAAAAGGTGCCGGTACTCCAGGGGAAAAGTTGTTGAGCGCTGACTGAAGGTGCCAGTACTGCGTACCGGGCAGTACCGTCACAAAAAAAGAACTGTCTGCTACAATCCCCTTCCATTGTAGCCCTGGGTCCAAGTGCAGCTTTCCAATTGTACACAATCTTTTCTTGCAATACTCTCTAACACGCTAATTCTAGGCTCCAAACAACCTTTGCAGTGCCAACCTGCAGTACCACCCTCTCCACTGTCCTTTAGAAGAGACTGCCAATCTTACTGAATTGGGGAGGGGGAACCTAATAATGTATGCAAACAAGGACTACAAATAGGCCACTAAACTTGTGCTTACTTGTGACCAAAGTTAGCCTCTGGACTTTGAAAGAGGAGCATGCTCCATTTTTCCTCACAAAAAGACTTTTGAGAGCAGTCTGGCCGATTTCCAGATTTGCTCTATGTTTAAATGCCATCTACTGCCCCTCCTCCACTGCCCTCCCCCAAACATTTCTTGAAGACTTGAAACTCCTAATTTTCAGTTGCACAGAGCTGGACAGTGCTGTCCTCAGCTTCATGTGAAACAAATCACATTCTCCCCAAGATTCAATGGCTCTGAGGGCTCACAATGTATGCAGTGTAGATTTCAGCCTTGAATAATCGAGCTAAACATGGAACAGTCTCATCCAGAAAAATCCCAAAGTGCTTCACAACCTTTGACAAACTGTACAAAGTCTGAGTTAAATTTCCACTGGGCTCTGCCCATAAAGCGGCAGCCTGAGTAGGGGATGCAAGATAGAATTTGTCTGGTCCAGTTCTGGATCTCCCAAAAGGAGACAACTCCACAGAGATTTGTGAGGTGGAGCCATAGGAGCAGGGTTAAAAGAGCCGCACTGCAGATACAGACTAACTCAGATTACTATGCCCCATCCCATATAAACAGACCCCTATTTCTAGCAAATATTATTTTGAGCGAGATGGTGGGAGCTATGGACAGCTCACAGTAACATTGCTTGCAGCCCCTGACTGTTGTGCGCAACACTTTTTCTGGCCACTCCAGAATAATAAATACACGTGCACCATTGTACCCCAGCCCTGTGGCAAAATGCAATAGCTGGTTTAATCGTGCATGGAAACATCACTAAACAATTTAAGCACGATTATTGCAACCAACTGCAGCCATAGCTGTAGCTTCTCCCCTGAGGGATGTATGGATTATGGTGGCCGGCTCTGTGTGTGACCACCAGCACTTCTGCTGTGTCTTTTGCTGTTAGGCAGGAGTCTTAGTTTTGTCCATGGCAGACTGGAAAAATCCAGGGCGGTGCTTTCAGTTCCCCGTTACCATTTTGGAAAGGAATCCTAGATGACTCGTGGTAGCACTTGGGAGGTGCTCTGCCCCCTGTGCCCCACCAACATTTTAATTGCTAAATGAGGTGCCTCCTTCTTATGTCTCCTCTCTGTTCCTCTGGGTGCCCCCACCCTGCACCTCCTCCCCTACAGGCACCAGTTGTCTGTGGAAAGGAAGATTCAGAGTGTTATGTTGATGCTGGTATAATACATATATGGCTAATGGCACAGTATCCTAGGAGCCCTCTTTCACTGAAGGAAGGCATGGACATTCACATGATGAAGTCAGTCAAACTTCTTCAGGACTCTGCCCCTTCCTCTCCAATAGGGCGGGGAGTGGCCAGACACTCCCTTTGTTACAATACACAGAAAACATGACTCCTTTCATGATTCATGCCTATGGTGTCCTTCCACCTGAACAGAATCTCTCTTTTACAAGAGGATGCGGCCGTGTTTTAATCCTGAGCCTTTCTTGTGTATCACGGTGTTCCATAGCCTCTTTTGCACGAAAGGAAGCACCTGTGTGACAGGAAAGCTATGTGGCCCTTTCCCTGGTGGATCTCGCCATGCAAATCCCCTGCCGCACGTGGAAGCACAGGCAGCAAGAGCCTAAATGACTACTAAGAGCATAAAGTCATAAAGGGAGTGCTTGGCCAATAGTGAACAAGCTGGTCCATTGTTAATTCTGTGCCTACTCATCCTGGTTTCCAACATAAATTACATGCAGTTGTTGGAACAAGATTGCTCAGGGAATGGCAAGTTTATCATAAACGTGCCTTAGTGTAAAACAATAGCTGCACAACCACACTGCAGCCACGTGGCAGGGGCGCTATGAAGTGTGACATTCTTCCTCGGCTCAGTAGCCGGCCTATATTGTAGCTCTTCTTTTTCTGCGAGCCCTTTCGAGAGCCACATCTATTAATCTGAATCATATGATCCTAAATCACAGGTCCCCAAACCACCGTGGGGTGTGCCCACATGGGGTGTGCAGAGGATAATTCATGGGGGGGGGGGGCTCTACTTCTGACCCCATCCTTAGCTGTGGCTCCAGCCTTGACCCAGTTATTCCTGTCTGCATCCTCGCCTCCTGGAACCATGACCCCATTCTGAGAAAGGGGGTGTGCAGACATGGCTAAGGGTGGAAATGAGGTAAAAAGTTTGAGGGCCCATTGATCTAAGTGCAAAAGGCTGACACAAGGCCTTGTGGTTCACTTCCTAAGCCAGGGCTGGGGAACCTTTTTTGGGTCCACTGACCCACAGAAAAATCAGTCGGGGTTCTCACAGAAGTGAGAAGACACTCCCCACATTCCCCTCACGTGCCTGAGGGGCCCAAGTTAGTAGATTTTGTCAGCTCCAGCCCTGTGGGGGTGTGGCAGGGAGACTGGAGCATCAGCGCGGGGTCCCCAGTGCTGTGGGGGAGCCCTGAGCCATGGGGGCTGGATCCAGGCAAGCCAGGGGCTGCATTCAGCTCCCAGGCCTTAGGTTCCCAACCCCGTCCTAACCCTTAAGCATAAGTAAAGTTTTGCATAGATCCTCTGCAGCAAGGAGGATTTCAGTCTAAGTATGGGCTGCAGGATTCTGCCTCTTGTTATGCTGCTGGCCCAGTCAACTGATGCTGGTCGCTGGCTCACAGCAGGCCTCCTCATAGCGCTCGTCCTGCTTGTTCTGACCAGCGTTCGCTGGCTGGCAGAGAGGCAGGACTAATATAGGTTACGCTTTGTTCTAAGCCACATTATGCCCGCTGGGATGTGCTGGGAACTGGGCATTCTTCCCACAAGTCGTGGTTGGCAGCCCAGCACCAACCCAGCAGTATTCATGTGCCTGCCAGCCCACAGCTTGAAACCTCAGGCTTTAAAAGCCACAAGCCCAGAGTCTGAGCTGGAAGAGAAACGGAGTCTTTTAGCCAGTCTTACCGGTGTCCGAAGGAGGGACCGCCTTGGTGAGAATGCTGTCCGTAATGATGCCCATAGTGCAGAGTGCAAATACCATGGGGAGAGCAATGATACAGTAATGGATCACATGGGTCATCAGCGCCTAAGTGACAGAACAAAACATGGCACCTCTATTAAACGCCTCGGCAACAGGAGGGATAATGGCAAGTAATGATGAGGTAAACTCCTACCTGGGTTTTCATAAATAGATACCCTGATGGCTGGGTGACAAAGTTCTGAGGCAGCAAAACAGATTTGCAGAGTCTCCAGCCCATCCAGGTCTTTTGTGCTTGCAAACAGTCAGTATATGTAAGCAATGATCACCTACACCGGGGCTGCTCAACACACGGCCCATGGGTGGGAATCCTTTGAACATGGCTCCATTCGGAACATGCTCCACAATAGTGAGCATTGAAAGACGCAAGTGGGCGGGCTGGCTGGAACAGATGGGTACAGGGTGTCGGCGTTTCTAGCCCCCAGACAGGAGGTGCCAGGAGCACCGGGGCATTGTGGGAAGTGCTTTGTATTCCTGTCCATCAGTGTGAAAGAAGCTATTTGCATAAATTTGCATATATATCTGCACATGTATGCAACCGCACTTAAGTTGCGGCCCTCAGCATGTGCTGTGAGTATCATCGTGGCCCCCAGGGCTTCCAAAATTGAGTAGCTCTGCTCTATACAATAAGGTAGCACCTCATCAAGCCTTGCTTTGCTAATTCACAAAGCGTGATAATTCCCACCCCCATCCCTCTTTTCCCCAGGCAGTCTGCTCTACTTCGCTGGAAAAATTTAATAGCCAAGGCCTGTAGTGCAGTCTCATTAAGACTTCATCCCTTACACCAAACAGGCTACAGCACGCAGAAGAACGCATTATCATAAATAATTAAAACAAAACTTTGCTTGTCAAAATAAATGAACACAGAACCTAATGTAACGCTGTACCCTTGGGGATCACTAATCCTGTTTGTCAGCATACGTCCTAATGAATTCACTGAATTCAGTAATCTGGAACGGGTCTCCCAGTCATAAGGACACATTAATGGGCATAATTAGTGAGTGTAACAATTTTCTTTTTGCACATGTTCTGGGCAGAGACGTCATTTTGGCCGTTTGTTACTTAAACAAAAGTACAGAATAAAATTCTGATGCAGTGGGGCTTAACCAGCTCTGAATTCATTTACAATGCCTCTTGGTCAAACAAATGGATTCCTTTGGAGCACGGAAAGGAAATTATTACCCCTCCTCCCTCAGTCTGTATTTGAAGTCTCTTCTGCTATGTTTACTTTCAAGGTGTGGTTTCTTTTATTATCCTCTGGAGATCATTTACATCCTTTGTTAAGCTGGAAGTTTTACTCATTGGCTCACTCTGCTTGGGGTTTTCTTTCATAAAATCCAGTCAGTGTCTCTTGGTTACAGAGGAAAAACAAGCCCTGAAACATACCTAACTCATGATCTGCTAATGCTGAGGTTGAAAGCATTTTCCTGACTGGGTTAAAAAGTATGTATATATTGAATTCCTGCCTGGAGGCAAATACAGATAGGTGCCTTGACTTCCATGGGACCTTTGCTAAATTTTGGGTAAGGACTACAGGATACAGCCTCTGGGCGTGGCACATTCAAACCCCTGGATGGATGGTAAGAGCTCCTTTGCTAAAGCAAATGCTTCCAGAGCACCATAGGGCTGGAAGTAGGGAAAGTGCTGCTTGATGCTGTTTCCATTGTTACAAATTCTTCCAGCACCTCCCTGCAGGGATCTAAGAAGGACACAGCTTTAATACTCCCCTCTCAGCCGTGCAAGAACAATTTTTAGGGTGCGGGTGCTGAGTTACACCCTTCCCAGTTGCCAGCTCACCAGGATCGGACCGACTGGATGTCATTTGCAGTGATGGTGTCCAATCCATCCGCTCTGAGAAAACAGGCAACCCAGCAGGTCCATACACGGCGGGGTGCAAAGGGTGCAAAAGCACCTCCCCCGCATTGTCCGCCAAGTAAGCATGCTGCAGCTGGCCGGGGGAAGGCTGGGGCTGATTTCCCCACTTACTTCGGGAACCACGGGAGGTGCATTTACAACCCTGCGGTCCACATTTACGAAAAAAGTGCGCACACACCCCGGAATTCCTGCGTACGGGCCTGTCTAGTCTCTCCTTGCCCCAAGCTGGGCAGCTGCTGAGTCCTAGGCTGAGGCCAGTAGCAGAGCCCCAGTAGCAATGGAACCTCTCGGCCGATGGCCTGGACACAGGGCCTGGCAGGGCCTGTGAGCTGTGGAGACACTGGGGGGGCAATGGGACCCCAAAGACCAGCAGAGCCCACAAGGCTAGTGGGACCCCCAGGAGGAGGTGGTGAAGCCAGTAGGGCCAGCGGGACCCTCCAGGAGCCAACCAGAGGCCATGATCAGGGCTGGCAAAACCAGCAGGAGGTTGGTTGCAGGAGCAGCCCCACTCCCCCCGGGGTATGCAGAAGCTGGGTGCAAAACCTGGGGGTGCTGCAGCACCCTCTCTCTGTATCCCTACTTCCCGTGCCTAGGTCCCCTGACCTCTAGGGGAATTGTCTGCCATCTGGGCAATGTGGTAGCAGCAGGGAGTGGATGGAATGGAACCATGGCTCCCTAAATTAGATGATAAATACCGGCTGGGCCCTTTCATCACACACAGCCGAAGTGTGGAGTGACAGTTAAAAGCAGAGGGAGCGTTAGGTAGAGTATCTCCCCCCACCTCAGGCACTGGCTGCTGTGGCCCTCAGGAATAAGAGTTGATAGGCCCCAGCGCGAACATGGCTGCCAGAGCTGGAATTTATTTTCAGATGGGGAGAGTTGTGCTGGGGGTGCAGGCTCAAAGGCAAATGGATGGGAACCAGGAGAGAGAGAGCAGGACAAGTCAAAAACACGTCCTCCTTAGAGGAAAACACTCCTCGGACTGTGACTGCCAAATCATTCTGCATCTCCACCCAGGCCCCATTAGATCCTAAGTCTTCCCTCACCTGCGAATAAGAAGCCTCGTCTCCTCTAACCACTGACAGCCCATCCCAGCTATTCAAAGTCCCCACGTCTCACAGCCGACTCATGCCTGCCCCATTTCAAATCCCAGGTAATAGGCACCTGACATCTAGAGTCCTCTCTGGCTGCAAAATTACCTTCTGTGGCAATGAAAAGTCCACAGATCATCTCCTGTGCCAGATACCAAAACCCTCCCAGCGAGGCATTTAGGTTTCTTTTCCAAACAGCGGCACTCTCTGCTTGCTTCCACTCTTAAGGACAGGCTTGGGGTTTTGTTTTGCAGACGTGGCATCCCATTGGCAGGCCAACAATAGCACATACATAGTAGGAGGAACAAATTAAGTTGATCTACTTTTAATGCTCATTCTTGGGAGGGGAAGGAGAAGGAATTAAAGTAGAAACACTGTAGGACCCTGATCTGTAATCCCAGCGTTGGGGTCAGCCATCGTCCTCCTGACACTATAACAATCTGCCACAACAATGTTCATCCCCCCTAGAGACCTCCACTGTGAAAAGCCACCCCACACAGTGATGTTTTCTTGGCAGCCCCTTGAACAGAGCGCTTTTTAATAAGCCGTCCTTGGTGGAAAGGATTGCAGCTGTATTTTCCTATGAATAGTTGTCATAGGAAGTCATTCCTGACCCTTGTCTCTCAAGCCCATGCTGTCAGGATGTCCCAAGCCCCCTGGGTATGTCCTAACTGCCAGCTCTGAAGTGAATTCACAGAAAAGTTCCCCTCAACCCCCAGTTAGTAAGAACCTCCCTGGGCTGGATTTTTTCCAACTGTGGTTCATTAATCCACAGCAAGTGGGGCACTTATATGTGCTGCCCTGCAACAACAATCTGATCGATGCAGAGCAAACTTTTAAATTATGCTCTTTAAATTACTCCCTTTTTATTCACTCTCATTATTGTTTCTAAAAAACATGCCCACATCAGCTCCCGCATCCCATTCCTACTGCTTTGGATGGGTTTCAAGTATCTTCCATTGCACTTAATCCAACAAATGCACCAAAGAGTCTGCAGGGGAGATGCTGTTCTTGCTTGGCTCCTGAGGTTCTCATTACTGCCTTCCCTCATTCCTCACGCTTCTGAGGTAATTAAAGCCTGGTGCACTGACAGGAATGTTAAAATGTTCCAGTCCATCTGCTCCATCACTACTGAGACAGCAAGATGAAGGAGGGTAATTGGCTTCACTCAGATTCTGCAGCTCAGGCAATGCCATTGCAGTTCATCCATTAGACTTGTGTTCCAGGACAGCTGTGTGATGATGATGATGATGATGATGATGATGAATGGCACACTGGACTCATGGCAGCACAGTTTGCAACCCTGTGCAGGAACCCTTGCTCCTGATTTTCATCCTCGGTTCTCTGGCTGGTGGGAAGTGATGGTGAGACAGGCTACTCTATCTGGGATGAGCAGGGAAAAGGGCATTTGCACTCCTTATGCAGCCTGTGTTTGGAAGCACAGGTCAGCATGAACCAATCGAGTGACTTGCCACATGAAACCATGGTTTACTTTCCAAGATTAAAATGCCGGCTCTCCCTGGCTCCTCACTTTGTGTTCTAATGTGTATAGGGGTCATAACATTGCCTACTGGCTAGAGTAGGCAGATCAGGAGTCCTGGGTTCTATTCCTTACTCTGGCATGGATTTAATATATCTCCTTATATCTAGGTGCCCACATACAAGGTTACATGTATGTGAATAGGACCTGTAGTTTTTGCCACTTTAACACAGCCATTTTATTGCAATGTACACAATATTTAAAGGCTAGTTAGAGGGCTCAAGACCAAACCATGCAGTGAATTTCTAAAGGTCAACACCTGAATCCACTGTCATTTTTCCCTGTTGCCTTCATTTAAGCCTTCACGTACCCTGGAGTCTTGGCAGTTCTTTGGACATTTGCTTGACTTACTGGAGGCTGTAATATGTCAACACAGTGTTCCTTATACTGTCTGTTTATGACAACGTGGCTGTCAAAGATACAATCCACATTCAGATAGTTATGCTTTTCCTCCAAGACGGAGCTGCACAAAAATTGTTCTCTGCTTCATTCCAAGAAGGCATTCAACTTGATTGTTAAAAGCAACCATCCAAAAACCTCTTCTAATACCACCAGCAACCTTTTGTCACAGTGTGGCTTTTTTTTCTTGTAACTTACACTGACTTTCAGAAAAGTTCAAGATATATAACCAAGCAAAAACTGAGGATAAGATTTTTAACATTATCATGTTACTCAAGACTTATTCTAAACACGGTTTTGTACTGGTGTAACTATGTGGATTAGGTGTGTGAGAAGTGTGTTGTGGGTTTTTGTTGTTGTTTTTGCTTACCAAAAAAGTGATACCAGATACCCTAGTGTGTGCACAGTTAGGGCTTATCTACATTATTTACATTACAGTGCCTTGGCTGGTATGCCTGTGCTGGCACAGTTGCTAGTATAGACAGTAGTTCTGTCAGTACTGTATTCTCTCTAAATGACATTAGCTAAGCTGATGGAAACACTCTTTTGTCAGCACAGTTGTTTTTACTCTAGGGGCTTTGCTAGCATAGTTGTATGAAATAGCAAGGATGGGCGCATGATGCCAACAAAACTCTTGTGTAAATGTTTCTTATAATGATACAACTTATTCCTTTTCTCATGCAGGAGGCCTGCCCCCTGCATGCTGCTGAGAAAAGTTGCTGCAGGGCTGTTTGAACAGCTGTAAGCCTGGGGAAGGGAGGAGACCCTTTGTGTGCTGCTCCCGTCCCCAGCACAATCCCATAGGCCATCTTCCGGCCAATGGGAGCTGCCTGTTGTTAACAGGCAGCTTGCGAAGCACCCTCTCCAGCTCATAGCTGTTCAAAAAACACATGGCCCCAGCAGCCAGTGCGGGGGCAGGGCAGGCAGGGACTCTGCTTGAGAAGGCTGCTGGCTGGGAGTCAAGCAGGTAAGTCTCCTGGCCAGAGCCTGCCTCTGGCACCCCAATCCTCTGCCCCCCACTCTACATAATCCAAACACTCTGCCTCCTCTTGCCCTCATATTCCCTCCCAGATCCTGCACCCCAACCCTTGCCTCATGTCACAGCCTCCTCTTGTCCTAGGTCACAACCCAAACCCTCTGCCCCCCTTCTAGCCCCATATCTCCTATCAAATCCTTCATCCCAATCCCTTGCCCCAGGTCACAACCCAAACTCCTGCAGCCCAGTCTCCTGCCCTAGGTCACAACTCCTTCTTGCCCTAGATCACAGCCCAAACCCCTCCACCCCCTCCTGCACCTTAGTCCTCTGCCCCAGGTCACAACCCCCTCTTGCCCAAGGTGACCGATCTAGCTATATTGCTAAAATATAGAAATAAATTGCACACATCACCCATATCGTTATGTCGGCGTAATTTAAAGATAACATCAAGATAAGACAGACCTAAGATTCTTTTGAAAACCCCACCCAGTATCTTACCATAGCAATGCCCACTCCACTGAAGACAAAGACACTCAGCATGAGCAGGGTTCTCTCTGTAAAGCGACTAGTTAATCTTCCAATTACCAGACCCTGGACAACCTAGAAAAAGAGCACATGCACACATATGTTAAGGACTATACAAAATATCATATAGGACAAACTATAGGGGTAGAGCTGTTAAAGTTTTAGGCAAAGACCTGGGAGTTGGGACTTCTGTATCATTTTCCCAGCCGTCATTGCCACACTGCATGACCTCAGGAGAGTTACTGACTACCTGTGCCTCAGTTTTCCCATCTGTATAACGGGAATAAGCGTCCCTCACTATCTGAGTGGGAGGCTGCAAGACACAATTCATTAGGGTATGTAAAGCATTTTGACATGAAAGACACTTTGGGATTCAAAGTGCTGTATTATGAAATGCATTCTTATGAACCCTGTGCAGAGGGCCAGCACATTGTGTTTGTGAAGCAGCTCAGATACTATGGTGAAAGCACCAAAGACAGGACCATGAGGCAATGAATTATTGTGCTAAGTTTGATGAAGTGCAGTAAATAAAGACTGGGGTCATCCACTGAGTGTGAATATGGAATAACTGGCCTTCACTGAATGAAGCAGGGATCCTGTGGACAAACAGCAGGTGTTCACATAATGAATGACCTCATACATTTTGGTTGCTACTAGATCAATTAAAGAGTGTCATGTGAGGTCTCAAACAAAAACCAGTGTCACAGTGGTCGTCAATATCATTGCAAAAGGCGTGTATGGTCAGGGTAGCCCACGGAATTGCCAGGCCCTGGGTAAGGCGGGGCAGTGGCCCTGCACTTCCAGAAGGGGCGGGGCCTCAGGCAGAAGGGGCGGGATTGGGGCTAGCCTCCCACTGCCAGTTCTTCACTGCCTCCCGGAGTTCACCTCCCAGTGCTCCGGTGGCGATTTAAAGGGCACAGGGTTCTGGCCGCTGTCACTGCCGCAGTAGCAGCAGGGGCAGCTGGGAATCCCAGGACATTTTCAATTGGCAGGTCCTGGGGCAACTGTCCCCTGTGCCCCTCTGTCGGCGGGCTTGGGTACGGCTATTGTGTAAGGAGTTATGTACAGACAAAAAATGACAGCCTTAAACACATTGTCTAGGGACTGGTCACCAGCAATGGTGAAAAACAGGTTCTGACAGACAAGAAATGTTAATCTGTCTGTCTGTCTGTTTACATGTAAATTACGTATGGCATGGTTCACAATGGGGCTCCTCTTGCAATGCTAAACCGGACGATAATACAGACTGTAAAAGCTGCAGAGAGAGACTAGTACTACAGAAAAGCAAACTGTGGGGGGTGAGGGAGAGAAGGGAGACCCCCTATTTCAACGTACACATTAAGGCTGTCTCTACATTGGCATGAATTTCCGGAACTGCTTAAAACGGAATACTATTCTGTTTTCAGTTTTTCCGGAAAAGGAGCGTCTACATTGGTAGCCTGCTTTTCCGGAAAAGCCCTTTTTCGGGAAAAACGTCTGTGGCCAATGTAGACGCGCTTTTCCGGAAAAGAGCCCCGATCGCCATTTTTGCAATCAGGGCTTTTTTCTGGAAAAGACTACTGGGCTGTCTACACTGGCCCTTTTCCGGAACAGTGTTCCGGAATAAGGACTTATGCCCAAGCGGGAGCAGTGTAGCTTTTCCGGAATAGCGGCTGATTTTGTACAGTAGAGCGTCGTTGCTTTTCTGGACATTCAAGGGCCAGTGTAGACAGCTCGCAACTTATTCCGGAAAAGCGGCTGATTTTCCGGAATAAGTGGCCCAGTGTAGACACAGCCTAAAGGTTTGCTCTAGTATGTTTGGGGGATCAAGGAGAAACCCTGGTGTCTTTCATTGAAGATGGGTCTCACACAGGCCTGGTTGAAAACACCGGAGAGAGCTTTGAGTGAGATAAGTTTCTTTGGACAATGGTAACTTGTTAGTAAATTATAGTCCCTAGGAAGCAGGTATGTAGCCATGTGTTTCCAATCTTCTTACTCACTCTCACTCAAATCTCTGTTCTTTGATGATACCTTATTCTTACTTTCCCTAGTAACATACCTAAGAGCTATGGTGTTAAGCAAAGTGATGAACAGGAGCAACATCTTACAAGCTGGTACGTGCTGTTCCTTTGGGAACAGCAGGCCTGGTAATTCTGACAGTGTTCAGTGCGTTAGGGGCTTGACACTATTGGGAATGCTCTGAGGACCCCAGTGCCTATTGCTAATATGTGCAGACAGACTACAACAGGGAGGCTGGAAGGTGGTGTTTGTGGTGCCTGAGGCAGGTGGTTTCAGGGAGTGGAGTCACAGCAGGTGCAGACAAGACTTTCTCACACCATAGGCGGTTGATGCGGAAGTGCCTCATAATTTGAGGTATGCCTGGGGAGCATCACAGCATTCACTGGCACCCCAGGGTAGACCATCAGAAAACTGAAAAGGAGAGTAAACAACTATGTGTAGGGGGGTGGATAAAAAAAGCACATGATCTAGAATGTAAGTTCAGGTAAATCAACACCTGCACAACTACAGGCAGTCCCCGAGTTACGCGGATCCGACTTATGTCGGATCCGCAGTTACGAATGGGGCCCGTCTCCCTGGTCTCCAGCAGACCAGGGGGACGGGGAGCAAAGCGGCGGAGCACGCGGACAGCGGACAGCCCAGACGCGTCTGGGCTGTCCGCTGCCCGTGTGCTCTGCGGTTTTGCTCTGCTTTGCTCCCTGTCTCCCTGGCCTGCAGTCCAGGGAGACGGGGAGCAAAGCAGAGCAAAGCCGCGGAGCCCGAGGGCAGCAGGACAGCCATGGCGCATCTGGGCTGTCCCGCTGCCCCCGTGCTCCGCGGCTTTGCTCCGGACGCCTGTGGTACAGCAGCTGGGGCGCTGCCGGTTGGTCCTGTAGCACCGCTCTGGGCGCTACTGGACCAACCCGGCAGCACCCCAGCTGCTCTGCCCCAGGCGTCCTGATTCAGCCCCTGCTGGTCAGTTTCAGCAGCGGCTGAATCAGGACGCCTGGGGCAGAGCAGCTTGGGTGCTGCTGGGTTGGTCCAGTAGCACCGAGGAGCGGCGGCGCTACTGGACCAACCCAGCAGCACCCCAGCTGCTCTGCCCCAGGCGTCCCCAAGTCAGTCGCTGCTAAAACTGACCAGTGGCTGACTACAGGAAGCCCCTGCCCCGGGCTTCCTGGAATCAGCCGCTGATCAGTTTCAGCAGCAGCTGACTTGGGGATGCCTGGGGTTCTTAAGTTGAATCTGTGTGTAAGTCAGAACTGGCATCCAGATTCAGCCGCTGTTGAAACTGATCAGTTTCAGCAGCGGCTGAATCTGGACGCCAGTTCCGACTTACATACAGATTCAACTTAAGAACAAACCTACAGTCCCTATCTTGTACGTAACCCGGGGACTGCCTGTACTTCAATTTACACCAGCCAATGACTTTGTGCTCTCTCTTGCTAACATATACAATTTTCTCACAAAAAGTTGTCTGTGGCTACTGTGGTCTCTGTTCGTTGGTTAAGCAAGAGAGAATGAGCAGAAATACTTATCATACCCCTACCCAATCAGCAAGGGGCAGGTGGAGAAAGGGGGAAAATATTTACATCCACTCTAGTCACCAATAGCAGGAGTGACAGGTTGGGTCACAGAAATCTCCTTGAGATTGTCACCTGATGTGCTGATCATATCACCAAGCCCACTTACTGGCCCTGTCCTGCAACCCATCACCGTGTGCTGCTGAACCAGAAGCTCTGGTCTCCCCCACAAAGGCTCAGAATTGGAGTAACAGCCTCCCCAGCAGAATAACACAGACACAGATAACAGCTCAGCTCTGTGAGGGCTCAGCTAAAGGGACTTGTCTGCACCAAGAAGCCCAGTCCTAGATAAGACCAAACCCCACATAAATCCATCTTACTCAATATAAAAGTTTACATAGAGCAAGCTCATAAAGTTAGCTTGCTTTATCCATGAAAGAGAGATATGCACAGCTGTTATCCCCCCGCCCAGGTAATTATGATAATAAATAAATGATTTTATTAAGTATAACAAGTAAAATGTAAGTGATTGCAAGTGATGACAGACAGATCTAAATAAGGGTATGTCTACACTACAAAGTTAATTTGAACTAACAGCCGTTAGTTCGAATTAACTTTGATAGGCGCTACACATACAAACCACTAGTTCGAACTTAATTCGAACTAGCGGAGCGCTTAATTCGAACTAGGTAAACCTCATTCTACAAGGACTAATGCCTAGTTCGAATTAAGCAGTTCGAATTAAGGGCTGTGTAGCCACTTAATTCGAATTAGTGGGAGGCTAGCCCTCCCCAGCTTTCCCTGGTGGCCATTCTGGGCACCACCAGGGAAACTCGTCTGCCCTCCTCCGGGCCCCGGAGCCCTTAAAGGGGCACGGGCTGGCTACGGTGCCCGTGCCAGGTGCAAGCCTGCCAGCACCCAGCCAGCAGACCCTGCACCTGGCACGCCATGAACCAGCTACCCACTGCCACCCAGCCCTCCTCCTCTTCCTGGTACCAGGCTGGCAGCTCCCAGGAGCCTGCCCGGGTCCGCAAGAGGCGGGCGCCCGCCTGGTCTAGTGCGGAGATCGTGGACCTCATCCACGATCTCCACACTAGGGACAGGAAAGTGGCCGTCTATGGAAGGATAGCTGCCAACCTGGCCACCCGGGAGCAGGGTTTGCATGAAAATCAAGGTGGTCCACTGAGACCCCCGACCCTGAGCCCTGAGCTTAGAATGTCTGTACTGGGTCAGACCAAAGGTCCATCTAGCCCCGTAGCCTGTCTACCGACAGTGGCCAACACTAGGGACCCTGGAGGGGATGGACTGAAACAATGACCAAGTCATTTGTCTCGTGCCATCCATCTCCAGCATTCCACAAACGGAGGCCACGGACACCATTTCTACCCCCTGGCTAATAGCTCTCCATGGACCCAACCTCCATGACTTTATTTAACTTCTCTTTAAACTCTGTTCTAGTTCTAGCTTTCACAGCCTCCTGCAGCAAGGAGTTCCACAGGTTGACTATCTGCTTTGTGAAGAAGAACTTTCTGTTATTAGTTTGAAGCGTGCCACCCATTCATTTCATTTGGTGTCCTCTAGTCCTTCTATTATGGGAACTAATGAAGAACTTTTCTTTATGCACCCTCTCCACACCACTCATGCTTTTATAGACCTCTATCATATCCCCCCTCAGTCTCCTCTTTTCTAAGCTGAGAAGTCCCAGTCTCTTTAGCCTCTCTTCATATGGGATCTGTTCCAAACCCCTGATCATTTTAGTTGCCCTCCCCTCTTCCACCCTCTCTTCCCCTCTCCCACCTCCTTTTCCCAGTTTCCCCGAGTTTTGTTCAATAAAGAGAGTATCTGTTTTTGAACACACGTGTCCTTTATTTTGTACACCAGGAAGGGGGGCTAGGGAGGGGTAAGTGGAAGGAGGTGAGGGAGGAATGGGGTACGAGCCCCCAATGGGGAGGACTGGGGTGGCTTTGTGGGCTTCTCGGGGTGGAAGCTCTCCTGAAGCTCCTTGATTGACCCCCCCTCCGGATGGCAGCCTGCAGCAAGTGCAGCCGGGCTGATGGCCGAATGCTGTGATGTGCCGAGTGTGGGCACTCAGGGCACTCTAAGACAGGACTGCTTTGCAAGCGGGGAACCCCTGAGAACTGTCTGTCCGGGATGGGGGTCAGGTCCCTTTAAGCACAGCCCTCGGCTAGCCTGAGACAGCAGCTCCACGCTCTAAGTCCTAACCTGATGCCCTGCCGGCACTGCTTCCGGCCATCCTTAACCTCGGTTCAGGGTCCACTCAATGTGGACATGCTAGTTCGAATTAGCAAAATGCTAATTCGAACTAGTTTTTAGGTCTAGATGCACTAATTCGAATTAGCTTAGTTCAAATTAACTAATTCGAATTAAGTTAGTTCGAATTAGTGCTCTAGTGTAGATATACCCAAAGTTACTAAGGTAAAATACACAGAACACACCAGCTAAGTGTAATACATAAAGAAAAAATGTTACAAATCATATTTCTCATCCTAGTCCTTATTTTAGGTGCAGCTCTCACATGCCAGACCTAGTCCTTTTCTCTGATCTGGGCCAAGCAATGCTCCTCTCCCTCTTTCCTCAGAGTACCTTTCTTTTTCAGGTGTTCTTGTGTATCCTTTTAGAAAGGGGAGGCAGTTTCAAATGCTAGCTGAAGACCCTCATTGTTTGCTTTCTTTCCCTTAAATAGAATTTTTCCTGGGTGGGAATTCTTTGTTTCATCCTCCCCATGGCAATGGAAAAATAGACGATTGAAGATGGATTCCAGCATGATCATGGGTCTTTGTGGGGCCAACCACAGTTTATGGTTACAAAAAAAACCCCAAAACCATTTACAAATCATTGTCTTGAGCACCAGGCCATTAAGTTCCTTAATTACAGCTAATGGCTTTCACTAGAAGACCTAGATTAATATGCAAGTTTACACTTATTTCTAACTTCACATACAAAAATGACACATTTCCACAAATGGAATATACACATTCAGCAGATTTCAAGCTTTTCAATGTGAGGATACATGCCACATTTTGCATAAAGCATATTTAAATTATGCATATTTATATTCAGAACATATATTTCTATAAAAATCTGTGAGCATAGAATCACAGCAGGAAGGAAGGGAAGAGGCTGATGACTGGAGCTGCAGTGAGCCATGGAATAAATACCATGGAACACCCTAATGTTGGTCTGCAGTAATTGTGGTGCAAAGCCGTGTCAATATATGGGGTAGGTGATTGTCAGCCAAGCTGGGTGAGTTAGCTAAGGTAGGAGCAGAACTATCAGGTGGCTGGGAATTCTCCCAAGTCAGCACCACTGAGCAAACTAAAATTGTGGCTTCCATTAGGAACCTATGTACCTACTTTGGGGGTCATCTGGTTAGACCCTTCCATGTGGGCCCTATTTGATTGCTATAGGTCTGTCATAGGACTTGCCAGGAATGAGGTCAGTGCTCACTGGCTTAGGCATAGGGATGATTCACTAGTGAGGCTGAGCGATGCCAACTGCAAATCGTGCTATGTAATGGCAGGTGGTTAGTGGGCGATCATGGTGCTACAAGGCATGGAGGGAGAAGTGGCTGAGTAATGCTTCTCGAGGCTTGCCTTTTTGAAAGTGCGGTCATCAGCCTTTTGCAACTCTCCAGCCTAACTAATCAAACCACAGGGGAAAGGCATGCCACACAGGAAGGCCTGTCACGGCTGGATTGGACCTGCCAACTGTGCTGAGTCACAGCTGCTCACCCAACAGGTATTGTAACCACCTCTGGAGTGGAGAGGAGCCCCACCTCTGGCTCCGTGTGATCTCTGTGTGACTGACTCAGCCACAGTGAGCTTCTAATACTGTATCAGAAATTCGAGCTATTCACCTTGTCACAATGCAGCGCTCGTCTGAATTCTCTCAGATTTGAATGGAGGGGGCACCTTTATTTAGCTGGGTTACACCACACAAAGTCAGCTCATTCCCTGCCTCAGTTTCTCTCTTCCTGCTGCCATAGGGACAGCAGCTATGTGCTTAGCAAGGGCTGAAAGACTGTCCCAAAGCTTCCCACTCAGGGGAGATGAAAGCTACGTCAAGCCTCTGGGTAAGGTGGGGAGGGAGCCAGTTCCGTGTTCCTGTAAAGGGTGGGGCATGTACAGCCAGCCTTCTGCCCAGAATGGGCCACTCCGCCCTCTCTTGCTCTGAGAGCAGAGGTAGGGAACCCCACCACTGCCCCACTGCAGGACTGGAGCACACAGAATCCACTAGCCTGGGCCTCCTTAGGCTCTGATGTGGGAAGGGACTGTGGGGAGGGCCTTTCTCCTCAGTCAGGGGCCATGTCAGTGAGGGGGTTTTGTTGTTGTTTTTACTTGTGTCTCCCCTCCCCCCAACTGATCTTCCTGTGGGTCAGTGGCCCCCCGACCTAAAAAAGGTTCCCCACCCCTGCCTTAGAGCCACTTGAAGCATGCCACATGGGGCTCTAGCAGTGATTTAAAGCGTTTGGGGCCGCTGGAAGTCTGGGCCCCACTCTGTGCTCAAATATCTACCCCACAATTACACAGCCCCCTAGCTGAAGCCCTGTGCGCCCACATCAGCTTACGCAGGCCAGCCAAGAGTGTTTACCTGCAGTGCAGACATACCCTTAAGTACCGAGGCTCCACGCCACTTTTGTGGAGAGTCACTCAACTCCCTTCAAGAGCAATCACAGTTCAAGTGGCAAGACTCAGAACACCCAAGCTCCACACCACCTCACTGGCCTGGCCTTTGACACCTGGGGACCTCTGCACTGGAAAAACAGCCCTGTGGCAAAGAGTCCACAGACTCAGGCTCACCCCACAGCGCTGTGAGATGTGGGCTGCAGCGAGGGCTCTGAAGCCTGGGGGCAGGTCTGGGGTTCACAGACTAAGCTGTAGCCTGAGCAGGAAGGCACAGCAGTTTTTAGCACTATCGCACGAGCCCTTGCCTGTAGGCCTGAGATCTGAGGGGTGGTGCTGTGGGTTTTCAAATACAGGCTGGTAGTCAGAGACAGGGCCGGACCGAGCCATTCCAGTGCCCTGGGCAGACAGTTTAATTGCGCCCTGGGTTGGGGGAGGGCGCATGCCCAGCCCCGCCTGGCGTGTGTGGGAGGGCGCGCGGAGCTGGCGGCAGCAGGATGCACGTGCCCGGCCCAGCCTAGCCTGGCTACCACTGCTGGTGTGCAGTCCGGGGTGGGCTGAGCCTGGCCTTGCAGGGCCCCGCGGCCACGGGGGGAATGGGCGCTGCTGGCTGGTGCTGCGGGGGTTAATGAGGCCCCCACTCTGGGCGGCCGCTGCAGGGTGGCCGCTGGGAGCTACTGCAGCCCGCGATCCAGAAGCCAGGCGCACGGTGCCTGATGGCAGCTATAAGGGGCGCTGCATGCCCCTCACAGCTGCCATCAGGTGCCCCTCATAGATTGGCACCCCAGGCAACTGCCCGGCTTGCCCATGCCTTAATCCGGCCCTGGTCAGAGAAGTACCAGTATAAAAGCATTTGGCAGTAAAGTGCCAAACATTACACAAGAGGGGCAGTGTGGCCTACTGGGAAGCACAGTGGACTGGGGATGCCTTGGTTCTAGTCTCCGCTTTGCTGCTGAGTGGCCTTGGACAAGTCTTGCCAGTTTTTGGTGTGGTGGTGGCCTGTGATATGCTGGAGATGGGACGAGGTGATGTGATGGTCCCTTCTGACCTCAGACGCTATGCTGTCACTTCTCTATGCCTCAATTTCCCCCCGCTAAAGGGGGAGAATGATCTTAACCACTGTTGTAAAGCAGCAGGGGAGGGCTAGTGTTGTTCAAAGCAGCACTTCAAGCCCCAGATTGTCCAAATTGCACACTCTGGATGACTTAAACGCAAACACCATTCCACTTCAGCACAGAACAGATGTCGCCTCATATCCTCAGATTGCTTACAAACTGCACTGGTTTAACAACCTTACCACCCCTACCCCCACCCCCGTCCTTGCTTACGTGCTTTTTCCTAGGCAGTCTCCCATGCTCCCATTGCCAATCCATCTCTTGCATTAGACACGAGCAGCATGGAGACTTGTGACATGGCCATCAGAGCTGGTGTGTGGGAGGGTATTTCCAGTCATTGGCTAGGGCACTGACTTGATCCACCTTGCAACTGGGGGAAAAGTCTGTCCTCCTGATTTGCAGACTAATGACGAGCCTCTCACTCTCTAAAACGAACGGGTTAGCTCCTCAGCTGGTGGCAACAGCAGTAGCTTCCTTTAATTCAGTGACAGCTACACCAGTTTATATCAGCTAAGGATTTGGCTTATGGACGGACACCCATGTCAGCCCCGAGAATCCTCCCATGCTCTAAAGTTCAGCATTACCAGTCCCTATGTATTCTCAATTTCTAGGTAAATTCATGCCTGCAGTTTGCTTGTGCACACAGAAGTCATCTGATTTATGTGCACAGCAATCATTTGCTTGTGCAGACTTTTTTGGGTGGAGAGGTTTGTGGTTATCTGCACCCATAGTTTTGAAAACACAGTCACTGCAAAAACAGAGGGTACAGCTTGAGAGGCTGGGTTGAAGCTCATTTTAAAATTTGGCCCTTAAGTCTCCATGAAAAGCCTTGATGGCACTAAAAATGCAGCAGTGTGGAACGTATTATTTCTATCTTCCTGTTCTGAGATCCTTCCTCACATGCAGCCTCTGTTTCAAAGGGCATGCCCTTGGCTGTCTAGCTTGGGCTTATTCTCACCCATATGGTGCTGGCCTTCGTCCTTTGAAGTACTGTGAAAAGAGACCTTGCAGAAATCTGGTCTGTCATCAGTGGACAAAAGAGGAAGGAAATAGTTTGCAAGTGAAATAAAAAGAGCCGCCCATGGCTATATACACATGCCACAAGAGAAACATGCTTGATCTTTAAAAAAAAAAAAAAAAAGACAAACCACTGAAGCTCCGGTGGAAATACTGACCTAGAAATTCCCAACACATACATTTAAGCAGTGTAATCTCTTTAATCTCCAGGTTCCATTTGCAATTTAAATATTTATCCACAGTTAGAACAGTCATTGGGCGAGAGAGGGAATGACTCTCTAGACCAGTGGGACTCAAGGAAAGTGGAGCCAGCAAGCTGCTCCCTGCGACAGCGTGTCTCAGCACAGGACTACAGACTTGGGCTCGCTGTGCTACGGACCAGTGCTAAAAATAGCTGAGTAGACATTCAGGCTACGTCTACACTGCAGGCTTCTTGCACAAGAACAGTTTTGTGCAAGAGTTCTTGTGCAAAAGGTCTTCCACAAGAGTACATCCACACTGCCATGTGATTTTGTGGAAGAGATGTGCTTTTGCGCAAGAGCGTCCATGGCAGTGTGGATGCTCTCTTGCGAAAGAAAGCTCTGATGGCCATTTCAGCCATAGGGGTTTCTTGCGCAAGAAATTCGTGTTGCCTGTCTACACTGCCTACTTGTGGAAAAGCTCTTGCGCAAGAGGGCTCATTCCTCGTGGGGAGAGGAATAACTCTTCCAGAAGAAGCCCTGTTTTCCAATGCTGTACTGTAAATTTACTTGTGCAAGAACGTGCACGCAGTGTAGACACTCTGCAAGTTTTTTCACGAGAATGGCTGTTCTTGCACAAAAAGCCTGCAGTGTAGATGTAGCCTCAGCATCTGCCTCTAAAGCCCTGAACTTCTGATCCAGGGTCTGAATGTCTCCCTAGTACGCGCTCTCTCTCTCTCTCTCTCGTATCACAAGCTCTGTAAGCCTCAGACTGTAGCTTGGGGCTCTTGGACTCAGTGCTGCTCGCTGTGTAGACACCGCCCCCCAGAGTCGAGTCCCTCTGGTCCAGGCACTCTTCTGTTATCCACAGTGGAACAGCTTCAACCAGAAAGGCCAAGGGAGCCTTACCGCAGAGTATCCCATAGGTAGCGGTTAGGGGGCATCAATCAGCGGTCATGTCACACTCTGTCAGTAACCAGCCTGGGGACACTAAGGACCTAACCAGCAGAGGCAAGGAATTGAACCTGGGGCTCTACATCCCAGCTGAGTGTTCCAACGCCTGGGCAAAGAAATAAGGAGAGCACAGTCATCACCACGTCCTGTGGCCGTTTCGTATGGAGCAAGGCAGGCGCCTCTGTGCATTCTCACAAGCCACCTGATTGCAGGAGAGGGCTTCCCATTCATGGATCACTATGCAGCTAGAGGCCCTTACCTGCAGCCCAGACTTAGGTACCCTTCTTGTTGCCATTTCCCATTGGCTCTCTTTGGCCATTCCCCGACTAGTGTGCTAGCTTTTTGGTGTATGGCATTCTTAGGTGCCGATCCTCTCCCCATTTATTTTATGGGGCGCCTCGGTGAGAACTGTACAATCTCATATTTCATTCATCTGCACTCTACAGAAGTTCAGCAGAGCAGGCGCCACGTCATTTAGAAAAGACTGGATGTACACGTGACTCTTTCACAAACCAAGCCAGCAGACACAGGGCAACAAAGACCCTTAGAGTTAAGTATAACAAAACCCTTAGGCTATGTCTACACTCGCGGCTTCTTGCGCGAGAAATATGCAAACGAGGCTAAGCGTGGAGGAAGCCATGAGTGTAGACATGGCCTTAGAGTTAAGTAGGTAACACCTACTTTTTATTTTATTTTGTCAGCTGGTCACAATTTTCTGTTACAAGCACCTCTGGATTTGAAGCTACAACCTGACTTTTGAGAGACTGAGAGGAACATGGTGGTGACAAGGTACCCATGGTGAGCCCCAAATGGCTGATCATAGCCTCTTGCCTGAAAGAATTCCTAATACATTCTAGTTTGCAAGTACCAGGCTGTCATTCATTTTCTTTTATTGCCTTAAATTCTTCAGACCGGGAAAACTGAAGAACTTGCTGTTTGTGGTCTTAAAACCTCTTTCATCTTTAGATTTTCCCCAGGCTTACCTGGCTATAATTAAAAAGCCAGTCCTTCAATCATCTGTGTGTTGCTCAGAAGAGAAAGCTGGAGGGACAGAATACACATAATGCAGATCTTTCCTCCCACAGACAGTCTCTCAAATAATCCAGTAGCAACTTGTTGCCTCCCAAGGCTTTGCAACTAGACATAGTTTGTTTGACGAGAAAAGATAAATTTAGTCCAGAGATCAGATTGCTTCATATCTTATTGAGCCTTGTGTGTTTTTAAAAAAATGTCTGTACAGGCAGTCCCCGGGTTACATGGATCCGACTTACATCGGATCCCTACTTACAAACGGGGTGAGGCAACCCCGCACTAGCTGCTTCCCCCCAGCAGACCAGGGAGACGCGAAGCTAGCGCTCTCCCCCCCCCCCCAGCAGACCAGGGAGACGCGGAGCAGCTTTTCTCAGCAGACACCTCAGCTTGAGAATAAAGGACTGAGGGAAGTGAGGTGTGGGAGAATAAAACTGAGCTCTGGAGAAATGTTTGGCTAGAGTTTCCCCTACAATATGTACCAGTTCCAACTTACATACAAATTCAACTTAAGAACAAACCTACAGTCCCTATCTTGTACGTAACCCGGGGACTGCCTGTAGTTTGTTTTCCCCCTTAGTTTTAAATCACATCTGGTGCTTAGATATCAGTTACTTGCCAGTAACGCCAGGTGTTTCATTTGCCTAATCCTTATGCAGCATTTTCAGAGCAGATCATATGCTACAAACTTTCCAGCATCCTGTCCTACACTTTCTCCATTTACCGATGTTTGCAGTGTAAAATGACCCTCGGGACCGAAAGAGAACGAAGCGTACATCTTCCAGCAAAACTTCTCATGGGAGCCAGGTGTATACTACACACTTGTGTTGGCATAGCCATGCATGTTGGGATCACAACCCAAGATAGACATAGCTGTGCCAGCAAAAGCCCCTGCTGTAGATACAGTTACACCAGCAAACGAGTGCTCTTTTACAGGTTGCACCTGTTCCCAGGTCTGGCAACAGATGTTCCTGGATCAGAGACAGTACCATACGCAGGAATTTCTGGGGAGGGGTGTGAATTTTTTGTAAATATGGACCACAAGGGTGTGAATGCACCTACATGGTCCCCCAAGTAAGCGGGAAAATCAGCCCCAGCCTTCCCCCGGCCGGACAGAGCATGGCGGAGAGAGGCTCCCGAGTGTACCTCTTCTGCATACCCCTGGCCAGCTGGAGCATGCTTACTTGGGGGACCATGGAGAGTGCTTTTGCACCCTTCGCACCCCCCTGTGTACAGGCCTGAGAGAACCCCTCTAGACTTGTGGCAGGAGGGCCATCCAAGAGGGGCTGGGCTGAAGCAGTGGGACTGGGTCAGGGTAGCTCCTGGCAGTGCAAAATTGAGCTGGTGACAGGCCATGGCGGTGCAGGGCCAGGGCCAGGGCCAGAACCCTGGGGCAGCTTGTGGAAATGGGGCCAGAGCCTGCAGGCTGCTGAAAGGCAGGAGCTTGTGCTTTCGGCAGCCCACAGCACTGGGGCAAGGGCTGGTGCCAGCGCCGGCAACCCATGGCAGTGTGGGGCAAGAGACCCGGAGAGCTGCAGAAATGGGGCCAGAGCCCGCAGGCTGCTGTGGGGCTGGGACTGGAGCCCAACCCCTTGGCAGCCTCCAGCAGCTCCATGAGGGCCAGAGCCAGCCTGCGGCAGCCCGCACCACCACAGGCTGCTGGGGCCCAGTGGACATCTGGCAGGGGCAGCAGCAGCAGCGCCAGCAACCAGCACAGAGCCTAGCAGGGGCTGGAGGTAGTCCCCTCCTACCTCCCCTAGCTGGCAGAGTCGGTGGCTGGGGGCTGTTGCAGGGAGCCTTCTCTGGTCTGGCAAATTCCCTGGTTCAGGACCAGTGAGGCCCTCAGGGGGCCAGATCAGAGAGGTCCAGCCTGGACTAATAAAGCTTAGTTTACTGGATGGGGTGGGGAGGGAGTGAGAATATGCTATGCCAGCAAAAGCAGTTTTGCTGGTATAAACTGCAAACCCACCAGAAGCACTTTTCTTTGCTGGTAAATATTAGGGATGTAAGACCAGGCCTACGCTAGATGCGGAAGGTCGGTTTAAGGTACGCAACTCCAGCTACGTAAAAAGCAAACGCTCCCATTTGCTTCCCTTACTCCTCACAAAAGGAGGAATATCAGACACCAGCAGGAATGTCCCTCAGCGTTCGATTTACGGGTCTATACTAGACCCACTAAATCAAATGCCAAAAGATCGGCCTCCAACGTGTCGATCTTCCAGTAAGTATAGACGTGCCCTGAATGTGTATCCATGCACACGGTTAACCGATGAGCCTGGGCTCTTCAGCTAACCCTCACAGTTGCATGCAGCCTCCCTTCCCCCTAGCTGCCTCTGCATCAGAGGCAGCAGGGAGTGGGGGGAGAGGCGGGAGCTAGTGCTCATGGGAAGCCAGCTTAAAAGCGTGAGCACCGGCTTTGCCCCCTATATATGTAAACATGTCATCTCAGCAGTCACATATTTCCAAAAAATAAATGAATTTTACCATCCCTAGTAAATATACTTTTAAAGCATTCCTAGTACAGACATGGGCTCAGTACATGTATTCTGGAGGAGGTTTTATTCACATCTTTTCTGTGATGAGAGCACTCTGAAATCAGAACCATTTTACAGTGCTGACAGACTTGCCAGGCCCCTGGGCAAGGTGGGGGGAGCGTCGTTCCTGGAAGGGGCGAGGGCTCAAGTGGAAGGGCTGGGGCCTGCTAGCACCCCCCCTTTCCCACAGCCAGCCCTCAGAGTGCTTGGAGCATGCCATGCGGTGCTCAGACAGCGATTTTAAGGGCCAGGGCTCCAGCTGCAGCTGCTCCTTTTGAATCACTAGGCCCTGAGGCAACTGCCCCATTTACTTTACCCCACCTTGTTGGTTGGCCTGCCTGGCTGAGAAGGGCTGTGTGTTCCTACAGGCCTGCAGAGTCCTTGATCAAACAGCCTACAGTGATCAGCTCTTTATGCCGGTTGTACCATATTATAGGTTTTAGGAAACCTGCCTGACACTTGCTGAGTAGCATGGAGGTGGCTTCATTATCAGAAGCTCTCATTTGGATTTATGCTGGCATAACCACGCATAATTATACATCATCATGTATAATCATGTAGAACAACTTCCGGATTGATCCCTGGCTTTCTTCCATTAAAGCTACTCATGCTACTTTCACCTAATTGTCAGACCTCAGCAATTCCAGTTTTGGTCATATCCACTGGCCTTTCATCTCCCAGTGAAATAATTCTTTGTTTTCCTTGCCTTTAAGACACTGCATTCCAGAACCCTCTTCTCATTCTCTGATCTTATTTCACTCTTCCGTTGCCCAAACCTCAATTCTCCCCCTTTCCCCTTGTCACTGAGCTTTGTTTTATAGCTGTACAGCTCTTTCCAATATCCTGTGCTATTAAATGGTGTGTGTTGCCTTACTGGGCACAGATATATTGAAAAATAAGTTCTACGCGGTATTTAAAAAAAAGTTAAAACAACCCAACTTACCCCTGCTGTTAGACATCATAGCTGCGTCTAGATTGGCATGATTTTCCGGAAATGCTTTTAATGGAAAAATTTTCCGTTAAAAGCATTTTCGGAACAGAGCGTCTAGATTGGCACGGGCGCTTTTCCGCAAAAGCACTTTTTGCAGAAAAGCGTCCGTGCCAATCTAGACGCGCTTTTCCGCAAAAAAGCCCCGATCGCCATTTTCACAATCGGGGATTTTTTGCGGAAAACAAATCTGAGCTGTCTACACTGGCCCTTTTGCGCAAAAGCTTTGCGCAAAAGGGACTTTTGCCTGAACGGGAGCAGAATAGTATTTCTGCAAGAAGCACTGATTTCTTACATGAGATCGTCAGTGTTCTTGCGGAAATTCAAGCGGCCAGTGTAGACAGCTGGCAAGTTTTTCCGGAAAAGTGGCTGATTTTCCGGAAAAACTGGCCAGTCTAGACACAGCCCATGATCCAAAGCCCAGTGAAGCCAGTGGAAGGATTTCTTCAAAGAGAGATTGAGAAAATCTACATCGGAGTGGGCAAAAAGGCCGCTGCAGGCCAGATCTGGTCCGCTAAGCAAGTTGATCTGGCCCACGGAGGCCCTGCCACTCCCCCCCTTCCGCCCCCAGGCCAATCAGGACCTGGGGAAAGGGGGAGTGCGCAAAATCTCCTCCTACCCTGTGCCCCCACCCTGCAAGGAGCGTGCGGTGCTTAGAAGCGCCATGCTCTCCTGGCAGGGTGGGAGACCTCACATGCCCCCTGGGCCTTCAAGCCCTGATTGGCCTGTAGGTGGGGGGGAGGAGTGTGCAAAGTCTCCTCCCACCCTGCCAGGAGCACATAGCGCTTCTAAGGGCTGTGCACTCCTTGCAGGGCAGGGGCAGGGTGGGAGGAGTCTCTGCCCACTCCTCCTACCCTCTAGGCCAATCAGGGCTTGGGGAAGGGGGGAGAACGTGAAGTCTCCTCCTGCCCTGCAAGGAGCTCAGCACTTAAAGTCAACCACCAGCTGCTGCTCAGCTGACAGTTGACTCTAACCGCGGCGCTCCCTTGCAGGGCAGGGGCAGGGAGCGAGAGACTTCATGTGCTCCCCTTCCTCAGGCCCTGATTGACCTGGCAGCAGGGGGAGCATACAAAGTCTCCTCCCACCGCCAGGGGCACCGGTACCTAGAGGGAATCACCAGCTGTTCAGAACAGCTGACGGCTCTCTCTGGGGTGGGCAAAGACTAATCAGGGTCTGTGGGTGGGAAAGCAGGGAAATGTTCTGGCCCTGCCCCTTCTGCCTGAGGCCTTCCGAGGCTGCCTGGGGCCACTTCAAAAACTATTGCCCATCCTGATCTACAGAATGCTCTTTACTTGTAGATGTAAACATGCTTCACAAATGAGGGTAAATATCATTACCTTCATTTCACAGGCAGGGTCTTTGAAAGACTGAACATTTAAGCAACTTGCCCAAGGACAAGTTGTGGGTCAGTTGCAGAGCTGGAAACACAACAAATGTGTCCTCCTGTCCAGTGCCCTATCCGCTACTCTGCATTACTGAAGTTTTCTGGAAAGGACATTCATGGGTTAGAAGACCCTCAAATGGTGGAGCATCAAGGTACACCAGCTGAAGTTCTGGCTCTTGCAGCTGGAGACCATTCAAAAGTGGACTAGATAATCTGATACTTTCACTTACCTCTTGAGCCAATCAGAGATACAAAAACTTCATGACAAACAGGTCTCTCTGATTTGTTGGTCTATCAGACATGGAATGTTTCATTTTGATCAGATTGCAAGTATTAGCTTGGGACAGATTCCCCCATTACGTTTTGGAAGATTCCTTTTAAAAACAAATCTCTTTTGTTAAGATAGTTAAGAAAAACTTAGAATGAAGATGGACCAGAGCCCATGAGCTATGGCATAAGAAAAGGGGTCTGAAAAATTAGAGACTATTTGAAGTACTATTGTATAGCAAGACAGCTGAATTTAAAAACATGGCATGGACGTGCAGTAAGGAGGCAAGATACGCTATTGTGAGACCACTGAGTATTATTGAAGACAATGCTGGAATGGGACCTGTAGACCCTAACCACATGGCATGTGACCAGCTGTGCTTGTATAACGCTCATCTGACCCATTTGCAACAAACACCATTTGCATGCACACTGCTTTCTCTCTGCTTTGCAACCAGGGCTGAACTGTACTTGCCTAACGAGTTAACATCAGTGCATTGTGGGAAAATCATGGCAATGATCTTACAGTGCCTCTGCATAGGAGAGTCCAGCGGAGCAGCACCTGTACAATATGGACCCATGCATGCTGAGTTAGTCTACAGTACAGAGAGAAGGGGGAGGACGGAAATCTAACTAAACTGGTTACACAGGCTCACGCGGTATTGGGAGGGAATTCCCATCTATACTGAAAAAAAAAAGAGTCAAAGGAATTACAAGATAACAGCAGCATGCCAGACAGTGGTTACTAACCAAGTAATAACCGGGTGGGATTGTAAGGACTTAAGAGACAATCATGCCACAAATTGGATACAAGCTGCATTAAAACTTACAGTGCAAGACCTCAGCTGAAAAAAATGGTTACTTCCTTTTTGTTCTTCAAGTTGCATTGTTCCTGTCCACTCCAACTAGGTGTGTGCGCACCATGTACACAATCCCCGGAAGGTTTTTCCCCTAGTGGTACCCATCAGGCGCCCCCTGGAATCATGGCTTCATGGCGGTGTATACAGGTCCTTGCTGACCAGGTGCCTCTTCAGTTGCTGGATACTCTAACAGCGGGGAGGCGGGTGAGTCTTGGAGTGGGCATGAGCAACATGTCTCAAAGAACATGAGTTCCGTAAGGCAGGTAACTGTCTTTTTTTCAAATGAGGGTTCACGTCAATTCCATCGAGTCACAGACCACAGGACTGCTCTTCCAAAAGTGACATCATCTCTAGCCTGCAACATAATGGCAAAGGGCCTCATCGAGGTGTGAACAGACGACCGCTCCACTGCCCTGAAGAGGTCTTGGATACAGGAACCTGCACCAGGAACATTGCAGATGAAGCTCGTGCTCCTGTGGAGTGTGTCATTAATGCTGGTCCAGGATCTCGGCTAGGTTGCAGCACAACCTGGTACAAGCTCTGACCCATGACGAGATCCTTTGGAACAACATCAGGAACCCCTTTGTCCACTCAGCAGCTGCAAGGAAGAGCTATGTCGATTTCTGAAACGGCTCTGCCCACTCAGTGTAAAAGGCTAATGCTTGTCTGACATCCAGGGAAAGGAGCATCCAGCCTGGTTCTCAGCATGTTGATCAGGGAAGAACATTGGAAGAAAAATGTCCTGATTTGCATGAAACTGTGAAATTACCTTCAGGAGGAAAGCCGAGTGCACCTTGTTTTTATAAATCACTGTAAAAGGGGGCTTGGACATCAGGCCTTTTAGCTTGGACACCCTCCGGGT
Organism: Pelodiscus sinensis; assembly: GCF_049634645.1. Taxonomy (NCBI): domain Eukaryota; kingdom Metazoa; phylum Chordata; order Testudines; family Trionychidae; genus Pelodiscus; species Pelodiscus sinensis. The sequence goes on from NC_134714.1 coordinate 114,707,965, forward strand.
GACATTATAGCCACCAGGAATGCCACCTTCCAAGAAAGGTAAAGTAGAAGCATATTCATAGGGGTTCGACTGGAGAGCCCATCAGCCCAGGCTGCGATCTCATGGGGGAATCGGCTGCCTTACTTGCTGGTACAGTCTATCAAGCCCTTTGAGGAAGCAGCCCTCCACGGGATTAGTGAATACTGTCCATCCAACTGGGACGGAAAGCCGAAATAGAGGCTAGGTGCACCTTTACCAATGATACCTCCAGGCCCTTCTGTAAACAGTTCAGGATGAAGGCAACTGCTGATTGCAATGGAGGAGTGCCCTTCTGCAGAGATTAAATCAAAACCCTCTTCCATTTACTCAGATCAGTGGATGGCTCTCTGCTGCCAAGGAGACCGTCCCTAACTAAGACTGAGCATGCAAGCTCTAACATGTTTAGCCAGGGACTTTCCATGCTGTGACGTGGAGAGCCTCTCGGCTAGGAAGCTGGAGGCAGGCCTGGTCCTTCCTGATCAAATTCGGGAGCGAGGCAGAGTTATAGGCATGCCTAGCAGTGTGGTGAACCAGTGCTGACATGGCCGCGCTGCCGCTCTCAAGATTACTGATGTTTCCCTTTGTTGGACCTTGAGGAAGACATTGTGGGTGAACGGGAATGGCAGGAATGCACACAGCAGCCTCCCTTCCCAAGGACGGAGAAGGGCATCTGCGAGCGAGCCTGGGTGTGATCTAGGAAGGAGCACAACTGCTGACACTGTTGTGCCGTGTTGCAAACAGTTATGAGGAAATTCCCATCTTTGGAAAATGCTGATTATGACATCTGGGCAGAGAGATCCCTTGTGGCCGAGCTGAGGCCAGTTCATTCCACGTGCCAGGAAAGTTCGATGCCTCCAGAGGTATCGAGTGAGTGAAGCAGAAGTCCCACAGGGCAAGGGCTTCCTAACACAGGGGAGAGGAGTGAGCACCTCCCTGTCTGTTTATATAGAACATCACTCTGGTATTGTCTGGCACAACCGACATGTATCTGCCTTGTACATGGGTTTGAAATGTCTGGCAAGCCTGGCGCACCACACGAAGCTCTCTGACTGATGTGCCACAAAAGCTGCACCTGGGACCAACGACCTAGAGTCCTGAATCTTCGTAGGTGCATCCCCATCCCATCGCCAATGCATTTGTGACTAGGGAAAGCAAGGGCCGATGCCCGGAGACGGGTATTCTCTCACATACTGTCTGCAGGTTGGGCCACCACCGGAGGGACTTGAGGTGCTGAGGAGTGAGTGAGACCAGTCTGATGGTCTTGGTTCAGCCTGTATGTCCAGGCTAGCCAACCCTGAAAGGGACGGAGTTGCAGCCTGGCCTGCTGTACCCCCACAGGCGTGCCAACAGCCACATGCCCAGGCAGTTTCAGGCAATTCTGTGCCACAGGGGCAGATCACTTGCTGTTCGCAAGACAGAAGCTGCTCCAGTGACTGTCACTGGTGATAAGAAGGAACCGGAGAGGCAAACAGTCAGCAGGGACCTAACAGGGCTGGCCCACAACATTTTGGCACCTGAGGTGGGGAGCTCAAATTACGCCCCCATACCCTCTTTTCTCCAGCCTGCCTGTTATGTCTCTTGTGCCCGCCTTCCTCCAGCACAGCACTCCACCATCTCTGTGCATGTAGAGCAGAGAGAATACATATGCACCAGCAGCAGACACAATTTTCTACACTCTGGGTCTTAGTGGCGCCTCCCCCACCCCCCCAGTCTGGCACCTGAGGCGGCCGCCTTAGTTCGCCTCATGGTAAGACCAGTCCTGGGACCTAAACATACTGCCATGAAGGCACAACTCCTGGGGCTCCACAGCCGACCCAACGGGGGGGAAATCTTCCGTTCACTGTGCACATGGTGCACACACCCACTTGGAACTGACATGAGCAACCACTCCCAAGAGCAGTGTTGTTCGTTGGTAAAACAAATAGGAGTGACATGGAGAGAGAGGACCACAGGGGAGGAAGGCTCCCTGGCTGCAGTTATGCTGCACGAGTTGTGTGTGTGTGGGGGGGGGGGCGGTAATCTGGACTCAGAGGGCTGTTGAAGGGATGCACTGTGATTGCATAGCAGGAACCCAGCACTACCGAGGCTCCTTGTGCACTCAGGAGCAACTGAAGAAATAAGATCCCAAGCAAGGCTTTAAATCTACTTAAGGGGGGATAGGTGCTAGTACAGTCCTCCTACTGCCTCAGGAGAGCCCTGGGGCTCCATCCAGCTCCAAGGAAGCACTCTGCATCTGCTCTACAGCCTTGGGAGCAGAATCCCATTCTCCCCTGGGGAGGGGCACTGGCTCCCTGGAGGTGGCTCTGTGGTATGTCTACATCTTGTTTCAAAACCTGCAGCCATGGGCCATGGAGCTCTACAGACTCAGGCGTGTGCTATGGCTCTAAAACCTGTGGAGTAAAGCTACGGGCTGAGCCTGAAGACCAGGGTGGGAGCTGGCTTTCACTCCAGTCTGATCGGTGAATTCAGAGAGCTGTCAACACGACTACTTTTAGAGCCCTCCTTCCTACGGTCCAGGAGCCTGAATACAGATCCTGAGCCTTGGGCTCCCCCCTCAACACTGGGGAGCCCGCGCAGGTGCTCCAGCCCTTCCCCTCCCCCCACCCAGTGCTGGCCCACATTTTGGCACCTTAGGCGGGGAGCTCAAATGACACCCATATGCCCCCTCTCATGGGCCAAAACTTTGAAAGGTCTCAATTCTGCCTTCTTCCTGCTCTATTCCTCTCATGGGCCTGCTCTGCTACCTACCTGTGCACCAGCAGCAGACACAATTTTATACACCCTGGGTCCTAGTGGCGCCCCCCCACTGTCTGGCACCTGAGGTGGCTGCCTCATGGTAGGGCCTGTCCTGCCCCCACCCAGCGGGGCTGGAACACACAAACTTCACTAGCTTGGGCCCCCCTAGCCTGGGTGTGCAAGGGGAATGTGGAGAGTGTCATTCTGCTGCTCACTTGTGTGTGGCTCCCGACTCATTTTTCTGTGGCCCCTGACCCCTATTTTAGAGCATTAGCCTGACTCTGTAGGCCTGGGCTCTGAGATTGGCTGCAGCAGTTTTTAAAACACATTGTCAGCATTCCCCAAGGGGCTAGGTTGTGATTGAGTGGCACTAAACCCAGTTTGGAACTTTGAATCTGTTCTTTGAAGCAGCATTACAGTATTCAGGGAGGCTCCCATTCCCACGGACTAGTCAGCTGTTCAGTAATTGCTCTGTAACGTTCACTTTCACTGCTTGCACAATCCACCTCCAGAGAGGTGATGGATGCATTGCTTACCGGCTGGTCAGCTTTGTGTTCCTCTAGGAGATCTGGGATTCCCATCAGCCAGCTCAAATGCAGACGTGCCCTGAGCTGCTCTGTATGGCTCTTTAAGAGGCAGGCGGGCAGCAAGAGAAATATTTTCTGTCAACTACTCTCCTCTCAGATTGACACAAGGCTTTTTAAATTACTTTCCACCAGTGCTTGAACCAGATGAGTGAAGCCAAGAGTGGGTATTTATTTATGCCTCCCCTTCTTGTTTATGCTGCAGGCTAACAACAGGGAAAATGGTTGAAAAAACCCAGAGTCAACAGTTGGCGCATACCACCTTGGGGAAGGGAAAGGAAGTGGACCCTATCAGTTTTTGAAAGGATTCAGGGCAATAACCATTATTCCCTGGGGAGGTTAGGGGAGGCAGAACCATTATTTCTTGTGTGAGAAAAATGCTGGCATTGCCAACCACAAGGATTCACAAACCAGGGGTCAGACCTCCAAAGTCTTGCGATTTTCTTAAAAACCACAAGTTTAATATTAAATATATAATTCTTTTTATTTGCCTAACAGATTTTAATGGATCATGTTTTCACTGCAGCCAAGAAAGCCAGAAAATACTTTTACAAACCAAAACAACCACCCTGAGAGCCCCCTGCAATCACATGACTCCAGGAGATGGGGCTTTAAGAGAGACCTCAGGTATCATGAGGCTCACTATAAAATTGCAAGCATTGGTAATGCATTTCGGGAGCCGGTGGGTAGAGAAGGGCCGTACCGTCACTTGCTTCCCTCCTGTAAAGCTGCACTCCACTCTTCTCTACCCCTTGCGTGTATGGAATGCGTGCTCAGAACACAAGCAGACAACAAACACTTTTCTCTTCCCAGCAGACCAGCTGCTTTATTGTTTCTGAAACACAATGAGGGTGTGTGTTTGGCTTTACTTATAACTAAACTACTTTGTTTTGAATATACACAGAGAGATTTAAAGTAAACACTGCTTGATTTCCCCTCCAAACACCACCATTCATTTCTGTGATGCCAGCAGCTACCTTTCTACCCTATCCCCTGAAGGTGACAAAAGCACAGCTCCACATATCCTGCACATGGATAAAAAGGAGTCTCCTGCATCATCTATAACCTGCAGATCTCCTCACAGCACGTTAGACAGACATTTTGTAGAGAAAAAATAAAGGAACAGAAAATCTAATCTGTAGCTGAGGATCAAACTGATGTGGTTCATTGAAAATTTGTTATGAATAAGGCTTTAATTTACTTAGTGAAGCAGGGAGTCCATTCAGCAGTTGTTTATCAGCATTCATTCATTTAGAAAGGCGGAATTCTCTTGCACCCAAACCATACACAAACACCTTCAGTATCAAACAACGCTATACCACAGAAACAAATATATCTGAAATACCAATCTAAAGAAAGATGTAGGTAAACAAATGGGCTCTACTGGACAGACTTGGCTCACCTGCAATAATCTCAGTAGAAAATAATTTAAAAATTAACTCATTATGGCCACCATCTACATCAGATGCCTTTAGACTGTTTTACTGAAAACACCATTCTTGCAAAGTTTCAGCATCTTTAAGGCCTGATTCTCAGGTGGTGGAACTACACAGATTTGTGTCAGCTCAAGATTTGATCCTGTTTACCTAAAACTTGTGAAAGTGAGCTATAAAATTTTAAAAAAATCTAGGGACTTGAGTTGTCCCTAGATTTGTGAACAGGATTCTCTTAATAATATGGCTGGTGAGTGGAGATGGGAAATCATCAGTTTTCTTCTTTTTTTCTTCCCTAGCAAATTTTCCTTTCGCCTTTGGCTCAGTGGCAATATTCTACAATGGGGCATCACAAAAAACTAAAGTCTCACTACAGCCCACAAACCCCCCTAGTTATTTGTGATGTACAGCATGATGCATACTAGGATACATTCAATGAAGCAGTATAGTTCAATTTCATGGATGGAAAAAGAATTTTCAACATTCTGATTAAACATTGGGTACAGAGTTTATTAACAGACATTGTCTTATTGGCTTTGGTATAATTCTACGTCAGTAGTAACTGTTTGCAGAATCAGGTCCTTGGTTAGCATAGAAATCCAATTATTATTAATATTAGAAATACAGTGGCACCTAAAGACCTCAGGCTAACTGAAGCCCAATTATCATAAGACCCATACAGACACACAGTGATAGACAGTCTCCCTGCCAAAGGCTTGCAATCTAAATGGACAAAAGAAGTATTGTTGCTATTTTACACTATCAGCGTTTTATAGATGGGGAAACCGAGGCACAGAGCAATTAAGTGACTTGTCCAAAGTCTTAAATAAACTCTGTGGCAGAGCCAGGATTTGAATTTGGATTTCCTAAGCCCCAGTTCAATGTAATTCGGGGTTAGAACTTAGCTTTCATTTTTACCTATAAACCAACTTTTGATATTTCTGCAGGGCTACATCTACACTGGCCCCTTTTCCGGAAGGGGCATGTAAATTTCACCAGTCGTCGTAGGGAAATCCGCGGGGGATTTAAATATCCCCCGCGGCATTTAAATAAAAATGTCCGCCGCTTTTTTCCGGCTTTTTTAAAAGCCAGAAAAAAGCGGCGGACATTTTTATTTAAATGCCGCGGGGGATATTTAAATCCCCCGCGGATTTCCCTACGACGACTGGTGAAATTTACATGCCCCTTCCGGAAAAGGGGCCAGTGTAGACGTAGCCCAGGTGTTTACATATCTTACTATTTTCTGAGAAAACATTGGTACAGCATCATTTGATTTTGTCCCCTTTCTCAACTATCGTATCTGAATCATCCCAGTTGCCCATTCTCCTCACCTCCTGGCTATGTTTCTCCTTCATTACAGTTTTTATAACAGTCTGTCAACCCTGGTCTCCACTAGGACTTTATTTTGAAATAATACCTCCCCACCCCCAGTCAAATTTATAAGCAGAGCATCCACACTACCAAGCCTGTTATTGTGAAACACAGGACATAGAATTTGAAATCTGTACTCCTGCTTTTCATCAGGAGCGACGCTAATTCTGAAATAGTTATTTTGAAATTATGGCAGCGTGGACACTCCAGTGCCACTATTTCAAAATAATTACTTCCCAGAGTAATTTGAACTAAGTACTCCCCAGTGCTTCCTGGAGCTCTGAGTCTAAGATAGCATATTCACATTAAGAGAGCCCGCCTAAGACTAATTTCAAGGCTTCCCTGTAGTGTGGACACACTAGTTGGAATTTGTTAATTCGGGAGATATTAAGTCGAATTTACTAATTTTGAAATAGCTTCCTAGTGTAGAGATGGCCTCAGAGTGGATATGATTCCTTTCTCAGTCTTCAAGGTACCTATAAAAATGCTGGACCCAATTATCCACCAGTGTGAGCTGGCAGAGCTCTGTTAGAAATTGGGATAGCTCCATTTACTTACCAGCTAAGGATGTGGCTGGTTGATTTTAGAGCAAGAGCTACACTTTTGCTGTGCAAAAAGCTAGGACAACATGTCAATTCAGCACTGTACTCTGCTCATGGCTTAAAACTCAGTGACAATAGTAGTCAAATGGGAGAGGGTTTTCCAGAGACACTCCATTCTCAACAACTATCCTAAAGCACAGAAGAAACGCTTATTTATAATTATTTTCTAGGTTCCAGACAAATGATCTAGTCAGTGCTCTCCACAGGCAAGAATTACATTTCACGGGGATTACCCAAAATGCCTGTAATGGTGATCCTCTACCTGAAGCAATCTGCTTTAACTGCAGCAGGGAGGGTGATGAAGTGCACGATTAGATATTAGCTAGGAAGTAGGTGGCCCTTCCTTCAGCTCACCTGGTAGATCAGCTGCCTAGAACTCTCCTAGGTCTTGGCAAAGTCTTTCTGCTATGTGCCGTGGGCCTTCGGGCTAGCCTATACTCAGGCCCATTGACAGGCAAGAAGGGGGCAAAGGAGACAGTTGCCCTGGGACTAGGAGATTCAAAAGAGTCTAGAGCTCCTGACCACCACTGCTACCACAGAAATGGTGGTGGCCAGAGCCCTGAGCCCTTTAAATCACCACCGGAGCACAATGTGGTGCACTCTGCATGGCTCTCAGGACAGGATGGGAGAGGGCACTGCAATACACTCCAGGGAGCGCTGAGGACGGGCTGCCCTAGACTTGCCCTTTCCACCTGAGACCGTCCCCCTTTCAGGAGCACGAATCTGGCCTCCTGCACTTTGCCCAGTGGCCTAGCAAGTCTCTCAGCTCCCTTGCCCACACCAGAAGCAATATAGTCATGCAGCTGCACCATTGATGCTTTATGCCAATAGGAAAGTGATCTCCTGTCAGCATATTTACCGTAAATTAGCGTATATAACCCACGCACATGTATTACCTGCACCCATGCATAACCCGTGGTTTTTCCTAATTCTGTAAAAAAAGTCTCAGATAACCTGTGCACATGTATAGCCCGTGAGAGATGAACCACAGGTACTGTTAATGAACAGCATTTGTAATGAAGTATTAATGAACCACAGATGATGACACTGGATTCGTGCACAGAGAGACAACAAACGGGCGGTGTCAATAGTAGCCATTCAGCTCAAGGCTCACCTTATGGCTATGGAACAGAAAATCTATTATTTTAATGGGGGCTCGGGAAATTGGGTGTACAAATTTATGCAGAGAAACAATCTGTTAGTTCGCGCACAGACATCTGTTGGCTAACGGCTTCCCTACGAATGGGAGAAGAAAATGGATGATTTTAAAACTTTTGTACATAAAGAAATGAATCACCCGGGCTTGAAACCAAACATTACTGCCGCTATTATTAAATTAAAATATGCTGCTTTTATCAATTAAGAGTCAGTCTTGTCTTCCTGTAATTTCAGTAAAAAAAACTTGTATAACATGCAGACGAGTGTAGCCCGTGGGGAGGGTTGGGGGGGATTGTAAAACCTTGCATAACCTGTGGGTTATATACGCTAGAAGATGGTACTCTACCTCCACAAGAGGCAGATGCCATGTTGGCAGGAAAGCATTTCCCACCATCTCAGCACCTGTATGGACAGCGCTTAGGTCACTATAACTTTCGTTGCTCAGGAGGGCGTCTGATTATACTGTCACATTCACTTACCATTTGAAGGACACCAAAATATGCCATCAGATATCCAGTGTGTGCTGCCTCCAGCCCAAAGAAATTCATAGAGATGATGGAAAACATAATCAGGAAAAAACCTACAGAATGTATTAAAAAGAAAATATCTTTCAGGGGTATGGGAATATATTTCCAGTGCAAGTGAAGGGTCACGCCCTGCTTGATGTAAAGACAGGGGAGTTGCTCTGCATTAACACTGAATGCAGAGATGCAGTTGGTTTTTTTTTTTTAAACTTTCATAATTTCAACGATTACCTTTAAAAATGTAACAAGGAGGAAGTTAGATACAATCCTGCTCATTAATAGAAGCGCTTTGCATGGTTTTATTAGGCCAGCCATGCTAACTTTTAGGATAGCACAAGAACGAAAAAAAAGTTCAGGCAAGAGTATAACCAGGGGATAGTTCCTCATTCCTTTCTCCTAACTTCAGATTTCCATCACTGGGTTTGGAGTCTCAACAACAGTCTAAGGACAGGAGATCAAATACAGTAGTTTCACTGTACACAGAGTGAATAACTTCACTGCATGTGGAGTTTCTGTCTCTCATGCATCTCCACTGTTGTCAACACACAGAGGCAGTCAAGCAGTATGGATGCTCTCTGCCCACATGGGGCATGCTTTTCAATTACTGTATTTCTCTCTCACACACACACATGCTAAAATTTTGTATGGTATAAGATAATAAAAACTTCCAAACTACCCCATAATGTACTTGTAAATCTCAAATGTGCTAATGCAATACATTACAAACAGGAAATGCCTGTTCAAGGTAAGGTCTAACATATTAAGTAGATATTTGCCAGAAAACAAAAGTCCAGCAAAGGATGTCTGAGGATGGGAAAACAATTTACTGGCAAATGACTCACTAATGCAGCTGCAGCAGAACGATTTTGTTCCCATTTTCTGTGATGCTGGGGATTATAATTCCCAGTCAATAATGTTGTACACTCACGTAGGTGTTCCCTCTGCCCACCCGGTACAAGCATACAAGTAGATTATTTTTTCTTTGTAGCGTTAGATGCATTTAGACAAGTACATATATTTTTCAATGGAAAACCACAAAAGCAAAATGTTAACTAAAGGCTAGTTGGCCCAAAGTGTATTGTAAGACATATTAGACTAGTCCCTCAGTGGGTGAAAATCAGCGGAACTATACCAATTTGTTCAAAATGAATATCTGATCTATTCACTCCATCAATTCAAAACTTTTTCTGGGAAACTGTCTTGGCTGACCAACAGAATTAAGATGGCTGCTGAAGTTCCATCTACTGTTCGCCTTATGTGTTTGCAATGTAAAGCTAGACAGTGCACTGAACAACTATTGGTTAGAATAATGAGCGGGGAGAGAGTTGAATTCACTGTAGAATATTCAAAGAAGCTGAGCACTCACAGTCAGGGCCAGACTTCCAGAAGAAATTTTTTAAAACTTAAAAAAAGGACCTTTCTTAACATGCCTAAATGGGAGCTTAACTGCTTTGAAAATCTGAAGTAAAGAGTCCTTGAAAATCTGTCTGTGACCTCTTTTGAAAATCTCCAATAAGAAGGACAAGTGATGAGCCTTGCACAGTGGAAAAAGGTATACGTGGCTTGGGAGACTCAATAAAAACAGGGAAATTTGGACTAACACATTAAAAAGCAGCTAAGTGACTTAGGTTCCCACATATCATATTCAAATGGTTTTTGGGCACTTATGAAATAAGTCCCCACTAACTTTCAGTGAGAATTAGACCTATGAGACATATTATTTGGGGTTCTTAATTTTACACACATTAAAGGGACCTGGATTTCAGAAAGTGCTGAGCACCCACCCTCTGAAAATCAGACCCTTCTCGAGGGCCTCAAATTGGGGGAACAAGAACAGAAGCACCAAAACCCCCTAGTCGCTTTTAAAAATTTTGCTCTAAGTTTTACTAAGTGCATTTTGGAAATGTGATTTAGACTCTTACTTAGAGCTAAATTTTCAAAGGTATTTAGGCGCCTAAACATGTAGACTGGCAAACAGTGGGATTTTCAGAACTGATGAAGTACCAATTTCAAAATCCCACCAGAGCCTAGCTGCGTCCTTAGGCAACAAAATATCTTCGAAAATCTGGGCCCTAAGGCATTTTTTAATATTTGATATTTGGTTTGTTTTGCTTTCTCTCTCTCTTTTACTATATTTTAATGGGGCATTTTTTCCTGCCTAAGTTGAAAAGAAGCACTGTCATGTAGTAAAATACCCTACACCTTGGTCTTAAACTGATACTCCCATTATTAGAGGTACCCAGACAACATCAGCCCATCTTTCCATCACCACCCTGATTGAAGTTACCTCACTTAGGAAGGTACTCATTATTGCACGCAAGTTAATTTTAATGAGTAACCACTGTCAACTTGCCTCTATATACATTATAAACTCATACAATATAAATAGAAACAGGTCTGTAATTTAGATAAATTAACTAATATAATTATATGTTTGCAGTAGTGAGATGAAAGTAAATGAGAACATTCATTTGGAGTTTAGCCTCAAGCAGCGAGGTGCAAATAAGTGGAACACAGCCAAATCACCTCAGGCTGTAATCATGTGGCCAATAACTTGATGCCAGACCTGAAAAGTAAAGTCAGGTGCTGCTAGAGATTTAATAGGTGGAGCTCTTCTTTGTCAACCAGATGCTTTCCCAGTGTGGCACTGTGTTTCTGGAAGGACAGTCTTTCAGATGAAACTTATAATGAGGCCCTGGCCATTCAGGGTTGTTAAACATTCCCATGACATTTCCCCCTAAACGTTAGAATTTTACATAGTGCCCTACTCAGATCCGCAGCTGCTCTGCCGCTCTCCCACCCTCAGGTCAATAGAGACCTGGGGACTGGGGTGCAGGAAGTTTCCTCCCCCTGACTGGGGCACACAGCACCAGAGGGAATCGCCAGCTATTGAAAACAGCTGGCGGTTCTCTCTAGATGCCACGCACTCCAGGTAGGGCAAAGGGCAAATACTTCATGTACTCCCATGCCCCAAGGCCAATCAGGGTCTGTGAGTGGAGGAGCATGTGAAGACTTCTGGCCTTGCCCCTTCTGCCCGAGGCCCCACCCCTTATCAGGCGGCCCGTGACCACTTCTGAAATTCATGAAGTGGTCCCCCTTCAAAAATTATTCCCACCCCTGACCTAATACAAGTTCTGTGTCTGTAAGCTGGCACTTCCCCAATATTGTTAAGCACCCAGAAGTAAAGCCTTGAAACGGCGCGGTCCAGAGGGTGACACTGATCATCTGCACACGTAGTTAAAAGAGCCCTCGAGATTCTCCATGTGAAAAAGGCACGCGGGTTACTGAGTTCATCCCTTCCTGAGTTCAGGGCCCAGTCCCTTACAAAAAAGTGTGACCACTGCATTAGATTCTGACCCTCTCCTTATGTCATAAGCAGTAGGATGAGCAGATTCTTTGTACACACACACAGCAGACCCTACAGCTTCCTGACCCAACATATGGGAGGAGAAAGGGTTTTACCATTCAGTGAAAAGAGGGAGTATTCATTAATAAGCAGCATGGTCACATAGCAGGAGAAGCCAAGCTGTCAGCTCCCCTATATCGACGTCCACACTGCTATTGCGTTCTTTCGGCAGAAAGTCGAAAGAACAGAGGGGTTTTTCCGATGGCGGTAAACCTCATTCGATAAGGAAGAAGCCTTTTTTGGACAAAGGTATGTGTGGACATGGAAGAGAGTGTTTTCTCAAAAGAAGAGGCCTCCAGGAAAAAGCACAGGTGCCTTGGTGGCCACTCCGTCCACAGTAATCACAACTTAAATGCGAGATAGGGTCCAATCAATGTGGGCACTATCTTTCAAAAAAGCACATCGCTTTTTCATTGCGCTTTGGCTGGGTGGGTGCTCTCTTTCAAAATAAGCTTTTTCCGGAAGATCTCTTCCGGAAAAGCTTCTTCCAAAAGAAGCCTGCAGACTAGACGTAGCCTTTGTCTGTCGCTCTGTCTGTCTGTCTGTTCAAGAACTCCTCTTAAATGGTAAGAGCTAGGACCACCAAATTTGATATGCAGCTTCCTCTTGTCATAACTTAAAACAAAGTCAGGGTTTGCTTGTGCCGAGAAAAAGGGATGTGCCTGGAATGGGACTGCGTCTCATAAAACCATACAGAAAAGAGACAGAATCACTAGGCAAGAGAAAGAGGCTGATTGAGGGGGGCACCTCGCTATCTGGGACTGCCCCATCCCAGAGCCTCCCATCCCCAGGCACTCTTTAAGGAGGGCAGAGGGGGCTGAAGCTCCCCCCACCCTCGATTCATACAGGAACATTGCTGACTGTTCCCTTCAAGAGGGAGCAAGGGGAAAGTGCAGTTTGCTGCATTCCTCACTCTGGCTGGGGAGCACGGGGGGCAGACGACCCTGGACCTGCACCAGTCACACTTATCCCTCCCCTGGCTGTGCCCACTGGAGCTTCAGCAGCCATGGAGAGATGCTTCTCACCTGCCTCCCCCCCCAAGCTGCTACAGTGAGTGTGAGCAGGAGTAGTCCTCTGTCATTCTGAACCCCTCATCCTCAGCCTCACCCCAGAGCAATGATTCAAATGAAGCACCTACATTTTTATTTTTATTTACCCCAAACCAAAAATTAATTGAGTTCAGGACCCGAGCAACGCCAGGTACATCTGCTAATGTACGTATAAATGGAGGTAGCCAGTCATGAATAAATACTGCTAATCCAGCAATCTCTCTTTTGGTTGTTAAAAATGTGTTGTTATTTTATTTGTATTACAGCAATGTCTAGAGGTCCGAGCTGAGGTCAATGCCCCATTGTGCTAGGTGCCGCACACAGTCTGACAGATTAAGCAGACAAGACAAACAAAGGACGGGAGAGAGAAAGTCTCCTTATTCCTATTTTTCAGGTGAGGAATTGAGGTAGCTATATTACATGGTTTGCACAAGGTCACACAGAAAACCATGTGGCAGGAAATATATTATAAATTCAGCTGCAGATGTGGGCCCTAGGCCAGGAGGAAAGTAAATGGTCCTTCACCAGTGATCAAACAGAAAGGGCTTTCAGATACACAGGAAAAGTAAACCTATCAGATTTATATTTGCTATTTTAAATACTGTGATGACTACAGAGAATTACCTGTTGGGAGTCCGGAAAGGATCTTAATTAAGAACACTTCCTTTACTCCTGGAAGCTTCAGCAGGCGTAGGATTTCTTTGAGATTGAACACACTACCGGACTGCAACGTGCCTATGAAAATGACAGACCGAATAATAGTCTATTTACAGGGAGTAGAAGCAGGAAACATGAACAATACATTATCTTATTACACGCACAACTAACTCTCCACAGGGAAAATTTCTTCCCGTGTCTCTGCAGCTTGGCTCTCTATTGCCTGTTTATGTTTGGGTCTATGTGCATGGTACCCCACTAACCTCAGTGGACACTGCTGTGCAGAGCAAAAGCAGACTTCGCAACAGACATCTGCGGTATGGGTTAGAGACAGGCAGCGCTGATTGGAGAGGACTGTGCTGCATATGATTAAAAAACCTATTGCCCTTTTTCCATTCCCACCAGCTCTTATAATGGGTCACATAGGGTGTATCTAGACTACAGGGTTTTGTTGACAAAAGTGGACTTTTGTCTACAAAACTATACCTGCATCTACACTGTCGCTGAGTTCTGTCGACATAACTTTGACAGAACTCAGCAGTTTTGTTGACGGCTGTAAACCTCATTCTACGAGGAATAACGCCTTTTGTCAATAGAGTTCTGTCGACAGAAGGCGTTATTGCATCTACACTGTCCTTTGCGTCTACACTGTCATGTCGACAAAGCAATTTGCTTTGTTGACAGAACTGGATGTAGTCTAGATGCTCTTTGTCGACAGAAGCTTTGTCGACAGTATCTGTCAACAAAACTTCTGTCGACAAAAGCCTATAGTCTAGACGTGCCCATAATGGGAAAGTCTCAACCATTTATGTCTTCTCACCCTTCTCAAATCTTTCTTTTTTATTTTAGCTTCATGCAGATTTTTCCAACTTGTATCACAAACACCATCCTGAAAGACAATGTGCCATAAAATACCACACAAAAATAAATTACAAGGTCTGACACCAGAGAAAAAATAACCCAGGCCAGATCTTCAGTTGGTACACATCAGCATTAAACCATTGAAGTCACTGGTTTACAAGAGCTGAAACTCCACTCTTGACCCTCCTTATTGACCAAGGTGCTGTCCACTTGATCCACCATGCACAGAATTCCCAACCAGTCAATTCCCATCGAGTTCTGAGTATGGAGGTCTTGCACATTGGGCATTTGATGCCAATAATCATCTGGCTAGAGCCACCTATGTACCAGGTGCAGCTACAGGTTGACCTGTAAAGATCCTTGGTTTTGTAGCCCCCAGTGTTTGTCTTCGCATTATCTGATGAGTTTACTGGACTGGAATTCATATGGTTGAAATTATTCTGGGTTTTGAATTAGTGGGTTTTTTAAAAAATCAGAAGAGTGTTTCTGTGAATAGGCACAGCAGACTAGTGAATGCATAGGCTGCATATTATTTTCCAGATGCCACCATTTGGGCATTAAGTAGAGCAACTTTAAGTTTAATGGGGTAGTAGAGGCTGGGTGAATGTCAGTGGAGAATTGAGCACTTCTATAAACACACTGGGTTGTAGCTGTTACAGCTATGGCAATTTCCTGAAGTATCCTCAACAAACCTTGCTGAATTAAGGTTAAAATTTCTGAATGACACTTAAGTATCTTAGAAGTTCATTGCATTCACAAGGGTTTATGTATAATTGTGAGAGTGTTTGTGATATCTGTAGGCGGAAAACATAACTCCTATATACCCTAAGAAGTGTTATGATCGTCAAAGGACTCTTTAAATAATTTGTCAGATAAGAATGAACTTTCAGTTGAGTATGTTTCCTCATAAATACTTGGCAAATTCCCATCACTGGACCCAACCTATTGAAGCTACGCCTCCAGGAGTCACCCGTTGTCTGTCAATTACCTGTTTTTCAAGGTCCCAAAAATGCAGGCCTGAACTGTATAAAAGAGCAATTCACAGATTCATGAGAGTTCTTGTTCTGCTCTTGTAACTATAGAGTCTTATGGTTTTAAGAATAAAAGTGCTTACTTAGGTGCCCTCATGACTATGGGCTATTACTCAGTTTAGAGCCTCTGGAGAGACAGCAAAGCAGACTGATTGAGGAGCCTGCATGCTAGGGGACTGGCAGAGAAAGTAAAGCTTGGAAAAACCCTGATCAGGAGGGAGAGAGAGACATGGGTCTCCTCCCCCACAGACAGCAGAGGAGCCAGGACTCTACAAGTGGGTACCCTTAAAAAATCATAGAATCATAGGACTGGAAGGGACCTCGAGAGGTCATCGAGTCCAGCCCCCTGCCCTCAAGGCAGGATCAAGCTCCGTCTACACCATCCCTGACAGATGTCTATCTAACCTGTTCTTAAATATCTCCAGAGAGGGAGATTCCACCACCTCCCTTGGCAATTTATTCCAATATTTGACCACCCTGATTTGACCACCCTTGCAGGATTCTGAGGGAGAAATCATAAGGTGCAGTTAGGGGAGCTAGAACAGTGTGTGTAGTGGGGGTGCTGAGAGCCATTGAACCAAACTGTAAACTCTGTATATAATGAAAACCGCTTCAAGCCAGCGGGTGCAATAGTACCGCCTTGTCTCCCGTGCACACCTCTAGTTCCAGCACCTATGCCCTGAACTTTACAGAAGCCAAGTTCATCATCATCATCATAATCAACAACAATGGGCTCAACGACCATTGGTGTCCGATGCCTCCCTCACTATTTCCTTCCATCTTTCCCTGTCCAAGGCGGAGTGGCTCCGCACCAATCTCTGTGGGGTCTGCCTCTCCTAGTTGGACCATCCATTATGCCGAATATCAGGGTCTTAACTTTTCGCTTGTTGTTCATTCTGCAGATATGCCCAAATAGCTGTAACTTCCTTTGTATAACCTTCTGTAGCTTCTCTTTTGGCTGTATCTTCCTATATAATTCCTCGTTGGAACCTTCTGCATCCATCCTATTCTCAGAATTTTTCTATAACAACACCTCTAGAATGCCAATATCCTTCTCTTAGATCATACGTCATGTTGCTCCCAATACGTGAACTTCTCTACATTCTCTAGTTCGATCCAATCTACGCTGATCTACCTTCCTATTTCCTTATCTCCAGATACCATTGTCTTCACTTTATCTATATTCATAATCAGTCCATACCACTTCCCTTCCTCATTTAGCACCTGCACCATTCTCACTAACTTCTCTTCCTCAATGATAACTATATCATCTGCAAACCTCAAGTTATAATGGAACAAGTCGTATCTGGAAATCTGAGTTCAACTAGTGAATGGGTCCCAAGTGAATATCAATTAGCTGGTTTCATATTCAACACTATCAAAAAACCTTCTAATTGGATACATGCTTGCACCATGGGCCAAATCTTCTCTTACAATGGTGAGGGATGAGCACTGAGCATTTAAAATGGGCTAGCTACATTTCTATAGCTATGAAAAGTTGCCAGGAAGGGTAAACACTCACTCTGCTGTGTAGCTTGTCCATCTGTCTTTGGTTTGGTGTGAGCAGGGATACAAGTCATTACGATCGTTGCGCTTATGAGACTTGCCACTAGTGCAACATATGAAGGAAAGTAAATGCTGTGAACAGAAAGAGCAATTAAGATATATATACAATGGACTGAATTACATGGGACTAACGCTGTGATCCTACAAGCACTTCATCTTGTCCTAACTTTACTCATATGAATTATCATACTAGTCCCTATGAAGTCCTGGTGAGTAAGGGTATGTGAGTGCTTAAGTGCTGTAAGAATTAAGGCCTTATATGAGTGTTCATGATCTGATCAGGTAATTCCTTAAAAGATAGACTTTACTGCAAACCTTGTTTCAGTTGCTTATTAATAATAGGCTTTAACACGGTGCTTTTTAATTTGTAAAGCTCAGAAAAAGCTGCTTAGAGATCCTTCAATGGAATAACTGGATTGTTAATTAAGATCAATCAAATTCCACAATGGCAAATTCTGTCACCTCTATTTGCATTGTGTAGTACCTTATTCTGTAAGGAGTCCACCTGATTTCAATGGGATTCTTCCAGGAATAAGATCCTACTCAACAGGTGTAACGGGCGCAAAATCTAGTCCAGTAAGTACACAGAAGTTTAGACAGTAGAGATCCATGTAAGATGGCCTACATCATTTTAAAAAAAACCCTCTCTTGAGTCTTTAGGGTAACCACTTTGTCACTCACTAATCAGAAAAAGACTAGCCACTTTGATTGGTACCCTATATAATCTCTTAAGATGCTCACAACCAAAAGGGTCCCCCAGTGAAATAAAGCAAAACTCTTTTCCACCCAATCACCAATGGCCCAAATTATTATTTTGAATCTGCCCGTACATAGCTAGGATGTTAGCAAGGATTCTCACAACAAATTTTAGGTGGTCTCAGAGTACAATCACCAACTCTTGCCAGTGGCTACTCAAACATTTTTCCTAAAATACTAACTCAACTTTGGGAAAAACAAATAAATATGCACATATACTCGTCCAAATCATTGTTACTTTTTTGAAGATTCAAAAATAAAAATCATGTACAGTTGTCTCTATTTTTTACTGGACCTAAACAGAACAGAAACACAAAACAGGTGCTGTGCAGGTTCTTGTCTTTTTCCTTGTTTCCTTTGCTTTTTGGTTGCTTAAAAAAAAGAGAGACTTGCTAGTTACTAAGGGTATGTCTACACTACAGGACTAATTCGAACTAACGTAATTGAAATTAGTTAATTCGAACTAAGCTAATTCGAATTAGCGCATTTAGACCTAAAAACGAATTCGAATTAGTGTTTTGCTAATTCAAAATAGCATGTCCACATTGAGTGGACCCTGAACCAAAGTTAAGGCTGGCAGGGCATCAGGTTAGGACTTAGAGTGTGGAGCTGCTGCCTCAGGCTAGCCGAGGGCTGTGCTTAAAGGGACCCGACCCCCACCCCAGACAGACAGTTCTCAGGGTTCCCCGCTTGCTTGTCTACCTCGATGAGGGACAGCAAAGCAGTCCTGTCTTGGAGTGCCCTGAGTGCCCACACTCGGTACATCACAGCACTCGGCCATCCACCCAGCTGCACTTGCTGCAGGCTGCCATCCAGAGGGGTCAATTGGGGGGCTGTCAGGATCCAGGAGGCCCTGCAGGAGAGCTTCCACCCCGAGGAGCCTGCAGAGCCACCCCAGTCCTCCCCATCGGGGGCTTGTGCCCCATTCCTCCCTCACCTCCTTCCACTTACCCTTCCCTAGCCCCCCTTCCTGATGTAAAAAATAAAGGATACGTGTGTTCAAAAATAGAAACTCTCTTTAGTTAACAAAACTGGGGGGGGGGGGAGGATTAACCTCTGGGGAGACTGGGAAAAGGAAGTGGGAGAGGGGAAGAGAGAGGGTGGAAGAGGGGAGGGGGAAACCTGGGAGGAGGGAGCTGGAAGGGGGAAGCCAGGAGAAGAAGGAGGAGGGGAAGTATAAAACTATGGTACACCATATCTTCAGTACTGTGTACAGATGTGGTCTCCTCACCTCAAAAAAGATATTTTGGCCTTGGAAAGGGTTCAGAAAAGGGCAACTACAATGATTAGGGGTTTGGAACAGGTCCCATATGAAGAGAGGCTAAAGAGACTGGGACTTTTCAGCTTAGAAAAGAGGAGACTGAGGGGGGATATGATAGAGGTCTATACAATCATGAGTGGTGTGGAGAGGGTGAATAAAGAAAAGTTCTTCATTAGTTCCCATAATAGAAGGACTAGAGGACACCAAATGAAATGAATGGAAAGCAGGTTTAAAACTAATAAGCAAAAGTTCTTCTACAAACAGCTCATAGTCAACCTGTGAAACTCCTTGCCACAGGAGGCTGTGAAGGCTAGAACTATAGCAGAGTTTAAAGACAAGTTAGATAAATTCATGGAGATTGGGTCCATGGAGTGCTATTAGCCAGGGGGTAGGAACAGTGTCCCTGGCCTCTGTTTGTGGAAGGCTGGAGATGGATGGCACGAGACAAATCGCTTGGTCATTGTCTTCGGTCCATCCCCTCCGGGGTAGCTGGTGTTGGCCGCTGTCGGCAGACAGGCTACTGGGCTAGATGGACCTTAGGTCTGACCCCGTACGTCCATCCTTATGTTCTTATGTTCTAAGCTCAGGGCTAAGGGTCGGGGATCTCACTTGATTTTCATGCAAACCTGCTCCAGGGTTCGCATGTGGCCTTTGGTGGCCAGGCTGGCAGCTATCCTGCCCTAGACAGCCACATTCCTGTGCCTAGTGCGGAGGTCATGGACGTTGGAGGCCTCCCCCCAAACCTCGATGAGGTCCACAATCTGCGCACTAGATCAGGCGGGCCTCTTGTGGCCCTGGGCAGGCTCCTGTGAGCCGCCAGCCTGGTCCTGGGAAGAGGCGGAGGGCTGGGTTGCAGCAAGTGGCTGGCTCATGCCATGCCAGGTGCAGGGTCTGCTGGCTGGGTGCTGGCAGGCTTGCAACTGGCATGGGCACTGTAGCCAGACTGTGCCCCTTTAAGGGCTCCGGGGCCAGGAGGGGGGCAGAAAAGTTTCCCTGGTTTGGCCCAGAGTGGCCACCAGGGCACGCTGGGAAGGGCTAGCCTCCAACTAGTTCGAATTAAGTGGCTACACAGCCCTTAATTCAAACTACTTCATTCGAACTAGGCTTAGTCCTTGTAGAATGAGGTTTACCTAGTTCGAATTAAGCGCTCCGCTAGTTCGAATTAAGTTTGAACTAGCGGTTTGCATGTGTAGCGCCTATGAAAGTTAATTCGAACTAACGGCTGTTAGTTCGAATTAACTTTGTAGTACAGACATACCCTAAGTTTGCTCTGGAAGTGACATTAACATACAAACAAGTATCACTTTTATTAGCAGACTTACTCACCCCACCCCCGCACAAGGTCTGGGAACATTACATCCTGAATGAAGAGGTGAGTATGCAGGCAGTGGAGGCCAGGTATGATGGGGCACTGGTAGAGGCTGCAGGACCCAGGGATGATGAAGGGAGGTGGTGAACTCAGGGCCAGAGCCCACCACCATGCAGCCAGTGAATGGAGCTCAATGCCCCCTGGTTGGAGCTTGCTACCCGCCACCCCACAGCTGAAGGCTGACCTCACTGCCCCCAAGAAGGTGGAAATCTCACCAGATGCCTGCTCCTCCAGCTTTGTGTCTGCAGAGGGGGGCAGGGCCCTCTGCTACTGCTGCCAGCACCAGAGGAGGGGTCACTGCTTTGCCTCCCGCCCCAATCACCGCCCAGAAGGTGTGGCCGGAAGAAAAGCCCCTTGTGGCTGCATGCGAGAAATACTTTAGACAGACTTCTGTGGCCGGTAAGAAGTTTGGCCAGGCCGCTCTTGCTATAGTGGGCTGCAGTACTCCTCGGGAGAAACCAGCCGCACCCTTCCTGCATACCATTGCCTTTAGAAAAAGGGAAGGTGTGAAAAGGGGGAAATAGCCTCAGATTCTCCCACCCGTCACTTTGGCGTGAGAACTGCAGGGCTTACCTGGTCGCATGAAACCTGCACAGTTTTGGCCCAACCCCTGGGACACAGACCCCCACTTGATGACCGTTGGGCCATATATGGTAATATGCAAGCACGGGAAAGCGATGTGCAGATTTGGGGATAAATACCCATTGCACAGTTTGCTCGAGGAGGTCTTCGCAACACACATACCACCATGCGTGTGCCTTCCTGTATACTCCAAAGCGCTGCCGGCCTGATCAACCGACCAGCCACCTCCCTCGACTCTCGGGCGTAACCAAGGTCTTCGCAACCGAACCGATATCTTTGAAATGTTCCGTGTGCTGTGTAAGTTGGTATGTATGATTTGATTTTTTCTTGTTGTATAAGCTTAGTGTAGTAGTTGTTTTGGGTAGTACATAGAGTTTGTAGTTATCACTGTTATTTAATTAGTGTAGCTGGATATTTTTAGAATAGAGACTATTCCCCTTGCCATTCCCACCCTTATATCTCTGACACGTTTAACTAGAAATCATTGAATAAATATAATAAATGCATTATTAACGCAGCCTATTAAAAATCTTAGAATAAATACTATAAATTAATCACTATTATAAATAAATATTTTTTTTTGCTAAAACGGTCCACCTGGTTCTGTCCTTCCCCCCTTGAGTATGCATCATGGGACCTGTGATTCTCGCGACAGGGTATTAGCCAGGATGGCAGGGATAGTGTCCTACCCTCTGTTTGTCAGAAGCTGGGAATGGGTGATGGGACGGATCACTTGATGATTACCTCCGGGGCACCCGGCATTGGTCACTGTCAGAGGACAGGACAATGGGCTAGATGGCTGTTCTTATGTACCCGCACCATTAACACAACCCTGACCTAGAAGAATGTAGTGACCACTTCTAAAGGAAAAAGGAAAAGAGCAGTCTCAGCACCCACTGAACCCTTGGCTTTTCCAATGAAACCAACAATATTTATGCTAGTGGTACAGACTCAGCATTAAAAGCCAGGCTGAGTGCCACAAGCTCATTTTACATACGTCTCAAAACAGCCATCAAATGATAACTACTTATGGTTTTTACCAGCCTGGCTATCTTTAAACCGGTGACCCAGGGATGGCAGACTTAAGTATCTGCTTACCTAATTACTAAGGTAACCTAAACTTAAGCATTTAAATAAGTGAGCTAATTTTTTTAACATACTGTGAACCTACTGAGCTCACTGGGAAATGCAGCTGCTCCATATTTCTGAATAATTAGGCCCCTTCAGTAGATGTCTACTGGGTGTCTAACGCCACACATTTGAAAACATTGGCCATAGTTCCTTTCGCCAGTGCTTTGTACCCACAGAATCAGAGCTGACATTTCAGCTTCAAACAGCTTATTCTCTAGGGGTACGTCTACACAGCAACATTATTTTGAAATAACTAGTGTTATTTCGAAATATCTTGGACCACATCTACACAGCAGGCAGTTATTTCAAAATAAAGTCGAAATACTGTCAAGCTGCAGGACTTCTTACTCCGACTCTTGTAACCCTTGTTGTAGAGGAGTAAGGGAAGTTGGAGGAAAAGTGTTCTATTTCAAAATAAGTGTTGTGTAGATTTTTCTAATTTTGAAATAAGCTATTTCAAAATAAGCTATGCAATTGACGTAGCTCAATTTGCATCGCTTATTTCAAGTTAAGCCCTGCTGTGTAGCTCTGATCCTGTCCCAGAGAAATCAATGGAAGTTTTGCCATTGACTTCAATGTAACTAGATCAGGTTATTGGAATTTACCTGCACTCTATTTATATATGATAACATGCCATGAGCACACTGTAAATGCATAGACTGATACAATTGATAGTTTAAATCAGGGTTCATCAAGCGTTTTCAGAACTGGAACGCATTTAACTGAGGGATTGTCTGTTAGGCCTCATTTATTCCATGATTTTACAGTCTGTCTCCCCTTCCTGTTCACAACCCAATAATCCCAGTGTCAACTTCCGCAATTGGTTTAATGGAAAAGTGAGACCCAGAAACCTAATGCATTGTTAGCTGTCTTTTGTTGCAATTAAGCAACTGAAGATACATTTGGGAGCAACCCTTTGTGACATGCCAGCATGTCATGGACCATCCAGGGCCCGTTTTGGATGCCTCTGAATCAAAAATATAAACATGAGTGACAACTCTCTTTGTGGATGGACCACTGAGTCTGCTCAGAAAAACTAGGAAAATAAGAAACAAAACACAAGGTAGAACTCTGGCTCTACCCTTAGATTTTTCCACAATGAATTTTTCAGATTGCTGGTCAATTCAGTACGTGGTGGGTGTTCTGCATGTCAGTCAAGCCTTTGACTTGACAGGGAAATGGTCACAGGATACTATTTCGCTGTGTACTCAGAGAAGTAAATATTGACACCCTTCTCAGCTTCCCCAGCCACCCCGCACAGCTCTTATCCCAATGAAAGTTTCCATTCTCTGTTCGCAGTGCAAGGGTGCTGACTGGTATTTCATTGGGCTTGACCATTTTGTGATGATTGCTCTATGGATTATGAAGGTAAAAACTCAAGGCAGCAGAGCAGATTATGGAAACACCAGGCAACTCTACCCAACTATTTACACTGTGAGATGACAGGGAAGAATGTGAAAACAACCCATGTGTATTGGGTGTATCACTTATTCCTGGAAGCATGGTCCATAAAACCCTGCAAACATACCAGGGCCAAAGCCCTGGATCAAATTGTTTGCTGGCAGAAATGGGAAAAATTCCACCTATTTACACCAGCAGAGAATTTGTCCCATGGAATTAAACAACATATGTTAAGTAAGTAACTAAGATGTAGTTATAATTTGCAGATTAGGACTATGTTTTATCACATTTCTGTAGTCTGTGACCAGATCCTTCAATCTCAACCTGGAGAGGGAATGTAAAAATGCTGCAGAAAAGAGCCCTGTGTTTGGCAGCGGATGGACTAACTCTTCTAGTAACTCTTTCCCACCCTTGTTTTTTATAATTTTCTGAAATGTCTAGCTGCCTGGAAACTTGATTCCTCCTGGCCATTTTCAAGTAGCCCAGGGAAAGCTTCAGAGCCTGTCTTTGTACCCTTTATTCTTTGTGGGTCACCTACCAGAAACTTTGGAAACGGGCTGTTTTAGCAAACTCCATGAGGAATGCCGGCTGGGAAATCTTTTCCCTTCCGTGTAACAACATCAGGTTGTGAAAAACTCAGACAGACATTAATTACAAGTCCTATCGGCCTATCAGTCTGAAGTGTTCTGGACTTGCTGGGGACTGGAGTTGGGCACATGATTCGCTCCTTCATGTCCTTCTCAGAAGAAGACAGTAGGCCTGCAAGCATCAGTGAAATCTCCGTCCACTGGCTGGACTCATTGAGCATTCACCTCTTATGCTACTGTTGCCTACATTTGATCTAGGAGGGCTTTGGGATCTGTACAATGACTTCTATCAGGTGAGCTCAAAAGATGCCTCACTTTGGTTGAGCCAATAGGAGCAACGTTGAGCTGGTCTCCACCTGATGAAGAGGACTTGAAGGCCAACAGTCCGTAAAACAATGCTTACAGTGAAACAAAACTGTTTTTCTTTCTTGCCTGAGAGAGGCATTTTGATCTTGAGTGCACTATTTCCCCTCCTCTGCTGTATCTATGACTGTGAGAGGAGGCAGAAGAGAATGGAAAAGGAGAACAATCTGGAAGAAGCCTCCTCCCCACCAGTTCCTCCTCCATCTGATAGCTTTCTTTGATAGGATAATGAGTCTTGTGGATAAGGGAGAAGCAATGGACGTGGTATACCTAGATTTTAGTAAGGCATTTGATATGGTCTCACATGATCTTCTTATCAATAAACTAGGTAAATACAACTTAGATGGGGCTACAGTAAGGTGGGTGCATAACTGGCTGGATAACTATTCTCAGAGTTTAGTTATTAACGGTTCACAATCCTGCTGGAAGGGCATAACAAATGGGGTTCCGCAGGGGCCTGGTTTGAACTGGTTCTCTTCAATATCTTCATCAATGATTTAGATATTGGCATAGAAAGTACGCTTAATAAGTTTGCAGATGATAC
Organism: Pelodiscus sinensis; assembly: GCF_049634645.1. NCBI lineage: Eukaryota > Metazoa > Chordata > Testudines > Trionychidae > Pelodiscus > Pelodiscus sinensis. The sequence goes on from NC_134714.1 coordinate 114,732,955, forward strand.
CAAGCTGGGAGGGGTTGCAACTGCTTTGGAGGACAGGGTTATAATTCAAAATGATCTGGACAGACTGGAGAAATGGTCTGAGGTAAACAGGATGAAGTTTAATAAGGACAAATGCAAAGTACTTCACTTAGGAAGGAACAATCAGTTTCACACATACAGAATGGGAAGCGACTGCCTAGGAAGGAGTACGGCAGAAAGTGATATAGGGGGCATAGTAGACCACAAGCTAAATATGAGTCAACAATGTGATGCTGTTTCAAAAAAAGCAAACATGATTCTGGGATGCATTAGCAGGAGTGTTGTGAGCAAGACACGAGAAGTCATTCTTCCGCTCTAGTGTGTGCTGGTTAGGCCTCAACTGGAGTATTGTGTCCAGTTCAGGGCACCACATTTCAAGAAAGATGTGGTAAAATTGGAGAAGGTCCAGAGAAGAGCAACAAGAATGATTAAAGATCTAGAGAACATGACCTATGAAGGAAGACACAAAGAACTGGGCTTTTTTAGTTTGGAAAGGAGAAGGCTGAGAGGGCACATGATAGCAGTTTTCAGGTATCTCAAAGGGTGTCACAAGGAAGAGGGAGAAAAATTGTTCTCCTTGGCCTCCGAGGATAGGACAAGAAGCAATGGGCTTAAACTGCAGCAAGGGAGGTTTAGGTTGGACATTAGGAAAAACGTCCTAACCGTCAGGGTGGTTAAACACTGGAATAAGTTGCCTAGGGAGGTTGTGGAATTTCTATCTCAGGAGATATTTAAGAGCAGGTTAGATAGACATCTATCAGGGATGGCCTAGACGATACTGGGTCCTGCCATGAGGGCAGGGGACTGGACTCGATGACCTCTCAAGGTCCCTTACAGTTCTAGTGTTCTATGATTCTATCTGACGCAGCACTCTGTGTTTAGAAACTGGATCAAGTGCTATCCTGTTTTCGCAGTGTCTTACGTAGATTCTGGGTGGGAATCCTACCTCACAGCCTGAGATGACGTCTTTTAATAAACTGCAATGCCTGATTCATAAGAATTTCAACATGGGGTAAGAGGTGGATGTGAGGTACAAGGCATATGCTGAGTGACCAGGAGGTAACTAACTGTGTCTTTACAAGGCACATGTGATACTCTGTTTATACTTTGTGTAAACTGCTGAAATTAAGTCAGCCTGCTGTAAACATTTACATTACATGACTAGTTTCGCAGCCTGGGGCAGTTCATAATGTACTGCTGACAGGAGGAAATGGCTTACCCCATCTTTAGACAACCTCAAAAACAGAATTGACTGTATGTACAGTCCGGGAGTAATGTCATGGTAAAAAAGATTAAACCCAAAGGAAAATACTATCAATCAATGCTGGATGAAAGGGTTGAATTCCTTCCCATCTAATGTCTAAGCAGCATCTGTAAACATTTTGAGATAACAGTAAATCCTAAAATACACTGTTTCCCCAGGATGATGCAATGAATGGCATTTACTGTTTGCTATCTCAAAGAATCAAATGGACTGTATACTAAAGTTTAATCTTTCCCTTTCAATAGCTTCAACATGAAAAATATGTTGATGAGGAAAACATGCACATTGCTCACTGAAGTCCAGTCCATGTAAAGTAAGGTAAACTCAATCACATTCCAACAACTGCTACTTTCTCTGAATTCAAAGTTCAGAGAATAATTTGTGTATTTCTGAAAAATTAAACTTTTCAGCCATAGTTCATTTCTTTTCAGGAGGTTTCAATTCCCCTTGATACTTTCAGGATACAGTGATCAAGGCACATCCCTCCAGAGAACAGAATTGTTTTTATTTTCTCTCCTTTTTTCTTAAAGTCAAAGTTGAGCATGGGAAAAGTACAAATTGCTTTTTAGTGACTCACTCCTACTTCAGAACAATGCTGCATAAAGCTCGCATTCATGACAGATCCAAATTCCTTGAAGAGCTTTAAGAAAACTTCAATACTCCTTTGATTGTGTTCCAGCACTATCTGTTCAAACACTTAAGCCTTGAACAAGAGGACAGCTGTAGGTGAAAGAGGTTCACTGAACACAAATCCACAATCCGAACAGCCAAGAGAAAAATATACTGACGAAATTGTGACACTGAGTAACATTCTCCAATAATATATCAGTGTTGTTCACAAAATAGGGGGACGGACCAGCCCTTCATTAACGGAAGACCAAGCATATGCCTAAATTACTCTATGATCAATGATAACTACAGTAACTAGCATGTGTCAAGGATGAGAAGGTTTATTATAAGAGGATTTTATGCAGGTACCAATAACATAGGGAAGGGTAGTAGAGACATCCTGGAGGCCAAATTTAGGCTTCTAGGAAAGAGACTAAAAATTGGGACCTCCATGGTGGCATTCTCAGAAATGCTTCTAGTTCCATGCACAGGACCAGGTAGGCAGGCAGAGTTTCAGAATCTCAATGCGTGAATGAAACGATGGTGTAGGGAGGAGGGGTTTAGATTTATAAGGAACAGGGGAAACTTTTGGGATAGGGGAGCCTCTACCGGAAGGATGGGCTCTACTTAAGCCAAAGTGGATCCAGACTGCTGGCCCTTAACATTAAAAAGGCCGCAGAGCAGTTTTTAAACTAAGAAATGGGGGAAAGCCGACTGGTGCAGAGGAACACATGGATCAGGCAGAGACGTCTCTTAGATGAGAGTATATTGATAAAGATCCTCTAGGTTTTAGTCAGGAGGAGAGGATAGAAGAGGATAAAGTATGGGCCAGATCAGATGAAAAACATTCACATAAAAAAGAATCTGACACATCAGAAACAGGCAGACAAATAAACAGTGACAAGTTTTTAAAGTGCTTCTACACTAGAGTGCCTAGTGTTAAAGGAAGATATGGACATAACAGGCATCACAGAAACCAGATGGAGTGAGGACAATCAACGGGACACAATCATTCCGGGGTACAAAATATATCAGAAGGACAGAGCAGGTTGTGCTGGTGGGGGAGTGGCACTATATGTGAAAGAAAATTTAGAATAAAATGAAGTAAAAATCTTAAATGCATCAACATGTTCCATAGAATCTCTATGGATATTAATTCCATGCTTTAATAAGAATATAGCAGTAGGGGTACATTATCAACCACCTGACCAGGACAGTGATAGTGACTATGAAATGCTAAGGGAGATTAGAGAAGCTATCAAAATAAAAAACTCAACAATAGTGGGGGATTTCAATTATCTCCATATTGACTGGGTACATGTCACCTCAGGACGAATTGCAGAGACATAATTTCTTGATACCTTAAACGACTGCTTCTTGGAGCAGCTGGTACAGGAACTTACAAGGGGAAAGGCAATTCTCGATTTAGTCCTGAGTGGAGCATAGGATCTGGTCCAAGAGGTAACTATAACAGGACCACTTGGAAACAGTGACCATAATATAACAACATTTAACATCCGTGTGGTGGGAAGAACACCTCAGCAGCCCAACACTATGGCATTTAATTTCAGAAAGGGGAGCTATGCAAAAATGAGGAGGTTAGTTAAACAGAAATTAAAAGGTACATTGACTAAAGTAAAATCTCTGCAAGCTGCATGGACACTTTTCAAAGACCTCATAATAGAGGCCCAACATAAATGTATGCCCCAAATTAAAAAACAAAATAAAAGAACTAAAAAAGAGCCACCGTGGCTTAACAACCATGTAAAAGAAGCAATGAGAGATAAAAAGGCATCTTTTAAAAAGTGGAAGTAAAATCCTAGTGAGGTAAATAGAAAGAAGCATAAACCTGCCAAATTAAGTGTAAAAATGTAATAAGAAAAGCCAAAAAGGAGTGTGAAGATCAGCTAGCCAAAAACTCAAAAGGTAATAACAAAATGTTTTTTAAGTACATCAGAAGCAGGAAGCCTGCTAAACAACCAGTGGGGACCCTGGATGATCGAGATACAAAAGGAGCACTTAAAGACGATGAAGTCATTGCAGAGAAACTAAATGAATTCTTTGCTTCAGTCTTCACAGCTGAGGATGTTAGGGAGATTCCCAAACCTGACCCCTCCTTCATAGGTGACAAATCTGAGGACTTGTCACAGATTGAAGTGTCATTAGAGGAAGTTTTGGAATTAATTGATAAACTTAACAGTAACAAGTCACCAGGACTAGATGGCATTCACCCAAGAGTTCTGAAAGAACTCAAATGGGAAATTGCGGAACTATTAACTATGGTTTGTAACCTATCCTTTAAATCAGTTTCTGTACCCAATGACGGGAAGATAGCTAATGTAGTGCCAATATTTCAAAAAAGGGCTCTAGAGGCAATCCCTGCTATTACAGACCAATAAGTCTAACATCAGTAGCAGGCAAATTAGTTGAAACAACACTAAAGAATAAAATAGTCAGACACATAGAAGAATATAATTTGTTGGTCAAAAGTGAATATGGTTTCTGTAAAGGGAAATCATGTCTTACTATTAGAGTTCTTTGAAGAGGTCAACAAACATGTGGACAAGAGGGATCCAGTAGATACAGTGTACTTAGATTTCCAGAAAGCCTTTGACAAAGTCCCTCACCAAAGGCTCTTATGTAAATTAAGTTGTCATGGGATAAGAGGGAAGATTCTTACATGGATTGAGAACTGGTTAAAAGACAGGAAACAAAGGGTAGGAATAAATGGTAAATTTTCAGAATGGAGAGGGGTAATTAACTAGTGGTATTCCCCAAGGGTCAGTTCTAGGACCAATCCTATTCAACTTATTCACAAATGATCTAGAGAAAGGGGTAAACTGCTCAAGGTAGTTAAGACCAAAGCAGACTGTGAAGAACTTCAAAAAGAGCTCACAAAACTAAGTGATTGAGCAACAAAATAGCAAATTAAATTTAATGTGGATAAATGTAAAGTAATGCACACTGGAAAAAAATAACCCCAACTATTCATACAATATGATGGGGGCTAATTTAGCTACAAATAATCAGGAAAGAGATCTTGGAATCATTGTGGATAGTTCTCTGAAAACGTCCATGCAGTGTGCAGTGGCAGTCAAAAAAGCAAACAGAGTGTTAGGAATAATTAAAAAAGGGATAGAGAACAAGATGGAGAATATCTTATTGCCCTTATATAAAACCATGGTATGCCCACATCTTGAATACTGCATACAGATGTGGTTTCCTCATCTCAAAAAAGATATACTGGCATTAGAAAAGTTTCAGAGAAGGACAACTAAAATGATTAGGGTTTTGGAACGGGTCCCATATGAAGAGAGATTAAAGAGACTAGGACTTTTCAGCTTGGAAAAGAGGAGACTAAGGGGGGATATGATTGAGGTCTGTAAAATCATGAGTGGTGTGGAGAGAGTGAATAAGGAAAAGTTATTTATTTGTTCCCATAATATAAGAACTAGGGGCCACCAAATGAAACTAATGGGCAGCAGGTTTAAAACAAATAAAAGGAAGTTCATCTTCACACAGTGCATAGTCAATCTGTGGAACTCCTTGCCTGAGGAAGCTGTGAAGGCTAGGATTATAACAAGGTTTAAAACAGAACTAGGTAAATTCATAGAGGTTAAGTCCATTCATGGCTATTAGCCAGTATGGGTAAGAAATGGTGTCCCTAGCTTCTGTTTGTCAGAGGGTGGAGATGGATGGCAGGAGATAGATCATTTGATCATTACCTGTTTGGTTCACTCCCTCTGGGACACTTGGCATTGGCCACTGTTGACAGACAAGATACTGGGCTGGATGGACCTTTGGTCTGACCCAGTATGGCCATTCTTACGTTCTTACGTTGTTAGCTAGTCTGCCAATCTTTGATCCATGTAACTCAACTTTGACCTGAAAGACCATCCCAGCATTGCTAAGGTTTCTGTGATAGACAAATGAACTGACATAAAATGTCACCCAAAACCTGACCCTACAACTCTAATTTTTTTCAGGGTAAAAAATGCAGCTGGCCACTTTTTTTTTTTTTTAATGTAACACAATTACAACTGTAAATATATAGTTACAACATGGCTTCTACACACAGCCCTGGTGGGGACATAGAGAAAACCAATGTAGGTGCTAGAAAGCTTCATGCTAAAATGTCAACATAGGTCAGTCAGTAGCACTCATACCACTTTTATTCATGCTTCTCTAACAGCCAATTTTCCCCCCTTAGGTGGGGTTATGCAGCATGAATTCTGAAACTCCGACGTGGCTATCCCCACAGCGAGAATTTCAAGAAAACGCCAGATTAGAAAATGGCATGTGTTCTCCTCCTGACCTCCCCGCCTAAGCAAACATTCCTGTTGGAATGGCAGGCCATCACTGAGTAGAGATTAATATTAGTTAAAGCATCATTAAGTCCCATAGAGAGCGTAGGGATAGGGGGCCAGAGATCTTCTTTCAAACTCACATCATAAAGTTGTAGTAGTGGACCTGTCACAAGGGCAGGGGCATTTAACTGCCCCCTTCCAATGGCCTCACCCCACTGCATCGTTGCAGCCTGCTTTCCAGATGCTGCCCAAGAATAAGGTTCCTTTGATTTTTCATCATAACTAGACATGTCCCCATTAGATCTCTCAGCCACATGCACTATATTGAAATTCCAATCCAGAGCCACAATGTATAGTACTGCCCAGTCATCAGAAACAAGAGGGAGTGATGGGTTTTATTAACTTCTCTCCTAATGCGACTGGAAAATATTTACAGGATGTAGATTTGGCACATCTATTCGTTTGTTAAAAACAAACAAGAACATTAGAGGAGGGCTGTTGGCTTGGGGCATTAGTGGCTTTTACTTTGCGTGAATGGAGAAAAGGTCTTTTTGTTGTACATACAAAGAACTAGACCACTTTGAGGAGAGGGTCTAATCTAGCACCCTCTCCCATAACATGAGCTATCAGAGTCATCAGGTGAATACTGTGCTCTTATGTTCACCTTGTGCTCTTATCTACGTAATTGCTTATTTCCGGTGGTAGCAGTATACTGACTCACTCAGAATATTTATTTGACAGAAAGAGGACCTGTGTCATTTTTTAGTCACCATTTGTTCATAACCCTAGGCAATCTGACACTATTATCATTCAATATTCATTTTACAGTAGTGTCCAAAGGCCCCAATCAAGGCCCCATCATGCTAGGCACTAAACACAGAGGTAGACATAAGCCTTGCCTGAGATACTTAAAATCTAAGATTGGTGGCCTCTGTCCATAAGACACCTAGACTTGGAGCAGGATGACTGCCACAGATCAGCACTGGCATGGCATGTGTAGGGGAAGAGACATGGTTGGAACACTGGATGCTACGTGTTAAAAACTGAAGTGGACTAACAGAACCGTGGCAGGAATGGAACAGCACAGGGTCCCAGAGCACAGCTAACAGTGTATTAACAGAGTTGTATCCTTGGTACTCTTTGTGCCGTCACTGCAATACGGGCTGGGTTGGAGAGGCAAGCTCCAGCCCCGCCTCTTCCGTGCCAGCCCCCAATTCAGCACCCACAGTTCCCTCCATAATGGTGCTGCCCCCTCCCCCTCAAAAGCTATTGCAAACCTCTACCTCCAAGCAGCCCTAGCCCCTCCCTCCCAACTCCCAGAGCACTGGGCAGCTCTAGCTTCCCCTCTCTGCACCTCAGGAGCAGTCGGGCAAACACATAGCCCTGGACTTAGCTTCGTCCCTGTCAGCAGCCGGGCAGCCATGGCCATCAGACAGGGCCTGGCCCTGGGAACAGATGAGCAGCCCTGACCTCAGCTCTAGGCCTGGGAGCAGCCATGCGGCCCTGAACCCAGCTCCCCTACAACAGCCAGACAGCCCAGTCTTTTGGGTAAGGCAATGCCTTCCCTTGCCTATATTACCAGCCACCCATGCATCACAGTGAAGAGATGTTAGTGTGGACCAAGACGGGGTCCATTGTATCTGATATCTCTAGGGAACGTTATATTCCAATACAGGCTATTAAATTAATACGCCGGCACTTTCCTAGGGCCTTTCATCAGAGGCGCTCTCAATGCAGAGTCTAGTCTGTGCAAACTGATGTGAATGGCCAAGTATCTTTGGGATGGCGTAGCAGCAAGGATGTATGCCTTCCACAAGCATTTGCTAGAGAGGAAATCAAAACATTAAAAAGAGGCTGAGATAAATGGTTTCTTCTGCTGCAAAATGCCTAAGTAGAACACATCCTCTGCTTCTCTGTCGAATGAATGAAATATTTGTGGCATGCTCGGGAGAATGCTATTCCCCAAGGCAGCTGAGAGCAGCGTGTCATTTGCCAACCCTTTTAATGCCTGAATCCAAAGCAGGGCTCTTCTGAGGAACTCTACTAATTGCAGGAAGAGGCATATCAATTACACTTGAAAAAAGATGTGGGTGGATTGCACATTTTGCCCATAATCCAGAGTCATTAATCCTAAGCGTCAATTATTTTCATGCACACTCTACTGGTAAAAGACCATATCCCAGAATATGATACTTGGCTAATTCACAGCTGGCACTTGCCTCTGTTATTCCTTCTTTTCCCGCTGGTGTGTCTCAGGCAGTTCCACGTGTTCCTTTATCTGTGCCCAGAACAACACCTGTACATTTCAATTCATTTTCAACAAATGGAAGAATAAACTTCCCTTCCTAAGAGATTTCACCCAGCTGGCGGAATGAAGGCCTCCCTCTGCTTTCAGTTATAACTGCTTGCTTTATCCTCCATGTCCGGAAAAGGGAGAGGCCCAGCTAAGACTAAGGCAGGCGGTTCTTGTGGTTAAGACACTGAACTGGGACCTCAACATCTCGGTTCCATTCCTAAGTCTGCCACAGGCTTCCTGTGTGACTTTAGGCAAGTCACTGAGTCTCTCTGGATATGTTTACATAGGGATAAAAGATCTGCCACAAGCCACAGCTGACTTGGAATTACTGGGGCTTGGGCTGTGGGATTAAAAAAATATGTGCAAACATTCACAGGTCCCAGAACTCAGTCTTGAATGTTTAAACAACGATTTTTCAACTCCAAATCCAGAGCCCCATGAGCCTGAGTCAGATGAATTGGGCCGGGTGTGGGTTTATCATCACGGTAGAGAGATCCTCATTATTCCAGTTCCCCAGCAGTAAAACAGAAATGATAATGTTTTTATACTCCTGTCCCACCCTTTGTTTGTCTTGCCTAATCACACTGTAGGCTATGGGGATATGGAACATCTATTAAGTGTTCACACAGTGCCTCATACAATGGGTCCCTCTGGTTGGTTTTGTAGGTGCTACAATTAGCAATAAAAATGCTGATGTCTAAATAAGGCAGTCCAAGCTAAAATATATCGATCTGGAATTCTAATGTTAGTTATTTTTACTCCCCAACTCTTACAATTATTAAAAGTCAAGATCCTGGTTCATTTTTCCCTGAAAACTTTTTATTTTTATTAATAAAGTGTAGCTGTGTGCAACCAGAAAATCCAACATAAATGTTGTGTCATCTCAGGGGATGCTTTTGGTTCAATCCATAGGGAGGACTGAAAGGTTTAATTGGTCAGCATTTCTAATGTGCTTTGAGAAATACAAAATATTATTAGTATTTAGCTATAAATATTTTATATGCAGGAACATTTCTGAATAGTACAGCTTGCCAATACAGAGAGGGCTTTATTATTAATTATTATTATTAAGTAACAGTCTCACAAACTAGTCTCACAAAGTTAGCCATATGGCACATTTTTCAACATATTGTGTAAGCACTCCCACGTACAGCCTGATTAGAAGGTAAGCTACATCTTGCCCTGTGACTCATAACCGAACACATAATGACTAATTATGTTACAGCATGTCTAACTTAATAAAAAGCTGTAAATGGTAAAAGATCAACTAATGAGGTCAAACTTTTGTTAACCATCGCAGATCTTATAAAAGTAATGTGCTTCAGAAAAAGGGTTCTTACCGATTCAGCCAGAATCAGCAGGGCAGGAAACTGGTGTTTGCTACACTGAATTGGACTATAGTCAATACAAAGCAAGATCCAGCTCACAACCAGAGTATGGATGAGATGCAAATTTTATACCAGCTAAATTAATCTGAGACATAGATTATTCTGCATCTACCTACTGCAAGATTGCTTGACCTTTACTATGCAGTATCTGATAGTGGTCCCTTTTGTTAATAAGATACCAAACTAGATGAACCACAAGTCTGATCCAGTATGGCAATTCTTATGTTCTTACATAAAATTAGATGCTCTTCCCCTACCATAGTCCCCTGACGCTAATAAAAGTAAAGCCACTAAATATCCCTGTTTGAAATCTGAATTTGCTTTTTCAACAGGATTTAATTCAAGTGAATAAAATTTTCAGATTATGTCTTCTCTTTAAAAAAAAAAAGGAACAAAACCAGCGTACTACAAAGATACGTATCTGAATGTAAAATGCTAGTTGGGACAAGGCATGTGTAGTTTTACCTTGATGTATTAGCTGAGGTCATTCTTATATCCCCCCACACACGTGGGGATGGCCTCAGTTAGCTACAGCAAGGTAAACCTACCTGTGCCGGGTCACTACTAAGATTTTGCAGTGTGATTGTTAACTTGCTATAAAAAGCCTTTTGTACTGCAAAAACATATACTTAGAAGTGTTTTCACCAGGTGATTCTATTTTGGTTTTACCTCAGAAGAAGGCATTTGCGTAGCAAAAATGAGCAACTTAATTTAAATAAGCAGAAGAGTGCAACCATTAATTAAGTGGTAAGACTTGCCTGCTTGGACAAGGTTCTTTTTGTTTTAGCCATAAGGGACCCTTCTGTTACTATATTTACACAGCTTTTCCAATTAGGTATTTTGTTTGTCTGATTCCCTAATGATGACAGCGATTGCATGTGAAATACATTAAAAAAGCAGACTGTTCTGCATTTGATATTTGTGAATTTAGCCAATTGGCAATTCAATATTATTTTTCCCCTAGTTGGTAGCATAAACACACTCTATTTAATGAAACGTTAAGAACCTCAAACAGAAACTTTTCCTTTTGGCCATCTTCTCACCATAGAAAAACAATGAAATGAGATAGATGGGGTGTCAATTAATTGCAGTTAATGCATGCAATTAATTCAAACCAAATGAATTAGAGTTTAAAAAGTTATGATTAATCACAGATTTAATCACCTCATATAAGTCGTCTCAGTCCTATTTCTTGTTTTCTTAGCAATGGACTGAACTTATTTTTTACAATGCTGTCTGTATCTTATTTACAGTGTCATCACTGAGGCACTGTTGTAGCCACTGTTGCAAAGTATTTACATGCCAGATATGTTAAACATTTGTATGCTTCTTCACACTTGGACTCTCAGGCTCTACAGCAAGGGCGGGGAACTTTTTTTGGGTCGGGAGCCACTGACCCACAGAAAGATCAGTCGGGGGCTGCACACAACTCAGAGGGAAAGAAACCCAAAACCCTCATTGATGTGCCCCTGACTGAGAGAAAGACCCCCCCCCCACATTCCCCTCGGACCCCAGAGCCTAGGGTGGCTAGTATATTTTGTGTGCTCTAGCCCCATACAAGGTTAGTGGGGGGGCCGCAGCACCAGATCAGACTCCCCAATACTGGGGGGAATCCCGAGGCTCAGGGGCCGCATTCAGCCTCCAGGCCTTAGGTTTCCCACGCCTGTTCTACAGTTTCATATTGTTTTATTTTTGAGTAGTTATGTAAAAATAATAATTTACATTTGTAAATTGCATTTTCCCATAGAGAGCACTATGTTTGCAGAGCAAAGATTTGTAATAAAAACAATATAAAGTGAGCACTGTGCACTTTGTAGTCTGCATTGTAACTGAAATCAATATATTTAAAAAGAAGAAAAAAAATACAAAAATATTTGTAATACATTTAATTTAATATTATCTTACTGTTTAACAATACCATTAAATGTACAATTATGACTTTTAATCTTGCAATTTAATTGCAATTGTTTTAAACATCTGAGGGCCCTTGCACACATACACATACCCACCTGGAGAAGTGCAAAAACAGATTGACAGAGCCAAAAAAGTACCCAGACATGAACTACTTCAAGACAGACCCAAAAGAGAAAATAACAGAACTCCTCTTGCTATTACCTATAGTCCACAACTCAGGCCCCTCCAGCGCATTCTACACAATCTACAACCCATCTTGGAAAATGATCCCTCACTCTCCGAGGCCTTGGGAGAAAAGCCTATTCTCGCTTACAGACAACCCCCCAACCCGAAACAAATTCTTTCCAGTAACCATGTCACACAACCACATCATAAGCATCTAGGAACCCAGCCCTGCAACCAAAAGAGATCCCAACTCTGCCCACATATCTATACTGGCAAATTCATCACTGAAGCCAACAACATAAGCTACCAAATCAAAAGGTCATTTGACTGCACATCCAGTAATTTGATCTATGCCATCAAATGCCAGCAATGTCCCACTGCTATATATATTGGACAAACTGGACAGCCTCTGTGGGAAAGAATCAATGGACGCAAATCAGATATACCTAAAGGGAACATACAGAAACCTGATGGGGAACACTTTAATCTTCCTAATCACTGTTTAAAAGATCTTCAAGTGGCTGTCTTGTCACAAACAGTTCTACTAGCCACATACACAGAGAAGCATAGGAATTAGAATTCATCCGCAAATTCAATTCTCATGCTAATGGACTCAATTGTGATGAAGGCTGACTGGGACACTATCAGGTGCAAATAGCTCTTTGTGTAGATTCCTATGTTAGGAAGGATACTATCTATTGACTTTGATTCTTATCTGCTTCATTTTAACTACCCAATCTTCAGATACTTATTGACTCCCAGCTCTACCTTCCTGTTTTTCCCTTTGATTTTCCATACCCTCTGCTCCCTGTCTCCCCACCTCTTCTCTACTATTTATTTCGGGTCTGCACATCCTAAACACTAAACTCCGGTTATCTGAAGAAGTGGGCTGTGCCCACAAAAGCTCATGATACCATCTACATGTTTTGTTAGTCTATAATATGCTACCAGACCATTTGTTGTTTTTTCCTGTACAGACTAACTCAGCTACCCCCTGAAGCTACAGATGTTGAAGTTACCTAATACATCTTGTAGGAGGTCAGGTGAAAAGAGATTGAGCAAAGTCCACAGCAATCAAAGGTGTGATTGCAGAGCTGCAGCAGGTTGCTGCTGTATTTTTAAGTGGATTTAAATGCTGCCATGGAAACGAAAATCCTCTATGCACAGAACAACACAGAGGGGGAAACAGCATTACAGTCTTCCCTTCAACCATACCACCAATGCAACTTAACTCTCTGCCGGAGGTACCGCTTCTTATCAAGGGGGAAAGAGACTCACTCACTCGCATAGCCTATTCAGTCCAGTTGACCCTTCTACTGATGCAACCCTGTCAAGGATAACATGTAGCATGGTTTGCTGTACTTCTATATACACTAAGACCTCTCATTCTTTTTCATCTTAATAGAGAGACTTCCTCATGGACAACCACCCCCTCCCATGCCCATTCCAAGGAACTACCTCCTGTCCCATTCATGAACAGATGACATTCCTGTGGCAACTACAATTGCTTAGATGGAAAAATGCTAGGAAAGTATTTTTTGGTCTTAACTGTAATTTAGTAACTGGAAACAAGGAGGGGTGAGCGATCTGTGATCACCCTGCTCTCCACCCAGCAGAGTGGGAAAGCCTCTAATGCGCATATCTATAGGGCCCTTGATCACATAAACCAGCCTCGTGTACATCTACTTTTCACTGTACTTATCAGACTTGCATTTCAATTTGTTGTTTCAAAAGCCAGAGACCCAACGGCTACGTCTAGACTGGCATGATTTTCCGCAAATGCTTTTAACGGAAAAGCTTTCCGTTAAAAGCATTTGTGGAAAAGAGCAACTAGATTGGCACGGACGCTTTTCCTCAAAAGCACTTTTTGCGGAAAAGCGTCCGTGCCAATCTAGACGCGCTTTTCCGCAAAAAAGGCCCAATTGCCATTTTCACGATCCAGGCTTTTTTGCGCAAAACAAATCTGAGCTGTCTACACTGGCCCTTTTGCACAAAAGCTTTGTGCAAAAGGACTTTTGCCCAACGGGAGCAGCATAGTATTTCCGCAAGAAGCACTGATTTCAGACAGTAGGAAGTCAGTGTTCTTGCGGAAATTCAAGCGGCCAGTGTAGACAGCTGGCAAGTTTTTCCACAAAAGCAGTTGCTTTTGTGGAAAAACTTGCCATTCTTGACACAGCCAACATGTTCGCTTTGGAGTCACATTTCTTTGCCACACATTCATCATTTCAGGGAAGGGTTGTAAGTTACGGGGCAGATGCTTGAACTAACCATATAAACCAGCGATTGGCCATTATTCTTGATCATAGGGCCAGAAGGATGATAACAGATTGGGGCTTGTGAATGCTGCTATTTTGTAAACTCTCAGATTTCAGCCATTTTTAGGGTTTCTTTTTAAAAGGTTGGTGCACCAACTGTGCCTGAAAAATACAAAGGAGTTGATCCGGTGCTTAGATGCCTGTCTGCCCACACATTCACTGAAGTTCTACACACAGGGGCTGTGTCTACATTGGCACCCTTTTCCGGAAAAGGGATGCTAATGAGACAAGTCGGAATTGCAAATGCCGGGGGGGATTTAAATATCCCCCGCGGCATTTGCATGAACATGGCTGCCGCTTTTTTCCGGCTCGGGGCTTTGCCGAAGAAAAGCACCAGTCTAGACGGGATCTTTCGGAAAATAAAGCCTTTTCCGGAAGATCCCTTATTCCTGATTTTAAGAGGAATAAGGGATCTTCCGGAAAAGGCTTTATTTTCCGAAAGATCCCGTCTAGACTGGCGCTTTTCTCCGGCAAAGCCCCGAGCCGGAAAAAAGCGGCAGCCATGTTCATGCAAATGCCGCGGGGGATATTTAAATCCCCCCCCGGCATTTGCAATTCCGACTTGTCTCATTAGCATCCCTTTTCCGGAAAAGGGTGCCAATGTAGACACAGCCAGGGAGAAAAATTGTTCCTTTTGCCAGCATGTGTGTACTTGAAAATTTGGCCTCTAGAATGCTGCTAAGTGTTTGCAGCAAGTACAGCTGTATTAAGAGGAAGAGAGAAGAGACAGTGAAGTAATATAAGGATATCAGGGCTCTTCAGGCCTGCTCTCCTCCTCCCCCCCATCAGTTTCCCATAATAAGGTCTAGGAAAAGTATGTGATGGAGCCCACAATGATTCCATATTGATATTTTCAGGGAAACTTTGTTCCTCCCAGCAATAAACACAAAAATCCTTCTACAATGTTTTGCTTTCTTAGCTGTATTAGATGCTTAGTTATGCAGCCCCCATTACTACAATAGAATCATAGAAATGGGGGGGCTGCAAGGCAGCTTGAGGGGTCATTTAGTACAGCATTGTGACAGGACAAAGTAAACCTGGAACTATCCTTAACAGTCTTGTCCAACCTGTTCTTAAAACCGCCATCAGTGGGATTCCCCAACCTCCCTGCGAAGCCTATGCCAAAGCTAATTACCGTTCTAGTTAGAAAGCTTCTCCTGATGTCTAACCTAAATCTCCTAGGCTACAACTTCCTGTCTTACCGGGGAGGGGAGGCAGGCATAAAGAACAATTGATCACTGCTCTCTTTATAACAGCTCTTAACATATCTGTAGGCCCATTGATGGGTGGGGGGAGGGCACTGATAGAAAGGGCAAAAGGGGCAATACAAAGGGGTCCAGAGCTCCTAGCTGCCACTGTTGCTACTGTGGCAGCAGTGGTGGCTAGAACCCTGGACCTTTTAAATTGCTGCCGGAGTGCCATCCGGTGCGGCTCTGAGGGCTGGGGGGAGGGGCCTACACTCCATTCCAGGTGGCATTGAATGCTGGCTGCCCTGGTCTTCCACCCAAGGCCCCACCCTTCTGGGAGTGCAGGCATGCCCCCCCCCCCCGACTGTCAGAACCCCTGATTATGTGAAGTACTTGCGGACCTCACAACTTATAATGTCTTCCTCCTCACCCCATGCCTGTGAAGTAGGGAAGTGCTATTACTCCCCATTTTACAGACAGGGAACTGAGGCACAAAGAGGCTAAGTGATCTGCCCAGAATCACACAGGAAGTCTCCAGGCCTACAGAGTCCTAGGCAAGTGCCCTAACCTGCCTTCCTCTCTATTTCTTTCTTGCCTTCATTACAATCCATTTTAGATTCTGACCCAGCCACAAAGCTAATGAGATCTATGGACAATGCACACATGGAATGGCTAAAAGCCTTGTAACGCAGTTGTAATGTAAAGTCTGCAGGAGGCAGATAAGGGGAGTCATTCTTAAGACTTGCAGAGTTCCTCTATGCCACATGGACTGGTGGAATCTGTTGCAGGTTTTGTGTCCCTGCATCTCACGATTCTCTCCTTCCTGCCTGAGCCACTCCTTCAAATATGAAGAGGATGTGCTAAAAACACCGGAAGAGCCTCTCCAGTCCAGATGAACGCTGCTCTACCAACGCATTTCTGGGAGACAACGAGTCATCAAGGTCAGGAGACACTCTGTGCGTGAGAAGCTCTGCACCTTGAAGGACTGGGGCTAGCCTCAATTAGAGTTGGTGGTGCCCAAGCATTTTACAAGATCTGGCGCTGTGTCAGCAGTCTAGACGTCCCATTGGGAAGGAGCCACAAAATGGCAGCTCCCCATGGCAGACATCCAAGTCATACACAGTGGGCATAATATTAGTGTCAGGACGGTACTAGAACGCATTACAGCAGTTCCTCTTTAATACAACAGCAATTAGCAGCAGGAGATGGGGTATCTTGGAAAAAAGGAACGTGGCGTAAGTTTGATATCAACAAGTTTATCGCTAGATTTAATCATCGCTAGTGTTTAAGCCAGCTTTAGAGAAAGGCAGTTTTGTACAAACCAAACATCAATTAAACAAAACAAACTAAATTTCCAGATATGGGGAACAAACTGTATAATTTAGATTATCTTAAAGCAAAATGCCACAGCGTTTGGAGCAAGAAGTTACACAATAGGCTATTTTTCCCTGGCTTTCAGTTAACGTGATGCCTGTATTTAATTCATTTCATAGCTGTTAAGTGGAAACACTACAAAAATGAACCTTACAGAATGGTCACCACCTAACCCTTAGTCTAGAAGGAATATGAAAAACAGCTGCCTACAAATGCAACCTGCAGCAGGCTGGATGACATCGACAGAACCAGAATGAAGTTACCAAAGCATGCCAGTGGCACAAGCAAGCAAAGTACGGAACCCCCGTCAGGCTCTCAGTAGAACTGACCAACAGGCAAAAGCATCTCCTATACGTCAAAGCTATGCGACTAAGGGTAGGTCTACACAGTTGGCAGTTATTTCAAAATAACACTGAAATGCTGTCAAGCTGGAGGACTTCTTACTCCGACTCCTTACTCTTACTCTGACTCATTGTACGAGGGGTAAGGGAAGTCGAAGGAAGAGTGCTCTAGTCCGAAATAAGTGCTGCGTAGATGCTCCCTATTTCAAAATAAGCTACACAACTGATGTAGCTCAAGTTGCGTAGCTATTTCGAGTTAAGCCCTGCTGTGTAGACGCACCCTAAGAGACTTGCACAATTCAAAGGAGTAATGTGGCTGTGGTGTACTGAGGAGAGAATATGCCTCATTATGCCCTATTCTTCATTGCCCTGGCCAGCTATGTTGGCACACAGAGGCAATAAAGCAGATAAAAGGCCTCCCTCAGGGGATCACCAAAGCACAGGTTACTCCTAACTTCTGGCACAGAGCAAGGTCTGTAGTGCCTCCAGGGCAGTCCTGGCAGCAGTATGCAGCATGGGATAGCTTGGAGGGAAAAGCTACGTGTCAGGGACAGGAGGAGGTGTAGCTAGGGCAGACCTGTACCCTGGCAATTCTGGCTACTTAAGCTACTCCAGCTTGTGTTAGGGGCTTCATTGGCCTCCACGCAGCCCCTGAACAAGAGAGGCTCAAGCTACCCCCTGCTCTATCTCTGCATGGCAATTTAACCTGTCTTCCCATCATTGAGAAACTTCGCCTAAACTTCGCCTCCCCACCCCAACTCAGGTGCTGCATTCTCTAGAAACCCCAGTCACTGCTGCTGGTTGCAAGACAAAGAACAAAGCGGGACTGACTGGGTAAGATATGCCTCGACTTGTCCAGCTCCCCTTCTCTGATTGGTCTAGACTCCCCAGCAACATTACAATTATATCCTCATGCCTCAGACCAAGATAAAGTTCAAAGAGACAAGAAAAGCCCTTTTTAGCCTTTTGCTGCACAGCAATGTCCTTGAAACGGAACTGAAACACTTCCAAGAGATAAGGCAACGGAGGAAATTAAACACTCCACTACAGCTATTCTTTAGTAATCTATTGCCACAGGAATAAAAGCTGTGTTTCAGACGGCGTTCAAGAAAATTGTTATCCTTCTCAACAGCTCTGAACTGGGAGGCATATTTAATGTATGGCTCCCCATCAAAGTCAATAGCTACTTCCTCCCACTGTAGTACCCACAGGAATATTGTCCCCAAAGGCTATAAAATATTGTTTTTCCTCTGTGGCTAGGTGGTAGGTTTGTAAGATCTAATTCAGTTTTAAATTTAACAGTGATGGTTAGGTATCAGTAATCTTGGTCTAAGACAGTAAGGAGATTAGCATCACAGAAATACCCATACATAAAATATGAATTATTAATAAAATGATTACCAAACATGGGTTAAGATTTTTTGTCTTGAAGTTAGCTGAGTGGCATTCAAAGGTGCTGTCCTATTGGATTTCTGTGGAGGGGGAGACAGGCCCCATATCTAAACAATAATGACCTCCTCCGCAAGCAGAGAGAAGAAGAGATACAGAGACACAGCTCAATGGAAAAATAAAACATAGACAGGGACGAGGTCAGAGGAGGGAGGCTGGAGCAATGCACTTCTTTTACCTTCCCCCAGCCAGCTGGAGCATAGCGGGGATAGAGGCTGGAGCAACACACCGCCCCAGCCTCACGCTTACCTGCAGTACCAAGGCAGGGTGCGTTCGTACCCTTCATACCTTCCCTGCGTATGGGCCTGAAAAGCATTGACTTTGCAGACTTGCAGAACGAGGCCATTGGTGTATTCACACTACAAACTTAGAGGATGGTCGGTGACAGTGAACATTTTCTCTGCACTGACTAATTAATACCAGGCCTCTTTCTGCTGAGACTGCCAACAAGGATGACAATTGGCACCATTGACTGTGGTAAAGGCTTTTATGCTATGGACACTTGGGCTACGTCTGTACTGCTTCCTTCTTGCGCAAAAGCTTATGCAAATGAGTTGCTGGTTAGCATATTGATGTGTTTCATTTGCATAATTAATTAGGGGCTGTTTTTGCACAAGAGGCTTTTGCACAAAAAGGAGCTGTGTAGATTGCTCCTTTTTGTGCAAAACACCCCTCTTGCGCAAGAGCTGTTCTTCCTCTTTTTTTCAGGAAGAACAGCTCTTGTGCAAGAAGGGGTTTTTGCACAAAAAGGAGCCGTCTACACAGCTCCTTTTTGCACAAAAGCCTCTTGTGCAAAAATGGTCCCTAACTAATTATGCAAATGAAGCATGGCAATATGCTCAACTGCGTTTCATTTGCATAAAGCTTTTGCGCAAGAAGAAAGCAGTATAGACATAGCCTTGGAGAGTAAGAAGTGGATTGAAACCTTCATGGCACAGGTAGTTGAACAGAACAGCCTATGTATAATAATATCTTTTCACAGCTATTCACCTGGCAGGCTGGATTTGAAGAGAGGCAAATAAATAGTTTATTTTCCTATCCTTAATCATGAAATGATTATATGAAACATGAGGCCCATCTCAGTATTAGGTGTTGATTTTGATGATCTATGGGTTGTTTTATCTCAGCTTGCAGAATGGTACAAACAAACAAGCAGAGAGAGAGGTAAGAAACCAGTTCTCTCTCTAGTAATGTAAAACGGACAATGTTTCTAATTATACTGTGGTTGCATGAAGTTTGAATTATCCAACTAGAAGACAATAAATATTTTAGGCCGAGTCAAGTGTTACACTTTTTCCTCTTCAGAGTGTCAGTGAATTTCTCTCAGTCTCGCTCCATTATTAGGCTGTTAGGAAACAGACACACGGATGAAGGAGTCCCTGGTCATGAATAATGAGAGGCCGAATTTTCTAGAACAAGGCAGTAATGTGAAAGGTCTTTCTTCTGTGCCTTCTTATGGGGTGACATTTGCATCACTAAGTGATGACATAATAAGACTGCAAACAAAAAAAGCTTTATAGCTTTATGCTGCTTTTGAAATCTTTCAGAGCTGACTCAGTTCCTTACTTGTAATTCAGTGAAAGGAGGTTAAAGCTTATTTGCATCAGGCTGCTTGACTTCTAGATGTTGTTTTTTTAACATTCAATGCAAATAAAAAGACAGCCTACATCAATATTAATTATGCTATTTTACTGTGCTTTCAGTTCCAAAGTACCCCTGAACACTTTACTGGCTAACAGAATCGATTCCCCTGCCACTGAAAGGCAGCCATCACCAGCTACAGGCCCTGGTACAGCGTGGTGTTTAAACATATCTAAGCACATTCGTAGTCCCAATGGGTTAAAGTTAGGCATGTCTATGTGCCATGATGAACTGGGACCAGAGTAAAAAGTAGCACTTTAAGAGCATCTACTAACAGAACACAATAGTATAGACCAGGGACGGAAGGATGCAGAACACAACAGAAACTACGCAGTATTATACAGATCTCCGAAATTATATTATGCTGAGCTAGGCTTTTATTTGGCTCCTAGAACTTGATCTGCTGCCCACTGAAGTGAATGGAAAGGCTCCCATAGGCTAAGTAGTTTTTGGATCAGGCCCTTCTTCTGTACTTATTCCTAAATGGATTAAGCCTAGTTGTATTTTATTCTACTTGGCAGTTATTTCCTGTAATTTTTCTGTTTTCTAATTTTGCTTTATTTAGGCCACTGTGGCTTTAATTGGCTGCTAGTTCTGGCTTGCAGCACAGTTCCATCTTGCTAAAAAAGGAAAACTAAACTCAGGATTCAAACAAGTCTGTGCAGGGATAGAGGTACTCATCTAACATCGCAGATGCTAAGATGCTGCCTGTGCACGACGGGGGCATAAAGAAAACGTGAAGGAGGCAATGCAGACAGCACCCAAACACAAACTATATGGCAAAAAGAGGTTAAGTTCCCTTTGGAGCCCATTTTCTTCTCTCCACATCCAGTGGAGGGAAAACTAAACCTTCCCCAGAGAATTTTAAGTATTGCCACATGATTCACTCAACTCCTACTGGTCTGGAAGCAAAGCAGATGCCAAGCTAGGATGTAACCATGTCTACACAAAACAAGAAGTGCTTAGGGTTGCCAGATGGTTTAACAAAAAATACCGAACATCCCCCCATCCCCCAACGAGAAAAAATTCTGTTGAGAAAAAGAAAAGTTGTTGAGCAGAAAAAACAAACAAACTGGTGCTGCGCCTTTAAATGGCCCCGCACTCTTCACAGTGCTGAAATTTGCGGAAATTCAAGTGCCCAGTGTAGACAGCTGGCAAGTTTTTCCGGAAAAGCGGCTGATTTTTCGGAAAAACTGGCCAGTCTAGACACAGCCATGATGATTCACATTTACACAGAGACATTTCAACCATATAAAACTATAGCATACCACTTTAGCTTTTAATATGCCTGTCTCTCACAGCAAGGAGAGACAGCTTATGAATTAAGGCCTCCTTTTAGACGGACCTTCTCAAAATAGTATTTGAAACCTTGGATAGCGTCCTTGTGTGGCTGGCCATTATTTAAAATAATAAAACAAAAAAAGTTGGATTTAGCCCTGACTTTAAGGGTCACAATCATGTAGTTTGGCTTCCAATTCAATAAAAGTGACTAGGGAGCTGTGTGGCTCTGAAACAAACTTCACAAAGGTGATGGCCTCTGAGTCAAAACCAGCTGCCTAAGCCGATGGGTATTTGCTCATTTCTGTGGGAACGGGGAAGTCTCACTGATGTAGGAAGTTAAGAGTTTGGCAACATCTGAGATTGAGGGCTCCCGAAACCATGGTTATGTAAGCATCTGCTTCGGCTGGGTTTCACCATGCGTTACTGATCCAGAAATAATTTCCTGTTTGATTTGAGAGCACTAGCAGGATAAAAGAGCATAGGAGGAACAATTGCGCCACTGCATTCTGCATCCAGCCAGTCATCAACTTCCAAGGAAATAAAGTTAGTCATTTCTTTCCAGCAGGTTGACGAAACTGCCTGGACGGAAAACAAGAATGATGCTATAAGTGCTCTCCTGCCCCCTCAGAGAAAATCTCTGTGATAAACCTGACAGAGAGCACCTACTGATGTAGTCTTCCTCCTTTGGGGCCTCTCCTTTCAATGAACAGCTTCCACTGACCCCCCCCTCCCACACACACACACTTGTACGACTGCCTATGGCATATAAGTCCTAGATGCTAAACAGGTTGTGAAGCCAGGATAGAGTCTGAGATCAAATATACTCCTCACTCTACCAGCATTTGGGGGGCTTTTATAGAGCTGGCAGGGAGAACTCTCATGCCCAAGCAGTGGAGGGTCACCGAAAGTGGCTTTCTGCTGTCCTTCTCACATCCCCCAGCATTAGGGGCATGCTGGGGTGGGAAGATGAGCCTCCACAGCACTCCCTGGGGTGGTCCAGGCTCTGAGACAGCCTAAGTAAGGCTACTGTAAATGTGACCATTCCCTGGGGCTCTTCTGATGCATGCCAGGGATGCTTTCAGCCCCCAGCTGGTCCAGCATCTGTGCAGCACAAGCCTAATTATTGACACTTTTGCCTCACCTGCCCTGGACTGTACCTTCTGTGCTGCCTCTTCCAGGGAGCACAGCATCAACTCTGTCTCAGAGAGCTTTTGCGGGATGGCCTCTGTGAGGGTCACTTGCAAAGTGGGCATTCATCGGAGTTCACTCTGGAAACCTCACTTGAAGTACGACGTCAGACCACCCCACTGACTGGCATGTCAATCGCCTTTGGAGCAAGTAAACAAGACACAAATCTTCTTCAAAACACAAAAGTAATCACAGAACTGGGGGTTCTTGAAGCAGTTTGCAGAGGTGGGTAAACACAGACCACACAGTGAGACCCTGTCTGTGAACCCAGCCCTCTCTCTTTGAGGATGGCACCCTATGCACTACACCACACTTCCTGAAGACACTCCAGTCACATACAGCTTGGCCCAAAGAGGTTGTCCTTCCCTGAGGAGACTTGCTGCTCTGGTCTACCCCAGAAACTCAGACGGTCACTTCTGTGATGTTCTTTGTATTGGCTGGCTCAGAGGCAGAGACCCAACCGAGCACCGGGCAAGAAAAATATTGCTCTCCTTCTATCTGCCCTCCTTTTCAAACCCAAGACTACCCTTTACAAGTTACATACAGATCTTACATTTTTAAATCCAGAACGGATCGTTATGACCATCTAGTCCAGGGCTACTCAACTTTGGAAGCCCCGGGGGCCACAGTAATACTCACAGCACATACTAAGGGCCTAAGGGTGGTTGCATATACATGCAAATATATATGCAAATATATGCAAATAGCTTCTTTCACACCGTGCCCCCAGCACTCCCTGCACCTCCTCCCTGGGGGCTAGAAAGGCCGACACCCTGTACCTGTCTGTTCCAGCCACTCTGTCTGCTTGTGTCTTTCAGTGCTCACCCCTCCTGGGAGATGCCTCACCGTTGTGGACCATTTGCCCAGTGGAGGTACACGTGTTAAGTAGCCCTGATCTAGTCTAGCCTCCTGCATAGCACAAGCCAAAGCACCTCACCCAATAATTTCTGTACCGAGCCTACACGTTGTGTTTGAGCTACACCATATCAATTAGAAAAGCTTCCAGTTTCAATTTAAAGCCAGCAAGTGCTGGAGAATCCACTGTGTCTTCTAGGGAACTCAGGCAGAATGAACCACTGCCAATACGGAGTGAAGTGGTATGTCCCAACTTGCTACAATGCACATCAAAGGACATTCCTTCCACTCAGAGAGCAGTTTCATTCCACTCCAAATGGGCTCCAGAGATAACGGGCTTATAAAGTACCATGCATCATCTGCTTGGCAGATGTGGAGTAATGTGTTCCCAACCAGGTTACTGCACCTTCCTTCTCTCAGCCAGATTAGAGGGTGAGAGGAGTCCCCTGCAGGCAGCTCTGGGCCAGCAAAGAAGAGCCCTGCCATAGACACAGGGGATAAAAAGTCTCCACCCAAGTCCCAGATCCCCTCCTTAGCTTTGGGGGGAGAAAAGAAGTCCCACGGGCTGTCAGAGCTACAGTATGGCTCCCATAACGTGTATATTTGATAAGCAAGGCAACACAGAGTATGAAAGGTGGACAATTGCTGGTTTTCAGAGCAGATACGCAATTCTTGTCACTCTAATGGCACTCAGAGCTACTGATATGGCTCTTCTTGGCACCACGCAGCTGGACATGTTGTCACCCCTCCCAGGGTCATGGGGAACTAAGGCGGAGGGGGGGTTGAGGGATTAAAAAGAGATGGGGATTGATGTTGCTCAGTTGTCCCAATGTGGCAGCTGATGCTTCTCCCACAGCTGAATATTCCAGATACAAGGCAACTCTCCTTATACCCCTGGAGTTGTATTTTCAAAAGCCCCAATGGGAGTTACGTGCACAAATCGCATTGAGTTTCAGCACTGCCATTTGTGCTTTTAAAAACAACCTGTCTAGTCTTTCAGGAAACCAGTTGTTTGAATACTGTTCAAATAAGGTGCCTAGCAAACCATGTTCTAATGAAGTGTAGAGACCTGCTGCAGGCAGGGCAAATGCAGAGGAGCCTAGGAAAGAAAATAGCTTCTAAATGCATGCCTGGCTAGAGACAATCCAAGTATCTATAGACTGAAGAATGCTTTGAAAAACAAGTCATAAACTGAACCCAGAACCAAATTCTGCAGCTAGCACCTATTTCAAATGAGCTGAGCCAGGAGCCTGGATTCAAACATCAAAGACTTTTGGATGTTCAAAATCTGGATCCAAGATTTGAGCTTTTCTCTACTTTCAGCAGAATTTTTGCCCAACCACACTGATCCTTTCAACTGAGTGTTTAACTGCACTTCTCCCACAAGGGTCCAGAAAGGGTCAAAATAATATGGATCACTTCATTGTAAGCAGAGTCCATTGCCTAACAAGCACTTTGCGCCAGGAGCGAGTGCAAAGTTACAGGAAACTAAACGATCTATACTGCAAAACTCGGTCATGAGAGTGAAAGTAAACTGTGGCCAATGCACCAAGTCATGAGCGAATCGGTGGGATCAATGCAGGTAGGGCTCTGGTTCAAGCTTGTAGCTCACCTGCTCTCTTGAACAGCCTTCATTTTGTCCCACCATACCTCAAAGTATTACATGACGGTCAGATCCTCCTCTAGTGTTAATTGGCATGGCTTTGCTGAGTTCAGTCACGTCAGGTTGCCACCTATCTGGTTTCTGCTTGAGTGACCAGCTGCCATTTGATAAGTCCTGATGTCTGCATTTTTATGAATCTGGAGAGAAGAGGAGGAATGCGGGGTGGAGCCGTGGGGGAAGAAGCAGAGCAGCATGGAGGCTTCAGGGCCATAAGAAAGGTGGCAACACTAGGGTGAGCTACACCAGCTGAAGATCTGAACATAAGAACAGCCACACAGGGTCAGACCAACCATCCATCTAGCCCAGTATCCTGTCTGCCGACAGTAGCCAATACCAGATGCCCCAGAAGGAGGGAACACAACAGGTAATTCTCATGTGATCCCTCCCCTGTCACCCACCTCCAGACAAACAGGGCAGGGACACCATTCCTATCCATCCTGGCTAATAGCCATTGACGGACCTAACCTCCATGAATCTATCTAGCCCTTTTTTGAACCCTCTTAAAGTCCTACCTAAAGGAGTTCCACAGATTGACTTTCACTGAGTGAAGAAAAACTTCCTTTTGTTTGTTTTAAACCTGCTGCCTATTAATTTCATTTGGTGACCCCCTAGTTCTTATATTGTGGGAATAAGTAAATAACTTTTCCTTGTTCACTTTTTCCACACCAGTCATGATTTTATAGACCTCTGTCATATCCCCCCTTAGTCTCCTCTTTTCTAAGCTGAACACTCCAAGTCTTTTTAATCTCTCTTCATATGGGACCTGTTCCAAACCCCTAATCATTTTTGGTGCCCTTTTCTGAACCTTATCCAATGCCAACATATCTTTTTTGAGATGAGGTGACCACATCTGTTTGCAGTATTCAAGATGTGGGCATACCATGGATTTAAACAGAGGCAATAAGGTATTTTCTGTCTTATACTCTATCCCTTTTTTAATGACTCCTAACTAGAGACAATCCAAGTATCTATAGACCGAGACATTCCATTTGCTTTTTTGACTGCCGCTGCACACTGAGTGGTTCAGAGAACTATACACACTGACTCTACATCTGGTCCTGTGATGGAGTGTTTCATTGTGCTGTCTTTTGAAATGAGGTATTTGCTGGGCAGCTACTTTCTGCTGGTGTCAGGTGGTTGGTTTTTTTAATACATATTTTAAGTAAACTTTTATAAAGAAACATGTTGCATAATACATAATCCATGAAGAGGCTACTGAAGCTTTCATAAGAGGGATAGTCCCTTTACAGCAACAAACAATGGGCTTGCTCCTATAGAAAGTGCTATAATATAATTTGCCTTAGTTACATATACAGGTGGCCCCAGTGGGGCTGACAGCTACTGGAGGCCCTTGGGCAAGATGTGTGTGTGGGGCCCAGCTCCATGTCCCTGGAAGGCGTGGGGCCTTAGAAAGAAGGGTGGGCCCAGGAGTAGCCAGCCAGCCCTCAGTGCTGCCTGGGCTGCGGTGCAGCCTTCAGAGCCACATGGAGTGTACGGCACAGCATTCCAGTAGCAATTCAAAGAAGGCCTGGGACTCCAGCCACAGTAGCAGTGGTGGTGGCCTTTGAATCACTGGGCCCTGGGGCAACTGCTGCCTTTGCCCCCTACATCAGCAGGTCTGGGTGGCCCTAAAACATCCTATAAAAGTTGCCCTGTGACATTCAATGTGGCTGTGTCCTTGTCTGAAAGGGCCATAAGATGCTCAAACAGAGCTACCTCAAAGATATGGATGAACCATTAACTGATGGATAAGGCCTTCTCTACCTATATATTTTTTTAGGATTTACTAGGGGGCTGTGTCCCCTGCTCGATATGCTCACCAACCCCCCTCTTGGCCAGGGAGGGCCTGGGGCCGAGGCTGTTCTGGCACCGTCTCTTCCCCTCCTTCTTGGCTGCCAGGGAGGATCCGGGGCCAAGGCTGTTCTGTCCCCATCTCTTCTGCCCCTTCCTGGCTGCTGGGCAGGGCCCAGGACTAATGCTGCACCAGCCCTGGCTCTTCCTGCCCCCAGCTCTGGCCCTCCTCCCGCCACTGGGCAGGGCCGAGGCTGTACCAGCCCTGGTTCTCCCCCAACACCCCCGGCTCTACCTGCCCCCCACCCTCCGGCCACCAGGGAGAGCTGAGGTCACGCCAACCTGGGCTCTACCCCCCCACCCTCCCATGCCAGGTCCGGCTCTCTTCCCTGGCTTCCAGGAGTGGGGGGTGGGGGAAACCAGGCCAAGGCCACGTTGGGGCTGAGGCCACGCCAGCCCCAATCTCTTCCCCACTCATTCCCTGCCAGGGAGGGCTGGGCCAAGGCAACTCTGGCTCCCCCCAACTCCTGGGAAGGGGAGGGGAGGGCTGGGGCTGCAAGCAGTCCCAGCTCTCCACGTGGGCCCTGGAGAAGGCCAGGCTGGGAGCAGCTGGGGCTTGGTTCTTGTGGATGCAGAGTGACATGATGACATCTCTGTTGTCCCACAGGAAAAAAGTTTATATCGAGAGAAAGAAATGGAAGACCTAGGGACATATAGTGCTCGGAAGGGCTGACATGCCAAACTAGAACTTTAGCGTCAATTCCACATCAAAGAAAATCACCCCACCTCCAGCAAAGGGCAAAACGCTGCTCTTGGGTCTTGACTCCAATACTTAGCTCTGTATCAGAGCCATAAAAAATGGAATTTATGCTAAACTACATACCCAGCAGATGTGAAATGCTCACGCCGTTCCATACAAACTAATTTCAGCGATGTGATATCGGTACATTGACCTCTTCCTTTGTACCAGTCTGCATGTTGAATAAGGCAAACAATGCGGTGTCTGCTGTTAAACTTCGCCCACAAGCTCATTCATTTTCCTTTCTTCTGCATGTTAGATTTTTTGCAAATAACAAGATCACATCTAGCAAATAAAAGTTAGCGTAACTGCTATAAAACGGCTCCTGTCACAGGCAAGGCCTGCATTCCAGAGAGCCTGACTAAATATTTACTTTTGAATGGCTCATTTCCAAAGTCCAAAAATAGATCATGATACAGGACTACAAAATATCCAGGTCTGTCATCTATTTTTTTTCCACTGCCCATTTAGCATAACCTTTTAAATCCTTAGTAGTCTACTATTCACACAGCATTGCTCCTGGCTGGCACGCAAAATACTGTTGTGTGCCTATGTAAAGGTAGAATTGTGGCTATTTAACACAATGGCCGCCCATCTTCAGATGCGGCTCACACTTCATTCTTTTTGGTGGATTTATTGACAATCTGGTTTGTGTGGTCTAATTCGGGAGGCCCTATTACACTCAGTTAGGGCTCGCGAGTGACTGGACTGCTCAATTCAGATTTTTATTGTTCCTTTAGTTTCACGTTTCACAGTCCACTCAGCTGGGCATTGAGACTCCCTCTGATCTAGAATTAGTACAAACTGGCACAAGGTATTGAATGGAACCTCTCGATTAGGCATTGGCCTGCACCAGACTGTGTGACTGCACTTTTTGCAGATGCATTTGCTGAAGCCCTTTGGCTATTTTAACTCCATGGCTACCTGGTCCATTCATTGGACAGGCTCGCTAACTGTGTGTGTGTAGGGGGGAGGAGGGGCTGGTAACAAGGACAACTGCCCCAGCGTCCATCAATTCAAAAAGAAGCCAGGGACCTTTAAATTGCCCCCAGAGTGCCAAGTGGCACGTCCCAGGGCGAGACACTGAGTGCTGGCTACCCCAGTCCGCAGGGGCAGATGACAGTTTTGCGGGGCCCCAGGCAGCATAACTCTGCGGGGCCCCCCCCCTTTGCCACGGCACATGCGCTGTGATGCCATGCGCATGCGCGGTGGTGCCACGGTGCATGCGCAGGGCTTTTTTAAGCGCGGGGCCTGGGGCGGCCACCCCGTTCGCCCTGCCCTATATCCGCCACTGCCAGTCCCGCCCCTTCTGCCTAAGGCCCCGCCCCTTCTGGGTGCACAAAGACATCCCCCCACACCTTGCTCAGGGGCCTGGCGAGGCTGTTGGCTCCCCTGATTATGTGTCAAATGTTCTGAGACCAAGGACTAGTTCTTGTTATTGTCTTAGATAAAGATCTGCAAATGCCCCCTGTTCAGGAAAATCCAGGCCCTCAGCCAATGTACAGGAAAGGCTTCAGAGAGATTTTGAGAGCAGCAGACTGTTGTGCAATCCCCTGGTGAAAAATGTAAGTGATATCACTTTTGGAAATGTAGACAAATTACACAGGAGCAAATGTGCACACATGGTCATACAGAATTATGCAATGAGACTACACCTGGGAGTAGGGTCCGGCATATGAGACTTGAGCAATGGCACTGGACCAATTTCCCCTTCCCCCTGCCTGCCTTACCCCATCCATGCCCCTCACTGCCCCAAGCTGGGGCCATAGCTGGGGCCAGCTGCGATCAGAGCCCCAGATTGGGGCTGATGGTTGGGGCACTGGGGACTGCAATAAAGCCATGAGGCACCTCGGGCCAACAGCACAGCCTGCAGGCCAGTGGACTGGGCCCCCAGAAGCAGCAGGGATGTAAGATATCTTAAATGGAGCCTCCAGAAATGGAGGTACCCATGATCACTAGTCACTTTTGAAGACCTGGGGCACTGCTTTTATTGGTGTCGGGCAGTGTTTCTCAACCAGTGGTATGAGTACCCTAAGGGGTACTCGAGAGAAGTCTGGGGGGTACGTCAACACAACTGAAATTTGGAGAAAACTGAATTTTTGTTTTCAGTTTTATAGCACTTTATTATTTTCGTACTTTTTACACCCAAAAATGTCATTGCCCGCTCTACTACAATGAAGTTATTTAAACAAATGTGTTGTAAGGATAGAAAAAAAATTGTGCGTCTGAAAACTGTAGGTATTGGGGGTCCTTATAATTTTTTTTAAAAAGGGGTACTTTATAAAAAAAAGGGTTGAGAAACACTGGCTAGTAGGTAGTTTAGACTTGAGATTAGACGAAGGTTTCTAACCATTAGAGGAGTGAAGTTCTGGAACGGCCTTCCAAAGGAAGTAGTGGGGGCAAAAGATCTATCTGGTTTCAAGATTAAACTAGATGGGTTTATGAAGGGGATGGTTTGATGAGATAACATGATCTTGGTAACTAATTGACCATTCATTATCAGTGGGAATAGGTCAATGGAGGGATGACAGGAGTTACTATAGAGAACTTCCTAGTTCGAACTACCTAGTTCGTGCCACGTGTAGCCGCGCGGCACAGGGTTCGAACGAGCGGGGATTTAAAAATGGTGGAGCCCCACTTATGCAAATGAAGCCCGGGAAATTCAAATCCCGGGCTTCATTTGCAAGTGCGGTATGCCTACATTACCCCGCTAGTTCGAACTAGCGGGGTAGTGTAGACATACCCTGACTGATGAGTCTTGCCCACATGCTCAGGGTTTAGCTGATCGCCATATTTGGGGTCGGGAAGGAATTTTCCTCCAGGGTAGATTGGCAGAAGCCCTGGAGGTTTTTTGCCTTCCTCTGTAGCGTGGGGTACAGATCACAGCTAGAGGATTCTCTGCATCTTGGGGTCTTCAAAGTATTTGAAGGCTTCAATATCTGAGATATAGGTGAGAGGATTATTCTAGGAGGGGTGGGTGAGATTTTGTGGCCTGCACTGTGCAGGGGGTCAGACTAGATGATCATAATGGTCCCTTCTGACCTTAAGGTCTATGAGTCTATGTAGGGTATAGGCATGCACTGTACTTTGCACGCCTGTAAAATGAAAGGGCCTTGCTCTAACAAACTGAGAATCTAACACATGCACATACGCACCCTGTCCTAGCTCCAAAGCGATGGGACAAGGTGCTATGATCCAGTGACTCCTTGATGGCAGCTGGAAAATGTGTTACAGGGATGCCTCGATTCTGGTACATGCATTCTGGTTCATCAAGAATGTCCTGGGAGGTCTTAAATGAAAGCCAGTTTCATGCTGGTCAGTAATAGCATTGTGGAATGTATGTACACGTACTAGATAAGGAGTTATGCATATATATAAAAATATGTTTTTAAGTCTGTATTAAGCAGGGTTGAAAAACTTGCTTTCTGTCAGACAAAAATTTTTTATTCTTCTGTCTCTGCTAAGATATCAATTAAGTACTGTAAACTAACACAATGGATACTATTTACATATTAAGTCAATGGAGAGAGTTGAAATCAACAAGAATGCAGTATATAGGAAAGACAAGCCACAGGTGGTTAGCCTGACTCCAAGTACAACAATGATCTTTGAGGCTATAAGTAAAAGGTAACGCTGACACACACGTCCCTTTTATTCTGCTCTGAGGAAGTAATGTAGTGTGCATTTACATTCATGAAAATAGGATCTCAGCTAACCTTGGTGGCTATTTCTACAAAGATATTGGGTGAGATAAATTTTTTTATCAGGAGGTTATCTTGATAGTTATGTTTACTGTCTAGAAAATGTGTTATGATTTTGTTTTGTGTATAATCTGATCTTTCCAATATTCTAATTCATTAATTCATAATAAACTTGTTTTTATTTTCACCATAAATATATCTCCGTGCGATGGTATTGTAGAATGTGCCAATCCCGGGTTGACTCACTAGTTTGTGCGCAGTAGTTTCTTGGGGACAGCAGACCTTCTATTTGTGTGTGTTCAGTGGATAAGAGGTTGGACATAACAGGGAATGCTTCAACACATTGGTTTTCCAACTTTTTATCCTGTGTGCCCCATTCCAAATAGTGCAGTCTATCGCCTAACTGAGATAGGGTCCTAATACGCCTATGATAAAATTGCCTAGTCTTACTAAATAAAGCGTGTTGTCTCCCATTACCAGATTTTTTGTGCATCCTGATGAGAGCTCGTGTTCCCGAGGAGTATGCAAACCCAAGTTTGAAAACCACTGCCTCAGAGGAAGCCAGGGACTGGGCTACACCTATAGTTAGTTTGCAAGGCAAAGAAAGGGCTGGCAAAACCCGGAGGTGAGCGGCTGGGAGGCTGCTATTCAGTTATGCACAAACAATTCTTCCTCAGGTGGGAGATGGGCCGAGGAGAAAGCGACCCAGTCCAGTGACCTGAGAACCATCCCCAATGCAGACACTGAGAGCAGAGAAAGGCCGACCAGGAAAGGGAGGTTTCACAGAGAAGTGGGTTTTGCAGAGCAATTGGGAAGAGGGAGGGGATCCTTGCAGTTCCTCATTTAGGCAGAGGATGGGCACTAGGGTACTGGTACCTTGTGCAAAGTTGGGATTTGCTGCCTTTGCAACCACTCCATACCCATCCTTCCACCAAGCTCTTCTTTCTGCCAGTTCCTTGGCCACTGCCCCTTTCCCTTCCACCTCAGGGAGGTGCATTTCAGTCCCCAGTTGTATCCAGAAGCCTGCAGACTGGCTCAGAGGAGGAAGACAACCTCACTGCTATCCGGTCAATGTCCTCGGAGATGTGCCCCCCAGACCTTTTTGTGACCCCATTGCTACAACTTTGTGACCCCACTGCTACCACAAGCCTCGGAGTGTAAACGCCTCCCCCTATACATTACATTTTAAACAATATTTAACCCCGTTTTAAGTGCTGGAGGCGAAGCGGGGTTGGGGTGGAGCTAGGGAGGTACTCCTGAGCTGGCACATGGTGGGGCTCCGGCGGACAGCTCACAACCCACATGTAACAACCTCACAACGTGCCTCGGAGGGTCGCGGCCCCCAGTTTGAGAACCCCTGCCTTAGACTACGTGGCCCCAAATCTACACAAGCCAGGAAATACAACTAAACCTGAATCTGCACCCCGTCCCATCGTGCCTTTCCCCACATCCATGAGATATCAGGTTGCTTGCAGTGTGAACACCCTCTGCATAGTGGGGTAATGCTCAGTGCCAAAACACCAGCCATTCCCAATACACTAGAGGACAGAGGCAGGCGTGATATCCTGCTCTTATGCTCAGCAGCACAGGGAGAAGAGCACAGCGGAGTAACAGAGCTCCCTTGCTAAGGCAGGGCAGGATAGCTCAGGGCATGCCAGGTGGCTCTGGGAATGCTGTGCTCCTGCAAGGGAGTACGGCACAATCGCAAGCCAGCTGAGAGCACGGTCGCACACCCTCGCTAGATCCCTTTTCTTTGGAGCGATGAAGTGCCTGAGACACAAGAGCTGAGTTAGGCAGGAATCCTGTCTTTTCGCTAAGTGAATGCATTGTGACTGGTGGAAGAGAGGACACTTTCTACACCAGCGCTCACCAACCAGTAGATTGGAGCCTCAGACAGGTGATCCTGAGAAGTTTGGCCAAGAGGCTGTCAAGTGTCGGCACTTCATCTGTCCCTCTCAACACTGCCGTGCTGCTCCTGCCCTCTGCCTTGGAGCTGCCTTCTCAGCCCCGGGAGCCTCCTGCTTGCTGTGCAGGGCATGGGAAGAAGAGGAAGGGCGGGTCTGATGTCAGGGTGCCCCTCCTTCCACCCTGTACCCCGTCTCCACAGAGCAGAGGAGGGGCAGAGATGGAGACAGTTCACTGGCTGCTTCTGGGAGTGGTGCAGGGACAGGGTAGAGGTGAGCCTGCCTTAGCCCCCTGCACCACCACCCAGAAGCCACCTGTAGTAAATGGTGCCCAGCTGGAGCCTGCATTCCGAACTCCGGCCCCAGTCCTGAATCCCTCCCGCACCCCAAAGCCTGATAAAAGTGAGGGAGGGGGAGGGTGGATGGAGTGAGCAGGGGCGGGGCCTTGGAGAAGGGGCAAGAAGGAGGCGGGGCAATGGTGTTGGGGTTTAAGGTAGATCCTGGATTGCACTTAATTTCAAAAAGTGATCTCATGCTTAAAAAGGCTGGAGACGCCTGTTCTACACATTCTTCCCCCACCCCCGCCGGTGCACCACGCAGCCTAGGGCAGGATTTGGCGGCAGGAATGAGAGGCTTTGCAACACAAACACTGTACTGAATGAGTCTCTCCTTATATCTCAACACACTTTTTTTAAAATTCGTGTTGGTGTGACAAACAGCCAGGTAAAAGACAAGCTTCAACAGGCATCACGGGCGTTGGTGCTCATGGAGACAAACCTCTTTGGCGTCCAATGGCAAAGGAAGCATTCACACGCTGGATGTTTCACATAGCTTTGGCATACACGCTTCTCAAAAGCTGCATTGGTGTATTGGCCAATAGGAATTTTTCAAAGGGTATTGTTATGAAACAAAGCCCTGTGCCGAGCCCTTCCAGCTGGATGCAATTCACATTACTAGTCTCCCTGGCCTCATTTTCTTATCCAAATACTACTGTAGATTTACCCTGGGAACAGAAGTGGACTAAAAGGGAAGGAAGAGTTAGATAGCAGCAGGGAGGTGCCAGGGGGACTGACATCCAGGGCTCCAGTGTTAAATGTTCAACTAGCAGCACGCCCAGTCAATTTCTCTTCAAGACAGACCCAA
This sequence comes from Pelodiscus sinensis, assembly GCF_049634645.1. NCBI lineage: Eukaryota > Metazoa > Chordata > Testudines > Trionychidae > Pelodiscus > Pelodiscus sinensis. Next base: position 114,767,548 of record NC_134714.1, read on the forward strand.
GAAAACCAACAATAGGACACCACTTGTCATCACCTACAGCCCCCAACTTAAACCTGTCCAACACATTATCAATAAACTACAGCCTATACTGGAACAGGATACTAAACTCCAAGAGTCTCTGGGAGACAGACCCATAGTCTCCTATAGACAACCACCTAACCTCAAGATGATTCTTACCAACAACCACAGGACATACCACACTAATACCAACCCTGGTACCTTCCCTTGCAACAAACCCCGTTGCCAGCTTTGTCCACATATTCACTCAGCTGATACCATTATTGGACCTAGCCAAGTGAGATATAAGATCAAGAACACATATTCCTGCTCATCCAAGAAATATAACTTTTTGTGCTATCATGTGCCGAAAGTGTCTGTCTGCTATGTACATTGGAGAAACGACTCAGACACTTCGCCAAAGAATCAATGCCCACAAAACAGATATTAGACAGGATCACAAAGAAATAACAGTTTCTTGCCATTTCAACCAGAAAGAACACTGTCTCAATGACTTGATTACCTGCATCCTGCTTCAAAGGCCTTTTAAGACTACACTTGAAAGTGAATCCTCTGAACTGTCATTCATGCTTAAATTCAACACTTCACACCTAAGCTTAAACAAAGACATCAATTATCTTACCCATTACAAAGATAGATTCCCCAATTATCACCTCTAATATCATTAGCTCACAGACATTTACCTTCCCCCCCCATACCCCTTCTGTTCTGAAATTTGATTTGTCCTTTTCATATGTGTTCATTTTTTAAATTGTATCCTTTTTTTATATATGGTTGTGACAATTTTCTTCCACTATTTGAGCTGAGGAAGTGGGTCTGGCCCACAAAAGCTCATCACCTAATAAACCATCTTGTTAGTCTTTAAAGTGCTACATAGTCCTGTTTTTTTGTTTCAGCTACCCCAGACTAACACGGCTACATTTCTATCACCCCTTAGGCAGTAATTATTGTCTTACATTAGAAGCCCCAACTGAGACCAAGGCCCCATTTTTCTAGGCACTGCATACTGCATAGTAAAAGGCCATTCCTGCCCCCAAAAGTTTACTGTTACATTCACACAGGAAGTATTAGCACCTCCATTTGACAAGTGGGGAACTGAAGCAGAGATTGACTTTCCCAAGGTCATACAGGAAGCTTGTGGCAGAGCTGGGCACCCATCCAAGATCTCACAAGTCCTATTTCAGTGCCTTAGTCACCAGGCCAGCCTTCCTCTCTGGTTTGTTTTAACAAAGAAACAGTATTTCCCCTGCCTTTTGATCCCTAGCGACACTGCCGGAGTTGCAGTCCAGCCATGACATTTTCCATTAGTGGGAAGGCCAGATTGCTCTAGTGAGTAATGAGCAGACACTGGAATAGTGCACAGCCTGTGTATCGAGGGTTAAATACCACTCTCTGAGATTTGCATGCTATTCCCATCAACGTCAGACCAGAATCCAGCCATGAGCATTTTGGTCTTTCCATATAATCCTCAGTAAGTCCATTTTTATTATTTCCAGGTTTCTAGCTCTTTCCATCGCAACAAGATTTCACAACTGCTGCCCTATCAACAGAGCCTTCCAGAGAATTATCTCCAGATAAATACCCAAGTGTGAAGCATAACTGGCAAGAGATGCTACATTTTAAAGCCTTGGTGTGGGGCTGCTTAAATGTCATAATTTCTCAGCAACAGCAGCCTAAGAAACACAATGTACATTGGTTACAACTTAGGCACTAAAATAAAGTCGCTACATTCAGCCTCCAGCCACTCTCTTTCTGAATGCAGGCATGACACCCGCCAGTCTGCAAAGCAGGACTTTCCTGTCTCATAGCATAGGCTGGATAAGGTTAAGGGTTGTCCTTTCCCATCAATCCCTGGCAGGTTTCTCTCCATTTCCCAATTTTCCTTCCCCTGATATAATTACAGTGCAGCACCTTTCCCCAGCCAGAGGATAGGTTGAGGCTACACAGATCCTTCCACTACAGTGCATATCTCCCGGTGCATTAAGAGCAGGCTATGGAGTGATAACTTCAGTGCGCTCACTGACAACTCAACCTTTTACATTTCAGAGGTTGAGAGCCAGGCTGGGACCTCCCATGTTGCTGACAGGTATTGCGCCATTTGAATGATTTCTGATGTATTTAGGGAGGTACATTTCATGACTGGACAGCTATTGGATTCACAGAGTTGCCTGTGCTAGTTCTCAAGAATATGAGGGAGGGAAAACCTCAAACTGATCTGTATCATGACACTAGCTCAGACATGCCCTCGCCCTGGGGTATCCTGTTTCTGTGCCAAGTACAGCAGAAGAGAGCCAGCCATGTAAGTAAACAGTTGGCCTGCTTTCTTCTCTTTTCCCTCTGAGTCTGGCTCCCACCTGACAGCAGATTCTTCTTAGCTAACATCACATCGCAGCAATGCACATGCTGGGCTCATGCAATGTCTGAGTTCAGCTGGGCAGACCTGCTTTAGCCAGGTTGGTATTTGCACTCTGACTTGCTCCTCAGACCAAGAGGGGCAGTGTGAACACAAGGCTGGGTACCTGAGATGCCTGAGTGCTAATCACAATGCTGATGCTCACTCCCTCTGTGGCCCTGGGCTATTCAAAATCTCAACTGTTGATCTCTTTCTTCCCACCTGAGATGAGCTTAGACCAAACCCTGCAACTGAACTTTGGACAGAGTGTGTGGGTTTGACATCCAGATGTTGCAACTCCATCTCTGCACTGTCTCCCTGGCCTGCATCCTATTAATTTCTCCATCCCTCACCTTGTTATCTCAAGCTGAATTACCTGATAGCATTTGACACATCTTTGGGATGCAGTCTGAAAGACACGGCATGAAATAAACCTGATACATTGCGCGCTATCAAAGACATAGATTAGACTATAAAAAAAACCCACTGGGGGGAGTATTAAAGAAATCGGCATCGTGTTGCCATGATTGTAAGCTCTCTTGCTAGGAAAGGTGCTGTGTTTTTGCAGCCACTGCATCTGGGTTTTCCATGGCATGAATTGAAATAGCCACAAAAGGGAGCTAGGTTTTTAATGAATGAATGCATGAATGAATCAATCTCTTATCTTGCACTTAGCCTCATTCATACTGAGTAGCTCCCTGGAAAGAGGAAACGTTTATCTGCAATGCTAGAGTTATCAAACAGGGAGGGGTGGTTGTCAGCAGGTGCCGTGGATTTCAGAGAACAAGTCAGGAAATCCCCTCCGACTCAGCACAGCCAGGGTGGCAACTCTATTGTGTGGCCTGCTCTACGCTAGGAAATTAGGTTGGTACAACTATGTGGCCCAGGGGGTGAAAAATCCACCATCTAGAGTAACACAGCTCTACCAACCTAATCCTTAGTATAGACAGCACTTGGCTGACAGGAGGTCCTTCTCTGCCCATGACTACATTCTCAACTGCTTTCATCAGTCAGAAGTCTTGCCTCATGGTTACAGATGTAGATATTTTAAACCGGGGGGAGGAACTTTTTTTGGGTCAGGGGCCATTAACCCACAAAATAATCAGTTGGGGGCTGCATGCAAGTAAAAAGCGGGGGAGGGGGAGAAAATCCCTCACTGTGGCCCTCAACTGAGGAGAAAGACAATCCCCATATTCGCCTCTCACACCAGGGCCTAGGGGGACCCAACTTAGTAGATTGTGTGTGCTCCAGCCCCCAGGGGAGCAGCAGGGGGGCTAGAGCATCAACACGGGCTGCCCAACGCTAGAGGGGCCATGAGCCTCAGGGGCTGGATCCAGGCAAGCAGAGGGCCGCACCCCCGTTTTAAACCACCCCCGTTTTAAACCATATCAGTTGTTAGTCCCATGTTAATTAGCAAAGGCTTCCAAAGCAAGGCTATTTACTGCCCCTTAAAGAAGGTGGCTCTCACATCTCCCTCTCCTACACCAAAAGGCCAGAGCTAACACTACTTATGTTTTCTTTCCCCCAAAAGGCTAGGACCGATGCTGCACCTCAAGTCATATTGAGACCACAACCTCAAATCATCATGCAAGATGCATAGAGAGATGCGAGAGATTTGCACTTTGGTGCAAATTGCTTTAACAACTTCGGCTTTTTGTTTGCCCTGAATGTCAGTCAGATATATTACCACATGTGCTTGCGGTCTCTGAAGGGTTAACTCAGCGCAAAGTAGTCTCTATTCCAACTCCTATCTGATAATTCTCCTTGACAAATAGGCCATTATTCACTCCCCCTTTCCTGTACAGTGGCAGGGAGCAGGAACTACCATGACAAGCCTGCGCTGAGATTCCAGTACAATTTACTGGCAGACTGGACCTCAGCCACAAGTATCTCACCCTCCGAAGTTGCTTGACAAAGAACAAAAGACTCTTTGTGCCAGTTGTCACCAACGCAAGCTATTTGGCTCATGAGCATCATCATCCCAGGCTGAGAAATACCAGAGTTTCTATTGGAAGTGAGCGAGAGAGATTCCAGCCACCAGAATGGTCACTATTGTCTAGAAATAGAGTGCCGACCCATGACCCTTTGCCATGTTCCAATCCTTGCTTCCCATCTTCACCCCTTTAAAACACCCACGGATTTTCCAATCCTCTGGCGCAAGCAAGAAGCTATGAGACATTCCACATAATTCCCCACTGGAACATTGTATAGCGCAGTTACGGGAAAGAAATATGATTCTTCACTACAGGCAAACAACCTCCTCCTTTTCCCCCTTGAAGAAGAAAAATAATAGCCTGCCCCCCCCCTGCAAAAAAGCCAAAACCCCACTGCAATAACATTTAATAAGAGACCAAAGGGGGTTTGGCCAGGAACATCCTGAATTCAACAGAATAATTGTTCCAAGACATTTAGATCTAAAAACAAGTCACTTTAAGACTAAGAAGCCTCTTTCTCTCAGTAAAAACCTGGCAAACCCAGTGTGAGGAAGCAAAGGTTCCACTGTGATCTTGTTTAAAAGAGGCTGGTTGCCACGAATTACAACCCCAGAAAAAGGGATGAAATCCATGTAATTGCACTATTGAAGCTCACCATGCCACCTTTGGAAACCATGCCTGCCTCATTCCTTCATACTAACTTAAGAGCACTGAAACATTATGAAAATATTATGCTTCTAAACCCCCATTCCATCTACGTGTTCTAATCCAGTTGGTAGATGAACAGAAAAGGACAATGCAAAAAACCAATACATGAAATGAAAACAATTTTGGAGCACATAAAGCTCTACGGCTCAACAATTCAAGACTGTCCCAGATCCTCAGCTGGTGTAAATTTGCCTAACTCCAGTGTTGATTTATACCTTGGAGGGTCTGGCTTTCCAATCCCACCGCACTGTTTTAAAGACCAGTGGATAGAACATTCTTCCGTTCCTATTGCAAACTGGTGTACAGCACTGTTGGCTACTGCCAAATGGCAGCCATGCCTCACCTGTTTGTATATTGTTTGTATGTGGATGGGTGCAACAGGCTATGCTATGGGTGAGACTCTCCAGCAAAGTGATACATGTAGCACGCCCCTTACGTCACAAGAGATCCATCCAGATGACACTGAAAAATCACCACCAGTTTTAACAATCACAGCTCCTTGGCAACAGCTTCATGCAGTTTGGGTGCAAAGCAAACAAGTGCAGCGTTTTTTAGAGGAGCAAAGACAGGGCTTCTCACTCCAGTGTCTGACTCAGGGTCAGGACTCAGGAAGTGGGGCCCTGCCTCCAACTCTCCCTGTGAGGCTTGGAACAAGTCACTCAGTTTCTCAGTTCCTCCATTTCCCCATCCGCAAAATGGGGATAAAATATTTCCCTATCTCCGAGGGGCGTTGCAAGGATAAATCGGTTTATGTTTGTAAAGTGCCGTGAGAAGCACAGACTAAAGTTGCTGTAGACCTTCCGCACTGATTACATTGGCGGTAGCCCAAATTATGTCAGCTGAGGAACAGACCCATTGATTTCCATCTCCCTCCCTAGAACACACATATTTAACCACCAAAAATATGAACAGTATTACAAACAGCCAAGAGAGAACATTGGCAAGCTTTGGGAAGGGAAATGCAGAGTGGGCAGAAAACTCCACTTACATTCTTCTTCTGTGACATCACAACAAAAGCCCTTTCCTTAATGGCAAGGGGACCATGTTCATTTTTCTCTAAAAACTGAAAGCTTGCGAAAGGCGAAGCGATTGTGCCAGTAAAAAGACAACTGGAGCCTTCTATTACAAACGTGGAATGTGTTAGGAGGACACAGAGTCCTCGAATTGTTTAGCCTACGTCACAGCCTCACTGCCAGCACAAGTTGTGAAAAGAGGTTGGGAGTCTGGTTAGGCACCAATTGGTGAGATTTAACTCTACTGATGTCGTTCCATGGTAGTGAATGGCTGTGATGATTTGTAAAGAGATGTGGAGCCCTGCACCTTAAAGCTGATGGTTGAAATACAGCTGGGGTCTGTAGTGATTTTTACAAGTCTGTTTGGAGGTCTTAGTTCAGTTGCTATTAGCCAAATGTTCACTTTGTAAAATTCACAACCACGGTTAGCAATTATTGTCTATGACAGCAGCCGGGACAACCTCTGAATTAGCACAGAGGCAGGACTCCTCCCTCCCCTCATCCTTAGGGCACAAATCCAGGTCCAGATTGAGGCACGTTAGTGGGACAGCTTATAGCTTGTGATGTACCTAGGCTGTGAATAAATAAGAGGGCAGTTTCTCAGCACATTTTGCTAGCACTAAAGCTGTTGTTTAAACATCAGATTATCATTCCTAGTGTCATGGACCATCTGGCCTTTGATAAGGTTCTGGCTAGTATGTTCCCACAGAGAGACTGAGGAGCAGCTGACTACTAAGAAAGACTTATGAGCCAGAGCTGCCCTCCATAGGAGAGAGGTGAGACAACAAGTTTAATAGATTTCCTTAAAAGCTGAAATTCAAAGCAGAGAGATTTTACCAGATCCAGAGCCAGTTCACTTTTACAAGGGTAAGGGCCTGTCTACACATAGAATTATTGCTGATTAACTCCTTCTAAATTCATAGATTTTAAACCCAGAAGGGACCACTGTGATTAACCAGTCTGCCCTTTGGAATGATGCAGGATTTAGGACTTCCCCCAGAATAATTCCTGTTTGACTACAGCATCTCTTTTAGAAAAACATTTAATCTTGATTTTAAAATGGCCAGTGATGGACAATCTACTATAATGCTTACTAAATTGTTCCAATGGTTAATTACCCTAAAGTTAAAAATGTACGGGTTTCACTTCAACTGCGAGCCTCTGGATTTTGTTAATAGTCTGAAGGGCCCATTACATGTAGATACTGAAGGGTGTAATCAAGCCAACCCTTAGCATTCTCCTTGTTAAGATACATGGAGGTTTACAGCTTGTGTCTACCACTATAAAGAATGTTTTCTAATTCTTTAATAATTCCTGTGGCCCTTCTTGGAACCATCTCCAATTTTTCAACATACTACTTAAATGGTGGATAGCAGAACTGGATACAGTGTTCATCAACAGTCACACATGATACAGATTTCAGCAACAGTGCCAATCTAAAGGTAAAATAACCCCTCCATGGATCACTTTAACTCTTTTAGTCACACTGTTGCTTTGAGAGGACTGTTATTCCCGAATAAGAATGTCTAGCCATGGGGTTAATCAGGGAAATGTAATCAGATATAATTATGTGGAGAGAAGTCTCATAAGTATTCAAAAAATAAGAGCCAAGGATTTTCCAAAGTGACTAGTGATAACCAACTCGGGACACATTATAGCAGGGATGTTAGATAGCGTGTATTTTAGTAATTGAGTAGCCACAACAATTTTTAGCTGGCTTCCCCCAAGAAACAGCTCCTGCCCAAGCAATGGCTCCTCTGTAGGAGGCAGCAAGTGGAGGGGGCAGGAGAGAGCTCTGTGGAGCTGGCACGCACAGAGAGAATCGGCTTAAAAGACAGCTTCCTGTGTGTACTGACTCCTGCCTGCCCTCCTCACCCTCCATGCTGCTGCGTTTCTATCAGGAGCAACAGTGTGTCAGTGAGGTGTGGCATGAAGCTCTGCAGGATCCGGTGCTCCCACCTCTACCTCCCCTTGCTGCTTCTCATACAGAGGCAGCGAGGGGAAAGTGTTGCATGTAGTCATTTGGATTAACCGATAAGCCTCGGTTAATCGTTTAAACAGCTATGCAGTAACATCCCTACATTACAGAGGCCTGTCATTCAGACAGTGCTGAGCTACTGCCCTCTGCACACCAGGCCTCTTTGAAGTGTCACAAGTTGGGCACCCTGACAAAGTTGTTTTTTAAAGTCTTTCCCTTGGAGATTCAAATCTTCAAATTGTCAGCAAACAGAACTGAGCAGACAGTGTAACTGAGGCAGCTTATGACAGCAAATTGTAGGGACAGGATGGTGTAGGCATCACAAAATTTTCCTCTGAGAATCCAGAAGGGATGAGGAGTCTGAAGTCAGGGCAGAAAATCATGGTAGTCACCCCTTTTCCGCTGGATAGCCTGAGCATTTCAGCAACCTTTTCAAAACATTCTCGCCCTCTAGTGTGCAAAATGTCCTATGACAAAAATGTGTTCCTTCCTTTCCCTTTTAAAGTACAACCCTTCCATGCTGTACTGTGGACTAGCAGCTGGTATATTGTTAGGGGACATTTTCAAATCCATGGCTGATATTGCTAAATAAAAAGCATCAGAAATCTGAAAACTTCTTTGACAAACAGACAAAATGTGGCACGGAAGCACAAGATGGAGAAGTGATTGTATAATACAGTGTTGAGGGTTACAGAGATACCATGTTAAATCATTCTGCAAAGACTCTTTCCCCCACCACACAACTGCAATGGCATGAAAATGATAGGCTGAGAGATACAGAAAGGAAAAGGAAAAACCCACAATCCTGCCAATTTCCTCTAAAGAAAGGTTCCATCCATTGGGAACTGTATTATAGTGCACCTTGTTTTGCAAACCTATACTACCTGGAAAAGTTTTTCCTGACTTCAGATGTTGATCATTAAGGGCCTGATCCACTGCCCTTTGAAATCAGAGGCAATCTTTCCATTGGCTTCAGTGAGAATTTAATCAGGCCCTCTGTGCCCTAAATAACAGGGATTTGTAGCTGTTGTACTGGATTTAGTGCAGTGGAGCTCAGCCCTCCTCCTTCCCCCTCTCCCACAGGAGGGAGCTCCTGATGGCGCTCCAGCCCCGTGCCCTGTCCCCGCCCAAGTTTGGAGGGCCACAGCCGGCTTCCTGCTGGGCGGCGGGGAGAAAGCCCCAAGCCTTGCTGAGCGATTGGGCTCACAGGGAAGAAATGGAGCCCGACTGCGGAAACAGCAATGTGCGGATGCACTGCCTAGAGAGCCTTTCCCCACTGCTCACATTGGCTGGAATCCAGCCAGTGGGAGCAATAGGTGGCCGTGCCCGGGACATGGTGCTGGGAGAGGTGCAAAGGCAAGTAAGTGCCCCCCTGTGCCCAGACCCCATACCCCACCGCACCTTTGGGTCCCCTTCCCCCCCACAGAGACCCTGCACCCACAGCCTGCTCCTGCATCCTCCCTTCCTCCTGAATCCTCCCCCCCCCCCCCCGGCCAGACACCCTACTCCCAGACTGCTCCTGCACCCCACTTTCCTCCCAGACCTCACCCCCTCACCCCGTCCTGCTGTTTACCTCCCGCCCAGATCCTGCATCCCCATCTGTATCCCACATGCTGGCAGCCATGTCCTGCACATTGAACCCCTCATTTTTGTTCCCACTCCAGAGCTGAGGGAGGTCCAGAAAATCCACTAACCCTGGAACCCCAGAAGAGTAAATCTGGCCTATGGGAAGCCCTGAACCTTAATCCTCCCTGTCCCTCCCCCAGAGCATGAGAGGTGTCTCAGTTGGGGGCCACTTCAGTGAGGGTTGGGTTTTTTGTATCGTTATTTTGCTTCTCACTTGTGTGGTCCCCAACTGATTTTTCTGGGGGTCAGTGGCCTCTGACACAAAAAAATGTTCCCCACCCCTGCCATAAATAAAGAAAACATGGAAACCTTTTGTGTTGGACATAAATTAATATTTTACTTTATTTAAAATAAAGTTTGATAAACTAACATGAAAAAGGTAAAACTCTTAATCTGTTTCATAATTTAAATTAATATTTTCTTTCTTACTGAATAAATTTAACCATTCTCCCTAGCTGCAGCATTAGCAAAATGGCTCAGACATAATTGTGTAATTAACAGCGAGTTTCCATTAGCAACTGGTGGGCCGCTGAAAGGTTTGCACTGAGCCAGGTGGGCCACTGATTTAGTGTAACTGTAGAAACTGATGTCAAACTGTTTTTTGCATCTTTCTAAACTATTTCCCTCACTAATATCCTGAAGAATCACAGAACATTCTTGAAATGGAATTTAATTGAACTGCTTAATGTTTAGTTAAATTAAATGGTGCCCAGATTCATCAAAATAAAACCAAAACAACATGAACTGGCATAATAACTGTTGTGTATGGAATTCAACTACTGAAGCAGGAGAAGAATGAGTGCAGGTCAACAGTGGCATCAAGTGGACAAAGACTTGTTAGCAACTTTGCTTTCTTCTAGCCGGAAGAGATCTCAACTCCTGTTAACTCTGGTGCCACATAAAATATTGTAAAATACACATGGAAGAATCATGGGAATTTGGCTCAATCTGCCCCCAGGGGGAAGATGAGTCATATTTCACCTCTCACCTCCCCCCTGTTATCAGACTAGAGCTGTCTGTTTTGTGGGAAAGATCAAGATGCTGGTTCGTATCTGGGGAATGAACTCACATCACCAGGGCCCCGCAAATTTGCTCCAGTGAAAGAATGGGAGAAGGGAGGCCTGCCCGCCAACTCTTTTAACAAAGCATGATGGGAAGGTTAAGACTGAGGCTGTATAACAGGCAGGCCTTTTTCTTTGTGAGTATGGAGGAGGACAATGCTGAGGAAAAACAGGGCTGGCTGTTATATTGGAAGGAAAACGCAAGTCTGGGTCCAGAAGGATTTTCCCACTTGGAACACCGTTTAGCTATCTCAGGTACTTATATAGTATCTGAGGACCTCACATCCCTGGACTATGAACCCCATTTTAGAGACACAGGAACTGAGGCCCAAAGAGACTAAGGCCCAAAACTTAGGTGCTTAATTTCTAAAGACATCACAGAAGTGGGCGGATGAGGTTCTGTGGTCTGTCGTGTGCAGGAGGTCAGACTAGATCAGTGTTTCTCAACCAGTGGTACGAGTACCCTTAGGGATACTTGAGAGAAGTCTGGGGGGTACGTCAGCACAACTGACATTTGAAGAAAACTGAATTTTTGTTTTAAGTTTTACAGCGCTTTATTATTTTTGTACTTTTTACACCCAAAAATTTCATCGCCTGCCTGGCTACAATTAAGTTGTTTAAACAACTGTGTTGTAATGGTAGAAAAAAAAATTGTGTGTTTGAAAATTGTAGATACTGGGGGTACTTATAATTTTTTTTAAAAGGGGTACTTTATAAAAAAAAAGGTTGAGAAACACTGGACTAGTTGAACATAATGGTCCTATCTGGCCTTAAGCCCTAGGACTCTATTCCATGGACATCATGAGAGGTGTGTATGTGTGAAATACCACACATTTTGAGCTGACTTTATTGCATGACTTACTAGAGAAATGGAATCAGGACTATCAAACTTCTTTTTAGAAAATCCAGGTTTTCTATAGCAGCAAGTGGAGATACCCTAGACATGATTAAAAATGCCAGGTAGGATCTCCCAAATATCTAGAAAGAGACTTGGGAATGATCAAACTTGACAAGTTTGGTTACAACAAACTCACTCGCTCTTGTTTTGGAGGGAGGGAGGAGGAGTCTGCCTCATTTGTCGCACTGCCCTTCTCCTGGTCCCCTGAAGCTCTGCTCTCCACCCTAAGGGCGCACATTACATTAAGCCTCCCTCTAAGAAAGTTGTGATTTGTGAGCTTCACCCTGCCTGAGATTTAAAGCTCTACCAACACGGTTTTTAACAGCACTGAATGAGGACATAAGAACCTCCAGACTGGATCAGACCAGAGGTCCATCCGGCCTGGTATCCTTTTCTTCCCACAGTGGCCAAAATATAATGGTGGTAGCACCCAAGTGACAAAGCACTCAGTGCTTAGGGAGTTAGGGGACATGCCAAGAGCCTGGACTTGGATTGTTTGTGTCTTTTAACTAACTTTTTAATCATTGCTGCTTTTAAAGCAACGGAGAGATGGATATTAGCCTTGCTTGCAGAAACGGGGACTTACATCTTGGCTTGTTTAGAACAAAAAACAGTAGCACATAGTTGCACAGACAACAAAGGGATGGAACCCTGGACGTTAATAAGACACTTTTGTGTCTTCATGGCCACACAAAGTCTTTCCCCCACATGCAGCACTTCCAGTCCTCTCTGATCCTTGGCTCAGGGACCATTGAGGTCATTGGGCACAGAAGGCAATCTAGGGTGGGGAGAGGGCAGATTTGGCGTGCACTGCCCAATGCTGCTCCCTGACCAGTGAAGTGGCCCACAGGAGACCATTCTAGCCACTGTGAGTTAGAGAAACCCTGTGGCTGCTCTAACTTGTACCAGGGGCTGATTTGGCCCCAAGATCAGGCGGCAGCAGCCGGAAATGGCACCCAAAGAATAAGGAAAGGGTGATATGTTTTTACATTATCAAATAAGGGGAGAACAAAAGACCCCTCGGCAGCTCAATCCATTGTTCTAACTGTAAGACAGAAGTGAAAACCAACTCCGTTACTCACCCAAATTTTGTGCTGAGTGTCCCGCCCAGGCATGATCCGATGATCACTCCTATTCCAAAGCAAAGTCCAAGCTTCCCTAATGCATCCGCACGCTCAGCAGGAGACGTCAGATCTGTAATGACCATCTGAGCACCTACACAGATATTCAAAGACACTGGATAAGGAACACTGAACTAAAAGGAACAGAGGTTGGAGTCTGAGTGATCACTCTACTCCCTGAGGTAACCCTGCACATGTGCAAATGACAGAGCTCTCCCAGAGGTCAGACCTTGTAACACTGAGCCAGATCCTCGTGCAAGACCCCACAGAATGGGAGCTGACCCCAGAATGTCTTTCTGGGGGGTAAGTCTACACTGAAGTTAAAAACTTGGCACTTGCCAGTTCCTGCTGAATTGGGCTCAGTGGTTGTTTAATCGCAGTGTAAATGTTCAGGCTCAAACTTTGGGATCCCCTACATTGCAGGGCCCTAGAAAACAGGCTCCAGCCCAAACATCTATCCTACAATTAACTAGCTCCCCCCACAGCCTGAGTCAGCTGGCATGGGCCACCCATTGATTTTTTTAACTGTAGTGTAGACATATGCTTAAATGCAGAAGACGCTTTGTGCATCCAGCCCAGAGTCTAGCAGTCAAAAGAAGGGGAAGATTCAGAACCTCTTAGCTCAGGCCAGGGCAAAATATGGCCCAGGGTCCGGATCCAGCCTGCCAAGCCACCGGATTCGGCCCGTGGATGCAGCGGGAGCCTCAGACAGACTCCCTGCTTGCGCCTCCCCCCTCCAAAAAGCAGCTGCTGCGGCCATTTGTCTTTCTCAGCTGTGAGCCCGGGGGAGAGGGGAATGGTGTTTCATACGCTGCTCCTGCCTCCAGCACAATCCCATTGGTGGATTTCTGGCCAATGGGAGCTGCCTATTTGAAGAACAGGCAGTGTGTGAAGCACCCTTCCTCTTCTTTCCTCAGGTTCTTAATCACTAGCACACATGGCCCCCGCAGCCTGTGCTGGGGCGGGGCAGGCAGAGAAGCTGCCTGAGAAATGTGCTGGACTGCTGGTCGGGATTCACTCAAAGGTAAGTAGGTCTCCCGACCAGAGCTCGCCTATGCCCCCCAGCCTCCTCCTGCCAACCCTCTGTCTGCCCCCGCACTCCTGCCCCACTTCTCCACATAACCCAAACTCTGTACCCCCTCCTTAATCCATATTCCTCCCAGATCCTGCACCTCAATCCCCTGCCATAGGTCACAACCCCCTACTGCCCTAGGTCACATCCCAAACTCCTATACCCCTCCTGCACCTCAGTCACCTGACCCAGGTTACAACCCCCTCCTGCCCTCAGACACAACCCAAACCCCTGCACCCCAAACTCCCTCCCAGACTCCATACCTCTTCCTGAATCCCAATCCCTTACCTGAAGCTCCCTTCTGTCTGCACCCATCCTCCATCCCAGACCCTGCACCTCCTCCAGTAGTATCATAGAAGAGTGCAGCGTTTGCCACTTTTCAAAATCTTGGAGTGCCCCCCACCCCCATCAAAAATTATTGCCACCCCGTCTTAGGTGGACTAACTGCTAATGGGCATTAAGCGCTTTACTGGCTTAAACCAGCTGTGTATAATCCACATTATCATGGTGAGGGTCTTTGTCCTCCCACCAGCGATACTCCATGAGCAATACGGCTGAGCATCTGCTTTGATGTTTTTTCCTGAACACAAACAGCTGAAGCAAAACAGAACGGCGTGGTGAGAAGGAACGCCCGCATAATGCAGCCTGCCATGCAGTCGTGCAATTTGTTAGACCGTGTGTGACGGCATGTTGCTAAAAATTATTCTGGGAAAGTTCTTGCTTGAGTGAATGCAACTGAAAAATGTGAAATAGCTGCAGTGCAGTGAAGGATAGGTGCAGTTTATTTTATTGATACTGTTCATTCCATTGGAATGAATTCTGATCTGCTAAAGAGATGCCGCTTTTGACACTATACTAAAATTAGGCCATGGAAAAACCCAATCTCCCACTACAAGATGCAAGGAGTAGAGCCAGGGAGCTTTTGATCCTATCCCCCTCTGGAGTAAAGGGGGAGGACAGGCTAGGAGGGAACAGAGAAGCTCAGGAATCATTAGTTCTTTCTCTGAGATGAGGTGTGCGCTGGAGAAGTTATGCTTTTAATAACAGAATTGGGGGTAGGCAGGAGCAAAATAGCCTGTGGACTGCTGCTCTTTAAAAAGCATGGAGGGGATGGTCTTAAAGAATAGGACCAGGTGGATGAAAATGCTGGGAAGCTGAGGGCACTAAGCAGCAAAGCAGTGGAAATGGAGGCTGGACAAGGAGAGGTGCCTTGGAAAGGTGCATTGATGTGGGGTGAATTAGTTTATTGAGGGAGGGGGGAATGAAGATCTATGGCTTTAGGGGTACCAGTAAAGTAGCCGAATGCCCAGGTGAATGGGTATCAGTGAAACCTTTCAAGCCCAAGGAAAAATAATAACTATGCTTAACACATCTATAACATCTTTCATATGAGGACCTCAGAGCACTTCACAGACATTAACAAATTAAACTTTACAGCACCATGGTGTGGTAGGGTGTGGCTGGGAGGTCAGCACAGTCATCTTCTATTTTAGAAATGGGGAAACTGAGACACAGGGAAACCAAGTTGCACAAGAAAGATGTCCATTTGCGTCACTGTTGCTACCACTGTTAATTGCAACAAATCTTGTACAACATCTGTCATGTAAGCGGCTCCAGGGAAAACACATGATTTGCTAAACATGATTTTCCTGTTTACATGCGTGGATCACCTTTGTATCTGAAGTTATGAATACTGGCTATGCACTTGTCTCTCCAGCAAGTGGGTTGTTCCTGGGTGACCCCCTCTGAATAGATTTACATCAGGACTATGCATCAGTGTGTTGATGGCCCTTCAAGGAGAGTCAGCTCACAATGGGCCTTGGAAGAAATTCATCCTGCCTGGTAAACCTTTCCAGTGGACCCCTCAGAAAGAATATGAGCAATGGCTGCCCCCGTGAGTGAGCAAAGCAGGTAAGGACATACGATAAGGATATGTCACCCTGGACTCCATCTTGAGCCAGTGACTTTCTATTCACATGGCAAAGGATATTAAGGACCTCTGAGGGTATGTCTACACTACCCCGCTAGTTCGAACTAGCGGGGTAATGTAGGCATACCGCACTTGCAAATGAAGCCCGGGATTTGAATTTCCCGGGCTTCATTTGCATAAGCGGGGTGCCGCCATTTTTAAATCCCCGCTGGTTCGAACCCCGTGCCGTGCGGCTACACGCGGCACGAACGAGGTAGTTCGAACTAGGTTTCCTAGTTCGAACTACCGTTACTCCTCATTCCTAGTTCGAACTAGGAAGCCTAGTTCGTGCCTCGTGTAGCCGCGCGGCACGGGGTTCGAACAAGCGGGGATTTAAAAATGGCGGCGCCCCGCTTATGCAAATGAAGCCCGGGAAATTCAAATCCCGGGCTTCATTTGCAATTGCGGTATGCCTACATTATCCTCCTATTTCGAAATAGGAGGGTAGTGTAGACATACCCTGAGAAACCTCCGGTTTTCCCCTTTCTTGTACTAATTCTCTATTGCTGAAGCATCCAGAGCCTCAGTCTCTTTAAATTACCACTAGATCCCGCTATGCAGTGCGCTCCGGGTGGCACTGAAGGGCTGGCTAGGGGAAGCTAGCCTCCAGCCAGGCCCTTTCCACCTGACGGCCCACTCCTGAGAGCCGCAAAGCCACAGAACTGCTCCTCCTGACTTTGCCCAGGGGCCCAGCAATTCTGTCAGTCCCCCTGTTTGGAGAAGACCTGAGGTTCATGCTGACCTGGGGACATGTGTCTGATCCTTCAGGATTAGAAAGAACCTTGCATATGATGAAATGGGCTTTCAGTAGCCTCTTGCTATCTTAGGGTACGTCTAGACTACATGCCTCTGTCGCCAGAGGCATGTAGATTAGGCTACCAGACATAGGAAAATGAACTGGTGATTTAAATAATCGCCGCTTCATTTAAATTTACATGGCTGCCGTGCTGAGCCAACAAACAGCTGATCAGCTGTTTGTCGGCTCAGCGCGGTAGTCTGGACGCGTGGGTGTCGACATCAAAGGCATTTGTCGACCACCCAGGGATGCCTCCTGGGATGAGGTATACCTGGGTGGTCGACAAATGCCTTTGATGTCGACACCCGCGCGTCCAGACTACCGCGCTGAGCCGACAAACAGCTGATCAGCTGTTTGTCGGCTCAGTGCGGCAGCCATGTAAATTTAAATGAAGCGGCGATTATTTAAATCGCCGCTTCATTTTCCTATGTCTGGTAGCCTAATCTACATGCCTCTGATGACAGAGGCATGTAGTCTAGACGTACCCTTAGACTTGGTTGTCTGAATGGGAGCCAAGGGAGGGAATGCCTAAAGGGAACTGGGTTTGGCTTCTGGTTAACCAGTGTAGCACTGCAGAAGTTCTTTTGTTACTGGTTTGGGGAACCTAATTATAGAGTAAACCACCAGTTTGGGGGAATTGTCTGCCCTGTTTCTTGCAGTCTGCCCTGACTCAGTGTTGTCCATCCCAGGCGCCCTGTCACATAAGTGACTTGCTCTAGCTCACACAGCATGTTGGTGCAGTGTTGGGAATAGAATTTAGTTGTCCTGCTCCCCAACCACCTCCTCTAACCATTAAACAAGCTGCCTCGTGTTCCTAAAGCCAACTATTCAGAGACGGATTCTGCAACCCTTCTATACGTTATTAGTTCTACTGACTTTAATGGAACTGCTTATGTGAGGAAGACTTGCAGGCTCAGGCCCCTACAAACAGACTGGAAGATATTGAGCCCCATAATTGGGTCATCTTATCATAACATTACCTGGTAGCCCATGCATGAACACGGATGGAATTCTGGACAGGAACAGAAGTGGGACGCTGGTGGAGATGGACAATAGTAGAAAGAAGGCAGATCCAGAGAGACATGAAAGAGTTAATGCAGCTCGGGTTCCAAACTGGTCAGCAAACCTGGTAAGGAAATTAAGCAGCTTTTTAGAAAGTGAACCATTTTACAATGGCTGAATATGGTACATCCAGCCTGGCCATGTGATACTGTCATTCCACCCACTGTGATGCAACTTTTCACTTTTGAAAAGTTGGCTCCCGTTGTGGGTGCTGAGCACTTGAAAATATGGCCCCCATGAGAAATCTGAAGTTTTGTCTAGACTAGGATTTAGTAGTGAGGTGTCACTCCATTTCAGCTAATACAGTGCCGAAGGTATTGTAAAATTCTGTGCTAGCATTTTCAAACATGTTGGTTAAACTGTTTTAAACCTAACCATACACCTTTAAATCCTGGACTAGACAAAGCCTGAGAGAGCAGTTAATGGTGATTAGACATAGGTCACCACAAACTAGGCCCTGCTAGGTTGTCTGTTGAACAGGTTCTGTTAACCTTCATTTTGTTTGGGGTTTCTACTATGGTTATCCAAAAATTGTTATCTGGCATAAAAATTAGTTCTGTTAAACTATGGAAGCTGAGAACAGAGTCAGCCTTGACCTAAAAAAAGAGACACATCAATTTAACTAAGGGATGGTTTTAAGTGATGATTTACCAAGGCAACTTGTGCGTGTGTAGACAAGCCCTTCATAAATTTGGTTTTTTGCTCTTTGCAATACCAGGAGACCAACTCATAAGATGATCTAGAATTCCCTTTTTATATTTTATAAAATAACCTAGCAGTAGGGTTGCCAGATGGCTGAAACAAAAATACCGAACACTCCCCCGACCCCCCCCAAAAAAAACACCAGGAAAAAAATTTGTTGAAGGAAAAAAAAAAGTGGGGGGACCCAAAGTTGTTGGGAAAAAAAAGACTTCAAGAACCTGGATCACTGCTAGGGGTTATCAGGTAGTCATTTAAGAGAAAACAAAAACCCGGACACGCTTCATTGGGGGGGGGGAGGGCCCGGCCAGGAAGGGAGCAGTGCTGACTGGGAAGGGGGGAGGCCTGGAAACAGCTAACGGGGGGGGGGGCAAGCAGGGCTGGTGGTGAGGGGGGAGGGGTCAGGTGGAACGGAGCTGGCCGCGGGATATCAGGGGAGGGGGCGGGGCTGGCTGGGAGTAAGGGGGGGTGGGAAGCACAGTGGGGGTAGGGTGCAGCGGCGCTGTCCAGGAGGAAGGGAGGGTTGGAAGGAAGTGGGGGTGGGAAGCAGAGCTGGCGGGAGCGGGGAGAGGTGCAGCAGCGCTGGCCAGGGAGATCAGGAAGAGGAACGGGCCAGTGGGAAGCAGAGCTGGAGGGGGGCACAGGGGCCTGGCCGGGGAAGTGAGGGAGGGGACGTGAGGGAGAACTGGCCATCCGGGAAGGGGGAGGGGGTGAACAAATTGGCCGGCGGGGAGTGGGAATGACCTGGGCACTTGCTGCCTGTCCCACGCAGGGTCCCGGCGACGCACCAATGAGGGGGAGGCTTCCCCTCCTCCTCACACTCAACCAACTGAGGGCTCCCGGCGGCAATCGTGGCCCCGCCTCCCAGCTGGGACTCCCAGCCGCTCCCCCCAGCCATGCCAGGCTTCCATCCAGTGCGCAGCCGGAAAAATCAGAAAATACCGGACATTGCACATGTCCTGTATTTTCTGATTTTTTTTTACTGGACAGAGCGCGCAAATTCTGGACTGTCCGGTACAATACCAGACACCTGGCAACCCTACCTAGTAGGTTCAATGTTTGCAAGTTCACAGTAGTTTTAAGAAAAGTCATCCAGATTCAAGGAAAACTGCCTCAATATCATACTCAACCCAAATACGAGGTCTGAAAAAATGTAAATAAGGGATTTCTTGTGAATCTCTATTTCCTTTAACTAAGATAAGGCATTCCCCTTTATATATCTACTTCCACATTATGAGAAACTGTTTTTACAGTACCACCCATGGAAGTTTCAATCTCAGATTTGTACAGCAAATTTTGCTGTACAAATTTTACACAAGGATCTGACCCTAATTAGAGTCCTGTTTTCAGATTCTCTCATCCCTGCATGCATCTCTCATTGCCATTGGTTGGTATTCCACCCAAAGTGAAAGAAAAGAACTTCAGAAGATCCACTTCTCACAAATTCAGATCAGAAAAAATTTCCTACAGCTTTGCACATTTATAGAAAAATCACTTGAATTATGCCACAAATACCACCTCAGATTTGTAGATAAGAAGGAATTCATTTCTGTACTGTGCTGATAGGGAAGCTGATTATTAATTATTATTATTATTTTATTAATTTCTATCCTCTTAGCACCTATTAGCTCTACTGTGCTAAAAAAGAGATAGTCCCTGCTGGCAGAGAAAACAAGATCAGAAAAACAACCTTCCGAAGGTCAATGCAGAGCAGAGATATAAATGGAACCCAAGTCTCCTGCCTGCCAATCCAGTGCCCTACCCACATACTCTGCCTCTCCTTCTGTGCATCTCTGTATAGGGACAATGTCCTATCTGCTGTACAGTCTCCATCTCTGTTAGGTTTTTCAATGCCAGCTCATCTTCTATTTGGAACACTCATATCAGCAATTTCCTGCAACTGCTCAGTGGCAGAAACACAGGAGAACTTCATGCCTTTCCCCTGCCTTTCTTTTGCTAGGGCTGTTTGAACTGTAAATATAGAGTCCTGATTTTAATCTCACTGACACTAGTGTAAATCAGGAACACCTGCACTGAAGTCATTTGTTGTGACACAGGGCAATGACATTGTAAGTAAGATCTGAATCATGCACAACAATTTTATGATTCTCACTGGAACAACTCAGTAATAGCACTGGTTAATAAAAAAGCCAAGTTACATGCATCTTCTGGGTTTCTCAGTCCTACTTGTGTTCATGAAGTTACTCATATGAGTAAGTGTTTACAGGATTATGGCATTAGACTACAAGCTCTGCAGGTTCCAAATATTTTAGCTAAGTACACCTGGGTCCAAATAATCAAATTTAGAGAAATCTGTCAGAGATGATCTAGATCAGTGTTTCTCAACCGGTGGTAAGAGTACCCTCATGGGTACTCAAGAGAAGTCTTGGGGGTACATCAAGACAACTGAAATTTGGAGAAAACTGAATTTTTGTTTTAAGTTTTATGGCACTTTATTATTTTTGTACTTTTTACATCCAAAAATGTCATTGCCTGTGCGGCTATGATTAAGTTGTTTAAACAAATGTGTTGCAATGGTAGAAAAAAAATGGTGTGTCTGAAAACTGTAGAATCTGGGGGTAGTTATAATTTATTTCTTTTTTGAAAAAGGGGTACTTTATATTTTAAAAAAAGGTTTAGAAACACTGATCTAGATCAGGGGTGGACAATAATTTTTGACCGGGACCCCAGGCCACTGAAAGGGGTGGAACTTCAAGCAGAAGGAACAGGCCTAGGACTGATTGGTCTGGAGGTGGGGGAGAAGGCAAAATCTTTGTCCCGCCTCCCCCAGAAAGAACCGCCAGCTGTTCTGAACATCTGGCAGTTCCCTCTAGGTAACTGTGCCCCTGGCAGTGGGAGGAGACTTTGTATGCTCCCCCTGCTATCCCAAGGTCAATCAAGGCCTGGGGGAGGGGGAACACATGAAGTCTCTCCCTCCCTGCCCCTACCCTGCAAGGGAGCACTGCACTTAGAGTTAACAGCCAGATGAGCAGGTGGTTGATTTTAAGTGCTGAGCCCCTTGCAGGGTGGAAGGAGACTTCACGTGCTCCCCCCGCCCCCAAGCCCTGATTGACCTGGGAGTGGGGGGAGCGTGCAAAGTCTCCTCCCACCCTTCTCCCCATCCTGCAAGGAGCCTGTGGTGCTTAGAAGTGCTATGCCCCTTGCAAGGCGGGAGGAGACCTCACACCCTCCCCCACACCCCAGGCTCTCATTGGCCTGATTGCTTGGTGGGAGGCATCTGGCCTGTGGAGGCCCTTTTGTCCACCCCTGATCTAGATGGTGCTTGGTCCTGCCATGCGTGCAGGCATGATGACCTCTTGAGGTCCCTTCCAGTTTTATTATTCTATGATTCTATTAACTAAAACAAAAGTCATTTAATTTGTTACAATATTTTTAATTAATATTTATACCTCTGTAGCTTTTTTAGTTAATCTGGATGGCTTCCTAGAATATTTCCCCAAGATCCAGAGCTAGGAATAAAGTAGATTTATACTAAAAAAAAAAAAAAATCATTCTGATTTTCGTTGGGAATGGAAGGTTCACAAGAATGGTTTCTTATTTACCTCCCAAAAATAGGACCTCCCAGAAGCTGCAGAACGCCAAAGGTTGTCTGGAGGTATCCAAATCCAACCGAATCCAATCCCAGGTTCTTGGCCAAGTACTAAATAAAGCACAGAAAAAGTGAAGTATGTTACATTTCTGAATGCTCAAGAAGAGCTTAATGTTAGTAAGTACAGGACTGCTAGTGATCATGTGCTTCAGTGCAAAGTAAAGCAATTGCGCTTAGCTGTAGATGCAGTACACAGAGCATAAGGAACAGAGAAGTTATTGGATAAAAATCAAAAGTCTCTGGCCCAGATCATCAGCCAGCACTATGGACCTAGCTCTCTATTTTTACACTTTTGCATGCAGTGTTGTTTTAGCTGTGTCGACCCCAAGACATTAGAGAGACAAGGTGAGCAGGGCCAGCCAACAACATTTTGGCACCTGAGGCGGGGAGCTCAAATGATGCCCCCATACCTCCTTTTCTCCTGCCTGCCTGTTATGTCTCTTGTGCCCTCCTTCCTCCAGCACAGCACTCCCCCATCTCTGTGCATCTAGAGCAGAGAGAATACATATGCACCAGCAGCAGACACAATTTTCTACACTCTGGGTCCTAGTGGCACCCCTCCCACACACACATTCTGGCACCTGAGGCGGCCGCCTCAGTTCGCCTCATGGTAAGGCCAGCCCTGCTTTATAGGTTAAGTTTCCACTGGTGAGAGAGATGTGCTTTCAAGCTACACAGCACTATTCGTTGGGTCTAGGAAAGGTACTCAGTGTCACAGCCAAACACAGGATGGACCAGACAGATTAGCATAAGTAGTTAGCACATATTTTAATGGATCATTCCAAGGGAAGTGGTCATAGAATGACAAGGGCAGGGGTATCAGTTTTTGTAATAAGCCATAAATCCAGTGCCTGTATTAAAACTATGATTTTTTGAGTCTAGCACAGCGTTATAAAGTTAGGCTCCCAGGGCTTTGCAACGTTTCCTTTGAGGATGAGGCTGTTCACCCTAGGCGATAGGATTTTTTTCTTTTGTGTCATTTTTCAGTGTGAGTTCATTGAGAGCACAGTGATAGTTTGGTTTAGGGATGTAGAATCCCGGTTAATCCGTTAACCGGTTAAACCTTTGGTTTAACAGGTTAACCACCTAGGCGGGAGTCGCCCTGCACACAGGGCTGCTGGCAGAAGGAGCCGGCAGCTCCAAGCGCAAGGCAACTGGCTTCTGCTCCCTGTCCCTCCAGCTTGGGAGGGCCAGCTCCCAACCCCCGCAGGGTCGTGTCCAGGTTTGGATTCACCCACACTGTTGTAAAAAGCCATACATTAGGGGCATCCAATGCAATAAATGCTCCAATAACAACTATCTGTAACCCACTAACTCCCATGGCTACAGGGGTGTTATTGGGCCACTCCCCCTTGAATTGTCTCTTAGAATATGTATTAACTACTTCTGCTAAGCAATCTCTTCTATTTGTATTTAGCTGTGACAGGCTGAGCGTGCTGCCCAGACATGAAGAGGAGCTCTGTGTAGCTTGAAAGCTCATCTCACCAACAGAAGTTGGTCCAATCAAAGGCATTCCTTCACCCACTTTGTCTCTTGCTTTTACTTAGTATGTTGAGGCAGACAAGGAAGGTCTTAATCACTCAGCTAATGCTGAAGGGGAGGGTTTTAGATAGCCCTCCCATGCCTTGGAATATGTAGGGCACATCCCTCTGAATATTGCCCAGGAGGCTCTTGTGGTCATGTCACCACCCCACAGGTTTAATCGAGCCAGCTGGGCTACGAGTAAACATCACAAACAAAATGGCATGTGTACTTCCAGTCCCCTCCACAGCCCCAGCATGGGAGGCGCCCTAAAAACCTTGTGCCCGAGGGACAGAGGCTTCAGACTCAGGCTTGTGCTTTGTAATGTGTAGTGTGAACATAACATAATGAAGCTTCTGAAGCACTCACTAACACCTGTGCACAGAGTCGCTGGCACTGTAAATCTGGCACTTTTACTAGCACTAAATGAACTGAATACATGTTGTAAATGAGACAGCCACCTTGAATTGCCACATGGAGTAGCTTGCAACACCTGATACTGTTCATGGCATCAATTTAATCTGCCTAAATATGTTCATATGTAGGAAGTTGCTCAAAAATTACAGCAAATAGTTTTCTTCTTGTAGCCTGGCCTAAATACTACTTGTAGCCAGCCAGCACTTAATATTCCAATGTTATCTTTGGATATGTAAAGGGATATTCAACTCAAAATATTTTGCAGTCTGAAAACTTTTACTGATTACAGCTTGGACCTCCCTGCTCCGGCACCCTCAGGTCCTGAACCAGACAGTTTGCCAGAGAGGTTGATGCTCCCTTGCTGGCCACTGACCCCATTCCTGGGCTCCTCTCTGAGCTGTGGGGCTCCCTGGAGTCTGGGGCCACTGTCAACAGGGCTCCCCAGGGCTGGGGCTTCCCAGCCTCTGCCAGACCCACTGTTCCCCTTCAGTCCAAGACTCCATCCCTCCCCCACTATTTGTTGCTCCCTTTTCTCTGCACCTCGCTGCAGTGCTCTGGTCCCAGACCACTAGGTATCATGGTCCCACTTCCGCCAGCCCCAGAGTGCCTGGTAGTGTGGCAGCAGCACTCCCAGTCCTGGAACACCAACCAGGTGGGCAGTGCAGTCCAAACAGAGGGTGGGCAATGTAGCCCCAGCACCGGACAACCTCAGCCCCAGCTAGCCTGGGCCAGGACAGAATTCCAGAAACTGGAGAGTCAGACTGGGGTGGAGCAAAGGAGGGGCCACACCAGGCTGTTTGGCGAGGCACAGTCTCTCCCAGCCAATGATACCTACCACCCATGCCTCTTGGCCAGTGAAAATACTGCGACAACTTAGACAACAGGGCCAGAGTCAATGTCCCACAAGCACCTTTGCTCTCTTTACATAAGGGCAAAGTGTCCTGCCAAAATCTGTAAACCCTTTTATCACCTTTCAAATCCCTCCTGCAAACTCACCTCTTACATGGTGCCTACAGAAAGCTGCCACCTGGGAGCCACTAGACAAGTGTCATGTTGTGATTACAGCTCCAGCCTGGCTTATTACATGTACGTATGAACCACAAAGCAGTCTATGCTAAGATATTCTATTGCTGTTACCCTATGTTCCCGCTCCAAGCCTGCTTCTTAATTCACCTATTGTGATGAATGGGGGGTATTGTGTTAATATCCTTTCTGAACATTCCAGCCATTCAGATCACATCTGAGAGACCCCAGGAATAGGGTTACCAGATGTTTTAAAAAAAATACTGGACACACTTGATCTCGGGGGGGGAGGGGGGGGAGAACCGGACGGGAGGGGAGCAGGGCTGGCCAGGAGATCGGGGGGGGGGGGGGAACCAGACAGTGAGAAGCAGGGCTGGACAGGAGGGGGTTGGGGGGAGCGGGGCTGGCTGGGAGGGGAACCGGCCAGAGAGGAGCGGGGCTGGCCAGGAGGGTGGAGGGGGGAGAGAGGACAGGAGCCAGCCAGCGGGAAGCAGGGCTGGCTGGGAGAGATCGGGGGGAGTGGGGCTGGCCAGGGGAATTCGGGGGGGGGTGGGGGTCCCAGCTGGCGGGAAGCAGAGCTGGCCGGGAGGGGGTTGGAAGGAGCGGGGCTGGCCAGGAAGTGTCAGGGGGAGCGGGGCTGGCCAAGGGATATTGGGGGGGGGGAACTGGCCAGTGGGGAGCAGGGCTGGCCAGAAGGAGGTTGGGGGGAGCGGGGCTGACCCAGGCTCATGCAAATCCCGGGGTGATTCCATCCTACCCCAGCCGCGCCCACAACCCTGTTTGCTCTACTGCGTACTTGCATACTGCCGGGCTAGTAGACACACTCACGCAGTACGCAACTACGTACTGATACTTATGATAATAATAAAACTTACTTAATTAGAAAATACCGGACATTTATATGTCTGGTATTTGCTCAATTTGTTTCCCGGACAGAAAGCTCAAATATCGGACTGTCCGGTTCAAAACCAGACATCTGGCTACCCTATTCAGGAATGCTAGGGAAGCAGGAAGTAAGGTGGCAGGAGGCCAGGAGCGCCAATGGAAACAAGAGTGTGGGATTTTGAATTGGAAGCTGTGGCCTCCTGTTCCTGTTGTGTCACCAGAGCAGAGCCTAGGGGGACATGAAACAAGACCGGGAGCCAGGCATGGAGAATCCAGCGACACCCATGCCTAGGGAAGGATTAAGTATTGAAACTGCAGCTATGTGAGTAGAAAAAGGAATGTTTAGTCAGATGCAATCAGGCTATTTTCTTTATTTTTGGGTTTATTGAACTTCTCTGTGCTGAGTCATCTAACTAGCTCCCCCCTCCCTCACATTGTAACTTGCCAAACTAGTTCTCAGGGAAGCAATTCTCTGTGCTTTTCATTTTTATTTTTTTTAATTGCTCTGTAACACGTAGCAACCAAGTAAAGATTCACCAGGTGTGATTTTTTTGTTGCTGTTAATAAAAATCACTCTTTCAAGATGATCTGATTCCTGTGTCCTAGAAGGCATGAGGTTTTGTGTGCACATGCCTAACATTTGCAAAGGCAAACTACTAAGAGAAATTACAGTTCTCATGCTCTCTCCAGAGGGAGGGTTAAAGAGCTCAGGGAAGGAAGGAATTCCCAAGTGTGCTTTCCTGGGTTCTCAAAGGAATTTTGCATTTGGGTGGTGGCAGCGATACCAATCCAAGATACTGGAATCTGTGACCTTGCGGAGTTTTTAACAGAAGCCTTTAGCGACAGAGTATTTTTCAAGTCTCTGGCAGGCTTGGAGTGCAAGCGGGGAACAGCCTTGACACTTACCTAGTACAGCTTGTGTTTTCGATTACTAACTCTTTGGGGGCAGGGGCTGTACTTTGTGTTTGCACAGGGCTCAGCACAATGTGGCACATGTCTGGAGGGGGCCTCTAGGCACTACTGCAATATAAATAATAATCATCTGCCTGCTGTGCTTAAGTGGTAATGAAAGCGATGCCAAAGACAAGCAATTTTTTTTAACTTTCATACTTGATGCAACAAGCCTGGTCCAGAGCTATGAACTGCTAAGTCTAGTGGTGCCAGCACTCAGTCTGGCAAGTTCTGGCACATATTAAAGTATGTACTCTCCACCTGCCATGTGAAAAGCTACTGCATTCACTTACATCCAATTGTCTAATCAGATCTAAACTTCCTCCCTTATTTCCTGGTAGAAAATCTCCTTTAAATGTTGTTGAATAACTGAACAGTCTGTGTTGAAAGAAAGTGGTTTGCTCTATTAAAGCAGGCTCAAAGGGTACTCACTGGAATGAGTCCAATCTGCATGAACAAGCAGGTCAGGTCCACAGCTGTGATTAGATAGGTGAGCCGGATCACCTGTTGCCTTTGGATCATATTTTCTGGCTTGTTTTGGTCCTGCAAGACCACTCTCTTGAATTTCAGTTCCTGTTTCTCTTCTCCAGGGCTGGCTCCTTCATTCATGCCGCCCAGGGAATAGCTTACAGCACACTGCCCAGACTGAAATGCAACCTGAAAAGCAACATTCAACTAGAAACTTGAACTCATTTACATGTACGGTGCAAAAGTCATATTTGAAGTTGTACACTTAAGAGCGTGAAAGTTGCTGAGTCACTATGTTTTGTTGAATCTTTTTTTTTTAATTTAATGTTTACAAATAAAGACACTCGGTGTTAATGGTTAAAGACATTGGAGTGGTTCACTTTTTCATTCTAGATTTAACCACTGGATTAAGACAATTTCGTAGTGTTAAGGAAGAAGGCCATCTTTAGAATCCTGGCAGAGATGCAGTTGATAGGGTTGCCAATTCTGAATGAAGCTATTCCGGGAGATATTTCCTCCTTTCCTTCCCCAGCATGACAAAATGTTATGTTCTTAAAATATCCTATTAAAATCTCTAGGATTGATTTTAGTCACCTGGAGATAGACAGGAGGCTTGGCAATCCTAGTAGTTGAACTCAGTACCAATGGACTAAGATTACAGAGCACAACAATTGCTTACGTTTTAATTTTTACTGCATCAGCACTTTAGGGGCATGTTGAGTCCCTGCTGTCTATTCAGCTGGCTGGTTTGACTTCTCTAAAAGTGCTGGCTCTTTAAAAAGCAAAAAATGGCCAGCCAAAACAAACATTAGTATTTATTTGTAAAAGCTGAAAATGAAACTTGATGGAGAATCATGCTCAAGCCCTGAGTCTTTGTGCTACTTTTACTGGATCTGGGCAGATATGGGACTGACCCCTGTACTCAGTCACAGACATCCAAGGTAATCTGCAGCTAGACCTAAAGCAGAACTAGACCCAATGGCTCTAAAAGGGAATGTAAAGGGCAACCTGTGATGTTTAGGTAAGATACAGAGCCAACAACTCAGAGCTTTGGCTCCAATGCATTTACTCCACGCTTTTAAGGTTTCAAATGGGTGATCAGCTGCAGGCACTCTCTTCCTGACTTAGTCACAGCTTTGCCATTCATTGTAGTTAATAGATTCACATATGCCATGTCCACTTGTTATTATTTAATATTTATATATAACCATGTGGTCCAAAGGCCCAGATTTGGGATCAGTGATCCATTCATATTTTAAGGCCAGAAGGGCTGAGTGTGATGTGCTAGACCAGCCTTACTATGGGGTGCTGCCCCCGACTGCAGGAATAAAGGACTGGCTGAAGGGGCAAGGCGGAAGTCATATCAATTCAGATGAGGATTTGAAGAACACATGAAGAGAGTGCAAGGCAGCTGATTGTTCCTGACAGTGGTTCAGGTTTTCAAAAGTTTAAGACACACTGATGGAGTCTGACCTTCTACAGAACACCCACCACAGATCCTCAACCAGTGCTCCTGCATCAAGCCGAGATCCCCCGTTGTGCTAAGAGCTGCACAGACAGAACCTGCCACCCCTCACCCCTGAAGTCAATGAAACTACCACGATTACCCACCCAAAGGCTATGTCTACACTGGCGGGTTCTTGCGCCAGAAATATGCAAATGAGGCTAAGCGTAGAATATTGCTGAGCCTCATTTACATATCTAATAAGCCGCCATTTTGCAGAAGAGGCTCTTGCGCCAGAAGAAGCGTCTACACTGCCCCTTCTTGCGCAAGAAAAATCCTCTTGCGCAATGCCGTTATTCCTGAAAATAATCAGTGTAATCATCAGCGTAAAATAATCATTCCACAAAATGGCGGCTCATTAGATATGCAAATGAGGCTCAGCGATATTCCACACTTAGCCTCATTTGCATATTTCTGGCGCAAGAACCCGCCAATGTAGATATAGCCTAAGTGTTCAAAATTCACAAGAAGCCCACAAGATCGGCTTAAAAAATTATATTTTAAAAACAACAAACTTTTGGCCTCTTGTTTCTGAACCTGTACAGGTCACACTTTGAAACTTTTCTCTGCAATGAAGGCTGGAAACTGATCTCATTTCCCTGAGTCCAGGAGCTGAGGCTCTAAGAAAAATACCAAATTTTGCAAGATTCAAGATAAACAGTGACACTGGCACATCTGTAAAGTGACCTGTGTGCATTTTCAGGAATGGTGCGAGGTTGGACCGGCAGGTCCTTGTATTACAACTTTTAAACTCTGTGGGGGAGGCAGATTATACACTATGGATCAGGGACCATCTTTTTGTTCTGCTTTTGTACAGAGTCTCACACAATGGGGTCCTGACTCATGCCAGGGGTTCTCGGCACTACCACAAAACAAATAAATAGGGGAATGTGTGAGGCTTCATGTTACAGAGGGAGGTGGTATTACCCTAGTCAGAGAGTTCACAGCAACACCACATTTTGCCAAATGAGCTGCAGCACGAATAGCTGAAAGCAACACAAGAGATTATTAACTAATCTGATATTGTAAACTAAACTCTGTGCTCAATACAGTCAAACCCCTATGAAACCAGGATCACATTTGTCACTAAAAAAGAGGAATTTACTTACAGGGTGACTTGATTTCGTGGAAGATTGGTGCTAAACTTTCAACTCATCTAAGCAAGAAAGAATAGATTCTTCAGCAGCTGAATTTCTTGCAAGAGAGCGCAGCAAACAGAGTAAAACAAAACTTCCTGGTTTAAGTGATGGAACAGGGGACCGTGAACAAATTATAACACTCGGTGTGAAAGTAATGTGAATAGCAAAACTCTGTTGGAGAAGTTTCCAGACAATCAGAAAGCCAGTCCAAATAAAATGTAATTATTTACCGCTTATAGGAAAAACTGCTCACTTGCACTTAAAATTTTTCAGTGAGATTATTGATCAGCATGTTGAAAGTGGAGCTGAAAACAACCTATCTAAAGGCCACCAAAGGAACTGAGGATTTGGCCACGTGCACTCTTACTTTTCCCACACCATACAGCACTGTCAAAAGAAATCTGTATGTCTTCTCCCTGAGTGCACTTTGGATTGACCTGAGCTTTACCGGCAAGAACGGAGATGCCAGTTTTCATGTATAGCCTAGGGATCAACGTATTTAAGGTACAAGACTCTAAAAAGGGTACACCTAAAATTAAACTCTGAGGTCCAAATTTTCAGTATTAAAACCAGCTCATTTTGGATGAGCCAATGTATTACAGAGTAGCTGCTCGGTGTGACACGTTCCTCTTTGAAATTACAATGCAAAATGCTTCAAAAGCTACTACTTGTCAGTATGATTTCAGAGTTCCTCTAAGAGGTAGCGTGGACCTGCTGAGCAGGGTTCAGATTTTTGAGAGGTATCAGAATGGCCTGGATTCCACTTGTATCTCCCACATGTTTCTTGATAATTCACCTATTGAGATCATTCCCACTTCTTTGGTGTTAAGCGTCCAGCCCCACAAGGAGGCATGACTTAGCTGTTATCACTCCAGAGAGAGCGAGATCTTAGAGTCACTGTGGATAGTTTTCTGAAAACATCCACCCAATATGCAGCAGTAGTCAAAAAAGCAAACAATGTTAGGAATCATTAAGAAATGGACAGAGAATATCTTATTGCCACGTCTGTATGCAGTATTCAAGGTGGATAAAGCCACATCTTGAATACTGCATACAGACGTGGTCACCTTATCTCAAAAATATATCCTGGCACTGGAAAAAGTTCAGAAAAGGGCAACAAAAATTATTAGGAATATGGAATGGTTGCTGTATGAGGAGAAGTTAATCAGACTGTGACTTTTCAGCTTGGAAAAGAGATGACTAAGGGTATATCTACACTGCAGAGTTTTTCCGGAAAAACCTTCATTTTTCCAGAAAAACTACACATTAACGTCCACACTGCTATTGTGTTCTTTTGACAAAAAGTTGAAAGAACAGAGGAGTTTTTCTAACAGCAGTAAACCTCTTTCTACGAAGAAGCTCTTTTCTGAAAGATCTTTCAGAAAAAGGTGTGTGTGGATGGGAAAGAGGGTTTTTTTTCGAAAGCAGAGGCTTCCAGGAAAAAGCACAGGTGCCCTGATGGCCACTCCATCCATAGTAATTACAGCTTAAATGTGAGATAGTGTCCAATCAATGTGGACGCTATCTTTCGAAAAAGCAGATTGCTTTTTCAATCCAATTTTGCTGTGTGCACGCTCTCTTTCAAAAGAAGTTTTTCCAGAAGATCTCTTCCAGAAAAGCGTCTTCCGACAGAAGCCTGCAGTCTAGACATAGCCTAAGGGGGGATATGATAGCGGTCTATAAAATCATGACTGGTGTGGAGAAAGTAAATAACTTTTCCTTATTTATTTGTTATCATAACACAAGAATCAAGGGTCACCAGATGAAATTAGTAGGTAGCAGGTTTAAAACAAATAAAAGGAAGTATTTCTTCACACAACAGTCAACCTGTGGAACTCTTGCCATAGGATGTTGTGAAGACCAGGACTTTAACAGGGTTCAAAAAAGAGTTAGATAAATTCATGGAGGACAGGTCCATCAGTGGCTATTAGCAGGTTAGGTCGGGATGTGTCTCTAGCCTCTGTTTGTCAGAGGCTGGAAATGGGCAACAAGGAATGGATTGCTTGACCTGTTCTGTTCATTCCCTCTGGGGCATCTGATACTGACCACTGTTGGCAGACAGGACACTGGGCTAGATGGACCTTTGGTCTGACCCGGTATAGCCACTCTTACGTTCTTGTGACTAGATGGTCTGGGCTTTCTTTCCACACAGTTTTAAAAAGGAAGAGAGCATTCTGCCCTGAGCCGCTGTATCTTAGTACTGTTACAGCCATCCTTACTAGAACACTGAGGCTGTGTCTACACTGGGCCACTTATTCCAGAAAAGCAGCCGCTTTTCCGGAATAACTTGCCAGCTGTCTACACTGGCCGCTTGCTTTTCCAGAAAAGCAATGACGATCTACTGTAAAATTGTCAGTGTTTTTCCGGAAAAACTATGCTGCTCCCATTTGGGCAAAAGTCCTTTTCCGGAAAAACTGTTCCGGAAAAGGGCCAGTGTAGACAGCACAGTAGTCTTTTCCGCAAAAAAGCCCCGATCGCGAAAATGATGATCGGGGCTTTTTTCCAGAAAAGCGCGTCTACATTGACCACGGACGCTTTTCCGGAAAAAGTGCTTTTCCGGAAAAGCATCCTGCCAATGTAGACGCACTTTTTCCGGAAATACTTATAACGGAAAACTGTTCCGTTTTAAGCATTTCCGGAAAAGGGTGCCAGTGCAGACGTAGCCTGAGGGTACGTCTACGCTTGCATCCTATTTTGAAATAGGGATGCAAATGCAGCAATTCAAAATTGCAAATGAAGCCGGGATTTAAATATTGCATGCTTCATTTGCATAATCGCCTTATGGCGCTATTTTGAGTTAGCGCTATTTCAAATTAATAGACACTGTGTAGACGCGGTTATTTCGAGAGAAAACCCTTCTCTCGAAATAACTGTTAAACCACATTGTATGAGGAATAAGGGTTATTTTGAGAGAAGGGTTTTTTCTCGAAATAACCGCATCTACACAGCGTCTGTTTATTCGAAATAGCGCTAACTCTGCAGCTACAGGGAGGGACAAGCATGTCTCTCTCTCTCCAAGAAACAATTCTTCACTTCTGTAAGTAGGGTAAAGTTTAGGTAGTTTCGTTAGGCTTTATTGTTTTAAGGGTTGGGTATGGGATCTGATATCTGGCACTGCTTAAGAGATGTTTGGCTTTTCTTTTTAACTAAGTTCTAGCCCATGGTGTAATTCCTCCATGAATATATTTTGATACCTTTCCATCTGATCCTTATGCTTGCAACAGCAATATTGTTATAATAATAAAAGTTTTCTCTTTTCTTTTTATTAACCTGGCATGGGTTACTTGTGTCTCCTGATTTTTATAATAGGGGTGAGATTTCCCAAATTATCTTTCCCTAATCTCATTATTAATATTTGGGTGGTGGCAGCGGAAGTTTTATTCCCAAAATCTAGGTTTTAAAGATTTTGGGGGCAGTTTTATACCAAAACCTGGTAGATAAGGCTTTGCGGTACACTTGCTGGCCTTCAATTTTGCATTTATCATGCCACTGTGGGGAAGAAGCCATGACAGGCACAGCCCACTTCTTCAGATGACTCCAGTCTACCATGATACCATCTACATGTTTTGTTAGTCTATAAAGTACTACCAGACCATGTGTTGTTTTTTTCTGCATCTTAAGACAGGTACTCATCTCAGTCACTCACCATGCTTCCAACAGGAGCAGTTCCATTGTGTGTGTCCCTCTCCCTGACCCGTGCTCTGCAGAGATGGGGTACAGGGGCAGGGCCTTCTGCACATCCCTCTCTCCCCTCTTCCTCTCCACTCTGCACAGCTAGCAGATGAGTTCTGGGAGCAGCTCTGCAGCAGGATAAAGCAAAATGAGGGGAGGGACAGCTGAACACACATTGGCAGTAGGCACGGATCTGGCCTGTGGGCAGTATCATGCCCACCCCAGAATTTGAGACTGAACCTTCCTGCTTTTACTTATTCCCACTCACCATATTTCATGGTGGCTATACTGCACAGTGGCAGATTCATTTTCCGATTTCAAACCAGCTCTGTGGATCTTTAAAGGTCTGATCTAAAACCCACTGAAATCAATGGAAAGAGTTCCGTGGACTTTGGTTCAGGGCCTAAAGTCTTTTGCTCTGTCTCAGCTCTTATCCTTAGGATGTCACAATAGTACATTTAGTATGTTAGCCTTTAACAATGTAGAACTCGGTCTACCTTGTCACCTGTCTCAGACCACTTACAGTATATAAAACTTAATCTTCAAAAAAATTTATGAGCTGTTAAAAAAAGTGAAAAGTTACTTTTATTTAAAATGTCTCAGTTGTTTTCAATTTAAAGTGGTTTAAATTAACCCATTTTAGTTGTATGGATTCACTTCTTCTACCAATATTATTTTTAAATGACAACCACAACAGCATTTTTTTGTATGCCAGAAACCTGATTTTTTTTAAACTGAAACTTTCAATAACCATTTTTGTAAAAAATCATTTAAACCCCCTTCCATGTTGGGCCTGAGTTTTTTCGTTGTAATTCCTATTTTGTAAAACTAGATTATTGTTCAACAGTTAACAATAACAAATTTAAAACAAGCCCAAACCCCCCAACCCCGCCCCCCAACTAATTCTAAAAAATTTCAATGAGCCCTGGGTTTTATGATGTGCATAAACACATGCTCACATGTACACACAGGTAGGCGCATATGTGCACGCACACACAGAGTACTACAAGCATTTTTTTTTCTTCCATCCCTTTTTCCTTCCGTAAAACCTAACCCCATTTTTGTCTCATGGGGTGGGTTTTATTATATTACCTGACAGTACTTCCATAATCTAGTTACCCTGAATAATCTGACAGCGCTTCCTGAACTATGGTGGCTTGGGAGAAGTCCTTCCTCTTCCCTACCCCCCCACCATTTTTCTTACAGTCTGTGTTATAATGAGTGAGGGACAGGAGGATCAGTCTAAATAATCATAATGGTCCCTTCTGGTCTTAAAAATCTATGAAAATAGGTCATTTTTTACCATGTTCAAGAAAGAGGAACCTTTCCTCCACAGTCAACACCTACTATAGTTTCTTTCATCTGAAGAAGTGGGTTGTACCCACAAAAGCTCACGATACACGTTTTGTTAGTCTTTAAAGTGCTGCTAGACTATTTGTTGGTTTTTAAACATTTTTTCCAGTTACAGACTAACTAACTAGGCTACCCCTCTGACGCTATAGTTTCTTTAGTCACTTCCCTTGGTCATTTGATCCAATAGTTAAGTCATTCTAGTCAATACAAATTGCACACGGAAGTTTCATGGATTACAGTTAATTAAATACAAAAGAAATCTTTTTTCCATCTGAATTTTTTGTGGGTGAAGCTTTTGGCCTTGATAAGGAAAATACACCTTTGCTTACTCACGAAATAGCCCTGCTGAAGTCTCTGTTTGCAAGATTGCCTTACATTTAATTAACCAATCTAACTTTACATATCCAATTTCCTATATGTTATGTCCCATACATCACTTTTTAAAATGCTACCCATCTGAAATCAGTAGCCCTGCTAATGGGCCACACTGCATAATAACTAACTTGTTTCCAGTGCAAAATTCTTCTTACCAAGCCTAGCCTGAAATGATGCGCAGGCACCATCTAAATCCAGTTTTTTGTACAGGCAAACCCCATTTGGCATCTCAAGCCAGCAGAATCTGTGTTATAACCTCAATGTCTTTACGGATGACATATTCAAACATCGAATAATTAACTGTATTAATGTAAAAAAGAAGTGAGTGAGAGAGATTAAATTGGTTAGACAGACAGAGACAAAAAAGCCTCAGCATCTCTCATTCCCCGTTCCATATACTGCTGTAACCCTGACCTTGGAACTGCTGTTTTTTGATGGAATTTATGAGCAAAGGGCAAATTTCACCACTGACATCAGACCTCCATTGCAGTCCTAGTAGCTGGCACCCTCTTGGTTCATCATTAATGTAGCTGTGAGTCAACAGCAGTTTGAGAAAAATATGTTTGGCTGAAAAGTGCAGAATTAGATACACCATTTGACTAAATTCTGTTCTCCCTTGCCAGCTTGTAAACCTCCACAGAAGCCAATTGACTCAGAGGCGTAATCAGTTGACACTTTCAAATGGAAATTGTATTAATTAATTCTTTGATCTTTGTAGTACCTGTTGTAGCACCTTGCTAGAGTTAGTAGACTAGATAACCCTTGATAGCATGTGGTAACTAATTTGTCACATTTAAAAAAAAAAGTTTCAGAGGGGTAACCGACTTAGTCTGTAACAGGAAAAACTTAAAAAACAACAAATAGTTTAGTAGCACTTTAAAGACCAACAAAACATGTAGATGGTGTCAAGAGCTTTCGTGGGCATTCTTTGAAAAAGCAGGACTAAATTTACTGCTAGAGCAAATGGGAAAGGATTTATTAGTACAGAATAGATAATACACATTACAGAGGGACAGGATGGGTTGAGAAAGTGTAGGGAAGGAAGAAACGGGGCAAATCCATTGTGAATAATATGCTGATTGCATTAGCTGCCACTCCTCATTGTATTCATGGATGAAAGCTATCTGAGTTTTACAGTGCTGTGGAACGACTTGTCTGACAACCTGTCTAATATCGCCTCCCTGATTTTTTCTTTACCTGGCAATTGCTAGAAGATCACAGAAGCAGATCATATCT
Organism: Pelodiscus sinensis; assembly: GCF_049634645.1. NCBI lineage: Eukaryota > Metazoa > Chordata > Testudines > Trionychidae > Pelodiscus > Pelodiscus sinensis. The sequence continues at coordinate 114,804,049 of NC_134714.1, forward strand.
TCAGAACAGGGGTTTTCACAGCTAAATGGCTCTTTATTATTCAGGCAGAATCCCTGCTGATGTCTCTGGTTGTGAGCATCCAGGCTTTTTTAAAAGAGTGTATTAGGGGCATGGGACTCTGTCCACAGCCAAGCTACTGCTTAGAAATAAAATGTTAGCTTTAAAGGGGTTGGGGACAGTTTATTTATATTTTTAAATAAATTAATGGCAAGGATTCTATAAACAGTCTCCTCAGTTCAACAGTAGACATCCATTTTTACTACGTAGTTTAAATATCCATTTAATATATATAGGAACTCTTCAGCCTTTCCTCTAGATGGTTGGGCAGGCTGGTTGAAATCCAGCCCCTCCACAGAGATCCAGAACAAGGCTGAAGGACCACTAACCACAGGGACTATCACATGGCATGTGAAAGTGGCTTAAAGCAGCTTCCCCTTAGTTTAGGCAGTCCTGCCCTGCATGGCTGAACACCATTTGGGCCTCTGGATCAGCCCAGAATTCGAAAGGGTCAGAAGTCCAGTGTCATTGGACTCACAGAGCATATGCCAGCAAGCCTTATGTTATATGTTATGATAAATCTTATGTTATGGACTCTGATTTTCCAAAGGGATCCTCAAGAGTGGACCCTTACTCCCAGCAACTTCAAAACAGTAGAAGCTGTCCCTGGGAGATCACTGGAGTTGGGGCACAAAGACTTTCCACACTACTTTTCCAGCGTGGCTTTCTCAGGCCTGTTTGCACTAAGAGGAGGAGATGGTGCAATAGTAATGCCTGGGTTACACAGCGTCAATTACCTGCTCTGCCACGGATTTCATCATTGTGCCAGTTCCTTAGTGTATAGAATGAAAACAATAGCACTTTTCTACTTGTCAGGTGATGTGAGGATAAATATGGGTTACATTCTGAGGCACTCAAGTACTAGTGCACTATGCGCCATATAAGAATCTAAGCCCTGGGTACACTAGGACTTGATTTCGAAATAATCCCCCTTAGGTCGAATTTATAAGCAGAGCCTCCACATTACCAAGCCCATTTTTTCAAAATAACAGGCAACTTAATTCAAAATCTGTATTCCTGCTTTTCATCAGGAGTAACACTACTTAAAAAATAGCTATTTTGAAATAACAGCTGCGTGGGCACTCCGGGTGCTGCTATTTCAAAATAACTACTCCCCAGAGTAATTCGAACTAATTAATCCCCGGCACTTCCTGGGATTCTAAATCCAAGGTAGCACATCCACATTAATGGAGCCTGCCTCGGACTAATTTTGAGGCTTCCCTATAATATGGACAGGCTAGTTCAATTTTGTTAAATCTGGAGTTATTAAGTTGAATTTGCTAATTGTGAAATAGTTTCCTAGTGTAGACATGGCCTAAGATACATTTCACAGTCGGGGAGCTATTATATTAGTATCAACAGCAAGGAGTCTGGTGGCACTTTAAAGACTAATACATTTATTAGGTTCAGAGAGGTAGCCAAGTTAGTCTGTAACTGGAAAAACTTAAAAAACAACAAATAGTCTAGCAGCACCTTAAAGACTAACAAAACATGTAGATGGTATCATGAGCTTCCGTGGGTACAAACCACTTCTTCATCAGTGGGCTGTACCCGCGAAAGCTCATGATACCAAATTTATTAGGGTTATAATTAGAGCATAAGCTTTTGTGAGCTACAACTCACTTCCACAGATGCTTTAAACATTGTCAGATCTAAAGTTTACATGTAAAAAGATTTAAAAAACCCTCAATTATATTGTTACTTTTCTTCAAGGTTCTACCTTCTTAAATCCCTTGTGATAGCACCCAGGAAGGGACATGAGGGAGAAATAGCCTCAAACAAACTCAAAGCTTATTGGTAATGCTAAACTGCTTTAATGATGTTAAACTATTAAAGAAGGAATTTGACCCTGGGTCCTTCAAAGCCAGGGGCTGTCGCCTTGTCTGATTTGCATCCTAAGAATAGCAGCAGAAAGGAAATGGTCCTCTGAGGCCTTAGACTACAGACAACTTCCTCATCAAGAAACATTCTCCTAATAAGCATCCAAACAAGAAAGCTACACCCGCAAGCTTGTTACTGAACAATTTAAATTATCCTCCCATCTCATTTGCAAACTGGTGAAAGATTTATATAGTTAAGCAAACAAAAGGGTATATGGTATGATATTGCCAGAATTATGTTTGATGTTTGTTGATTGATTTATTCCTTTGTCTAATTGTACACACACACAGCTCACTAATGAATGGAAAAAGAACTCACATGGCACAGACTTCAGGAATTTTCATAAAAACTACAGAGACAGTCCAAATCAGCAATGAAATCAGACTCCTACTGGCTGCAGATTTCTTTTGGCTCTTTCTGTGTGGGTATTAAATTGCAATGAGCAATTATTTATAATTTGTTCTTATGCAATGCTGGTGTGCTTATTCTGCCTTGCACATTTTTTTGTAAAATGGAAAAGACTATGCTTCCTTCTTTTGGTAAGGCCTTTGTTATTTTTGCATATTAAAGTGCAAATCACATTGGGTTTCAGATATGACTGATTATTACTAACATTTTTATGGGAAAGTTTGGGACTGGGGCTCTATGGGATGCTGAACAAATAATGAGGCCTTGTCTACACTGGCAAGTTTTGTTGCCAAAAAATCTTTTGGGGCAACAAAACCTGGAGACCGTTCACATTGTGATGCGACAAAAGTTGCAACAAATGCCCAGTTTGGCAAGAAAAACCTTCCAGCTCCACGAGAGACGTTTCTCTCACACGCCCTTTACTGTCGACAGCCATGTAGAGTGTACGACAGAAGGTTTTTTGTCCAGTTTATTGAACTCTAGCATGTTTCCCACAATGCCTGATTAGCCACTCTGGCCAGAGCTTGAAACGCCGCTGCTCTGTAAACAGATACACCCCTTCCACTAGCAAACCCTGGGAACTTTAAAATCGATTTCCTGGTGTCTGGCTCTTTATGTAGTGGCCCTCATGGCATCTTCTCAGGGTGTGGTTATCGCACAAGATGTTCTCCTGCTTGGAGCACCCCAGAGCTTTTGGATCTAATCACTGTGCAGGGTGAAGTACTGGTGCAATCACAGCTGCGAGTGACCGGTAGGAACTGGGACATGTACGGTCACATTTTTTGAGCCCCATGTGAGAAGGAAAAGTATGAGTGAGACACCCTACAATGCAGAGCCAAGATGAAAGAACTCCGGCAGGCACATCAGAAGGCAAAGGAGGCAAATAGCTGGTCTTGTGCTGCACCTAAAACACGCTGTGTTTTATAAAGAACTGGACACAATATTAGGTGGGGACCCCATGTCCACACCCCAGGAGAGTGTGGATACTTCCCTTAGCATAGAGGTAGAAACAGGAGTCAGCTCAGAGACAGAAGTTAATGATGAAAAGATGGAAGCTTTAAAACTCACTATGATCAGATTATCTGGAGAGATCTGTGTTTGCCTCGAGGGCAACAAGAAAAGTGGCCAGTTTTGTTCAGCGATGTGCATGTTGGTGAAATGTTATAACAGTACAGTCACTTTATTGTTAACTGTTACTTTTCCAGACCAGATCTTGAGAAGTCAGGCAAGTTCACCAGCAGACAGATTCTGTCAAGGAAGGAAAAAATCTTAGAAGACAAGGGAGGATCTGATAAAGGATGTGTTGCATCATTCAGTACTTCAGAGAAAAGGAAACAAAGTGGAGCTATGGAGATGCAAGTCAGAACACAAACCACTCAGTGCAGGCTAAAACTCATGGAAGACCAAAATGAGATGCTGAAGTGTTTTATCAAGATGTAGATTGACCAGAACTAAAGGCCTCCCTATCAGCATATGCAGAATTCTTTTCATAGCAATCCTTCCTTTACACCCACCCACACATTTTCACAATCAGGCAAGGTTTTTTTACCCAGCACACTCCACTACCCATCAAAGCAGCCCCATCCCTTCTGACTGAGGCCACACTCCCTTGTGGGGGCCCAGAGACACACCCCTCGCTTCCGAAGGATATTAGCCCAGTGCAGAGTGTACTCGTAAGTCCCAGCATCTTCTTCCACCCTGGCTGTGATCAGTCCAACATTTTGTCCCTCACATTGTTTTTGTGATCTCCATGTCCCTGATGTCCTTTTGCTGTATAATGACAGTCAATCAGGTGACTATGCTGGATCTTGCATACATCCAAACAGTATTCCCTGTAAGTAAACTATTGCTGATGCACATCTGCACATGACTTGGTACACATAACATTTATTCTGCACATAGAGGGAAAAAATTAGAGGGAACATTGCATCCCAAGAAGATTTATATTTTTTGGCTTGTCCAAAGCTTGGGTTGATAACAATAAGCTCATGCTAAGCACACCCACTCAGTAGGAGACCATTGCTGGTCATTCTTCCAACTCATTGGTCATAATTATACCACTTCACGCCTCATGGATTTTTTCAGTTCTGCTGTTAAAATCTCCCAGAAGTATGAGCTTGTCTTCATTAGGTACAGATTTGATTATGTCATTCCATCAGAACAGAACTGTGCTTTGTTTTGTCCATGGTGTTTGTGGTTGAAGCATAAGAACCGATAGAACCACAAATCATAATTTTCCAATGTGAAGTCAAAGAGACATTAGATATTTATTTTGCCCATAAGGAAGTCTTTCAGGGTATGTCTACACTACCCCCCTAGTTCGAACTAGGGGGGGTAATGTAGTCATACGGAGTTGCAAATGAAGCCCGGGATTTGAATTTCCTTGGCTTCATTTGCATAAAGCCGGCCGGCGCCATTTTTAAATGCCGGCTAGGTCGGACCCCGTGCCACGCGGCTACAAGCGGCACAGACTAGTTAGTTCGGATTAGGCTGTACTAGCTAGTTCGGATTAGGCTGTACATTCCACGAGGCGTACAGCTAGTTCGGATAGGCTGTACGTTCGACGAGGCGTACAGCTAGTTCGAATAGGAAGCCTAATCCGAACTAGCTAGTCCGTGCCGCGTGGCTACACGCGGCACGGGGTCCGACCTAGCCGGCATTTAAAAATGACGCCGGCCGGCTTTATGCAAATGAATCCCGGGAAATTCAAATCCCGGGCTTCATTTGCAACTCTGTATGACTACATTACCCCCCCTAGTTCGAACTAGGGGGGTAGTGTAGACATACCCTCAGTGATTTCAGGAGGCTGTTTTCAAAAGCCAAATCACTGCCATAAACTTTGTCTTCTTATGCTGGTTTCCGTTTCCAAAAGGAAGGTTTATCCACCTCCTACTTCCTTTATGGAGTCTTCATGCACAACTCTGGTTTTGCTAGGGATAGCTATCTTGATACTAGCACATTCCCTTGCAATGAATGCTATATATATTTCAGTTCTCACTGTGCTATCTGTCTCTCTTAGGACCTATATGTAGGGATTTTAAACTTAGTTTAATCAACTATTCGATGGATTTTCCATCTACTAGTCAATTAGTCGATAAGTGGGGGAGCGACGGGGGAGTTAGCTCCTAGCCCGGGAGCTAAACCTGCTGCGGCTCTGCCTTTTAAATGTACTAAGAGCACGCCGACTCTTAATACATTTGAAAATCCGAAGCACAGCAGGAGGGACCTGGCATGAGCCAGGGCAACTGATTTCTGGCCCGCGTTGGGTTCCTCCCACTATGCACCAGCTTTTTAAATACATTTAAATACCTTTTAAAGGCTGGTGCGCAGCAGGGGGACCTTGCATTTTCTTACTCCAGATCCCTTCTATATTTAACTTTTCTCTCTTCTATTTATAATCCTCATGATGTAAATGATTATGTGTGTGTATAAATTTATGAGAGTCAACTCGTGTGTAGCATCATACAGACATATTTGCAAGTACACACTAGGTAGGTTGATCCTAAGCCATTTAGGGCTTTATAGATCATAAACATTTTAAACTCCATCATGAATCTAATGGGAAGTCAGTTCCCACAAGCTTAAAGTCTGCAAATACACAGACATCTGCTTCATGTCCACAGGTAGCAGCATCTGCAGATGTGGATGCAGATATCCGCGGCTCATTTTTGCAGATGTAGCTGTGGATAGGATACCAATTTTGTATTCACTGTGAACATGCGTGGAGCCCTGTGCAAAAATCCTCACTCAGTAAACAAGCCACAGTGTTCTGTATTGCTTTCGGTGTCTAAATGGTTTCAAGGGATAGCTCTTTGTAGACCATGTTGTCATAGTCTAACAGGGTTAACAAAAGCATGGATAACAGTGTCAAGATTCTTATTTGAAAGGAAAGATTGCAGCCTCCTAGCTAGTGACTGATGGCAAAAAGCTGGCTGAGTTAACTGTTGAATAGGCTCAGCCGTGGGAGTTTGTGGGGGGAAAGGGTGTACAAAAATCCCCAATAAACTACAAACACTCATGACTAATGGCAGATGTACTCATTCCATCAATGGCACTGATACTTCCTATGCAGGGGTGGCCCGTGAGGCTAAGTAAACTAGGCAGTTGACTAGGACGCTGCTGGCCCGGGCGCTCGATGATGATGTCACGGGGCACCGGGGCACCCCTTGATTACATCACGGCCATTGACGGCTATGCAGGCGGGGAACGCCGATCGTGCCTTCTACCTGGGGCACCAGCTACCGCAGCCGGCCTCAAGTCGCTCCTGTTCCTATGCCATCTCCTTTGGCTGCTTTTCCCAGCCAGTGTTCCATGTAAACTGAGCGCATGGGTGACCACCCACGAGAGAATCAAATGTTGCTCAGCTGATTAGCAGAGAGCCCACAGCCAGCAGCATGTGTTTCTATTGGTGGTGCACATCTGCACATGCCTCAGTGCACATAAAATGTATTCCACACATAGCTGGAAAAAATTAGAGGGAACGTTGTGCCCCAGCCCATGTGTCTTACTGGGTTGAGCATCAGTCAGTTCATTCTCATCCATATCTCAAGCTCAGCTGGACACTGGCCAAAGCCATGGGGTCCGGAATACACACACATCATACTGAAAGCCCAGTTCTTACGATCAAAGTCTAGATAAGTAGAAAAGGTATGTATTTTGTGACTAAAGCTGAATAAAAATAAAAATTATAAAGTCTTTCAATATACAAAGATTTCATTGGACTAGTACTATATAATCCCTCTCTGGAATTGCAGCAATGTCTGGAGTGCAAAAGCTGTTTCTCATTTAAATGACATTCAAGCTATGATGATAATTTTATAAGAGAATTATAAACTATTTATGCTGTATGAAGCCCCCTTATTGTGGTTTGCTGTGGGAATTCTGTAGATTTTCTCTGTACACACTTCAATTTGCAAACAGTGGGTGTTTGAGACATTTTCTACCAGTCTTGGGCTTCCTGTGTTTACCAAAATATTTACCTGTGTCAGAATCAAACAACTGCTCGATTTCATAACACTTGAGCATTCAAGACACCATCAGCAAAACCACATAAACAAGAATGGTCAGTTAGTGGTCCAAATACTCTGAACGGAGCACCAAGTTCCTGATAAGAAGCGCCTGCAAAAAGTCAGTAAAGAACAGCAAACTGTGCTGTTGTAAAAACCTGTGCACCCATGGTCACTTTGGGTGAAATTAACTCCCCTGCACAAAGCTTGAATTCATGGTTCCTGAGTAAGTGAGCTTGTCAGTGCTGGGGACAATAGAACACAGTCCTCCAACCAACAGCCAGAGGATCATCGGTGCTGGCCTTCGTTCAGCGCTGGGGCTGGAGAAGTCAATTCTGCATGCCCTAACATAGAGATGCTTGTGGTCTGACTTATGCATGTCGGAACCACAGCAGATATCCCATCTGTACAGCAGAACTGCCACTGGGGCTTTCCATGGACCCTTTGATGATGGCCAAATTTTATCTCTTTTCCCAGTCTTTATTAATGCCGAATAGTGGGATTTTCCAAAGCACCTCGGCACTTTCCAAAAGGTGACTAGGCACTCCTCTGCATCTTTAGACCCTTACATAACTTTAAAATGTTGGCCCAAAGTACATACATGCCAACAGCTGGGATAAGGGAGTGCCCCCGTGCCCCACTAGAAATGGTCCTGCCCACACCCCTCCCCCATGCAAGCACCCTCTCAGAGCCTTAGGCAAGTGGAGGGGGGAGACTTTAAGCGGGGAAAGGGGTGCAGGCATTGGATATTCTGGGCACCACCACATGCCTTGCAAACCAGCTGCCCCTGTGGATTCTTTCCATTTTTGTGCATTATCAATAGCATTGCTTGCTAAATTCCAATCAGTAACACGCACCAACTCATGTGACACTGAGGGCATAGTATGAAGTCAGGGCTACACAGCTATCTCGGAGGCCCCTCATTTGGCCTGCAGAAGCTTTGCTTACTGCTGCTGCTGCAATAAAAAGAACAAATCCACCTTAAGTGTGCAGGCCTGGCAGTTAGAAGAGTATTTAGCTATATTTTCAGAGCGCATTTGATCTGTAAATCAGCAATGCACAATAACCACAGAATCTCAGGATACTTTTTTGAACACAATCATTTTTAAACTAGAACTCACTTTGAGTAGATACCTCGGCTGGTTTTACAGTATGACTAGCAGATGTACTTGGCATTGCTTAGGTCTTTAACTGAAGTAATTTGGAGGGAGGGGGTAGAAAATAAATCCAAAATGTACATACTTTATTTCAATTATTGTATTTTTTTTAAATGAAGGAAAACAAAGGCTGGAGTAACGGTTCAGGGGTAAGGAGAGGCAGGGGTGGGTGGCTTAGGGAAAAGGATTAGGATGTCTGTGGGGGGCTTAAGACAGCAGGTGGAGGCCTCAGGGCAGGGGGATGGACGTGGGGGTGCAGAAGTCAAGGAAGGTGGGAGGCGCAGGACACAGAGTAGAGGGCTCAGGATAAAAGGCTGGGAGGCGGGAGGGCTCACTGGGGCCAACCGTGGCAACGAGTGTGGAGCTGCTCCAGCAGTGGCCCCTCCCAAGGGGCCAAGGTAGTGCCCCCTGGCCAGTGGCTCCTCCCGAGGGGCCAGGGCTGTGTGCCCCAGAGGGTGGCTCGCCTGGAGGATTTGGGGGGGAATCTGGGTCTGCTCACTTGTAGGGTGGAGGTTGGAGCTGTGAGGGCCAGCCTCAGCTTCCAGACTGTCAGTGGGGGCAGCCCCTAGTCTGCAGCTGCTCCAGGGGGCGCCTTGCTTGTGGCACTGCCCCCTGGTCCTGCAGCCTATTGGAGGGCAGAGCTCTGAAGGCTGGCCATGCCCTCCAATAGCCCTTCCACGGCCTGCAGGCTGTCTGGTGGAGGGGAGGATCCAGAGGTGGCTCCCCCTCCAGATGCCCCCCCCCCCCAGCCTGCAAGCTGTCTAGGGAGAGCAGGCTCCAGGTTTGGGGCAGGTGGACACTCTTTGTGCTGCAGCCGCCTCCGGTGGCCACGCTCAGTATTGCAGCCCTCTTCTTTGTGCCCCTCCCTTTCACATCCCTTTGCTCTCTGCCTCCTCCCTTTCGTGTCCCTCTTCTCTGTCCCCCGGCCTTTTGTGTCCTTCTGCTCTCTGCAAAAAATCGAAAGCACAGAGGGGTTTTTCCGACATTGGTCAACGTCTTTCTACAAGGAAGAAGCCTTTTTGCAAAAGAGCTCTGGACTGGAAAGAGGGAGTTCTTCAAAAGAAGAGAAAAGAGGAAAAAGCACAGGTGCCCTGGTACCCACTCCATCCATAGTAATCACAGCTTACATGTGAGACAGCGTCCATTCAGTGTGAACGCTCTCTTTCAAGAAAGCAGATCGGTTTTTCGATGCTCTTTTGCTGCGTGGACGTGCTCTTTTGGAAGAAGTTTTTTTGGAAGATCTCTTCCGGAAAAGCTTCCTCCGAAAGAAGCCTGCAGTCTACATCTTTGTACCTGATCCTATAGACCTAGTCTACACTAAGGGCTCGTCTACACTGGCCCCTTTTCCGGAAGGGGCATGTTAATTTCAGCTATCGTAGTAGGGAAATCCGTGGGGGATTTAAATATCCCCCGCGGCATTTAAATAAAAATGTCCGCCGCTTTTTTCCAGCTTTTAGAAAAGCCGGAAAAGAGCGTCTACACTGGCCCCGATCCTCCGGAAAAAGCGCCCTTTTCCGGAGGCTCTTATTCCTACTTTGAATAAGGGGAAAGGGGCCAGTGTAGACGTAGCCAGTGGGATAAACTTGAATTAAGATACACAGCTTCAGCTACGTTAATTGCGCAACTTAAATCAAAGTATCTTAACTTAAATGTTGGTGCTGTCCACACTGCGGGAAGTCGAAGGGAGCAAACTCTCCCTTTGACTTCTCTTTCTCCTTGTAGAAGCAGGACTACCAGCATTGACAGGAGCACCCCTCTCAGTTTGAATTAGCGTGTCTTCACTAGATCCGCTAATTCAAACCCCGGAAGATTAACTGCAACTGCTTTAATCTTCTCTGTAGTGTAAACATGGCTTTAGAGTCCTTACTTGGGCAAAAACCCCATTTGAACTCCAGAGGCTAAAAGCCTAGAGCTAGCATTCCGTGAAATTTATGTTTGCAATAAGCTGTGCAAAGAGTTGTACAACAACTGGAGAGATGTGTAATATGGGCCACCGCGTAAGAAAATGTACATTTGTGTAACTTTTTCCCAGTGCAGACAAAGCCTTAAGTTGCACCTGGATTCCACTGCCTACCTGAGAGACATCCATAGAAATGCCTCATTCAGGGTTACACGTCTGAACAGAACCCAGCACTTCTGAATAGAACACAGGGACCCCAAAACTGAGCCCTTCAAATCCTTGTCACACATCTGGGATTAGATTGACCAACAGAAATTATATTTGTGGGCTGAAAACAGACTAGTAAAGTGATTCGTTGCATTAGTTCAATGCAGTATTATTTATGGCTTCATAGTGTTCTCTGTTTTTACTAGGAACCTGATGATTTCACTTTTCTTAGAACCAGATGGAAACCACTATTCTACAAGCTGGCTTTTTTTAAACAAGTGTTGTTGTTGGTTTAGATGGCAGGTATAATTGGTCATACTTACACAATGCCTCACATACACAGCATGGTTTCCATTCTCAGAATAGACAGATACTCAGAATTTATAATGTGATCAATGCATGGCTTGTATATATGGCAGAGCGTATGGTGGAGAGGTGATAGCCTTCCCCTGGCTAAGGTTTAAACCAGATTTCATTGTAAAACTGTATTTTACCATCCCCATACTCCAAACTTGAGCTTGGTAAATGGTTTGGTTTTGAACCCCAGGCAAAAGGGAATGTGATTGCAGAGTCTGAGGAAAATTCAAACTGCTTTTGAATCACAGTTCATTAAAATATTATCCCCATTTGAACCTTTGACTTTAATCTAATTCTTCTTTGTCTCCCCCGAACTTAGAAATAGCTCTTTGTTAACATGCTTAAGAAGGTGACCCTTCCAACTCTGAGAGGACCATGGAAATACAATTTTATCTTTTCAATATGTACAGTGTATCCATGAACTCCTCTGATGAGATGTAAGGGCATCTTCTAGTTACATGCTGACACTGTTGGGAATTGTACAAGAGACTGCAAGAAGAGTATATAAGCCAACAACCATTCCAGAATTCTAATATGCAGGAGAAACGGTGAATGAATAGGGATGGGAAATACACTGGAATGCTACCAAGTCTCTGAGACTAACTTTTGGCATCTGTTAGAAATGTTGTGAAGCAAATATGTCCCTTTGTTGTTCTTGGCAACCAGCTGACACGGTGCCAGTGCCACACCGGGAAAGGGTAAATACTTATTGCAGCAAAGCTAATATAACTTGCACCCAGAAAATGGCTGTCTTGAAATGTGTTCGAAAACAAACCTAGTGCCAACTAAGAGGGAAAGGTTAAACTGACGGTCCCCAGACAAGGTCTGAAGAGAGAGTCCGGACTGCAAGAGAGACTCAGAGGTGAGTTATTACTGTGTTCTCTCTCTTTTTCTCTCTAGCGCTACGCAGAGCCCCAAATTAGAAGAATCTGCTTTAAGGTTCTTTGGACATGAGAGGGCGCCGTTGCCTCACTCTGGAGCAGCCTTTTCTCTTTTCTGTTTCAGAAACTGTCTGGAAGCAGTCCAGTGGCTTTGTGATCAGAGACCTCTCTGTCTCAGTGTGCGGATTCAAGCAGGAGCAGTCTCCAATCCATCAGTCGACATACAGCTTCTGTAAAATCTAGGAACCTATGGCCCGCAGGACGGCTTGCCTTGATCTGGCCTGCAAGGCTCAGGGCTCACCAGTTCTGGCACTCCTCCCATGCAGGGGGTGCCATGGCTGCAGTGGGGAGGCCCAAACCTTGCAACCCCTATCAAGGCAAGCCAGGGCCAGATTCAGGCCAGGGAGCTCTGCATGGCGGGGAGGGGAGGAGAGGAAGGAAGCAGCTCTGCATGCTGCAGGGAAGTACACCCTGCAGGCACTGCCCCCTACTGCTCTCATTGGCTGGGAATGGGCACTTGTTCCCCTTGAGAGCTGCACCAGATAGGCGCCTCCATTCCCTGCCCCTCCCGTATTCCTCCTCCCCCTTAGATCCCACAGCCTGCTTGTACAACCTCCTTTCCTCACCCCACATCTTCATCCCCACCCTGCTCCTGCACCCTCCCTCCCATCAAAACCCCAAGCAGCCCGCCCCTGCATCCTTCCTTCCACCCAGACCCCGCACCGCCACACCTAACCCCTGTACCCTCCCTCAGGCCAGACCCCTCAATCCCAGCCCATTCCTGCACCCTAGCTCAGGCCTAGACCCTGCACCGATACCGCCAGCCTGCTCCCCAGCAACCCACACACTGATCCCCTCATTTTTGGCCCCACCCCAGAGCTTTGCCCCAGGCCCCCCTAAGTTAATTTGGCCTAGGGGGTAAGCCCTGAGCCTCTGCACTTCCCCCCCACCTCACTGCGGGGCTGGAGCTTGAGGGGTGTGAGGTGAATGTCTTTTTCCCCCCAAGCTTCTCAGTTGGGGGTACATCTGTGAGGGGAGGGTTGTTTTTTGTTGTTTGGGTTTTTTTGCTTCTCACTTATTTGTGGTCCCCGACTGATTTTTCTGGGTGTTGGTGGCTCCCAACCCAAAAAAGGTCCCCCACCCCTGCTCTCAGAGCTAGAATAGACAGAGTAGTTTAGTAGGTGATGATCACTTGCCCTCTAACTGTTCCTTTAGGCTGCTGCACTGGTAGAAATCACAACAAAAACCTTATCCTTGGACTAGTTCTTAGCACAAACTCTTTGATAGGAATGGTAAACAAAATAATAATGCATAAATAATATTAATATCATAACAAAGGAATTTGTGTTAGAACTACCTAAAAACAAAGGCTATGAGGCACATCCTGGCACTTACCATTACAGCCTTGTTTGTGATCCTAATCCTTCACAGAGAATGTTCCCCTTTCTAGTCTGGCACCAAATTTTTTCACCAGCTGTGTAATATAAACCTTTCTAAAAACCACCTGACTAGGACAGAAGGTGTAACATGGATAGATGCTGTTTGAAAAGGGAAATAAACAGCTCAGGGCTATAATGCTCTCCTTGCATGCAAACTGCACAGAGCTCACACATTTTTCATTGGTTCTGTGACTAAACAAAGGACTTCAGACTCCAGGCACTAAAATAAAATGGATCTTTTGTGATATCCAATTTAAGTTCTTGCCTATCTCTACTGTCCAGGATATTTATCATGATTCCACTTCACATCCCCTGCTTTCAGGAAGCTACATGTTTCTCTCTCTCTTTTGGGGGAGTTGAGGGGCAGGAAGGAGGCCAGAAATGTTGTTCTCCTTGAGTGTGGCAGTTACAGTGCTGGAATCCAGGCTGAGATTTTACTTCTGCATTTGACAGTATTTTTCTCAGCAGCAAATCCCTTTTAAACAAGGTCAAGTGCAGGATATCTTTAAAAGCTGACAGTATGTCTGAACACATTATAAGCCTGGGATGGAACAGAGCCAAGGCTCATCATGCCTGCTCAGTTTGCAAGCCCCGAGCTGAGCTCATACTTCTGGTCAAAAAATAATGTAAAACCAGAAGCAGCAGCCATTTTTGTTCTTCTGACTCTAACCCAACAAGATTTCCTGACTCCCAATAAATACTGGCATTGGGAGCTGTGATGTCTAAAAAGGTAGACAAGAAAACCTATAAAATATTAGTGTATGCTAATCAACTATATGGGCACTAAGCTGAATTGGCAGGAATATAATGTAATTTAAAGACAGGCAGCATAATCCAATGGATAGCACACAGCATTAGCAATCAGTAGCCCTGAATCTAGTCCTACCTCTGCCACTGACTTGCTGTGAGTGCTTTGGTGTGTCACTTCACCTCTGTTTCCACTCCGGTCCTTTACTTGTCTATTTGTTCTGTTAACAGGCACTGTCTCTCACTATAACAATTTATAGTGATTAGAAAAATGGGGCCCTGATCTCAGTTAAGATCTCTAAATAACCTGAAATATAATAAGAAAGAAGAAGCTTAATTGACAAAACAGATGGCATGAAAAATCTCTATCAGAACTGGCACAAACCTTAAACAAGGTGTTTCACTTAAACTTTAGCATATGCTTCCATCCAAGAAATGATCACCCTACAATTTTTCAAAAAAGAACACTTTCTTGGTGCAAGAAAAGTAGTATAGTGAATATTAAAAATCCAAATTTGAAGTAGATATTAGTGTGAGCAATGACAAAGATGAGTAACTGATAGGCTACGTCTACACTGCAGACAACTCGCAGAAAAACTCACTGAGTGTCCACACTACAAGTGTGTTTTTGCACAAGAAAAAGTACAGTAGATCGTCAGAAGACAGGGCTTTTTGCACAAAAGTTATTCCTCTTTCTATAAGGAATAAGCCTTTTTGCACAAGAGCTCTTCCACAAAAAGGTGTGTGTGGATGGACAAAAGGGGTTTCTTGTGCAAGAAACCCCTATCGGAAAAAGCACAGATGCTCTGATGGCCATTCTGTGAATAGCAATCAGAGCTTTCTTGCGCAAGAGAGTCCATTGCAGTATGGATGCTCTCTTGCGTCAAAGCACAACTCTTGCGCAAAAGCACATGGCAGTGTGGACGCGCTCTTGTGCAAGATCTTTTTGCAGAAGATCTCTTCCACAAAAAGTTCTTGTGCAAGAAACCTTCAGTGTAGACATAGCATAGAGTCAATTACCATTTTCACCCAAGAAGAGAGTAGGAAAAAGCAACAAAACAACTTTGACCAGAATTCAGAAAATTACATCTGTATATTTTAAAGTGACATCTTGGCATGTTGGTGACGAAGGACACAAATGGAGGACTGAACCAAATTAGTAAGTAATGGAGTATTTCATCTCCATTTCCCCTCCATCTTCAGTCAAAAATGACTCCATAGGAAATCAACAAAAAATTCCATCTTCCACAGTAAACTTACCACATATCTGAGGCACTGCTTACAAATTACTATTTTCTGTCATGCTTTCTAATTTACAACATAGACCAGTAAGGTTTGCTGAATATACAGAAAAAAATAAACTACACAGAGAATCCTAGAACCTATGAAAGATTCCAAGGTAGTGAGCGCAGATCAGGTTGCAAGAGTATTTTTAAAAAATCACTTAATAATCATGTCTATATATTGAAAGTCATGTAAAGATATTACTAAGAAGAGGGAGCTTATGGCTAAAGATACATTAGTGGATTGTGCAACAGATGAGTTTAGATTCACTAGTGCTTTTTTCTGCTTTAATGATGTAAACCAGCTTAAGTAAACAGTTAACAATAAAAAGCAAAGAAGTTTTGTAGTTGGCTCGGATAAGATTAAATATCAGGGCTGATGTTAAAAAGGAAATAATTTTCATAATTCTTTTTCTGTGAAACGAAAAGTTTTCATTGGGCTTGAATTTTTTCTAAGGATTTTTCCAATTTTTCAACAAAGCAATCTGAAACAAACAAAATGTGATAATTTAAATCAAATAGCATCAAAAAGGAAAGGTGGGTTTTCCTCCTCATCCACGTGAAAGTCAAATTAAACTGTTTTTGTTTTGATTCCATGTAATTCAAATCAAAATTACTTAATTTTTGTTTAATCGTGAAAACAAAGTTTTGAGTATGAACACTTTGTATCATTCCAAATAGCATTTTTTTAAAAAGAAGCCTTTGATGAAAAGTTTTTGACCACCTCTACTAAGTATTTTACTTGTATTTGAACTTTGGTTATGTCTGGTTTCTTTTAAGCAGGACAAGAAATGAAATATTATTGGTGTAAATGTACTAAACTGCAAATTATTCCAATCTGCATATATGTATAATATGAAGAAACAACTAATATTTATTATTACATTAGCTGATATTATTTCAAATTAAAGTATTGTGTGTAGACTATTTTATATTTGGAGTTTTCATATACAGTGCATTTTTGGATAAATACAGGTAACTTTAGACTTAACAGGGGCCCTTGAAAAGTAGCTTGAAGCATAAGCCTTTTAGGGTAGGTATATATACATGGCAAAGAAAAGCCTATAGCTGGCCCTTGCCAGCTGACTTGGGCTCAAATTCAGGGTTTGGACTGGATCCCAAGCTCTTTTAGATACTTCCACATCACAGAGTCCCAGAGCTGAGTCTACAAAAAAATGTCTACAAGCCATAGAGTCTACAAAAAAATGAAACTATCCCACAGCCTGTACCCTACCAGGCCAACTCAGCTAGCATGCACCAGCCCCCGTTTTTTTTTTATTGCACAGACATACCATTAAATTTCACTGGAGCCTGGGGGGACGTGATCGGGCTCTGAAGGCCAAGGTCAGCCTCAGGAGCCCAGGCCAGCGTGATCGGGCTCAGGAGACTGAAGTGGGCCACCGGAGCCTGGGGATTTGGGGGCACGTGATTGGGTTCAGGAAGCTGAGGTCAGCAGTGGGAACCGTGGAGGGTTGCGTGATCGGGCTTGGGAGGACGAGGTCGACCACTGAGCTTGGGTGCATGTGATTGGGCTCGAGAGGCTGAGGTTGGCTATCCTTGCCTGGAGGGGCATGACTGGGCTCAGGAGGCGGAGGTCGGCCGCCGGAGCCCAGGGGCACAAGAATGGGTTCAGGAGGCCGAAGTTGGCCTCGGGAGCCTGGAGGGATGTGATCGGGCTCGGGAGGCCAAGGTTGGCCACAAGACCTTGGGGGCATGATTGGACTTGAAAGGTTGAGGACGGCCTCATCGGGCCCCCAAGGCCAACCTCAACCTTCCAAGCCCAATCACACACCCCCAGGCTCCGGTGGTCGACCTTGGCCTCCCAAGCCTGATCACGCCCTCTAGGGCTCCCAAGGCCAGCCTCGGCCTCACGAGCCCAATCACGCCCCCTCCCCCCCCGGGTTCCCAAGGCTGACCTCAGCCTCCCAAACCAAACCATGG
Source organism: Pelodiscus sinensis (assembly GCF_049634645.1). NCBI lineage: Eukaryota > Metazoa > Chordata > Testudines > Trionychidae > Pelodiscus > Pelodiscus sinensis. The sequence goes on from NC_134714.1 coordinate 114,821,313, forward strand.
CCCCCCGAGCTCCAGCAACCGACCTCAGCTTCCTGAATAAAATAACGGCCCCCTGAGCTCTGGCAGCCAATCTTGGCCTCCAGAGCCTGATCACACCCCGGTGGGCTCCTGAGGCTGACATTGGCCTCCCAACCCTGATCACACACCCCTGGGCTCCCAAGGTCAACTTCAGTCTCCCGACCCGAGTCTCCCAAGGCCGACCTCAGCCTCCCAAGCCCAATCATGCTCTCCTGGGCTCTGGCAGCCAACCTCCACCCCTGAGACCAATGACGGCACCTAGGCTCCAGTAGCCGACCTCGGCCTGCCAAACCCGATCACAACTCCCGAGCCTCATCACGCCCCTAGGGCTACCTAGGCCACCCATGGTCTCCCGAGCCCAATCAAGTCCCCCCTCCTCAGCCACCCAGGCTTCCGAGGCCGATCTCAGACGTACAAGGCTGATTAGCACACCTGGGCTCCCAAGACTGACCTTGGCCTCCCAAGCCCGATCACGCCTCCCCAGGCTCTCGAGGCCGACCTCAGATGTCCGAGGCAGATCAGTGCACCTGGGACTCCTGAGGCTGACCTCAGCCGCTCTAGGCTGATCATGCCCCCCAGGATCGGGTGGCCAACCTTGGCCTCCCTAACCGGATCACACACCCCCGGGCTCCAGCGACTGACCTCAGCCTCCCAAATCTCATCATACACCCCCGGGCTCGGGTGGTTGTCCTCAGCTTCCTGAGCCTGATCACGCTCCCCTGGTCTCCAGCAGCCAACCACAGCCTCCTGAGTCCGATCATGCCCCCCAGGCTCTGAGCCTGATTACCGCCTCCCCTCCCTCCCACGGTCTCCGGAGGCTGACCTTGGATGCCGAGCCCTGTCATGCCCACCTGGGCTCCCAAGGCTGACCTCGGCCTCCCTAGTTTGATCATGCCCCCCCGCTCCCGCCCAGGATTGGGTGGCCAACCTCAGGCTCATAAACCCGATCACACACCCCAGGGCTCCAGTGACCGACCTTGGCCTCCCGATCACACACTCCTGAGCTCTGGCGGCTGACCTCGGCCTCCCAAACCCGATCACACCCCTAAACTCCCAAGGCTGACCTCAGACTCCCAAACCCAATCACGCTCCCTGGGCTCCGGTGGCTAACCTCAGCCTCAAGAGCCTGATCACGCCTCCTGGGCTCCAGCGACCTACCTCGGCCTCCCGAACCTGATCACAACGGATCACTTGCTTGTTTATATGACTGTATCTATAGTACTAGACCAGCGGTTCCCAACTTTTTCCAGATGGCGACCCATTTTGACAATTCAGGAAGACTTGGTGACCCAAGGCAATTCAAAAACAGGGGGAGAAGCCACCTGGTGATTCTTTTGAAATGTAATGGCGACCCATATTTGGGTCGCGACCCATAGGTTGGGAAACCCTGTACTAGACCATTCACGGCTAAGATGACTACTTCTGGAATCACTACAAGGAGGAAAACTGCTTGTTTTTTGTGATGATGTATAACAGGGATCTATTTATCTTACTCATAGAAATGTACAGTCAAAGTGATAACGGAGGTGATTAAAGTGCAGTTTGGTAAATGAAAATCACAGGATCTGGGTTCTATATTTGCTGTCTCAATTCTCATCAATTTTGTTTGAATTACAATGTAAAGCTTTTCCCCCCTAACAGACAGCTGAGAAAAATCAACATGGGTTCTGACAAACTTTCTCACTCAGAAATAGTCAAAAGTTAAGTCCTCACAACAGTTTTGATGCACAAGGCGGAAAAGAGTATAGCTCTCTCTCCCCTAGCCCTGATGAACCAATACAGCTAACAGTAGAAAAACACCAGTTTTAAAATATATTTTTGTCCCCATATATGCACAGTTTATTACTCTGAATACACACAAGGTGCAGGTACTTTGGGGTAAAAAAATGTGCCATTCCTATATAGATGTTGTTCAGACCATCACTACATTTGGATTATTCTAAAAATTCTGAATTCTTTCTTCTCCTAAAACAGAGAGAAGGTGGAGCCTTGGGAGAAGAAGCAGAGCAGCATGGAGGCTTCAGGGCCATTAGAAAGGTAGCAACACTAGGGTGATCTACACCAGCTGAAGATCTGAACATCAGAACAGCCACACAGGGTCAGACCAACCATCCATCTAGCCCAGTATCCTGTCTGCCAACAGTGGCCAATACCAGATGCCCCAGAAGGAGGGAACACAATAGGTAATCCTCATGTGGTCCCTCCCCTGTCACCCACCTCCAGACAAACAGAGGGCAGGGACACCATTCCTATCCATCCTGGCTAATAGCCATTGACGGACCTAACTTCCATGAATCTATCTAGCCCGTTTTTGAACCCTGTTAAAGTCCTACCTAAAGGAGTTCCACAGATTGACTTTCACTGAGTGAAGAAAAACTTCCTTTTGTTTGTTTTAAAACTGCTGCCTATTAATTTCATTTGGTGGCCCCCTAGTTCTTATATTGTGGGAATAAGTAAATAACTTTTCCTTATTCACTTTCTCCACACCAGTCATGATTTTATAGACCTCTGTCATATCCCCCCTTAGTCTCCTCTTTTCTAAACTGAACAGTCCACGTCTTTTTAATCTCTCTTCATATGGGACCCATTCCAAACCCCTAATCATTTTTGTTGCCCTTTTCTGAACCTTATCCAATGCCAACATATTTTTTTGAGATGAGGTGACCACATTTGTTTGCAGTATTCAAGATGTGGGCATACCATGGATTTATATAGAGGCAATAAGGTATTTTCTGTCTTATTCTCTATCCCTTTTTTAATGACTCCTAACTAGAGATAATCCAAGTATCTATAGACCGAGACATTCCATTTGGTTTTTTGACTGCCGCTGCACACTGAGGGTATATCTACACTAGCCCCCTAGTTCGAACTAGGGAGGCTAAGGTAGGCATTCGAAGTTGCAAATCAAGCACGGGATTTAAATATCCAGGAGGAATAACAGGTAGTTTGAACTAGGGCTTTAATTTGAACTACTGGGTCCCTGCCACATGTAGATGCGGGCAGTTAGTCTGGACTTGTACATTTCAAAAATGGCGACCAGCCGGGAAGATGCAAATCAAGCGTGGGATATTTAAATCCCAGGCTTGATTTGCAACTTCGAATGCCTACATTAGCCTCCCTAGTTCGAATTAGGGGGCTAGTGTAGACATACCCTTAAAGACTATTTGCTTATAAAACGAGACATAAAAATACAAGTGACACGGCACACTTGTCCTGAAAATTGTTTGCTTTCTCATTTCTACCATATAATTATAAAATTAATCAATTTGAATATAATGTACAGGTTACACCTCCCTAAACTGGGACTCTTGGTTCCTGGGCCAGAGAGCCCTGGTAGCCAGGAGTCAGGCAGCAGAAGGGTCAGCAGCTAGAAGCCCTGCCTGGTGCAGGGGCCTGGGATCATGTGGCAGCCTGGCAGGCAGCCATGCTGGGGCCAGTGGTAGCAGCCTAGCCGGGGCCAGCAGCAGCGTGACCAACCCGAACCGGAAGCATATCTAGCGGCAGGCTTAGGAGCTGGTGGCAGGGGACCTCTCCTGGTCTAGCAAATCTCCTCGTTCGGGACGAGATCTCGAGAGTGCCAGACCAGGGAGGTCCAACCTGTACTTACATTTCAGCATATAGAGTAGTATAAACAAGTCATTGTCTGTTTGAAATTCTTGTTTCTTCTCTCTTCCCTATTGCTTTTTATGTAGCTTATAATAAAACTATGAATACCCTGGTGAAGTCGTTGATACTCTCATTACCCACATGTCTTAATGCACAAGTCACAATTGAAGACAACATGACAAATGGATGTGAAGAGTGAGGATAGGGAAGTTAATTGTCTTATTGCAGATGTGCATCAACCACTGGAGCCTCTGGATCTGGACTCTAGCCATACAATTGTTCCAGCTGATGGGTGAGACAGGAGGTAAAGTGACTGCCCCCACAGGCCCAAACACTGGACAATCCATGAATACACTTTCCCTTCATGAGTCTAAATACCAGCATCTCTGAAGTAACATGTAAATCACTATTATATAGATAACCCTGGAAAGTTTTCTATGTTGGCTGAAATTTGAGTTTTTGGAGAAAATTCCCAGATCTTTTAAATGCCAGGAATGGTTGTCTGCACAGCGTGTGTTGATTCCTTCTAATGCAGTAAACATTGGGTACAAAAAACAACAGTGGAGTTACAGCTATGAGTTCTAGCACTTTTATGTGGCTTCCCTCCAAGACCCCCTGTCTTGGAGTGACGTGAATATCACATTCTTGTTCCAAGACAGAACATGTGGTTGTCAGCAGTGCTCACGTTCTTCTCTACTCAGTAGACACAGAGGGATTTTTTTCTCCCTGTAATTCATCCATTCACACCAGAGACCTCTTTCCAACTCATAGATGGTGCAGGCAGCCTAGGAAGATAGGACAGAAATGGAGAAAAGGCCTAGGAGTCTGGTAATCTCTCTGACACCAAATCCATATGCAATGCCTTTCCCATTGTTCCCTTCTTTTTCAAACCCAGAAGACAGAAGTCTTACTAGTACCTGGGAGGAATCAACAGACAAGCCCAGAAATGTTAACACTTGTGTTGTCTTTTGCTTTTCACACAACAAAATATGTAGAAACCATACAAGTACAGTGGGATTCTAAATACCATGTTTACTAAATATACAGAAGGTTTAGTTTCATATACACCATGGTGCTGTGTCTGATGCTTAAAATACAGAACACAGTGAGAACCTCTGGAGGTTTCAGTAGCTATTTAAAGGGATAGAGATGCAGCCGCATTCCTATACATGCTCTGGAAAGAGACTCCTTGTAAATTATAACTACGCCTCTAGTACTGAAAACCTACAAACATATCTTGTAATTTTCCTTGTTGGTAAAAATATGCTTTGTTATCCTGTGCAACTTCAGGCTGCCATTACCAATTTTATGATTTTTTTGTGTGAAGCACCACAAGACTAATAATAGAAATAATTATAGCAAGTGAACTGCTTGTGTTTGTTGTCTCTGGTGATTAAAAAAAATGGAGAGCTTACTTCAGTATGTCTTGTAGACAGAATCACACCATCTAATTTCTTTGGAAAAGTATGCTTTTGAGAGGTGCCCTTACACTTGACATAGGTCCCAGTATATGCAATTCTGTCAGATGATTCTGTTTTCTTCCTAGCAGAAACAGGCTGCTGAGGAAGATCTGTAATAGAAGCAGCACAGCAAAATGCCCCTCCCTTGCTGTAGACTAGCATCTACCTTAGAGAAACTAATTGGAATGGAAAACACTGATGAGGGATCTCTGAGAAACAATTTCCAGTCTGGCTACTGTCTGCAGGGTTCATAAATTACTAATAAGTCTTTTCTCATGTCCTGGGGCAGGAAGAGGAGAATGGATCCTGCCCCCTTTTGACAGTGGGAGTTGTTATGAAAAGGACAGCCACATAATGTAAGTTTGTAGGCTGAGACTGGATGGGTTTCAATCCCCTCAACCCTTTCATAAAGCATCCCTGAAAGGTTGCTAAGTAAAGGGAAATAATATTGGGTTCATCTATTGCCACTAAAGACCTGGTTGGTGAATGATGTCTGCTTCTTTTCCTTCCATAGCAAACGTTTTTCTGTTTCAGTATGTCTTATGAGGTATACTGTTCATGCCAATGTACCAAGACAGTGAACAGCTGTTCTTTGGCCTGCAGACCATCCTCCAAATAGCATATGATCTTGGGGGTCAATTTCCATGAGAAAAACCCATGAAGTAGCATTTTCCCCAAATATTACTGCTAGCTGTTTCCACTCCAGTTTATTTACAAAGTCAAGCATACCTGACAAGCCCATACCATCTCTAGACATCGTTGAAAAATTACCTTTGTATGACTTATGGGAACTCTCCTATAGCTTCCTGTGAGCTTTACAAGACTGAGCCATACGTACCATGTTCTTGTGTGTGATTCCTATATTGTCCCAGAAGGATCAACTGTGTCTTCACCTGGCATTACTTACTAGCATGAACAACTCATAAGGAAAGTTGTTACAAGGAAATTAGGGGTTTTCAGTCTGAAGACTTTAACTGTTTTAGCTTCTCTATGTTAGAACGATCAGGAGCAGTTTTTCTCAGCGGGGTGTTAATCCCTTAGCTATCACAAAATTTTGAATTCAAGGGGTCAACATTTCCTTTAGCCTCTCCTTACTCTTCAGCATAAGGAAGATCATTGCATATTTCCTTGGCCAAATCTATCTGGAATCATGTCTTTGACCCTTTCTGGACTTGGATGTTTCCCCACATCATAGGTTGGAGAAAGAAGTACTGAGGTCTCTTTCTATGCAGCCCGTTGCTAATCTTGCATACTGGTTGAATATTTCTTTATATAGGAGTCTGGGGATTTGAGGGAGGTCAAAAGACCTTTCCAGTCTCTCCTTATGGAAGCAGATACTATAGGTAACACTATAACTATGACAATGAATGGCCTCTGTGCCTTGTCTGACACCTCCCACAACCTGGGGAAAGCTGTCTGAGTCTCCACATTCCAAGTGACACCAGTGAACTTAGTCACTTCATTGTTTGCTTACCCTCCAGGTGGCCAATGTCCTCACTGCTAAGGATTGGATGCCAGTGGCTTCGATGGCTGATCTGAAGCCAGTTGCTTCACAGCAGTGAGGATTAAAGAGTAGAAAAAAATGCTTAAAAGAAAAGGTTTTCCTTCTGCTCAAGGGCACTTTGTGGCTGTAGGAACTGGTAATGGGATGCAGAACCTCTAGTTTACCATTTCCAATCTGCCCCAACTTAGTACTAATCATCACCTTTCCAAATGGACTGGGGCACATGGAAACGAAATAATCTTCTGACATTAAGAATAACTCTCTTTTCTGGGTGGAGAGGCAACAGTTTACTGCTTCTTGCTCTGTGACTGTTTGCTGGATAAAGACACGACTGTAAGTCTCCGTTGCTCAGTCAGATGTAGACTTCTCAAACACTACATTCACATGTAATAAGCAATCATTCATTATTCCCCCCCCCCCCCTTCTTGTAAAGGAAGCAAAAAAGATGAGCCAGTCAAAAGATCAGGCCTCCTAGAGACAGCAGCATCCTGCAGGACTGGGGAGACTGCTCCTTAACCTGAAAACCACTGTAAAGTTGATCTTTTCCCTTGCGTGTTTCTGTGGCGAGGAGTATTAAGGAAAGCCCATTATGGTATGAGCCCTTTGTTGTGATGGGGAGAGGAAATCTTACAAAAAAACAATGATTGCCAATGATCGGCAGAAAATGTAAAGCACAAGTCAGCTGATTCCTGGCAACACAATAGTAAGTTTAGCTATCTATCGCAGACAAACGTATGAATTATATGGATTTCGAAGTTCAGTCAGGCAAGAAAAGCAAGAGGTTTTCATATGCCATGTTTTTGCATTAGAGTAGAAACACATCTAGTAACTTATTACTTCCAATGACCCTTTAAAAGAGCCTTTTAAAAAAGATCTTTCCCCTTGTTTTGAAATCTGCATGCTTCTAGCTTTGCTTTGTGCTAGTTTTTCCCGATAACGTGTGGGTCCCTTCCATAAGATTTTCTTCTAACCCTTTTCTTTTAAACCCACTCGCCTCTTAAAAAGACTGCAGATTAAACAAGGGCTCGAAACGTTCCCCCAGGAACCGCAGAGACTCCATTCTTTGACTGACTCCTAAATGTTAAAAAGGCAACAACAACAAAAAAAAAGCAATCACACAGCAGTAGCCGAAGCACCAGCTACCAACGCCCGCAAACAAAGGGGGCAGAGAACTGTAGACAGGCTGGGTGTCACGTTACGCTTTAAAGCTCAACCCCTCCCCCCCCGCCACTATATAACTCAGACTGACAGGCGCAATTTACCAATGGCGGGGATCTTACCACTTTTGGCGCCGAGCCACATTTTCTCTTTCAGCCAATGAGGCGCGGAGGCCGAGATACTACACCCTCGGGTACAACGTAGTTTCCACCAATAGCAGGCGTGTTATTAAAGAGAAATACTATTATGCTAATCGATGTTTTGCTCTAACTTGGGAGAGGGCTTTAAAAAGCGAGGCAGGCGGAGGCTCCCCAGCAGACTGCAGAGAGGTGCCGAGGCTGGTTGCGGGCACGGCGGAGAGGCTCGGGGGTGGTGTAGAAATCACAGCCCCTTTCTCTCTGGGCGCACTGCACCTGGGTCCCTGGGCACAGTAGCAGCAGCACCATCATGTCCAACGTGCACCTCTCCAGCGCCTCGGCTCTGGAGCGCCTGGCCGCCCGCAGGACTTTCCCCTTACACGCCCGCACTGGGGTCTGCAGGAACCTCTTTGGCCCGGTGGATCACGAAGAGCTGAGCCGGGAGCTGAAGAGCAAACTCCGGGAGATCAGCGAGGACGACCAGAGGCGGTGGGACTACAACTTCCAGACCGACACCCCACTGGACGGCCCGGGCAGGCTGCAGTGGGAAGAGATGGAGGGCGACTCGGTGCCGGCTTTCTACCGGGAGACGCTGCAGGTCGGGAGGTGCCGCTTCCCGGTGCTGCTGGTCCGGTCCAAGCCGTCTCTTGGGGGCCTGGACACTCCTGCGGGGGTTCACCCCAGGGACTCCCACCAGGAGCTGGCGGTGCCCGCGGCCTCCTCCCCCAGCCCCCAGGGAAGGACGGCAGCCCTGGAGAGCGCTACCTCGGCGGGCATAGAGCGGCTCAACCAGGAGAACCGATCCGACCAGCTCAATTTCTCAGGGATTACAATCCGAGCCCCGCCGTGCGCCTCCGCGCCGCTCAAACGGGTCTCGTCCTGCAGCGCAACCCACATCACAGGTAAAGAGGGTGGCTCGGGGCAAGTCCCCCCCCCTTTCCCCGAAGCGCCTCGGGCAGGCTGCGGGCTGCGCTCCCGGGGAAATGCTTACACAGCACTTCGCGCGCCGCTGCTGCTGGCCGGCGAGGTAAACAAACCCGGCCCCGCTGCACAGCTCTCCCGAGGCAGAGAGGGGGCGTAGAGAGCCGCTCGGCCCCTCGGGGGCGGAGGACGCCCCGGGACTAGAGGGCGCCCGGCAGGGGGGGCTGCGGTGTGTGTAACGCCTCCCTCTGGCTTTGCTCCTTAGATTTCTTTGTGAAGCGGAAAAGGCTGGGGGACGCCAAGACGGCCTGCGAGCATCCCGGCGGCTGCCCCGCCTCCGCGCCCGTTGTCCCCACTGAACAGACGCCCCGCAAGCGGCTGCGGTGAACCAGGTGAGCGCGCTCCCCAGCGAGCCTCGTGTGCAGGGCGGCCAGGCCAGGGTGCTGGGTCGGGCGGGCCTGGGGGAGGGCAGAGTCCTGCCTGGCCCTGGCCAGCGGGGTCGCGCTGCAGCGCTCTCGCCCTGCAAAGAAAACAGCTGGGCCCGATTCTTGCCTGGCCGGGTTGGCAAGGGGAGCGGTTCTCGTGGGAAGGCGGGGCCCGGCTTCCTCGCCCTTGCTGCCAAAGCAGGAAAGCCACTTCCATAGCTCCGAGGGGGGAGCCTGGGCTAGGGCCGCCCAGTCCCTTTGCAAGCCCCCGCAGCTCCTCCCGTCTCCCCCCGCCCCCCTCCATTGCTGCTACCAGGCCGCAAAGGGAGCTGGTTTCGCTGACTCATTCGCCCGAGCGGAGGGGGGAGATGGGGCGGGGTCTTCCGAGTTACTTTGTGGCCGCCGGGGACTCTGCGGCTGCTGGGAGCAGCCTCAGACCTGGATTGTTGTCAGTGCGTGTTCTCGAAACTCATGGGCTGCTTCTCTTCTTTCTCCCCCCCCCCCCCCCCTTTCCCCTTCAGATTTTGCACTACGGTCCCTAAAGGAGACTTTGCTTCGTGTCTGGAGGCTCGGAGCCCAGCAGCTGTTCTGCCCACCCTTCGGAAAGGGGCATCTCTCGAGAGCTGGAGCAAGGAGGATTAAGATGTGGGCTCCTAAAGGAACTGCATGTAGTAAGCGTGGCTCAGACTACAGCCATGGACGGAACAGTGTTAATGTACAACTGTGCAATGTATTACGTTTTTATATATAGATGTATTATGCCTAATGTGCGTACACTGGCCAGAAGTGTAAAGCTTTAAAGTCATTTATATGAAATGTTTAATCTTTGCTGATCTCTCAGTGCAAAAAAATGTATATTTGTACAAATCTTTTTTTTAAGATTTATACTAACTTATATTTTCTATTTATGTCAAATGTGGATAATGTTGGTTGATACTGAATAGTCTTGTGGTTTTTTTTTCTTTTGGTTAAGCCAAAGGGCACTATATATTTGCTTTGTTATTTACAAAATGTAAATTTTATTTTTATAGTGGGGTTTTTTGCATTCACAAAATGTAGCTATAAATCAAAATTATTTTAGTTTTTACTTGAAGACAAATCTGTTTCAATGGTTCCTGAGCCGGTCTGTACCACTGCCGATGCAAATAATGCCACAACATTCAAATAAAAAGAATCCAAAAAATCTGTTGGTTGTTAATTAGTATTAAAGATCAAGAGTGATAAGAAATGCCATAGTTAACAAACATTAGAAAACACCTGTATAGACTTATTTTACTCCTTAGTACTGAAACTGTATCTCAATCCCTCTCATTCCATAGCTTCTGGGGCAGAGGGACACAACAAACAAGGAATATTCTCACTTTTATATGTCTGGCATAATCACAGGATAGAAAGATGCAACACTATTAGAACCAATGTAAATATTTAAAAGGCACTCACTCAGCTTCTCCTCTACATAGTGCATTATCATAAGAGATTATTCTAGTCTAGTGGTTCAGATTTACAAAGATCAATTAGGGAAGAACTTAAAGGGATGTGGTTACTGCTGGAGTCCATGCAAACTGTCCAATTTACTTAATCTAAAAGATTCCATATTAATAAAATTACAATCCCTTGACTCTGCTTTTATTATTCATGTAAGGTTTAACAGGTCGGAACAAAGATCTAACCCCTTCAGACCACATGAACACTGAATTCCTGGTAAAAAGCTTTCCACAGTATTAAGATTGTCCCCATGTCTCTTGTGAGGAGGGATAGTTTATTTTGTAAAGCATCTCTCTACCCAGATAAAATTAGCTCTCATGGCTACTGTTTTATAAAGCTACTTACACTGCAGTTCAATCTTTCTGCAGTGTAACTATAGGATGATACCGTCAGGTGCTTCAAGTTCCACTGACATGTGCCAAGCTTTGACACACCCACACACAAGTTGCAAGGATTTGAATGGTCTGATTCAAAAATCTTCCAGTGACCCGTTATTTACGGATCAGTGGCATGATAAGCCATAGTGGCTCCTCTGCTGTGTTGATGCATTTAGGGAGCCCTTAATCCTTGACACAATAGATGGAGCCATTCTGCTCTTGTCCAGAAGGGTTTATATAATTAAAAATTACACTGCATCTCAAGTACACACAGTGCTATGTGCATCCAAAGACTACATGCAAAACTGCCTTGTGCCTACTAACACGTTTGTAAACTTGAAATCCCCAACTTGCTTGTATTTGATACCTTGTTTTACTGGAGAACAAAATATTTGAATTGCAAGAAAGTGTTTCCTGGAATGCCAGTTTAAATCCAGAATATGTGTTTTGAGCCAGCTATAAATCATGGAAAATATAGTTTGCAATAGAAATAACATGAAATAGTGCTGTTAACTGTAACTTAGGGTCTAGTTGCAAAAATAGTCATAAATCAACATTATGGAGTATTTAATATTTTGCTGCCTATTTTGTCATAATGGACAAATATTGTGAGTTAAGACACCACCTTGCAATCCTGATAAGTTTGAAAACCAAATGAAAATAGCCCTCCTTTGAAATCTATCCAGGGAAATTATTCTCCTTAAATCTGATTTACCACTTTTGAATGGCTGTATATTTTCAGGATGTTCTGTACATGCATAACTTGAAAACATACACCCACGTTGTAGCTCATAATTGTAATTAAGAAAACGACAAAAACAAATAGTTTGAAAATGGGTGAGTGGACAGTACGTTTTCCTAGAAAAGTTTGGGCTTTTTTTTTTAACTGACAATATCGGTGCAAACAGTAGATAATATAAGACAATAGAAGAGGCTGCCACTGTACGGCCCTTAAACGCTAGCCATGGTTGGAGCAGCTTTAACATGCACGCAGGGATAAGCAGTCAGCTCGCCTTGCCCAGCTGAAATATCTTAGCTGTGTGGTTTAACGCAGGCTCTTAAGGTAAAATTTACATGGACTTTTAGTAGCTGAATTTCCTTCGGTTTTTACGGTAATTTCTGAGGTTGGATTATATTAGCCAATATGTACCTATAAAATACTCATAAGTGGTTTAGTGACCTTTTTGACTCCTCCCCTCTAAACATCGCTGCAGTTTAATCTGGCGAATTGAAATCTCCGTGTTTCCCCTCTCCCCCAGTGAAATCCAGCTGCTGATTTATATCGCTGAACTGAATTTTGCGGTTCCAAATGAACGTCTGGCGTTAGGGGAGAGGGGCGCAGCCTTAAACTCTGAACTAACCTTAGGCGGAGAGAAAACTGTGTAGAAGGGGAAGCATTAGCTGAGCTTATCCACTGTGTGGGGAAAGACCTGGGCGCGGGGCTCTAGGGGCCGAGAACGAAAAGAATCCGGGATGGGAGCAGAAGGATCCGGGATAAGGAGACGTCCCCGATTAATTCCTTCCCCCAAACCCCGTTTAGTCCTGGCTTCCGTTCAAACACTCCTCCCTTTCTCCTACAAAACAAATCCCCAAATCGCACAAGCGCCGCGGTTCGCCTGGCTGAGGTTTCGGTGGCTTCACATGCTTTGCAGCCAGGGGCATTTCTCCTCCTGCAATTGACTCCTGCAGCAGTTGTGTAGACAAAACAATGATTCCTCTTAAAAAACGAAAAAACAAACCACCTCACGATTTCATGATGCCCGGGAGACGGGCGGAGGCATAAAACTCCCCCAGAGCCAGCACGTTGTGCGCGAAAGGCAAGCCCCCTTCATTGCAAAAGCGCGGCCCAGAGTCCCGTGCGCTGCCTGAAGTGCATGAAACGCTTCTCACTATAAAAGTAGCATTGATTACCTCAACACGATATGATCACTTAATCAGAACTCGATTATTTTATGTGCCTGCCTCAATGGGTCCGGATTCAAAACGCTTTCCCCCCTTTGAAAAGGGAAAAAAATAGCTGTCCCCTTTCTTATTAAAAGACCCACAATACACGGAGGGAGGCAGCTGGATCCTTCAGGATTTATGGGCTTTTCTCTTGCTTTCATGGAAGCAGGTGCCTTTGGGACTTCTATTGTCTCCGCGTCTGACTCACAATAGGAATTTTTGAAACGACCGATCTAGACGCTCAGCCTTCAAATACCTCGCAGGGAGGAGCCACAGGCTGCCCCAAGGTGCAAACCCTCATCCCAAGGCAGAAACCGTTGGCGGGTTCAAGGGAGTTTGTTTGTTGATTACAAGGCTCGTGTTCTTGATCCGAGCGATTGTTAAAGGACACCAACCGGCCCGGGGAAAAGTTTGGAGGCTAGACTGCCAGCCACAATGAGCGCGGCCGCTCGTTTGTACAGAAGCCACCTCGGTGCAGAGAGAATGGATTTTCCTCCGTCTCTTTGTCTTTGGGAAACTTTTCCTCGACTTCCCCCCACCACCATGCAATTTTAATTTCCCGGCAGAGCCTTGTGACCAACCAAGCCCTTGCTTTTTGGTGAGCATCCCCCCCTTTGTGAATGGCTTGGGTTTGCGTTTGTGGTAGAAGGGAATCCGTTTATAGTGTGTTTCTTTTTGCTCCCCCCTGCTTATCTTTTGGAAGGTGTGCAGCCCTGCTTCCCCTTTAGAATTCCCTGCTCCACCCAGCTTGGCACTGCCTTCTTCTTATTCCCATCACAAAGCACACTGCCCCTATTCTTCTGGCCTTTGTAGCCATATGGCAAATCCATGTAGACACAGCCAACATCCATTTATTCAGGCACATAATGTCCCGCAACAGGGAACAATTGGAACTTTGTTTGCTTCCATTATTGATGCGAATGGGCAGCGAGAGAGAGAAAAAAAATCATTTAACTATAAGAGATATCCAGCTAATTATGAGCCATATGTGCCTATAGTTTCAAAGCAATCCAATGAAGTTCATTTTAAATCTAGACTACTTTATTAGGTACAGAAGACCAGATGTCCCAGCAGTACATGCATCAGAGGAAACCATGTAAAGAAGTTCTTAAAATATTTGACTGGAGCTCATTCACAGGGAGAGGGACTTTAAAATGCCCTTTATCACTGGGATACATAGGCGAAACGGAGGGGAGATTTCTAATCGTTAATGCCAAACAAGCTACCCTTAAAACCATTCCAGCTTGGATTCTAGGCCGGGGATTTTTTTAAACAATTAAGGAGCTTCATATAATTACTCCTGCAATGCCTAATGCCCGAAGTCAGATGAATATTCAAGCTGTATTGACCGTAGAACGAAGACAAGAGGAAGTCTCTAACCCAAATCAACTGCCCAGTTTTCCAGCAAAGAGGGCTATATGTCTGCTAACATAGAGGTTCACATTTACCAGTTAGCGAACTGGGGTCTATTCTTTTCAGACCTCAGAGATTCGCTCATTGTGAGTACCCATAAGCGAGAATCCTGCAGTGCGTTTCGGAAGGAAAATAGCACTGCAGGAAAATTAAAGAGAAACTCGTTAGAGGGAATTCTTTATGAAATGCAGTAATTGGCAGGCAGTCCACCCTTATACAACGCTTCTTCCCCCAAAAGCCAACTATCTATTTTGAAGGATTAGCATATCTTTAGCAGCAACTGCAACATCTATTGGTAATTAAACTAGTTCAGATAGATGTACTCTTAATATGGTTGACCCTAGATCTCTTCCTTTTATAGCAACACTATTGGTGAGCTTTATTGGTTTTGCCCCTCCAAAGCTCCAACCATTCAATATAAATAACAGCATGATTGTTTCATTTCTTAAAAGAATAGTTTCTCACATACCAGAATCACGATGGTTAATTTTTAGGAAGCATCTAGTTCACACCAAATGTATCACACCTTGATTTTTTAGTACACTGGTTGTATTAAAAAAAAATAGGTAAAAAGGAAATTTAATGACCAGATGAAGAAAAAGAAATAGATATATAGAGAAAAAAAGCAGTTCTGTTGCCTAGGTGTAAAGAAGTAATTAGATGACCACAGCTGGACTTGCATGAATGAAGTTGTCAGCTTTTGCTGCATTCTCACAGAATATAGGGTAAACACCAGATGTTTCCTCACTGGCCCCATTCCTACAAAATTGAGATTATATTTAAATTTTGGGAAAGACAGACACATACAAAATGACAATAAAGATGATCCTTTAAGGACAGGATAATATCTGTGTTAGTTCCTACTCTTCCACTGTGTGAGCATATATCAAGTTGGCTCCTCCACTCACAGATTCAAATAATAGTAAGTAAAGATTTGATCTATCCCCTGTTGAGATAATTGGAAAGATTCTCAAGTAAGAGTATCCCATACAGAAAACAATGAATCTTGTCTCTAGATTAAGGAGAGCTTTGGTCTATTCTGCCCTCTGCCATTGACCAGCTGTGTGATCTCTGGCAAGTCACTTCACCTGTTTCCCTTCCTATTGTCTATTTATATTATAAATTCTCTTTGGAGCACTGAATGTCTCTTACCATACTACCAAGCCTGTAATTTCAAAATAATGGGCTGGTTATTTTGAAATCTGTACTCCTGGTTCCCCAGGGAATAATGCTTATTTTGAATAGTTATTTCAAAATAACGAAGTATGGATGCTGCTCTACTGCTATTTCAGAATAACTACTCCCCACAGTAATTTGAAGTAATTGCTTCCCAGGGTTTCCTGG
The DNA here is from genome assembly GCF_049634645.1 of Pelodiscus sinensis. NCBI lineage: Eukaryota > Metazoa > Chordata > Testudines > Trionychidae > Pelodiscus > Pelodiscus sinensis. The sequence continues at coordinate 114,837,105 of NC_134714.1, forward strand.
TACTTTAAGTCAATGTAGTGCACCCACAATAAGGTTTACAGCTACACTGCAGCGCTGTTTTGGGATACCGGAGTATCCTGAAATAGCTATCCCACGTCTTCACAGCAAGCTCATTATTTCTAAATATAATGGACTCCATATTCCATTGTCCCTGTAAATTTCATTCCATGAGGTGTAAGGGATGTTTTGGAATAGCGGGTTATTTCAAAATTTGGTGCTGTGCTATTTTGAATAGCTATTTCAAAATAAGATCAAAATAAGAAACGCAATTTGCTTAGCTTAAATTGTGTATCTTATGTCGAACTACAGTCCAGTATAGTCATAGCCTAACAAAGCCTGCCTCAGACTAATTTTGAGGCTTCCCCATAGTGGGGATACACTATTTCAATTTTGTTATTTCAGGAATTATTATTTCAAATTTAGTTATTTTGAAATAATTTCCCAGTATAGACATGCTCTTACAGTTCCTAGCAAAAGGGAGCCTCAGTCTCATTTTGGGAGTCAGAGGTACTACTGTAACACAAATAAATAGTACTAATTACTTCATGGGGCATTGGATGAAGCCCTAAAAGAAACGGAGTTAATTCAAAGCAATAACATTCTGTGGGGGCAGAGCAGAAAGCATTGGTTATTTTTAAGTTTTCCTGACATTTCCCATACTAGGACACTGTTTTCTGTTGCTTTTGACTTCATCATAGTGTTTGAAATCACTGTGTTTTGCTTTGGGGAAGGTTAAAAAAAAAGGCCACTTCCAGTAACGAGGCAAAGGAAACAATGTTGTTTTGCCCCATCTTTAAAAAAATGTGGTTTAACTGTTTTATGAAAAGTTCTACTAGATTCATCCGTAGAAGAAGGGACTTGAAATTGGGCAGGTGGATGGCCTCTGTATCAGGAACCTGCCTTTTGCAGGTTAAAATCCACCCAAATTCAGCCCAGCTACAAGCCTTTGAAAGATCACATTTTTCACACGTTCAACAGACTGCTTAGATTTTAGGAACCAAATTCCCTTAAGATTCCATCTCCATGAAGCATGCTCCAGCCCTGGGAAGAGCAGGTTTCTCCCTGTAATGGCAGCCCTGGGCTGCAATGAACTGTTCCAGATCTGGGCACCAGACCTAAGAGTTGGGAGATTATCATTCCTATGCTTTCTGGTGTGCCCAAGCAGCCATAGAGGAGGAAGTAGCCCCATTTAAAGACATTGGGCACAAAAGCTCAACCTGGTGGGAGGCAGGAGGAGTAATTTGGGACAAGGAGCTGGTAAGGCCAAAGGTGTGGGAAGCAGGGGTGCCAGGGAGCTGCAGCACCCCAGATTTTGAACCCAGCTGCCAGCCCCACTCCTAGTACTGTGCTCGGGGCTCAGCTCCTGCCCCCAGCCTGGGGCGGGGAAGCGTGGGCACAACTCCTCCCCCCCCCAAGATGTAGACAGAAACAGGAGCAGGGACTTGCAGTCTGGAAGGAGACTGTGACTGACTGACTGGGTTTGCATAACAGTGAGGGAAATGAGATAGGGGGACCGGGAGCCCATAGGTTGGGGAGAAAGAACTGGCTAAGGAGCCAAGTGAGAGACTAGGACATAGGTTAGTCATTTAATCTCTCTGTGCCTCTTTCTCTTCCCACTCTCTTTTGTCCTTCAGTTATAACCTCTTTGGGAGAGGGAACTGCTGAACAAGGGCAGCCTATCATAATGGGGTCCTGATTTTGTTTGGGTCTCTGAGTTCTGCCATGATTCAAATAAACAACCACCGACGTGTGGGGGCCATGAAGAGAGACAGGGGAAAAGGGTTGGGCAGGAAGAAGCTTAGCAGATTTGGAACATTACAGAAACTATAGAGTATTGCTCACATATTTGGTATGTGTGTGGGTAGCTACCGGCTATTCATTTTATTGTACATTATATAAACACCCTCCAATAATTTACAGCCACCTGCCAGTGTATGGTTTGAGTGACAGTGTGGGAATAACACCTTGTGGATCTGCTACATATTACACGAGTTGGATACTTTACAACAGGGTTTCTTCAACAAAGCAGCTGCCTTTCCCAGAACACAATGCCCCGGAACTAGTTGGTTGAATGTGACATAGGACAGGATAGGCCCAGTTCTACTTGGAATAGTTAACAGAAACAAGCTTAAACTTAAAAAACAACAAATGGTCTGGTAGCACTTTACAGACTAACAAAACATGTAGATGGTATCATGAGCTTTCACGGGCACAGCCCACTTCTTCAGATGACTGGAGTTTTGAATTTAGGATGTGCAGACCCAAAATAAATAGGGAAGAATGGAGAGGGGGGAAGGAAAAAAAAGGAAAGGGGTGGGAGACAAGGAGCAGAGGGTATGAAAATATGAAAGGGAAAAACAAGTAGGCAGATAGTTAAAAGAAGCAGAACTGTTGGCCCCTTCATTGTCTGTGTAAATTCTTGCATCAGTACCCTTCCTATCTAACTGCTATCCTATGATCCTTATCTGCTTCTTTTAACTATTCAACTATCTTGTACAGACTAACTCAGCTACCCCCTGAAACTTGAAACAAATTTGTATTCCAATATGACCACAACTAACACATTTTTAGTGTTGCATAGACCCTGCATTATGCACAGGGATTTTTTTTCTCCCTAAAGTAACTGTGGTAACCAAAATGGTGCTACAGATTGTTCCTAACTCATCACAGTTATAACATATATCCAGAGTCTGAAAACCCTTTTTCAAACAAGTAGTCCCAGGGCTTTGTTTTCCTCAGTAAACTAGATTTCTAGTTGTCAGAGTGTTCTTTAAATAGTTAATGGAGCTGGCCAGCCATCACGGAGTAGGACAAACTATTTCTGAGACTATTACTGGCGCATAAACTGAATTTCAAATACAGTTTAAGAATGGTATAAAATGTAAAATACTAGATTGTTTTCTGCCCAAGGAAATTGATCCTAATTTCAACTGCAGGCCTCTCACATATGGTTGGAATTGGTTTAGCAACTAATACAAACAAAGCCAAACTACAGCTAGTCAGAAAAATGTTGATGAAAGTGTTTTGTTTGGGATTTACTAATTTGTCAAAATCCAAATGTCCAACAGAGATAGCGAGATTTCAATGAATTTCCTATGAAACCTGCCTACTTTCCTGCCAGCTGGCCACCCAGCTTTTTGGCAGGCCACCTGCAAGCCTTCTAGAGGGCTGGAAGCCTGATGTTCTAGGGCAGGGATGGCCAAAGAGCCGTGGATCCAGCATGAAGAGCCAAGTTGTTGAGAAAAAAAAAGGACAGCATCTTTAAAAGGAGCCCCCTGTCGACTTTGGTTGAGCAAAAAAAAAAAAAAAAGCCCCTTTAAGAAAACACTTTTAAACACGTTTTGGCCACAGGAGGCTCCCGCCACTCGCCTCTATCTTTAATTCTGCATCTTTCATGGCCACGCCGGACAGCTCCCCTGCCCAGGTCAGCACAGGGAGACAGGATGAGAGGGCCATTTTTGGGAGCACAGGGGCAGCTTACGAGCCATGGGGAGGGCTTCTTGAGTCGCACCTGGGGGAAGGGGGAAGAGCCGCATGTGGCTTGTGAGCCTCAGGTTGGCCAGGCTGTTTTAGGGTCTACATCCCCTGGGCTTCCAAGAAAACATCCCTAAATTAGGGATTTCAGACCTCTCTATTTCACTGAGAATTTCAAAAATTGTGGTCTCCTTTCCTAATCAGAACTAAACCCAATTTCAAAATGCCATAATCTAATGTGGAACTGATTTACTGTTGTCCACAAACTCTAAGCCAAATTGTTTTCAACAATCACTACATAACCTTGCTGGATCCCACATTCCACAACAGATCGAGCCTTCTTTTTGTGACAGGACCAAACTACTTGCAGCACATGTTAAACATTAGTGGCCAGACTATTCAACCCTGACAGCTGGCGGAGAGGGTGCAATAGGACCTGCATTTGACACCTGTTGCCAAACATGAGTCATTTTCCTACTCTGGCCATCTTAGCTATATTGCAGCCATTTTAACTTACACCAGGACACAATGTTTCAAGGCATATATTATATAAGGATCTATACATATCTATAACTGTATGAAGCTTCAGAGGGGAAGCCATGTTAGTCTGTTTCAAAAAAACAATGAGGATTCCCGTCACCTTAAAGTCTATTTTATTTGAGCATAAGCTTTCATGGACTGCAGCCCACAAAAGCTGATGCGCAAATCAGTTTGTTAGTCTTTAAGGTGCCGTGGGCCTCCTGGTTGTAAATATGTATTACAGTAGTAGCAACTGGAGACCCCAAATGAGATTAGCTACACAGAGACAATCACTGCTTGGAAGCTCTTACATTCGAAATAGGAAAGGCAAGCAAAAGGTGGGGAAAAGGAAGAATCAGTATTCCTAGAGAGATGGGGTATTGAGGCACAAAAGTTGACCATTTGCCCCAGTCACACAGTGGGACTTAAGGAAATATAGGAATTGAACCTAAACCTGAGCTGAGTTTTTTTAAACGCAACACCATCCTTCCTTTCTGTTCATGTCATTATAGAGTCCCCGCAGTGATGTATGCCAACCAACATGTTGTTCCTGACAATAGAGAATGATGTCCCTCACCCAAGTAAGTGCAGATCCAAAGTACACTGCAAAAGGTCACTGAACATGACAGCAGTTCTGTGACACTTGAGTCCTGAGCCATGGGACATGTTCCTGCAAGAATGTGCAACTAAAGAAGTGAAACATTATTAAACGTTGGATTTTCCCTACATTTGTCCAAGAAAACTAATGGATGGAACAATGCATGCCTGATGCTGATGGAAGCCCTGTTTTGAGGGAATTCATTGGGATTGCTTAAAGAAAATTATTGCTTTTTTAAATAAAAATTATGGTATAAAATGCTATGTGATGTCTTGCTTTGTCTTAAATAAGCTGTATCTGCTTCCGAAAAGCCAGAGCTACTTACATCAGCGGAGACTATGATTCTATGTTTACCTATTAGTTCTGTACTGAAAAATTGCTCATTGTTCAGTTCTCTGTGTATGACAGAGAGTGTGGAGAGGAATATTTCTTTTTATCTAGACTTTTTGGAGAAGTTCTCATTTGTACAAGCTGAAATAAGTAGGGTTGCCAGGTGGTTTAACAAAGAACACCTCTTCTCCCCCAAGAAAAAACACCAGAGAAAACAATCTGTTGAGAAAGAAAAAGGGGAGACCAAAGTTGTTGAGAAAAAAAGGGGGGGCAAAGTTAAGAAAAAAATAAAATAAAAAATTGTCCTTGCCGGGCTTCCGGCCGAGGGAAACGGGAAATAATGGACATTTCACATGTTCGGTATTTTCTGTTGTTTTTATCAGATGGGGGACCCAAATAACAAACAGTCCGGGCGAAACCAGACACCTGGCAACCCTAGTAATAAGAGAAAATCTCTGACTTTCTAATAGCCTCATTTACTGTGTGTTAAAACAAAACTAAGCTGGGAGAGATGATAAAGTGAGGGTGATATTGCAAAGTATTAGGGCAGCTTTCAAAAGATGTGATTCTATCGCATGTCGGCTTGAGCTGCTGCTTTACAGCTCTGATCCTGCTGGTACAATTCTACAGTATTCAAACAGCCCTTCTTGGACGAAAGTCTCCTCTGCAAGTCCGATTCGGCAGCATGAGCTACCTTCTATGGATCTGATCTTTTAGTTGCTTTCTGTGCGATGTAGCAACTCTTTAAATTGGTGGGTTTCCCACTGCCCAAGGATCCAAAGAAAAGGAAGGCAATTAAGATGATGATGAAAAAACGTGTAAGTTCAAGCAGGCAACCAGAACTTTCTGGCTCAGTAGAACTGAAGTTATACTAGTGAACATTGTACTCGCATTGGAAAATGAGTGTAAGTAGATTTAAAGGAGTCTGTCTGGTCTGATAGGCCTAATTCTGATCTCTCAGAAAATCAGGAGAATTTCCACTGAAATATCATTATAATGGTGTAATGAAATCAAAATCAAGTATAGAGTACAACTTGGAGTTGAGGGACTTGGGGACCAAACCCTCATTGCCATTCACTGTAAATCTAGACTAAATCTGAAGTCAGTCATTTATGCTGATGTAATCTAAAGTGGAATCTAGTCCCTGGATTCTAACTAGGGCTATACAATTTACTGATTTTTTGGGTCAACATGAAATTGAAACTTTTCAATTTTTTTAGGAAATAAAAAAGTAATAAAAAAATTTTCCGCTCAAATATTTCATTTTGATTTCAAGCATCTTAACTTTAAAACACAAATAAATAGAATGGAAGGAAATTTCTAAATAAATGTTTCAAATAAAAAAGAAACATTTACTTTTGAAAATGTCAATGTGAACTATTTTTACTCTTGTAAAAAAAGTTTATTTTAAGAATGAACAATTCAGCAAAAACTATTTCAATGTTGCCGCATCTCTATATTTCATTGAAAGAAAAAAAGGGTGTGGTTGAAAAATTTTACTTTGTTCTAATTCTAGTCCCAGCCCTGACTTTCTGTATGACTCATCACTTCTCAGTTCCATTCAGAGGAACCTTTTCCAAATAAATAGATATACCCCAGATTTATACTGCTGCAAGTAACATAAAAATCTGACTCTTTGCCTCAATTTCTCATTCTGTAAAATAGAAGTAATAATACTTGTTAACTTTATAGAGGCATTGTGAGGATTAATTCATTAATATTTGTGAAGTATTTTGAGATCCTCAGATGGAAGATATTGCAGTAGGTAAGTGCACCGTATTTTTATGAAGTTCTCTGTTGCTTTTTTGCAGATGTGATGTTAGTCTGTGTGAGGTGATCCTGGTAGGTGTAAGTGCAGCCTTTGAGTTGAAAACTGAGTCTGAGATAATGACATCACACCCCTCCATACTTGTGCAAACCCAAGAGAACAAGCAGCAAGACTGTTTATATATAGACTTGGAAGGACTAGATATTTATCAGTCAATATTGATTTCACTATATACACAAACAAAAACAAATATTTCCATCAATAATAACCAACATTTACAGACAGGAAAAGAAAGAAGAATGCTGCTTGAGAACTTAGAATTTGATTTAATGCTATTTGCTCTGTACATTTGGACATATGAAGTTGACAATAATGTTGTGCATTTTAAAAGATGATAGAAAAATGCTTTAAACAAACTGTTATTTTCCAGTGAAGTTATAAAAAACTGATTTTTCTGCCAACCCTATTTGTATGATATAGTGCACATATGCAAACAAGCTTCTTTATTAAAAATATTATTAAGGTTCAAAGTCATGCACGTGAAAGTTTGGAAATGTCAGAATAAAAATTATCCACGCAGCCTTAATATCTCTCCCCTTGTGAATATTCATTATGATACAGTCTTTAATTTTCACATGGACAGCAAAATGTAAATTCTTGACAGTAAAGGCCTCTCCTCCACTACCAAACTCAAATCTCTGCTGCAAAGCATGGAGGCACCAGAGGTTTTTAAAGAAAAGTTCACCAGAATATTTTTAAACATGGACCCAATAGCATATTTTTCACTAGCCTTAGTCTTGGAAGTATCAAAGCTATTTTGCTGAAATGCAGAAACAAAAATCAGCCTGAGGTAGATGCTCTAAATACAAAATTTCAGCCCAAACAGGTGAAATTTTACAAATTTATTAGCAGCTGAAAATAGGGTCTTCTGATGGGAAATTTTGGGCAGCATTCACAGGAGGTTGTGTTAGCAGATAGAAGAAAGAGGCACAGCACTATTGCAAAGATGTCTTGTCGAGCAAAATTTCTTTTACCGTAAATTAAGTGCAAACAACAGGGTAGGGGCTTGTTTTTGTTGTTTTGGTTTTTGGAGTGTATTTGTGGCAACACTGAAACTGTACCATGAAAATCCCTTTAACCATAACCTCAAACACACAAATATTTTCATGGATTTGACAGAAGTTGGTGAAAGGAAAAGGAAGACAGAAAAAAATAATTGAAACTAAAAGCACAATTCATGTTCACTGAAATACCTCACTAGGGATGAAGAAAGCCCATCAGGAAAAAAAAAAAAAGTCTGGTTATTTCTCTATCACAAATAAGTACTGAGCCAGAGGATAACTATTGGTTGAAATGTAATATGATGAAATGGCAGAGAATGGAAAGAGTTTTCCTCAACCCTAGGAAATATAATGGCAGATAAAGAGATTGACCATTTTGGGAGGAGGATGCCTTCATTTCTCTACGTGACTGTAGATTATTTCGGCTTCAGAAGACAAGAATGTCCCTTTAACATCTGACCTGGCCTTTATTTTAGAGAAGCACTTCACGGTTCAGGAAAGACAGACAATTTTCTAATTCCCAGCTCTGCTGGAGGCTGAGGCAGCAACTTCCAGACAGGACACCTGCTAACACTAGAGAAATGGCATTATTATGTCTACAAGTTTACAAATCTGAGGATCAAAAAGCCTTTGCTGCTGCCGCTACTACACAGGCCAAGGACAACGACTTCTTCACAACAGAGTTTCAGAGGTTTTTCCCCCTTACCCCCTTCAAGAAATGGTCTCTTTTCACTTCCAGTCGCAGCAGATCGGTTTCCACGTGAAAAAGTCAATCGTCAAAGAGTTTTCGGTGTGTAACAGAAAGGGGATTAGACTTGGGGGCCTTTTTACTGGCCAGTCTTTAAGCAAATAAACGTTCTTGAATTCTTAGAGAGAGCATTGTAACTCAAAATAAGGAATATACAGGATTCTCCCCCACCTCAAATTAAACAGTGAACAAATCAATGCAAAATATTTTAGTAAAGATTTGGGGAACATAGGGTTAAATCTTTGTTTGCTATACTCAAGGGTAATATATTTTAATATTATTATTCAAAATCTTATTACATAGCAATAATCTCACTAAACAACAGTCCCTTTAGGCCAAATCCTGACCCCGATTAAGTACATTTTCTTCCTTTTTATTGGATGATGGAATCACTACCATTTTCCTTAAATCCAACCCATTGCCATAAATCATGGTAGCAAGAGTTTATTAGCACTCAAAAAGGATAATAGTAGAACCCAATGACATTTTGCACGTGTTATACCTTGAATCCAAAGTGTTTTACAAACTAACCATCCCTGTGTTGCAAATATGTACAAAGATGTTTGTTGTTAAGCATGAGTAGTCATTGGGTCTATGCATAAACACCTGTGTATGTTTGGAGGCCAGGGGATCTAATTAAAATCTCAACTCCCATGTGAAACTGGTAAGTATTATCTCATTTTTAGAATAGAGAACTTGGCCCAGTTAAGGTTTGGAGCTAAAAGTATTAAGATGGGCACCATCATCACCAAGTCTTCTTCCCCACCCAAATTTAGAATGGAGTGCAGTTTGGTTTGACAGGAGTTTTGTGGCTTATGGTGGAGCCAAAACTGGGATTTAGTCACCTAAACTGGATATTTAGGGCCTGTCTACATAGACAGGAGAACTTCTCCTGTCCACATAGGTACTCCACCTCCACGAGAGGCAGTAGCTGCCCCACAAAAGCTCAGCACCTAATAAACTATCTTGTTAGTTTTTAAAGTGCTACATGACTGTTTTTTTTTTAATTTTACCAAGATCAGACTAACACGGCTACCTCTCTGTTACTTGTCCACATAGTGTGCTTGTCTATTCTGAGGGTTAGTTCAGTATATCTCTGTGGTTCAGTCACACTCCTAAGCAGCACAGTTAGACTGAAAAATTGGTAATGTAGACCAAGCCTTCTGAAAAAACACTGCAGCAAGTCACAGCACTGCAAAGCACTAGTGTGTGCTGGGCTCCCCAGCACTGTCTGCTACCTCACTGGTGGAGGTGGTTATTTAGGGCTGTGGCCATGTTTGGACTTCCACTGCTATGGCTGTGCCTTATACTTTTAAGTGTAGACAAAACCTTAGTCTCAGCCATAAGTTAGCTTTTCTCCACTAGCACCTCTAGATCCAGTTCCCTTTTAATGTAGGGCCTGATTCAAAATCTTCTGCAGACAATTGACAGACTTCCAGGTTTTGGATCAGGCCCTTATACTATAAATCACATGCAACTCTGTTGAAGCCAGTACATTTACACTGCATATAAGGAGGACCTGACCCTTCTGTTTCTAATCTGGTGCACAAGGATGGATGGCTGAGATTCTCCAAGAAAGAAATGCTCAGCTCCTCAAAGATAATTAGGTTCTTGACCCCTACTGATTTCAATACAAGCTATAATACCTTTGAGGATCTGGGTCTAAATTATTTGGAGGACCCAAGGTGAGATTCTGAACATTCACACTTTTTAAAATAAAGCTGAACACCCACCTTCTGGGAAGCACACTGTTTTAAACTATCTCAAATTGAGCACTCAAAAAAGCAAGCCCCCCCAAATCCTGAACATCTCAGCTACCCATCCAAGCCAGGGGTTATCAAATTAGCCTATTGTCCTTTCCTTTTCTTAGCAAAACACAAAGGAACAGTTCCATTTCTTGGAAGAATTGTTTTAAAAGAGCCAGATCCCTTATTTTCCTTCAGAACATAATGTTGTAGAATGAACAACCACCAACACTACAAATTAAGGAGGGGGGGGGGAAGAGTTTAGCGTTCTTCAATCCCAGGAAGATGAATTCTGCCTGGAAGATTGCCTTGGATTTAAGAATCTGAGTCAGGCACCATCGGCACCAATTCAGGGACAGATTTTTTTTTTTGACTAGGTGGAGGGACTAAATAGGGTGTGTGTGTGTGGGGGGGGGGGGAGTTTAAGCAGATCTCATGTGCTGATTTTAATCTGGTCACTTCCCTGTCAAACTAATCCCTGACTGACTCGGATCGGGCTTTAAGAAATGTGCCTGGAAACCAAAAAGCAAACTTCATTTGAATGAAGCACACACTCCGGAGCCCCCATCTGCAAAGAGCCGCAATTAAATGCAAAGCGAAGGGGGGGGGGGGGGGGAGAGAAAAAATTAGCATTTTCCGCGGCCATCTGGCATGAGGAGCAGGCGATGGGGAACAAAAGGAGATTTAGGCAAAGGGGAGAGGCGAGCGTGCCATGGCATTGACCTGCAAATGAGCCTTTGTGAGCGAATTAAAGCTTCCCGGACCCCCCGGGACACCCCAAAACAGGCACCATTACAAACCATCCGGACAAAAACCCACTCATCAAAATTGTCTGCGATGGGGGAACGCCAGCCAATTAAATATGCAGCCCCCACCCCCACTAAACCTCTCTGTAATAGGCAGTTAATAGTGGATTGGTTTACATGCGCTCTGCGGTTCGGATGAACCTGCTACACTGTCTTAGCCTGCGGGCTTCGCCACGGAGCCCTTCCCTCCCCAGGCGCTGCTGCAACTTAGCCTGGGGTTTGGGGATTCATTTCATTTTTACAAGACGGGGGGAGACAACCCCGCCAAGGCCTAATTTATAGCCCCCCCCCCCCCAACAATACAAGCTAGCGGGAGGGTGGGTGATCTATTAGCCTCCAGATGCTATTGATTAGCGTTTGGATTGGGGGGGGGAGGAGTATGTTTGTAAAGCAAACAATGATCATTTGCCCCAGGCCAGTGCCCGGGCGTTTGCAAAAGCCAACGGGGCTAGGCCCAAAGGAAAGGGGGATATTTTTCATAGTCCAAAGAGAAGTCCAAAACCGTCAGGGCGGGGCACCCAAATGCCCCTCCGTTCTGCCTCCCTGCCTGCAACCTTTGAAATCCAAGCTCCTGGCACCGTCCGCTTGGTAGGTGCGAGGGACAAAAACCATAAAAAAAAGACAAAGAAGTGCTCCCCCAAAATGAAGGGGGCCAGAAGAGGGACACTTGTAAATGCCGCGTTTCTTTATTAGCCTCTTCTCCCTGGGGAATAGCTTCCATTATGACCCATCAGCTATATATACCCAGCTGCTGTTACGCTGGGGCCGCAGCAGGTAGATTAAGGGGGGGGGGGGGGGGAAGAAGTGCTGTCTGTCTCCAGATCGGGAGGAGAAACAAAAGCAAACGGCAATCGCAGGCAATTTACTCCCGCAAGCAATTCAAGAGGAGCCCTCCATAGAACTCATCAATCACTCGGAGGGGCCTGAGGAGTCAGCCCTGATTGGCGCGCAGGGAGGGAAATAAAAAGTGACAGCTGGAGGGTGACACCCCATAAAGGTCTGGGGAGAGTCAGAGCTAGGCAGGCCAAACCCACGCAGGAGCGAAGGGGGTGCAGAGCCACCGGCCCCCCGGGGAGCAGGAGGGTTGGGGGTTAGACGGTCCAATCTCCCTTTAGTTTTAGTGCAATTCACAGCCAGGTGGAAAGGATCCCCGCTTGGCTGGGGAGCAGGCGGGGGGCGCCTGGCCACGTGGATACCCCAGCGCCCCAAGGCACTGAGGGTTATTACACCCCCAGCCACCTTGCCCGAGCTCCCCGCTTGGGATGGGTCTGGATCTTGCGCGTCTCAGTCCTGCACCCAAGTGGGAGCGGCCCCTCTGCCTCTCCGGCTCTTTCCGCCCCCCAAGGGCTGCGTTTGGCGCGCCCAGGTGCCGCTCTCCCCGGGTTTGTTTGCAGTCAATATTCATGTGTTTCTGGCACCAGGGTGGCTCTTTTCACAGTGATCAGCCGGGCAGAAGGCTGAATGACAGGAGACTCGTGGCTCAGCCGCTCTGGGAGGGGGAACGCGAGGGGATGGAGCAGAGGACTTTGGAGACTGCGCCTTGGTGCGCCCATGCGCGTGTGGGCACTGCCCTGCAGCGGTGGGGCGAGGCACTACTCCGGGCAACAGCTCTCGCACGCTGCCTTGCCCTTCTTCAAGTCCTAGGGCCACACTCCTTTCCCCCGCGTTTCCTAATAGGAGGGACCAAGAACCACAGAGAGAGACTCTCAACTTTTTTAAAAAGACCGGTTTCTAGCCGCCTTTATGAAAAACCTTGAAAATGTAACTGGTGTAAACACCCAGCATCAAGGCTGAAACAATGGCATTGAGTTTCCCTAAGAGGTCACAGCTTAGTCAGTGAAAACACCCCACCCCTCACAGCTGGACTTCAGGGCACAGGGGAAAAAAATCACCTTGCTACTGGTTCCTTGGTTTTTGGGAAGACCCCAGATCCAAGCCCAAAGCTGACATTTCCTGTTCCCCCTTTAAATAAACTTGTCCCCTAATTTGGTTAATTTCTCCTAGACAGGATAGAAGTGGGTCTGAAGGAAGCGTTTAAAGAAGAGGATAATGATTTTAGGGGACCAGCACAAAGAGGGTATTTCAGCTGTCTGCAGTGGTGTGGAAGAAAGCAGAGAGATGGCGGAGAGAGAAAAGGATAAATATGTGTAGGAGGCTAAGGACCCTGCTGGAGTGGAGGGGGTGAGTGGCAAAATATTGCAAAGGCTTATCTGGCAAAAACTGCTAAGGGCAGCCATGAGAATAATAAATAGTAAACTTATCTAGCGCCTTTCATCCCTATTAGTTATTCCCCATGACACCTCTATGTCATAGGTAAGCATCATCCTCATTTCCCACAGGAGGAACGTGAAGCTGGAATAAGGTTAAGGTACACAGTGCCAATGTGGAAACTATTGTACTTTTATGCTTCAGGTTACTCAAATTCACTCTGGTACCAAGTTACAAGTTTAAAGGTACTTCTTTCACTTGTGGGAGAATGCTGATAAACATGGTTGAATGTGCGAGTACAGCTATTTTTTTTACAATTTCTTTCTTTCTTTCTTTCTTTCTTTCTTTCTTTCTTTCTTTCTTTCTTTCTTTCTTTCTTTCTTTCTTTCTTTCTTTCTTTCTTTCTTTCTAACCAAATGCCCATCTCAGAGTTCTAGATACCTCCTTGTTGTGCTGCAATTTTGTTTTGTTGTTTATTTTTTAAAATCAACATACATGTGATTTTCTGTCTACATAGAAATATAAATCACAAACACTCTTTACACAGAGGTGAATAAATTATAAGCAAGGACAAAGAGGATAAAATTGAATAATGTCTCCAAGCCAGTGTGTGCTAGGAAATTACTATTCCAGTCTTTGAAATCAATTAATACATAATTAGATTCCTCAAGAAAGGACAAACAAGAGCTGCCATTCACCCCCCTGCTTCTCCCACATGCATCCCAAAGAGAGACGGGTCTTTAGCACAAACCAGACAGGCAGCATTCTCCAGCAGCAAAAACATATTCTGGCTTTGGGTGTTCATTTAACAAACAGATCCTTGAACCTTGCTTCTGTTTTCAGTTTATTTCAAACATGTTTCTTTGTCTTCAGTTCATTAAAACATGTCTCTTTTGAGATCCATTTTTACATTTCAAGAATCCAGTATTGTACTTTTGTGGTGGCAGATGGCTCTGGATGGCCAAGCATAAGCTCTCTTTCCTGCTATCCCTTTTTTAGTCTCTTTCTGTACTACACTTGAATCCATGTTAGTATTACTCTTGTTTGCAATGTCCAAGACTAGAGCATAATTCAGGAACATGGTAAATTTAGGGCTTGTTCCTTTCTATACACTTAACTCACACTGTATTTAACGCACAGTAAGCACCACTGCTGCTTGTGAAACTGAGTCCCACAGCCTGGTGTAGTTTTTCATAATGAGGCTGGGATCTTGGTTGTCTTTACACTCTGTCTGTTATGTTTACTTCATGTTAATGTAATATAGTTCTGAGATGATTTGGTTAGCTGTTAGTCTGGCAAGCTCTCAAAAGAAAAGCTAGGTAGTTGGAAGGGGGGAAAGTAGTTACTTCGTAAGAGGGTGCAGTGAGGTCTATGAAATGCCTGAAGGGATTTTGTCTATGTTGGATATAGGATGATTTTCTTGTATAAAAACCCTGATTCTAAGGGCATGAGGAAATATATTATCAGTACAAGAGAAATGTTAAGGGCTGTTAAACACAGCAGTAGCCACCTGCCATTTATTGGATTGCCTTATTGAAGACATTGGCTTAGATGCCCTGTCCATGCTAGCGATTGATGCAATAGCAACAGCCACTTCAAAGATCAGTTGTTAAACACGGATCTGAGAAGATTATTTTCCAGCATGGTTGTTAGCATAATTTATCCGTCAAATATGTACCAGATTTTTTTTTCAACGGTCATATGAAATGCTATAGACCGTCTCATTGGGTAATCCTGTGTATAACACATCCTATAACTAGGTAGGCGGTTTGCAAATATAATGACAAAGCCCTAATGTGGACTAAATATTATTAAAAAGCAGGTACTCTAAGGCAAGAATTATAGTAAAATTGACAATGGAGTGATTTAGGGACTTCAGGCAGAAGTGAATCTGGATCCTTTACAACAACAATTAAAAAAAAAGGCATGTTCAGACAAAGATATGATCTTAGACTAGAATCAATACAGAAATCTATTTGAGCTCCAATGTTGCAACATTCTGTATAGTTCTACCAAATTTAACGTGGTTCATTATTTATGCTTTGTTACATGGGGTACTAAACAGGGGTTGAACAGCAAACTCTCATGAGGAGTAGTATAGGCAGAAGCTCTCCTCAAAGCTTTTCCTTTTTGCCTTCTGTTCCCAATACAGATCAGAAATCTGAACCCAGCCTGCTTGTACTCTTGCTCAGAGTAAATACAGGTGACACAATGGTCCCATCTTTGCTGTAAATATTGGCAGTTGCTTTTGTGGAAAAACTTGCCAGCTGTCTACACTGGCCGCTTGAATTTCCGCAAGAACACTGATGATCTCATGTAAGAAATCAGTGCTTCTTGCAGAAATACTATGCTGCTCTGTTCGGGCAAAAGTCCTTTTGTGCAAAAGGGCCAGTGTAGACAGCTCAGATTTGTTTTGCACAAAAAAAGCCCCGATCGCGAAAATGGCGCTCGGAGATTTTTCGCGCAAAAGCGCGTCTAGATTGGCACGGACTCTTTTCTGCAAAAAGTGCTTTTGTGGAAAAGCGTCTGTGCCAATCTAGACGCTCTTTTCCGCAAATGCTTTTAACAGAAAACTTTTCCATTAAAAGCACTGCGGAAAATCATGCCAGTCTAGACGTAGCCATAGTGTTTATCTAGGGTTGAACATAGTTCAATCCTGCAGGGCAGATGGGTCCAAACCATGTTTAGACCATGATTCCAATCCCACATGTCAAGGATTCTATGCTCCTGAACTGTGGAATAGAGTACAGAGTGCTTTAGTGACATCAGGAGAACAGTGTTATAAACATGATCTGTTCCATAGTAGCAATTGCAGTGTTATTGGGACGCATGGAAGGAGACCATCTCCACAGGAATTAGATTTTTGTCTTACCCTGTGTCAGACACTAGGATCTCTTGGAACTGAAGATTTCTGTATAGCGACAGGACAGCAACAAGATAAGCTAATGAAGTCTCCATGTTTGCTTGTTCCTTAGCATCCCATGTCAGAAATTTCTTCCAGTCTCAGAGTCATGGTGTCACTGCTTTGCTTTTTGAGAGTGATCAGGATAGCCAGAGGAGGCGGAGGGACAGATTATGGTGGGATCCAGGGATCTGAACTGAAGCCGAGGTTGGAAAGGGCCTTTTCCACAAAGGAAGATTTGGAAAGGTAGGGAAGAGAGAGAGGGAATTACAGGAGAACTAGAGAGAAGGAATTAGCATTGATATGGCAGGCAGAGTCTTTAGTTTGGTGAGGAGGAAGAAAAAGAAGACTCTTTGGCTGGATCTAAGGGTACGTCTAGACTACTGCGTTTTGTCGACGGAAGTTTTGTCGACAGTATCTGTCGACAAAACTTCCGTCGACAAAGAGTGTCCAGACACATTGAGTTCTGTCGACAAAGCAAGCTGCTTTGTTGACAGAACTCCGTAGTCTGGACGCAACGTTACAGGCAATAACACCTTCTGTTGACAGAGTTCTGTCGACAGAAGGTGTTATACCTCGTAAAATGAGGTATACCAGCGTCGACAAAACTGCTGAGTTCTGTCGACGTTATGTCGACAGAACTCAGCGGTAGTGTAGACGCTGGTATAGTTTTGTCGACAAAAGTCCACTTTTGTCGACAAAACTAGGTAGTCTAGACACACCCTAAGATTCATTAGTCTTAATCCACCTCTAAAAGTGCCCTCCTTTCCCTAAAGCTCTTGCCCTCTTCCCTCTTTTATTTATTTTCTTGTTCCTTTTAAAATATTTATTTAGACTTACCTACATTTAGCTCTTTCACTGCTTGGAGAAAAGAATGGCAAAATGGAGGACAGGCAAATTATAGATTAAGACATGCCCACACTCATCATTAATTAGGGGGCATGGCTGAACCCTTCTACAGACAGTGGCCACAAAATCTGAGTTGTCTTCTGGAGTAGAACCAGAGATCCCAACTAAGATGTTTTCATTGCATAAATAAAGCAGAGATAAGGACAGGGTGGAACATAATAAAGAAAAACAGACAAGTGCAATAGAAATGATGTCACCTATTTTTTTTTAGGCCTTAATCCCACAAAATGGATCTGTGCAGAGAGCCACCAATGTCAGGGGGGTTCTGGCAGATAGAGGGTTTTGTTCACATGGATCAGCTTGCACGACTGGAGCCTCAGATCATAAACTGGGACAGTTCCTATTTTGTGTCTGTAAAGCAAACACCTCACTCTGACTGCTAGATGTATAGAAAATAGTTGGCATTTATAGTAACAACTTTTAATTATATTATCCTGCCTGTTTTTCTTTTGATCACTCTCACTAGCGTGCAATGGCCACAATTTGTAATTAGAGAACAGAAGAACTGGGCACAAGATTGTTATTCAGTACTTCCCTTTCCTCACCACTTAAGGCAGTTTGATAGATTCTCGGAGTGTTATGATACATGCCAAGTAAGGACAGTGATGATATAATATGTTGCATTCTAAGTGAAGCATATAAGTGTAAACCTGTCTACAAAAAAATGGGATTCAAACCTCCATAATAATGTTCTTAGAAAGGAGAGCTTATTTAAAGGAACATGTTTATTCACAAATATTTTTAATGCAGTTAAAGAAAACAAAGAAATCCCTTTTTCAGGTCTTTGCTAAAACACACAAGATGACTCCTGTTGTATAAGTGATCATCATAATTATGTCACAATGTAAGACACCTCAGAAAATTAAAAAAACATAAAAGATATAGATTAAGATGTATGAGGTGGGACTCCTACAAAAACTGTTACAGACTAATGTTCCTCAGAATAAAAATACTTCATTTCCATTTTCAATTTAAGTCTACCTGATTCATCATTGAGAAGGGAAAACATCACACAATTGCCAGTGTGTTCCAGGGTCCACAAAAACACAATGTTGTATGTGCTCCCTCTACTGGCTCTGTAACAGCAGCGAACTAAAAATATTCCCGGAATCACACTGACATCTGATGATGTAGAAGCTGAGTGTTTTGAGATAAGGAAATAATGCCATCTGAAGTTGAAAGCAAACATTCCCACTCACCATGACATGTTAACATGAGCTCTGTTCAGAATGGAACATTTGCAGCATGGAAGAGCATAAATGCAGTAAGGAAAAGATTGCAATTTCTGCAGGCTTTACTAACAAAGAAAGAGAACACAAAATGATATCCATCCCCAATTCTGTGTGCAGACTGCTGCACTTGCATGAGCTCCAAGCAATTATTTATTTAATACTATTTGTTGTGTAGTAGCATCTAGAGGATACAGTCAAGACTGGAGCCTCATTGGGACAGGCACTAGGAACAATAACAGAACCCAGGTCAGTGCTAGGAACCCAGGTCTCTTGCTTCTTAATCCAGTGCCCTGTCCACTAACTAGACCAGTAGAGTTGCCAGATGGTTTCAACAAAAATACCGGACACACTTGACATGACATCACCATCTACATTACATCTTATTTAGAAAATACCAGACATTTATATTTTCTCAATTTGTTTCCTGAACAGAAAGCTCAAATACTGGATTGTCCAGTTCAAAACTGGACACCTGGCACCCTATAGACCAGGGGTGGGCAAGAGAGCCTCCACAGGCTGGATCTGGCTCATCAAGCAGGTTGATCTGGCCCACAGACACCCTGCCACTCCCCCATCCCAGGCTATTATGGACCTGGAGGCAGGAGAGCGTGCAAAGTCTCCTTCCACCAGGGGCACGCAGCACTTAGAGAGGACCGCCAGCTGTTCAGCTGGCGGTCCTCTCTAAGTGCCACGTGCCTCTTACAGGGTGGGGGCAGGGAGCGAGAGACTTAACGCACTCCCCACTCCCGCTGCCAGGGACATGGGCACTTAGAGGGAACTGCCAGCTGTTTTGAACAGCTGGCAGTTCTCTCTGGAGGAGGCAGGGGCAAAGACTTCATGTGCTCCCTCACCCCCAGGCTAATCAGGGTCTATGGGCCCCTGCATGGAAGTGTCCTACCCCCATTTCTGCCTGAGGCCCTGCCCAGGCCCTCCACTTAAAAAATTTGTGAAGTAGCCCCCGGTCAAAAATTATTGCCCACTCCTGAACTAGACCACGCTGCTTCTCAATAAGTTCTGTGCCTAGCCCTGCAGTCTGTGCATGTATGCTCAGTTGCAGAACTAGGGACCTTAATGTTCAAGAAAGAAGTCCTGTTGTATCCAGTGGCCATTTTAGATTTGACTGCCTGGTCGGCCAACACCGACTTTGATTATGAGCAAGGCAAAAATGTAAAGCTATGTCTACACATAGCCCAAGATGCGTAGCTTATTTCAAGTTTAGACCTGCTGTGTAGACATGCCCTAACTGATCTGCAAATAGAACAGTTCTTTTATTCAAGGTCTTTCAGTGATCATCCAGTATAAGTTGTGCATCCACCATAAATGGAGGAAACAAAATAATTAGACTCTCAACAGAGCACAATGCCTAAGAGCACCTATATAAAACTATAGGTTAAGTGAGCCTTTCAGGGCTCGAAAGGTAGAGCTTTTATTTCAGTGCTGAGGCAAACACAGCAGATTTTTAATAACAGTTACAAAATGATGAAGGGAATACATAAAAGTACTTGTGTTGCCTATGTTCTCACAATAGCTGGATTTTTTCTGCTGAAATGATGAGCAGTGAAATGGTTAATGTTAACACTATGTTTCAGAAATGAGCTCATCATTGAGATAAGGGGGGCAAGTCTGCATTAATCTTAAAACTACTGCTTGAGATTTTCAGAGCATCCAGGAGACTTAGCTATGCTTTATTAAACTTAAAAAACAACAAATGGTCTGGTAGCACTTTATAGACAAAACATGTAGATGGTATGATGAGCTTTCGTGGGCACAGCCCACTTCTTCAGATGACCATGTGTAGGATATCCAGAACTAAAATAAATAGGGGAGAAGGGAGGGGGGAGGAGAAGGAAAAAAATCGGGGGGGGGGGGCGAGGTAGGGGGGAACAAGAAGAGGCAATAATGAATGATATGTGGCTAAGTCCAGGGTGACCATATTTCCATATACTGAGTATGGGATACCTGATAAAATTACTTGGCTACGTCTACACTGGCATGATTTTCCAAAAATGCTTTTAACGGAAAAGCGTCCGTGGCCAATCTAGACGCGGTTTTCCGCAAAAAAGCCCTGATCGCCATTTTTGCGATCGAGGCTTTTTTGCGGATAACAGTACTATGTTGTCTACACTGTCCCTTTTGCGCAAAAGTTTTTTGGAAAAAGACTTTTGCCCAAACGGGAACAGCATAGTATTTCCGGAAAAGCACTGATGATTTTACAGGAGATCGTCAGTGCTCTTCCGGAAATTCAAGCGGCCAGTGTAGACAGCTGGCAAGTTTTTCCGCAAAATCAGATGAATTTGCAGAAAAACTTGCCAGTCTAGACACAGCCCTTGTGTTCAAGTGAGTTCAACATCAATCAATCATAGAAACATTCAAATTAACATCAAGTTGACTGATCCCATTAACAAGAAATACTGTGTAGTTGGATTCTTTTTTCTTTACCTTATCTTTAAGGCTTTAGGGCTCACACAGGGAAGAGTGACCCCCCCCAAACACACCTGGGGAGAGGTCACCCACCCACCCGTATACAACTCTATCAAATGGAGGGGGGAGGTGACTGACCAACCAAGCCTTCCTACCCATCACTCTTTGCCCTCCATGTCTGGCTGTGCCCTGCCTCTCCTGATGCCTGGCACTGCATCTTCCTGAGGCAACACAAGTCTGTGGGGGGCACACAGGATTATGTGCTCACTCACCTCAGATTTCTACCAGGGTTCACACTCCAAAGTGGCCAGCAGCAGCCAGGCAGGCCGACAGGGGAGGGGCGAAGGGGGCAGTTGACCTGGGGCCTGGTAATTCAAAGGGGCCCAGAATTCCCAGCTGCTGCCACTATTACTGTGGCAGTGGCTAGAGCCCAGAGCCCTGTAAATTGCCAGTGGAGTGCTGTGGTTCACACTCTGGATGGCTCAGGGCCGGGGTAGGGTGCTGTGTTCCAGTGGTGTCCAGCTCAGGGCTGTCCAGGGTCTGGTGCGATACGATTCAGGCGGCCTGAAGGCTCGATGCCCCCGGACTCACCCTTTCCACCCAAGGTCCCGCCCCTTCCCAGAGTGTGGAGCCATCTTCTCCACCTTGCCCAGGGGCCTGTTGGTTCCCCTGGCAACAGCCATTCCACATGGTGCGGGAAAGAACGTAGGGGAGTTGTTTCCAGCGGAGGGAAATGGGGGAGGGAGGAGAGAAGAGGGATGACCTGGCCCACGTCTTTGCAGAGCTCATCTCTTTCCCCCTTTCTCATCCTCCCTCCTTCTCCCCACGTGGGTGAAAGCAGCTTGCTCCTTCCTGCCTGCACAGGGTCGAAAGACAGCTAAGCCCTCCAGGTTGCTGTTGGCTACTGACATAACCCAGCCACCTCCTGTCTCCCAGCGACAGCACGGACAAGGAAGGGGTTAAGCCCTAAGGATGCCTTGTGCACCAGGGCCCTGGGAACCTGCCTGCAGGAGCTTCAGGGAGTGAGGGCCAGAGGGGAGGCTCAGCAGAGGAGGGTGCCTAGCAGTGGAGCAGCCTGGCATTCCCTGGGGCAGGAGCCAGGGTGGGAGTGGGGGAGAGGCCTGGGTGAAGAGGATGCTAAGCCCCTACCTCGGGGGTTACTGTGGAGCCATGAACAGGGTGGGAATCATTCCCCTTCTCTCCCTGTTGTCCCAGAGCTTAGGTGAGGGACAGAGAGGCTTCCTCACGTCAGTGCTGTGCGGGGCTTTGGCACACGCGGAGCCTGGCTTCTCCTGAACAGCACCCTGGGCTGGAGGCTCTTGAGCTATTCCAGGACACCGGCCCAGCCAGAGCAGCAGGGGCAGGAAGGGGCCTGCTGGCCAGGTTGCTGGTGAGCTGAGCGCTCCGAGGAGTGGCTGGTTCTCTACATAGCACTGGGAGTGGAACGCCCCGTGTGGGGCTATGGAGGGATAGGGGTGGCAGGGAGAGGCCAGCAAGAGGGGGAGCACAAGAAGGGCTGATGAGTGGGCAGAAGAGGCGACACATAACTGGCTGCCATCGGGCGCTTGCCCACACTCACCAGCCACTGCAGCTCATAACCAATGCCAGCTGGCAACAGGATGGGTGGGGAGGCAGGGTGCTAGTCAACAGCCATACACAGCAGGGGCTGTACTGACAGACCAGCAGGGGGAGTGGCCAGTCCACCAAGCACTGCATCTTGTCTCACCACCAGCCTTGTACACCCAGCCCCATCGTCAGTCACTAGAACTCCCCTACTCACCACTGGCAGGCTGGCAGCTGATGAGCAGGGATTCTGCCAGCAGCAGGCCCCACCAATTCACATGGGGGGTGTGGAAGAAGAAAACAGAAAAATTATGGGATAATTTGCCCTTTTTAAAGAAAAAAGTCAGACTGATCCTTTAAAAACGGGACATCTGGTCATCTTAGCTAAGTCCCCTGGGTGGCTTTGAAAATTCAACCATTTTTTTCTGTCTACATTCAGCAGACCCAAGGCAGCATTGCATTTGTCATACTCATTTCACATTTACATTCGAATTCCAGGGCTGGAAACACCCCACCCTCTTTGAACACAATTGCAGAAACTACTCGTACTGGTGAAGAGGTTCAGACAGGGCCGGATTAAGGCATGGGCTAGCCGGGCAGCAACCCAGGGTGCCAACTATGCGGGGCGCCTGATGGCAGTTGTAAGGCATCCCTGGCTGACAGCTCCCAGGAATCACTGAGATGAGGAAACTGCCATAGTGAACAACAGTGAGGCATTTTCATTAGGGCTGTCTAGCTATTAAAAAAATTAATCACATGATTAACTGCACTTTTAAACAAAAATAAAATATCATTAAGTTTATATATTTGGGGATTTTTTACATTTTCAAATATATTGATTTCAGTTACAACAAGGAACACAAAGTGGACAGAGCTAACTTTATATTTTTACTACAAATATTTTCACTGCAAAAAACTATGGCACTTTTCAATTCACCCCATACAAGTAATGTAGCGCAATCTTTTTTATCATGAAAGTTCAACTTACAAATGCAGAAGCATGTACAAAAAAAAAACGCATTAAAAAATAAAAGTGTAAAACTAGAGCTTACAAGTCTACTCAGTCCTACTTCTTGTTCAGCCAATCTCTCAAACAAGCTTGTTTACATGTTCTGTGCTGCCTGCTTCTTGTTTATGATGTCACCTGAAGGTGAGAACAAGTGTTCATAGGGCACTGTTGTAGCCTGTGTTACAAGATGTTTATGTGCCAGATGTGCTAAAGGGCAACTAAAATGATTAGGGGTTTGGAACGGGTCCCATATGAGGAGAGGTTAAAGTGACTGGGACTTTTCAGTTTAGAAAAAAGGAGACTAAGGGGGGATATGATAGAGGTCTATAAAATCATGAGTGGCGTGGAGAGGGCCGATAAAGAAAAGTTATTTATTAGTTCCCTAAATAGAAGAACTAGAGGTCACCAAATGAAATTAATGGGTAGCAGGTTTAAAATGAATAAAAGAAAGTTCTTCTTCACACAGCGTGTAGTCAACCTGTGGAACTCCTTGCCAGAGGAGGCTGTGATGGCTAGGACTATAATAGAGTTTAAAGAGAAGCTAGATAATTTCATGGAGGTTAGGTCCATAAAATGGTGTCCTTGGCCTCTGTTTGTCAGAGGCTGGAGAGAGATGGCAGGAGACAAATCGCTTGATCATTGTCTTCGGTCCACTCTCTCTGGGGCACCTGGTGCTGGCCACTGTCGGTAGACAGGATACTGGGCTAGAAGGACCTTTGGTCTGACCCAGTACTGCCGTTCTTATGTTCTTATGTTATGTTCTTATGTTCTTAAGCTTCATATATGTCTCCATGTTTCAATCACCATTTCAGAGGACAGAAGTTCATGCTGATGATGGGCTCTGCTTGATAACAATCCAAAGCAGTGAAGACTGATACATGCTCATTTTCATCATCTGAGTCAGATGCCACCAGTAGAAGGCTGATTTTCTTGTTTGGTTCTTCAGGTTCTGTAATGGCTGCATCAGAGTGCTGCTCTTGTAAGACTTCTGAAAGTTCTACAGCTTGTCCCGCTTAGATTTTGGAAGGCACTTTAGATTCTTAAACCTTGGATTGAATGCTGTAGATTTGACCTTTTTGGGGTCAAATTTGCTGTGAAAGCAATCTTAAAATGAACATGTGCTTGGTCATCACCTGAGACTGCTATAACACGAAATACATGGCAGAACGTAGGTAAAAAAGAGCAGAAGACATACAATTCTCCTCCAAGGAGCTGAGTAACAAACATAATGCATTTTTTTAATGAGCTTCATCAGTGTGTAAGCATGTCCTCTGGAAAGGCAGCCAAATCACAAAGGGCACATGAATGTTTAGTATATCTGGCATGTAAATACCTTGCAATATCAGGTACAAAAGTGAAATGAGCACTCCTATTCTCAATTTCATGTGATATTGTAAATAAGAAGTAGGCAGCATTATCTCCTGTTAATGTAAACAAACTTGTTTGTTTTAGTGATTGGCAGAACTAGAAGTAGCTCTGAGTGGACTTGTAGGCTCTAAAGTTTTACACTGTTTTGTTTCTGAGTGCAGTTTTGTAACAAAAAAAAATTCTACATTAGTAAATTGCACTCTCACAATAGATTGCACTTCAGGACTTGTATGAGGTGAATTGAAAAATGCTATTTTTTTGTTTATCATTTTTACAATGTATTTATTTATAATAAAATATAGTAGAAAGTGAACACTGTGCACTTTGTATTCTGTGTTGGAATTGAAAATAAGATAGAAAAAGTAGAAAAACAGCCAAAAATATTTAATACATTTCAATTGGTATTCTATTGTTTAACAATGTGATTAATTGTGATTCATTTTTAAATCACAATTAATTTTTTTGAGGTAATCATGTGACTTAATTGGGATGAACCAACAGCCCTAATTTTCACAAATTAAATGAACTCCCCATTTCACTGACATTATAAGGTGCATTCTCATTCTCCCCTTTCATTCTAAGTTACCTGTTGTTATCTGTGACTGGCAAACAGATGTTCCCCCTTCAGACAAGGGTTAAACTAGCTGCACCAGGAAAGGTCACTTATTTTATTTTGCTGACAATGCATTATCTCTGGTGCACTAATGTGTTTATTACCTTTTCCAGGGCAGTCCTTGAAGCAGCATTCAGATGAGCTGACCAATGAAACTCTATCTTTAACTAAGCACAAAGGTTAACAAGGGGTCATTGTCTATACATGTCAGGCACCAGCATTTTCTAAGTATGTTTAGTTAGAGTCAAGTGATTTTAATATAAACACAGGCTCACATTCCAGAGAAGCCTATTACATAGAAGCTGTTTATTACACAGATTTACAAAATAGAGTACACCCAAGGAAAGACTTCAGTGAGCAAAATAACCATGGAAAATTTGCTGCCAGTTTTCTTGATGAAAGTGTCACACCCAAAGTTTCCCCAGTCCTACGATCCTTATCTGAGTCAAAACTCCCACTTAATGCAGGGAATCCAGAACTAAGCTCTAGCTGAATGTGTGATTTAGAATTTCACAGCAGTTCAAATCACTCCCCTGACTGTCCCATCCACAGTGGGTTTTGGCCAATGGATCTAAGTAGCTGTTGATCCACTGGCTACTCTCCTACTGCACCCCACCACTATCACATAGCTTCATAGAGTCTTCATAGAGTATTAGCTGCCCCCCTCCGCTAATACAACACAAATTAGCCTCAATAATACGTTATGCGGCTGAGGCATAGAGTTTAGCAGGAGTCCAAAAGGCACTGGATATGAATAATAGGAACATTTGTGGTTACAGGACATGAGATAGAAGAATTAAACAAAAAGTATGAAAGGACAATCAGCCACCCTCTTGCAGAGAGAGAACCATCACAAAAATTCTCTGTGAGCAGTTTATTCCTGGGGCTTTTTGCATCTGCTTCTGAAGCATCTGACACTCAGGCTACGTTTACACCACAGGGTTTTTGCGCAAAAATGGTCGGTTTTGCACAAAACCCCTCGGAGCGTCCACACCTCAAGCACGTTTTTATGTAAATAAGTTTACAGTGACTCAACAGAACAGAGGGCTTATTGCGGTATAGGTATTCCTACGAGGAATAACTCCTTTTTGCGCAAGAGCTCTTGCTCAACAATATGGCTGTGTCTACACTGGGCCACTTATTCCGGAAAATCAGCCGCTTTTCCGGAATAAGCTGCGAGCTGTCTACACTGGCCCTTGAATTTCCGGAAAAGCAACGATGCTGTACTGTACAAAATCAGCCACTATTCCAGAAAAACTATTCTGCTCCCACTCGGGCATAAGTCCTTATTCTGGAACACTGTTCTGGAAAAGGGCCAGTGTAGACAGCCCAGTAGTCTTTTCCAGAAAAAAGCCCCGATCGCGAAAATGGCGATCGGGGCTCTTTTCCGGAAAAGCGCGTCTACATTGGCCACAGACGCTTTTCTGGAAAAAGGGCTTTTCCGGAAAAGCAGCCTGCCAATGTAGACTCTCCTTTTCTGGAAAAACTGAAAACGGAATAGTATTCCTAGTATTCCATTTTAAGCATTTCCGGAAATGTGTAGACACAGCCTATGTGTGTGGACGGGCAGCAGGGGTTTTTGTGCAAGAATTGGCCTCCAGGAAAAATAACAGGTGGTCTCTTGGCCACTCTGTCCAAGTTAATCTGAACACTATAGTTCCTGTCTGCTGGTCCCCCTTAAAGCTGCAGGACAAACCTTGTGGCAGGACATTTGCAGAGAGCAGGTGCCTTCACCGCGCAGCTCTGCTTCAGCCACAATGGCTGACCAGCAAGCTCCCTGAGACTTCCCTGGCCCTTCCAGGGAGCAGCCCCAGGGGTCCCAGGACCCCCCAGCAGGACAAAAAGGTGTGCACCGACCTGAAGTGACCTGGAGATTGCGACTCTCCTCGAATTGTGGGGCGAGGAGGAGTTGCTTCAGGATCCCCGCGCCAAGCGCCGCAATGCGGAGATCTTTTCCTGCATGGCCGTATACTGGGTGGAGTGAGGTCATCCTGCCCAGATCATGGAACAAGTTCAGGCAAAGGTGAAGGAGCTCTGTCAGGGGTACGTGAGGACCATGGAGCGCAGAGTGTGCTCGGGGCAGAACCTCACACCTGCTCCTACTGCCCAGAGCTCCACCACATCTTGGGGGCTGGGGAAACCTCTTCCCCGTCATCATGATGGACGCCAGCCTCGACACCCTGGTAGTCATCTATTCGGAGATTGCCCCTGAGGAAGAGCCGGAGGGCCAGACCCAGCCGGAAGAGGAAGAGCAGGAGCCAGAGACCGTCACCCTGTCCCTCAAGCTGGTCCCTGCCAGCTAGGACTTCTGCCAGGCCTCCTCGGATGCCTGGGAGGGATTTTCAGGTGAGTTGGCACACACACACACACACAGGGGGTGGGAGGCGGGTTCACAGGGATCAGGGGACACAGTGTAGCACATGGTGCTGCAGTCTGTGCAAGTCTGTTTATAAACGGGGCAGCTTGATGGTCCGGTGCCCAATGGGGATGTGCATCCCGTCAATGGCTCCCCCTCAGTTGGGAAACCCCAGGGCAGCAAATCCAGATGGATGACTCCCCGCAGCAGCAGGGAGTTGATGGCCCTGACCACCTGCAGAAGGAGACAAAGAAACACACAAAACAGAGAATGAGAAAGGGGGTGCATGAGCCCTTGGGAGGTGCCCATCCCCTTTCCCTCCTGTTCTCCAGCCCCTCCAGGAATCACCCCCTATGAGCCTGTTTCCCTCCCCCCAGCAGCAGGGTTGTGTGAAGGGTGGAACAGCACAAGTCCATGGGGACAGGGCTTTCCCCCACCCGCACTTCACCCCCTTCAGTCTCTCCCAAGGGTCCCTTTATCCAACATTCTCTCCTTCCCCACATCCCCTGGGCAGGGACTGCAGCCCGCAATCTCCTTGCCTGCATAAACAGAGACCCAACTTTCCCACCCCAAACTGGTTGGCCACAGAGAGGTAGCTGTCTGGAGTGGCCAGCTTCTACATGGCTATTGCGACCCACTTCTGCAGGGGGATGGCGGGCCACAGGTGGCTGTCGTGTCTTTGGAGGGCAGGTGCCAGCCAGGCACACAGCTCCAGGAAGGAGGTCTTGTACATTCAAAAGTTATGCAGCCACTGCTGATCACCCCACTGTTCCAGGACAAGCCAGTCCCAGCAGTCCAAGCTGGTCTCCATCCTCCAAAAATGCCTCTATTTCCTGGGGTGCGGCAGCCAGACTGGAGCAGCTGCAGCCATGCAGAGGGTCCTGAGAAGGAGTTCGGAGTCAACGTCCAGCATGAAGATGTAGGCATCTGGAAGCAAATGCTGAAAGAACTGCAGCATGGCCATGTGGGGCCATCGCCTGCCCAGGGGCAGCTTCTGGCACACACAAGAAAAAAGCTGTGGCGTTCCAAAAAAGAACGAGGCAACCACAGCAGGCACTCCTGCTGAAGTTTTTCTGTCCCTCAAAAGAGGTCTGCAAGCAGGCAGCAGAAACAGAGAAACGGCTGTCCAGGGGGGTCCCTTTAAGCACGTGTCTCTGCAGGACTCCGGCAACAGCAGTCGAGAGCAACTGGTGACCTAATGCCCAGATAGAACTGGCTCCGAGTGGTTTTATGTGTGGGAGCGCGTCCAATGAGTGTGGACGCTCTCTTGCGCAAAAGTGCATTGCTTTTTCAATACGCTTTTTTGTGTGGACTCGCTCTTGCGCAAGAAGTTTTTGCGGAAGATCTCTTCCACAAATAGCTTCCTGCGCAAAAAGTCTGTAGTATAGACGTAGCCTTAATGATTTCCTGTTCTGCCCCTTCCCTCTAGGGGCACCTAGCATTGGCCACTATTGGAAGACAGGATACTAGGCTAGATGAATCTGTGGCCTGGCTCAGTATGGCCGTTCTTATGTTCTTACTCCTACATTTTGATAGTGCAATGCTTGACTCAGTCGGGAAGATTTGACACCACTCCCCTCACCCAATAATTGATTTCATGTTGGTTCTTAAGCTAATTTTGCCTTCTCATTACAACTAACCCCAAACCTTTTTAAGTTGGCAGTCTTATTTAGCTATGTGGGTCACTTAATCTATCGGTGATGATAACTAGCCATATCAGAATATGTAAGAGCAAAGTCCTACCTTTTATTCTTAATTCCCTGACTTTTTAAAATTTAAGCCAAGCTCCTGACAATATTTAATGCCGACTGAGGAGTTTTAACTGTCTTGTTTTCGTATGTGTGTGCATGAATTATATTTTGGTACATATTTAGTTTGCAGAACAGGAATTTCCTTGTTGGTCAATAATGGGAGAGCCTGGGGAGAGGAGTGGGAAGACTCCAGTAATTTCATTAGGATCATTGGCTTTATCTAAAGCTAAAAATCTGCTAGAAAGTGTGACTGAAACTTCATTCCTAAATGCATATGCACCAAACACAAAGTACTAGGTTAAACTAACATAAAAGTTCAGGCAATTCATAACATTTATCTGAGATATAATTTAAAGCTTTGGCTGCATACTTTCCAAAACAATTAAAGACACTTGTTCTGGCTCACTAGTTTTCTGCCTAGCTGTCTCTTTGCTTGGTGCTTTCATCTAGAATTGTGTGACCCATGTTTCCCTCCCTACTTGACAGAACAAGGTTTTTTTTCCTGGAATGCCCTGATTTGGTTCAGTTTCTCACTTTTTTCGGTGTGTTGTAATCAAGGCTCCAAGCACTTTACAGCAAGCTAGTCTTTAATTTTGTAGCATGACTTCTGTATTTTCTGGGGAGGCAGATAGAAAATTGTGCAGGCAATTTTCAATGAGATAGAAATGAACATATATATATATGTGAGCCTGCCTGTCTGCGAGTCTGTTTGTTCAAGAATTCCTCCTAAATGGTAACAGCTAAGAGGATCAAATCTGATATGCAGCTTCCTCTTATCCTAATGGAAAGCAAGATCTGGGCCAGGAAAATGGGATATGCCTGGAATTCGATTGTTTTCCATAATATGGAAAGGGAGGGGGCTGATTAGAGGGATGCGATACTGCAGAGTGACCACTGGGGGCAGCTGCACCAGGTCATCTTGCTAGGTAAGTGTCCCTCCTGCCCCAAATCTCTCTCCCCAGTCCTTGGCCCCAGCACCAGACTGGTGGGTGGAACACCACCGGGGCCAGGCAGGCAGCCCTACCCCCCTGTAAGAGCCACAGACCACCCACCAACACCGCGGGGCCACCCAGCGTGGCCATGCCTTGCTGGTCTACGTGGCCTTCCCTACTCCCAGGCTGGACCTGAGGAATGCTGGTGGGAGGCCTCTGTGGCATCCCCCTTCTCCTGGGCTGGGCCTGGGAATCACTGGCGGCTGGCCCCCCTCTGGCCCTGCCCCCCAGGCTCCAGGCTCCACCTTGGCCTCTGCGGCTTCCCCTCTGTCCCCAGGCCAGACCCAGGCAATGCCAAGTAAGTCTTCTCGTAAAGAATAAAATAATGTCCAGTTGTTGTTTTCATTGTTAGTTTTGATATCCTACACTGTCCACTTCCTTTTCCAGTTTCCCACATATCCTATATTTTTGCATAATCTGGATTTGTAGAAGTTGCCAGAGAGAAGAAGGTGGCGGCATCTGGCAGCTCGGAAAACATGGCAGGCATTTTAGGTTTATGGCATCAATATGTTAGTTCCACTGTATGATCAGCTGTGAAACAGTTAACAATGTGATACTTACAGTGATTCACTGATATTGTTGAGACAGAAGAGTAAATAAATACCATAGGCCTTTCACCCGTAAGAAAACAGAATACCAGTTAAGGTATTTGAGGTGGGGGCTGCTGAATGTGGAGGGGGGAAAGGCTTAACTGTGCACAACACTATTAACAAATGAAATGGTTTTCATTTTTTTCATTTTTTTCTGTTTTAGAAAAACAACAACGTGGCCTGGCACTGACATTAACAGTAAAGTTATATTCTTACAGCAGCAGCTGTATTTGTTGGGTATCAAAAACTCTGGTAGTCATCATATGCAGTGTGGTAGCTGTGTCGGTCTCAGGATATCAGGGGGCCAGGGTGGGTGAGGTAATATCTTTTAATGGACCAACTGCTGTTGGCGTGAGACACGAGCTTTTGAGACTTCATCGTAACGTGGACACGCAGGCGCTCAGCTTACAGGGAACCTTGCTCAACGTGTCTTTTTTTACTTTCCTACCCAGTCCAGTCTGCACTTGAAGGTGATTCCTGTTGGTTGCGTTACCAGTTCGGTATGTATCCAGACAGTTTACTTAGAGTCAGTGGTGCTCACAGCTTTGTCGGCCCCTGGAAAAGGCAGGGGAGTCTGCTCCAGAGCGAAAAGGGTGGGGCTGGAGCTAAGCAGTCTTTAGTGCTGGCGGGAGAATGCCACTCCCCTGGCCCTAGTGCTGCCCAGAGCATGGTGCAAGACTCTCTAGCAGCTGTTTAAAGGGGCCAGGGCTTTGGCTGCTGTCGCTATCTTTTGAATTACTGGTGGTAGTGGAATGCCCCTCTCCCCTTCCCCTCCCAGCCTGGTCAGCAGGCCTGACTAGAGTTATGTAGGTCTCAAACTTTAGATACATATATGACGGTGAAGAAAAAAAAAGAAGAGTAGTGGCTTCTGACTGCTGTCAAAGTTGGATCGAGTGCCAACAAGTGGCACTATTGATGCCAACAAGCTGTTTGAGACAGTAACTAATTAAAAAGAAGAGGATGTGGACTGCAGTTGTGAAGGTAACTAATTTATACATCAGGCAGACAGAATTTCCTTCCACAAAATCAGGAATAGGCTTATAGAACAATAACCAAATCTTGGAACATTCTCTAATGATTGTATAGTAACACCACCACAATTGCTAGGTAAATACCCAGAAATTGCAGTGAAATTTTCACTGTTAAAATGGTATTTCACAAAGACTTCTGCTAGCACATGTATGGACTCTGCAGAATACGTCAACATGCTTTGAATTTTTTGTTGTTATTTGCGAAAGTGCAGTACAATGCAACAGAAACTGGTGATAGGACTAAAAATTATTAATACTTTACAGTTAAGCACAATGCACAGCTGAAAATGTGCCAATAATATTTGAATGTAACTTCTCAGAGTGCACATTTTTTGTTGTTGCAGGTGCTAATTGTAGTAGCACAAAACTATATGGTTCAAAACTTTGCTGGAGTTGAAAGTTCTCTTACAAAGCAATGAAAAGTTTGCAGACCAAAAAGAATATTGTTTAGACTTGTTGAACCGCTCAACATACACTATAGCACACAAAGTATTCAAATAAAAATACAGTACCCATTTGGGCCTTTCAAAACCATTCTTGGGACTTTTAAACATGAAAGGTGGTTCTTTGAGTTGGTTTTATGTTTCTGGGAGATTCTTTTTTGTGAGGTTTGCTTTTTGTTTGTTTCTTTTTACTTCCTGAGTTTGTAGCCTGTGAAGTGGAAAATAAATTTGATTAAGGATCTGCACTTTGCTTAATAAAATTAAGAATCTTCTAAAGACTACTCCAGTGGCAACTGCCTTTAAAAATCCCAAGCGATATCTTTGTGCGCTGATGGCTTTTAGTTTGGCCACTTATAGATGTATAGATCTCAAACAGACCTTTAGAAGCACCAGCCAGTCAGGATATGAACAAACAAAATGACAAAGCTGTCCACCACTGTGGACATATTCTGTGCCAATAAGAAACTCCTTCTATAAGTGGCCAAACTGATCCATCTCTCTCTGACAGACCCTTTGTCTAATGTGACTGTTGACTGAAGCTTTAAAGCTATGCAGTGGATAAAAACTTACAATCGACCATGTCCAATGACTGACTCAATCATGTGACGTTTCCCCCATGTACATAAAGGCATAATTGACACTGTAGACCTTGCAGATGTTTTGCAATTCATTTGGTTCCCACAATGATATCAGAAAATAAGTCTTGTGAACTGGCAATAACTGTTTTTCCTCTGAACACGTTCTTATCTCTAAAATGTATTTAGATGCAAATTGCATCATGGCTCATGTCATTGCTTGTCCCTCCACACCTCATTAAACAGACTATGTGACTGACTTTTTGGTGTAAATATAAAAACAAAAATATTCAGGTTCTGTAAAAATAAAAATTGTGTCTGGCTTTTAAAAAGGGAGTCTCCCCCATATGTGTATATCTTAGCGCCTTCTCCTGCCTTCTGTGCTCGGCAGTCTGTCTTATTCTCTCTAGTTTAATTTACCTTTCTGATCCATGTCCCTCTGATAAGCTAAAAAGTAAACTTTTCTATTGAGAATCCATTTGCCGTGCTCTCAGTTAAAGCTGATGCTATATACAAGTGGCCATATTTCAGCTGCATGTGAGAGGTGGTCTGGTCAAGTGAATAGAAGCCTGATTATAGCACTGGGAACTTTTGAGATCAAATACCAGTTCAGCCACTGACTACCCATGTGACTTTGGGTAAATCATTTCATTTCATTGTGTCTAGTTTTCCTGTCTGTAAAATGGGGATGATCACATTTCCCTACCTGCTTCACACTTCACAGAGATGTTGTGAGTAATGTCTGTACAGCATATTAAAGGGGGAGTGTGAGAAGAATTGCATTGTCTTCACAGGCACTGTATGAGGCTCCTTATGGCCTCCCCTGAGAGACTGCACACAGAAACGCTTTTTGGATTTACAGCAGAAATGGTTGGGGTTGAATGTTGCAAGTGCAGTATTGAATCTAGAATATACCACTATCCCTTCTCAGTGGTTCTGGTATGGGTATGGGTAGCCTACTCCTCCAGCCAGAAGAACTACTAGAGGTTAGGCATAACACTCCTGGACTAGCCAGAGGGGGCCAGTCAAGAGCAAAGCAAAGCACTCCTCCGTAGAAATGAGTATTCTGACTGACCCGTCCAGCCTTTGCTGGCTGGAAGCGTAAGGGATGGACACTATCCTCAGGCTTAGATGTCCCACAATGCAGTACTGACAGATTGAAAACTCAGCCCTTTTCAGTTACAAGTTTTGCAATAAAGAGTACTTGCTTCCTTAGATTGTGATTTCTTGTTCTTTGCCTCAGGCACCTGGTTCTTTTCTCTGTCACTTTCTCAACAGCTGATCTGAAGCTGCCAGGGGAATAAATGTAGAAATAAAAACAACAGCCCTGTAACATACAGCGGAAGCCCCCACAGTTTACCTGCGAGATTCAGGATTTGTCAGACTCATGAAAATAACCAACCTTTCCTTTCCCACAAATGAAATAAAAATATTTCCATTAACAATAGATTTTTTTTGGACTCTGAACCTAGACAAGAATTTGTACAAAAGGTGAAGTAAATTCTAAATGATTTCTTTAGAGAGGTTCGCTTCCACTCTGAAGCCTGAATCATCTTTTTTTTCTCTCTCTCAAGTTCCTCTTGTCAAAAATTACAAAAGCCTTACTCAGATCAGCAGTTGGCCTTCTTTGAAAGGAGCTCATATTCATGCACCTTCCACACTATCTTAGGTACCAAACTTTAAGTCAACTTGATTGACACTCTTCTTAAGCATACTTGGCTTAAAAGTGGACCAGGGACTCTTGATAACATTACCCAAAACAAAAGAGCAGGGCAAGTGTTGTGCTCTTAGCAGCAGCATCCTCTGGTCAGCAAATAGGGACAACAGTCATTCCAGTCTTGTTTTTCTTT
The DNA here is from genome assembly GCF_049634645.1 of Pelodiscus sinensis. Classification (NCBI taxonomy): domain Eukaryota; kingdom Metazoa; phylum Chordata; order Testudines; family Trionychidae; genus Pelodiscus; species Pelodiscus sinensis. The sequence continues at coordinate 114,871,967 of NC_134714.1, forward strand.
AAACAGAGCAAAGAGACTTATTCTAATTCAGAAATCTCATGGTGTGTCTTGTTAGATAGCTGACTGCTGTGCACTCCTTTTTTTAAAAGTGAATTTAGGGCTAGCAAAAGGTGCTCGACTGACAGCGCTGGTCACAGAAGTCCTTTTGTGCACTGCATGTATAGAACATAGGCAGCTGCAGTGTAAGCTCCTCTTTTGTCCGCTCCATCATACACTACCCTCAATACATATAGAGAAAGTTTAAGGAACACAATGCCTTCTCAGGAGTGCTTGAAGAAAGAAAAACAACCCCCAAATTATCAATGCAAGTTTCTTGTGAGAAACACCTATCTGATTCTGCAACAACATGGCCTTGGGATGATTTTACCAGGGTTTCAAACAGACTTCTTAGAGTTTGCAGGTACAATATCAGTCAGAAGAGAGAATCAAACTTGTATCTTCCTCTATCACATTTCATGTCTCTATCTCTACCTTTTTCTCACTATGAAGAATTTTTGTGGTCAGAACCGTATCCTTATTAGTTTATATGTGCCTTATTCCTGCTAGTAGAGAATTGTTCCCTCCAGTAAAGGCTCTTAAGCCTAGTGAAAAGAGGCATAACTAGAACCAAAGGCTGGGGGGCACAAAACAGTCAAACCCAAATGAGAAATATAGGAGGCCCGACTTGAGACGCGATTGGTTCTGGGGGAAGTGTCACAAGTCAGGGGCGTCGTAACTTGAACCTGCATTTACAGCAGGTGCTGTGTGCCATCGTAAATGCACACTGAGGACATAAGTTAGGGGTTTCCAGCCCCTTCCGCACTTACAAAAATGGTTGTAAGTCCGGGGGGTCAGAACTTAGGTGGTTGCAAGTTGGAGCCTCGTTTATGGCACAAATGTTTAGTAGTGAGAATGTAAGGGTACATCTACACTGCAAGCTTCTTTCGGAATAAACTATTCTGGAAGATATCTTCCGGGAAAGCTTATTTTGATATGAGCATCCACACTACAGGGAAGTCTCAAAATTAGTCCGAGGCAGGTTCCCCTAATGTGGACGCGGTATCTCGATTTAGAGCCCCAGGAGGCACTGGGGAGGAATAACTTTAGAATGGCCCTGGTGAGGAGCTATTTAGCCGTAGCAGCAGTGGAGCGTCCACACAGACCCTCTTCTGAAAAAGCTTTTTCGGAAGAGGCATTATTCCTTGTGGAATGAGGTTTATCAAAGCTGGAAAAAGCCCTCAGTTATTTTGATTTTTTTGGAATAACGGCTATTATTCTGGAAAAATGATGCAGTGTAGTCGCACCCTAACTGATGAATTCTTAGTCACTTGTAGTTCTCAGATCAAGACTGAATACCTTTCTGGAGAATATGCTTTAGACAAACACAAGATATGTGTTAATCACAAATGATTGGTCTCAATACAGAGTTAAAAGGAAGAAGTTCTGTGGCCTATTTTATACAGGAGGTATAAATGGGTTCTTTTGGTCTTGGAATTTATTAAACTCTGAAACAAATACAACTAGAATGGGACCAAATAGCTACACAATCTTCACCATGGTAACTCATTATCTGGAGGGGACAAATGGAACATCCATTCTAGTTCATCTTTAGTCACGTTCATTCACTGATGTTCTAGAGTTACTGAGGGATCTTTGGGCTATAGCTTGAAAGTCAGACCCACGCTCCTCACAGTGAGTCAAATCAAATAGGGGAGATCCTTGGTCTCGGGGTGGAGGAGAATGCCCTTTAAGATGAGGGGAAAGGGTGCCAGGTCCTCACAACAAAGCATATGTTAGGTTCACGGTCAAAAATGTAGGGATCTTGCAGGTAATTTTTTCTGTAATCTTAGGGTACATCAACACTGCAGTGCTATTTCGGGATATTTCCGGTATCCTGAAATATCTATTCTGTGTCTTGATAGCATGCCCGTTATCTTGAAATATCTTTCGAAATAATGGGTTCGCTCTTCCGACATCCCAGTAAGCCTCATTTCACAAGGATTAAGGGACATTTCGGAATAGCGGTTTATTTCAATATTAAAATTACAAGTAAACTATTTTGAAATACACTCGAAATAAACAACACAATTTGAGTGGCACAAATTGCATAGCTTATTTCGAGCTAAGGGTGCTGTGTATACGCACTCTTAGAGATAATTATGAGAAAAGCATCTTGGGTGATGTATGAAGATCTCTGATATTCTTTATCCCCCCCCAATCTGGTATTCTTTCTGGGATTACCCTGATTTTCCTGGGTGATAGTCTCTTCCTAGTGACGGACACAGGTCAGATTTTCATATTGGTTTGATACTGGATGGTTTATTACTGTCACCTTTTATAGTCAGTGGAAGGGGAAGAATGCAGCACATTTCCAAGCTAAACAACTTCCTTCTCTGTAGCGCTGAGGTCAAAACTGACCTTTTTTTATAATCACACCTAACCACATTGTGTGCCAGACTCAAAGGCTGATGCTTCGGGCTGTGCAGAGTTGCACTGCCACAGAGGCACTAGAGGGAGGGATGTGCCTCAAGAAGATTGTTCGGTGTGCACGCTTCTGTGTGTTCTGCTACTTGTACAGAAAAGTGCCAAGGAAAGAGGGGGGCGGGATCACGGGGTCTCTGACTGAGCCAGTTGCTCCCTGCTAGTGCACAGAAATTGGTGCTCTTTGGACTATGATTGTCCTTGGCCCATGAACACGACACATAGGAGGCAGGAAAGGCTGTTTGCTCTTTTCCCTACATTGCTCATTTGCCCATGTGCCTGTGAGGAGTGAGAAAGGCTGCTTTTGGGTTAAGGCATTAGATTGGCCTTTGGGAGAGCTGGCTCCTATCCCAGCTCTGCCACAAGGTTTACTGTGTGATTTTGGGCACGCCCCATAATCTCTAGGGTACGTCTACACTACAGAGGAAGATTGAAGCTGTTGCTGTCGATTTTCCAGGGTTCAAATTAGTGGTCTAGTTAAGATAGCTAATTCGAAGCAAGAGGGGCACTCCAGTCGATGCTGGTAACCTGGCTTTCATGAGGAGTAAGGGAAGTTGAAGGAAGAGTGTTCTTCCTTCAACTTCCTGCAGTGTAGACAGCGCCAAAAGCCACATGAAGCCACTTTGACTTCAGCTATGCAATTAACATAGCTGAAGTTGAGTATCTTAATTTGACTTTGTCCTGTAGTGTAGACATACCCTATGTGACTCAGTACCCTACCTGTAAAATGGGAATAATGATAATTCCTTTGTCTGCATTACCTGTCCACTAGACTATAAACTTGTAGGGGCAAGAACTGTCTCTTATTATGTGTGCCTGTGACAATCGACAGTCTTAAGCTGGGACCTCTCAGTGCTACTGCGATAGAATAATTAATAACAAAGAGGCCCTCTCAGTTTTGTTAAGGTTGCAGAAATTGGGAAGAATGAAAAATGAGTTTGTAAGATGGAAAAACCATTTACAATTTAAGGAACAGCATCAACTGGTTAAACAAGAAGCTCTTGGGCTGGATTTTGATTTCTCTCACACTGGATTTTGATTTAACTTCTGCAGAGCCATTCTTGACATGTGTCGGTTTAGGTGAGATCAGAACCAGTCTCTCAGCCATTGGTATGGTTCAGAGAGATCATGGTAGTAAAGAATGGCAAAAGCACTGCTGTCATTTACAAATGTGAAGTACTGCAATTAAGAATTATAGTATAGACCAGACCTAACCACACCTACATAGGATAAGCATAAAAGGACCCATTTTCAAACAGTCTTTATTAGTGCATCCATACGAGCACAAACTTACCATCCATACCACACTTCACAGATGGAGAATGTTGGCTAGCTAGGGTTGGGAATGCAAGGCTTCCAATACTCATATCAATGTAGCCACCCTAATGGAAAATACTAGAGCTGGGGTGGGAGGGGAACTATAAAAATCCTAACATGTTCTTCCTATTTTTCATTGAAATTTCAACAAAAGTGCTATTCAAAATCAAATTTTGGACAATTTCAGCCAGTTCTAAATCATGGTAGAACAGAATAATGGGCCTGAGCTTCAAAATTTAGACTGGGAATTGGATTCTGAACTTTCCAGTGTTTGAGGGTGGCTGGAACTAGGATTTGTTTCAGCCCATTGCATTTACTTGACACAGTCTCCATCAAAGTCAAGGCTGACTCTGCCCCCACCAATATGGTTCAGGATGGCACAGTTCGGCTCAGCTTTCATTGCTTATGCACCATCAGGGCCCCAGCTCAAATCTGAATTGTGATAATGTGTGGAACCTCCTTGCATGGAAACACACACATGAGTTTGTTTTCCAGGTACCTTCCTGTTCCCAATCCACAGAAGATATGAGTTAGTTTCAGTCCTCCTGGCTAGGGTGTCTTGCAGGGGTGGCAGGTGAAGGCCCAGCTAGGGAAGGCAAGCTGAAGTCCCACTCCTTCCTCCTGAAGCCACACCTCTTTCCCCAAGACCATGTTCCTTCAACAACCCTCCCCCCCACCCTCAGCAAACCCCGCCGAATCCCAGCTGAGGACCAGGGCTGTCATGTAGCACAGACTCAGCCTTCCCCTGCCTCCGGAAACTGCGCGGTGCAGCGCAGACCCAGACCCTCATGGGCAGCTGAGCAGTGTAGGCATTTTTGGGAAGGCAGTACCTTCCTTTGCCTACATTATCTGCCATCCATGCAGTCTTGGTTCTTTTGCTCAAGCTGTAGCAGTAGGTTCCCACTGGTGCGTTTGCCAACATGAAAGCCATTACCCCTCTCTTAGACATTTCCAAATCTCCTTTTAGGAGACACATTTATACAACACAAATGTTAAAAACATTTTACAATTAGAAAAAAAAACCCAACAGCAGCAACAAACAAACCCCCAAAACCCCCAACAAAAGCAACAACCCCCCCCCCCCAAATCCCCTTATCCAACTCTATTGGGTGTGTTTTCAGTCTTCTCCTTTCCATTCTCACTGATCAACTTATAAACAAAGCTCTAGTCCATACTTATCACTATCCCTCCTGTGATACAGTCTTTAGTTTCATGACTTCTCAAACACCACAATATTTCCCTAGCTGTATACTTTGTGAGCCTAACCAAAAAAAAAAAAATGCAAACCATACTGCATGTAATATCCAATATCCAAAAGAGTCCCAACTCAATCAAATTAAAATCAGATTTAGCCAGTATACTCAAAGCACTTTCCATCACAGAAAACTGTCCCCATACTATATTCTAACTTTTTGCCTTCCAAGTGTTTTGGCTGTACAGTTGTTCTAAATAAGATTGCAAAGATTTTTTCTTAACAGGAAATATATATATATATATATTTTGCTGACCACACACGAAGAATTTGGCTGAAACATTTTGGCCCAAACTTTAAAAATAAAGGCTTTATGCAAGTAAACAAGTGTGAAGATTTCACTTTGAAAGGTAAAAGCTTTAGAAAGTTATGAATGACTGAAAATAATGACTTGAAAATAAACCAGTATTCACACTTAGTTGCCACTTTTTCTGTAATATCTATATAGATGACTGAGATCACTTTATCCTTTAACACCAGTATAGAGGACTCTCTCTTCCACTGCTAGGCTTTGAATCCCTGAATTTGTCACTTTGCTTTATTATGCACTATGGTAAACTGAGACCGATATTACAGTATGGAGTATTTTTAAAAGTCACTCAGGCCCCGATTCAGGAAAGCACATAAGTTCATATGCTTAACTTTAAGACAGGCTTAGGTTCTACTGACATCAAGTTAAACATCAGCTTAAATGTTTTCTTGAAGTAAGGCCTCATCGCCAATGTTTAAATTTAAAAAAATTATATTCGGTTTGCTATATGAAATAAGTATCAGAGTCCACCTGGGTTTAAGATGCTGTTTCTTAAATTCTACTTAATTGGAGCAAGTTAGGGACAACGAATGAAGGTAATACAACTAATCTGCAGTAATAAAAAGGATAATGTGGCACTCTGGGATCTTACTGACAGAAAAAGTTTTTATTTTCTATTGCTAATGTTGTTGGCAAACCTTTCTGGTGTGCTTTTCTAAAACTGGAATTTCATTGGACAAGGTCATGTATTATTTATGGTGTTTGCATTTGATGATAACCTAGGTATTGCTTATTTAAGTCTCCAAAGAATAACAGCATTAAAAACAGTTATTATGGAGAAGCTGAAAACTGAGCAACGAAGGAAAAGGGAAATTTGTATCACACACTGGCTCTAATACTTAGAAAACTGGAGATCTTGTCAGTGAACATACCTATTTCCACAGGAAACTATGAAAATACATAATATTTTTTGGGTTTTTTTTTTTTGGTTCTGGATAAAAAAGTGCAATTCTTTAATAAATAAAGCAAACAACTATTTTTAAAAAAAGCCGCCTCAGCAATTCATCGAAATGCTGGCTTTCGCAAAGGCTTGTCCAACCACAACCTAAATAATTCAAAGCATTGTCATTAGGCAGCAGCAAAGCCCTCCTTCTAAAAAGGCACTTGCCTTATCACTCTACAGCAGATGCTTCAGTCAACCATTGGATATTGAAAACATAAATAATGAAACAAAATTTGGAGACAATAGTATCTGGGCTGGGGACAAAATACTCACGGATACTGTCAGTCTCTGAGTAACCAAGCAGCAAAAGCTCAAGTGACAACAATAGCAAGGAGAAGAATAGAGACAAGTGAGGAGGCCTGTAGCTGAATAAGGCCTAGAGCTGCACATGCTGCTGTTACCGTAGAAACTAACCTCTCCCCTGAAGAGGTTTGCTGGGGCATTGTTTGTGGGACACAAGATGTGTCATACACCAGATGGTCGTGTGCTGTATAACTCAGTTATCTGAGAGGACAGAGTAAAGGAATGTGCACTACAGATCTCTTCAGAAAGCAGAGCAGGGCACCATCTGTTCTTTCAGACTGACGGCCCTTTTTTTTTTTCTTCCAAGAAAGGGGGAAGACGAAGACCAAATTTAAAATGATTCACTATTCAGAAAAAAAAATCCCAGTACAGTCACCATATTTGACTTTCATTTAGCTAATTTTATCCTTGGGTTTTATGTCAGGTGAATTGCATTTTTATGCATGGGAGAGCAGCAATGATTTCTCTCTCAGGAGTCTATCATTTATAAATAAAACCCTCTGGAGACCTCATCACTCCTTTACTATAGGAAGCCCTCAAAACAATTTTAGCCATATGTTCTTTAAAGTCTCTCTGCTCCCTTTATGTTGATACAATATGGGGGGAAAATAAGTCTTCCTTTCCAGGAATGGTTCTATATTTCAGCCAAGAGTTGTCAGAGCAGAGGAGGGGAGGTGGCACACAAAAAATCAGAATCGTTTGAATGACTGGTGTAGGAAGGAAATTTTAATTAGGGTATGTGTAATTCCAAGCAGCGATGACTAACATATCCGGTGGGTGAGGCAAATAGGTGTGGGCAGAAGAATAATCCCACATCGGTCTGCTGTGAAGGAAAGAATCACTGATTTCATTGGGTTGTATATCAGGCCCTTAGGAACTTATGGCAGTGGGGAAACCAGAAGGAAATTAAGATTCAATACATACAATGTGCTTTGATGTGATAGTGAGCCTGAGTGCATCAGTGCAAAGAACTCAGAACAGTGGAAAGTAGCAGGAAACCAGAATGTGGCTCCTTGTGGCTCCATATTATGGGGCTTTTTACCCTCTGACACATTAGGGGTTACTCACACATACGTCATCTGAGAACGAAATTGAGCGCTCATTGTTTTGTAACACTCTGTTAAAAATCCTTTGCAGCAGATCTTGGTTAAGTTCCAACTTAACAAGGACCTGCTTTGAATGAATTAGTTGGGACTGGTCCTGCTTTTAGCAGGGAGGTTGACTCAATGACCTCCTGAGGTCTCTTCCAACACCTGGATTCTATGATCCTGCTCTCTTCTCTGTGGGTCAGATTCTGTGATCTTCTGGTTCTGTGTTGAGTGGAGAACTCAAGAGGGAAGGGAAAAGTGACGTAAAATCATCTTTTTGCCATCCAGTTCTGACCTGTCCTTGGACTGCTGTTAATTACATCATTTTACAGAGCCTTCCAGAGCCATTATGCCAACACAGAAAAGTTTTAGTGAAGTTCTGAGGATGAGGTAGCAGCCACAGAGTGGCAGAGTGAATCCCGTGGAACCCTGAAAGGAGAGGATCCCATTCTTTCAGTCCCCAAAGAGATCCCTAGCACCCAGCTTCGCTGAGCTCTGGTTGTGCTGGTGGGTGGGACCTTTAATTTACAAAAAGTGAATTATTTTTTCCCTTGACATTCGCTGCCTTATGGCTGCAGTAACAAACACTGTCGGTGTTTCAGATATATCTAAATAACCCAGCCATAAACTGCCCTCTCCCAAATGTGGAAAACTTTAGGTAAATAAAATATTTGCTTGATTGCACATTGAAATATCAGACACATCTTTGAAAGAAACATGTTTAAAATCTTTGAGATAATGGCTGTAGCTGCCTGCACGCTGGGGCAATTATGAGTAGGGAGCTGCACAAAGGCACTTACAGAAAGACTTCTGAGCTTGAATACATGTACTTGTGGGTGATTTGGATTTGAGAAGACAGCAACTGTAACTAATAACCCAGCAGAATATTATCCGGGAGAAGGCGAGAAAAACGTACCTTCCTACATCTGGATAACTGCCATGCGTCCTCTCCCACAGAGGACAGGTGAAGTGTGAAGTTTTAAATTCTTGTGTTGCTCAAGAACCAAAAACACAACAACAAAAAATAGCATTAAAAATTTTTAAAGCATGGATGTCTTCTATTTCCTGAGCAGCTGGGTTCTGTGACTGGAGATCTCAAGGGCTGGGAAAAGAAGGAATCCACAGCCAGGATTGTAGCCTCAAGCTGTCCTACTCCCCTCACTCTGAACTAGGAACAGAGTCACTAGCGCCACACAGAAGTGGATCTGTTGGTCGAAGCTGCATGCTTCTGGGCTATCACCATGTGCCTGCTGCATGGGGGTGAGTACCTCTGCATGAAGAGGTAAGTTTTCTGGTGGACAAGGGATGTACACTCTCTATATTCTGTTTCCTCCTGAACAGCTTGATCACACTGGCTCCATTGGGAAAGGGTTTTGTTCCTCAGTGGATGCTTGTTTCATTAACAACAAAGATGAGCCGTGCCTGACAAAATGGATCTGAACATTGAGATTCACTGAAATCAACTGGAATCCTTCCATTGATTTCAATGAGTTTTCAATCATCCCCACGTGTGCTAGTGTCCCCAAACATCTTTATTTCTCAGCCATTTTTTTTACAAGTGTTCCTCACTGAGGGGACTATGCACAGGTGGAGTTTGAAGTTTTAAATTCTTGTGTTGCTCAAAAACCAAAAACACAACAACAAAAAATAGCGTGAACAAATTTTAAAGCATGGATGTCTTCTATTTCATGCCCCCAAATCAATTAATAAATACTACTACTACTACTACTAATAATGAGCTGGCTGTATTTTTACCAAACATTAAAAAACAAAAGCACCTTTGGTCTGAGAACGTGAGCATGAAAAACTGTAGCCCCAGAGGAAAAATGTACTAAGAGTATTAGTACTTGAAAATCAGGTTTACTAATTTCCAATAATTAATATCCACAGCCTATGCTTAGCTTATGTCTGGGGAATGTGGGCATTTCAGTATCTAAAATTTCTGTATACTCTCGGTGGGCCAAATTGTGGACTCTAGATACACGAGCTGGCTGGGTGGCATGCTGGGGATCTCTAGAGGAGCTAAAGAGAAAATAGCTCTTTTTCTAGGTTGTAGAGAGACAGAAGAAACTGCATGGCTGCCACTGGCCCTGTAGCATTCTGCTGCTCCTTTGCATGAGAGCGATTGACCCTGAAGATGTGTAGGCAGAGGAAAATGCATGAGTTTTACCTACCCAACAGCTCCTACCAGTTACAACTATGTGATGTGTCTACACTACAACTTCCATCAACTACCACAACTCTATAGTCATGCTATACTACCTAGCTCCATTATAGTTATACCTGCTACCATTATGCCGCAACCATAGTACATTGCCTGTCTTCACCACAGCTTCCGTTAGCTATTGCTGGTGAAGAATTACAGCTACTAGGCTTGCTAGTACAGAGGTGGCCTAGATGTGTACTTCAGAGTACGGTGAACTCGACTTTGTGCTCCATCTAATGCCTATGAAGCTTCCATGTTCCTGAGCGGAGGGGAGCATCATGTACTGCTGCTGATTATTTGATTTCCATGCATGCTTTTATGCATGCACCTCTTCTGTGCATGGCTGCTGTGCTCACCTGGACCCACAAAGCTTGGCAAGTTTCCATCCAGCTATTTATAATTACTGTACATGCATGTAGGTTAAGCATTTTCCTTTACGCTATGCCAGGGGGTTTCAAACATTGGGTCATTGCTTTAAGGGTAAGCTGCTAACTGGCCACGAGGCATTTTGTTTCCCTGAGCATCTGCAGGCAGGGCCACTCACAGCTCCCAGTGGCTGCAGTACACCATTCCTGACAAAAGGAAGCTGTAGGAAGCGGAGCATGCTGGGCCATCACTTCCTGCAGCTCCCATTGGCCAGGAATGATGAACCACAGCCACTGGGAGCTATGAGTAGCCATACCTATGGATGCTCAGGGAAACAAAGCATCTCACGGCTAGCTAGTGGCTTACAAGCCATGACTCAAATTTTGAAAACCCCTGCACTATGCATTACACTACCCAGATAAGCCAGGAAGAGAAGGAATATTTTAATTAACACATAAAAAATCACCACAAGGAAATAACATCTACAAGGTGATTAAAAAAAAAAAGACAGAAATGGCAGGGGGAAGGGGAGGAGACAAGGAGATTATTATTTACTGTAGCACCAAAAAGCCTTAGCAATAAACTAGAACTTTCTTGTAATTGGTATTGCTGTACAGGCACAGAACAAAAACATGGCCCCTGCCTCACAGAGTTTTCCGGACATGGGGCAAAAGAAGGCTACAGACAGACAGGGAGCACAAGAAAACAAGGAGACTGTTGGTCAGCATGATAGGCAATGGTCTCTACACACCAGCAATCTAAATGCTGTCAAGTTTTTTGTAGGCATCACAAGAGAGTTTTAAGGAGGAAAATGGATAGATGTGTAGCACATGGGCCACAAGAAAAAAACTGGGTATGCTTTAGAGGGAGAATACATTAATAGGTAGTTAATAAAAATGTAATGAACAGATTTCATAACAGTTAATCTATAAGTAATTGCTCTTAATGATAGTTTATAACCATTTATAGTACTTTTTACTCATGTGCTAACAGGCAACTGCTCATGTCTATACTATGTTTATATCCTCTATTTCTTATTTGTTAACTCTTTCTAAAACATTTATCAGTGTACCCCTAGTATAAATAGGCATTGCAAAGCTCCATGTTTACTTTTGTACAACTTTGATATATACTGCCCATGCAAAATTATGGATCTTAAGATTTTTAAAATTTTTATTTACTTATTTATATTTTCACAGTTATAGGAAATTGTGAAGGGAACCACACAATGGGGGAAAGGCGGGAAAGTCAAACTATAATTATCAAATGACAGTAGATATTGAGATTCAAGAAGTTAAAGCTTTATAACGATTAACACACAAATCACAACATCACATGTCAAAATATATAAAGAAAATATCATCAGATCAAAAGTTATGGAGCAGAATTTTACTTACTTTGCAAGGCTATAAATTTCAACGATCACCGATGTTAATATTTTGTTGTTTTGCAGGTGTATGGTGAAATCGAAACGTACCAATAAAAATGTAAAGTGAGACTAAGAATGGAATAGCTATTTTCTTCTAACAACTTGTTTGTAACACCATTCACAAAATGGTCAGTGTCCAACTCCCTCCCAAATAAAAACAATGTACAGAGGAGTTGATTTATGTCCTCGTAAATTGTTAAGTAGATCAGAATACAAAGTTTAATAACAATAAAACATGTTCAGTTATAATTAATAAAACTGACAAATCATATCCAGGGGAATGAGAGAGATAGAGATAGAGAGTGCTTGTTTTCAGGAAACTCCATCAAAATATAGCTGTCAACATTTCTGTTTCTAGACACTAGACCAAATAAATGAATGCACAAAAACCTGCAGAAAAGCAAAAGCTTTTAGATCTGCCACAAATTGACATGATAAACTATTCTGAATATAAAACAGCTACAAAATATTTCAGCCTAAATGTTTTTAGTTATATTTATGCATGTGGTAAATTATGGCCAAGGAAATTACTTAAAGACTCTTATTCACCCCTAAAAGTTTTGCTGTTCTCTGTTCCAAACAAAGCCTATGGAAGATTGTAGATCCTACTTCTGCACCTGGCCTAGTGATTTACCAGAAACTTGACAGGGTCGTGGAAGCTTTATTTTCTTTGTTCCATGGGTGCCTGCCATGGAGAGCCAAGGCTGGATTAACTGAGTCTAAATCCCTGGGCAGTTTGCCAGAGCAATGTTAACGCTGAAGAAAATGGAACTCCCCAAAATGATTTCAGAACCAGCTCTGTATATTCGTTGTTCCTATGCTCAAAAACCATGGGAAGAGAGTATAATGGCGTATGTCAAGCTGGCAAGCTTTTCTCCATAGGGTCTGCCAGTGTGAGAGCTAAGTGAGCTACCTTGGACAATGTTTTTCCTTTGGGCAGGGCTGCCGAAAGGGAGGTGTGTGTGGGGGGAGGAGGGAAAAGAGGGGGCGGGGAGGAGCAAAGAGAGCCTGAGGATCTGGGCTGCCAACGCTGCTACCACAACAGCAGTAGCATCCGGAGTCCTGGGCCCTTTAAATTTCCACTGTAGCCCTGCACAGTGTGGGCCAGGCAGCACTAAGAGTCTGCCCTCCCACCAAGGCCCTGGAGCTGAGCCCCTGCCCCCTCTCCCACCCCAACATTGCTCACGGTTCAGCAAAGAATTGTCATCAGTTCTTTTCTGGTAGCACTCTATCACTAGTAATGTGGGTGTCTTTGTGGCGAAGAAGATACTGCATTAAGATAATGTGCCTTTCCAGTCTAATTTGCCTTCCCAGTGCCTCCATAATCTTTCTTGCTAGCACATCCATTTTGCTCGAGGCTCTGCCATGTCCACTGTTCGCACACTATCATTCATAGGGCTCTGAGCAGAGTTAAACCCTATGGTAGCGGCTGAGTTATAACCTTGCTGAAACTGATGATAGTTGTAACGCTTCACTTGTAACAGACAGATGAGGATCACAGCTAAAACAAGCCATAATGGAGCCTGCCCAGAAACTAGCACTATGTAGGCAAGATTTCCACTGGGTATTATTCTGCTAGTCCATACATTATGGACAGTAATCAGATCACCTCTTAATCTCCTCTTTTTAAATCTAAATAGACCAAGATCCTTGAGCCTATCACCATAAGGTATGTTTTTAAATCCTTTAATCATTCTGATGGCCATAAGCACCAACTCCATGGCCAAGAACAAATGCCACAGAACTCACCTGAAACATACCTGCCTGATGATGAGTCTCCATTTACAGTTTTTGAGACCTATCAGCCAATTTTTAATCAACTTAATGCGTGCCATGTTAACTTTATATCATTGTAGCTTTTTCTTCAAAATGTCGTATGGTACCGAGTCAAATGCCTCACAGATGCTGATTACATCAACACTGTTACTTTTCCCACTGAAACTTGTAATTTCATTAAAAAAATAATGAGTTAGTTGACAGGATTTGTTTTCTGGAAACCCATGTTTATTTTGATAGACTTGAAAGGACCAATGTGAGATTAGGAAGGCTGGTAAGAAAATCTCACTGCTTCTAATTGCCACAGCTTGGCAATGCTGAAGGTGTATGAATGTGGTGCAGTGTCAGAATTAGGCATAAGTAAGCTACATTTTAGGGCCTCAGATTATGAGGGGCCTCTAAGTACAAAAAAATTACTTGTTTTTAATTGCATCCTCACCTATATATCGGCATATATGCAAATATGAAACTTTATTATGTCTATTTTTTGTTGTCGTTTTTGTTAGAACAATAGACATTTTTTGCTATAGGGCCTCTTAAACTTGACATATCTTAGGGTCTCAGTGTGTCTTAATCCAGCCCTGGGGTGATGTGATTTAACAGTCTGAACAAAGGAATGGGAGCCAGCTATTTATGAGTTCAAATCCCTCTGTGGCCTTGGGGAAGTCATGTAGGGCCAGATCCAACTTCCATGAAATATATGGAAAGGCACTTTTTGTCATAGACTTTGAAATGGCAAAGACTTACACACATGCTTAAGTTGGTATATAGTCTCATCAAAGTCATGGGACTGCGCAAGTGTATAACATTAAACACACATTTACATGTTTTCAGATTTGGAGCCACAGACAGGAATTGGATTAGGCCCATAGTCTCTCTGACTTATTTTTTTTGCCCTCACATCACGCCTATCAGTAAGCTGGGAATAATAATACTTACGCGACTCTGCAGGGGGAGATGAGCATTAGTAAAAACGTATTTTCTGTTTTACTCTTAAAATTCCTGTAAAAAAAATCTTGGTTTGTTCTATCTTTGCGTGTTTGTTGGTTTTTAAAAATCAGCTTGCTGGCAAAAAACTTTCCAGCAAGGTGGCATTGAGTGAAGGCTTTGGAAATTAATATCTCCATCTTCCTTGGAACTGATAATAATATAACAGTAGGTGCCTACTAACAATAGTAGCTGTTAACTTGCTGCAGTAAAATGGCTATTTAATCTGCTGACAAGTTATTTGACAGAGACATCTCTTGGGTATGTCTACGTTTTGCAAGACTATTTGGAAATAACTAGTGCTATTCCGAAATAACTTAGTCTAACACAGCAGGCAGTTATGTCAAAATAGTGTCAAGCTAGAGGACTTCTTACTCCGACTCCTGTAACCCTCATTGTATGAGGAGTAAGGAAAGTCGGAGGAAAAGTGCTCATTTCGAAATACGTGCTGTGTAGATGCTCCCTATTTCGAAATAAGCTATTTCGAAATAAGATACACAATGGACGTAGCTCAATTTGCATAGCTTATTTTGAATAAAGCCCTGCAGTGCAGACCCACCCTTAGGGAGAATCTGTTAATGGAAATTCTTGAAGTCCTAATGAGGAGAGGATGGAAGATGATAAAATACAAGTAAGATCTGATGAGATACAGTCAAATGAAAAAGTGTCCCATTCAATCACATCTTGTAATGGCAGACAGCTAAAAAGTAGCAAGTTTTTAAAGTGCTCCTATATAAAAGCTAGACGCCTAAATAATAAGATGGATGAACCATAGTGCCTCATGTTGAAGGAGGATATTGATAAAATAGGCATCATAGAAACTTTGTGAAATGAGGATAATCAATGAGACACAGTAATACAGTAAAACTCCAATAGTCAGGCATCCAATAGTCCAGCATTCCTGATAGTCCGGCATCAAAATGGCAAGAGCCTAGTGAGTGAGCTTCGGCAAAAAATGAGTCACAAGGTAACAGCGGCAGCAGCTGAACTGAGCAAAAAGGGTAAAAAAGGCTTAAAAAAACTAAAACATTACAGTATACTGTATACACTATGTACAATAAAAAGGGTTAAGAACACTTTATATACAGTATATAATGTATACAGTATATATATAACCAGCTTATAGTACCTCCTGATAGTCCGGCATATCTGATTATCCGGCAACACCTAGGTCCCATAGGTTCCAGATTATCGGAAGTTTACTGTACCAAGATACAATATATTATCAGACAGATAGTGAGAGACAAAAAAAGCATCATTTAGAAAGTACAAATTAAATCCTAGTGAGGAAAATAGAAAGGGAGCATAAACTCTGGCAAATGACATTGTACAAATATAATTAGGAAGGCCAAAAATAATTAGAAAAAGAGCTAGCCAAAAATTCAAAAAGTGATAGTAATTTTTTTAAGTACACAAGAAGAAGGAAGCCTGCTAAACAATCTGTGGGGCCACTGGACAATTGAGATGCTAAAGGAGCACTCAAGAATGATAAGGTCATTGCAGAGAAACTAAATGACTTCTTTGCATTGTTCTCCACAGCTGAGGACATGAGGGAGATTCCCAAATCTAAGTCAATCTTTTTAGGTGACAAATCGGACGACCTGTTCCAGACAGAAGATGTTTTAGAATAAATTGATAAACTAAACAGTAATATGTAATTTGGATCAGGTGGCATTCACCCAAGAGTTCTGAAGGAACTCAAATGAGAAATTGCAGAATTACTAACTGTGGTCTGTAACCTAGCTTTTAAAACATATTCTGTACCAAATGACTGGAAGATAGGTAATGGGACACTTATTTAAAAAAAAAAAGCGCTCCAGAGGTGATCCTGGCAGTTACAGGCTGGTAAGTCTAACTTCAGTACCAGGCAAACTGGTTGAAATTATAGTAAAGAACAGAACTGTCGAACACATAAATGTACATAATTTGTTGGGGGACAGTCAACATTGTTTCTGTAAAGGAAAATCATGCCTTACCAATCTACTAGAATTCTTTGAGGGCGGTCAACAAGCATGCGGACAAGGGGGATCCTTTGTGTAACAGTGTACTTAGATTGCCAGAAAGCCTTTGACAAGTTTCTTCACCAAAGGTTCTTAAATAAAGTGTCATGGGATAAGAGGGAAGGTCCTCTCATGGACTGGTAACTGATTAAAAGACAGGAAACAAAGGATAGGAATAAATAGTCAGTTTTCAGAATGGAGAGAGGCAACCACAGTTGTCCCTCCTGGGAGGATTTGTACTGTGACCAATCCTAGTAAACATATTCATAAATTATTTGGAGAAAGGGGTAATCAGTGAGGTAGCAAAATTTGCAGATGATACAAGATAGCTCAAGATAGTTAAGTCCAAAGCAGACTATGAAGAGTTTCAAAAGGAACTTCTCAAAAAACTGTTTGACCAGGCAGCAAAATGGCAGATGAAATTCAATGCTGATAAATGCAAAAGAAACAGCCTGAGTTCAAACATAGGGCAGAAGACTCTGAAATGTCTCTATATTTGTTCCCCTCTTATTTTTAAAAGCCACAGTTTGGAAATACTTCAAAACAAAACCCCAAACCAAACAAATGAAGAGCAGGAAAGATATATAAGCAAAGGAAGTGGATTCTCCCGTTTTTCATGCCTTCAAATTAAGAATTCCTTTCTGAAGACAACCTTTAGTCAAATATGCTATTGGGCTTAATGCAGGGGTAACTGAGTGAAATGTATTGGCCTGTGATATACAAGAGAGCAGACGAGCTGATAAGGCCTTCTGGCCTTAAGCTTTATGAATTTTTGAATCAGGGTTTGCAGTATATGAGGGATCAAACCATGCTGTAAATGATATTGGGTGCTACTTCCTTGTACTTGGATCTGCAAAAAGTGCATTTTCCTATAGCATATCTAAGATTATATCAACAAATTAAATGCTGAGGTATATGACATGCCTTGGCAGCCCGAAGTATAAGAGAAAAGTATTACAGATCTAAAACTGCTTTTTCTTGTAACAAAAGTCTCCTTTAGGTAGCATACATTACATATGTAACCCTTCTGTCAAGTTGATCCAGCTGCAACGAGGGCTGGATACCATATCTAGAGGTTCCTTTACAACAACAAAAATGCAGAACGGGCTTGAGTCCCCACCTAGTACCCTGGAACAATTATCCATCCCACCGGGCATGTCTGAGGCAATACTTCCCCACTCATAAACAGAGCCTGAGTGTAGAAAATACTTTTAATGAGAGAAGGAAAGACATCTGACATTAATTAGGGAAAATGCCAAGAGTAGGATTCATAATCATAATACTATGAGCAGGACACATATCCCAGAGTGTGTGGAACAGAGTCTTCTGCCTCATGTTTCTTGAGTCCTACAACTAAAAGTTCTTTTTCTGTGTCCCTCTCTACTCCTTCGCCATTCTCCACTCACAGTGGTTGACCTTGGTCAGTGAGGACCCAGGTTTCAGAGGTGCATCTGTGTGAGTTCATCTTCCTCCTGGAGAAGAAGGCTTACTCCACCATTTGAGCACTTCCTCTGGCTGGCCACCCCAATAAGTGGGGTCCCCCTCCAATGGCTCTCTTGCCAGCCACTGCTCCTCTCACCAGTTACCTTCTGCACTCTGCCTCTCTGGTGTGACCTCTGCATGTCAGTCTCTTGAGATTCCACCCAACTCTTAGTGAATTTCAGCTCTGTGGCTGGGCAGAGATGCAGTTCCAGCACTAGTGATAGAAAAGTAGCCGTGTTAGTCTGGTGTAGCTGAAACAAAAAACAGGACTATGTAGCACTTTAACCATCGTGTTAGTCTTTAAAGTGCTACACAGTCCTGTTTTTTGTTCCAGTGACTAGTGACTGTCAGCTCTTTTGAGCCTTTAAAATAACTAAAAGCTCCTAATGGAGTCTTTTATCTCTGCCTTTGAATAGTGGAGAAGACAGGTTAAACCAGACCAGGGACTCTCAGGAAGAGGTCACTCCTCCTTGCTGGGATACTTATCCCCATACTTCTCTATTTTCCAGGGCTCTGGCATTTGAGCCCCTGGCCTAACAAGGCCCTTTCAGCTGAGTGTGCCCTCCTCATTTGGGACAGATTAAGCAGAGCTGTGTTCCCCTTTACTTACACAATGAAGACATTGATAATAACATTGCACTATCCCAGCATTCAGTATTAAAGTGATTTGTAACCCAGCCAAGAATGATCACGTAAATCTATGCAGTTCCTGTCTGCTAGATACCTAGGCAGAATAGGTGAGAGTTCATTCAGACTCTGCATTAGATAGATAGATAGATAGATAGATAGATAGATAGATAGATAGATAGATAGATAGATAGATAGATAGATAGATAGATAGATAGATAGATATTAAAGTGGAGTTTACAAAGCAGGAGCCGAGATCAGAGTAGATTCAGTCGGGGTAGATAGGTGTGTTTTTTCGACTAATATTCACGATCCTTTTAAAATCTATCACTATTTGCTCAGAAACAAAGAAGACACATCCAACAACAGTCATGTCTGATAGGGAAGATCATGCTGGAAATCTCAACTGGAATAATTTCTAAACTGTAGCCAGCTGGACATGAAGAGGTGCTCTCAAAAGGCACAGGCTGGGGAAGAGCCAGAGCTGAGGTGTTGAATTCTTACACAACCTAAAAAAAACAGGGTAAAATTCTCATTTTTACTCCCCCGCAAAAAACTGTAAATGAAATAGCGAGGTAGCCCTCTGAGATATGACATTTGTATTTTGATGAAGTAGTTCTTTCTCCCCCACCCCCGAATATGTCGACTCAATGTGGGTAGGATAGGAATTTCCATACATGCACGTTCTTGCTTCGCTACTCAGTTTCAGCTGGAGACTGGAGGCAGAGGTCTTGGTAATGGACACAGCATTTCAGAAAATTGTGGTCAATTAACTGAAGCCCATGTCTAGCTTTCACTTGCTTTCTCCAACATCCCCTACCACCTGCTGGTGAAAGCACTCTTTTGGTGACTCCATTTCTGCTGCCAGCATGCTCACTTCCTTAATCCAGACCGCAGCTAGATTAAGACATGCATGGCAAGTAAAAAAGAGTTTTCCATCCAGAATCTGTACAGCTGGCCAAGAGGTATAAAAATTCTATTTACTGTACCTCTGAATGAAGACTAATGGGTGGGTCTTCTCTACTCCAGGAAGAACTATAGTGCCTATATTTCAGATGACAACCCTGTAAACAGGCTCTTTTCAGGAACAACTTGTCATAATTTTGACCATCTTAACAAAAGGGGGCTCTGGCTGATCAGAATGTGGCCCATTCCCGAGGAGGAAACTCATCCTGGACTTTGAAAAAGCATAAGGTTCTGTACAAATTCTAAGCAATGTTAGTGTATTTTGAGTATCTAGTACAGTTTGTCATACTGATCTTGGGACTTAATTAGAAAATGTAAGAACTATGCCAAAAAGAAGTCACTTTAAGTTATCAAATCATTAATAATAACAGTTCCGATGGCTCAATGATTCTGTGCAGATATGTGATTATAGTACTGCCTGTAATCTTCCTTATTATTAGTAAGGCTACTAATCAATGAATTGTTTTACAGGAGTTCATCTGCTTCGGCTATTTCCTTCCGACATGAAGACAATCCTCTAAAATACGTGGCCTATAACAAAACTCAATAATGAGTTTTGGCTTTTGAATCTTTTATTTTTGGCCCAAGAACCAAGATAGATGGCTTAATTAAAAAAGAGGTCCCCATTATCCCAAACTGTCAGGCTACACTTTCCTGTCCATTACAGCGGGGTAAATCCAGAGTAACTCCATGGAAAAGGAGCTGCTCTAAATTTACACTGGCATAACTGACAGCAAAATCTGATTCCTTCTTTCTTGGGTGATTCTTCTGAAAGAATAATACAGTGAAACCTTTGTTATCCGGCACTCTGTTAACCAGAAAACTTTGTTAACAGGCATTGCCCCCAGCCACAATACTGTCACATTTTCAGGCGCACAAGCCTGCCTTGGTTTACCATGATTGGCTTAAGAGTTTTTTATTTAAGAAGTACTAATCATCTTTAACTCAAAATAGAAATGTGAGACCAATTGCCTCACACTACAAAATGACTAATATTAAAAACTTGAGTTTTACTATTATTGTCCATTGGTTTTTCCTAGGTTGATGGGACCCATAGATAACCGGAATTTTTAGATAACCGAAATGCCCTAATCCCCGAGCGTGCCGGATAACATAGGTTTTACTGTACTACTACTACTACTACAACACAGATATGGGGAAGACGGAGGAGAAATTGGACATGAGTCTCTTACACAGTAATTCTCTTTACCTGCCTCTGGCAATATAGTGGAAATTCTTTAACTCCACTTTAAGGCCTATTTACACTGGCAGAGCAATATTTCAAGAATAACTAGGACTCTGATCTCAGTGGTTATTTGAATCCATGCTTCCATTGGCGAAGATATCAGGATTCCTCTGGAAGGACATTCTGTGCTGCAGAATGAAGAGTTAAGTCAGAAGAGATTTAGGATAGTGATGGGCAACCTAGGCTAAGTGAGTGGGCTGCATGCATGGCCCTCCATTTCAGTGGGCCACAAGACTGCCATATCCAAAAGAGTGATAGAAATGTAGCCGTGTTAGTCTGGGGTAGCTGAAGCAAAATGCAGGACAATGTAGCACTTTAAAGACTAACAAGATGGTTTATAGATGATGAGCTTTCGTGGGCCAGAAGTGGGTCTGGCCCACGAAAGCTCATCATCTATAAACCATCTTGTTAGTCTTTAAAGTGCTACATTGTCCTGCATTTTGCTTCATATATCCAAAAGTCTCCCCCAAGGTAGGGTAGACTGCATTTGCGTGCCTAGAATTTGCAAGGTGTGCCGAAAGAACCATAGCAGCACTTTGGTCGCAGAGGGAGAGCACGGCTCTCACAGCAAATGTAATGTGCATTCAGCACATAGCTCACTTCATGTCTTCATGTGCCCTTGCTTTATGTGCACTTTAATAATACTGGCGAGAAAAAATCTATGCAAACAGAAACCAGTGGGATCTGGCAACCCTGTCATGGGCAACGGTAAACAAAATGTTTCAAGGGCCACACGTAGAACCCTGATGGGCCACATGCGACCCATAGGCCTCACATTGCCTACCACTGATTTCAGAGCTGGTCCTATATTTCTGAAAATAATAACTATTTCTGAAAGTATAATTCTGGATCCAGATCTGGAATAGTTAGGTGTAGACCTGAGAAATAACCACAATGAGATTTGAAATCTTTTGGGAACAGACTCTAAAGCAGGATTTTGGTGAAGGTGGTTTCTGAAATGTATACATCAATGCGTAAACTGCTTGCTTTTGGATCCTGTGGCCTGAAACGTATTGTGTTCCATGCTATTCATACTGAGGTTTGCCTGCCAGAAAGAAAAGGAAGATATGATCTCAGAAGGATTAACTGCTAGCAACAGAACTTTCTTGACAGCTGCCCCGGGTCTCTGGAAATATGTGTGAACACAAACCTGGTTACTTTTAGAAAGAGCTGCCTCATTGCTTGGATCTTCTCAAAAAATTAAATCCTGTTTTCACAGCTTTCTACTTAAGATACGGGCAGAACAGGAAGATGGAGGTTGATCACTCTTACTGAGACCTTGTGTTTCAAATAAGGTACCCACTCACTATGCCTATGGACTCAAAAATATTAGTCTTTCTGAAATGTACTAAGTCTGTAAATTTTAGAACAAATCAAAGGCACAGTATCCCTGTCTTGTATTTTATTAGGAAATTAACAGTCAGATTAATAATCTGAAATTACATAGTGAGCCTCATTAAAAAACAAATTCAAAATCATCACAATTATTTTTGATTTCTATAAAACATAATGCCCAGAAATAATCCCTGTTTAAATCTGGAAATATCTACATCCTTAAAATCATCTATTGTACAGCAGCAAGACTGAATAATGTTAACAATTGATATGAGGAGATACACTATGGTTTGCTCTTTACCCAACAGAGAGAAAATGTTAGAAAATGAAATGTTTAAAACAAAGTCCAGAAATATTACCTATAATAGGAAAAAGACTCCCTAAGAACTCAGTTCCATTGACATGCACAAGTATTTCAGATTACTCATATGTTTAAGTGTGGTGAAGTTAACTTCAATATAATATTAAATAGCTTAATATTAAGTGGCCAATTCCTTTCAAATGCACAGTACTAAGTACTCAGATCTTGGATTTTTATATCTATTGCTAAAACAATAGAAGAGTTTGTGACCTAACTCATCTACCCTCCTTTTCATTTATCAGCAATTAACCTAATTGTTAATATGGCTTATTTGTTTTGTAATCTCAGTTTCAGTAAGGGTGAACTTCATCCATGTGCAGACAGCCAACACAAGACTTGTGCACCACTGAAATCCCACTGAAGCCCTTAAAGTGAATAGGCTTTTTTTCTGGCTTTCTCTATTAGGTGAATTTCACTCTATGTCACCTAAGTTCACATCCTGCTTTTGTCAGTCATGTGAGTAGTCACACTGGGCCAAATTCTGCTCTTGTTAATACAAAACGAAGTGTGAAGAAACTCCATTAACTTCAGTGGAGTTACTCCAGATTTAAACTGCAATACACGAGGGCAGAATTTAGCCCGCTGACTTCAGTGGGAACTACTTGTATGAGCATGACAGGTTGGTTTTGGAGCCTGGTTGAATGATCAAGTCAATGAGAGTCTCTGATTTTAATGGCCTTGGTTCCCTACATTAGGGCTTAAGCTTTTGAGATGTTGAGTGTCTCCAAGGGGGAGCTGAGTATTCTGAGTCCCTGATTCAGAAGAGCACATGATTAAGTCTATCGCTAGTCAGGAAAAACATGCATAACTTTTAAGGATTTAATGTATGTGCTTCCATGCTCTACAACTAGAAATGCCTTTCTGAGTTAGGGCCTCCATTCTGATGGTGGATTCAAGCACTTGACCAGCAATATCCAGCTTCTTTAGACTTCTGTATATATTTACCTGTAACATTTTTGGAAGAAAATGCTACAAAAATTAGATATAGAAAGAATATAAAAGCAGTGAACATTCATTTTTAAAATCTCTTTCTGGACACGCACATTCAAATAGTTGTACTAACATTTAAATATAAACTCTTTGGCAGCCGTTTTCTAGAAAGTTATTTTTTTCATTGCAATATTTTATCCTTCTCCCATGAAAACTTCATATCTTAAAAAAAATCTATAGCACTTTCCCCTATGAATGGTATTGTTTCCGATTAACCACTATTTCTTCCCTGAAGAAAAAAAAAAGATTGAAAAAGCAAATCTAGTCATTATCAGGTACGTGTTTATGTAACAGAAAAAAAAATAATAATTCACTGTGCGGTTTGTCATTCTCTAGAAAGTTAGTGGTATGTTTATACAATAAAATCAACATAAGTTACCCCATTTTGCTTTAAAATCTAGTTAGTAAAACTAAATTGCTATCAGTAGATTCATAAACAGAATGCACACATTGCTATCTAAGTTCAAGTATTATTATTTTTCTTTAAAAAGAGCCATAAATTCCTTGTAATTTTGTTTGTCTTCTACATTGTTTTGGTCTTTCAGTGCTATGATGAATCGCACTTAGGTGTTCTTGAACAAAATAAAAATGGAACTTAAGAATGCACTGTGTTAAAACAACACAGCACAGAGGCCTTGAGGCGTATTAGCTTGATAAATCTTCATCTGATATGAGTGACTGTCTTTGGAAGGAGTGTTTCAAAGGCTAGACACATTGGTACAGTAGTGATGTGTACTCCCATATGGCCGAGATTTCCAGATTCACACCTTTCATGTCCATTTAAAAAGGGAAAAAACAGTCCCCTGTATTTCTACCACATCAGGATATGTCATCTTGGATTCTTCTTGGAACTGTCAGTTGTTCGTAAGTCGGGAGGAAGAAATCTGAGTTAACTGTGTTGGTTCTCTGAGATGATCCATTACTGCTTTGGCCATCCTGCTGATTTGAAACCAGGTGTTGCAGCATATCTGTAATGAAGTTCAATTTCTTGTCCATTTGAATTACCTACAAAACCAAAGAGAAACATCATTCAGGGTCAGAATTTGAGAGAGTAACACGACGACATGGCAGAAGAATAATATATTAAAATAGCTGTTTCATAATTAGCATTGGCACCACTCTTTCTTATTCATGCCAACTTCTGTTACTGAAAAAAACCAAGATACTGAATCCATCCAAGTGCTGGTGTAAGAGAGGCTTGTTAGAATTCTAGCTAGGAATGTGCAAGTCCTAGAGGAATCAGGGTCTTAAAGAGCAGGATTCACATGTCAAAAGTTAACTGGGAAGCAGAACTTAGGGCTGAAGAGTCTAATTTAATCTGTTTTTTTTAAAAAACCATAAGAAAAACTTCTAAAAAGTCTATCTGTGCTAACTGTTTCAATATGCAAATTCCTGCTTTTCTTGGAGTGATCTTTTTGTCAGACACAAACTTGTGAGTAAAGCTTGTGTTCCTTGGGTCAGATTTTCAATGGCATTATGACCCCTTGAAACTGCTCAAGTCACAAAATGCCAAACAGACCCTTGCTGGAGGGGAAATCCCTGCTGGTATAAATGCATGGCAGCCAGGTCCTATGTCTGGGCCAACTCCTAGTCCAACTTAAGTGGGTTCAGAGGTGCCATCTTCTCCAGTTCCCAGGTGGTGCTCAACCTCTGCTCCACCCTAAGGCCCGCCCCACTCCATCTTTTCCCCAATACCTGAAATAGCAGCCTGGAGATGCTAAGGAATAACTTAGAAATGTCACTTCCTTAATTATCCAAATATTTTCCTAAAAGAACTGTGCACAAACTTTCTCTTTCTCTCTCTTCTCCTATGCCCCCTTCCCCGCAACAGGGATCTCACTAGAGAAAACTCTGATAAAAAATCTATATTGATGGTGCTCTTGCAAAGGTGAGCTATTCAACTCAACAGTGGGTTGAACTGAGGTTTTTCAACAGCTGTGCATCCCGGTGATGAAGCTATGGAAGAGTAAGTGAGAAAGGAAGGCTCTTGCTGGGAAATCAAATTATCTTGCTGGATAATTTTCTCTAAGGAACCAAGGTTAGCTGCAGCAGCTGTGCAGAGCAGGAGGCCCACAGAAGCGGATGAAAGGCTAATTATTATTGAGCTGAGCCATCTGAGATTAAAAGTACAGGCCTTGCTCTGTGCCCCTGCTTTTCTGTGTGAGCCTTTAGAACCACCAGGCAGAGTTTGTACAATGAGATGGGGCTACTTGGTTCTAATTATTGGCATTGAAACTGTTTTATTTTTAAATAAAGAAAAAAATATTTCCTACGTGAATTTAGTGCTCATGAAGGGCTCAATCCAAATCCCACTGAAGTCAATGGCAGTTTTTAGAAGTCATAAATTTCCACAGACTTCAATGGGCTTTGGATCAAGCCTATAAAAAACTGGATTAATAGCTCGAGATGCTGAACTCTTTCTATAGATAATTAGGGGGTGGTGAGATTTAAGCACCCCTATGCTGTTCCACTCATGTGACTTGTCCTGGTCAACCTGTATCTTCTATTGAGACTGCCAATGGATGTCCTCCATTAGGAACTTGGCTGAGAACAACAATAAATTTCACAAAAGCTAAAGAACAGCCACCAGAAGGCCACAGGATTTTGCTGCCACTCGCTTTTGGTGCACTGGAACCAGTGGCCCTGTGGTGAAAGACACTCATGCTAGCCTTTCCTTTGTCTCCCTGTTTTCAACCAAAGATTAATCCATAACATATCTCTGCAAACTACTATTCATTTGCACTAGTTACAAAACTATTACAAGGAAGTAGTAATAACAGTATTATACTTAAAGAGGATTTAAATACATTTAATATATCTTGTATAAAAATGTAAGATTTCCCCTTGAAGCATGCTTTCAAACACATTTACTTGATTAGAAATTAACGATGGTGCCAAAAAGTGTAAGGAAAGGAAAGCAAACACAAAAACTGCTGATGTTAGCGTAATCTCAACTCCTCTGGACAACTCTGATCCTTTTACTTAAAAAAGCAAACTGTGCTAATAAAATAGAAAAATAACTCACACTGATTTTGTTTTTTTATGAAAACACTAAAGAAAGTGCTTTTGGCAGACTTGATTATATAGAAAAAGACTATGCAAAGTGTATGTGATCAGATGCTGTAGATGCAACTCATTTTCAATGTGTGTATGTTTTTATTTTGTAGAGTTGTTGGAACTGGGCAAGCAGTGGTTTGAAACTTTTTTTTTTTAAATTACCCTCCGGCATTATTCTAAAATCACACACAGGAGTTTCTGTGGATGAAAGCAGCATCTCCCCCACAAGAATAAATGTTCTCTCCTTAAAAAAAGCATGTGCACAAGACACATACATAGACTTCAGTTGAGTTAAGTGGATTTATAGCATTTTATGATCTAGCTCATAGAAACTAATCTAAATCCTCATGAAGATACATGAAACTGAAATCATACCAGAATAGCTTTACTCAAAGGCTGAAGGTTCAGAGAGAAAACTTGGGATCACTCATCATGAGCAATAGTTACTCTCACTCTGATGAAGTTATGGAAGTGTGTGCTTCCTCCTACACACCACACAATCCATTGATTGCACTATGTCATGATGAGCCACACAAACTATTCTGTTTTATGGCATGTTTTCAGAAAAAAGCTGTTTAGTTCTACATAGTCAGAAATAAAAACACATGCCAGCTTTCAAAAATGGTACGAAAAGCATTCCGGGGGTGTTAGTGAACAAGACAGAAATTATTCTTGTTGAGAAGGGGGGGGAGAAGTAAAGAGTAATTTGTCTTTTAAAGTTCAGTAGACCTGTATACTCTTTTCATTTTAAAGATTCCATAATTTTAAGCATCCATGCAAATTTACAGTCAAATTAGGAAGATGAATGATAACAACTAAACACATAATAATCGAGTGTGAAAGCCTCACTCCCACTCCAGCTCTTTGATACCAGGTAAACAGGCCACAGTGACCAAAAGGGGCTGTAACAGCGCCAATTGCAACTGGATGAAGATTACCCAATGAAGTCAACATGGAAGGCTGCCTTCTGAGGAACCAGCTGCAAACCCCGATGTAAGGAGTGAGCCGGGGAAGGAGGACGGATGGGTCAGGAGAAATGTTTTGGGGAGCGGAGCTGTCAACTGTGGAAACTTTGGGAAGTGCTGTGGCTCACAGGAATAACTTATGATACCATCTACATGTTTTGTTAGTCTTTAAAGTGCTACCAGACTTTTTGTTATTTTTTTAAGATTATCCTGTATAGACTAATTCGGCTACCCCCTGAAGGAATAACTTAGACAGCTCCCCTCCCCATCCCCCTGCCGATTTCCTATATGATGCTAAGGAACAGCTTTGGAGCAGGAGGGTGCAAAATGGATGAAAGCTGCTTTAGTTCCTCCTGAATTCTGTGTCTCTGAAGCATAGCATAGAACAGGGCTACTCAATTTTAGAAGCCCCAGGGGCCACAATGATACTCACAGCACATGCCAAGGACTGCAACTAAAGTGGGGTTTCATATACATGCAAATATATATGCAAATATAAGCAAATAGCTTCTTTCACACTGACATGCATGAATACAAAGATTAAGGCAAGACTACACAAAATGCAGTCCCCATTTAAATCAGTTCTGCTGATATTAATAAAATGCAATATTTACCCAATTTCCACCCATATGATGGCACTTTTAATGAACGACAATCCAGGAATTTAACTACTAAAATGCATATCAACATAAGACCATTATATTGACCACTTTTTTGTTTTGTTTTGTGTGTTGAGCACTAAGACCCAAACACAGTGCAGTTTGGATTTACGCGGGGCTCCTATCCCTGCACTCACTCTTAAAGGGGACATGCTGTTTTATTTTAATTTTTTTTTTGCTCAACTTAGGTCTCACTCCCCTTTTTTCCCCTTCAACAGAATTTTTTCCCAGTGTTTTTTTTTTGGGGGGGTGGGGTGTTCAGTATTTTTGTTTCAACCATCTGGCAACCCTAATACTCATGTATGAACTAGTTAAAATGTTTAAGTATATGGGAGAGGTCCCTAGTTATACTCCCATATGGCTTCTTATCGAAAAGGACCTGACTGTTTTTTATTGTGCTATATCTTACAGTCATAATTCTCCTTATTCTCTGGTCCTCTGAGGAGAAACTTTTGCTTTCAGCTGCTCCGAGGCCTTTCTTTGTCATTGCAGTATCCTCTCTCTGTGGATCACATTCTGAACAATCCAATGTTTTCTCTGGCAAAAGCAAACTTTTCTGTTCACCTTAGGAATCGCACAATCCTCTTTAAATGGGCAAGATTCTGAACTGCAGGGAAGGTTGTAACAGCAGTACTCACAAAATTCCTTACATTAGTTTATGCAAGCACATGAGGAAAAGATCCTGTCTCCAACTGTAAGACTCTCTACATTACCCTTTAGAAAACAGGTCTGGTATGTCTGGAGCTAAACTCCCTTTTGCAAGCCATTGTTCTAACTGACTGTGGTATCAGTCTCCTACATATTTTATGCAGGTTTCTTGATAATAGGTGGAGAAGTTTCAGATATCCAGTTCTCTAGTTCCCTTCTTATCTATATCACCACTTTTAGTATTTCAGCACCTACAGAAGATTATGTTTAACCATGGAAACTAGGGATGTCAACTGGTTAATTGGTTACCCTGTTAGCATCCCTCTTACTGGGTGATGCTTACTGGGTAATGGTTAACTGGTGCCCGGGAGCAGCCACGTGCCTGTGGCCCACCGTGGACAGAGGGCTGCTCCAGCACCGCCAGGCCCACAGCCACTGCAGCCCCGCATGGGCCAGCAGCCCCGAGGGGGGCTGGAGGTGAAAGAGCAAACAGCCCCACACTAGGCTGGAAGCAACAGTCTTGTGCAGGGTGGGAGCAACAGCCTCGCACGAGGCTGATTAAATGGGATTTTACTTCCCTAGTGGAATCATGGGTTCCAAACTGTTCTTTTTTGTTATATCCGTGGTAAGAAATGGAAAAGGAAGATAAATCTTGGTGGCACATTAATTTCATTGTTTCTGCTCTACCTGTGGTAGAAATAGCTAGTGGAGTCAGTATTCCTAAAGAGGTTCTTTCTGTTTAGGTGTGGTTCCAGGACACCAGAAACCTTTGTTATGCCATTTATAGGACTCAAGATCGCAGATTCATGAGAACTAGAGCTCCTGATTTAGCTTTGTTTACTCTGTAGTCAGAGATTAGGCTGAATGCTTGCAGTAGGCTAAGGCTAGTCACTGAAGCATTTATAGGAAAATATAATTTGCACGAAGAGAATTTTTTTTTCTCCAGACCATCTGTACTTTCCCCTGAGAGCTAGCCAAAGAAGGGTAGTCTGTGTGTGGTTGGTGGGTGGGTGAGGTACATGGGAAGTCCGACCAAAGCGGAAGCCCTCTCCTTTGGTACACAAATCCCTGGCCTTAGAAAAAGAAAAACTTGAACATTTGAGCAAAAATTAGAACGTTTTATGGGCTTTACGTAACATGTTTCTTTGCTGGTCAATAAAAATTATAGTCACCATGGCAACTGCTATGTAAAAAATGCTACCTTGGAAAAAGAAAGCACCTGCAGACATAAAGACATTTACTACACCCCAAGTTGATTTTTGTAAAACTCACCAGGCCTGAAGGAAAGCTTCCTGCACAAAGCTGGCAGTGTCAATCTCTCCCTCATTTAGAGGATACTAAACTCGTCATTTTGTCAGTAGAGACTGGCATTGCTTCAGACGTACTCCACAATTTTAGAGTAAAACTTTCCCTCAATTCTTTTTAAAGCTCTAAAATAGGAACCTCTGAATGTAGGGACTCATTGTTGACAACAGCCGTGGTCTGGCAGGACCACATATGCTGTTAGACCAGAGAATCCTAGTGGAGGGCGAGAAGCGGGATCCCTGTGGGGGGACAGGAGCCCAGCCAGGCTGGCTGCAGGAGCACCAGCAGCCTGGAGTCCTGCTGCAAGAATCTGGCTGAGCCGGCGTCAGGGCGGCTGGAACACCAGTGGGCTCTGGTGGGGCAGTGGTCTGCCCTGGCAGGGCTGGAGTCAGCCATGGTTAGGCTGGAAGCCCTGGCAGCAGGACCATGGGCTACCGCCGCAGTGCTGGTGGGGCTGGGAGCCTGACATTGCAGCGGGCTGCTGGTGGGGCAACAGGGCCAATGGTGGGATGCGGGGAGCAGATGGGGAAGTTGACAGCTGGGCCAAGAAGAGCTAGGCTGGGGGGTAGGGATGTGAACGACTAGTCGACTACCTGATAAGCAAATGCTTATTGCATAGTCGACATGCTAGTCAACTAGTCACTTCCCCCCCCTTGCTGCTTCTATCAGAAAGGCAGCAAGGGGGGGAAAGAAGAGAAGGTGCTTCAAAGTGGTGGCACCACATGGAGCCTGGGGCCAGACCCTGGGCTCCATGCAGCGCTGCTGCTTTTATACACTGCGTGGAGCCCAATATTGGACTCCCTGCAGCGTTTTAAGTAGGCAGTGCCACATGGAGCCTGGGGTCAGCTGGGGACTCTCCTGATGATCCCGGGCTCCATGTTGCACTGCTGCTTTGAAACACTGCGGGGAGCAAGATAACAGCGGGGGACTGCTTGAGTCCTCCACTGGCCCTGGTCTCCCCGCATTGCTTTTGCCCTGGGGTTGTTTCTACACTTCAAAGGCAGAAGAGCCCTTATTGACTAATCAAATAGTCTATGCAAATTGCATTGACTATTCGATTAGCCAAATAATCAAAATTTTACATCCTTACTGGGGGCCAGAAATAACCACCCTTGTTCCAGCAAAATTCCTCATTAGGGACCAATCAGGTCCCAAGGATACTGGACCAGGGAGGTCCAACCTGTACCTAGTCTCTGTTAATCAGTGAATGACAAGGTGCGTTTTCAAGTATTCAGTGATGACCTTGGAAAGAAAGTTCCAACTCATCAGGTGTGGAACACAGCTCAACACAACTTGGATTACTGTGAGGTGCTTTCTGTCTATATTAGCGAAGCATTGGCTCTGGTTTCTAGCGACTTATCTGGATCACAAACGGAATTGCTGTTAAAAAGTACTTGATACTATAAATTCCTCATGCACTGTAAGGAAATTAAGTTTTGTCACATTTTTCTTAACTTTGGCAAAAAGCTAACAAATTGATAAAGCAGTTTCTGAGAAGCAACACCAGATTTTCTTGGATGGTACCACACATTATATCTAGCACCAACCTCTGGCCATTTAATCAATGACTGAAGGGGTCTTGGCGTTTTAAAATAAATTTTGCATGACTCAAATGTACTGTTCCACTTATAAAATCTTTAGTGCTCCGGATAGTCAGGTTACAGGTAAAGAGCAAATTGGGTAATTTTTCAAAATGAGATGTTTATGTTTATCAAAATTGGGGGATTAGAAAAAGGAAACCATAGTAAGATGGGGTTTATTCATGTGAAATATTACTGAAAAATAAAAGTTGCTGATTCTGTTCTTACTTCCTAAGGTGTAAATATATGTCAGGTACTTTACACAGCCCTCTTCACCACAGTACTGGAGCGCGTCACAATTTTTAGTATTTTTAGTATCCTCAACTCTGTGAAGTAGATAAGCATTATCCCCTCCAGTTTACATATGTCAAACAGAGACACAGAGAAACTAATTGGAAACTTGCCCAAGGCCACATAAGAAGTCAGTGGCAAAGCCCCATCCACCAGACAAGCCTTAGTCCTCTAATGCTGACGTGAATGAAACCAAACACTGATATAATCTCTTCACACATATCTTTACCAAAGAAAAATGCCTCATAGCTTTTACCCTGAATGTTTTATGTGAATAAAAGTCACAAGTGCTTGAGGCCTTTAATTCAAAAACTCCAAGGGAAAAACAAATTCCACAACTTCATGCTAAATAATCCGATCCCTATTTGTTACATAGTAGTAACTTAGCACAGTTTATTTAATATGATGTTTGCGCAGTATTTTTGGGAGAGGATAAAGAGCTATTTTCATACTGTTTTTCAGAGAGTCATGTGAGATTCCCCTTTAATTTTGTTCAGCAACATGACCGGTCATAAAAGAGCAGCTCTGACAAATTAAACACACACAATCATTTTGGAAAAAAAAATTTAAATCGGTGCCTGCAGAAGCTGTGACTTGCATAGACACCAGCACAGAAGATGGGTCGCACGTTTGAATGGCTGCACTTTTTAAATGAAGGTCTCTGCAATTTGCAGGAGGTGGACAACTCATGAGGAATGCTCAAAGAGAGTGACAAGCTCTTTTCCCTATGATGTGCAATCAGAGCAAGCACTTCACATAGGATGAGAACAAGGTATACTGCACAATAAGCCATTCAAAGACTATTTTTGATTATTTCTGGCTACTCACACGAACACCATTTACAATCCCGTGTTCATGTTTCTGGCAAATGGTCAGAATGGCAAGCACATGTAACTGTTAAGAGAGATGCGTGAGTGTGTGTCTGCCTGTGTGTGTGTGTGTCTGTCTGCCTGTCTTGATGAGATAGTAAAATGAGCCCAAAGACTCTATGGATGATTAAGACTGGCAAGGCTATGGCATGATATAGACAGAATATGTAAAACATGCAGGATGTGTTTTTTAATGAGGCTTAGTTTGATGTTTGACATTGTTTAGGAAGTTATGTTTGTTAAGCATCCAACAATCTGCTTCTTCTGATAAGGACTGAGCAAAGCTCCCACTTCACATCTCCAGGTCATTTAAGAAGGGTTCCAACAAAACCCGGGAACAAGTTAATAGAAACTCTCCCCCCGCCACATACTGGAGTCTGAATGAGTATGTGTGTGTGTGTGTGTGAGAGCATGAGAGATTCCTTTAAGTTCTTCATACATTAAAGGGGGGGGGGGTACAAACACACAATTTATTTTTCCTTTGCAGGTTTGGTTTTAGAACAGAGTCTGAAAATATGACACAATGATAGAGATTCCGTATCTGAGAGTGACTTAACATATCGTAGGACCTTCATTAGCTCTAAATAGAACGAATTATCATAAGAACCTGATGTGCTTTAGGAATTATTGCTCTCAGCTATGGCTATTGCAAATGTGAAGAACCATTTTCAGACCAAAGTGATTTTACAACCTAAATTGATCTATAATTTCAAATCCATACAACATTAGTGGGCTGATTTTTTAAAGCTGTGCCACTGATGCATTTATTTCTCAAGCATAGCCTTACAATCAGAATCACTCACTTTTTCCTCTCCAATTCCTGTCAAGGGGATAGATTCACTCATGCAAGCAGCATGGGTAAAGAGAGTCATTAAGCAGGAAGGAAAAAAATGAAGCTCAAGTTAGTGAGGCAAAAGTATCAGGAAACATCCTTTCACACAGACTCTTTGTCCTCTGCTGCAAATATTTTTCAAGAGAGGCAACTGATACTACAAAAAGGAGGGACAAACACCCCAAAAGCACCTCCCTCTCTCCCTGCCCATCACATTGATGGCTCCTGAAGCGACAAAGGAAGCATTCATTGGATATTCAGAGAAGGGGTCCTGATCAAAAAGCTTGGTCTGTAAAATACCGAGGAACAGTCTTTCCATGACCAATCACAGCTTCCCCAGATCTTGTCTCTAAATCTGACAGATCATCAGCTTTGCAATGAGGGAATAACAACAAAACCACTATCAATTTATGTTTAGACAATAACATCTCACATCTAGCAAACACCTTTCATTTCAAAGTGCTTTACCAATGATACATCACTGAAAAGCAGTGGTCCATAGGGTGGCAGCCCGGGCTAGACATAACAGGATAGGCAAACCCAGACTTAGGGGCGGGCGAGCCGGGCAGTTTCCCGGGGCTGCCATTTTCAAGGGGTCGCCAACAGAGCCCGACGGAAACCTGCTTGGGACACATGGCAACTAAAGGGGCTGCACCCCTTTTGGCAGACCCTGTATCTTTTTTTTTTTTTCTCCTCCCTCAACAAATTTTTCCCAGCAGTTGCCCAGAGCCATCAATTGGTTAGGACCGACCCTGAGGATAGGTGAAAGGAAATATTGGCCAGGGAAACTGGAATCAGGCCCTATCAACAGAGGGGGGAAGGGAGGAGGGGAGGGGAGGAGGAAGAGAGGGAGCAAAGGGCCATTTAGCCTGGACCTCAGGAGAGAAAGGGGCCTCAAATTTTGACATTTTTCTATTGAGTCATTTCCATTTATTATACACTTTGTAGCTGTAACAGAGACAACAAAAGAAGCCGTATATACCTGCAAAAAATTGATTTAAATCATTGTGGGACCTCTGGCTTTCACCAATTTTTCGGTCACATCTGAGTTTTCATCTCCATGACTGGACACTGGGCTAGCTTCTGTGTTTAGTGATTATACATTATGAAACGCTGTTTACAGTCTTTGCAATGTTTAGAGGTTTTGAAAGTCATAATTAATTCTGTTACCATAAAGTGCTTTTGCTTAGTCTGAGGGTGAGTTTAACCTTTAAATTAGATATTTATCTTGCATAGGAGATTTTCGTACTACTGTTTCTTCGTATGTGTCTTTGTATACAACAACCATATCAGGCTCAGCTGTAAGCTACCTCTTCATCCGGTTTTAGATTCACCTTTAAAGGCTTTTTTTTGTGATAATAAACTTTATATTTAATCTGGCAATTGCCCCATGTTCATATTCATAATAATGCACCAGTTATTAGAGGAATTTAATGATGGGAACATGTTAGCAGATGAAATTTCAAGACTTTGAAATAAGACTATAATGGCTGCAGTAAATAACACCCCCAAACTGTTATCTAATATTCATTGCAAAGTATATATAATTAAAATGTTGTATGACCAATAGCCTTTAGTGAATTAATTTATTATTGTGTGTTTCTGTGTTTTAAAAGAACCCCTTTATAAAAATGAAGCAAACATTTGAAAGTGGTGTAAATAAGAGATAACGAAAGCAACAGAATGAAGCAGTAGTTAAGAGTTTAAAGCCAATAACATCATTTTCCATAGAAAAAATGCCTCAGCCATTAGATGGTGACCATACTGACAATAACACTTCTGATGATGAAAACTTTATGCCCACAAA
Source organism: Pelodiscus sinensis (assembly GCF_049634645.1). Classification (NCBI taxonomy): domain Eukaryota; kingdom Metazoa; phylum Chordata; order Testudines; family Trionychidae; genus Pelodiscus; species Pelodiscus sinensis. The sequence goes on from NC_134714.1 coordinate 114,907,424, forward strand.
TTACATTTCAATGCCACTACCTCAAAATGAGGAGGTCATTAATCAAGACACAGAAATGCCAACAGTAGCGATAGATGCAGAATCTAGGCTCAATTTAGAGACTGTGCTGGCAGAAAATGAGGACCTCAGAGATGCTGTGCAGAAAGAGCAAGAACTTATGACTAGCACAGGATGGTGTAACAATAGGACAAGAGTGTTTGAATGGGCTGATAATGCTTAACATTAACAGTGATGTTGGAAGTAAATCAGATTTTTCTTCAACTATAAACAAGTTTGCATACAGAAAAGCATTCTTAAAATAAAGAGTTTTGCTTGCAGTTTCATTTTTAATATACATGCTTTAGTATAATAACTTAATTGTTAATAAATAAATGTCTGAAGTGTTCATTTTCATATATTCTTCCGGTTTTAGCATCACCCTGTGGATGAGAAGTTAGATTCGTTGGGGATCTTAGGCTGGGCTGGGGCCTCTAAACTCAATGTGGCCCAGGCCTCTATCATTCTCTGAAAGGGCCTGACTGGAAGACTCTTCTTTGGAAAAAATGCACCATAGGATCCTCAGCATTCACAGACAGTGAGTAGATTCTCAGTTTGTAAAGACCTGATTTGAATGACTGGTTCACAGCTAATTCCATGGAACTCAATATAGGAAGCTCTCATGAAAGGCAGAGTCAAGCCTGCTCTGATTTAACATTTGTATAGGCGCATATATTGCTGAGTGGGAAAGAAAATGCAGTGGGCTAGGGATAGCTCTGACATTTATTTCCACTGGTTATGAATTGGCTCCTAATTCATGAGAGGTGGAAACAAATATGGCTGACACTTTTCATCCTCAAAGCAATGACCTAACTGCATTTAAATCACAGCAAGAGAGGTATAGGTTGGACATTAGGAAAAACTTGCTCACTGTCAGGGTGGTTAAACACTGGAATAAGTTGCCTAGGGGCGTTGTGGAATCTCCATCACTGGAGATATTTAAGAGCAGGTTGGATAGACATCTATCAGGGATGATCTAGATCAGTGGTTCCCAAGCTTTTTTTATGCCATGGACTGGCAAACCCATTCACAAACTTCTAGGCCAGCCAGCAACATTTTATTTGCACATTCGCATATTCATCATGTAAATAATGAATATGCAGATAAAATGTTACCAGTCTGCCAAAGGCCTGCAGAGCCGCCACACAGCAGCTGGCTTCAGCTGTTCATGACGGTTCTGGGGAGGAAAGAGCCTAAGGTGCATGGGACAAAAGTGAGACATGCGGGACTCTCGGGCCCGGCATGGGGGAAGAGGGGTCTCCGCATGTCTGGTTTCTTCTGCCCTTCGCCAGTGGCCTGATCGCACAAAGCAGAAACACAAAACCTGCCAGGAACAAACTGTGTGAGGCCATTGGCGCATTGGAGGGCCCGAACAGGTCTCCATGGCCCAAGTAGTTGAGCATACCCTTTGTCGCTGCGCCGCTCTGGAGGCCTGCCACAAACAGCCGGCTTTAGCTTCAGCAGCAACCTGCCATATGGCGGCTGCTGGAGCTGAAGCTGGCTGCTGTGCCCCCAGAGCCAGCCTCGGCCTCCAGAGCTGCCGCAAATAGCCAGCTTCAACTCTGGCAGCCTGCGGTCCGGCACCGGTCTGTGGACCGGCAGTTGGGAACCACTGATTTAGATGGTGCTTGGTCCTGCTGTGAGGGCAGGGCACTGGAGTTGATGACTTCTCGAGGTCCCTTCCTGTTCTAGTGTTCAATGGTTCTATGATTAACTGGCCCTCACTCTGCCACTGTGAGGTAGCTAGGTCTCACAGACGGGAATCGCCTGATTTTCAGGGGTGCTGAGCACTCTTCAAAGTTCCCAAGGGCACTTTCCATAGGAGCAAGGTGGGGAGGTTTGCCCTGGTTTCTCTGGGCAGTATTTCTGCCCCACTGCCTGTGTGCAAAGTGTTGGGCACTGGCTGTTGCATCTGAACAGGAGTTGTGTGTGCTCAGCACATGTGAGAAGTCACATTCTAAATAACTAGGCCAACCCCACAGAATCAGTCAGTGTCAGAGCAAAGATTAGAATTTAGCAATTTCCAGTCATGTGCGCAGACCCCTGGGCTACATCTCTCTGTTACATGCCTTACTGATTTTGGATATTAGATAGCAGCATTCCCCCAGCTGCTGCTGCTTTTTATTAAGAAAGTGGAACAGAGGAATAGGTAGACATTCTAGGGTTAAATAAGCAAAAGACTTGAATTGGAATAAAGAAACCTCCAAAAACTCCTTAACTTAAAAAAAAAATTGACTTCTTTCCAAAGTGGACTCTAACGTTTCTTGCATCCTTGGCTCTTATTCCAGTGTGATACTGGAAATATGACTAATAACCCCCTGCCTGAATACTGCTGATAATTTCACCATTGAGTAGCTGTCCTGGTTCTGGTTCACCATAGTATTCACTGAAGTTGCCAAGATTTTATTAAAGAAAAAAGAATGAGATACACACGCAGAGGTCCCTAGAGTTATAAGTACACTTTTCAGTCCATGCATTTCGCTTCTATGCTGTTATAAGACATTTTCCACCCCACTCCCCAATAGTTATTTTCAGATGCCTACAAAGACTGTGGTTCTCTCTTTTTGTCTCTGACACATGCACTTTTCTTAATTCAAAACAGGTTTGAAACTGCTGCTATTTATTTTAAGCAAACATGCCATGTCTCACACTGGGTTAGGTCAGCACTGCTTATGTTATGTTTCACACTTCACCCAGAGAAGGGAGTCATATTCCTTTGCAGAGCAGAGAAAACCAGACTAGGTGCCCTGGCTTTCTAACTGGAGGAGAAAGCTGAGGGACACTGACATTTTGTGCATTGCATAGGAGGCCCCCAGTCCCGCTTACAATGGAAACTCAGTTGCAATTTTAACTATGATACCATCAGCAGCTCTGCAGAAAACAAAATAAAATGGGGGGATGGGGGAAGAACACCCTCCATTAATCAATAAGCAATTAATTTGTTGCATGAGCACTCTCCACAGCTTGAGACACTTTTAGCTTTCATAGATTCCTGGATTCCCAGACCGGAAGGGACCATTCTAATCTGACCCCCTGAATATCACCGGACATAACACTTCTCACAAGTGAATTCCTACAACATCCTTTAAAAATATCCAATCTTGATTTAAAAATGCCAACGATGGCAACTCTTGATAAGTTGTTCCAACAGTTAATTATGCTCCTTGTTAAAAATATAGGCCTTATTTCCAGTCCAAATTTGTCTAGCTGCAACGTCGAGCTATTTGTCTACAAACATGAGGGAAGGTAGAATTTAGGGTACGTCTAGACTACATGCCTCTGTCGCCGAGGCATGTAGATTAGGCTACCGGACCCCTGGGATGAGGTTTAGCTGGGTGGTCGACAAATACCTTTGATGTCGCCATCCATGCGTCCAGACTATCGCGCTGAGCCGACAAACAGCTGATCAGCTGTTTGTCGGCTCAGCGCGGCAGCCATGTCAATTTAAATGAAGCGGCGATTATTTAAATCGCCGCTTCATTTTACTATGTCTGGTAGCCTAATCTACATGCCTCTGGCGACAGAGGCATGTAGTCTAGACATACCCCTAGAAAGCTCAAATCTATGCGAATTTGGAAGGGGCTGTCCTGCAAAGCAGTGTGCATTATCTCCTGTCCTGAAAAACACAGGCCATTACTCCCTGTTGTAGCAGGCCTTCTATTCTCTTGGAAACTTCAAGAAGAATGTCCCAAGGGACAATCATAGAATCACTAGAACTGGAAGGGACCTCGAAAGGTCATAGAGTCCAGTCCCCCACTCTCACGGCAGGACCCAGTACCATCTAGACCCGTGGTCCCCAACACGGTGCCCGCGGGCGCATTTCAATGCGCCCGCCAGGTGCTCGGGGCTGGCCTGGCCCCGGGCACATGGCGCACGGGCGCTTGCGGGGGGAGCACACTTGGCGGGGGGAGCGCTGGGCGCGCGGCACTCGGCGGGAGGTGGCGGGAGGGAGCGCCAGCCCCGGGCGCGCGGCACTCGGCGGGGGGAGCGCCGGCCCCGGGCGCGCGGCACTTGGCGGGAGGGGGGGAGTGCCGGCTCCGGGCGCTCGGCACTCAGGCGGGGGGGGGGAGTGCCGGCTCCGGGCGCTCGGCACTCAGGCGGGGGGGGGGGAGTGCCGGCTCCGGGCGTGCGGCACTCAGGCGGGAGGGGAGGAGCGCCGGCCCCGGGCGCTCGGCACTCAGGTGGGGGGGGGGGGAGCGCCGGCTCCGGGCGCGCGGCACTCAGCGGGAGGGGAGGAGCGCCGGCCCCGGGCGCACAGCCCTTGGAGGGGGCCCTGCCCCCAGGCGCGCAGCTATGGGGGGGCCCCGCCCCCGGGCGCGTGGATGGGGGGGCCGCCCCCGGGCGCATGGATGGGGGGGGCGCCCCGGTCCCCGCCCCCTGGCGCCCGGCGGGCAAACAGCCACGCCCCCTGGCGCCCGACAACCTAAAAAGGTTGGGGACCACTGATCTAGACCATCCCTGATTGATGGCTATCCAACCTGCTCTTAAATATCTCCAGAGATGGAGATTCCACAACCCCCCCTAGGAAATTTATTCCAGTGTTTAACCACCTTGACAGTGAGGAAGTTTTTCCTATTGTCCAGCCTAAACCTCCCTTGCTGCAGTTTAAGTCCATTGCTCCTGGTCCTATCCTCAGAGGCCAAGGAGAACAATTTTTTTCCCTCCTCCTTGTGACACCCTTTTAGATACAATCTATACCTTACACCCAAAACAGCCTGGGTGCAATCCCTGCACTGTGCTTGGGGTCATATATATGAACAAGAAAAGGAAGCTAAGCAAGAGAGAGTTCCTGAAAGACTCCCATAGGCTCCAGGACACTAGCCTGGCCTGACTCTTAAAGATTCAGTTTCTAGGAGGTGTCTACATCGTGCAGCTTTTAATGACAAGGCTGTGTAAGCACAGCCCTGTTGCTACAAGTCATCGTGTGTGAATAGTTTTTGTCTGCACTTTTGCGGACAAAATATTTCCACCTCTAACAAGTGGGTGTAACTTTGCATTCACACACACACACGTGGGGGAGGGGTTAAAGTACCCATGAACAACAAAAGTTTTGTCAAGCAAGTGTGCAGAAAAAGCGTAAGTTTGGTGGCTCTCACTCAAGGTTCTGGGGAAGAGCATTATGAATTTGATTAAGCTGCTCCTTCCTCGACCTAAAGCTTAAGGGAAACAGAGAGAGACCCTGCCTACGTCTGAGAACAACAGGTGTGCTAGAAACTCTGCAGCTCGGAGTCTGTTTGGAGGCCTTCTTAGAAGGAACCGTTTTTTTAACTCCTTAGTTTATGTCCCCCTTTTCAGTTCTAGGTCAGGGAGACATCTCCAATCTTTCAGTCCCCTTCTTATCTCCAGGAAATGTCCTGAATTGGAAGAAATGCACACTAGACATGATTTTCAAAAAATGACTAGTGACTTTGAGTGCTTAGGTGCTCAGCTTGAGACACTGGAGCCTGGTTTTCAGAAAGCATTGAGTGCCTGCTCTCAGGACATCAGGACCATTTTAGAAATCAGGTCCTCGAGTAGAGCACCCAAAAATCACTGCCACCAAAACACCAGGCAGGAGAAGAGGATAGCTATGCAGCATGAGCACATTTCTCGCTGGTACAGTATGAGAGGAAAAAGACTGGATCCCCTGTAGTCTCCCCGGGCACATCTATACTTACCAGAAGATTGACACTCTGGAGATTGATCTTCTGGCATTTGATTTTGTGGGTCTAATATAGACCCGTAAATCAAACACTGAGGGCAGCTCCTACTGGCATCCGTTACTCCTCCTTTCGTGACGAGTCAGGGAAGCCGACCAGAGTGTTTGCCCCTATCAGCCTCCTGCAGTGTGGACGCCACCAAGGCTCAGCTTAAGGTAAGCCAACTCCAGCTACACATTTTACATAGCTGGAGTTGCGTACCTTAAGCCAACCTTCCTGGTCTAGCGTAGACCAGGCCTCAGTGTGGAATCCTGATCCTACGGGGGTGGGGGAGGAATGGGCTGGATTGAGAGTCTAAACTCATTAAATGTTTGAGTTGCACTGAGATCCCTGCATGGTAGGTGCTTCAGGTGTGGAGAGAATAATCATTAGATTATTGCAGGATAAAAAAAGACCATTGACTTGTTTTAATATTTAGCATAAAACATCAAGGATGACTTCAGTTAGTTTTTCAAAAAGACTTTCTGCCTGTTAATTTTTTAGCATCTGTGATCTACTCATTATTTGCAATTTTATCGTTATTAAATGGGCAAAAAAAGACAAAAGCTCTTTTATATCCTAAATCAGTGCACAAAATTAATAACCCTAAGATGACTTATGAGCAATCAAAAGAGAGCGAGAGAAAAGCAATAAGAATAACAGCTAGTTGTGAGATTCCCTGAGGGCCACTGGTGATTAAACTAACACCAGCATGGAATCTGTGTTTGATGTGGTCACGAATTTGTTTTCAAAAAGAAAAAAATTTAAAAGGGTTCTTTGAAGATAAACTTTTGGAGCGCAAGCTCAGCAATGTAATTGGACCAGAAATACTTCGATAAATATTACAATAATGAAGATGTCATTTATGAGCTAGTGGCATAGGAAGGTTAGCAATCCCAGTGATAAGCACACATTCCCTTTTGAACACACACAAAGCACATTGTATGTAAAGGGCTGCCTGTATTCTTTGCCATTGCATTCACCTTTACAAACAAACAGACAAAAGACAAAAAACTGTAGTGGGAAATCTCATTGAAATTAAAGGAAATCACTTAGAATCCCAAAGGCACTTTTTTTTTCTTACTAGGGGCTGCACAAAGTACAACTGACATTTATTTGTGACAAAATGTCTGAAAGCAAGATCTACTCCACTGCTCCTTTAACGGCTAACCCCACCTCTCTGAAATGGTGTTGCTGGAAGTATTTCCTCCAAAAGGATGTGAAAACAGCGGTCTCATTTTTCATATGTTCTCAGCATCACAAAACCCACTGAAGTCAATGGGAGACAGCAGCTCTGGCTATCATAGTTACTTGTTGGCCATTTCAGTTGGCATCAGGGCTGAGGCATGTAAAACCAGGGCCAGGAGGCAGCAAAGCAGTGAAATGGATTGAATGTATCAGTCAATGAGAACCCCTGTGTATGGAAGCAGCAGAATCATTCTGCTGGCCTCTCTAACAGGGAGAGTAGGAAAACCTTACGTACAATAGTAAAATAAAAAAAAATAAAAAAATCCTGGGCTCCACATGGCGCTGCTGCTTTGAAATGCCACATACAGCCTGGGGACACCTGAGCTGGCCCCGTGCTGCACGCGGTTTTTCAAAGTGTCAGCGCCACATGGACCCTGGAGTCTTATAGAGGCAGCAAAGGGGGAGGAGCAACTAGTTGACTAGCCTGTTGACTAGTCATTCACATCCCTAGTCACAAGAGTGAAATGCCTGCAACCTGCATGGAAATTTTAAAAAAACAATATGATAGAGGCTCAAACTAAATATTTACCCCAAGTAAAGGGGTAAAAAAAACCCCAAAAAAACCCAACAACATCATCATGGCTAAACAATAGGGTAAAAGAGGCAAAAAAGGAAGGGTATCTTTTAAAAACTGAAATTCTACTGAAGAAAATAGAAAGGAGCATAATAAACTCTAGCCAGTCAAATGTAAAAGTTTTACTTGGCACAAGATTTTGCTTTGTTTCACATCTCATCCAAAAGATGACACCTTCATCTGCACAGTGTCTCTTTACTACATGCTGGGCATAGTTTATTACTGACTCAGGGCAAAAATATCACTTAGTGAATCACCACCACCATTTTCTACAGCAAGCAGAGTCCTGCATATCCTGGAAGTGCCTCACTCATGTTCCCAGACAGCCAGCCTGATGCAGAGTTTGTAAGGTCTGAGAGACTCACAGTACAGACTGGCTGAGCTGCAGGCAGTTCTTAATTTTCCTTCACATGTTTTCCTTGAAAAATTGAAAAGGGGATACTATGATGTTAATTATTTCTTCCCCCCTTCTAATCTTTCCTCTGCACATTTATGCAGGCATTACAAAGTAAAGTCAAGTAGGGTTAAAGCTGAAGAAGAAGCTTAAGCAAATGGAAGTTATTTAAATCATAGCAGGGTAGCATTTTTTTAGGGCTGTCACAATTAATCACAGTTAATTCATGCAATTAACTCAAACATTAATTGCAATTAAAAATTAATCATGATTAATCACAGTTTTAATCACACTGATAAACAATAGAACATCAACTGAAAATTTGTAAATATTTTTGATGTTTTTCTACAATTTCAATTACAACAAAGAATACAAAGTGTACAGTGCTCACTTTGTACTTTTATTACAAATATTTGAACTGTAAAAATGATAAACAAAAGGAATTTACCTCATTTAAGTACTGTAGTGTGATTGCTTTACCGTGAAAATGCAACTTATAAATATAGCTTGTGACATAACTGCACTCAAAAACAAAACAATATAAAACTTTAAACCCTATGAGTCCACTGAGTCCTATTTGTTGTTCGACCAATCAGTGAGAGAAATAAGTTTGTTTACATTTGCTGGGGATAATGCTCCCCACTTCATATTTACAACATCACCTGAAAGTGAGAACAGGTGTTCCAATGGTACTGCAAGGTATTTATGTGCCAGATATACTAAACATTCTCTTTGGGCTCTTTGTGCTTTGGCTACCATCCGAGAGGATATGTTTCCATGCTGATGATGCTAGTTAAAAAACTAATGCAATAACTAAATTTGTGACTGAACTCCTTGAGGGAGGATTGCATATCTCCTTCTCTGTGTTTTACCCACATTCTGCCATACATTTCATGCTATAGTAGTCTGTGATGGTGACCTAGCACATGTTATTCATTTAAAAAACTCTTTCACTGCAGATTTGACAAAACGCCAAGAAGGTACCAAAGTGAGATTTCTAAAGATAGCTACAGCACTCGACCAAGGTTTAAGCATAAGGTTTAAGCATCAAGTTTAAGCATTAAGTATCAAGCAGAATCCATTAGCAGCATCGACACATGTCTTCTGGAGTGGTGGTTGAAGAGTAAAAGAACATACGAATCTTTGGCACATCTGGCATGTAAATATTTTGCAACACTGGCTACAACAGTGCCATAGAAACACCTGCTTTCAATTTCAGGTGATGCTGTAAACAAAAAGCGGACTGCATTTTTTTCTGCAAATGTAAACAAACTTGTTTGAGTAAACATGAAGTAAGACTTGCAGGTTCTAAAATTTTACATAGTTTTACTCTCGCAAACAATTATTTTCTTCATGTGTAAGTTCAACTTTCATGATAAACAGAAGAATACTATTTCTTTGTTTTTTTACAGTACAAATATTTGTAATAAAAATAAATATAAAGAGAGTAGTGTATGCTTTGTATTCTGTTTTGTAATTGAAATTAAAATACTGGAAAAGGTTGAAAACATCCCAAGATATTTAAATAAATGGCATGCTATTATTTTTAATCACATGATTAAGCATGATTAATTTTTAATTGCCTGTCAGCTCTAATTTTTATAAGAATATTTTATATAAAACTTTGACTTCTACACATTTGGAGTACAGTATTGCAATATGCTGAACCCTCTAAGGTATTCTCTACTCTCACTGAAATGTTGAACTATTAAGATGTACACATTCAGGAAAACTAACTATATGTGAAAACACACAGTGAGTCTTGAATGTGATTTGACCTCTCAACTGCATCATCTCTTGGGATACAATACTTTCCTACGCAGCCCTCTCCTTTCAGTGCAAGGTTCTTCTTTTGCAAAACAGTCAAGATTTTCATCTTGTTATAGAATTAGCTAATATCGCTTGTCTATTTCTTCAGGATGTTTTAGATCATCTGCAGGCTAAATTACCAGTAATAGTCCATGAACTCCCACTCAAAAGCTGAGTGCATACCTCCTGTGCACTGCAGTGATTGCACAATACAAGAGGTCAAAACAAGGTTTCTCTCCTTGTGTATTGTAACCACAGTCTATTTACAATTCTATGGATAATTTCATTATTGCAAGAGGCTTGTATATCAAACCTGGACAAAGAAACTTTCCATGTGTAGAAAATGACTTGAACTTGACCCTTGCCTACAGTCCCCACAGCCTGTGAGTTCTTTTGTTTGTACAGTGAGCACCTGTACTAATTACGCATGTCACTAACTTGAGGTCACTGTTTATGGCAAAGGTTTGTATTAACCACCACAAGGGACAGACCATAGGAGCTGGAAGCAGGGATGTGGGGGGTGCTGCAGCAGCTTCTGGCTTGCAGGGGTTTCCATTATATACAGGATTTACAGTTTTGGTTCAATGGTTCTCAGCATCCCCTCTATAAAATGTATCCAGAATCACTGGGACAAACCTTATTATATTACTATAGCAGTCACTCCAAAATGGTAAAAAAAAAATAAAAATAAACCTTCCTTACCAAACCTCAGATCAAGCAAACTCAACAACATACCAAACATCAAATTCTCTGTAGGTAAAGTTTGCCTACTGAAAGGTTGCAATATCCCACTGCACGGCCCGTCAAGACCGTGCTACTCTAGAGAATCTAATTGACAAGTGAAGATGAAAGGAGTAATTGGATGTTATTGTCAAAATCTAGTATTATTGTTGGCTTAAAAAAATCAAACAATCCTTTTAACTTTCATGTGGACTACTTTTTTTTGATAGAATCTTATCGTACAGTAAAGCCCTGACACAGCAAAGCTTACAAGCATGTGAGTAATGTCAAATGAATCATTTCACTCACTGTGTAATTCATGGGGACCCCTTGTGTGCTTATTGTTGCACATGTGTTCAGTGCCTAAATCAGCACCGACTCCATGAGCGAGGGGCCCAGGCATGACAATCAAACAAATAATAATGAACGATTGCCTCTGCTGAGTTCCATATTTTAAGTCCATTCCAGCCATTGAAACATTCTTCAATTTTCCACATTAGGTTCTCTCCCTTTCTAGGCGATATTAGTCATCACCATGAGTCTCCCTAGCTAGACAGACCATTGTTAGCTCTGGGCTGAGAGATGTAAGTAAGCTGGTGAGCCCCGGTGCACCACTCCAGCAAGGAGGAGCCGGCAGACTGGGGCGCTCGGCTGCAGGAGGCAGTGCGGCACACTCCCAGCCTGGCTCCTGGGGGCTCTCCTGCGGAGAGGGAAAGGGGCTGGCTGAGGTGCATGCCACACCACACCCGGACAGCCCCAACCCCAAGCCCTCTCTCCCCTGGGGACCATTTAGGGAGGGCAGAGTGGCTGAATCCCCCCCTTCCCCAAGAGTCATACTATTGTTTAACAGTGTGATTAAAACAGTGAGTAATTGTGATTAATTTTTTAAATTGTGATTGGCTTTAATTGGGTGAGCTAACCGTGATTAATTGACAGCCCCAGTTGAAAAGTTACTTCAGGTTCATGCTTGCTCCAAATTAATACACCCCCTTTTTGTTTTGTTTTCCTCAATGTAGTAATTACATCATTCCTGTCACCTAGAGAGAATTCAGCCAGGTGGTGTGAACAGGGATCTCTGCTGAAATGCAGCAGCCATCTTGCACCAGCAGCAGCATACAAGATAGGGTACTCAGATGTCCCATTTTTAAAGGGACAGTCCTATTTTTCAGCCCTTGTGCAGGAGTCCCAATATTTTATTAAAAACAAGCAAATGGTCTCCTATTATCTATCTCCCCCCACATCAGAACTGGCGTGTCCCGCTGTTGGTCAGGTCCCTGCTCATCAGCTGCCCTCCCACTAGCAGTGAGTGTGTGTGTGGGGAGAACCCAAAGTGGCTGAGGGGGTGGATGTGCAAGGCTGGTGACAGGGTGAAGATACAAGTTCATGGAGTTGACTTGCTCCCCCTGCTGGTCTGCCAGTGTGACTCCTGCTGTGTACTGGTGCTCAGCCAGGTAGGCCCTGCCTCCTGCCCCGTTTTCAGCTGGCACCAGCTGTGCGCTGTGAGCTTTGGTGGCTGGCAAGTGCGGGCAGGCACCAGTCAGCAGCCAGTTACCTGTCACTTCTGCTGCCCACTCATCAGCTGTTTACGCACTTCCCCTCTTGCTGCCCTATCCCTGCTGTGCCCATTTGCTCCCCAGCTCTGCTGATTTTCCATATCCCCACTGGGGCTTGTACCACTCCCTGTGCTGTGCAGAGGACTAGCCGCTGGCCAGCAGGTCCCTTCTTTCCCTCATTGCAGGTGCCCTGGGAGAGCCCAAGACTCTCTGGTCTGGGGCGCTGGCCAGGAGGTGCTGAGAACTGTCTGGACCAAAGCCCCGCACAGCACTGGCACAGGAATGCCTCTCTACTAAGCTGTGGAGTAGGGAGCAATTTCCAGCCTGTTCACACCCTGCGTCTGCAGGCTCCATAACAGCCCCAGGGCAGAGCCTCAGAACCCTCTTCACCCCCCTCCAGTTCCCTGCCTGGCTCCTGCCCCCAGGGAGTGGGGGGGCTGCTCTGTCCCCTATGCTGCATGCACCCTTCTGTGCTGAACCACCTGTCTGGCTGGGTTCACTGAAGCCCCTGTGGCCAGGTTCCCTGGCCCTAGATGCACAGTGCAGTCTTAGGGCTTAACCCCTTCCTGCCTATGCTGTAGCTGGGGGAGATAGGAGACAGCTGGGTTATGTTGGCGGCTAGCAAGGACCTGGAGGTGTTAACTGCCTATTGACACTATGTGTCATGATCATGAGGAATGGACAGCAGCCTGGGGATTAAGGAGTTAACAGTACCTAGCCAGGTATCTGCTCAGCCAATAGAAATGCAGATAGGGATTTCAAACTGAGACAAAGGAATTTTTGGGTTTTTCCCTCCTTTGTCTCTGGGCAGTTTCTTTCCAGATACTGAGGGGGACAGACATTTCTCTCTCTCCAAGAAAAGACTCTTCACTATCTGTAAGTAGGGTAAAGTTTAGATAAACTTTATTGTTTACGGTTTGGGAATGGGAATCTGATGTCTGTGCATTTAAAAATGGGTTTTCCTCTCCTTTGTAACTAAGCTTTTGGCCAATGGGGGTCTCCCATGAGTGTATTAATTGGTGACTTTTCCATCTAGTCATTATGCTTGCAACAGGAGTATTATGGTGATAATAAAAGTTATTTCTTTTTTTATTAACCTGATAATTTTTGTGTCCTGGTTTTAATTTAGGGCTGAGATTTCCCAGGTGACTTCTTCCCTGGTTTTCATACCATTACTTGGGTGGTGGCAGCAGATTTTTATCCCCAAAATCTAGGTTTTTAAGATTTTGGGGGGAAGTATTATACCAAAGCCTGGAAAGATAAGGTTTTTGGGTACTTTTGCAGGTCCCCACTTCTGCATTCATCATGCCAGAGTGGGAAAAAGCCTTGAGAGTGGGCAAGAAGGAACATGCTACTTCCAGCCGTGGGTGGGGGCAGAAGGGAGGGGAGAAGTAGAGATGAGCTCTGCAAAGTCATCCCCCTTCCACTGTGTGTGGAAGCAGCTCCCATCTCTTCCCTCCCACACAGGGCCAAAAGGCTGCTGCTGGCCACATTCTTGTGTGAACCCTGGCAGAAATCTGGGAGAGGGGGGCAAAGGTGACCCTGCGGGCCCATTCATATGTTGCCTCAGAAAGACGCAGCACCAGATACCAGCGGGTCTGTCTTGGGGGCCCGGCCAAGAATGAATGTCAGAGAATGCTGGACAGGGAAATTTGGGCTTATTGATTGGCCACTCCCCTCCCCTGTGTGAGAGAGGTATACAAGAGTGTGTGTGTGTCCCCTCTCCCAGTAGGAACCGTAAAGTCTTAAGGATAAGATGGTAAATAAAAAGATCCAATTGCACAGTATTTCTTTTTTGTAGGGGCTCAGTCAATGTAACGTTCCCTTAAACGTTTGTACTAACTCACTTGAATGCAAGTAATTTTACCAAGTGTCCTGTATTCAGAAATATGGTCACCCTCACACAAGAGAACATAACTTCTCCAAATAAAACTGAAAGCAGGAGCTAGGTGGGCAGAATGATTGACAGATGGAGCCACTCTCAGCCACCCACCCAAAATATGAATGATAAAAATCCAAAAAGATCCAAATCCCCAGAATCATAAAAGTCTACACAGTAGGCCCAGAAATATTACTTACACCTTCTAAGCAAGACCTAGACAAATTACATGTTTTATAGAAAATTACTTCTAAGTAGGGTTGCCAGATGGTTTCAACAAAAATACCAGACACACTTGACATGACATCACAATCTACATTACATCATATTTAGAAAATACCGGACATTTATATTTTCTCAATTTGTTTCCTGAACAGAAAACTCAAATACTGGACTGTCTGGTTCAAAACTGGACACCTGGCAACCCTACCTCGACGTCCATTAATTATACTCAGTCCTGCAGCACATTTATAGTTTATGAGCGTGTGGTTTAAAATGTTAATGAAAAACACGCACATACAATTCTCATACTATTTATATGACCGTTCTCAACCAGATCAATTAAATAACATAAAAAAAAATGTCCCTCCTAGCATCCCGCTTTCTGGAGTGCCATGAAACAGCTCATCATTGCTCAAATATGAAATGAGCTTCCCAACAATGTATTGGAAACACACAATGGCCCTCGGCTGTTAGCTGGATTGAATCAGGAGTAAAGCCACTGATGTCAATGGAGTTAAACTAGTTCAAGTGAGCAGAAAATCAAGCCCATGTTTAATACTTCCTACAATGGTCCATTCCGAAGACACACTATAGCCCTCCCCTCCCCCAGTAATGACAATTTCATGTTGCTATCACCGATATTTTTAAGGGGATCAGTAATTCCTCTTTACACTATCAGGAAAATTGCAATGTATAGAAAAGCACAACCACTTGACATTTTTATTTCATTCTTTTATTTAAAGGTGCAGATTTCATTTCTTATAATAGCATGTAGTCTATAAATATACTGTAAAAGAGCTACACAAACCTGGCCGAATAAAGTCTAAGCTGCTAAAGTTTCAGATAGAAAATTACAAGGTCTTTAGAATGTACTGTAAAATTAATAAGTGTAAGGTTATTTGAAGTATAATTTTCAAAATTTGTTTGCCTTGTATTTAAACACCCACTCCTGAGACTGCGTGTAAAAGCCCCAAGCTGCAGAACAATAACTGGCTTGTGAATTAGGACTGTAAATCGCCTATTTTCAGATTGCGACAGACATTAGAAGTATACATGATTGAGTCAGCAGTTACTAAGATACATTCATACAGTACAGGCTACTCAAGACTCAAAACCACCATTTATCACTTCCCAAGAGAACAGTTTCTTGGCAAAGCTCCTCTGAAAACAATTTTTTTTCCAAAACAACTGACCATTCCAGCATGCAATGAATACCACTATAATTTGGACTATGTTTCATATCAAGCAGCCTGTGTGTTAGTTTTCATTTAATTAAAGAAGCCCTTTTTCCAGATTTCTAACGTCTGTTTGCAGCAGGGGTAGGTACTACAATGAACCAGTTCTAAAACAATGCCAATCGTGGACTGAACAATACAAAGTGTAAACAAAAACAAAGTTTGGAGTAATGTTGTAAGCCTAGCTTACGTAACATCATGTTCAGCTGCTCTGCCAAACTACTAGCTTTTGTTTGTAATAAAAATAACTATCTTGGGTTCATTTTTTTCTCATACTCAAAATCTGTAATAGCTCAGAGTTGTCTATTAGAATTCTGTCTTGTTGTATTATTGTCAAATATTATAGGTGTTGCAGCAGAAATGAGAGAGTGCAATTGTGATCAGGACCCTATTGTGCTAGGTACTATACATACACAAAGTAAGAGACCATCTCTGCCTGGATAAAATTGACAATAGATCAGACACAAGGTTCCCTCTAAGCTGCGCAGCAGTACAGCCCTGCAGTTGCTTAATCAGCCCCACCCAGTCAGGCAGCTCTGTGCGCGGAGCCCTGAGCCCCAGGCTAGACAGGGCTGATTAAGACGCTGTGGGGCTGTACTGCCACACAGCTTAGAGGGAACCTGGATCACACAAACAAGCGATGTAAGAAAGTTATTTCAATTCCCATTTTGCACATGGGGAACTGAAGCATACATGACTCACTGGCAGTCACACAGGAAATCTGTAGCAGAACTAAGAATCCAAGTTCCGTGTCCTTAACCATCAAGACAATCTTTCCTCTCTAATCTTACAGTCGCTTAGGCCATGTCTACACTAGGAGATTATTTCAAATTTACTAAATTCACTTCTGGACTCCCGATTTTAAAAATTCGAACTTCCATGTCCTCACTACGGGAAAGAATCGAATGGAGTCCGAAGCAGGCTCTGTTAATGTGGAGGCGCTACCTCTGACTTAGAGCCCCAGGATGCACTCTGGGGAGCTGCGGGAGGCCTCCTGGAGGCCAAGAAGTTTGAATTGGCAGCAGTGGAGCATCCACGCTAACGTTATTTCAGATTTACAAGTTCAAAATTAGTGCTATTCCTCATGAAAAGCAGGACTACAGAGTTCGAATTCTGCAACCCCTTATTCCAGAATAACGGGGTTGATAGTGTAGACACACCACTGACAAATTTGACCTGGGGGGGGGGTTATTTTGGACTAAGGTCCTAGTGTAGACCGAGGCTTACTGCAAGAGAAGTACTTAGCAAACACTATCAGTTATAACCGAAATACGCAAGGGCCAAATTCTGCTGGAGGATATACACACAAAAGTGCCTGAACACAACAAGGGAAGAACCTGGTGATAGCTCTTCCAAGTTAATGTACAAGTAAACACTTGTGGGTCATGGCTCAAGGCTTCAGAAAAATCAAAATTGAAAAAACAATAACCCTTTTTTTTTTCTGCTTCCTTCTTTGGCAAATTAAATCTAGATTCCACTATTTCTCATGAGAATTTGTGCTGTAAACAGCCATAGCAACTATGGAATATGTCATACTTAGGAAAAAATCAACATTGAAGTAATCTAATAATGGATTTCTCCAAACAACTGACATGTCCTTCATCACCCTTTAGACGTCCCCTGTTATTTGCGAAACTTCAGTGTAAAATGTCTTTTCCTCTGGGCAGAAATAGTCTGGATCAAAAACCAAATAGTCATTCTCTTCCAAACAAACTGAAAAGTGATTAGGAGGGAGAAGGGGAAGGTTAAACTGTGCAGCAGAAGTTGGAGGAAGAAGGGAAAGAGAGAGAAAAACAACAAGAAATTCATACTGGCTGTTAAGCCAATTTTTACTCCATTCCCTCCCATCTCTTCCACTCACTAGCCATATAATTCATCTTCCACTCACTAAACATATCATTCACTATGAAGTATAAGTGCACCCTATGTGTGTTTCTCAATGAGCATGTACATATCATTGGGGGAACCGGCTGCATTACCTACACTTGGGGTTGCCCAATGCTTCTCATTAAAAGACCCTATTTCAGTTGCTTTTAACTTTTCCAAACTTTACCTTTTCTGGCTGAAACTTTTCCATTCTGGCTGTCTGCCCCAGTCTGCTGGTGGTGATTTTTTTTAGTTTACAGCCTGTCTCCGACTTACGAACCGGTTACGGACCAAGCAATTGGTCGTAACTCGGTTTGTTTGTCAGTCGGACCCCATTGAGTTACACATGACCGCGCTGTTCGTAAGCGCGGATTGCGTTCGTAACTCGGGGTCCGCCATTTATGAGACTTTTGGTCATAACTGCGAACGGTCATAAGTCGACTGTTCGCAACTTGGGGACCGGCTGTAATCTAAAACGGTTCCTTTTTTCAGAGAATGAAGTTAAGGAAAAATACATCTTTTGGCCTATGTTAAAAGGATTGTTATGATTATAGTGATTTTCTTTCCGAGCACGTAAGAACTGGAGTTTGACACAGGCTTACAATGTCATCAAATATGGAGGGTCTGTCAGGATAACAGGAAAAGACACCCTCCCAATGTCATATTTAAAGTCTCCACTCTAATCTGGGGCTGATAGAGTGGGATGTAGAGCTGAATTTCCATCTGCAGGAAATGTCAACATTTTGAAATTTCTTTTCATGCTGTCAAAATCTGTCAAAACTGCAAAAGATTCTGTGGAACCGAAATGCCCAAATATATTGATCCAGAAGCATCTAAATGATGCCATCAAAACATTTTATTTTGATAATGCTAAAACGTTTTCCTAATGTCAGACTATATTATTAAAATCGAAATGAAATTAAACAAATCTACGCCTACAACTCCACTCTCTTACTTCTTGTTCAACCAATCACTGAGAGAAACAAGTTTGTTTACAGTTATGGGAGACAACATTGCTTGCTTCTTATTTACGTCACCTGAAGGTGAGAACAGGTGTTTGGATGGCATGTTTGTACCCAGCATTGCAAGATATCATGTGCCCAAAATGCTAAACATTTATATGCCCTGTCACACTTTTATCACCATTCCAGAGGATATGCTTCCATTCTGATGATGCTCTTTTAAAAAATGTGTTAATTAAATTTTTATGACTACATTCCATGGGGGAGAATTGTATGTCTTTTGCTCTGTGTTTTAGTTGCATTCTGCTACATATTTCATGTGACTCAACATGTTCATTTTAAGAACACAGTCATTGAAGATTTGACAAAACACGTAGATGGTACTAATGTGAAATTTCTGATGATTGCTACAGCGCTTGACTCAAGGTTTAAGACTCTGAAGTTCTTTTCAAAATCTGAGAGGGATGAGGTGAGAAGTATGCTTTCAGAAGTCTTAAAAGAGCAACACTCCAGTGTGAAAACTACAGAACCTGAGCCACCAAAAAAGAAAATCAACCTTCTTCGGGTAGCATCTGATTCAGATGAAAATGAACTTGTATTGGTCTGTATTTCTTTGGATTATTATCAAGCAGAACCCACCATCAGCATAGACACATGTCCTCTGGAATGGTGGTTGAAGCTTGAAAGGACATAAGAGTCTTTAGTGCATCTGTCATGTATCTTGCACTAGTGGCTGCAACAGTGTCACATGAATGCTCATTCTGACTTTCAGGTGATGTTGTAAACAAGACGTAGGCAGCAGCATCCCCTGCACATGTAATAAAACTTATTTGTCTGAGTAATTCGCCGAACAAGAAGTAAGACTGAGTGGACTTGTAGATGCTAATATTTTACATTGCTATATTTTTGAAAGCCATTGTTTTTGTACATAATTTTACATTTGTAAGTTCAGCTTTCATCATAAAGAGATTGCACTACTGTATAGTTGTATTAAATGAATAAAAAATACTAATTATTTTATTTTACAGTACAATTTTTATAATAAAGCAAGCCATGTACACTTTGTATTCTGTGTTATAACTGAAATCAATATATTTGAAAATGTGAAAATATCCAAAATATTTATATAAATAGAATTCTATTAGTAAAAGCACAATTTTTAGTAGTGCTAGTAATTGTGATTAATTTTTTTAATCACTTGAGAGACCTAATTTTGATATTACAAGAATCCACTCAGGGGAATCACTATCTGAGGGAGTTGGCCTGTGAAGAAATTCCTGCCATCAGAGCTATCAGTTTTTAAATCTTTTACAAAGCTGGAGAATTTCCTGTTTCTGTCATTTCGTCTAGCTGGCTCTTTCCAGCAGGAATCCCTTGAGAGGAGTTTGTTTCACCCTGCTTAGAGCTGTAACTACTAATGCAATGAATAATGTGACTGAAAATAAAATAGGAATAATCTCAGGGCAGCAAAATATATCTGTCTCCAGATTTGCTTCCCTGAATTCCACTAGGGTTAATGGAGTAACATGACCTGCCTGGGGATCCCCCAAAGCATACTGTGTTTTGGATCAGCTGTCTGAATATATGTCCATACGGAAAATGCTACAATGGCACAGATAGAGACACCCCAGTGTCTTAAGTGCTTCAGTATAGACATTACGTAGACTGATTGGAGAGATTTGATCATCAGGGCAAAATATCCACCTACCTGACAGGTGGTAGCTATGGAAACAAAATAATTCTTCCATCATCCTAGCACTGTTTACACCAGGGGTTAGATCAGCATAGCTGTCATGGATATTTCATGCTCCTGAGAGATGTAGCTATGCTGATGGAAATCCCCAGGATAGACTAGCCCTGAGATGTTATAAGTCTGAATTGACAACTGATACTTTCCATTTCTAGCTCCAAAGGAGATTTGATTCTGCCTCACGAAAAGTCAGTGAAATCTATGGCAAAACTCCCAAAGGGAGCAGGATCAGAATTAGGGTCCTAAAGTGCTCTCTCTTTTCCAAAACATAGTTACTCTTGGGGCCAATCCAAAAGGTCTGCAACTCAGGTCACTTGATACTGGGAGTCCATTAATGTTACTGCTAAAATCAGTGTTTTTTGTATTTTTTTTATAAAAATGGTCTCTCCAGACTTTCTAGATTGCAGAATGTAAATCAGTATCAAGCGCCAATAGGCACATGTTGATCAGATCACAGGGAAATGTGGGCAAAGTCCCACTAGCCCATCCCTAATTGTAAGGTTGGCTTTGTAGGGAGAGCAGAAAGTCTGGCTGAACACTTATCCTTAATTGTTTATTTGGGGGATGTAGCAAATTCTGGCTCAGCAAGGGTATCATTGGATTAAAGGCCACACTTGCTTAATCTCCACCATCTGATGGGGTAGAAATCACAAACGTGATCTTGACTTTTTTATGGTATATGTTCCCAAGGGACACTGTATTCCTGATAGCACTGATCTTCAGAGCTTAACAATCATCATCAGCAAGGGTCTTATCTATAACTACATCCTGATGAGACCAGGTCCACCAATGGGAGGGCAAAGGGGGCAATTACCATGGGTCTGGTGAGCCAAAAAGGCCTGAGGCTCCTGGCTGCCACTAACACTTTTGCAGCAGTATCCAGAGTCCCAGGCCTTTAAACACTTTATGACACAATCCAGGCAGTGCTGGGGGAGAAGGGAGAGTGGAGTGCCATAGTTCAGGCGGTGCTAAGGGCTGGCTGCCTTGGCCCCTTCCCTTCTGGGAGCATGGAGCCCCTTCTCCAGGAGCCCTGTGGGTCTGTCAGCTCCCTTTTGATGGCTAGCAAGACCTGAAAAGGGCTGTTTTAATGAAAATAATTATTTGCTGAAGTTCGTTACATACAAAAATACTTCTGCGCGCTGAGATTTTTCAGAAGCACGAGGAGAACCGACTTTCAAGGGGAGTTGGGCATCTACTTCCCAAATGTGCCTTCGAAAGTCTTCCGCACAGATTCCAATGTGTTTTACATATTTAAATATTTTCTTATAATTTATTGCATCCTTTTCAGGAGTTGATATAGGTAAGAAACCCAATGTCATGCTGGCGACAGATGTAATTTCAAGCCACAGATTTAGGAGCAGCATATAGATCACTTGCCTCTTCCCCAACATCACAAGCCTTTGTCTTCAGGATTCTGGTTTGATCCCTTGGCCTGATCTGTGAACTGAAGTTGCTGATTTGGACAGGATCTGAAACAATGATGTCTAGGTAGATTCCAATTGGTTTTTCCATTGAGTTTGGGTCCATCTCTCGTTTGTTCCATATTGTTGCTGGAGGCTCCCAATTCAGGTTGAACCTCTCTAGTCCAGCACCCTCGGAACCTGACTGGTGCCCAAACCTGAAAATTTGCCAAACCACGGGAGGTCAATATTGTTTAGCAGCATTTCCAACACTTCCACAGCTTTCTGGGCTCTTAGAAGACATGTAGGGGTAAATTAGAGCTAAATAACAGCACAGAGCACTGAGAGCCAGGACTGGGGGCTGTAAACAAACTTTATGGGACCATGGAAAACTTGGCCACACCTATGTTAAGCGGACATCTTGGCTAACTGCAATCATGCTGGACCATGGATGTTGCCAGATCAGAAAGTGCTGGACTAGAGAGGTTCAGCTTGTACTTCCAAACTCACAAACCATTGTCACGCTTTACATTCCATTAGGTAGCTTTTCAAAGGCCAAGGGTGGATCCAAAATGGTAAACACCGGAGCTATAATTCTCTACTAGTAAGGCACCATCAGTGGGTAGCAGCCCTGATAGAAAGTGTAGTGTCCAACAAGACTCATGCATTTTTACCACTTTGTCATTAACAGGACTTGGAGCTGTGGTAAAGGTGGCTGAAAAGCCCATGCTTTCTCTACACTTGTGGAGCTGATCTGGAGGTGAATTGTGTGTCTTAATTTCCCAAAATGTGTAAATGTTTTGCCTCCTTCCTAGGCATTCAAACCAAGCTCACTCGTCACCCTTTTTGCTGTGTAGCTCCTCGTTACTTTTCTCCATGAGGTGGCCATAACCCCTCTTTCCCCTCCTACTTGCACAGCAAAGTTGGCAGCAACTTTCTACATGAAGCCAGCATCACTGCCACTCTGTGGATTGGTTGGTAGGTGGAAGAGGGCAATTAATCTCAACAAGCCGGTGGGCCAAAACTTTGATCAATACATTGCACAAAACTCCCAACAGTGGTCACATGTATAGTCCCCTTTGTATTTTCATAATTTAACAAAACAGTTCCATATCATTTCAACACAACATGCATCTTTTCATAGACTCTTTACAGACTCGATACTGTGATGATAAACCCACAGAACCAAAGTCCAGAGTCAGGGCCAACTGATTTAGGATCAGAGGTCTTGGGCTGCAGGACTGAAAACAGCAGGGCCTGGTCTATACTACACCAGGAAGATCAGCTTAAGGTAAAATGCATGGCTGAAGTCGTCTTACTTAAGCTGAGCCTTGGCGATGTCCACACTGCAGGAGGCCGATGGGAGCACACACTCCTGTTGCTTCCCTTACTCCTTGCAAAAGGAGAAGTACCAGACACTGGTGGGAGCTGCACTCAGCGTTTGATTTAGGGGTCTATACTAGACCTGCTAAACTGAATGCCAGAAGATCAAACTCTGCAGCGTCGATCTTCCAGTAAGTATAGACGTGCCCTAGATATTTGGGCTTGGACTGGAGACCCAACTCTCAGGCCCACTTCCCCTGCATGGTGTCAGAGCCCAGATTCCAGCCCGAGTATCGACATTGCCATTTTATAGACTCTCCGCCTGAGCCCCACAACCCCGAGTCAGCTGACCCAGGCCAGTTGTGGACATGCCATGGTTCTTTTATTGAAAAGTGGACAGTATCCTTCCTGAATCTGATTGGCGGCATAATTTATCTTAAGGCCTCCCCACATTCTGTCCCTGTTTCCTGCAAGGTATCTCCTTAATAGACTTTCCATCTGGCTGATGCAGTGAATTCCTCCTAGGGATGCCAGGTGTCCGGTATTCAACCGGATAGTCCAGTTTTTGGGCCCTCTGTCAGGTAAAAAAATCCAGAAAATACCAGACACATGCAATGTCCGGTATTTTCTGGTTTTCTGGCTGGGTGCCCGACAGAAGGCTGGCACGGGCAGGAGCGGGGGGGTAGCTGTGAGGCGGGGTGTGAATCATTTCACAAGGAGTAACGGTAGTTCGAACTAGGAAGCCTAGTTCGAACTACCTAGTTCGTGCCCCGTGTAGCCGCGCTGCACGGGGTTCGAACCAGCGGGGTTTTAAAAATGGCGGCTCCCCGCTTATGCAAATGAAGCCCGGGAAATTCAAATCCCGGGCTTCATTTGCAAGTGTGGTATGCCTACATTACCCTGCTAGTTCGAACTAGCGGGGTAGTGTAGACATACCCTGAGTTATTTCACAAAAGTTCCTGTTGAAAACAAAACAAATAGTCAATTTTCATCATATATAACTTGCTACTAATATTTTCCTTGCAATAGTTCCCATGGTTGTTTTTATACTAAAATAAAGGCCCAAACATTTATAGCCAGCACTCAAAGCCAACTAATAATTTATTTGAACCATATTACAAAGCTCAGGAGAATTTCTGAATGAAACATTTAGTGAACAGACTGATAGCCAAGTTCTGCCTTGGAGCCCTGCCACAGTAATACTGAAGATGCAAGGAGTTCTCTCAGTGACCAAGACATAAACTGAAAAACAATCAGATGACAGTAACTTTTAAATCGAAGTTAAGAAGGATAGAGTACGTTAGGAAACTGTTAGTCTTAATATTCCTGACCTTGTCAGTGGTTCCTTGCTATGATGTCATATTTAACATTTACCACTTGAAAAGAAGAAAATCCAGATTTTATTTTTTATCCATATGACCATAGTACAGCTAAGGCAAACTGTTCATTTTCTGTGCAGCATGAGAATTTCCATTTACTGCTAGAGCCCTTAGCACAGTGGTCCCCAACCTTTGGAGGTTGCCGGGCGCCAGGGGGCGTGGCTGTTCGCCCGCCGGGTGCCAGGGGGCAGGGCCCCCCATAGCCGAGCGCCCAGGGGCAGGGCGGGGCCACCTCATATACGTGCGCCCGGGGGCGGGGCGGGAGAGGGGCCCCCCCATTTCCACGCGCTCGGGACCACCTCCAAGCGCCACGCGCCCAGGGCCGGCGCACCCCCCTCCAAGCGCCGCGCGCCCGGGGCCGGTAGCCTCCCTCCCCCAAGTGCCGCGCGCCCGGGGGTGGCGCCTCCTCCAAGCGCCGCGTGCCCAGAGCGCGGGCGGCCAATTCGCGGTGCTCCCGGGGCCGGTGCTCACCGTGCGCCATGCGCCCGGGGCTGGCTCCGGCACTGTGCACGCGCAACATGCCCAGGGCCAGGTCAGCCCCGAGCACTTGGCGGGCGCACACGAATGCACCGTGTTGGGGACCACTGCCTTAGCATATACAAAGTCCTAAGGATTCATTCAGAGTTACAGTGTTTGCATGTGTAAACTGCAAGATCAAGCTCTTACTGATTAATCTGAAGAGGGAAGCGCGCAAAAAAAATTCGGAACTTTAAGAAACTTATGTTTGGGAAGCTAAACGACAAGGACACATTTCATGGCTGAGCATGATGTCTTGCCAAATGTAAGCTAGAATCCCGTTTCAGAAGCAAACAGTCCTCAAGTGTACAGAGAAACAATCTTAGAATCTGGCTTTTACTTAGTTAATGAAAAAAAAATCCAGAATCCTGCAAAAAATTGAACTGTTCTGTGACTGAAAAAACAAAATACCAAGCTTAACACCATTGTGTAGCTAAAAGAAAATGTATCCAAATAGGAATACAATATAAAAATACAGACCTTCCCATTTACTCATCCCCTCGTGATGCAGAACAATTTGCTTCCAATTTTGCAATAAACTGGAGTTTTCTAGCACCCTGTGGCTTTGGCTGGACTGAGAGCACTGGGTTAGCCTTGATTTGAACTTGCTGTTTACAATACACTGTAAACTCTTCCCTTGCAGCAGACTTACAATGAGGACTGTGTGAAAACATTCTCATATCCAGCCAAAATCAGCAAAAAGCAACACACTTTCATTTTTTTGTTTCTTTATAAAATACTTTTTCTAGTACAAACATGAAGAATTTAATTTTCCACAGACAGCAGAAGTTTGTAATTTTTACCCAAACTATAGAATTTTGTCATTTTTACCATAAAATGCTGATTGGTTAAAAAACAAACAAACAGAAAAACCCCAACTTTTTGCCCTGAATAAAATTTCCAAAAACTTTTCATATGTGAACAGATGGGATGCCAGAATTGTTTGTTTCTTGTGCAGTCCTAATTTCTATATTCAGCTGAACTGTCTCATCTCTTCAGAACCATTATTCTGTGTAATCAGTCAAGCTGGGAATGTGTGTGGATTTTTTAAAGCTTTTAGTTTTGTAACTGATGGTTTTAGCTTGTGAAAAGGTTGGGAAGTTAGGTTCACTCAGCAACCAAACAGAATCTTATCTGGAACTCATCTGAGCCTCCTGAGCCTGCAAAAGTGGGCTCAATATATCAAGAAGTCTGGCTTTCTTATGGCATTTCAGCACTTCTAGATTCAATTTAGCGGCAGAAGCACAGACACAAGTTTTAAAAAAATAAAAAAGTGATCTAATTATTTTTCAAACCGAGAAAAAGTTTCTGAGTCAAGGTTGAATAATATTTCAACTGACTGATCCATCCCTATCTTATTTTGCACATGGAGGACCCTCCCCCCGCCTCATCTGAGAATCCCTTGGTGCTAAGTGTGGTACAAACAGAGAACAAAAAAGATCGTCCCTGTTCCAAAAAGCCTACAATCTATTCCCAACACTTTTGTAAGAGAAGGGATATTTTTCCTATTTTCTGGATGGGCTAAGTGAAGCACTACAAAGTTAATGAGTTAGCCAGAGCTGCAAAGCATGAGCGAGTGGAAATACAACTCTAGCTGGACGGACTCCCAGTCCCGTGCAGGCTGACACTAGACAATGTAGTAACAGACAATTTTAGCATGTGATTATTTATAGCCATTGGAATTTCTTAGATGTGTCACTTCAAATCCCTTTACCATGACAAAATTATAGATTAATTAGTTGTCCAGGAACATGTGGAAGGAAATTTAGTTTCCTTTGTTTAAGCACATCTATCCTACAATTAAACACCTGTGGCTGGCATGCATCAGGTGACTCAGGCTCACAGGACTCGGGCTGCAGGGCTGTAAAACTGCCATGTGAACGTTATAGGCTCAGGCTGGAACCTGGGCTCTGGGACCCTCACATCTTGCATGGTCCTATAGCCTAAGTCAGCTGACACAGGCCCTTGGTGTGTCTTTAATTGCAATGTAGATGTGCCCTTACAGCAGGAGTGGGCAATAATTTTTGATGGAGGGGCCACTCCAAGAATTTGGTAGGTGGTAAAGGGCTGCGTCCTTCCATTATATTAATGGAGGAGGTAAGGTGGCTGGGATGGAGGTTGAGTGCAGGGTAGAATTTGGGATGCAGGAGGAGCTTGTGACCTGGGGCTGGGAATTAGGGGCACAGGAGAGGGTGCAGTGTCTGGGAGGAGATACGTGCAGGAGCAGGGAGTGCAGAGGGTTTGAGTTGTGACCTGGGGATGCAAGAGGGGAAGCATAGGGTTGGGGGAGGAAGGAGCTGAAATGCCAGGTGCAGGCTCTGGCTGGGAGGCCCTTACCTAGGTGGCTCTCAGACATCAGCCCCAGAGGACCAACAGGCAGGCTCCCTGCCTTTCACATCTTTGCATGCCACTCAAAGTGGCTGACTGCAGGGCCATATGCTCTCTGAGTATCGTGAACCCAGGCAGCACTCAGTGGCTGGTTTCTTAACTCACGCTGGCTAACCTGTACTAGTAACTAGGGCAGGGCTGGCCTTAACATGAGAAGAACTGAGGCGGCCACCTCAGATGCCAGACTGTGGGGGGTGTGGGGAGGGGCACCACTAGAACCCACAGTGTAGAAAATTGTGACTGCTGCTGGTGCAGCAAGGGGGCGTCATTTGAGCTCCCTGCTCCAGGTGCCAAAATGTTGTGGGCCGGCCCTGAACTTGGGTTAAAATATCAGTGAAGACATGGGAACTCGGCTTTCAACTCAGGTTGGCAGCTGGAGTTCAAGCCAATAGGAGAGCCTAGAGTTGAACTAAAACTGCTAACCTGAGTTAATACACTGTCTTCACTGCTATTTTAACTGGATGCAGGCAAATAAAAAATGCACTTTTCCCCTCCAGCAGTGAAGAACATACCCTCGGAGAGAGAAAAAATCGGCCCTCATTCCTGGGGTTGCAAATTGAATGAAATTAGCTGAATGCCGAATTTAGCTGTTAATGTCTTCATAGTGTTTAGTACAAGCCTAATAAAATAGCATGTGTTAAATGTTTGTTACTGTATATTTCTGTTAGTATATAATCTCTTCAAGTACCAGTGATTAAGCAATCAAGGTAGCACAGTAACCTTTTCACCGTCTGACTCTGTTATCTAAACAAAGAATATGAAATATGAAGCGTTGGAGTTTGGCTAAAGTTGTTGTGTAACAGGAACACTGGTGAAGCATCTTTCAAAATGGAGTTATTTATCAGACTCGAGAACTCTCTTGTATTTTTTCTCTCTATGCACACTTACAAACCTGACCCAACTTGTTTCCAGAACATCGAGGACTCTTGTTGCCAAACAATGAATGCAGTCATTTTTTACAGCCACACGCTGAAATGGGGGAGAGGGAGAAGCTCTTTGTTTGCAACTGTGAACAACTGTGTCCAAACATGTCTCCTCAGATTTTTTTGAAGTTACAAAAGCAGTAAGGAAGAAAACTGATTTCCTTTGCTTGCACTGGTCTTTTCTCTAGGAACTTTCCTTTGCTCCTGGTCCCATTATGGATAAGTTAACTCTTCAGAAAAGAGCTGTCCCAAACCTCAGTCCAGATCAACAAACAGAACACATACCTTTTGTTCGGTTTTATAACCTTTGGTGAATTTTCCCCACCCTTGGCTACCAAAAGACCTTCTGTCTTCACATTAAATCGATTGGGTGCCTCAGTGTATATGACAATCTTTGCTGGCTTGGCTGCTAGCTTCAAATTTTATGGATTGCAGGGCTTCCCAGGGAAAGGGGAGGGACAATACTTTTTGGAGGCCTCTCCTATCCAGAGAGACTTGGAAACTCATGAGCTGTGAGAACTGCAGCTGGCTAAAAGCCAACACAGAGACTGTTAGACTTAAAAAAAAATCTCTTAATGGACAATCACCAAAAGCTCTGGGATCTGTTAGTGAGTCAGAGAGAAAACTAGGAAGCTAAAAAGATTTGGCTGGGTTGACAGTGGAGAGGGAAAGACAGGATGCATTAAAAAAGGGGGTGGATCTCAAAGGCAATAGATAAACATCAGAGGGTATGTGTCATCCAATATGCAAAGGCATTTCCAACCAAGAAAAGAGATAAAACAAACCTCATTGTTCTAAAAACGTTAAAAACCTCTTGCCAAAACCTGGCTGCTAACTTACAGCCTGCTGCGTGTAACTTGTTCATACCTGATCCACCCCGAATGTGGATCCTGCTCATTCTTGTTTACCTCTAAGTAAAACCCCAATCATTGCCTGTGAGTGCATTTTCAAACATGTGACCATTATAACACATGATACAAATGCACACATCTGACCAATGTTTTTACAGGCAACGGAGAGAAAAGGGGGAGGAGAAGAGCGAGATCTGGAAAGAGGGAGGAAGGGAAGCAGGGAGGGAGAGAGTGGTTTTGTCCATGCATGTTCTTGTAAATGATCTTGACTTAACCCTCCTGAAACAGATACTGGATCAGTTCATACAATATATTGGCCACTTCTCAGAGAAAAAAAAATGTCCATAAGCTGGATGGGTCCCTTGTTGCTAAACCCAGCAATGAAGCTGACTATGTGTCTTGCTGTGTTATTCTAATTTTTAAGCCAAACCCCAAATTTTGTTCTTCCTTAGGAACATACCAAAAGGTCAATACTTCAAGAAGAAACAGACTGAAAGAAGCAATTGGAACACAGTGTAGCGAGCTCTGGGTACAAAGCTGTGGAGCTACAGATTTTTGTAGCATTTTGCTACTTTATAGTGGTACACATCCAGTTGGGCCGACAGATGCGCTGGGCCCTGGAGCAAGATGGGGCAGAAGGAGGGGGGGAGACTTGGCTCCTTGGAAGGAGTAAGGCCTCAGGTGGAAGGGGCAGGGCTGGGGCTAGCCTCCGCCAGGCAGCCCTCAGCGCCACCCAACCAGGCAACCCTCAAGGCTGACTTGAGTGCGCAGGACAGGCCCCGGTGGTGATTTAAAGGACCTGGGGCTCAGGCTGCTGCTGCCACCACAGAAGCCTTGGCCCCTTTGAACTGCAGGGCTCCGGGGCAGTTGCCCCCTTTGCATCTCCTTCCCCACATCGACAAGCCTGCACATATCAAACAAATATACTGGATTTAGTTATGTAATGAGATCACCAGTGTTTTTTTCTCCAGGGTTCTCTTAGGCCAGTGTTTCTTAAACTTTTTAAGACCGAGGAATACCAAACAATCATTTTTTTTTAATGAGGAACACCAAGAATTTTTTGTTGAGGAAAAAAAAAAAAAAGGTTGGGGGAAAGTTATTTAGAAAAAAAAGTTGCCTGCCCCTTTAAGGGCAGCCATTTTGAATTCTGTTGTTCTCCGTGGCACACCTCCAACTATCTCACGACACACCGGTCTGCTGCGGAACACAGTTTAAGAAACACTGTCTTAGGCTGTGCAATCAAACCTGTTAGACTGGGAATTAACTGGATGCACAAGCAATATTACATCTCGATTTTAGAGCAACAGTGCTTTCCACAGGGCTGAATGGCTTCAGACAGTTGGTAATGGGAGGAGGAAACTTTTCATTTCTAGAGCACTTGTTTCAATCTAGTTCAGGTATGTACGTCTAAAAATTATCCTCATCTGATGGCTGTTCAGTGGCTTAGCTATGTAATGAGTTTCAGTGGACAGGTATCAACATCACAATCAGCTTTCATTAAAACCTTGGACGTGGAGGGTGAACTGTACTTTTAGCCTTAGAGTTGGTCCCTCCAACTTTGGGTTAAGGAAACTTGGTAGGACAGGGAGAAGAAATTTGAATTAACAGACTCAGTTAAGATTTTAGTCTCTAGTGCTGACAAATCCACCAACAATAAATTCATGTTAAAAGAAAAAAGGAAAGGTTTTATT
Source organism: Pelodiscus sinensis (assembly GCF_049634645.1). NCBI lineage: Eukaryota > Metazoa > Chordata > Testudines > Trionychidae > Pelodiscus > Pelodiscus sinensis. The sequence continues at coordinate 114,937,821 of NC_134714.1, forward strand.
AAAGCCATTCGTGCAAAGGATAGAAACACTGCCTCTTCAATTGGCTAGAAGGGGATATCGTGCTCTAAGGGTTTCTGAAACTGGAGCATAAAGCAGGGTACCTCTTATTAAAGAAATTGTCTCATGGATAACTTCCCTGCCATTCATGGCCACAATGATCTGTAGTTTCTATGGACAGTACTATACAGAAAGTTGCTAGGCTTACACCTTAAAAAAAAGCAGCTAGTTTGGATGCCTCCAGTACTGAATGCCCAACTTGAGACACTTTAAGGAGGTCTGGTTTTCACAAGGAGCACCCACCGTGGCATTGGAAAACGTTCAGAAAAGGGTAACAAAAATGCTTAGGGGTTTGGAGTGGGTCCCATATGAAGACAGATTAAAAAGACTAGGATTTTTAACTTTAGAAAAGAGGAGACTAAGGAGAGATATGATAGAGGTCCATACAATCATGACAGATATGGAGAAAGTGAATAAGGAAAAGTTATTTACTTTTTCCGATAACATAAGAACTAGGGGTCACCAAATCAAATTAATAGGTGGCAGGTTTAAAACAAACAAAAGGAAGTTTTTCTTCACGCAGCGCACAGTCAACCTGTGCAACATCTTGCCAGAGGATATTGTGAATACCAGGATTTTAACAGAGTTCAAAAAAGAACTAAATAAATTCACGGAGGATAGGTCCATCAATACTTATTAGCAGGGGTCGACAAACCGCTGAATCTACTCTCCCATGGCGAGTAGATTTCAGCCGGTTGCTCCGTGCGCCCCATTCACTGGTGCTTCGTGCATGCGCAGTGCCAGTCTGGTGCATGCGCGGTATGGGGCTGGCAAGTAGCTCTTGCTGGGGTTTGTCAGGCCTGCTTATTAGTCAGAATAGGTAGAAATGGTGTCCCTAGCAGCCTCTGTCTGTGGAAATGGTGACAGGGGAGGGATCACTTGATGATTACCTGTTCTGTTCACTCTCTCTGGGGCACCTGACATTGGTCACTGTTGGAAGACAGGCTACTGAGCTAGATGGACCTTTGGTCTGACCTAGTATGACCCTTCTTATAAAAAAAGTCAACCTTCTTTAAAATGTCTCAAGTTGAAAACCCCTAAATGGAGGTACTCAAAATCACTAGCCATTCTTCAAAAATATTGGCCATGATGTTCTTACTTTCTTTTAATGCCATTTAGCATTTGCAAGCAAGCAAGACAGACAGACAGACAGCCCACAGAAAGGATCAGCCATCTGCCTGCAGGAGTTACAGGAGGAGTGCATCCCAAATGACAAGTAGTCCAGAGACTGTGGTTTGGGCTCCTGAGCTATGTTCCCTCAACAGTGGATTGTGGGTATTAAGAAATCCCTTTTCTGGATGCATGACTCCCCCCTCCTTCCTCTTCACAAAGACACTTTATTTTAGAGTTAACAAAAGAGAGAGAGAAAAAATGAAGAAAAATATATGCTGTATATTTGGAGTAATCGTAACTGCACATAGATTATTTTTCTAAAAAAAAAAAGTATTCAGAGGCCCAGAGCAGGGAAACAGTTATTTTTATATGTAAAAAGAAGCCTTAAAAAAGGTCTGAACATTTTGCTGGCAGATCTAATATGAGCTAAGTTAAGTTCAAAACTATGTAAGAATAAGTCCAGACTTAATCTTAGGTGGGCATAGGAAAGCTTGCATAACACTAGATATCCTTTCAATATGCATCAGATAGTTGCCAACATTTTTATATAAACATTAGATATTAAACAGTGTAAAAGAACAGTCAAGCATTTCAAAACGTACCAAATGTTTCCTGAAGTAGCATTCCTTAAACAGGGAAAAATAACTACCTCATCAAGCCACCTGACACAGTATTCCTGGGTATGTCTACACTACCACCCTAGTTCAAACTAGGGTGGTTAATGTAGGAAACCGGAGTTGCAAATGAAGCCCGGGATTTGAATTTCCTGGGCTTCATTTGCATATTGCCGGGTGCCGCCATTTTTAACTGTCCGCTAGTTCGGACTCCGTGCCCGCGGCTACACGCGGAATGAACTAGGTAGTTCGGATTAGGCTTCCTATTCCTAACGAGAAGTACCGGTAGTTCGGAATAGGAAGCCTAATCCGAACTACCTAGTTCGTGCCGCGTGTAGCCGCGGGCACGGAGTCCGAACTAGTGGACATTTAAAAAAGGCGGCTCCCGGCAATATGCAAATGAGGCCCGGGAAATTCAAATCCCGGGCTTCATTTGCAACTCCGGTTGCCTACATTAACCACCCTAGTTCGAACTAGGGTGGTAGTGTAGACATACCCCCTTTGACAATGTATGTCTCAGGATATTGGAGAGTTTCATCAGCCCCTAACTTGATTTATGAAACCAACAGCCCTCTTAACCAATAATATTAACCAAACATGGTGCATTGGTTAAAAAAGACCCAAGAGAGCCCAGAACCTTCCCTAATTTTGAATTGGCTGTAACAAGTCCCATAATAGCTACAAATGAACAGAGGTGGCCAACATGGTACCAGTTTTGCAGATGATAAATTGCTGATCCCAAAACTTACTTCTGTCTTTCATGGTGATTTCCAATTCCGAAAGCCTGTCTGTGGCCTCCTGACAAGTTCTTGAGATGCAGAAGTGGTGGTGAAAGCTTTAAAACCTTTTCAGATTTTTTTACATTGATTTTATTCATGGTGCATTGTTCATTTCCCTACGTGTGCTTGGTGTTTAATTTCATAACTATGGAAACTCTTTAGTAAACAGATTATTATCCAATCATGGGGTACAATAGGATCCAGAATCTGTTGCAATTCAAAGACTAAAAAACAGTCTAGGGGAGGTAATTTCTAACACTTGAAATCTTCTTGAAATGGCATTTGTTGGGGTTTCGTTGAAGTACAGAGAAATGTGCACATATTTCACCAAGCAAGATGCCCTACCTATTTATACATAGTGAATATATCACAGTGTAGATTGGGACTTGGTGGATATTTTTATATTAAATAATATAAAGCACATGGAAATAGCCCCCTAAGTTCTCTGCTCACATAGTTAAGGGCTGGAATTTATGGAGGGAATTATTCAGATAAATAGTAGCCCCTACCCAATCTTCTTCCCAAAGCCAGAGGTGATAGCTACATACAAACATGGGCCAGCTCTTACATCCACTGACAACTTCAGTTTAGCAAGCAGTAAATTCATTCTCTTTTTTATAAGGACTTTTGACACGTTTAGAGCCTGACCAAGCTTCCACTGACTGTGATGGGAGCTGGATTGGGCCATTAGTTCTTGAAGGAAAAAAACCATAACTATGGGCAGGGTGAGGGGTGTGGGAAGGGGAACAGCAACAAAGCCATTTGGGAGTTATCATTAGAAAGATGGAAAAAGGCACTATTACACTGCTTAAAATAATGTATATTAAGTAACGGGTACTAACACGCACATTACATTAGTGTATGTAATTTCTGAAGGAAGTAGTTCAGGGGTAGGCAAGTAGTTCAGGTGGAAGGGGCAGGGCCATGACACTTCTGTGCTTCCCTGCCCACACACCCTGATTGGTCTGGGAGTGGGGGAGCGTGTGAAGTCTTTGCCCCCTCCTCTCCCAGAGAGAACCACCAGCTGTTCTGAACAGCTGGTGGTACCGTCTAGGTGCCCGGTCCCCTTGCAGGGTGGGAGGAGACTTTGCACACTCCCCCACCCCCAGGCCAATCAGAGCTTGGGGGCGGGGGGAAGCACATGAAGTCTCCTCCCATCCTACCACTTCGTGTAAGGAGCACACGGTGCTTCTAAGTGCTGCGCTCTCCCTGCAAGATGGGAGCAGGGCAGGAGGAGATTTTGTGCACTCCCCTTGCCCCCAAGCACTGATTGGCCAGAGGGCAGGGGAGCAGCAGGCCCTCCATGGGCCAGACCAATCTAATGCGTGGGCCAGATCCAGCCCACAGAGGCCCTTTTGCCCACACCTGAAGTAGTCTCTAGCTCAGAAATCACTCAAATGCAGGGATACTTTAATTTCTTATTAATTAATAGGTACAACCCCACCCTCACATCTCCCCATAAATCAGGATTTATAAGTAAAGTTACAAAATGTCCTGAGTCCACAGAAACACACGTTCTTCCTTTCCCATCCTTTCTTAATATTTCATTTTGTAAGTGTGCATATCAGATGTGTTAATATCTGGTCTAGCCCTCTTCTGGATAAGTTCATTTCCTATGGAGGCACTGAGCCAAACTCTTCTTAAGCAGATAGGAATTCTATTCCCAATAGGAGTGAAGCTAAAGAGGTTTAACAAGCCTCTGGAGAAAAAAATGGCATGAATATGCTGTATGCGTGTAAGTTAAAAGGAATGATTATAGCAGTGATTTCATTTGCATGAACCAGAACCATTAATGAGCAGTACAACTAAAACCAAAATCAGGGTCATTGTGGGCTGGACTCTTAGCTGATGTAAATCACAGTGGGTCCATAGAGTAAATGGAGTTGTGCCAATTTACACTAGCTGAGGATTTGAGCCTCTATTGTTTAGTAAGATCAAAAAGTTTCAGAAGAGTCATCTGGTTTTCAAAAACATTACTCTGTCTTGTTAGAGAAGGGGTCAGGTGACTAAAGACACCATAGCTTTTAACGTAATTCAGGTTCAATTAATGGAAGTCGCAGTGTTTTGCCTTGTGTGTCACTCAAAGTATTACTGTACTAATTTTTTTCATACAAAAATGTTACACTGTTCAACAAACAAACAAATCCTTTATAAATGCTGGCATCGCATATTCAGACCTTATGTGACAACGGTTTACAATTACTTGTATTTACTTTACAATTCTAACAATGAATGGATTTATACCAACAATGCCAGTAAAAAGCAGCAAGATAAATAGAGTTTTCATCATCTTTAACTTATCCAATGTCTGACATTTCAAATGAGGGGTTAGTTACTTGAAAACTAGCAAGACAACATGAAAATGTAAAGATTTATTACTTCCACAAAGTGCTTCTCAAGTCATAGCAACTTGGTTTTCAGTGGGAAAAGTTCCGACATAATCCCTGACAACTTGGAAGTTTAATTGCTGACTTTACCAGACTCTTCAAATGTCTTTTGGCTTGTGCCAAGAATGAAAATTATTTATGAATTATCAAGTTTCAAGAATATGTTGTCTTCATGTCTCAGTACAGTATGTGCAATGTGAAACCATGGTATTATAACCACATGACAATGAATCAAGTTTAAAGTTTTATAGATATATATACTAATGGGGGAGAGATTATCTATTATAATTTAAACTTAAAACTTACTGAATGACATGTCTATTTTAACACAAAAATAGATTAAAACCTTTAAGTGGTATAAAACTTACAAAAACCAATTAGGTAAGATGCTTGTTCAGTACTTTAAGAACTAAATTTAAATTTTTATTATCAAAGATCATGCTTAGTGACTCCTAAAGTTGTGGCAGGACAAACGCCATTCACCCAAATCCTTTCAGAACAGGGAAATAAGACATTACAGGGAAAGACTTATGCATTCCTTTCCACAACATAAACACTATTGATAAAATACTGTGATACTCCACAAGGTTTTCATTTTTACATCTAACAGATCCCCAAAGCAATATGGCTCCTAAGTAGGGATGTAAAAATCCTGGTTAACCAGTTAACAAATTAAACGCTAAGTCAACCTAATGTTTAACCATTAATAGACTAAGTGGGATCTGAGGTGGGGACCGCTTCAGCCTTGCCTGAGCAGTCCCCAGACAGCAGGGGTCCCACCCTCAGCCCTGTACTGGGGCTGGCTGCAGGCTCCACACCCCACGCTGGGGCTGGTGGTCCACCAGCTCCCCACCCCCAGCATTGGTCTGTAGTAGACCCAGGTCCCCGCAGACAGAAGCTGTCCCACTGGATCAGCCCCTGCCTTTGGGGCACCCCTGCAGATAGGGGCTGCTCTGGATGAGTGCAACCCCTATCTGTGGCGAGACCCCCCCGGGGCTGGAGCAGCCCCCTGCCCGAAGGAGGCACGAGGAGTAACAGTTAATTCGAGGGAAAGGTTTTGGATTGGACTACCGCGTCTACATGCGGCAAGTTAAATCGGGCGACCAGCATTTTAAAATGGCGACCGGCCATAAATATACTAATCAAGCAGGATATTTAAATCCCGCGCTTCATTAGCAACTTCGGTATGCTTCATTTGCCTCCCTAGTCCGAACTATGGGGCAAATGTAGACATACCCTAAAGGAGTTCTTCTTCTTCCTGCCGGTCCTGTATTAAACAAAATAAAGGCAGATTTTCCAAAAGTAAAGTGCTTTTTAATAGAGAGAATTTTCAGAACATCTCAGACTATGACAAAAAAGAACATATAGGGCAGGGGTGGGCAAAAGGGCCTACGCAGGCCAGATTCGGCCTGCCAAGCGGGTGGATCTGGCCCGCAGAGGCCCTGCTGCTCCCCCGCCCCCAAGCCAATTAGGGTCTGGAGGCAGGGGAGTGCACGAAGCCTCCTTCTGCCCTGCGTGCAGTATGTGGCACTTTGAAGCACTGTGTGCTGCTCACAGGGTGGGGGGTGGGGGGAAAGAGGGAAGAGTCTTTGCGTGCTCCCCCACCCCCAGGCCACTCAGGGCCTGGGGACGGGGGAGTTGCGTGAAGCTTCCTTCGCCCTGCCCTGGCCCTGTGAGAAGCCCGTGGCACTTCAGAGTGCCACGTGTTCCTTGCAGGGCGGGAGGAGGCTTCATGCACTCCCTTGCTCCCAGCTCCTGATTGGCCTGTGGGTGGGGGAATGTGCAAAGCTTCTTCCAAGGCATAGGTGCCTAGTGGGAAGGGGGGGGGAAAGGGGCTTCTTTCAGGGCATGGGTGCCTAGTGGGAAGGGGGGAAAAAGGGGCCAATCATGGTCCAGGGGTAGGGTAGCCCCACCCCTTCCTGTTTAGGCCCTGCCTCTTCCAGGGTGGCCCAGGGTGAAAAATTTTTGAAGTGGCCCCCGGGTGAAAAAGTATTGCCCACTCCTGATATAGGGCCTGCTTCTTCATTGCAAACTGACTGCCACCTTAACGGAAATGCCACTGAATCAGAATAGCATGGGTGACGGGGCGGCCCCGCCCCACACTCAGGCCCAGGGAAACCACATGGTGCCGGGGGCGCAGAGGGCCCCACCCACGCAGCCCTACTGGGCATGCTCCCAGGGAAGCCAAGGTACAAGAGGCTGCAGGCCTGCTCAGAAGGGGCAGCCCGCGGGCAGAGCTGGAGCTAGCACCCAACCGCTCGAGTCGCAGACCAGACCACCGGAGAGGGAGTCGCCAGGCCTGCTGAACGCGCCGCTGCCAGGCCCAAAACGGGCTCGACCCCAACGGCAGAGCCGCCGGCCGACACCCCGTGACCCAGGCACCGGACCGGCCACCGCCGACCCTGCCTGGGGAAGTGCCGCGACAGCCGCCGGACTCGCGCCGACAGGTGGGGCCGCGACGGGCTGGGAGCTGGAAAAGCCCCTGAGGGCTCGGTGCGTAGCGGGGAGGAACCCTGCCGAGCCAGCGGTGGGAGCCACCCGCCACTAATAGGGCCCTGGGTTGGGGCCCAGTGGAGAGCGAGGGCCCGGGCCCCCCTACCCCTCCTGCCTTTAACCCCAGCGAGTGGGGACTCAGCTAAAGGACTAGGCCGCAGAGCCTGGATACTAAGGACTAGGCCAGGAGGCCGTATTTCCCCTACTACAGGGTCAGTGTACTTTAAGACTAGTCCAGTGGGCTGTATTTCCCCTAATAAAGGGGCATTGCACTTGGGGACTAGACCCAAGTGGGCTGAATTATGCCCTGGACAGAGGCAGCAACCCCAACCGAGAGGGGATCCCCCCAACACGATGTAATACCTACTTTTTTGGGTACAAATGACTTTGCAACATATTCGGCAATGGAGAATTAGTCCTACTGCATCAGGTTTTCCCCTCACACCAGTGAGAGTGACAACACAGCTGAAATCAAAGGCTGTTACACTTGCATAAAGCTGATTTAAGTGAGATCAAAATCAGGCCCTTTGTTCTTAACTAGAAAAACTAGTTTTGAGGCTGAATTGTTTTCATTTATTTTCTAAAATAGCGTGTTCATAAAGACTTATCATTGTACATTCCTACTGTTTTCATCCAAGAAATGGTGATGGACCAAACCCTGGAGTGCAACAGCTCCAAAAGTGGGCAAAGTTCAGATAAAGAATCAAACTTTGCTGCTACCTCTTGCCTATAATAGGCCAGGCCAAACAGCTAGCTCCAAACACCCCCAAACACTGGAAGATTTCAGTTCTAAATTTTGTGCCTCAGGCTCATCTTTAATGTATGAAATTTGTTTTAAAATTATATTGTATATGCTGCAGAGTCTTATACGATCTGATCAAAGCCTGATCAAAGCCTGACTGAAGTCAATAGGAGCCTTTCGCCTGACTTAAGCAGGTTTTGGATCAGATTCATTGGGAAGTTAGATAGTTTAATTGCCCAGGGCATCAATCCTTGATCTTTCTCCTCACTTGACAATAATGGTCTTGTTGGGTTATTGTGGGGACTGGACTAAAACCAACAAGTTCATCCATATTGGCCAGTGGCTCTCAAACTTTTCCATATTATCATCCTGTGTTACAAGAGAAAACATCTCAGGATCCCTTTACCCTCTAGCCCTAAAAGATTGGAGGAACAATTTTCATGACTCCCAGTTACAGAATCCATGACATAGGCAATTTAACAGTGTATTTGTTTTTGACACATCAAGCAAATTACATTTTAGACAGAGAGAGATGGGAGTAGGGGGAAGTCCAAATAGCCTGAAACATATGAGAGAATACAGTAAGAAAGGGTACAATAATTAGTGATGACTCATTACACAAATATATTAGGATAATCTTGAGATCAAGAACTCAGCAGGATTGAAGAAAGCGTTCCTGCATTTCATTTGGTTTTTTTTTTCAGTCTACAGTAAGCTGGGTTTGGCAAGGAATCGATACAATTGAACTAAGGTTCTGAACTCACGAGGAATAACCCAGGTCAGTAACAAACCATCTCTCTGTAACATACAACCATCAGAAATATCACTTTAATAGAGCCCTGCGCAGATACAAAATTTGTATCTGCATCCATATCTGCAAAAGTGAGCTGCAGATATCCAAAATTTGTAGGGTTCTAGATACAGAATTTGTGTCCACATCTGCAAAAATGAGCTCCGGATATCTGCAGATTTGCAGGGCTCTGCACATTACATATCACATACTAAAAACCTAGCCTAATCCCAGGCAAACATTGCCTATCACTGTGTTTTCTTAGTTTCCAGGAGTTGTGTTGTTCAGGAAGGTTTAATTCCCCCCGCTCCCCCCCGTCCCATTTAGGAAATCAGTTAAGCCTTATACACTTAAAAAAAATTTGAACAATTGCATTCATGACTAAAAAAAGCAGAGGATCTAAATATTAGTTTTGTTAGTGAATAGATTCTAAATGTCATCTGACAGTTCACAGTCATATGTATCAAGTGTCTTGGAAATAAAACAGCAAGTGTATGTATTCCGAAGGATTTATTTCTTTCCTTCCTAGAGTACCCAAGAATCATGCCATGGGATTGAAGACACACAATTCTGCCAGCTTCATGTAACTTGACAAAAATTTCTTTACTTCTCTTGTTTCTTCCTGGAATTACTGCTTCATTCTGACAAAACTGTTCTGAGTCTGTATGAGTGTGTCTAGACTAGAGGGTTTTTTCGAAAAAAGTGTCCTTTTTTCGAAAAAAACTTCCCCTGCATCTTGACTGCTGCCATGTTCTTTTGAAAGTAAATTGAAAGAATGCAGCAGCTTTTGCAATCGTGGAAAACCTCATATTACGAGGAATAACGCCTTTTTTCGAAAGTGCTCTTTCAAAAAAAGGCATTATTGAATGCGAACTGTGCTTTTTCGAAAGAGAGCATCCATACTGTCTGGGTGATCCCTTTCGAAAAAGCGGCTCACTTTTTCGAAAGTACTGGCTGTAGTCTAGATGCTCTTTCGAAAGAGGCTTTTTCAAAAGATTTCTTTCGAAAAAGCCTCTTTTGAAAGAGCCTTGTAGTCTAGACGTACCCTATATGTGAAACTTCCATGATATCTATTTGTTCACTTCTGTGATATTTCAGTTTGATAACAATGCAGACCTAGGACAGTATATGAGGAAAACTCCTGCCATCCTTTTCCTCTAACTCTTCCCTGACAATCGGCAGGTACTAGCAGGTTCCACTAAGCTACATCTTGCAAATGTGATACAGGTGAGCTGGAGCTGATTCTTCCACATTATTATTAGCATTACAGTAGCATGTACAGATACCAAGTAAGATCGGGGCCCATTGTAAAAATGGTCCTTGCTCTTAAAACTACATAGACAAGACAGACAAAGGAGGGAGAGGACACAGAACAGAGTGGTGAAACGACTTGTCCAAGGTCACACCTCAGATCACTGGCAGAGCTAGCAACAACACCCTAGTCTCAAAACAGGGCTTTTCCCTTAGACCATGCCTGCTCTGATGGTGACTGAACAAGAAGTAAGACTGCATGGACTATAGCACTAAGGTTTTATATAGTTTTATTTTTGAGTGCAATTATGTGACTATCTTCATCTGCAATAAAGAGATTGCACTACAGTACATGCATAAGGTAAACTGAAAAATACTTTTTCTTTTATCATTTTTACAGTTCAAACATTTCTTAATAAAAATGACATAATATCTTAAATGACTACAGGCAGTCCCCGGGTTACATGGATCCGACTTACATCAGATCCCTACTTACAAACGGGGTGAGGCAACCCTGCACTAGCTGCTTTCCCCCAGCAGACCAGGGAGACGCAAAGCTAGTGCCCCCCCAGCAGACCAGGGAGACGCGGAGCGGCTTTTCTCAGCAGACACCTCAGCTTGAGAATAAAGGACTGAGGGAAGTGAGGTGTGGGAGAATAAAACTGAGCTCCAGAGAAATGTTTGGCTAGAGTTTCCCCTACAATATGTACCAGTTCCGACTTACATACAAATTCAACTTAAGAACAAACCTACAGTCCCTATCTTGTATGTAACCCGGGGACTGCCTGTACTTCGTGGAGCAGCTGGTTCTGAAACTCACAAGAGGAGAGGCAATTCTTGATTTAGTCCTAAGTGGAGCACAGGATCTGGTTCAAGAGGTGGACCACTTGGAAATAGTGACCATAATATAATTAAATTTAAAATCCCTGTGACGGGCAAAGCACCACAGCAACCCAGCACTATGGCATTTAATTTCAGAAAGGGAAACTACACAAAAATGAGGAGGCTGGTTAAGCTGAAATTAAAATGTACAGTGCCAAAAGTAAAATCCTTGAAAGATGCATAGAAACTTTTCAAAGACACCATAATTGAGGCTCAACTTAAATTAAAAAACACAGCAGGAGAACCAAAAAAGTGCCATCATGGCTTAACAACCAAGTGAAAGAAGCAGCGAGAGATAAAAAGGCATAATTCAAAAAGTGGAAGTTAAATCCTAGTGAGGAAAATAGAAAGGTACATAAACTCTGTCAAATGAAGTGTAAAAGTAAAATTAGGAAGGCCGAAAAGGAATCTGAAGAACATCTAGCTAAAACCTCAAAAAGATTTTTTTTAAGTACATGAAAAACAGGAACCCTGATAAACAACTAATGAGGCCACTGGACGATCAAGATGCTAAAGTCAACATGGCTTCTGTAAAGGAAAACCATACCTCACCTATCTACTAGAATACTGTGAGGGGCTGGGTAAGGGGGATCCAGTGGATTTAGTGTACATAGATTTCCAGAAAGCCATTGACAAGCTCCCTTAGAAAGGACCTTAAGCAAAGTAAGCAGTCAAGGAAAGGTCTACTCACGGATTGATAACTGGTTACAAGATAGGAAACATAGGGTAAGAATAAATGGTCAGTTTTCAGAATGGAGAAAGGTAACTAGTGGTGTCCTGTAAGAGCCCAAACTGGGACCAATCCTATTCAACATATTCATAAATGATTTGGAGAAAGGGGTAATCATGGAGGTGTCAAAATTTGAGGATGATTCTAAACTGCTCAAGACAGTTAAGTCTAAAGCAGGCTGAGAAGAGCTTCAAAACAATCTCACAAAACTAGGTGTCAGGGCAACAAAATGGCAGATGAAATTCAATGTTGATAAATGCAAAGTAATACATGTTGGAAAACATAATTCTAACTATACATACAAAATGATGGGGACTAAATTAGGGTATATCTACACTACCATCCTAGTTCGAACTAGGGTGGTTAATGTAGGCAACCGAAGTTGCAAATGAAGCCCGGGATTTGAATTTCCCGGGCTTCATTTGAATCTTGCCGGGCGCCGCCATTTTTAAAGCCCCGCTAGTTCAGACTCCATGCCTGCGGCTACACGCAGCACGGAGTAGGTAGTTCGGATTAGGCTTCCTAGTCCGAACTACCGGTACACCTCGTTCCGGGCTTCATTTGCAACTTTGGTTGCCTACATTAACCAACCTAGTTCAAACCCTCAGCTATTATCACTTGAGAGAGATCTTGGAATCATTGTGGATAGTTCTCTGAATATACCCACTCAATATGAAGTTGAATTAAAAAAAAAAAAAAAAAAAGCAAGCAGAATGTTAGGGATCATTAAAAATGTTAGGGACAGAGAATAAAACTGAGTATCTTATTGCTTCTATAAAAATTCATGGTATGCCTACATCATGAATACTACATGCAGACGTGGTCACCTCATCTCAAAAATATATCTTGGCATTGGAAAAAGTTCAGAAAAGGGCAACAAAATGATTAGGGGTATGGAACAGCTGCCATATAAGCACAGATTAGTAAGACTGGGACTTTTAAATTTAGAAAAGACAAGACTAAGGGGGGATATGACAAAAGTCAATAAAATCATGGCTGTTGTGCAAAAAGTTAAGAAGGAAAAGTTATTTACTTGCTCCCATAACACAAGAACTAGGGGGTCATCAAATGAAATTAATAAGTAGCAGGTTTAAAACAAACAAAAGGAAGTTTTTCTTCACACAGAACATAGTCAACCTGTGGAACTCCTTGCCAGAGGATGTTGTGAATGCCAGGTCTTTCACAGAGGTACATAAATGGAGGCTAGGTCCATCAATAGCTATTAGCTAGGATGGGCAGGAATGGTGTTTCTAACCTCTGTTTGTCAGATGCTGGAAATGAGCAAAAGGAGATGGATCACTTGGTGATTATTTGTTCTGTTCATTCCCTCTGAGGCACCTGGCATTGGCTACTGTCAGCAGACAGGATACTGGGCTAGGTAGACCTTTGGTCTGACCCAGTATGGCCGTTCTTATGTTCGCACTGTATACTTTATATTCTGTGTTGTAATGGAAAATATAGAAAAACATCTAAGATATTTAATAAATTCCAATCGGCATTCTATTTTTTAGCTGGGCAATTAAAACTGTGATTAATTTTTAATTGTAATTAATTTTTTGAGTTAATCATGCAAGTTTATTGCAATTAATCAACAGCCCTAAACTGAAGTATTATTTTCTATGCTAAACAGTCATACCCAATTGAAGTGTAATCTGCCAGTTGACTGTAACTACTGTAAATATTTTCATCATATTCCATTATATATTTACTGTACTAAGGTTGACAAAAAGCTTAAATGTTAAAGGATTTTCAAGCAAGTCCAATTAAAAATAATTTTCTTAGAACTTCATGAAGTATTGTGAAATTTGAAATTCAGTTCTACCCAAATACACGTCTAGACTTGAAATTTTATGTTCTACCCCCTGAGGTACTCTACGATCCCCAATACTATAGTATTCAAATGCCCCACGATTTGAATGCATTTATTTTCACAACATGCCTGTGAGATAGAGGAGTATTATTAGCCTCATTTTACAGATAGGAAATTGAGGCACAGAAAGGCTAAGTGATTTTGCCAAGGTCACACAGGAAAACTAAGCTGGGGTTCCTTTAGTCGTAGGTAGACACTCTAACCACTGGACTATCCTTCCAAATGATAATGGCCCTTCTCTAATTAGACACAGCCAGAAGCAACTCATGTCCCTGACAAATCCAATCCCCAGTTGAGTTTTCCAGCAAAAGTAATTATTGGCCTATAATTATCAATGTGGAAGAAGAAAAATGAAGCTACTTTCTGAGATTTCACCAGGGAAACAGTAATATTTAAACTTGCGTATCACAGGGTCTAGGCTCAAAATTGGGTTTCACAAAAACAAAACAAACAAACAAACCTGAACAAATTCCTAACACTGACAGTAAAGTTTATGACCCTATTTATTTGTATTTTAACTTTTCTCCTACAGCATTTCCAACCCAAACAGTACTGGCTGTGCTGATTCATAAAGGAGGACAGGGAATTTCACCATAAAAAAAAGTTTGATTCTTCAAAATAAGCAATAGGAACAGTGTTAAATAGGATACAATCATGTTGCTTTTTGAAATACTTTATTACTTAGAAGTGCTCTTACTTTAGCTATGCTGATGATGTTATTTTACAAAATGTTATTTTTATCTTGTGTCCCTGTAACAACTCTTGAAGGTAACTCTTTCAAAGAAAGCGAACATGTAAAGGATACTTGCACTAGCTGTCCCTGCTAGTACTAGTAAAAAGGCTGCATCTTTACTTCAGATGCTGATAGCGAAGTTATTGCCTTTACTACTCTCCCACCGAGAGTGCTTTAAACAAGCCACAAGAGTTTTCAGAAGAGTCACTAGCTACCTTACCAGAGAGTATTTTTCTTCCCTTTCTTCTGTGTGCACTGGCTTAGAAGATTGTGGCTACACTTTTTGCATGACAGTGCCACCAACAATATAACCGTCACTATACAGACTGTACAGGTACAACATGTTCTATTTGTGACTACACCTTTACACCACTTGGAAGCTTCTGCTAGTCCAGGAAACAACTGCATGCTTACTGAGAAGTATTTCATGCATGAAGCATTTTCTGGATGCATTTTAAGGTAGTGACTTTGATTTATAAAGATCTGAATGGTTATCGTATTTCAGAGCAATGAGTTCTTAACTTTTTTTTTTGCCCTGTGATTAAAAATAATAGGATAAAAATTGTCCGGTGACCTCCATGTCCAACAATCCTTTGCAACCACAAAGGCAGGTGACATTTGATTCATGACAAGAAATTTGGGTAATCTGTGGATGCTGGATGCTGCAATGGCTTGCCTTGAAGTGGGGTCTAGGTGCTAGTCAAAGGGCTCTCAAGGCCCCTGGAATGTGTCTGTGGGGTAAGGGCGGGAGGGAGGAGAATTTTTGATTATTTATGCTGTTGACAGCCAGGGTCACAGAGGGGTATGTTTGCACAAAGAACCACTTTACCTCCCCTTCTCTTGAGTTATGCTGAGCTCTCCTCAGCCAGGGCAAAAGATCAGAGCCTTGAAGTTCTCTTGTGGCACAGTGAAATTTTGTTAGCTGCATGAAGAAACTGCCCTGGATTGAAAAAGGCGCACTAATGGACAAAATTCCCTCTAGATCTGCAAAAGTTAAACCCATTTCTTGGTGAACATTTAGTCATGTCAGAAGGAATTTTCTCCTAGGTGAAGGCTGGCTTTTCTGCCTACAATTGAGCTATTTCTATCCAGCAGAAAACACACGAGGCCCAGGGAGTTCTAGGATCAGACAAAAACATGTTTGCCTTTGAAGTGACCCTTGACTTCATGTAGTCCTTCTTGGGGTACCAGACTCCATGGCGAGCTAGCAGGATATTCTGTGGAACTCTAATGGGCAGATGTCTGGCAGGGATGAAGATTCACCGTGGAACTAAATCCTGCCAGACACAAAACTTGCCCTGAAATCCAATTGACTATTGCAGTGATGCTTCACAGAAGCAAATGAAGTCTTCACTCTTGTGCCCCTCCTTCCATGGGGCTGGAGCGTGAACGCTAGCTCGCCCCAATGTGCGGGGAAGACCCAAGTTTCTGCGCCCCCGTGTGGGGCTGGAGTGCGAGTGGAGTGTGTGATGTGTTTGCTTTTCAGTTGGGGACAAGGTCAGTACATTTTTCTTCTCACTGGTGTCTAGCCCCCACCCATTTTTTTGTGGTCAGTGGCTTCCAACCGAAAAGAGGTTCCCCACCCTGTCTTAAGCCAAACCCAAATTTCACAGATACCAGTAGTTGAATAAAAATAAAACCCAGTGAAATGTAAAAGGGGAAATCCATTAGCCATGTGGACCCACATCGGGACCCGCGGGGGTTGTATGAATCTTTTCTTTGGGTTGGCTTTATTGGGAGCCTCTTTGGTCATCTGGGAACTGAGCTTCATTTTGTTTGCATACAAAACCAGAACTGAGCCCAAGTTTGAGTGAAAGTGGGCCCAGATTTGCTTGACAGACTGGAGAACTTCAACAAAACTTTCCATGCACCTGGATTGGGCTTTGAGTTTGTAATGAAACTGAAAAAGAGCCAAGTTTCTCCTGGCTCTGTTGCCAGGCTTTTGCCCAGATTTACAATTCAGTGCATTGTAAGTCACCACATATTTTTCCTTTAAAAATAATCAATAAGAAAAAAATGTTATTTGATTTTTGAAAGGGGTAAATGTTAAAAAACCAAAAAAACCCAACCCCCACAAAACCCAATAACAATGCTGGTTGCTGTCCAAGAGCAAGATGCAAACTCGCAGCATATGAGTAAATATCATTGCAATTGGCCCAGCAGTTTAAGGATAGACTGATAGCTTCAAATGCAGGACACTTAAAAAAAAAAAAAAGATAGAAGACAGAATGATTGCTGTTTGTCTTGGCTGGCTAGCACAAACTCCCCACCTGCATTTGATTCGACTCAGTCTCCAACTCCTCCCTCACTCTGGAGCCATGAAAATACAGGAAGTCAGGAGGGGAACAGAGACAGAACACTTTGTACTAGCAGCCAGACCACTGTTTAACTTTTTCAGCCAAAAAACAAATATGAATATGGAAAGTCTTTATGGCTAGATACATCAACATTCTTAGCCATTCTGAAAACCCTTTTGCTGTTGCTCGTTTGAGGTTTTCAACCTGTGGATTTCCGTGATTATTAAACCTGTATTTCTAGGGCACCTATTGAGCAATTATCAAACTGTATAAAAAGCCCCATCATTAACGGGATCTACCTGCTTTGCATCCTGCAGGACTCTGTAGTTGTCGCTTGAACTCTGTCTTGCTTATCTCTTCATTTTCACTACTCATTGATAAAGAAACACACGAGAATTCTATGCGCTTCACAGTAATAAAATCTGAATCCGGTTCAGTAGAAATACACTGACTCCAAGCTTCCAAACACACAGGAAAGGACAGACATACAAACCCCAGCAAAACTCTTATAAAAAAGGTAGCGAGGGTTGTGCAGAATGTTTCATATGCAAAGTGAAACTACTAAACTTTGTCCAACTGGCAAAACATCGAAAGGGAAAAATAGTTTTCAGGCTAGTCTGCTTCTGCACATTTGCTTCACCCTAAGCACCAAGCAGCTTTCAGCAGCACCACCATCCAGAAGTTAGGTCTGCCACGGGGAAGAGATCAAAGAGTAAATTCCACTTTGTGTAAGAAGCCTTTGCCAGCTTAGGCTTCTCCACATAACCAGGATGCTTCAGCTTCATGGGGGAAGAGGGGATCACACAGGCTAAGTCTAGACTGCAGGCTTTTTTCGGAAGATGCTTTTCCAGAAGAGATCTTCTGGAAAAACTTCTTTTGAAAGAGAGCGTCCACACAGCAAAAGTGCATTGAAAAATCAATCTGCTTTTTTGATTGGACGCGATCTCACATTTAAGTTGTGGTTACTATGGAGAGAGTGACCACCAGAGTACCCATGCTTTTTCCTGAAGGCCTCTCCTTTCGAAAAAAAATCCCTCTTCTCCATCCTCACATGCCTTTTTCCAAAAGAACTCTTTCGTAAAAAGGCTTCTTCCTTGTAGAAAGAGGATTACCAATATCGGAAAAACCCCTCTGTTCTTTTGACTTTCTGTCGAAAGAATGCAATTGCACTGTGGTCATAAGTATAGTTTTTTCAGAAAAACGGCCATTTTTCTGGAAAAACTCTGCAGTGTAGACATACCCACAGTCATTGAAGGAGACAAAGGCAAAGAAAGAGAATAAAGGGCTGAGAGATCTATCATGAATAGGGTTGCCAGATGGTCTCCCAAAAAATACCAGCCACGATTGGTGCTAGGAGCCTGTGATTGCGCAGAAGCCTTGCGGGGGTGGGACGAGTGGCTGGGACTCCCAGGCTGGGAGGCGGGGCCGCCATCAGCGCTGGAAGCCTGTGATTGCGCAGAAGCCTGGCAGGGGTGGGGAGAGTGGCTGGGTGTCCCAGACACTCCTCCCGCCCCCGCCAGGCTTCTGGGCAATCACAGGCTCTCAGCGCCAATCGTGGCCCCGCCTTCCAGCCGCTCCCCCCGCCCACACCAGGCTTCCGTCCGGTGCGCAGCCGGAAAAATCAGAGAATACTGGATATTGCACATGTCCGGTATTTTCTGATTTTGTTTACCGGACAAAGAGCGCAAATACCGGACTGTCCGGTAGAATACCGGACACCTGGCAACCCTAATCATGAAGCTTTACATTTGACAGCTACAGTACTGTATCTTGTGAGCCACACAGGTTGAAGTGTCCTCTATATTTAATGTCCAGATAGGCCTAAGCATTTGCCTGGGGACAGGGAAAAGTGCTGATCTGAATTTCACAGGCAATTCCTCCATCTAAACCAGACTGAACTGCCGAGCCTGAATACTCCCAACTCTGGTTGTTCACAATCTGGATTTAGTTTTGAATTTTGCAGTTTGAGCCCAAATGGATAAAAGATTTACTGCGAGAGGAATCTTCCAAGTCAACAAGTATTATTACACAGGAATAGCAAGGAACCAGGGAAGGTTTACGCTAGTGAGTTAAACAGTAATGTGTTTGGGGAGGGAAAAGGGAGACGGGGGGGCGGGGGACAGGAAAAAGAAGTTCTCACCGATTTGTGTGTATATGAGTGGGAGAGACAGAGTGGTTGGGGACTGTCTACTACTTTTTCAAAAACTATTTTTATACTTGTTTTGGAAACAAATCCAAAAAAAAATGAGAGGGGAAAAATCCTAGTAAAAGTCAGTCAGGCAAATAAAGACTCAATAGCAGAAGCTAAGCCTAAGTGCATGGGGTCTGGCAATACACCAAAAAACTACGCTGTGAGGAACAGACAGGGCAGCAGCAACTACTCCTTCAGGCCTTACAAAACCTCAAATACAAAAATGCATCCTCGTATTAAGATTTATCACATAGTGAGACATCAGAAGCTTTAAAGGCAAAACATGCATTGCAGCTAATGAAGCTAAAGCTATTGAAGAAAGCAGCAGTGGTGAAACACAAGACATTAAAGAGTCAGGCATCATGGATTACTTTGACAATAGAAAAACATCCCTCTGCCTTCATAATCAGAGCATCAGAGAGATTAATTCTAATATTCTGCTCTCACCTAAGGCTTGGGGCTCGCAGGGGGGTGAGAAACAATAATACAGATAGCAAAACCTGACTTCCAGTTATTGTGAGGACACTGAAAAAAAAATCAGGTTGTGCTAGGTTCCCCCTGGTGTGCTGCCTGGAACTGGGATGCCACCGAGTCCTCTTACTCACCAGCTTGGGCTCCTTCTCAGCACTGTGCTGGTGTGACAAGCTATATTTCCACCAGCATTCACACAGGCAGAGACACACCAAGCTGCAGTTACATGCAGGCTGACCAGCCACTGCATGAACCAGTAATAGAGCCTACAGCCCAGACAGCTCCAGCTCCCCAGCCTAGCACCCCAGAACTGTACTGCCCTGCCGTGGTCAAAACTCCCAACAGTACGAATGTATTACCCACTTTGCTTCTCCTTCAATGTAATGAGCAATCTGCAACAAGCCTGTGTTAATCAAGCTGAGATTTTTACCAGACACTTCACTTAAAAACACACTGCTTTAGATAAAGCAAACCCCCCCACGTATTTATTAACTATAAAAAGATACATTTTAAGTGATTATACGAGACAGCAAACAGATCAAAGCATATCATAGAATCATTTTGAATTATGACCCTATCCTCCAAAGCAATCGCAACCCCTCCCAGCTTGGTATCATCTGCAAACTTAATAAGCGTACTTTCTATGCCAATATCTAAATCGTTGATGAAGATATTGAACAGAACCAGTCCCAAAACAGACCCCTGCGGAACCCCACTCATTATACCTTTCCAGCAGGATTAAGAACCATTAATAATTACTCCCTGAGTATGGTTATCCAGTCAGTTATGCACCCACCTTATAGTAGCCCCATCTAAGTTGTATTTGCCTAGTTTATTGATAAGAATATCATGCGAGACCATATCAAATGCCTTACTAAAGTCTAGGTATACCACATCCACCGCTTCTCCCTTATCCACAAGACTCGTTATCCTATCAAAGAAAGCTATTAGATTGGTTTGACAAGATTTGTTCTTTACAAATGGGAGGTGGTAGAATCTCCCTCTCTGGAGATATTAAAGAACAGGTTAGATAGACATCTGTCAGGGATGGTGTAGACGGAGCTTGGTCCTGCCTTGAGGGCAGGGGGCTGGACTCGATGACCTCTCGAGGTCCCTTCCAGTCCTATTATTCTATGATTCTATGAAATCCAGCCTGGCTGTTCCCTATCACCTTGCCACCTTCCAAGTGTTTGCAGATGATTTCCTTAATTACTTGCTCCATTATCTTCCCTGGCACAGAAGTTGAACTAACTGGTCTGTAGTTTCCTGGGTTGTTCTTGTTTCCCTTTTTATAGATGGGCACTATATTTGCCCTTTTCCAGTCTTCTGGAATCTCTCCTGTCTCCCATGATTTTCCAAAGATGATAGCTAGAGGCTCAGATACCTCCTCTATCAGCTCCTTGAGTATTCTAAGATGCATTTCATCAGGCCCTTGTGACTTGAAGGCATCTAACTTTTCTAGGTGATTTTAACTTGTTCTTTTTTTATCTTCTAAACCTACTCCTAGTAAATGAATAAAACAGCAAACTAAGCATAAAATGCTAGATAGATTGGATATGAATGATCAATTTTTTGCCTTGGCCAATGATACAAGCATTCTACCAGGTTTCCATTCATAGGCTAGAAAAGTGTTTCTCAACCTTTTTTTTATAAAGTACCCCATTTAAAAAAAATTATAAGTACCCCCAGTACCTATAGTTTTCATACACACAATATTTTTTCTACCATTGCAACACATTTGTTTAAACAACTTAATTGTAGCTGGGATGAAATTTTTCAGTGTAAAAAGTACAAAAATAATAAAGTGCTATAAAACAAAAATTCAGTTTTCTCCAAATTTCAGTTGTGCTGACGTACCCCCCAGACTTCTCTAGAGTACCCCTAAGGGTACTCGTATCACTGGTTGAGAACCACTGGGCTAGAAAACCCTTTAGCCTGCCACCAACACTTCCCACAGTTCAGTCTTTGTTCCGCAGGCATTCCTAGGAGTTCTCATGTGGAGAGTAAGGCCCCATCTTACACAGCTTTCATATATGGCGGAAACCCTTTTTCCCAATAAGTGGTCCCAGCCCAATCTGTGGAAAAAGCCAGGTACCCCAAATGGAGTTCAGTATCATGTGGCCTGGTTGCATACCCTTGCTGCAATACAGTGGCTATTACTTAGAGGTGAGCCAAAACATGCTCGTTCACAGTCCATTGCCTTTGCTGATGAGCAATTAGCACTTGCTAGCTTCATAATGGTTGTACCTGAATGGCCAGTGTGACAGGTTCCTCCTGGGGTGCTGCCTGGAACTGGGGTACAACTAAGCCCTCTGTCTCAACAGCCTGGGCTTCCTGTCAGTGGTGGCATAACAAGCTGTGGACACGCTCTCCTGGTCTTACACTTCCACAAGCAATCACACAGGCAGGGACACACCAAGCTGCAGTTACATACAGGCTGACCAGCCACTGCATGAACCTGCAATAGAGAGGCTACAGCCAAGGTGGAAAACTTTGTCACAGCCTTCACAGTGGAGAGACAATGGCTTCCCCATGATAGCGCATTTCCAATTTAAATTCCATTGCCTCTTAACCTGCTGATTATGTTTCAAATTGCCTGGCATGGTGCCAGAGGCAGTAATAAAAGTAAACAAAATTATCATGCTACTACAAGTTTGGTTTTGTGGGGCCTCCATAGCTGGGTGGTACCTAAATAAAACCGTCTAAAATGCCAGCAGTCAATCTGAGGTTTGGTTTTGGATCCACCCTTTGTTTAGTTTGGCTGTGGAGCAGGTCTAAAAGTGGGTGGGGTGAGATATAAAAACACAGAGGCCTCTTATTCCTGTGGGATGGCCATGTTTTATGGTGCTCTCCCTTTCCCTTTGTGGTGAGTTGCTCCTTTGGGCTATTAACTATGATCAAGAAAGCAGACACTCACTTCAGGCACTCTGAATGCACGTGGCAGGGAGGGACCTTGGCTTAAGAGTCAGAGCAGGAGTGAAAAAAATCCAGGTTCTCTTCCCAGTTAATGAAGTTTCTAGTGAATTGTTGTGTGATCTGGGATGAGTCATTTGTTTCCTATTTGCAAAATAGAAACGTCTCTATCTTAAAGGGGTAACGTAAAGTTCTTTGAGATCCTCTTACAAAATGTGTGATATTAAGTTAGATTATAAAAGCATCTCCTTCATGCCCTATTTATACCAAAGATTATTCCAGCAAATTAATGTATTGCCTCTGGAAAGCCCATTATTTTGCTCTACAAAGCAAATAATAGGCACTACAAACAACCAAAGATATTAATTTGAATCACCAATATGCTGTGAGTTGCAGTATACTTGTTCAAGTAGATGCTTAGGTTTATACAAGGTGTGCAGCAATTCTTGCCACAGGTGAACTTGAAAAGCATGTTCTGCTTGGTGCTTTTCCTTCACCATAAACAAATTGTGTGTACAGTCATGTCCAAACCTTTCCATTAGTTATGCACAGAGTTGTTGGCATTATTATTTTTACATGACTTAAGTGTCCAATTCCCAGAGACTTTCAATAGGACTTAGGGGCTCTTGAAAAAGTTCCCCTCTTGTCTATTCTGCACACAAAAATTGTGCAGGGGCTTCCCCACCCCTTTGAATTTCCCTACTTTAGGAAATTTTCCCTGAAAGTTTCCCCTGTTGTTAGCACCAGTTCAGCTCCACCAGTGGCAGCAATGGAGTGCGAGTCAGTATAGACAAGGGGCCTGCAGCCACCAGCATTTTAAGCGCCGGGTCACACAGAATTGTCCTGAGCAGGTTGAATGACATGGTGCTTGAAAGGGGAGCCCTGTCTATATCTGTCAACAGTGAAGCTGTCCTGGTGTGAGCAATAGTGGCATTTTACTTTATTTTTTCGAGAAAGCAGGCTAGCGTAGACAGATCTTCATCTGATGTCAATTTGTGTAACTCTGCAAGGATATGGTCCACAATTTTCAGATCCTCATTGGGGATGCATATTTGTTTAACTTATTTCTCCTCCCTCCACAGTTGCGGATTGGTTGCACACTAGTTGGATGCTGGCCTCCATCTCAGAGCTGGCTGCATGTCATGAGTGTTCTACCTCTATAGGCCCCTGTCCTATAATCAGATCCATGAAGGCAGACCTCTGTGCTTATACAGAGTCCCAGAGAAGACAACAAGGCTCTGCTGCAAGGGCTAAGGCTATATCTGGGGTGATCATCTGCAAAGCACCTAAGGATATCTCAGGATGAAAGAAACATTTAAATTACTATTATGTTTAAACAGCTTAGTTTGATTGCCTTAAAAAGACAACCAGTGAAAATGAGATCCATTTTTTTTAAATCTTCCATAATTTGATGTGGAAATATAAAGCTATGTATGGGACACGTCCAAAGCACTTAATTATCCTTATTAACACGAGTCCAACAATTGACAGATACTTCTTCTGCTGTTACATCTCTTGATTTGTTGTTTCTACTCCAACTCATCTGATGAAGTGGATTTTACCCACAAAAGCTCATGATTCTATATACGTTGGTTAGTTTCTATGGGTGCCACCGGACCATTCGTTGTTTTTATAGTTAGTTTAATATCCATAGCTTCAAATTTCCCTAACAGCCTTTCCCCCAAATATCTGCAAGGATACCATATTAAAAACGTAATGCTGCTTCAAATAGCACTAGAAAGGTTTATGAAATCAGGCTATCCACAAACCTACATTGACTGGACACAAATAAAAATAAGAGATTTTCATAGAATTGGCTGCATTCAAGAAAACAATAGCTGAGAACAGGCCCCATGTAAATCAAGAGGTGCATCCAGCTCCTTCCTGAGCTATGCCCAGCTATCTAAAAAGGAGAGGAACATATAAGTCAGCTGGCATGTACAGAGTGCAACAGTAATGGAAGTCAGTAGAAAAGAAAAGATCTCTCTGACACAGGTCCTAGGGAGTGTTCCTTCCTGGCCACTCACTTGAATGTCTGTGAGAGGAACCCAAGCCCCTGTTGCTTTGGATTCCCAAGGATATATTAAGCAGTTGGGGTCTGAACACAGTCAATCCACTGTCCCAATCTCAGTACACTCTCAGGCTATGTCTACACTACAAGTTTTTTGTGCAAAACCCACGGTTTTTGCGCAAAAACCATCAGAGCATCCACACCTCAAGCGCGTTTTTGCACAAAACCCCCCAAAAACCCCACAGCACCAGTAAATCGACAGGACAGAGGGGTTTTCCTGGTAGATTTATTCCTCTCACCATGAGAAATAACTTGTTTTTACGCTACAGCTCTTGCGTAAAAAGGCATGAGTGGACGCTCCACAGGGGTTTCGTGCGCAAAAAGAGCCTATCAGAAAAAACACAGGTGCTCTGATGACCATTCTGTAAATGGCTACCAGAGCTTTCTTGTGCAAGAATGTCCATGCAGTGTGGACGCTCTCTTGTGCAAGAGAGCATCACTTTTGCGATGAGCTTTTGCGGTGTGGACGCGCTTTTGCGCAAGATGTTTTTGTGGAAGATCTCTTCCGCAAGAAGCTTCTTGCACAAAAACCCTGCAATGTAGTCAAAGCCTCAGAGCACAGACCTTTTCTCTCTATCCCCCATGAGTACTGGAACATGGGGTATGTCTAAACTACATGGCTCCGTTGACGGAGCCATATAGATTTGTTTGTTTGGCAAAGGGAAATGAAGCCGCGATTTAAATAATCGCGGCTTCATTTAAATTTAAATGGCTGCCGTGCTGAGCCGACAAACAGCTGATCAGCTGTTTGTCGGCTCAGCACGCTAGTCTGGACTCTCCCACGCCGACATGAAAGCCCTTTATCGACCTCCCCGGTAAACCTCATCCTACGAGGCATAATGGGGAGGTCGATAAAGGGCTTTCAGGTCAGCACGGGAGCGTCCAGACTAGCGCGCTGAGCCAACAAACAGCTGATCAGCTGTTTGTCGGCTCAGCACGGCAGCCATTTAAATTTAAATGAAGCCGCAATTATTTAAATCGCGGCTTCATTTCCCTTTGCCAAACAAACAAATCTACATGGCTCCATCGATGGAGTTTAGACACACCCCTGCTGTCCAGCCGTTTCTGCCCTGGAAGTGCAGCAACGACCTTTCAGACTCTCCAGTACTCAAACATACTCCTCGCTCAGAACTCCACCCCAAAAGGTGTGAAATTTGTTTTACAGTGTGACTCTCTCCGGGGCATGTGGTAATTGTGAAGCAGTCAGCACATGCACACTTTCCAATCTGTCCAATTTATGCTCTTTACTTAACAAGAATAGCACAGGAGAAAATAGATCATATAAATCATCCTAAATCACAGTGTCCTTCACTAAATCCTAGCTCACGCTTCCTTTGGGAATCCTTGGCGGGGGAGAGAATTTGTGTTCTGTCAGTCAAGGAGGCAGGATCCTTCATTCCCTAGCCTATTCTGTCCCTGCAGCAGTTAATATGGTGAAAAATGGCTCTTCCCCATTCCCGTCTGAGTCCCTTTATACATGAGTTGTGCATGAATGCCTAGCTGACGAAGGCAGACCCCAGCCCCGCCCCTTCCACCTGAGACCCTGAGCCTTTCACAACCACTCTCCCGTGGATCCAAGCCCGTCCCCCATACCAGGTTATTGCCCTCAGCCCCATTAATCTCACCAGTCCGAGTGTGTGGCACGGCCTTCCTGCCCAGCCATAATACCTGGTGGCTGGAGACCGGGTAGCTGCACCACAGCTCAATCCTTTCCAGACAACTGAAGGGCTGGACAACAATGCTGTGGCCTTAGCTCTCCCTGGCAGCCAGACAGCTGGGCTGTACCATGGCCCCAGCCATCCTGGGTGGCAGAAGTATGGGCAGTTTTGAGAAGCTAATGTCTTCCCTTGCCAACGTTATCCTCAGCCCATGCCTTTACAGGTCCCTGCTGGGATCATCTGATACTTTCGTTTTGTCCTCTGGGAATTTTCCATTGCTTCTACTACCCCATTGTCTTCAGAGATGGGAGGAAGTATCTTCTCCCAAGGGCTACATCTATACTGCACCTCTCTGGCTCAAAAGCTTATGCAAATGAAGAGGGGATTAGCATATTGCCATGCTTCATTTGCATAATTAATTAGGGGCTGTTTTTGCACAAGAGACTGAAAAAATGAGGAAGAACGGCTGTTGCGGAAGAGGAGGGGGTTGTGCAAAAAGGAGCCATCTATACAGCTCCTTTTTGTGCAAAAGTCTCTTGTGCAAAAACGGCCCCTAATTAATTATGCAAATGAAGTGTGGCAATATGCTAATGAAGTGTGGCATAAGCTTTTGCGCAAGAGAGGTGCAGTGTAGACGTAGCCAAGTAGAACAAACTATTTTCCCCAGGGTGTATCAGCACGCAATAATTGATCACGTATTCAAAGTAACACACTGTGAATAGATGCTCGATCATTGAGTACTGATGATTCACCATTGTCTCGGGCCTGTACACAAGGTGTGTGTGAAGGGTGCGAATGCACCCTCTCATGGTCCCTCAAGTAAGCCTGCTCCAGCTGGCCAGGAGAAGGGAAGGAGCGGCTCGCTGCCCAAACCTCTCTCTTCCAATGCTCTGGCCAGCTGGGGGAAGGCTGGGACTCCACTAGGAGTAATGCCCAGCCATGCCCCGGCCTCTATTCTGTGGGGAAGAGACTATTCCCCCTTGCTACACTGCTGTATAAATTCACATACACAATATAAGGCCTATGAACACCAGTGGTTTAATAGTCATCACCCACGCATGACTGACACTCCAAAAAAGTATAGCTGTGTCTAATGCACTGGGGAAATAATTCCAGAGCAATATATTTGTACACAAGTATCTATAAATACTGTTGATTGGTGATACCTAGTATTACTTCTCTCTGGTGTATGTGGTTGTTGTACCTGTATAGAGACATGGGAACACAGAATTTCTTTCAAAATACCACCCCGTTGGGCCTGATCCAGGACACACATTTGTGTTCATCCTTGAAGTTACACAAAGCACAACGGCTGCTTAATCACACCACTGAAAGAAAAGTTCTTCATATTCCATTATAAAAACTGTCATGGCTTCCAGATATTTTAGGATGAGAATGGGGAAGGGTGAATCCAGAAGAAACATCTTGGGCACAGACTGTTAATGGATTGGGTAAACAGTGGTAATGAGGCAGTTGCAAGGTTCACAGATGACTTTATTCATTTGCCCTAAATCTCATATTTTGTGATTTGTGCTGATTCTTTAGTTTGTGGGATTAGTTACAGTTCACTGTAAGTTCTAACTGTATTTCCATGTAGTGTGTTAAGGCCTGATTCAAAAGTAGTTGTATTTGATAAAAAACAGATGTTCTTAAAAGAGACTCTCTCCTTCGCAGTACAGAACATTAGTCTTATTAATTTGGTAAGGTACGTACAATTTCTAAGCACAGAATCCCCTTGCATGACATATGACATTATTATAATTTTCCCTGGGGAGGGACTTGTAAATCCTGGGGTCATGACCTCTCTGCCTCATGAGAAATGGAGAAGCACATGGTTCTAATTTTATCTTCAACCCTGCCCTCATACTGACATGTATGTTTACAATACGGTTCATCTGTTGACCCTTCACTCACATTTAAAATATTAGCTAACATTTTTCAGGCCCAATCATGGCTGTACACAGTGATTAGCTTTTAGACCCGTTGTTTTCCTTACTGAATTTCAACATTTGCAACTAAGCCAAAAGCCCTTTACTGGCTTTCTGATATGAAAACAGTAACAAACACCACCCATTTTGCATTGATATTTCTGCTCTTGTTCTGACACTGTGCATTTCACAGCCTTGCATACAAACCATCACCAGACTATTATGGAGAGAGAGAGAGACAGAGAGAGAGCATGTGTGTGTGTGTGATTACACTTTGAGGGTGAAGCACGGCTGCATAGCCCTCTGGAAGCGGTCCAAGAAGTTTGGCTGTGGGAGACACAGTCCCTCCCAGAACACCAGGATCCCAGAGAGATATGCACACTCCTCCATCAGACTGATAGTGTTTTCTCTCTGAGTCTAGATAGCTTCACTGTCCACTGGAAGGGAGCACGTCAGCATCTCTTCCTCCAAATGCCCTTTGTTCTATGCTCCAGTACGTACTAAGAGGGAGCAGTCTTTGCGCTTTGAGAATCCCAGGCTCTGTAACTGTTCCTGGCTTTCCTGCAACGTTGGGAAGCAGGAAACTCCTGGGCATCTTCCCCACAACCCTTGTACAACTAATAGACATAATCTAGAGCAGTGGTGGGCAACATGTGGCCCATCGGGGTTCTACGTGTGGCCTGCAAGACATTTTGTTTACCGTTGCCCATGTGCTGGATTGCCAGATTCTGCTGGTTTCCGTCCATATAATTTTCCCCCTATCGGTGTTACTAAAGTGACACGCATGTAGAGCAAAGGCACATGAAGTGAGGTGCACACGGATTGCACACAACACTGACTGTGAGAGCCATGCGCTCCCTCTGCATCCAATCAGAGAGCTGCTACAGTTCAATCATCACAGCCTGCAAATATTATGTACGCAAGTGAAATTAGAAAAATTACTCTGTCCTGGAAGACTGTCTTGGTGACACAATTTTGCAACCCACTGAGATGAAGAAGGGCCACTCATGCGGCCCGCTCACTAGCCTAGGTTGCTCATCGCTAATCTAGACCTTAATCAAGGTGGGATTACTTATACTTGCCTTCCTCGCTACAGGGGTGTTGTGAGGCTTAATTAAGGAAAGCTTTGAGCTCCTTGGATGGAAAGGTGCTTAGAAATGCCATATGTCACCTCGCTATTTTTCATAATCTTACTTGTGGAAGAGGTGTCAAAAATGGATACATTGAAAGTAAAACTGGTAAAAAAAATTCAACACAAAACCGTTTTGTCAAAAACTTCTTTGTTGCAAATGAAATTTTCACAAAAAATTATTATAATCCTTTTAATTTCGAAGCACTCTAAAAAGAATTAAAGGGTCTTTTAAAAGGAAAAAGCAGATTTTAAAAATATATTTTTGGACCCCACCACTACATTGCAGGAAAATATTCACCTTTCCCTCAGTGGTTTACTCCTTTCTCTTTTTCAACTAGAAAAGTGGGGGAGAGGAGGGAGGTTTTTTAATTTAAATAAGAAAAAGAAAACTACTTTCAAAGAACACAGCACTTTCATTCTTAAGTGGTAAAGACTAAAAGAACACTTTATCTCACTCTTTAGCTCTCTTTCTCTTTAAACAAGGGGAAAGTAAAAATGATTTTTTTTCAATTAAAAAATAAAAAGTGAGTAAAAGAGGCTTATTTAAATTCCATTTTTCTCGTGTTTTAATTTCTCTGCCCCCATTATGCTTTAATCCTCACTAAAAAAAAGGGGGGAATAGGAAGTCAAGTAAAAAGGTTGGAGAAAGTGTCTTCTCCCTCATGCTTTTGTTTCGCTTTTTGTTTTATTTCTCCCCACAATTTTCCAGTAGCAAAAACAATAAAACATTTTAATTTTAAAAAATATGTTTTTCTCACCAAAATGAAGTAAAAAAACCCCCAACAATTGAATAATAAAAACTTTTAGGTTTTAAAAAAATGTATAAACTGCTCCCCCCAACAAATAACAGCTTTGACAAGATCTATTTGCAAGATTTCAAGAGGTGTCAGTGAACACTTTTATCTTATTAAAATGAGCTACAGTTCTTGAATTATTTCCATTATTTCAGTGATGAAAAATAAATATATATGATACCTCAAACTGCATGGCAGTATCACATTTGTAGCTTATCTGGCACAAAATATTTGCTACCACTTCATAGTACTATGGCTTAGCACTGTGAATTAGATACCATACAATCTACTGCCTAACTAGGTAGTATCTGCCATTATCATATTTGGTTTCCACCAAAATTACATACATCAAGAAACAATTTGCTGGCCTGGATTTTCCAACACTATCACACTGAGGTCTCATTTTGGAGGAGCAGTGCAGTTTGAGGGTTATTGTGGGAAGACTTTTTCAAAGCTCTGAAAGTGGTGAGATCCAGCGTTATTCTGATTTGTGGTGGACTGGAATACCACAGCCAAGAGAAAGCCTGACACTTGCAGGCCTTGCCTTGGCATAGTCAGCTTCAGAATCGCTAATGATATGTGCGTGTAGAGAGAGCACTGTAGTAACATGCTATCTTCATCCAGATATAAAATACACAGATGTACACTAGAAACCATAGACAAGTCACTACTTACCACACACTGACTTGGAGATCTTTCTGTTCCAACCACTGTGGGCACCACAGATGCAACCATGTTATAACTTGGCAAATAATTTTGTTTTAATAACATCCCTAGTACTCTCAGGATAATTTATAAGGGTCTAATCTTGCAAACTTTATTGATAGTCCTAGTGAAGTTAATGGGATTACTCATATAAGCTGGTGTTAGAGGATCAGACCCTAATATTTGAATTATTTCTGTATTCATATATTTCATTTAATTTGTTTTCCTTTCTTCTGTTGTCTATAATTACCAAAAACATCCACAGCTTGCCAAAATGCTTGGCAATCTTGTGTCTCAAGGGCTGATGCCAATGACGCTGCTATTGGAGTAGTACTAGTTTCCAGCATAGCTGGCACCTTTCCTCAAAGCAATTAAGACATCATGCCACCTCTGCCTTCTACCATCTCTGATTTTATTACCTTGAACTTAGAGTCTCTCAGTGTGGTATAAAATCAGTGAAAGCCAAGCTCAACAAGGAGGCTAACAGTTGTCACGTTTGCAATTTACTAATCGCTTGGCCTTATTCCTAGTTCTATATATATTTGTATGCATATCATTCTTGAGGGCACGTCTACACAGCAGCGTTATTTCGGAATAACTGACGTTATTTCAAAAATAATGTCGAGATGGAATTCTTCTTACTGCGACTTCTGTAACCCTCATTTCATGAGGAGTAAGGGAAGGCGAAGGAAGAGTGTTATTCCTTCGACTTCCTGCTGTGTAGACAGCACCAAAAGATGAGTTAAGCTATTTCGACTTAAAGCTACGCAATTAACATAGCTGAGGTTGTGTCACTTAATTCGACTTTTGCCCTGCTATGTAGACGAACCCTGAGATAGTTACACCTTGGAACACACTATTAACCTCCCCATGAAACTATTTCCAAAAGTTTCTAATGCAGCACTTTACATTGTTTATTTTGTGGCTTATGCACAATTGTAAGATACATCATCTGCTCACTGAAGTTGTGCCATTTAATCATACATGATAAAGCTGAATTTTTCCTCTTCAATGGCTGGGTAAAAAGCCAGCCAGTGAAGTGAAAGAAGATGCAGAGGTTTACTGGTACAAAAATTAAATTCTGATATATTAGTCTGGTGCTAGAAGATGTGGAATTTCCTGCCTCTTATTTTCACCAATACAAGCTTATTACTGGAAGCTTCTGTTTAGTGCCTGCATGCTTTTTTTATTCCCATACATCTTGTGACAGTGAAGAGCAAATACATTTGCCACACAATATTCTGGCTATAGATTGCAAAATAAAAAAAATTGTACGAGCTTAACATGGATTAGACTGGGGTGGGCAATAATTTTTAACCGGGGGCCACTTCAGAAATTTTTGAAGTCTCCCCAGGCCGCCCTCGAAGGGGCAGGGCCTCAGGTGGAAGGACACTTCCATGATTCTCTGCCCAGAGACCCTGACTGGTCTGTGGATGGGGAAGCGTGTGAAGTCTTTGCCTACACCCACCCCAGAGAGAACCGCCAGATGTTCTGAACAGCTGGCAGTTCCTTCTAGGCACTTGCGCCCCTGAAGATGGGAGGAGTCTTCCACGCTGCCCCCAGGTCAATCAAGGCCTGGCTGTAGGGGAAGCATGCAAAATATGCCTCCGCTCAACAAGGGAGCACCAGGCTTAGAATCACCCGCCAGCTGGCAATTGACTAAGTACTGAACCCCTTGCAGGGTGAGAGAAGACTTTGCGCGCTCCCCCCTCTTCCAGGCCAACCAGGGCTTGGATGTGAGGGGAGCGCACAAAGTCTCCTCCCATTCTGCTCCCGTCCAGGCCCTGATTGGAGGATTCAGATATGGGGACACAAATTCCTTTGCTGTAACAAGTGAAAGAAACAGTGTAATAACAATTAACTGAATTTACACAGCACCTTCCATCTAAGTCTCACAAAATGCTTTACACACATAAATGTACCCTCAGACCATGTTGGGGAGGAAAAGAGAGTGGTATTACTGCCATGTTTTACAGATGGGGGAAACTGAGGCAGGAACTCCCAAGATCATATTCAGACAATTAGGGCATGTCTACACTAAGAAATTCTTTTGAAATAACTAAATTTGAAATAACTCCCAAAATAACAAAATTGAAATAGCATGTCCCCACTACGGCAGTGTCTCAAAATTAGTCCGAGGCAGGCTCCATTATCGTGGATACCCTAACTCAACTTAGAGCCCCAGAAAGCACTGGAAAGTAATTACTTCAGTTTACTCTGGGGAGTAGTTTTTTCAAAATAGCATCAGAGGAGCATCCACACTACCGCTATTTCAAAATAACTATTTTAAAATAAGCGTTATTCCCTGAGGAAAGCAGGAATACAGATTTTGAAATAATTAGCCTGTTATTTTGAAATAATGGGCTTGGTAGTGTGGATGCTCTGCTTGTTATTTCAAAATAAGGGGAGGGGGTATTTCAAAATAACTCCCTAGTGTAGACCAGGGTTTAAAGAGTAAGGAGATGAGCCCAGGTCTCTTGACTCCTTATTGTGCATTTTATCCATACCAGCATCCTTTCTTCTCATGGATCGTAAATTAATACCCAGTTTATACTTCACACAATATTTTTCAGTCAAGGGTAGTGGCCAGGGATGACTCTGAGCTATGGAAAGTGATTGGGAAAAATTACACCACATGCTACTCATATCAAGGCTTCTTTTTATGCCTAAGGAGCTCTTTCTGCCTTATACTGCTGATGCCAATATACTCTCTCCTGGCAGCTGGAAGAATGGCAAGCTTTTGAGCTTCTCATGCCAACCTAATGGATAACATTCTTTGTGTAGGAAGATACAAGATAGTATGTTGCTTTTGTGGGTATTTATATGCTGGAGCAAAGAGGAATATCTTGTGTATATTTTTCCATGGCCATAAACACTACTGTTACAGTAAACTGCAGCAGACTCAGGCTATGTCTACACTACAAAGAAAAGTTGGAAAAGTATCTTTTCCTGCTTTTCTTCCAAAAGAGGCTTTTCCGACATTTGGTCTGTCTACAGGGGGCCAAATATCAGAAAAAAACCCTCTTTCAGAACATCCCTTCTTCCTCATAGAACGAGGTTTACAGGGATGCCAAAAAAACGCATCTGCTTTTCCGAAAGCTTTTTCGGAAAAGCAGATGCATTTCTTGGATGTGGCAGAGCTTTTCCAGGATACCTCGAAAAGTTCTGCAGTATAGACATAGCCTCAGTGTTTTGACTTCATAAGGGTGACAGGTTAAATCAATCCCATGGTTTCAGGAAGCCTATAGACCAAGTTCATAGTTCAAGTTCTTGGTGGCAGGAAAGCATGAATAAGGAGATGAGTTCAATATAACTAGGCCCCATCCACTTTGACACAGTATGCAGCTGGATATATTCAGAGGTATTTGTATTTTCAAATTAATTACATTTTAGAGCGGCAGGATGGACAGGGCACTGGACTGGGACTCAGGAATCAGGTTCCGTGACTAGTTCTTTCACTGACAAGCTGTGTAGCTTTGGGCATGTTTCACCTCCCCATGCCTGCTTCCCCTCCTGCCCTTTGTCTGTTTCATTCATCTTCTCTTCCATACAGGAACTATTTATTTGTAAAAAGCTGAGTGTGATGAGCATTGAACCTCACTGAGTACTACCTTAATACAAATAATTACTATTGACAAATAAAAGGCATCAATACACATTTCACTTTAAAATATGATGCACTTTGTTGACCACCATACTTATGGTGAGAAAAATTGTTTTATGTATTAAAAAATTGATGAGGACAGCAGCATGCCTAAATTAATTTAAAAGGAGCTGGTTTGAACATTAAAACCACTGTAGTAGACATAACAAGAAATGCTTAAGTATACCCAGTGGCTGTGTCTATACTGGCATGAATTTCCGGAAATGCTTAAAGCGGAATACTATTCCGTTTTCAGTTTTTCCGGAAAAGGAGCGTCTACATTGGTAGGCTGCTTTTTCGGAAAAGCCCTTTTTCCGGAAAAGCGTCTGTGGCCAATGTAGACGCGCTTTTCCGGAAAAGAGCCCCGATCACCATTTTTGCGATCGGGGCTTTTTTTCCGGAAAAGACTACTGGGCTGTCTACATTGGCCCTTTTCCGGAACAGTGTTCCGGAATAAGGACTTATGCCCAAGCGGGAGCAGCGTAGCTTTTCCGGAATAGCGGCTGATTTTGTACAGTAGAGCATCGTTCCTTTCCGGAAATTCAAGGGCCAGTGTAGACAGCTCGCAGTTTATTCCGGAAAAGCGGCTGATTTTCCGGAATAAGTGGCCCAGTGTAGACACAGCCTCTAGTTTTAACTCTTTCTCTCTCTCTCTCTCACACACACACACACTTTATCAGTTTATTAAGAATCCTCACATAAATCCTTTGCTGAACATCGGAAAACAAGACAGCTAGCCATTCACTCAGTTAAAATGGTTTGAAAACATTGACTCTATTGAGGGTGATTTATTTATATCTGATTTGGGGAGGGAAAGAAACTTGACAAAGTGAGAATGTACTTTCAGGCTCTAAATGTAACAGATGTTGTTTTGGTCACTTCCAGCTGGCTGTGAATTTCGAGCCCCAGAACTGTGGTTTAGAATGTGGTACAAGTGTTGGCTGAATGTATGTTGGAAAAAAAGGAGAAGAAGCTTGCATGCAGAACCTGGCATGCATTGTTAAAAAAAAAAGTCTGTCTTCAATTATTTTCCATTACAGCATTGTCTGTATATAATTGTTCCATGTTTTCCATTATCGAGTGCCAAATGAATCAGTATGTTAGAGTATAGAATGTACAAATTCCACTGGTAATGCTGCCCTATCTCAGTAAACAACATGTAACACAAATCTCACTTGACCAGTATGACGTTCACATAGAATGAATCCGGATTTTTCAAATGTACAACATTATTTACCATAACTTCCATCAACAACTGAGACTAATGACCAAGGAAGCTATCCAGGCAATGGAAGCTTCGACACTGATTTAATAAGAGCAGGACTAGGCCATAACTTGTCACTCGAGCAGCTGTGATACATTTGGAACCTCAACTTGTACATGCAAACAGACATTTTCTTACATAAAACAGATAACAGCATATCTAACTGCTCCTTTTTTGTGCATGAAAATAGGCATTTTGCACAGTCAAAGCATGTGCATTTTCTGCAGGTGCCATGTTTGAAGACTGGCCCTAAATGTAATTTTGAACTCAGTTGCAATTATAAGCAGAGTCTCAATAATGCCCAAGAATTGGAGCATAAATATCTGCCCTCATCCTGCTATAAGGCACTCTATTAGTCCCTTCTGCCGGCTACATGAATCGCAGACAGCAATGTGGGGAGGACAGCAGCCTCTGTGGAGCTGTTATATGTTGCCTCCCACAAGTAAGCAGGGGAAGGGAATGAGTAGAGCCTTGGGAACCTAGCTGTGTGAGTGGAAAAAGGGAAATACAACATGCCAGGGATGGACTTGGACTTGACACGGAATATTTGTCTCCTGGGATTTTAATTCTATCAGGTACTTGCTGCTCTTTGCTCATAGTTCATGGCAAAGCCAGTGTACAGGCAGTCCCCGGGTTACGTACAAGATAGGGACTGTAGGTTTGTTCTTAAGTTGAATCTGTATGTAAGTCGGAACTGGCGTCCAGATTCAGCCGCTGCTGAAACTGACCGCCAGTTCTGACTTACATACAGAATCAACTTAAGAACCCCAGGCGTCCCCAAGTCAGCTGCTGCTGAAACTGATCAGCAGCTGATCAGGAAGCCCGGGGCAGAACAACTCTGCCTCGGGCTTCCTGTAGTCAGCGCTGATCAGTTTCAGCAGAAGCTGACTTGGGGACGCCTGGGGCAGAGCAGCTGGGGTGCTGCTGGGTTGCTCCAGTAGCGCCGCTCCTCGGCGCTACTGGACCAACCCAGCAGCACCCCATCTGCTCTGCCCCAGGCGTCCTGATTCAGCCGCTGCTGAAACTGACCAGCAGAGGCTGAATCAGGACACCTGGGGCAGAGCAGCTGGGGTGCTACCGGGTTGGTCCAGTAGCGCCCAGAGCGGTGCTGCGGGACCAACCGGCAGCGCCCCAGCTGCTCTGCCACAGGCGTCTGGAGAAAAGCCTAGTCTGCTGGGAGAGGCGGGGCGTACTAGCTGCGGACCAGGAAGACGCGGACGCGCCCAGCAGACCAGGAAGACGCGGGCGGCGGACCGAGACGCACCACGGTCCTGCTACCTGGGTCCTCCGCGGCTTTGCTCCCCGTCTCCCTGGTCTGCCAGCTTCCCCGAGGCTTTGCTCCGCGTCTTCCTGGTCTGCAGACCAGGGAGACGCGGAGAAAATCCCGGAGTACACGGGTGGCAGGACCGCGAGGTCCCGCAGTCCGTGTCCTCTGGGGGAGCCCCGTTCGTAACTGCGGATCCGACATAAGTTGGATCCGCGTAAGTCGGGGACTGCCTGTAGTTGCAGAACAATTTTGCTTTTTATCTGTAATTAAACAACTAATTAATTTAATCAGAAAGTTAAATACATGACTAAAGATGACTACAGAATACATGCAAAGTAGTAAATATATCAGGATTCTAATACTATATGTATTAACATCACTATGTAATGGGTAAGAATATATAAATCAGACATATAGTTAACCATCCTTGTTTGTGAATTAGTGGCACCGAGATTAAAAACAGTGTGATTACACTATATCAGTAGTATATAGGACAAAAAGCTATGGGCTTAAATTGCAGCATGAGAAGTTTGGGTTGCACATTTGGAAAATCTTCCCAGCTCTCATGGTGGTTAAGCAATGGAATACATTTCCTAAGAAAGTGGTAGAATCTCTGTCACTGGAGATTTTAAACAACAGGTTAGACAAACATCTTTGAGGGATGGTCTAGATCAGGGTGTCTCAAAACTCCCAGCTTGCGGATCATTCCTGGCCAGAGCAGATACACAATCTGGCCTGGGAGTCCTGGTGGGCCGGGCTGCCTATTTCCATCTCCCAGCCCTCACCTCATCCACCTTCTCCCCTCAGGGCTTCCTGTCCTCTAAGGGACATAGCTTCAGGATCCCTGGGGGTTTCTGGTGTGGGCCAAGGGTAATAGTGAGAAGGAGCATGGCTTGAGATGGGAATGGACAGGCCTCCTCCCAGCCCACTGGGACTCTTAGGCCACATTGTGCAACTGTTCTGTCTGGGAATGGCCTATGAGTCAGGACTTTGAGACCCCTGGTCTAGATGGTAACTTGGTCCTGCCATAAGTGCAGAGGCCTGAACTTGATGGCCTCTCAAGGTTTCTTCCAGTTTTACGATTCTATGATCTGCAACATACCCATGCTATAATTACAATCCCCTAATTATACGACCAAACTACCAAAAGGTACATATTTAGAGAAAGCAAACTTAAAATTGTATCGTTATATACAATACAACCTGTGGAACTCCTTGCCAGAGAAGGCTGTGAAGGCTAGGACTATAACAGAGTTTAAAGAGAAGCTAGATAATTTCATGGAGGTTAGGTCCATAAAAGGCTATTAGCCAGGGGCTAGGAATGGTGTTCCTGGTCTCTGTTTGTCAAAGGCTGGAGAAGGATGGCAGGAGACAAATCGCTTGATCATTGTCTTTGGTCCACCCTCTCTGGGGCACCTGGTGCTGGCCACTGTCGGCAGACAGTCTACTGGGCTAGATGGACCTTTGATCTAACCCATACGGCCGTTCTTATGTTCTTATACCTTGTCCTACCCCATTCCTTCTCTCTCGCTCTCTCTTTGTTGTTGGCCATACATTGCCCTCACTAGTCATATCATGTCTAAATTTTAGATTGTAAGTTCTTTTGTACTGCCAGCTCACTTGAAGCTGTTGATGTTTGAATGTATTCACACACTGAAATGTGATGTGAAATAGCAATAGAAACTAAACCAAAGTTATCTCCAGAAAGGCATGGCCAGGTCTCTCAACTTTAACGAGGGGAGTGACAACACACACATACTGACACCAGCCAGATAAGCATTTTTAGGCAGAAGTTTCAAAAAAGGTGGGGGGAGTTGTGATTTGCCATGGAAAATACTCCGCTCATATCAGGGCCACTTGTTAATT
Organism: Pelodiscus sinensis; assembly: GCF_049634645.1. Lineage (NCBI taxonomy): Eukaryota > Metazoa > Chordata > Testudines > Trionychidae > Pelodiscus > Pelodiscus sinensis. The sequence goes on from NC_134714.1 coordinate 114,976,462, forward strand.
GAACTTGGCAGAAGTTCCAAGTTTCTTTATATTATCAGGACACTCAGAAACCAAAGCTGGATCAGCTAATGGTAATGGAGCAAAATGGTCATACATAATGCTTTCACCGGGGTTTGTTTTTAAAGCTGCTGTTGTATGGAATAAGAGCAATTGCAGCACATTTCTCTGGTAAACACACATTTTCAGAACAGCTGTTGCTACTTGTTTATTCTGAAAAAAAAAGGCAGGGAATAATGGAACACAGGAACTGTAACATACTGTACATTTATAGCTGAATGGTCTGTCTAAAGTTGCTTAGTTCATCAGAGCAGTTCCAAAAACATGTACTTGTTCTGAAACCATATCTCACTAGGGATAGGACAGCAGATTTTAAATCCACACACACCAAACAGCAAAAAGCAACCTACTTCCAGGTAGGAATGTGAGTAGTTGAGTAGTCAACTACCTGATAAGCCTAGGTTTATCGGGTAGTCAACTGGGGAGCTGGTGCTGGGGGGGGGGGGGGGGGAGGGAGCCAGCTAAAAAGCCGGTTCCCCTAGCACCATCTCTGAAGTGCTGCCTGGCCCTCCCCCTCGCACTGCTGCTTCTATCAGCCCCATCCAGATTGTTTTTTTGGTGGGATCAGGGCTTAGAGAGTTTGCAATGTTTTGGCAGCTGAAGTCACCGAACAGTGTCACTTGAGTTTTAGTAGCTAGCGTTTATATTGGGACTCCTGTCCTGAGTACTTTTTGATGCCACTGGTGATGCTGACAGTGGGGGAAACTCAGAGTTAGGTTGTAAGACAGTTTCCAATGTTAAGTGTCCCCAAAAAGAATATTAATATTCAAACACAATATTCTGATATAACTTTTCATACCCATAGTACATGTGCTTCAATCTCTCTTCCTCCTCTCCCCCGGATCTGAACTGCATTCACAGAAGTCAGACATGTAGTTGTGAAAAATTGGGCCTTAATATTTAAATATTAACCACAAACATTTTAACCTTAACTTTTAAAACAGTTCTAAAGTCACTTTTCATCAAGAGGCCAGGAGATCACAAATACCAGTTGTAACTGAAAGCAAAAGAAGGCGTAGGGCCAATTCACAAAGTTCAAATCTGTAGCCAAACTTCAAAGATTGGAAAGGTTCATAATCACAACTTTGGTTTGGTTAATTAAACAGCTAGACAAGTAGTTTGAGGGCGTTCAGATTCTGGGGTTGTGATTTGAACTACAACCCCCTTCAGCTGTTGAGTTCAGATCTGAATATTACAGTGTGGCGAGAAAGGTTTCAATTCTCAGATAAGGCTTTAGGTCCATGTCTATCAGATATAGATGGTGGTACATTAACATTTCTTACTGGATAGTGTTCTGGACTGAGCGAAATGAGCACAGTTTTCTTTTTAGAAGAAGAGAACCAAGTAAGTTAAGTTATGGCTATAACAGTCCCGTGCTAAAGCTCTGGTGTAATCCCTTTTTAGCATGATATGGTTTATTAGGGAGTATCTTATCCCATGGAAGTACAGGCAGTCCCCAGGTTACGTACAAGATAGGGACTATAGGTTTGTTCTTAAGTTGAATTTGTATGTAAATCGGAACTGGTACATATTGTAGGGGAAACTCTAGCCAAACATTTCTCCAGAGCTCAGTTTTATTCTCCCACACCTCACTTCCCTCAGTCCTTTATTCTCAAGCTGAGGTGTCTGCTGAGAAAAGCCGCTCCGCGTCTCCCTGGTCTGCTGGGGGAAAGCAGCTAGTGCGGGGTTGCCTCACCCCGTTTGTAAGTAGGGATCTGATGTAAGTCGGATCCATGTAACCCGGGGACTGACTGTATCTGATAAATAAACATGGCAAACAACATTTTGTGTTTCCAGAAAAACTAGCTGTAGAATATTTACACTGCTCAGGCCCAAATTCTACTTTGTTACTGTGGATTTACATTAGTGTAAGAAAGAGAATTTGGCTCCCTGACCTTATTGAAACAGGTAGTGATAGCTGAAATATTAACTGATCTTAGAATAATATTTTTGCTGCTAGAGATTTATTTCTGTATAAAAGTTTATGGAACATCATATTCTTTGCCCTTTAAGTCTGATACCAACATATGTAAACACCATTGGAGTTGGTGTGCCCTAGCTTAATCCAAACTGGCTAAAACAATGGAAATATCTTTCTGGAACCATTGTGGGTTATATCCAATATAGTTAAAAACATCTGAATGCAACCACAAATATGCTGGTATTTAGCTGTGCTATAAAAACATTTTTCTGTCAGAAAGTACTGGGACTAATACAGTAAACTACTAGTACAGTTAACCCTTGGAGTGAATTACATTTAGATGCTTGATAATTAAGGTACTGGGATTTTTTTATTTTCTTACAAAGAGCACAAAAGGTTCCTAAGGTCTAAAATATTAAATTACTACTCCTATGTTTATGACATCTTTCAGCCAGAGTATCCTAAGCATTCAGAATTTGTGAAATTACTGTAAATACCAGCTCTGGACCTCACCCTTCACGCCTTACACAGGGTGTCCTCCAGTAGCTTCAAAGGGACCTTTGCCTAAGCTGAATGAGTGGAATTGCACTCTCTGTGAACAGAGAGGTTTTTGCTTCATCACTGAAATGCAGCTGTATCTAGGGGAGAATGGAAGTTTTAAAACATCACAGAGTAACATCACATACCAAATAAGAGAAAAGGAGAAAGGTGCCTTATCTAGCCAAGATATCAGGGGCATTTTTAGGTTGCAGAATATAAATATCCTGTAATGAAGCCAGAACACTACTGGGACTTTACTGTAGTTAGGCAAGTCATGAAAATTCAAAGATCAAATAATTTACTGAGAAAATTCATCTAGGAGATGCAGGGGAGTGGACTTGATGATCTCGAGATCCCTTCCAGTTCTAGCATTCTATGATTCTATAACACAGCTAGCTTTAGCTTTAATAGTCCTTGTCTAGTTGAAAACTGCTCTGGTGTTTTTAATAAAAAATGGTCAAAAGCCTAGGCTGGCATACTGAAAGTAAAGGCCTCCACCAACACACTACTCCTGAGTGCAGTCCTGGGTCCCTGGCTTAGTATTGACTCAGAAGTAAGAGTATCACTTGCAGTAATTCAGGTCAGTACATATTCAATAAACAGAGTGCATACAATTGTTAAGCAATGTGCATAATTCTTAATACATATATTTTTATATAAACATGGTGTTGTCAGAGTGGAATTTTTACACACACACACAACACAGGTAAACATTTCAGATGTGTGTAGGTGACTTGGTGACTTAGACATTTCGGTGCTGAAGTCTCAATGAAAGTCAAAACTGCTTTGGAAAATGGGCCTTAGACATCTAAGTACTTGAATATTTTGCAAGTGTTCCCCTAGTTTTTATTTTTTCAAGAGTAAAAGAAAATTTAAGAGGTAGATTGTAAAACTCTTAATCTAAACACAGCAGTTTATTTTTCAAATAAATTAATACTCAGTGATTAACAACACTTGCATCCATATTCAAATTCTACTCAACTGCTGATGGATTGGAAAAGGTCAATTATATAAGATGGAAAAAAATGGCAATTTATCGTAAGTAGTAGCTTGGCCTCCTTAGTAGTTTGAATATGGGCATCAGTTGCAGACATGCCACTGACTGTGTGATCCTGGAGCAAAACACTTAACTTCATTTCTTTGTGCATCAGTTCCTCTTGTGTAAAATGGGACTAGTCATATTATCTCACAGAGATGTTGTAAAGATTAATTAATGTCTATTGTGCCTTGCAGTTGTGACATGCTATATGGGTGCATGCCAAATATTATCATTAGCTGCTAAAAGGCAGAGATACTTGTAATGCTTTCAGGATCAAAGCTTGCTGGGCATTTGGGATTCTCCTCAGAAGGAGAATGTTGAACTTAGCATATGAAATTGAAATGGAATAGATTTATCCAAATATGAGTTCCTGGTTTTGGCCTGTCAGTAACACAGTCTTTGTGTTTGCAAATTGATTTAAAAGCAGCCCCTATAGCATGCAATATTCGCAGAAAAATGTACTATTATAATATTCTTTGGTTGGAAAATCATTAAAATACTGTCCACTACCATAAAATAAATGTCAATTTCACACTTCTAAACCAAATCAAAGGGGAGTGCTACAGACTGAAGCAGCAGTCAATTTAACAGTTATATGTGTGCAGAAACAGTGCAAATAAGATAACCTTCTCCAGCTGGTTGAAAATCCAAGCTTTCCAAGTTTTTTTCTGGACCTTCACTACTAATATATCAATAATTTAATCCACTGAATGCTTACATTAATTTATAAATAGGAGTGGCATCTGTTTCTGTACTCTTAAAAAGTAGCTGGTGGTTTTTAAAAACGTGTTTATTTGCACATATGCTCCCCTTGTCTTCATGTTCATAGTTTAAATGCTGTTTTAATTTTTTTTATATGAACATATATAGGAGTCAGACATACAAGTTCTTGAGCACTCTGGCACTGACCCAGCAAAGCCCTTACATAAGCATGGCTCCAGTTCAACAAAACACCATCCAGGCAAGCACTTAAGCACATTTTAAAGTCCCACAGACTTTAATGGGAATTAATCTCATGTGTAAGTACTTTACAGAATCAGGGGCTATGGGCTTCATCATGCACTATACAAATCACTAGGAGCTTTCCCACTGATTTGAATGAGAACAGAATTAAGCCCCATATGCCTAAATTTTAGCAGCTGAATGGTTTAACAGAAGACCATTGCTGACTGGACCAGAGTGAGGCAGGATTGAACCTGTGGGGCCCTGGTCCATGACTGGGGTTCCTAGGTATCATAATACAGATAACACCATAATATAAAGGTGTATCAGTGAAATAACCTAGAATACAGTCAAGTTGAAAACTACATTACTAAACAATACAAGGAATAGTTGATGAGTTTTCATTGTTGTATAAAAATACTTTCAACCACTTCCTTGACTAATGAGTTTATAACTGAGAAATTGGTTTTGGAGATGGGGTGTTAGATGTATGGACAATAATCTACATGTCTTTAGGATTTGTGAAACAAACAAAAACTGAGGTCTTTCAAATCTTTTTATATTCTTTCTCTAGGTATTTCATAGAATCATAGAATCATAGAATAATAGGACTGGAAGGGACCTCGAGAGGTCATCGAGTCCAGCCCCCCGCCCTCAAGGCAGGATCAAGCTCCGTCTACACCATCCCTGACAGATGTCTATCTAACCTGTTCTTAAATATCTCCAGAGAGGGAGATTCCACCACCTCCCTTGGCAATTTATTCCAATATTTGACCACCCTGACAGTTAGGAATTTTTTCCTAATGTCCAATCTAAACCTCCCCTGCTGCACTTTAAGCCCATTACTCCTTGTCCTGTCCTCAGAAACCAAGAGGAACAAATTTTCGCCTTCCTCCTTGTGACACCCTTTTAGATATTTGAAAACCGCTATCATGTCCCCCCTTAATCTTCTTTTTTCCAAACTAAACAAGCCCAGTTCATGAAGCCTGGCTTCATAGGTCATGTTCTCTAGACCTTTAATCATTCTTGTCGCTCTTCTCTGTACCCTTTCCAATTTCTCCACATCTTTCTTGAAATGTGGCGCCCAGAACTGGACACAGTACTCCAGCTGAGGCCTAACTAGTGCAGAATAGAGCGGCAGAATGACTTCACGAGTTTTGCTTACAACACACCTGTTGATACAACCTAGAATCATATTTGCTTTTTTTGCAACAGCATCACACTGTTGACTCATATTCAACTTGTGGTCCACTATGACCCCTAGATCCCTTTCCGCCATGCTCCTTCCTAGACAGTCGCTTCCCATCTTGTATGTATGGAACTGATTGTTCCTTCCTAAGTGGAGCACTTTGCATTTCTCTTTATTAAACCTCATCCTGTTTACCTCTGACCATTTCTCTAACTTGCTAAGGTCATTTTGAATTATGTCCCTATCCTCCAAAGAAGTCGCAACCCCACCCAGTTTGGTATCATCTGCAAACTTAATAAGAGTACTCTCTATCCCAATATCTACATCATTGATGAAGATATTGAATAGTACAGGTCCCAAAACAGACCCTTGAGGAACTCCACTTGTTATCCCTTTCCAGCAGGATTTAGAACCGTTAACAACAACTCTCTGACTACGGTTATCCAGCCAATTATGCACCCACCTTATCGTGGCCCTATCTAAGTTATATTTGCCTAGTTTATCAATAAGAATATCATGCGAGACTGTATCAAATGCCTTACTAAAGTCTAGGTATATGACATCCACCGCTTCTCCCTTATCCACAAGGCTCGTTATCTTATCAAAGAAAGCTATCAGATTAGTTTGGCATGACTTGTTCTTCACAAACCCATGCTGGCTATTCCCTATCACTTTATTACTTTCCAAGTGTTTGCATACGATTTCCTTAATTACCTGCTCCATTATCTTCCCTGGGACAGACGTTAAACTGACCGGTCTATAATTTCCTGGGTTGTTCTTATTCCCCTTTTTATAGATGGGCACAATATTTGCCCTTTTCCAGTCTTCTGGAATCTCCCCTGTCTTCCATGATTTTTCAAAGATCATAGCTAAAGGCTCAGATACCTCCTCTATCAGCTCCTTGAGTATCCTGGGATGCATTTCATCAGGACCTGGTGACTTGCTGACATCTAACTTTCCTAAGTGATTTTTAACTTGTTCTTTGTGTATCCTATCTTCTAAACTTACCCTCTCTCTGCTTGTATTCACTATGTTAGGCACACCTCCAGACTTCTCGGTGAAGACCGAAACAAAGAAGTCATTGAGCATCTCCGCCATTTCCAAGTTCCCTGTTACTGCTTCTCCCTCCTCGCTAAGCAGTGGGCCTACCCTGTCCTTGGTCTTCCTCTTGCTTTTAATGTATTTATAAAAGGTCTTCTTGTTTCCCTTTATGCCTGTAGCTAGTTTGATCTCATTTTGTGCCTTTGCCTTTCTAATCTTGCCCCTGCATTCCCGTGTTGCTTGCCTATATTCATCCTTTGTTAGTTGTCCTAGTTTCCATTTTTTATATGACTCCTTTTTTATTTTGAGATCATGCAAGATGATGCCTATTTCAGGATAGGCAGCTAATGTTTCAGAATGATGTTGTTTGTATATATACATTTTTGCATAACTAATCTATTCCTTATCTTTACCTGTTCTTCTTATAGGAGGCTCACAAGTCCTCCTATTTCCCAGCTTCATTTTCATAATAAAATTGAACACACCCAGAACATGTGGTTTTGTTACAAAATCAGCCTCATCAGCTGATCAACAGTTTCATTGGCTTTCAAGACATTCAAATATGAAACTGGGTGGGTGGGTGAGAGAGAAAAATCCCAATGAATTGAAAATAGAAAGTTTGCATGACCTCTTTGAAAAATCAAACTTGCTGAATTTCACATAATTTCAGTCATGAGTAGCCATTGTTTAATTTTTGGTATAAAAGCAGTAACAATTTATGCAATCTGAATTTACAGTCAAGATACAATAAGATAAAATGACAAGTGTTCATTGTTAAGAGTGGAGTGACCTGTTTGCCACATAACTTCAAAAATCAATAATGATAGATATATGTGGAAAATGTGCATCTTTTAACACCCTTTAAATGTAGAAGAAGAACTTTTTAAGTAGACTAGAAAGCAAAACACATCTCTCTCTCTATATATGTAAAAAAACATTTTTCCTGCTGGACAACAGAATGTTTGTTCCCTGCTGGGTGACAGAATGATGTCATCACATCATCACTATCAACAGGCTTGCTCAGTGAAGCGAAAGTGGCCAGAAAGAGGAGAGTAGATGAGCGTTGCGAGCCGAGGGCGCAGCTCCCTAGTTTTTCTTAAAAATAGGAACGGAAATTGAAAAATAGCACCTAAATAGTGTGAGGTTAGAATTAATCCCATGTGTACTCTTCAGCACAGAGTACCATTCCCTTGATGAAAATAAATGAAAGGGAAGTGAATGAGTGGTATTATGAATTTGTCTGATTTTCAAAGGTATATCAGTAGTGTATCAGTCATCTCTGGCTGCATCTTGCTTAGCAGGTGGGAAGGTCAGACCTTTTATTTCCAGATATCTGAAGAGCTGGACAAGAGGACACTCAGAAGGTTCACTGCTGGATGGCCAATTGACTTCAAGGGAATGGTGTAAAGTACTACTCAATGCATGAAGAGAGATCACATTTTGAACTTTGAAGGCCTTTTTAAGATATGTTGTAGAAATATGTAAAAGAACCACATTCATTGCAATTTAAAAAGCTTGTTTCTGAAACATCAAAATTAAATGTTAATCTTTTTAAAAGATTTTTTTAAAAATCACTATTTGATGATTGATCAATGGATCATGATGATTCATAATTCTAGTTAGACCACTAAAGAACATCAAGTGGGAAATGCTAATACTTCCTTTACACAGTACACATTTAACCTACTTATTCCATTTTAAACAATAAAGCAAATTCTTCTGGGAGCTCTATCCCCTTTCCTACTTCACTTCTCTCCCTAAAATGAACATTGCCAGATTACCAGTGTGAAATTAGTGGCTAGGATAAGTAAGGCTGGGAAAAAAATCAGTCTTGTAAATAATATGGTTGGGGCCAAGTGTTGACCTCAGTTATACGCACATCTCTCTCCTTTGTTTAAAGTTCTGATTTTGCAAAGCACTTCCGCACACATCCTTCTGTAATCAGAAAAGAACATAAGCTCATGTTTTACCTTAAGCATATTCAAGCATTCTTAGTGATGGATTTCAGCTTGTGCTTGGACTGAGCAGATAGAGAAGTACTTCAGCGAATTGGGGCTACAAGTAGGAGTTGTATGCTGCTATCATCAAAGGATAGCACTTGCTCATTACATTTTTGCATGGGGAAAGAAAGGAAATATGGGTTCCAATCCTATAATGCCTTATCTGCAGGAGCAGTCCTTCATTCAGCATAGTGCTACTAATGAAGTCAACAGGAGTTATTAAGGATGGATTTGCAGAACCCGCTCAAGCGTATGATGGACTAGATAAAATATCTCTGTAATAAAGGAAATATAACAGCAATAGATGTTTTTCACATTGTACATTTACTGCACGGTTTCTTTTTTTCCTATATGTGTATTTTAAGTTTTCCCAATTGCTTGGTTCCATAAAATCCACAGCCCTCTGCTGGCTCTGCAGAGAATTTTAGAAGTAGAATGGAATTTTAAAAGGCGAAGACCACATGTCCAGTATAATAGCTAACTCTCTGTTCTTGGACACCATGTACATAAAGTAAGCTGTAGACCAGAGAAATACTTTTCATACCTTTCTTAATGGAGCACACAAAGATTCCAAGATTTTATTAATTCAGTTACATCTGTGCTCTCAAACCTTTAGGTAGTAGGGAGTGTGCTATTTATCTTTTGGTTTCTCGTATGGAATTCACACAAGACTCGTTGCTAAATCATTTTCCCTGTACTTCTAGTACAGGAAATTAACTATAAATGAGCTATGAAAACAAATCATTCTTCTACAATTTTCCATTGATATTGCTTTACAATTTTAGTACATTCAGGCAAAGCAATATAGATAAAAACAAGCTTACAACATATTAACATACTAATCTTCAATTATGCAATTTCCTGTTTTAACAGACATTTCTGTTAAATGCCATAAGACATTTCTTGTTTGTTTTGCATAGCATACATTTTAGCTGAAAACAACCTTACAATTACAGCACTGTGGTAACGCCCTAATAGTTAAGACTATAAATACAGTTTCATTTTGAGAACACTGTCTGCCAGTGCTCACAGTTTCAAGGAAGAAAAAACAAATTAAAGATAATTCCTTTTCTCATATTTTATGATGAACTGAATTTTAAAGTTTGGTAAAATTCTAGTTGGTCATTTTTGAGGTATTCAGGATGTTTTTCACCAGCTAGGGATTTTTTCATAAGTTTTTCCCTGCATAAAAACTATACAATTAAAAAAATCCACAACAAAGCTTGGACTTAAATTGTTAGGACTATCCTTTTAATGTGTTTTAAGTAACTGGTTAAAACACATACTCAATATAGAATATATATTTGCCTCAAAAAGACACAGAAAGATACAAGTTGAACGTCTCCAGTCCAGCGCACTGGTCCAGCAATATCTGTGATCCAGCATGATTTAGTTAGTTGGATGTCCAACTTATCATGGGTGTGGCCATGTTTCCCATAAAGTTTGTTTACAGCCACCAGTCCTGGCTCTCAGTGTTCTGTGCTGTCATTTAGCTCTAATTGATCCCTAAATGTCTTCTGAGAGCTCAGTAAGCAGTGGAAGTGTTGGTAATGCTGCTAGATAATATTGACCTCATGTAGTTTGGCAAATACTCTGGTTTGGCGCCGGTCAGGTCCTGAGGATGCGGGACTAGAGAGGTTCAACCTATACTCATAGGATACATCCACACTAGCCCCCTAGATCGATCTAGGGAGGCTAAAGAGGGCGACTGGAATTGCAAATCAAGCCCGGGATTTAAATATCTCGTGCTTGATTTACATGTTCCCGGCTGGTCGCCGTTTTAGAAATTGACTAGCACGAAGTAACTGTCCGCGTCTACATGCGGCAGTGAAACGGGATTCCGATTTAAAGCCCCTAATTTGAATTAGCTGGTAAACCTCATTGCAGGAGGAATACCAGCTAAGTCGAGTTAGGGCTTTAAATCGGAATCCCGTTTCACTGCCACGTGTAGACGCGGGCAGTTACTTCGGGCTAGTCAATTTCTAAAATGGTGACCAGCTGGGAATATGCAAATCAAGCATGGGATATTTAAATCCCGGGCTTGATTTGCAATTCTGGTTGTCCTCATTAGCCTGCCTAGATTGCTCTAGGGAGCTAGTGTAGACGTACCCATAGATACCTTTTCCATGTCTACTAAGCTACTTTAGTGAAATCTTACAACAGTGAAAATCTGAGGTTAGTTTACATGATGTGGAGTGACTGAATGAAGCACTAGAATCTGAATCCAGTAAACACACACATGTCTGTATGCAGGTGCACATTGTGGGTTAGACATTTCCCAGGTGAAATGCAGCCATGCAGAAGAATAGGGGGGAATTTTAAGGGGGAGTTAGGCTAATACACCACTTGTGCATTCCTAGATGGAAGTGTCGGGCCCAGGGATCAGAGCAGAGATTGTCCCTCAGATGCTCCCACTCTGAGCAAGTAGGAAACATTGGAAGCCATAGTTCCATTGCCTGAGTAGAGCTGATGCCATGGGATAGGGTTCAGGAACTGGTAGGGTTGCCAGATGGTTTAATAACAAATACCGACTCCCCCTCCACCCCCCAAAAAAAACCACCAGGGGAAAAATTCTGTTGAGAAAAAAAAGGGGGGAGACCAAAGTTGTTGGGGGAAAAAAAGGACCCTGAGAGTTATTAAGAAAAAAAAATTAAAAATAAAAAAACCCAGCATGGCCCCTTCTTGTCTTCCTGCTCTGGGCCAGAGAGCTCCCTTTTAGAACCAGGTAAGCGGGGTGGAGGTGGGGTGAAGGGGAGGCTGGGCCTGGTTGCTGAGTGTAAGGTTGCCAGGTGTCTGTTATTGACCTGGACAGACTGGTATTTTCACCTCCTGGCCTCCTGGGAAAATCAGAAAATATTGAACATTTTAGGTGTCCGATATTTTCTGAATTTTTTTACCAGACAGGAGGTGAAAATACCAGACACCTGGCAACTCTAGGAACTGGAGGGTGGGCACAGAATATGCTGTACCAAAAAAAAAGAGATGATACAAAGTATTTCCTGCTGAGCCATACACCTGTGGACTCCTACAGGGGATAATGCCTATGAAATGCAATGCCTCCATTGGCTTCACCTGATATTCTGTGACTATCACACCTTGCTACAGACTAGACTTTAGCACCCATATGCAACCCTTACATACGTATTTCTCTCTCTATCTGTGCTGAGATTGCATGAATTTGGTCCTCTGTATTTTTCTGGCAATATGATTGTTTATAAATAAAACTGGTTGAGAAACCAACATTATTCCCCTGAAAATATTGTGCAGGCAAAATGCCTGCTTAAAATCTTTCAACTGAATTTTTTGGGGGTTTTCATGGAAAGTTTTGTAATGACATTTTTTGGTGAAATCCTGACCCTTTAAAAGTTTGTGATGAAGCTTCCAGTGGGCCAAGTTTTCACCTTTTATTTCATTCTAAAATGGCGTAGTGTTTGGATCCACATATCTTTGTGTCCTCTTCCCCCCCCCTATCACTGTTTTCACTTTTTCAGGTATAAAAACTATGAGCAAGTGGAGAAAAAAACCTAATTTTTCAAAATTTCTTGCCATTTTCCAACTTTCTGGAAGGGAAAAGGAAGCAATACAAATAGAAAGAAGAAGAAACCTAAAATTCAAAAAATCATTTTTTTGTTTCAAAAACTGAAATGAAATAACTTTTTAAGTCAAAATAAAACACTTTTTTTCATTTAATTCATTGTTTTGGGGAAAAAACCACAACAGTTAGTTGAAATAATAATTTCCTCCACAGAAAATTTCTATGAAATGTGTATGTTCCAATAAGCAAATATTTTGGTTGAAAAATTCTGACCATCTCTACTAATAGAGGACCTTTCATGGTTTGCAGAGTTATACTGTTAAGGCTATGTCAACAATGCAGGCTTTTGCTGGCAGAGAGTATGCTAATGAAGTGCAAAGCAGAGCAAAGCCACGGAGCCCGAGGGCAGCAGGACAGCCACGGCGCGTCTGGGCTGTCCCGCTGCCCCCATGCTCCGCGGCTTTGCTCCGGATGCCTGTGGTACAGCAGCTGGGGCACTGCCGGTTGGTCCCGTAGCACCACTCTGGGCGCTACAGGACCAACCCGGCAGCACCCCAGCTGCTCTGCCCCAGGCGTCCTGATTCAGTCACTGCTGGTCAGTTTCAGCAGCGGCTGAATCAGGACGCCTGGGGCAGAGCAGGTTGGATGCTGCTGGGTTGGTCCAGCGGCGGCGCTACTGGAGCAACCCAGCAGCACCCCAGCTGCTCTGCCCCAGGCGTCCCCAAGTCAGCCGCTGCTGAAACTCAGGAACTGTATATACTGTTCCAAAAAGAGCTTATTAGTGAAACAGTATGTTTGTGCAATTATCTCATGATATCTATCAAAATTCAGTCTTAGGGGAAAAAGGCAAAATACAGTATTAGTATTTGTCTGCTATAGCATAAACATAGTTATTAGTTAACAGATCTTTCCTGACAGTTTCTATCTATTCCACAACATAAATGTGGGTGATAGTCATTTAGCATTTTGTGTACATTTTTTCCAGCAGCCTAGCAATCTTCAGAAATTAGAATATGCTCTTTTAGGCCCTGATCCAAATTCCCTGGGAAGTACAGGCAGTCCCCGACTTACGCGGCTCCGACTTACGAACGGGGCTTTTCTCGCCCCGGAGCTCACGGGCAGCGGGTCGCCACCCGTGTCCTCCAGGGCGAGAAAAGCTTCTCCCAGTCTCCCTGGTCTGCTGGGGGGGTCCAGCAAAGCCGCTGAACCCCCCCATCAGACCAGGGACACCCCAGCAAATCCGCCGCCTGGGCGGCTTTGCTCGTTTGCCCGGGAGCAAAGCCGCGGCGGCTTTGCTCTGGTGTCCCTGGTCTGCTGGGGGGGTCCAGCGGCTTTGCTGGACCCCCCCAGCAGACCAGGGAGACAGGAGCAAAGCCGCGGAGCACGCCCGCAGCGGGACAGCGCAGGCGGCTTGGGCTGTCCCGCTGCGGGCGTGCTCCGCGGCTTTGCTCCCCGTCTCCCTGGTCTGACCAGCAGACCAGGGAGATGGGGAGCAAAGCCTCAGAGCACGCCAGCAGTGGGACAGCCGCGGCGCGTCTGGACTGTCCCGCTGCCTGCGTGCTCTGCGGCTTTGCTCCGCGTCTCCCAGGTCAGCAGACCAGGGAAACGGAGCAAAGCCGTGGAGGACTTTGGCGGTCCCGCCACCCCCGTCTCCCTGGTCTGCTGGGGGGTGGGGAGGTGCAGCTAGTGCCCCCCTCAGCAGACCAGGCTTTTCTTGCCTACCCCGGGGTAGAGCAGCTGGGGGCTGCCGGGTTGGTCCCGCAGCGCCGCTCCGGACCAACCCAGTAGCACTCCAGCTGCTCTGCCCCAGGCATCCTGATTCAGCCGCTGCTGGTCAGTTTCAGCAGTGGCTGAATCAGGACGCCTGGGGCAGAGCAGCTGGGGTGCTGCTGGGTTGCTCCAGTAGCATGGAGGAGCCGCGCTACTGGAGCCACCCAGCAGCACCCCAGCTGCTCTGCCCCAGGCGTCCTCAAGTCAGCCGCTGCTGAAACTGACCAGCAGCTGACTACAGGAAGCCCGAGGCAGAGTTGCTCTGCCCCAGGCTTCCTGGAATCAGCCGCTGATCAGTTTCAGCAGTGGCTGACGCCAGTTCCGACTTACATACAGATTCAATTTAAGAACAAACCTACAGTCCCTATCTTGTACGTAACCGGGGACTGCCTGTAATGAAATTCAGATAGAGTGGCAGATAAGGAGAAGCTGCACATTAGCTGTAGCTCTGAGGGCGTGTCTAGATGAAGAGTTAGGTCACAGCAAACTGGGTTATAAAGAGCTATCTAGAATAAATGTGCTGCATAGTAACTGTCTGTTTGGATCCCGCTTCTGTACAGTAGAAATTCCCTTGTTCATGCTGATCTACTCCCACATCAAAACATTACAAAGTAGGTCAATCTGCATGAGGGAACTTTTAGCGCAGGGTAGCAGAGTCCACACAGACAGGTAGTATAAAAATATGCTGTGCTCTACAACTATGCACAACCAGCTTGCTTTTCATTACATATTCATCTAGGCAAGTCCTGAGACATGGTAGGAGATAAGGGATGTTGTTGGATTAAGATATTAAAAGATTTTACATTGATGCAGGAGGAAGAAAGAATCAACATCACTGATAAAGAACTGCAATAGTAGCCATGGATTTTAATCTGATACAAATCAATTGCAATACAATGGTATAATGCAGGGGTAGGAGCTAGAATTGATGAATTCATTCCAGAGCTTAACTATCCTTGTTGTTAGGTAGAATTTTTTTCCTAATTTCTAACTTAAAACTCCCTTGCTGCAGATTAAGACCATTATTTCTTAGCCTATCCCAGTGGCCATGGAGAACGATTATTATGTGTTTATAACAGTCCTTAACAGATCTGAAGACAGTTATCAAGTCTCCCCTTAGTCTTATTTTCTCAGGACTAAACAAGCTCAGTTTTTTTAACGTTTCCTCACAGGTCAGGTTTTCTAAACCTTTTATCATTTTTGTTACTCTCCTCTATACACTGTCCAATTTGTCTACATCTTTTGTAAAATGTGGTTCCCAGCACTGGACACACCACACTAGATGAGACCTACTGGTGCTGAGTAGAGTAGGACAATTACCCTTTTTATCTTACATACAACATACTTCTTAATAACATCTCAAAATGGCATTAGCCTTTTTTGCAGCTGCATCACACTGACTCATATTCAATTTATGATCCAATATGACCCCCAAATCTTTTTCAGCAGTACTACCACTAGCCAGTTATTCCCCATTTTGTAGTTGTGCATTTGGTTTTTCCTTCCTGAGTAAAGTAATTTCCATGTGTCTTTCATTTAATTTAATCTTCTTGATTTCAGACCAATTCTCCAATCTGTCCAGGTCATCCAAGTGCTTGAAACTCCTCCCAATCAGGACCCATCCCCAGATTTTATAAGCATGCTCTCAATTCTGTTATCCAAGTCAGTAATGAAAAGATTGACTAGCAGTGGACATAGAACTGAACCCTGTGTGGGGACCTCACTAAAGACACCCTCCCAGTTTGATAATGAGCCACTGATAACTGTTCTCTTTGAAACAGTCTTGCACTCTCCTCCTTATTTAATCTAGATCACATGTTCCTTGTTTGCATGAGAGTGCCATTATGGACTCTATCCAAAACCTTACTAAAATCAAGATATATCATGTCCACTTCTCCCCATCCACTAGATCAGTAACCCTGTCAAAACAGGAAATTGTGTTGTTTTGGCATCAGTTATTCTTGATAAGTCCATGCTGGCTATGCATCAGAACCTTGTTAACCTCTAGGTGCCTACAAATGGATTATATAATATTTGTTCCAGTATCTTTCCAGGTACCAAAGTTAGACTGACAGGCCTATAACTCTCTGGATCCTTCTGGTGGTTCTTTTTTCAGACAGGTACTATTTTTATCCTTCTCCAGGCTTGTGCAACCTTACTCATCCTTTAAAAGTTCTCAGAATAGTTGCTAACAGCTCTGATTTGGGCCTTCTTCATGCTATGGAAATACAAAACATAAATAATATGAAGTGAGGTGACTGTTAAGGGTAGTGTGGGATGAGTGCTCACTATTTAATAAGTTTTCACATTTCAGTCACTGGGGGTACTGTGGATATAAATGAAAGAAAATTCAACTTGAAAACCCTCACTTTGATAAAAAGAGGAACACGTGAAGTGAAATACATTGGAAATGTTTCCTAGAAAGAGGCGTTATAGTTGGCTTGGGGGAGTATATACCATTATTCAGAACAAAATGTAAAACAGACAAAACAGTGCAGATCACTGATGGGTTGTTTAAGTTAATTGTGAGTGAAAATAGAGTTCTAAAAAGTTAGATGGAGCAAAAAGCTGCCATGTTGTTAGCATTTTATCAGAAGCAGCAAAGGGAATGTAAAGAGAGTAGTCAACGAAAAAAAATGAAGCACAAGTAGCCAAGTATATTTAGAAACAAAACTCTTAAAACATATTGGAAGATTGCACAATAAAATGAGTTTAGTAAGGCTATTAAGGGCCAGATTCAAAGCATGATGAAGTCAGTGGCAAGACAGCTATTGACTTCTGTAGGCTTTGGATTAGACCCTAACATAGCAATGAAGAAATTGCAGGTTACTAAAAAAAGGCACCTAAATGATTTATTTACCTCTGTATTTGAGACGGAAAATATGGACTACATCTTTGAAGGCTGTGTTTGTGGGTACTAATGAGGACAAACTGGAGGAGTCTGTGATTATTGAAAACAGCCATAAAGAAATGTTTGGATAAAAGGAAGGATGATAACGGATAGTGATTTACAGCTAGAGGCAAGGCATACAATTGTGCGCGTTCACGTGCTCACTGTGAGGTTAATTTTGTAATGACACTCTGTAGTTCAAAGTCTGCGTGTGTAACTTTCAACACATACCTTATAGGTAACTGAGTATGTGTCTTTAGATAAAAATTAAATAGAGATTATTAAAACAGAAATTTATTGTAAAACAAAATAAAATTGGATCTCAGGGTTCAGCTGATCACCAGACTTGGTGTTAGAAAGGACTTTCCCCCTACCCCAATCAGATCTGCTGAGACTATATTTCCTCATCCCTTTCTCTGCAGCTTGGGGCACAAATTGCCTCTAGGATCATCTGGGCATATCCCACTTTATCAATTTCCTGTCATTGCTGGGCCTTGGGCACTGGCCGCACTTTCGTCTCTTGTTATCTAAACTAGGGACCTAAGTAAAGTCTTTGTTTGGCCTTAATACAGAGGTAATCAGATAAACTTTAGTAGCTTGTAACATACAAACTGGCCAGGAGATTAGACTAATAACTTCTTTTGGTCTTAAACTCTAATAAGAAACCATGAAATCTTCTTGGAAAGAGTTTGCAGAAGTAAATGGCACTTTTAGCTGTTACTTTAAAAAACAGTATTAATTCATTTCTAGCTTGTAAAGAAATTGAGATCTGATACTTCAAAAAACAAGTCAGGGCAGGTTTTGTAAAGAGATAGGATTTAATGGGAGAGAAGCTTTTCTTTGGTCTCTCTTCTAACTAGTCACATGAACATTAGCCAAAGTGAGACCTTTCAGAATATGAAGTACCACATATGGATCGAGTTCAGGTCCAGTCTCAGTTTAGACACTTCATAATATTAGCAAGTATAGGCATGTCTCAACAAAACTCTCTAAACCTTTAAATATGAGCTTACTCTTTTGGTCTACAATAATTATTCTTGAATACATGAGCAACTTACGCTTCCTTGCTGTAGGCAACAATTCTGTAAGTATAAAGTCTATTCTCACAATGTCATTTCATCGACTACCATTTTACAACCCTTCTCCTCATACAATGCCATTCTTTTGGTCCCTCAGGATACTGTCATAAACCAGTTCAAATTCTGGACTGGTAAGTACTGGTGTGTAGTACAGAAAGGAATCAGAGTTAATTTTTTGTGTAATTTCCCTTTAGTGTCTAAATAAGAGTATGTCTATAATGCATGGCTATTTCGGGATACCAGAGGTATAGCTACCCCACATCTACAAAAGCCACCCGGTATTTTGAAATATTTTTCAAAATAACAGTTGTGCTATTTTGGCAACCCCCGTGGAATGAGAGTTAAGGGGTGTCTTGAAACAGCACATTATTTTGAAATTTGGCACTGTGTAGACATGCGAGATTTCAAAATAAGCTATTTTTAAATAGGTTCAAAATAAGATACAGAATTTGCCTAGCGCAAATCGCATATCTTATTTCGAGTTAGGGTGCTGTGTAGACGCACCCTAAGTGTCCCTCTCCCACCTGGAGGGGTTGTGGAGGAGAGCTTGTTTCCATCAAAATGTTCATATTTTGTACAGCTTTGTCAATAGCATTCTCCATGATGCTTTGTTAATAGCATTCTCCATGATACTTTGTCAATAGCATTCTCCATGGCATTCTCCATGATGGATGCTAATGCTGCTCTTTGGAGAAGCCACCTAGATATTCTCATTTGTTTTCTTCGCTATGAAAAACCCAAGAGATATTTTAATCCATGGTTCCAAGTTGAGAACTACTGTTAAAAGTTTTCTACCTGAGAATGTTAAAAATTCATGACACAGTCAAAAGACATTGCCTTTAAAAATCAATCCTCTCAAGCATTGGGCAAGACACAGGCCAATCAATGCCAGTACATTTTAGTTGTTACTGAAGTACAAATAATTATATTCTTCCCCTCTGGTCAGGAAACACACACAAAGGTTCCCTCTAAGCCAGGGGCGGGCAAAATTCTTTGAAGTGGCCCCAGGCTGCCCCGCAAGGGGCAGGGCCAGGATGCTTCTGGGCTTCCCCACCCACCAGACCATGATTGGTCTGGGGGTGGAAGGAGCTCCTTTGCCCCCCCTTCCCACTACGCACCTATGTATCTGGCAGGGCGGGAAAAAGGTTCACACGCTCCTCCATTCCCAAGTCCTGATTGGCAAAGCCTCCTCTCACCCTACCCCCAACCCGCAAGGAGCACGGGGCCACATGCTTCTCGCAGGCTAGGAGGAGGCTTTGCGTGCTCCCCTGTCCCCAGGCCAATTGAGGCCTGGGGACAGGGGAGCTGCACGAAACTTCCTTCGCCCTGCCCCCACTATACGCTGTGTACTTCTCACAGGGCGGAGGGGAGGGCAGAGGAAACTTTGCGTGCTCCTCCTGCCCCCAAGCCAATCATGGTTTGGGGGCAGGGGAGCTAGGGTTGCCAGATGGTGTAACCAAAAATACCAACCCCCCCACCCCGTCAAAAAAACGGGGAAAAATTTTTGTTTATAAAAGGGGATGGGGGAGACCAAAGTTGCTGAGCCAAAAACAAACAAAAAAAAGGACCCAAAGAGTTATTATGCAAAAAAAATTAAAAAACCAGCATGGCCTCTTTAAGAACAGGAGGGGCTGGGCTTTGACTCTCCTAAGAGGCTGCCGGCAGCTGGTGGCCATCTTGCCTCCCTCCCTGCTCCAGGCCAGACAGCTCCCCTGCAGAACCAGGTAAGCGGCGTAGAAGTGTGGGGGTGTGGGCCCGATTGCTGAGTGTGTCGTAGGGTTGCCAGGTGTCCAGTATTGACCCGGACAGTCTGGTATTTTCACTCCCTGGCTGGGAAAAAAAATCAGAATATTCTGGACATTTTAAGTGTTCGATATTTTCTGAATTTTTTACTGGACAGGAGCCAAAAATATCAGACTGTCTGGGTCAATACTGGACATCTGGCAACCCTAAGGGGAGTGTGTGACGTCTCCTCCCGCCTTAATTGGCTTGGGGGCGGAGGAGTGGCAAGGCCTCCATGGGCCAGATTAGCCTTCAGAGGCCCTTTTGCCCACCCCTGCTCTAAATGGTGCAGCAGCACAGCCCTGTAGCTGCTTATCAGTGCTGTCCAATAAGGCAGCTCCATGCATGAGTCCTGAGCCCCTGACTGGGCAAGGCTGATTAAACAGCTGCAGTGCTGTTCCGCTGCACAGCTTAGAGGGAACCTTAACACATCTCAACTATTCCCAATGCAGATCAAATACAGGAAAATGTTGTGTGTTAAAGTCACCGAGACCTAGATTTTTCCTTAGGTCTATACTAATTAGACTCAGATGTTTGAATCTGACAAAAGAGGCATTTGGTTATCTAATTCAGTGATTCCTAACTACTAGGCCGTGGACTGGTGCTGGTCTGCAAACTGCTGGCTGTCGGGCTGCGGTGGCTTCCGGAGCTGAAGCTGGCTGTTCGTGGTGGCTCTGGGGTTGGGGCTGGTGTACATATTTTTGGCAGACTGGTAACATTTTATTCATATAGTTGCATATTCATTAGTTGCATAATGAATATGCAAACATGCAAATAAAATGTTACCGGTCTGCCAAAAGTTTGCTGGTCTGTGGTTAAAAAAAAGGTTGGGAACCACTGATCTAATTCACCCACTGGCAAGTGCATGACTGTTCCCTACAGTATAATATCCAGTGCTTTTTTCAGTGTCATTTTAAATATCCAAAGAGATTGAGCTTTTGGGTTTCCACCGTCTCCTCTCCAGTATTTCAGTTTTCCCCCTATTCTGCAACATGTGGCCACTACCAAGATTTGACTATATAAACTGAAGTAAATGAGCATTATGCCCAAATAATAGCAACTCTTATGTGGGTTGAGAAGCTTTCAGAGCCGCTGAAGAATCGTCCCACCAAGCACAGGCATGGATTATTGCTACTATACATGGAACTCTTGAGACTAATTATCCTGCCTTTCTTAAAATATTATTGTCCCGCTTTCACTTATTTTATTCTTTGTTAAGGTGACGGTGTGCATAAATCCAGTGAACACATTATGGATTATTATAAAACAATGTTATAGTAATTGAAAAACAAAGTTAAAGTGACAGCCAATTTAAAAGCAATCACACTTCGGTATGAACATTTTTTACCTGCTAATGTTACAGGTAACACCTACGACAGGGAAGGGAAACTTCAGGCCTGGGGGCCGAATGCAGCCCCTGGCTTGCCTGGATATGTCCCCTGAGGCTCAGGCCCCTTCCCCCCTAGCATTGAGCAGCCCATGCTGGTGTTCTAATCCGCCCCGCACCGCCCGCAAGGCTGGAGCACACAAAATGAACTAGTCTTGAACCCTCCAGACTCTGGTGTTCAAGGGGAATGTGGGGAGTGTCTTTTTCCTCAGTCGGGGGCCACATCAGTGTGTGCATGGTTTTTTGTGTGGTTTTTCTGGTTTTTTTGCTTCTCACTTGTGTGCAGCCCCTGACTGATTTCTCTGTGGGTTAGCAGCCCCTGACCCAAAAAAAGTTTCCTACCCCTGACGTTAGATAACTACAAAACAAAGAGGTTTGAGGGAAAAAAATTGAGTTCTTTTGTGCATCTGGCAGCACTTTGTCTCTGATTCAGCAAAAACACTCAGGCACATGCTTAAATGTGACTAGCATGATTATGCTTAAACGCTTTGCGGATTGGCCTTTCTGTACAATCAATTTCAGTGTTCCCCTGTCGAGTCAGGCGTGGACACCTGATTGCAGGACTGGGGCCATTTTCACTTTGCCCTGAAATCTGTGTAAGTCTTTCATGCAGTAGCAAACAGGAAGATGTGATTGAACTCCCGCCTTCCCCCACCCAAATTGGTAGGGAAGTTCAGGAGCAAGTGAAGTCCCTGAAAACACACGTTTTATCTCCTAATGCAAAGCACTATAGAATCACGTTACAATGAACTGTAAACTAAACACACATTTTCCCCTGCATTTTACAGTCTTTATACAGCTTTGAGAAGTGCACTTACTGCCTCCCACTCAGTCTGCCACATCACCAATCCACAGTCATCTCTGGTACTAACTTGCTTTGGCAATCTTTCTCCACTTGTCCAACCCACAGGTCCCACAAACTCAAGTTTTCTTTGTCTGATCACCTTGCTATCCTGAATTACTCCAGTTATGCAGCTGATGTACAGTGTCACCTGCAGCATTTCAATTCAAAGGCAAAAAGTCGCTTATGGTACGTCTACCCAGCAGCGTTATTTCAGAATAACTGTTGTTGTTCCAAAATAAAATAGCACACGTCTATGCTACAAACCTTTATTTCAAAATACAGCCGCTCCCCCAGTTGCGAACGATCGAGTTACGACTGTTCGCACTTACGACCAAAGCTCCCATGAAGCGGTCGTAAAGGCAGTCCCTGAGTTACGAACGCGACCCGCGCTTACGAACAGCGTGGTTGTGTGTAACTCAGTGGGGTCCGAGTTACGAACAGCTCGAGTTACGGCCAAGTGTTTGGTCCGTAACTCGGAGAGATGCTGTAATGGCGAACCGGAGGACTTCTTACTTGCATAGACTTCTTACTCGCATAGACTTCTTACTCATGGTAACCTTCATTTCACAAGGAGTAAGGGAAGTCTAAGGATGCGTGTTCTTCCTTCGACTTCCTGCTGTGTAGATAGTGCCAAAAATCGAGTTAAGGTGCTTCAACTTCAGCTGCGCAATTAACGTAGCTGAAGTTGCATATCTTAATTCGACTTTAGCCCACAGTGTAGATGTACCCTTAATGTCCTGGTCTCAAATACAGCAAGATGCTGATGGCAAGAAACTGCAGCAATTTAATTGTACACTTCATGGTAATACTCAGGGTCTTCCAAATGTGACTATGGGTTGCTAGAGTAGCAGCCATAAGTCCAATTCTATGTTGGATCTCTAAGGGATGTTTAGCATGCCTTGTAGTCATCCCAGTTAGGTTCTTACACACCCCAGTGCCTCCTCAGATTTAGGTAGAAATATCTTTGCCTTTTCAACTGACAGCGAGATATCACCATTTTCTTTGTCTTTTCATGTGATATCTTTAGATCTAACTCCTTTGTTTCAGCACAACTCTTTCTAGCAACTTTGTTTGCACCTCTTCTTGCAGTGAGCCAATCAGGTATTTCAGACCCAGAAAATACTAAACAAACAACAAAACAAACAACCCCTTCCCCCCAAAAAACCCCAAAACAAACCCACAACAACAAACCCTGAACCTGAGTAACAACAACCCTTATATATCCTGAGGAAGGAGGGGGAAAAAAGAAGGCGGCATTTGGCAATTTGTAACTATTTTTGGAATGAAATTATCTGGCCCCAATAATCACCTGGTACCTGATATTAGAGGGCTCTTCAATTTCTCAGACAAAGGCATAACAAAAGCCAATGGCTTTTGAACTCAAGAAAGTTTAAATGGGAAATAAATGCACAGGCAGAGTAATTAACCACTGGATAGATTACCAAAATGTGATGGGTTTGAAACTGCTCTGTAATAATTGATGACTACAGTCTGTTGGCCTGATGATTTGGGATGTGATCTGTATGATTTTATTAGTTTACTTAATACAGGACTCTTAGGGTGCGTCTAGACAGCACCCTTATCTCGGAACAACCTACACAATTTACGCTATGCAAATTATGTAGCCTATTTCAAACGAGCTTATTTCAAAATTTGGCGCTGGCTACGTAACACCAAATTCGAGACCTCCCTTAACCCTCATGGAATGAGTGTTACAGGAATGCTGGAATAGTGCACCCGTTATTTCAAAATCTATTTAGGAATAATGGCCACATTTAAAAGATGCACAATAGTTATTTTGGGATACTGGAGGTATCCCAAAATAGCTCCACTGTCTAGACATACTGTTAGAAATACAAGTAGGGGGAAAAAAAGAAAGGTACAAGATAAGCCATTTCTCAGCAAACACTTGGGAGTTGTTAAGGGACAATCTTAGGATAGAAAAAGTCCCACGAACACAAGAGATCAAAAGAATGGTGGCAGGTTTAACAAATAGAAAGGAGTGGATACTTGTTTTACAGAGCTAGTCTGAGATACAGGCACCCACTGGGGGTGACTGAAGAAGTTAGATCTCGGTAGGTTGCTACCAGTTAAGGTGGGGTGCCTTTAGATAAAACAAATATGCACCTGGACCACCTTTGTTTCTTTAAAACCCTTCTTCTCTAAACACACTGTCCCTACTGTTAAATACATGGTACTTGGGTTTTAAGGCTGTTTTGTCATTGAACAACACTTGTTACAGACTCCTCAAAGAAGAACCCAGTTTTCTGACTGCAAATGAACTTGCAGGATGAGAACGGCCAATACACAGGGTAACATAGCTCAGGACCAGATGTCAGAATGAGAGAACTGTGGAATTTCACCTCAGGAGATATAAAAACACTCAAGAGAGATCATAGAGGGGACAGAGGTGCAGCTAGCTCTGCAACCATGACATAAGTGAGATCTTAAATTGCCCATCACTTGCAGCTTTTCAATCAAAATAGAATGCATGTTGTGATCCCTATAAGCTTAGGCTGTGTCTACACTGGCATGAATTTCCGGAAATGCTTAAAACAGAATAGTTTTCATTATAAGTATTTCCGGAAAAGAGCATCTACATTGGCCACAGATGCTTTTCCGGAAAAGCCCTTTTTCCGGAAAAGCATCTGTGGCCAATGTAGACGCGCTTTTCCGGAAAAGAGCCCCAATTGTCATTTTCGCGATCGGGGCTTTTTTCCGGAAAAGACTACTGGGCTGTCTACACTGGCCCTTTTCCAGAACAGTGTTCCAGAATAAGGACTTATGCCCAAGCGGGAGCAGCGTAGCTTTTCCGGAATAGCGGCTGATTTTGTACAGTAGAGCGTCGTTGCTTTTCCGGAAATTCAAGGGCCAGTGTAGACAACTCGCAGCTTATTCCGGAAAAGCGGCTGATTTTCCGGAATAAGTGGCCCAGTGTAGACACAGCCTTAGTGTTTGGGTGGCCACCCAGCAGAGGTTCAAATGCCACCCAACTGATTAGGAGAGTGCTCACAGCCTCTCACAGCTTGCCACATGTATTTCTATTGGTAGTGCACATCTACACATGCCTTGGTGCACATAACAAAATTTATTTCATGCACGGATGGAAAAAATTAGAGGGAACACTGGATGGATGTCTTTCTGAAGGATATGGTTGAACAACAGAGTAAGTTGCTGGCCTCAATGCAGCTTAGGTGTTTATAATGGATCTTTCTGGCCTTTAAGTAAAAGAAACACCTGTTTTAAATTCTTACGGATAATTTAATATTTATTTTTTTAAATCTAAAACATTTATCACCTTTGCTTCCCTCTACACCTAGCCTCTAAGTGCTTTCCCCTCCAAAACAGGCATTTGCCTGCTCTAGTCCAAAGCAACAACAACAAAATAGCATTTCAAAATTATTTTGTAGTTTGGCATTCACATTGTACTGGTTTGGAAATGGGACAATGAGGTAGTATCTGTTTAGGCTAGCAAGACCCACTTCAATCCCATATGGTCTGGTCAATCACCCCCCAAAATGCTACTGGATTTCTACAAGGAGAAACGAACAACAATGCCATCAAGCTGCACACCAACCCCCAACAGTTAAGTGGTAAAACTAATAATACTGAAACCCAAGCCACGAGAATGTTAAGACTGAGTTTTTGTCATAACTTCTCCAGACCCCATTCTACTACAGAACTGCTGATTTCTTAGAAACCGAGTGCATAAAATAGACCTTTATAGCTTTAAAGGCAAGGAGGGGGTCTCTCTCCAGTGAGATTTTAATGAACAGACATTAAGACTTGGACTATAAATAAGTCACTCGGAGGACTGGTATGTATGCACAGTAGTGTAACATTCCTGTTGATTTTATTTCCTGTGATTACAGTCCCTCAGTGGAATGACAGTTAATATTTACTAGGCTGGGGCTAGTGTGGTAACAAACCCCAAGCAAGGTAAAGGCTCTCTATGTTCACTCATAAGCTTAATGCACAGAAACAAGGTGAAGCTGAACGAGACTGGAATGAGGTTAAATGTAAGCACTTCAATATTATTTTTAGAAGAAACCCAACAAAAGTTTAGTAAGTCAAAATATGAAATGCTCACTCATGTGCGGTTCAGTTATGTATAGTTAGATGTGTTTTGTACATAAACATTCCTCCCCTCTTCTTCATGTGTTAGGTGTTCTTGTTTTTTGATTTCAACATGCTGATTTGGTGTTCAGCACAACTTTCTTTGGTAACAGGACTAGCTCTTATGCTTTTGCACATGGGGGTTGAAAGAATTTGCCTACCAAGGCTGAGAACTTCCTCCCATGGGAATTTTTTTTAAATGAAAATTTCAGAAAATTTGAAGATATTCTATAGGAATTCAACACTTATGCCCATACCAATGGATCAACAGGGTTGAAAGTGGTCTGGGCCCTACAGAATCCCCCCAGTTCACCTTCCAGCTCTTCTACTATCGGGTGTCAAGTGGGAGAGAAGGGCACGTGGCCAATATCTTTGTATGTTTTGGTGGTCCTTAGTTGTGGCATTGCCCCTTGGTAAGCTATAGCAACATAAAGCTGTTCTAACATACTTTGGTGAACCCAACCACAGTGCAAAAACCATCTCTGTTCTCCTCCCCTAAAACCTGTCCCAGATACCAGCATCTGGACCATGCTGTCTACAGAAACACCCAAATCGTACAGCACATATCTATGTCTGATCTTGCCAGGTGGAGATGGAGCAGTCCCAGAGCATTTGGCAGTCACTTTTCCAATTGCTAGTCTTGGGGAAATTAAAGTGAAAAAACAAGGAGGGCAGAGGTTGGTAAGACAAACAACAAGACATTACATGTCACTTTGCAAAACATGACCTCCAACTTTGTGTGTTCAATCCTGTGTCCACTGTTATTAATGCCAACCCTGGACTAAGTCTTGGACTTAGCACTTTATTACCTGATGAATTATAACTGCACATTATTGGTGATAACACCCAATCACGTGCAAACAAGTGCAGCATATTCTGCTTTGTATGCCTGCTATTAGTATGGTAAATTACACTACCCTTGGAAAGTGGCTTACAGTTAGGGTTGCCAGGCGTCCGGTTTTTACCCCGACTGTCCGTTATTCAGGCCCCCTATCCAGTAAAAAAAACAGAAAATACCAGACAGGTGAAATGTTCGGTATTTCCTGTTTCCCTTGGATGGAAGTCCGGAGGGGACAATTTTCCCCTGCTGTGTATGGTGGAGGTGGGGGAGTGAGGAAAATGTGGGGCCATTTAAAGGCACAGCACCCTTTTTTTTTTTTTTTTTTGCTTAACAACTTTGGTGGGTTTTTTTCAACAGAATTTTCCCGGTGTTTTTTTTTGGGGGGGAGAGGGGGACTGCTTGGTATTTTTTTGTTAAACCATCTTGCAACCCTACCTACAGTGCACACATTATATGGGACCAGTCATCCCAAGTGCTTAGTACCTTACAGCCTACATCCTTCATAGGAACATAGGATGATTAGTGCTTGTCAAAGTGCTGACAAGAGTGCACCATTTACATCACTGCAAAACAAATCCTATTCCAAGTGATGTCTGAATACTTTTCACCATTACCTTGGCATACAATAGGCTTAACTTTAAAGGTATGACTTGTTTGCCAGTCTGGGTGTGGAAACCTTTTAAAGAAAGAATTAACAGCACCAACATTTCCCTGATGCATAGCTCTTATCATCTGTGGATCTCAAAGCACTATATATAAAGGACACGAAGTATCATGACCCCAATTTTATATACAGGCAGTCCCCGGGTTACGTACAAGATAGGGACTGTAGGTTTGTTCTTAAGTTGAATCTGTATGTAAGTCGGAACTGGCGTCAGCCGCTGCTGAAACTGATCAGTTTCAACCGCTGCTGAATCTGGATGCCAGTTCTGACTTACATACAGATTCAACTTAAGAAACCCAGGCGTCCCCAAGTCAGCTGCTGCTGAAACTGATCAGCGGCTGATTCCAGGAAGCCTGGGGCAGAGCAACTCTGCCTCGGGCTTCCTGTAGTCAGCGCTGGTCAGTTTCAGCAGTGGCTGACTTGGGGACGCCTGGGGCAGAGCAGCGGGGGTGCTGCTGGGTTGCTCCAGTAGCGCGGCTCCTCCACGCTACTGGAGCAACCCAGCAGCACCCCAGCTGCTCTGCCCCAGGCATCCTGATTCAGCCGCTGCTGAAACTGACCAGCAGCGGCTGAATCAGGATGCCTGGGGCAGAGCAGCTGGGGTGCTGCCCGGTTGGTCCGGAGCGGCGCTGCGGGACCAACCCGGCAGCCCCCAGTTGCTCTACCCCGGGGTAGGCAAGAAAAGCCTGGTTTGCTGGGGGGGGGGGCACTAGCTGCACCCCCCCCCCAGCAGACCAGGGAGACGGGGAGCAAAGCAGCGGAGCATGACCGCAGCGGGACAGCCCGGGCGCGCTTGAGCTGTCCCCCTGCGGGCATGCTCCGCGGCTTTGCTCTCCGTCTCCCTGGTCTGCAGGGAGACGGGGAGCAATGCCTTGGAGCACGCCCGCAGCGGGACAGCCCGGGCGTGTCTGCGCTGTCCCGCTGCGGGCGTGCTCCGCGGCTTTGCTCCTGTCTCCCTGGTCTGCTGGGGGGGTCCAGCAAAGCCGCTGGACCCCCCCAGCAGACTAGGGACACCAGAGCAAAGCCGCCGCCTGGGCGGCTTTGCTCGTTTGCCCGGGAGCAAAGCCGCCGCCTGGACCCCCCCAGCAGACCAGGGAGACGGGGAGAAGCTTTTCTCGCCCCGGAGGACACGGGTGGCGACCCGCCGCCCGTGAGCTCCGGGGCGAGAAAAGCTCCATTCGTAAGTGCGGATCCGACATAAGTCGGATCCGCGTAAGTCGGGGACTGCCTGTATAGGGAAGCTGGGACACTGAAAAGGGAAGTGGCTTTCCCTGTGCCATACAGTAGATCAGAGCAAGGCTAAAAACGGATCAAAGGCATCTTGGCTGCCGGTCTAATGTCTTTATCCATCAGTCTCTGCCACAGCCAAACACGCTTTTTTGGCAGCAAGGTGGATAATCTCAGAAGGTCTCATCTATTAATACAGCATACACTTGGACAAAGTTTTGTTTGTATCCTCTGCTATAAAATCTGTTTGTATTTATTTACTGCTTAGGAGCCTGTTCCAGTAGGACAGGGGCTGCCCCTAACTCCCACTGACATCAGTGGGACTTGAGGGCACTGATCAAACTCACAGGAGAAGCTGAATTTCTGGCAGAACTGGGAATGATTTTCTCAACCCACACTGGAGACCTTCCTACCTTTTTTTTTTTAAAAAAAGAGAGACCTTCTCAGAATTCAAATGGCAAAGAACCCCACAATGTTTTGTTTTCTTAAATGCCATGGTTTTTAAGCTAAGTTCATAGTTTGTCAAGGCCTGACTCTAAGGTTTTGACTGCCTAGGATTGGCAATATCAATGAATATATTTATGTTTCCCTGTGTAACTGCCACTAGGCGGATTTGAATCTGGGACCTCTGAAACTGAGTATAGGAACCTCTACCTTCTGAGCTAAAAGCCAGCTGCCTCCCAACCCATGCTGTAGAAAAGTCTTAACTGTTGCTGTGGTCTAGGTACCACTTGCATTGCTCAGTAACCACACTATGTGTGTGGGTTACACCTGCAGACTCTAACCTAATCTCTAGATAATTTATATTAGGACTAGACTACAATGAGTCATGCCTAGCCTGCTGGAGGGGGCTGAGTAGGAGTTTAAAAGAACAATAAGATGAGAAAGGATGTTTTATACCAGAATTCTTAGAGCAGGAAGTGGAGGGCAGGGAGCAGGTGGTACCATAAATGTTGCATCCTCCCTTACTGGCTCAAGGAGCTGGAGTAGCAAGAAGAATTCATGCCACATGAATGGCTAGTGCAAAATGCACAGCACACTTTGCACCTGCTAGAATTACAATCTGCATCACTGTTCATCTGGGGTGGTGCAGCCCCACATGGAAAAAGTTCCCCAATTTTAGCCCTTAGTATAGAACTCAATTATCACCCCACACTCCATTTACAAACTGATCTGCTATATAATATAAAAATCAGCCTGGCTACAGAAACACGAGAGAGAAAGAATCATAACAGGAAAAAACTGAAAGTTAAACCAGATTTAATTCACAATAAAATGATCTCTTCAGCTGACGAAAAGTGCCTGCCTTGGTTTCTTTATTGGCCTCTTTGATGTGAGCAAATGTGCACTGTATTAAAAGAATTTTGAATAAAATAGACATTTGCTCTTTGACGAAGTAATGACTCAGAATCAAAAGGGGAGGTCAGCATGGGGACATGATGGTTTTGAGGTCACACTAATTGCTTGTTATACTGAAAATTAGCCTGTGTTCTGACAGAGTTTAACAAGAAGTCGTAAGGCTGATAAGTTTTAGATGTATTGCTTTCTACGGACCTCCCCTTACATCACAATATAATAGCACTTTGTGTGTGTGTGTGTGTGTGTGTGTGTGTGTGTGTGTGTGTGTGTGTGTGTGTGTGTGTGTGTGTGTGTGTGTGTGTGTGTGTGTGTGTGTGTGTGTGTGAGAGAGAGAGAGAGAGAGAGAGAGGCAAATGCTCCTTTTAAAACTGTGCCTCTCTGATGGTACCAAGGAGCTGCTTAGGGTGCCTCTAGCATGGCTGATTCTACATCAGTCTTTGCCAGCCCAGCCCCAGGGTACAGAGCATGGCAAGGTGTACAGAGAGGGGGAACAGCCAG
Source organism: Pelodiscus sinensis (assembly GCF_049634645.1). Classification (NCBI taxonomy): domain Eukaryota; kingdom Metazoa; phylum Chordata; order Testudines; family Trionychidae; genus Pelodiscus; species Pelodiscus sinensis. Next base: position 115,007,183 of record NC_134714.1, read on the forward strand.
ACATAACGTCGATTTCCAGCTGGAGCAACAGCTCCTCATAGGCTGCTACACACTAAAGTTAGAGCAGACGCCAACTGTGTCTAACTTATGAAGGGGCTGAACTGACCCATGACTGGCAGGAGCCGGGAGCACAGCAGTGACCCTCAGCCGGCTTTGCTCCCTCACTGGGATTTGCCACATCACCAAACAGAGCTTGGCTGAGCCCAGGATTAGGGCCTTAGAGTGCTTTGCCCCTGCTCTTTTGCTGCTGTGCTGCTGGTAAAAGCGAAGCCATGAAAGATTTTGCTGTTACACCATAAATAACTATATTTTTAAGTTGACCTCTCATCTATCAGGCAATGTTTGCATATGGTAGTTTATTGCACACCTTGCTGCTGATTGTACCTTACTGAAGAACCAGAGTTTGGACTTCACACCCTTTCTTCTGTAAACATTATCTGTCTACTCTTAAAGTAAACATTCTTTACTCTGTAATAATGGTATCTTGGCCCTCATCTTCTAGGTAAGGAGTTTTAAAAACTATAAGATGAGAAAGGATGCTATTTCCAGGCTCCTGCTTATATGTTCTAACTTCTGCTTCATTTCTTTCCCAAAGTTATTTTTAGGCTTTGCATAAAGGTTATTTCTCCTACAAATACCCAAAGCATTCAGTATCCCCCTATCACTTTGAAAACAGCCTATATATGGGGGTGAGGTTAACAGTTTATCAAGCTCTTCAAGCTACACTGGACTAGAGGTTAGTAGAGACAAAATATTTACTTTCTTTACAGTGATCACAGCACATTTCTAAAAGCACATTAGACAGTTCACATTATACTCAAGAGAAAACAAAAATCTATTTCTTTTCACATATCTCCGCTGCGTAAAATAAAATGCTACACACCGTGACATTCCTGCACTGCTGCCATGAAATAGTTTTAAATGTGACTTTTGACTGAAATGTGTTGATTTTATTCTTGATATGATGTTTTTGTTATACATTAAACCTTGGGAAGCCCATCTGGTATTTGGCACAGGGCTTGCGTCCAAGTTCAATATATAAGCATTTAACACCATGAATTAGCTACTGTGCCTTTTGGAACATTACTAAATCAAGTTCCGTACAAATGAGGGCTCTGGGTTCAAATGACAGATGAGCCTCTGAGACTCTGTGCTATTTGGGCAAGTCACTTCATCTCATTATAGCTGAGGAGGGATGAAAAACAGGTAAAAGACAGGCTATGCTACTGAAATCCAGGTGCTGAATTAGCTACCATTTCCTGAGCAAATATATTTCAAAAGAAGGTAGCTGAGGTTTTGCTAATAGAACGAGACCATCCATACTGCTGGCTTATTTATTTTTAGTAAGAGGGAAAGTCAAGACATTTTCTCTTGTGAAATTGGTTTGGTTACATTCAATTGGTCAATTAACTCTGGAGCTACGGGGATAAAAATAGCAGGGTAGATGTTTGGGCTCAGGCAGGAGCCTCGGCTATGAGATCTCCTCCCTCACCAGGTTTTAGACCCCAGGCTGAGCATTTATACTGCTATATTTAACCCAACAGCCCGAGATCAGCGAACTGCAGTCAAGTGACCCGGGCTCTGAGACTCAACCCCACAGGTTTTTCTTTGCAATGTGGACATATCAGAAGAGGTTAGAGAGCCAGTCTGGAAATCAGGCTATCTGGTTTCAACTGTCTGTTCCAGGAGTGATTTCCTGTTGGGCAAGTCAGTTCTGACTCTCTGTGCCTCCATGCCCAGTCTTGTGAGGATAATTGTATCAAGGATCGTGAGATAAGAGCTAGGTGCCCAGTTTCCAGTGGGATTTATGCATGTAAGTCTGCTTGACTCTTTTGCAAATCCCAGTCCTACTGCAAAGGAATGAATTTATGGCCCTTCTATGTCTTATCTTATATGTGTTCTACCTTTCTGTGACTTGCTTCTGGCCTAGCAACAACTACATTAAAATCCCTTCCTCCCCAGAATTCAGAAACTATCTGTGAAAGACCATTGTCCAATAATACTTGTACATAAAAAAATGTATACTTTGCTAACACTGGTCATATTTTCCTCCATTGGATCAATTGTTGTCACCCTACTGGTGAGAATATGTGATTTTTCTGGCACGAATAAATATGAATGCTCTAAGCACAGAATCAGTATTCTGCTAATTTTCTTATGACCTGCTTCCCAAAAAACAAAATAACACAAACCAAACATATGGTATAGAGGTAATTGGTATTGAAAAAAATGATTAAAAAAAGGTAGCTAGCCATCACTAGAGGGGAACTTTTATGTATCAGCATTAATTTTGGCCTCTTTTATGAGAAATTATTTTAATCCCATATTAAGGGATATGCACATACTGGAAATATTTTTAATGCATTATAATTTAATGAATAGAAATAAATAAAATAAACCTAAATAACATTGCTAAATAATGCATTTTCCTTCTCCAAGTTAGCAGGGAGGACAGACTCCTCCCCTTTAAACTTCAAAGAAATGTCAAGTTTCAGAGGAGTAGCTGCATTAGTTTGTTTCAGCAAAAACAACACAACTTTTAATACCCATCCTGTATAGCACCTTAAAATCTAATTCCAGGATTCTGGAAACATAAGAAGTTTCTGTCTTTAAATAATTTGTCAGCATCTGATAGATGCTAAGTTAGAGAGAAAAATACAGTAGACTTACAGAGACACTTCTTGTATGTTTATGTTTACTATGTTTTCATTTGCTATAGCAAAGAACTCAGTGCTTCATAACCATTTGCCACAAGAGCAATGCACCTGTAGCAACTCAGAACCTGGAAACCAATCCTTTAAAAATCAACTTCAATTAACATGCCTCTATGTCACCTGGGGCACCTCTGAGGAGAAAGAAGTGGATATGAAAGTGTGTTTGTTTTACTTTGACATGCCATGCAATAAGAAATTTCATTCAATATTTATTTAAGGATTTCAGTAGTAAGTCCAGAGTTTGTGGCAGATGAATGAATGTTTTCACAGCACTGTTGTTACTGAAGTTGTAAAGTTTCACTTATGATTGAATGTTCAAGCTGGTAAAACCCCGTGTCTCTTTACTACTCACAGATGTGTCAGAAGTAAATTTACTAAATGTCTGTTTTTTATTACTGTTCTGTTGATCTCTTCTGTTGACGTTCCAAAATGCAAGTTAGGGGTATCAGGGAATGCATCTTTCAGATATTCACATTTAAGCATCTAATTCATGTAACATAAAACACACTACAACAAACTGTAATAAAACAGTTTAAAAATGTACAAAGAAAAGGAGAAAGTACTTTTGAAAGCAAAACTTGATTTTATCTCTCTCAAATGTCATTGATCCAATTCTGGAAAGATATATGTGCAAGCATATAAAATATGTGCGGAAAAATAACATCCCAGGTGTTCAGATTCAGTTAATTTCAGACATGAATGATTTTTACAAGAGAGATTTCATCCCTACAAATTTAACAACAAAACTATCAAGTCTACATAGAATAAGATGTTAATTTGCTTATATTTTATCTAGATGGAGATCATCAATATCTCATGGCATCAAGGTTAAATCCAAGACCTAATTGTACATCAAGGACAAATAACTTTCCAACTGTACAACTGCTAACTCCTAATAATCTTCTAGGAGTTCAAGGTCAACCATTCAAACATACTGTCCAAGGTTATGTTTTTATAAATCTCTGATTAATTTCTACTGTATTTCTGTTGCCCTCCCAAATATTCTAGGCTGTTGGTATGCTTCTCTCTATCACGGGGGTGGGTAATCTAAGGCCTTGAAGCCTGATACGGCCCCCGGTTTGCCTGGATCCAATCCCCAAGTCTCAGGACTGCCTTCCCCAGCATTGGGGAGCCTACACTGGTGCTCCAGCCCCTCTACTGCCCTACTGCAGGGCTGAAGCATACAAAATCTATTAGCTTGGGCACCTCAATGCTCTAGTGTGCGAGGGGAATGTGAGGAGTGTCTTTCTCCTTCTCAGTCAGGGGCCATGTCAGTGAGGATTTGAGTTTTTTTCTTTTCACTTTTGTGGAGCCCCAACTGATTTTTCTGTGGGTCAGCAGCCCCTCAACCCAAAAGAGGTTCCCCACCCCTGCTCTATCATATAATGTTTAGGCCAAGTTTATATACTTCCTATGAGGATTATAAAAAGAAGCATCATGCATACTTATGACATTACATAGATAAAAAAAATGTATTTGTTTTTTAAAATCCTCCATGTTCTTTACCAATAAACTATCAAATTAATCCCGGAGACTCCAATCCTGCAACCATGTATGTTTACACATAAGCAAACAGCAGTATGGTTTGGAGAAACGAGTATTCAGGAAACAGGGTGTCCTGAATTGTACTCAGGGGCTCTACCAATGACTTGCTGTGTGGTCTTGGGCAAGTAAAACAGAGATAATAATACTTACTCACGAATGTTGTGAGGATTAAATAGTTCAAAGCATGGTACAGACATTAACATGGAAAGCACTGTCTAAACCCTAAGGATTATTATTTCCATTGACCTGAATAGGTCTATAAGTATGAATAAAGATTAAAGGGTCAGATCCTTAATTTTTGGCTCTGGTAATTTTTTTTAGTGTGCAAATAACCTCTCTCTTTTTACCAGTTCTTGCTGATAATTCCTCCACTCACTTGTCAGTATTAGAGCATCATCTTAATTTCTGAGATAATCATGAGCTTTGATTGTTAATCATGAGCTGTTCAGGGTAGGGAGTACATCATAAAATGTATTTGTTCAGAGCAATGGGGGCCCCTGTTCCTGATTGGGTAGTGCCATAATGCATGTGTTGTTACACATTATTATGTATTTATTAGTTTAGGTACACTGGCACTGACTTTAGTAGGGCCAGAATTTAACCCATTCACTTGAACATGTGAATCTCCCCTGGAATAGGGAAGACAAAAATATTTTTGTTTGGGTGGTGTTACAGGTGCCAAGACACACATTGGCCTGATTTTCGCTATTGCCAGAAGGCTGTTTCTTTTGCCTTTTTTAAGGATGGCTTTTTTTTTGGTAACTCCTTTAGCCACTAAAATGAGAATATTTAATTTGCTGGCTTTATCTGTTGACAAATTAAGCAGTGAAAAAGCCCTTTTTTCTGATAAACACGACGTAACAAAGATTCATACTTAATGTGATTAAGGAACTGAAAGATCAAACAGTTGGCATCTTTCAGGACCCTTTATTTTAATCAAAGTCATTGGATTCTGTCCTCACAATGAAACTGACAAAGTGCTTTGTATAAAGCATCGACATACAATATAATAGTTTACTTATGTATATACTTGAGAACATGCTATTTTGTAGAGGAGCTTATAATGTGTTTGGATTGATAAATTATGTACAAGATTCAATACAAAAAATGTGGGTTTGTTCAGCATGGCAGGTATTTTAGATTCACCACATAGTATTTACATAATCAATGCCTTTTTTTTCATAATACATCTAGTTCAGATTCTGGTGAACCTAAATTAATTATTGATGTCACCAAAATGGGCTTTTCTGTGACATAGCTAACACACATGTATGTTTAAATACCTGCAAAATAACTTTGATTCTTTTTATCCTCTAACACCATGAGCATTTCTTTTTGTATTATCAGAAAGAAGTTTAATATCTTCTTGTCAAAGCAGCTGCTATTAAAGGATGTAATCTAAATGTGTTACATTCTGAATATTTACTTTTGCCTTTGACGTGACTGAGATTTCTTTGCTCAGAAGGGTTCAGGCCATGTAATGTATATCGCCTCTTCCCCCTTATGAGACTTCTTCCCCAAACTTATTCAACATATGTTTTTGCCTTTGTTACGGTTCACTTTCCTCTAAAATTATTTCTTGAACTGGATTACTGCTCATGTTATCAAATTCAAGAGCTGACTAATAAACTTAGCAAAAACAACATGTATTTCATTACTTGTGTTCTTCAGCTAAAACAGACCTCTTTTATGCACATGCTGTTATTTACCAGATAACACTGCAGATGCTATAGATCTGTCTGTTTCTTTTTAAATTGCTTTCCAGCTCTTTACAGTAAAGTTATTCATATTGGTCCAACAGAAAGAATTCAATATTAACCGTATCTTGGTAAGATAGTATTTGTATACAAATACTGTAAGATTATAGCTGACTTACATAATGGTGTCACAGTGACTATCTGGTCCCTTGCTCCAAGCACCCTTACTGTCCTTTAAATAAAACAGCTGTGAAATGCATCAACTCTTATGAGATGTAATCTACTATATCATAAAAAAAAATCCTAAAGTCCTAAACCGGTTTTGACATAAATTGCATGTGGCATGTACCATCTGGCTTCCTCCAGAAAGCAAGCCCAAGCCAGGACTGCTGGCAGACTCCACCTCCTTCCGTGACTGAGTATAATCAGAGGGAAGCAAGATTGAGCAGCAGAGATTTGCTGCAGGTAATGGTATAAGCACATAAAAAATGGCAGCTGTCAGAAGGATCCATAACTTGTTTCAAAGGCACAGTAACATGACCATGGCTAATGAAATATTTTGCAAAGCAAAAGTAGGTATAGGACAAACGGTAAATCATGTGTTTTCTTAGAGGTAACTTTCCTTTGGAAAAATGTGATTTCAAAGAGCAGACAAAAAGAGATGAATATTCCATATAAATCCATATCTAAAGAGCACACTGCTTTGATGGAAACTTTTTTCTTTATTGTTCTATGCTTTTAGGACCCAATTCTGTGCCTCTGAAGTCTTCATGAAAACCAGATCAAGCCTTTAGTTGCTGTAATAAGTTGCTTTCAGATCCTAGCATTGTACAGCTTCAGAACAGCCAGTACTTTCAAGTGCTCTTGTACTTTCTTGTATAAAACACAGAGTTGCTTTGATAAGCGTAGCTTGCTAAATTCACTTCATGAAAGTTATAAACAGGAGAAAGACACTAATTCTATTGATCCTTACACTTTCCAAATGTCCAATATTATTTTTGCAAAAAAAGCAAACATGATTCTGGGATGCATTAACAGGAGTGTTGTGAACAAGACACGAGAAGTCATTCTTTCACTCTACTTTGTGCTGATTAGGCCTCAATTTGAGTACTGTGTCCAGTTCTGGGCCCCACACTTCAAGAAAGATGTGGAGAAATTGGAAAAGGTCCAAAGAATAAACTGATGCACAAATATTAAGGAGAAACTGTAATGCTTAGTTTTGCCTCTGAAATATTATTTCAGACACATTTTAATTGTCTGTTTTCTACTCTTTGAAAGATGACTTCTGGTTTGGAAAAAAGAGCCACTGGTGAAGCGACTGTCTAGAAAGGAGTACAACAGAAAGGGATCTAGGGGTTATAGTGGTCCACAAGCTAAATATGAGTCAGCAGTGTGATGCTGTTGCAAAAAAAGCAATCATGATTCTGGGATGCATTAACAGGAGTGTTGTGAACAAGACATGAGAAGTCATTCTTCCGCTCTACTTTGTGCTGATTAGGCCTCAATTTGAGTACTGTGTCCAGTTCTGGGCCCCACACTTCAAGAAAGATGTGGAGAAATTGGAGAGTCCAGAGAAGAGCAACAAGAATGATTAAAGGTCTAGAGAATATGACCTATGAAGGAAGGCTGAAAAAATTGGGTTTGTTTAGTTTAGAAAAGAGAAGAGAAGACTTAGGGGGGACATGATAGCAGTTTTCAGATATTTTAAAGGGTGTCATAAGGAGAAGGGAGAAAATTTGTTCATCTTGGCCTCTGAGGCTAGAACAAGAAGCAATGGGCTTAAACTGCAGCAAGGGAGGTTTAGGTTGGACGTTAGGAAAAAGTTCCTGACTGTCAGGGTGGTTAAACACTGGAATAAGTTGCCCAGGAGGTTGTGGAATCTCTATCTCTGGAGATATTTAAGAGTAGGTTAGATAAATGTCTATCAGCGATGGTCTAGACAGTACTTGGTCCTGCCATGAGGGCAGGGGACTGGACTCGATGACCTCTCGAGGTCCCTTCCAGTTCTAGTATTCTATGATTCTATGACCTTATAATGAAATTAATCATAAATTGCAGATGATACCTTGCTGGGTGGGGTTGTGACTTCTTTGGAGGATAGGGACATAATTCAAAATGACCTTAGCAAGTTAGAGAAATGGTCAGAGGTAAACAGGATGAGGTTTAATAAAGAGAAATGCAAAGTGCTCCACTTAGGAAGGAACAATCAGTTCCATACATACAAGATGGGAAGCGACTGTCTAGGAAGGAGCATGGCAGAAAGGGATCTAGGGGTCATAGTGGACCACAAGTTGAATATGAGTCAACAGTGTGATGCTGTTGCAAAAAAAGAAAATATGATTCTAGGTTGTATCAACAGGTGTGTTGTAAGCAAAACTCGTGAAGTCATTCTGCTGCTCTACTCTGCACTAGTTAGGCCTCAGCTGGAGTACTGTGTCCAGTTCTGGGCGCCACATTTCAAGAAAGATGTGGAGAAATTGGAAAGGGTACAGCGAAGAGCGACAAGAATGATTAAAGGTCTAGAGAACATGACCTATGAAGCCAGGCTTCATGAACTGGGCTTGTTTAGTTTGGAAAAAAGAAGATTAAGGGGGGACATGATAGCGGTTTTCAAATATCTAAAAGGGTGTCACAAGGAGGAAGGAGAAAATTTGTTCCTCTTGGTTTCTGAGGACAGGACAAGTAGAAATGGGCTTAAAGTGCAGCAGGGGAGGTTTAGATTGGACATTAGGAAAAAATTCCTAACTGTCAGGGTGGTGAAATATTGGAATAAATTGCCAAGGGAGGTGGTGGAATCTCCCTCTCTGGAGATATTTAAGAACAGGTTAGATAGACATCTGTCAGGGATGGTGTAGACGGAGCTTGGTCCTGCCTTGAGGGCGGGGGGCTGGACTCGATGACCTCTTGAGGTCCCTTCCAGTCCTATTATTCTATGATTCTATGATTCTATGATAACTGTGAGACACTCCAGGTGTGTAATGAACCGAAGATGATAAAGGAAATAGCATCAGTGTTTCTTGCACAACAGCAGTTCATCTCTGTTCAGCAAAGGCATGGCCCTGACACATTTTGACTTCAGTGGGACTTTAGCACATGGTTAAGCTCTTTGTTCCCCACTTAATTTTGCATCAAAATCAATGACAAACCCCCCATTGATTTTAATGGCTCAAGACCATGACTTTTCTACACTAGGACCAAAAGAAGTAAAGCAGATAGTATTATGATTACATGCTGTAGCACCTATCTCATCTACAGAAGCATAATTTTTAGCAATCTGAATCCTGCACTGGTGGATAGAGTTGAACAATAAGAAATGGGCTTTTTTAAGGCCTTGAATGGGTCGATTTTTATTTTGTACACTTATAGTTGGTATTTATTATTATAAAGTAGAGCTGGTTAGGCATTTTCTGTCACAACATATTTGAAGTAGAGGTTGGCAGAAAATGTGGTTTCTGCAAAAAATTGTGCTGAAATGTTAAGATTTTTCCATCAGAAAAACAAAATGTCTATTTTGTTTGGGTCAGGTTGAATCAAAATGTCTGTGATCACATCAAATTGAAATGTTTCCTTTTGGGTTGGTTTGATGTTAATTTATGAGCTGTTGAGGTGCCTTGCCATAGTTTGGGGGCACCAAGACCCTGTTCCCACCAGATTCCCTGGGTGGATTATGTCTCCCATGAGGTTCTATGATCAGAGAACTTCTGTGATGCACAGTGGTGGCTGGCTCAGCCAGAGAGGAGACCTCATTGCATGCTGTAACATGTAGTCCAACTGGGTAACTGTCTCATTTGAGAGAATGACGAGCCTGAGGCATCTAAGCTTCTATTCCAGTGAGGCACTGTGATTGCTTCAGTAGACACCGTTTAATATCAAACTGGCATCAAATGTACTATTTTCACATTTTTATTTTGAAATTTTTTGGAATTTTTTCATTCCACGAAAAGGTTCAGCATTTCATTTAATTTTCATTCCAATTTGAGATGAAAACCCACATTGAAATATAAGAATTTCCAACATGTTGGAAATTATTATTTTCAATCAGCTCAATTTCCAAATATGTTTTTGTCAGTCTGTTTTTTGGCTTAGTTTTCTATCAGGAGGAAATTTAAAAAAAAATGAAACATACAAATCGATGTTCAGTATTTGATTGGAAGATGTCTAGACTCATAAAGTTCAGAAATAATATGAGCCCAGATTATCCAATACAGTGGAGAAAGCCTCAGGAAAGAGTTAGTGGGGCAGGAAATCACTAAGGGTACATCTACACAGCAACATAAAAGTTGAATTGAGTAACACAACTTGAGCTACGTCAATTGCGTAGCTGAAGTAGAAATAACTTAATTCGGCTTTTGGCACTGTTTACACAGCAGGAAGTCAAAGGCAGAACACTCTTCCTTCAATTTCTCTTACTCCTTATGAAATGAGGGATACAGGAGTCAGAGTAAGAAATCCTCCAGCTTGCCATTATTTCGAAATAACGGCTTTCTGTGTAAACATACCCACAATGAAATTCTATGACCTGTGTTGTGAAAAAAGTAGTTTTTAGACTGAAAAATCTATGAATCTAGAGAAACTCTGTGAACTTCACTCATCATAACCAGCCATATGGCCAGTGAAAACTGGGGGTAAAGAAGTGTATGTTTATATATGAAATCTTTACATCATATCTAGACAGAAAGGGGGGCATTTTTAACATTTAAATCATAGAATCAAAGACCAAGGAGAACAATTTTTCTTCCTCCTCCTTTTAATACTCCTTTAGATTCTTGAAAACTGCTATCATGTCTCCTCTCAGTCTTCTCTTTTCTAAACGAAAGCCCAATTCTTTCAGTCTTCCTTCATAGGTCATATTTTCTAGACCTTCAATCTTTTTTGTGGCTCTTCTTTGGACCTTCTCCAATTTCTCCACATCTTTCTTGAAGTGTGGGGCCCAGAAATGGACACAGTACTCAAACTGAGGCCTAATCAGCACAAAGTAGAGTGGAAGAATGACTTCTCGTGTCTTGTTCACAACACTCCTGTTAATGCATCCCAGAATCATGATTGCTTTTTTTGCAAAAGCATCACACTGCTGACTCATATTTAGCTTGTGGACCACTATAACCCCTAGATCCCTTTCTGTCGTACTCCTTCCTAGACAGTCGCTTCACCAGTGGCTCTTTTTTTCCAAACCAGAAGTCATCTTTCAAAGAGTAGAAAACAGACAATTAAAATGTGTCTGAAATAATATTTCAGAGGCAAAACTAAGCATTACAGTTCCTCCTTAATATTTGTGCATCAGTTTATTCTTCATGTAAAAGCAGTTACCCCGTTTAAAAAAAATAAATGTGGTATAGAAAGACTGGGAGAAATGCCAGAGGATATGAAAATCCACAGATCAGTGCTTTCAAAAGAAAACAAAAAGTCAACATGTAAAATTTTGCTGAGGAAAAGATGGCAGTTATATTATCATATTAAATGCTAATATCTTCATTTAAACAAAATGACAAACTGTGCTAAGTATATACAGTTTTGTTAGCTTACTGAAGAATATTCCTTCTTCTTCTCTCAGGGCACATCTACACTGCAGGAAAGATCAACGGTGCCAGTCAATCTTCTGGCATTCAATTTTGTGTATCTAGTATAGACCTACTAGATCAAACTCAAAGGGTTCCCACAGTGGTACTGGTACTCCTGCTCCCCACAAGGAGTAAGGGAAGCCAACAGGACTGTTTACTGCCAACAGCCTCCCACTGTGTGGACTGTGCAGAAACGGAACGTAAGATACGTTGACTCCAGCAACGTAATTTACATAGCTGGAGTTGCGTATCTTACTTCGACCTTCTGATGTAGTGTAGACTAGGCCTCGCTGTCTTTTGTATACTGTTTTACTTTGAAGTTTTTATGTTTTTTTTTTATAAAAACAAAATAAAGATACAATTTTCTGACATTCAAGATCATACAAGGCAGTCTGTGAATTGAAATGGGCATTGACTCCAAATCTCTTAGTGCCTAAACCACACCCCCATCCTTCCTTTCATGCACAAGTGGCATCTGCTTTCCTATTTTTGTTATTATTTTCTGTCTAAGGATAGGTCTACACCACAATTTAAGGTGTAACTGGTCAAACCCATGTTAGCTTTAATCTAGCTCAATGCAGGTCACAACAGCAGTGTCACATAGTGGCATGCATGCAGGCTAGCAATGTAAGTATGTGTCCAAGGGTCTGGAAGGCTTCGATGAAGAGCCTATGCTTCCATATCCTCATTGCTATGGTTACCGGTGCTAGGTAGATTTGAGCTATGGATGGCAAGGATTCCCATGCTACAATCACACCTTAACTGGTGATGTAGACCTACCCATATGCTATCAAAGTAACTTTCTTCAGAGTAACTTTCTATATTAAGGATCCAGTTTCCTGACTAGGCTCAGTTACTAAGGATTTGAGATGTTTTTCATAACAGCAAATGAGAAAATAAAACTTGACTATTTTTCAGGCTTTTCAAAAAGCATTTACAGCTCTAATCATGCCCCGTTTCCCCTAATCTGCACTGTCATATGAGATTTATCAGTGACTTCCTAAACACTATACAACAGTGCCGACTGCTGAAAAGGAGTAAAGGGCTGGAAGGAAAGCTCATGAGTCCAGTGTAAATGAATGGCACACAGGGGACTCCACTACTTTTCAGCAGTCAGCACCATAATATATAACTTATTGGCACATAAAGAAAACTTCTGAAGTTCCTAGTCTTGATTTCTCTGTAATGCACTGAATCTCTGGGAATCTGAGGTTTTTGTACTGGCAGATTGTTTAGTCCTCATCCCTGGAGATAACGGAGCTGACAATTTCTAGTGCTACATGGATTTAAAGATACATGGCTGGAGTCATTTGCTTTCACACATTGAATGGCATTTATATATTTACTCACACAATAGGATGTTAATTGTAATCCAACTTTCCCCATGAAAATGGAAGCTTCTTCAAAGTACTATAATTATATTTGTCTTTAGGAAAAAAAGAGCTATTGAAATACAGATCAAGGTAGTGAGTCAGTAAGATACTTAAGCACATGGCTGACTTTACGCAACAGAGCAGACAGGTGTCAGCTGACAGGTGTCAGCATTCACTTGTGCTTAAAGTTAGGTATGTGCTTAAGTAACTTACTGATATAGGGCAAAGTGCGTAATATTTAACTTTTAAATAGCCTTTTTCTAACCCCAAATGGGCTATAGTTCCAGGCAGCGCTTTCCGAGAGGAACACAAAATGGGATGTAGTCTGATCTGGAACAGAACATAGCATGCCAAAGCGACATAATTAAGAAGATGTGCAATGTAGCAGAATAGTTCCATGCAGACTCACAATTAAATGTCCAACAATTCTACTCTATGCAAGTTCCTCATCTTCTTTCACTGTCAGTTTTGCCTTTGTGTTTTACTTTCCCTTATATCAGGAAAGTATTTAAAATGGTGTTGGCCTGTTTTAAATTAGGAGTTACAAACAACTCCTGATGCTCAGTTCCTGCTGCCCTACAGAGGCACTCAATACCCGTTCCCCCCATGTGCATGTAAATCCTGTTGCCATTAGTGAGAGTTATGCACATGAAGGCAAAGAGAAATCAATCTCCTAAACGATTACTGTTTGTGAGGGCTAGTGAACTGGGCCATAATCATTAATAAAGAGGAAAAAACATAGCAATTTTATTTAACTGGATTATTCTAAAGATACCTAAAACCACAGAACACGGTAAGTTTCTCTTTATCTCTTTACTTCCCCTTTGCATTTTCATTCCCTTTCAGCTCGCCATTCTTTGGAGATACTATCTGGCTGGTTATAATGAGGGACACAGACTCTGAATCATGATGTGTATAGTCTACAGTGCTTACTAAGGAAATGTGCTGCCTGATACAGTCCAAGAGGACCGTGGCAGGTTCAAAGCATTTCAAACTATAGCATTCTTTGTCCTACTACTAAATATCCTGAAGAAAAAAATATAATAAAAAAGATACCACTCCACTCATCCTTCAATTCGCCGCCATTTTTGGTAGTGAACTATTTCTTGGTTCATCTAGTTCAGTATCATTTCTTTGACGTTAATCAGTATTACATGCCTCAGACCACAATATAAGAAATATCAAAATGCACATTATAGAATCATCTGCCTATAAGATGTAGGAAGAAACGTCCCCTATCAATTAGTAATTGTTATATTAGGGCATATATATATATATATACACACACACACACACACACACAGAGAGAGAGAGAGAGAGAGAGAGAAGGGTGGGATTAGTAGTGTTGCCTATTATTAAGACTGCTGAATGCATTCTATTATAAGATCCTGTTTTCAGATATATATAACATTTGGTCAAATTTTTACCATTTGGGCTGAACTTCAGGTATCTGTCTCAGACTGACGTGTTTTGGAAAACTTCATCTGTTTCAGAGAACAAGGCTAAGGAAAAAGATGTTGTTGGACCATGTTAAATTCTAGTGACCTTTTTTGAAACCCTGTAGTGGCATGCTTCTTCAAGCCAGGAGTTGAAATTTGGTAATGTGTGGCTTTGTGTCAGGGATATGACTTTGGCCACCCCCAAGAAACTCCACTCAAATTTGGCCAAATTATAAAACTTCCAAACTTTGCAATTTACACATGCTCAACAGACTTTAGCTGCTAGATTCTCTGAAGAGTCTGTCTGCTCTCAGCACGCTTCAGGCTGGACCCAAGCACAACTTTCTCTGCAACCCCACCCAGGAGTTCTTTTGGCCACGACTGCACTGGGTCTCTGTAGAGATCCTGTGTCTCTCCCTGGAGGAGGGGGGACAGGGCCTGGTCTGCACGTACAGCCAGGTCTGTACCTTCCGCCTTCAGGCCCTGCAGAGACTCCTGTATAGTGCAAGTAGTCCGGTGTGGAGCACCAAGGGCTCCGATTCGTCTGGCAGCTCTTTCTACTTCACTCGAGAAATCTTCTGCAAAACTTCTCAGAGCTGCCGGAGAAGTTCCACCTGGAGTTCTACCAGGAACTCTTTCAGAAGCTGTTCTCGGTGACCAGGTCCATTGTGGCCACCGAGGGAGCAGACCTCCTCATGGAGTCCCTGCTACTTAAACCAGTCTTGTGTGTGCTGCTGGTGGAGTCTCCCTCGCTGTGCTGAAGGTTAATCCTGGCAGAAACCACTAGAAGTGGAGACCTTTGGGACTATGACAGGGGGGACTGGGTGGATCCCCAAGGGTTTGTTCACTGCATGGGGGTCTCCACCCTCCAAACCCCACTGTGCGTTCTCCAGGAGGTGAAGGCAGCTTTGTCACAGCACTCTCATTTTCCTGCAGCTAGCCCTGCAAGAGGGTATGCCCTTCCCCCTGGCACTGCAGGCCCTCTGGCCCATGCTCACCTGCAGGCACCACCCTCTTCTCTGTAGTTCCCTCTGGCTGCGATTTCCTGCCAATGGGAATTGTGGGAACAGAGCTTGCTGGAGCTCACAGAGATGTGTCTCCAGCTGGGAGAGAAGGAACGATGCCATGCAGAGTCGCCTGCACGGCCCCCACAAGGAAGGGCAGGCCCAGAACACAGGGGCTTTACAGGTAGCAGCCCGTAAAGCCCCTTTCTTAATCTGGCACTGCTGCTGGGGCCGGAGGAGCATGTCTCTCTCCTGGCTGTGGAAGCTCAGTGTGCAGCCACCCTGAGCGCTGGTGAGGGGCTTATTAGGCAGCTGCATAGCCACACAGCTTAGAGAGAACCTTGATGTGGGTGCTACAAGATTAAATCTTTGTTTATTCAGTTTGACTTCTTATAAAGAACTGAGTTAAAAGAACTTTATCAAGGTTACAAAGTCAAGTGCACAAAAGCTAGGAATTGCCAGAAATAACATTGTCTTTGCAACCTTAATTTGGCTCCCTTGTGTATATGCATTATAATGTGGTCTTCCATTGCATATCACATTCTATTTTTTCCATGGGATGCCTGCCTTTTTCAGTGCACAGAATGGACCAGCTCTGGGAGTAAATCAGGGGTGTGTAGTGAAGCAGTCAGTTGTGCGTCAGACCCCAGTTAGTTTCTACCGATGTTGGAAGGTTTGTAGTGAGGCAGGGGACTGCAGTAAAAGAAAGGATGCGATAATAGTTAAAGCAGTAGAATGAATTCTGGAGAACTGAATTCTATCCCTGGCTCTGCCACACCGTTCTTGTGTGACACTTGTTAAGTCATTTAAATCCAACTTTTCACAAGTGATTATTCATTGTATGTTCCTCATTTTCTGAATGTCTGATCTAAGACCTTCTCTGTGCTTCTCTAGTTCCCCATAACAAAAATGGGGCTAATAATACCCTCCCTTTTCATAAGGTCCAGGATATTATGAAAATGTATTCATTACTATTTGCAAATCACTTCCATTCCACAGTTATGAGTGATATAGAAAAACCAATAAGGAAACTCATAATTCTATCATCAGAACAGGGTTTGAACAGTGCAGTAAATAAGCGCAAGATCAATATTTAGATTTTGGTGGATGTCCTCACAATCTAAATACATGTGTAGCCCTTTTAAAATCCTAATAACTTCTTAGTTGCAATAATATACTTGACAATGAGTTCTACAGGTTAATTACAAGTAAAAAAGGTTTTTCTTTTACCATTTTTATACCTATTGCCTTTGACTTTCATTGGCTGTTACTGTCTTCATGTATTATGAAAATTAATAAATAAGAGCAGCCAATTCATTTTCTGTATGCCTTTCATTATTTTGCATACCTTTGTCTTGTCCCATCTTTATCACGTCTATAAACTAAATAGTCCAAATCTTTACAGTTGCTCCTCAAATGGAAGTTTTTCCTTGCTTTTAGTCATATATGTAGCCCATTTCTGTACCCTATTTCTGCTATATCTGCTGTGAGACTGGATGAGAGTATTCCAAATAAGGGAGTTCATCTATTTATACTATAGCACCTTCATATTTTCATTATACTTTATCCTTTCATTAAATATCCCAATATTTTCTTAGCATGTATGACTGCTGTAGTGTATTGAGTAGAGATTCTCATTGGGCTCTACTTATTTCAGAAGCCAACAATGTGTATGAGTAGTTCAAATTAATCTTTTTAACACGGCTACTTTCTACATCTTACTATATATTTTAGAAATGTGCATCTGTCTCTCTGTCCATCCATCTGCGAGTCCATATGTTCAAGAACTCCTCCTAACAGATAAGAACTAGGACTACCAAACTTGGTATGCAGCTTCTTCTTAGCATAATGTAAAGCCAGGTTAGGGTTTGGTTGTGCAGGATTAATGGGATGTGTGTGGAATGTGACTGTTTTGTATCAAATGGAAAAGGAGGGATGTGACAGCAGGGACAGTTGTACTCATGCATGACCACAGAGGGGCAGCAAGCACAGAGGACAGTTACATTCATGAATGACCACAAGGGAGCAGCAGTCACCATCTCGGCCTGCCCCAGGGAGTACCGGTCAGCTGCTGTGTGGCTCCCACCACCCCCAGACTGCCCTGTGAAGAAGCTGGTGGGTGGCCTGTGTAACCCCCACCATCCCTGCCGTGCCCCCAGGGCCTGCATGGTCTCCCACCTTCAGGTCATCCTTGGGGAGCACCAGCAGTCTCCCTGTCCAAGCCCGGCCTCAGGGACAAGCCAGAGTACAGAATGCATGACCCCGATCCAGACTTGGCCATGCCAGGTAAGTCTTCTAGTTGTATTTATAATTCATGGATCAAGAATATCTAAATTTATTCGGTAAAAGACATGAAAGGAGTAGCTTTTTTTACATTCTACCTAAATGCAGTTATTCTTAAAAGGAAAATGAAAAATTCTACAGTGTAAAATTATTTTTCCCTTCCAAAATAACACTGAAAATTGTAACAAATAAAAGGGGGAGTGATGTAATTCAGTTATTCAAATGCTCTTCTTCTCTAAAGTAACAGATTTTTTTCTCTCATAAGCTATAAAATCATCTTAACAGCTCTCCCTCCCCCCCGCCCATAGAACAACTTAGTTTCTGGGTATTAACTGTAATCCACTTTACAAAATTAAGAAGGAAATGTTTTTTCAATAGGTAATACCAAGTTCTTTTGCACAATATTGCTGAAACAAGTCTATTGAGCCTGGAGGCAGCACTATAGCACCTGGGAGGAGCACACTAAGAGCCAAATTTTTCTCTTTGATTCCTATGTTATTCCCTTTGGTATGTGCATCCAAAGACAGAATGTGACCCGAAATGCAATACAGCCCCGAAAATGTTAGCAGGACGTCTTGCAGACACTTTCCCTTTCATTCCTTTCATTTATAATCATCATGCAGACTCTCTTTTCTGCTTGTGACCACTTACCATTCCTGTTGTAATTGCTCCAACTGAAAGCCAAGATCAGTATATTTTAGGAAAGTATTTAATGTACTTTTAGCTTCTTTTAATGCTGTTTACTAGCTGGAAATAAGAAGTAAGGAACCAGAAAAATGTGACCAGCCAGCTCTCTAGAAACCCACAGATCACTGTCTAGAAACAATTGTTTTCAATCATGAAGAATAAGTCCGCACAAAAGATGCAGACAAATGACTAACATGACTTACCTGAGAAAACTGTCAGAACCACCAACTAATTAGATTCCACTAGAGAGTCAGAGGCCTACCAAATATTAAAGATGGGATGGGTTCCATGTTAAGAGAAACCAGGGCAAAAGATTTATAATAAATTAGTTTCTAGAAGGTCTCTTATGGGCTTTGTGCAATGTTTGTTTGGATTTTGCCCAACAAGAATAAAGGAGTATGCAGTACTATAACTAAAGCAGTATACTCTGATAAACTATACCACCAAACTATTTTTAGCCAGTTCTGGGGTTGCCAGGTGTCCGGTATTGACTCGGACAGTCCAGTATTTTTGCCTCCTGTCCGGTAAATTTTTTTTTAGAAAATACCGGACACCTAAAATGTCCTGTACTTTCTGATTTTTTCCTGGCCAGGAGCCGAAAATCCCGAACTGTCCGGCTCAATATGGAGGCCGCCTGCTAGGGCCAAAAAGCCTCACCACATGGTTTCTAAAGGAGCCACAGTGCTGCTGCTTTTTTCTTTTTTTTTCTTTTTTTTTTTGCTGGCGTGGGTTTTTTGTTGTTCAGTATTTTTTCTGAAACCATCTGGCAACCCAAGCCAGTTCAGTGTACTGGAATAAAACAGGAGAAGCCAGCTGCCCTCTTCACAACTCCTCTTAGGCTTTCTGGCATGGCTGTACACCCCCTACCCTTCTACAGAGCTTTGTAGCTACGCACACAGCAGGAAGAGGGCTGGGAGTTCTATTCCTTTCCTCACTGGGAGGGGCTGAGAGGAATGGAGTAGAACTGCCAGTCCCACCTCCCCAGCCCTCATAGCCATGGCAGCTATGTAGAAAGGCATTGTGGGGTGGGGAGGGAAAGAGTTTCAGAGTCCTTGGCTGGGGTGGAGTCATGTGGGGAGGTCACACGGCTCTTCTCCTCCTGTACCTGCAAAGACGTGGGATTAAGTACGCAGAATTAGCAGTATTCAAATATTGGCCTCAATGAAAAACAGCACTGAAAAGTTTCTTCACTGAGGCCAACACATTATCATGTAGTTCTGTTAAATGTAGGTATGAGGCAGTTTTTACCTGAAAAAAACCCCTTGCCTTTTCCAGAGCAGAAAAATTCACACAAAATATTGGTGAAAATTCCACTTACTTTTTATTACTGTTATTTGTGAATCTAGGTCATCTTTTTTACCTCTGTGGCAAGAGGTTTACTGTAGACAAGTGTAGCTTTTCCCTGGAAATTAAATAACTGCTCTTCCATGCCCAAAATCCAAGGACAATGTTCGCGATATTAGGTCAAAACAGTTCATTCCTTCATCCCATTCCATCCAGCATATTTTTATATGCTAGAAAAGTATCCAAAATATTAAGCTGAGATACAAACTAGATACAAAAAGTATCCAAAATAGTACGCTGAGATACAAAACAGTCCTCAAGGCATGGTATATAGAAGAACATGTTGGAAATCAGAATAGGAACAGACTTTCTTGCTGTAAAAATATTTTTTTAAACTGCTGACAATGCCCTCTGCAAAATATTGCTAGAGAATTTTCATTCTTGCTAGCAATGTCATCACAAATCAGAAAGATTCTTAGAAACAACCAAGAGGTTACCTGAGGTGAAGATACTGATCAGCCTATTCCTTCTAGAGGAGGATTATTTGACATCTCTTAATGTCACCTCATATGTTTACCAATCTAGACTCTATTTCTAATTTCATATTTCTTGCCTACTTTCAGAGGACAAAACTAATGCTGTCTTCTCTCTCACACATACACACACTCCACTGCCACCAGAATAAATGCTTACAGTCATTCCCATTGATGGTTAGCATGACAAGCAAAAATAAGTAACATCTTCCTATGTCATATTATTAGGAAAGCAAGAAACTGTGAGAGAAAGAGAGCCTTAAGACATCTCTTAAGGAAATTACATGATGACCCCCAACCTCTGGCCATTGCTGTACAAAACACAGGTCAGAACCGGCCATTTTTCAGCATAGCTGTAACTGAACTCTTACAGGTCCCTGCAATGTTGCCTGGAAGACAACTAAACACCTGGAGTTTCACTGTTTTAACCAACCTCTACCCCATCATTGAATTGCTCTGTCATTGTTGGTTTTAGCTTTCTAAAGGAGCCATCACTGTTAGTGTTGTTTTCCAAAAACCACGAGGATTGTGGAGGTTCAACATCTCTGAACATCACTCAATTAATTTGTCCTATGTGAATTGCAGGACCGGGGCCTTTAAATCACCACAGGAGCATCGTGCCTTTTAATCACCCCACATGCCTCTGTCACTGAACTCTATTGTGTCAAAAGATTTTTCATGGACAGACTTTCACATGTACCTGTGGAAGTTCAAAGCTCAAATATAATCAGCTTGACTAAGGGAAGACAGGAGAGGTCCAGTAGAAAGGAAGTGTTGGCACAGATGGCTCTGGCCTCTTCCAGATTCCTGTATATCCATATCGATACATAGGGATCTTCAGAGTATGTGGGTTATTTTCCTCCCCTTTAGCCCTTTTCACTATGTGAGGGAGAAAATTCTAGTCTCCAGAGTCTCTCCACGCATTGATTTCAATGGGGATTTTTCCTGCACCAGGATTCTTTCTGAGACTGGGAATAGGTGGAATCGTAGAGATACAACATTGAATTCATTGTTGAAAGAGCTATTCACCCCCTCCCTGCACACATCTTGCACTTAGTCTGGTTACCTTCTGACTGAATACAGATCACTCATTATAAAAGAAACCTGAAACACCTTGGCACTCTTCCAGATGCTAAACAAAAAGGAGTTGTAAACTTTAACCAACCTGCCTTCTTCCTAAGTCTGGCTACAGAGCCTGATTTTCTGAAATTAAATCTTCTTTGTCCCTCCCATCTCATAAGAAAACAGTACACTCCTGGAAGGTCTCTAGGATTAAAGACTTGCATGAGTCAAATAAGGGTCGCCTCTTCCTCTTCCTTGGTCCCCATGGCCCTCAAGGGTAACAACAGAGGGCATCTGACAGAATGTTAAACCCTTCAGCAAGCAATCATCTTGTCTTAGGCACAAAGGAAAGAATAAGCATGAGAAGGAAAAAAGGAAGAGAAAAAAACATGGAAAGTTGCATGTTATATTTTTAAAATACCACTAACCTCTTCCCTTCTCAGAGAGAGAAGGAAAAAAAGTCATGAGGAAAGTCAATGGTAGGCCACCTGATCATAGCCCTTGAGGACATGCTCAATACTTAATTGCTATAGATCATGGTGACAGGTGCTTCAGTTGTACCTGAATCATTCAGAGAGAGAGAGAAAATTCTCCATGTATGATGCTCAGATATTATGGTGGTTGCACCTTATAAATTCTTGTAATAAGCAAATAAAAAACTTCTTAACCAACATATTTTTATATGCAGGCCTACACTATGTACTCTTCTTGCACATGAAAGGCCCAGAATAAAACTGCAGGACTAGGAGCAAAGCCAGATTCCTCCTCAGCATTGGCCATTAAAATATGCCTAGTATCATTTACCTCACATGTAAAGGGAAGAATGAAGAAAAAAATCTAGGCCCTCTTTTTTTTTAAGCTTTAAACTAGGGCTGTCAAGCGATTAAAAAAATTAATCGCGATTAATCATGCGATTAGTCACGTCTGCTGCCCCTTTGTAACGCTGCGGTGGCATTTCAAAGGGGCAGCGCTGCGGAAGCCCAGAATCAGCTCGAGTCCTCAGCTGACCCCAGGCTCAGTGCATCTGCCTCTTTGAAATGCAGCAGCGGTGTTTCAAAGGGGCAGCCCTGCAGGAGCTTGGGATCAGCTGGAGTCCCCAGCTGACCCCAGCTCCATGCAGCTCTGCCCTTGGAAAGGCCACTCCGGTGTTTCCAAGGGGCAGCACTGCGGGAGACCGGGGTCAGCTGGGGACTCCAGCTGATCCTAGGTTCCTTATGCACTGCCCCTTTGTAGCGCTGGTAGCAGCACTTCAAAGGGGGCAGTGCAGCATTAATGCCTGCAATTAATGCATTCATTTTTTTAATGTGTTAATCCTTCCCTGTGTTAATTGCATGCGTTAACACAGATAAATTGACAGCCCTGCTTTAAATTAAAGGAAGCTGTCTCTTTTCAGCATCTGTACAGTACCTGGCACAGTGGGGCCTGAAGTCTGATCCATAGTATTACCATCATATATTTCTTACTATTAATAATAACTTTGGATCATTTGGGGGCACTTGTCTAAGTCTGCTCTTCTTCCTGTTTCTACTGAAATACTTTTTGACATAGTTTTTCAGGAGATTACATCACACAGTAGCCACAGCAAGTTGCCTGTGATTGAGAGTACCCATTTGTGCAGGAGATGTGACGTTCTATTCCTTCTCACAGTACACACATAGCCTGATTTTTCAGTGGTGCTGAGCACCCAGACCTCCCTAGTGCATAAATGGGAGTTGCAAGGACTCCGCCACTCTGAAAATCAGGTAAACAGTGAAAGGGCAGGAAAGGGAAAGGAAGGGGAAGCCACAGAGTTGCATCTCTCCTCCCCTTCCTTTGGCAGCACAACGAGCTGACAAAGAGTGGAGGAAATTGAGATGGGTGGAGCAAGACCCTTCCGCAGAACAATATGGCTGTGTTTAAATGGCTTTCTGGTCTCCGCACATACAACAGTCTCCTTCTCCTTACCACAGCTGCCATACTGTAGCTGGAGCAAATACTAGCCTGAGACCTGAAAGCAAAACTGGCCACTCTCTTTTCCCTGTCCAAACACCAAAGATAATTGCAAAAACAGTGAAAAGTAAATGAAGATTTTAAACTCCTTTTGGTTTTAATTATCTACTGTATTAACTGTAATATAAGTAACCACACTGGTTTTTAAACATGTATCTTGCTTTTAACTTGACAGCAACCCTTTAACATTTTTTTTAAAGTTTGCTTTTATTTTTCTTAACGTTTGGGTGGAGCTTCTTGATCCTGTGCCCAGTTATATACAGTACAAAATGTTAGACTAAATTATAGATACACAGTATGCCAAGAAATTCAACACAGTATGGTTTGCCTAGGCTCCCTCAAAGAAAATATGCACATATTAAGGTTTAGAATAGCTGGCCCTCCAAGTCACAACACTTCTATACTCTGGCACGAGATGACTGCGAGTACCCTTAGTAGCAAAGGGACCGGTTAGCTCATGGACTCTAAGTGCCATTTATGGTCTATGTATAATAACATGCACAACTCACATCATCATTTTGGTATAAAGTAATACAAGAGGTAGGAAAAAGAAAAGGAAACGAGCACAGAAGGGAAGGTGGAAAACAAACCAGATATGTCAAAATGGCCCTCTTTGTTATTCAACACCAAATTCTCACAGAGCCCTGATATCAAGTTGCAAAGTGGGTAGAAGAGGCAACCCCCTTTAGTAGCAGAGACAGCATCTTGAGCATTGGCAGAAGTTGCTTATCGGCACTAGTAGCTCCTTAGTAGTGATGAGCTCCTGTATTTATCTCTGCTATTCTATTTGGTTAGCCTTTTCTGGACAATTAGCACCCCTTCATTAATTACATAGCACAACACATCTAGCCCTGTTCTCTTTCCAAGACATTGACTTTACCATGGGGACAAGATACTTCAGGGCAGGAAAAGGGCACTTGGCTCAACCAACTAGTCTTCTTGGAGTTTATCTTCCTTTAGGTCAGTTTTTTCAATCATGTCAAGGAAATATTTAGCTGTCTCAAACTGCTGTGTACTAAATCATTCTTGTAGATCAGTAGTTCTCAAACTTTTTGGCCCATGGACCATGATGACAAAATGGGTGTAGGAGGGGTGGGGGTGGAAGGTAGGATACAGGACTGATGGGAAGTTGTGAGGGGTCTGGCTGGGAGGGAGGGTGCGGGTGGGGGGTCTGGCTGGGAGGGATGAATGTGAGGGGGATGGGGATAAACGTCTGGGCATGAAGGTGATGGCAGGGCCTTACCTAGTTCTGTGTCCCCCGCCACTCCCAGGCACCACCCCTCACTGCTCCCATTGGATGAGATGCCAACCAATGAGAGCAGCAGGGAAACCTCCAGGTGAGTGGTTTCTTGCACTGCCATTCCACCGGCCGGGGGTGAGGAGTGGCAGTGCATGAAGCGGCTTTCTCCCCCGGCAAGGTGGATCCAGCTTGCGAGGCGCCCTCTTACCCCCACACAGCAGGAAGCTGGCACTGGCACTGCAAACTCAAAAGGGGGCTCCCCACTTCCAGAGAGGTGAGGGCCAAGCCCCAAGCCTGAGGCCCACCTGCAAGACAGTCATGGATCTAGTGGTCCGCAGACTATACTTTGAGAACCACTGCTGTGGATTTCTGTGTCAATAAACAATATCCCCTGTCTTCAGAGCAAAATATTCACATTGTGCCTATAATTTTATTAGACTGTGTTCCCTGGATTTCAAATTTTTCATAAGCATGAACAGTTTAAATCTTGTACGGTTGAACTTGTCTTACTTTTCTTACATATTTTTGAAGAAATCATGTGAATTGCTCTGATGTCTGAGTGTCATCATGAGAGTAAGACTGACATATAGGATTTTCCACCCCCAAAAATTCAAATTTTAAATGATCCTGGCTGCCAAAAGATCCGCTCCTTCAATAGCAATAATTTCCTTCAGATGAGTGATCAAAATATTACAAAGTACTTTTTGAAAGTACTGTCATATGTGCTTCTTTGGTTTTACATTGACTCTCATTGATCTCTATTGATACATTTTGGTAAGCTTGCTTACTTCTTTCAGGATATTACAATTTTGCTAGAAGCTGAATTTCTATAACAGCTCCTGAATCCATTTCCCTTGTTGATGCACAACTTCCTTGTTCATTTTAACCATTTGGAGATTGTGAATTAATTATATGTTCTACCAGGAATGCATCTGGTATAGCAATCAGGAAAATATCTATGTTTCAAGTGTTATTGTGTATGTTTTGATTTGTTGCTGCTGGTCATACATAATTTTTTCTATGTTTAATAGTCTAAAGCACCAACAGAAGCACCAACAGAATCCAGATCCTTCTGGGCTACATGCACAACTTTTTAGTATTTCTACAAAATGCCCAAATTGTGGCACTACTAGGAAACTTTCTAGGAACCATCCAAAGATATAAGAGATAGTCCCTGGAAAAGTTTACAGGAAAAAGTATGAAGAGTTTCTAAATGGATAAGATGAAGAGTGGAACTGGAAACAGAAGAACAGTAAGGTGAGGTGACTTGCCTAAGGCTCTATAGCCCGTCAGTAGTATAGCCAGGAAAAGAACCTAGGGATTGCTATAATATATTCCCTAATTCCACACCCTTATAAATGGATTGAAACTTTCCACTGTTCAGGACCGATTCCTTATTATATTACAGATCTGTTATACTGTTGCAGTGATAGAGAGCCAGAGAGCAAGAAAATCTGACCGTCAGTAGCACCACTGGGACGGAGAGATCTCTGGGTGATGAAGAGCTGCCAAAATAGTTCTCTGCCATACTTCTCTCAGGCCCTGGCTCTGAAGGCATAGCCATGGGTTCTGTGTTCTGGCTTATCATGGTTCTTGGCATAGCACCTGTGGTGACTCTACAGTTTAGTAGAGGAGTGCAGAAATGGACAAACCTCATAGTATAGCAGGTAACACCTCTTATTATGGTTGCCCAACACTTCCCAGTAAGTTGTTTAAAATGACTTCTAATTTAGCCAAAATGTTAGCTGTTTACTCAGAAAATTTGCAAGCCAGTTATCTGCCGTGGGCCATTTTTTTTTTCAGATCAAACAGTTCAGCTCCCAAAAGAAACTAGGGAAAAATATTATGTTTTGTCACGTTAAAGAATTATGGGCAAACTTTTTTTTAAAAAACATCTTATGCACCCATGGGTTGTGGACTTGAAATTTGGCATAGGAGCAATTTGTGTGTCAGGGTATATCTGTTCATGTCTCTGAAAATCCACTCAAATTTGGTCAGATTATAAGCTTTCTTGGGCGGGGTGGGGTGTGTGTGTGTGGATCACAGTATGCACATGCTCAGTACAGAATTGCTAAACCTTTGCAGTTAAAAATCGTTTGTGGATTTCATCTGCACTGGGCATACTCCAGCCCAAGGTTGAGCAGGATTTTCCCTGAAATTGCAGCTCTGGGCTCCTGTGGGTGGGGCCAGTCTAGGCCCCATTCAGGTCCGACATCTGAGCTGAGAACAAAAAGCCTGTGCTCTTCAGTGATGCACCTCACCCCTTTGCTGGACCCAGGCAGCACAGAGGAGGGAAGCTACATGAGCACAGGGGGCAAGTGCTGTGTCACCGAGGTATGGGGAGTCAAAGAAAATGGGAGAAGAAGCCACTGGCGAAAAGGAAGAGGGGGAGAAAGGGAGATTAGGATAAGAAACCAGGGACAGGATGGGGAGAATAGACTAATATCAGAGAGGGAGACTGGGCCTAGGGGCAAGTGCACGGAATAGGGTTGCCAGGTGTCCGGTTTTTGCCTGGACAGTTCGGTATTTTGGCCTTCCGTTCAATAAAAAAACAGACAATAACTGACATGTAAAATGTCCGGTATTTTCTGTTTTCCTCGGACGGATGGCCGGTGTCATCTGCAAGGGTGGGGGGAGGGAGGGAACGGAAGGGCGAGGGTGTTAATTTAAAGGTGCAGCGGACTTTTTTTTCTCAAAAAGAGGGCTGGAGGCATTTGCGAGAGCAGGGAGAGCAAGGAGCGTGGTAATTTAAAGACGCAGCAACCTCTTTTTTTTTCAACCAATTTTTCCCTGACTGTTTGGGATTTTTTGTGAAGGTATCTGGAAACCCTAGCACAGAATGGACAACACTGGCTTAAAATACAACTATTAAACATTTGTTTTCTCCTCATTATTCAATATGTTGCTAAATGTCACTGCTTCAATTTCGGTAACAAATGAACTGGGGTTGTATAGACATCAGTCAATATCCTCATACACTCCCAAAGCAGGTCCAGTCTGTGCTTTTATAAGAGGCATGAATTCTTTAGGGAAAACCTATGTGTGCTCACGTAATTAAAAATTACCATCACACACATGCAAAAGTGTACCATATTAAGTTGCACAGGTAACCTTAATTCTGTCAATTCCTAACTTTCAAGTGCTTAACTTTGCAATCTCAATATTAATTGCTTAATAAATAGTTTTTGTGTATGTAATAATACATATGTAGGCAGTCAGTAGACTATATACACAGAATTTGCTTGAAACCTAATTTATTTAAAGTTTTCATGGCACTGTGCAATAGCATTTGTGTCATCAGAGTCTTTCCCACCCTGCACCCATCCACCAGCTGTGGTGGGGGGTTGGGAAGAGACAAGCCAATCTTTTAGTCATTAAAATCAGTTAAGCATTTGTAAACAACAGCTATGTATGTGTAGTAAAAGGGTGAGTTTTTATTGCTGTAGCAGTCTCATGACTGACTGACAGATAGCCTGTGTTCCTCATTGATAATACATCTAAAAGGGTTTGAGAAAAAAAGTTATTTGTTTTGGGTTTAACTCACATACAATTTTCCTGGATTTATCCCAACTTCTCTTTTTAAAAAAGGCCACAATAAAGGTCTCTATTTCAAAGCCTGATATGTCGATCATTTTCTTAGTTATATCTCCACATTTAAACCTACATTGTATATCCAGTGCATATACACAGAAATTAGGGTGACCCACTATGGAGAACTACTGCTTTTTTTTTTTGGTATTTAATGTAGCTTCTTTAATTTAACTGGGATTTTCCCCCTTCATCCAGGTGAAATGCAACGGATTTATTTTCTCCTGCCTCTATCACCTGATCACAAACCCTCAAATATTCAAGAGTTCCACCCTTCAATTCAATTTGGGATGTCTGATGTAGCTGGATTTGTATGTCAATATCTTGGATCAGTCCACAAATATTCAGATCAGCCAAGCTGAGAATCTCAGCCTCTCGCACACTCTTGTATGCTACCCACATTTAGTTTAGTGGTTTAGCCAAAGCAGTGCAGTTTGAGCTGAGTGTGAGGGAAGAGAGTCACTGGCAACCAGTTTGGCGTGGGGAAGTCCACCATCGGGGCCCTCCTCATGGAGGTAAGGCACTCTGGGCCTGCAGTCCCTGCGAGGGGAGGGGGAAGTCCTGGAAAAGGGGCTCCCTCGGGAAAGGGGGATTCGGGGCTGGGAAATGGGGGTGGGGGGAAAGCCCCGTCCTTATGGGGTTGTGCCGTCCCGCCCTCACACAGGCCTGCTGCTGGGAGGATTGCCTAGGGGGTGTGGCTCCTGGGGTGTTTGGGGAAGGGGAGGGAAGAAGAGGAGGGCAGGCACCTCCCAAGGGCTCAGGCACTCCCTCTCTCATTCTCAGTTTTGTGTGTTTCTTTATCTCCTTCTGCAGGTTGTAAGGGCCATCAACTCGACTCTGCTGCAGAGGGTCATCCGTCTGAGAGACCTGGACCCGAGCGTGGCTGGATTTGTTGCCCTGGGGTTCCAGAACTGCACTGGAGCCATAGACGGGACCCACATACCGATCAATACACCAGAGCATCGAGTGGCCCAGTATATTAATAGGAATGGCTACTTCTCCATGGTGCTGCAGGCCCTGGTCGACCACCATGGACAGTTCACGGACATTTTTGTTGGGTGGTCAGGCAGGGCACACGATGCCTGAGTGCTTCGGAACTCTAGCCTGTACGGAAAGTGGAGGCAGGGACATTCTTCCCCCACCATGAACTAGCAGTTGGGGACATGCAGATGCCATTGTGCATCATGGGGGACGTGGCTTACCCCGATGCCATGGCTTAGGAAGCCTTATACCTGACACCTGGACCCCGCAATTTAATAGTTCCACATGCACGGACTGCAGCACAATGTTCAGCCTGAGTGATACTCACCCTCCGCCCCAGTGTGCCCACCTCCCCCGTCCAATGTGTGTGACAAACTGAGAGCACTCACCTGAAGATCCCTCCCCAGCATCAGACGAGGCCTGGCTGACAGGCATTGGCTTCAGAGACAGGGTGACGGTGCCTGTCTCCTCCTCCATGCCCTCCAGTCAGGCGATGGCGGGGGTCTCGAGGCCAGAGTCCACCACGGTGGATGGGGAAAACGTTTCCCCATCCCCCAGGATCTAGTGGAGCTCCTGGTAATAGGGGCAGGTGTAGGGTCCAGCCCTTGAGCGCAAGCTGCGCTTTCTGGCCCTGACGTATCCCTGGTGGAGCTCCTTTACCTTACTCCGGACCTGTTCCAAGGTCCAGGGTGAGTGTTTGCGCTCTGCCAGGGACTCAGCCATGTGCTCAAAGATCTCAGCGTTGTGGAGCTTGGAGCGGAGATCCTGCAATGTCTCCTCCTCATGCCACAGCTTGATCTCCGCTCCGGACCAGGAGGGTGCCTGCCTCTTGGTCCCCCTGGGTGGGTCCTGGAACCCCTGGGGTTACTCCCTGTGCGATCCAGGAGGGTTACTGGGGGCTTGTGGCTCCGCTATGGGTGGCAAGGCCTGTGGCAGGGAGAGCTAGCCGCGCAGTCGGAGCACTGCTTTCAGGCCAGCTTCCTGCCACAAGACTTGTCCAGAGTGCCTGCAGCTTTAAGAGCTGGCAGGAGACAGGAACTACAGAGTTGTTATTAATATGGACGGAGTGTCCACCAGGGCACCTGTGTTCTTTCCTGGAGGCCTCTTCTTTCTAAAGAAAACCCTCCTTCCCATCCACACACGCCTTTTTCCAAAAAAGCTCTTCGGAAAAAGGCTTCTTCCTCATAGAAAGAGGAGTACCAATGCCAGAAAAACCTCTCTGTTCTTTCAATTTACTTTAGAAATAACCTGATTGCATTGTGGACGTAACTCAGGTTTTGTCAGGAAAACGACCATTTTTCTGACAAAACTTTGTAGTGTAGACATACCCAGAGAGAGAGAGAGAGAGACAGAGACAGACAGAGAGAGAATGAGAACAGAGAAAAGCAAGAGTAATGGATGTCGTACAAGGGTCAGTAGCTAACATTACTGGGTCCAAGACTTTTTAATAGTAACACCCTTACTCTCTGCTTAAATATTTAAAAAGCGTTTTAAAAAACATATATATAACACCTTTACTCCAGCTTATCCAGTCCCCTATATGACTGTGGGGGAACTGTGCTTGAAGGCCAGTTCCCACATGGTTTAAAAGCTCTTATATATAACATAGTTTCAGTATGTTTATATTGGCTGGAGTGGATTGTTCTGTGTTTTTAGAAACCCTTCTCAGGTGCTGAATATTTTTTAAAATTAATGGAACTCTGTTACGCCCCTGTCCTCACTGATCAATATCATCATAGGAGGCTGAAGAGGCTTTATGAAGAAGTATAGAACGAAGTGAGAGGAAGGATGGTTTGTAGTTAAGGCACTGGGTTGGGATTCAGATAATTCAAGTTAAATTCCTGGCTCAACCAGACTTCCAGTGTAACCTCGGGCAAGTAATTTGATCCCCCTGTGCCTTAGTTTCCTCTCTGTAAAATGGAGGTGATAAGACATCCTCTCTCCCACTCGTTTTGGTCCTATATATTTAGACTGTAAGACTAATAGGGCAGAGACTCTCTCCTGCTATGTATGTGTACATCACTGAGCACAGTGGGCCCTAATTTTGGGTGAGCTCTTTTAGCTACTATTGTATTACAAAAAACAAACAGCAACGAATTGCTACTTCTCACATAGTTCCATCCCCGCCAAGTAATAAAATCAGTTTATGGAACAGCCAGAAGCTCATATCTTAGTTTGTGAAATAAGGGCGTCGGTGAAGCCATTCTGACTACATTGTGTCATATTTGTATAAATTAATACACGTCTTTGATTTGCACACACAACGATAAACTGTGGTTTTGGCACAAGCTCTGTGAATGGGGCAGTGTGTTTTTATGTGTACTCGGGAGCTTTGATGAAAGCAGATTATGACCCTTTGTTGCCTTCCTGATCCCTAAGTGTGATAAACTCTGCAACAGCCCTATTCCTGGCGTTAAGACTCCATCCGTTCCCCACCTCAGCCTGAATGGGGGAGCAGTTGCACTGTAGGAGCTGAAACCCCCTGTTTTTCTAGTCTCAATGGAGTTAGCTGACACAGCAGAATACAGGAGAGAAATATTTTCCTTTTGTCTGCACTTTTAATGCAGCCAAAAAGAATCTAAGCTAAAATGATTCCTCTTGATTTTAATGCACTTTTTCTCCCTGATACCCATTTCAAATTAAAATAAGGATCAAAGATTTTAATTCTAATGTGGTTTTTTTTTGTAAATAAACAAGAACATTAGGCCAACTCAGTCCAGATCATCTAATTTCCCTGCAGCTGCACCTTCTTACACCGGAGTTGAATTTAGTCCATTATTTTAAAATATGTATTGATTTTTTATCAACAACAATTTAATACTATAAAAATAAATAAAGCTAAAAGAGACTCTTATGTTTGATTTTATCTAGATTTGAGAGAAGAAGCCTTCCTGGGTTTTTTTTATAACACTTTTCCCATTTTCTTTCCTGTAGGGTATCTACTCCAGACAACTCCACCACGTGCTCTGTCTGCATAGTCACTGTGCATTTCCACACCACATCAGACGTAAACAGCATACACATAAGAATGGTGTGGGCTGAGTTTCAGATCTTGCTTTCATCATCGGTTTATCTTTGAAATGCTAGACAAAACAGGATTTGTGCGGTTTAACGGAAGATCAGTCACCTCGATTTGCAGACCTTATGTCCACTCACATACCTACTCAAATATAAACACAAGATCCCCAAAATAGTAGTTAATTTAAAGTCTGTTTATTGGATTATTTATTTGATCAGCTGATAAACTCCTGATGGTTTCTCCTTCACATTTTGGTTTTTATGAGTTAAACACACACACACACACACACTCTCTCTCTCTCTCTCTCTCTAACATAATTCCCACCCTGGGCACGGTGGGAAGAGCCAGCTCCATGCTCCTGGAAGGGGTGGGGCCTCGGGTAGAAGAAGCAGGGCTGGGGCAGCCAGACTTCAGTGTCACCTGACTGTGCTGTACCTTCCCAACCAGCCCTTAGCACCATCCAAAGTGTGCTGCCTGGGGCTCTGGAAACAATTTAAAGGGCTCAGAGCTCTAACAATTGCCACAGTACCGTCAGCTGGGAGCCCTGGGCCCTGTTGAATAGACAGTCCTTGGGGTAGTTGCTCCTTTTCTCCACAGATATTTGAATCACAAGGAACAGAACGTTAATCCTGTACATAAAAACTCATTCATTATTGCTAGTCCCAAACATTCAAAAATCATGAGTCAGGACCCCAGAAATCACAGCTGGCTTAAAACCATGCTTTTAAAAAAATACATTTTGTATTTGTTATTTGCTTTCTGGGTTTTGATGGGTCAGGGTAGATTTGAATCACATTTTCCATCTTTTCTATGCAACCATGAGAGCCAGAAACTGGCGATGAAAACCTGGTACCTCACAGAAATGACAAAAATCCCATTAACTTCAATGAGAATAGGATTTCATTTTTGCTTTGTTTTAACATGAAAACTGAGGGCCTCACATAATCCCATGACTCTAAGAGCCCTCAGGCTTTAAGAAAAAACACCAAACATTGTGAGACTTGGCAATATTGGCTTTTGTGACCCAGGTACACAACTTATAATGAAGTACTAGTGAAAATAACATTAATTTAATAGAATCAAAATTAAACTATTGATCTTTTTTATTTGTACTGCAGTAGGACCTACCGGCTTCACTTAGTTATTGCGGGCCCATTGT
Source organism: Pelodiscus sinensis (assembly GCF_049634645.1). Taxonomy (NCBI): domain Eukaryota; kingdom Metazoa; phylum Chordata; order Testudines; family Trionychidae; genus Pelodiscus; species Pelodiscus sinensis. The sequence goes on from NC_134714.1 coordinate 115,040,338, forward strand.
GCAGACATGGAAAACAATTTTATCACCTGAAACTAAACATACTCTTTTATAGAAAACTTTCTTCATATGTTCAGATTTTCTACGCTTTTCATTTTTGTTTTTCTCCTCTGCACTCTCAAATTCATCCACATCTTTCTTAAAGTCAGAATCGGACACAGTACTCCCACTGAGACCTCACCAGTGCTGAGTAAAGCAGGGCAATTATCTCCCATGTCTTACATTATACACCCCAGAATGCTATTAGTGTTTTTTTATCATTGCATCACACTGTTGACCCACATTCCATTTGTGATCCACTATACAGTGAACCCTCGTTTATCGCGGTAGATAGGTTCCAAACCCGACCGCGATAGTTGAAAATCCGCGAAGTAGGGACACCATATTTAACATGTATACAGCGAGCCCTCGCTACTTCGCGGTTCGACCATCGCGGATTCACGTATATACATAATGTAATGAAAAAAGTCCGCGAAGTCGTGAATCCGCGATGGTCGAACCGCGAAGTAGCGAGGGCTCACTGTAACCTCCACATTCTTTTCTGCAGTACTACCTACCACCTAACCAGTTATGTCCCATTTTATAGCAGTGTGTTTGATTTTTCCTTCTTAATTGCAGAACTTTTCACTTGTCTTTATTGAATTTCTTCTTGCTGATTTCAGACCAATTCTCTAATTTATGAACATCATTTTGAATTCTCATCCTGTCCTCCAAAGTGCTTGCAACTCCTCTGAGCTTGGAGTTGTTTGCAAATTTTATGTGAAAGGGAGATGTGGTTTCAATTCTGTTTATAGAAAAAAGGTATCTCACATCCCATAATACAGCACCAAACCAGCTACCTTGCTCTTACATTACTAGTTCAGAGATTCGGTATAAGGGACTAGTCAACTACCCGATAAGCATAAGCTTATGGGATAGTTGACTAGTGATGCGACTAGTTGCTTCCCTACACACACACTTGCTGTCTCTATCAGAGAGAGGCAGCGAGGGCAGGGGTGGGGGGGAGGGTGATGGAGCAGGAGCTAGTGATTCCCCTGCTGGCCCTGTGCTCTCTGAAGCATCTCAACCTTTAAAATGTACAAGAGGGGCTCTTGAACATTTCAAAAAAAAGCCCTGTGCTTTTGAACTGTAGCACCCTTCTAGACTAATCAAATAGTTGATGGAAATCCCATTGACTATTTGATTAGTAAATTAATCTACATTTAACATTCCTACTCTGAACAGAGAAAAGGGACTGAATGGGTAGTGATTAATCTCTTCCACAACTTTATATTTATTTTAAATCTTCATTATCCATCACATGTATAGTTGCAAAAAAAAATTGTAGCGTTGATAAGTCATTATTTGCTAGTAATTATATCTGTATTATTGATTGGATAGATCTTTCTAAATTTAATTTCCAAACAGATCATTTTTAGTTATATTTCTGAGCATCCAGAAGACTGTATATTGTCAGATCTATCTCTGCATAATGCCAAAATTTAATATCTGCCTGAACTGGATAGTACAAATATAGATTCAACCTGCAAAATGCTGAACATCTCCTTCTGTGGCGCACTTTTCTGGTCAGGAAAATAAAAGGCATGACATTTTGAAAAATTTGTAATTATACTATTCACATTAACTTTTCAGCCTTAATATTCAATAAAAAATAACTTTTAACGTTTGTTCTGCTGTTGCTGTATACCAGTGTGAAAGACAGTCTTCATTTTCCTGGCAGGTTCAAAATACTTGCCTTTTAAGGATGTGCTGCTATTTATGGTACAGCAGGAAGTAGAGTAACAATCCCCAAAAGAGTACAGGTTGCTGTGCTGCTGCACACTGAAAAAGCACTGTGAATAGTCATGACTTAAGGAAGGCAGACATTTCAAGGAAAACGGAAAGATGAGCAATATGTTAAGGACTCTTTTCAGGTGTACAGTTGTCAGTATTAAAACCAGCATTTGCCAATAGCTTGAGAAACATCTAAGGGTATGTCTACACCACAGCGTTAATTCAAGTTAACTTAATTTGAAATACTTAATTCACAAAAACTATTTCAAAATAGCGTTTTATTATTTCAAAATAGCACGTCCACACTGAGTGGACCCTGAATCGAAGGTAAGGCTGGCCAGAACCAGTGCCAGCAGGGCTGGTTAGGACTTAGTGTGTGGGGCTGCTGCCTGAGGTTAACTGAGCTCCATGCTTAAAGGGACCCTACCCCCACCCCGGACAGACAGTTCTCAGGGTTCCCCGGTTGCTTGTCCTTGATGAGGGACAGCAAAGCCGTCCTGTCTTGGACTGCCCTGAGTGCCCGCACTCGGGACACCACAGCACTCGGTCACATGGAGCCAGAGCTGCCCCTGGGCACGCCGGTGCGTCTCGTGGGGTTGTTGCTATCATCCTGGCTGCACTTGCTGCAGGCTGCCATCTGAGGGGTTCATCGGGGGGCTGTCAGGATCCAGGAGGCCCTGCGGGAGAGCGTCCACCCCGAGGAGACCTCAGAGCCACCCCGATCCTTACCACTGGGGGCTCATGCCCCATTCCTCCCTCATGTCCTTCCACTTACCCCTCCTTAGCCCCCTTCCTGATGTCAAACAAAAGACACGTATGTTCAAAAATAGAAACTGGGTTTATTGAACAAAACGGGGGCAGGGGAATGAACCTCTGGGAAGACTGGGGAAAGGAGGTGGGAAAGGGGAAGAGAGAGAGTGGGAGAGGGGAGGAGGGAGCTGGAAGGAGAAAGTAAGAGAAAGAATGGGGAGGGGAAGCACAGGGCTCAGGGTTGGGGGTCTCGCTGGACCAACTTGATTTTCATGTGAACCTGCTCCTGGGTTCGCATGTGGCCTTTGATGGCCAGGTTGGCATCTATCCTACCATAGATGGCCATGTTCCTCCATCTAGTGTGGAGATCATGGATATTGGGGGCATCCCCCCCCAAACCTGAATAAGGTCCATGATCTCCACCCTGGAGCAGGAAGGTGCCCACCTTCTCCGGCCCCTGTCAGGATCCTGGGAGCTGGCAGACTGCTCCTAGGGAGCAGTGGAGGGCTGGCTGCCAGTGGCTTGCTGGCTCATGTTTTGGGGCCACTGAGTCAGGGGCCCCGGTGGCCACTGCTGGCTCTGGGCTGGCAGGCTTGAAGCTGGCACAGGCACTATGGCCAGGGTCTACCCCTTTAATGGCTCTGGGGCTGGGGGAGAAGAGAGTAAGTTTTTCTGGTTGTGCCCAGAGTGGCCACCAGGGCTCTCTGGGAAGGGCTAGAGGCCCCTTATTTCTAATTAAGTCTCTACACAACACTTAATTCGAAATAGCTATTTCGAATTTGGAGTTACTCCTTGTAGGATGAGCTTTACCAAATTCGAATTAAGCACTCAGCTATTTCGAATTAATTTCGAAATATCAGTTTGCATGTATAGATGCTATTAAAGTTAATTCGAAATAACGGCTGTTATTTCTAATTAACTTTGCACTGTAGACATACCCTTGGATACTAGAGTTTTCTCCTGTATTTAAAATGGGAAATTACTGTATTAGGTGTGTGGTATAGTACCTTTGGAAACGTAGTCTTTTTAATGACGATCACTGTCAGAACATATTTGGCTTAGAAAAATGACAGCTCAATTAATTTTTTAGCTTCTCTCTCAGTCACCTCACATGAAAAAAAAAACCCTACTGCATATCATCCCCTTCACATGCTAGCCCTGTGGGCCTTATTACTTCCTGTGCTTCTGCACTGCAGACTCTAAAGGCATGAATCAAACCCACACAGAAGCATATGGGAATCAATACCAAATGCTGCCAACTTTGTCAGTGAATTGGCATTACAAAGAATGGAGACAAAGGTATTAATGACAATGTTCAAATGGATACAGGAATATCTATAGCTTCTTGCCATACGTGTGTCCAATGACAACAATAAGAAAGAGACTCTTGTTAGTCCACTCATTGTTAATACCACTCACCAGTGGCATTAGCTTATCAAGTAACATTAAAATAGAATGAACAGTACAAGTTCTGCTCAGGTTCATCTCATCATATACATTAAGGGAAGCAGTTTCCCTCTTCCGGATTTTTTTTCCTATTGCTATTTATATACATGGACTGTGACCTCATTTAATGTCCAACATCAGTGCGCACAGAGAATCCATAGGTGTGGTAAATACTTTGATTTATAATTATCACAACCCCCCCTCCTCCGCATTGCTCAGCAAGATGGGATCATAGACTCCAATGACAAATATGAATATCAACATTTTTCCACCCTTCCTGATCAAGGCAGATTCATATTTTGGATAATCATGACCACATTATGTTAAGATTAAAGACCTGCTTCCAAGTCCCCTAAGTCAAGGGGAACAGTACATTTGACTTTAATGGACTAAATCTTTTTGCACTGGATATATGCTTGGATTTTTTTATTACAAGTGGCATGGTGTACCATGTACCTTGTGATACTACAGAACATCAGCTTTAATACATGCTCATCGGTTTGGTTACATAGGGGAAATTGGTACTTGGAATTGAATAAAACACCACAAAAGTTTGAGCATAAGCCTACTAAGCACAGTATCAAAATAGAAACTATTCAGTAACAAGAAAGTTTGGAAAAGAAACTAAGATATGATTTGATTAGGGCGTTATGTATCCGGTTGTGGGGGGGGGGGGAGGGGGGCTGGGGTGAACCTTTCACCTCTGGAAAACAGGAGGGAACAGATGGGGGACATTGACTGCTGATTACAGTACAGTGTCTAATTTCCATCCATCGATGCTAGAGAGGAATGAAACACTCTAAACATAAAAAGCAAGCAAAAATATCCCCCTCCTTTTGAATGAAGTATTATGGACAATCTGTACCTAGAGTTTAGCAAAGAATGATAATTCTAGGGGTTTCCTCAGCAATAGATTGTTTCACAGGATGCAACACATTTGCAATGACAAAGCACAGGAAACAAAAGTTGTTTGTTTTGAATTTATGTTAACAGTGGGGAATGATGGGCCATGTTCTTGGAATTGTATTTAATATTTAAAATTGTATAGATGCCCTGTGTTTGGAAGTAGGAAGATATTGTTAGCATTTGGGCTTGATCATTTGACATGCTGTACTCATGACCGCTGACTGACTACAATGAAACTAATATAAGGTGCTCAGCACCTAACAGCATTGGCTGTTGAATATGTAAGAGATGCTTCATGCAGAAAATGTATTTTTTTAAGTGCCACTATTATAAGTACACAGTAACAGCATGGGGTAATGATTATGTTGATAATACTATGAACTTCTATAATGTGGTTTTTTCAAGTGTCCAAAAATATCTTCCAAATATTCAATAATTAAACTTTATACCACCTGTGTGACGTATATAAAGAATAACATATCATCTTTCACTGAAAAGCAGCTCCCACTTTTCAGTAAAAGTAAAACCCTATAGCTATTTATGAGTGTACAGCAAAAACATAAAACAGTTTAAAGCAGGAAGTGAGGAAAAATGCATCAAATTTCATACACAGTGAAATCTGTTAGGAAGACTCTAATTTACCAGTGTTCAAATTTACCCAGGACATGGGGGTTACTACACCTGTATTAATATGAAAGGGCACATACATTCTATAATGATGATAAGCATCCAGGACTTCAATTTTACATCTTGTCCAAAGATGCACTAAGGATTTTTTTTTAAAAAAACATGTGTCATCAATATGTAATAAAACTTGCAAATTACATATTTTATCAGTTAGATACCACGCACAGTATATAACTAGAGAAATACTTATTCATTATCCAGTCTAGATGGCTTTTAAACAATAACAGATGTAAAAATCCAAATTTCGGTATGAAATCTGCATAATGGGGTATTATTTGATGAGGGGCCAAACAGCAAAATCCAGGCAAAGGAAAATTAGTTCCAGTAAGCAACTGGATCTTAGATTCCATCCATATTTAGGATCCAAGGGTATGTCTACACTACCCCGCTAATTCGAACTAGCGGGGTAATGTAGGCATACCGCACTTGCAAATGAAGCCCGGGATTTGAATTTCCCGGGCTTCATTTGCATAAGCCGGGTGCCGCCATTTTTAAATCCCGGCTAGTTCGAACCCCGTGCTGCGCGACTACACGCGGCATGGAGTAGCTAGTTCAGATTAGGCTTCTAATCCGAACTAGCTGTACTCCTCGTGGAATGGCCTAATCCGAACTAGCTACTCCGTGCCGCGTGTAGCCGCGCGGCACGGGGTTCGAACTAGCCGGGATTTAAAAATGGCGGCACCCGGCTTATGCAAATGAAGCCCGGGAAATTCAAATCCCAGGCTTCATTTGCAAGTGCGGTATGCCTACATTACCCCGCTAGTTCAAATTAGTGGGGTAGTGTAGACATACCCAAAGTGAAGGAGTGAAGGAACCATGCTTAAATATGGCTCCCACTAAATCAGTTTCTAATACATCTAGTATATGCTATCAAATCACAATAGAAACCAATTTAGCCAGGACAGTGTTTAAACTAATTTTCAGATTCAGTTTAAAGCCCAATACTAGGTTTATCAACTCTCCAGAACTGGCTTGGAGTCTCCAGGAATTAAAGATTAATCTTTAATGAAGGATTATGTCATGTGATAAAATCTCCAGGAAAACATCCAATCAAAACTGGCAACCCTAGAGCACACAGAAGGCCACTAAGGTACCACTACTCTTGCAGAATGTAAATAAATTCCATACTTAGCTATTGTATTGAGAGACGAGTCCTGTAGTTGCAAAAGATTCTTTGTAGGGAATCTAAGTTTAACAATCACATGGCTTTTGCAGGGAAGTAGGTGCACTATACAAGGAAGGAGAATGGGAGGACTGTTCCAATTTGTACAGAAGCACAAATCACCACCACAAGAGGTCAAAATACCGCTGCATGTTTCTCTGTTGAGTAATAACATGTAGGAACAACTTCTCAAAGAGTTCTACTTTTAAGGAGCAATTCTGTCTTTCATCATGTCAATAGACAACAGAATAAATCACTAAATCATTCTTTTTATTATGAGAATTTAGAAATATTTCTAAGGATTATAAACTACTTCCCATGATAAATTTATTTTCAATTTGACTTGTATATCTAAATTTTACTATAGCAATGGATTGTAGCAATGATTTTATGAAGGAGAAGTCTATTTTAATTTCTCAAGGATTGTTATATTCTGCTCTTCATACACAGACAGAACCTTTATTGATTTCATTGGGAGTTATGACATATAGGTAGAGCAGATTATCAGAATGCAGCACTGCCAGGTTTTGCCCATGCTGTATGGTCAACTGATATTCTAGGATTTTGACATTAAAATATCTATGGGAAGTTAAGCAATGTGTCCACCTGTAACTAGAAAAATTCACATTGGGAATACTATTCCTAAAATAACAATTAGAAAGTAGTTGGATAGGAATATATTAATTTTAGTCTCAGCATGTATCTTAACAGTCATAAGAACAAAAAAATAAAATCACACTGGAGAGAAGAAAGGATCCATGACAAATTAAGGTTCTTGAGTGTATTGCAGACTTTGTCCTGGATCAAACTCAATGCACTCTGAGAATTAAACCATTGGTATGTAGTGTGTTCTGCAGTTTGATCAACAGTGGCACATAAAACAGCTGTGCAGATCTGGAAAACTGCTTTTGATTTTGCATTTGGTAGCCAGCCAGCAGCAGCCAGATTTCATGGGTTGTGAGTAGGCTGCCAGCAGGGCTGGACATTCACAGATGTTACAGGATAAAAAGAAAGCTCTGTCCACTGCAAATGAATTGATTTGTTCTTGCTGCATTCCTACTCAGCCACATCCTCTGAGGTGCAAGTTAGAGGAACAGATGGACAGGATGGGGTTCTTGACTTCTCTTCATCTTTCAAAGGACAAGGCACTCGATTCTGACTCTTATGTAGCACAGAACAGTAGCTAAACTAAAATGTGTTCTGAATACATATCAGATTGTGAGTTGTAACTCTTATTATTATAGGCCTTATAGTGACACTTACAGTTAAGGTTGCCTGATGCTATTATAAGAGTGTATTTTCAGTTGTCCACAACTGAAAAATTTAAAGTGTTTGGGGTGATTTTTTTAACTGTTTTTTCTTTAATTTAGCCCTGTGATGGGGTGTGCATACCCCTCACTGAAGCAGGTGGGGTTAAAACTCTGTGGTTGGAGGAGGTCTCGCCCCACCCCCACACCCAGACTGGGCATGCTCCAAATGCTAGGGCAGCATAAAAGGCCAGGAAGCAGCTCAGTCTTGGTGGGCCTCAGATGGAGAAGGACCTCCAGCTGGAGCTCAGGGCTCTACCAGCTAGCAACCCTGATAGCGTGAACCAGAGTCCCAGAAGATCGCTGGTACACAGCCCCAGAGGAGCCACAGGAAGAAGCAGTTGCTGGGGAACCAGAAGACCCAGCGACCACATGGATGCCAACCCACCAGCACTGGTAGGAAGTAACCCAATGAGGATGCACTTGGCAAGTTTTGGCTGGGTTCCCTGCTGAGGGAGTGGCAGACCACTCTGCCACTCACAGTGCCCTGGATTGGGACCCAGTAGAGTAGGGTGGGGCCAGGTCCCCCTACCGAGGCAGTTGCTGCCAAACCCCATGGACTCTAGCTGATAGCCCTTATCCCAGGGCCATAAAGCCTAACAACTGACTCTGGCTGTTAGGCCATACTGCCCTGAGACAGGGGCTGATGGACTTGGGCTACCAAGCTGTGTTGCCCTGAGTTAAAGGGTCAACAACCCCTACTGACTTTGGCTACCAGGCCAGGCTGTCCTGTGTTAATGGACTGTTCCTCATGGAAGCTAGCCTTTAGGCGGTACTACTCTGGACCAAGGGCTGGTGCTCCTTGACAGAAAGAGAGAGATTGCCAGAGGTTCAACAGCCAACTAGGTGGTGTCCACACCCTGGCATACCTTCTCCTAAGAGACAGGGAGTGAATATGCTGCGACAAGCCCCCTTGTGCATATGCATTATGATTCATATGATCATATACACTATTTTCCCTAGGATTCATTCCTCATTCAGTACACAGGATAGATGGGTGATATTTTATACAGAAATATTAAGGGGCATTTGTTTTCCCCTTAGAGATCTCATGAAAGGTGCCAAACTCCACCACAGGAAGAAAAAATATTTATTTTAATGGAAACAAAGGTGTGTTTTATATGAAAATTCAAGGTAGTTTTTGCTGGTGGAAACCATTCTCCCTGCCAACTGTTCCTAATTTCTAGAAAATAATGTATTTTTTGGGTGGAAGGTAATGCACGAAAATTCAGATTTTTTGCCAAGAGTGCAGAATTTTTCTATAATACATGATAACTGCTGGCAAAAATGGTGACATTTAACTATAGATAAGAACCACTTATTAATACACCAATTTTTTTTCTTTCGCATACTATTATTTGTGAAGCAACATAGCTCTTGAACAGATTTGCTTGTCTCACCATTACAGACAAGTATAAATGCTTTGTCGGCAGTGACAGGAAAAGGCCTAAAAAGAACCCAAAAAGATAAGTGGTCTATAAGGTGAAGAGACAACTTGAAAAAGCAAACTACCTAGGTGAAATCCTGGCCCCACTGATCTCTATAGAGTTTTACCATTGCTTTAATGGGACAATTATTTCACCTCTGATATTTTGGCTATTATTATGCTATATGCCAGTAGTAACTTCGAATACCTCTTCTGCAGACAGAGACTGATAAATGGATGCAACTTGCCTTGGTACCCTTCCTGCTGGCACAAAGAAGCTGGAAACTATCTAGGGAGAAATTGCTTGGCATGGGGAGTCCTGATTTGGGACAGAGCCAGCTTATATGCCACTCCCCGCTCATGGGCAGACCATGAGTGGGAGCTAGCCAGCCTCTGTGTCCAGCTGGAGGACAGGCTATAGGACCATTGGAGCAACCTGAGAATCAGAGAGCTATAACCAGCTTCACGAGAGCCCTACACCAGCGATTGCCTCCAGTGCAACAGAGAATCTGAGTCTGAATCTCTTTATATAAAAGCATATTAGTTACCTATCAAACAGATGTATTAGATGGAGTGTTTATCTACCCTACTTAGGAAGTATCATATTTCCCCTGTCATATTATTTGAATATACAGTAAATGAAACCATGAATTCACACTACTGGGGCTCTTTTGGGTAACAATGATTCCTAATTTGGTTCCTAAACCACTGAGGTCAGAGTATTACTGTTCTACATAATTAATTACTATTTGCACATCCTTATCAATCAGTACACCTTGAGTTTATGACTGTTATGTCGAGTAATGGAAGTATAAAAATACTGCTTATTTAATTTTGGTCGATCGGGGGCAAATTTTAGCCTTGTTTTTAAGTATCAGATCTAGTTTCTTTGAAGTTTATTAGGTGATCTGATGGGTTCAGAGATGTACATTATCTAATCAATACAGCTAGTCTTATGTACAAAAAAATTATCTGAAAGTAGTGGTGAGATGAAAAAATAAAGACATTTCAGTTTGACAATGCAAATATGCTGTTGAATATAGTAGTATCTATGTCAATATACAAGCTATAATGAAATCATTTTTTTACTGCAGCCACAGGAAGAATTTGAGAACATCTTCTGCCTTTCTCTAAAGAAATGCTAAACAACATGCTGAAGATAGATTTCAAAACAAAACGGAATCCTTAGAAAATACTGCCTAAAAAAATAAAGATCCAGTGTAAAATTTTCAAAAGCATCTAAGAAACCTAAGTCACTTTTGAAATTGGGACAAAGATTCTGACGTTCTACTGACTTTTAATGAAACTTAGAACTCTGAGCAGATTTTCAAAGGCTCAAGTGGAAACTAATTTTCAACAAGAGTTAGGCACCTGTGACTTTGATCATCTTCACATGTGAAAATGGCACTTAGTCTCCTTTGATATTCACACACTTTTGAAAATGTTACTCCAAATTAACAGGAGATGAATATATGTAGGATTGTATTGTTTAATAACTTAGTGCAAGTTAATAACTTAATTTGTTGTGAAGGCCAAAACTATAACAAGGCTCGAAAAAGAACTAGCCAGGATGACGAGGAATGGTGTCCCTAGCCTCTGTTGGTCAAAAGCTGGGCATGGGAGACAGGGAAGGGATCACTTGATTTTTGCCCATTGTCGAAAGATAAGATCCTGGGCTAGATGGAGCGTTGGGCTGAACCAGTATAACCATTCTTATGTTTTTATAAGTAAAAGCATCCAGATCGGTTAACTTAAACGGATTAATAATTAAATCACACACAATTTTTAAATCATCCACTGCAGAGAGCTGCACTTTGAGGAGTTGCTGCAGCTTGCAAGCTTCAGTCTGAATATACTTGGATTTAGAAAGTGGATTTCTGTTTTCTGAACCAGTTACAACTCAAAATCTTTTAACTGTGCGTTTCCAAATACTACCACCCAGAATCTACCTAATCTTTTGGTAACAAATTAATTGCCAAGGTGAGACTTGTTCAATGTTTGTGATGTTCGACATCTTTAAATCCACCTCGAGGATATACAAGGATAAGCAGAAGGCCAGATTTTTGAGAAATGGGCTGAATTTGTGTGTATCATTTCCAAGCACACTGCATAGCACTTACATTTGCAAAACCTCTTTGGGTGCCTATGCGGCCTTACACTGCCTTACCATTGTGTAGTACACACTTCTTCACACACCATCTCTGACCCTAACTCTTTAATCCATATATTTTCTTTAAAACACCATACACCACCACTACATAGAAGTAATCCTCTGAGCACAATCATTTACATTTTAGTGGTGTATGACGGAGAACTAAGTGAAAAACAAACAAGTTGTTGGTGAATGGCTGTAGATTAGGTGTTTTGTTTGCTAGAATTACGGTAAGAGCTTCTTTTCTCAAGATACTTCATAAACTGTGCTTCTAGTTATACTCATACCAGCACACTGAATGAGTGAAAACGATCATGATATTAAAAGAACCCTTGCAAATCTTAAAAAAGATTTACTGAGAGACAGGGAAGGCTCCAATCAATGCTTAAGTCTGTGTCAATCCTTAAAAAAAATTGACAATTCTATATTTCTGAATTTGACATAGGTCTTTATCTTTCTGTCTAGCTCATCATGTGTAGCTAGCATTGAAATAAAGGGCTGCAGCAAAGCACTTAATTTGTGATTATAGAACAGCTTTCCCCTCCCCCCCAGGCTTGATGTCACTTGAAAGGAAAAACTCCATTTGTCATAAAGAATGAAAACCAGGACAGAACAACATTTGCTCCCCCTCTCTCTAAGGAATAGTAGGTGGAGTTATATAAACAACAGAGCAATGATCAAAGAGAAATCTTGGGACTGTAATATACAAGAGTATTAAAGGAACAGAGCCTTTTATCTATCATGGAGGAAGGAAGTAGAGCATGAAGACATGTGTAATATATACCATTAATAATCAAAAACCAAGTGAGTAACAAAAAAGTCTGAGATTAATTAAAAATCTGATTTCTTCATCTGTGCTGTTAAAACAATCATGAAGAAAACACAACTTCCAGTATTACAATGATTGTCCCTCACTTGGAAAAGCCAGGCATGTTACTCCATTTTAAATCCTATGTTTTTTCCGAAATACTATGAAACACAGTGCTGTACAATAATGCACCATCTCCATCCATGACCATTCAGGCCTACCTTGTCTTCCACTCTGTTCAACCTTGCACCAATCGTGTTGCTCCCTCGGTCTTTGCTTTTTTCTGTGGAGCAAGGCACATTTTTAAATGAACACACGTTGTTATAATAATATAGCATTAAGCCATAACATGGTGTGTTTAACTAGTCCACCAGTGCAGAATAATTGAACACCTTTGCTAGGATGATAGTTTTATTTAATACAAGTAGCATTTGTTTCTTTTATAGCAATAGTGCATACCAAGTTTTTAATAGCTCTTTAGTCTAGGGCACTTTCAATCTTAATGTTATGCTTTAAACCAAGAGAATGCTGTTCTTAAGTTTAGTTTATGTTTCTAATTACCATTGAAAAAACAAACTTCCACAGTGGAAAGCTCTACAACCACCTTGATAATGTGCATAGAGAATGTTTTATCTGCATTTTTTCAAAAAATTTAAAACCAGAAATGACATTAACAAATAGCTCTCAGAGGCCAACTGGATGATCTCTATATATGTTCAAACATATCTCAAAATAAATAAATAAATATACTGTTATTTAGTATAGTCTAATGATTAAAGCAGGGGGGTAGGACTCAAGGCTCCCGATTTATGGTGCTACCTTGGGGAAGTCCACTACCCTCTCTATGCATTAACTCTCATGTTAGTAAAATACAAAAAGATACATCACATATCACCATAGTACCTGAATGTTCTACACATTTTTGTGGTTTTTAGCCATATACTTATGCAACAGACATTTTTCAATTCAAGCATGTAACTGATAAGTCTCCATTTACTATAGGAATTAAAATGTATCATCTTACCTGAGACAGAAATAAAGAGAGATGGCTTCCCTATAGATTGGTCCAGTCTGTAAACAGAAACAAATTATATTGTTTGTTAACAGAAGGTAACTGTTCCGCAGATTTTAAACAACAGAATATTCACTTTCTTCGGTTGAAAAACTTCCTCTCTAAATAATAGGTTGCCGTGTTAAAGTCATTCTGCTTTACAGTTCAAATGAACAACTTCATTTGATCCAAAGTTGGCCATAGAAGTTAAGAAAATATCAATTCTATCTGAGTGCCTTAATTCTTTAGCCATTTTATAGATTCTAGCAACAACCAACACTTTTCATGATGATCAGTAATGTCTCATAGCTTCCTGAGGCTTCCTTTGTTGTATCCATCTTAAGTATTCTTAAATTACAGGATCCTTGGGGCAAGTACTGTCTTTTTATTCTGTGTTTGTATAGGGTCTGGCATAGTTGGAGTACTGATCTATGTTTGGGGTATGTAAACACTAAAGCAATACAAATAATAAGTTGGTTCAGATCATTGGTTCTATACGATTTCAACTTTTTAAAAATGTATCAAAATAAAAACCTTTAGTGTAAATTACATCAAACAGTATTTCTGTAATTTTGCAGTCCTACATGTCACTTATAATCCCTTAAATCTCATTCCCAGGTTACTGTACTATATATCAGAACATGCTTCACAGATATTTACAATTTAGGATAGAGAACTTTATGCTATACCTTCTTTGCAACTCCTTGATTCGCACCATCAAGTTGAGATGACCCTGAGAATACTGTTCAATAACATCTCGTACATCATAAGGTTTTCTAGCTTGCTGTAAAATAAAACCCAGAAATGAAGAACCTCAGAATCACCATAGCAAACACAAGAACATGCCAGTGATTTGTCTCAATAACAGATTTTTCAGAAAACTTGCGCTGATGATTTTCTGCCCTATTACATGCACAAGAGAATATTAGGACTTCACAGGTTCTTTTACCATGTCCACGAACTTACAAATTATGTTTTATGAAGGGTCTGTCTGTTTTTCCCCCTCTCTTTCCCTCTCCGAACTTCAGAATATGTACTTTTGGACAGGTTACTGAGGAATTGAGAGAGCATGGAAGAAGTGTTTGCATGTTGCTCCGAGGTTTGTGGTTATCTTGGGCTCTTCTGGAAGTAAGTGTCATGCTCAGAGGCCAGTTGCCATAAACTCTGTCTCTTGCAGACAGATTTCTCTCTGCTGAGTTGGTAAGCCAAAGGCCAGCACTTTTGCACTAGCCCATGCTTGAAGTACTCAGCCACTGGTGTCAAAGAAGATTGCCCTTTGACATGAGACAAGTAACCTTAACGTCAGGCCAGTGTGTTAATGTTGCTGTGCCAGTGACCTTATGGAGGACTGTGTCTTGAGAACAGGGCAGCAAGATGTCAAGCTAGAGACCTCCCTGAAATCTGGGCCTTCAATCAAACCAGTATTCTTGTTGGGTGGTTGCATAAAAGCTCACATAGGCCCGAAAGCTGACAAATACAGAGAACAAGATGTTCTGTGCAAGTAATCTTGACACGAGTCCAGCAATATATATTTGTAGACTCCAAGACCAGATGGGATCACTGTGATCATCTTGCCTCCTCTATAACATACACCATGGAACCACACCCAAAATAATGCCTACTGGATATCTTTTAGAAAAACATCCAATTATGATATAACAATTGTCAGTGAGGGAGACTCCACCACAGCCCTTAGTAAATGGTTCCAATGGTTAATTATGTTCACTATTATAAATGTATGCCTTATTACAATCTGAAAACATCTAGCTTCAACTTCCAGCTACTGAATGATGTTGTATTTTTCTCTCCTAGACTGATGAGCCCATTATTAAATATTTTTTCTCTGTGTAGGTATTTATAGACAGTAAGTCACCCATTGACTTATTATTTGTTAAGCTAAACAGCACCAGAAGGCATATTTTCTCATTCTTTAACCATTCTCTTGGCTCTTCTCCAAACCCTCTACAGTTTATCAACATTCTTCTTGAACTACTGACATCCAAATGGACACAGTATTCCAGCACCCAACATGCCAGTTCCAGATACAGAGGGGAAATAATCTAGCTATCCCTACTTGAGATTCCCCTGTTTACGTATCCAAGAATTGCATTAGACCTTTTGACAACAACAACAGTGACTCAGAAAAAGATTTAGGGATTGTGGTGGATAATCAACTGCTTGGGGAAGAAGTTGGTTCTTAAGAATTTGGGCTGTCTTCAAAGTCAGACACCTTCAGCAGACTAATGTTCTACTTCTCACAGGTTTAGCAGTTTTCTTTACTCTCTTGAATGTTTTCTCTTAGTCCATAAATTTATCAGATTACTACAGATCATCACTTCCTTTTCAAATCACTCTCTCCTTTCCTCCCTCCCGCCCCCCCCCCCCCAGTTCAATCAGTTTATTAAGGGAATTTTAGTTCAGTCCGTCAGATTCCCATCACAAATCAGTGTAGCTTTGGGTCACTTCAGAATTGTGGAATTAGCAGGGGTGACAATTCCACCTGAGCATGGACAGAGTGATGGAAGACTTCACAGCAAACTTGACACTCAAATAAATCCTTTTGTTAGCACTAAAAGTCCAGACCCTGGCCCAGGTCAGCTCACTTGGGCTGCGGGACTAAAATTTGCAGTGTAGAGGTTTGGGCTCAGCCTGGAGGGCAGTGCCACATCAATTTTCAGCCCAGGAGGCCCAGCCCTGCAAGGCTAAGGCAGTTGACCTGGAGTTTGAGACTTGGTGCCCTGGGATTTTTAGTGCAATGTAGACCAGCGTTCCCTCTATGCTGCACTGCAACACTGCTTCACAGGGGATTAATAAGCCCTGCCCAGTAAGAGGCTCAGGGCTCTGTGCAGGGAGCTGACTGGCTGGGCAGGGCTGATAAATCACCCGTGAAGCTGTGCTGTCCTGCAGCTTAGAGAGAACACTGGTGTAGACAAACTCTAAGATTGTGTCTACGCTGGTGTGATCTTGCGCAAAAGCAGCGGCTTTTGCGCCAAAACTTGCTGCCTGTCTACACTGGCCGCAAGTTCTTGCGCAAGAACACCAACATTCTAATGTATGAAATCAGGGCTTCTTGCGCAAGAACTATGATGCTCCCACTCAAGAATAAGTCCTTTTGCGCAACTGTTCTTGCGCAAGAGGCCAGTGTAGACAGCCAACATGAATTTCTTGCGCAAGAAAGCCCTATGGTTAAAATGGCCATCAGAGCTTTCTTGTGCAAGAGAGCATCTACATTGGCAAGGATGTTCTTGCGCAAAATCACATCTCTTGTGCAAAGGCACATGCCAATGTAGACGCTCTCTTCTGGAAGAGTTTTTGCACAAGAACTTTTCCTTCCGCAAAAGAGTTCTTGTGAAAAATCATGCCAGTGTAGACGTAGCCTTAGATTCCTTAGAAAGGGGCAAGTTCCTCAGCTAGTATAAATCAGGTATTGCCAATTTGCACAAGGAGATAATCTTGCCCATGGACTGATAGTGTGTACACGATACAATAAAAAATGAGAATACACAACTATGCCCTTACAACACTGGCTGGGTTGATTTAGTTGGCATTGGTCCTGCCTTGTGCGGGGGGCTGGACTTCATGACCTCCTGAGGTCTCTTCTAGCTTTATGATTCTATGAACACTGAGTCAAGTAAAATTCAGAACAGCTTATGACAAGCCTAATTTAACAGAAATGAAAATAACAGGCCCGATCTTGCATTCCTCACACTCACAGTGATGGGATGTGGAACCCTGATAAAAAAAAAGTAGGTATGTAGCCTTCTTTTTAACTTACTCTGCTGCTTCTCTCACCTAAGGAATAGTAAAGATGGAGGCTAGGAAAGCTTATATTGTGTGTGTAAAATTAGACTGATCATATTTCCTTATGCTGAATATGGGACACCTGGTCAAATCACTTGTCTTCAACTGAGTTCAATGACAGTCCATCAGAACTATGCAGTACAAACATTGAAACTAACATCAAGCTGACTGAGACCCCGTTGAAAGAAATCCTGCATAGCTGGATTCTTTTTATGTACCTTCTTGTCTTTAAGGCTTTTTTAGAGTTTACACAGGGAGGGGTCAGACACACACTGATCTGATCTTCCCTGCCCAGCACTCTCGTTAGAATGGACCCATCCCTCTTGGTATCTGGTTCTGTGTCTTCCCAAGGAAATATGTAGGACGGCACGCAGGGTCACAGCCCCCTATCCCCTGCAGCAGCCTCCAGCCACGGCATGGAGGTTTGAGCTGGCCTGTGTCTCTGCAGAGCTCATCTCTTCCTCTTCTCCCCCACTGTCCAGTGGCATGAAACAGCTTGTTCCTTCCTGCCCACGCAGTGTGGAATGGTAACAACACCTGCAGGCTGCTGCTGGCCACTGACATAACTCAGCCACTTCCTGTCCCCTGCTACAGCACCGGCAGGAAGAGGTTATGCCCTAAGGATGCCCTGTGCTCTGAGGCCTAGGAAATCTGACTGCTGGGGCTTCAGCCAACTGCTGGGAGAGGTGGCTCAACCTGGGAGAGTGTCTAGGGCACAGAGCAGCCATGAGCTCCCTGAGGGCGGGGGGGGGGGGGGGGGGAAGAGGGTGCCTGAGGGGATGCTGTGAAACCTGCAGGATCTGCATATGAACAGTCTGGGAACTGCTTTCCCCACCTGCAACTCCAGATCTTAGTTGGGGGGCAGAGAGGCTGTGTGGGGATTTGACACACGCAGGGCTTGGCTCCTCCTGGCCAGTGCTCCCTGCCAGAAGGTCTTGAGCTTTCTGAGGTGCTGGCCAACCCAGAGGCAGTGGGGGAAGGAAGGAGCCTGCCAGCCAGGCTATTAGTGAGCTGATTGTTCTTCCCAGTGGCTGGTTCTCCACACAGTGCTAGGAGTGAGATGCAACCCATTGCAGAGGAGCAGCAGGGCTGGAGAGAGGGGGTGAAGGAACAAAGCAGAGAGAGGAGAGCGAGATGGAGACCATGTAAAGGGCCCATGGATGAGCAGCAGAGGTGACTTGTAATTGGCTGGCTCCTGTCCGCACTCACCAGCCACCATAATGAGCAGCAAGCAGCCAGAACTGGCTAGAAACGGGATGCGGGCAGGACCCTGCAGGCCGAAAGCTGGCACACAGCGGGGCTGCACTGATGGACTGATGAGGGAGTGGCCAGCCAGCCATATATACTGAAGCTTTCATCTGCCACCACCCTTGAAAATTCACCCCCACTCCTAGCCCTTGGGCCATTCCCCCACTGTCCACTGACGGACAGGCTGCTGGCAAGCAGAGAGCTAGCCAACGGCAGGACTTGCCAGTTCAGAAAAGGGCAACAAAAATGATGAGGGGTTTGGAGTGGGTGCCATTTGAAGACAGATTAAAAAGACTTGGACTTTTCATCTTGGAAAAGAGGACAGTAAGGGGGGGGGGATATTATAGAGATCTATAAAATGACTAGTATGGAAAAAAGTGAATAAGGAAAAGTTATTACCCACAATATAAAAACTGGGAGTCACCAAGTGAAATTAATAGGCAGCAGGTTTAAAATAAACAAAAGGAAGTTTTTCTTCACTCAGAGTACAGTCAATCTGTGGAACTCCCTGCTAGAGGATGATGTGAAGATTAGGATTTTAATAGGGTTCAAAAAAGAGCTAGATTGATTCATGGAGGTTGGGTCCATAAATGGCTATTAGCCAGGATGGGTAGGAATGGTATCCCTAGCCTCTGTATGTCTGGAAATGGATGACAGGAGAGGGATCACATGATGATTACCTGTTGTATTCACTCCCCCTGAGGTATTTGGCATTGGCCTCTGATAGACTGGATATTGGGCTAGATGGACCTTTGGTCTGACCGAGTATGGCCTGTCTTACATTCTTACTGATGGGAGGAGAGGAAAACAGAAAATACGGGACCATTTGCCTGTTTTTAAGAAAAAATCAGGGCTTTTGCAGGAGGGCTTATATACCAGGCTGTCCCTTTTGAAATGTGACATTTGCTCATCTTATGTAAAGTTAAGCTGCATTTCTAGGTAGGAATGTGTATTTAAGAATCGGTGCTGATTATCTTGTGCTTATTTTATCTAATTTGGAGGGTATGTGAAAAATTGACACAGTAAATGAACTTTCAGGAGGAAATATTTATCATGATTTAACTTACTACTTGGAAGGTTTGTTAACTTGGCTGGCAAAAGAAAATCTGCAAGTTGGAATAGAATATCCAAGCCTTACAGTACTGGAAAAGGAAATATATAATCTAGTTCCTACATTTCAATGACACTGCCTGTTTCATGCTTTTACTAATTAGGAGCATTACTAATAGTAATAATTACCTAAATGTGTTGGTATGATAGAATATACCCTGTATTCAAACCTAATATAGTACTGTAATAGTCTTTGTACAAAGTCACCTTGTAAGGTATCAGTTGAAAATTTGTAATTTGCTGATCGGTATTGTCCTGGTAAAACGTGTATGGCAACATTGTATCGGAAGTTATAAGATTGTCCTGTATTATTAAAATATATTCTATATCCTACAGCTCTATCCAAACAAAGTCGGCAAAGAGGTCTGTACTAAACAAAGGGATGTGCGCTCTGCTTAATTTGCATTTAAGCAGTAAACAGTCACCGAGAAGGAAAGGAAAACAAAGGAAGTTCGAACAGGTGCAAGAACCAGGAGGAAATATCCTTCCACAAACACTTTGCATCCTGGAACTCAGCTGGAAATGTTTTTCAAGAGGGAGAAATGAAGCTATAAAAAAAAGAGGGACCCACCCCAAAAGCACACAGCCCCTTCCTACCTCACACATTCACTGTACCTGAAGAGACAAGAAAGCAGCCTCTGGACTCTGGAGGAAGGATCCTCACCTGAGGAGTTTTGTCAGTAATCTGCTGGAGCATGTGCTAAGAAATTTTGCTTGAAACTAACAAGTTTGTTAAGTTATTATCTTAATGTATCTTATTTTTATTTTTCCTGTAACCATTTTATTTCTCATGTAACCAAGCTGTCTGTGAGCAGTAAGACATAGTAAAGAGCACCCCCAGGTTACAGGACAGAGGTGACCCAGCTACTCATTAGTATGGATTGTATCCTGGTATGCCAGAGTTAGGAAAGAATTTTGCATCAAATTCAAGAAGAGAGTTTTCAGAAGGCACAAGAGTGAATGACAAACATTAAAAATGGGCATGGCTTCATATTGTTGTTCCTTATTAGATGCATGCTAAAGCAAGAGTCAAACTAGGGAAAGGAAGAGGAAAGCCAATGCTAAGGGAATTTCTGGGCAGCACAACCAATAGTCAAGTACAAATATGCGCAACAGCCTTTGAAGTACATGTTGCTTTGAACAATTTTGTTTTCCAGAGCCCTATACAGTGATTATAGCAGATTACATACACAGTTCGTGATTGATAGCAAGGTAACCGAATCACATATAAAGTACAGTCCAGTAAGTGGTAAAACTTTGAATTATAAGGCTATAAATACTTCAAGAACTTCTGGTGACATCATTAAAACCACAACAGAGACACTAGTTCCTCATGTCATCACCAGAACACCAAGCTGCATTTTAGCTTTGTACACCATGTACAGCAGATTTTTAATGTTAGATACTTACAGTGCATGAATGAAAGTTATTTTTTGCAGAAAACTAATTTCCTTTCAACAGAAAATTTCTGGAATGAAACAGATGCTTAAAAAAATAGTTTTAAGGCTCAGCAATCATATCCTGCTCTCCTGTCCTGTTTGTGTGGATCAGACATGTGCCAGTGCACATAAATTTGAGCCCAGGAGTTTAAAAGCTTTCACCATCGTAACAGCATGTAAAAATGTTATTATGCTCATGAATTAATTAAATAGGACGTTCAAGAATTGTACTCTGCTTTGAGAATAAATTATAGTGTGGATAAACTAGACTGTACTAGAAGTGGTTGATTGATTCCTTATGTGTGAAATTCACTCTTGTGCAGAGGGATGGAATAAGATTTAAGACAGCAGTAGGCAGCCTATGGCCTGAGGGCCACATGCAGCCAATTGGGGTTCTATGTGTGGTCCGCAAGACTTTTTGTTTACTTTGTGCCCATGCACAAGGTTGCCAGATTCTGCTGGTTTTCATCTACATAGGTATTTTTCCCTAACTGTATTACAAAAGTGACACACACGTAAAGCAAGGGTATGTGAAGTGAGGTGCATGCTGATGGCACACATTGACTGTGAGCTGCCTCTGCATCCAATCAATCAGCTTCCCCCCCCAAAAAAATTTTAGGTATGCATATGCAGTTAACAAAACGGTCTTATACCAGGAGTCGATCTTGGTTATGCCAATCTTGCAGCCCACTGAGATTAAGAAGGGCCACTCCTGTAGCCCACTGACTAACCTTGGTTGCCCCTAACTGACATAAGGCATTACCCATGATCCTGTTAAGCCCTCAACATACCATTTTCTAGTAGACTCTATAGAACAGTGTGCTGTGGAGAGAAGAGAATTCAAAATGGCCACCCTTAAAGGGACAAGCCTCCCCCCCCCCCCTTTTTTTTTTTTGCTCAACAACTTTTCCCTCTGGGCTTTTTTTTTTTTTTTCTCAGCAATAAAAATCCTTGGTGTTGTCCATAAAAAAAAATTATTGTTTGGTGTTCCTTGGTCTTAAAAAGTTTTAGAAACACTGCTATAGAACCTTTCCCTCAATAGTGATGTATTCACCCTTGTGGAGACAATGCAGCACCTAGGTGGTAAACAGGACTTGTGCTGGTTTTCTGCTAAGGGGTGAAAAAGCTTCTACATGATTTTAAGCAATCCTACAGACTTTATTAGTGATTAATATCCTTGTTGTAGAATTCTATAGAATAGTTTAAAAACTTCTATTGAAAGACTATTATGCTCTGTGGCCGTGCCTAGTGATGCCATTAGACTTAGAGGGCTGTGTTATAAAATGGCCTCCAAATGGAGCATGCATTTCTGCTTTCCTCAGAAATGAAGTTGTCTTTTGGTGTTACTTTTCAAGCCATTGGACATGTCTATGTAGTCTCCATTTGGTTTCTCACAATGACTTTTTAACAAGTCTTTGAAACTGAGCTCTGATTGTCATTTTTCCTTGGCAGCCCCACCATCCCTTGTTGACTGATATCTTTTTCAAAAACAACATGTAGCTTCACAGAATTTGATAGACAGGTGTATCCTGAATAGATCTGGCACAGCTTAGGCACCTTGCTGCATTGGGACCTATTTTGAATACATTTGGGACATTTTCTTTATTCTTTCAACATCAAACTTCTGGACGCATAAAAAATAAATATTTAGGCACTGATCTTGCAAACACTTAACTTTAAGCACAAGTTGTCCCTCTGTACTAAGTCCAAATTTTTTTATTTTCTAACATCTTGATTTTCAACACCAACAAAAACATACATTTTCCACGGAAAGCAGACACTTTACATATTTAACTCTAAACATTTTATTCCTTTAAGGTTCCACTTTCTGGCCTACAATAGAACAAAGTAGATTTACAATATAATGTACACTCAAAGGAAGAATGCTTGATTTCTCCCAATTTGGTGCGAGTTTTTCAAAAACACATAATAGAAGCATAAATCCCATTGAAATTCAATGGCATTTGTGGTCTTTAAGACAAGTAGAACATTTTTTGAAAATTTTCCCTTAAATACCTTGGAACTTTTTGGAAAACCAACCCCTAACTTTATTATCAGAGATCTGGAAGTTTTGGATAGCTCCAAATAAAACTTAATTGGAAGATTCTGCAGCACATCATTAGCATGTAGAATGGTCTTGAGGTCTATTTCATTTAGATGTCAGCTGACAACTCTTCATTAATTTTGAATGGCTAAGACTAATTGTTAAAAAATAATTATACATGCTGGGAAGGTTAGACAACATCCTTACGCAATTTGGACAGACAGTGCGAAACATGTTTTCTTGCAGACGGGAAAACATATAGCAGAATGGAGGAGCCATGATGGCAAATTGGGTACCAAGCACAAATAATTTTAAGTATGAAAAGAATAGTCCCATTCTGTTCAGTCCAATGTTTTTTCAGCTTCTGTCTAACAACTGATCTGTTACAGAGGACTTTAGTTTACTTTCCAGGTAGATAATGTTGTACAAGATAATCAGGCATTTTTAAAATCTGTTTTTGACAAATCCCAGGTGGGAAGTAGATTATAAGGTGTGGAACTACTGTTAAGTCAAAACAAATATTTTCAGGGTCTAAACTTATGAGAGGAATGGTTCAGCAACTGGCAACACAACCAGATTCTAGAATGTGGGTAAATCAAAGCTTTATATAATTGGCAAATTCAGGCAGTTTCTCACAGTAACATCAAAAAAGCACATCTCTGACATCACGATGAACTCCTTTCGAATTTCAAGTCCCTGCCCCCAAAACATGGAGAAACCAGATTTTCTCAGCTAATTGGGTGTAAGAATTATTTTTTATATGGCAGAACACTGGATATTTCATTAATCTTATTCTCAGAAACAGCTAAGCCATTTAAATTGAAACTTTGCAGAAAAATGTGGCCTGAGGCAAAGACCCAGCATGGAAGGTTTCAGCCTGAACAGTTAAGGTTTGGCAAAGTTATAAGCAACCAGAGACAAGGCCTTATACTAGGAAGAATCAGGCAAGTCTAACTATAAGAGGCAATACCAGCTGTACCAAATTTAAAAATCCAGATGAGATTTTGTTTTCAGAAATCACTACACAGTAGCAAAGTAGTAAAATATTTTTGTAACATTAATACATTTCATTGGTGAAATCAGGGCCTAGATTTTGTGATTGCCAGAAATAAATGTGCCATTTTATATCTTATTAACATAGGGAGCTTTTAAGGGCTGCCAATAATTGTTGACCAACTTTTCAATAATTCTCATATTCCTTCAAACATTTAAAGTGGAGGAGTAACAAACTCATTTTAGATGGTGTGTACTGAAGGTGGGAAGTGTATTGTTAAGGATTAGGGTGGGCATATTTCCCTATGCTGAATATGGGTCACCTAGTAAAATTACTTGTATTCAAGAACGTTCAATGGGAATCAGTCAGAACTATGCAGTACAAACATTCAAATTAACATCAGGTTGACTGACCCCCTGTTAAAAAGAAATACTGTGTAGGTGGATTCTTTTTATTTACCATCTTTAAGGCTTTAGAATTCACAAGGAGGAGTAACACACACTCCCTTAAGCCCCCATTCATACATGGGGAGAGGTGACACATGTACACTTCAATACACCTATCACTGAGGGGTGGGGTGGCGGGGGGGGGGGGGGGGGTTACTGGCTAAAGCCCTGTGCTCTGGGTCCTCCATGCCTGGGAGGGCCCCCAGGACAGATTCCACCCCTCCCCCCCCCGTCTGGTACATAGTGCCAGATTTTCCTACGGTAATATAGGTCGGGGGTGGGGAGGGTTCACGTGCCCTCCTCAGATTTTTGTCAGGGTTCACACCAGAATGTGGCCAGCAGCAGCTTTCTGCACTGTACAGGAGGAAAGGGACAGGAGCTACTTTCAGCCACAGGAATATTGCATCTTCATCCCACCACTAGCCCTTGCATATCTATTGTCACTGTCGGCCACTTAACCCCCTACTCATCACTGGTGGGAGGCCAGCTGGTGAGCAGGGATACTGCCAACAGTAGGACCCACCAGTATTGATGGGGGGAGAAGACGACAAATATGGGACAACTTGCCCATTTTTAAGAAAAAGTTGGGAAACCTCCAGGACTTAATTATGGGACTGTATTGAAAATGTGGACATCGGGTCACCCTAGTTATGATTATTAATAATGGTGACGAAGTCTCTTTGGAAAATGGGACTTAGGTTCCCAAGCCACTTAACCCCTTTTGCAACTTTTACCTATTATGCCTATTGTGCCAGGATTTTTGAATGTATTAATTGAATGTATTACCATATATTTATTAATTCGAATTAGCAATTACAATAAATGGGGCTAAGACCTATATTTTAAAATGTAAAACTAAAACACAGAGAGGGAGATTTGCAAAAGGCCAAAGCAATATAAGGGCACAAAGCCCATTGACTTCCATTAGTAAATTGCTGATACAAGCTAAACTGATATGATATGATATGAGCTGTTTAAAATCAAACAGAGTGTTGACACAGGGGTTTCTATCAGGTCAACTAAATTGGTTTTAAAACACCCACAGCTTTGACAGACAGGTGCAACTTATTATTGACCAGGCCAAAGTTAATTTGCTATTGTTAAATGCTTATGTATCCAAAATACCAGCAACTAAAATGAAACAGAAGAAATGTCAATGTAGGCTACTGACATAGTGATAACTGATTATCTCATGAACTTGGAGAGGGGTTTCTTACTTTTGGAGAAGGAACAAGAAAAAGGAAGCAAAAACCTAGCAGTATGTGAACAAATTTCCATCACTATCCCTTATCAGGATTTCATTAACATCGAGTACAAGATAGAAAACAAGGTTAAGGTAGTATTTTAATCTCTAAGTCTACTGAGTCAGCATGACAGTAACTCACAACTCAGAATTAATGAAGACATATGAGAATGTTTGTATTGCAAGAATGAGACGGAGATAACAGCAGGTGAAAGGTCAAGTCCATTAGCAGAAAACAACATTTTAATTCAGGCTGCATTTCAGCAGCTTAGCCTATTCCCAGTATGTCCACAGTTGACTAACCTGCTGCTAAACAACCACCCCATTCAAGGACAGAGAGAATAGTGGGTGTGACTCACCATTACGGACTTGAATTGTGCAAGTCTCTTTTTTCTTAAATGCATAAAAGAAACAATAAGCCAGGAATATAAAAGGGTTTATTTAGAAAACCAAACCTCTGTTCAAAACGTACCTGAAACTTTTTCTTTGCCACAAAGTACTGCATCCGACGTATCACCTTAATAGCAGCACGGTGGTGTTCTCGCAGCCTGTAGGAAAAACGTTATGAGTGAGTTGGATCAAAGAGAACATCTCCAGCCATATAATAAGGATAATAACTTTCAGTAAGGGCTTTCGTGACAAGTGGATGTTTATGAAAGAGGCAACAATTCCTTCCAGGCCACAACACACCGTTATTGGGACCACACACATACACACAATTTTATCTCTACGACTTACGCTTAATGTACTGCACAATGTTAACTTGTGACCATATGACTCTCTCCCTGAGGCTACGTCTACACTGCAGAGTTTTTGCGCAAAAACTCGTGAAGCATCCACACTATTACAAGTGCATTCTTGCGCAAGAAAAAGTACAGTAGATCATAAGAACACAGAGCTTTTTGCACAAGAGTTATTCCTCTTTCTATGAGGAATATGCCTTTTTGCGCAAGAGCTCTTGCGCAAAAAGGCACGTGTGGACGGGCAACAGGGGTTTCTTGCACAAGAAACCTGTATGGCTAAAATGGCCATCAGAGCTTTCTTGCACAAGAGAGCGTCCACACTGCCATGGATGCTCTTGCGCAAAAGCACAGCTCTTGCGCAAAAGCACATGGCAGTGTGGTCGTGCTCTTGCGCAAGAACTTTTTGCACAAGAACTCTTGCGCAAAAAATTATTGCGCAAGATGCCTGCACTGTAGACGTAGCCTATGTCAGGTGTAAAATGAGGTTTTCTGCGGTAGAAAAAACTGCTGTGAAGTTTTTTAGAAAAAAGGCCACTTTTTTTGAAAAAAGCCCTGTAGTGTAGACACACCCTCTCACATGAAGGTCTTTTACATGTCTGAATCTCTTGCAGAGCACAACTCAGCAGTATTATTAGCCCTACACATAATCTATTTTTTTTTTCTGAGTAGCCACACATCTCCTCCAGCAAACTGGTTTTCCACAGTAACTGGTGAAATTTCATCTTCATTCACAAATTTACTCCTCCCTGTCTGGAAAACCAACCATTTTCATTTAGAATGGCCACATTGGTTCAGACTGATGGTCTATCTAGCCCAGTATCCTGATTTTAACAACGACTAGTTCCAGATGCTTCTGGCAGTTGGAGGTTTACAGACACCTGAAGCACGACTGTATCCTGACCATCTTAGCTAATGGCTATTGATTGACCTATCATCCAGGAAATTAGTTTTTTTTTAACCCTGTTATATTTCATCCCATGGCAATAAGTTCCACAGGTTGACAGTGCATGGTATGGAATACTTCTTAAGTTTGTTTTAAACCTGCTGCCAGTTAATTTCATTGGGTGACCTCTTGATCTTGTGTGACAGTGTGAATAAAACTTCCTTATTCACTTCCTGCACACCATCTGTAGTTTTACAGACCTCTGTCAGTGCCCCCCCCCCCCCCTTATCTCTTTTTTAAGCAGAACAGTCTCGGTCTTTTGGATCTCTCCTTGTATGGAAGCTTTTTTATACCTAATAATTTTTGTTGCCTTACTATGCACCCTTTTCAGTTCACATGTATGTTTTTGAGATGGGGCACACATTATTCAAGGTGTGGGTGCACCATGGATCTGTACAGCAGCATTATGAATTTTTCTGTTGTATTATCTACCTCTTTCCTAATGGTTCCTAACATTGTTATCTTTTTTGACGATGGTTGCATACTGAATAGATGTTTTCAGAAAACTATTCAGAATGACTCAAAAATCTTTCTGGAGTGATACTAGCTAATTTTGACCCCAACACTTTGTACACATATTACTGTTTATGTTTTCCAATGTGCTTTACTTTGCCCTTATCAACAATGAATTTCATCTGCCATTTTGTCGTCCTGTTTTCCAGTTTAGTTCAGTTTCCAGATCCCTTTGTATCTCTTTTCTGTAAGCTTTGGACTGAATTATCTTGGGTAATTTTGTATCATCTGTAAATTTTGTCACCTCACACTTCATCTGCTTTTCCAAACCATTTATGAATATGTTGAATAACACTGATCCAGTACACATTCTATCGGGGTCAGCTATTTCTCTCTCTGCTGTGAAAACTGACCTATAGATAGCATCCTGTCTTTCAACCAATTACTGATCCATGAGAAGATCTTCCCTTTTAATCCCAGGGCTGGTTACTTTCCTTAAGAGCTTCTGTTGAGGGACCTTCTTAAAGACTTTCTGAAAATCCAAGCACACTGTATACATTGGATCACCCTTGTTCACATTTGTTGACCTCCTCAATGAATTCTAATAGATTTCCGTTTACAAAAGTGGTGTTGACTCTTTCCAAACTTACTGTATTTATTTATGCATCTCATAACTGTGTTCATTATTATAGTTTCAACCAATTTGCTTGGTACTGACGTTAGACTTACAGGCTTATATTGCCAGAATTTTGTCTGGAAACTTTTTAAAAAATATGTGTTATATTAGCTACCCTACAATTATCTGATATGAAGCAACTTTAAGTGACAGGTTACATAAGCACAGTTAGCCCTGAGATCCTCTTGGATGAATACTATCTGGTCCTATTGACATATTACTGTTCAATTTACCAGTTAAAATACCTTTTCACAGAAAAATGTTAGTTTTTAACCTGGTAAGAATTGCTTCTCGTTTTCATAACTCCTTATTCACCCCACCACATGCGGTTTTCTAGCACAGCCGTTTTTAATCACTCTTTGTTCAAATGTTAATATTTACTTCTATGAAAGGAAACCAGAAAACTGAAAGACGTTTCTTTTATTCTTCTACACCACATCCCCTTTAGAAACTCCCACATAATACTTGTTGTTCTGTTAACACTGAAAATACCTGAGACCCTTCATACAAGGTTCCCCTGCTAACCAAGGATCAAATGTTTTTGCAATAAAAGAAGGAATAAGGATTTTAATTAATAGCCAAGAATATGATTCTCAGTTGTTTGATGTCTTCTGCAAACTGATAACAAATGCTTTTGTAAATGTAGAGTTTAAACATTAACTTGCTATATTTGATTGTATGACCATCTGTAACACCTTGGTAATCCCAGGCAGAAAGGAGATGTATTAACAAAACTATAATTTCAGGAACTCCATCCTATGTGCATATTTTCCAACCAGCTGTATAGTACATTTTCCTTTTTTAAGCAATATTTTCATGACTTGCTGCACACTCCTGAAAATCTTTTAACTGCAAGTTGAGCACTCTAGAAATCTAGCCCCTACATTTCACAGGTTTGGACTTGCTTAGCTTTAGCAAAAAGTTTTGTAAATATTTCATGTGGGTGGGGAGAAAGAGAGCTGAGTTATTTAAAAAAAGACCATTTCCTTTACATATTTACATAAAACCGTGGATTAGACTCTATGATAAACTTTCGTTAACTTAATTGATATCTCTGAAGTGACCTGCAAGTAAATATTTGAGTGCTCCTAATAATGAAGAGAAGTATCCCACACATCATTATCTTAAAATTAAGCTTAAACATTTTATGCCCATAAAATCCAGATCTACAATCACTGACTCTGGCTTCAGGTGACACTACAACATACATGTTGCTGGTCAAAAGCCAGATAAGGCTTTCCCCCACCTTTCCTGGCAAGGTTTCAAAGTTATTTCATTCTCTTTCTCTGAACTCTCTCCTTCTTTAAGTGAATTTAATGTTGGTGAAAACAATCCATCCCTAATGGCTTGTTTTCCACTGCATAGGTACAGCATGACAATAGCTTGCAATGCACAGTAGGCTTGTTGTCAGGGTCATCTCAGGAGGTGGGAAAGATATGATAGTTTTAGTGTCTATTTGGTTTTCAGCCATAATGTTGGCAGTGTCGGTTTTAGCAGTGGTGACAATGATCTTGGATCAGAACCAAGAATTTATTTCACATAGCTGATTGAGCACCTATAAGCAAGCAAATGATTTTCAGTTGCTGTCAATACAATTTGAAATGAATTGGTGTTATATTGTAGAGATGAAAGACCTAAATTGAACCACCTTTTGTAAATAAGTTTAATGTTGATAGCATAAAAGGCTACAATAAAAAGAAACCCACACACGTTAGCAAAAAGCAAAAATAGTCTCAGTATTGAGCCAAAAAATATCCACCCCCCCAAAAAATAATTACACTAGCAAAAAAATCATGAGATCAAAAGATATTAAAAACATTGGTTCCTTCTCGCTTTCTGAGACATTAAGGGTGCGTTCGCTGCATCTTTTCAAGGTTTTCTGCAACCTCGAGGGCCAGAAACATAATGAAAGCTGAGATTCTCATGCAATATCATGATTTCAGCAACTGGGGCTTTAAGGAAATTGTGGCAACAAAAAGGAGTTGGCAACAAAAAGGAATGTCATTGGCAATTACAAACAGATCTGTTTAACACAGTCCCTGCAAACTTTTATTCACACGTTTGACTTTACAGATGTGAATAATCCTGTTGACTGTAGCTGACTAACTTGGACTTCAGTGGGATGGCTTATATCTATAAATTTAAGCATGTGCCTAAATGTTTGCAGGATCTGGGCTTTGGATTGTATGCCTTTTACACAGACATTCTTTCTCTGTGCTTTTGCATCTAAGAGTATATTATTAGCGCTCAGTTAAAATAAAAATAAATAAAACATAATGAAGCTTATCTGTCCCTTGACAGGCACTGATTTTTTTCATTATAAAAGGCACATAAAACATAGGACATTTAAAAACTAAAATAAATGAAAATGTCACCCATGCGAGCTGACAATTGTGTACAACATCCACACGCACAAACTATGATAGTGGAAAGCAAATACATAACAATGACAGGCACACTTGTTATTCTTTAAAGAATTTATGCTTATCAGTGAAAACCATGTGTGCATTATGCTGCGATAGATCAGAATCAGTTTACCCACTAAATGCCTTGACAAATAGTTGATGAACAATATGTTACACCACATTCAGCAATGCTAATTTGACTGTAATCCCAAATGCAATGGAAGCACAGCTGCAGTCAATAATATATATTCTGACACTCACAAACACTGTACACAGATCACGAGATTTCCATTGGGCTTGGAATGGAGAGATGGAATAACAAATAAACAATGGAATGGTTAACACCACAGGAATTGTGCCTCTGAATTGACTGAGATATACTTAGAGGGGCAGTTTTAATAATCCCTTGAAAACTGAAAGAAATACGAGGCAAGTAGGGACAACGGATTAATACAAACCAAAACCAGTTATATTCTGACATTTACGGACAAGGCTTTACATTTGCACTCAAACACAGTAATAATGCATGGCTGTCGGAGGCACTCCTTGTAATAACACAGTCGGGTGTGAAAAACCTAACACATAACTTAGTGAGTCAAGCCTCAATACCATACGTTAGACGAAATTTATGCCGTAGAATTGTTGGCGTTGGGCTTCTTTCTTTCTTTCTTTCTTTCTTTCTTTCTTTCTTTCTTTCTTTCTTTCTTTCTTTCTTTCTTTCTTTCTTTCTTTCTTTCTTTCTTTCTTTCTTTCTTTCTTTCTTCCGCAACTAGTTTACTTGGTTATAATGGAAATCACCACTTGGAGAAATGTAAACTCTTCAGCAGCCAGTCAGAATTCTAAATCTGAAATGACAGCCTTACTCCCAAGGTTATAATATCAGGGCTGCCGATTTTTAGATAATCCTAGAATCATATGCTGATTGGCTAGTGAGAAATTTATAATGCTCAGCATATATTGTAATAGAGCCATTTAAGATAGAGCAAACGTGTCTTTGACCAAATAATCTTTTTATAACATAGTTTCCTAAAATTTTGACACATTTACAAAGGTATGTTCCCGTCCTGCAAGCCTAAAATTTACATAGACTCATGGTGAAGTGAATGGGTTTCTGCACAGATGCAAGAATCCACACCAGAAGTACAGATTGCATAGTTGGGAACTGAAGCCCCAAAACTGCAAATGAACTGGTGGGACACCCCATTGGGCATTGCTTTGTAGGATCAATATCTAAAAAAGAATTTCCATGAAGATACCTTTTTGAATATAATCTCTAAATGGGTTCATTAAATGCAGGAAGAAAGCAAGCTAAACCATTTTCCTATTTTTGTACAAAATGCAACAATTTTTCTGGAGAAAAGAAACATTTCAAAAGGTTGTTGTCCATAACAGAGCACACAATACTGACATGAGACAATTAGAGAATTGTTCAGTGTGAGGATTTGGTCATGTCTATGTGCAGTGTTCTACTAATTTAATAATATAAATTTTAATTAAGATACAGATATTTTATACACGATGAATTTAAACAACTACAATTCATTCAGTACAGGCTATAATACGTTCTTAGAAATGATGATTAAATATTAGGAAACTGGTAAAATGTATGCAATTTTCAATGCTTCTCAAAAGATTTATTTTTCTTTTTTTGTTCCTATTTAAAATAGGTTGTCATATTCCACTCAGAAAAAAAGCCAGGAAGTTCCTAATTTGAAGTTGTCACTTCATCCCGAGCTCACGTCAATGTGGTTTCCTTGTTTGTTTGTTTTTCATAACAACATGGGCTCAAGGATGGATTGGCAGCCTAAACTTTGGATTTCCTGCTTTTTGGTGATTTGTGTCACTGTCTTTGTGACGTACATGTTTGGAACGCATTCTCTGATTTTGCATTTTGCTTGTCTGTTTATTTGCAAGAAGTTGCATAATTTACTAAGAGGCAGTATTATATTTAAAAATCTTCGTCAATTTCATATACATTCTTTAGTAATTGCTAGCGCACATACTTGTTTCAGGAAGGTGATTCACATACAGATTTAGTACTAATGTAAATATTAGAGCAGTGAGGCAAAGGAAAGGTGGTACTAATTTCCTATTGATACTGTTTGTTGATTTTGTTCACTTGCACAATATTATTACCATCAGGACCATAACGTTTGCCATGGTCCTTCCAAGGTACATGGACACTGATATTATCTGTGGTTAAAACTCAATACTGTCTACCCTGGATAAGCACTACAAGAACTCAGAAGCTTAGAAGGAAGGAGTCGCAGATTTATATTTTGTACAAAATGCCCATTTTTCTGTAAGTTTATCGCTGAGTTAAGTTGAGCTCAGTGTTTAAGCATATTTAAATTCTCTGCAGTCTTCTTGGATTTTTGACCTTAGACAGAAATAAAGTACTAAGAACAAAGTCTGAAGTTGGTTGGCTTGAAGTTTTTGGCACTAATCTGTATTTAGACTTGAACTTTATCTTTAACACATCAGATTTTAATAATACACTTCACAAGTGAACTGGAATATATTTTCCACACAGGCACAGAAAACTGTGCCTTGAAACAAAATCTGGTGAAAGAAATTCAGAATACCTACATTAAGCCATTTCATTAGTGCAGTTATGTCTAATGAAATCTTTCATCATTTGTTCTCTAGAGCTTTTCAGCATAGAATTTGCTATGGGCCAAGGTTATTCTTGTCTTTTCACACATTTTGTCATTCCTTGAACATTATGCTTGAGGGAGCTGCTCATTATTGAGCAATGTTTTAAATGTGATGGGTTGAAATGGATTAAATTGCATCTTTTTACATTATACAACAGGAAATGCTTGACCACAGTACTAGAGACTGAAATCAGAGTAACTGCCTATTGAAAACAATGGGTGCTACCCGGCTTTCTTTTATTATTATTCATTGTTGGAACTTGGAAACCATTATTTACAACAGATATTTAGGAAAATAGACTTTTGAAAGAATCTTTATGATTTATTGAGAGCGCCCAGCAAAAGAACCTCACCCATAAATGATTCATTAAAACATCCTGAGGATGTATTACCAAAAGTTGCCCCTAAGTGTTAGAAAAATACAATGACACTGTCAGGACAATATGAGTACACAATTTAAATTTAGTAAAAATGGGCTTTGACCAAGCTTAACATTAAGTTAAATGTTTCTGTATTATTGTCAAACTTATAGAAACTGCTTATTTGTAAAAGAACAACTTTCTCTCTAGTATTTGCAACCCAAACATTCCAGCTTCCTGCTAATACATGATTAGAAACTGACTGCAAACACAAATTAAATTGATTAGTTTATTTTTTCAATGACTACACTGGGCTAAATGCAAAAAATAAACAGTGCATAAGTGGTGACAAGATTTTTTAAATTCTTTCAGTTTTAATAACCAACTGTGTTATTATTAATTAGATCCAGGCAAGAAATTTTGTCATGAATCAAGTATTTATTTAACTTAATCTTTTTCTGTATGCAAACACGAAAAGCTTATGAGTGTCTCAAATGAATTCATTATTCCAACTACTGAATCATTCAGTATTGCCATTAAACACTTTCAGTGACGTATTCCTGGTGTGTAGTTTGCACTTTAGTAGTCTGCTGCACATAACTAATGCTAGAAACATGACCAGTTTTGATTAGACTTATACATCACATAATACTGTTTCTGTTCCCTGATTTGGGGGAGATAATGGTTTGGCTTTCCCTGTGAATACTACAGATTACAAATTCAAAATTCAAGCATGTTCTGTCATATTCACTTCAAACTCAATCTTTTGGTGAACATATCCACCCATAATTTTTTTGGGCTATAATATCGCTGAATGTCAACATAATCAAAGTTAAAATTTGAATTATATTTGCAGGATTTTCCCTAGTATTTTCACAGTTCCATTAGTAAAAGATCAGGAAACCTGTTGTTTTTAAATATGAATTTTAAATGCTGCAGTGTCCCTTCAATCCACTGCAACTTCTATTTAACACCAACCTTCACTTCTGCTCTCTTAAAAACAAAACAAAACATAGATTTAAACCAGAAATTACCTATGTAATTTATTAATCTCCATCTCTCTTTGCTTTAGAGACAAAACTGGTAGCTTGTTTTGTGGTTCCTTAACAGACATGGAAATACAGCAGCATCGCATATATGAAATATATACTATCATGTTGTCTTTGGAACTCTAATAAAGAAATGTGTTTAATTAACAGTAAAAACAGAGTAGTTGCTAATCAAAAGCATTTTCAGAAGAGAACAAAATTTTGTAAAGTATCTTTCCCACGGAAGGTTATAAAATGATTTATACAGCGTGCTAATGATGGTGTCTATGACAGTGATTCAGGAGAGCATAACTTTTTAGAACAGAATTTAAGATTTACTCAGTTCAGCGCCACGTAAGCATATGCCTGAATGCCAGGATGTGCCTAGAACAGGGATGGATTTTAGCATGTGCTGACTGATATGCTTTTGTGAACCTATGTCTAAATGTGCAAATGTGGCATCCAGAATGAGCTCAGCAAAAATGTAGCAAAGCACAAATGATATTCATAAGGGTAAGTTGGCCAGGACATTGGTGTAATGTCTCCTTTGAAGCATAATCTCTCTTTACAATGCAGCATCTCATTTATACCTCAGTATACTGGCAGAACTCAGTAAGGAACTCAAGTCTATTTGACAGTTGAATCTTCTAAGAACAAAATTCTGAGAAATATTTCTGTGGGACTGAGAGGATGGGCAAGGGCTTGCCCAAGGTAAAACCATCTGATGACTATTCTCGACTATAGTGTCCAGGGTGTGTGTCTTCTGTCTCTTCCCAGGTTCTTGTGCACGCCCCTCACCACATCCTCAAAGTATTACAATCATTGTCTCCTAGCTAACAGAGAATAGATCAGAGTCCACTGTTACAGTACTTTAACTGGTCAGCAGAAGACACATTTACATAGAATGCTAAATATTTTAAAACCAACTAGAAACCACAAACTCTGTTGTATTTTACTGAAGAGTCTTTGTATTATATCAAGCTTTAAAAAAGACTAAAATAGTTTGCATTTTAAAATTGGCCATAATTCATCTGTGCTGCCTACGTTCGTTCTTGTATATTTTGTGAAGGACAGCTAACTATTTTAAGTGCTGATGAGGTGCAAACACTATAGTTGAGGTCATATACAGTACAGTCTTTCAGGGCCAAATCCTCTGCTGGAGTAAATGGATGCAGCCCCAGTGATTTCATTGGGGTTCCACCCAGTTACACCAGGAGAGAACAGTGGCCCTCTCTTTGAAAGCTTAGGCTGAAAATCTGGTGAGAGCAGACTCTCTCATGAGATTGCATGTACTTCCTGAACAGTCTCTGGTATATATTTTGACACTGCTGCTTCCACTCTTGGCACCAGGATTTGCTAATTTACACAAAACAAACTAAAATTTGAAAAGAAAATATTCATTTTAACTCCAGAGTTTGGAGTAAAGATACGGCCCAGATCTCATTTATTTGTGATACTCATTCCTTTTCAGGCAAGTTTCCTGATACTAAATCACACATGCCTTCATGTCTTCCCTATCTACAATATATTAGGTCCGAAGAAAGACTTTCTTACATTGTTTTAAGGCCAAACAATTCAAGAGTAAGTGGACACAAGTGTGGTTATAGATAAGTAAACAGTTCATGGCACTCTCTTATAACCCTGATCTGATAAAATTAAGCTCCTTTTTTTACAGACACATAGGAAAGAACCCAGGGTTGTAACTTCACTGCATGAGAATTTTCGGAATATGCATACTGTTTTGCATCTACTAATTAAGAGTACATTTTACTTTTAAAAATGCTTTTAACTTCCTCCTCCAGCAGAAATGGTGACCCCTAGAGTTTACTTATATGAAAACAGAATGGGCCAAAATCAGTGATGATAAAAAGATTAAATAAACTGGTCAGAAAAAGGATATAAGTGGTAAAACAGTGTAGCTTGCACATATCTGTCCTCCAGTGAATGTGCAAATTTAATGTAACTTACCCATCAGAAGCATAAGGCATGCTTAATTAATAGGAATGTACCAGTACAGGTTGAACCTCTCCAGTCTGGCATACTCGGGACCTGAACTGTGCTGAACCAGAGAATTTGCCAAACCACGGGAGGTCAAGATTGTCTAATATTGCATTGCAAACACTTCCACTGCTTACTGGGCTCTTAGAAGACAATTACGGGTAAATCAGAGCTAAATCACAGCACAGAACACTGAGAGCAGGACTGGTGGCTGTAAAGAAACTTTACGGGACTCTGGGAAACTTGGCCACATGCACAATAAGTGGACATCCTGCTAACTAAAATCATGCCAGACCAGTGCTGGACTAGAGAGGTTCAACCTATATAAGAGAAAGCAGCCCTCCTGTCGTACTTGTTTTATACTCCCTGGTTTAATGCTCCACCAAGTGGCCCACTTGTACTGAATATCCTTGGAATGCCAGATTGATGCAAGTTATATACAACTTTATATACAATATGCAGCTTATGTGACAACTACCTCTTTATTGAATTTGTCCTGAGATGTCCATATGCCCATTGAGTTTAATCTTAAAATGGATGGGACTAGAACACCCACCATATGTGCGCTGAACAGATTACTAGAACTTTGCAAGTCTGCAACTGTCCATTTTTTCATATGGAACCATGTTTGCATATTGTAAATCAGATGTGGATACAAACTGTGTATCCATACAAGGACCCACACTTTCCATACACTATTTAACCGAAACCTGCAAAACACTGATTGTGTAGACCTTATCCCACCAAGGCCTTGAACCAAACTCATCCAGAGGGCTTTGGCTGTTTGCTTTTGCTGCACATTGTAGTTTATTTAACCATGCTTTTTCAAAAATATGCTGCATCACACATCTTTGTTTAGGTTTGCCATGTAATGCCAGTTAAAATCTTATTTAACCTTTCTTGCTTTGCAACAAAAGGAGGAATTCTTTATTGTATCCACAGCTAAAGTAGTTCACTGGGGAATTGCACTAGGTCAAAACAATAGTGCATTGCTTCTTATTAAATTACACATAATGGCTCCAGCCAGAGCCTCCTTCAATTTTTTTCCTCCTGCCCCAATAATTTGTTTTTCTTTTAGCTGTGGCAAATACACAGGCAAAGGGATTTCCTATGTTGTACAAAGAAATGACAGGGAAGGAGCCTGATGCATTGGTACACTCTAGTTTTTGTGCTCCAGCAAGGCACAGCAGTTGAAGGCTTCACTATACCCATCAGTTCTAGACAAATAAAACTACTTAGAAAATTAGTATTGACTATGGTCTCCTCCCAGTTTCCTCTGCTACTCCCTTTCCCCACAGTCAGCTTTGCTGTTACAATGAGAGGAGTCATAAGACAAAAAACACCAGAAAGGAAAGGATCATCACTTGGCTTAAACCGTTATATTCACCTTTTTTTTTAAAAAAAGGAAAGGGACCCAGATAATGCTGTTGAGTGATTCCCAACCTTCTACGCACACACAATGAAGTGCTGAGATCCCTTCTCCCATTTAGCTGTAAGAAAAGGAAGGTGGATACAATCTCTTTGCAGCCCCTAGATTGAGAACCTATGTACTATTTCATAGTTGTGTGTGAAATATGTCTGGTTTTAAAAAAAACCACACACACAAGGCCAAATTCTGCACTGATTCACAGCTCATGCAATGTCAGGATTCAGCGGGGTTGGATGGGTTGTTAGGTTAGCACAGCTTTTGGCACACTCTCTCTACTGGAACTTTGGATATAACTTACACACACTGATAAATGTGTTGTCCTGCAGCTACATTTTGTGTGTGTGTGTGTGTGTGTGTGTGTGTATTCATTGAGGGAAAAAAGAGGACAATAAAATAAATCTCTTGCAAACAAGTTTTTTAGTTTGTGAAACCCAAAAATAATGAATACCTCAAAAGCCAGGTTACACAGGACTGTGATATGGATGCTTTGTTTCCCTTTTGAATACTATCGTAAGAACAAAAGATAGAATCATAGCTCAAAACTGCAACTTTTAAAACTGGAAGTGCTTTCAAAGATTTGTTGCTTTACAATGGTGGAGAAACACATGGGATTTTAACTTGCGGAGAGCAGCCTTTCCCTATAAATCACAGCGTAATCTGAAACCTAGAAACAGCACAGGGGCTCACATTTATGGATTTAAAACAGATGAATAAAAAACTTGCTCTTAACCCTTTCCTTATAATTTCTTCTGGGTACAAAATGAACACTAATACACAAGATCTGAATGAAAGCTAACATGGTAAAAAATCAAGATCAATACAATCCTGAAAATGTCTAAAACCTCAGCTGTTTGACCAGCTTCCCTTAGGCTACAAGTGAAGAATTGTCCTAATGCAGAGTATTGTCAAATAGTTAGAGCATAATCCACTATTCGGACTGTTCTTTCATCAACTTTTATTTAAGCAGTTTATCTTGTGGAGATTAGGATCTCTTTTATAAAGAATGAACAGCAAATGCAAGCCTCTGGTTTTGAATGTCAGGCCATATTTCACTGGGAAAACTCCAACTAGAAGCCTGTCGTCTCACCATAAGGGTATAAGCTACTTAATCAGGCAAAAGGAGAACTAATACCAACACATTAGCAATAATTTTGTCCAAAGAAAATTGTAATAGTACTAGCATGATATAAGCAGAGTTTATTTATTGTCTTTTAAGGCCTCCACCTATTACCCTGGTGTTTATTTTGGCCCTTCTTTGAGTACTTCCCTATAGTGAATTTGATGAAAGAATACAACACTGCTGAGTAAAAATAAACACTTAAATGGATGCTGTTCACATAAGGAAAAAACATAACAAAATAAACTTAATTGAAATAGCAACACTGCAAAGAAACTTCAGTTTAAATGATATCACGGGAGGAGGTTCAGCATCTCATTCACTCACATTCAGAGCCCGAGTTCTAAAAAAAATAAGTGCTGGAATGCAAGGTCAGGAGGCGGGATTTTTGAAAACAGGTTCGTATTAAAATTCCAATATGTTTAGCATGAATAATCCTTGGTTTACTTTACAATGATTAGAAGTACTGGGATGCTGTCCCTGCTGACCCCACACTCCAAAAAAGTGCTGTAAAGGCTTTCTCCAATGTTCCAACATAGCTTGAGCCTTGCTTTCCATTCATGACATGTGTGTGTGATTCAACACAAGACTTCTTACTTAGGATTATCAACATGCACTTTTCATTGACACAAAATTGACACAAATGTACTGCAAAATATTACCCAGACCCAGACCCAGACTCAGTAGGCATTTTGCTTTACTCTTTCCAGGTACCAAGAAGGCATATCCATGTCGGCAACTAGGTTTTCCCAGGTTGCCTTAACAAAAAAGCAAGAGCCTGACACAAAACTACACTCTTTTCAGCTACAGTACCCAACTGGTACAAATTGGCATAGCTCATTTCACTTCAATAGGTAGGCCAAGACGGAAGATGATATCTCTTCTCTTTTGAGCAACCCCACATCTGACACTTTTACCCACTTTTCTGTTCTGTCCCTCCATGTTGCTGTTACTGTTTAGCCAACCTCTTCCAAACAGCTTTCCTCTCTGACTTTGACTCTATGCTCTCTCTCTTTCTCCCTTCAGTCTCTCATGTTCTGCCTCAGTGACCTCAACTTCAGTGCTGATGGTCTTTCTGATCCTTAGCTGCACATTTTCATATCTTCACCTCTTTGCTCTACTCACAGCTGAGGTGCAACTTTCATAGTTACTAAAATGGCCATTCATTTGGTCTCACCAAGCACTGGTCTCTCTCATGCTCAGTTGCCTTTCTCTGAACCGCATCTAGTCACTTTCAGTATCGCCCCTCAGTCCTTCTTATCCCTGTCATTCAGATTTGCTGTGATGTCCAGTCCATCAACACGGATGACTCAACATCTGCTCACAACCCTATCCTCCTTGCCTTGTCTTTCTTATACAGTGGCTGATTCTCTGATCAACCTAAACCTTTGTTTGCCCCTGCCACCCAACTCAAGGTCTGCCCTGTTAGACCTCCTAAGCCTTAGCTCATTCTCCCCTTCTTTCCCCCAACCCCCCACAATTTGCTTCCAACCCCATGGAGCATCTCTGGCAGAAATCCCATGACCAGGTTGACTTCCTCCACGACAAATTCATTCTCTCCTCTTGCAGCTCTACCAACTTCCTTGCTACAGCTTCATGTCTGTAAGTTAATGGATTCCCACACCTGCAATCGCAATTGCGTTTCACCACCTTTGACTCACTCCTCAACTCACCTCCTCCCCTCTCACTGCAGAGGATTCACCAGTTTCTTTAAAGAGAAAATGGAACATAAACTTTCCCTTCCCATTGATGGTTCTTCTCTTTCTATTCCCCCTTATAAACTCTCTTGTCCCCCTCACAAATAGGGTTGCCAGGTGTCCGGTATTCTACCTGATAGTCCTGTTTTTGCGCCCTCTGTCCGGTAAAAAAATTCAGAAAATACCGGACATGTGGCCGGGGGGCTGGAAGGTGGGGCCGTGATCAGCACTGGAAGCTTGTGGTTGTGTGCAGAAGCTGGGCGAGGGGGGAGTGGCTGGGAGGTGGGGCACAATTGGCACTGGGAGCCCTCAGCTGATTGCATCTGAAGAGGAGTGACGCCTTGGGGAGGAGGAGAAGCCCTGTCCCTGCTCCTGAGCACTGTTCAAGCGTGTTGTCGCGCCATAGTCCAGAAGAGAAGCCCGCAGGTGCTTTGTAGTTGCGTTTAGGCACCTTTCACGGGCGCTCAGCCAAAACTGACAAGGGTTGAATTTCTGCTTCTTCCCACTGGGACACCCAAAGACCTGGATATGGGGGAGTCACCTTCCTACCCATGGTCGCCCTTCTCCCCCTCCCCGGCAGCTTAGTGGCTCTTGGTAGAAGACACACAGGATGTGTGTTCGGCGTTAGTGGGGGTTTTTTTTTTTTTGCTCAACAAATTTTTAGCCCGTGTGTTCAGTATTTTTTGGGAGACCATCTGGCAACCCTACTCATGAACTTCACAATTTCTCATCTACTCTCCTCCTCTTCCAGCCCCGTATGCCCCAGTGACCTCACCTCATCCCTCCTCTTCCAGCCCCATGTGCCCCAGTGACCTCACCCCATCCCCTCAAG
Source organism: Pelodiscus sinensis (assembly GCF_049634645.1). NCBI lineage: Eukaryota > Metazoa > Chordata > Testudines > Trionychidae > Pelodiscus > Pelodiscus sinensis. The sequence continues at coordinate 115,082,465 of NC_134714.1, forward strand.
CCCACTATCCTGCCAGTCCTTATTTTTCTCTTTAACCTCTCCCACTGGCTCTTTCTCCTCACAATACAAGAACGCTTTAATAGCTCCCATCTTAAAACAAGCAACCCGCACACATATCATCCTTAGCCCCACTTGCCTCTCCAGCTCCAGCCCTACAGTCCTCTTGCAGCTTTAAGCTCATTGAGCACAATATCCATAATTACCTTCTGGTGTTCTCCTCTAATTCCAAACCTGACCCTCTCCAATCTGGGTTCCACTTCTGGAACTCACATATTGTAGGAGGAGAAGAGCTCTTGCCAAAGTCTCTAGTGTCCTTTTCCTAGGCAAAGCTCAAAACCAGTACTCCATTCATGCCTTCCTTGACTTCTCCAGCCACTTTTACCTTTGCCTTCTCTATTGCATTAAACATAAAATGTTTGTCTTCACTTTCAATGCCCTATCCATCACATTATCCACACTCATCCATGATTGGCCAGTGATGCCAGAGTCCATTGCCCACTTGGCAAATTTCAAAAAGCAAACACAACCTTTTGGCTTTCTCCCATGCTGTCCCTCATGCTTGGGAGGAGCTTCCTTTAGTAATCTGGAAAAGTACTTCATTTTCCTTCACCTTGATATCCACTACCTCACCCCCACCAAATCTTGACTATAGTTAGACTGCTGGAGTATGGATATCGGCACTTATTGTCTTATACCTTGCAAGCTCTCTTGGGTATGGACTGCCCTTGTGTTGTATGTATGTACAGTGCCTAGCACAAAGGGGTGTTGGCCCAGGGCTAGTGCGACTCCATCCTATCACAATGCAAATAATAATACATATTTACTAGCAAGCTGGGGTTTTTTTCTGTAACTTTATTTATTGCCGCTGGAAGCTTTTGGTTACCGGGTTTCATGATCAGTTAATAAGACAGATGTCCTACAGTAATAAAAAATAACTCTTCATTCTCAAATTTCCACCAGATCAGAGCAGGCAAGCTGATTTACCAGACCACATTAGAATTGCTTAGTAAGCACTTGGCAGATATCATGATAGAAAAAGGATAGACAATTTCCAGCTACAGCTTAAAAATATGAAAAAGTTCAATTTAGGACAGCAGTTGACAAAGAGGAAAATTAAAGACAGAAAGAGAGCTGGCAAGATGTGGTTCTGAGAATACTGTAGAATGCATTGTAAGGTGCTGAGAAATCAATCTGATGAGAAGCAACAAAGGGCATTTAGCAGCACATCTCCCATTGAAAGTCAATCAGAGATTGCCACTTAACTCCCATTTGTGCCTTTGAAAATCTCTGCAAGGCGCTCAGAAGAACAACTGTCCTATTCTTAATTATGCTATTCTTAATTATGTACACCATCTCTATTAAACAGTGATGACTTTGCAATAAAAATACACATATTAAATAGAAGAGTATTCTAGACAGACAGAAGTTTCTAGAAGGGTGGTAGCGGTATTTTCTCAGGAGAAGCTGCCCTGTTAGCTTTTGAATGAAAGTCCTAAAATTTAATAAATATGAAATTCCTCTCCAGTGTGGCAAAGTGCATCAAAATACCTCGGTAGCTGACTCATACCCCATCCGATTCCAGTTAGGGGTGCTAGTTAAATGTAGGATCTTGAATGAGGTACAGAGTTTTGATGTTGGTATATGACTTTGAATGACACAAATATTTTATTTAAATCCTTACCATTGTAGCCCTACTCTCCTTCAGCATTATAGCTGGTGGAGAGGTTAAAGTAAGTAAAATAAATATGGGCCTGGAATATAGTTAGCTGTACTCTGCCATTCATAGTACAGGTCTGAGGTTTATTTCTTTCCTATGCGTGGGATGCTATATCTGGAGAGAATGAGAAAGCAAGCAGAATGTACATAAGCCATAATGAAATGAAATGAAATGAAATGTTTTCAGAAGATTCAGACACATAGGGGATATTTGCATTACATTTGCATTCAGACACATTGGGGATATTTGCATTAGTCTTCCATCTGGTTTCTTAAACTTGCTGTCACTCAGTTAATATCTTGAGGTCATACTCAGGGTATGCAAAATGCTATAGAATTTTCTTTCATATTAGTAATTATCAATGATTCTCCCTCCCCATTTTGGAAAGTGGTATTAATTTTGTTATAGTGTTTTTTGTATGTTTTTTCTTTTTTAATTTTTCTTTTCTTTTCATTATTTAGGTTTCATATAATACATATTTATAAACTGCAGGACATAAATGAGTATTAAAGGAAGACTTTGGCTCCTGTCTGTCCTACTATTTGTAAGATTGTCCTGCTTTTCTTGGGGAAGTGCTTATGACCTATTCATGGAAATCCTTGCCAGAGGATGTTGTGAAGACCAGGACTTTAATAAGATTCAAAAAAGAGCTAAATAAATTAATGGAGGATAGGTCCATCAATGGCTACTAGCCAGGATGGGTAGTAGGGATGGCAATGACTATCCGACTATCCAATAAGCAATGCTTATTAGATAGTCGACAGGCTAGTTGACTATTTGCTCCACTCCACTACGCTCCCCCCCCCCCCCCCGCTGCCTCTATCATAAAGAAGCAGCAAGACAGGGAAGGAGGAGGAGGGGGAGAGGAGATGCTTCAAAGTGGCAGCACCACATGGAGCCGAAGACCAGACCCCGGGCTTCATGCAGTGCTGCCACTTTGAAATGCCGCATGCATTCAGAGTTCCTGGTTGACTCCTTGTGGCACTGCCGCTTTAAAATGCTGCAGGGAGCATAGAGCTAGTGGAGGACTGCTTGAGTCCCCCGCTAGCCCCGTGCTCCCCACAGCGCTTTCACCTTTGAAGTGTAGCAACAGCCCTAGGGCTGTTGCTACACTTCAAAGGCGGGCACACCCTTATCGACTAATCAAATGGTCAATGGAAAATGCATCAACGATTTGATTAGCCAATTAATTGAAATTTTACATCCCTAATGGGGAGGAATAGTGTCTCTGGCCTCTGTTTATCAGAAACTGGGAGTGGATGACAGGGGATGGGTCACTTGATGATTGCCTGTTTTTATGGCCATTCCTATGTATTTATGTTCTTTTATTCATGGACCCTGAAATTCTGTTCTGAAGCCCATGTTCTGAAGTTCTAAAGCCCATGAGGGCTTCATGTGAAGAGCCATGAACATGACATAACATTCTGATGCAATTTCACCATGGTGTAAGGAAACGAATTATGTTACTAATGGTTTAAATACCAATGGGCAAACCAGTTAGGATAAAAGAAGAACCAATCTGAAACATCACCCAGCTTTCAAACCAAAAGTTAGACAAATGACTCAGGAAACTGGATAAAGGCCTTTAACCTTTAGATTGCTGCAAGAGTCTTGATGCCACCAAGGCTCACAATAACTGAAAATTACTCCACACTGATGGTTGCTAGGTGTCTTATAAAGCAAGCAAGCAAACAAACAAACAAACACCATCCTACAGAGTCGCTCAATTTCTAATGGACCAAAACCCATACTATCACAAAGGGTGCTAGCTAGAAACCTGGTTGGCTGTCTCAGAAACCAAGGGCTGAATTATAATGTCCTTAGGTCAGGGTTATGAGTTATATGAGCCCTATAGAAAAGCTTACTTTGCTGCTGCTGCTCATTCTGGGTGTAATTCATCCTTGTGCAAAGAGCCAACACAAGCCCGTTCAAAATAGATTTTACTGTGAGGGTAAATTGCACCCTCTGTGGATAAACAGAGAACTTCAACCACGAGTACTTCTCAGGATTGAGAGAGGCCAGACTTTTCAATTTTTTAAGCACCTCTGAAAAGCTCTTTGTAAATACAACCTTTAAAAATCTGACCCTACATTCATAGACAAGTAGTTTGAAATAACCTCAAACCAGAAAAGAACACATTTTTAGTTTTGAAAAGTATAGTTTAATTTGAAAGTTTTGATAACTTTCTTCAAGCTAATTTATTTAATTGTATTTATTTGTTTATGTATTTATTTATTTATTGTGCGTGCAAGCCAAGACTTGAAGCTCAAGTGCTGACATGCCACAAGAAAGACTGTTCCTATGGAATTTCCAGCCCTAGTTAAAGGCAGGAAGAACCAGAAAACGCACATGAAACTCTGTTCCCACAAGACTTCCAGCCCAAGTTTGCAAACTCAAGAGGTTTGGATGATTCGGAAAGACTCCATACCTTATGGTGTTTACTTGAAGCTTTTAATGTTTGCCTAACGGGTTTAAAGGTGAATAAATAGCATGGCTTGGTATGCCCTGCAATTTGCTTGCCTTCACCATATCTGGTTTTTCATTTATTTATTTAATTTAGTAAGCATGCAAGTTTGATTATATCTCATCTTATTACCCTTTATCCCCTTTCCTTTTCCCTTAGTTTTCATCAGGCTTGTCCCTTGGATAAAAATAAAGTAACAGTAAAGATGGGTAAAAAATTACTTGTATTATTATATGGTTAAGCTATATTTGTGTTTCAGTGTGAATTTATTTTACTAGTCTGAGAGGAGAAAAATTCTTGAAGTGCTCTCTCCCTTACTGCAGACTGGATTGAAAAACTTCTAAACTGCTGTTTTATCAAAGCAAGATTAACTCAGAGCCCCGAGGAGGATAGCTTGTGTGCAGCCAGGCCTGGAACCAGGACAGCTCTTAAGCATATGCTTAAATGCTTTTCTGAATCTGGAGCCAAGTGGATGCCATGATGTCGCCTGTATTGGACAAAGACTGCAGTAGAACAGACACAGTCAATTGTGTAAGGTTCAGCATTAAAGTGCCATACATTAATAATAAGTATTCCAGGCAACTAATGGCCACAATTGAAGCCAGCTAAGAGTACAAAGAACTGTTTGAGAAATACATTTTTGTTCTCCTCAATATGTAGGATAGTTAAAATAAAGCCTTGCAAAAGTTCAGTTCACTACAGTTGGCATTTCCATATGGTGTACGGTTAGCAGCATATGTAGATTACTTATAGACTAGATTCCATCCCCCTCTCCAATCTTAGTAGACTGACGGTCACTCATTTCCTACCCAATTATGGCCTGTGCCATAAAACTTAATAAGAATGTATAAATATGCTTTTGCCACATTAGTTTTCAAAAGTGTAAATAAAATCAACAAGACAGAACTATCTGTTTGGTTTTCAGTATCTACTATATATTTGAGGGAGTGAGTTTGTTTGTCTGTGCATGTCTGTCTGTTCAACAGTTTCTACTAGATGGTAAAAGCTAGAACCACCAATTTCAGTATATAACTTCCTCTTATCTCAACTGTAAACAAAATAAGGGTTTGGTTATTCTATGAGAATGGGATGTGCCTGGAATGGGAGGGAAAATGAGACAGAATCACCAGGCAGGTGAAAGGGGCTGGCCGGGGGCACCCTTCCCTGTCCAGGACTGTCCCTGCCCCAGCTTCCCCACCCAATTCATACACAAACATTGCTAGCTGTTTCCCCTCATCACGGAGTAAGGGGAAAGTGCACAGTTTGCTGTATTCCTTACTCTGGCTGGGAGTACACAGGGAGCAGAGGAACCTGGACTTGCCCCAGCTAGGGACATGCACCGCTCCCCTCCTGCCCCCGGCTCTGCCTGTTGGAGCTACAGCAATCATGGATAGGTGCTTATCACCTGCCTCAAGCTGCTGCAATGAAAGAAAGCTGGGGTAGTCCTCTGTCCTCAGGAGAGACTGCATACTGAAACCCTCATGCCCTGCCCCACTCCAGAGCAATTATTTAAATGAAACATGTACATTTCCATTTTATTTTCCAAAAAATAAAAATTGAATTAAGGACCCAAGCAATGCCAGGTAATCTTCTAGTAATATATGTTTTCATTATTTCCACCAAAATGAGGCTTATAAACCTCTCAATAAAAGTGTTTGTTTTTCTTTCACATAAAAAGTTACAGTTAATATTTCACTGTTCACAAACTCTTGGCAGTTTTAACTGGAAATCAAACTGCATATACTTTGCATATACTCTTGCTTGAATAGTGTAAGGATACTTGCACTGAGCTGCTGATTTTGTTTGTTTTAACAACAGTATATTGGCCTTTTTGTTTTGAGGAGAAAAGGCAAAAAGTAATACATGAAATGTTACATGTTGTGAATGAGGAGACGAAATTAGGCCAAATTCTGGGCTAACTTTGGTAATCTTTCAAAAAATATGATATGCTTGTAAAGTCTGTGTGTCTGACCACTGCATGAATATGCTGTAGCTTTTCAATTTAAAATTATTCTATAACATTTACCATATTACATCTCCAGTTACTGAGTGCCTTAAATTAAGTCACCGAGAATGCATATGAAGGTTTAAACATTATTCCTCATGGGGGGAGGGATAGCTCAGTGGTTTGAGCACTGGCCTCCTAACCTGAGGGTTCTGAGTTCTTGAGGGGGCCATTTAGGGAGCTGGGGCAAATCTGTCAGGGATGGTATTTGGTCCTGCTGTGAAGGCGGGGGACTGGACTTGATGACCATTCAAGGTCCCTTCTAGCTCTATGAGATAAGTAGGTATAGGTGTGTCTTTGTCTTTATAACACAACCTCCCTCCACTCCCTAGTGAATGACTGGAAGCAAAGAATTGGAAAACCTGGAACTTCTGGTTCTAAAAGCATCGGCTTGTACTGACTAAGTTAAGGGCAGGGCAGTTAGTCCAAGCCAGTAGAGAGGGACAAAGTCACGCCATATAAGTGCAGCTGATAGCTGCCTTACAGTAAGTACATTTACATAGAACCAATGAAACTTCCAAACTCCTGATCTAGTATGTCCTGGGCTCAAAAATTTTCGAAAAAAAATGTTCACTCTTTCATCATCCCTGTAAACCTCGTTTTATGAGGAATAAGGGATGTGTCTAAAAAAACCTTTTTCCTGAAATTTGGCACCATGAAGATGTGCCACATTTTGGAAACGCCTCTTTCAACAGTAAAGCGGAAAAAGATAAGCTATTTGCATACCTCAAATTTCATATCTTTAGCTGATTTAACTCTGCAGTCTAGACGTAGCCCTAGTCAAGAATCTGAAGGAATGGCCTCAGGATACTATGTCCAGTACTCTAAATAATGTGCCACTTATCAGTGTATGAAGCAGAGTGTGTAGTCAAAAAGGTGGAGGAGGGTTTCTGCCATTAAATTCAATAAGAACAACTCTTCCTTTTCTTTTGATTTTTCTGTAAAGTTTACAATGGTAATGAATTTTTGACAAAACAATTATCCTGATCAGTGTGATAAAGACATGGTTAAGGAAATTCTTGGAACTATGGTGGCCTTTGGGGAGAGATCTGAGTGTCTGAGATAGTGTTAGCTGAATATTAACTGAAAAGCCAGTACGGCCAAGGAGGAAAACAAATCCTCTGAAATATATCAGTTATACAATCTTCCAAGTCATCTTCCATTCAAAAAATGAACTTATAGGATGGTTGGAGAGTGTGTGGCTCAGGAAGTATGGAAAAGCAAAACACAAGCATCTAACCACTTGTGCTAGTCTTCTCTTAAAAGCAGAAAGGCAGGGAAATCCTGGCAAAAAGGACATTCTGAAATTATTTTTCATTTTTATCCATTCAGTGAAAATGAACTTTTTCCATTCAAGTTAGCTTTCTCTCCCAATCCTGATCTTACTGAAGTCAATGCAAAGCCATTAATTTGCATGAGATAGAATATCACCCATTATCTTCAAGTACATGGCTGACTCTTTCAATTTCTGCAGAGAGGGTGTGTCTAGACAACATGGCTCCATCGACAGAGCCATGTAAAGTAGTTTACCTGACATAGTCCATGAAGCAGGGATTTAAATAACCCCCACTTCATTAAAATAAAAATGGCTACCATGCAGTGCCAACAATCAGCTGATCTGGCACAGCGCGGCAGTCTAGACGCGGATTGGTCGACAACGGAAGCCTTTGTCGACCGCTCTGTTATGCCTCGTGAAATGAGGTTTAACGGAACGGTTGACAAAGGCTTGTCGACCGAGCCACGTTTAGACTGCCATGCTGTGCCGGATCAGCTGATTGTCGGCACAGCACAGCGGACATTTTTATTTTAATGAAGCGGGGATTATTTAAATCCCAGCTTCATTGACTATGTCGGGTAAACTACTTTAACATGGCTCCATTGACGGAGCCATGTAATCTAGACACACCCAGATTGTTTAACAACCAAACCTGATTATTTTCAAAAAATCATAACTGCTACTAAAGATATTTCCAGTGCATCCCACCCTGAAAATTAAGCATCTGTAGCTTTGTTTGGTACAGTGTCAATTTAAAAAAAATGAAATTTGAAATTTGTAAAAAAAACATGTCTATTTGTAAAAGTTATAATTACCCTTGAATACTTCAGTCACATGAACAGGGACTTTTTCCTGGGTTTCTCTGTAATAACAAGAACCTCGTTAATTTGGAACATGCTGTTGGGGTGGGAACAGGGAAGTGAAAATATGTTTCCCAACCCTTTTAAGTTCCCCCCCTGAAGAAACACATGGCCAGAAGGATGTCACATGAAGATTAACCAATAGTAAAAAGAACGCATATGAGTGCATGAGTATTTCCTGACCACATCTCATACAGGCACATTGCTGCTAAGGTCAAAGAAAGTATATTTGGAAACAAAACCAAAAAGGATATCTTCCCCCAGTATACAGTTGGCTCCCAACTCAAATGAGCCATCATATATTTATGCATTTTCTGCTCATAGTGCTATTTCAGATGCTGACCAAGTTTTTCCCTTGAAAGCCAGAAAAAGAGAGGCATGCATTCTATTCCCAACTCTGCCAACAAAATTTCCAGAACACTTTTATATCTACAGAATGTCTAGTCCAGCCTCCAATGATCTTCTTAGATATTAAATGATAATTCCTAGCATAAGCTCCAAAATAATGAGGCAGAAAATACAAAAGCTATTTAAAATGTGTTAAGACATGCTTTCTATACATTTGTTAATTTGTCTTTTCATAATTTCCTTAGATTGATCTCTTATGATAGTCACTCAGTATTTTACTCCAGTGACTTACTCTTTGTATTTAATATAGTTACTTTAGTCGCCTATGAGCTCATGAAATTTTAAGCATAGTGTTCCCATTCAAACAATTCACTTTTTCTAACAAGATTCTGCTTGAAAAACGAATGAGATTGTAATAGACAGGAAAACGGCATTGTTAAGATCACCAAGATATAAAATGAATGAATAAATAAATTGTTGTCGTCTATGTTCATTAGCCCAAAGCTGAACAAATATATAGCTGACACTGAATGAAGTAACAACAGTTCAGCCATGTGTTTTTCTTCTGTAGACCTTCATGCAGAATTTTCTGTGCCTTTTTTCAAACATTAGTAGCTTGAAGATTCTGTTTAACACCTTACTTCACTTACGATCATTTTATGCAACTTTCATTGAAATAAAATTACCCGAAAGAGTAGTTTGACAGAACTTTACATTTTTACAAATACACAAGGGATGGAATACAATCTTGCTACTAGACTCTTGTCCAAATTTCTAACAGGTTACAAACATGTAGTTGGAATGTACTGTATAACTATTCTGCTACCAAGGACATAAAGGATAACAATGGTAACAAAAGATATTGTAAATTCCTAATATTCAGCATTAACTGGCATTGAGTGAACGCTGTGGCTTTTATAAAAACTCTTCATTTAAAATGTTACTGCCAAGAATAACATTTTGATGCTATGAACATAGAAAAAATGTATAGTTTGAGTAACTTTTTAGGCCACTAAACAGGATTAAACTTGGGTTGGACTAACCCAACCCCAAGTATTCAAATATCATGAATCAGGTTTCTCCCCCTCCAACGAGACTGGCTTATAAACCATTAGCTTTTAAAATACATTCCTCTTTCTATGAGGAGAGAGGAATGGAGGTGGTATCTGCTTTCTGGCTTTTAAAACACTAGGATACACTCTGGTTACATTTGCAAGCTTTTCTCCACAACCATTATTTAAAATGAAATTGGAAATTTTCACATAATTACCTGTTTGTAGATTATGGGGCTTTAATAGAACTATCAAATATCACAAGATTTATGATAAAATCATAACAACTGGCAACACTGACAGTGGTGCCAGCTATATGCTGGTGCCCCAAATCATCCCATTGGCTTGGATCGGATGCTGTAGGGTAACATGTGGTGTACCAGGTAGCTATTTTGTGAAGGTTAGGATTGCCAGGTGTCCAGTATTGAACCTGACAGTCCGGTATTTTCACCTCCTGTCTGGTAAAAAAAATTCAGAAAATACCGGACACCTAAAATGTCCAGTAGTTTCTGATTTTTTCCTGGCCAGGAGGCAAAAATCCCGGGTACTTACCAGGGGAGCTGTCCGGCCCAGTGCAGGGAGGCAAGATAGTGGGTGGCCGCCAGCAGCCTGTTAGGGCCAAAAAGTCTCAAAAGCAAAGAGTTTCTTAAAGGGGCCACTTTTTTTTTTTCTTAACAACTTTGGTCTCCCCCCTTTTTTCTGGTGGGGTTTTTTTGGGGGGGGGGGAAGTGTTCAGTATTTTTTGTTAAACCATCTGGCAACTCTAGTGAAGGTGTGCATGTGCTACTGGTCATATAGAGCTGCAAACCACAACAGGCTATATACAGATGTTGCCACCTTGTAATGATGGTGCAATACAAGGGTCCAGTGGAGCAACTGGGATATATATTGCCTTGCTTTCTACTTAGGTCCACTATGTGGTATGGAAGGAAGTTGGAGTTACCCTGTACCCTTTCTCCTAATTAATCACATCTACATGACAAGCTGGATCTCCTTAAAAGCATGGCTCTCCATAAAGGGAAGGATTTTGCCTGCATTCGCTTGGCTCCTGTTATAATGAAGTTCTCACTAATCAGGGCTTTTAGTCCTGTAACATGCAGGCTACAGTTTTTATCTGTCTTCCCTCGGACTTTTTATCTCAACTAAACATGCCAAATTCTGTTGTCTTTGAGTTCACTAAAGTTTGCTGTATTTAAATTAGGAGAGTTCATAACAGATTCAGAAACAAAGTCTGCATCACAGTTGAAGCATGAAGGCCCTGATGCTGCAAACACATAAAACTTTAACTTTAAGCATCTGACTATTCCCCATGTGAGTAAAGTAAAGCACGTGCATAAATTGTTGCAGGATTGGGACCTGGCCTTCTTTTTCCTCCTGGTTACTCAAAGAGCAGGCAATAATCAGCTTATTAAAGCAGAGCTTTAGAAAAATGTTGATATTTAAAACTAAATGTAGCACCCTAATTATTAGTTGAACAGCATAATAGCAAATGGATGATCAAAGTCCGACCCCAAAACATTTTTTCAAAAACTACTCACATTCCACCAAACCAAGCCAAACTTAGGTTAGTTTGTCACTGATTAGATGAAAGTATACAAGCTTCCAGCCTATTGCAATTTAAATGCTTGAGGATATACAGAGATGATGCCAAGATGACATCCTTCCCAATCAAGTCAGTATCAAGAGCTGCTCCACTTCTCCTGGGAGATATGTCTTGCTTTGTTTTTAAAAAAATGCCCAAATAATTTTTCAAAATGAACATTACACACAAATGCTTACTTTACATCTATCCATCCGTGACTCATAGAGACCCGAACCAAAGCACTATAACATGAAACTTCCCAGCCACTGGAGTATTTCTCATGTGAATCCAGACTTCACAGTTTAATCTTTAATAAGTTGAAACCAAATAGTTCTGAAACTGGCAAGTCTGAATTCAGATCAGAACTTTATGTTTCAAACTCATTTTTAAAGAAGTAACCTATAGGAAGTCTCTATATTTACCAAATATTGATTTTAATCCATGCAGCCCAGTTTGCTGTGGAATACACTTCGACTTCTTTAATCAGGCCAACCCTGGGAAACAGAGCTAGGGATTAAAGCTTTTGCCAGGCCAGGGAGGGAGGGAGACGGACAGAAGTGGGTTACTTACCTGGTTCTCTGTGTCCCCCATTGCTCCCAGGCACTACCCCGTCACTATGGGACTGGCTGGGAAAAGCTTCTGACAGTGCATTGCTGCGCTGTGGCTTCCCCTGTTGGGGGAACGGCAGCGCACAGAGCTGCTTCCACCTCTACCTGCCAGGGTCCATACCACAGTTGTTCCCAAATTATTTTTTCTCTTTTATTGCAGTAAGTAGCACTAATTGATTTTTTCCCAAGCTGTCACACTAGTTATCTTCAGCATAATACTCTGCATTGGGGGGAGGAGGGAAGAGAGAGGTATCCTTTCAGGAAATTTAGAGAGTACTGGCTCTCTGTAAAAAACTTAAAAAAAAAAAAAAGATGAATTGTTCGCTCAGTTCAGTTTCAGCACTATACAGTGGTTCCCGACCTTTTTTATACTGCAGACCAGCAAACCCATTCACAAACTTTTGGTGGGCTGGCAACATTTTATTTGCATATTAATCATACAAATAATGAATATGCAAATAAAATGTTACCAATCCACCACAAATCCCATCCCCCAGAATTCCCCAGTGCCAGGCCTAATCCCTAGATCACCCCGCCCCTCCACTACCTCTAGCACCAGCCACTGATCCCAGAGTCCCCTGCCTCTACCCCTTAGAGCCCCCCCACCAGACACCCCAGTGCCAGTCTCCTGTTTTCAGAGCCCCACTGCACCCACTTTTCCCAGCGCAAGCCCTCAGTCCCCAATATTAGGCCCATCCCCAGAGCCCCCAGTGCCAGCCCTACCCCCATAACCTCCTCACTACTAGCCCTGCTCTCAAAGCCCCCCCCCCCAGTGCCAGCTCCCCACCCAGATGCCCCAGTGCTCCCCCCAGTGTCTCTCCCCACCTCTTAAGAGTTCCCCATGCCTTAGAGCTCCCCAGTACTAGGCCCACCCCCCTCACCTAGCCCTGTGCTGCCTCCCAGACACCAGCAGATAGCTGCTGCCTGGCTCATGGCTGCTCTTCCGCATCCAGGAGGAGACCCACCCCGGCCCACTTCCGGTTGGCTGAGAGGTGGGACAGGACGTACCTCTCCCAACTGCCACAGTAGGAGGGGAGGGACTGGGCAGTGTACCCCAGACCCGGCCCCCAGAGCCACTGCAGTCCGGCAGCCAGCGTTTTGTGGCCTACCAGTGGTCTGCAGATTGCCGGTTGGGAACTGCTGGTGTATACAGCTACTGGTCCAATCCAGAGCCAAGATTTTGTACTGGGGAAGAGGAGGGGGAAAAGAAGACATTATAATTTTGACTGGCCTTGTGGGGCCCTACCTCTTTCTACCAAATCTAACCATTTTTCATTTGGTAGTACAGTAAAACTCCAGTGGTCCGTAATCCAATGGTCCGGCACTCCTGATGGTCCGGCACCATCTGGAACCCGGAAGTGCTCTGGGCAGCCGGACAATTGGAGCTGCTCTGCTCCCGGCTTCTCCGATTCAGCTGCTGCTGAAAAGTGACCAGTGGCTGACTCGGGGAAGCCGGAGGCAGAGCAGCTGGAGTGCTGCCGGGTTGGTCCCATAGCATTGCCCCTCGGTGAGCTTCAGGAGCGGCTGACTTGGGGAAGTCTGGGGCAGAGCAGCTGGGGTGCTGCCGACTTGGTCCCGCAGTGCCAAGGGGCGCATTCCCCCCATTCCACCCCAGACTCCTCATAGCCCCCCCCCCTTCCTATAGTCCAGCATATTTGATAATCTGGCACCCCCTGGGTCCTAAAGGTGCCGGATTATCGGAAGTTTACTGTACTTCGTTTTAAGCCTTGACTAAGTGTCCTCTATGGTGTTGGTTTCATGGGAATTTAGTGTCAAAACAAAGACTTTAGTGGCCAGTAATCATTGACTATATTAGGAAACAGAGGCTAAGAATTAACCTTTCATTAAAATTACTGTTGACCTTATAAGAGCAATTATTAGTCAATGAAAAACTTGTCCAAGCCTCACAGTTCATATAATTATTTATGTTTATTAGCAAACAAAATATCATCAAGGGCTAATGTTATTAAAATCACACAGTACTTTAATACTGATGATTTACAGGGTGACCCAAATATGTTAATCTAGGGCCTGTTAAGATTTAAAAATATGTTAATTTTTTGGTCTGATCTAATTACTACTAGTCACTGACCAAAGACTCAACTAGGCATCTTGGTTTTTTTTAGTGGAGGTGGAAATTTTGTTTAGAACACATAGAGTTAAAAAGTAACCACTAGGTCTTATTTGGATGATTGTGGAGTACCAAATTTAAATCCAAGAGAGATTAGGAGAAAATTTGCTGCAGGCTGTCAGACTTCATTAAGTTAATGGAACTGGTAAATTGGCTCATTTCCAGCACATTGTAGAAAGAAAAGTGTTTTCAGCTAAAGAGCGAAGGTGATCCAGTTTCGCTTTGGCAGCTCAGGGAGATTAGCTATAAATAATGGCTGTACTGAAATGACTTATATGGGGTTGCTTGATTAAAGTGAAGGGAGGGGGGGAGAAGATATAAAACCCAAAAGTTTAAAATAAATTATATAGGGTGCTTGTTGATTTTAGCTGAGAAATGTTATCTGTATATGTTTTCTCTGAAAGCACGGCTACTAAAAATTAATATCTTCACAAAAGGCTTTACTACTATTTAATGTACCAATAGACATGAGAAAAAAACCAACTTGACTTGGATCCCCACAGAAAAAAAATGTGCTAGAATAATGATTATTAAACCTCTATGCTGAGGCATCTAGCTGTGCACCCTAGAGTTAATCTAGTTTTCCATATTGGTGATACAACTTCTGAAATAGTGCACAGAGTTCTAAATGCCTCAATAGAAAGACGTCAACATGCTGGAAATAATCCAGAGAACAATACTTACTAATGTGCTGGCAACATTTAATCTTTAAATCTTATATGCATCTTTAACAACCGGTATGTGTTTGAGAATGAGGCAAAATAAATGATGATGTGACATAAGGCGACATAATTAAGCATAGTAATATAAATAGCAAGGAAATGTTAGGCCAAACAGCCCTATGAAAAGATTCCTAACAGTGATATCTATTAGACTGCAAAATAGCCTCCCAGAGGAAAAAGTGCAAGTTTCATTGCTTGAGTAGTTAAAACTAGACAAAACACTGAAGATTATATGGCAGAGCACTTCCTGAGTAGCAGAGAGATGGACATGATAGCTTAACAGGGCTTCTACATTTCCAGTTTCTGAGTCTACAAACTATCTCCAGGTGCCCAGTACACTGGGATTTTTACTTCAAATAATTGATAAGAATAGCTTTGGTAAGCCTTACTTGTGCAAGCAGTCTTTGGTAGTAACAAAACATTTGGTTGCACAAATAAAAGATTTGGGAGTATGCTCTCAACTGTTATTTAAAAAGGGAAAAAACCAAAATATTTATCATTTGCTAGTGTATCAGCTCAGTGCACATTCCTCATTTTCAAGTTACCTATGTCAGAAGAACTTGCCACAGAAAGGACGTGAGCAATCCTATGAAGTAGGTGTTTCCACACTGCTAACAAAGCTTTCAAATTGAAATTTAACAAGCAGACCCATCAGGATTTCCACAGACCAGTGTTTTGAGGGTATTCAGACCCAGGGTTCTGGACAGATCGTCCACAGAATTCAGATCCAGATTTGGGTTTGTATTTCTTGACTTTCAAGATGGGAAAGTATTCTTTTAAAATCCAATGAAAGATGCTGACTCACAAGACTGCAAAATGAAGTCCTACTTGTGCCTAGAGATGTTAAGAGTATAACCAACTATCTGATAAGCTAATGCTTATTGGCTAATGCTGTCAGAGAAGCCTCCTCCCTGGAGGCAGGCAGGCAAGGGCTGCTGGTTGCAGTCCCAGGGAGGCGGTTTTGTTGCAGCAGTGAAGCCACCCCCGGGAACTGGGTTAGCAGGGGCTGGCGGACCCGGTTCTGGGGAGGCTTTGCTGCAGGCTCTGTAGTATAAAGCTTGTTTAAGCTTTATACTGCAAAGCCTGCATCGTGTAACTGATGAGATTTTCAACGGTTACACGGTTACCTATTTAACCGACTTTAACATTCCTACTTGGGTCTAACACTGCTACCAGCAACTCACTATTTTGCTTGAGTCTTAGTCCAGCAGGCATCCCTATCATTTTAGTTCTGTTTTGCTGGCTGGCTTGCTGGAGCTACCAGCAATGAGGATACATTAGTGCAGTGGCTCTCCATCCCTCCAGACCACTGAACCCCTTGCTTTGTGCACCCCCAAGTTTTACCTCACTTCATTACCTTACCTCAATTCAAACCCAGGGATCTGGACAGATCGTCAACAGAATTCAGATACAGATTCATAACTATCAGCTTACAAAATGAGAGATAAAAAATACAAACATCTCACCGCTCACTATTACTGAAAAGCTGCCTGCTTTCATTTTTCATATAATTATAAAATAAAGCAACTGGGATATAGCAACTGTATTTATATTTCAGCACATAGTATATAGAGTAGTATACAAAAGATTATCTGTATGAACACTAATGACGTGTGGGACAGAGGGGGGCCTGCCAGGGGCGGCCCTAGACTAGCTGCTAGCAACTGGCGCCCTAGGCAAACCATGCAATCAGCACCCCCACCTCCAAACCCCTCAATGATATTGCGCCACCATTTGGTGCCCCATTTAACTTGGCGCCCTAGGCGACCGCCTAGTTCGCCTGTATGGATGGGCCCCCCCTGCCTGGGGCACATGGGGCCATTGTCCCACTCCTCTCCTCAGTGGTATGGGGAGGAATCATATGGGAGGACAGTCATGTGGCTGGTGCCCCTCGCTTTCTTCCTCATCATTCACTCCTCTGTATGACATTTTTTAGTAGTTATTAATGGTTCACAATCATGCTGGAAGGGCATAACAACTGGGGTGCTGCACGGATCTGTTTTGGGGCCAGTTCTGTTCAATGTCTTCATCAGTGATTTAGACATTGGTATAGAGAGGACGCTTATTAAGTCTGTAGATGATATCAAGCTGGGAGGGGTTGCAACTGCTTTGGAGGATAGAGTCATAATTCAAAATGATCTGGACAAACTAGAGAAATGGTCTGAGGTAAACAGGGTAAAGTTTAATAAGGACAAACACAAAGTGCTCCACATAGGAAGGAGCAATCAGTTTCACACATGCAGAATGGGAAGCGACTCTCTAGGAAGCAATACTGCTGAAAGGCATTTAGGGGGTAATAGTGGAGCACAAGCTAAACATGAGTCAACAGTGTGACACTGTTGCAAAAAAAAAAAAGAAAGAAAAACCAAACATGATTCTGGGACTAACAGGAGTGTTGTGAGCAAGACATAAGAAGTCTTTCTTCCACTCTACTCTGCGCTGATTAGGCCTCAGTTGGAGAATTGTGTCCAGTTCTGGGCACCACATTTCAAGAAAGATATAGAGAAATTGGAGAAGGTCCAGAGAAGAGCAACAAAAATGATTTAAGGTCTAGAAAACATGATCTATGAGGGAGGGACTGAAAGAAGTGGACTTGTTTAGATTAGTAAAGAGAAGACTGAAAGGGGACTTGATAGCAGTTTTCAGGTATCTATAAGGGTGTCACAGGGAGGAGGGAGAAAAATTGTTCTCCTTGGCCTCTGAGGATAGGACAAGAAGCAATGGGCTTAAATTGCAGCAAGAGAGATTTAGGTTGGACATCAGGAAAAACTGCCTGCCTGTCAGGGTGGTTAAACACTGGAATAAATTGCTTGGGGGGTTGTGGAATCTCCACCATTAGAGATATTTAAGAGCAGGTTAGACAGACACCTGTCAGGGATGATAGATGGTGCTTGGTCCTGCCGTGAGGGCAGGGGACTGGACTTGGTGACCTCTCGAGGTCCCTTCTAATACTAGTGTTCTATGATTCTATGATTTTAGTTTGTACTAACTTAGCTAATGCTTTCTATGTAGCCTGTTGTCAAACTAGGCAAATATCTCAGTGATTTAATGTACTCCCGAAAGACCTTTGTCTACCCTCAGAAGAACAAATGCTGCTGGCTGAGAATCACTACTTTAGTGTGCGAGTATGTGAGTAGCAGAGGACAGAGACAGAGTAAGAGTGATGCAGACACCTATAATCTCAAAACAAAAATAAAATCACTAACTCATAACCCTTAGGACACTTCTCGGCTGTCTGATAGTACTGACTTTTGCTTCACACTCACCTGGGCCACATTCAAACCTGTTACCTAGATATTACCAATTCCCCCAGGCATCAAGCCTCACTGGGGGTTTGTCTACACTACAGCACTAATTTGAACTAACTTAGTTCGAATTAGTTAATTCAAACTAAGCTAATTCGAACTAGCATGTCCACATTAAGTGGACCCTGAACCGGGGTTAAGGATGGCTGGAAGCAGTGCCAGCAGGGCATCAGAGGAGGACTTAGAGCGTGGAGCTGCTGCCACAGGCTGTGCTTAAAGGGACCCAACCCCCACCCCGGACAGACAGTTCTCAGGGGTTCCCCGCTTGCAAAGCAGTCCTGGCTTGGAGTGCCCAGAGTGCTGCACTTGCCGCAGGCTGCCATCTGGGGAGAGGGGGCAATTGGGGGGCTGCAGGAGAGCTTCCACCCCCATAAGCCCGCAGAGCCAGCCCAGTCCTCCTCATCAGGGGCTCGTACCGCATTCCTCCCTCACCTCCTTCCAATTACCCTTCCCTAGCCCCCCTTCCTGAGAAAATAAAGAAAACATGTGGTCAAAAATAGAATCTCTCTTTATTGAACAAAACTCGGGGAGACTGGGAAAAGGAGGTGGGAGAGGGGAAGAGAGAGGGTGGGAGAGGGGAGGGCAACTAAAATGATCAGAGGTTTGGAACAGGTCCCATATGAAGAGAAGCTAAAGAGACTGGGACTTCTCAGCTTAGAAAAGAGGAGACTGAGGGGGAATATGATAGAGGTCTATAAAAGCATGAGTGGAGTGGAGAGGGTGCATCAAGAGAAGTTCTTCATTAGTTCCCATAAAGAAGGACTAGGGGACACCAAAGGAAAGGAATGGGTAGCAGGCTTCAAACTAGTAACAGAAAGTTGTTCTTCACAAAGCAAGAGTCAACCTGTGGAACTCCTTGCTGCAGGAGGCTGTGAAGGCTAGAACTAGAACAGAGTTTAAAGAGAAGTGAGATAAAGTCATGGAGGATGGGTCCATGGAGAGGTATTAGCCAGGGGGTAGGAGTGGTGTCCCTGCCCAAAGTTTGTGGAAGGCTGGAGAGGGATGGCACGAGACAAATGGCTTGGTCACTGTCTTCGGTCCATCCCCTCCAGGGTCCCTAGGGTTGGCTGCTGTCGGCAGACAGGCTACTGGGCTAGATGGACCTTTGGTCTGACCCAGGACGGCCATTGTAAGCTCAGGGCTCAGGGTCGGGGGTCTCAGTGGACCACCTTGATTTTCATGTGCCTGGGTGGCCAGGCTGGCAGCTCTCCTGCCCTAGACGGCCACTTTCCTGTGCCTAGTGCGGAGGTCGTGGACGAGGTCCGCACTAGACCAGGCGGGTGCCCGCCTCTTGCAGTCCCAGGCAAGCTCCCGGGAGCCGCCAGCCTGGTCCCGGGAAGAGGGGGAGGGCTGGGGGGCATCGGGTGGCTGGCTCGAGCTGTGCCAGGTGCAGGGTCTGCTAGCTGGGTGCTGGCAGGCTTGCACCTGGCATGGGCACCGTAGCCAGCCCGTGCCCCTTTAAGGGCTCCGGGGCCGGGAGGGGGGCAATAGAGTTTCCCTGGTGTTGGCCAGAGTGGCGACCAGGGAAAGCTGGGGAGGGCTAGCCTCCCACTAGTTCAAATTAAGGGGCTACACCACCCCTTAATTTGAACTAGTAAGTTCGAAGTAAGCTTAGTCCTCGTACAATGAGGTTTACCTAGTTCGAACTAAGCGCTCCGCTAGTTCGAATTAAGTTCGAATTAAGTTCGAACTAGCGGAGCGCTAGTGTAGCGCCTATCAAAGTTAATTCGAAATAACGTCCGTTAGTTCAAATTAACTTTGTAGTGTAGACATACCCTGGGTGTGTAGGTATTTCAATATCTGTGCATGTCTGGTTTTACTTTTGGTTTACTGGTGACTGATTTGTAAATTCTGCCAAAAGAAGTAAAATATCAGGTCCCCCGTTTATGAATGAAAGCTTTATTCTGCTATAGGATTTCTGCAAACGTGAGGCTGCCTCCAGTAACCAGCTGAGCTAAACGTGAAAAAAGACACATAAGTTCACTAACATGCAACACTTTCAACAGAGTGCTGGAAGAGGAATTTATCCAAGACTAAGAGTGCCAATCATGTTCTGACGCTGCTGAGGTGCCACTTTGAGGAGTTAAGTGAGGGATTTAAGCATGCCTAATACAGTGTTCTCTATTGCAAAAAGGCTGGAAATGTGACAACAGACAAAATTGTCAAGATAGAGTGAAAAAGAAAAAAAGTCCTTCAAGGATATTTTATCTCCTGGAGGGAGCAATATGCAATGTGGAAATGTCTCCAGAGGAATTATCACTAGGAAAGATTTGAACTTCGCTACTTCAAAAAATGATCCATGAAAATGGGACCAATTTATACTGTTTATACTATGCGCAATACGCTGAGGTAGAAAAATAATAGTCCTCTATGCCCTGAAGGAAAACATACACATGAGTACCAAACTAAAAAAAGATTTTCCTAGCCAGCTGGTTAGAAGGGAAAAAATAATGCTTCTTGCTTAACTCCCACTGCAAAGCAACAAATAAATAAAATAAAAATAAACATACTACCACCACAATCTACCACTTCACAGTACTGTAAAATCTATAATTAGTTTGTCACGTATTGAAGAGTATATTTAAATGATGTATTGACTCTCAAATCATTTGAATCTTTTTTTTCTTATTTTTTCAGGCGGCGGCCTTTCATTTACTAACCAACACAGAGAAGACAGACTGGTAATATTTTCACTTTAACAGTTATAATGTTGAACAGTTAAGCATGCAAAAAAAATTATGATATGTACTGTGCAAAATATATGATTTCTTAGTTCCTACCTCTAGTGCCTAAAGCATAGTCTGCTAACCCTAGCCAGGACAGCATGTGAACCAGACAATAGCTTTTCATGGCACTTTCAAAAAGACAAGCAAACCAGTCAGACGAAGTAGCAGCCTTTGCGGCTGCACAGGTAATAGCTCCATGTGACCTCTGAAGGTTAGCAGCTGCAGCAGCAGTTTGAGGCTGAAGAGAGCCCAAAGAAATGAGGTAACTACTAGCACTTCAGCAGGCCCACTGACAGGGCGAAGCAAAGCAGTTACCCCATGGTTTAGTTATTCAAAAGGGCCCAGAGCTCCTGATCACTGCTGCTACTATGGCTGCAGTGGCCAGAAACCTGACCTGAGTCATTTAAATTGCTACTGGAACCCCAAGTGGCTTGCTCCAGACAACACTAAGGCTGTGTCCAGACTCAGAGGTTTTTTCGGGAAAAGAAGCCTTTTCCCGAAAAAACTTCCCCTGCGTCCAGACTCAAGCCGCGTTCTTTCGAAATTAATTCGAAAGAACGCGGCTTTTCTTTCGATGGCGGTAAACCTCAATTTACGAGGAAGAACGCCTTCTTTCGAAAGTTCCTCTTTCGAAAGAAGGCGTTCTTCAATGTAAATAGGGCGTCTTCGAAAGAGAGCATCCAGACTCACTGGATGGATGCTTTCTTTCGAAAAAGCAAGCCGCTTTTTCGGAATTTCTCCGTGCAGTCTAGACGCTCTCTTTCGAAAGAGGCTCTTTCGAAAGATGCTTTCGAAAGAGCCTCTTTCGAAAGAAGCCTGCAGTCTAGACATAGCCTAAGGGCTGGCGGGGGTTATGGCACCGTAGTCTAGGTGGCACTGAGGGTTAGCTACCTAGGGCCCCACCCCTTTTGCTCAAGGCCCCACCCCTTCAGGGAGAATGTTGCTGCCTTGCCCAAGGACCTGGCAATTTTGTCGGCCCCCCTGCACTACAGTATCTAAGTAAACAGGGCAGTCAGAAATGGAAGCTGAACAAACTAAGATGACAATTTTGAGCTTCTTGAACCAAGGCCCTTCGGCAACCACCTAAGTTCATGAGTAGCCCCATTTAAATCGATGAGTAGGAATGAATTTGAGTATGTGCTTAAATACTGAAATCAGTCTAAGACAGCATGCATGAAATGAGTTCCAGAGGCATTCAGACAATCAGTTTAAGACACACACCAAATTTCCAGATCTGGAGGCTAGGTGTTCTATAAAAAATAAAATCCAGTTTAAGGGATTATGTATTATATCCACATCATAATTCTTTCATTTGAAAAAAAATGAAGTAAACAATTGCACTGAAGTCATTCTCATATTAAGCTATAACCATATATGTATTAGTACTGCACAAGTCATTCTCCTATATGGATATATTAAAAGGACTATATTCAACTACTTTTTTATTTTGAGTCTCTTTTGCTTGAAGTTGTGAAAGCCTTTAAATGCTATTTATTTCCATACTGATTTCATCCATTTACAACTGGCAAACGTTATCTTTTCTAAGTACAACAGGAACCTGTATGATTTGTTTTTTGCTTATTTGCTTTCTTTTGCATTAGTATCAAGAACAGTACCAATAATTCACTATAGCAGTTGTGACTGTTTACTACTAATACAGGGAACACACAAAAATCTAACAACAAAACACATGTTCTTTTCTTAGTGACAAATTGGTGATTATATATAGATATATGAAATATATCTATGTATATATATATATAGAATTAGTGGCATGAAATTTGAACCTGGGCTATTTACACTCTAAGGGCATGGAGATCAATGTTCTGGCATACAATTAGCAGGTCTAGTATAAACCTGTAAATCGAACGCTGAGGTTCGCTTCTGCTGGCGCGTGTACTCCTCACAATTGTGAGGAGTAAGGAAAGGTGATGGGAACAAGTAGTTCCTGAACTGCTACAGCTGTTCTGCTGTACGATCTCTAGTGCAGACAACCTTAATCGACAGAAGAATTCTTCCATCAATTTAGCTACTGCCTCTCAACAACAAATCTCGCTGTGGCTCGGAATAAAACAATTTGTTGCTAAACCCACATACGTTTTGTTTATATTTTCCCAATGGAAAATTGAAAAATTTTGATGAAAAAAGATATTTTCTTTGGAAAGTTTTTGATTTTGTAGATACCACATTTTCATTACAAATTACTGCTCAATTCAGATTCCATATATACTTTATTTTCATAAGCTTTACTTCCATTTACAATTTTTTAAAAGACACAACACTGAACAAGAATATGAAACTTTAACAAACTATGCCTGGTGATATCTTTACAGCATAAAATATCTTGTCTGCTTTATTAATTGGCATTTTAAATAAAACAAAGCAGGTTACGTGTTCATTAAAGTCCATGGGATGCATTTTAAAAGTGGTGCATACACTCTTCCATACAAGACTGGAAATTTGGAGGAGAGCTGACTTCAATTCTTTTATAGTACAGTATTACAAATACAAATCCTTTCACTTTGTCACAGAATTGAGTTTGTTGATATGCATGTAGCTCAAGATATTTCAAATACAAGACAGTAACAAATGTGGAGTTTTTCCTAAAATATTTGCTATGAGCATTTGAGGCCCATCATTGATTGGACAAAATCATTTTGCATAGATTACACTTATAAATTCAAGAAATTAAATATACGTAATAGAATTTTTTATTAATGTGCTTGCAAAAGGGAAGTAAAAGAACAGTTTTTCATTTTATTGAATAATAATCACACACAGTACATTTAAATCAGAAACTTGTAAAGCTTCCATTACTCTCTCTATAACTAATTTGAATTATTTTGTGATTTGTAAAAATTTGTAAAAATTTTCTTTGCACTAAAATAACAGTTTAATAGGCAACTCGATTTTAAATTTGTTAGCAAATATTTGTTAGGAACTCTAATCATAATAGTCATGACATTTTTCAGATGGAAAAACCATTATTTAAACCTTTCACCTAGCATAGGCTGGTGTAAAACGTAGTGCATTCAGTTAAGTGGCAGGATTGTTTATGTAAAATTTAGTTTCTATAGGAAATGGTGAAGCATGATTTTATTTTGCACAAACAAATCTACAAACAAACTCTTCGATATATATATATATATATATATATATTAGATTATTAAACAGAAAATAATCCAGTATAACAATATACAGGAAGATGTCAAAATCATGTCAAGAAAACTGTTCTCATGCGGAAAATTCCCTAGCAACAATGCAATACCTATCTTCCAGAAAATATAATATAGTGCACACATGGGGTTTAAATATTTGTACTAACATTCCACTACAGTGTTTAGTATTCAGCATTTTTGTAAGGAACCATACAGGACTAAAGAGAGGTCAATAAACCAACTACTTTGGGCAATGGTGTAAATTTTACACTGTAAAATAAATAAATAAAATAAATTAGTAAAATAATGAATGCTCTTTTTATTGTTTCCACATCAGAGTGTGTTAATAAATTGAATCTTTGTCATTATCCAGTAATTTCACTGCAACCAGTCTAATACTTATTTTTAAAAAAGACTCAATGCCAGTCTAATTAGATTTGCATTTCAACTGTTTAAGTCACAAACTATTTCCATCTCAGTTCAGAAGTCCTGTTTTCTGATATTCTTAATGAACAATACTTTTATTTAAAAGATGTGATCCTTTCATGAATTTCTGGTTGTTTAGTAGTTATGTGAAGAGGGTATTTCATGAGTTCCCACAGATAGCATTTAAATTTTGTGCAGATGCACACACACATGCACGCACTCAGGACAAACAATAACATTTAGCTATACCCAAGATTACTATAACCTAGAACTCATCTCCCTTTCATACTTTTCCATTCTTAGTTGCAAAATGCTAACTATTCACTTCCCCTAGTTAATATTTTAATTTAGTGCTTGTAAAATACGCTGATTTGACTGCTCCATATTTCCACTGATTTCTTGGCCTTTTTGTAGGGATGGTAAATAAGGGTGTCGATCAATGAAAAATCTTTTGAAAATTGTGTAACCATTCAAGGCCTTTTACGCCATCCAACAAAAAAAAATATGAAAGGCTATTTCTCAGTAGTTATGTTTAAGACGGAAAAGCTTATGCCATCTTTTTTGCATCAGATATGTGAAAATATTTAGCTAGTGATACAGTAGATGAGTGGGGTAGGAAAAGAAGACATCTTCCCCCCACTTACAATGTTGGATGAACACATCTTCACTATGAAGGAGAATCAGTGTGAACATTTTCCTGTGAGAAGGAAATCAAGCAATAGGAGGAGCTCTTTATCTGAGAACAGATAACAATAACAGATGACAATAACCAGGCTCCCCCACCTCAGTTGCTACGGATGAGACTCGCATACTGCATCTTTAACCAAGGTCACTGTTAATGAGGCACCATAGCAATCCGCAGTTAGGAAGCACTGACCCAGTAGTGTAACTAGAGTAATGAGAAACCTCCCCACCTCTGGCTAATCAAGCAAACAAAACCACAACATGCCTGGTTTCCTCCAGCCCAAATAAGGGAAATTCAAGGTTTCTCTCCAGCACAGCACAATAATCCCTGTGGAAATATAATCTGAACCAAATCAGTGGTGCACACCAATAAATACCTGCCTGTTCCTCACTGACTCAGATCTACACTCTGAATTCTCGGTCATTTCATGACCCACATATTCAGATACAGTAACTAAGCATACGCCCTAGATGGCTAGTATATAGGCAATCCTGAGTTGCGTGCACACGTCTTCAGCACTCTTAAAATCAACAGGAGTTGCTCCTGTACTTCAGGGCAAATCAGGTTCCATTGAATGTTCTGGTTCTTTTTCCCTCTCACCATTCGACCCCCTCTTCCCACCCACACACTGTTTTAGAGCAGCTCCAGGGGAAGAGAATCAAGGGTTGTGTGTCAAAGCCTGTGCCACTCTTTCACTCCTGCCCAGCTCCGTGGGCAATCAAGCTGGGGAATCTGGGTCAGGAAGAGACTCTCAAACCACACAGAGCCTCTAGAGTTCCACCTGCAAGATGATCTGCCAAAGGGCAGACAGATCCAAAGTTCTTTGTTCAGCAAACCCAGCTGCAGGGCAGAAGCCTCTTGCCAGTAACATGCACAGAGGTTGCAAATTACTAAATCAGATGTAAGGCAGCACTATTCCCAAAATCATACATCTAATTCAGATCTCTGAGTTAATGTTTGTAAAAAGCCTTGAAGATGAAAAGTGCTTATATACACAGAGTTCTTAGTAAAATTATTAAAGCCAACACTTCATGAAAAGAGAGTAATTATGCTATTACTCTTCACACATATGCGTTTTCCATAAAAACAGAAATTTGAGCCCCAAATCAGCCAAGCAGTTAAACTCATGCCAAACACTTACGTACATGAGTAGTCCCACTAAAGTTAAAGTGACTATTTACTTGCTTAAAATTAGGAACAATAGACCCAGAACCATTAGGTGCCTCAACCCCAGCTAAATCCCAGTTTCAGGTGCCACAGCAACCCACAAAACCTCTTGACACAGAACCCTACAGGTCCCCAGAGTCACTTGGTGCCCACATGTTCCGAGTGAATGTTCCCAGATGCCTGTATGTCTGCCTATGTGCATACATGCTATAGTCTCTCTAGGCATCCAGATACCTATCTTTCACCAAAGCCCCAGTGTGATTCATGCCCATCTAGCTTCCCTGCAGGGCCCAATCGAGTAGGTGAATGCAGAGGGCACCTACTAGATCAGCTCCCATTTGAAATCTGAGGAGTTGGTGGTCTTCTGATAATGGTTAGCCCACACTTAGCTGGGATGTGAGACACCCAGGTTCAATTCCTCATCTCCCGCAGTGTGCCTCCCATCCTTTTCTTTTTTCTTCAGTATCTGAGGAAGTGAGTTGTAGCTCACAAAAGCTTATGCCCTACCCCAATAAATATCTTTAAAGTGCCAACCAGTCTCCCTGTTGTTTTAGCTGAAACAAACTAACACAGCTACTCTGCTCCCTCCTCCCCCACAACCTGTCATCAGACCTAAGCTGCCTGACTCCTGAAAAGGAGTTTACAAGTGTGGTTCACAAGCAGAGATAGGAACTGTTTTACAGCCCAGACTTGAAATAGGCACCTACTTCTGATACAGGGACTAGGCTGTGTCTTGCTTAGGTGGCTCCCTGCTTAACAGGCAGTCTTTCATGGATCCCCGTCCCAGGATTTGTGGATCATATTGTTCTTAGGCACTTAAGTCCCTTTGTGGATCCAGCCCATACTCGAGTCAGGTCCTTTATGAATCAGGGATTTGGTCTTTATCATTTGGAAGTCCTATATATGCTTAAATTCCTACATTGATGAGTAATAAGTTTTTCTAATTACAATTCCTTAAATGAAAAATGTCACCTCGTTATGCATTAAATGACGTCATACCAGTGATTCAGAATTTAAAAGAAATACAAAGTTCTCCAGACTGAGTTCTGCAGTAATTGGGATAGTAAATTAATGTGAAGTAACTGTATGTATTTTATCACTGGTTTGAAACCACAGATAACTCAAATCAACACTTACCCTGGTTGCTTTTATTAAACATGAAATGTGAAACCAAACTGCACTAGCTAATATGCTCTATGTTCCCTGTTTTTCCAGGAGATATTACCTTGGCTCATTTTTATTTATGACTTTTGTACTCTTCATTCTGTATAGAAGGATAGATTCATTTTAGGCTGCACAGTTTATGTTCAAGGCAGAAAACAAATCAGAAGCCAAAAAGAATTCAAGATAAGATTTTTCACTGAACAATGCAAAGGAGCTGCCATTCTCCGGAAACAAATACCATAACAGAGAAAAAAGGAGGACCTTATTTTTAATAATTTATATTTAATTCCTGTCTCAAGAAATAGAGTAACCGAATTTTCTTCTCTGGAATTGGCTACATTGTAATGTACTGCCAAACAGATTCATTACAGGGGGAAGGGAAAACTTCTCAGAACACTTCCCTCCTTGTTATGAGCCTGCATACATTATATCAAGATGCACAGTTATCTCTCTCACGGAGGCACTAATTAGTGCTAATAGTTGAGTGCACTTTCTTCACCTCAGAGTTTGAAAATATCTGAATTCCCACATATGTAAAGCTAGAATTTTAAAACACTCATATTGCCTGCAAACTAGTGACTACACAATCAGTGACTTTTTGACAGCCAGAGGGGTCCTTATCATTTGGTAAAATTGATTCTGCTTTACAGGGGTTCTGTTGATTCACCCAGCAGTAAGGCTTTTACAAATAATTATGGGGAAAGGTGATGTTAGTGGCAATAGAGTGTAATTTTAGTTAAGTAAACCCTGACATGGTTCTTTGCTTCATTTATCACCAAAACGGTTAAAAAAAAAAAGACATTATCTAGAAATTTGATATCTGAAAGCAAAAAAATCCAGATTGCTTTGAAATGTTGTCTAATAAATCACAGATTTTATTGCAATAAAAGCTATAATTGATATTTATTGATATTATTTTAACTGATACCCTAAATAATGAATCAGTTTAATTAAAACTTAGTACATTACTGAGGTTAGTAGATGATTGTGCATGCTATGTACAATGGTTATGTAAAACATCTTTACAATTTCATACTCATGTGTATAAAAGCCACTGGTACATTTTCCGTAAATTTAATAATATTCACTTGCCACTATCTTATTCCAATCTGACATTCTCTTACACACATATCTATATGTACGTTCCTTATAGTCAGTGCTGTGAGAACTCCCCATCTGGTCTGCAAACTGTAGAATTTCCTTTCCCATCTATCTCAGAAATATAGTCCCATGACCCAAGGGTCACCATCTGCTCAGTTACACTGGCACAATGCCTAGTATGCTCGAGGTAATGCCACCGTCCTTTCCTCCAATTGTAAACTCCCAACAAGGCAGACATCTACCAGAGTGTTTGCACACAATGAGGCAGCTCCCAGTGAGATTATAGTTAAGACACCACAGAAATTCCCTTCATCTACAGTAGCCTAGGATGTGGGAATGACCAAAGACACATGCAGTCTCTCTTGATCAAAGGTCATTCTTAGGAACAAAACAGTCAGTGCTGATGTGTCCAAGATAGCATAATATAACACACACACACAAACACACACACAATTGTGTCTAGCATGTGTGGTTCCCCTGATTGCTCTTGTAATGATCTTTGCTTCACTCAGTATTCATTTGCGTACAATTTCCTATTCTCAAAATGCCCTAGAGCAGAACAAATTATACTAAACATAAATGAAATCAAGCAAAGTTTTCATTGAGAACTATTCATAACATTTACAAATAAGCCTCTCCTGTTAAGTTTCTCAGCTATAATTGGCAGGTCCAATTTTACACCAGAGATTATATTTTTAAAATATGCCTATGAAATGCAATGATGAAAGACATCTCATCCCAGTGCAAGATTTTAATAAGACTAAAAGAACAAGGACCAACTACACTGTTAGTATTGTAAAAGGAGAAATATACTTCACAGAAATAAATACAAAATCCCACCAAATTAAACATGATTTAAGTGCTATCAAATCTACAAATATTTTAATATTATAATTTCTTCAGCTGTGTATTCCTGGATATTAAAAAAGATTCTCTGCTAATGAGTGTTCCTGAGTATACGCAAGATTTATTACTTATTATGATATATTCCAAATTATTCTCTAGTACTATAAATCTGGAGTTACTTCACTGGGTTAAATAGAATTACTCCAGATTTATACTACTAAGAGTAAAAACTCCCCTTAGGCTTAACTGCAGTAAAAACAAATATTTGCCCTTCTTGTTAACACTTTTGAGTTGATTTTCAATGTTTCCAAATATATCTTTAATTTAAATTGAGGTACCTAATAGATATATGCTACCCCAGACTGAAAGAAGGGATGCACACTTTATAAATGATTGGCTGTAGGGAAGGAAGACTCAGTAAAGACATACAATATAGTGCATAGTAGCAACATTATATATGCCAACAGATCGGATGAACAATGTCAAAATGGATACATAAATTCTGTGGCATGTCTGTTAATCAGATAAGAAGTATGCCAGTGCACAATTTCATCTCCGTGTCACATTAAGCCATTCTTCCTCGCCATTCAGAAGTATCAGACACAGTTCGTGTTTCTACATTGGTCTGTAAGCTCACTAGTTAGGTAAGAAAGTATTATGAAATAGCAGTGAGTCGAAGACTACTTACTAGTAGGACCACACTGAAATAGGCTGTCGTAAATAATCTTATGTTTAATTTGAAATTACAACAAAATATAAATACCCTTCTCCTGAGCTCTTCAATTCATAATCATCATACAACCACAGAAAATACTTTTTGTCAGGTGAAGTTAAAGCTGAAGGCACATTTCAGTGGCTTACATATGTAGTACTTCTTAAGTTAAAGCTAACCCTTCCCTCCTAAAATGGCATTAGAATCCAGGAAATGCAGAATTAAGGATTCATTTCTCAATCAAGGCATCAAAATTTTGTTAAAGAAATTCCCTGAAAAGGATGGAATTAAGTTTTTGTTGCTTTTTAAAAAAATGGTCCTAAGCCCTGTTGGAGACGAGCCTTCTTCTCAGACTCCCAAAAGATGTACAAGAGAGGAAGACAGAGCCAGCAGACTTTAGTGGTGCTTGCGGGCTTAGGGGAAAGGGGAGAATGCCCACTTCAGCCAACATTTTCCATAAACGCAGCCAGTGAAGTCACAATGCCTAGAAGAGATTAGCTCCTGGATGAAGAACAACTGGCAAGAATAAAGTGATGCTAGCTGGAAAGGAAAATGCTTTGAGGAGACAGCCAGGATACAGTCCTCACATCTCAGAGAGCTTGTCTTTCTCCATTTAGTCAAAGTGGAGCCTCATGGCCTTATTTAACTCTAAACTCCTAAAAATATTTTTTTAAAAATTTTTCTAGTTACAGACTAACTCGGCTACCCCTCTGAAGCTTCTACATTCTTAGATGGAATCAATGACTAAAAGCACAACATTCTTCTACCTTCAACTTTGTAGGAAACTCCGTTTCTTCCTCACTGACAATGATTTGGCCAGTGATCCATATGTTTGAAACCTCCAGCGTAGATTACTATAGCTCACCACACATGAGCTGAATGTGGGTGAAAGCAAACTCCAGCTTGCACTGCATATTGGACCTGCATTTCAGTGATTTCAGAAATGAAGCCTCCAATTACTAGAAGGTGGGACTGGAGGATGAAATTGCCCTGTTCCATTCATTCCCTCCGAATCACCCAGCACTAATTCAGACCATTGGTCTGACTCAGTTTTTGGCCATTCTTATTTTACATAAGCAACTAACCTGTTATAGTGGGAAAAATTCAAAAGTTCTACTAAGTGCGTATCTGCAGTTTTAGGTGCCTACCTTTGAAAATTTAATCAAAAGGCACTATATTGAGGGAACTGAAGATTTGCTACCTGGGTTGGAATGAGGAATACCAACTACTAGAGAGTCAGAAGTGGAAAACAGGAGACTGTTGGAGTGTATGTACTGGCACATGCAAGTTTCCAAACAAGGAAGCATATGGATGAAAGTGCGATTCTCACCTAGAAAACCACGATGAAAATGGCACCTCTGAACTAGGGATGTAAATAACAGTTTAAAAACTTAATTGGTTAAACAACTAAATGATAACGTTTAACTGGTTAACCGTTGGTGGGCAGTTGGAGCTCCACCTGCCCACCTGGATTGCTTCAGCATAGACGATGCTGGAATCCTGCCCACCTGCCCCAGTCGGGGCCAGGGTCTCGCTGGCCTACCCAGGTAGAGTCAGAGTGGCAGGGAGATGGCGCAGCACTAGCCTGCCCCACGCATCTGGATCTGGAGTCCCACCAGCATCATGCCCAGGTCAATTCAAAGAGGCTAGGGCCAGGGTTCTACTGGCCTGCACAGGCCAAGTTGGAGCAGCCAGGGTCCTTCCTGTAGCAGTGGGAGTTCTGCTGGCCTGATGCAGGTGCTGCCCTGCCTGCTGCCACCACACAGCTGGTTAGACTCAGCTAGGGCTGCTCCAGCCTGACATGGTGGGCCATCCAACCAGTTACAGAGTTAGTATTCTGGTAAGCCTAATGCTTACCAGGTAACTAGTGAACCGGTTAACCTTTTTCATCCCTACTCTCAACTCATCAGATCTCTTCCTTTTGTAGTCACATCTGCATAGTTTGCTGAATAAAATACATTTTCACTTAAAAAAAAGCCCTCCTATTCCCAATTCTAGAGGAGAGTAAACGCACGCATAACCAGCATCAGGAAAATATCTTGTTAATTAGAATTATAGTAAACAAGTTTAATTAATAAAATTAATGAAGGCAAAGGGTAAAGAGCATAAGAACTGCCAAACTGAGTCAGACCAATGTTCCGACTACTCCATTATCCTATCTTTGACAGTGGCTATTACTGGGGGAGTGTCCAGAATATGGACATTTTGGAAAGTTCCACCCATCTTCCTTCACAGCTTCTGGCAGACAGTGATTTAGGGTCACCCCCAGCATGGGATTTTACCCCTGACCATTTTAGCTTCTAATCACTGATGGACCTATCCTCTATAAACTTATCTAGTTCTTATTTGAAACCTAATATGCTTTTGGCTATCACTATATCCCATAGCAGTGAGTTCCACAACTTAAATGAGAAAAGAATAATTTCTCTTGTTTCTATTAAACCCTCTGCATATTAACTTCCTTAGGTGACCTTGACTTGTATTATAGAAAAGAGTTAAGAGCACTTTTCTATTCACCTTTTTCATACTTTTCACAATTATATATTCCCTCCCCACAATCATCTCTTTTCTAAGTTGAGCAGCCCTAATCTTTTTTAGTCTCTCATTATATGGAAGCCATTCTATCCGCTTGATCATCTTTGTTGCCCTTCTCTGAACCTTTTCATTTTTGAGATGGACATAGTATTCAAGATGCAGGCTCACATACATACATACATTATATATAAGCTGAAGTTTTCAGAAAATTATCCACAATGAATCCTGGAGCTCTTTCTTGAATGGTAACAGCTAATTTAGACACTATCATCATATACTCATAATTATTTTCCCCCATGTACATTAGGGATATAAGCAACTAATCCACTATACGATAAGCAAAAGCTTATTGGACAGTCGACACACTAGTTGACTAGTTGCCCCCCGCCCCTTACTGCCTCGATCAGAAAGAGGCAGCAAGTGGAGGAAAGAAGAGGGGGGTACTGGAGGGAGCAAGCTTAAAAGCCAATTCTGCTCAGCTCCAGCTCCATGGGAGGGAGCAGGGGAGAAGCAACGGACAACACTTCAAAGCTGGCACGCCGTGTGAACAGGGCCAGCAGGGAGTCCCCCGCTGATCCCGGGCTCCATGCGGCACTTCCGCTTTGAAATGCACAAGAGCCCCGACTGGGGGCTCTTGTACACTTCAAAGGCGGAACCCAGAAGTTCTTATCAACTAATCAAATAGTCGATGGAAATCCCATTGACTATTCAATTAGTTAATTAATTCAACATCCCTAGTGTAGTTTACTTTGCACTTATCAGTGTGAAATTTCATCTGCTATTTTGTTGCCCAGTCACTCACTTTTGTGAAACTCCCCTGTAACACTTGCAACTTTCTTAATTAACTTCTTCACTATTATGTAATACTTAAAGGGGAAGCTTCAAATTTATTTTGAAAGATTTAAATTCCATGAAACGTTTAGGACCAACACACTGAGAAGAATTTCTGAAGAGAGGCCTACTTCATACAATGCCACTAATTAACATTCTGTAAATGTGTGCTGTTC
Source organism: Pelodiscus sinensis (assembly GCF_049634645.1). Lineage (NCBI taxonomy): Eukaryota > Metazoa > Chordata > Testudines > Trionychidae > Pelodiscus > Pelodiscus sinensis. The sequence goes on from NC_134714.1 coordinate 115,116,062, forward strand.
CAGGTCACCTTCCGTTCCTCAGAAATGGGATAATTCTCTCTACGGTACGTTTCTCTTGAAAATTTGCCAAGGGATTAACACATTAAAAGATGACCACACTGCGAAGAAAGTTGGCTATCTGGTTTATTTTGTGTTTGGCCCTGTATGATTGTAGATTAGGCCAGCATTACTTGTCAGATAATACATCTAATCTAGGAACATGAGAATAGACCGATTGCTGATGAATGCAAATGTCCTAATTCTGAAGCTTCACAAATGAACTTAACAGGGGCCAGAAAAGCCATATTAAATAATGATGCAGTTCTTAAGAAATAACTAGTAATTTAAAACATCTCTAAGGAATCAGTGGAACAGATGAAAAACAGCCAGTAGCAGCGTACCCAGCGAATGGTTGCTCTTCCTAAATCAATCCTGAAGGTAAAATTAATTTTGCCAATTAATTTTAATTAAGAAAATTAATTTTGTATTAAGGCAGTTGGTAGAGCTATATATCTTTATATCCAAGTATAAGGTCTGGCCCACTGCATTGAAATGAACAGTGTAAAAGTGAATATATTACCATGCAAATACAACAGCAATGTAACATATTGAAAAGTATCCAATTTTTTGATGATTAGCTAAATTCTTCCCCTTTTCCTCTTAAACTGAACTCTTTTTCTAACTCACAAGGGGGAGGGAGCTAATTATGTTTGCTTAAAATAAAAGTTATTGAATTGTTAGGGAATAAAGAGGCTGTCCAGTACTGCATTTTTTCAATACTGCAGTGAAAAGGAGACTTTCTACAAATATTTTCCCCTCCAATTATCCTGTGTTATATGAGTAGAAGAAATATTGTAAATTACAGCCATGGGCAATATAGTTTAATTTATTACTGAGTGGTGGGGAACACTGCTTTGGAAATGGCAGCCTGTGAAACTGTAAAACTAAGCAACTCTGAATTAATCCAGTTTCTTCTCCCGGAGGCAATTAGAGATAACACTAACAGACTTCTTTGTGACCTACTGAGATTTATAGCCTACCATGTTAGGACTCTGGTTGAGCCAGCAAGATTAAGATCAACAAAGCACCTGGTAGATTGCTATCGTTTAAGACAGACTTGACCAGTGGCTCCAGGCTAAAATGTGCATGAGAAGAAAGAGTCTTATGACACAGCCGTCTTTTAATTTTATCACAGATTGAATACATTTGCAATGTACCCATCTGTAACCAAACACTACTAATGTTAATAGATCTAATCTATGGACAATATTGTAACTAGCATGGAGGCTGTTTCCAAACTGTCAGGATAGTATTCTCATTAACATATAATGGGTGGTCCCCAATATATTCTCCAGTTGATGAGGCCTCATGCAATTTGTAAGTCTTTGTTTTGTGCTATTTTTTACAAAAGCAACCATTAGCAACAGAATGAGCTATTGAAATACATCAGGAACCCTCACAAATCAGGGTAAAATCTCTGCCAATTTACTACTCTATGAGGACCTTGTGACAAAACAAAAAGCCTATGTCCCTTTGCCACTCATAAATATTTTATAATTTTTAAGAACAACAGCCTATGAGGTTAAAGTTCAGGTCCCTAGTGAACAATAAGACATTTGTCAGACAATAAAACGGTAAGCTATCCTTTGTTTTACAACAACACTGAGGACAACTAAATGAGACTGTTGGAAGTATGGGGGTTTGCCAATATTCCACTGTACTAAAATTCTTTAGGCAAGTTAACATTATTCAACGTTTGGCATATAAAATATACCTGATAGTCTACAGGCACATGCTACATGGCACTATATTATTGTTTGGACCGTGCAACTTATTTTTCAAAATAAACACCTGTCAGACTAAGAAATATTTATTTCATCCTCTTCCGCTGCTGGAAAGCAGTGTGGTCTACCAATTGGAGCAAAAGAACTGGGAGCAAGTTACTGCCTTCCATAGCCAATGCTGTCATCAAATTGCATAACTTTGGGCAAATCATTTTACTCACTGTACCTGTGATTCACCATTTGAAAAAAGAGGGATAATTACAATTGATTGCAACACAAGAGTATTGTAAGTTTAATTAATGTGAATAATACACGTTGGTTAATCAGAGATATAGATGAGATATTACAGCTAATGCTTAACATCCACTGTGGCCAATGTAACTTATGGATAAATAAATCATTTGCCACAGTTTTATACCTGCCAACCACTATTTTTCATTTTACCGAATATGAATTGAAGCCCACTGATACATGTAACAATATTTAATTATAGATTTAGGCTTTTATTTTTTTAAATATTAAACTAATATTGTTTCTCATTTCATTAATAACTCATAAACCATCATTTAATTGGTGACTCTAAAGGAAACATTTCATTATTCATCTTTAAAATGAAAATACTATACATGTTACCATACACATGGAAGAGATGAAAGTCAAATGTTTTTATTACAGAGTAATTTTTTTATCAGCACAATTTCACAGCCTACCATTTTTGTAAGAGCAACCTCTCATTTACATGTCAAAATCAGTGCAAATGAATCTCTTAAGATGTTTGGATGGATAGATTTGTATCCACACTTATATGTGGGCACAAATATGAAGGCAAAAACCTGCGTCCACCTCACAGGCCAAATCAAATTCACTATAAAAACTGTGTTTTATATTATTTGTTCTGTGATTGCATCCAGAGTCCCAATTCAGGACTGGGCTCTACTGTGCTAGGCAAGGAACAAAGAGACCATATGGTCCTTAATATTGGGTTTTAGTTAAAAACCTTAACTGGAGTTTAATGAAAACTTTCTGCTCCACTGAAATATTTTCATCATCTCAGTCAAACCTATATCCGATACATGCCAGTAACATATATTTTGTCCTACAAAATGAAATGCAAAGTGTAGTCCTCAGCATGCCTCTTTTGTATGAAGGTTCAGCATTAACGTGTGCTCCTGTCCCAACACCCGATGATATTTTCACCAAACTGCTAAGGGCAAGATTTTCAAAAATTAGTGCTTAAAGTGAGGCTCTTAAGCTGATTTTTCAGTCACTCAAATCAACTGAATGATTTTGAAAAGTGTTGAGCATGACCCAAGAGCTGCTAATGTCATGGCAGAGAGAAAAAAAATGACACTAAAATTATAGTCAATATCCTGGTTAACACCAGACAGAGGTAGGTGTCAGAATGTCAGTCACCTGCAACATTCATTGATGGGTGATTTCTGCCACAGCATTTGATTGGTTACAAGCATCTGTCAGTATTCCATGAGCAGATTTGAGTGCAGAGTATCATACGTTTGTTGCTGCTTTTTTACTTCAATTTTGAATCTTCATTAAGCCTCACTTTCCTATTTTTATGGCAATCTTTTCAACATGGAGTAAATTCTAATTAGGACATTACTTTTTCCCTAGAACTCTGATCTTGCTGCCGTCATAGTAAATCTCTCCAGTGCAACAACAATTCACAATGACATTTAAAAAGGTCTCTAAATATTTCAAGCAGTCACATCTACATCCTCCACAGAGCCCAACGGAGGGACAAAACAAACAGTTCTTCTGCTGAATCAACCTTCCCCAAATACAATGGCCCAGAAACTAGCCTGCTAGCATTTGTTACTTTTACTAGTGCTTTACAATTGCTGGAAATTTAGGTATAATTCTTTGCCCATTTTTAAGAAGTGCAGGTACAGTTTCCAACTCTCTGACAGGAAACAAGTGTGTATTTTGTTTCACATTGTCAAGAATTGCTCAAACTTTATTCCCTTATTACAAACTTTACTTCCATCCAAATGGATGTCCTCTTAACTGTTTCTTGAATGAACCTAGTGTTTCAGTCTTGGCAGTCTGTTCCACAAATTCACTACTCCTGGGTTAAAAATATTGCTAAGTTCTCTGTGTTTTTAATTTGCTTTTAAACAAGTTTACATTGTCCTCTTACATTTGTTGGTGAAAAAAATGAGAGCTCTTTTTGATGGAAATATTGCGGCTTAGGCATGGCTGAAGGCATGGTTGATGGGCACAGAGAATATCTTCACAGCTAGGAAGCTTAATTAATGGAAAGTTAGCTGACATGAAAAACCTGTGGGATTTCCTAGAGGAGATATCTTTTCTCTCTGTCTTCTTCATTATTAAATTGAATACATACATCAAAAATAAATGCATGCTGATAAATCTATAATTTCTCTTGACTACATAGGGTATGTCTACACTTGCACCCTCTTTCGAGAAAGGGATGCAAATGAAGACATTCGAAATTGCAAATGAAGCCGGGATTTAAATATCACGCACTCCATTTGCATATTTGCGTTATGGTGCTATTTTGAAATACAGGCAGTCCCCGACTTACGTCGGATCCGCACTTACGAACGGGGCTTTCTCGCCCCGGAGGTCGGGGCGAGAAAGCCCCGTTCGTAAGCTGCTCCGGTGCCCCTGGTCTGCTGGAGACCGTCTCCAGCAGACAAGGGGCACCGGGCGGGTTCCCGCACTTCTGAGGCTTTGCCAGAGCAAAGCCTCAGAGGCGCGGGGAACCGCCGCTGCTGCCGCTTCAGTCTGGGTGCCTGTGGTCTGCTGGGGACGGTCCCTAGCAGACCACAGGCACCCAGACTGAAGCGGCAGCAGCGGCGGTTCCCCGCGCCTCTGAGGCTTTGCTCTGGCAAAGCCTCAGAGGCGCGGGACCCCCCCGCGGCTGCGGCTTCAGTCCAGGTGCCTGTGGTCTGCTGGGGACCGTCCCCAGCAGACCACAGGCACCGGGACTGAAGCCGCAGCCACGGCGGGGTCCCGCGCCTCTGAGGCTTTGCCAGAGCAAAGCCTCAGAGGCGCGGCACCCCGCTGCCGCTTTGGCTCTGCTCCCCGTGCCCCTGGTCTGCTGGGGGGGGGGGGGGGCGCAGCTAGTGTGCTCCCCCCCCCCCAGCAAACCAGGCTTTTGTTTTGGACTCTGGGGCAGAGCAGCTGGGGCGCTGCCGATTGGTCCTGCAGCGCCGCTCTGGGCACTACTGGACCAACCCGGCAGCACCCCAGCTGCTCTGCCCCAGGTCCTGATTCAGCCGCTGCTGGTCAGTTTCAGCAGCGGCTGAATCAGGACGCCTGGGGCAGAGCAGATGGGGTGCTGCTGGGTTGGTCCAGTAGCACCGAGGAGCAGCGCTACTGGAGCAACCCAGCAGCACCCCAGCTGCTCTGCCCCAGGCATCTCAAGTCAGCTTCTGCTGAAACTGACCAGCGCTGACTACAGGAAGCCCCAGGCAGAGATGCTCTGCCCCGGGCTTCCTGGAATCAGCTGCTGATCAGTTTCAGCAGCAGCTGACTTGGGGACGCCTGGGGTTCTTAAGTTGATTCTGTATGTAAGTCAGAACTGGCGGTCAGTTTCAGCAGTGTCTGAATCTGGACGCCAGTTCCAACTTACATACAGATTCAACTTAAGAACAAACCTACAGTCCCTATCTTGTACGTAACCCGGGGACTGCCTGTAGCGCTATTTAGAAATAACAGATGCTGTTAAGATGCAGTTATTTCAAGAGAAAACCCAGAGTCTAGAGACGCTGAGCAGTTTTGCAGTCCATAGGCAGCCCTGAGGAGGCTTTTGTAAAACTTATCCTGTTTAGCCTCCTGTAGAGGCCAGAACGTACCCGCACTCCCCCCAGGCAGAATCTTTTGTGCAGTGCTCTCCTTGGAACATGCTTCTGCAGCATTCTAACTAACCCCAGCTAGTGCAGTTTCTTGCTCCAATGTATGCTGGATACTAATCCAATCTTGACTAGTTCCAGGAATCAGGACTACAAAGATTGCATTAAGCTGCCTTTGCACTTCCCCCTTTTTGCACTCTCCTCTACTCATAAGCCAAGCTCACTTTACTGACATTTTCAATGGAGCAGACTAGGTATGCCCAAAGGCAATACAGGTGTTGTGCCACACAACATATGCTGTATGTGGAATTTCCATTCTCCATCAGAGGGCTACCTTGTCCAAGCTTAAATACAACAAAAACTGCAGCTATACCATTAGGGAAAGCCAATATGACAATCACCCATGCATTGCCTTTTCTGGGATTTTTAAATATATATAAAACCTTTAGAAATGGCCCCTTTCTTCCTTTGACTTACTCTTTGAATATATGAACATGCACTTCTGATCAAGGCAAGAGAGACTCCTGGCTCATGAGGAAAGACATTTATGAAAGTAATATCAATCAGCAACAAAGGCAGAAAAGGAAACTGTGTTTAATCTTGCTTCAGTGACATCTTGGCACTGCTTTGATTGCAGGACCCACAGTAAACAGCAGTGTGTTTGTGTGCAAATAGCATTCTACTGAATGATGTCTGCACCTGTGTAAACTGACATCAATATCTTTTTATTTGGTTTATTTAAGGAGTTCACAAGAAACACCTGCACCAGGTCAGGCGCAGATGATTCTTCTTATTGATTCGAATGAAAGCAGGGGGGGGGGAGGAAATGGGGGAAATGGAGGGGCGAGGGTTCCTTGGACACTTTATACAGCTGCATGTATTTCTCATGGATCTAAAAGAAGCAGAGGTGTTGCTTTAATTCTTACCCTCATTTTGTAAAGCTAATAACCACAAATATAAAATAGATCAGTAGAATTTAGAATACTATAAAAAAATCAAGTGATATATTTCAGGGGAAGGGGTGACCTTAAGAAAATAGGAATTAACTTTGCCCCCAGCCATAATCTCTAAGAGGGTGCCCCTTACAGCACAGAAGGGAGACAACAATAGGCTGCTGGGACAAGACAGTTGACAGGAAGACCTAGAGAGGACTTATTCCTTCTGGACACCACTCTGATCTTTCCTTTTCCTTCTCATTGCAGTCGGGGTTATCCTGTCTTTTCAGCTAGCTGCAGAGAGCCATGGAGAGCCTGCATTAACAGTGGCTGCAGCCTGGTTGCCTTCTTTTACCCACTTCCTCCTGCTGCTATCCTTCCAGAGTGTGCTATCTTGGACATCATAGCACAGCATATTCTGGTTTGGGGAAAGAGAAGAGTTCGAGGCTTTTAACTCCCCCCATTAAACTTAAAATGAAAATACGGATATTAGGGAATCACTGGGCTTACTTTTTGTTTTTGTTCAAAAAGCAAAGTGAGGAAGGCTCCTTTTAATGGATTTTGGAGTTTCTGAATAGGAGGCGCTTGCTCTTTCAACTTCAGGAGAAGTGGAAATCTGGGATTCAATAATTAATAACATTGGAAAGAGGAACAAAATAATTTCTGTACTCATTAACAAGTGACATGCAGACTAACAGCTGACTGTTTTCTTATGGTGACTAGTTTATGCATGCTACCTCCCAGCTTAGCCAGATAGGAGCTGAAGACATTAGAACTTAATTCCTAATGAAACACAATACTTTTTATTTTTATATAGTGTTGGTAAGATACAGAACTACAAGATGATTTAGAGTCAACTAGAAGGTAAAGTGGGAAGAAAAAACAGATTTAAAGCAAAGCAAGATTTCATACAATGAAAGTGTTTTTGACAAAACTTGGGAGTAGGAGAGTGTTCCAGACAGATGAGGCAAGCAGAAGTGAATGATTAGCTATCTATGGAGAGTTATGGGACAGGAGACAGGGAAGAGACCAGAACTGGAGAAGCAAAATGAGCTGAGTGGAGAAAGCCAAACAGTTGCTCAGAATAGATGCTATACTGATGAGCATATGAAAATTAGACAGAGGTAGAACAGAAAACAAGCAGTTCATGGAGATCTCTGACAATGAGGAGGAACAGCTGGAAATTAAAATTAATAGAAAAAAGTGACAGAATTTGAGCACAGTAAAGCCTGCTCACTATGCCTGAAGGAATAGACCTATAGGAAATAACTGATTGGGGTCTTAAAAAAAAAAAGCATCTTTCTGGGATATGACTGACCTTGTTTCATTGCAATGAAATAATTGTTAAATTTGTAAGTAACACAGCAAGGATACAAACTCTTAAGATGCTCATCACAAACTGTTCCCAATGTGATATCTCAGGGTAAATTTTATGATTTCTGAATTTCTAAAAATTCATGGAGAGAGTCCAGTAAATCAAAGCAGGCAAAACACAATACAAAGGAATTGGAAAACCACATTCTTCCCTCCCCACCCCCCCCACCCCCGCCAAGAGGAAAACTCAATAATGGGCTCATTTTGCCAAAATATACATGTTTTCATTATTACAATACAAAAACAACCATTTCAGCACATTAAGCAGGTACTTCAGTCTTACTGAAATTAATGGGGCCTCTGTTAGAACTACTGTATTATCCTGTTTGCAGTTCATATAGTCACAGAATTTAAGACCACGAGGAAGCCTAGTGAGTGTCTAGACAGCCCTCCTGCTTAGCACAAACCACAGAATTTCACATAGCGATTCCAGAATCAAGTCCAGAGACTGAGGTGTGAACTTGAGTGTCTTTGGGAAGATATCTAAGGTTGTGTTAAAGGCTTCCAGTGGTGGAAAACCAACCCCAAGTCTTGGTAAAATGTTTTAAGTGTTAATTTCTCTTAGGCGTGGTCTACACTAAAGGGCATAATTGACTTAAGATACACAACTCCAGCTATGTTAATTACATAGCTGGAGTAAAAATGTCTTAAATCATGTTTTTGGGCAGTCCACACAGTGGGAGGTCGATGGGAGCAAATGCTCCTGTCCAATTCCCTTACTCCTTGTGAGAAGCAGGACTACCAGAGCTTACAGGAGCACCCTCTAAATTCAAAGTAGTGGGTCTTCACTAGATCCACTAATTCGAACCTTAGAAGATCAACTGCAGCAACATCAATCTTCCGAATAGTGTAGACATGGCTTTAGTGCTCAAAAATGTATACATTATTTCCAGTTTGATTTTGTCTGGATTTGGTTTCTAGACATTGGATTTTGTGATGGTTTTGCCTGCTAAATTAAAGAGCATTCTACTCTAAGCTATCTTCTCCCTTTGTAAGTACTTGTAGACTGCACCCAGGTCATCTAAATAGACTGAGATTAAGTCTCTCTAAGAGGCATATTTTTTCAACCCTTGAATCATTCTTATGGCTCTTCTCTGAATCTCCTCCAATTTTTCCTTTTTGAAATCGGGACACCAGAACTAGGCACAGTATTTCAGTAGTTACCTCACCAGCACTATATAAAAAGATAATATAACCTACTTGTTAATCCTTGATATCCCCCTGATTATACATCCCAGGGCAGGAGTGGGCAAATTGGTCTGCCAGGGTTAGCACTTGGTGGGCCCTCACACTTTGTATTTATCTGCACCTTCACAGGTATGGGGGATCGCAGCTCCTGTTGGCCGCAGATTGCTGTTCCTGGCCAATGGGAGCTGCGATTTTACCTGCCGAAGCGCAGATAAATATAGCGGCAGTGACGTACCAGTGGGTATGTCTACACTACCACCCTAGTTCGAACTAGGGTGGTTGATGTAGGCAACCGAAGTTGCAAATGAAGCCTGGGATTTGAATTTCCCGGGCCTCATTTGCATCTTGCCGGGCGCCGCTATTTTTAAATCCCCGCTAGTTCGGACTCCGTGCCCGCGGCTACACGCTGCACGGAGTAGGTAGTTCGGATTAGGCTTCCTATTCCGAACTACCAGTACACCTTGTTCCATGAGGAGTAACAGTAGTTTGGAATAGGAAGCCTAATCCGAACTACCTACTCCGTGCCGCGTGTAGCCGCAGGCACGGAGTCCGAACTAGCAGAGATTTAAAAATGGCGGTGCCCAGCAAGATGCAAATGAAGCCTGGGAAATTCAAATCCCGGGCTTCATTTGCAACTTCAGTTGCCTACATTAACCACCCTAGTTCGAACTACGGTGGTGGTGTAGATATACTCAGTGACTAATCCTGGTGAACCACCATCGTTTGATTGCCCACCCCAGCCCAATAGTTACATTAGCACTCTTTGCCATGGCACAGTACCTGAGAAACCATGCTCTCTCTAATTTTGTCGTCATTGTTTCTAACAACCATTTGATGTTTCTTATGGGAAAGCACAATGCTGTCAAACATTCCTTATCAGATATTTGGGGATACCAAATATTCTGGGACCTATGTTATTGAGCACCAATTCTTTAATGAGTGGATGTTTATTTGATGGTACCTCCAGCCACTGCATCCGTGATATGTTTTGACTGTCATTTAGTGGGACAGCAAAGCACTGTATTGTTTCCAGGTCAGATGACATAAGAATCATTTTTACATGTGAATTAAAATTACCTATGGCAAGGACCGGGTAGCCTTGCGTCATATACAATGGGAATCCAGAACCAACGATCCAGCTGGTAGGATGTTAACAACTGATAGGATGCTAACAACAAACCCGTATGGCAAATAAGGGTTTGTGGCTAGAGACCTGCATGGATACAACATTTGTATCCTCATCCATAGCTACAGAAATAAGCAGTAGATATCCACTGTGAATGAGGATATTTGTGGATATAAAGCAGTTATCCACAAACTGGCAGAATTCTAGATGCAAAACTTGTATTCTCAGCTGCAAAAATGAGTCACAGATATCCACATCCATGACCATGGGAACAAATACTTGCCAATATAACGTGGATCTAAAGCAGATATCTGCAGATTTGCAGGGCTATATAGATGGTTAAAATGACTGTTAATCTACTACCAAGTTCCTGCTGTTCTTCTATCCAGAGGATCCTTTGCATGGATAACACATTTGGAATGCTGCAGATCCTTATGTAATTCAAAGCCAAGGTCCTTTTCTGTGAACGGACACATTTGGAGTGGTTTTAAATCATATATTTTTGTGGTGGCTATTCAGATTGCAGGGCTGAGTCCAGTTCCACATAATCAGACCATCTCTACATTGAGGACATTTTAATTAGCTGAGATGACAATTTGAAGAACGTCAATTAAAAGCTCTTTTCTCAAGTTTTCACATACACATCCTTTTGCACCTTTGTCAGTTTTAACACATTTTATTGAAAAGTTCAATCTAACCCAGATGTTTGCTGACAGACATTTTGCAGGTGATGACGGGACTTCACTAACTCAATACATATGATTTTAGTTAATGTGAATTTCTGACCATTTTTATTTTATGCTCCTAGACCTGTATTCTAAAGCACTGCTTGAAAATCCTGTCCATGCATCACAGGAATGAATTAACAGTATGTGTATGAACTTTATAGATGTATTTACCTTCACTCAGGAGCATGCTAGACAGTATATTCTCTCAAAAAGTGTTAAACAGACATTAGTTTCATTGAAAGCTACTGAAGGATTTCCTGATGGTATGTGAAATAAATTGGTAGTCTCAGTGCCAGATTGATAACAAAGTATTTAGGTGCCTAAAGATACAGATCAGGTGCCCAGTGGGATTTTCAAAAGCATCTTAACAAGTTAGGTGTTTAACTCTCATTGAAAGTTAAGGGCAGCTAAGTGCCCAACTCACTTAGGTACCATTTTGTAATTCCTTCATTCCTAGCAGATATGAATTTAGATCACGTAGAGCACTACAACTGACACACTTGCTTGCACTCTCAGGAGACAGGCTAAGGGCTGAATGGGTGTGGGAACTGAACTACCTTTTCACTCCTAGAGATGGTTGCTCTAGATAAAGGCTGAGGTCTGGTCAATTTGGCAGAGCGGGCAATGGTCTATTTGTTCTACAGATAAAGAGAAGACTACATTGCACAGTTACTTAAATTCCCTACCAATTCTCTGCTTTAGTATACTTAATGCAGCAACACCAGATAGCAATGAACATCCAGACCCATTGTGTAAGAAGATGAAGAAACTCTATTCAAGAGCTAGACAATATAATAAATCAGGGTTCCAAGTGACCTTGGACTGCTTGTCTCAAGCAAGTCAAATTGGTGAATGGTTTAGTGCAACCCTTCAAGATGGTTTGATGCTCCATCCTATCCTCTCTCTGAGACTGAGGGCAAATGTCCTTCAGTCAAAGCACAGATCTGTCACATGGTGTTTCATGCACCTAGACACTCCATGCAAAGAGAAAATAGGAGGGGCAGGAAGAACTAGAAATTAGACAACAAAAGGGTCTTTATGCCCTTCTGTTAGCCATTTCTAACTCAACTTTATAAATAAATCATTTGCTTTTTAAATTACATTTTAAATGTTTATCTTTAAATCTTTTAAACCTATGGATTACTTCTGCTAAATTTAAATGGCAATTTCTTCATTTTACAAGTACTTTCTTGCACATTGCATGTGCTGCCCCGTTAAATAGAAATGTTTTATCACCACAATAAGACATGATGGGTTGTGTATCATGATCCAGTAATGACCCACTTACATTGGCTCAAGGCCAGAATACTCAGGCATGTCATTATTAGACCATAACATACTCCCTGTCAAGTCTCATTGCTTAAATGCATGATGGAAACACATTAAGTAAAAAGCCAGTTTAAAGATGTTACTTAAACAATCAAGGAAGTTAAATATGCAAGTAAACATGCTACACACTATATCAGAGAATCTTTAACTTCCAGAATCTTGTCTATCATATGTGAAGATTCTTCTTAAGAAAAGTGATTTTTTTTTGTTGCTTGTTTTTTAAAATTACTGTATGTTAACCACGAAAAAATCATCGTAAGGAAATGTTGCACAAAAAAAAATACACTGAAATAGCATTAACAATCTGGCTTGATTCAGAAAAAGAAACAGGAAATTCAGAGCTGAGTTTGAAATTCTATTCTTAACCAGCATTATTGTGTCTTTGGACTGCTGAAAATATGATACCTAAAATGACAAACTGAGTAAGGTTGGCTAATAATTCACTTCTACTTTTCAAGTCAGAATTTCCTTGTTTCGCCTCAGTTTAATGTTGTTTTTCTGTCATTTACTTTAGATTTATTTTTTCTCCAATTGTATAATACAGTCTCTCAGAGTCACTAACGTTTAGCAGTGCCATTCGTATACAACAATCCTTTGAGTTACAAAGGATAGCTCTTCAATACAAAACAGAGAAATGGAGGATGATTTGACAAGTAGCTATTTCATAACCCCAGAAGTTTTTAAGATTTGCTTGTGTCAACACTGTTAAACCTGTTTTATGAGGAATCTCTTCAAATGCATGGAAATTGGGCTTGGCCACACTTTGGGGCCAAGAGCATTATGAGGGAGTGATATCTAAAGAGTACTAACTAATGTGTTGTGCATGGTCCATATAGACTATGCTAGTGTGCCTTAATATAATACTGTTTCAAATAGCATTATATTAAAGTGCACTAGGGAATTGTAGTCTGCACCAGCTAGGTCCACATGGACTAATTAATGATAACTCTTCAGAGCTCCTGAGAAATCATACCCCCTTAGTACATATTACCACACAGTACAGACAATCCCTACAGGCAGCTGTCTAACAAATACTACTCTCAGAGTGCTCTTTCAGTTCTTATTATTAACTGCAACTCAGTTTAACAAGGGAGTGAAGCTCTCAAGTGAAGAAAATGTATCCTTCCTCTTTACGCATACAATCTTGCTAAGTCTGGGATTATATGGCTACTCTTTCAATATTCGGAATTTTTAGTAATGCCTCAACTTTTGGAGTCATGGGATGATGTGAGAACTTTAGTGCTTCACAAAGTTAGTTTCTAACTTGCCTAACTTTTCTCCAGACCTACATGAGCTAAAATGTTATCTCAACATAAAAGCTGATCATGAGCTGTAATCACCTTAGCCTAGGAGCTGGGAATCTATGAAAAAAAGTTAATATTGCAAGAATTGCAATACAAATTTGACAGAGTGGCAACACCGTCTTACAAGTTGTGATCTAGAACATTTTGCATATGTTGCCCCACATATTATATAGAAATTAGGAGAAGTGAAGTTATCTGTAGATAGCTGTTCAATAATAACAGAAACCAGAATTATTTGTGCCCAGGGTCAGTTCCCCGAAGAGTTAACAATCAAAATATACAATGTGAATAGGCAACTTTCTGTACAAATAAAAGGAAGGAATGAACAAGGGAACTGCAACCAATAAATTCAATGGGATCAAGTTTTACAGGAGTCTTAGTTATTCTTTTTAGTTGTTTTGTTTAAGAATTAATTTTTTTTACTCTTCTAGATTCACACTGACTAAGGAGGAAAGTGAGATTTAAAGAGGGCTTTAGAGGATGTTCAGAAGTGACTATATCATCACTTAAAACTCATTCGTTTTAAAATAATGTTACCTCAAATCAACTGAAACATTACTCCTCAACAAGGCGTATATAGCTATGTCTTCACAGCACAGTTAACCTAACTCACAGACAAGGGGATCAAATAGCAAAATCCCACCCTGAGAACTGTGACACTGCTGATTCCACACACACTTGCATATGTATCTCTGGTGCCATATCCCATTGTTCTTTATGTTGAGAAGCTCTGTGATTCCTTCCCAGTTAATTGTGACAATTGCTGGAGAATTTGTCTGTCCTTTGAGGTTAATTGTGTGGGGGGCCATTTTCTGCAACTCCTTCCAGAGCTGGTGGATGAGCATGAGTTAGAGTGTAGCATGGTGTCTCACTCATTCCTCCAACCATCTAATCTAGACCAGTCACAAAGCATTTCCAAAACTCAGTCAGGAGTTTTCCTGTTTGGATAGTAGGGAAGGTTGGACTAAAATCCATATAGGAGCTTGGGTTAACTGCACAGTAAAGACATATTCTATATGTGCCAAGTTGCATCTCAGTTGTTTTTGTGATAGCTATATACAAACAACTGTAGTTAGTTAATGTGGTGGTTGCTTTACGATAATTTTTACAGTTCCACGCTTTCCCATTGTTATAGAGACTTCAATTTTCAAACAGTAACATTTGGACAGAGACACAAAATTTTCAGCCCCCAAAGACTGTTTCAAAATATGTAGACTGATTTGTAAGTATAACTGTAACGGACACCATCATGCATCGTTAGAAAAACATTTTGTGCAAGGAATACTTCACAATTCAAATAACAATTTCTCACTTATTTAGCAGTAAACATGTTGCTTTTCTCATAATGCAACAGAGCTAAATTAAAGATATACCTATTCCTACCCCAGGAAATAAATTACTTGTTCAGTTAGTTTCTGCACAGTTTAAATATATCATTAGTATGAAAATGGTCCTTTTTTATGAGGTGTTGTTATTTCATAGGATATAGTTAATGTTTAGGAATGTGTATATCATATACAGAAATTATATATAACACATAATGAAACACATCTGAAATTACAGTGCCACTGCAATTAAGGTTCTGACAGACTCTCCTTTTATAAAAACTTACATTTTCAAGGGGTTACAACTCTAGGATGAATACTGTAAAATGCATTTGGATTCTGAGGATTTGTTTTGAAACAAATGCTTTTTTCCCCATAGAGAAAACAAACAAAACCAAACCTCTCAGTAACTTTGGGAAGCTTCATGCTCCTGGATTTGAAAAAGATAGTTTTGATTTTAAATAGTTTTTTATCACCCTTATTTTCATTGGCAGTTAAGACTGGATGGCTAATTTACAATCTGCAATAAGTAAGGGGTGGGAATAACTACACTGCTCCAGGGGAAGACCAGGGAGGCAGACGGCAGGTCTGGGTCTGTCATGGCGCACAAACAGTTTTATTGTGACAAACTGAAACGCACAGTAGAGAGAAGAACATGCAGATCAGTGCCGCACCATCTTGCTTGAAGTGGTTTCCATCATATACTGTATTGGTTTGCAAACTACGGGTCACGACTAGGATTACCAGATGGTTTAAAAAAAATACCAGACACACTTATCTCAGATCGGGGGCGGGGAGAGGAAGAGATGGACCAGCCGGGAGAGGAGCGGGGCTGGCTGGGGGAGATTGGGGGAGAGGGGGGACACAGGCCAGCGGGAAGCAGGGCTGGCTGGGAGGGGGTTGGGGGAATGGGGCTGGCTGGGGGGTGGGGCGGACCAGCTTCTGGGGAGCAGGGCTGGCCGCGAGAGGGTCGGGGGGAACGGGGCTGACCGGAGGTGCGAGCGTGGGGGGGGGGGAACTGGCTGATGGGGAGTGGTGCTGGCCCAGGCTCACGCAGATCCTGGGGTGCTGCCCGTCCCATACACAGTCCCAGCATAGATTTTTCCCCATCTTGTGTGATCATCCAGAACATACAGATTGTTAAGTGGCTGAAAAGAATACCCAATAGCACACAGCCCTTATAGATGCTGCAACTTTATGCTTCTTTTGGTGTTCAGGTAAAGTGAATACTCAAAAAAAAAAAACCCCAAAAAACAAAATACAACAAAACAGGCTATCCTTGGATTATTGCAAATAATTCCTTGACTCCTTAGGGGAAAGGATACATAATAGTAAATTGTGAGACAGATTTCTGTGCATTGTCTACAACAAACATATTTGTTCAAGAACTATATAATTGGAACAAAACCCTGCATGCCTGATGCCAAAGAAAAGACTATTTATGCCTGAGTACACTGGAGAACTTGTTCATGCTTACGTAACGATTGCCCCCATAATGCTGCCAAGGTCAGTGTCTGCATGGATTTATTTGCATCAGAAGTGAATGATGCCTGGGGGCAGTTTAAACTTGTGCAAAAGCCATTTAATTTTTCCCTCCTTGTTTATTGGTCAAGGTCAACATCTAACCATTGTTTCCAAGTTTGTCATATTCCAGTATAGCTCACCCCTACAGCCAAAAACACCCTACAGCACAGCAATGAGCAACCTAGGCTAGGGAGTCGGCCGCAGGAGTGGTCCTCCTTCATCTTGTGGACCTCAAGATTGTTGTAACCAAGAAAATCTCCTGAGATAGGGTAGTTTTGCTAATTGTGCTTGTATTCCTAGAATTTTCAGGGTCGCCAACTGAAACAGAACAGTGATGTGATTGGATACAGAGCACACAGTTCTCACAGTCAATGCAGCATGCACCTCACTTCACGTGATAGGAAAATAAAAAACCCAAGATTGGTAACCCTGCCCATGGGCGACAGTAAAGAAAATATCTTGTGGGCTACACTTAGAAACACAATGCGCCACTTGCGGCCCTCAGGCTGCATGTAGCTAATCACTGCTATAGGATCTCCTTTCAGATAGAAGTAGATTACCTCAAATGTAGAAAAGTACGCTCAGATATTACTGTTAAGGGTTCGTGACTGGCATCCACATAACTACACATGACCTCTTGCAAAAGTGGCTCATAAGTGAGCAGGATCTTATTCCAGATATTATCATCTATTTTAAGGCGTCAATCTTATGTTTCTTATTCAAGAAAAGCCTCACAAGTTGAAGTCAAGGAGCATTTTAATGTACCAGTAAAGTTCGTAAGCATGTACTTAAGTCCTCTGTACTCACTAAAGCATTCAATATGCATGCTTAAGTACTTTGCTGATTCAGGGCCTAAATAAATAAAAAGTGGAGAGATTCAAGATCTCTGTGCAATCTGATTTTACACAAGGCGTAAATTCCTTCAGAGCAGGCCATTCACCTTTTTCCCTCTCTAGAAATTACCAAAAATAAGGTATTGCTATGGTAAAACCTCACCTATGAGAGTCACTGTAGAAATCAAATGTGGTTCTGCTGGTTAAAGATACAATTGTCATCATTTAAGCAGCAACTCATTTTCAAAGTAGCAAAGAATTAATATATCCATTCAACATATTGTGACCTACTGGATCTGTTTTAAAAAGGAATATTTTTTAAAGTTATAGATGTACAGATCTTGCCCTCCATAAGTATAACTGCTACATTTTAGAGTTTATAAAACAGTAACTTCCTAAAATAACTCCACATTTTCTAAATTACATTTTCTTCAAAATTTCCAAAAATAAATTCCTTCTTGCGCTGACAGTTCATAAGCAAATTTCAGTGATTTATACATGGAAATTGCTAGTCAAATTACTGCTTTCTGTATAAAATCTTGTTCAAAACTTTATATTAAACAATGCTACATTGTGATGAAAGGTTCTTTGCAAGATTCAAAGATACTAAGTTCAGTTTTACATCTGGAATCTAATATCGTGAATTCATGTTTTTATTCCATTTTTTCTTATTATAGTATTTAGAGCATTTATCTCTAATGAGTAAACAAGCTTCTCTACTAAGTACTTTCACAAACAACTCATATGGGTACTGAGGGAGTAGGATGAGGAATCAGTTTTCTCTTTTCCCAATAGTTGTCAAATCTACATAAAAAAAATTAGAACATTTTTGCCTGGAATCTGCTGATACCTGATCAGTTAAGAGCTGATCATGGAAATATAAACCAAAGATAAGTAGGGACTTGTAGGACAGTATAGCTATGTTTGTAGATGCTGCAGAGAACAGCAATAAGGCTCCTGCATGACCCTGAGTCAGCCAGGGGAAGGCACCAGCTGAGATCACCTGAGGAGTGGACAAACTTCAGACAGGAGGTGCTGGGAAGCATAAAGACATAGTCCCTCAGGGTGGAAAGTAGGGGCTTGTAAGCACTACCACTTATGTTGGTATAACTTGTATCCTTAAGGATGTGAATAAGTCACCCCCTGGAGCAACATAAGTTACATTGACCTAAGTCAGGGATGGGCAATAATTTTTGAAGGGGCGCCATTTTGCGAATTTCTGGAGTGTTTGCAGGCCACACCAGAAGGGGCAGGGCCTTGGATACAAGAGGTGGGCCCAGGAGACTTTGAGTGCTCCCCCGCCCACGGATGCTGATTAAAAAGCTGGCGGATCCCTTTAGGCACTGGGCGTAAGGAGACTTCCTGCATTCCCTCTATCTCTAGGCCAATTAGGGAGCACACCCCTGGAAAGAAAGAACGAACATCAGGAGGGGGGCTGAAGGCAGGCTTTCCCCTTAGTTTGGGAGGTACCTCGCCTCCCCTCCCCTCACAGTTTCACACCTCCCAGCTGCTGGGAAGGACCTGGGGGTAGGAGAGTGGACATAGTCTCTGGCTCCCCCGTCCTGCTCCGCCAGGGGCACAGTTCCCTCTGGTGCCATGCACCCCTGGCGGGGGAAGGAAACTTTGCATCCTCCCCCCATCCCCAGACCAATCAGAATCTCTCACCCTCCCCCCTCCCCCCACCCCATGCAGTTCCCTCCTAGCAGGGCAAGGTAGACAGCGAGAGACTTTGTGCACTCCCGTGTCACCAGGCCCTGATTGGTCTGGGGGTGGGAAGAATGTGCGAAGTCTCTTCCCCCTGCCAGGGATGCATGTTTCTCTCTGGTGCTGCGCACCCCTGGTGAGGAGAGGAGACTTCACATGCTCCCTTGACCCCAGGTCTCGATTGGCCTGGGGGCATGGGACTGGCATGGTCTCGATTGGCAGGCCTCATCCAGCCCACAGAGGCCCCTTTGCCCACCCCTGACCTAAGTGCTGGTGTGGATGGAGCTATGTTGATGTAGGTGATTTAATTACGTCAACGGGAGAGAACTCTTTCATTAGCATTCAGCATCTTTGCCAGGTGTAGCGCTTCTTGCATAGACTAGCTCTGGGATGGAGACAGCAGGGGTCTGGGTTTTATTTGAAAAGAAAGACTTTGTTATAATTTTCTTTATGAAACTAGTTCCACTGAGTTCAGTGCACTAGTCCTAAGAGTGAAGTTACTCTCATGCTTAAGTGTTTGCCATATGGGGCCTTAAATGGTAAAAGTACAAGGTAACAGTAATTTAAATGTCCTTGATTCTTAAATGCCTCAAGTGGAGAAATGATAGAGCAAATCTATCTCCCTGTCCCTTTCTGACTCAATCTAAAATTCTCCTAGAACTCATATCCAATGTCAAATGTAGACGCATTTAAACATATTCAGATTAAGCAGAGATTTCAAAATACAAATAATTCCACAAAAATTGCTGTTTTGTTAAACCAATGAGGAGTCCTGTGGCACATTAAAGAATAAGGCTATGTCTACACTGCTAGGAAAAGTTGGAAAAAAATTCGCAAATTGCAAACCGCAATTTGTGTATCTTTTTCCACTTTTTTTTTTCCCCAAAAGAGGCTTTTCTGAAATTTGGTCCATCTACACGGAGCCAAATTTCGGAAAAAACTCCTCTTTCAGAACGTTCCTTCTTCTCTCACTGAGAGGAATACAGGGATGCTGAAAGAACACGTCCGCTTTTTCAGAAACTGTTCCAAAAAAGCAGATGTATTCTTTGGACGTGGCAATGCTTCTCCAGTTATCCCGGAAAAATTCTGCAGTCTAGACATAGCCTAAGAGATCAGAGCTCATCCTTGATCTTCTCCTGTTTGCTGTACAGGATGCTGAGATGGTTTCTGAGTTTCTCTGACAGTGTATGGCACAATCTATCTATATTTCTGTGGTATGTTGAATGTAATGGATTTACATTACATTACAATCGTAAATTCATTATAATCAACCATTACAATCATTAAATACATTGTAAATCCATTACAATCAACATACTATATAAACTATAGTGAAAGACAGTGCCACACACTCTCAAAGAAACTGAGGAACCATCTAATTAGCATCCTGTACAGCAAACAGGAGAAGATCAAGAATGAACTTTAATCTCTTAGGCTACATCTATACTGCAGGCTTCTTACGCAATAAATTTTTGCGCAAGAGTTCTTGCGCAAAAGTTCTTGCCCTAGAACACATCCACACTTCCATGTACTTTTGCACAAGAAATGTGCTGTTCTTGCGCAAAAAGCCTGCAGTGTAGATGTAGCCTTAGTTTTTAAGGTGCCATATCTTGCTTTTGCAGATACAGACTAACACAGCTACTCCTCTGAGACTTGTTTTGTTTTAAAAAAATCTACTGAAGCATATTTCAACAGAAAATTTTCTGCCAGTTCTACTGAACAGGATAAGGCTGTTACAGATCTAGCATCAATGACCTGGCAGAGCTTGGGAAGTTCATATGATTGCTTCAATTTCAGACAGTTAGTGCTGGATGTGAACTCTCAATTTTAATTGGGAACAGGTGTATTTTTCCAAGTTAGCAGATATAATGAAATGAAAATTAGAAACACAGGAAAACTCCCTCAAGTTTCCCTGGCCTGTATCATTTCTAAAAGGATGTACAGACAAAAATCCATTTGGGAATTTAAAATTATTAATGAAAATGTGCAAATCACTTACAATTTTAAAAAAATAGTAAACTTGGCCTGTAGACAACACTTAAATAGCTCATAGAATATTAGATTGTTAAAGTTTCAGCCAGCTTTTTGCTTTTCATGCATACTGATTATATTTCATTAAATCTCATTTTACACAGAAGATAAAAGTTGTGTGTAGAAAACATAGGACCAGATTTCCAAACAGGCATGTATAAAAGCACACATACTTTTGCACTTGCTCAACTTAGCCACAGAAAAATCCTGATGAACAGTCTCAAGTCAAGGTTTGTGAGAGCACACAGCTATGCATGGTTACAAAAGCAGCTGAGGTGTTATATTGCAGAAGGGTACATTTCTCTAAAAACCTGGCCCATGAATAACCAACTCAAAAAGTTAGATAATTTTGTCCATGCTAGGGTCTGTAATAATGGCAGAAAGTACTTGGGGCAGATCTCCCAATTTTTTCCCATCTTAATACTTGACGAAAAGTCAAAATCTCCGAAGTTTTTATGAACCAATAATCCCTTTTTATGGATCAGGTCAATTAAACATTTCATTTTAATAATTTCAAAACTAAAGTTTAATTTAGATTTTCACTTTTTACTTTTTTAATGCTTTCAAATATACACTAACTAAAATTTTGAAACCAAAGGTAATTTTAAAATATGACATTTTATTGAGCATTTTTAACAATTTTGAAAACTTTTTTCAAATATTTTGACTCAGAAGACTTGTCAAAATGGACACTTTCTAAGGAACGGCTTCAGTTTCAAAGAAATGATATTTCCCAAGGAAAAAATGTTTTCTCAAAAAATTCTCAACCAGTTCTAGTAAATTACTGTGACCCACACGCCTTCTGGTGTGGTTCACGTTCTCCCATGTAGTGGCACTTACAGAGAGAGAAAATGAGTTTGTTCTACAGCCTTAGCTGGCTTTTTGCTCAAGCTGTAGAGTAGGGGTGGCCAACCCACGGCTCACGAGCCACATGCGGCTCTTCACCACAGAAAGTGCAGCTCACGAAGCGTACCAAGCGGCCTGCGAAGTTGCCCCCATGCTCCTACAAAGGGCCCCTGGTTTGGCACGGCGAAGCAAAATGGCATCATCTGACAGGAGCCTGATGTGGCGAAAAAGCCAAACTGGAGTTTTCATTTAAAGGGGTTAGCATCTTTATTTTTTTGCTCAACCAAAGGCGGTGGCTGGGGCTTTCCCCCTCCTCAGCTCTTTGAGCTATGTCCACCGCTATTTTGGCTCTTTGCCTGTAACGTGTTGGCCAACCCTGCTGTAAAAGCTCATACACTAAGCTGCAGCGGTCCTAGGTTCGGTTTCCCCTGTTGGCATTACATTAGCATTGCTTGAGTTACACCACGCTCAAGGTCTGACCTTAAGTTTTCTATGTTCTACAATATACCTGCATATCAGATTCTGCTATGTTTTCAATTTCATAGTTTTGTAAAAATCAGCAGGTTTAAAAAATCTTCATATATAAATTGAACCTCTCTAGTCTGGCACCATCTGTGGTTGACATGATTTCAGGTAACCAGATATCCACTTATCCTGGGTGTGGCTAAGTTCCCCGGGGTCCAATAACGTTTGCTTAAAGCCACCAGTTCTGGCGCTCAGTGTTCTGTGCTCTTATTTAGCTCTAATTTACCCCTAAATTACCAACACATCCATTGCTTACTGGGCTCTTAGAAGAGCCCAGTAAGCAATGGATGTGTTGGTAATGCCGCTAGACAATATTGACCTCCTGTGGCAATTTTCTGGTTCAGCACTGGTCAGGTCCCAAGGGTGCTAGACTAGAGAGGTTCAACCTGTATCACAGGTATTCCTGCAGCTGATGTCATTTGTGATTCTCAGCTAGTAAGTACACATTCATATTCTATTTTGTAAGAACAAGGCCCTCTGCCAGAATATGAAGCAAAGAAAAAAAAAGAGTGATTCCAGATAAGTTGAAAATACGGCCAAGAAGATGTCAGGTCAAAACAAAGTGAAAATCAAAATGCCTTTTAGGTAAGAAAACTTCAACTACATTTTAAAAAATTAATCTAAACCAATAAATCAACTCACTACAGTTCAAGAATAGATCTAATTGGTCTGTAATGAAAATGAATAAAATAACTGATTCCAAGCAATTATAGGTAGTACAAGCTCATAGTGTTTTTTGTTTGTTTTTCATTCCCTGGCTAACTGAACCAACACATCATTTTTCAAGATCTAAATGTAAAAATCTAGTCTTGTTAATAATATTTTTTTCCTAATCTCTTTGTTGTCTGCAGAGCATCCTGGAGAAGGACCAACAGCAATGTTTGCCCATACTGCTGTACTTTGATATCTTGTGCACTCTGCAATTATTTAGATGGTTAAAAGAAAAAGGACTGTGAAATGCATTGTGCAACCACAGATGACATCATGTTAACCCCTGTTACTGGATTCCACCCTCAGGTCAAATGCCTGAGCCAGTGTCTAGCACAGATGAATGATGTCATCCTCACACCACCTCTTTAGTAAGAAAATGCAGTGGTCCCTGTCCTTGTCTAGTCTTCACAGACCCTGAAGTTCCTAAGATAAAAAAAAAATAACGAACCTAACCAGAAAATGACACAAAATGAACACAATATACCAACACCACTGAAATATGTCCTAAGAAAAGATGAAGGTGGGATCATATACAAAGAAGCCTGCATTAGCAGGTTGCAGTTGGCAATGATATGGACTTCAAAACAAAACACACAGAATGCACAACAGCAATCGGCAGCTAATCAGTCAGCAATCTAATAGAACAGTCCTTTAGCCAACAAACAGAATTCCATTACTCCAGGGATAAGGCTATAACCTCTCTCATAGATTTGTGACAGATGAGAAAGACAGATTAGATGGATTTATGCAAGTGAACATTTTTCATGGTGAACCATAACTATAGTGAGAAAATGTGCATATCTAAGGAGAAGGAAAGTCCCATGTTGCCGCAATACATTGTAATGTGCATAATCATTTTGATTACAGTGTTTTACTTCTGTGGGGGAAAAAAACTCCCTAAGGGTTCACTGTAATTTACATAATCAACTAATTAATCATTTTCTTTTGGGATAGCTGAGCCCTACAGAGACAGAAGGGCAAAATTCATTCCTGAATCCAGAATATACTGGGACCTTAATACATATCTGGTGCTGTCTTGATTTGGCTGTTACTCCGGTTCACGTGTGGAGGGCTGAAAAGCTTCCCTCCACCTCTTTTCAACTACAGTGGAGGGGGCCTCATATCCAGGGAGCTTGTGAAGGGGAATCTCTGCACTTTCCAGAGTACAGAGGAAGTACCATGGTCCAGCATAAAAAACAAGATTTTGGACAGGCTGGGGTCAGGATCCTTATTTCCAAGAGCCAGGGATGCCCTGATGCAAATTGGCAGCAGCTGTGATTCCAACCTTTAAGGCTTTGTGTAGTGGGGGTAAAAGTGGAGGGTATTGTATCTTAAATGCTGACTCTCCTTTCTCCTCATTCCAAGGGTTTCCTCCATTTTATTTCCCAAAATAAAGATATAATTTTGAACTTTCTGCCTTCCTATTTTTAAATATTTACACAGAATTTCTGAAGTTTTTAAATCTTTTAAATGACTTTAAATCATAATCTATCTAACACTGACTTCAACAACAGATGGATAATCAAATTTTACTATGTGGAAACAGAAATCATAGCTATAACATGGTTTACCCAGACTTCTAAGCTGCTCGCTTTCTCTCTCATCACCAAAAAAGTATTTCTCGCCTTGTTCTAACTCTACATTCTGATTACAGAAATACCATTAAAACAAACCCTCTCTCAAAGGAGTTTCAGTAGGAGTGAAATATTTACGATCAGGAATATAAAATATCAAATTCCATTTTCGTCTGACAATGTGGGCAGCTAATTCAAATAAATACATAAATGTCTGGTTTCATTTACATTGTTCTTTTCTTTTCCATCCAGCTACATTTTTGTCATACAGAAAACAAAGCTTCCTTTTTTAGGTTACATTTACACCATTACAATCCTCTTTTTTGATATTTCTCCCCTCCGATCCCGTCTCTCCTATATGCCAGTCAATGTAAACGTGAGTGAATAATCCATTGTCTGTATTTTTCCACTGTTACCCCTCTCCTCGCACCATCAAATTCTTTTCTTTCTGCTAGGACTTCCCACAGCTTCCCCCCCGCTTTTTTGTTTTTGTTTCTTAAGGTAATTGGTAATCTGTCTCAAGCTATCATTTCACTTTCTCTGTCATCCTTATCATGTACTTCCTTCCCATGTTACCCTCTCTCCATCTTCACTACAGTCTCTGGCTCCGTGGTAATTCTCCATCTCTTTACCTTTGACCCTGCCTCTTCTGAAACCAAGTTTCAATCTCTCACACTGAAGGCCTTTCCTGTAGTCTTTAAACGTGCAACCATTTACCCTGATCTCCAGAACCTATCTACTAACTTGATGAGGCGGCTTCCACATTAGCTGCCTTGACTGCTTCCACCTTCTGTCCAGGAGCCCCTCCAATTAGGCATCTGTCCACCAATGTTCTTTCTAACCTTTTTCATGGATGTACATTTTTTTCCCTCCAAGAGTGGAATAATTTTTTTATGTGCACTGAGGTCCATGCGAATGTGCGCCACCAGTATAAACAAAACCTAGCTATAGGCGCTCTGCTAATCAGGTAGGCAGTATTTGAATCTCTCCTGGGTGACCACACAAGTGTACAGCTTGTTTATCAGTGTATGTGTGAGATGACTGCCAACTAAAAAAGAGCTCCTTTAGCTCTTGCAGTAGAAATCTGTATTTTTATTATAGCTAAAGGACCAGGTATGTATTTTCACCACCAAAAGAGTTTGTGTGTCATGATTAGCCAGCAATTGTTCCTGCAGTTTATAGCACAAAGATTCATTACAGATAACTTACGTTTATAATACACATTTAATAAAGCACTTATCTTAGGTTGTAGGTGCCTGTGCACTTTGCCAGAAATTAAAAAGTCACTTACAAAAAAATAATGGGACCATTGGCTGCAACTCAATCCCAACCCCAAAATAATTAACTAGAGATTAAACAAACCCAGACAATACTCTCCCACCTAACCACAAATACTGGGCTTTGAAGTGCCGCTCCCGCCTCCAAAGCCTGAGCAAACAGATGGGCCCTGCAACTCAACACACCAGGGCTACTGAAGACTGAAGGGGAGAAATAGGTGCCAGCAACTTCCTGGCAGCTCCCTCTCTTCAATACCAAGTCACCTCCTGCTCAAGTGTTTGTCACAACCACAGCTGTGGCAATATGGTATGAGAAGTTTTTGCCTAACTCTTGGATTTGAACTCCTGTGAACCTGAGATGCTCAGGATAAGCGTGCATGGGAGCGAAGAGACTGGCTCTCTGTGTGCATGCATGCATGTGTGTTAAGAGAGAGAGAAAGAGATGCTGTCCTATAGGAGCTAGCTCAAGAGGAGGATAAATAGCTACCCAAGTACCACCAAAACAAACTCTCCTTTAGTTCTAGTAGCAGGTTTGTTTGTTTTTTAACTAAAGGATGAGAATTGTAGTCCCAATTCCCAAACTGCATGCTAGGCATGATTTATCTAGTAACTCTGTCTTCTGACTTTACCCATGCATGGATGCATTAAATGCACCACCCATTGGAAGGCATTTTGCAAAGTTATCAAATGACTTCCTCCTGATCTAGACGCAAGGCTGCTTCTTTATTCTAAAAAGTCCAGCACCTTTTACAATAAATGCACCCTCTGCACTTCACATACTTGGTGTCTGGGTAATGCAGACAGACCCTGACTGTCTACAGGTGGAGTCGATCCTGTGACCTGTGGAGCTTAAGTGTATGAGCCTCCATTGCATGAGCTAAAAGCCAGCTGACTGATAGCTAAGGCTGTAGAGCAGATCCATTATTTTCTCTGTAAGTGGTCTCAGTGCCCCTAGATGGAACAGCACACCACACCCACCTGGTCTAAACTAACACTTTAATCTGAAATACCCCTTCCCACCACACTACCAAGGCTGCTATTCCAAAATAAAGGGCTGCAGAATCTGATTTCTGTACTCCTCTGCTTTTCATGAGGAATGCTACTAATTCTGAACTTGTAAGTCCAAAATAAAGTTAATGTGGACACTCCAGTGCCGTTAATTCCAACTAATTGGCCCCTGGGAGGCCTCCTGCAGCACCCCAGAGTGCTTCCTAGGCTCTGAGTCCAAGGTAATGTGTCCACATTAATGAAGCCTGCCTCGGACTACTTTCAATGCTTCCCTGTAGTAAGGACTCGGAAGTTCAAATTTGTTGAGTCAGGAGTCCATAAGTCAAATTAGGAAATTTGGACTAATCTCCTAGTGTAGACATGGCCATCTAGAAGGTGTGGAGGTTATATCTAGCTGTTGCAATGGTTAAACAGAGTGACGATGTAAACCTATTTTCCCAAGTTTGTGACTTCTGTCGTCTCAGACCCAAGTACTCCCTTGTGGGAATTCATAAGATGGGTGACTTATTACAAAGTACTCCTAAATTTGATCTTTTCAAAATCCTACTGGTTAGTGCTGGGAAATGCTGGCTGCAGCTCCTGTCTACATTAAATCTCCCACCACCACAAACTTCAAGCAAAGAAAGGTTAATATGGGGGAGAGAAAGGGGGAAGAGTTTGTAGCGCACTTAATAGCCCAAAACTTATATAATTTAAAAATTAAGACTAAAGTGATGTATTCCAAAGTATGGCTAGCTGTTCTAATTCTGTTTTTAGAATTTCGTTGTTGTTGTTTTGTTTGTACTGTCAATGCCATTGTGACATTCAGGCCTAAAAATGCCACTTGTGTTTTTCTGCAAATGAGCAAAAGACCTGAACTGTGCAAGCCCTGAAAACTCTACTGTGCACTTTGAACCTAATTGCAAGCCAGGAACTTTAATGCTGGTTTAGAAGCAGACAGAGATGTATAAATAAGACTATTGTTTCTAAAGAGTAAAGCTTAAATTTTGCTATATGGTAGTTAAAGTGGAGTATAATAGACTATTGTTTCTATGAATAGGTTCTCCAAAGTACCAATCAACACCTTATCGTTAACATTAATCATTAGGATATCTTCCCCAAGATCAAACAAACACTTCTGGAGAGTTCAAGCTTTGACTTCAGAAAAGTTTCGGGGTAATAACAGATTAGATTTAAACATGTGCAACCGTATCCACGTACAATGGAATTCACTTTAATGATTAAATGTTACATAAAGTTATTTAAAGATTTAGAGAGACTTCCTTGAAACAAATGTGATAAAACAACAATGAAAAACCATATCTGGCAATGTATCAATGGCCATATTCTTATCATGTTATAGAGAACGATAATGCCATTTCCATAACAGTTACTTCTTAGAAGTGTTTTATTTACCAGCAAGAAGCTGGCAATATTATTGTAGAAATAAATTTAACTCTTTCCTGAAGAAGTATTTGTAATAAATATCTTAAACGATTGTTTTACAGTGTTGCTGTAGCCAGGTTGGCTCTAGGATATTAGAGAGACAAGGGGAGTGAGGTAATGTTTTTTTATTGGGCCAACTTCATTTGGAGTGAGAGAGGCTTTTCTGTGACAGTCCGAGTACCTTTCCAAGACCCAAAGAAGAGCTCTGTGTAAGCTCAAAAGATTCTCTCTCTCACCAACAGAAGCTGGAACCAAAAAAGGAAATCCCTCCCCCACCCTATCTCACCTTAAACTACTAAAGTTAAAAAGTTGTGATTTGTTTTTCTGTTTTAGAAAGGTGGGAACTGCCACACTGGATCAGAACAGTATCCTATCTCTGACATCAAATGTTTCAGAGGAAGAAATCCTGCAGTAGGCACTTAGGGCATGTCTACACTATGGGATAATGTAGAATTAAGATGCGCAAATTCAGCTATGTTAATTGTGTAGCTGAAGTCCAAGTAGCTTAACTTGACTTTTGGCACTGTCCACACTGCAGGAAGTCAAAGGGAGAATACTCTCCCTTCGACCTCCCTTACTCCTCGTGGAAGCAGGATTACCAGCATCGACCGGAGCTCCCCTTTCAGTTCGAATTAGTGTGTCTTCACTAGACCCACTCATTCAAACCCTGGAAGATTGACAGCAGCAGCTTTGATCTTCTCTGTAGTATAAACACATCCTTAGGGAACAGCTTGCCCCAAAGAGCAATCTCTTCCAACCCCACAAGAATTGAAAGTTGGCTTATGCCCTAAAGTAGGGATAGAGAACCTAAAGCCCAGGGGCTGGATGCAGCCCCTGGCTTGCCTGGATCCAGCCCATGAGGCTTGGGGCTCCCCCCACTCCCAGCATTGGGGAGCCCATGCTGGTGAGGGGTGTTTTTTTCCTCACTTGTGTGCAGCCCTTGACTGATTTTTCTGTGGGTCATGGCCCTATCCCAAAAAAGGTTCCCCACCCCAGCCCTAAAGGCAAAGCATGAAGTTTTATATCCCTTTCAAAGTTCTTGGGTTGTTTGTTATTCAATATTTTTCCCATTATAACTGTATAACCTTATTCGCCATTCATGCAGGGGAGGAGGGCTTCCTGATCCTCTATATTAAAGCTTTTGGATCAAATTGTTCTTTGCATTCATGTGGCCAGGTAAAAGGTTTATGGCTAGGATTCCTCTGTGCCCTGCCAAGACCCACCTGTTGTAACAGCCCAGCAGAACAAATCGCAACTGGCACTGTAGGAGAGCAGCCCGACCTTATCTCCCCTGCTGTTTTAAAAAGGGTCTCTTCCCATATAAAAGATTCCAACTGCCTTGTTTGGTCATCAGCACTCTTTGAAGAGAAATACTCACAGCAGGAGAGTACATAAAAAGCTGCCTGCCAAATAGACACATTTAGCTGCCTCGCACAAGCAAGGGACCAGCCCTATTAGTGGCACCAGAAGAGTTTCTTCTCATCTGAAGGTGAATCTCTGCAAATGTCTGAAGAGTGCAAGCTTAAATCACATCTCACAGGCATTCAGGCAAATAGCTCTGACTGCAGCTACTCACAAACTGGGTGTGAATACTCCCCAAGTGAATTCATTATTCAATTCAATAAAACACAGAATTCCCCCCCCCAAATATTCACATACCTCTATTGTTTGCCCATTCGTAAAGAGTCAAATTTAAGCATGAATGATGAATTAAAGTTCTGAAGTTTCCCTCTATAATCTGGTGTTAAAGTCTCTTTGGGTATGTCTGTACTACAAAGTTAATTTGAACTAACAGACGTTAGTTCGAATTAACTTTGATAGGCGCTACACAGGCAAACTGCTAGTTCGAACTTAATTCGAACTAGCAGAGCGCTTAATTCGAACTAGGTAAACCTCATTCTACGAGGACTAACGCCTAGTTCGAATTAAGTAGTTCGAATTAAGGGCTGTGTAGCCACTTAATTCGAACTAGTGGGAGGCTAGCCGTCCCCAGGTTTCCCTGGTGGCCACTCTGGGCACCACCAGGTAAACTCGTCTGCCCCATTCCCGGACGTGGAGCCCTTAAAGGGGCACGGTCTGGCTACGGTGCCCGTGCCAGGTGCAAGCCTGTCAGCACCCAGCCAGCAGACCCTGCACCTGGAACGGCACGAACCAGCCACCCGCTGCCACCCAGCCCTCCGCCTCTTCCCGGGACTAGGCTGGCGGTTCCCGGGAGCCTGCCCAGGTCCGTAAGAGGCGGGCGCCCACCAGGTCTAGTGCGGAGATCGTGGACCTCATCCACAACCTCCGCAACTAGGCACAGGAAAGTGGCCGTCTAGGGCAGGATAGCTGCCAGCCTGGCCACCCAGGAGCAGGTTTGCATGAAAATCAGGGTGGTTCAGTGAGACCCCTGACCCTGAGCTTACAATGGCCATACTGGGTCAGACCAAAGGTCCATCTAGCCCAGTAGCCTGTCTGCCAACAGCGGCCAACATTAGGGATCCTGGAGGGGATGGACTGAAACAATGACCAAGCCATTTGTCTTGTGCCATCCATCTCCAGCCTTCCACAAACAGAGGCGGCCAGGGACACCATTTCTACCCCCTGGCTAATAGCACTCCATGGACCCAACCTCCATGACTTTATCTAACTTCTCTTTAAACTCTGTTCTAGTTCTAGCCTTCACAGCCTCCTGCAGCAAGGAATTCCACAGGTTGACTATTTGCTTTGTGACGAAGAACTTTCTGTTATTAGTTTGAAGCCTGCTACCCATTCATTTCATTTGGTGTCCTCTAGTCCTTCTTTTATGGGAACTAATGAAGAACTTTTCTTTATGCACCCTCTCCACACCATTCATGCTTTTATAGACCTCTATCATATCCGCCCTCGGTCTCCTCTTTTCTAAGCTGAGAAGTCACAGTCTCTTTAGCCTCTTCATATGGGACCTGTTTCAAACCCCTGATCATTTTAGTTGCCCTCCCCTCTCCCACCCTCTCTCTTTCCCTCTCCCACCTCCTTTTCCCAGTCTCCCCGAGTTTTGTTCAATAAAGAGAGTTTCTATTTTTGAACATATGTGTCCTTTATTTTGTACATCAGGAAGGGGGGCTAGGGAGGGGTAAGTGGAAGGAGGTGAGGGAGGAATGGGGTACGAGCCCCCGATGGGGAAGACTGGGGTGGCTCTGCGGGCTCCTCGGGGTGGAAGCGCTCCTGCAGCCCCCCGATTGACACCCCCCCCCCGGATGGCAGCCTGCGGCAAGTGCAGCCGGGCTGATGGCCGAATCCTGTGATATGCCGAGTGTGGGCATTCAGGGCACTCCGAGCCAGGACTGCTTTGCTGTCCCTCATATAGTTAGACAAGCGAGCGGGGAACCCCTGAGAACTGTCTGTCCGGGGTGGGGGTCGGGTCCCTTTAAGCACAGCCCTCGGCTAGCCTGAGACAGCAGCTCCACGCTCTAAGTCCTAATCTGATGCCCTGCCAGCACTGCTTCCGGCCATCCTTAATCTCGGTTCAGGGTCCACTGAATGTGGACATGCTAGTTCGAATTAGCAAAACGCTAATTCGAACTAGTGTTTAGGACTAGATGTACTAGTTCGAATTAGCTTAGTTCAAATTAACTAATTCGAATTAAGTTAGTTCGAATTAGTGCTGTAGTGTAGACATACCCTTTGAGTGCCAACATTGTCCTTCTGCAATGTATACTGGACAGACTTCTCATACACTTCGCCAAAGAATTAATGCCCACAAATCAGACATCAGACATCTTCACAAGGAAAAGCCTGTTTTTTTTTCATTTCAACCTACCTGGACATAGTCTTAACGACCTTACTACATGCATCTTACTTCAAAGAGACTTTAACACCAGATTACAGAGAGAAACTTCAGAACTTTCATTCATGCTTAAATTTGACTCTTTAGGAATGGGCCTTAACAAAGATGCTAACTACCTTACCCATTACAAAGATGGCTTCCCCACTTATCACTCCTGATTAGTCATTCATTGACTCATAAATAGCTATTCCCTCCCTCTCTCTCCCTCACCCCAGCTTCTATACTAAATCTGATTTGTCAGTTTAATAACGTGTTCACTTTTTTCATTGTATTCCTTTGGTATCTATGGTCATGCCAATTCTCTTCCAGAATATGATCTGAGGAAGTGGGTCTGGCCATGAAAGCTCATCACCTATTAAACCATCTTGTTAGTCTTTAAAGTGCTACATCGTTTTTTCTTTTGTTTTAGCAAGATCAGACTTACACAGCTACCTCTCTATTACTATTCAACATGTTGGGTCACCAAGTCTTCCTGAATTGTCAAAATGGGTCCCCATCTGGAAAAGGTTGGGAACTGCTGCTCTAGCAGCTTATTTCAGCAACAACAAAAGCAGGTGGAATCCAGTATCAGAGCAAGAATGTCTTTAAGTACTATACGTCAGCACTATATCAGAACTCACCCGAGATTCACTCACTATTTTGGAAAGGGAGAGATAGATAGAATGATGAAATAAGAGCTTATGTTGTAAAACCACTCCAGAGGAATGTCTTGCAAATCTAGTACATTATCTTGTGCTGGGAGCACAAATAATGATCATCCTGAAAGTTGAAACTTTTGCATAAAGTAGATAATTAAAAAATCTTCCAGTTCTGCTAGCTGCTTAAATTTACTGGAAAAAAATAGTTGTAGATCCCCAATAAAACATTGCTAGACAACGATGAGTGCTACCAGGTGTTTTTAAAAGCATTTTAAAAATAAAAATAAATCAACTTCTATGATTTGACCTTCAAGACTTGTGCTACTTTTTGTTCCTGAATTTACGCTGAAGCCAACTGAACAAGAGCATTATCTTAATCTTCTCTCAAAAATACAAAACTCTCTTCTCTGAGATAACTGTGGTAAATTGTCCTGGATAAAATGGGCCTGAGTCCATGTGTCAGGCACAATAGAATATAAAGCTGTTTGCAATTCTGGACATTTTCCCATGTAAATGAAAGAGTCTGGAGAAACTGATGAAGACTTGCAACTGCAATGAGACATAATCCTGGAAAGGACAAACCTCTGGCTAAAGCACATATCTGATAAAGCAGTTAATATTTTCAGGGCATAAAATATGATCTCTTTGAATAATCAAATTACTCTGATGATGAAATTAGGTCATTTTCTGGAATTCCAGCAGAAAGCAGGACAGAGCCTTATTTTAAAGGCCAGTGATATCTCAAAGTAGTGGCAAAATAAAGGCTGAACTTTCAGTTTGTTCAGCAGATTCTGCAGTGGAATTGGATAAATTGGACTGCACTCCTCCAGGTGCATTCCTGTATCAGTTTTGTTGGTTTTCAAAAGGTCTTGAAACAATTAACTGGCCAATTGACAGAGGCGCTGTGTCTAAGTGAAGATAATTAGTTTAAGGATCAATAACATGATTTGCTTTGAAAACCCTACCTAGGAGACAGTAGATTGCCTTGCCCTTTGAATCCTATCGGCTGAATTGTCTGGCCTACTACATTCATGCCCTGTTCAAGTGGCGCAAAGTAGATGGGAAATCTCTGCTGGCATGTGTAGAATCAGTTTAACTGACTCCTCTGTCAATCGTTCTCTTCACCCTGGTACAGAGGATGGGTTGGGGAGGAGGGGCCAGGAAAGCACTGATCCTCCATTAGCACAAGACAGTTTGGGAACCTTATACTAGTGGGCTACGTCTACACTGGCATGATTTTCCGAAAATGCTTTCAACGGAAAAGTTTTCCGTTAAAAGCATTTTCGGAAGAGCACGTCTAGATTGGCAGGATGCTTTTCCACAAAAGCACTTTTTGCGGAAAAGTGTCCGTGGCCAATCTAGATGTGATTTTCCGCAAAAAAAGCCCCGATCGCCATTTTCGCGATCGGGGCTTTTTTGCGGAAAACACTACTGTGCTGTTTACACTGGCCCTTTTGCGCAAAAGTCTCTCGGAAAAAGACTTTTGCCCAAATGGGAGCAGCATAGTATTTCCGGAAAATCACTGACGATCTTACATGAGATCGTCAGTGCTTTTCCCGGAAATTCAAGTGGCCAGTGTAGACAGCTGGCAAGTTTTTCCACAAAATCAGATGATTTTGCAGAAAAACTTGCCAGTCTAGACACAGACGAGGTGTATATCAGAGCTGTTCCTTGACAGCTCCAGCTTATGTGTGTAGCCAAGGAAGTGCGGGGCTGCTCTGTCCCCTAAGCACTCTCCCATACTGAGACACCTCTCAGTCTGGGTTCACTGAAGACCCTGTAGTCAGGTTCCCTGGGCTCTGATGCACAATGAATCCTTAAGGCGTAACCCCTTCCTGCCCACATTGTAGCCAGGGGGAAATAAATGGCTGGGTTATGTCAGTGACCAGCAGTAGCTTGGAGGTGTTAGCAGCCAGGAAGGCACAAGCTGCTTCTAGTCACAGGGAAGTGGGGAAAGGGGGGAGAGGGGAAATGAGATGACCTCTTCAAAGACTTGGGCCAAGTCATCCCTAGCTCCACTTCCAGCATTTGAAAGACCTTCCCTCCTGAACAATTGCTGACAGTCTGCTGCTGGCCATGTTCTGGTGTGAACCTTCACATAAAGCTGGGGAGAGTGGGCCTGTTACCTTGAGAATTTTACCAGATGTCCTGTATTCCCCATAGGGAAATATGATCACCATAATTATAAAATGATGTTCTGTAACCAATAGTAAGTAAACTCTGGTAAGGCAACCTGTGAGGACAAATGGGTTGCTAAGGTGGTAGGAAAATTAGGTTGTGTAAATGAATATTTTTGTAAAGAAAAGGCCTCTTTTGAGAATACATTTGGCATAATTCTGGTCTGTGCAGTTTCTGTGTTTTATTCAAACTAAAGCACAATAGAGGGGACTGCTTAACAGACACAACTTGCTCTAAACTCGTATTCAGTAAAGCTCTGCAAACTTCAGAAAAAGAAAACTTCAGAAAAGTTGTACAAACATCATACAGACAGCTCTTCTTTCAAGGGAGAGTGGGATGCTTTCCCAACTTTGCCTATCCCCAGGCTCAAGCATGACTTTGTGTTATGGGGTGCGTGGGCGTGCCCTATCTGGGGCCCGCAAGCCCACGCCCTCCTGTCGGTCCTGCAAGAAAACTCCTCGTTGTGTGCTCTCCGTCACCCGCCCTTCCCCGCGTCCAGCAGGGGTGGTTCTCTCCTAAAATCCTCTCCTCCGGTGCGTCAGCGGGCCGGCAAGGTGAGGTAGGGGGGCTCGGACCCACCACAACTCTGAGCCCCGACCCAGGGCCCTAAGGACTGGGGACCACACCCCAGTTCCGGTTGGTGGGGGGAAGAATCCGCCCCGAAACACACCAACACCCCGGGATTGCTACCCTGCCCTGGGTCATTTCCTACCTATCCCGCCGAGCCGCGGTGGCGGTCTTGTCCGGTGGCCCCTGTAGGGGCGGCTCTTGCAGCCCCCCATGAAGCTTCCCACTGGGCTGCTCCCGCCATCTCCTCTGCACTTCCCTCTGTGCTCCTCCACTCTGTGCACCTCAGCCCTCCTCGGCCCTGTGCACCTCGGCTCTTCCTCCCTCTGTTCTGGAGGTAGCACTCCTTTTAAGCGTCCCACCGCCGCGACGTCCGGCACGCCACAGGAGGGGCCTGCGTCAGTTCCTCTGGCCAGTCCCCCTCCCTGACTCTCGGCTAACTCCAGCTCGGGCTGGAGTCGCCAAAAGGTTTGCGCATGCACTGCCTCTGGCGGTGCCGGGCTGCCAGCCCCACGGCTTCCCTGCTTCGCTGGGGCCCTGTGACCTCAGGCACTACCTGCCCTTTCGCACCCCCGGTCCCTCCTTGGATATGGCGGCGCAGGCTGCTCAGGGCCAGAGCCAGTGCGGGGCCGCCGCTTCTCCCCAGCACACCGGGGACGGTGCCTCGGCTGTGCGGGACGCGGAAGCCGCCCCGTCACACTTTGTCATATATATTTCTTCTTTGCAGGGGGAGTCTCAGTTGCCATAACGTTTGGGTCCTAATGCAGCACTCTCATATTAAAGGAAATCTGGGTATGTCTACACTACCCTCCTAGTTCGAACTAGCGGGGTAATGTAGGCATACCGCACTTGCG
This sequence comes from Pelodiscus sinensis, assembly GCF_049634645.1. Lineage (NCBI taxonomy): Eukaryota > Metazoa > Chordata > Testudines > Trionychidae > Pelodiscus > Pelodiscus sinensis. The sequence continues at coordinate 115,152,473 of NC_134714.1, forward strand.
AATGAAGCCCGGGATTTGAATTTCCCGGGCTTCATTTGCATAAGCGGGGAGCCGCCATTTTTAAAACCCCGCTGGTTCGAACCCCGTGCAGCGCGGCTACACGGGGCTCGAACTAGGTAGTTCGGACTAGGATTCCTATTCCGAACTACTGGTACACCTCGTTCCACCGGTAGTTCGGAATAGGAATCCTAGTCCGAACTACCTAGTTCGAGCCCCGTGTAGCCGCACTCCCCGCTTATGCAAATGAAGCCCGGGAAATTCAAATCCCGGGCTTCATTTGCAAGTGCGGTATGCCTACATTACCCTCCTAGTTCGAACTAGGAGGGTAGTGTAGACATACCCTCTGAGTTGAATGAGTGTAAATGCTGCATCTACAACCACTCAAATCAGATTGCAATCCCTTTATTTGCTGCTGCACTCCTGAGTAGAACCACAGAGTCCAATGAGATTACTTGTGAGAAGAACTTGTCACAAATATATGTGGAGAGTTCACAACGGCTACGTCTAGACTACAAGCCTCTTTCAAAAGAGAGCGTCTAGACTACAAGCAGATTTTTCGAAAAAGTGAGCTGCTTTTCCAAAAGAGAGTCTAGATGCTCTCTTTCGAAAAAGCACACTTTGCATGCAATAGCGCCTTTTTTTGAAAGAGTACTTTCGAAAAAAGGCATTATTCCTCATAAAATGAGGTTTACCGCGATCAAGAAAACTGCCGCGTTCTTTTGATTTACTTTCGAAAGAATGCGGCTGCAGTCTAGATGCAGGTGAAGTTTTTTCAAAAACAGGCTACTTTTTTGGAAAAAACCCTGTAGTCTAGATACACCCAATGTGGCCTTGTATGTCTGCACAGTGCCTAGCACAACAAGCCCCACCACAACAGAAATTAAATAACTCCATAATAATAATGTAATTGATTCTGAGGCTACCAGGGATACAGATTCTTTGTTAGAAAACACACAATGAACTAGGGTTGCCAGATGGCTTCAACAGAAATACCGGACACACTTGACATTACATCACAATCTACATTACATCTTATTTAGAAAATACCGGACATTTATATTTTCTCAATTTGTTTTCCGAACAGAAAGCTCAAATACTGAACTGTCCGGTTCAAAACCGGACTCCTGGCAACCCTACAATGAACAGAGATGAAACCTAATTTACAAAGTCACTATCCTGGGCACTATGTGCATCTCTTGAAAAAAGCCTTGAGACTCTTTAAGAACAAGTGATCAGAATTTCACTTTCAAGTCTTATCCACAAGATGCCACCTTCTGTAGCACAGTGCCCTTTAATACCATGTTGGAGCACTGGTTTAACAGTGAATCACAGGGGAAAGCGCCTCTTACTGAACCTTAGAGGTTTTCCGTTCAGGTCTCCACTCAGCAGGAGCCTTCTTAGCCTGTTAAATCTGTCACATCACTGTCTGAAGAAAGTTTGGGTGTAGCCCCAAGAAAGTGATTCCCATATATCTGAAACCCAAAAGAAGGTGGCTGTTTTTCAAGGCACTTTGCCGCTGCCTGCAGGGTGAATCCAAAGCAGAACAGCAGCATGTCATAATCCTACAGTGCTTTAACAATGACACTCTCCAGTGACTTTGTCACAATTAGCTAAGTCTGTTAATAGAAGTTTTCTTTTAAAAAAAACAACAACAAAAACCCAAGGTTACTGTGCTGTGCATATAAAGTGAGAGTATGAGATAAGGCTAGCCCGCTGCCAGAACTCAGAGCCATTTTTGCTGTGTGAAAACGGAGCTGCCATGTTATCTTCACAATCCTTGACAGCACAGAGAGATGAAAAAGGGAGTGGGGGCCGGGCAACAGAGACAGTGGGTATTGAAAGAAGTCGGATGCTGGGAGGAGGGTGAAAGGTCCTGGCAGCTGAGAGGTGGAAGGAGACGGACTACCTACATTTCAAGGAAATAAAGGAGCAGTGTATTAAAAATATGGGAACAAGTTTATTATTAAGGGACCCCAGTTCACAAAGTTTTATTCATGATTCAAAGTCACACCCTGGTATCAGTGTATAATCCTTTGCATAAATCTGTTTGCAAATAGCACTTTTAAATTTCTTCCTCACTAGGCAAGGATTGAAGGCACCAAATAGGAGAGGTCCCTTCACATACAGGACAGGTGGCCTCCCTCAGTGGGAAAGGGCTGAGAGATAATGGTGGGTTCTGGCATGAGACAGAAGGGGAGATTTGGTGAAAGGGGGCCTAGAAGCATAGCAAGATACACAAAGGGAGCCCCCTGACAGCACTCATTGTATCTAGGTCTACCCTTTCCGTACAGTTACTGTTGGCAGACTATCTGCTTACCTTTAATCTTGCCAAGTTCTGGCTGAGCTTTTTATTTTCCCCTCCTAATTATGCATCATTGCCCCATTAGGAATTGAGCAGTTTTTATTAAGTTGCTCTTTATCTGTTTGGGCGAGTTAGTGCTTGTTTTATTTAAAAAATAAACTTTTTTTTTACGGTTTTAGTTACATTATTAGCATTTACCCCATATCAATAATCGAGAGGAAGGATTACTTTAAAAATGTTCATCATTTAGCATTACTGAGCCTAGGCCTTGTTTGTCTGCAACTGGCTTGCTCTGCAGCACAGGCATTACATCTCTTCTCAAAGTATTTTAAAACCACTGTCCATTCTCTCTCACACTCACGCTTCCCTATCCTACTTAATCTTACTGTGACTTACTGTGATTCAGATGTTGATTTTCAGCCCAGAATAAGCTCCACGTTTCTTTTTGTGTTTACTGTTGCACAGGCACCAACACCAAATGTGAGTGATACTACACTCACATTTATTCACAAATATAACTGATGTCATTTAGACACCTGAGGACTGGAATATGCTCACATGACACCATGAACTGAACCCATATCAGTGGTATCCACATCTCTCTGTGGCAACAGTTTGTGGGAACAAAAAATGGGCTTTTAAAAGAAAATTGGTCCCAAGTCCTTTTAAATGTGTTGGCATTTCTCCACTGTGCTTGAACAGCCAGCACATGTGGAAACTGGCTTTCCTGACATTGCAACAATATACTTTATTAAATTTAATTTAAATATGAACATTTTAGTCCAGGGATTTCTTTTCTAATGGCAACCATATCTGTATTCATTTGTCTAGTGATCCTCTCAGAAAGCTTCAGAATTTGGATGTGCATACTTGAAAGGGGTTTTGAGAAGAAGCAAAGCACATTTATTCATTCTCAGAACTCTGGGTACTCATGCATAGCCTTGCATTATTTTTCATGTGGCTCTAGCAACTTGTATCCCATGAACTGACCTGGTAAAGTACACACACATCTTGTTCCTCTGTATTTGTTGCAAGCAAGACTGCACTTTGCTAGAATGCCTTGAACAAGCGCATATCCTTTCATATCCTTTTAGTTACACAAGTGGGAGCTTCTATTTCACTGTTTATTCTCAATGAAAGGGTGAGCAGTCAAGTCAAGCAGTAGGCAAAGCAGCAGATGTGCACAAAGCACCCATCTGACAATGGCCAGGGTTCCCACTGAGACTTCTTAGTATAGAATAATTGTACTTTCTTTCCCCATGAACCAAGGGTACAAAATCACATTTATGTGTGTAAGCCTGTGAGCCTTCAACATGTGCACTAGTCTACGTTAGGGTGACTGATGAAGGCCAGCTTGACATTTGGTTCCAAAAACTGTGATGGTTACAATTTTGAATGTAATAAAAATAAAAAGTAATATTTGTTACCAGTTAGTCTTATTAGTTTAATTAGATTTGTGATGTAAAGAAAACAGATTATTTTAGAGCCTGATTTAAGAATACAGGAATCATCCATTGAAGACTTCTAAAGGTTAGATTTTAAAATGTTCTACATGCAGAAAAAGGACTAAAATGAATATAAAATGTTAATATTGAGTTTCATACTGTGTGCGGTTTTCATGTTGATCCCTTCTGGGTTCTTTCTAATGTTGTCCCTTTTGCCTCTGAATTCTTTCTCCTTGAAGTATTCTCAACCTGGTATTTTCTGTCTTTCTTATCCATTTCCATTTTTTTTCTGACCTATGTTCTATCTTCTCTGGGTCTGTTTCTTTAAATAATTGAAGACCTCCTCCTCCTCCTCCTCTCTTAACTCACTCACTCACCACCAGGACCTGAGACACTGAAATACTTATAAATAGTGCCATGTGCTTTGATAAAAACGACTGCTTTTGTATGTCATGAAATTGGCAGATTTAGAAAGTAGGGCAATGAATGGAAAAGCTCAAATATGAGTTTGATATACAGTATACAGTATTCCCCCTCACCCTCTCCACCTACAAACACAGGAAAACCAAAGCTGATGGAAGCTTGACTGAAGCTGAATTAAGAATGACCTCAAAGCTTCTCAGCATGGGATGGTTTATTAGCAGCCTCAAGACAAAACCCACAAAGCAGTTTTACTCCCTAAGAGCGAGAAGCCTTATCATGGAGCCTTTCAACTCCCCAAGAATCGCCTTTTCCCCCTCCACAGAGAGATAAAGGGGAGAAAGAATTATTCTTAAACTATGTTAGATGTTTGGTTACCTGTAGTCCACTGGATCTATTCCAATTCCTATTCAATTTATCCTCATAGCATCCAGAACGGATTAACCACAAATATCTTTTATAAAAATATAATTTTGAACTCCTCTCATATATATGATTAGACAGCCGAATGGTAGAACCTGTATTAGTTGTAATCTCTCCCTATATGCTAGCACGCTTATCTTCCTACAATCTTGGAGCAGAAACTTAATTAAAAGTTCCTTTGGATTACAAAGATTCACAGCTCTCTAAGTTAGTGAGCCAGAACAGCAGTCTCCTCTGATAGATCATTCAGTGAATTAATATTCATCCCTCAATTTCAATTATCCAGTTTCTAGTAGGGGAAAGGAAGGGTTATTTTTTTTAACTGATCAAAGGTAATTGGAGAACTTCCCTCAAAGGGCAAGTTACTAAACATTCCTCAGGACGCCTGGTGCTCTTATTGGACAAAATGGCATTTAGATATGTCCAGATCCCACAATCCTTATACATTAATGGGAGTCCTGAACATGTGGGGACAACAGAATTTGATCTCAAACTTGTACAAAAGCTTTCATCCCTGGCCTTGAGACAAATCACTCCCCACTATGCCACCATCTTTCTGCGGTGCTGTAACATGGCCGTCAGGTCATACTGGGATAACAAACAAATAACCCACAGAAAGTGCTTTCGTTGTAATAAGAGGTTTCCCAGAAGCTGAAGTAGTCTCAAAACTCATTTGGAGCTATGGGATTTCTACCACTCCTTGGCAAATCATTCCAAGTGAACCATAAAGCCATGGATTATATTTATTCTGGGATTCAATATTGTAGCTTCTGAGATTGTTATATTTAAATTATGAAATATCATAACAAGTAACACAATTATTTAATGAACACTCTCCAAACTTTTTTTCTATGCCCAACAACTTCTCATACTTCTATGAGATCAAAAATTCTTTAGCATGCACTGAGATCTCTTGCTCCAGTGATGGATAAGACACTGCAAAATTCCCTTATGAAATCCTGACATTTTAATGTCACAGAAATGTTGGACATCAAAAAAATTAATACAGTACTTCACATGATGAACACCTATATTTACACACATTCCTAGTTACTATATGAAATAGGTGCAGATCTAAAATACAGACATACCAATGGAATATAACTTGCTGTAACTGAGAGCAGAAATTTGGCACATGGTATATGAAAAACTATACACTTACATTTTACTCCTTTATTTTCAGCCATTAAAGAAAGAAAACAAAAGGAACAAAGTATCATTTGATTTTATGCTGCTCACACTGTATTGCCATGACTCCTACACTGCAATAATCAAGATCAGGAAATTTCAGCCCACCTCCACATGAGGGACTTTATGAGCTAGGCCTACTTACTAGAACTAGTGTCACACAGTAATGGGAGTATTTCTGCATATAGTGCTTTCAGGTAGGGTTGCCAGGTGTCTGGTTTTGAACTGGACAGTCCAGTATTTGAGCTTTCTATTCGGGAAACAAATTGAGAAAATATTAATGAGAAAATATAAATGTCTGGTATTTTCTAAAAAAGATGTAATTTAGATGGTGGTGTAATGTCAAGTGTGTCTGGTATTTTTGTTGAAACTATCTGGCAACCCTATTCACTGTATCCATCTAATTTTTCACCCACAAAGCACCAGATAAATGTATCAAGAGTAGCTCTTTGCTTTGTTCCTATAGATTTCCACTGGCCCAATGTGGTGAAAAATAACTTAACATGGTGAAAATCCTGTGACTGTCTGATGGATCTGTTTCTCCCTCTGTCTTGTTCAAGCTTTTACACCATTCCCCTCACCTCAGTATTAGAAAAACTTAAAAAACAACTAATAATTTAGCAGCACCTCAAAGACTTACAAAACTTTAAGGTGCTGCTAGACTATTAGTCTATAACTGGAAAAATTTAAAAATCAATGAACTTGCCTACCCCTCTGAAGCTCAGTATTAGAGTTATCTCAAGCAAGTGATAGACATCATGGGAGTGTCTAGACTACAGGCTTTTTTCAAAAAAGGAGGCTTTTTTCGAAAAAAACTACCTGCATCTAGACTGCTGCCGTGTTCTTTTGAAACTAAATCGAAAGAATGTGGGAGTTTTTTCAACCGTGGTAAACCTCGTTTTACAAGGAATAATGCCTTTTTTTGAAAGCGCTCTTTCAAAAAAAGGCGCAATGTAATGCAAACTGTGCTTTTTTGAAAAAGAGCATCCAGACTGCCTGAGTGCTCTCTTTCGAAAAAGCAGCTTGCTTTTTCGAAAGTACTGGTTGCAGTGTAGATGCTCTTTTTCGAAAGAGGCTTGCAGTCTATACATAGCCCATGTGACCAAATCTGTACACAATGCACTGAATGTCAAAATGTATCATGCCAAAAATAAAATAAATAACTTGTTTCTTCAACATAGGACCATAAAAGTAAGATAAGTTAAGATGTGTTCTTGAAGAATCTGTAGGAAAGTTATTGAACAAATACGGGTAGAGTTATATATTGAGATAACATATCTCATACCCCAAGCACCAAATGTTAATGTGCTTGAGGAGATCTTTTAGCCCATTGCGCTTTCCCCTAATGTAGATGGGAGCCTTGTTGGCAATTTCAGAATGAGAGGCTCCAGGCTGAAGCACTAGGGGGTAGTTCCTCCAACTTAGAAATGAGGCACAAAGGTTTGTGCTGCCAGTGCCTCTGGGCAAATGGTAGCAAAGATGACCAGCCAGCACCTTTTACTTGCACCTAATTATTCCCATGAAAAAATATATCAACAAAAGAAGGGGGGAAAATACTTTTAAGCTGTGGGACAGTGTGGAGTAGGGGGGCTCCGGTTTCACTCATACAGATACATATGAATGCAGCTGCACATGCATGAGACAGATCACTGGAGAGAAATAGGGTGCTTCTTCCTGAACTTGCAAAGCAGATGTGAAAACTGCATTGGAACGCATGAATTTGTAGATGAAAAACATCCTAATGGCAAAGACTTGTCAATGAAAGAAGATTAAGATAGGATAGAATGAACAGGCAGAACTAGCTCCATACGGTAATCTATGGGAGCCTTTAACACTCCAAAGCTATCACTCCTTTCATTGTTGTTTGTTTTTTCAAGCAACGCATGAAATTTATTTTCTAGAAGCTCCATCTCATTTATTGTTCCTAAAACTTTATTTGTTCATGTACTTATTTTCTATCGCCCCCCTGCCTACCCTCTGTCAGTCAGTCAGTGTCTCTCTCTCTCTCTCTTTCTCACACACACACACACAAACATTTTTGAAAAATTGAGAATTGAGGCCCTGTTTAGAGTAACTCCAAGGCTCTCATTAAAGTGACTGTGCCATTAAAATGATTGTGCAAGTCTGCTGCTTGTGGTCCACACTGCAACCAAACTCTAATTACCACTGGGGGCTTTTAATTCAATTAGCATTTAATTACTGCATGAACCTTTTACATTCAGTCCATTTTTAACTTCCAGGCATTTGGAAGAGCAATTTTAAACAGTCTCTGCTGAAAAGTTAGCATGGTTTTGTGTTTCGAGTAACGGATTACCTAGAATATGAAAAAGCAATAGCAAGTGTACTACTCATGTGGTTAAATGCAATCACACTCCTCTGCTCCCTCCCCAAAAAGGACAACAACAAAAAAAGCAGAGTTTATACACTGAATTTCATTTTTTGAGATGTGTGGTCTTCCATTTTTATGACTCACTGTAATTGCTTCTCTCTCCAAACTGTGATTTCTTCTAGTAATGTAGCAGTGGAACTGATCAGTTAAATGAAGCATGAACTGCAGCCTGCAGAGAGCTGGATTAAAAACTGCTGAGTTTTCAACATGATCCTTAATCAAAAAAGCTTTTTGGGGAGGGAGGGAGCTAAGGAGGGGCTGGAGAATGTAAAATTAAAGCAGAAAAATATATTTGTACATAGCGGTATTTTTATTTTGTATATTTATAGTCTATAATAATTGTACCTAGATGCAGTAAAATGTATAGCAATTAAAAGATGAGTGCCTACAATAAAGGACCAATCCTAATTTTTCATGTGTTCACACTGAACCATGTCACAAAGGCTGCCTAGAAGAAGGATGCAAGGAAATCATGCAAGAACAACAAAATAACTCTCTCCTCTTGCAACAGTCATCACATACATTTTCAGACAATCCTGAGATGCTAAACTCCTAATTCTTTAATTTTTGCTTTGTATAATCCTGGAATGAATATTTTAAAATAACAAAGAGATATCCTCAAACTCTGTCTTTGTGGTATTTGAATTAAGTCAAAATTTCAAATAGCTGATAGAGTGAGAAGAAAGAGTACAAGGAAAGAAAGCAAGGGAAAAAAAAGGAAACATTATGTTGCTGTCCTTATATGCTGTCAAATTGACCTCCTTTGGGTAAATAACACATTTCCCCAGTTCATGTAGAAAAGCCATTTTCACTACTCTGCGCAGTCCTTTTTAAAATTAATCCTGTGCTCTGCAAGGCTCATTAACCATGTTTACACAGAAAAGTTGGGTCAGTCTGACATGCCAGTACCTACGCTTCATTTTCTTTTTGAGCCATAATGCATGCAAGTGTTTTTCAGATAACTTCCTGTCTCCCTCTGTCCAGGAGCACTCATTAATATTATAAAGAGTTGGACTTTGAGGATTGTTCCTCCCCCCAAACTAACCAAAGTCAGTTGTGTGTTTTATTATTACACAAAGCCCCGAACCCTATTGAAATGCTGCATGTGTATTTCTTTCCCTGCATCTAGATTAGTTTTACAAACCACAAACTTTCATTCAATAGGCAAGCTTCTTGAAACATTTTTAAGTGAAAACCAACCAAAACCAAAATTTCCACAGAAAATTTTTATATTTTTCAATGACTACATAGACTTACCATCCAAAAAAAAAAAAAAAGAGTAACAAGTGTTCAGTTTCCAGTAAATATTTGTATTTTATTTTTAATCATAGAAAATTTCAACTGAAAACCAACACACTTTACAAAAACAATTTTTGGCAATTTTTAAGGGAAATCTTTTATGGGAAAAAGAACATGTTGATTTTTTTTTTGTTTCCTCCCCCACATGTTCAGAAAAATAGAAAAAGTTCATTACAAGTAACTCTTGTTGTGCAAGAGTTGCTTCTGTGCGTTCCGAGCTGTAGAATATGGTGGCTTGGTGTTGAAATCCAGAATTGATTTTAAAATGTCATGTTTGTAGAGGGATGCTTGAGAAATCTTGTGCGAGGGTGACATCACTAATCTATGCCATATAAGAGAGTGCACTTCCACAACCGCCTCAGTTCCTGCTCTCTAAGGGTGTGTCTAGATTACAGGGTTTGGTTTTTTTAAAGTGGCCTTTTTTAAAAAAAAACTTCTCCTGCGTCTAGACTGCTTCCATGTTCTTTTGAAAGTAAAGGAATAATGCCTTTTTTCTAAAGTGCTCTTTTGAAAAAAGGCGCTATTGCATGCAAACTGTGCTTTTTTGAAAGAGAGCGTCTAGACTCTCTTTTGAAAAAGCAACTCGCTTTTTCGAAAAATCTGCTTGTAGTCTAGACGCTCTCTTTCAAAAGAGGCTTTTCCAAAAGATTCTTTTGAAAGAGGTTTGTAGTCTAGACGTAGCCTAAGGGTACATTTACACAGCATGCTGATTCTAAAATAAGCTATTCCAGAAGAAATACTCTGAAATAGCTTATTTCAAAATAGCATGTCTACACTACAGGGAAGCCTCAAAATTAGTCGGAGGCAGGCTTCCCTAATGTGGACATGCTACCTCAATATGGAGCCCAGGAGGCACTGGGGATTAATTACTCTGAATGGCCCTGGGGAAGAACTATTTCGAAATAGCAGCAGTGGAGCTTCCATACTACTGCTATTCCAAAATAGCTATTCTGGAGTAGGTGTTATTCATCATGGAAGTTTACAGAAGTCGGCATAAGTCAGCCGTTATTTCAAATTTATTTTGAAATAACAGAATTGCTGTGTAGATGCTCGCATTGTTGTTTCAGAATAACTGACATTATACCGAAATAAAGTTGCCATATAGACATACCCTAACTACAGATTCCTGATGTTATATTCTACTGCAACATATAGGGGAAGGTGGATGGGTTGTTTAAATATACAGAGGTGGCTCTTGAAGAACAACAGTTACTGGTAAATAACCTCTTTTCCCTTCTTTGGCAGTCTCTCTCTGTTCCTACTTGAGGAAGATCAATAAGCAGTGTTTCACCAAGTGGATGATGGGTGAGGAGTTCTTAGCTAAATATGGACCATTGCACTGCTCTTCCAAAGTAGGCTAAATACAAAGAGTAGTGCCTGGTGAAAGTGTTCACTGAACTCTAAATTGTTGGCTTGCTTACTTAAGAAAGAGCACTGATGCTATGGAGGGGCTCTAGTAGTGGCCCTATAAATCAGAGAGTACTGGTTTCCTACCTAAATGTAACAATGTTTTATATACCTAACAGTCCCAGTCTCCTCCTCCCCCCGCTCTGGTAAAACCAAAGTCCAAGCACCTGCTTTACATGAAGGGTTTATATACAAGATTCCCCTAGGAGAGAATGGGGAGTGAAGAAAACCACAGTGAGGGCGCGTCTACACTGCAGCGTTTTCCCAGAAAAACAGCCATTTTCCCAGAAAAACAATACTTGCGTCCACACTTCGATTGAGTTCTTTCGACAGAAAGTTGAACAAATGGAGGGGTTTTTTTCAATGGCCATAAATGTCTTTCTACGAGGAAGAAGGTTTTTTCCAAAAAAGCTTTTTCAGAAAAAGGCGTGCGTGGACACAGAAGAGGGAATTCTTTCGAAAGAAAAGGCCTCCAGGAAATAACACGGGTGCCCTGGTGGCCACTCCATCCATACTAATGACAACTTAAATGCGAGATTGCATCCAATCAATCTGGACGCTATCTTTCAAAAAAGATTTCTTTTTCGTAGCACTTTTGCTGTGTAGATGCTCTCATTCTAAATAAGCTTTTCACGAAGATCTCTTCCGGAAATGTTTATTCCGAAAGAAGCCTGCAGTCTAGACATAGCCTGAGGCAGGTAGAAATCTGAGACCGCCATTAGCATGAAGCTAGGTTAGAGCCCCAGGGTGACTTTTGTGGAGCATAGCAGAAAGTAGACTGATTATCAAAACAGGAAGCTCACACTCTCTTTTAGCAGATGAAATTGTTACCAGGAAGGCTGTCTAGTCTGAAAATGGCTTTAGCAAGAGGCTTGCAAAGACAGCCCTCCAGCTTTGTTACGAGAAGACTTCGGACCAACAAGTCTGGAAGCTCCTTAATGTGTGTGTGGGGGGGGGGGGGGAAGGAATATATTTACTATACCCTTGAGAAACCTGGAGAGTGGTAAAAGATAGCATTGTCTTCAATATAATTGTGATGAGCAAATATTGCTGCCAGATAGACTTGATGAGGCTAAAGCCTTGAGATTTAGAAGAAGATGGTTCTTGGCAAACAAAGGGACCCCAGCATGAACCCTTTAATGGTGGCTCAGATAGAAAACAATTTCCAATTATGTTTATAGCATCTCAGGGTGAAACCCTTACTGGATTGCAAGAAGATGGGCTTAGACTCCGTAAGAGCAAAACCAGGTGATTCTAGTCAACAGATAATCCTCCACATTACAAAAGGTAGTGTTTCTGGGATACCATGTGACTGAGCTGGCTCTCCAAAGTCATCTCTGAAGGAGATGAAGGTGCACTGAAGTGATTCTGAACTGGACTGGAAAGCAGTGTCTAGAAGGGGACTAGCATGTAGTGCTAGAAGCCTTGAAACTGTACCCCATTCAGCCATGGAGAGAGAACAGGTTATGGGGGAGATTCCAACAGGTGAAGAGTCTTAAGATAGTTAGAGAAAGCTGGTGATGTCAGCCTTGTGTGAAATGTCTGTGCCTTACAACAGAGAAGGCTTTTCAAGGCAGCTCTGCAGCTGCACGTCAGGTTGCCCTACCCCACAAATGAGAATGTACAGTGCCCACAAAGGAGGACACATATTTTCCAGCCTACTCACCTCACTAAGTTGCAATTGTAAAACGGTACAAATAATTAAGATGCAAAAAAAAAAAAAAAATTCTGTTCAAAAGTTAGCATAGCAGCAATTTTGCTGTTCATTCAAGTTCCTGTGTTAAAAGTTCCTTAGCACAGTAAAGAGCCCAATTGTAATCTGAAAAAGGGCATTTAAAGAATCTAGAAAAATCCCATTTGTGACATTGCAGAATGGCTCAATGTCTTGATCTTGTCAAAGTTCACCGACATTTATGGGTGGGAAATGGGACAGTTACACTCTCTTCGTAGACAACTTGATTATAATAATCAGAGAAAAGAATAGGATATGGGTAGGCAAATCAGGTACAATTCTGTTCCACATTAGACTTGTTGTAATTAAGTCAGCTATGATCTCATAGCAGTATAATTTTGAGGTTGGTGTTGAGGAGAAAGGCTTATATTGAAAGCTAGTTTGACCGCCCTCAGATAAGAATGTGACTCATGTGAGTGGGAGAAACTAATGTAGTGAGATTTACATTTTTCTGTACGCACACAAAATAGAAGATTTGTATATGAGACAGAGAGACAAAAAGAGCACATACTTTTTATTTACTCACAGTTGTAAGGAAATGCTGAACAGGAAATGACCAACAACTCTGTTCTTTTCAGGACAGCTGACAGACGGGCAAAAGAGGACAATTGCCCCAGGACCTGGCGATTCAAAAGGGCCCGGGGCTTCCGGACATTGCTGCTGCTACTGCAGCAGCGACGATGGCTGGAGCCCCCGGCCTTTTAAATCACCACCAGAGCACTGCTCCAGGCAGCACTGAAGGCTGCCTGTCCCAGCTCCACCCCTTCTGCCTAAAGCCCCTGCCACATACACACCTTGCCCAGGGGCCCAGCAATTCTGTCAGCTCCCCTGGTCTCTTAATACAATTCCAGATGCCACCCACCCCGCTAACAGCAGGAGCGGCCCATCCATATAGGCGAACTAGGCGGTTGCCTTGGGCACCAAGTTAAATGTGGTACCAAATGGTGGCGCAATATCATTGAGGGGTTTGGAGGTAGGGGCGCCGATGTCATGGTTCGCATAGGGCGCCAGTTGCTGGCAGCTAGTCTAGGGCCGCCTCTGACAACAGCTAGGGGTAATTGATGATATGTAAGAAGGGAACAGTCCCAGTTGCATGGGAGGGAGACACTTGCCAAAGGACAAACCTTTCCTTTGAATTTCTGGCCAGCTGAGAAAGACATGTGCTGATTGGCCAGTATTCCCCAGCTCTCAGTATTTAGACCAATGCAGGGGACATGTGGAACCTCCTTCAGCTCAGTTCCAGCAGCCCCATCCTACCTGAATTAAGATTGCGAACCTGACCTGATAGATGCAGGTCTAGCCAAATGCCTGTTTAGGACAGTCAGGAAGGAATTTTTCCCCTCTTCTGGGCCAATTGGCAGGGCAGTTTTTGCCTTCTTTGCTGCACCTTCAAGCCACAGTGGGTGAAGTAGGAACATGCAGGGTACTTAACCAAAGTCCTGGGATGCTGATGTTTATTCATCGCAACGCGTGGCTAGTTTCCAGTGAAATTGTGAGAATAAAATGAATGAATCCCAGAGGTAAAAGACGTGGGCTTTTGGTGATGAGCTTTGGACTCAGGAGATAAGAGAGAGACATTGTTGCCTTTGTGGGCAATGATCTAACCTTGTGGTCTCTAGTCTGGTCCATCCTGTGTCCCTCCTTCTGGTAGGGAGGATGCTAGGATTCAGACTGGGCACTACTGGGTGGCAGGAGAATCACCACACATTAAGGGTGCTAGTTACAGGTTATATAATCAAGAGCCCTGTAAAGCCCTCCTCTTCACTGGAACCTATTAAATGTCTGGTATAGGAGTGTATGGGTGATGGGGGGCAACCCTTCTCCCCTATATTAAAGTTTAATAAAAGTTGCTACCTTCCACTTAATTCCATGCATGTGTCTGCCCTCATTTTGTCACTGTATCCGCACCAATTCCATGCTTTATTTTTGTGTGCCGCACACCTCCTCTGCTAATAAATGTCTAGCTCACCCTTTAATCAAGTGGTTGTGCTGTATTTGCTTCATTGACCTGATCTGATATTGTATAGTACATCGTGCTGTATGTTTACTGTGGTGTATACAAAATCATTCTGACACAGTTTGTTATTTTCACATTTAGCCCCACAGCAGTGCAAATAATCCAGCTTACTCTATATAGCATGGCAGATACCTTTATATAGCAATTCTGAATTTTACTTTTTATTTCAGATCACTCAGCTCTGACAAAAGCAGATAAGCTATTGAGCCTTCCTCAAAATACATAATCTCTTCCTATACAGTATGTTATCAAGGCAATATATCTTTTAAAATATCTAAACTGAACACAGTATGCTAAGAAGTTAGGCAGACTTGTAATAGTGCCTCATACAAGTCAATTGTCTCATGATGAATTCAAATACATTATTAGAATATAGTTTATAGTAAAGTAGAACCTAACTCCTGAACTGTTTAATTTAATTGCAAAGTGTGGACTGCAATGTTGGTTGTAATGAATTTCCATGTACCTTTTTTAATGTGAAAAAAATCTATCATTATAAAAAGTTTCTATTGGAGAGTGAAACTGTATCATATAGAATTTTGTTTTGTCATTGACAGAACTGAGTAGTTCTTGCCCTCTCCATCTGCCTCTATGTTTAAATGTAATATGCACTGGTCTCATAGCATTAGTGTTTATTGCTTATGCCTGGAGGTTGCTTTCTTAACAAATGTGTTACCAGCAGGGCTGACAGCCACCGGGGCTCCTGGGGCAAACTGTGTAGGGGACCGGCTCCATGCCCCCAGAAGAGGCAAGGCCAAAGACAGTCAGCCCTTAGCACAGCCCAGAGTGTAGCACCCCTGTCCCAGCTCTCAGAGCTGCATGGAGCAGTGCTCCAGAGGCAATTCAAAGGGGCCCAGATTTTTGGTCACCATAGCCGAAGCCTGTCTAAACATGTAGCTATTTGGGAACAGTTATTCCCAATTAACTTCAACTGTGTCTACAAACAGAGTTGGCCAGGAACAATTAATAAGGAACAATTCTACACGTGGGCAAGCCTATTGTATGCTAAACTAATCGGGAACAAGGCATTCTTATTCCAGAATACATGGATTTATCCAGGAATAGCTGCTCCTGAATAGTTGTCCTTGGATAACTCCATGTCTACACAAGCCCTACTATAAACTATACATTAACGTGTTACCTCCACCTAGTTATCTCCTGATAACACAATTAATAACAAAGTATATACTAGCAATCTGGCTGTGTTACACTATATTTGTTGTTCTGAAATTTTAGCTTCAGTTTAAGGAAGATAAACTGCTGTCTTTTTTAAAATGTAAAAATCATTATAATAAGTAAAACTGTAAAGAGATCAAAATCACATTGATATGGTACGTGAAATACCGCTCTCAGAAACTAGATAAAAAATTCTTACTTTGATATCTTTGGTCTGAAGAAGAAATAAATTTATCTGACAACATTTATTCTTGTAAACTCATGGTACATTAAAAAAAAGCTAAGTTTTAATGAGGACCTAGAGACTACTTAACCTATCTGAAATTAGATTTTCCTGAGGCAGAATTAATAATGGCAGCTGCCACATTAACATTTAGGTAGAAGCCCTGTTCTTTTTTCAGGTAATAAAATAAGGAATTTTGTTCATCTTGTTAGTGAGACTTACTCCTGGGTAATCAATCATAGAACATGCTGAAAATTGTGTGTTCAGCAAGGTGCAAAGCTGTCAGAGTCCATAACTATTATTTAATGATTTTCACTAATATCTATAAATACTGACTTTGAATGTAATATGTCAGGGCTGGTTGGTGCAGTGGGTTTAGTGACCTCTTTGGCTTCTACCTCTTGTAGACCTATGTTCAAATCCTGACAGATTAGAAATTACTATGGGTTTCTGAGAGCATTACATTACCCAATGGACCTTCATCCAGATCACAAAACCACAGTGCTATTTGGCATGACTGAAAGTGTGTGCTCAGGAAAGACCTAAGGCAGGATATCAGAGGTAAAGCAGATGTGCATTGATGCATAAGGGAAACTTGCCCAAACCATACCTGGCTCAAGGCACTGTTTTCAGTTTTTCATGAGTACATGAAAACATGATCTGGTAAAATTATCTTCAGTTGATGTTCTTTAATTTCAAAGGACAGTACCTAACTCAATAATAAAAGGACAATTTAACTCTTACTGGTAGGAAAATGTTCTTATCACATAGACCCTGGATCCAAGCTGGGTCATTATGTTATTCTATAGAAGGTGCAAAGTTTTTTAATAATGTAAATTGAAGTAATTTTGTTAGTTTTATTTTTAAATTATGGGACTACCCACATGTTTAGAGGTAAGCATGTATGTAAGCATTTGCTGGGTTAGGAGTAAATATATGTTAATGAAGAATAGTATTAATAGAAATCTTAGAAATGCTTAGAAATCTTATGTTTAGAAAAGCACCAAATTGTTTTTGTTAAAATAAAAGTAATCTTAGCTGAAATTATGTGTAACTAACTTTTTTGTTGGACACTTTGATTTAGGGCAAGGGATTCAATATTATATGCAACCTCATAACGTATTACACACAAAAATCTATATTAAGATAAAGTTAAGGCTGCACAGTAAACATTCAAAGATTTGGAAATGTCTGAGAAACCTTCATCTTCTTTGATCACATGCATGATGATACAATCAGGGCTGAAAGTAACTTAAATTTCTTACAAGTACTATCCAATCACAGCCTACCCCCCTTGGACAGGGGGTGAAGGGTTATCATATGACAGTATCTGTAATAGATACAAGTGTGAAGTAGAGTGTGGGGGGCTCAGGGCATGAGGCTGGGGTGTGCAGGAGTCATGGCATGGGGCTGAGAGTGTGGAAGGAGGCTCAGGGCAGGGAGCGTGGGGGTGCAGAGTGAGGGCAGGGGCCTGTGTGTGTGGGAGTCAGGGCAGAAGGATGGGGTGCAGGAATCAAGACAGGGGCTGGGGATGGGAAGGAAAGTATCTGGGGGGCCCTGGGGCTGGGTTACCTCACCCAAATCACACCACCCACCAGCTGGCTCTCAGTGGAGACCCCTCGCCAGCTCTTGCCATAACGCAGCTGGTTCTTGCGGGAGCAGTGTGCCAGAATGCACGGTCTTATTTTCACCTCTGGATACAATCACTGATTACATGATCACATGCTTTTCCCCCCCTTGGGATCCCTGCCTCATTCTGTGCTCAGGATGGATAGTATGATAGTATGGAATATTTTGTTTTACTGTCATCATTCAGTACAGGCCACCCTCCCTTACTTACTGCACACTATTCAGCCTCTGCTCTGAAGAGAGAATTATTCATTTCCTCCTGGGCTTTCCTATTTAGGGATGTGAACATTTCCTCCTGGGCTCATCGGTTAACTCTCACGGTTACACGCAGCCTCCCCCTGCCCTGCTGCCTCCCACAGAGGCAGTGGGGGGATGGACCTGGTGCTCATGAGGAGGTGGCTTAAAAGCTGGCTCCATGGAGCCATTTGCCCCCCATACTGCAGCAGCACAGGGGAGTGTGGGGGAGGGAGGAAGGTAGGAACTGGTAAACACAGGCTTTCAAGCTGGCCGCAGGCACAAAACCCATGCTGTTGCCTCCACAGAGGCAGCAGCACAGGGAAGGGCAGGTGGAAGCTCCCTATGAGCATCAGTTCCTCTCCTGTCACCCATTTCCAAACAAACAGAGGCTAGGGACACCATTCCTACCCATCCTGGCTAATAGCCATTGATGGACCTAACCTCCATGAATCTATCTAGCTCTTTTTTGAACCCTGTTAAAGAACTAGTCTTCACCACATCCTCTGGCAAGGAGTTCCACAGGTTGACTATATGCTGAGTGAAGAAAATCTTCCTTCTGTTTGTTTTAAACCTGCAGCCTATTAATTGCACTTGGTGACCCTTAGTTCTTAGATTGTGGGAATAAATAAATAACTTTTCCTTATTCACTTTTCTCACACCAGTCATGATTTTATAGACCTCTATCACATCCCTGCTTAGTCTCCTCTTTTCTAAGATGAAAAGTCCCAGTCTTTTTAATCTCTCTTCATATGGGACCTGTTTCAAACCCCTCATCATTTTTGTTGCCTTTTTCTGAACCTTTTCCAATGCCAATATATCTTTTTTGAGATGAGGCGACCACATCTCTACACAGTATTCAAGATGTGGGTTTTATATAGAGGCAATAAAAGGGGACTGGAGAGGCTGGGTCAGCGCCCCCTCCCCCGTCCCCCTTCCCTGTCACCAGTCACTGCAGTTTTAAAATGTTGTTTTGTGTATACTATCTTAAAGCATATGCTTTGTTCAAATGGCAGAGTAGTTACATTATAGGAATAATGTACCCTTAACATCCAAGAATTTAGATTTGGATAGGTTTATCAAACAAAATAAGCTCAAATTCTAGTTAATATATTACGGCACTCTAAAAGCTCTCTCTTTTTAAAAAGCATAAAGTAAGTAAAAGGAGTATATTTTCAGGTCAGCAATGTTTCAAATAATATGACAAGAGAGATCAAAAGACTTTTGATAACTGTATCAAAACGACAAATTACTGTTTACTGGACTCTGATTGTTTTAATGCGAAAGTCTGATTTAAAAAAAATCTAATAAATGCCACATCTACCGTATATTTTGTTCAGGAATTTGAAAGCCATCTCTCTATTTCTATATTGGTTAATATAGTTCAGTGGTTTTCAAATTGTGGGTCAGGACCTCAGAGTGGGTCACAACCCCGTTTTAATGGGATCACCAGAGTTGGCTTCAACTTCCTGGGACTGAAGCCCTGATGCTTCAGCTTTGGGTGCCAGGGCGCAGCTTACAGACCCCCATGCTTGGAGCTTTGGCTTTGCCTCTCCCCCTATCCAAGGCAGCAGGGCTTGGGCTTTGACTTTCACCAGGGCTGGTGTAAGGTCTTTGTAGGCACTCTAATTATCATAGGCCTTTAAATTAGATTATATATACAAATATAAGGGAGAAATGCCCTCTCACCTATATGTTTAATAGTTAAGTGGATGTTATACCTGTATGCTGTGTGTTGACTAAAGATAGCAAATTATTAAGTTGGATTTAGCAGCTGTCTTTTCTTATTTTCAAGTCAATTATGAATTTTTTTTAGGCCCTAAATTTTTTTGTAGGCCCTAGGCACCATGCCTATCGTGCCTAATGGATAATCCAGCCCTGACTTTCATTCTTCTGAGATCTTGTAATAATTTTTGTTCTCAGAAGGGGGTTGCGGTGCAATGAAGTTTAAGGACCCCTGCCACAGCTCAAGTTATAAAATGTGGGCAAAGATATAGGACATATTTTAAGAGGAATTACACAAAAATGACAAATAATCATTACTGGAAATAATTTGGCTAGCTAACAATATGTACTGAAAGTTTTCTTAAGGGGATTAGGGTTGTAGTGCTGACCAAACAGAATATGAGGAACTTAGTAATGAGTGGGGGATTTCCACAAAATGCAAGCCTCTATTTGTTTGTTTAATCTAAAATTGGTTTATGCTGTGCAGAATCCTGACAATTATATCACTGCTAATTTCAAAATCTCATTAATCCTTCCTTACTATGAAAATCCTCTAAAGACTAAATCCTTTATTCAGTCATTAATTTCATTGTGTTTTATTAACATGCAACCTTATGGGCTCTCTACATGTGCAATTAAGAAAAAAAACCAAACCTTTGTGCAGATTAATGAAATCTATTCACTAGTGACAGTGCCTTTTTATACTTTCAGTGTAATTGCTATTTCTGTGTTTTTCAAAAGCATATTTTTGGCTCTCCATTCCTCTTAGCTAGGTCTGGATTTCACATTTATGATTTGATTTTTTTTCCAGTCCATACTACTTACTCTAAATGAACGCCTATAAAAACAGAGATGAATTTACATTACTCTTCTCATTATTATAAACCAGAACTACCTCCTCAACTTAGTCCTTGAATAATTTCCAATAGATAATATCTGCAGACACTGCCAAGATTCTCTTAAGGCAATATTCAGAAAAATGTCAGTGTTAAGCAATTTTGACTTCAGAACTTCCACAAGCTACTATGGTTCAACTGTGACTGAGCCAACAGTCTCTCTCCACTGCACCTGAAAAAACTGGACACACTGTTTTTGCAACACCTCGCATAAGGCTGAGGTCCAAAGTCTTCCTACACTCACTATCATGCCTGTTCTCCAAAAGTTAGCCTACTTGATGTGAAAATAAACCAGGCTAACAATACGTAAAGGGAAGACTTTCTAGTGTGAACACCATCCTCCTCAAACTAATGGATCTCAAAGGCAAATAAACTCAGGGTACATCTACACTGCAATCAGGGGAGTGACTGTGGCTTGTGTAGTTTTAGCTAGCTTTACTCTAGCTAAAAAGAGCATTGAAGATGCAGTGATACCGATCCCAATGCAGGCAGCACAAGCCTGTCTGGAACCCTAAGGATGTGCTCATGTTATACCACAATCTGTTCCACCACATCCATGGTGCTATTTATAGCTATGCTAGTTAGATTAAAGCTAGCAAGGGCATGCGTACCTGAGCTGCAGTCACACCGCTGACTGGCAAATCTTGAGAAGTAGCACCAATAGTTTCTAGGGAAGTTAAATTCCCATCCCTCCTCCCCCGCCCTCCTACCAGCAGGGGACCATGTTTCAATCCCCTCTTATTCCCTCTCTTCCCCACTCCTTCCACTCCCTCCCTTTCTCTCCTAGGACACCAGATCTCCTTCATCCAGGGAGTCTCCTCTCTCTCTTATACATATAGTATTACTGATGAAATAGCTGATGAAAACGCTGGTCCATCTAGAAGTTAAGGACAAGCTGTTTTCCAATCTACTATATATTTGAGAGATTTTGTGCAAGAACTGTCATCTGAAGAGGTGGGTTGCACCCATGAAAGCTCATGATACCATCTACATGTTTTGTTAGTCTTTACAGTGCTAATAGACTATTTGTTGTTTTATACGTTTTTCCTCCTAAATAGTAAGAGGCAGGACCACCAAAACTGGTATGCAGCTTCCTCTTATCATAACATAAAGCAAGATAAGGGCTGAAACTCTGCCCCTCTCCCACCTATAAGGACGCATAAACAGTGCAGGACCGAGCCATTCTGGTGCCCCGGGCAGACAGGTTAATTGCACCCTGGGTTGGGGGAAGGGCATGCACGGCTCCACCTCCACCTCCACCCGGCATGTGGGGCAGGGCACGCGGAGCTGACAGTGGCAGGATGCATGTGCCCTGCCTGGCCCAGCTCGGCTACCACCGCTGGCATGCAGGAGGCAGATGAACCTGGACCTGCTCCAGCCGGAAGACATGCACCCCTCCCCAGCAGTGCCTGCTGCAGCTGCAGTGGCCATGGAGAGGCGTTTCTCATTTGGCCCCAAGCTGATGTGGTGAGAGAGGGCAGGAGTAGGTCTTCTCTCCTCAGGACAGCTTGATACTGAACCCCTCATTCCTACCCGCACCCCAGAGCAATGACTTAAATGAAGCATGTACATGATTATTTTATTTCCCAAAACAAACAAAAATTAATTGAGTTAAGGATCTGACTAATCCGGTGTAAATCTACTGTTATCTTAATAAGGTCACTGACGTACAAGTAAGCACAGAGTCGAACAGTGAGTGCAACATATATGCCTGTTAAATATAGAGAGGAAAGTCCTGGAGAAATATTAGTAGTTGAGCATGAAGAGCCAATCCTTTGCTTGCTGCACTGCTGGAGTTACTAGGCAATAAACTGGAAGGTCTGCAATGGCTAAGACTCAGGCTTCATCTACACTAGCTCTTTTGTTAGTCAGGGGTGTGAAAAAACCAAACCGCTGACTGACAGAAGTTTCACCGGCACATGTGCCAGTATAGAGCATGCTATGTCGGCCGGCAGGAGAGCATCTACCGCCGACACAACTACAGCTGCTCGTTGGGGGTGGTTTAATTATGACAGCAGGAGAGAGTGGCTTGATGGGAGCCCTCACAGCAGAACAGCTGCAACAGTACATGTAGACATAGACTTCACCTCTGGGACCACTATTGTAGCTCCTGGCTTACAGTAGCTCCAGAAGGTCCTGTACGCCCACTTCCTAAGGAGAGAATGGCTTGTGGATCCAGAGGGTATGTCTACATTTTATTCCTCTTCCGAGAGAGGAATGCAAATGCAAACACCCGAAATTGCAAATGAAGCGTGGATTTGAATTTCCTGCGCTTCATTTGCATAATCGCATTATGGCGCTATTGCGGAATAGCGCTATTTTGAGAAAAAAAAGGGGTGATTTCGAGATAAAACCCTTCCTTCAAAATAACCGTTGCTCCTCATTTTTTTAGGGTTTTATTTTGAAATAACACCATTTTTTTCTCAAAATAGCGCCATTTGGCAATAGCACCATAACGTGATTATGCAAATTAAACACAGGAAATTCAAACCCACACTTCATTTGCAATTTCGGGTGTCTGTATTTGCATTCCTCTCTTGGAAGAAGAAGGAAGTGTAGACATAACAACAGAAGTTGCAGAAGTACTGTCCTTATCAAACTCCAGGTTTACTATATGCAGGAGTTTGGGGGAGGAAAAGCCTTCTGAAAGTGCAGGTTCCTGGCATCTTTCTGTCCCCATGGGCAGCACAACCATTCCAGTTCGGAGGTGTCCTGGCCACACAGCGGCAAAGAGTAGTTGCACGTGAATATTCTAATACTGCCTAGGAAAGAAGCCAGGTAATATTGAATATTCTACAGAACACATATGGCATAAAAGTAACATGACAAAATAGAAAACAGAAAAAAAATACCAATTCACGTTATAGTTTGGTATTCAGAGCCATTTTAATCCTGCTATTTCATTATTCTTTATGTAAAGAGAGCGAGAAACATAGTTTGCTATTTACAGAATCAGAGAATGTGGACCACATGAATTATGTATTAGGACTATCAATTAGTGGGCGTTAATGCCTGCGATTAACACAGGGCAGAATTAACGCGTTAAAAAAATTAACTTGCTTTAATCGCACAGGTCAGCAAACCAGCATAAGCGGCTGTAGAGCTGTCTCTGGTAAGGCACAGTAATGCACACCACCACCAGAGGGTGCATGGAAAAACCAAGAAGCCAGAAAGGAGGAAAAAAACCTGAAGACGTGGTTCCAGCTCCAATGGAGAAGTAAACAAGAAAAGTAAAGACCCTGACACCCGTCACTCTCCATCCCAGGTGACCATATTTTAAAAAATAAAACAGCCGGGAGGGGAAGGGACTTGCCCAAGTTGTCCTCCTCCCCCAGCAGGACTCTCCCAAGCAACCCTCTCTTTGCCTCCTGGGGCTGGGATTGACCCTCCTCCCATATCTGATTCTGGGGCTGTCCCCCCTCCTGAACTCTGCACTTCCCATGGTGGGGTCTACCCCCCTGTCCAGCCCTGGGACTGACCCCTCTCCTAAGCTTGGGAGCGGACCCCTACCCCTGAACCCTATGCCACCTGCAGTTGGAGGCTGAGCCCCTTGAACTCTGCACTGTCCACAGCACAGTCTACCCTCCTCCGGCCCTATGCTGCCCCAACAGCTGGGGCTGAGCTAAAAAAGGACTCTCTTGAATAGGACACAAATATATTGATTATATAGAAGAATTTAAGTTCAGCTTTCATGATAGAATTTGCACTACAATACTTCAGTGAGGTGAACTGAAGGTTTTTCTTACAGTGAAAATGTTTTGTAATAAAAAATAAATATAAAGTGAGCACTATACACTTTGTATTCTGTGTTGTAATTTAAATCAATATATTAGAAGAGGTAGAAAATATCCAAAAATATTTAAATAGATAGCATTCTTATTACTGCTTTACAGCATGATTAATTGCATGATTAATCGTGATTAATTTTTTAAATAACTTGGCAGCTCTATTATGTATGCTATTTAACGAGCATGTAGAGAATATGCCTATTTTTCAACTTTTCTATCTCTACAAGATCTACCAGGACTCAAGAAATACTAATTTTATAAATGTACAGTCAACTGTACTTTTGCCCAAAATTATTATAATAAGTCTCACTCCAATAAACCATGGACCAAAAAGCCATAAGAAAAAGAAGCTACAGCCTATACAAATATATAACAGCTCTATTAGGCATGAGGATTGGATCCACATGTGACTTTAATAAACATTTCATAGGTTACATCACTAGTTATGTGAAACTGTCACTTTTGGTAAACCTCAGATGTAAGGTGAAAAATATTCAGCTTGGTCCTATGTAGATCTTATCTCAATGTGCAAGGTTCCAAAAAACAAAACAACCAAAAAAAAAAAAGAACCCTGAACCAACCCATTTGATCTTTGCACTGTATTAACTGTTAGTTTAGGATTCAGCCTGCTGTGCAGAGCAATTGTTGAAAGACTTACTTTAAAACTCCACGATACAGCCCAGAGGCTGAGCCTAAAATATGAAATGCTAACTTTCATTTATATGACATGTTGTAACATTTATGTAAATCCTCAAAGATAACTTATGTTTTTTATATTAGCTACAATGCCATTTAGAAAAGGTCATGCCTTGCTCTTTTCTCACTTTGTGTAACTAAATCTAAAATTCCATTCAAGATGACGCTGCCATGTAACCGCCTGAAAATTAAAGATTCTTCCAAATGCTTAAAAAAATCAATTAACATTTAAAAGCTCCATGTTAAAAAAATGTGCATTGAAAAATAGCAGGTACAGTACACAACAAATTAGTTCCACCACCTTTAAAGTAACAGAGACAAGAATTTCATCTAGGTAAGTGAGTTACAGCCAATGACCCCGAGGCATCAGTTGCAGCACACATGAATAGTCTTTCAAAGTGACCTGCCAGCACAGCTGTTTGCACCACCATCAAATGCTTTCATATAAAAAAGGCCCGAAGCAGGCAGCAATCTATCATGTGGAACGTGCTACTGGAGAGAGAAAGGGATGGAGCAAGTCTAAAAAAGTGGTAGGACAGGATTGTGGGGAAAGGAATCAAGGCTAAAGGGAAACAGAACAAAGTTCATTACTGTCAGGGTAGGGGGAGGGGAAGGAGATGAGAAAGAGAAACAAAACTGAAATGGAAGGGAAGAGAAGCCAAAAATCTCATTTTGTAGAGGTGTTACTGATAAGAGAGGAGAACAAGATAGTTTCTGACAACTCTTTTGAGACATTTTGCCTTGTTTTATGATGGCCAGTACTTTATATGGTATCAGGCAGGGCCAACCCGAGCCCTTTTGGCGCCCTTGGCCCGGGCACGCAGTGCCGCCCCCGGGCGCATGGTGCATGCACGAGCCTGCCCGTGGGGCGCGGGCCCGCCCCCCCAGGGTGCGCAGGCCTGCCTCAAGTGTGCACGGTGCATATGCGGGCCAGCCACGGCCCCTGACGCGCAGCCTGGGGCCCGCCCCTGGGGCGTACGGCGCATGCGCGGGCTGGCCATGGCCGCTGGTGCGCAGCCCAAGGTCTGCACCCAGGGCGCACAGCGCATGCGCTGCTCAGCCCGACCTGGTCAGTGCTGCTGGCGTGCACGCCAGGCCATGCAGGGCCCTGCAGCTGTGGGGGGAAGGGCGCTGCTGGCTGGCGCCGCGGGGCCGGCACTGCGGGAGCCGGGCGCATGGCGCCTGATGGCAGCTGTAAGGGATGCTGTGAGCCCCTTTCAGCTGATATCAGGCACCCCCCATCAGTTGGCACCCCGGGGCAGCTGCCCGGCTCGCCCATGCCTCAGTCCGGCCCTGGTATCAGGTACCAAGTTTTGTTATTCTCAGAGGTATCCTCTGAGTGTTCTGGGCAGATCCATTGGCAGTGCATATGCTACTAAAAGGGAAGTGGTGTTTAATTGTTCTAGGGGGTTTTTTTTCATCTGAATGCTGACAAATTTGTGATGCGTTTCTCTCCTAGGGACCATGTCTACACTAGGTGATTATTTCGAATTTACTAAGTTTGACTTCTGGGCACCTGATTTTACAAATTCAAAGTTCTGTGTCATCACTACAGGGAAGAATCAAACGTAGTCCAAAGTAGCACGTCCACATTGATGATGCCTACTTCGGACTCAAAGCTCCAGGCAGGACATGACAGCAGTTTTCATGTATCTAAAACAGTGTTACAAGGACGAGGGAGAAAAATTGTTCTCCTTGGCCTCTGAGGATAGGACAAGAAGCAATGGGCTTAAACTGCAGCAAGGAAGGTTTAGGTTGGACATTAGGAGAAACTTGCCAACTGTCAGGGTGGTCATGGCAAAGGTGTGGTTGGTGCCATTTCCCGTTGAAGGGACTAGTCACCCTGGTCTGGTCTACACTAGGACCTTAGTCTGAAATTAACCCCGTCCATCACCAGGTCAATTTTCTAAGCGAAGCATCCACACTACCAAGCCCGTTATTCCAGAATGAGGGGCCACAGAAATCGAACTCTGCAGTCCTGCTTTTCATGGGGAGTAATGCTATTCCCAAACATGTAAGTCTAAAATAATGTTAGTGTTAGGGTTGCAAGGTGTCCAGCTTTGAACCGGACAGTCTGGTATTTGAGCTTTCTGTCCGGGAAACAAATTGAAAAAATAAGTACGTTTTATTATCAGGAGTACGTAGTTGCGTACTGCGTGGCTGGTATATAGACTCACACTGCGTGAGCATGTCTACCAGCCAGGCACAGTACGCAGCTACTCAGTAGAGAGGAGGGGTAGGGGACGGGGACGGGGCAGGATGGAATTCCCGGGGACGGACTCGCTTGCGTGCCCCGCTGGGACTGTGAGCGGGACGGGCAGCACCCTGGGATCTGCATGTGCCCAGGTCAGCCCCACTCCCTGCCTGCTGGTTCCTCCCCGGCTAGCCCCGTTCCCCCCGATCTCTTCCCGGCCAGTCCCCCCCCCCCCCCCCCAGCCAGCCCCGTTCCTCCTGACCCCCTCCCGGCCAGCCAGCTCCCCTCCCAGCCAGTCCCCTCCTCCTGTTCTGAGATCAAGTGTGTCCAGTATTTTTTTGAAACCCATCTGGTAACCCTAGTTAGTGTAGATGCTCTGGTGCCACTAATTTGAACTAATTGGCCTCTGGGAGGGCTTGGTAGTGTGGATGCATTGCTTAAAAAATTGAACAGGGGAGGAGAAGAGGGCTAATTCCAGACTTCTAATGGGAAAGTTGAGGAGAACAACCTTGGGGAGGAAAACTGAGGCAAGGAGTGCTAGCCATGCCATACTTGACCAGCAAGGGGCATTCTGAGATATCCATGACAGCCTTCACTTCCTTTCTGAGAATGTGCAAGTTCTAAGTCTTTGCTTCTACAGTTTTGCTTAGAACCTGTTCATGACAATGGCACCAACAAAGCTGGCTTAGTGGGAAAAATCTTGCATCCCTGAAATTGATGTCTCCTAATGATGGGCAAAAACCTAGGAAGGCTTTTTTATTAACACATTCTTGTGTTGGTCACATTTTGGCTTTGCAGACTTCCTCTATGTTTCTTGATTCACATTATTGCAGAATTGTCCATTACCAGGATTTTTACACTTCTTCCTGAAACAGGTAACCTTGGCCACTGTTGAAGACCAAATACTGGAATTTATGGACCAGTAATCTGGTCCAGTGTGGCAATTCCTGTATGTCTAAAACCAGGGTTGGTTTGGATCTGGGTCATATTTTATGTGAACACAGTCAGTTCAGTTTATAAGATTTGGGCACTGGAAAAATGGAGTCTTGGTTTGATCCCATCACTGGTATCCACAGGGTGAAATTTAGGCCCATCAAAGTTACTAGAAGTTTTACTATTTATTTAAATAGAGCTAGAGTTTCACCCACAGACTCCATTCCTCCCCCCACTGCACATGCCCATATGGAAGAAGACTATCAGAAGCTGCACTTAATGAAAAGCAGAGTACTAATGTTTCCTTCTTCCTAGCTGTGGAAAGGAGTCAACCACATTTAATACTTTATTTTAATACTTGCCCTGCCCCAAACAACCAAAGTGAGTATGATTAAAACCAAAGATCTTAGCTGCTACTGTAGAGATTTTGTTAGGAGTAATAATCCCAAGAGGAAACCAACATGGGTGACTTGTATCAGTGGCAGATTAACACATGGCCCATAGAGCCCTAGTCAGCTTGGGGCACCTCATAGCAAGGGCCAGAAACAGTAGAGAAGAAGGAGGCAGGTGGAGGGTCCAGGGCTCTCCACAATGGCTCAGGATTTCCGGGCCCTGCACGGGGGAGGAGAAGTAGGGGGGAACTCATGTTGAGGGGGTAAGAGTCACCTTAGCCCTCCCACCAGGAAGAGACTGGTGACACAAGCAGGAGCTTCACTTTGCGATAGGGCAGCTGATCATCCTTTCATGAAGTGCTGTTGCTGCTCTGTACCCGCGCAAGGCTACTACACCCATTTAAAGAGGTGAGCAGGCATAGCCGTCCGGCCCCCCAGTTTCAGCAACCCTGGTCCCCATGGAGTCTTTGTGCCCAGAACCCCCAATAATCTGCTTTCCATGATGAGGTTGCTATTTGCCATGCATATAAGAATTGTGCTATTCCCTCTCTAACAATAAGAGGGGAAATCAAGAGGAAGGGATAATCTCAGGAAAAAGGGGGACAATGAGGGGAGGAGGAAATGAGATGGAATCAGGAAAAATTATTTCTGCAGTTTCCTTTTTTCCTTTTCCTGAAGCTCACATTAATCAAGGATCCTGTCTCTTATTTTGGGCTCTTGATGAGGTGAAACTGAATATGTTAAATGCTGCCTGAAATGAGGCATAAAATCGAACCATTGTTTGACTAAGAATTGCTATTGCTCTCATGAGTAGAGCCCATCCTTAAACCTGGGTGGCATGAGGGCAATTTCTGGGAGGAGTCTATTGTTGCGGAGAGATACATTTTGCGTTGACACATCTGTTTTCCTTTCTTTTTTTCTGAAGCCTTCAGTCTAGTTATTTACATTATCTGAACCTCATACAATATACTACATATGCCGATTCAGAGTACACGTCTGTGACCAATGCAATACAGCAACTCAGACTTTCCTATTTGACAGCAAAGGCATTAGCGAAGAGAAAATTTATCTTAATTTAAAAACATCAACAAGGAGTCGGGTGGTAGTTTGAAGATTAACAAATTTATTAGGGTATTAAAGCATAAGCTTTCATGAGCTACAACTCACAACCTTTCAGCCAATCCATTTGTGGATGGGTGATATGGTGCTGAAGTGATATGATGAATCCCATTTGCTTTCAAAGAATTTCCAAACTCTGAGAGACAAACTGTGGACCGCTGTTGCTCACAAGTTGTTCTGGAAGACCAAAATGACAAAAGATTCCCCGTAGTTTTTGGATAGTACTCTCAGCAGTAGTGGAAGGCATTATAGGGACTTCTGGCCATTTGGAATGGGCATCTACCACCACCAAGAACATTCTACCTTCAAATGGGCCAGCAAAATCAACGTGAATACGTTGCCATAGTTTTTCAGGTCAGTCCCATGGTTGTAGAGGTGCCAACTGGCACACCCTGCCATGAAATACAAGGGATAGCTCAGTGGTTTGAACATTGACCTGCTAAATCCAGGGTTGTGAGTTCAATCCTTGCGGAGACCATTTGGGGCAAAAATTTGTCAGGGATGGTACTTGGTCCTGCTGTGAAGGCAGGGGACTCAACTCAATGACCTTTCAAGGTCCCTTCCAGTTCTAGGAGATAGGTAATCTCCATTAATTTATTTTTAAGTTCTTGCCTTCTCTTTAATGGCACCACCAAGCCAGGCCACCTCAAATAACTTTCTGCTATTTCTTTCATGCACACCATTCCACAGTGACCTGAATGCAGCTGTTCTAACATCTGTTGTCTCAGTCTCTTTGGAATAATGACACACATTTCCCACAACAAGCACCCAGAATGGATCAATAACTCCATCCTTCTAGACATGTAGGGAACAAGGTAGGGTGGGACCTGAGAGTCCCGTAGAGATGTTCCATGCATCGCTAGATCCATAACTTGGGACAGTACTGGGTCAACATGAGTTGTACTCTTAACTTGTGCAGCAGTGATGAGTGTGTTCTCTACCTGTTCAAAGTAGATTTCCTTCTGGCCACTGTTTGACTGGCAAAGGCAGCCTAGAGAGCCTGTCTGCACTGCCATGCAGAGAGGTTTTCAATATCTGATGTCCCAAAAGCCACAATGCCCATTGATACATATGACCAGCAGCCAATGGTGAAATGCCTGTGCGTTGACCAAAAATTGCCATCAGAGGTCAATGGTCAGTGAAAAGAGTAAACTTCCATTTAAACATGTACTGGTGAAATTTCCAAAGCCCGAAAACAATTTCCAGTGCTTCACACTAATTTGTGCATAGCTAGTTTCAGCCTTGCTTAAGGTGCGTGAAGCAAAAGCAATTGGTTTCTCTTCTCCCGAAGGCATAATGTGTGACAAGACCGCTCCCACTCCATACGGGGAGGCAAAGGTAAAAATGGATCAAAATGCTTCAGGACCTGAGAGTTTAGAAATGCACATTTAGCCTTGTTAAATGCAACATCACAGGCTTCAGTCCACTTCCAGCTCTTGTTCTGGCCAAGGAGCTCATGAAGTGGTTTTAATAGTGTGGCTAACTGTAAAATAAATTTTCCATAATAGTTCCATGGTCCTAGAAACGAGTGAAGTTGACTAACATTTTGAGGGAGTGGAGCCTCCACAATAGCCTATATTTTTGAAGGGGACTTACGATTACGAAGATGCTGGTAGCAATGATGTGTCCCAAATATTCAACAAAGGACTGAAAGAATTCACACTTGTCTTTGTGGACTCGAAGGCCATACTCTTCCAGTCTTTGTAGGGTAGCCTCTAAGTTCTTAAGGTGATCCTCCTCGTTCCTGCCCGTGATCAGGATGTCGTCAAGATAGCACTGGACTCCTAGCAAGCCACACAAGATCTGGTCCATAGCCCTCTGGAACAAAGCTGGGCCAGAAGTTATTCTAAAGGGTAAATGACAGTAACGATAAAGCCCTTTATGCATTACAATAGTCAACAGCTCTTGGGACTTCTCATCGACATGCATCTGTAAATATGCTTGACTCAGATCAATCTTGCTGAATTTTTGTCCCCCCAGCCAGGCCCACAAAGAGGTCATCATTGTGGGGAAGAGGGTATTGCTCTTCATGCAACACTGGGGGTATGT
This sequence comes from Pelodiscus sinensis, assembly GCF_049634645.1. Classification (NCBI taxonomy): domain Eukaryota; kingdom Metazoa; phylum Chordata; order Testudines; family Trionychidae; genus Pelodiscus; species Pelodiscus sinensis. Next base: position 115,184,149 of record NC_134714.1, read on the forward strand.
CTACACTACCCTCCTAGTTCGAACTAGGAGGGTAATGTAGGCATACCGCACTTGCAAATGAAGCCCGGGATTTGAATTTCCCGGGCTTCATTTGCATAAGCGGGGAGCCGCCATTTTTAAAACCCCGCTGGTTCAAACCCCGTGCAGCGCGGCTACACGGGGCATGAACTAGGTAGTTCGAACTAGGCTTCCTAGTTCGAACTACCGTTACTCCTCATTTTATGAGTGCAAATCTGAATGGAACCATCTTTCCTCAATATTGGAATTATTGGAGTTACCCATGTGGTATCGGCAACTGATATTAGGACTCCATTTTTTACTAGGCGCTCCAGGTCTGCTTTAACTTTTGGCCTGATGGCATATGGCACAGTTCTGGCCTTCAGATATTTTGGTTGGCTGCCAGGTTTAATGTTCATTTTCATGGTGATTCCCCTCATACTTCCCAGATTTTCTCCAAAAACAGCAGCATGTTTCTTTAATATATCGGTCAGACCTGTTTCTTCTTTGGTCATCCGGTGCGCTTATGCCCAATTTAACTGGATCTTCCTAAACCACAATCTACCCATTAAGTCTGAGTAATGACCTTTTACCACAAACAGTGGCAATTCAGCAGTCTGTGCACTGAGCTCCAACTTAACATCAGTAGTGCCCAATATGGGTGCTGCTTCTCCCATATATGTCTTCAGAAAGATCTTTGTTGCCTTAAGATGCTTTAGCTTTTCCTTATACGCAATGCCTGAGACCAACGAAACTGCTACACCGGTGTCCACTTCCATGCGTACAGATTTGCCATTCAACAATGGGATTACCCAGTATTCATGGGACCCCCCTGCCAAAGACAAAACGTAGCAGGGCACTTCTTCTTCAGACAGGTGGTCACCTTGATCATCAGGAGTCTGCTCAATGGTATGCAGATTTTCCTTTTTTGTTTGCCAGACCACAGGCCTTTTTTTCTTTTGTTTGCAGGTACAGTCAGCGTGTCCTTTTTTTCCACACTATCGACACACTAGGACCTTACACCAGCATTCTGATGCATGGTGACCCCACTTCCCACAGCGTAACATTCCTGCTCCCCACTGTTTTGTGGGTAGATTCTTGGGACACCTTTTGCACCTGCTGGGGTGCAATGAGGTACTGAGCCTCCGGTGTGGCCAATTCCATGGAGAATCAACATGAGCCTTCTGTAGGGTAAGATGAGCTTCTATTAATAAACGCGTCAGTATAGCTTTGCCACACACTAACCTGTCACATATGGCATCATTTAACATCTCCTTAAATTCACAATGTTCCGCAAGCTTTTTTAAATTTGCTACAAATTGTACAATTGTTTCACTTTCTTTTTGATCTCTGTTATGGAACCTATAGCTTTTTGCAATTACCAATGGTTTTGGAGCATAATGTGACCTGAGGATTTGCACCATGTCTCTTTAAGATTTGGTCTCTGGCTTAAAAGGGAGCAGCAAACTGCATAGCAGAGGTCTTAGCTCCTACAACACTTAAAAATGTTGGCACCTTATTCTCTTCATTAATGTCATTCGCAATAACAAATGTTCAAAAAGCTCGGTATATACATGCTATTGCTCTATAGTCTCCTCAAAAAGTCCCACTTGCTTCCGCAACTCCATTCTTTCTTTCTTTTTTATTTTTCAGCCTCTGGGCTTCACTGATCTTAGTTTCAGTTTGCACTGCCAGTGGAGCAGTCAGTTCTTACCTCCACCTTCCAGAACAGCAAAAAGATTTGTTTTCTTACATTGACTTCTACTTCTTCTGTTCCTGGAGGCAGCACAGGTATCCCATCCTCATCACTACTTTGTTATATCATTTGGAGTTCCACAGTTTAGAAAGAAATCACTGGAAACACAGAGAGCTTGAGCAATTGCAAGTGTCCATTTTATTTCATAACACAGAACTAACTAGAACCCGCCTAAACCGGCTGGGCCGACCTCTAGTGACTTAACTCAGTTACTATAACAACAAGATCTAAATCTACAACCCAATACACAACAACCACCTCCTCCTGCCCTACATCACAACCTAAGCCACTGCACCCCAATCCTCTACCCTAGGTCACAACCACATCCTTCACCCAAACTCCCTCCTAGACTCCACATCTCCTTCTGCACCCCAATCTCTTATCCCAGGCTCCCTTCTGCACCCAGCCTGCATCCCAGACCCCATACCTCCTCCATTAATATCATGGAACAGTGCGGCCCTCAACCACTTTCCAAAATCTTGAAGTGCCCCCCATGAAAAATGATTGCCCAACCTCGACCTTGAGTTTGCCAACCAGTGATGAGTGCATCTCTCTGACCTGCATTCCATTCATTTTCCCTGAGAGTAGGCAGAGTGAAAGATGTTCCAGCCAACCACATGTATTGCAGGAGATAATCCAAAGAGCCACTTGTGGTTGGTTATTATTATAATGCAGGCAATCCCCGAGTTACGCGGATCCGACTTACATCAGATCCGCAGTTACAAACGGGGCCCTCCCTCTCCCTGGTCTCCAGCAGACCAGGGAGAGGAAGTAAAGCGGCGGAACACACGGGCAGCGTCTGGGCTGTCAGCTGCTCGCGTGCTCCGCGGCTTTGCTCTGCTTTGCTCCCCGTCCCCCTGGTCTGTAGACCAGGGGGACGGGGAGCAAAGCAGAGCAAAGCCGCGGAGCACGCGGGCAGCTGACAGCCGCGGAGCACGCAGGCAGCGGACAGCCGCTTTGCTCCCCGTCCCCCTGGTCTGCAGACCAGGGGGACGGGGAGCAAAGCAGAGCAAAGCTGCGGAGCCCGAGGGCAGCAGGACAGCCGCGTGTCTGGGCTGTCCCACTGCCCCCGTGCTCCGCGGCTTTGCTCCGGATGCCTGTGGTACAGCAGCTGGGGCGCTGCCGGTTGGTCCCGTAGCGCCGCTCTGGGCGCTACTCGACCAACCCAGCAGCACCCCAGCTGCTCTGCCCCAGGCGTCCCCAAGTCAGCCGCTGCTGAAACTGACCAGTGGCTGACTACAGGAAGCCCCTGCCCCAGGCTTCCTGGAATCAGCTGCTGATCAGTTTCTGCAGCAGCTGACTTGGGGATGCCTGGGGTTCTTAAGTTGAATCTGTATGTAAGTCAGAACTGGCGTCCAGATTCAGCCGCTGTTGAAACTGATCAGTTTCAGCAGCAGCTGAATCTGGAAGCCAGTTCCGACTTACATACAGATTCAACTTAAGAACAAACCTACAGTCCCTATCTTGTACGTAACCCGGGGACTGCCTGTAGTATTAGACAAAAAGAGCCCAAAGCAACACTTTATTGCAGCATTTAAACATATTAACTTACTAAAAGAAATACAGTAGACTTCTGATAATCCGGCACCTTTTGGACCTAGGTGGTGCCGGATTATTGGATATGCCAGAGTACCAGGAGGTTCTATAAGGGGGCATACTCCCCAACCCAATTGCCCTCCCCTCCCACCTTATGCCCTGGTCCTGGAGCCGCCGGTACAGCTGCGCGTCTCCTTCCAGGCACTGGGGCATGTGCGCTGAGCGGCCTGCTTTTCAATGAACTGGCCAGGACACCTTGTGCCACCCAATCCCCCTCCCCTCCCCTTCCATTCCCCAGAGCCAAATGCCTCCCCTCCCTGCTCCTCCAACCTTATGTCCGTGTCCCAAAGCAGCTGCCTGTGCTCGGTGGCCAGCTGCTAGCACATGCAGGCTGGACTCTGTGTGCGCTGGGGACTGTGAGTGGAACAGTGCGGGCCGTTAGTGCTCATGTGGCTCACAGCGGCCCGGCCATGAGAGTGGCTGACCTGAGCAGGTCCAGGTTCCAGTTGATGCTGGACTATCAGGAGTGCCGGACAAGTGGATGCCGGACTATTGGAGTTTTACTGTATTCATAAACTAGCTTTTCCTCTATATTAAATACAATATCTATACACAATAGGTATACAAGGCAGTTGGGTGATTGTGGTAGAACCTCCATGCATAAAATAATTGGCACTGTTTACTAACTATACCTGCAGCCACATAAGCAGTATGTTTTAATAATGGCAGAAATATTCATCTTAAGAGTCTGTCACTCTATAAGCTGCTACAGAACTATAATTTTTACATTAGTTTAGTTATAACTTGGTGTGTGCACATACATATATACAGCCCAATTTATTAGTGTCACTTGGCATCTGAGTGTGCAAATACAGCAAGCCTGTCCAGGGATCACAGTGGTTCAATTTGTAGAACTCAAATTCTGCATGTTTGCATGCTAATGAAAGAAAAAAGAATTGGCATCTTCCCTGAATTATGTGTGGTGCATATTAATAAATGAACAGCACACTGCCCAGGGAATGAAACACAGGGATCAGAAGTTCACTTCCTTGCCAATTTTTTCTTGACAATTTCAAATATTTCATTAGTTTTTGTTTTTGCAGAAGGAGCTGAAATGTGCTTAGACAACAAATGCATCTTTTAAAAATTATTGCTGAAGTTGTAGTCTATTTTTAGAAAAAATACTCACTAGGGAAATAAGCAGGGCATTAAAATTAATTATTCCATGGTCTGTGGCAGCATAGCATACATCTGCCTTTGATTAGCTGATGTAAGTAAAGTTAAATGTATCAAAAGGCTATATCATGGTTGTAATTAATTCATAACAATGCAATGGCAGCCACAACTGTATATAATAAACCAATTCCAAAGGTAATTTGCACGCATAGTTTATAAAGACCCTGTAGCTCTTTAAACATGTTTCTTTGATTGTAAACAGCTGATGTACTATAGTAGATTCAATTTTTCCAGCTATGCTTCCAAAAAAAGATTACATTCAAAGCATAATAAGGTGAACTAAATCATACTATAAATTGAAGCTTTATGCATCATTTTAACATACCACTGTCAATCTAATTTAAAGAAATCTAAATATATCAAAATGCTTGAAAACACTTGATATTCAAAATAATAATAAAATTCCCCTAGAATTAGTGCAGTGATACAAACTTTTCACAAAGAGACTTTATTGGAATTTAGCAGCTCTTTAGCAAGGTGGTATGTGACAACCCAAAATATACCAGGGAGAAGTTTCTGTATTAATTGTGACCGTCTCTCCAAGGAGTCTGCACAAGAGCACCAGTCTCCTAGCACAGGTAGCACTGAAATAGCTCACCTATCAGCCTTCACTATCAATCACACATAGGAATCATGATAGAAATGTAGCCTATAGGAATCAGAGGACCCTTTTAAATGCAGAAGTTTCTTGAAAGAGCCTATAGGACTAAGATACAGAACCCACAGCACTTTCAGTGATGCTAAAAGATGCTGACCAGTTTTCAGGACAATTAACAATCAGTTAATCCACATGGAAATTTAACACTTCAAAAATCTCTCTTTTCACATGTCAGATTTGCCTCCTTTTAAAAGCACTAATCCTAGAGCAATGGGGGTCGGAGAGGGAAGTACAGCACTAACTTCTCTTACAACCTTTGATTGTTAAAATAAAAATAAATCATCACAGCATCAATGGCTTCTTAGATTTTTGGTTTGAATGTGAGCTATGTAGCAAATCACACAAGGATTTATATCACCAAGGGCTAGGTTCTAATGCTCTTTTCCATGGTGGTTAAAACCTTGTTCCATGAATAGTTCCAATGAAATCAAGGGAATACTTTGCAGAAAGCTACTACACATTGTGATTATAGATATCAAACTACAGCCCTAAATCTCCTTGTTTCCTTTGAAACTGATAAGGCTAAATCACTCTTCAGCACAGTGCCATAGTAACTTTAGAGTCTAAAGACTCTCATCAAACTAGGTGCTTTTATATCCACTAAGGATCTTCCCTCTCAACCAAACAAGAGAATTAATGAGGCCAATTCAGCTGCCATATATATACACATAACAGAACTAGTCAGATTATTTTTTGCATGGAAATAAAAATTGATTAGATTCATTTGGTGCTCAGCTTTCATTTTGCTAATAATAATAGTGGATTTGATTATTGGTGTTTTATTTGCAGCCTAATACGATTTTTGGTATAAAAAATATATATCTTCTCTCTCGGGGGGGAAAAAACACTCGGTGGTAGAAAAACAGTATTTCTACAGGGTTAATTTTTTGGTTTATTTTAGCATAAAGGTACTAAATCTAAAAATTATACGTTGAGTCTCTAATACCTCACTGTAAACCAATCAATTTTGTGACTGAGAAAAAAAATCCAAAAACACATTCAGTGGAAAGACCAGTGGCTAACAAGACATTTACATGATTTACATACCACGAACAGGAGATCATTTTCTTTCCCATACAGGAGAAGAAAAGTCATATCCTGGAAATGTGTAACCAAAGATAACATTTGAAAAAGCACCTACATGGTTTAGGAAACAAAGCAGTGCTTACTTTGTGCCAGAGCTTGCCGGGGTTGACCCCAGTCTGTTCTCTGGCACCTTTTTCATTACAAATTAAGCACTAAACCAAAGTTCCATTTTCAAAAGTTAATGGGACCTGGGCTCCTAAGTGTCTTTTGAAAGAGTTCGTAAACATCTCTCCATGTAGTCATTTTTGCAAATTTTAACTCAAGATTAAAAACAAGCAAAAGCTTCCCTCCACCTCAAAATAGACTGCAGATGTCACGTAGATTGCACATTGAATCCTAGGACATGGCTTTGCAAAGTTACTTATGAGGTGAAGTTGGTTCAAATATGGCCAAGAGAGCTGGTTGAAAAAAAAACTGGGTGAAAAGGTTTTCGTTGGAAAATTCAGTTTAGTCAAAAGCCACGTTTTGAAAAAATTAATGGAAAAATGACCTTTCACTTGGATTTAATAATATCAAAAACAGTTAATTTTGATATGTTAAAGCCCTGTTTATATACTGCTAAAGTGTTTATTTCTACTTTTAAAAATTCATTGTTCCTATTTTTCTATTATTAAAATTCTATTTTATATTATACTTATATTCAACATTTTATATTTTGTTACAGCATTTTGACATTATTGAAGCAAATTGATTAAATGTTTCTGAGCTGATTTTTTTCATAATTTATATTCCGCAAGAAATTTCAAGATTTCAAACTTTTGCTCCAATTTTGAATGCAAAAATTTTTCAAAATGTCAAAATTTCACACGGAAGAGAAATTACATTTTTGGAGCAACTCTATTGTTCAACAAAATTGATAGTTAATTACTTTAATAACAAGGGACTAATTCTCATTTATACTAATGCTGCCTGACAGTGCTATGACAGTGCAGGTAAAAAGCTTCTCATTAACTTATATAGCTCTACACTGGGAGAACTGCTGGTAGTTCACTTAGGCTATGTCTACACTGCAGCACTATTTTGGGATACCAAATAGCTATTCCGTGTCTTTTTGAGTGTGCTCGTTATTTTAAAATATAACGGGCTCGCTATTCCAATGTTCATGTAAACCTCATTCCATGAGGAGTAAAGGATGCTTCGGAATAGCGATTTATTTTGAAATAAATGCTGGGTAGACTGCGCCAAATTTTGAAATAAGCTATATCAAAACAACATCGAAATAAGATAACACAATTTGCATAGCTCAAATTGTGTATTTTATTTCAACCTACGATGCATTATGGACGCACCCCTAGAGAACAAGAGTCACTGAAAAACTCTGTACAGATAAAACAGATTAGAAAAATATCAGAGCAAAAGGCAGGGTATCAGGAGACCAAAGCTTGAGTTCTAAACTGTGCCACGGACTTACCATGTGGCCTAAAATAACCATTAATCAAGTAACTTGATCTCTTCTGCTTTAGTTTCCCCATCTGTAAAATGGGGACAATAATGCTTATCTCAGCATGGTATAAGAATTGATTATTTAATAATTTTGGAGCACTCTCAGAGACCTCAGGAGAGAAGGTAATAATAATACTTTACTTTAATGAATGTGTAATTTATTTAGGCCCTTATTTAGGAAAACATCCCTATTTAGGAAGGGATAGAGACACCTATTTCAGTGTTTTTCTGAACTCAGGCCTTAATCACTAACAATGAAAGCAAGTGTTCATGTCATAGTTATTTCTTCTTGTTCTTGCAAAAATTTTAAATCAATTCTAACTCTAATGTCAAAAAAATATTCTCATAATGATTAAATGAACATCTTATGGCCAAGTACGATAGCATGACATAATGAAGAATCCCTCTTAAAAAAACAAATTATATAATCTTATTCTAGACTCCTTGTGTGTGTGTGCTATGATGCTGATTTTAATATTATTTTCTACAGGATTCCTGCCTCATATAGTTCACTCTTTTTATCAGTAAAAGAGATATATGCACATCTGCTGCTCCCCTCCCCCCATAACAAATATTCATACTGGGTTTCATAATAAACAAAAGTGTTTTTATTAAGTATGAAAAGTAGGATTTAAGTGATTGCAAGTGAAAACAGACAGATCAAAGCAAGTTACTAATACATAAAACATGCCAGCTAAGCCTATATACTACGGGGCTGTGTCTACACTGGCATGAATTTCCGGAAATGCTTAAAACGGAATACTATTCCATTTTCAGTTTTTCCGGAAAAGAAGCATCTACATTGGCAGGCTGCTTTTCCAGAAAAGCCCTTTTTCCGGAAAAGCGTCTGTGGCCAATGTAGACACGCTTTTCCGGAAAAGACTACTGGGCTGTCTACACTGGCCCTTTTCCGGAACAGTGTTCCGGAATAAGGACTTATGCCCGAGCGGGAGCAGAATAGTTTTTCCGGAATAGTGGCTGATTTTGTACAGTAGAGCATCGTTGCTTTTCCGGAAATTCAAGGGCCAGTGTAGACAGCTCGCAGCTTATTCCGGAAAAGCGGCTGATTTTCCGGAATAAGTGGCCCACTGTAGACACAGCCCGGGAGATTATTATTCATCATATTTCTCCCCCCAGTCCTTGTTTGAGGTAAAATCCTTCAAGTCAAATCTGATCTTTTTTCTAGCCTAGGTCTAACAGCTTCTTGTGTATCCTGGCAGGGAAGGGACTCAGAAGGCAGTTTCAAAAGCCAGCTGAAGACAATCATTGATTGTTTTCCCTGCCTTAAATAGTATTTCCTCGGGGTGGGAAGTCTTTGTTCCAGTCTCCCTATTCCGATGGAAAAATACCAAATTCAAATGGTTGATGATTACCTGTTCATTCCTTCTGGCATTGGCCACTTGGCATTGGTCACTGGTGGAGGACACGATACTGGGCTAGATGGACTTTTGGTCTGACCCAGTATGGCCATTCTTATGGATTCCAGCAACAGGTGACTGTGATGTGGCATCTGCCCCACACAGACCCTTTAAGGGTCAAAACCCAGTCTGGGAGAGGGCTGGAGCCAGCAGCTGTGGCAGGCATTAGCCAACTAGGGTGCAGCTGAGGGCAGTATAAATAACGGCTCCTGGAGAGGAGGAGAGACTCAGACTCACTCTTGCTCCAGCTGTGGAACAGGAGGGACCTAGCTGCCAGGGAAGCTGGAGGCTTCCTGACTTAGAGCAAGGGGAAAGCAGGCAGATCTGGGAAAGCTCTGGCCAGGCAAGCTTCCAGGCCGCAGGGCCTGAAGCAAGGCCTGAGGCTATTAGGGCTGCAGAGAGACAGCCAGGTAGGTAAAGGCAGCAGGTCCACACTCCCTTGCCAATGATAAGTGGCCGTTTCAGACTGCAATTTGCCCCTGAGGCAGGGGCTAGATTAAAACTGGCAGTGGATCGGTGCCACTGAAGCAAGGTGGGTGGGTGTTCCCCAAGGGAGAGGACCCCAGAGTGTGGAGGCACCACAGCAGGGCAGTACCGAGAGGGGAGGATGCCATGGTCTGGGAGGGATGTGGGTCGTAACACAGGGGTGGAGGAAAAATAGGTAGCAGTGGGAGAGATACCAGCTAAAAAGGGGCACTCCAGGGCTGAAGAACTAATACCCAAAGTGACCAGCAGGAGGCGCCTGTGGCAGTGAGGTCACTATGTTACAGTGACATAGTCATGTGTCTTTTTAGGACCAACCACAGTTTGGGCCTACAGGAAAAACAAAACCATTTACAGATTATATCTTGAGCACTGGGCCATTAAGTTCCTTAAATACCGCTTATGTCTTTCACTATAAGACCTGTATTTATAAAACAGGTTTTCACTTAATATTTCTAACTTCACATACAAGAATGATACATGGACACAAACAGAATATATACATTCTGGGAATTACTCTTGAATGGTAGGCTACTTGCCTTGTTCTGCATAAAGCATATTAGAGTTGGGCATATTCATATTCAAAAACATTTCCATAAAATTATTGTGGCACAGCATCATACTTAATGTGCCAAATGAAATCAATAAGATTTGTAAATGTTCAGCATTTCTGCTAGAAAGCCAGTATAGTCTGTAGAAATGAGCATTAGGTTGGGAGCCAGCCCATCTTAAATTCTAATCCTTGTTCTCCTATTGATTCACTGTGTAGCCTAAGGAAAGTCTCTGCTAGTAAGGGGATAATAATGCTCTCATCTTATGATGGAGGATAGATTCATTAATATCTGTGTGGCTTTGTGATACTAGAATCACGAGCACTGTATAAACATCTCTGGGGAAATTAATAATTGTGTATTCAGTAAGGGTTTCAGATGGTCTGCATTAAACAAGAGAAGGGGCACCTCATAAATGAGGAGGATAAAGATGTTGAACAAGTCGCCTAACTGACATCCGTTCAGGCCACTCTGAGCCCTGTGTGTAAATCAGAATGGTTGCACACAAAGATATAAGTGTCTAAGCAAGGTGCAAGCCTGTGGAGAATTGGGTCCCATCTATATAACAGTAGATGAGAAGCTACTATTAGGGCCTTCGGAATATCTCTTCAATTGGTTAAGCCAGAACAGTGTATTTCTCGATCTCAGTATTTAGAACAAAGGCCCGTATTCAGAGATGTTCCCCGTGGGTCTGACAACGCTCAGATTGAAACAACAACAGTCACCATTCACTGTAGAGATGAGCCACACAGATGAGTTCATGGCTGGCATTGGCAGGCCCCTTCTATAAACATCCTTGACGTGCTGTTGAATGTCAAGCTAATATCCAAGGGTGACAGAATGGGAGTGCGGCCTGGAATTCTTGATTAGTATGTGCTGAAGCAGGAGGGGAGATAGTTTTGACCTAACCAAATTGTTCTAAAACCCACATACATAATGACGTCTTGTCACGAATGATGCTGGATTTTATAGGCTCCTTTTAGAACTGTTTGGCAGAGCTGGCTTTTGCTCCAGCACAAAAACAAAGAGATGTTTAAACTGGACAGAGACAAGGTTGGCAGGTCAAAAAAAAAAAAAAAAAAAAAAAATCAGACCAGCTCTCCCCTCGCCCACCGAGCTCTCAAATATTTAATTAAAACATCAATGTAAATGATTCCATACTTGTGAAAAGGGGGAGTTGGAATTGTGCTGAATTTCTCTTTCAAAATAAAAATCACAGGCACTTATTAACAGCCCTAGAATAAGAAAATCACTTGAAATAGGGGAACAGAAGGCATTCAATTAGAGAGGCGATATATAGTGACTCATCTCTAGGCCACCAACTCAAATATTGGACAGATTAGTAGTGACCAAAAATTAATACTTTAGGGTATGTCTACACTACAAAGTTAGTTCGAATTAACAGACGTTAGTTCGAACTAACTTTCATAGGCGCTACACTAGCGCTCCGTTAGTTCGAATTTAATTCGAACTAACGGAGCGCTTAGTTCGAACTAGGTAATCCTCAATCCACGAGGATTAAGCCTAGTTTGAACTAGCTAGTTCGAATTAAGGGGTGTGTAGCCCCTTAATTCGAAGTAGTGGGAGGCTAGCCCTCCCCAGGTTTCCCTGGTGGCCACTCTGGCCAACACCAGGGAAACTCTATTGCCCCCCCTCCTGGCCCCGGACCCCTTAAAGGGGCACGGGCTGGCTACGATGCCCGTGCCAGGTGCATGCCTGCCAGCACCCAGCTAGCAGACCCTGCACCTGGCACGGATCGAGCCACCCACCCGATGCCCCCCAGCCCTCCCCCTCTTCCCGGGACCAGGCTGGCGGCTCCCGGGAGCTTGCCCGGGACCGCAAGAGGCAGGCACACGCCTGGGCTAGTGCGGACATCGTGGACCTCGTCCACGATCTCCGCACTAGGCACAGGAAAGTGGCCGGCTTGGGCAGGAGAGCTGCCAGCCTGGCCACCCAGGAGCAGGTGTGCAAGAGAATCAAGGGGGTCCACTGAGACCCCCGACCCTGAGCTTACAATGGCCGTCCTGGGTGAGACCAAAGGTCCATCTAGCCCAGTAGCCTGTCTGCCGACAGCAGCCAACCCTAGGGACCCTGGAGGGGATGGACCGAAGACAGTGACCAAGCCATTTGTCTCGTGCCATCCCTCTCCAGCCTTCCACAAACTTTGGGCAGGGACACCACTCCTACCCCCTGGCTAATAGCACTCCATGGACCCAACCTCCATGACTTGATCTCTCTTCCCTTTAAACTCTGTTCCAGTTCTAGCCTTCACAGCCTCCTGCAGCAAGGAGTTCCACAGGTTGACTCTTTGCTTTGTGAAGAACTACTTTCTGTTACTAGTTTGAAGCCTGCTACCCATTCCTTTCCTTTGGTGTCCTCTAGTCCTTCTATTATGGGAACTAATGAAGAACTTTTCTGTATGCACCGTCTCCACCCAACTCCTGCTTTTAGAGACCTCTATCCTGTCTCCCCTCCGTCTCCTCTTTTCTAAGCTGAAAAGTGCCAGTCTCTTTAGCCTCTTTTCATATGGGACCTGTTCCCAACCCCTGATCATTTTAGTTGCCCTCCCCTCTCCCAGCCTCTCTCTCCCCCTCTCCCACCTCCTTTTCCCAGTCTCCCCCAGTTTTGTTCAATAAAGACAGATTCCATTTTGGAAGACACGTTATCTTTATTTTGTACATCAAGAAGAGGGGCTAGGGAGGGGTAAGTGGAAGGAGGTGAGGGAGGATTGGGGCACGAGCCGCCGATGGGGAGGACTGGGCTGGCTCTGCGGGCTTCTGGGGGTGGAAGCTCTCCTGCAGCCCCCCAATTGCCCCCTCTCCCCAGATGGCAGCCTGCGGCAAGTGCAGCCGGGCTGATGGCCGAGTGCTGTGATGTGCCCAGTGTGGGCACTCAGGGCACTCCAAGCCAGGACTGCTTTGCAAGCGGGGCACCCCTGAGAACTGTCTGTCCGGGGTGGGGGTCGGGACCCTTTAAGCACAGCCCTCGGCTAGCCTGAGACAGCATCTCCACGCTCTAAGTCCTCCTCTGATGCCCTGCCGGCACTGCTTCCGGCCATCCTTAACCCCACTTCAGGGCCCACTTAATGTGGATGCACTAGTTCGAATTAGCAAAACGCTAATTCGAAATAGTTTTTAGTTCTAGATGCGTTAGTTAATTCGAACTAAGCTAATTCGAACTAATTCGAACTAAGCTAGTTCGAATTAGCGCTGTAGTGTAGACATACCCTTAGTTCCAATGGACAATCCCGGATGCACTATCCTAGTGATGTCACTATAGCCACTGAGCTCTTCTGACACTGGCCCCACAAGGGTTAAATAATTTTATAATGGTGGTGGGATTGTGTTTCAGGGGAAGAGGAGTACCTTAGTCAATGTGCCATAGCACCAAGATAGTGCACAGTGCCGGAGGCAACAATCCAGGCTGGTCTACATGCTGTGGAAGCTAAGAAAGGAATGAGTTTCAGACAGCCTACTGACTGTTCCTCTTAGCTGGATGAGGTCATGACTCATGAAACCCTTCTCTCTCTCTCACTCTCCAAATTAATTTCTGCTGGAAGCTATTCTTATTTTTTATTCCTAAATAAATCTTTCCACACTCTCGCAAATAAGTGACTGTCCATAGTTTGTCTTGCTTTTGTTAATCTTATCTTATTTCTTTTAGGGGCAAAGAGTAATAACACTTCATACACTAAGTCCTGCACAGCACTGTAACTGCAAAACTGGGTCCTGACTTTGTAACTTTCCTGTTTCGGGTATTTCATCTTACTCTGTGTGTGCACATCGTGCAACTTTATATACATTATTAAGTACTAGGGGGCTGCGCCTTCTGCTCACTATGCTTGCCAACCCCCCTCTGACTGCCGCAGCTGGAATAGGGCCTCCCCTCCCTACCAATGCTGCAGCGGGGGGGGGGCCTTCTACCAGCCTTTCCTACAGCCAGATGGGTGCTGGGTCCCAAATGGGGACTAATTGGCCAGGCTTCATTTTAAATAAAGTAAAATATTATGTCCAACACAAAATATTTCAACATTGTCTTTAATTACAGCAGAGGTAGGGAACCTTTTTAGGGCCGGGGTCCACTGACCAACAGAAAAATCAGTTGGGGACCGCACAAGTGAGAAGGAAAAAAAAGCCCCTCCAAAACTCCCAACCCTCACTGATGCGGCCCCGCCTAAAACACCTCATTGCTATGGTGCTCCAGCCCCATGCTGGGGAGAGGGAGGACTGAAGTTCAAGACCTCAGGCCAGATTAACTCTTCTGGGGTTCCAGGGTTAGTGGATTTTGTAGGCCCCCCCTAGGCTGTGGGATGGAGCCAAAATGAGGAGTTCAGTGTGTGGGACAGGACTGCCAATGAGTGGGATAGAGATGGAGGTGCAGGATATGGGCAAAAGGTGGAGTGCAGGAGGGGGTGAGGGTGCAAGGTCAGGGTGGGAGCTAGGAGTGCAGGAGCAGGCTGGAAGTAGGCTGTATAACCAGTGGGAGAGAGTGGTAGCAAGGGAGGGTGCAGGAGCGGGGGGGGGGGGGGTTAAGGGATGTGGCCAGGAAGGAAGGTGCAAGAGCAGGGAGGGGGGAGGTGTCTGGCCAGGGGGGAGGTGCAGTAGCAAGGGAGGGTGCAGGAGTTCACCAACATCCCTCCACTCCACTACGCATGCCAACCCCACTGGCTGTTATACATGCCAACCTCCCCCACACTGGCCGGTACCCTCACCAACCTCAGCCTGACAAGATAAGGAGTTTTCCCAGGGAAAGGGATAAGTTTAGGGATGTTGCTTCCAGGTACCATAGGCCAGTATCCAGGGGGAACCCTGCATGCAGGCCTGGGACTCTCAAGCTCACCCAACAGCAAGTCCCACTCTTCCAGTGGCTGGCTCCAGTCTTCTCGAGAGAAGGAGCACTGGTGGCCATCCAGCTTCCATTCCCATGAGTCCCTATGACTCTAAACAGTGCCTCAGCTCTCAGGGGCTTAGTAGACTCTGAATCGGCCATTAGTTTCCCCTTCCTCCCAAAGACGGTGTGCCTCCTTGAGTTACCAGCACAAACATACCGAAGAGCAAAGTGAGTTCCTTGCAGGTTACGTGTGTTTGAGGGCAAAATGATGACTCTTTCCCATACTGCTAAGCCCTTGCATAGCATTTCACACCTAGATACTATAAATTGTTAATCTAATTCAGACAATAAGGTTTCAAGGATTCCTTTCTCTTTATCACGGATTTGTACATATGATTTCCAATCCATACATAAGGTGCTGATGTGTCTTGGCAGTGACTGTACCTCAGTACAAAGCCATTCAGATTTCAATGGAGAAAAGGTCAGAATAAATTGAATAGTTAGGCTCAAATACCTATCTTTGTATTGCAATTTTCAATTTGCAAGAATTATAAAATATACAAACTGAATGTCCAAAAAAAAAAAAAAAAAAAGGTAAAAATGTAAGTTAAACAATGTAGGCCCTGTGCATTGTTGCCTATTACTGCCACAAGGAAGACACAACTTGGTTTCTGTTGCAAATGATCTGTGATGTTTCTTTGGTGCTTTATTATAAAGCTGATAAATGGCTCACCAGAAACATGGTGAAAGCTTTTTGAATTCACTGTGCGATTGAAAACAAATTAGAAACTTAACTTTGTTGCATGAGGGATCATCCTTCACAGCATGGCCTTTACAATGTGAAACTAATTACTGCAAAGAAGATTTATGATGTTTACCATCAAGAATTCAGGGTCAGTTTGACCAAATCAAGTAACTTTAAACCACAGGCTTGTCTGACACTAAATAGAAGAATAACTGCCCCAAATATAAAAATAAAAATGAATATTGTTTTTTGCTGAATTGTTTGGCTAGAGTATAGGAATTAAGGGTTAAACAGATCTAGAGTCAAGCTTTTGCTTTATGGGATTTTTTTTGTCTTGTTACTCTTTCATAGACAAGGCAGACAATGAAGAGTCTTAGAAAAATGTGTTTTACTTTTTGAAGTCAAATTCTAATTAATCCACTAAATATTCAGAATCTTGAATGTCCAATTATTTGAATGCAATCATGCAAATTATTATCAAAATAGGAATTAGTGACTTAAAAACATTGCCAATAATGCAACCGAGATGTTGGGCTTTATATCCACTCATGACCTGAACAAACATTAGTACAAATAAAATAATGCTGAGATTTTAGCCAGAAAATTTGACAATTGCAATAGATTTTTCTCAAATATATACAGAAAGCAAATTACTTAATTAACATTGCATTTAAATAGATGTTTTAAAATCAAGTATTTGCTTCCTGGTAATGAAATGTCATCCTACTTTTAAACTGCACAATTTTCTCCTTGTTAACATGCCTAAAAACATTGACCACACTATTTACTGCTTATTTGGAAATGGTCATTGTTACCTGACAACACCAGAAGATATTTACAGTTCACCTTAGGCAGGCTTGCCTCACTTAACAAGATGCATATACAAGTCAAAATCCTCTAGTATGGGAAGAAAATATATTAGAACTAGTCCTCCAATAATTGGTAAGACAAGTTTCATGATATTTTTCAAATAAATTAGACTATTTTTATTACTTACCCAGTTCAAAACTATTCATAATATGGGTGTTTATATTTCAGATCGGAAATAGCAAAGCTTTTAAGCCTGTGCTTAACTCTAACCATGTGATTAGTACCTTGCATAGGAACACATATAAATGATTTGCTGATTTGGGGCTAATGTGCCTGAAGGTGAAAAATGTTGAGTATCATCAGCTCCCATCAACACAAGGAAAGCACTAAGCACTTTGCACAAAATATAATTACAATCGCAGTTAATTGTGGTTGCAATTCTGCATTCAACAGTGTTGTGGAGACAAGAAGAAAGTATTTAGTGTTTGCTGGTGAAAGCAGATGCCTCCTAAAAAACGGCATGTATGAGACTGCCAAATCAATACTACCACTCCCAGATATTATGCCTCAGCCTACTAGTCCTGGTACAAAACTATAGCAATGTATCTGGGAGAGTGTGAATTTTGTCAAAAAGTCTGGTTTATCTCTATCCAATAGCTGTGCAAGCCTGGTGAAACTGTTGGGAAAAGGAGGAGCTGCTGCATAGGTAAACCAGTTTAATTAACTGTGTGTGTAAATATCATTTCCCTTTCAAAATACAATTTACAATGTTTTTCTTGGAAAACACTAGCTCATAGGTTCAGCAATGGCCTAGCCATGACCTGAGCTTTTCCAGTAGCCATGCCAGGAAATGATACCCAATAAGTAATGAGTATATTTTGGGAACTGTTTCCTCAAGGTTGTTTAAAAAAACCTCTAAATCAACCTTATGTAGGGGAGCTTTAATGGGGTTTGTCCCCTTAATCTGTTAGAGACTCTTGACAACCTCCTCTTCAGTTTAATTAGTAACACATATTAAAGTCTCAGAGGTCGGGTGGTAGAGCAGTTTTAATTTCTCTCAGGTCAGCACTAGTCTGTGGGATTTGGTTTTCGCTCACCATGTAACATTTTTCACAATGTTCCTGTATGCTCCTGACAAGTTAATGGGCAGGTGGATGGAGAAAGAGGTGAAAGTTGATGCTAAGTACTGGGCCATAAGGACAAGTAATAGGGATGGAGAGGAGCGAGCAGGGCTTGGGGGCAGGGTCTTGCGGGGGAGGAGGTGGCATGGGGGCAGGGCCTCTAGGGAGAGGATGGCATGAGGTAGTGGGTTTGGGATAAGAGGCTGCATGGGGGCAAGGCCACAGTTTGGCCGCCAGTGGCTCCTGAATTGTTGGGGCTCTTCTACCACCTCTGGTGCAGAGCCAACAGAGCAGTGAGACAGTGAACAGGATTCCATTCCGGCATATATACCCTTATGAGATCTTTTAATTAAGACACAACTCCTATTTCTCACTAGCAATGATGGGTGAGATAGGCTAACACAGCTTGATTTTCAGATTCCAATGTCAACATAGTAAACATTATTTGGTTGTAAACGAAGCAAATTCTGACACAGAGCCTCATTGTGCTATTTCTACAGATACTTTTCGTTGTGTGATCCATTTTAATTAATTTAGTCTCAACAAAACTCCTAAGGGGGAGGTATGTACTTTCAACAAAGGGCACACAGAAGTTAAAGGGAAGATTTTTCAAAGGCACAAACAGGGAGTTAGGCACCTTAACCCTATTGTTTTCAATGGAACTTTGGTACCCAGCTGCCCTTTGGGCTTGATAATCTCTCCCCTCGCAAGCAATTTCTTCAAGACATACCAGGAACACCCCAGGTCTCTTCAAGTACTGTACCATAACTACAACCTCCACCGCTACTATCCACATTCTTACTTTATGTGTTGTTAGCACTGTGCTTTGTGTTTGCGTGTCTCAGGCACTTCATTGAATTAGGCTGCCAGTGATATTAACGAACTATAATCCTGCTTTTGGAATGAGTGGAAAAAATTATTATTTCTGCCACATAATAGTAAAGTCACAATGAGTTCTTGGATAGGGTATCAGATCAGTTGCTGGCAGATTTTGGCAGGCATTAAACACAACCTACCACATGGCATAATTTCAGCAGGGATGTCAGATTGTGGTCCATGAAGCAGCTCATACATGATTTATTCAAGTTCGAAATATACGTCTACTAAATAGGAGTCACTGAGTCCTGAATGGAAAAGCTTATTATATTTTAAATATTTCCATAAGGGAGCAGCATTATCCAGTTCTCTTTTTTCTCCGATATAGTCAGAACGAAGTCATTTACTAGATTCAGTAAAAAAGGATTCCAGTTTAAACAGAACTGTGGCCACAAAAGGAATATGTTCGATCCATGTTACATCAGTGATGCTCTAATTAAAAATGCAACACATTTGGAAAAGGCAAACTTTTTTGATCTATTCTGAAGTGACTTCTTAAAGGAATACACTATGTGTAACTATAGCATTCTTGAATGTCTTTCACTATGAATGAGCTTTTTTCCATGGACTAAAATGACCCAACATACATTTAAAAACCACTGCAAGTTCAAATAATTTTGCTTCCCGACATATACAAAGATTTCACGTCCCAACATACACAAAGATTTCCTAGATTATTCAGTAATGCTTGGAAGCTAACCCAAATGTTTGGGAGCTCACCAAAATAACATTTCAGATATCTGCCCTAATGCTTTCAAGTTGAAAACCCTGTAAAATCTTTTCTTTCATTAAGGCAAGGACTCAGATTTGTAGCTTATTAATTGAAAATACAAAAGCTAACATTTCAAAGCTTACTGACCTCCATGTAAAGTTATCTTTCCTAGAATGAAGTTATATTTAATAAACACAGTGTCAGTAATCACAGAGGACCAGATCTTGGGCTAGCAGACTGGAGTGGGGGCACTCCCTTCATAGAATCACAGAATATAGAACACTAGAACCAGAAGGGACCTTGAGAGATCATCAAGTCCAGTCCCCTGCCCTCGAGGCAGGACCAAGCATTTTCTAGATCATCCCTGAAAGGTGTCTGTCTAACATGCTTTTAAATGTCTCCAGTGATGGAGATTCCACAATCTCCCTCTGCAATTTATTCCTGTGTTTAACCACCCCGACAATCAGGAAGTTGTTCCTAATGTCCAACCTAAACCTCCCTTGCTACAATTTAAGCCCATTTCTTCTTGTCCTATCATCAGAGGCCAAAGAGAACAATTTCCTGCCCTCCTCCCTATGACACCTTTTTAGATACCTGAAAACCACTATCATGAACCCTCTCAGTCTCTTCTTTTCCAAACTAAACAAGCCCAATTCCTTCAGACTTCCTTCATAGCTCATGTTTTCTAGACCTTCAATCATTCTTGTTGCTCTTCTCTAGACCCTCTCCAATTTCGCCACATCTTTCTTAAAATGTGGTACCCAGAACTGGACACGATACTTTGATTGAGGCCTAATGAGCGCAGAGTAGAGCAGAAGAATGACTTCTCGTGTCTTGCTCATAACACTCCTGTTAATGCATCCCAGAATCATGTTTGCTTTTTTTGCAACAGTGTCACACTGTTGACTCATATTTAGCGTGTGGTCTACTATGACCCCTGGATACTCTTCTGCAGTATTCCTTCCTAGACAGTCACTTCCCATTCTGTATGTGTGATACTGATTGTTCCTTCCTAAATGGCTTACTTTGCATTTGTCCTTATTAAACTCCATCCTATTTACCTCAGATCATTTCTCCAGTCTGTCCAGATCATTTTGAATTATGACCCTATCCTCGAAAGCAGTTGCAATCCCTTCCAGCTTGGTATCATCTGCAAACTTAATAAGTGTACTGTCTATGCCATCATCTAAATCATTGATGAAGAAACTGAACAGAACTGGTCCCAAAACAGACCCCTGTGGAACCCCACTTGTTATTCCCTTCCAGTATAACTGTGAACCTGTAATAACTACTCTCTAAGAACAGTTATCCAGCCAGTTATGCACCCACCTTATAGTAGCCCCATCTAAGTTATATTTGCCTAGTTTATCGATAAGAAGGTCATGTGAGACCATATCAAATGCCTTACTAAAGTCTAAGTATACCACTTCTCCCTTATCCACAGGGCTTGATATCCTATCAAACAATACTTTCAGATTGGTTTGACATGATTTGTCCTTTACAAAACCATGCTGACTGTTACCTATCACCTTATTTTCTTCCAGATGTTTGCAGATGAATTCCTTAATTACTTGCTCCATTATCTTTCCTGCAACAGTTAAACTGACTGGTCTGTAGTTTCCGGGTTGTTGTTCTTTCCCTTTTTATAGATGGGCACTATATTTTCTCTTTTCCAGTCTTCTGGAATCCCTCCCAACTTCCATGATTTTTCAAAGATGATAGCTAAAGGCTCAGATACCTTCTCTATTAGCTCGAATATTCTAGGATGCATTTCATCAGGCCCCGGTGACTTGAAGACATCTAACTTTTCTATGTATTTTAACTTGTTCTTTTTTTTTTAATCTTTATTTTATCTTCATTCTGGTACTGCTCTATTCTGGCCTTTTCCCCCATGCTGGTTTAGAGCTACCTGAGGCATGTTTTAACTTATACTGGACTACAATATCCCAAGGACCCAAAAGACAGCCCACAATTGACTGACCCCAAGAATAGTGTTCCTGTCAAAATCCCTTTCCTCTGGTGTGCCAGTGGCAAGGAGATGGATCGGTGTAAGACCCTATATAAGAACTATAAGCCAAAGGATAACACGCTTGCATTGGAATCATCTTTTTGGGGCTGATTAAGTAGGCTTCATGGGCAGATTAAATCAGCAGCACAGCAGAAAACAGCTGACTACACTGCATCAGAGAATCTGGTTGTGAGTCACCAACTAGCAAACTCAGATTGCAGAACTAATTTCAGTACCCCCAACAGAGAACCAGATCTTTCTCTGAGAACTTCCTACTTGGCTCAAAAGGAATATTAGTGGCAAGAGTCCTGGAACTGTTTATACTATGGAAGGGACAATGTGAAGATGATATGGCCTCTTTATAATAAATACTATAACAATATATCTTTTAATAACAGAAGGTTAATCTGGGTCTCTGGGTATAAAAATGTCCCTTTTAATAGTTGGATGGCATAGCTGCCACACTAAGAAAAATACTGTGTAAGGTAGTTTCTATATTTAGTTCATTCAACCTCACTTCCACTAACCACAAAAATAAAGTGCAATTAACTTTACGATCTTTCCCTGGGAAAATGTGAGGTAAGAAAATCATGACATTTAAATTATTTTTCTAAAGGGCACACTATTTCCAAAAACTCATCTGAGTGTTCCTTTCCAGAACTTTCAGTAAGCAATTAGTGTCACTGAGCTATAGGAAACACCCTGATAGAGTATGAGTTGAACTATTAACCATCATTCTTCCCATGACTTTATTTCAGAATGTGACTTCAGAGTTCACACTTTATAAGGGAAGGAGGGTTTTATATTCAAAACACTAACAGAGGAAGCTGGAAGCAAACCTCAACAGAACTCCATTCAAGTTTGTTCTGCTCATCAAAATCATGAACTCCTGTTCCCAAATTACTCAATAAAACAACAACTGAAAGAAAATTTACAACTTTCAGGTACAGTAGTATGTTACGAAAGAAACAGTTAATGCTTCTGTGTGTGCAAAGGCAATTCTGCAAACTACAAGTGCCATTTCTGTCCAACTGTTGAGCATATGAGCGTGTACTATTTGGCTGTACATCAAGAACAGCTGTCTGAAAAGTAAAAACAACACAAAATATATCCAGTTACAATACGGAGGAGGACACAATACAGATTTTTTCCTTTTACCGAATGGAAGCGTTGTACTGCCAACTTTCACAGTGGCTTGAAAATTAACTAACATCTTTGCTAGCATCTTTAATGAATTATCAGAGATGTCCCAGGATAATAAAAGGTGTCTTTCACAATTAAGTTATACTTGACACATTTTCCTGTGTTGTCTTCTTGCCCTGTTTTCAGGCATTGTTCACAAAATACATTCATTGTAGATTAACAATATGAATATGATGGGGGGAGGGGCAGGGGAAGACAAATTAAATACAAATATCAGTATCTTTAGGCATATTTAGGCTCTAAAATCATAAGAACAACATCTTTACTAATAATTTAACCACTGAAAGGTGCACTGTAATTTACATTTTTCTAAATAGGATTTTATATAAAAGTTTGTGGCAAACTTTGTGTGTCTTAAATGACACAAGTGGAGATATTTTTTCCAGAGAGAAGGTCTTTTAGAGAAAGAAATAGCCAATATTGCATGCTTTGGTATTTCATGTAAGTCTTTGTTGTCTAGGAGAGTTTAATAACACTGATTATTATTTATCCTGGTCTACAATGACTGCTCTACCATAGTCAAACATGACAGAATTCAGTAACGTAAACCATGTGTTTTGGCCCTTTTCACATCTCCTACTCCGAGGTTTCCTCTCTTCTGGTTTTTTTGGCTGTTACACCTACAGCCCTTTGAGAGCACAATAAAAACTGGCCTTTGTGCAGCCAGAGATGGAATTTAACTCCACAAAAAATAGGCCAAGTTTAGAAATGTGAGCACAATCCAAACTTATTTTGACATTAGACTAAAAATTACTAGACATTAAGCATTTGCGGTAACACATTGACAACTCCCATGTGTAATCCTGAGACACTCCACCCCCCTCGCAGAGGTCAGCCCTATCAGAAGCTAGCAGAGTCCCTCCTTTGTTCTCACAGGAGGGAAGGAGCAAAGAAGTCTGGGGGTCTCCGGGTCTCTAAAACTCAGTCATCACAGCCAAAGGAAAAAGATGAAGCAGGACCTCACTAACCCTGGACGGTCAGGTGCTACACATAGTTGAACGGGAACACCCAAAGGCACGTGGTTGCATGACTGGCTTAAGTTGCACCCACTACCTAAGCCAGTGAATTGGGTAGGCTGTCTGAGCAACAGCACGGACTCTATATGGCTTTACTTCAGACCTCACTCTTGGGTGTCTCCTGTGACCTTCATTCAGCCCCTTTTCCTGTTTCCTGCTCTACTCCCTTTCTTTTCTTGGTTCCTGCCTTGCTCCTTCTTGGTGTCTGCTCCTGGGCTTGTTTCTGGCTCATGTCTTTCCACTCCTGACCATTGGCAACGAGTCCCAGCTCCAAACCCAGCTTCTGATTTTGAATTAATTCCAAATTACTTATCCCAGCCCCACCCATTAGGCCAGGCTACCTATATCCATGCTCCTAACATATTGTCCTAACTCATGTCTTAATCTCAACTAGTCTGCGGACAGGGCACACTGCTAAATCAGTCAAAATATATGCATGAATCACTAATCACCATAGGTCAATATCAACACTACAATTTCTTACTCCATTCAGATACTAATACAAAAAAAAATAAAGAAAGAAAACAACCTGACTGATAGCCCAAGGAAGAGAAAGTTGTTTATAATCCTCATGAAAATGTGTATTAGCAATGGACATCCACAGAGGTGGAGCACACCACAAACAATACCTCATTAACCTTAGTGGCCACATGTTACTGAAGCAAGGGCTGAAACAATTAGAGTAAGTCATTAACTACTTCCAGCTATCTCATGTTCCAAAAATAACACATTTTGTAACCAAGTCACAAATGCCTGTAACAAAGAAAGTATTATTTACTTAATCCACATGCTAGCTGATAAACTCCAACAAAAATAGGGATGAATTGTGATCTCTACAACCTGGGGCAACTCTGCTGGCTTTAAATGAGTTATTCTGGATATATGTCAGCGTAACTAAGAGGAAAAGTTAAATCTTGTTTACTGTGCAGAATATCAGTACTCTGCTAATCATCATGTGGCTATGTCATGCAATGCTGACATAGTTAAATATCCCCAAAGTGAGGGAATGAAAATGTCTTTCAAGTGAAGAAGAGTAATTAGATAATGCCTGCAATCTGATCCATTGATCATTGACTACTTATGGTATAACTTGACAATGTCGTTAATCTTGGCAATTTGCTAGTTGATGGTAAAGGATATCTTAGTGTTGTATTAAATGTGAATGTGCCAAGTATAATTTTTTGTTGATTAGAAGTATAATAAAAAAGCCCAAGTTCAGCTACACGTTACTTGGCTTTATTAATTAGTATACAGCTGCTCTCCGAGTTACAAACGAGTTACGGACCAACACTTGGTCCGTAACTCAAACTGTTCATAACTCGGATCCCATAGAGTTACATGGCGACCATGCTGTTCATACGTGCGTATCGCCGTTCGTAACTCGGATCCACATTTACGACCGCTTTGGTCGTAAGTGTGGATGGTCATAAGTGGAGGTGGCCGTAAGTCAGGGAGCGACTGTATGTAACCTGCCCAGCACACAGATCATACATGCATAAAGGTTTTGGGTGTCAATTTTAGATATTTGCTCAGTTAGGTTACGTTATCATCTCTGAAATTTTATTTCAAGAAATGTCCCTAAAGCACTCAATAGTAAAACAGCAGCCAAGGCCTCAGAAAAACAGATTCTGTATGTGTATATGCAATCAACTTGACACAGATCCATTTTAATGTATTTTTTCTTTCTTTCAGAAAGAAAGCTGCCTTCACCTTGCAGCTTTCCTCCTCACTTAAAAAGAATTATTTGAGATTATAATCACATCTCCGTACCAACCAATTATGATGAACTAAAAGCAGGATTGGAAATTCAAGGAAGGAACAAGCAGTAATACCAAAACAGTTCTGAGCAATCATGTTGTTATATAAATATCAGTAGAGTAAGAATAGAAGAAAGGAAATCCGTAATATACATGATTTTTTCAGGATAGGTTTGATTTATTTGTAAATTATGAAGTCCTAGCAGCCCTTTAAATATAGTATTTACAATGATATGATGCAAAACTAGGGAAAAAAGATCAAAGTCCTCATTATCTAAGGCCCAGGATGACTGTGTCTCCCCTTATCTCTTCAAACTGCTCATTTCAACTTCCAAGGGAAACTGGGCTAAAGACAACAGGACTTCACTGAATAAAGAACCCATAAAACGAAGCTACATTTGAACAGGTAGTAGGGAAGACAAATACATTTTGGGACAAAAAATCAACAGTGAAGTCAACAGATGTCTTTTGTGATTATCCATCTCTCTTTAATAATACCTATTCTGTATTCTTTATATTGAGTCTGCCAGAATTCTTGAATAAAGAACATAAAAAAGACTCCCTCCGATGTTAAATACTACTGTTAATATCTTTCTATTAAAATAACTAGGTTAAATTAGGGAAGTATTGTGCAGCCTGAAGCGGGACAATGAGTTCCTCAAAAAGGTGTGTGCAGTTATCAAACCCTGCATTACTGAAATGATAAATAAGTAACAGAAAGAGAGCTGAAAAAGGAAGTCCCATCACCACAAGGAATGAAGGTAGGTGAACTGTTTGAAGAAGGGATATCAGGTGCTCTGCTAAGTAACAGTCCTGAGATAAAACATATACATTTTTTAAAAAAGATTTAAGAAAAAGGGGGAGATGTTGGGGACAGGGTCATCCTTGAGCACCAGAGGTAGTCCTCAGGCTCAAGACGTCTATTAAATTCTCTCTCTCGGTTCATCAGTCACCTCAGAATAAGACATGTTGTCATCAAAATGCTAGAATGTTATAGTTTGGAGCTATAACAGGCCAGCGTGCTACAAGGTACAAAGCTGATCCAGGGTAACTAGGTGCTTGCTGTATCTTTCTTCTCATCCTAGTCAGTGTGCTCCTGTTCACTAGCTACAAACCAATCAAATTAACCCTAACCTAAATGGAAAGAACTGTTAGCCCTAAGTGCAACAAGTCAGCTTCAGAGAGTCTTAGGGTGCATCTACATTGCACCGTTATTTTGAGATAACTATCGTTATTTCGAAATAACTGCAAGTGTCTACACAGCCATTCCATTATTTCAAAATAATTTCAAAATAATGGATGGCTTATTCCAAAATCTGTAAACCTCATTTTATGAGGAATAATGCCTATTCCAAAATAGCTATTTTGAAATAAGGCATGTGGAGACACTCCGCTGTTGCTATTTCGAAATAGCCCCTCACCAGGGCCATTCTAAGTTATTCCTCCCCAGTGCCTTCTGAGGCTCTAAATCAAGTAGCATGTCTACATTAGGGAAGCCTGCCTCGGACTAATTTTGAGGCTTCCCTGCAGCATAGATGTGCTATTTCAAAATAAGCTATTTTGGAATAATTGTTCCGGAAATAGCTTATTTTGAAATAGCCGTGCATTGTAGACATCCCTTCAGAGGCTACTGTCTACAAGGACCGGCAGTTGTATCTGCAGATAAAAAAAGGAGCAAATGTAAAGAAAAAGACTAGTTTGCTGGCTAGCAGTTAGAGAAGGCAGTCCACCTACAGTAAGTTACTTTTTCCTTAGGGTACATCTACACAGCAACATTATTTCAAAATAACTTAGTCTGTGTCTACACAGCAGGCAGTTACTTTAAAATAATGTCAAAATACTGTCAAGCTGGAGGACTTCTTACTCCACTCCTGTACGAGGAATAAGGGAAGTCGGAGGAAGAATGCTCTATTTTGAAATAGAAGCGCCTGTGTAGAAGCACCTAAATTCGAAATAAGCTATTTCAAAATAAGCTACACAATTGACAAGCTCAATTTGCATAGTTTATTTCAAGTTAAGCCCTGCTGTGTAGACACCCTATTATTTACACAAGCTGTGAACTGAATTCTGTGATTACATTCTTATAAAACCTTAGACACTGACAATTCAGTCTTCTGTGCAGAGAAGAAACAAATACAAATAGTCTCTCTCATATTTTCTGAGCTACTTCCCCTTCTTTCTCAGACAAGACAAACACACAAACACATTACAGGACAGTTGATCAATTGACTTGGATACAGCCAGTCCACCCCATTCTGTCACTGAGCATTTGTGCCACTTGAGCTAAGAGAAACATTTGTACATTCCTTAGGGAATTCAGACCAAACTTCCAAAGTGGAGGATAAATGGAGCATAGCCTAATCCTAACTACAGAGTGAGAAATAGAAGATTTTAAAATAGAGTCTGGGGATGAGGAAGTAAAATTCTGATGAAAGAATGTGATAAATCCTTCAGGTACCTGCTTCACATTCTGAAGTTTATGCATCTGTCTGGTTGATTACCTGGAAAGCCCTTCTGTAGGAGATAAAGAAGTTGGCCAAATCTTTGTCAGAATTTGAATGTAAACTGAATCTTTTCAAATGCTAAAACAAATTAGTTTAAAAATAAAAGATAATTATGTTTGCAATCTGCTTCAAATCTGGGAAGGTCTGAAATCCCCAATTCTCTATATCTATCCAACTACTGGGTGGAGACACAAATTCATACCTACATTTTGCATGTTCCTTTAAATAGCCTAATACTTCAGGCATTTGCATTTGCCAGATCCATGAGTCATGACTTACATGCTCTGACACTGCAATGATAGGCACCATATAAATAAGTACATTAAATGGATTAGTTAAATTAGATACACCTACACAGAATGCTTTCAATTGATACCTAACATCCAGCAAAGTATAGGCATGAGTTTATTACACAATTTTGCACATCAACAAGTAGAGGATGAGAGCTGATCTCATGCGGGTCAATAACAAAGACATTTTTTCTAGGTATTTTCTGCCTTACTAGATATCTGGCAGGAAAACAGCTCGTTAATGCCTTCTGGATAATTCAGACTGGCTATAGCTCCAAAAATGAATCCATGATGTGGCACAAAAGCAGCTTTACTTTGTATCTGTATTCTGGTTAGCAATGATCCCTCTCTCCAGATTACTCTTGCCAAATGCAGTAATAATTTATATGGGAATGGATAAGCGAGCCTATGCCAGCTCTTCTAAAACTCTTTGATTAAAGTTATTTTAAACAAGATTTTAAAATCTCTGTATTTATCAGCTGCTATTTACATTCTCCTATGCTGTTAGTAGACTGGAAAGAGCATTACATGGTATGTCATCATCTGTTTTCCCCAAATATAGAATAGACATATTTATTGTATTCTTCTGCCTTTTTTTAGCATCGATTGATAATTCAGCCATTATCATTATTATGATTTTTTTTGTTCCTAATATACATGAAAAACTCCTTATAATTCTTAAGTCTGCTTCTCATAGATTTCTCCTTAGTTCCCTTTGCTACCCTGAACTTTGCAGGTGTCAAATTTTCCACAATTCTTAACTTCTGATTTATACCACTCCTTCCTTTCATTTGTCCTCTGCCCCAGAACACTGTTAAACATGGCATCTGCCCCAAGAAGTTTGCCTGAGAAAGCCAGAGATAAGAACAGTGATAGGTCAACTATCTAGATTCAGGGGAATTAGAAGCACATGAGATCCAGCATTTGGATCCAATCACAGCAGACTGGATTCCATCCAGAGAACAGACCTGGACCTGGTTGTGATAAACATCCTAGCTTTTGAGTGTCGTCCAAAGAGAATTAAACCTCCAAACCATTTGAAGTTTACCCAAAATAAGTTGTTTAAAATAAATTAAAAATTCCAGAACATATAATTCCATACTGCACTATGAACAAACTGCTTGCAAAATAGTAATTCATTTGAAGGACAATAGGAAAGTTTTGGGTTGTAGAAGAACAGAAACGATCAGATACTCCTGTATTACCACTGTTTAACTGTGGTCAACTGAATTTGAATTAGAAGTGGTCCTAAGCTAAATCCAATATCTATGTACCCTTCCCCTCCAAACTTAATTATTTTCAAGGTATGACTCTGAATTTTGCACCTTGAACCCATCTCCAAATGAAAATAATCAAATTTAAGCATAAAAATACAATAAATACATAACTTAAAAACATATTCCTTTGTTGAGAGCAGACCTTCCATACCAAGATTTTGCCCAGGGCAGATTTCTATGGTTAAGCTATAAAGTTATGAAAATAAGAGTTTATAATGGAAATACTAACAGATGCTTAAATAAAGCAGTGTTAGCAGGAACAACTACAGGCAGTCCCCGGGTTACGTACAAGATAGGGACTGTAGGTTTGTTCTTAAGTTGAATCTGTATGTAAGTCGGAACTGGCGTCCAGATTCAGACACTGCTGAAACTGACCGCCAGTTCTGACTTACATACAGAATCAACTTAAGAACCCCAGGCGTCCCCAAGTCAGCTGCTGCTGAAACTGATCAGCAGCTGATTCCAGGAAGCCCGGGGCAGAGCAACTCTGCCTCGGGCTTCCTGTAGTCAGCGCTGGTCAGTTTCAGCAGAAGCTGACTTGGGGACGCCTGGGGCAGAGCAGCTGGGGTGCTACTGGACCAACCCAGCAGCACCCCATCTGCTCTGCCCCAGACGTCCTGATTCAGCCGCTGCTGAAACTGACCAGCAGCGGCTGAATCAGGACCTGGGGCAGAGCAGCTGGGGTGCTGCCCGGTTGGTCCAGTAGTGCCCACGGGCGCTGCAGGACCAATCGGCAGCGCCCCAGCTGCTCTGCCCCAGAGTCCAAAACAAAAGCCTGGTCTGCTGGGGGGGGGGGAGCACACTAGCTGCGCCCCCCCCCCCCAGCAGACCAGGGACACGGGGAGCAGAGCCGCAGCGGCAGCGGGGTGCCGCGCCTCTGAGGCTTTGCTCTGGCAAAGCCTCTGAGGCGCGGGACCCCCCCGCGGCTGCGGCTTCAGTCAGGGTGCCTGTGGTCTGCTGGGGACCGTCCCCAGCAGACCACAGGCACCCTGACTGAAGCCACAGCCGCGGGGGGGTCCCGCGCCTCTGAGGCTTTGCCAGAGCAAAGCCTCAGAGGCGCGGGGAACCGCCGCTGCTGCCGCTCCAGTCTGGGTGCCTGTGGTCTGCTGGGGACGGTCCCCAGCAGACCACAGGCACCCGGACTGAAGCCGCAGCCGCGGGGGGGTCCCGCGCCTCTGAGGCTTTGCCAGAGCAAAGCCTCAGAGACGCGGGGAACCGCCGCTGCTGCCGCTCCAGTCTGGGTGCCTGTGGTCTGCTGGGGACGGTCCCCAGCAGACCACAGGCACCCGGACTGAAGCCGCAGCCGCGGGGGGGTCCCGCGCCTCTGAGGCTTTGCCAGAGCAAAGCCTCAGAGGCGCGGGACCCCCCCGCGGCTGCGGCTTCAGTCCGGGTGCCTGTGGTCTGCTGGGGACCGTCCCCAGCAGACCACAGGCACCGGGTCTCATGCGGCAGCAGCGGGGGTTCCCGCGCTTCTGAGGCTTTGCTCTGGCAAAGCCTCAGAAGCGCAGGAACCCGCCCGCTGCTGCCGCTTGGGTCTCGGTGCCTGTGGTCTGCTGGGGACGGTCCCCAGCAGACCACAGGCACCGGCACCCAAGTGGCAGCAGCAGCGGTTCCCGCGCTTCCGAGGCTTTGCTCTGGCAAAGCCTCAGAAGCGCGGGAACCCGCCCGGTGCCCCTGGTCTGCTGGAGACGGTCTCCAGCAGATCAGGGGCACCGGAGCAGCTTACGAACGGGGCTTTCTCGCCCCGACTTCCGGGGCGAGAAAGCTCCGTTCGTAAGTGCAGATCCGACGTAAGTCGGATCCGCGTAAGTCGGGGACTGCCTGTATAATAAATGCCATCTTGATAAGATAAAGGTTCATGAAGTATCCTCTGTACCTACTGCATTTTATACTGCCATGTTCTTGGTTTTTTCCAACAAAAGGCCATCTGTAGCAGTAATCAAATCCTATCATATAACTTGACTTTCACTTCATATTTTCCAGTATACATTCAACCATTCATTCTTGCATTTCTACCAGCAGAAATATTTCCTCTGCAATCTAATTTCAATAGCTCTCTGAACCAACCTTTTTTTTTTCCTTACAGCAATTGTCCAATTAAATATGGGCACTAAGAAATTCTCATAGAAGTCAAGCAGCTAAATACACACATACACACCACACACTTCAGCCAAAGTGTAGACTTTTTATAAGACTACTTCTGGAAGACAAAGTGTTTCATTTATAATGAGACACGTTGATTACAATGTAGTATAGAGCCAAGGGCAATAAAAACAAGGCACTGCAACCATGAAGGTTTATCCACAGCTGCAGAGACGCTTCTAATTAAGACAAGGCATTCCAGCCAAAGCTTGGATAAGAAACAAGGAGAAAATGCTACCATGCTGCTTTTCCATCTTCGATGCTGTGCTTAGCCAGGTAGTCACCCTTCCAACCCTACAATAGCCCTTTTTCTCTTTTCTGTCAGGAGAAATACAATACAATATAGAAACATCATTAAAAATATCAGAATTCTGCACCCACTGAAGTCCATAGCAAAATATTTATTTTGATTTCATTGGAAGCAAGTAGACCAACAGTAAATACTGTTATAAACTCACCCCTCCCTTTTTCTTGCTTTTCTTGTTTTTTCCATGAGTTTTCTAAGGTTTTCTTTCTTAATTCCTCTCCTCGATCCCTCTTGTGCTTTGAGATCTTGCCCTCTGCAAAGCAGTTTCTTCAAGCTAGAATCTCTCTCTTATGCTGAGGCCTGCATTACATACCATGGCCCATTTGGACACTGAGTTCTTTAGGCATGCAAAATCCCCCCTTACACCAGGAGAAGCAGTTGTAAGGGAAATACCTCTCCCTCCCAACAATGTTGGCACAAGTGAGTATGTCTGGCTGACAAAAAGTGCAGCAGTGCCCTAGAGATCCCTCACCCAATCACAACCATGTAGCCACTCACAGCCACAGGGCCGTTCATATCCATACACAGAATTTGCAGCTGCATGGGGCACAGGAAAATGTGGGGTATCACTGGGTCTTAATGTCCACCTATTACTATCCTTGTTCTGTGGCTCTGCTTCCTCTAGAGATGATCTACCTAACTTAAAAGTGAAAAAGCCTCCGAGACCTACTAGCTGAATACTGAACCTAAGAAAGAGCCATTCAAGTGATAATGAAGCCACTTAACAGGCATTTGCCAACCCCAGGCCTATACTGTCAGTTTCTGAATTTATTGTGTTAGTCTACAGGACCTTAGTTAAAATTCCCCTTCAATAATATTTCATTAGTGTGTTGCTAAAAACTATAAAATCTCATCTCTAAACAAATCATCCCCTCCCCCCCCCCAGCTGCCACAGGGCACCTGTTTCATAGTACTGCATAGGGCCCCATAAATCCAAAGGACATTCCTGCAGAGCAGGGGTGGGCAATAATTTTTCATGGGGGTCACTTCAAGATTTTGGAAAGTGGTCGAGGGCTGCACTTTTCCATGATATTAATGGAGGAGCTGTGGGGTCTGGGATGGAGGTTGGGTGCAGAAGGGAACATGGGGAAAAAGAGGGGATATGGGGTCTGGGAGGGAGTTTGGGTGAAGAAGATGGTTGTGACCTAGGGCAGGCGATTGGGGTGCAGGGGTTTGGGTTGTGATGTAGGGCAGAAGGAGGTTGTAACTTAGGGCAGGGGACTGGGCTGGAGGAGGGGTACAGAGGTTTGGGTTGTGACCTTGGGCAGGAGTTTGGGGTGCAGGGTTTGAGAGGGGGTTTGGGTTCAGGAGGAGGACAGAGAGTTTGGCTTAAGTGGGGTGGTGGTAGAGGATTGGGGGAGGGAAGGGCTGGGTGCAGGCTCTGCTCAGGAGACTTACCTGGGTGACTCCCAGCCAGCAGCCCAGCAGGTTTCTTAGTCAGCCAGCCATCCTGCCTGACTCACTGCCACACAGGCACCAGGGGGCATGTGCGGCTGGGAATAAGAGCCTGAGGGGAGGGGAGAGTGATGCTTCACGCGCTGCGTAGTCCTGTGCTGGGGGCGGGAGCAGCACATGAAGCACCACTCCTCTCTCCCCTGGGCTCACAGCTAAGAAAGAAAAAAAGCTGTGGAAGCCTTTTCTGAGCGGTATGGGGGGGGGGGGGGGGGGGAAAGAGTGCACAGGGCAAGCAAGGAGTCTGCCCGAGGCTCTCCGCTGCATCTGCAAGCCAGATCCGGTGACTTGGCCGGATCCAGGCTCGGGGCCATATTTTGTCCAGGTCTGCTGCAGAGCCAGCCTGCTGGATTAATAGAAGTAGTGCTTTTGTAAAACTTGCACAGGGAGCTGAGGCTAGTGGATCAGTGCATACATAACATGGGCAAAAAGTTTAAATCTCAGTATATTTTGCAAAATGATAATCTAAAAATAAATCAGTTTGGGTCCATTGCAACATTTTTATTATGATCATTCTGAGACATTTTGTTTCAATGTAGACATCCCTTCCCCCCCTGCTTTTTACAATCTTTTTAAGGAATACATTTACTAAAATTTGTAAACAAAAAGTGTTTTTGACTCAACCCTCCATCCCTCCCCCACCCACAACTTTCTGGTTCAACAGTGTCACAGCAAGATGTTTCAACAATCTCAAAACTACTTTAAAAAAAACCACATTTTTTTAAAAGCTGGTATCCTGCTGAATCCATAACTATTTCACAAACTGTTCTGTTTTCAATGAATCAGCATTTTGACCAGGTCCCAGCTGGATCCTTACTCTGGTTTATCCCATTGCTACCCTCTATACCTAAATACACAAATCCCTTCCATGAAACAAACGGTGTCCTGCATGGCCAATCTGCCTCATTCATGAGCCAGAGAAGAAGAGATGTAAGTAGGGTTGCCAGATGTCCAGTTTTTAACCAGACAGTCCAATATTTGAGCTTTCTGTCTGGGAAACAAATTAAGAAAATATAAATGTCCGGTATTTTCTAAATAAGATGTAATGTAGATTGTGATGT
Source organism: Pelodiscus sinensis (assembly GCF_049634645.1). Lineage (NCBI taxonomy): Eukaryota > Metazoa > Chordata > Testudines > Trionychidae > Pelodiscus > Pelodiscus sinensis. The sequence continues at coordinate 115,218,424 of NC_134714.1, forward strand.
AATGTCAAGTGTGTCCGGTATTTCTGTTGAAACCATTTGGCAATCCTAGACGTAAGTGGGGCAGGGTCTTTATGTTGGCCTTCTCCATCTGGGGTATGTCTACACTAGCCCCCTAGTTAGAACTAGAGAAGCTAATGTAGACATTCGAACTTGCAAATGAAGCCCGGGATTTAAATATCCCAGGCTTTATTTGCATGCTCCCGTTGGGTCGCCATTTTAAATGCCAATAGTCCGGACTAACTGCCCGCGGCTACACATGGCAGCTAAATGATAATTCGAACTAAGTCCTTAGTTCGAATTACCTGTTACTCCTCCTGGGATGAAGTGTAACAGGTAATTCAAATTAAGGACTTAGTTCGAATTACTGTATAACTGCCGCGTGTAGCCACGGACACTTAGTCCAGAGTAGTGGCATTTAAAAATGGCAAACGGATAGGAACATGCAAATAAAGCCTGGGATATTTAAATCCCGGGCTTCATTTGCAAGTTCGAATGCCTACATTAGCGTCCCTAGTTCAAACTAGGGGGCTAGTGTAGACATACCCTGGGTGAGTGTCACTCCTACAGATTATGCTTGACAAAAGCTTCTCATTTGGCTCCAGGACAACCACTGTATGCCCCAATAATATATTAGTGTCATTGGCTGCACCTGTAAAATGTTTATCTTCTAGGGTTGCCAGGTGTCCGATATTCTACCAGACAGTCCAGTTTTTGTGCCCTCTGTCTGGTAAACAAAAATCAGAAAATCCCAGACATGTGCAATGTCTAGTATTTTCTGTTTTTCTGTCTGGGCGCCAGACGGAAGCCTGGTAAGGAGAGTGCCTGGGAGGCGGGGCCGCGATTGGTGCTGGCAGTCCTAGCCCCTACCCCCACCCCTGCCAGGCTTCTGCACGCAACCAGAGGGAGTCCCAGGCTGGGAGGCGGGGCTGCAATCGGCGTTGGGAGCCTTGGGTTGTGTACCGAAGCCGGGCGGGGGGAGTGGCTGGGAGGCAGGGTGCAATTGGCGCTGGGAGCCCTCAGCTGATTGCGTCTGAGGAGTGACACCTTGGGGAGGAGGCAAAGCCCTGTCCCTGCTCCTGAGCACTGTTCAAGCACGTTGTGGTGCCGTAATCCAGGAAAGAAGCCCGCAGGTGCTTTGTAGTTGCACTTAGGCGCCTTCCATGAGCTCTCAGCCAAAATTGACTGGGGTGGAATTTCTGCTTCTTTCTATTGGGACAAGCAAAGACCTGGCTACGGGGGAGTCACTTCCTACCCATGGTGGTTCCCTTAACACGCCCCCCCCCCCGCCATTGTGTTGCCACGGGGGCTGCCTCTCTCTGCTTTGGGTAGCAAGCAGCAGGCTCTGCTGCCTCCCCCTTTGTTCCCAGCTTGGTGACTCTTGGTAGTAGCCACACAGGATGTGTGTTCAGTGTTTTTTTTTTTTTTTTTCCCCTCAACAAATTTTTAGCCCGTATGTTCAGTATTTTTTGAGAGACCATCTGGCAACCCTAGTAGCTTCAGGCAGAGCAAAAAAATAAAAGAATGTAAATATGCAATAATTAAAACAACAACAATTCAGACTAGTTTAAAATATCCTGCCATCCTCCTCCTGGTCCAATGTCCACTGGCAGTGGCATGCAGGGTACACATGTCACAGTGAAATGCAGGCTTCATCCACAGTCCTGTGTGTAGTTTTACAGGTCAGTGAAAGGCTCTGGCAGTGAGACACTACCCTGCTAAAAATACACAACTATCCTGCTGTTACTAGCAGGGTGTGCTGGGGGTGCAAAATCCCTTGGGAGGCTGTGAGCAGGTTCAGATGGCCATCCAAATAAGGCAGAAAGCAGGGCCAGCATTAAATTCACAGGGGCCCAGGGCAGAATGCCAAAACCTGAAGTTAGCTTAGTGGTGCCCCAAGGCAATTGTCCTCTTGCTACTCTCTAACACTGCCCCTGGCTTGTACTCTACTGGATATGCAGAAAACCAGTTGTAGTGACACAATGGGGCCATAGAATTTTTATAGCATGTTGCGGGGAGGAACAGGGGCTCAGGAAAAGAGATTGAGAAACCCTATTCTACATGCCATTGTAAGTGTAGGCATAGCCACAGAGGTTTTAATGCAGCTCTTCATCTGTAGTCTGATTAACTGACATTTCACTTGTTATGAAAACAAATATTCATGATGCATAACATGTTAACCTGGGATGTGATAATGGCCTAACTGTACCTAGAATTTCACCACAGAGATAAAATCCTGACACCAATGCAATTGTTTTACTATTTAAAAACCTTCACTATGCTTTTGAAGACAAAAATTATGATAGTGGAAGAACATGAACATACTTTAAAAGAAATTACAATGGAAGGCTAGTTCTTCCAAGGTGGTGGAACAGTGCTAAGTCAGGGACCAGAAAAGGAGGGTGTAGCAAAAATGGCTTCGTGAGGTATTTGCTGCTGCTCGTGGACTGGTTTGGTCCCTAGTTCAACTCAGAGCTGCTTTAAATATGCTCTAAATTGCGCCTGGCTGCCTAGAGCTCTAAGAAGGGCAATCCAGTTATAATCCCCCTTTTTCCTCCCAGCAAGCAATCAGAAGGATGCTATAGAATGAGTATAAATTCTCTGTACAATAAGAAATTAGCCATTTAAGTAAATTTTACAGACTTTTTGTGTCACAAATGTGATGTCAAGGGGCTGGAGTGAGGTTTAAAATTTGGCCCAACGTCAGGAAATTCAACACCTGGTTCAAAGAACAAAACCTAATTAGAGCCCCTTGTGCCTACTCAGTACTTTTTGGTATCATGAGCGTACTTGGGCACAGCCCACTTCTTCAAAAGAAGTGGGTTGTGCCCAAGAAAGCTCATGATACCATCTACATGTTTTCATGTTTTGTTAGTCTTTAAAGTGCTACCAGACTATTAGTTGGTTTTTTAAGTTTTTCCCGTTAAAGACTAACAAGGCTTTGAAGCTTCATTACTTTTTGTTACTATTGATGTATTTTACTTTAGAGCGTCAATACAAATAGCCTGAGCTGGGACTTTTGTGCTGATTCAATGCATAACAAAAGGTCAATAAACATTATGCTGAGATTTTTATTTTCTTTTTAAAAACTGAAAGACTTGAAAGCATTGGTGGTGTACAGGTCTACAGCTATACGAAAGGTGGAAACACCAAGGAGAGTGAGGAATTATTTAGCATGATTCATGGAGGTTTAATCTAGAAGTAATGGTCTGAAATTGAGTAAAACAAAATTTAAACTAAATAACAACAGTAAATTTCCTAACAGTGAAATCTATTAGGCTTTGGAACAATCTCTCAAGAGATGCATTATCACTTGAACAAGATAAAACTGGACAGTACAAAGCAGTCAAGAAAATATTGTAGGGTACAGCCCTGCATTGGCAAAAGTTTAAAGTTGATCTAAAATGTCTGACTTTCTCCACTTTCTATGACGTGTGGATTTTTTAAAAATGGGATTAGAGGATAGTACTGTATATTAAAATAAAATAAAATGATCTAGACCCCCCACACACATTGGCCAGCAATTTCTCCTTTTTAAGATTCCCACATTTTTCTCCCTTCCAATTTTAATAATGCATTTGAAGGGATCTAACAGGTGTGGAGGCTTTTTTGCTGAGCATGCTAGTACCACCCCTTTCAAAGTTGGTGCACTCTGGCATGTGCTGCACCCTACAGAGTGTGAAAACTTTGAACTTCTCATCAGGTCTTAACACCAACTCTGCCTCTGTTTGGTCCCTTGTACACAGATTAACACAAATATGTGTGATGGAAAAAAAGCAGCTTTTGGTTTTCCTACGCTGCATTCAGTGCACCATTTCTGAATGATGAAGACTGAAAATCGGCACAATAGTTCAGAGCAAACATTTTAAAAGAGAATGATTTGAGAAGGTATAAATGGAGATTTCTTGTGGGATTTTCAAAGAACTATTTCATCTTGAATATTGATTTAGTTCAAAGAGAGCATGAAACAAAACAAAAACATAAAACCCAACAAAACTGGTTTCTCTGTTGACGAAAGACACTTCCTTAATTTCTGTTAAATCAGGTACAACTGTTTATCATTCTTCCACATATACTAAAACTTTTTGCTTAATGTTTCTTGCAGAATTTACTGAAAGAAACAACTCTAAAGAATAAGGCCCCAGTTCAGCAAGGCACATAAACTTGTGCTGAAAATTAAGAACATGTCCAACCCCATTGACTTCAATAATGTGCACAACTTGTTTGCTTTATGGAGATAGATCACTCATGTGCTTTAAGTTAACTACATGCTTGTGTGTTTTACAGAATGGGGACCTGAGTCTCACAGATCTCTACCAATGTAAATGAGAGTCACAAAGGGTGTAATCAATGTATGTTACTTTGGAAATTTACCAGCAAGTGTACAGAGGTTCTTTATCTTAGCAAACTGTGTGTAAGGATCCCATGAAATACATCTCTCTAAAAATACATAAATGAACGACAAGCAGATATTCAAAGATGGATGCTTGTCTATACACAGAAAAGTCTATACACAGAAAAGTGGGCCACAGGGGAGGCTGATGGGGCAATGGGAGCAGTCCAGTCCAGTTCTCAGGTATAAAACCTGATTCTGTTACATAGCAAATAGCAAACATTGTACAATTTTTGCCATCAACTCCTTCTAAGGGTTTAGGATCTTTTGATAGTTTTGCAATATTTTTCATTATCAAAACATAAAAGGATAATAAAAAAGGACATTCTCCTTAAACTTAGATGGCCAAAGACTACAGACTTAATTCCCCACTCCAAGTATTTCATCCAATAATCTTTAAGACTGTATTTTGAATAACATTTCTATTAAAGAGATTTTTAAAAAATCATGTTTACAATACCAGCTCTGAAGGCAGCACAGAAGTAAGGTTGGCAATACCAGAATCCCCACTAAAATAATCTTGTGACTCCCCTGCAACTCCCTTTTGGGACCCCAAATGGGAGAAACTCTGGTCTCCCCTATGAAATTGGCATAATATAGTATAATTTATACCATAAATTATTTAAATATTTTTAAAAACTACTTAACTTCCACCATTTAAGATGTTTACATTTTCAGTGTGGTGAATTTTTTATCTTGGTTTTCACACAGTCACCAGTCATTGTTCTGTTTGATGTGCAGAAAGAAAATTGTATAGGCGATTTTCAAATGCAAAAATGATTTAAAAAGTGACATATTTAAATGTATATGTATTTATTAACAATTATTGTATATAACAATATTTAACCAACATAAATGACAGACACAAGGTACAGGGCCTGACAGTTGCCATGAAAATAAGCAAAATTAGAATACAATTGTAGGACTGGAAGGAACCAGAAAAAATCTTCTAGACCAGTCCTCTTCACTCAAGGCAGGACTAAGTATTATTCAGGGCCACCCATGACAGGTGTTTGTCTAACCTGCTCTTAAAAATCAACAGTGATGGAGATTCCACCTTCTCCAAAGTCAATTTATTATAATGTTTAACTATGCTGACAATTAGGACGTTTTTCCTAACGTACAACCTAAACTGCCCTTGCTACAATTTAAGTCTATTGCTTCTTGTCCTATTCTTGTGTTTTGTTTACAACACTCCTGTTAATACATTCCAGAATGATGTTTGCTTTTCTTCCAGCAGTATTACATTGCTGACTTATATTTAGCTTGTGATTCACTCTGACCTCCCGGTTCCTTTCCATAATACTCCTTCCCAGGCAGTCATTTCCCATTTTGTATGTGTGGAACTGATTGTTATTAAGTGGAATACTTTCCATTTGTCTTTACTGAATTGCACCCTATTTACTTTAGATCATTTCTCCAGTCCGTCAAGATCAGTTTGAATTTTAATTCTATCCTCAAAAGCACTCGCAGACTTGCCCGGCTCTGTATCATCCACAACTGTAGAAGTGTACATTATCAAAATCACTGATGAAGACATTGAACAGAACCAGACCAGAACAGAACCAATCCCTGAGAGACCCCGCTTGATTTGCCCTTCCAGTTTGACTATGAGCCACTGATAACTAATCTGGGAGTGATTTTCCAACAGTGTATGCACTCACCTTATAATATCTCCTTCTAGATTGTATTTTCCGAGTTTGATTTAGGGATGCGAAGGACTAGTCAACTATCCGATAAGCAAATGCTTATCAGATAGTGACAGAATAGTTGACTAGTCGCTTCTCCCTCCCCTTGCTGCCTCTATCAGACAGGGGTCAGGGTGCTCCGTGCAATGCTGCTGCTTTGAATGCCATGAGGAGCCCGGCATCAGGCTCCTTGTGGCATTTCAAAGCAGCAGCGCCACGTAGAGCCCGGGATCAGCTGACCCCATGGGGACTCCCCAGCTGAGCCCAGGCTCTGGGCAGTGCTGCCACTTTGAAATGCCACGTGGAGCGTGGGATCAGCTAGGGGCTCCTTGCAGCTTTTCAAAGCAGCAGGGCACACCACATGGAGTCCAGGGTCAGCTGGGGAGTCTTCAGCTGACCCCGGGGCTTCAGCGCTTTTGCCTTCAGCGCCCTATCGACTAATCGAATAGTCAATGCAAAAATGCATTGACTATTCGATTAGTCAATTACCTGATACTTAACATCCTTAGTTTGATTATGTGGTTGTGCAAGATAATTTCAAAAGTCTTATTAAAGTCAAAATATGCCACATCTGCCACTTCCCTTCTATCCACAAGGATTGTTATTCTGTCAAACCAACCTAGTAGCTTTCTTTGACATGATTTGTTATTGACAAATCCATGCTGTTACTTATCACCTTATTATCTTCTAAGTGTCTGCAAATTGGTTGCTTAATTATTTGCTCTGTTATCTTTCCAGGTACTGAAAATCAAACTGAGTGGTCAGTGATTCCTCAGGTTGTCCGTATTCCCCTTTTATTGACTGGCATTATATTTGTTCTTTTCCAGGCCTCTGGAATCTCTCCCATCTTCCATGACTTTTTGAAGATAATCACTAATGGTTCATATCTCCTCAGTCAGCTTGTTGAGTATTCTAGGATGCCCTAGTGACTTCAAGACATCTAACTTGCCTAAATTAGGGTTAATCTAGATTCTAGATTGACAACATAATTTTGCCACAATTTTCCCTCAGACTTACCACAAACAAAGACTCATGAGAATATTGAAGAATATTTCTGTTCTCACTTTTGAAGGCCCAGTTCAGAGAAGCACTTAAGTACATGCTTTATTTAAAATTACGCATGTGTTGAAGCATTCTGCTGAAGTGGGAACTAAGTCTTTTGAATTTGTCCTATTTTTCACCTTACACATACTTCAGCATATGCCTCTATCGTGTAGCACATAGTGTACCAAGTCCTGATTCAGCTACATGGATCTATTGGAGTTTTTTTAATATCTCTAAGAAGTGTATGTGAAGCTTTTTTCTTTTGGACTGGTATTTTTCTGTCAAGCTTTCTCCTGCCTGGCTTACTGAATCCACCATAATTAACTGCCCATCCTCCCAGTTAGTCACAACTGACATCTTCTTCTTAGCAGCACCATTCATTATTTCACAACAGCTGCTTAACTGACTTCTGGTGGATCCAATTTCGTAACATAGGTTTGCAAATTAAGGTCCTGGTAATAAGATTTGAGTTCAGATTACGCTCCTAAAATGTTTTATGTTGCTCTTGGTTTAGTTCACTATGCCATAGCATACAAGTTCGGTTTCTATTTAGATTATTGCCACAATCATTACACATAAACAGAGCTTGAAAACCTAAGTAGGGATTAAGGCCCATTAAGTGTTATGCAAACAAACAAACAAAGACATCTCTGCTGCAGGACAAAATCTGGAAATGAAACAATGTAATGGAATCAAACCTTGTTCTCCCTGAAGTCAATGACAAAACTCCTATTGACTTTGGGAGGGCAGGATTTCACACCTCTCCCCTGCCCTTTAAGGAAACGTTGTAGATGATTTTGTAAAATACTAAAAGAGTGGGAAATTAAACCACACCCAAAATATAGTAACTGCAATTTTTGCATGGTACACTAAATTATCATCTTGCTGAAGCACCAAAGGTATATTTCAGACCTCTGTATATTCTTACTGCAATTGGTGATGCTTTTGACAAAAGTCTTGGTAAACAAAATTAGAAAGACAAGGTAGATAAAAGTTGCAGAGGGGTAGCTGTGTTAGTCTGTAACTGAATTTTTTTTTAATTAAAAAACAACGAATAGTCCTGCAGCACCTTAGAGAAAAAATGTAGATGGTATCATGAGCTTTCGTGGGCTCTTTATTTGAAGAAGTAAGCTGTGCCCACAAAAGCTCATGATACCAAGGTAGATAAAATAAGATTGGACCAACTTCAGTCTGTTCTATATAAGGTCAAAAGCTTGTCTCTTTCACCAACAGAAGTTGGTTCAATAAAAGATATCTCCTCACCCATCTTGTGTCTCTAATATTCTGGGACCTACAGGCTACAAACACCATGGCAAAAAACAATGGTAAACAAACAGCAGACATGCTTAATATCTCCTCTCCCCTCCTCCTGTCCCCTCTCTCCCTCCCCCACCTCCCTTTCTCTATTAGGAAAAAAACCTGGATTATGTTACAAGTGAAAATAAATTTGGTTGGTCTTGTCTAGTCTCCAGCTGTCATTTGTCATCTTCACAAAACCACAGCACAGTTTGTCACTGTTTGGCACAATTGACTCTGTCTGTTCAGAAGAGGTCAAGGGCTGGAATACACAGGTTACAACTAAGGCACATTAGTGGAGCTATGTGTGGGAGGCTTATGCAGTCTGTGCCACAACATGTGCTGTGAGTCTCATGCTTTTCTGAGCATCTGTTTAATTAAATTAGTTTAATGGAACAGAAACAAATGGGGGAGGGGGGAGGAAAAAAGTGGAGAAAAATATTTGCCAAATGGGAAAGGACAAAATTGGATCCACAAAAGTATTTTATTTTCATGCTTATTTTCAAAATGAATCAGTAACAAGGGGCTGCTTAATATGCTCGTTAAGTTATATGAAAACAGCAGTTTGTCACAACACTTGTGTATTACTCTGACAGATTCTATACAATCAGGCAATGATGATTATTCTACTACTTGGATAAACCACTGATTTACCATCAGTGCTTAATATTGGGATTACTGTCCCTAGGAGCCTTCAGAAATTGTTGTATAATAAATAAAGTCTGTATATCAGCCATGATCTCATCACTAAATTATACAATGTTGTTAGGCAGTTTTATACACTCACAGAACACTCAAGATCAGAAGGTTTAACAATCAAGTTTATAAATGTTATTTGAAATTATGCATATAAAAGTTCTGTTGTTTTTCTTAAATCTCAGTTATTGCTTTAGTTAATTTTGAACCCTAAACACTGGAGGAAATGCAGGTCAGCTTATTTCTCTGAAATTGTAAGAGACTCTTTTTTTGTTACTAAGTTCCAAAACTGAAGAAATGACTAGTCCTGTGGCAACTTAGCCCTGGTTTACACTGGGGTGCTATTTTGAAATAACTACCCTTATTTTGAAATAACAAGCTGAGCGTCCACACTACCAAGCCCATTATTTTGAAATCAGGGGCTGGTTATTTCAAAATAATATCTCCTACTTTCCATGAGGAATATGCTTATTTCAAAGTAGTTATTTCAAAATAGGGGTAGTGTGGACACTCCACTGCTGCTATTTCAAAATAACTACAGGCAGTCCCCGGGTTACGTACAACATAGGGTAGGTTTGTTCTTAAGTTGAATCTGTATGTAAGTCAGAACTGGCATCCAGATTCAGCCGCTGCTGAAACTGACCAGCAGCTGACTACAGGAACCCGAGGCAGAGCAACTCTGCCTCGGGCTTCCTGTAGTCAGTGCTGGTCAGTTTCAGCAGTGGCTGACTTGGGGACACCTGGGGCAGAGCAGCTGGGGTGCTGCCGGGTTGGTCCAGTAGCGCCCAGAGTGGCGCTGCGGGACCAACCGGCAGCGCCCCAGCTGCTCTACCACAGGCGTCCGGAGAAAAGCCGGGTCTGCTGCGGGGGGGGGGGGGGCGTACTAGCTGCGCCCCCCCCCAGCAGACCAGGGAGACGCAGGCAGCGGACCAAGAAGCACTGCGGACCTGCCGCCTGGGTCCTCCGCGGCTTTGCTCCGCGTCTCCCTGGTCTGCTGGAGACCAGCAGACCAGGGAGACGGGGAGCAAAGCCTCTGAAGACGCCGGCAGCGGGACAGCCGCGGCGCGTCTGGGCTGTCCGCTGCCCACATGCTCCCCAGGGAGACCAGCGGACCAGGGAGACAGGGAGCAAAGCTGTGGAGCACGCGGGCAGCGGACAGCCCAGACGCGCCGCAGTTGTCCCACTGCCGGCATCCTCAGAGGCTTTGCTCCCCGTCTCCCGGGTCTGCTGGTCTCCAGCAGACCCGGGAGATGGGGAGCAAACCCCGTTCGTAACTGCGGATCTGACATAAGTCGGATCCGCGTAACTCGGGGACTGCCTGTACTCCCCAGAGTCATTGAAAGTATTTACTCCCCAGTGCTTCCTGGGGTTCTAAGTCAAGGTAGCGCATCCACATTAAGGGAGCCTGCCTTGGACTAATTTTGAGGCTTCACTGTAGTGTGGACACCGAAATAGTTATATCGGGAGTTATTATTTCGAAATAAGATATTTTGAAATAATTTTCTAGTGTAGACATGTCCTTAGAGACATGAGCTCATCTAAGGAAGGGGGTTTTACCCATGAAAGCTCATGATACTGTATATTCTTGTTAGACTCTAAGGTGCCACAGGACTTCTCATTTTTAAAGTTACTGACTAACACAGCCACCCCTCTGAGACTCAAAAACTGAAGGTTTACTATTTATAGGAAGCCTGTTTTCAAGGCCAACCGAAGACAGGCACTACACTCTGGGTATGTCTACACTTGCCCCCTAGTTTGGACTAGGGAGGCAAATAAAGCATATCGAAGTTGCTAATGAAGCACGGGATTTAAATATCCCGCGCTTGATTAGAATATTCGCGGCCAGTCGCCATTTTAAAATGCCGGTCGCCCGATTTAACTTGCCACATGTAGACGCGGTAGTCTGATCCAAAATCTTTCCCTCAAATTATCTGTTACTCCTCATTGCACAAGGAGTAACAGTTAATTCGAGCGAAGGGTTTTGGATTGGACTACCGCGTCTACCCGCGGCAAGTTAAATCGGGCAACCAGCATTTTAAAATGGCGACCAGCCGCGAATATGCTAATCAAGCGTGGGATATTTAAATCCTGTGCTTCATTAGCAACTTCGATATGCTTCATTTGCCTCTCTAGTCCGAACTAGGGCGCAAGTGTAGACATACCCTCTGACAGCAGGGCAGACTTACACTTTGTAAGCCAGATGGAGGTTATAACTTCTCTAGAGATTTAAGTTGTCTGGTGCAAATGCTGGTACATAAATCCTTCAAAGTCTGATTTCATTGTGAAGTTTATTACTACTGGGTTAGTGCTGAGGCAAAAGCTCATGGCATAAGGAAGAGCTAAGTGAAAACACAAACATATAATATCGCCAAATCATCAACCAATTACCAGTTAATGTTAGTGATGAAAATATATAAGCAGCATGCTTGATATGAAGTTTTCTATTTATGTTACCAAGGGGTTTTGATTTCATTAGTGACCTGCATTAAAGAGTAAATGTAGATGAATACATGGAATTTTTGTTGTCATTTTAATTGGGTAAATAATGTGCCCTGCTGTTTTATGTTTGCTTTGGCTGGTTTGCAACAATAGTTAAAAGAGAAGGAGAGAGAAACCAGCCAAATATACACTTTTTGATTTGAAGGTTTGCATCTGTAAACTTGTGAGACAGCCTGCAGGAGCTAGTGATAATTCGTTATCTTATACAAACAGACAACATACAGATTACAGAGAAAGAAGAATTGGCTGAAACTAGCTAGGACTGCCCAGACAGTGAGAGGCAATTTTTCTTTCTTTTTGCTGTCTTAAGAAAAAGAGTGGGACTGTCTGAACTGCAGGCTCATCCTTCCACTTTTCATGCTGCTTTGGAATTTTGTGCAGATGTAAAAGCCTCTTGCTAGAACGTGTGTCTGATAAAGCGTAGGAAAGATATTGCTTTATATTTTCAATCAAGAAAACTGCTTACTTGAAACAGTGTTTTAGCCTATAATCAAAAGAGAGAGGGGAAAATTGTGAGTGCTCTGTGGAATGGACCATCTCTTTATGTGTTTGTACAGAACCTAGCACAATAGGGGTCCTCGTCTAAGCTCCATGGCATTACTGAAACACAAATAAATAAAGAACCTCCACCAACTTGATTTTCTAATTGAGTAAAACAGTCTCTCTCACTAGTTAGTCTGCCCTACTTTTCTTTAGTCAGAGCCCATTAATCATTGCAGCAGGCCATCTTTTATTAATATCTACTGGAGAACAACTCAATTGACATGCAAAAATGCTGTTTGTTTGTGGAAATCTCAAGTACTGAGGGGCACAAAAAATTTGTTCCACAGTATATGCAGTGCATACAATTGTCACAGGATGCCTAGATAACCGCATACAAATTCCATCTATGCCTAGCAATGAAATGCTGTGTTCAGCATAAGCTGGCATAAATGAAAAAAGTCGTCTTTTCAGTGGGACAGATGAATGAGAATATACTGTGCTGCTGATGCCCCTTCAATTTTGTATCCACTTTTTCCCAGAACACTCAATGAGCTAGGGTCTGGTTGCCTCAAGTACCATCTCTCTTTTTGCATGCCCAAGAATATTAGGATCAACAGGAACATTATGATAGGTAAAGTCCAGGGTTAAACTCTGAAGGAACCACACAACTGTGGAACTCTGTGTTGGAGAAACACAAGTCTTGCTTCTCTCAGACTCAGAAAAACATTTACAGTCCATCCATATTTCGCAAAATACTTAAACACACGTGCTGTTGAAACCAATGGGACTCAAATACATGTTATGAATTACATATGTGCTTCAACGCCTTGCTGAATAGGGATGAGACTACATTCATGCTTAAAGTTAATCATGTACTTAACTTGTTTTTTGTTGAATCAGGGCCTTAGAGAAAAATGGAAGGCATATCTGTTTGTTGAGGCCTTCTTTCAGTAAGGGTACATCCTCACCAGGGGGTTGCCAACCATCAGTAAATTTATGGACAGTCTGTAAAAAATTAGCCAAAATTGGACACGTCCGTAAATTCCGTAAAAAAATTTAGGTGCCTATAAATTTCATAGAAGTCCAGTAAATTTCAAAAACCAGCAATTACTCTATAGCAATTAAATTTCTCCTGTGCTGCTTCAGCCATTTTACTGTGGAGCAGCAGAAATTGGACGTTTTAGTGGTTTATTTAGCTTAATGGTTGAGGTGACGTAACGTGAATCACGTGATCCACATGATGTTATCATCTACATTATCCCGCCGAATTAGCATCAGCACATTGATGTATGAATGACAACGATTACTTTTCACTTTTGGCCATTTCTGTCGTCTTAATATAGTATAAAAATTATGTCCATAAAAAAAAATTTGTATGTAAATTTTTCCCATTTTGTCCGTAAATGAAATTTCTGTCAGTTGGCAACCCTGGTCCTCACAGCAGTGTTATTTCACAATAACTAATATTATTCTGAAATAACTGTTTGTAGTGTAAATGTGGACTATGTTATTTTGACATAGTATCAGAATCATGTCAAGCTGGAGGACTTCTTACTCCAACTCCTGTAACCCTAATTTTACACAGAGTAAGGGAAGTCAGAGGAAGAGTGCTCTTCCTCAGACTTCCGGCTCTGTAGACAACACCAAAAGCCGAAATAAGCTATTTTGATTTAAGCTACACATAACATAGCTCAAGTTGACAGCTCAAGTTGACAGCTCAAGTTGCACAGCTTATTTCGTCTGTAGCCCTGCTGTGTAGCTGTGCCCTAAAGGAAGACTACATAATGGCTGGGGACACTTTTGATTTCCCCATGGTATGTTTCCTCCTAGAATAACTAGTAGACATAGGACTTGGCAGGACTTGGTGTTCGTAATCATGCAGCTAACTTTTGGGCAAACTCTTTGGCCTGAGGGGCAAATTTGGGTATGGAAATTTTAAGGAAGGCCATGAATGTGGATGTTACCGAGGTGGGACCCTATGAGGTGTAGCGTGAGGAAGTGTCCCCTCTTAGCTGCGTGGCCAGACAGCTTCACAGGTGTTTAATCAGCCCTGCCCAGTCAGTCAGCTCCCTGCAGGGAGCCCTGAACCTCTGACTGGGTGGGGCTGATTAATCACCTGTAAAACTGTGCACAACTTAGAGGGAACACTGGGAACACTGAAGGGGCTTTATAAGGGATATTACCGAGGGGGAGGAGGAGGAGTACTCTGTGTGGTGTGACATGGTCGGGGGGAGGAGGGTTGGCTCTTCCCAACCAGGCTGTCCCAGTCGAGGCCAGACTGAAGGGTCCGACAGGCCAAATATGACTCACGGGCCATAGTTTGCCCCCTCTGGTCAGATACTACTGTAACATGAAGAGAACATTAAAAATACAGAGCTGCAAACAGGTGCTGTCATATTACATCAAAGCATGTCAGAACACAGATTAATGAAAAGAGCTTTTGGTTTTGCATCCAAGCATTATTCATAATTGTTAATCTCCGGCAGTTCATATAGAAGTAGTACCTAGAGGCCTTAACTAGAAGTTCTGGGCTCTGTATATATACAATCACTATTCTGGATTGCTTACTAGCTGCCATGTTTATATTTAGTAGAATTGAGAATGATAAAAGCTTGAACTAAACATCTCTCTCTCTCTCTCTCACACACACACACACACACACACACACACACACACACACACACACACACACACACACACGCTATTGTAGATGATTTTTCAAAATACATGGAGATATCTAAGACCTTGAAAGCTAATATACAGAAATTCAAGTCCCACATTTTTTATTTGCTAAGTATCTAATGTCATTCTGAGTTAGTGTCTAAACCAGCTAAAACGCTAATGCTAAAATGTCATGTGAACTCAATGTAATATATAACCCTATATTGTGATATATAATATTTTATAAAAATAGAGATTACTCCTCCAGAAGAACATTCTTTATTATACATCTATACGCAGACAATGAAATCTCATGGAAAAATACACACTGTAAACATCAGTGTTTTCCAGTGGAGGACAGCTGCTGTAATATAATCCATGGTGCCTACTGCCAGGATTTTCCACATGAGTGCATCTTCTTTTAACTGCTGCTCAAACATCGGCTGACAGAGGAGCTGCTAGACTGAACATGTGTCTGCACTCCGATGACAAATACATGGAACAGCAATGGAATGCTGAGCAAACCTCAGAGTTTTGGCAGGAAGTGAGCTGTACTCCCTACACCTTCATCTCCAATTCACAAACACTTTTGTTTTTTCAGTTACAGACTAACATGGCTACCCTCTGAGAATTTTGTTTCAGTCCTTAGTGAGAGTTCTTTTACTTAAAGCTACAAACGAGTGTGTGGGTTGCAAGCTGTAGGCATAAACTATCTGTGGACTATTTAAGAAAATGGCAATATGGCAATATGACTTTTTATATTTAATCTATGCTTTACATAACGGGATCTGGGTGTAAGGGCTAGAGGTAGTTATTAGGCAAGATGTGATTAAACCATTTGCTTTGGCTTAGATAAAAGGAAAAGAAGGGTGTGAGAAGAAATCTGTCAGAGATATCGAATCTTGTCAGGGAAGGGAATGGATTGCTGGTAAGAAGCTGTTCTTAATATAAACTAACCCTAAAACAAGAAGCCACAGATTAGTGAGAGAACTGAATCAGATTTCCTTACAACAAAGGCTGTCTGAATTGCCAAAAGTACAACAGCAATTAAGGAGCACAAATCAGCTTAAAAGGAGAGCTGAGTAATGATGTGGAAAAAGTACAGTGCTCCCTTGAATTAATGACTATGTAAGAAGTGTGTATGGACAAAAACACATGTAGGCACCCACACACAGTTCTCTGATTTTACTGATACGATTTTCAAGATTCAGTCAATAGGTGGGTATATAGTTTTCTTTTACACCTATATTGAAAGCCTTAATAATGTCATCATTTTTTCTTGTTGCTGTTTTCCAGTTTTTACACTGGAAAAACCTTGTGAATGGTGCAGCAGCTGTACCAATCTTATATAAGATATCACAACTGCTGTTTAAGGAGTGTGCAAATGGAGTGGGAGTTGAAGTGGCTATAGTGCTATTCAAAAAAAATGTCTTAAGTACATATACATTTTTATTGATAAGACTGTTCAAAGACTTCTCTGTCACTGACTGAAAAATTTAAAAAATTGAAATAAAATATTACAAAAAGTGTAGATAAAATGAAAGGAAGAAGCAGTAACAGATTCATTTAAGAACAGAAACTGAAGGACTGATGTTCATTGGTTAAGGAAGCAATTAGGACTGAGGTTTGTGAGCACATTATAAAATCCACACCGTCCAAAAAAGTCTCACTGGGAAATGGGGAGGAGATAGGGACATAGGTCTAGAGAGAAACAAAGAGAGTAGGAAAGGAATTAAGTTCAATAAGCAAACACGAAAAGGTATTTTAAGAAACTGAGTATTCAGCTATCTTAACAAAACTTCTTTCGAGTGACTGTGAAACAATACTTAATCAGCCCCAATGTGCACTGATCCCCAAGTGATTTTGGCAGCACATATATTGTACAGAGATAACATCATACAGTTATCACTTCTTCTTTATTTACCTTACTAGTATCAGCTTCCCATAGGTTTCATTTCTTTAGTGAACGTACTGTACTGTCAGTATATGACTGTTTCCCCAATACTGTCTAATGTCTCCAGGCAGTATAAAGTAAGCCCACAGGTGCACCTGTGTACTACAATTATTTTGCGTCTAGACAGATCAGTGAACTGGTCAAACCAGTCAGGGAAAAACTGAGAGAGTAAAGGCTATTTCCTCCTAGAGAAGAGAGAAGCTCCAGAATGGAGGCTGGGAGATTCCTTTCCCATCTCCACACCCCTAAGGATACCAAAGCACACTAAGCCTAGTAGAGAACACAGATACTTTCATTTCTGCACTTCGACTATGTATGTTTATTTGGAAGTAATCACAGTACTGCCAATCCCACGTATTAAAAAATCATGAGTCGCCACCCCGCCAAATCATGAGATTCTAAAAATAAATGTTGGGGTTTTTTTTTTTAACCTTCAACTTCTTGAGTTTTTAAGGTACACTTGAGTCACATTTTTAAATACCTCTTCACAGTAATGAAGGCTAGAAACATGACATCTGGGATTGTCATTACATGATTTCAAGAGCTGGATTTTTTAGAAAAAGATCAAATGCTGCGAGAGTCATGATAAAATGATGAGAGTTGGCAACCCTTTCTACATTCCCACTCTGGTCAGGAATCAGCAAAACACTTAAGCATATGCTTGACCCAAGTACAAATCTAAACCCTAATGAAGTCAACTACTGAGAAGTCATATGAACTTTAAGCACGTGCTTTAAGCACTTTGCTGAATCAAGGCCTATGTGGATTGAGAATGTTACATCCAAAATTCAGGTGTTCATCAGTTGACCTCTCTCCATTGATAACTCAGCAATTTTTTAGGGTGTGGCATGCGAGGGGCCTTTTTCGTTCAATTGGTCAATTCCAAGGACTATTGCACCTGGTTTTGTACTGTATTATTATTACAGGCAGTCCCCGACTTACGCGGATCCGAATTACCTCGGATCCGCACTTACGAACGGGGCTTTCTCGCCCCGGAGGTCGAGGTGGCGGTCAAGGGTGGGAGGTGGGAGGTCGAGGTGGCGGACTGACCGTCTCCAGCAGACCAGGGGCACCGGGCGGGTTCCCGCGCTTCTGAGGCTTTGCCAGAGCAAAGCCTCAGAAGCGCGGGAACCCGCCGCTGCTGCCGCTTCAGTCCCGGTGCCTGTGGTCTGCTGGGGACCGTCCCCAGCAGACCACAGGCACCGGGACTGAAGCGGCAACCACGGCGGGGTCCCATGCCTCTGAGACTTTGCCAGAGCAAAGCCTCAGAGGCGCGGCACCCCGCTGCCGCTGCGGCTCTGCTCCCCGTGTCCCTGGTCTGCGGGGGAGAGGGGGGGTGCAGCTAGTGTGCCCCCCCCAGCAGACCAGGCTTTTGTTTTGGACCCTGGGGCAGAGCAGCTGGGGCACTGCCGATTGGTCCTGCAGCGCCGCTCTGGGCACTACTGGACCAACCCGGCAGCACCCCAGCTGCTCTGCCCCAGGTCCTGATTCAGCCGCTGCTGGTCAGTTTCAGCAGCGGCTGAATCAGGACGCCTGGGGCAGAGCAGATGGGGTGCTGCTGGGTTGGTCCAGTAGCACCGAGGAGCGGCGCTACTGGAGCAACCCAGCAGCACCCCAGCTGCTCTGCCCCAGGCGTCCCCAAGTCAGCTTCTGCTGAAACTGACCAGCGCTGACTACAGGAAGCCCGAGGCAGAGTTGCTCTGCCCCGGGCTTCCTGGAATCAGCTGCTGATCAGTTTCAGCAGCAGCTGACTTGGGGACGCCTGGGGTTCTTAAGTTGATTCTGTATGTAAGTCAGAACTGGCGGTCAGTTTCAGCAGCGGCTGAATCTGGACGCCAGTTCCGACTTACATTCAGATTCAACTTAAGAACAAACCTACAGTCCCTATCTTGTACGTAACCCGGGGACTGCCAGTATTGTATTTGGTTTTAACAGCTAACAATTCTATTACCAATTATTACCAACAATCCTATTACCAATAACTTTCCCGGGCACCCACTAATGGATCTAAAAGTGACGATATTATTACAAAGCAATTTAAAAAAACAGCTGAAGAGAGAAGCTACAGAACTTGGTTTCATTTACATGTCTTACACCTGTACTAAAGGATCGAACAAAGACCTGACCTGGATGGACCACTACATTCCACACCCTAACGATATAAATAGCTAAGCACCAGGTACTTACAGCCCACTCTGTTCGCCTCATCTAGCACAATCTAATTGACAATATTTTTTCCCTAGTTTTTTCCCTTCTCTTTCCCTCCCCATTCCCTCTCTTTCTCTGCTATTTATTTGTACCCTGTACCCCTTATTCCATTCACCTGAAGAAGTGGGTTGTACCCACAAAAGCTCATGATACCATCTACATTTTTGTTAGTCTCTAAGGTGCTGCTGAACTATTCGTTGTTGTTTAAGTATGACCAGTTATGCATTCCTAGTACATTTACTTGGAAAGTAGAATATGAAGCTACAGAGTAGTAGCTCCATGTTGATATATGGCCCCTGTGGGATAAGATGACTGAAACGTGTATTCATAATGATACAAATAAGCACATGCTTAGTTCAGCCATATGGATAACTGTCAGTCAAAAGGGCCCTTCTTAAGCCTACCTCTTCTGACCATTGTATTCACCCTTGCAACCTTTGACATTGTAACTTGTGGCAAAACAGTAAAAACAAAAGTGAACTGAAGGGCTCCTCATAGAATTTAACTTTCCTCTTTATCTTTGTCTGTGAACGTTGTAAAGCAACAGGTTAGCATAATTAAAATATGTCTGATCTGTGATGCCCCTTTTAAAAAGTAAAAATGTGGAGTAAAATATGCCAATTTGTACCAGTAAATGGTGAGAGAACTTACCACTGAACAGGAAAATGGTGGGGGAAAGGACACTGAAATAGAACAAATGGAAAATAAACAGTAGAGAGCCCTAGGAGACAATGAAGTTACAAGTTTCAGGCCTGCAAGCTACTGAGTGCCTTTAGAGATACAAAGCACCCTCAGTTTCCACTGACTTTAGAGACTTCTGCTTCTTCCAAGAGGTGTTCAGCAGTTTCAGCACTGAACTCCTATGGTACAGCTACACCATACTCTTTCAAAACCAAATCTCTTGGGATTTAAGTCAATTTTAAAACTAAGTATTTTGTGGACATTATTTTATAGGAAGATAAGTATGGGAAAACGGAAAGATCCAAAGGCACTTTGAAAATCCTGTGATGCGAAGATGGAAAGCAGCAGAGCAGATACCACATTACCTTGCCCTTATAATTCGAGGCCAGGTGAAACCTGACTCCGTATTTTTGATTTTTCCACAGAAAACTGAAAACCTTTGTATATAAAGTTCTAACTGATGATTTCATGCTTTACTGGATGAGGCTCAGTAAAGCCTGCACCTCTGTAATGAACATCTATTATGTCAACTGGAGACAAGAAGGTAGCCTGCAGGGGGAAATCTCAGCGTGAACATCAAGGGTCAGACATGGCTGTGCACAATCAGACATTTAATGAATTTCTGCAGACAGCTGCTTACATAACCAACAGCCAAGCGATATTATGAGGCCTGCAAAAAGTCCCTTCTAAAACATTGAGGCTTTTGCTTGTTGGGGAGGGAGAAGTTTGAAAAGATAAGAAAACCAAAATGCTAAAATCCATAAGTTTCAATAGCCATAATTATTTATAATAGCTTACAACTACATGGATTAAGCTTTAATTATTGTACTGTAGCAATGTGTCTGTTATTGAAAGTGGTGGGAAGCCAGTTTTAACCTGCCAAATATGATGGACTTGCTATTTTAAACAAAGGCAGAAGAAATTTGTCACCGGAACAAAAATTCTCGGTGTTTCATTATCCAAATTCTTAAAATGATTGGCAAGCTTCACTTCTGAGTCATATAGGCTAATGGATGACACAGTGATCATGAAGGGTAATACTAGTAACTGCTAGTCTAGTCAGGTATTCTTTCTTCCTGGAAATGCAACCCAGGACACCCTGAGGGATTCTTCTTGGCACAGATGCAGAGAAAGATACACAGAAAGAGAGAGGACAGGAACACATTTTTCAAAATGTCTTTTCCCGTTGTTCATCTGTCAAACAGAACAAATGCATTGTCCATTCAGGATTATAAATGAGCACAAGCCTAACATTAAAACCAAACTTCCGAAAACACACATTCTAGCACTTTGAATTACATCCCTGACAACTTTTATTCAAGATAAAAAGACGTACAAGACAAAAAGTCATTTCCATAATCATACATAACCATAAGATAGACTATGAAATTATACACTTTACCATCAAATGAAACAGAAGAGACACTTGCCAGAGTCTCTCTCTTGTCCTCTAGAATTACACACTAATTTGACAGTTCCAGCATAAGGCTGATGCACAACCCAAGCATGATAAAGATTCTGTTCTTTCTAATTTTCTTAATCCCTTTGCTAAAAGTCTGCTAGTTACATATAGAACAGTCCTGAGGCCCTGACTCAGCAAGGAGCATGAACACGTGCTGTGAGCATTTGAGTACCCCACTGAAGTTAATAGGAGTGCTTCTTTATTTAAAGTTAGGCATATGCAAAAGTATTTTGTTGCTTTGGCACCTAATAGACACTGAAATGAGCTCAAACTGCCTCCCCTACAACTTAATGTAATCAATTTGACAAAAATAAACAATTAACACTAGCTTTCAGTTTAGGTTGGACTAAAGTAAATCTCCAGATAGACCTTTCCTCTTCCTAATGATCCTAATATTCATGTAACCTATTTCTCTCCCCAACCTATTTATATGTGCACACGCATGCATACACACGGACTGTTTGTAAAGATTCTCTTCTCTTTTACTTTTAAACAAGGCTTTAAATCAGGGGTTGGAAATAATTTTTGGTAGGGGAACCACTCCAATAATTTGGTAAGTGGTTGAGAGCTGCACTCTTCCATTATATTAATGGAGAACGTGCGGGGGTCTGGGATGGAGGTTGGGTGCAGAAGGGAGCAGGGATTTCAGGTGTAGGATCTTGGAGGGAGTTTGGGTGAAGGAAGGGAACATGACCTGGGGCAATAGACTGCGGTGAGGAGGGGGTGCAGGGTCTGTGAGGAGAGTGTGATCTGAGGTAGGGTGCAGGGGTTTGGGTTGTGACTGGGTCAGGGGTGCAGGATCTGGGAGGGGTCTGGGTAAAGTAGAGGATTCTGGCTTGGGGGAGGAGGGTAAGAGGAGTGCAGGGCCTGGGATGGGGTTGTTACATGGGGCAGGAGTGTAGGACAGGATGCAGGGATTTGGGTTGTGCCAGGGACAGCAGATTGGGGTGCAAGGTCTGAGAGGGGGTTGTGACCTGAGGAGGGGTATTGAAGGGGATGCAGTGTCTGGGAAGGTGTACTGTAGCTGGAGCAGGAGTACAGATGGTTTGGGTTACATGGGGGTAAGGAGGCAGGGTTGGGGGACGAAGAGGCTGGGGTGCCAGAGACCAGCTCTGGTTAGGACACCTTACCTGTCTCCCAGCCAGCAGCCGAGCAGGTTCCTTAGCCAGGGTGCCAGCCTTCCAGCCCCTGTACTGCTCAGGGGAGCTTCTGGGGCCATGTTTATTGTTCTGAACTAAATGTTGTAAGCCTGGAGGATGAGGGAGAAGGGGCACTTCACATCCTGCCTGTCCTGCAAACAGGCAGCTGCTATTGGCCAAGCTACTGGGGGCAAGGGCAGCAAGAGAAGCCTCTCTCCCTTCCCTCCAGGCTCTCAGCATTCAGAAACACACCCAGCTGCAGGGCCACGTTTTTCCTGAGTGCCTAGCGGGGGCAGGGCAAGAAGAGAGCCAGCTGAGGCTCTTGTGGGCCAGATCTGGCAGTCTGGTGGGACAAATTTGGCCCACAGATCATATTTTGCCCAACTCTGTTTTAAATAGTGTGACTCTGTACAAATGTCCTCACCTCACCCAGACTATTGCAGGAACCATGAGCAAACTAGAGAAGCCAAATAATGGGCAATTATTCCTTAAATTATGAAAATAGAGACAATACCAAAATAGAGACAATGGATTTCAGGAAGGCATATTTTATGCTTGCCTCAGAGGACTGGCAGGTAAGGTCTCATGGGAAGCAAGACTAAGAGGAAAAACAACTGAAGACATTGGGCTGTTTTTCAAAGGGACATTATTAATGGCCCAAAAGCAAACTATTCCACTGTGTAGGAAAGACAGAAAGTATGGCAGGAGACCACCTTGACTGGAAAAGGGCAAATATAGTGCCCATCTATAAAAAAGGAAATAAGAACAACCCAGGAAACTACAGACCAGTCAATTTCACTTCTGTGCCAGGGAAGATATTAGAGCAAGTAATTAAGGAATCAATCCGCAAACATCTGGTAGAGAATAAGATGATAGGTAACATCCAGCATGGATCTGTAAAGAATAAATCATGCCAAAGCAATCTGATAGCTTTATTTCACAGGATAACAAGTCTTGAGGATAAGGGAGAAACATTGTTCTCCTTGGCCTCTGATGATAGGACAAGAAGCAATGGGCTTAAATTGCAGCAAGTGAGATTTAGGTTGGACATTAGGAAAAGATTCCTAACTGTCAGTGTGGTTAAACACTAGAATACATTGTCTAGGGAGATTGTGGAATCTCCATCAATGGAGCAAGTTGGATAGACATCTATCAGTGATGATCTAGAGTTTCTAGATAGTGTTTGGTCCTGCCGTGACAGCGGGGGACTGGACTTGATGATCTCTTGAGGTCCCTTCCAATTCTGGTATTCTAGGATTCTTTTTTGAAGTGATAGCGTGAGGTAGATTTGAAGTACAGGCAGTCCCCGAGTTACGCGGATCCGACTTATGTCAGATCCGCAGTTACGAACGGGGCTTTTCTCGCCTTGGAGGACGGGAGCGGCAGGATGCCCAGATGCGCCGCAGTCCACCGCCCCCGTCCTCCGGGGTGAGAAAAGCTGCTCCTGGACTGTCCTGCTGCCCGTGTGCTCTGCGGATTTGCTCTGCGTCTCCCAGGTCAGCAGACCAGGGAAACGGAGCAAAGCCGTGGAGGACTTGGGCGGTCCCGCCACCCCGTCTCCCTGGTCTGCTGGCGGGGGAGAGGGGTGCAGCTAGTGCCCCCCCCACCAGCAGACCAAGCTTTTCTTGCCTACCCCTGGGGTAGAGCAGCTGGGGGCTGCCGGGTTGGTCCCGCAGCGCTGCTCCGGACCAACCCGGCAGCACCCCAGCTGCTCTGCCCCAGGCGTCCCCAAGTCAGCCGCTGCTGAAACTGACCAGCGGCTGACTACATGAAGCCTGAGGCATAGTTGCTCTGCCCTAGGCTTCCTGGAATCAGCCGCTGATCAGTTTCAGCAGCAGCTGACTTGGGGACGCCTGGGTTTCTTAAGTTGAATATGTATGTAAGTCAGAACTGGCATCCAGATTCAGCCGCTGTTGAAACTGATCAGTTTCAGCAGCGGCTGACGCCAGTTCCGACTTACATACAGATTCAACTTAAGAACAAACCTACAGTCCCTATCTTGTACGTAACCCGGGGACTGCCTGTACTGTCCCTCATTTGACTCCTATGATGCTTTAAACTCAGAGCTAGCTGGCTAATTGAGTGGAAGAAGTGGGGGAGAGGGAAGGGATTTAAAGCTTGAGTACTGCTGACACTGAGGGCAGGCCTACACAACAAATTTACATGGGTGCAGCTACACTGTTGTAACATATCTAAGCTGATGGGAAAGACTTCTTCTGTTGGCTTAATCATAGAATCATAGAATCATAGAACTGGAAGGGACCTCAGAAGGTCATCAAGTCCAGCCCCCTGCTCTAGGCAGGACCAATTCCAACTAAATCAACCCGGCCAGGGCTTTGTCAAGCCGAGACTTAAACACCTGTAGGGATGGAGACTCCACTACTTCCCTACGTAACCCATTCCAGTGCTTCACCACCCTCCTAGTGAAATAGTTTTTCCTAATATCCAACCTGGACCTCTCCCACCACAACTTGAGACCATTGCTCCTACCATTGAGACCATTGCTTCTACCATCTGTCACTACTGAGAACAGCCTCTCACCTTCTACAAGAGGTGGTAGCAATGTTAGCAGGAGATGTTCTCCCAATGACATAGCATTGTCTACTATGGGAACAGGGAAGGCTTTAAGGTCCATACAGCTACATTGCTTGGGGATATGGATTTTTGCTTGGGGATGTGGATTTTTCACACCCGGAAGTAAACATGTAGTGTAGACTAAACTTGATTGACATGCACTGGGGGTTCAGGGACAGCTGGAGTTAGCCCAACTCATCAAATACTAATCCAATCAAACCATGTTGCTAAGCTTATCGCTGTGTAGAGGTAATACTGTGCAGTGTGGTTGCTCTCATTTGAGAGAAGCTTGGTGGCGTGGAGTGGAGTGACCCAAGGTGACAGTTGCTCTGAAAAAAAGACCCTATATAAATTGGAATATGGTAAAATTCATTCACCATTGGAAATCTGAAAGTCAAGGCGTACAGTGCTTGGCAGGTGCATGAGAATACATTACCTGCATCAACTATTAAGGAAAGACTGTGCACCCCACAATCTGTATCGGTGTCTGAAAACATTAGTGTTTGATCCCACCCCTACAGATACTCCTTATCTGATAGCACTCAAAGCCACATTAGGTCATGTCTACACTACCATTCATGTCAGGAAAAGGTATGTGGCTGATGGGTATTAAAAACACCGTAGAGTGACAAATTTTGCCAGAATGAGTGGTAGTGTACACAATCCTGTGTCAGTGGAAGAGTTTCTACCATCAACAGCTACCATCGCTAATGAAGTGATTTTATTATGTCAACGGGAAAGTTCTCTTCCCATCAGTACAGAGTGTCTTTCCCTCCAGAGATCTTATAGAGGTGCAGCTGCATCGGTACACGTGTGCAACTGTCAGCTCGCTAGTGCAGACATAACCTTAATCATCATTGTCAGAAATCTTGTCTGTTATAGTTTTTTTCCTAGAAGCACTGTCTGCACAAGAACCAATGCAGTGCACAGAAACACTGAAAAGAAGCCTTACCTAAAAATACAAATAATAAAAAGAAGAAAAGGAAGCTGGATGGGTGAGGAAAGGAAAAGAGAAGAGCATGGTAGGGGGTGACAAACAGGAAAGATCTTCTAGAGGAGTGAATCTAAAGAGTGTGAGAGGCAAAAGAAAAAATGAAAAAAGAAACTAGCAAGGGGAAGAAAAAAGCTCCTTCTCTTCTGAATGTTTCTGCAGTCAGAACTAGAATTTCATTTATGAGCCCTTTCCATCAGGATCAATAGGATGGAGTAAGGAAATACAACAAAGCAAACAAAGAAGATTATAGGCCTAACTTTCAGGGCTCCATGCAATGGGTTCACCTGCAAAACTCTCAGAGCACCTGTTACATTTGCATTTGTTTATGCTGACCTATGATTGCATGTGCAAATGAGGTTGTTGCATGCACAACAGTTGCTCATAGATTGTTACAGGTGCACTTGTTCAATTTGCAGTACCTTACAGCCCTTTATGGCCACCTTATTTCCCTCACGAGTTTACAAATTCTTTCCAACACTGTTGCTGGGAAAAGCTATGGCAAAGCTCAGAAGGTCAATAATATTCATAATACTTTCAACAGAAAACATCTCAAAGCACCTTGCAAACATTAATGAAGCTTCAGCACACAGTTGTGTGGTAGATATGGTTATTCTCACCTTTACAGACAGAGAAATTAAATAAACTGAATCAGACAGTCAGCAGTAGTCACAGATTGAGACCACTCTGATTATACAGTCTGTCAGGATAGAGGCCATAGAATTCCACCAGCATGAAATATTTTTTGTGCCTCAGGGTACTTATCTGTCAAGAATATTTGAGGTGCAGTAGTTCGATAATAATGCTAGTTAATATCACAGAATAACTAAGAAGGCCTTATGGGCGTCAGAGCTTTGATTTGTGCTAGGTCTGGTGAAAGCAAGCAAGTAACTTGATCTCTCTGTGGTTCAGTTTGCCACTTGTAAAATAGGCATAATAGTCCTTCCCTATGTCACAGAAAAGATACGTACATTAAAGAGTGAAACTTGCTCAGTCATAAGTGCCATATAATTTTGGAAGTCCAATCAGTGTGAATGAGGTGTTCATTACTTTCAGCTAGCATTCACGTAAATACTAATCAAATAATATCTGAAATCAATTTTAAACACATGGACAGAGACCCAGGAAGAAAAAAAAATACACACATTGGCAACCAACAGGGAAAGCTGCCAACTGCTCTTCAAATACCATTTCAAACTATGTCAGGTTTGTATAAAAAAAATCTATGTCCAATTTGCTGCTACTAGCAAGTTTTCATAGAATTCAATGGGGACTGTTATAACCATCCAGTCTGACTTAACTTTCTTTAAGAGACTGGCCTGGGATATATTGCACCATGACCACTCTGAATGATGCAGGGTCCCTCGGGGGCTTCAAGCTATCTGGCCATAGAGAAGCCCAGAGGCTACTGTTGTTTACGTTACGGGCCACTCAGGTCCTCAGGACAGTCCCAGTTCAGTCAAGGTGCCTATCTCTCATTCTCATGCTTGGCAGCAGTAAAACACAGCAGCTGAGAACGGGGGCTACTATCGGTACATTCTGCCCGATTGGTTGGCATATGAATTCTGAAGTTAATGATAATAAAAATGACAAATAGCTAAGCACATTCCCTGCTGATAATCTGTGAGGAAACTTCCTACCTGTTGGGGACCATTAGTGTCACACACAACTGTGAGCAGAGATTGCGTACACTACTTTCCACCTCTCATCTGCCCCCTGGGCTATTCTTACCCTACACTTCTGTTTGCAAAACCCCATTAAATTATGGTTCCAGCACCACTCCTGGACAGAGTGTTCTATCCTCTCCTGTTCTATCCTCTTCTAAAGTGGTTTTGTTGGCCCCAAATTCCCTACCCTACATCAGAGTTTTGGAAGACTGTTCTCAAGCCTTTTGGCTTCAGCCTCACTTGACAGCCAAACCAATTGAAAAAAATGGCTCTGTGGGAGTTGTGCATGAGCTGTGTTTTAATATGGTTTTTAAACATAGCAGTATGCTGAGTGTAGATGGCTCTTTGGAATAAAAATAGGAGAGGATTTTAAATCCAGGTCAAATATTATTATTACACCTTGAACACAGCAACTTTGGAAATCTGTTCTTTCCCACTAAGCACTGTGCTCCTCCCACAAGTAGCATCCTGGGCATTACCCATTGGCCTTCCTAAGGATATGTTGTTCTGTGCTGCCAAACACTGAGGAAGAAAATTGAAATGGGTCTTCCCCAGTGCTATCATACAACCCATCCAAAATAAACAGAGAGACAGATCTGCTCAACCCTTTCAGAAACCTTTCACAGAAATCCACAACCTTAAACCAAGTTTGCTTTCCAAAGAAAATCCTTTTTCTTTAGCATTAAAACTGCACCAAGGGAGATTTATGTGCAAGTTTCCTGTCATCTCCCTGCCATGAGGTGCTATTGACATTTCAATGAGATTTTTGAGGGTGACAAGTATGAAACATATCGTAATCTGAACTATCCTACACCAGTGATCAGTTCAATAATTTTCCCCTTAAATAACCCATTTTGCCCTCAGGTGTATAAATATCACTTAGCATGGGAGCAGTCAAGCATTTCCCAGCTCATTTGGCTCCTCTCTACATCCAACATCAATGAATTTTACTTACGTATAAGAAAAATGTGCTTATAAAAATAAAGTCCTAGTAGGTTCATTTTGTCATCCAGTTGCCTATTAACCCATGGTCAAGAACATGGAAGTGTAGTTACAGTCTCAATACATAACATGACTGCCCTCTTGTGTTAAACTACATCCTTTGCATAAACTGAATACTGGAAAATTTCTTTATAGAAAATTTTGGTAAATGTAGACCATTTGGTGTACTATCCACTATACCTAAAACCTCTCATTTACCTTTTCCTACATTAAAAATAAGTCCAATAGGAAATGCAAGAAATTAACAGCGTCAGACACTGTTACAAACTAAGAGAGCTGTTTTGGATGTTTGGATGTAAACTTTTCAATTAATCAAATGTAAACTACTATTAAAAATGACATGATCACAAAACTAGCAGCACAGATAGATTCCTTAAGAATAGAAAACTGAAAAGATCCAGCCTCTCCTATAATAGCTGTTAAGAAGCTGTGCTTCTTTGCTTAAACTAACCTGATAAGTTAATGATATAACTGATTATACACTCCTTCGGAATACTGGAATTATAATTTAATAAACATCTACTTAACTGTGGAAATGACATCTAGATATATAACATGGTTTTCACCCAGACAGTTCGGTATTTTGGCCTTCCATCTGGTAAAAAAACCCAGAGATACCGGACATATAAAATGTCTGGTATTTTCTGTTTTCCTTGGACAGAAGGCTGGCCGCTATTGCGAGGGCAAGGGGAGCGAGGTAATTTAAAGGCACAGCGACCTCTTTTTTTTTTGTTCAACCAATTCTTCCCTGCCTGTTTGTGATTTTTCATGAAGGTATCTGGCAACCCTATGTGGGAAACTACTAATTTGCTTTCAGATTTATGCCTTAACTATATATGTAACATAATTTGTACACGCAAAACAACTAATTTGCTAAGTATCTGAGATTTGCAAGTCTGAGTTTTTGGGATATGTATATTTATAGGCATTTTTTGCACATTATAGGAAAATTAGGCCCTCTGTATAATTTACACAAATTTATATTTAAAAAAAATGTAGATCTGGCCTCAGGTACTATGGGTCCTGTCCCAAATTAGACAGGCAGGAGCCAAAAAGGCTTTTGGTAACCCTTGTAGTACATTTGAAGGGTGAAAGAAGGGCTGAGTATCTGACCAGACAGGATGGAGATGTCACTAGGGGAATAAAGGACGAATTCTTCTTCTGGCAGATTGAAAATGAAAACACTCGGTGGAAGGCTGCAGCAGGTGGATGGGCGTGGACCAAGAAGTTTGTCACTGAGAACCCAGGGCGTTATCGGCCTCATCTTCATGTTTCATGACGGGGAAAGAGGGGTGGGAAGGGGCACTGCAGGCAAGGGAAATAATACAGGAGGAGAATGCTGAAGTGCTGACACATCAGAATCTCCCAAAATGCCAGGAGCCTGTGATTTTTCACACACACAAAAAACATTTGATTAGTCCACATGTAGGGATAATAGAAAGTAGATCTGGTCAAGGATTTTCCAACAGAAAGTACAGTTCTCACATTAAGTTTTCCATGGAGAAAATTTCAATTTTGCTGGAATGAAATATTTTGTTTTGGATCAGTTTCACATCTATCAAAATATTTTGTTTTGTGAAACTGACCCAAAATGCTTAATTTCAAATAACTTAAAAACCACATTAAACTGTATTTCCTTATCAGTGTATTGTTTTGTGGGAGTTGTAGTTTGGACCCCCATTCCTTCTTAGGGTCTAGGCTCCTTGGAAGATACCTCCCATGCAGCAACATGAATTTTCCTCTGACAAAGCTGCAAGGAGCATCATGGGAGTCACATAAGTCTGGATGCATCATGGAAAATGTACTCCAGCCAAGGAGCCTGTCCTATAGGGAATAAAAGGAGCATCAGCCTCCCAAACTACAACTCCCAAGAGGCTATGTGCCACAGTTAGTTAATATAGTTTAAAGTGGAGCTGACTCAAAAGAAGTTTCTGATCAATTCAACCAACCAAATCAAACATTTGATTATGGGAGTGTTGAATTAATTTGCTCGGGTCAAAGATTTTGAAATAAAACCTTTCAACAATTTTTAATCTTTTTTTTTTAATTTCCATTCTGTGGAAAATTTCAAATTTTGTACTCCTCAGTTTGAGTTGAGAACAAGAGTTTGAAATATGAGTATTTCCCACAGGATAGAAATCTTGGGCTCAGACCCACTAGCAAACATACTTTCTTTGCAGGCCTACCATCTGTGCTTCATCAAAGATTCTGACTAACTGGTCAATTTCCTTTCTAGGTTACAAAAAAACTCCCTCCACAGCCTTCTTGTGTCAGCCAATCATCATACTTCTTGCCCTCCATACCTTTCACTTCAACAAGAGACAGGCTATAGCTATACTATAAGGTAGGGGTGTGAGTCTCAACTCACACACACATCCTGGACTAGCTTGACAAGAGCTAGTGCATGCATGAACAATAGTATAGCTGCCAGAAATGCCAGTTTTCTACTCTCACAAAACCAAATACCCTTACCCTATGCCTCCAAGGCTCTGCCCCTTCTCTGAGGCTCTGCTCCCCACTTCCCCAGACTCACTCCAGCCCCTCTCCTTCTGTTGCTCACTTTCTTCACCCTCACTCACTCATTATTTTCACTGGCAGAGAAGGTCAGAGTTCCAGTTGGGGGTGTAGGCTTTGGGTTGGGAGTGCAGGAGGAGGTTCCAACCTGGGAGGTGGAGCTGAGGGGTCGGGAATATGAGAGAGGTCTCCGGGCTGAGGCAAGGGCTATAGGCTTTGGGGCTGGGGTTGCAGGTTCCAGGGTGAGGCCAAAAGTGTGGGGTTCAGAGTGCAGGGGATCTGGCTGGGGTGGAACTGGAGATGAGAGGGTTGGGGTGCAGGAGGGTGCTCAAGGCTGGGATTGAAAGGTGTGGAGAGCGGGAGGGAGATCATGGTTGAGGGCAAGGGGTTGGGGCACTGGGGGCGGGGGGCTCAAGGGTGCTCACCTCAAGTAGTCGTCCCTCCCAGTTCCTATGTGAGGCATGGCCAGGCCACAGTTCCCAGACAATGGGAGGTGTAGAGGTTGCACCTGGGGCAGAGGCAGTGTGTTGAGCCCCCTAGCTGCCACTATACATAGGAGCCAAAGCAGGGGAATGTCCCACTCTTACCCAGAGCTGCATGGAGCCATGTCAGGTAAGGAGACTGCCTGAGCCCTGCTTTGCCACTGACAGGACTTTTAACAGCCCGGTGAGTAGTGCTGAGAGGAACCTCCAGGGTCCCTTTTCGACTGGGCATTCCAGGCAAAAAACGGACACCTGGCAACCCCTAGCAGCTTCACTAGCCTGGGCAGAAGCAGCAGGGGCACAGCTTAACCCTGACAATTACAAACTTGCTTGAAATCTTTGTGTACATACTTAGTATAGCTCTGCCGTGCTACCGCTGCTCATGCCACTGTGGCTACAGGACTAATATATGGCAAACTCTCTCTCCCTTTCCATTCAAACTGTCTTTAAGAGCCTCTCTTTTCTGAGATGCATTCCAAGCTGTAATGGTCATAAACCTAGCATGTTTAATAGTGGACTGCATCCCTGCCTTTGGACTACAGGCTCTTAAAGGGTGGGACTTTCGAAGCATGGCATGCATCACACTAAGAATGAAATGGTAATTATAAATCGTATTGGTAAATATACAATTCCAGAACCCATGTACATGAAAATGCAATAACACTGATTAACTCTGAGAATTCAAACTTGCTTTCAGTTGTGCATGAGGTTTTTAAGATTATTTTTGTGTTTCAAAATGGAAGTGATGTAATAGTAGGTAGCAAATTTGAGACTTGAGCCCTGATATGATAATGAAGGATGGTTGTGTGAAACGTTACACATCACAACAAAACCTCATATCGCCCTGTAGGAAAAAACGTGTCCTTGAAGCTTGACAGGTATCCTTAGGTGGGTAGCATAAAAGCAAGAAAAGAGAAAATTATAAATAGCATTTATTATAACAAAGGGAAAAACAACTTAGTTCCAGAGCAAACAACAAAGGATAGATAAAGATTATGTCCAATAATATTATTCAAATGAGTATCTAAAGTCTTATGTGGCCAAGACCGATTTAAATTTCTAAAATAAAAGCCAGATGAATTCAGAATTACTGCTAAATTAAAGGTCTGGTAGAATTTCTCCACTTATTTCACTACCAGCCATTTTAGAGCCCAAATGGGGTGCTGTTCTTGCATGGAGTTTCATACTTCTGTTGGATGCAGTGGGAGTTCCATGTCTACAGAATAAGACCCTTCAGGAGGAAGTGTGTGTGTGCAAACTTCTGCCTCTCATTCGGAAAGCTTCAGTTTCTCCCAAAGCCAGACATGCTAGTTAAAGCAAAATTATCAGTGCAGACTGTAGTTTAACTTCTAAGTCTATTACTAGAGCTGGTTAATAATTTGAAGAGCAAAGTTCACAAAGTTATGCTAATAAAACTATTTGCATGGGGTGAAACTTTCCATACCGTAGAGGACAAGCCAGCAGCACATATGCAATTTTATAAATTATATGAATTATCTAAATACAAAACACTTTGAAAAAATGCTGTCAAGAAGATGGCTTCCACCAGTAGTAATAGCTAAATTACTCAGAAAGTAAACATAATGGAAAAGTTGATAGATTGTGTTTCAGAGCCCAAATTGTCATATGAAAGGCTTACTCTCATGTATCTCTCTGCCATATTTAATCTCCACCAAAAAGGAGATTAAATCTCCCTTCCTACTCCATGATATAATTCGAGTTTTTGCAGGGATCAGGAACTATTTTCAGCTCACACTCACACTTGCCTTCATTATTGATCTCTGTGATGCAGCCTACTCGGAAGTCCTAGCCCTGAGGAAAAGATTGCACCTGCTGAAGAATGCAGCATCATGCCTCCTTAGCAAAATAGATTACCAAGCAAGTGCCTCCTCACTTTGTTGGATCCCTATAAAATACTGCATCAAATGAAATGCCTCAGTCTTTATTTGCAAAAGGCTTTAACTGGCCAGCATTCAAGATTCCTAAAAGATGAAATTCCCTTCTGGGTTCTTAAGTACCCCCAACAGCACCATTCCTAAGGGACAATGAAATGCTACATCAAGGACTAAACTTATTTGTATAGGAAATGGAGCTTTCTTGATGGCAGACCCATGACTGCTGAAATCACTCTCACACAAGCCAAAATCGACAATAAACCTCACGACTTTCTGGTCCAAATACACTTTCCATCTGAGAAACTCAAAGTATATTCAGTTTAATGTATTAAGACGTGCACACCCACATTAAACTTTTCTCTCTGAAGGGAGCTACAGCAAGGAAGTCTAGCATAACAGTCTAGTCTCCTAGTTCTCTGGAACATCTCAGATACCATACTGATATGTGTGGCACAAGAACCTAAATAGAACACAAACTAACCTACATTTTACAACTGGACAAGGGTTTTAATTTTTGCTCCTCTTTGAAACATCACCTAATAACTGTAAAAGGTAAAATACCTGAGCAGGTAGATCTCTTGATGGTGAATTTTGAGCTTCTCACCTGATCTGATATGATGAGTGACAGAAAATACAAAAGAGCATATTTGGAAAGCAGAGACAAAATAACTCATTATAAATCATCTTATTCTAATATGGGTTCTTGACCTCCCTCCCCAAAAAAGGTGTAAAACTTTAAAACCTGGGGGGGAGGGAGACCTAGGAAAACTGAAGGCTTTTATTTGCATGCATCAGCAAGTCTCTCTACAATAAGATCCCCATTTTTCTAAGGCATGACACTATTTAAGATAAACAGCATCAGGAAGGAACTAGATGAAATCCAGGACACAACAGCCTCTGCAGAAGAGAGACTCTTGAATGTATTGGCTCAATAGAGGAGATATGAAGCCAAGGAAATAATAATTTATCTATTTTATAATGTATACATGCATCTATAACTAAGCCTCTGGAGAAGTATAATTATCAAAAAGTCTCAGAGGGGTAGCTGTGTTAGTCTTGAAGGACTCCTTGTTGTTTTTGCAGATTCAGACTAACAGATTTATTTGTACATAAGCTTTCATGAGTAAAAACCATGTCGTCAGATGCATCTCCTTTTGGTAATTACAATCAAGGAAACAATATCACGACCAAGGTTAACTAAAGCGAACTTGTTTAATACCATCTCAATATATCTTTATAATAATCTTCTCAAATTTTAAAGCTGTGCTCTATGCTGCATCCTGAAGCCCAGAGTTAGTGGCCTATTAGATGGAAGTTAAGCAGTAGATGTGATATATCTTGATTTGAATAAGGCTATTGGCACAATCCCACATGACAGTCCTCTAAGCAAACAAGGAAAATGTGCTTTAGATGAAACACCATTGAGGTGGATGCATAACTTTTTGAAAATTCATAGAGACATCCATGCTTTGACATCAAACTGGGAGGGTACCTGTAATGGGATCTGGGCGGTGTCAATCTTGAGTCCAGTACTACTCTACCTTATCAGTGAATTGATAAATAGAGTGGAAATTATACTTATAAAATTTTTGGATGACACTGTATTGGGAGGGATTGCTAGCCTTTTGGAGAACAGAATTAGAATTGAAAACCATCTTGGCAAAATGGAGAATGGATCTGAAATCAACTAAATTAAATTACATGAAAATAAGTGCAATTTGACTTCATTTGGGATGGGGAAATTCAATGCACATCTCTGAAATGGGGAATAACTGACAAGTTGGCAGTACTGCTGAAAGGAATCCGGGAGTTACAGTAGATCACTCAGTAATTCCAAGTCAGCAATATGATACAGTTGTTAAAAAGGCTAATATTCTGGGATGTATCAACAGGAGTAGAGTATGTGAGGCACAAGAAGCAACTGTTTTGCTCTACTCAGCACTGGTGAGGGCTCAGCTGAAGAACTTTGTCCAGTGCCACACTTTAGGAAAGATGACAACAAATTAGAGAGAGATCAGAGGAGAGCAACAAGAATTAGAATTGGTTTAGAAAATATTACCTGAGGAAAGGTTTAAAAAATTAGTAACAGCCTTCAAGTATGTTAAGGACTGCTATAAAGAGGACAATGATCAATTTTCTCCATGTCCACTGAAGTAGGACAAGAATTAATGGGATTAATCTGCAGCAAATGATATTTAGGTTAGATATTAGGAAAAACTATCTAATTATTGGGGTAGTTAAACTCCAGGGCTTTGTCTACTCTGCAGGGTTTTTGTGCAAGAAGGTTTTTGCGGAAGAGATCTTCCGCAAAAACTTCTTGCGCAAAAGCGCATCCACACCTCAAAAGCAATGTGCTTTTGTGCAAGAGAGCGTCCACACTGCATGACGCTCTTGTACAAGGAAGTTCTGATTTCCATTAACAGAATGGCCATCAGAGCACTGTGCTTTTTGTGATATGCTCTTTTTGCGCAAGAAACCCCTGTTGAGCATCCACACACATCTTTTTGCACAAGAATTCTTGCGTGAAAAGGAGTTATTCCTCATGGGGGAAGGAATAACTCTACCAGCAAAAGCCCTCTGTCCTGTCAATTTACTGTTGTTGGTTTTTTTGCGCAAAAACGCGCTTTGAGGTGTGGACGCTTCACTGGGTTTTGCACAACAACCTTGTAGTGTAGACATAGCCCAGAATAGGCTCCCAATGGAGGAATCCCTGTTACTGGACATTCTCTAAGAATGGGTCGGACAAACACCTGTCAGGAAAGGTTGAGGTTTATTTCATCCCATCTCAGTACTGGGGGGACTGTACTTCATGGTTATCAAGGTCCCTTCCCACCATACATTTCTAGGATCTTATTAAGTTTAGGTTTTGTGGGACATGTAGGGGAAAAGAAATGCAAAATCAAGGGCCTTCCTTTGAAAATATCTTATGTCCTTTCTCCATAGTTCAAAGCTAGTTATTAGCAGTGAAAATGTTCAAAAGATCATTTTAGTTGCCCTTATAGTACATTGAATGAAAGTTGTTATCTCAGGTAGTCAGAGCCAAACAACAGAGGCCTTTCTAGATCAAAAACCAACCACTTGAATTGCATCTGGAAGCAATTTGAAAGCCAGACAGAAGTGAGACAACAGGTGCAACATGTTATATATCAACACTGCCAAGGCCTTGTTTCCACATACCAGGGGAGTGATTCAGCAGAGATCAATCTCCCAGGAGTTAATTTAGTGGGCCTAGGAAGGACCTGCTACATCTACTGCTGATTGCATTCCTGCCAACTCTAGTACTCCACAGGAGTACCAGAGTAAGGGAAGGTAATAGAGACACTCTCTCCTGATGACACTCCACCCCCGCAGAGTGGGGATGCTACAGTAAATTGAACTAAGGGTATGTTAACTCCAGCTATGCTATTCACAAAACTGGAGTTGTGTACCTTAGGTCGACTTTGGCCCCAAGCATAGACCTGATCTAAGTGAGCAGGCAACTATACTCAGCACAAGCTGATGCTGCTAAGTTTTCTCCAAGAACACCTTGATTATAGTAGTCTAATCGGGAGATCATAAAATGTGGTAATATCTATATCAGAGAGGAAATGTTACAACCTTCTGGCCAGATGATGGAAAAGTGTTTTGTGTTTGTTTGTTTGTTTGTTTGTTTTTGTTTGTTTTTTTTAAACTGACAGTACTACTTTTAAGCTCTCCTGACTTTCAGAACTCATTAACAAGCAGCGGGGCCTCATCTTCTGCAACCTTTTCATACATCTCAGCATCAGTCTGATCATGTCTGTACCAAACTTCAGCTCAATTGCCCAAGACCTCATTTTAGCCAAGCATTAGGAAATCAGAGAAAAATGTACCATGCAAGCGGGGTGTGATGCCAAAAGACTTCAACCTCAGTATTGTCAGAATAATGATATCATTGCAACCCACAGTCTCTATAACTGGTTGATTAGGGCTAGTGATGCAAGAGAAATATGCAGAACTTGACATGAAAGAGCCTTCTAGACAGATAAGCAATTGCCTAAAAGCAGCCTCTAGGACCAGAGCAGGATGGAATGGATGAATAACCACAATGCCGTTGTAACCCAGAATACTGAAGATTTCAGCAGTACAAAGAATCAAATCAACCACAGCTGAAAAATGTTTTCAGATTTGGTGATAATTCATTTATCTCTACTTCACATGGTGACAAGTATCAGAGGGGTAGCCATGTTTGTCTATACCCACAAATCAACAAGGAGTCCTGTGACACTTTAAAGATGAGCAGATTTATTTGGGTGTAAGCTTTTGTGAGCAAAAACCCACTTTGGCAGGCTTTGTCTCTGTTTCACAGAGGCCTATGCTATTTGGCTGTATTTTGGTGTACAAGGAAGTGGGCTGTGACACAACTGTATTTATCCAAAAAGTAAATATTTTAAAAGAGAGGGATTTTTTTCTAGGTGAACTTTTAAGTATCAACTTATGCTCATATGTCTTCTCTCTTGCTGATACATCTTAAAATATATCTGAGAAGAACAATGAAAATAACTATAAGTTGCAGTGTTTCTCTTTGTAAAACACAGTGGGGTACAGTTTGTAGAAAAGTCACAACTTTTGTGTGAGATATTTTATCCAGTTTTAGACCTGTTCTAGGCACAGATTCTACAGCTGCAAATTTCTTAGAAGATTACACTAAAGTTACATTAACTTTACCTACAGTAGTACTACAATAGGTATCCTACACCATTAACAGCTTTCCAAATCATTTCTTTGTGGCCCAGTACTGTGTGTTATTTTTCTTTAACATTTCTGCTTTATTCATTATATTAGTCAGGAACACTTAAATCAGTTGTTCAATTCTATTTTTCCAACATATCACAGTTGGCTACACACAATGGTCTCTGGTGGAATACATTTGAAATGAAATGTTGCCCAAGAATTATAATATAAATCTCTTGAGCCACTCATGCAGTCACTGTTTATTGTCACACAGTTTCAAGCCTGGATTTGGTCACTGAATTAGATGGTTAGAGCATTAACATA
Organism: Pelodiscus sinensis; assembly: GCF_049634645.1. NCBI lineage: Eukaryota > Metazoa > Chordata > Testudines > Trionychidae > Pelodiscus > Pelodiscus sinensis. The sequence goes on from NC_134714.1 coordinate 115,256,766, forward strand.
CTAGATGTCCTATTCTCTCTAATGGTGACATGTTATGCTTTGTTTTCTAGTTATGTTCCAAACTTGTCTATATTTATACTGTTGCCCATATTTCTCATCCTTGTAGTCCTCTGAGAAGATACATTTTAACATATTTTTTTAAAATTTGTTCACTGCTACGGGCAAAACTCTTCTCTCCAAGTCACATCATGTGATTTTTATTTAACCAGATTAGACAGATGAGAATTTTCCTCAGCAATGTGTTACTAACTAGTTCTGTATCTGATAGTAAACTAACATGCAGCTGGTAAGTATATCCTGGTTTATATTCTAATTTTGTTTTGGATTCCTGCATCTTGTATTGATGTCCAAGAGATACTCCTATTACAGAGCCTTGATAGCCATTCCGAATATTTTGTTACATTATTTTAATTTGGTATATATAGCATATGCTAGTATGCACCAATTCATATAACTCAGCATGAGCTGCACTATTTAATAGTTTTGCTGTATTTTATGGTCATCAACTCGGTAAGCTGCTTATTATATAATTAATTGGAAGTTCAACATATCATTGCTTGGGTCCTTAACTCAGTTAATTTTTCTTTTTCTTTATTTAAATCATTGCTCTGGGGCAGGGCTGGGGATGAGGGATTTAGTATGCGGGCTGCCCCAGTGAGAGAGGACTATCCCAGCCCTCTCTGACAGCAGATACTTGGGGCTAGGTAAGAAGCACCACTCCATTGCTTCTGCAACTTCAGAAGGAACCTCCCGGGGAGGGGCTGAGGCAGGTTTCAGGTTAATCTGCCCCTCCTGTGCTCCCCAGCCAGATTGAGGAATGGAGCAAACTGGGCACTTTCCTCTCACTCCCTGACAAAGAGGAACAGCCAACAAGGTTCTCATATAGGGTTGCCAGATGGTTTAACCAAAAATACCGAACACCCCCCACCCATCCTGCAAAAAAAAACATTGGGGAAAAAATTCTGATGAGGGGAGAAAAAAGGGGGGAAGACCAAAGTTGTTGAGCAAAATAAAAAAAACAAAAAAACCCCAAACAAACAAAAAACAAACAAAAAACAAAGCCGAGAGTAAATAAAAAAAAACCCAGCGTGGCCCCTTTAAGTGCAGGAGGGGAGAGGTTGAGCACTAAGATCCAGGGAAGGCATTGCTTCCCCTTGCTTCAGGTCTTTAAGCTTTTTGCTGGCAGCCATCTTGTTTTCTTGATCAAGCCCTCCCAGGTGAGCAGGGGTCCCGGGGGAGGGGTGGAGGAGGCCAGGGGCTGGGCCCAATTGCCAAATGTGTCATAGGGTTGCCAGGTGTCCAGTATTTCTGCCTCCTGGCAGGGAAAAAAACCCAGAAAATACCGGATATTTCAGGTGCCCGGTATTTTCTGAATATTTTTTACCAGACAGGAGGCGAAAATACAGGACGGTCTGGGTCAATACCAGACACCTGGCAACCCTATTCTCATAAGAATGAGGAGGGGTGGCTGCAAGCTCCTCTCCATGCCCTTCCTAAAGGGTGCCTGGAGGTGGGAAGCTCGGGGTTGGGGCAGTTCCAGACTGGGGAGAGGAGTGCCCCCAGCCAGCCTCTTTCACCTGCCTGGTGATTCTGTCTCTTTCCTGTATGGTTTTATGAGTCACCGTACACATGGGGAGGGGAGAGGGAAAGCTTCACCTATATCGCCCCTCCCACCATCCTCCTGCACAACCAAACCCTTACCCTGCTTTAAGTTAAATGCAGGACAATGTAGCACTTTAAAGACTAACAAGATGGTTTATTAGATGCTGAGCTTTCGTGGACCAGACCCTGCTTTAAGTTATGAGAGGAAGCTGTGTACTAAATTTGGTGGTCCTAACTCTTGCTGTTTAGGAGGAATTCTTGAATAAACAGACAGATGGAACAGACTCACTCACAAACTCTGTCTCAAATACATAGAAGATAAAGCATTTTAAAAAAACCTGCTCAGTTTATTTGAAGTAACTTTTTATGAACACAGAAGATATGTTTTTTTCACAAGTGTTTAGCACCCAATAGATCTTAAAAGTTATAAAACATGCAGTATTTTAAATAGTCTTGTATCCATCACATTCACATCTGAAGAACAAATAAAGTTATCCTAATAACTAAAATGAGAAGTTTTTAAATTTATGCTTTTTAATTTTAATTCTGGAGTTAGATCAAGATAGTTATAACTTTAACACAGTGAAATACTAGATAAAATAGAACACTTTTACTGACTCCCCACAAAAAAAGTTTTTCTAGTTATTAACCGGCGTGGTGTGCAAAACAAAATGATAAAAGTTAGTAAGCAGAGAGCTGCTCATTGTTATTACATCACAGGAGCCCTGTGCTTGTGAATCACTAAGCAGCTGGAGTCTGGTTTAATTACTTAACATCAATCAAGATGTGTACCAGCACTGGGAGGCCAGTGAGTGTAACATTCTACCGCAACACAAAAGAAATAGCTAAGCTATCTTTACTTCTGCTTACGCTGTATGTACATAGGAAAATGTGTAGATTTTACTAGTTGAACAACACAGGGGAACTAATATTCTCTTGCATTGTTCTTTATATATGGCACACTTCTAGCATCTTTTCAAAAAGTTTTCAATACAGGAGCTTGCATTGTAAAAGGCAGAAATATAGGCACCAATTGTTTCATTGAGCTTTGATAAACCAAGGCACTCAAACAAAATGATTTCCATTGCACATGATGAAAAATGGAATGGTAAGTGCTAGAGCAAGTGAATGGATGTCATGAATGCTGAGTTCTCATCCTGGCTCTTTCCCCTGTAAAATGTTCTGATCTCCACAGTCCAAGTGCAAGGCATATTTCTTTGATAATGCCTTAATTAATATGAACACATTGGGCTCAACACAGGAGTAACAATGCGATCTGCTTTGGACACAAGTTCAAACTAGATTATCTAACGAATCCTATAGTGAAGTATACGTATAAAAAACCCAATCACTACACTGTACATACAATTTTCCCCCATTGTAGGGGACGAGAGAAATATCAACCCTCCTGTAACACATTAGTCATGCTTCTTATTGCACTGTTGAAAGGGCCTTGGATACCCAAATGCTGAGGGCGGTATAAAAAGCCTGCAAAAAATAACAAACGCTAACATCTCTGTATCTTGGTTTATCCATCTGTAAACTGGGAATAACAAAAATTACTTATCTCCTAAAAGACTTAATTAAATAAAGTTTAATCAAATTTGTAAAGGATTTTAGATGACAGCTCTCAAATAAGTGAAAGTGCTAGTAGTAGTAGTAAACATGGAATAAGCCAGAATGAAAACTCTCTGATTCAGTTGTCGAACATGTAGCAGGTTACAAATATACCTTTGCATTTCATAAAATCATAGAATACTAGGACTGGAAGGGACCTCGAGAGGTCATCGAGTCCAGTCCCCTGCTCTCATGGCAGAACCAAATACTGTCTAGACCATCCCTGATAGACATTTATCTAAGGGTATGTCTACACTACAGCGCTAATTTGAACTAACTTAGTTTGAATTAGTTAATTCGAACTAAGCTAATTCGAACTAACGCATCCATACTAAAAAACTAGTTTGAATTAGCGTTTTGCTAATTCGAACTAGCATGTCCACATTAAGTGGACTCTGAACCGGGGTAAAGGATGGCCGGAAGCAGTGCCAGCAGGGCATCAGATGAGGACTTAGAGCATGGAGCTGCTGTCTCAGGCTAGCCGAGGGCTGTGTTTAAAGGGACCCGACCCCCACCCCGGACAGTTCTCAGGGGTGCCCCGCTTGCAAAGCAGTCCTGGCTTGGATTGCCCGGAGTACCCACACTGGGCACATCACAGCACTTGGCCATCAGACCGGCTGCACTTGCCGCGGGCTGCCATCTGGGGAGAGGGGGCAATTGGGGGGCTGCAGGAGAGCTTCCACCCCCAGAAGCCCGCAGAGCCAGCCCAGTCCTCCCTATCGGGGGCTCATACCCCATTCCTCCCTCACCTCCTTCCACTTACCCCTCCCTAGCCCCCCTTCCTGATGTACAAAATAAAGGATAATTGTGTTCAAAAATAGAATCTCTCTTTATTGAACAAAACTCGGGGAGACTGGGAAAAGGAGGTGGGAGAGGGAAGAGAGAGGGTGGGAGAGGGGAGGGCAACTAAAATGATCAGGGGTTTGGAACAGGTCCCATATGAAGAGAGGCTAAAGAGACTGGGACTTTTCAGTTTAGAAAAGAGGAGACTGAAGGGGGATAGGATAGAGGTCTATAAAAGCATGAGTGGGGTGGAGAGGGTGCATAAAGAAAAGTTCTTCATTAGTTCCCATAAAGAAGGACTAGGGGACACCAAAGGAAAGGAATTGGTAACAGGCTTCAAACTAGTAACAGAAAGTTGTTCTTCACAAAGCAAAGAGTCAACCTGTGGAACTCCTTGCTGCAGGAGGCTGTGAAGGCTAGAACTAGAACAGAGTTTAAAGGGACATGAGATCAAGTCATGGAGGTTGGGTCCATGGAGTGGTATTAGCCAGGGGGTAGGAGTGGTGTCCCTGCCCAAGGTTTGTGGAAGGCTGGAGAGGGATGGCACGAGACAAATGGCTTGGTCACTGTCTTCGGTCCATCCCTTCCAGGGTCCCTAGGGTTGGCCACTGTCGGCAGACAGGCTACTGGGCTAGATGGACCTTTGGTCTCACTCAGGACGGCCATTGTAAGCTCAGGGCTCAGGGTCGGGGGTCTCAGTGGACCACCTTGATTTTCATGTACACCTACTCCTGGGTGGCCAGGCTGGCAGCTCTCCTGCCCTAGACGGCCACTTTCCTGTGCCTAGTGCAGAGGTCGTGGACGAGATACATGATGTCCGCACTAGACCAGGCGGGTGCCTGCCTCTTGCGGTCCCAGGCAAGCTCCTGGGAGCCGCCAGCCTGGTCCCGGGAAGAGGGGAAGGGCTGGGGGGCATCGGGTGGCTGGCTCGATCTGTGCCAGGTGCAGGGTCTGCTAGCTGGGTGCTGGCAGGCTTGCACCTGGCACGGGCATCGTAGCCAGCACGTGCCCCTTTAAGCGGTCCGGGGCCGGGAGGGGGGCAATAGAGTTTCCCTGGTGTTGGCCAGAATGGCCACCAGGGAAAGCTGGGGAGGGCTAGCCTCCCACTAGTTCGAATTAAGGGGCTACACACCCCTTAATGCGAACTAGTAAGTTCGAACTAGACTTAGTCCTTGTAGAATGAGGTTTACCTAGTTCGAACTAAGTGCTCCGCTAGTTCGAATTAAGTTCGAACTAGCGGAGCACTAGTGTAGCGCCTATGAAAGTTAATTCGAACTAACATCCGTTAGTTCGAATTAACTTTGTAGTGTAGACATACCCTAACCTACTCTTAAATATCTCCAGAGATGGGAATTCCACAACCTCCCTGGGCAATTTATTCCAGTGTTTGACCACCCTGACAGTTAGGAACTTTTTCCTATTGTCCAACCTAACCCTCCTTTGCTGCACTTTAAGCCCATTGCTTCTTGTTCTATCCTCAGAGGCCAAGATGAACAAGTTTTCTCCCTCCTCCTTATGACACCCTTTTAGATATCTGAGAACTGCTATCATGTCTCCCCTCAATCTTCTCTTTTCTAAACTAAACAAACCCGATTCCTTCAGCCTTCCCTCATAAGTCATGTTCTCTAGACCTTTAATCATTTTCGTTGCTCTTCTCTGGACCCTCTCCAATTTTTCCACATCTTTCTTGAAATGCGGTGCCCAGATCTGGACACAATACTCCAATTGAGGCCTAACCAGTGCAGAGTAGAGTGGAAGAATGACTTCTCGTGTCTTGCTCACAACACACCTGTTAATACATCCCAGAATCATGTTTGCTTTCTTTGCAACAGCATCACACTGCTGACTCATATTTAACTTGTGGTCCACTATAAGCCCTAGATCCCTTTCTGCTGTACTCCTTCCCAGACCATCGCTTCCTATGCTGTATGTGTGAAACTGATTGTTCCTTCCTAAGTGGAGCAGTTTGCATTTGTCTTTATGAAACTTCATCCTATTTATCTCAGACCATTTCTCCAATTTGTCCAGGTCATTTTGAATTACGACTCTATCCTCCAGATTAGTCGCAATCCCTCCCAGCTTGGTATCATCTGCAAACTTAATAAGCGTACTTTCTACACCAATATCTAAATCGTTGATGAAGATATTGAACAGAGCCGTTCCCAAAACAGACCCTGCGGAACCCCACTTGTTATGGCTTTCCAGCAGGACTGTGAACCACAAATAGTATTTTCCTAGTTTATTGATAAGAATACAGGCAGTCCCCGGGTTACATGGATCCGACTTACATCGGATCCCTACTTACAAATGGGATGAGGCAACCCCGCACTAACTGCTTCCCCCCAGCAGACCAGGAAGATGCAAAGCTAGCGCCCCCTCCCCAGTAGACCAGGGAGACGTGGAGCGGCTTTTCTCAGCAGACACCTCAGCTTGAGAATAAAGGACTGAGGGAAGTGAGGTGTGGGAGAATAAAACTGAGCTCTGGAGAAATGTTTGGCTAGAGTTTCCCCTACAATATGTACCAGTTCCAACTTACATACAAATTCAACTTAAGAACAAACCTACAGTCCCTATCTTGTACGTAACCTGGGGACTGCCTGTATCATGCGAGACCGTATCAAACGCCTTACTAAAGTCTAGGTATACCACATCCACTGCTTCTCCCTTATCCACAAGACTCGTTATCCTATTAAAGAAAGCTATCAGATTGGTTTGACATAATTTGTTCTTTACAAATCCATGGTGGCTGTTCCCTATCACTTTGCCACTTTCCAAGGCTATGTCTAGACTGCAGGCTTCTTTCGAAAGAGCCTCTTTCGAAAGATCGCGTCTAGACTGCAGGCGGATCTTTCGAAAGAGCAATCCGCTTTTTCGAAAGAGAGCACCCAGCGAGTCTGGATGCTCTCTTTTGAAGAAGCCCTATTTACATTGAAGAACGCCTTCTTTCGAAAGAGGAACTTTCAAAAGAAGGCGTTCTTCCTCGTGAAACGAGGTTTACCGCCATCGAAAGAAAAGCCGCGTTCTTTTGAAATAATTTCGAAAGAACGCGGCTTGAGTCTGGACGCAGGGGAAGTTTTCGGGAAAAGGCTACTTTTCCCGAAAAAAACCCTGAGTCTGGACACAGCCCAAGTGTTTACAGAAGATTTCCTTAATTACTTGCTCCATTATCTTCCCTGGCACAGAAGTTAAACTAACTGGTCTGTAGTTTCCTTGGTTGTTTTTATTTCCCTTTTTATAGATGGGCACTATATTTGCCCTTTTCCAGTCCTCTGGAATCCCTCCTGTCTCCCATGATTTTCCAAAGATTATAGCTAGAGGCTCAGACACCTCTTCTATCAGCTCCTTGAATATTCTAGGATGCATTTCATCAGGCTCTGATGTCTTGCAGGCATCTAACTTTTGTAGGTGATTTTTAACTTGTTCTATTTTTATTTTACCTTCTATAATTACCCCCTCTCTACTAGCATTCACTATGTTAGGCATTCCTACAGACTTCTCAGTAAAGACTGAAACAAAGATGTCATTGAGCATCTCTGCCATTTCCAAGTTTCCTGTTACTGTTTCTCCCTCTTCACTGACCAGTGGGCCTACCCTCTCCTTGGTCTTCCTCTTGCTTCTAATGTATTTATAAAACGTCTTCTTGTTTCCCTTTATTCCCATAGCTAGTTTGAGCTCATTCTGTGCCTTTGCCTTTCTAATCTTGCCCCTGCATTCCTGTGCTGTTTGTCTATATTCATCCTTTGTAATTTGTCCTACTTCCTATTTTTTATATGACTCCTTTTTATTTTTAGATCATTCAAGATCTCGTGGTTAAGCCAAGGCGGTCTTTTGCCATATTTTCTATCTTTCTGACACATCGGAATAGCTTGCTTTTGGGCCCTTCATGTCCCTTTTCATGCTTACAAGAGTTGGTAGGTCTCCTCAGCCAACCCCACAGCCCACCCCAATCTGCAATCCAGTTTACCTGAAAAAAAATGTCAACCCATGCAATGAAATCCTGTTGCCACTGAAGTCTATAAAAAAATTGCGACTTACCTTAATGTGGCTAGGATTTCAATCTTGATCTTTAACTACATTTCCACTTGGTGATTTCTTATAGTGAGGAGCAAACAGTTTGCTATGAATAATATTAGTTGCAAGTGCTGACACGTTTTCATTATGCATTTATTTACAAATAGATATGTCATTATTCCAAGTTTCCGGCCCAGTTCTTGATCCGCAGGCAAGCTGCACAGCTCAGGGGGACGACTGACCAGTGGCTTTAAGCCACTATGGTCAAAAAGCCCCCAGATCGGGGGGTGGAACCAATCATCTTCCAGCTAAATTAGAGTCACCCAAGGGCTGCTCTTATTTAGCAGGCAGGGGTCACCAAGACATTGGGTACTTTCTCCATCATTTTCCTCCCTCATACCTCCTGCGCTGAGGACCAGGAAGGAATGGTGGTGTAGGAGCTACTATTATGGTGCTACTCTGCTCAGACATTCTCCTCGTTCAAGGGAAAGCCTTGAATGGCTTGTTAAGTCAGCTCTAAAGCCACGTCACTTCCTGCAGTGCCCCAAAGCAGTTGGAACAGACCAGAGGATCACATCCCTCATGTGGCTGGAGTCTTACCTAAGTGAGATATTTCTGATCATTTCCAACCAATGCATAAGTTGTCCCAATTGCTTTTCATGCACACAGAATACCTCAAATGCAACATAGTTCCTCCTTTGTGGCTGATTATTAAATAAAATGGAAGCTGTTAGCAATATTTAGTGCAGAGTTTGAGATTGTGATACTAAGTGATTCTTTGTATCAAACAACTGAAAAAAGAAAGCTGCCCAACACATACACATAAGCACACAAAACATGTCTTTAGAAAGGAAATAAATCAGGGGGAGGCATAAAAGCAAAGGATAATGACCATCCATGCTTGTAAGAAAAAAAAAAAAGAAACCCTGCTTTTACTAAGATAATGTCTTATTATGGGCGACTGCTGTGATTGCTGCTCTGCAGAATGCCCTGCAATTAATGATAAAACAGGCCTTGTGCAAATCCTGGTTTAAATATTGTTAACTGCATTTCAAACAGAATTCCTGTGACAGCAGAAGTCTACCATTAGCACTGACCTCTTGAAAGTGAAAAAGCAATATTTGCTCAGACTTCACAAGGACGTTTGAAAATAAAAGAGGAAGATAAAAAAGCAGGAATCTTTTACAATATGAACTATCAAATCAACGCAAATAGGGTTTTCATTCCTTGATAAACCTATAGAAAAGACACAGATATAAGACTAAGTTGAAATGAAGGGTCAGCCACAAAATATCTGTAGTGAAAACAGAGATCATAAATAATAAAAAATAGCAAAGATTTGAGTTTAAAAAAAAATAACAACACAAGAGTGGTAACTATGTCACTACAATCACAATTTTTTATTTTTATTGTATTATGAAATGTCCAACTCCCAGATGTTTTAACAAATGTATTTTATTGTAATAAATTATTTGGATTATTTGCTATTAAATTTTTCTTGCTCTTTCATCTTTATTTGATGATTTTTGGTATTGAAATGATAAAATTAATTATGTAATTATTGCATCTATTGCACTGTTCAGGGCATAGAAATTAAAAAAAATCATGCTTATATAGTTGAAGTGTGAACATCTGTTACTTATGTATAAAATTATGTTTATAAATACACTATCATATCATAGAATCATAGAATAATAGGACTGGAAGGGACCTCGAGAGGTCATCGAGTCCAGCCCCCCGCCCTCAAGGCAGGACCAAGCTCCGTCTACACCATCCCTGACAGATGTCTATCTAACCTGTTCTTAAATATCTCCAGAGAGGGAGATTCCACCACCTCCCTTGGCAATTTATTCCAATATTTGACCACCCTGACAGTTAGGAATTTTTTCCTAATGTCCAATCTAAACCTCCCCTGCTGCACTTTAAGCCTTGTCTCCTTGTCCTGTCCGCAGAAACCAAGAGGAACAAATTTTCTCCTTCCTCCTTGTGACACCCTTTTAGATATTTGAAAACCACTATCATGTCCCCCCTTAATCTTCTTTTTTCCAAACTAAACAAGCCCAGTTCATGAAGCCTGGCTTCATAGGTCATGTTCTCTAAACCTTTAATCATTCTTGTCGCTCTTCTCTGTACCCTTTCCAATTTCTCCACATCTTTCTTGAAATGTGGCGCCCAGAACTGGACACAGTACTCCAGCTGAGGCCTAACTAGTGCAGAGTAGAGCGGCAGAATGACTTCACGAGTTTTGCTTACAACACACCTGTTGATACAACCTAGAATCATATTTGCTTTTTTTGCAACAGCATCACACTGTTGACTCATATTCAACTTGTGGTCCACTATGACCCCTAGATCCCTTTCCGCCATGCTCTTTCCTAGACAATCGCTTCCCATCTTGTATGTATGGAACTGATTGTTCCTTCCTAAGTGGAGCACTTTGCATTTCTCTTTATTAAACCTCATCCTGTTTACCTCTGACCATTTCTCTAACCTGCTAAGGTCATTTTGAATTATGTCCCTATCCTCCAAAGAAGTTGCAACCCCACCCAGGGGTTACATGTGGTCTAAAATGAAGATTTTGTAAAAATAAACTGATACTGACACTCAAATCAACAGAATGTTTCCATAATATTATTTTTTACATAACTCTAACAGAAGCAGTTGTACATTTGTGTTTTAAAATACATTAGTCTATATTACCACTAACCTAAACATTTCAATATCACGTACTAGAATATGTCTAATAAAATACTAGTGCATTAACAGAGAAAAATTATACTGTGTACTCTGTAACTAGGAACAAAAGTAAAATTGAATTATCATTGTCCAATTTGAGGGAGGCAAAATAGGAGTTAAAAATCATGCAGGTTTTATAGAATTATCAATGACAGGCATGATTAACAACATGGACAGGGCTGGATTAAGGGGGTGGGCTAGCCAGGCAGCTTCCCGGGGCGCCAACCTATGGGGGGGCACATGATGGCAGCTGTAAGGGGCGTCGTGTGTCCAGCCACACGGCACCCCTTAGAGCTGCAATCAGGTGCCATGCGTCCAGGGCTGGGGGCTACGCGGCGCCCCTTAGAGCTGCCATCATGCGTCATGCGCCCAGGGCCGATGGCCACGTGGCACCCCGATTGCAGCTGTAAGGTGCTCAGCACGCACGGGTGCGAGGCCGCACATGCGCCGTGTGCCCGGAGGTGGAGCCGTGCATGCATCGCGTGCCCGCTGCCCGGGGCGCAGGAATGGCTCGAGCCAGCCCTGAACATGGATGCTTATATTAGGAAACTGCTTTAAGTAACAAATGCTGTAAGCTATTCCTAAATGTCTTTTAAGCCTGTGATAATCCTTCCAAAGTGGAGAGGAAGAGAGAAATGCCAAAAAGACAGACATCCAGAAAATTACATGAAATTCACAATTCAGACTAAGAATTAAACTAACATTATATTAGAAAACCTTAAAAAACAACAAATAGTCTTGCAGTACCTTAGAGACTAACAAAACATGCAGATGGTATCATGAGCTTTTGTGGGCACAACCCACTTCTTCAGATGAATGGAATTATTAAAGATCCAGTTTCTAAATAAATAAATAAATGCTACATGAAGCTGAAGTAGTGAGTTGTGACCATAAAAGCTCATGATACCATCTACATGTTTTGTTAGTCTTTAAGGGCTATAACCTTATGTAACATGGGCATTGTAATGGACTCTTTCTTCCCCTTTTTTTCCTCTCCCCCCCCCCCCCCCGGTCTCCTATTTATTTAGAAACTGGACCTTTAATAACTCCATTCATCTAGAAAAGTGGGTTGTGCTCACCAAAACTTACAATACCATCTACATGTTTTAGTCTCTAAGGTGCTGTAAGACTATTTGTTGTTCTTTAAGTTTTTCCAGTTACAGACTAACTCGGCTACCCCTCTGAAGCTTTTTAACATTATATTGATATTATGTTAGGTCATACCTTCTTATGACAATTGGTGTTCATTTTATGCTCTAGTCTACTATCCTTACTCATTCTGACTATAAGTCCTACTGCGACCAACAGGAGCTTTGAAAAATCAGGCCATTTATTTCAGGTGTCCAAATGAGACTGAGGAGCCAGCTTTTGAAAATCATGATCCTTATTAGAATGGGTATGAATTTTTTTGAGAAACATTTTTTTGCATCAGAAAAGGCCATTTATCCAAAACTGAACATTTTCATAGCAAAAGGTTGTTTTAAGCAAAATTTTCAAATAAAAATAAAAGTTCTGAAATTGCTGGAATGTTTCACTTTGTTATTTTCAAAAGAAAATATTCTGTTTTTCCACTTCACAATGAGTTTTTTTTTCTTTTAAATTTAAGCTATACGGTTTTTTTTCATAAAACGATAGAAATAAAAGAAAAAATAGCAAAAGAAAATATATTAATTGACCTGGATTGTTTATTTATTTATTCTCAGTTTGGGAAAAATTTTGAGATTTTGACTTTTCGTCCCAACTTGGTACAGGAACACATTTTTGTATATCTCAAAATTTTTTGTGATGGGAAGAATGTTTTCTGTTTACCTCTATCAGTATATATTTGTACACATAATATTAATTATTTTAAGAGGGATAAGGGATCTTTCGGAAAAGGCTTTATTTTCCGAAAGATCCGCGTCTAGACTGGCGCTTTTTTCCGGCAGAGCTCCGTGCCGAAAAAAAGCGGCAGCCATTTTTATGTTAATGAAGCGGGGGAGATTTAAATCCCCGCTTCATTAGCAATTATGATACGTCTAATTTGCATCCCTGTTATGAAAAAGGGATGCAATCTAGACGTAGCCGGTTTGTATATTTTGTTTTCTCACATATTTATTATTTTTTTCATTTAGAGTTTGCGAAACAATTAGCATGATAGAACTGTCCTTTCATATGCAAAACCCCATGGAAAGATCACAGTACTGGGCATCAATAATTAGCATATTCATCTCAAGAGAAATTTTTAGGTCTTAATCCCACAAAGATTTACACACACCTAACTTTATGTACCTGAATAGTCCTATTAAATTCAGTTGGAACTGCTCACTTGCTTAAATTTAACTTAGTGCATAAATCTTAGCAGGGCTATAACCTTTGATATTTATGATATGCCTAGAAGCCTAAAAAAATGCAAAACTAGAGATTCTGAGGTATTAAAGGTTACAAATTATTTCTATCAATTTAAAGTAAGTGAGACAAATAGAAATGTACCCATATCCTTCTAATATGAATGTTGCCAAGTAGTTCTGCTAATAGTACAGTAGGAAGCTTTTTTTGCCACAGGATTTACATTGCCTGTCAAAGGAAGTATTTTTATACTCTGAGGTAAAATCAATTTCCAGGTATGTTGCCAATCATATGCCTCCAATTAACCGGCAAGTATTACTCATGCTTGTGTGGCTTACAGAATCAAAATCTTTACTGGTGCTCATTTCTAGAGTCTTTTGGAGAAACTAATTTACATGTTACGGAATCAAGAGATGCTATTTGTTATGCACCTGGGCTCTGAAATGGTCTCCACATTGCGATTTCTTACATAGAATATGGATTGATATTAAAGTCTAAACTGCAGTTTTATTTGATCTGACTTTTCTATGCTAGTTAGTTACCTTCATAGTTCAGAAAGTATTTTTGTTATGTATTCTGGAATACTTGCATAATGGGTACTTTATCAATACAAACTCAAATATGAAGCATTACTTGTATATATGTTAAACAAAGTGCACTTTTAAAAAGCACATTTCTATTTCCCTCAGGAAATAAAAAATAATTCTCATTCTGGCAACTTAAGACATATTTATGATATCGACTGTAACCACAAACTACTTTTGTTTTTATTATATTGCAAACTGTATGATGGAAGCGGACTGGGTGCTTGTGAGACAGTGTGTGCAGCAAAGCCCTTTTATCTAGCATGCTGAGGGAAAGGGAATTTCAACTGAAAATGCCAATTAACCAAGGTGGAGGTAGTTGTGGCGCCAGAAGGGGAGGTGCAAACAGTTCCCCATCCCTGCTGCTCCTGGCAGAGGTATGGCCAGGTGGCTCTGTTGCAACCAACCATAGTGCTTCCATCAGCAAGCATCGCCCCTCACAGCTTCCATTGGCCACAGTTCCCGGCCAATGGTCTGAGAGCCATGGAGTCAATGCACAGGGAGGGGAGACAAAGGCAGCGTGCCTGCAGGACCGCCTGGCCACACCTCCGCCAGCCACAGTAGGGACAGGAAACTGGTTGTGGGAGATGGGGGCTGCTGGAGGTGAGTATCCCTGCCCTCCAGTACCCTGAGCCCCCTTTCAGACCCAAACTCCCATATTCCACGTCCTCTCTCATGCTCCAGCCCCTTGCCAGCCCTGCACCACACGCAGTGTAAACCAGACATTCTCTCCAGATCAGAAATGCCAATTTATCAAGCCAGCTGGTTGGTGAAGTGCCAGAGAAAAGGGCTTTTACTGTATATTGCTCATCCCTAAATTTCATGTCTAACATTATATCTGGATGCCAAACTTCTGGTCTTATGCCTGGAGTGAATGACGTGCCACAATTTTACATATATTTGTTCCTTACAGTCTTTGAAGAAAAGAACGAAAAAGAAGCATGCGTCCACATAATAAAAGAACAATTTCAATCAAAAGTTTAGTAGTATCATAACTAGGCTTAGGATTATAGCATTACATAAAAATGAAATGCAATACAGAAGCTTGTTTTTCAGTACTTCACATAAGCACACCACTTTCTCCATTAACAAAACCAAGCTTCAGTATTTTGGTACCTCCCTAATATTTGATATGATCCATTACTTGGCATACACAACCTATTACTTGATGGTAAAAAACCTGAACATTTAAATGTATAAGTCCTCATCCTTGTCCGATGCTCTCTCATCTTTAGGACTACTTTATGTATTTCAGGACAAATATGCACCACAACATAACTGATAAGCGCAATCTCTAAGTGAAAGAACTTTACAAATCTGATAACATCCATGGTCTAAGACTATTATGTCCTTGGTACTTTGAAACAATTTTTTTTTTGAAAGAAAAAATATGGCTTACCCATTTGTATCTCTCTTTGGGAAACTGTCTTTCATTGCTAACACTACACAAGCGCAAAAGCATAATTCATATAAAGAGGTATATTTTGCAGCACTTTGGCACTCAGAACTAGAGCATCTGCAAGATGACGCCACAGATTATGACTGAGAAATTAGGATATAAAAAGAAACAGGTACATGACCCGTATGGTGAATTAAAATAAAATATGCAAAGGAAAACATCAGATCTGCTTTTGCTCCTCAGATATCACTGTCTGAAGGTGTTTGGAAATGTATTTCTTCCTCCTCCTAACTGAGCCAATAACAAATCTTTTAGCACAAGATTCTTATATTTCTCCTACAAGTACATCGGTGTTTAAACAATTCAGCTGACAATGTAAACTTTTCATTTGCAGGAAGATTCAAACATTCTCACAAAAGGGCCTACACAGTGGGGGGAGTTAAGAATCTTTTGTGTCAGAGTCGGGAGAGGCAGTGCCAGTTCTGTCAGTGGCTGAATTTCCCAATGGTCACCATTTGCTAGAGCCACCAGCTCTGGTGTTTAACTGGCACTGCAGGTGTTGTTGCTCCCAAAGCACAGTCTGGTTCTGACAAAGCACTGGCTATGTGGACTTTCTTGTCATGACCCTGAGACTTGAGACTTTCTAATGTCTCCCAGGCTAAGCAAGAAGACATGCTCAACTTACGCTGGATTAGATCAGACTGCTTTAAAGTTGACTAGAGAAAGATCTGCTCTCATGCTTATCAGAGTATTCCCTGCCTTCCCGATAAGCCCCCAGTGGGGGACTGTGGGAGTAGAGTCCCTCACAACTAAGTCAAAACTCATGGAAGAGAAAACAGATTCTTTGCTCTGTCAGACTACCCCACCAACCAGGTCCCTGAAGCGGGGTCTGACTGTTCCAATGCAGACCATGCAGTGGCTAAGATGGAACTGAAGAGGCAGTCAGTCTGCTCTGTCCTTTACCTCCTCAGAGATACAAGTAGATTGTGGGCACACGTGCAGACCAATGGACACTGCTTTTAAGAATTGTCCCGCTACAGGCACACAGAACACATGTGTACCCCAAGCATGGAATACACAGAGACCAACAAGCACAGGAGTAGTCAATTTTCTTTCCTGGTTTGTTGAAGGAATCCTTAGTACTCTGAGAACTGGAGTGGGAGACTGTCTCGCAGTCTTCTACTGTAGGGGTAAAGAAAAAGGCTTCTCCCAAACATCTATCAGGTGTTTGAGTTAAATAAGCGCTAACAAACAAAACAAAACAAAACATGAAGAGTTTTAAACTAACTAAAAATCCCTTCCCCTCTCAAACTGACCAGATTTCAATCTATTTTCTCTGGTGATGCCATAATCCCACTGCATCTCCACTCTTTTTAGGACTCCTCCAGCACCAAGTAGGAAGTCAGGGCCTAATATTTCTAACATAGCAGATAAACATAAGCCTTTAAAAAAGAAACAAATATTAACAAGTGCAACCCTTTTCCTGGCCACCTTTACACAAAGCAGCAATAAAGGTACAAATGATAATTTTCTCTGTTATAGGAAGATTCTCTTTTACAGGGGCTACGGCTGAAAATGAAAGACCTATAGTTGAGAAAAAAAAAATATTTCAAGACACATATGTTGAAAACATAAAATGGGAGAATGTAACATAATCCTCACTAGAAGAGTGATTCACAAAGTACCGGTATCTATGAAAATCTTGAGTCTATCAACCACCAGCTGTCTACAGACATCAGCTAAAAACCAGAACCTTGTGTCACAGAAGAATGAACTTTTCTTTAAGTCAACATGAAGATTTATTTGCACTCAGAATATACCAATGTCAAGGTGAAACAGTTTGACTCAAATATTTGAGATGGCCTTATCAGTGCCATATTTCAGCTCCTTCAACTGCACTAGATGCACTTGTCTAAAGTCAACGATTCCCCTATTCAATAGTTAGTGACTTACTGTGAGATGTGAGTTATTGGGGTCAGCAATGTTTCACCCTCCAAGTCAAGCTCATCTGCAAAGCTGTTGGTCCTGGTGAAGGGCACCGTGTTCACATCTAAAAATGCAGGGCTCTTTTTCACTATGAGGAAATAAGCAGATAAGGGTTAGAACAGTAGGATGCTGCTGTTTTTAAAAGTCTGAATAACCGGCTTATTGCGTGTGAGGATACATTATAGTATTTCAAAAGCTAGTGGAAAAGGTACAAACAAGACAGACTTAAAAACAAAACAAGGACACTAGAAAAAATATCTGTAAACGGGACAAGGGTGCAGTGAAAGCAAACCGAGACATTCTCTTCTTGCACAAGACTTTCAGCATCTGATCATGTGACACCCTAATGCCCAGTCCTGTAGCAAAGGAGAAGCTGCTGTGCAAGAACCTCCAGTTGAGGTAGCGAATACAAAATTTTAATTTGGCGGAGTCAGGCCCATTTGGGTTAAAATGATCATTGTTCTGGGAAGGACAGGAACAGAGATCTGCTTCCCATCCGTGTGTGCCCATTAAGCATTTAAATAAAGAACACTCAGATGATTCAGGGATGGGTACTTTAGATGTAATAATGAGGAGAACTGTCTGAGAAGAATCTGACACAGTATGGACTTTTTTCTGATCTTATTTATGCTCAGACAACCTACTCATTAAGTAAAGGCATAGGTCTGCTGTCCCTTAAATCCATAGGCACTGGAAGATTTATACGCCTTAAATTAATGTTTGATACAATTTACACCCTCTTCATGTACTATCCAACATTTAGCCCAAATCAGAAGGTATAGGAAGTAATCAACACACAATTCTTGGCCATTTCATTTTGTAAGGAGAAGATCAAGTGCATGATCCTGCTCCTATAAAATTCCTTGGGGGTTTTGCTTTCACTGATTTCAAAAACCACATGATTGGGAGCATCTGGAAAAAAAAAAGAGCAAGTTTTTACTCCAATACTCGCAGCTGAAAAGCAGGGTTCCTTGATCACAGTACTACTCAAGAGCCAATTTTAGCATTAAGGTGATGGGAGTTCTATAGCAAACAATAGTGAACTCCAGCATCACCTACTTTTCCTCAGTAATATCCGTAGGATTAACACACAGCTACATTCAAGATAGAGGTTATGAAACAAAGAGCAGAAGAATTCCAGCTAAAACATACAACTTTACAAGGCCTTAAATAGTTGTGTTAAACAGACTCCTCTTTGGCTGTTATTAAATACTGAACATTCAGTGTTCTGCCAGCCATGTACGAAAACTCACTAGTTTCCTAAGTCTTAGAGGGGTAGGTAGCCACATTAATCTGTATGTGCAAAAGCAACAAGGAGTCCTGTAGCACCTTAGAGACTAACAGAGTTAGTAGGGCATTAGCGTTCGTGGGTAAAACTCACTTCATCAGATGAATCAGAGTGAAAATTATAGAGGCAGGGATAGATAGAGAGAGAGACTAGTATAACAAAAGAAGGGGGTTACTGAATAGAGCCAGACATTTAATTATTTTATTTTTCTCTCACACACACATCAGGCTTGTAAGTAGCCATAACGTGGGGGAGTTTGAGCAGCGGGATACAATCCATCAGTTTCACACAGAATATGTGTACTGAATAAGGATTTAGAATGGTTGTCTCACTACAAACCCCTCTCTTGGTATTCACACATCCCCATCAGCTGCTTTGAGTGAGCCAAATCCACACTGGTTCACACGCACATGTGTGTCTTTGTCCCCCTGCCTCTGAATTTCCACTCCAATTCATCTGATGAACTGGGTTTTACCCATGAAAGCTTATGCCCTACTAAATCTGTTAGTCTCTAAGGATACGTCTAGACTACTGAGTTTTGTCGATAAAAGTGGACTTTTGTCGACAAAAGTGGACTTTTGTCGACAAAACTATACCAGCGTCTACACTACCGCTGAGTGCTGTAGACATAACGTCGACAGGACTCAGCAGTTTTGTCGACGCTGGTAAACCTCATTTTACGAGGCATAACACCTTCTGTCGACAGAGTTATGTTGACAGAAGGTGTTATTGCCTGTAGGGTTGCGTCTAGACTACAGGGTTTTGTCGACAAAGCAGCTTGCTTTGTCGACAGAACTGAATGTGTCTAGACGCTCTATGTCGACAGAAGTTTTGTCGACAGATACTGTCGACAAAACTTCTGTCGACAAAACCCTGCAGTCCAGACATACCCTAACATGCCACAGGATTCCTTGTTGTTTTTGCAGTTTCCTAGAGAGGATTTTAAAAATCTCTTTATGCAGTCTGATTACTAAAGACGATGCTATTGAACTTAAAGCCACATGCAGTGCTTGCAAGCACTCATTACACTGTAGCTACATGAAGCAATGCTTACAAGAGGATTTCCAATTGTTCAGTTGTTACAGTTATTGCTTTCTTGTTTAAGACAGAAAAGGACAGAAATGACAGATGAAAAAGGAAGATGGAATTAATGTTGTATCCCACCTGATTTGAAAAATATAAGGATACATTCTCTCCTAGGAGTAACTAGAAGATAATAAGAGGGGAATTATATTTGCCTATTGCTTGCTTCTTTCCCCTGGAATTTTCTGGTAACTACTTAGGGACAGATTATGGCCAGCCCTGGTCTTTGAAGAATCCACTTCTACTCCCTAGGTGCTGTGCACTGTGCCATTGCTTCCTCTGAGAAGGAGAAGCAAACCTGATCTAGTGAAAAATTTGTCCTAATTCCAGATCAAAGAGCTCAGAAGAAGGTTGGATAAATTAAAAAATGTTTGTAAGTAATCTGTACTAAATTGATGGATTACTGTCTCCCCCTGCTCAAACTCACCGATAGGCTAGTTACAAGCCTGATGTGAGAGATACAGAAAAATAAAATCCTTAAATGGATGACTCATGTTTTTCTCATATGAGGTAAGTATATGGCAGTATCTGACCACCTCACACGGTTTTTATATTCTCACTGTGAAATAGGGGAAAAAAACAACAAATGGTCTGGTACCACTTTATAGACTAACAAAACATGTAGATGGTATAAGGAGCTTTTTGTGGGAACAGCCCACTTCTTCAGATGACCAGAGTTAACCCCATTTCACCAGTGGAGAATGGAAACCCAAAAAGGCTAAAGTCACATAGGAAATCTATGGAGGAGCAGGGACTCAAACCCAGGTTTCTCAAATCCTAAGAGGCTAATTGCTGATCCATACTTCCTCACAGGTATTAGATATTACTGTCTACAGATATGTTTTTAAAGATGCTTTTATAAAGAAAGGAATCCATGTTTGTGAATTGATAAAATAATGAAATAGACAATAGATGCAGTGAGGAACATCTAGTCTGAGTTGTAGGGAAGACATTACAACCATTAGAATTGAACATCTTACAATTTTCTGCCACCCTACTGTCCCAATGACTGGAAAATCAAACATTAGATTGATACAATAATTTTTTCCAACCATCTGATATTTGTGTAAGTATAACTAAGTGTTCTAGTAAAATGTTTTAAAATATATTGCTAATAGAGGATATTTTAATAAATCAACTTGGATTTCACAATTTTACCATCAGCTTAAATACAATGGGCAAATAGGTTTACTCTTTTTGTAGGGCTGATTGACGATTTTCCATTTTAACTGTTTTAACTAAATGGAAATGCACTTTCTGTGGAACATTTTGATTTTTGGTTTTCAGCTGAAAATTTTCAGGACACAGTTTAAATTTCCACTGACAAAAACGGGGAAAGGGTTGGAAACAAAAAGAAAAAAGCCCCTCATTTTGCCTGAAAGTCCAAACTTTGCAATGCAAAGACTGAATTCCTGTCAGCTGCAAAGGAAATGGATCGTTGAAATAGGAGCTTTACCTGGAGAAGGAGGTGCACTGGAAGATGACTGCTCTGCAGAAAGAGATGCCCAGGATTGCTGACGGTCTGAGTCACAGGAAAGATGCACACAGGAGACAGAAAGAAAGGAGGAGAGAAAAGAGACAGCTGGAGAGACAGCAACATGTCTTCCTTTAATGCAAAGTCTGTGTGGTATTTGTCAACTTTAAAATTAAGAAGGAAAAAGGCTAACAAAAGGAGTTTTGATTCAGGTCTTTTCATTTACTATTGATTAAATATAAGTGTTTTGATGAGTATTTTGTTCCTCTTTTCAGAATCACTGCCTCCCTGTGCCTCCCCTCCCATGCACAATGTAAGTAGGTCTATAGACTGTAGCTTAACATTCACTCATGCACCTAGCCTGTTCTGCAGCAGGATTTGGCCATAGCTCTGCCTTTGTGGAGCCATGAGTACCCCTGCATAAAGGGAAGATAATTCTGACTGACATTTCCACAGTCCATACAAGCACCAAGAAGGTAAGTCTCCTTGTGCACTACCTCTCCCAACTATATAACCAAATAAGGACCAGACTCAGTCTGGCCCTTGAAGGTCATAGTGTAACTTCTTGTCATTTTTTCTCCCACTTCAGTACATTATATTATAGGTGGACACTTTCCATTTTAACATCCTGTTCTCAATTGCTGATAGCCTTGCCAAACTTTAACCACTTGGGCTAAAATTTCCCACATCGGCTGTCTGCCTCAGACTGGGACTGATTGTGCCAAGAGACTGGGAGTCAAGGAGGGAGTACGAAGAATGACATGAGATGAGGAGCCCAGAGAGTGGGAGAGAGGGGAGAAGACTCAAGTTGGGCAAAGAGATCAGGCAGGGATATTAGGATTGTGAGTCAAGGCAAGATGAAGAGTAGGACTCAGGCAAGGAGCCCAGAAATGGGAACTCTGACTGGCTGGGCTGCAGAAAAATGGTATGTGATCACGTAATGAGAGACTTCATCGTAAGGCATATGCACAAGGAGGCTGACTTAAATTTTCACAGGCAACCTTAATGCTGGTATTTCCTACCTTTGGGGTGTTTCACTCTGCAACCTTAACATGACTGAAATGCCTTTTGTATGTAGAAATGTTCCCATGCTTGGCTCAGAGAAATTTATATTTCTGTCTTTGTTTCCTCCTCCTAAAACCATTTGGAGGACACTGGGTGCCAGGTGTTAAGTCTACCAAGTTCATTTTGTGCCTGTGTAGGAAACAGATTTTATACTTGCTGGAGAATTCTCTCTGAGAATTCCCTGTCTTGGGAGAATCTCTTGGTGACTTAAAGTAAGTAGCTATGCTGTTCCTACTCCTCTTCTCTTCTACCCCTTCTACCACCAGAATTGCACTGATTGAGATAAGGAGGGGAAAAGTGCTAAGGACAGTATGGGAGGGAGGTTCTATTATGCTTTGGGGGTGCAAATTAAAGCTGCATCTCCATTCTCCCTGCAGCTTTGAGTTATACTACCAGGATCAGGGTAGAGCAGAATCAGGGAGCTACAATGAGCTTCCTCTCATCCCTCCATCACCACTATGCCTGGGTTCTGTGTGGGTACAGTGGAGAATTCAGCCCTGTATACATCTGAACAGAATAATCCAGTTCTGGAGTATTTAGATTCAATTATCTACTGCTTAAGTCAATGGGTGTTTGCCATTGTCTTCAATGGTTGCAGGTACTTATGTTACTATCACTGAAGTATTGATGGTTTTGCACAGCTCTTTCTCTAACTCTAAAACTATGTAGGAAACACTGAAAATGTAACTTATAAGGAAACACTCATAAGAAAACTGCACTATGACCATACTGAGAAAAAGCACATGGACATAATGGCATAAACAAAGAATCCAGACTGCCGTTATTTTCTGCAAAAAGAGAAAGTGTATTATTTAATTTTCAGGTGCCCACTTATCATCACAAATGCCTAAGTACATTTTTATAGAGGTATTCTCTTGTGCATGCATTTTTGTGTGAATGAAAGCGGAGGTGATGCCTGGAAATTTTGCTGGTGCCACACTATTTGCTTACAAAATGACACTAGTTCAATCACAGGTTGTTTAGTCATTTTTACAAAAGAGTATAGCTGGGTTAAGAATGAAGCAAGGAATGGATGGTGTCCACCACTGAACCAACAAATAAAAAAAACTTACTATATATTTTAGAAATGTCCATCTGTCCTTCCATCTGTGAGTGCATTTGTTCAAGAACTCCTCCTAAACATTAAGAGCTAGGACCACCAAATTTGGTATGCAGTTTTCTCTTATCATAACTTAAGGGAAAGGAAGGGTTTGGTTGTGTCAGGACAATAGGATGTGCCTGGAATTTGACTGTTTCTCATAAAATGGAAAGGGAGGGGTCTGGCAGGAGGGACAGTTATACTACAGAAGGACCACAGGGAGGCAGCAAGGGGCCAGAGATGGAGACGGAGCAACTCTAACCCCACTGGGCTAGCAGGAGGCAGGAGTGGAGAAAGGGACAGCTAGCTACTACATATTTCAGACGGTTTGTCTGTTTAAGTGTCTGTTTGTAGGACATGCACCACTCCCCTGGCCATGCCTTCTGTAGCTACAGACAGGCACAGGCACTTCTCACCTAGCCCCAAGCTGTTGAGGTGAGAGAGGGCTGGCATTGTCACTCAAGGCAGCCTGAATATTGAACTCCTCATTCCCAAACTCACCCAGAGCAATGATTTAAATGAAGAAAAACAAAACTCATTTGAGTTAAGGACCCATACAATGCTGAGTAAATCTTCTAGTATGTAAGTTAGTAAATAAATATTAATAATATTTATAATATAATATTAATTAACTTAATACATATTTTATTAAAACATGTCCTCATAATCAGCTTTTTAATTATATTGTGATTGTGACCAGATGTGGGAGAAATAACATTTCTGTCTCACACACAGTCTTGAGTAGTGAAGAGATCATAGCAAGCTATTTGTCATTAGGCACACACAGAAGAGCACATCACAAGCTATGTTACATTGTCAAAGTCTGGCATGCTGTATATAAAATTATTTTCCTCAACTTACCAAGCCACTTTAACATTCCTGTTTGTCCTGTACACTTGTAAGAGTTTTGTGAGAACAAAACACAGATCAAAAGAAAACAAAAGAAGTGTCAGAAGAAATGAGGAAAACTTTTGATTGATAGCTTAAGAGTTGGTTCTGAAGGGACACTAGTATTTGCTTGCAAATCATATGTCCCCTTACTACATTTAGGGACACAAAATCTCCATGATGGGACTTGGCAAATTAAGCCATTCATAAAATTACCACATTGTGCTGTTTTGTGGGCAGATATTTCTTAATGGTTGACCTATCCTTATTCACCTACTAACTACAATAGCATTTGGCACAACAGCGTTTAAGTGGCCATTGTTACTAAGGAGAAGCTCAGGAAGACTGAAAAAACAGGGAAGTTGCAGAATAGGGCTGTAGTACACCAGAGTGACATCGAGAGATTAGACTTTCTGCCTGAGCTAAAACATACCTGGTTTCAATAAACACTGCAATCATCTCCTCGTTTTAATGACTATTAAATTTAAACAAAGTCAGCCAAGTTTCTGAAGAAAAATTTAAGAGCTTAAAAATCAATATGATCTGTAAAATGTACCTTTAAAATTATACCTTATTTGATGTAGTTAATGTTCTTTTAGCCAGAATTAAAACATAAAACAGCTTTTAATACAATAAAAAGAAATGTAAAATAACTGATGAATTTACAATGCAACTTCAAAAGCAACAAGATTCTAATTGCAACAGGACTATAAAACAGGTTCCTTTCTCCTTCCATATGGATCGATGACCTAGATAATTCAGAAGAACCTACATTGATGAAAAGTGCTGTCTATAATAGCTAGATGGTATTATTATAAAACCATATTAGATGAACTTGAAATAATAGCTTTCTGCCTCCAAACCCAAACCAAGGTGGGGAAAAGGGAATACATAGCTTGCAGTGACAGACCAGATTTCAAGAACAGTCATGGGTCACTGTTTAAAGCTGGGTGTTAGCAGATATGGTTCACCTGAATTTAATTTGGGAAGAGAACATAGGACTGGAAGGCTACATCTACGCTGCAGCTCTATTTCAGGACACCTTCAGTATTCCGAAACAGCTATTCTGTGTCTTTTGAGTGTGCCCGTTATTTCAAAATATAACAGGCTCACTTTTCCAACATTCCTGTAAACCTCATTCTGCAAGGAGTAAGGGATGTTTCAGAATAGTGATTTATTTCGAAATAAGTGCTGTGTAGAAAGTGCCAAATTTCAAAATTAACTCTAAATAAGCTACACAATTTTCATAGCTCAAACTGTATAGCTTATTTTGAGCTATGGGTGCAGTGTAGACACATCCTATGTGACCTCAGAGGTCCTCTAGTCCTGTCCTCCACATGGGAGATGATGGAGACGCATTCATGGCTAGCTACAAGTACTACTTATAAGCTGGAGAACTAAGTGGCTTTGGCATCAGTTGCAAAGAATGTACTTTTCCTGTCAGTTAGGAGAAACCTTCAACCTTGTCCTGTCTGCATTTTCACTAGGGAGTACGTCTACATAGCAGCGTTATTTTGAAATAACTGATGTTATTCCGAATGTATATAGTGCGAGTCTACACTACAAGGCTTTATTTTGAAATAATGTCAAGCTGGAGGACTTCTTACTCCCACTCATAGTAACCCTCATTTCACAAGGAGTAATGGACAGTGGCGTAGTGATAGAGGAGCAGTTGCCTCCGGGCACCATGCTAGAGAGGCGTCAATTTAGCAGTAGAGGGAAGAACGGCGCTAGGAGTCCTAGGACCCTGTGGGTGCCAGCCAGACATGAGAGGGAAGGACAGCACTAGGACCCAGCAGGCACCAGCTACTTCTGCACCTGCAGGATATTGAAACTGAGCATGAAGCACCTGGCGGGGGTAGCGCACAGGACAGGGGTTCAGGTGGAGCATGCGCAGAATGCAGCTGGCACACAGGCCCCGTCTGTGTTACAACCCCCACAATCCCCTTCACCGCCAGTCAGTCCAAAGCGCCGCCCATTGGGCTGCAGCATCCAGGTTATCAACTGTAGCCCGCCCCTCCGAGAAACCACAGCTGCTGATTGGCCAGAGGGAGTATCAGTCTGGCTGGAAGTGGACTAGCCCGATGCACCGGAGGGAGCCCCATGTGGCTGCGGGACAGACAAGGGGGAGGGTTTGGCTGGGGGCTAGTGGGCGTAAATTTTGCCTTTGCCCCATGGCACCTAACACCCTTGCCACTGGTAATGGAAGTCAAAGGAAGAGTGTTCTTTCTTTACTTCCTGCTGTGTAAACAGCACCAAAAGCTGAGTTAAGTTATTTCGACTTCAGCTACGCAATTGACATAGCTGAAGTTGTGTAGCTTAATTTGACTTTAGCCCTGCTGTGTAAACGTCCCCTAGGAGAGCTATTGGGCCTCATCAAGACCAACTAGTGGCCAAAGCATGGATAGAAAATAATCCTTGTTTGGACTCCTAAGAAAGTGGGAGGGAGCAGGTCTTCTCTCATACATGACACTAACCATTGAAACTTAGTTCATTTGTGTAATTAATACATAGCCCAGTATTTTGCAGAATGTTATAAAGGAATTTCTTACCAGAATTTTCATATGCATCAATACTGAAATCAGATTTCCGATCATCCACCACATGGTCGTAAGTGATATGTGGAACGGTTAACATTTTATCTGGGGAAGAAGGTCCATTGTCCTTCTCAGTCTTAAACTTCTTCTTCTTCACCTAAAAATATGAACACAAATTAGATCTCTTGTAAGAATAAGGGATGTAAAATCCCATTTAAATGCGCCATGGGTGGGGGTGGCTGCTCTAGGTATGCTGGGCATTGGTTAACCAGTTACTTGGTTAGCATGTCAGTAAGGCAATACTTCCCAGGTAACTGGATAATTGGTTAACCCTTTAGATCTCTAGTAAGAATACACATTAGATTGCCCCGATAATGAAATTTACTTGTCAAGTATCAGAGGGGTAGCCGTGTTAGTCTGAATCTGCAAAAGCAGCGAGGAGTCCTATGGCACCTTATAGACTAACCGGAGCGTTGGAGCATAAGCTTTCATGGCCAAAGACCCACTTCGTCAGATGTATGTGACGAAGTGGATCTTCATCCCATGCATCTGACGAAGTGGGTCTTTGCCCACAAAAGCCTACGCTCCAACACTGCGGTTAGTCTATAAGGTGCCACAGGACTCCTCGCCGCTTTTGGAAATTTACTTAGTTAACCACAGAGGAGACTCTGACCTTTTAAAATCTCCCATCACATGAATAGAATGTTAAACTTGACGTCCTGGACAAGTTATAAATTGTGTAAATGCAGTCTGCCCACCAGAATTCTAGTTTCACTTGGATTACAGTATTACCTTTCATTTCTTGACTATAAAGAGGTAGCCTGTCACCTTTAAGGAGAAAGGGCCTGGATCAGCAAAACCCTGTTCTAAGGCTGGTCCTTTAAGGAAAAGTGTTCTATAGGAGGATCAGCTGTCGAGCTAGGAATAGAAGTCAGGTGTCTAGTCAGGCGACTATACACTCAGCTGATAGAAAAATTGCATGGAGCTCAGTCACAGGTTGGTGGAAAGGAGTGAGAAATAGCACTTGTGAATCTAGAGTCCAGAAAGACTTGGATGGAGGCTCCCTGGAGCAAAACCTGCACCTCCATGTGGATAAACCAGGAAAGTTGATGAAGATTTCAGAAAAGCCCCAAGAAGGAGGGCTGTGGTCACCCTGTCTTAGGAGTCCTGTTTTTAGGGCTCCCAGCACCCAGAAGCCATGGTAGAAGGTGGGTATGGGCACCCTTTATGCTACTCCTCTGGTAGAGGTTGCAACATGTGGGTATTTGCATGTTTGCATAAAGCAAGTTTAGGAAGGCCTCTACTTTTTGGATAATTGATCCTCATGCTTGTGGCAAAGCAAGTAGGACAACTTTTTTTTTCAGATTTCATCCCAAAAAATCCCAAACATGTATATCATAGAACTCAGTTGTATCTGCCTACTACAGTTCAGTTTACCTTACCAGATATTTATTACAATTATACTATACATACACAGTTACCATTGCAATATCCTGTAAGACAAATACAATTTATAGCCTCTGGAGAGTGAGCAAATTCCATCTACTCTACCAAGCAAATGTATTCACTGAACTACCAAAATGGGAAAAGAAATCAAGGTTACTTACTGATACCATTGCTGATTTCTTTGGTTTTGGACTAGGTGACATCAAATGATAATTTCTTGCAGGTTTTCTTACGTATATTTTCCATGTAGAAGAATCTGGGTTTTCTGCTGCATAGCACCTCCATGCAGTCTAAAATAATTGTTAGCAGTACAATTATTACAATAGAGCATTGTTAGAGCTACTAAAATGTGATTTTCTTGAAAGTTAAAGAGGATATTAGAAATTATTGATGTGTTCAGGTTCCTTCAGAAACATAGAGAAATGTATCATTGGGCTTTGTGGAAAATCCTCATTTTGTAAATTCAATCCATCTAATTTAAAATTGTTTGATAAATAAAAAAGAGGGAGAAATGTGCATGTAAGCACTTTTTATTGCAATAAGCAGGATTAGGATAACACGAAGAGGGTATTCTGGTGGGAAGCCCTCTGGGCTGGGACAGAAGAGACCTCAGTTGAATTCTCTGCTCTGCATGGACTACCTGCGTGGCCTTGTTTGGGCTTATCACTCAATCTATCCTCTGCATCAGGTCACTATTTGTAAAATGGAATTTTCTAGACTGCCTGACCTCCCAGGAAGTCAGCTCCATGAGTAGTTGGCTCCCCAACAATCTACTTGATGAAGAGCAAGGAAGCTAGAATTCCCAATCTCTACAACAGTCTTCCTGGTAGGCTGCTGGAGTTACCCTGGTGAGTTGTACTCCTGGAAGCCTAGGGAGCAGAGACCAAAAATTTTCCATTTTGGCTCCTCCAAACTAGAATTTTTTGAGCGTGTTCCTCCCATGGGAAATTTTGCATATCCAGCATTCTTTTTAGACTTGTAATAGGTTTTGGGTTGTCTTTTTTTTTTTTTTAACTGAAAATGCAAAAATGTTCTGTAGGATAGAAAATTTGGTTGCTACAAAGTACTAATCTGTAGTTGTTGCGAGATGAAATGAGAGTATTGTTGATCAGCTCTAACAATTATAGCATCAAACAACCAACGATTTATAGGATATTTTTCTGCAATAAATATTTCCAATTGCTTGAGCCTTTAAGGGTGGGATTTTCAGTCACCTAGCACATCTGGATTTCCAATTCATTTTAACACTGAAATAAAAAAGGAGACAATACATGAATTTAAAATGTAGCAGCTTAGGTACCTGAATGAGAGATGCAGCAGCTGGGATTTGACGGTTAAAGTGTTTCTGTCTTTGTTTCTGTTGTACCTTCAGGGCAAAGCCTGACCCAAGAATTCCCTATGGGAAGAAAGAAAATAAAGATCTAGCTTTTTAGGAAAAAAAATATTTCAACAATCTGGCCAAATTACATCACATTAATAAAACTGTTTTCAGCATCATAAAACAACTTAACTAATTATTCAAGGGAAATAACTTAATGTGTAGTAGTTTTCAGTCTCAATTGGTATTACTTCTTGGAACTTACAATGTTAGTTCTTCTGTGGCCTGATCCAAAGCCCATACAAGTCAATGGGAATCTTTCAGCTTTAGAATAATAAAAGTAAGTAGATGGTATTTAAGAGTCTGAAAACCACAAAAATGTTTGTGCAGATGAAGAGTCAAATTTGAAAGAGAATCTTTACCCTGATTTGCCTATCCCTGCAGTGTGATGAGAAGTCAAGTATAGGTGCTTGTGTATTATTAAGTCATAAGCAAGTCTCTTTGGATGCATCTGTAGTTAGGGTTGCCAGATGGTTTACCAAAAATACTGAACACGCCCCCCTCAAAAGAAAAGCCAAAAAAACCAAACCACCGGGGAAGAAATTCTGTTGAGGAAAAAAAGGGGGAGACCAAAGTTGTTGAGGAAAAAAAAAGGACCCCGAGAGTTGTTAAGCAAAAAAATTAACACATTTTTAAAAACCATGTGGCCCCTTTAAGAAATGCTTTTGAGGCTTTTTGGCCCTAACAGGCTGCCAGAGACCTTCCACTATCTTGTCTCCCTGCTCCGGACTGGACAGCTCCCCTGCGGAACCTGGTAAGCACCCGGGATTTTCGCTTCCTGGCTGGGAAAAAAAAACAGAAAATACTGGACATTTTAGGTGTCCGGTATTTTCTGAATTTTTTTATAGGACAGGAGGTGAAAATACCAGACTGTCCAGATCAATACCGGACACCTGGCAACCCTAACTGTAGTAGCAAAATTGGGACCTATGATTCTCCACAAGTAGTAACAATTGTGAAAGCAGCAGTGTTTTCAGGTCTCAGGTGAGTTTATCACCAGGACATCTGATCCTACTGAAGAGCAATCAAAATATAAGGAAAACTACTCAGTCATTCCAAAGGTAAGCATAGTCCACTTCTCTTGTTTCGTTAGCACCTCCTCTGTGGAGACATTTAACGTAAGGTTTAATGACATAGTGGTAAAAACAATGGAGAACTGGAACGGCACCACTAAAGAATATTGGGTTCTAATAATCCCAGCATAGGCAAGACCCCAGGACAGCTGGCTATGTCAGTTTGACTGAACTGATGTCTGCAACTCACCAAATGTTCCAATTAGAAATTAACAGAAAATGCATTTTATTATCTTTGAAAACCATTGAACAGAAGCCACAGGGGTGATGGTGATTAAACAAGTGAACTGTACTGCATTAGAAGCATACAAGCCTTAATATAAACAAACTATTATTACCAGGAGGAAAACACACAACTTCTGTTAGTTGCTCCTGCCACTGTGGGGAAGCAGATCGTAATAAAATGATCGTGCTCTGCTTCCCCTGAAGCTCCTGCCACCACAGGAAGTGCAGGACCCCCAAATTGCTTCTCTCCCTGGGACTCACAAAGCTGCACCCTAGGGGACAGTATGCCATGAGGGGGAGAGGGTGGGACAATAGTGGGAAGAGGTGGTACTTGGGAGCCAGTAATGGACAGGCCTACCCAGCCCACCAAGGATGTGTCTAAACTACATTGCTCCATCGATGAAGCCATGTAGATTAGGCTGATCAGCAAAGGGAAATGAAGCCGCGATTTAAATAATCGCGGCTTCATTTAAATTTAAACAGCTGCCGTGCTGAGCCGACAAACAGCTGAGCAGCTGTTTGTCGGCTCAGCGCGCTAGTCTGGATGCTCCCGCGCCGACCTGAAAGCCCTTTATCAACCTCCCCGTTATGCCTCATTGGATGAGGTTTACCGGGGAGGTCAATAAAGGGCTTTCAGGTCGGCAGGGGAGCATCCAGACTAGCGCGCTGAGCCGACAAACAGTGATCAGCTGTTTGTTGGCTCAGCACGGCAGCCATTTAAATTTAAATGAAGCCGCGATTATTTAAATCGCGGCTTCATTTCCCTTTGCCGAACAAACAAATCTACATGGCTCCGTCGACGGAGCTATGTAGTTTAGACGTACCCTAAGAGTCCACGGCCAGATTGCACAATTACTCCAGGTGGGGCTGGCCCACGGGCGGGGAGTGTGAAACTTCTGATTTAAACCCACTGCCATCAATGACACTTAAGCACATGCTGTAGTGCTTTGGGTTTATCAGGGCTTTAAAAAACTAAAACATCAGCATTAGTGCACTCACAACAAACAACTACCATGTGAATTTGATCTACTGTACACCTTTCAAACTTGAAGAGAACGGTGATCTCATTTAAACTTTCATTTTTAAGCTAAAAAACTGCTTCAAGGAGCACTCTTAACAAATGTAAACTGCACCAAATATAGCACTATGTAGTAAGGAAGCACTTGAGTTCTTTTTAGCTACTTTTGAAATTTTTAAATAAGTTTGGAAGTTGAAAATATTATTCTTAAAATATACAACAATCCATTAATTCCTTTAAGAACAAACTACCAAGAAAAAAAAAATCCAGAAGAGAACCTACCGCAGGAAGGGCAAAAAACGAGATAGCAAACACAGAAAAACAAGATGCAATGGTCTTTCCTATCCACGTCTGAGGTACCTTATCCCCATAACCTATAGTCGTAACAGTCACCTGTAAAGAGAAGTGCATATGGCATTACCAAAAACATTAACATAGCCTTCATTCACTTCTTGACATGCAGATTCAGTTTGTTACAATCAGAGGTGCAGAATTATGCACAAGTGTATTTTTTGCATAAAGCTTTTATGTGTATTAAGAACTCTTTGCTGATATTAAATTCTAGTGCCGATCAAAAGTTTTTCCACACAGAAAAAAAAGTATACTTTTTTTAAAAGTTCGTTTTTAAAAAAACATTTGGTTTCATTTGAAATTTTTCATTTAAAAATATGGAAGGAAACTTTTGATAAGAGTTTAGTCTGTTCTTCAGTTTTTTTCCTCTCTTTCTCCTTGCTATGTGTTTTTGCTGTTTCTGGGGGCTTGTTTTCAGTTTTTATTTTGAAGGCTTTTTGTTTTGTTTTGTTTTGTTTTTATGGGAAAAGGGACGAGAGATTGCACTGCAGTGTTGAATTGGTAAGATTAGTCACATGGTAGGATTTTTCAAAATGGAATCTTTTTATTTGTGAAAATTCTTGTTTTGGGGGAAAAATTTTTATAAAACACTAACTTCCAATGGCATCTTCCCCTCCGTTTTTTCTTCAATAAGGTACATTACATTTTTTCGATCTATGTATTTATATGAAAGCTGTGTAGGGCATTTTTCAACATCATGAGTAACACTGAAAACAAAAATTTGGTACTGTTCAATTAAGACCGTTTTCAAATTAAGGTCATAATTCTGGGTCTTGTCACACAGAACATACAAAGCTCATTGAAAACAATGGGGCTTCATGAGGCTGCAGCTACAGGGCTGGATTGTAAACTGCTTCCAATATTTTCATAGGGCTTTGACCAGGATCTCTCAATAAGCTTGTCCTTTAGCTATGCCAGGCTCATGGATTCTTATTTTAATATCTAACAGAGGTGGTGGAGTGCCCTGAAAGACAGATGATGGTTGTAATATCAGCTGGGATGTCTGATGCTCAGATTTATTAACCTCTAAGGGAGGCTATGTTTCAGCATTTATAAAATAACTTTGCTACTATGTATTATATATTTTTAGACAGGAAGACTCCTTATTTTGGGCAGCTGGAAGTTATTAGACATTGGTCCTACTCCCATTTTTCCCATGGTCTGTATGACTTTGGGGAAGTCAATTCACCCCTCTGTGCTTGCTTCCCCATTCACTGAATTAAAAAAAAGAGAGAGAGAGAACAGGAAATTTAAACAAAGTACATGTTAACGTGTTGCAAAGTACAGGCATTGACTTGTCTTCATGAGTTGGAAAACTTTACACTCTTCCTTCAGCAAACATTGCCAGCCCAGTTCTGCTCAAGACTAAATTGCTGATTTTATTTACATGCAGGAGATGTTTGCTAAGATTACTTCATGGCTCTTACATGTAAAGAACACATGCATTGAATCTGTACAATACCATACAGGGTAATTCTGAGATACATTAGTGCATAATGTTGATGTAAGGAGCAAGGGCCAAACTGGAGAAATTTCTGTACCGTAACAAATCCCTAAAACTCACATAATATGTCAGCATAAACTACAAAACAACTTAACATGCAACACAAAGGAAACACCTGCAAGTTAGGTTTTCACAATACTGATGTGAAGATTACCACAATACTGGTGGAGCATAGTAAGGCTTATTAAGACTAGACCAAGTAATTATTTACAGGAAGTCATGGGTTTCCCCTGTGTGCAGCAGAAATAATGGAATCGAATATAACAATAACAACAACAGTGCAGTAGGTGTAAATTCAGCCCCCAAGACCAATTAAAATTCCCACCAGGTTTGGAAGCTAGGTATTCTATTGGGTAATTTTATCTGGTGGCTACATGTCCTAGTGACATGTCACTGGGACTGGAAAATGGGAATGTGGGTTCTAATGTAAACTATTCCATTAATTTGGGCAATGACCTTGGACAACTCACTACACCTCCGTCTGGCTTGCTTCCCCTCCCACCCTTTGTCATCTGTAATAGAAATAACGATAACAATTAATTCAGTACAGCATGTTTCCACTTGGACGTCTGTGCCAGTGGTTGTCAGCTATTAATGATATTTTACACCCATGATATTTGCTTCCCAAAGTGAATTCAATTATGAGTTGAATTATGAAACATCTGAGAATGCAATTTATTAATGTTTTTATCTCTGTAAAATATACATCACAAAAATTAACAGTTACCAACTCACTTATGCTGCAAATTCACTGCAAGTCACAGCTATATACTCTCTAACATATATTTACCATATATACTTGATCATAAGCCAATTTTTTTTTTGTAAAAAATGACAATAAAGAGCAGGGGTCAACTTACGAATGGGTCATTGCGTTTTACCAATTTTTTTAACTTGGGGGGTGGGGGAGGAGTGCACAACAGACTTCAGTTCCCAGCCCAGCAGGGAAGCTACTAGTGCCCAGGATGTTTTATGTACCTGGAGTTAGGGATGTATGGGACTAGTTGAGCAGCTGATTCCCAGCTCATGCCCGGTCCCCTGCTGTGCCTATGCTTTTTAAATGGAGTAAAAGCTGCTTGGACACTGGGGGTGGGACTTGATTAGCTGATTAAACACAATTTAACATCCCTTCCTGGAGTGTCTAGAGCTCTTGAGCTCCCATTGGCTGCTGTTCACTGTACCCAGCCAATAGGAGTTGTGGGAAGTGTCACAGGACAAGGGATATGCTGGCTGCCACTTCCCGCCGCTCCTGTTGGCCAGAAATGGCGAATCACAGACACTGGGAGCTGCAGGACTGCATGCCCACAGACACTCCAGGTAAACAAAATGTGCTGACATTCTAGTGGGCTAACACTGACAAGCAGGGACTGGAGTTTGCAAACCGCTGGTGCAGAGTCGGCTTATGAACAAGTCATTGTGATTTTTTTACAATTTTTTTTTTTACTTGGGAGAGTTAGCTTATGAATGAATGGGCTTATGGTTGAGTATATTCGATATTTTAAAAAATTATAAAAACCCAATATTTAATTTCACTGAAATGTAGCATATTTTCAAACCTTCATCCCCCTCTCCAAAAAATACATTAAGGGCTTGTTCCTGCATAATGTAAACTGTATGAATAAATGCATAGGCAGAATTCAGGGGAACCCTATCTTGCATCAATGAGATTTCAGTGATCCATCTATCAAGTTACTCCTGTCTTGTAACAGAACTAGTGTCAAAAGGTGGATATAGCCTTGGGCCAGATTTTCAAAAGTATTTAGTTGCTTAATAATGCAGATAGGTCCTTTTGAAATCCCACTGGAACCCTAAGTATTGCAAAAACACATGGAATGTCACTAAAGATTCCCGTCTCCCTCCTCCCCACAGCCCCATGTACAATACCTCCCACGAGTAAATTAAGTTACCTTGCAGAGTGAAGAGATAGGCAAGAATCTTTTTTATTGGACTATTCAAGCCTTTCTGCTCCACAGAGCTCTTCCTCAGGTTTGGGAACGTATAGACGCATTGCAGATGCATTCTTCCTCTAATCTACCTGAAGCACTATGGGACATCCAAGGTTGTATCACAATGGTACACACTCCCCAGCCCATCTGGAATAAAACTGTCATCTCCTTCTGTTGTGATGGCCATTGGTTCAAATGCTCTCCTGTCTGCTTTCTCCAATGCCTGGCACCTTGCCTAGTCATCTGTTAATTGTTACACCCACTTTGCACAAGCATAAACAACTTATTAGGCTCTATATGCTCTTATTTTACTAGACAGTATGAGATCTGCACAAAATAGGAAAAAGCCCACAGCATATATTAAAGAGGCAGATAATATTACATTTTGGAAGTATTACAATGTGATGTAATTGTTTCTTTATTTACATTCCTTATATTAAAGATGTACATTGTAGCACCCAGTGTACCCCTAGAAATTACTGCCTACCCCCCAGATGTGTACATGTCCCTTGCCTCATTTCAGGGAGAAGGATTTGATTTATGTTCTCCACACGAGAATTAAGTGTTGTGTACTACTGGACACTGGCATTCTGAGAGACAGCCTGATATTCAATTTGCTTTCCTAATCATTGCTGTTGTATGAATATTCCAATAGATTTTTTTGAAGCAATTTCATTTCCTGACAGTCACCAGGTCAGCCTCATAAGTCCCCTCTGAGGTGGGTAAAGCATGTTACTATTTACCATGGCTATGTCTAGACTACATCCCTCTTTTGAAAGAAGGATGTAAATTAGATATATCAAAATTGCAGATGAAGCCGGGATTTGAATTTCCTGTGCTTCATTTGCATAATCGTGTCATGGTGTTTTTTCAAAGAACGCTATTTTGAAAGTGAAACCAGTCTAGACGTGGTTCTTTTGAAAAGAAAAGCATTTTTCAAAAGATCCTCTAAAACTCATTTTTTGAGGAGTACAGGATCTTTCGAAAAAGGCTTTTCTTTTTTAAAGAACCACATCTAGACCGCAGTTTCACTTTCAAAATAGTGTTTTCAAAAAAACGCCATGAGGCGATTATGCAAATGAAGCACAGGAAATTCAAATCCCGGCTTCATTTGCAATTTCAATATGTCTAATTTACATCCCTCTTTTAAAAGAGGGATGTCGTTTAGACATACCCATGCATGAGAATGCAGCTATCATTGGGGCAGACTGCAGCAGCTGTTCAAAAGTATATAGAAACACTTCCCACCGTTTAGGAGGGGAGGTCACAAAGAATAACGCATCCAGCTGAAACGATTGGAGACAGAATATATTTGCTTCCAATTAAATTCAGTCAGGATGCTAGAATTAGCACTTGTACTCTTATTAAAAGTATCATGATGTCTCCTCCAAAAAACAGAAGCTCAGTGTCCCCTCACATAAAACTTGGTATTGAATCGGAGCTGACTGACAGAGAAAGTCTGTCGTCTTGTCAATTATCTACATCACTTTATACAAAACCTAGATGTTCTTTGTAGATCTCCTATCCAGTGACCAACCCTGAAACTACCTAGCTTAGGAGATCTGGCAGCTCAAGGAGGTATGCTAAAGTCTGAGTGCTGGAAACCAGACGAAAGCTTTGGACTTATCTGGATGTGTACAATAGTTATTTTCTCTGTCCTGAGAAAGAGAGGCCGGTACAAAATTTAACCAATTTGCCTTCAACAACTGCAGAGCTTAAGAGGCAAACCTGATGTTATTCCTTATTATTTGTAATGAAAGACATCACCTAAAAGACTTGTTACGAAGATTTTAAAACCTTCCAGCAATTTTCAGATTTAGAAATTAATATTTTAAAATAAAATTTTGCAAAAGTGAATTGATGATTTATTGCTTTCAGGGTTGTGATTATTTTTATTCAGAAGTAAATGGCTTGATTCTTACATGTACACACAGTCTTATGGCTCTATACATAGACAGTAAAACTCACAGGCTATGTCTACACTGCAAGGTTTTTGCACAAAAATGGCCGGATTTGTGCAAAAACCTGCGGAGCGTCCACACCTCAAATGTGCTTTTGCATAAGTAAATCAGAGCTTTCTTGTGCAAGAGCATCCATGCACTACTGCTTTGAGGTGTGGACGTGCTTTTGCACAAGAAGTTTTTACGCAAGAACTCTTCCACAAAACACTTCTTGCACAAAAACCATTCAGTGTAGAAGTACCCACAGAGAATACAGGTGACTTTGTATTTATGCCTGATAATTAACCCATTGTTAGGTGTTTAGATTTTACAGTACCCCAATATCCACTTCCATAGTTTGAAAGACTGAAGGATGCAGCATGCCATCCCACGTTTACTAATCAAATGAATAGGAAACAGTGAGAACTCTCCTGATCACCATCAGAATCAACAGCCAGCACCAAATACTGGATCTGAACTCCCCAGTGTTGAATCTGAGCATTTGATTCTAGAAATCTAAAGGAACGGAGAGAGTTTCTATGATCTAACTCTGATGATTTTGTGTAATGCCCAGTTTCTGCATATAAGACCTATGAATAACTTTGGCATGGTTCTACTGGCATGACCCACAAAGAGAAAGTAAAACAGCCAATCCTCATCTGCAAGATCAAAGAAAATGTTTGAGGAAAAGTTTGCTACATAAGAAAAGATCCCGATAAGAGGATTTTCCTGTGGGGAAATTTCTACAGATAATTTCTTCCATTCCACATTTTTACTGTACTATTCTTAGTGATGTAATAATGTTATCAGTAAAAGAAAAGCACTACATACATGACTCAGAGTTAAGAAAAACAAGAAAAAAGGGCAGTTTTAATTATGCAAAATAGTCAAGTATCATATAGTCCTAGATTTATGGATTCCAAGGACCAAAGGCACCATGGTGATCAGATAGTCTGGTCTGTATAACACAGGCCATAGAACTTCTCAGCATCCATTCTTGATTTAAAAATCATCACTGATGGAGAATCCTCCACAAATCTTGGTAAATTATTGCAGGGATTAATTACCCTTACTCTTTAAAATTTATACCTTATTTCCTGCCTGTATTTGTCACTTCAGCTTCCAGTCACTGGTTCATATCATACCTTTTCTCTGCTACACTGAATGTCTCATTATGAAATGGCTGTTCCCCTTGCAGATATTTATAGACAGCAATCTAGTCATCTCTTGACTTTCATGTTAAACTAAATTGATCGATCTCCTTGAATCTAGCACTATAAGACATGTTTTCTAATCCTTTCGTCATTCTCATGGCTCTTCTCTGAACCCTCTCCAATTTATCATCATCTTATATGAATTGTGGGAGCCAGAAATGGACATGGTATCCCAGTAGAAGTCTTACCAAAGAGAGAGAAAATAACCTCTCTGCTGTTAATGGATATTGCCCAGTTTATGCATCCAAGGAATGAATTAGTCCAGGAGGAGGCAAAATATGGACAATGGGCTGGATCCAGCCTAATATGATCCTCTGGGCCACCAATGTCCCATGGGCCAGCAGGACCCTCAGACAGGCTCCCTGGGAGCTGCCTGGGACATGCTTGCTGGCATGTGCAGTTTTGTGAAGTCCCCCCAAAGGGGCATGGATGCATAGGTGCACCTGGCTCCCGCAGATCCCAGGACCAAACTGGATAGTCTCTGTGACAAAGGATAAATGGACGCAAATCAGACATCAGTAACGGTAACACACATGAATATGTAAGGGAATATTTTAACATACCTGGACACTCAATCATGGATTTAAAAGTAGCCATTCTTCCATTGGCATGTTGGCATGAGAAGTTTTGGAAGAAACGGAGAAAACCTATCCCACAGGTCTTTTTTGAGGAGGTGAAAAGTCACTTGGACTACCCATAAAGTCAAAGTTCAGAAACAAGATGCAAAATCCCAAGCCATTTGCATTCTGAAATCTGAACTTAACTCAAAAAACCTACAACATCCAGAGAAAACTAGGACGGGGCAAAGGTAAGTGCATTCTCCTCAGTTCAGTCTGCAAATAACAAACTGTAGTTTTTCATTATATGTCCAAATCTGAGCTCAATTTACAGTCTCCTCTGGAATTCCAGACTGTATTTAGGAAAGCCCCCAAATGATGTAGGCTCCCTTTTGTGAGACAACATTCCAAAATGTATGTGTAACTGCCATTAAATGATTAGAGTGGATCAACCAAATTTGATCAGTAAAGATCTTTGCTGATTCAGCAACTCTTTTATGCACTGATTAAAGTTGAGTCTGAAAAGAATTCCCATTCTAGTTCAGCAAAGCCCTTAAGCAAGTGCTTCAGTCCTGCTGACTTTCAATGGAACTTGAACAAATGGCTAAAGATGGTATTATCTACATGGTTATGCTGAACTGGGCCTTAAATATAGAGAGGGGCAGCAAGCAGGCAGCTGTCTATAAATTATAAAATTAAAAGAAAGAAAAAAAGGACACATACCTCTTTCAAATAAATAAGCACAAGGCATACCAGAGCGGTCGACAAAGGCTTCCCTTGTCGACCGCGGAGCTTCCAGACTGCCCGCTATGCCAGATCAGCTGATCGTCAGCACAGCGCGATGGCCATTTTGATATAAATGAAGCGGGGATTATTTAAATCGCTGCTTTATTTTGCTATGTCTAGTAAACTCATCTACATGGCTCCGTCGACGGAGCCATGTAGTTTAGACACACCCTACCTGTTAGTCTGTGACCTCCCTAGAGCAGCCTGAAGTTGAGTCTGGCAGCATTGTATAAAATTTTTGCTTCATCAGTTCTGGCAATTAACATACATTCTATCAGAAAAGTGTTGCTACT
Source organism: Pelodiscus sinensis (assembly GCF_049634645.1). Taxonomy (NCBI): domain Eukaryota; kingdom Metazoa; phylum Chordata; order Testudines; family Trionychidae; genus Pelodiscus; species Pelodiscus sinensis. Next base: position 115,296,977 of record NC_134714.1, read on the forward strand.
TATTTATTACCAATTATTTATTATCTAGAGATAAAATACAAATACAGTGATATAAAACAAAGAGAGAAATATAGGAGGAGGGGCAAATCTAAATAATAGAATCATAGAATACTAGGACTGGAAGGGACTTCGAGAGGTCATCGAGTCCAGTCCCCTGCCCTCATGGAAGGACCAAATATGGTCTAGACCATCCCTGACAGACATTTATCTAACTTACTCTTAAATTTCTCTAGAGATGGAGATTCCATAGCCTTCCTGAGCAATTTATTCCAGTGTTTGACTACCATGACAGTTAGGAACTTTTTCCTAATGTCCAACCTAAACCTCCCTTGCTGCAGTTTAAGCCCATTGCTTCTTGTTCATTTTGCTATGTCTAGTTAACTCATCTACATGGCTCCCTCGACGGAGCCATGTAGTCTAGACACACCTGTACAGTATGAAGTGCCATGTGAATTCAAATTAAGGAAATTATGAAGAGGAAGGTTTTGCAGGAGATGATGCAATGAAAAGTATTTACACTAATTTAGCAAATTGTGTATTCTTTCCTTATTTTTCAAAAGGGAAAAAGCTGGCTGGGATAATTCTATAGGACCCTTTATCCAACACTCGCCACAAAGAGTCTTTAAATTAATGGAGATTGCCTATCTCCTAGAACTGGAAGGAACCTTGAAAGGTCATTGAGTCCAGTCCTCTGCCTTCATAGCAGGACCAAGCACCATCCCTGACAAATATTTGCCCCAAATTCCTAAATGGTCTCTGCAAGGATTGAACTCACAGCCCTGGGTTTAGCAGGCCAATGCTCAAACCACTGAGCTATCCCTCCCCCCTTAACTAATAAATTTTGCTATGTCTAGTAAACCCATTTTAAAGGTTGGCCACCACGACAAAGAGAGACTAAGTGACTTGCCTAAGATCACACAGGAAGTCTGTGGCACAGCAGAGACTTGAGTCCAGGTCTCCCAAGTCCTAGGCTATTGCCTGGGACCAGTTTTCCATTTGACCATGATTCTTCTCCATTGGATCATCCATCCACTTGGCTGTAGCCATCAGTATGGTAACGTGACTCATTTCCTCTGTGTCTCCTCCTCATTGTTCCCAGCTTTTATAATTATATTCTTTTCCCAACCCCTTGCCTCAATGAGACAGGGACCAGGATGAAAGATGGCAATTCAACGTTGACTACATGGAAGCAAGTGTATACATCAGACTAGTAGTGGAAGTGGAAAAAAGGAAAGTATCGAGGACAATGCCTATGCTTTGCATTACCCTACTGGCTAGCAGCCAGTTGATCCTAGTGGCTCAATCCTAGGTCGCAGCAGTGGCCTGTGATATATTTTTCACATATGGTTGTCCAGGCAATGGCAGCTGTTCTTCTCTGATTAAGACCTCTTGACTATTCTCCTTATTTCTAGCATAGCTAGTTTAAGCCTGGTCTACACTGCAGTGGAATGTCAAGTTAAGATACGCAACTCCAGCAACATTAATTACATAGTTGGAGTCAACAAACTGAGTTTCCGGACCATCCACACAGCGGGAGGCCAACAGGAGCAAACGCTCCCGTCGGCTTCCCTTACTCCAGGTGAGGAGCAGAAGTACCAGCACCAACAGGGACACCTTCTGAGTTTGATCAGAGGGTCCTCACTATACCCACTAAAATAGACCTCCCCTAGAAGATCGACAGCAGCAGCTTCAATCTTCTGCATAGTATAGATGTGGCCTCAGATTATTATACCATTCTCCACCTAGCGACTAAATTTGGTATTAAAACATATTTTAAATCAAAATCCTTGGACTAGGGAATTCATATATTCTAGAACCCTATCTCTAGTAACGTCCTGCATTACAATGGAGACTTCAGCACAAGACTCTCCCCGTTATAAAGTGGACCAAATACATAACTTTGTCATAATCAGGGGCTGGGGAGAAGTGGTACGTATTACTCCCACATCTGATCATCTTGCTCCCTAAAGCAAGGCCTGACTGCATTGTTCTCCTTCCAGGTAAGAAAAGCTTTACTCTAATTTTAATGAACCAGTCATGCCTGGCAGAGGTACAACTTTCATTTCTAAGATCAAGATCAGTGTACTGAGATGTGGCTGCATCTGACACTGTTAATTTAAGTGTCACATGAATCTTGCACTGAAGGAGGAGAAAAGCATGCTGTGTCATCAAAAAAGCCCTGAAAAATGTACGTGCTAAATAGCAGCTTCCTTGTGCTGAATGCCAAGTTTCCTGATCTGAGAAGTGGCTATATTAGTCTTGGTGGACAGAAAGAGAAAGAGCTGTGTTTGCTGTAACAGCCTAATTAATTGGTGTATTCATGAGGGATACTTATACACTTCCTGCAGTTGATATGCTCATCAATAGATGTTTTAGAGTTAAAAAAGCAAGTGGTACCATGTGTAGAAATTGAGAAGACAAAAACATGAAAGATAAATAAATAAATAAATAAATACAAATAAACAAATAAATAAATAAATAAAAATCCAAAAATGTATCTCAAGAAAGCACAATCTTCCTAGTCCAGACTGCAGGTCAGACGAATATAGTGCTCCATTTTTTCTTCCTGTGACCTATTATTTTTAGCCACACTATTATTAAAAACCAAAGTCTGCTATGTTATTTAAAGCCTGGGGAAAAAAACGACTCCAAAAATAAAGCATATTATAAAAATGCATATATTGAGAGATGGCATGGATGATCTAAAGGGTTATTTCCATCTCTCACATTTATAGCCTTTTGATAAGTACCATAAGGTAAAACAGTACTTTTTGACACACAGTGCAACAACTGTGACAGTCTACTACTACACTACTATAATTCAGAGAAGGAAAGTGGAAGTACAAAACAGAACTCTCAGAACATGGCTGACAAACAATTTAATAAGTGCATGTGAAAGGACAAGAGAGAGAGATCATTAGTAGATGCAACAAAATTGGTGTGTTATTAGAACAAGGGAATGGACAACTCTGGAGTCAGTAGGCCTAAGTTTTGACTCTTGCCTTAGCTGAGAGATGCCAAGGAATCAGTTCGCCAATCATACTATGAAGGCAGCCAAAAAGAACAAAGTTTCCATCATTCACAGCCTAATGAATGACATTTTGGAACACAAGAACAGCAGAACATGCATTTATGGGTGTTCTAAAACGTTCATACCAATTGTGCAGCAACTAGATAGTATTGTTACGTAAGGGTGCCTAGCCATTACCACAAGAGGAACCTTATAAATACCACATGTTAAAAGTGCAAGAGGATACTAGATGGTCAAAATTGGGGTATCATTGTGCTAGACACTATATGAACAAAGGAAGAGTTCCCTGCTCCAAAGTTCCCTGCACAAAGTTCCCTGCTCCAAAGTACTTATATTGCCTGGGCTTGATCCTAAGAGGTTGCTGAGCACTCTGTGTCCAATATACATTGCATAATTTTCAGCATGGGAGTAGCCTTACTGGCTTCAATAGGGTTACCCACAGGCTTAAAGCTAAGGTAGGGCATAGGTCAGTGATGAGCAACAAAGACTAGTAAGTGGCCTTTATGAGTGGCCCTCCATCTCAGTGGGCCTCAGCAGCCCACAGCCCACTGGGGGTACGTCTACACTGCAACCCTATTTCGAAATAATGAGCGCTATTCTGAAATAACTTAGTCCACGTCTACACAGCCGGCAGATATTTCAAAATAGTGTAGAAATACTGTCAAGCTGGAGGACTTCTTACTCCAACTCCTGTAACCCTCATTATAGGAGGAGTAAGGCAAGTCAGAGGAAGCGCATTCTATTTCAAAATAAGTGCCAAGCAGACACTCCCTATTTCGAAATAAGCTATTTCAAAATAAAATACGCAATTGAGGTAGCTCAATGTGCGTAGCTTATTTTGAGCTAAGCCCTGCTGGTTAGATGCACCCTGGGGCTCCACCTGCAGACCCCCTGTCTGCCCCTCTCCCCTATGCGCCTCTCACACACTGGGACACCAGAGCTCTTCACTTCCTACTACTTCACCTCCTTCCCTCCCAGCACTTTCAGAGCACCATGAATCCGCTGATTCGCCTGTGTCCCGGCTCTTCCCCCCTCCCTCTCAGAGCTGGAACACCACAAATAAGCAGGGTCTAGTGCCCCAGTGAATGAGAGGTGCATGTGGGGGGGCAGACTGGGAGTCTGTGGCCCACAGGTTGCCCACCACTGGCATAATCAGAGCTAGAATGCTCTGCAACTAACAAGAACTAGAAGTTACAACACATTAATGTAGCAAATAATTGGAGGGTACCAGAAAGGATGACAAGAGTAAAGTAACAAGAACTTAAACATAGCTTAGTTATGTGCTTGGCTTGAATGTTCCAAACCATTGTAAAGGGGTCACCTCCTTTATTAATAAAATAAATGTCCACAATCTACTGTTTCTGTTTATCTGCTGGCCTCACATGATAACAAGAAAACAACAGAAGATACTGTAACAATGAAGCAATTTTAATTTCACTTCTGCTGTACTCCCCATGCAGAAACTTATGTTTGTAAACAATAATGTATGTTAGCTGTCATTTTATATCACAAAGTGTATCGTACTTACCACTCCCCACCACAGGGCATCTGCATAGCTTCCAAACTCTGTTTGTCCTGAGTCATTCACAGCATCTTTTTCAGCCAGATACACAAAATAAGATGAAAAAATAAGGCCCAGAAACCCAATGTACAAGGTAGTTATCAATTCCTGAAAGCAGAATAAAAACAAATAAAAATATCATTAGAGAGCTTTAAACTGTGTGAAACTGGAGTTTTTGTGCAAAATAATAAAAATACAGGTTAAACCTCTCTAATCCAGAACTCTCTCGTCCAGAAACATCTGTTGTCCAGAATGATTTTAGTTAGCTGGATGTGCACTTTTCATGGATGTGGCCAAGTTTCCTGTGGTCCCATAAAGTTTGTTTATAGCCACCAGTCCTGGCTCTCAGTATTTTGTGCTGTATTTAGCTCTAATTTACCCCTAAGGGTATGTCTAGACTACATCCCTTTGTTGTCAGAGGGATGTAAATTAGAGATACCGAAATTGCTAATGAAGCGGGGATTTAAATATCCCACACTTCACTGGACTAAAAATGGTCTCGCTTTTGCCACTTTGCCAGCAAAAAACGGCAGTCTAAATGGGGATCAGTCAACAAGGAAAGCCTTTTCCGACAGATTCCTTATGCCTCGTGCAACAAGGTTTACAGGATTGGTCAGAAAAGGCTTTCCTTGTCGACCGATCCCCGTCTAGACTGCTGCTTTTTGCCGGCAAAGTGCCACATCGGCAAAAAGCAGCGGCCATTTTTATTCTAATGAAGTGTGGGATATTTAAATCCCCGCTTCATTAGCAATTTTGGTATGTCTAATTTACATCCCTCTGGCAACAAAGGGATGTAGTCTAGACATACCCTAAATGTCCTCTAACAGCCCCATAAGCAGTGGAATTGTTGGTAATGCTGCTGGACAATATTGACCTCCTATGGTCCAGAAAATTATCTCGTTCAGAACCAGTCTCAAAAGCTCCAGACTGGAGAGGTTCAACCTGTAATTAATAAGCAAGTCTCAGAGGGTTATCTGTGTTAAGTCTGTATCTGCAGAAGCAACGAAGAGTCCGGTGGCATCTAGAGACTGAAGGTATGTCTACACTACCACCCTAGTTTGAACTAGGGTGGTTAATGTAGGCAACCGAAGTTGCAAATGAAGCCCGGAATTTGAATTTCCCGGGCTTCATTTGCATATTGCCAGGCACCACCATTTTTAAATGTCCGCTAGTTCAGACTCCGTGCCCGCGGCTACACGCGGCACGGAGTAGGTAGTTCGGATTAGGCTTCCCATTCCGAACTACCGTTACTCCTCGTGGAAATGAAATAAAGTTAATTTCAGCAGTTTATTTAAACAGGTCATCACACTTTCATCTGGTGCAAATTAGGGATGTAAAGGACTAATCAACTAGTCGCTTCCTCCCACCTTATCAGATAGAGGCAGCAAAGGGGGACCGGTAGGGGTGGACTTAAAAAGCGGCAGTGCCATGGAGCCTGGGGTCAGCTGACCCCGGGCTCCATGCGGCATTTCAAAGTGGCAGCACCCACATGGAACCCGAAGTCAGCGGGACTTCCCACTGGCCCTGGGCTCCACACGGCATTCCAACTTCATAATGCACAAGAGCCCCCACTAGGACTCTTGTACATTTCAAAGGCGGAACGCAGAAGTGCTTATCAATGGTCTGCTACTCGACTAGTAAATTATCCCATCGACTACTCGACTAGTAAATTAATCGCTAGACTGATCCTTAGAGCAAATCAGTTGAGCTCAGCAAAACTCAGCCTACCCAGTGTTGTACAGAAATGTACTTGTGCTTCAATTGCATATATTGGATTTCAAACAACGGTTCATGACTTTTGCAAATAATCTGGTGAGTGCTGCTTGTACTGCGGTTGCAATTGAAAATTAACTCTTTGGTCAAAATTTTGAGAGAGATCTGAGCTCTTAGAATCTTAAGTCTCACTGCCAGTCAATGAAATTGAATGAAACTTAGACTAAGTATCTAAGTCACTTGTGAAAATGGGACTTGAATGAAAATTTTACACTTAGGGAAGTAACCTGTTGTCCTTTAAACACAGAAAAGCAACAGTACTTGCATAAATTGAAACAATCACCCATGTCCCTAAGTTCATATATTTAACAAGAAGACGACATCTGCCTACATTCCATGCTTTTATATCATACTGTTTACAAGACAGGAGAAAACCTTGTCCCAGTAACTATCTATGAATTATAATCTATTTCCTCGGGCAAAGCAGTTGGGCACATAGATGATACAGTATTGGAGATAGAAAGGAATCACAAGAGAAAGGGATCTGGACCAGTTCCTGAGGAATCAAACCTCTGAGGTTTCTCTCTTTACAGCCATATTACAAGGGAACTTGAGTTTTACACCAGTTAGAAGCTAAAACTTTCTGTCAATTTAACTTAATATTAAATAGTCCTGGGAAACCACAGACCTCTGCAGTATGTAATGTAAAGAATAATAGCTGTCTGTGTTGTAGCAGTATTATGACCGAATCCAAGTACACTGGTGTGACACAGAAGACCTGAAAATGGTTATAGCAGGAAAAATTGTTTTCTTATTCTGTTCCCAGGCATTGTCCCTATGCCAGATGTGACTTACTTGTCTGTGTATGAAAACTACCGATCCCAACAGTCTCCATGTGCCACCCTGACGGTCGACATGCAGCATTCGTAAGATCTGCAAAAACCGGATACCCCTGGAATACAAATTTTAAGTAAGTGAAGCTGCAAGGGCCTGAAGATACAAGAGAAACCACAAAGAATGAAGGGAAATGATAAATTAAAATACACTGATTACATCACAGTCAGGTTACTATATTAAGCTTACAGGTTCCTCCTGTGTCCCCCATCTTTTATTCAGCTCAGCCTAGCCTATAAGACAGACAAATGTGAGCAGCTGTGGGGGACTGGGAATAGGCTTTCACTTATATGGTTAGCAGGAATGCCCAATGATTGAAAAATTCTAGAAACATATTGCGGATATTATGGAGATTGTTAACTGGCTGATCTTCAAGTCTCTGGTGGTGTATTTTAAGAGTCCCAAAGGGGAAGCAGAATGTGCAGAAACAGATGATTTTCCACAGCATGAAATTTAGACACCTTTTCTTTGGAGGTCTTTTCATCTAATGGGCTAGATAACAATTTGAGTTTCCAGAAACTTTTGCATAGTTGATCATGGAAATAATGCACTCTCTAAGCAATCCTGTTCTACAAGATACGCTGAGCCGCACGGTCACAGAATGTTACTGAGACTAAAATTCAACCCATCATTCAGAGAAACCAGCTAAGCTGATACACCTGAATAAATAAGATATGTTCAGTCAATTGTTGGCACACAGAAATTCCCTCATTATCATTTCCAACAGTCAATCTCTAACTCCAAAGATACTATGAAGAACAGCCTAAAAAAAAGTAGACAGCCAAAAGAACAAAAAGTTGGGGGAAAAACCCCATAAAACTAGCTGGCAACAATGAACAAAATTTGAGCGCATCATTACTACTTTGTGGATGTAGTTTTTGTGAAGCTCTAGCTTTATTATATACAACTTCATTATAATGAGTGGGAAGATATGAGGGGAACACTCTAATCGATAACAGTTCATGGTAACAGAGATTAAAATCTGGTCTGGTGTGTCAACACAGAGGCCAGTGGGGTGGCCACTTATAGAATTTAAGGGCTGTTACAGAGAGAGGAGAGGAATAAAAAACCTTTATCAAAACAGACAACATTATCTTCAATTATTTATTTATTATTACCTGATAGCTGAGGTTGCAAAGACTTGACCTTTGGAGCCCACACAAAGAACTATCATTGAAGCAACAACTACAATTAAATCTGGAAAATAAAAATAAGGGAAGATAATGAGTTCAAAGCTTCATGCAATGCTTTGATAAGATTGTGATATAAATCCAATGCAGACATTATTTTAACTGTGAGAAGGGTGACATTTTTAGACAGCTATCCAAATAAAGTTTTAGGATTATATATCTACTAGCTCTGTTGTAACAGAGAAAATATATTGTGGTGTAGTAAAAATGGTTTTATTGCCAAGAGTCAGGGATGGCTGCATTTTTAATTAGTGGCAACATTAGATACAACACAGATCATTCCAATAGTGTGTCAAAAAGCCTACATGTTCTATATACCCTACATATTTTACAATATTTTGTAATAGTGGTTTTTTTAAATGTACTGGCACTGCTTTTTACTTCTCCCATCTATAAAATCAGGTGACATGTAACATGAATCTAACTGTTGAGACTTGGAAGAAAGTGAAAAAAGTGTAACTAATAGATTTTACAAGTAGAGTCTTGCATGGATACAAATTTATATCCACAGATGTGGATATCTGCATATAAATCCCCATACATGGAACCACAGTTCTTTCCTGAAAGTTGCAACGGTGAAAGTAGCAGAATGTGGAATCACCACTCCCAGGACCCTGTGCCCCGTGCTTGTAGCTCCTCTGGCCATGGTAAGATAAATAATCTTAAACTTTATTTGGATAAAAATAAATTTTGGATTAAAAACTTTTGTTTGTCTAAAAACGTTTCCACATTCAGCCCAGTGTTCAGGCCTGTCCTCATCCCTTCCACGCAGCTGTCTGCATCTTCTGTCCAGTGGAATGATAGTAAACCTAATGTTCACCCTAGAAGGGGGCGGGGGTGGGGGCAAATACAGCTGTGTTGGAAGGCATGGCAGCTCCACGTTCTTCTCCTTTCACAACTAGGGTTGCCAGGTGTCCGGTATTCACCCAGACAATCCGGTATTTTTGGCTCCTGTCAGGTAAAAAAATTCAGAGAATACCGGACACCTAAAATGTCTGGTATTTTCGGAATTTTTCCCCGGCCAGGAGGCGAAAATGCCCGGCACCTGGCTACCTTACAAACACTCATCTCCCGGCCTCACCCTCTCTCCCCCCCGAGCTCCTCCCTGGCTCCCAACACCCCTGACCCAAGCCCTCATGCTTACCTGGTTCCCCAAGGCTGCTGGCACAAAATGGCTGCCGGCCAAAAGACCTAGGGGAAGCATTGCTTAGTGCTCAACAGCTCCCCACTTCCTGCACTCAATCTTAAAAGGGACATGCTGTTTTATTTTAATTTTTTTTTGGCTTAAGTCCTTGGAGTCCTTTTTTTTTTCGCGGGGAGGTCTCCCCCCTCCCCCTTCTTTTCCCTACGACAGAATTTTTTCCCAGTGTTTTTTTGGGAGGGTGTTCAGTATTTTTGTTTCAACCATCTGGCAACCTTATTCACAACTGCAGTTCCCAGGACATCCCTGCAGTTCTGGAAATACCAATTTCAATTCTGCTCTGGGCTCTATTTGCAAACTTCTCTAAAAACTAACTAAAATAGCTTTACTTATGCAGCAGTGGTCACCCACCAGTTGATCACGAATGGCTGGTCAAGCCTGGGGAGTCTCTCAGTCAATTGCGATTGGTAGGCATCCTGCCCGCCCCTGCCTCATGCCACCTGCCCATTTCCAGGAGCTGCCAGAGTGGGCCTGCGTGTGGGGGGGGGGGGAGAAGGGGCAGAGGCAGGTGTCTCAGTGCACTGTTCCTACCTGAAAGCACCCACTACAGCTTCCATTGGTTAGGAACTGGAAACTGGGGCCAATGGGAGCTGATGGGGAGAGTGCCTGCAAAGCCACATGACCCTTATCCAGGAGCTTGCTGGCCCCTTCTGGGAGTGGCATATAGAGCCCTGTGTGGATACAAATTTCTGCCGGCAGTTAGATATCAGTATCTTGAGTCACAGGAGAGGAACACAAAAGCTAGTGCCCTGCACTGCCACTTCCTTCTGGCAGTGTGGTTAGTACATATCTCATATGCTGTGGCAGGGGGAGGGGAATCTGGGGAGGAGAATCAAGTTGAAAAGGTTTTTTTAAAACAGGAACTAACAATGCCACAGATTTCTCAAAGTTCAATTCTCCCCAGATACTAGTGATAAATGTTCTTATTCTAAGCTGGCTGGAATTACTAAGGAAACTCAATTTTTTTAAAATGGTCAAGATGTTTAGAGGAAAGTGGCTTTTTTGTAGTGTTTATGATAGTTGTTCAAACCACGTATACTTACCAATTATAGAAATAGGCTTCCTAGCAAAACGAAGCCGTCCCCATAATCCAACATATTTACTACGGCATCCTGCTGACCATAAACGAACCACATACTCCGTTCCAAAAAATACCACTAATACAATTTCCTAGTGGAAACAGATAGGGAACTAGATTAATTTTCTAATTTACATATTCGCTCGCTTCTTTCAGGTGACATTATGTAACACAGAAAATGAAATGTAAAAGTTGGGAAGAAGAAAAGGATGCAACACGCCAAGAAGATCCAAACTATAAAACCTCAGGAAACTGTGTAAGCAGTGGGAACTGTATGATAAAGAATAAGCTCAAATACCAGAATGGCATGCTGTTTGGATCTTCTCTATGTGCTAAAACTGAAACCATTCTGCATAATTTACTTGGCTTCAATAATTCAAACAGAGAGATGCTTGCCTTAGCCAAAGAAAACAAGCAGACTCTGAATTCAAAAGACAAATATTTTGCTAGTATATCTCATTTCCAGAAAAAGTACACTGTACACACCATCTGCAGTATCATCTTAGCCAGCTATTTACCTACCCTTTTATAGCCTATGTGCAATCCACACTTTTAAAAGTAACATTTTTGGTACCCAATTGTGGCTTGATAGTTTCCAGGCTGTTTTAAAACATGGGGCAAAATCCTGTTCCCAGCCCCTAAAACCAATGGAAGTCTTGAAAAGGGTTAGGAATTCACTTACAGAACAAAATGAAGTAAAGATTGATAACCAAAATCCCATACTAAGCTGAAATTCTGGGCTTTTGTAAGAAATGTACAAGAATATGGTTCAGGAATTTGGTTAAAACACTGTTCCGTGGCAGCTACACTGCCAGACTGAACAGTTAAACATTTTAGGGCAGTGACCCAGGAGATTCTGGCATCTACAGTGGATGGACTGGAAGGATCTAACATCCCTCTGAATCTGACAGGAAAAGAACAACACAAAACTGGAACTTAGCTGGTGTGATTTTCAGGGCACTTTTATCTCCATTTTAAATCCCCAAAGAGTAGCTTTTTGTCAATTAGCAGATGATGGAGTTTTCATTATATGTTTTCAAAGTAACAGAGTTGCAATCCTGTATTTTTTAATTTAGAAGCCATGTTCAATTTGTATCTATTGCAACAGAATAGCCTAACTTAGCATTAAGTAAAACCTTAAAAAACAACGAATGGTTTAGCAGCACCCTAAAGACTAACAAAACATGTAAATGGTATTGTGAGCTTTTGTGAGTACAATTCACTTCTTCTTCAGATGAATTAGCACTAGGTAGAAATCATCCCTTATTGAGGGCAAAATGGGAAAATATACAGGACATAACACCTAATATGTTAAAATATTCACAAGGAATTATGGTTCTAAAAATAATTAAAAGGCTATACAACAAACTGCATGGTTTATTGGAAAAACAAGATGGGTGAGGACCATCTTCTGTTGGTAAGAAAGAGAGAAGCTTTCATGCTGTGTAACTCAAAAACTTTTCTCCCTCACCAACAAAAGTTGATCCAGTAAAAGCTATGATTTCACCCACCTTGCTTGGGACTAATACAGCTACATCAACACTGCATGCACCAATGGCTTGTTGGAGCAGTTTGGTGCCTGAGTAAACAAGAATGACAAGAGCCAAACATTTCTTCAGTAATAGACGATCCCAATTGTTGCGGACGAGAAGAGGGCATGTCGCCAGAAAACATTCCCTCTCTAAGACTAAATAACAGGACAAGTCTGTGACAGCTATTCCCTGTATGTCATGACATTGCACCACTTAATGATGATGACGATGAGAGAAGAAAAGGGCTGAGAAAAGTGACCACTTTTAGCTTTCATATAGGGGAGATTTTAATTAATTAAAACACTGAAGATGAAGTCCTGGTCCCACTAAAGTCAATAAAAGCATTGCTTTAAAGGTTAAAAGAGCAATAGGGCTGCCAAAACAGGAAAAAGAGAGCAACTATTCTTATGCATCATGGTCCCAGTCCACTGACTTTAATGGGAGTTGGACAGAGTTCTAAAATGCCAGCATTCTGATGGTGCATTAAACTGCTCATCTCTGGTAACTAAGTTGTGCAGGTGCAAGTTGAAGACACTCTGTCATTTTTCAAAAGACAAAAGGATGTTGGCCAACATTCCTGCTCTTAACGTGATGGGCCCTAATGCCCTGGACTTTAAGTTGTTGCCAGGTGCAGCAAGATAGCTCTCACAATTGTCTGCAATGTTTTTGTGCTCCTAAGAGTTTTTCAGTTTCAAGCAAAATGAAATACTGGCCACATCCTTGGTTGCTATAAAGATGGAAATTGGCCAATTTACATCACCCAAGGATCTGGTCCATAGTCTGTTCTAATGTGTGAAAGGAATAAACAGGAAACCTTGTGAGAATTTTATTCAGAAACACTACCATGTCATTTTTTTAAAACGTAATGGGCCTTCATTTGTAACACAGTATAAAACAATACAATATCCTATATTTGATATAGTAACTTCATATGCAATAGGACTCCCCTTTTAGTTAGCTTTAGTTGAATATATTTTAAACCTTCACTGAAATGCAAATGAGAACACTGTCCTGTCTATTAAAAAAGTGATTCAGTATTAAGGCAGGAATGTCATTTATTTTATGAAGCACTGATTTATAGGATATAATCAACATGCTCTAATATACTAGTACATTTCTTTATTGAAGCAGGCTAATGTAGCCTCTTTCATCTCTGGTATGGAGGAAACTCCCTCAGCGAAGGACAATGACAAATCATTAAGCAGAGAGTTAGCTGTTTCTTTCATGCAAACGACATTATTTAAGCAACAAACCTATGGCCTCAACTCATATGTGATGTGCACACAATAGTGTTCAGACTGCCCCAAATAGGGATTAACAAAACAAAAAAGAGAAGATTTACTTGGAAGGAAAGTTAAACTTTGTGCACAACAGCAAATGCTATTTCTTGACCAAAAACTGTAGGATTATCAAGATTATAGTTTCATTATTAAAACAAGAAGGGGAAAACCAAAGCCATGGCTATGTTGTTGATTTTTTAAAAAATGTGTGATTTTTTGAGTGCAAAATTTGCATGAGAGTTGTGTGGGTTTTTTAAAAAAAAGACTCTCCATGGTTCATTGGATAACAGGAACACTGGCAAGTATGCAAATGTGGGCTGTCCCAAAGACAATGAAACAGACATGTAGTCAATGGTTACTGTCATCCAGTTCTTTGCGTGACATGCAGACAAGCTTAGAGAACATTGATTGTTCTATAGACTCCTGTGACTGGAGGGAACGACCAGTCGGCTTACACCAAGACACATTTTTCACTCCTGACGTTTTGATAAAGGCTTATTGACCTAAATGAGATCCAAGTTATTCAGGGAACATCAGGGGTGAAAGTGCACAAGCTGTTCTTCATGGTTATACACAAAAACTCCAGGTATCCATTAGCAACTGGCAAATTCCCCCTCCTCTACCCGTGGCTGTGTGACAGACAAAAGTGTTTTTAATATCTTGCCTTGTATAAGTCTAATAAGTTATCTAGTTGGGGGGGATGAGGCAGATGAATTTTTGTCACTACATTTATATGTTAGCTGCCAGATAAGTTGCAGACAGGAGTGAGAAAAGTTATAGATATTTAAAATAACTCAGAGCAGTCATTATAAAGACAAACTTAGTTGTCCTCATGAACTCCTAGAATATTCCCTTTACAATCCCTCAGTAGCTGAGGTTTTGGTGATTTTTTTGGTAATTTTCTAAAATAATATGCGCTATTTTACAAAAGCCAATTGAACAGATAGATATTGGGGGCTTAACTCTCCTCTCAGACTGTTGTCAATCAGGTGTAAAACCAATGCAATGAAGAGTTACACTTGCATGAATCATGACCGTAAGTCACATCTCACTCCTGAGACTTTGAATAAATCTGAGACACAGCAGGAATAAACTTGGCCCGTTATTTATTGAAAATACTTTTTTCTGGGTGCTTGCTTAACGCATGTCCACTGAATTCATTGCCTAGAAAAGGCCGATGTGCTTCAGCATGTGGCCCACAGACCAGTAATATTGGAGCAAGAATACAAGAAGATCTAAAACAAAATCAGCAGAGTGAAAGAAAACGAAGGAGGAAAAAGGGAAGAGTGAACAGAGGGAAAGGCTGATTTGGAAGAAGAGACTTTTTGCTGGAAATATAAGGCACTGCACTATGGAATAGAGTTAGGAGGAGTTGCTGAAACAATGCAGCTACAATTCTTATGGTTCCCCTCCCACATGGAGTGGAAGCAATTGTAAATTACACTGTATCTGCCTGATCTGAGCTAGAGATCTCATTACAGATATATCACTAAAATTACTGTTAAATGAATGCTTACAAAATGACTGAGACAACACCTGCATGCACCTAGATGCATAGCATTGTGCAGGCCTGGCAGCTTCAAGACACTGCAAAAATGTTTCATGTAACTTTTTCACCTAGTATGGACAGTTCCCTTCTGGTTCTCTTAAGACTGCACAGTGCTAGCTGAAATACATAGACAGCAGTAAGATCAGATAGCCTAAGCAAGAAGTATCAGAAGGGTAATCATGTTAGTCTGTATCTGCAAACACAACAAGGAGTGTGGCACCTTAAAGACTAATAGACTTATTTGGACACCAGCTTTCATGGGCAAAGACCCACTACATCTTATGCAAAAGGTAAGCACATAGACTTAGAGGAAAAGTCAATAAGGAGGTAAAAGGCTTGACTTGACTGTAGTGCAGAAAGCAAGCAAGCAAAGAAGGAAAATTATGTTATGTTCCTTATGTTTAGAATGCATATTAAGAAACTGAAAGTGCCCAAATTACTAAATAAGGGTATGTCTACACTACAAAGTTAATTCGAACTAACAGACATTAGTTCGAATTAACTTTAATAGGCGCTACACTAGCACTCCGTTAGTTCGAACTTAATTCGAACTAGCGGAGCGCTTAGTTCAAACTAGATAAACCTCATTCCACGAGGACTAAGCCTAGTTCGAACTTACTAGTTCGAATTAAGGGCTATGTAGCCCCTTAATTTGAACTAGTGGGAGGCTAGCCCTCCCCAGCTTGCCCTGCTGGCCACTCTGGCCAACACCAGGCAAACTCTTCTGCCCCCCTCCCTGCCCCGGAGCCCTTAAAGGGCCACGGGCTGGCTACAGGGTTTGTGCCAGTTGCAAGGCTGACAGCACGCTGCCAGCAGACTGTGCACCTGACACCCCATGAGCCAGCCACCCGATGCCCCCCAGCCCTCCCCCTCTTCCCGGGACCAGCCTGGCGGCTCCCAGGAGCCTGCCTGGGGACGCAAGAGGAGGGCGCCCGCGTGGTCTAGTGCGGAGATCGTGGACCTCATCCAGGTTTGGGGGGAAGCCTCCAATGTCCACGATCTCCACACTAGCCACAGGAATGCGGCAGTCTATGGCCGCATGGCTGCCAGCCTGGCCGCCAGAGGCCACCACCGCAGCAGGGAGCAGGTCCGCTGCAAGATAAAGGACCTGCGGCAGTCCTACTCCCGGGCCTGCCTGCCAGAGGCCGACCCAGAGGCCTGCCCCCCACTTTCTGGCTCTGGACTGCATCCTGGGGGCTCATGCCATCCCTGCCCCCCGGGTGGTGATTGACCCCGGGGCAGAGGGACCACTCCCTGACACCGAGGAGGAGGAGGAGGACGCCGAGAGCCAGGAGCCTGCCGGAAGCCTGCCCAGGACCCAGGACCCCCGAGGCACCCCACTGAGCCGCTCGCCTGTGTCGTCCGAGGCCGGGGAGGCCTCCACATGTGAGTACCATCATGCTCCCCTTATGTGTACGGGGGGCAGGGGAGAGAGGGAGCCCAGGGACCGTGCACCTGGGCCTTGCCCACCACGGAGCAGCAGCTGGGTGTCATGCAGGGGCCCTGGCCTTGCAGAGGGGGGCTGGGTTTCACCCACCTGGGCCCCAGGGAGAATTGACCGCTGCTCTTGTTTCACCACAGCCTCAGCACCTGGGACTACAGGGCGCACCACCCCGCCTGCAACAGCCACCTGCGCCCGGGCCAGCAGGAGAGCCAGGAACCAGGAGGACTACCAGCGATGGCACCTCCGCTTCCTGGATCACCAGCTCCGCACCCAGGACCACTGGGTCCAGGAGGACCTTCGGCTGCACCAGCGGAGCTTGGAGGCGCTGGAGGAGCAGGGCCGTGCCCTCAGAGGCCACCTCCAGAGCCTCCTCGACCGGTTCCCGCTTCCTCCTGCTCCTGCTCCCTCCGCAGCCCCCGTCCCTCCTGCCCCAACCTCCACACCCATTCCCCCCCCGAGGGCCCTGCACCTGCAGTGCTGCAAGACGGGAGAGGCACGCTGACCCCCACCCCTGAGCTTTCCATTCCCTTCCCCCCGCTTCCAGCTCCCTCCTCCCAGGTTTCCCCCTCCCCTCTCCCACCCTCACACCTCCCTCCCTCCACCCCACTTATGTTAAATAAAAAGAGATTTTTGTTGGCAAAACAGGTGTCTTTATTTGACATTAGGAAGGGAGGTTAGGGAGGGGAAAGGGGAAGGTGGGGAGGGTGGAAGAAGGCCCCATTGGGGCATGCAGGGAGAGTTCAGTCCTCCTCCTTCTCCTCCACCAGGAAGCTCTCCCGCAGGGCTTCCCGGATCCGGACGGCCCCCCGCTGGGCTTCCCGGACAGCGGCGGTGCGGGGCTGAGCATAGTTGCCAGCCATGTGGTCAGCCTCAGCCATCCAGGATAGCAGGAAAGCCTCCCCCTTTCTCTCACACAAATTGTGCAGCACAGAACATGCTTCCACTACAGGAGGTATATTGTGCTCGGTGAGGTCCAGACGGGTGAGGAGGCATCGAAAGTGGGCTTTCAGTCACCCGAAGGCCCCCTCCACCACAATGCGGGCCCTGGTGAGCCTGGCATTGAAGGCCTGGCGGGAGGGATTGAGGTGCCCCGTGTAGGGCTTCATCAGCCACGGCTGTAGGGGGTAGGCGGCATCCCCCACCAGGCAGACGGGCATGTCCATGTCCCCGACCCTGATGTGGCGGTTGGGGAAGAAGGTCCCGGCCTGCAGCCTCTGGCACACGGAGGAGTTCCGGTACACCCGTGCGTCGTGTGCCTTGCTGGACCAGCCCACATTAATGTCCGTGAACTGGCCCCGGTGGTCACACACGGCCTGCAGGAGCACGGACAAGTACCCCTTGTGGTTGACGTACCCGGAGGCCTGGTGTTCCGGGGCATGGATGGGGATGTGCGTCCCGTCGATGGCCCGCCCCCCGCAGTTGGGGAAGCCCAGGGCGCCGAAGCCCTGGATGACAGCGTCCGGGTCGGCGAGGCGGACCACCCTGCGGAGCAGCACCCGGTTGATGGGCCTGACCACCTGCAGAGAGACACAGCAAAGCGCAAATCAGTGGGGCGCCCGGGTGGCTGGGAGTGTTCGTGCCCTGGCAGTGCCCCGTGCCCCACTCCTGGAAGCCACCCCCCCGGGCGGCGTGTAGTATGGCCGGGAGAGACTGGTGCGGGGCACTTTTGCCTCCTCCCTCCCCCCCCCTTTTTCCCTGGGGCGGCCCATCCCCTCCTTGCAGCCCCCCTTCCCCCCCGGTCCAGTGGCCGACGAGTGCCGTACCTGCATGAGCACTGCTCCGATTGTGGATCTCCCCACGCCAAACTGGTTCCCGACGGATCGGTAGCTGTCCGGCGTGGAGAGCTTCCAGAGGGCGATGGCCACACGCCTCTGGAGGGGGATAGCGGGCCTCATGCGAGTGTCCCTTCTGCGCAGGGCAGGGGCGAGCCACTCGCAGAGCTCCAGGAAGGTGTCCCTCCTCATCCTGAAATTCTGGGTCCACTGTCGGTCTTCCCAGCGCTCCAGGACGATGCGGTCCCACCAGTTGCTGCTGGTGTCCAGACGCCAGATGCGGCGGGGCACGCTGGCGTCCGGGCGCCGCCGCGGCTCCTCCATGGCCCCCAGGGCGGCCAGGCGGAGAGGCAGGGGGCTGACGTGCACCAGGTGGTGCCAGGCAGCCTCCAGCCATTGCTGGCAGGCTTGCAGCAGCAAGTCCAGAAAGTTCACCAGAAGGTGCAGGGCGAGCTCTGGCTCCATCTTGCCACCTGCAGCGGCGTCCCTGAAGGGAAGCACCGACACAGACGGGCACAGAGACCAACGCCTTGCTGTCCCTCGGCGAGGTTGGCAAGCAAGCAGAAAAGCTGAGAACCGGCTGTCCGGGGGGGGGTCTCTTTAAGCACGAGCCTCAGATAGCCTCAGACAGCAGCCACACAAAGCAACTACTGACCTGATGCCCTGCCAGAACCGGTTTCAGCTGCCCTTAAATGCGCCCCTGCGTCCAATCAGTGTGGATGCGCTAGTTCGAATTAGCAAAACGCTAATTCGAACTAGTTTTTAGTTCTAGATGCGTTAGTTCGAATTAGCTTAGTTCGAATTAACTAATTCGAACTAAGTTAGTTTGAATTTGCGCTGTAGTGTAGACATACCCTAACAGTGTGGGGGGAGGAGGGCTTCAGTTTAATTCTTGTTTTTTCAAAGATCTTACACTCAACCTTTATAAGTTAAGAAGAACATTAAAAAAAAACAAACCCTAAGAAGCCAAAACATTTTAGCTTCTCCCACAGAGCCTTTATCTTTACTTTAGAAAGTTTAGTGTTCTTTGCCAAAATTCCTTATCTAGCATATTTGGCATTGACTGATGTGGGTTAAACAAATATCAATGGAAAACATTAAAAAAAGGGTAATGGTATCACGCTTCTATCTTCAGAGTTCCATAAATTACTCCTAAGAAGTTACTGGACACAAGTAAAGCCTTTTATAAATGTTTTTAATTAGAATGAAATAATATTTACCCAAACCTACTTGTGTTTTGAATAAGTGAAGCTTATGATGAAAGAGAGTTGGAAAAGCTGATTGTTTTGCCTTTCTGTTTTTCCCTTAATCACAACTAGGAGCATAATACAATAATTCTGGGGTCTGCAAAGATCCTGTTGGCACGTATTTTTAGAATGGAATTTTTAAAAGGTACCAGACAATCAAATCTTATTGAATTTCAATAGGACTTGGTCATCTAATTCTCTTAGGCGCCTTTGAAAACCTGAGCCTTGATGCCCTTAGTTTTTTTCTCACTAGATTAACCTAAATCCCAGTGAAGGCAATGGGAGTTTCTTCACTGACTTCAAAAGACTCTGGATCAGGCCCCAAGTGTCTGTTCTGAGGCATAGCTTTGCATGTCAAGGCACACTTTCTGAGCAGCTTTGTTTCTGACTGGAGTTTTCACATAGAGTCCACTCCGGCAAGCCTTTCCTCACAATGCAACCCAACAGGATCTTCGTATTCAGCAATGAAATCCAAAAGTTCATGATGGGGTTCAACAGGAATTTGCACACACAAATAACAGCAAAGCTTGCCCATTTAGTTCATAGTACAGGTTGGACCTCCCAGGGCTAGTACCCAAGTGGTCCCAAAGAAGGAAGTTTGCCAGACCAGGGGAGATGAGGTCTCAGGTTCTTCCAGGGCTCCCCTTCTAGTCACTGGCTGGGCCAGTGCGCTGCCCTCCACTACTGGTGGGGTTTCACTCCCAGCTGCTGCCCTACTCCAGCCCGTTGGGCTCCCTTCCTCTGCAGACAACAGCTAAGCTCCTCTGGTTGTAGCATCTCCCTGCCCCAGGTTGGCAGAAGCCCCGGGATGGCAGAAGATCCATGTGTCCAGCCAGAAGGGGCTTCCCTGCTTCTGGCCACCAGTAATATCCACCCCCCCACACACCCGATGGCAGGGTTTCCACACTCCTGGCCTGCGGGGGCTCCGCACCCCTGGCTGGCAGAGCTCTGGTCTCAGCTGGCAGGTCTCCCTACCTAGCCCCGCTCTAGCTGCCAGCCCCTGCCTAGGCTTCCTGTCCTCAGGCCATTGGCCCTCCAGGCTGCCTGCCAGCTGAGCTCCCAGCCGCTGGCAACATCTGTGGCTTGGGCTCTCTGGTCCAGCACCATCTGCGGTCCTTTTGGACCATGGATGTCGCTATGCCACAGAATCCCGGATTACAGAGGTTCAACCTGTACTTCATTTCATTTGGAGTTACTCAGTTATTAATACCGCAATGTCTTCCCCTGATCCCTCCACGGAATGTTCTGGGAGCTTGTCTTTAAAACTAGAGTATTTGGTAAGCATGAGGAAGCTTCAACCTCCTCATGTCTGCCAAAGTTATAAAAATAACTCCTTTCTGTATATTCAGTAACATGTCATTCAGGACTTCAAAAAAGTCTCTGGAAGAAATTCATCCTGGACTCACTCTATCCTGCAGAAGAGGATACACCATTATGGCTCCAATCCAGCAAAGTATCTATTCATACACTTAAATTAAATCCCATTGAGTTGAACAGTGCTATTCACAAATGAAAGTTTAAGCACATGCTTAAGTGCTTTTGCTAGATAAATATGAGCATGCACTCAGCACCTTGCAGGATCCAGTTCACAGATCATAGTTCACACCTCTTTCTTAGGACAGACAATATGTTATTACAGAATCACAGACATGTGGGGCTGGAAGGAACTTTGAGAAGTCATCTCTGACCGGTGTTTGTCCAACCTCTTTGTAAAAACTTCCAAGGATGGGGATTCCACAACATCCCTTGGAAGACTATTCCAGTGCTTAACTATCCTTATAGCTATCAAGTTTTTCCAAATGTCTAATCTAAATCTCCTTTAGATCAAGAGTGGAAAGGAACAGTTAAAAACCACGAAAGATTCAGGGGAAACCCTGCAGTCTACGTTTTTGTCCTATAGGAAACTTTGCATCATTAATACTGTTTACACAGAGGCTAACCATTTTCCCACAACTGGCTATTTTTGCCCTGCCTGCTCTCTCATTTTATGGTATTCTTTCAACAACCTTCCTCATTCATTTTCACAAAAAGCTAGATTCACCTGCTCCTCATCTTGCATTGCACACTTCATAAATCTTCCTCCTCTTTCACAACGGACACCAACATTTATTAAATGTGCCATTCCTTTCAGAAAGAAAAAAAACCCCATTATGTGTCTTACCCAAACTGCACCATCACTATTTATAAGGAAGAATCTGTCAATTGTCAGGCTAAGTATTATAACTGACCCTGCAAGAGCTTCATTTTATGCATTTAAAGTGAAATATGACGATAACTGATATTTTTAAGCTCTAAAGGCCAAATTCTACCCCTACTGTGCACATACAACTAGTCTGGCAAAAACAGCTCAAAGATCATTAGAAATCAGTAGTGTCAAAGATATGAATTAATGTAGAGCTTTTGTGTTGGAAGCCAAGTTGTAGAGGTAAACAGAATTCAGTGCAGGCTTCACTTTAAACTGGGCTGGTTGAAACTTCGTAAAGTTTCCGCAAACAAATTAAAAATAGGTTTTATTCCATGGGTCTAGAAAAGAAACATTTTTTTGTTTGTGAAAATTTTATCAAAAATTATTAATTTTCACTTTTCCCTCCTTGTCGTCCCTTTCCTCCCCTTTTCCATTTTATGATGGGGGAGGGGGTGACGGAGCGCACAAGGCAGGCTCCCCTAATGTAGAAGTGCCACCTTGATTTAGAGTCCCAGGAGGCTCTGGGGAGTAATTACTTTGAATGGCCTTGGGGAGGAGCTATTTCGAAATAGCAGCAGTGGAGCATCCACATTACTGCTATTCCAAAATAGCTATTTTGGAATACGCGTTATTCCTCGTGGAATGAGGTTTACAGATTTTGAAATAAGCCGTCCATTATTTCAAAATTATTTTGAAATAACGGAATTGCTGTATAGACGCTGTCATTGTTATTTCAAAATAATGGCCGCTATTTTGAAATAACTGTGCTGTGTAGATGCATCCTAAGTGTTAACTTAATACAGATAATCACCAACAACTTCAGACTCAGCCTGTAGACAACTGCACGATTAACCAATAAGCCTGGGCTTATTAGTTAATCTTATCGACTACACACACCCAGGGGTGGCCCGTGAGCCTAGGCGAGCTAGGCAGCTGCCTAGGGCACCGCTGGCCCGGGTGCCCGATGATGATGTCACGGCCATTGATGGTCATGTAGGCAGGGGCGCCGATTGAGCCAGCTGTTGCAGCCGGCCTTGGGCCGCTCCTGCATGCACCGTCCCCCTTCATTTGCTGCCTTTTTTAAGCCAGCTCCCCACAAGCACTGGATCTCATGGAGCTCCTGCACTCCATCCCCCATAGTGCTGCCTCTGATAGAGAGGAAGCAACATGGAGGGTGAGGGGGGACAGGCGGGAGCCAGTACACACAGTGAGCCAGCTCCCCTCAAGGACTGAGGCAGCAGCACGGGAGTGGGACCAGGAGCGCAATGGCTAAAATTTGATGCGGTTGTATGACTATCCAATTACACTCTAAAATTTCTACTTCAGAATTGGCTTGCAAGGCACTGAGAGCCTTCAACTCCTACTGACACAGCTCCTCAATACTTATTAGCCAGGATGGGTAGGAATGGTGTCCCTAGCCTCTGTTTGTCAGAGGCTGGAAATGGATGACAGGAGAGGGATCGTTTGATATCTGACCTATTCTATTCACTTCCTCTAGGGCAGGGGTGGCCAACCCATTACAGATGAAGAGCCAAAATAGTGGTGGATATTGAGGAAAAAAAAAAAAAAAAGGCCCCGGCCACAGCCCTTTTAAGAACAGAGCAGGCATTGCCCTTTTAAGGGCGGACATTTTGAAGTCTGCACCAGCATCCCGTGCAGACAGAAATACGCTACCCCTTTCAGAACCACAGGTGCAGGAGCCGCAATTTTTTCTTTGAAGAACCACATGCCGTTCGCGAGCCACGGGTTGGCCACCCCTGCTCTGGGGCATCTGGCATTTGCTGCTGTTGGAATACAGGATACTGGGTTAGATGGACCTTTGGTCTGACCCAGTATGGCGATTCTTATGTCTTCAGAGGGAGTAAAGCATGCTCAGCAACTTGCAGGACTGAGACCTCACACACTGGGTTACAAAGGAAGAGAACACAGCACTGTATGGGAAGGAGAGAATTAGACCAGAAGAGGGAGAACCGAGGAAGGAGAAACACCAACTCTGAAAACAGGATAGGAGCGAGAAACGAGATACGCCAGAAAGAGAGAAGTGTCTCACTCGGAAAGGAGAAATAAAAAGAAAAGAAGAAATGGAGCTTAAGTAATTACTCTAGGACCTGGCTGCAGGCTCCTCTAGCCTGTACTGAAATCTGTGCTGCCACAGCTTCTCTGCTAATGATACTTTTGCTAGCTAGACTGATGTTAGCACAGGTATGTGAGGCAATCACAGCTCCAATGGCAGCAGTATAGACATTCCCAGGTTGTGCATGTATGTGTGCAAACATTTTTCTTGCCTCTTGTGCCGCTCATCTGATGTGGTTGCTAACATCCCTGCAAGTTTCTCGCCACCATTGGAATGAAACAGATTGCACCACAAATGGCTGATATTAAAATTAATCACTAGCTAGATGCGGTAGGAACATCCACTCCTCCCATACAAATAATTCATCCACTCTCCTGGTAAATCTTTAGTGTTATGTATGCTGCTTGGAAGCGCTCACTCAGAGTCATGCGTTCCTGTCCTTTTTGTTATTAAAAAATTCCAAGTAGCATTCAGTTTAGAGACCCCAGCAAGCTGATGGGGAAGAAAGGGTACGAATCAATCTTTATTTCCATTACTGAAAAGGACTAGCCTGCATGAATTCTAAGTATGACATGGGAAGAGGTCTCCGGAGTCAAGATGTTTTAGAGCCACTGATAAGATTCTGGTGCAACAAGCCAAGAGAATGTATGAAGTCAGCTTTGAGCACCAAATTACAACAAAGACATTGACAGATTGGGGGGAGTTCAAAGAAATGTAATTAAAATGAACCGAAGGATATATATGCGAAGAAAGATTAAAAGGTTAAATATGTATCATTCACCTAAATGCTTGTCTACATGAAGCAGTAATCCTTCCTACAGGAGGGATTTCTAATGTGCAGTAACAATAGATCAGTGTAGACTCTTCTGGGGAACCAACTCAAAGTTCTCCAGCGCTCTCTAATATAGCACTGTATGAAATTATATGACACGAACAAGCACCAGCAGCCTTGACATGGACCAATTAGTGTTACACTTTAGAAATCCATCTGAGCACTTGCTTTAGAAGATGACAAGACCAATGTGATGGCTAAGGTGGTCAGACATAACAGTCTATGCAGTACTGGAGGCAGAGGGAGAGGATTTATTTAACACACTGTAAGGAAAAATATTATTAGTCCATGAAATGATCTCCCCAGGAAGTGGTGGAAGCTCCATCATTTGTGACATTAAAAGCTAGACCAGTTGTGACACTAGTAAATGTGCTGTTGGAAAGAATCCCACATTGGCAGGAGATAAAATAATTCACCTACCACATCCATTCAATTTCTAAAATGTATTATTTTCTATCTTCCACTTTTAATCTGAGGAATTTGCTCTATTACTTGCCAAATGATTTTATTTTTAAAGAAGCATTTAATACCTGCATATTTTCGTTGGCAATTCAGATTTTTAAAGTCCATCTCTTCTCTTGTCATCCTGCTAGAGGCTAGATGGTAAGTCATATATTGAGGCAAGATACATTTTGAAAAATTAGATGATGCCAACAATCTGGCAGGTCACCAATAGCAGGACATATTTTAAACATATTATCAGATAATCCAGAGCTATGCCAAGCAATGATAGTATTTTCCAATAAAAGTGTAGCTGTTATTAAATTTCAAATCGATTTATTTTGATTTCAAGCATTACCAGATTTCTGCCAAAGCAGAAAGTGAATTTTGAACAGGCTTTTTTTTTTTCTTCCAGAATCAGTAGAAGGTGAGGCAAGAGAAGGCTATTAAGCTTTTAAACAAAAATTCAGCATGATCAGAAACCAGGTGTCCTTTTTACACATGTGGGCAATTGCTGGTCAGTTATTGGTATCACACTCTCTGATGATAAGAGTTTATGCACCATATTTCTATTTGACATTTCCATAAACACAACTTGCTTGTGCCTTAACATACTTGAATTCTCTCCCAGATCTGCTCCAGGGAATATGCATCATGCTCTTCCACACAGCTGCAATAACAGTCACACACTAAACCTGTAGTCCAGGCACTTAATACACCTCACAGGAAAACACATGTGCTAGTTTAAGCTAATAAAAAAAAACCTCTCAAATGCCATATGTGCAGAGCCCATTCAGTCAACATTTTAATGCTGCTTCTAAAGTTTGTGAAGGAGGAGAGAATTATTTGACATACAAATAAACCTCACGGAAGGCAACAAAGTCAGCATTGCAGCTAAGTGGCAAATGAGCTTCACATACTGAAGGCAAATAGTTTCCTTCTCTCTCTGATTTACTGGTGACTTCCAGTAAGTGTAAAATGACTGTGGCTATCATTCAGCGCATCAGGATTACAGGCATACCGAGAAAGGAGGTTAATTTACATCTAGCAAAGCACACGGCTAACCCAGTACACATTCTCCCTAAAGCTTTGATAATGTTCCAAACAGACCAAACACACTTCTATTTCCAAAATAAAGATTTAAGTCAGATCTCTCTGAAGTTACATACCCCATTAACCAAACTACTGTTACGTGCAAAGACTTATATTTTTAGTCACATTCATGTTTCTATCAGTCTCTGGTCCAACATAAACATATGGTGCAACAGAGGCAGTTCTTTTCAGAATTCAGTTATGGAATGAGTGTGCTAGTTCTGTGGAACTCCCTTAATTCACAATCACATTTTCCCCCTTCCAAACAAAGGACAAATGCACCATTCATTGCTGGGGAAAAAAAGTTCCCTGAAAACCTTATGGCCTCTCTCAATGATAGTTGGACAGACTTCCAAGACAACAGATACCTCAGGAAAATACTAGGTATTAAATGGAATAAATTTACAACAAATGCCAAGATTCATCAGAAAGTTCAACAACCCTTTATCAACAAACGTCTCCAGAAAATATGATGGAAATACCTGGGACGTGTGTTAAGAAAGAAGCCAGAGCATCTGCTATGGCAGGCATGCCACTGGGCAGCTGGAAGAACACATAAAAAGGGGCTGACAAAACGAATCCTTCTGCCAAAAAATTATTCGGAGGTGGAAAAATTATGGGATTTAACAGAGGATATGAACAGAGCAGCCCACAACAGATGAGCCTTAATGAATGTTTGAAGACGCTGGAGTTACTCTGATACAGAAGTATGCATTACGGTCTCAAAATCACTGCTACTACCGATACAGCAGAAATAGCAGCGATGTCTAAATATACTAATCTGTTGTGCCGATTAAATTAAAGAGGTGCAATAGCACCCCTCTATTACTGCATTAGTATTAAGTTTGGGTTCAGTTTTTCACTTACTATGTCTACACTCGCGGCTTCTTGCACGAGAAATATGCAAATGAGGCTAAGTGTGGAATATCGCCGAGCCTCATTTGCATACCTAATGAGCCACCATTTTTTTCAGAAGAGGCTCTTACGCAAGGAGGAGCATCTATACTGCCCCTCCTTGAGCAAGAAAAACCTTCTCGCGCAATGCCGTTACACCTATTACTTGACAGGAAGAACGGCATTGCGCAAGAGGGCTTTTCTTGCACAAGAAGGGACAGTGTAGATGCTCCTTCTTGCGCAAGAGCCTCTTCTGAAAAAAATGGTGGCTCATTAGGTATGCAAATGAGGCTTGGCGATATTCCACGCTTAGCCTCATTTGCATATTACTCATGCAAGAAGCCGCGAGTGTAGACACAGTCTGAGAGTAGGGCTCTCTTTGCTTTAACATGCACCTTCCCCATATGTATAGTATGTCTTCTGCACAGAATGGCTGAAACCATTTTAAACTAAATTCATTACTAATTTAGGACAGAGGTCTCAAACTCCTGGCCCACAGGCCATTCCCAGCCAGAACAATTGCACAGTATGGCCTGAGAGTCCTGGGCATTACCATTCCTCTGCTAAAAATAACCTTGTTGAAGGGTCTTAATTACAACTTCTGCTTCCTCACAAGCATGTAACATGTGGCATGCTTACCTTATACATTTACAACTATTTTAAGGAAAGTATAAA
Source organism: Pelodiscus sinensis (assembly GCF_049634645.1). Classification (NCBI taxonomy): domain Eukaryota; kingdom Metazoa; phylum Chordata; order Testudines; family Trionychidae; genus Pelodiscus; species Pelodiscus sinensis. Next base: position 115,324,662 of record NC_134714.1, read on the forward strand.
TGAGAATCAGGACCATAGAGTCTTATCTTCCAATTCTTTAGTTTTATGCCACAGCCCTCTAATGGATTAACATTTCAATTGTAGTCTACATTAAAAACCTTCAATTTGCAGTAAATGTTGCACTAAATATTTATCAAACATCAACTGCCTTTCATGCATCCCTTGTTTTCACTTATGTGAATCATATCCAAGTGGAGCTGAGGTGGAGGCAAATAATCTCGTGTGTCCTGATGTTTAATGTATACAGCCACAAAGTTTGGTGCATTTTTTTGAAGCATTGTTGCATGTTCTTGCTTCAAGGATAGAGGATAAACACATTTCCTGGACAGCTGATAGGGCAAATCCTCAGATTACTGTATATAAGTTACAGGTTGAACCTGTCTAATCCAGCACCCTCAGAACCTAACCGGTGCTATATCAGAGAATTTGCCAAACCACAGGAGGTCAATATTGTCTAGCTGCATTACCAACACATCCACTGCTTAGTGGGTGGTTAGAAGACATTTAAAATTAAATTAGAGCTAAATAAAAGCACGGCAAACTGAGAGCCAGGACTGGTGGCTGTAAACAAATGTTATGGGACTGCAGGAAACTTAGCCACACCCATGATAAGTGGGCATTCAGCTAACTAAAATCACGCCAGACCATAGATGTTACCGGACCAGAGGGGTTCAACCTGTATAACAGCTCCCTTTAGTAAATAAGCTCTAACAACATTTAATTGCCATGACCATATTTTTGTCCCAACTGACAAATTCCTAAACCAAGCAATGATTTCTCTTTTTTAAATTACACCTTCTGTAGCAACTCAAAAAGTAGTTTATGTAGACAATACTGTCTTGGAATTTGCAGTTTGTGAGAAGTGGCTACAAATACTTTATGCTAGGTAGAAACAAAATTACTTCCTATCAGGTGTGAAATAATTTACCATAAAGAAAGTCACACAAGCCCTGATTTTGAACACATTGTATACATGATTTGCAGACCGTTGGAATGGTATCTTCAATTTGTATAACACTCTTTGGTCAATGATTTAGGAAAAACTGGTAGTTTTGTGCAAAGTGTTTAGTTTTCAGTGCAATAGGAAGGGGTTAGCATTATGGGACTCCTGTGAATACTAGGATTCACATGTTGCTGACTAAACCAGCACTGTGCTAAAAGTTAACTCAGAAGGATGGATCTTATTTATTCCTGTATTGAATAGTAAGACATAAGCTTAAAAAAACCCAAATAGGTTTTAACAAAACTGGAGATATTTGTACAATCTAATTGGCTTATATGCCACTGTAGTTATATTTTTCATGGAAATTCTCGCTGCATTAGTTTTGGCAACAATTAAAGACTATTTCTGGAATCTTTAAAACATCCAGGAGTGCCTTTCAACTCTAATTCATACCCTGTGACTTCATTTTTTATTAAAGCAATAAAAGCAGGTTGGCTTCACTTTACCTTAAACTCATTTTCGTGTTAGAAAAATTAAATAGATAAGCCAGCCAAAATCGGGGCACATCAAAACTCTACGCATGCATGCCATTTCCCCTTATTTTGAAAGCTCAGATGATCTTATGTTCTGGTCTAAGAAAGCATCATGACAAGGAGAGAGGAAAAATAAGGAGCGATTTGAAAGTTTATTCTGTTTCAAGGTGTCAAGTTTGTATCTTCATGTTACTACATTTTACTGCTGTTCAGTAACAATGTGTATTTCTGAATCACAGACAATATGATCATGGTACTATGCAGCAGAATTTACTCACAATATTGGTAGGTGGAATATTTCTGGCATTTTGTTTTATCTGAGTCACAGGACTAGAATTTGGCTGTAAAACTTTAACTCTATATGGTCTATTCTTCAGTCACCACAGTAAGCTAAATTCCGATCTCCTTATTCACACCAAATGTCACTTTATTCCATGAACAGTTCCACTGAGGTCAATGATAATGCCCTTTAAGTCAGGTACTATCAATCATGAATAAGCTCATCAGAAGCAGGCCCTGTATGTAGGGGTGAGGTGGAGGGAAGAGAAAAGAGGGGTGGAGGGAAGGGAAAAGTTATACGTGAAAATCCCCCAGAATAGACAGAAGAACATAACTACTTAGTGAATATATATAGAATTACGACTTTCATAGGTAAAACCCACTTGATTCCTGTTATTTCCACTCCAATTCATCTGATGAAAACTCATCATTCTACATATTGTTGTTGGTCTCAGAGGCTACGTCTACACTACAATGTTTCTGTGCAAAAATGGCCATTTTTGCACAAAAACCAGTGGAGCGTCCACACCTCAAGTGCATTTTTATGCAAAAAATAAAAAACAACAAAAAAACAGTAAATTGACAGGACAGAGAGCTTTGGCCAATAGAGTTATTCCTCTCCCCACGAGGAATAACTCCTTTTTGCGCTACAGCTCTTGCTCAAAAAGGCATGTGTGGATGCTCCACAGGGGTTTCTTTTGCAAAAAGAGCCTATCAGAAAAAGCACATGTGCTCGGATAGCCCTTCTGTTAATGGCAATCAGAACTTTCTTGCGCAAGAGCATCAATGCAATGTGGACACTCTCTTGCGCAAAAGCACATCGCTTTTGCAATGTGCTTTTGAGGTATGGACTCGCCTTTGCGCAAGACGTTTTTTGTGGAAAATCTCTTCCGGAAAAAGCTTCTTGCACAAAAACCTTGCAGTGTAGACAAAGCCTAAGATGCCACAGGACTACTCATTATTTTAAAGTTACAGACTAACATGGCTACCCCTGTGATACTACTTAATGTTTAGCATGAGGCGTGATATTTTTGTAAGTTTCTGCCCATATATCCTTTAATCCTCCTACACACAAAGATTTGATACTATTGTAAATAATAACCGGAATTCTCACTTACAACACAGGTAGAACATTACATTCATATTGAGGGTGCAAAAAAATATGATAGTTATACCGCATCACTTAACAACATTAAAACTAATTTGTTGCCTCAACAATTAAAATACAAAAGACAAAAACTGTCTACAGTTTGAATTTGCCACTAGCTAACATACTGAAGAATATAATTACTGGGAGCTATTTTGCATTGGCAGGATGCTGAACCAAATGACCCAATAGGATTTTGCCCCTCAGGGGCCTGTGATCCACACGATAAAAAACAAATGAGCATCAGCAAGCTGCTACCCCAGATCTACATGTTTGCAACTGCAAAACCAAGAGGCTTCTCTACTCAATTTCCAGACAATCTCACCAATACGAGCTGTGCCTGGGGAGGGCATGGTGCAGTTCCAAGAACAATAAAACAAAGCAGTTTGTTTATCAACTATTTTATGCAGACTCTAAACTGGATGATCAGCCTGAGTGGACAGGAAAGGGGAGCAGCTCTGAGAGAAATGTGTAGAAGGCATTACAGTCATAACACCAGCTTGGTTTCAATGTTCTATGGTATGGATAGGGCCCTACCAAACTCACAGATAGGAAACAAGCATCACGGACTATGAAATCAGGTCTCCCTCCACCCCATAAAATTTGGTCTTTTGTGAGCTTTTATTTTATACCCTGTAGATTTCAAGGGGGAGGCCAGTGTTTGTCAAATGGGGGGAGGGACTGACCCAAAAAAAAGAGTTTGCAAAGTTATTTAGGAGGGTTGCAGCGTTGCCACACTTACTCCTGCACAGCCTTTGAAGCTGGGTGGTTGGAGAGCAGCAGCTGCTGGGACATGCATGCAGATCTGAAGGCAGCACATACCTGCCATCCTTACTTCTGTAGTGGTGGTTCTTCCTTCAGAGCTGGGCTTCCAGCCAGCAGTCCCCATTCTCCACCTGCCCAGTTCTGAAGGCAGGGCTACCATCATCGGCAATGTAGAAGTCAGGTAACAGTACTGCAACCCCCTAACTTTGACACCCTTTCCTCTATGTGTGTGCGCGCGCGCACACACACGCGCCCTTTGTGGGTCAGGACCAACGCGATGAAATTTCACATTTCAATAGGTGAAATCATGGAGTTTATTATTTTTAAAATCCTATGACCATGAAACTGACCAAAATGAACTATGAATTTTGTAGGATCCTAGATAGGGAGCTTCCAGAAAACCAAAGAACTGAAAGGTCCTCATGGAGTGGGCATAAAAAATCCTTAGGAGGTAAAATGGTGCAGTACTTCTGAACCCTCCCAATCTGGTTTCATCCCTTATTCCTTAATAATTTCAGATCAATTAAATTTTTTTCACTTCCAGATTTCAGCTCTGGTTTGATTTACCAGGGGTCTGTCTACAATAACTTTGATTTCCTCATTTTGGGTCCTGGAAATTCTGCAGAATTTCTTCAGTTTATTGCAGAAAACTCGTAGTTTTATTACCACTTAGGAACAAGTTACAAATACATATTGTATTACAGTCTCCATACTACAACTCTTGATACTCTCCTCTAAGTACTAGGAACCAAAAAGTCCCTCCTCTCCACATAAACATTTATCAAAGATGCCCTGCCCTGATGATATCAGGCATCTGATTGAATTAAGAATGCTGAAAACAGAACTCATGCGGAGGGATTCTCAAAGGCTGACAACTCAGCTGATCAACCTTCAAGGGAGAGACATATGGTTTGGGCTATTGCCTGACCAGGCATTTTCATTTTCTGGTTCATGATGGTCAGAACAACCCACGGAGATGAACTATTTACAACCAGTGGCTGGCTGAAGCTGTGAGAAAAGTGAACCATGCATTTCTCTATGCCCCACACAGTCAGGATGTTGTTCTGGGGCCCTGAAATGACATTCGGTTGCCTGCACACATTATAGTTATGTACAGTTCATTCCTGTTACACACAGCATTTACTGACACCCCCAAAATTACAATGACTTCCATGTGTGAAGACTAAAAAATGTGTTCAAATACCAGTTCTGCTAGCAAACTGAGAAGGAGCCAATTTACCTGCCAAGTTTCAAGTGGCATGCTATAATCACATATCATGTCCAGAACCCACAGATCTTGTGGAAAAAATTAAAGTAACAGCAACAGCAGGAAACTCATGTATGCTCTATAGTCTCCACTTACCCTATTCTCCATCTGTAGTAAGCAGAAGCTTTTGGAATTTGTTCTATAGAAATCCGTCTACTATGTTCCTATGCTTTACATACAATTTGAGCGTTCATAGATTTAAACAATATTCACATATAAAATATTGCATGTAATTCCTCAAAATTAAAATGTTCTCTTCTGACCTTTTTAAGGCAATTTCAGGCTGAAATAAAATTTGAAAAGGTCACTGACTTCAGATTTTTCTACATAGAGAACCAAGCAAATTAAAACTCTTTCAGCAAATTTAACCTACAAGGGATTTAAAGATTTTTTTTTAAGTCCCAAATGAGTGCAATGGAAAACAATCACAAAAAATTGAAAATTATTTCAGAACCATAATTATCCTCTTAAAAATCCAACAAAGACTATGAAGAGAAAAGGCATAATTTAGAATAAAACAGATTAAAAACTGTCTTTGAAAAATAGTTTTGTCTAAAAGTAATTAGATAATCTTTGACTTTCCAAACTGCTAAATGAGTCAGTTATTTCTCATGTTCACCATCATAATATTAAACCCAGTCAAAAGTTTCTGTGCTTACTATCAGATGAAACAAGCTGATTTCCCTGGAGAATTAGCTACACTGACCAGATGTCTGTAGCCAGCTATTCCCCAGAATGAGCAGAGAGAAGCACATGCAATGCCTTCTCTGTTACCATGGAGATAGGTTTTCCCATCCACTATGCAGCCCTGCTTATAGTAGCTACCAGCTGTTGTCTAGTCTCTCAGTCCATCAGAGAGACTGAGGAAAAGTGGGAGACCTAGGACTGGTCTTCTCCCAGCCTGAGACCCATACGCTTTAACCACAGTTTCCAACCTTCAGTCTACTTAACCGCCACTTTGGCTCATTACTATTGTTTAAAGCTGTCTTACAGCATACAGTGTTTCCCCTGCCCTGTTTCACAGATCCATAATTGGTCAGCATCAGCAGACAACTGCTGGGTATAACACGCTCCAGGCTCAGGTTTTCCTGACAAAGGATTCTACCCCAGCATTCCAATCTAAATGGTTTTATAAGCTTAATTCCAAGTCTCCGATACTAGTCGATTTCAGGTTGCAGACATTATTCTCACTCCTCACTTTCAAACAAAAACTCTGTGGATTAATGACTCCCTATCCTTCCTGGCAGGCTGGTTAATGCCTTAGATTCCCATTGCTTTTTAACCTCTACAGAACATTAATCCCTCTCTGGGCATGATGATGAACCACAGAAAACAACATTGGTTAGGATTTTCATTCTTGCATTTTCCTTTTGAATGCAGCCAAGTTCAAATGTCTAATTACAACTTTGCGGAGTTAATGATCGATTTAACAAAGGCTTTAGAGTATCTTTGAAGTCGGAACAACAATCCAAAGGGGGTTTATAATATTAACTGTGCAGGGAGCCTACAGAGACCTTTCTTAAGATTGTTGTTAGCTAAGAGAGACAAAGTCAAGTAATTTCAAAATACCGCTTTCATAGACCCCATGGCTCTATCTGATTGTTGCATAGCACAAATCTCTAACTAATGTTTATTTTTAGCTCTGAACAGGGCTGATCATTAGCCTATTAATTCAAGCATGTTTAATTCAATGTTCTTCACCTAGTCAGCTAGGCATATTTGTAATCTTCAAGTGACTGCAAACAAGTTTATATGTGGTAACAAGCTGTATGTAATAGGCACTTAGCAAGACTGCTAATTATTCAAGTTAGGTACACATTCAATGAAGGATGTGTATGCATATAATTATGAATGATCACATTCACTGATGCCTAAGATAGGCAGCCTTCCTTCCCTTTGTTGAAGGCAAACATTTTTCCTCACATAATCATAGCAGTTGAATTCTTCCTTCAGTTGCATGCCCCACAACTCCTGCTGACAACTGTGAGAGCTGCAAATGCACAAAAGGGAGGGCATGTTTTGACCACTATACTTTGTTGATCTGACATACGTAGCCTCTCATGTATATATTATAGGCTGTAGGAACACTAAATCAGAACTGAGGTTTATTAAATAAGAGGTACTCTGGGGTTGCCTTGTGTGCCATGCCTTCCAATTTAAGTCTACCAGTTGTTTCTAAGTTATTAATCTCTTGGCTTTTTTCCCCACTAGCTGTGAGTCTTCCTCACAAGTACACAGAAGCTTGCATTGGAAACAGATGCAAATCAACTTCCCAGATAAAAACACCCCCAAAACTCTTTGGATCCATAGCCAAATCTGAACTCTGTTTTCTATACTGATCAGGTATAATATATAAGGTCAAGTCCTGCCTTAGCCAGTGCACTGAGTGTGCAAAGATATGCACCCTACTGTTGCAGGAATCCTGCTAGTCTGTCCAATGGGACACATTCCGCAGAGGATTTTGCATCCCCATGTGGAATCTGCTGCTGCTGCTGACTAGACAGAAGCTAGCTCGGTGAGTGGGAAATGGAGACGAATGAGCAGAAGATGAGCCTTGAACTACAGACAGCTTACACATGGGGCTATGCATGGACTGACATCAGCTCATGGGATTCAACCTATGTGAGGCTCTCTTGGGTGTTATGAAGAAATCTTGCTCTTTGCATGAGGTCCATCTACAACTTTATCTTCTTCTTGTATCTCATTGCACCACCGGGCTGGATTCTGTCCTCAGTTAAAGGAGCCCTTTGTTTCACACTAAGGCTACGTCTACACTGGCCCCTTTTCCGGAAGGGGCATGTAAATTTCACCTATCGTAGTAGGGAAATCCGCGGGGGATTTAAATATCCCCCGCGGCATTTAAATAAAAATGTCCGCCGCTTTTTTCCGGCTTTTAAAAAAGCCGGAAAAGAGCGTCTACACTGGCCCCGATCCTCCGGAAAAAGCGCCCTTTTCCGGAGGCTCTTATTCCTACTTCGAAGTAGGAATAAGAGCCTCCGGAAAAGGGTGCTTTTTCCGGAGGATCGGGGCCAGTGTAGACGCTCTTTTCCGGCTTTTTTAAAAGCCGGAAAAAAGCGGCGGACATTTTTATTTAAATGCCGCGGGGGATATTTAAATCCCCCGCGGATTTCCCTACTACGATAGGTGAAATTTACATGCCCCTTCCGGAAAAGGGGCCAGTGTAGACGAGCCCTAAGGGTATGTCTACACTGCATGTCTATTCTGTAGCTTCAGAGGGGTAGCCTAGTTAGTCTGTAACAGGAAAAACTTTAAAAACAACAAATAGTCTAGAAGCACCTTAAAGACTAACAAAACATGCAGATGGCCGGTCATCTGAAGAAATGGGTTGTTCCCATGAAAGCTCATGATACCATCTGCATGTTTTGTTAGTTTTCCAGGTGCTACTAGACTATTTGTTGTTTTTTAAGTTTATTCTGGAATAGTTATTCTGAAATAGCTTATTTTGAAATAGCACATCTACACTGCAGTGAAGCCTCAAAATTAGTTTGAGGCAGGCTTCCCTAATGTAGATGTGCTATCTCGATTTAGAGGCCCAGGGGAGGAATAACTCAGAATGGCCCTGGTGAGGGGCTATTCTGAAATAGCAGCAGAGGACCATCTACACATGCCTTACATCAAAATAGCTATTTCGGAATAGGCATTATTCCTCATAGAATGAGGTTTACAGATTTTGGAATAAGCTGTCTGTTATTTTGAAATTATTTTGAAGTAACGTAATGGCCGTGTAGACACTCACATTGTTATTTCGAAATAACACTAGTTATCTTGAAATAACTGTGCAGTGTAGACACACGCTAAGTGAGCCAACTGAATTAAACTTCAGGTTTATATCTTTGGAAGTTCAGCTGTAAAACAAACCAATCATATTTCTGATACTTTTTCTAAGGCCACATCTACACTAATATTTATACAGGCAAAACTTTTATCACTCAGGAATTTGAGGAAAAAACACCTCACCGAGTGATATATGTTCTGCCAATGTATGCACTCACGTGCATAATGCTTTGTTGGGAGATATCCTGTGGCTACAAGAGCGCTCTTTTAGTGGTGAGCTGTATTGGTAGTGTACACTTGTAACTGTAGACATGGCCTAAGTATGTAATTGGTGCACAGAACTGAAACATTTGAATTTCAGCACTGATTAAATATGTGCAATAGAAAACCCCTTCCTCTCCATTTAGCCCAATATGTTTAACTATTGGGTCAACCTCTTCTTTTGGCTTAGCAAGCAAAACTACCATTGCCTTTAACAGGAATTCTGCATGCACATTTAAAGAAAAATGGTGGCCTAGTTTAGTCTGAGTCAGTTGAACTGGATTTTGAGGTATTTCAGGATTTTCACAAGTAACCTATAGAGCTAAAGTACAAGACTACAGTAACTACCAACATGATATGTGCATTGCAATCTTTAACTCTGCTAAAGCAGAGCATTCTGCAGTATAACCTATGAAATTAATGTTCAGAATTCCATAAGAATCCATCTTTAGCCTGGCCAGTTGGCTCCGAGTCCAACATCCTGACTTTAATGAGAGTTCTGTTTAAGTAACAACCTCAGAATTTGGCTCAAAATGCAGAATATATCGTGACCTTGGTTATGCTGCATGCTCCTCATGCATACTCTGCTAGCAGGAGAGTAGCTGGTGATCAAGGCTTCCATCCAAATCAACAAGACCAAAGATAGTTTCATTGTCCAATTTAAAATGTATGCCAGATGTGGAATGGTTTGCAGATCAGGTCATGCAACTGACATACATTTTAAATCTGGTAAAAAAAATCAGCTTTTATCAAAGAATTTGTAAACAAATGGGTATTTTTTATATGAAACATTTGTTAGAAAACAGTAAAATCAAATAAGAAAACACTGATTTTTGTCTTTGTTTTACTGTTCCTGCGAAATGGCATACATAGGATACAACAATCCGTTATGATTGAGAGGACATATCCAGACTACTTAGTAGTCAGACAAATAATGCTAATTGATTATTGAGGCTCATCTGAGAAAATTGGCTTTCCTTTCTAGAATATATAAAGTGCCTTGTGATCTCTTTTCATATCTAAGGGTATGTCTACATTACTGAGAAGATCGAAGCTGCTGCTGTTTGAATTTCAGGTCTAGTGAAGACATGCTAATTCGAACTGATGGGGCACTCCAATCGATGCCGGTAGTCCTGCTTCCATGAGGAGTAGGGAAAGTCAAAAGGAGAGTGTGCTTCCTTCAACTTTCTGCAGTGTCGAGAGCACCAAAAGTTGAGTTAAAATACTTCAACCTCAGCAACACAATTAATGTAGCTGAAGTTGCGTATCTTAATTCGACCTTATCCGGTAGTGTAGACATACCCTGAGAGATTATTCTTCATTGCTTTATGTTAAATCATAACTTGATTACTTCCCTAGACTTTATCTTAATGTTATGTATTTTTTAACTCATGACTACTTTATGTATGCCTAGAGTTGGTCAATATTTGGGGAGGGGGCAAACAGTCTCACTTGACTGAAAGTTTCATTTTTCGGCAACTAGACTATTGGCAAATTCCGTTTTGAATTGTTTTGGCCGAATAAAATAATTTATTCATTATTTTACAAAATCACAACTGTTCATTGACATTTTCTAAACATTGTTTTGGCTTTTCATTTTGAAATGACATTTTGTTTAAAAAAATCAGAAAGATTGATCAAAGTAATGGAAAGGATAAAAACCATCTCAAAACACAGCACAATGAAACAGAAAATAATTTGTTTGGATCATAATTGGTTTGCCCCATAATGAATGTTTTTCAGTGAAGCATTTTGGTTTTAAAAACTGCAAAATTGTGGTTTCATTTCAACACAGAACAATTATTTGGAGAGGGGGGGATTACTTGGTTCTGTTATAGGAGCAAAATAATCAGTTACTTGCTCAGCTTTGTTCATAACATTCATTACCTTACAACTGAACCTTTTTAATGACAAAAGCTTGTAATGAGGCACAGGTCTACAGAGCACTATTTTAATAGGAGGCTGGGATACACCCTCTGCCACACACAAATTATTGTTAATGTCAATTCAACAGCATGCTGGATAGAGTTAAGGGACTGATGCCATGTTAAATTTTGCCACATAACTGAAGGGAGGGTGAAGTGGTTATCCATTTCTGATAGAACATGGAGCTATTCCTTTAAGAGACAACAGCACAAAAACACTCCCAAAGAGTAATATTTTGCCTTTGGGAAGAACTGATTATTAAAAAAAAATCCTGGAAGATCAGAAGATCACACCTAAAGGTCCTTCACCTAGCTATCCTTCTCACTTACCACCATCACCACCACCTGTTTCAGATTATACAACCTGGACATTGTGTTGTGCCAGCAACAGACTCACTATATTATTCAAGCACAAAGTATAAACATTTCCAGCAAAACGTACTCAAATATTAAGTTTGTTTGCCAAATGCCTCCCACAGCTTGGCTATGATTATATAAAAGAGTTTCGTTTAAATGGAAAAACAAATTAATAGGTTCCTTGGTCCCTCTCTCTGAAAGCATGTATAACCCTGCAGCACAGAGGGTTATCACAAGTTATGGCAAAACTTAAAAAACAATAAATAGTCCTGCAGCACCTTGAAGACTAACAAAACATGTAGATGGTACCATGAGCTTTCGTGGGCACAACCCACTTCTTCAGATGACAAATCTGAAGAAGTGATTTGAGCCCACAAAAATTCATGATACCATCTACATTTTTTGTTAGTCTCTAAGGCAGGGGTGGGGAACCTTATGCCCCGGGGGCTGGATGCGGCCCCTAGCTTGCCTGGATCTGGCCCCCAAGTCTCAGTCTCCCACCTCCCCAGCATTGGGGAGCCTGCACTGGCTTTCCAGCCCTCTCATTGCCCCACCACAGGGCTGGAGCACACAAAATCTATTAAGCTGGGCCTCCCTAGGCTCCAGTGTGTGAGGGGCAACTGGGGAGTGTCTTTCTTCTTCTCAATCAGGAGACACTTCTCACTTATGTGCGGCCCCCGATTGATTTTTTCTGTAAGTCAGTGGCTTCTGATCCAAAAACGGTTCCCGTCCCCTGCTCTAGGACTGAAGGACTGTTCACTGTTTTTTAAATCTTTTCAGTTACAGACTAACACGGCTACCCTGGTGAGACAAATTATGGCAGAACACTTTTGTGAGACCTCCTCGGCAGAAGATTACTCAATGCCAGCCAAAAGCTGAATATAAAGCACTTTACGAAAAAAAGATCTTGAGTGCCTAAGTCTCAATGTGCCTCAGTCTCTTTTGAAAATAGGACTTAGGGCTTGTCTACACATGAGTCAGCAGGCAGCAAACCAGGGTGTGAATCTACTGAGCACTAGCTTGCCACACACTAAACTGGCAGAGTGGCCCGTTTACATGCACTAAAAATTCCATCACACACTTTGATTAGGGTGAACGTGTCCCATTGTGGCTAAGATTTTTAAGCCTTGTTCTGACATTTTTGACAAAACTGAACATTTGTCTTATTTGCTCTTGGCAACTAATGATCAGTTGGCAAAACCAAATGAAACAAATGCCCAATTTTGCCAAAAAATGGTGCGTTCCTCCATTATGGTGTGGAGCAACATTTGGGGTGGGGGTGCAAGCTGCAACGCCAGGCAGCTCAACCCAGCCCTGCATGGGAAAGAAGGGGGACTGAGGCAAGCCCTCTCCAGTGTCCTTTTTCACTATGAGAAATACACACATATTACAACAAAAACAGTAAAAAAACTCCGGTCATCTGAAGAAGTGGGCTGTGCCCACGAAAGCTCACGATACCATCTACATGTTTTGTTAGTCTATAAAGTGCTACCAGACCACTGGTTGTTTTTTCCCGTTCAGACTAACTCGGCTACCCCCGAAGCTTCTGAACACATATTACAAAACATGAAGTATGGTAATGCTGCTAGATCATATTAACCTCCTGTGGTTCAGTAAATTCTCTGGTTCAACACTTGTCAAGTCAAGAGGGTGCCAGACTAGAGAGGTTCAACCTGTCTTACAATCCACTAAATGTGATGGGCAGAGCTCTGGAACAAGTAGTGTGAGCTCTTGTGTATCACACCCCACCAACACTACCCAGCGCCGGAGGATGCAGCACTAACCACAAAATCCTTGAAGTGCTAATCGATACCCCCAGATCAACAACACATAGTTCATACTTTAGAAAGCTAAAAGGCCCAGGAGGTTTGTGAGATATATTGTAGGTATTGTATTTTAGCGCAGTGTTTCTCAACCTTTTTTTTATAAAGTAACCCTTTTTCCAAAAAAAAACCCCTTTTTTAAAAAAATATTACAAGTACCCCCACTACGCACAGTTTTCAGACACACATTTTTTTTCTACTGTTGCAACACATTTGTTTAGACAACTTAATCACAGATGGGCTGGCGATGAAATTTTTGGGTGTAAAAAGTACAAAAATAATAAAGCGCTGTAAAACTTAAAACCAAAATTCAGTTTTCTCCAAATTTCAGATTTCTCTCGAGTATCCCTGAGGGTATCCATAGCACTGGTTGAGAAACACTTTTTTAGTGTATAATGCACATTTAAATCTAGTCCTATTGTTGATTTATCATACAGTGTGCCCAGAAAATTATCATGAGAACTCTTAGGTTTTTAAAAGCTGCTTTAAAATGTTGATACAATGATAAAAGCTTCCCCTTGCTCAGGATCAGCAGCTACCTCTCTTCTGCCAGAAAGGAACAGTCTGAAACCGCAATTACCATATGCCCTGAATTGTAATTGCAATTTCAGATGGCATATACATACCTTTACCATTGGGTAAACAGAGATGGTGTGCAGTCTGATAGTTACTTATATGCAGTTTGTGAAAAAACAAGCCCCAAACACGATCATCCTTCATTGCACATACTGTTGCATGCTTAGCTCCACTAAATTAAAATGGGCAGGTGTCCCGGATAGCTCTAGTTCTTAACACCCGGCAAGGAATTAAGAAATTTAGATCCATAGTATGATACGTGCTTTGGACACATCTTTAGAATGTGTATTAGGCAAAATGAGAGTTTTTATAATGTTTAGTATAGATGTGGTTTCTGAAACTTGTGGCTGTGATCACATGGAAACAATAATACTTCTCTTACCCCATCGTTTAATTTTATGGATTGGTTATACTAGCTATTAGTAACAGTATGTAAACTATCACAGCAATAAACAGAAAAGTTGTATTTTCCTAAGTGATATCATCAACTAATCCAAAACACTAACAACATCTTTTGCTGTCAATCTGGCAGTCATTTTAAGATGTGCTTACTGCATTTTAAGTTGTGGGGTTTGTGTTTTAATGTCCACCAAAGGAAATGTGGTAATGTGCTATTTTAATTCAGTCACTCTATAGGCTCATTATTATTACGACTTACTAGAGAGAGAGATGGAGTTGTAACACACATCCAAGACTCTTTGGTTTTGTCCATCACTATGTGATGGACATGAAGTTGGTCTCAGTTTCTAATGTCTTATTTTATTTCTATAGTGCCATGGTGTATAACAATTTATGAGGGTACCCCAAAACTACAATCTAACAAAACCTATATAGTAGAGAAGAGAAAAAAAAGGGGTTGTTTGGGCTTTTAAACAAATACAGTAGCTTATTTTTACCCAAGATTAAAAGCTTTGACAAGCCAAAACTGTTTAAGTGGGCCAGAAATCATTTGAAAGAGGAAACTCCTTGGTTTTCTGAAAGACTAGGAAAGGTGTGCTGTTTATTCTTCTGAAGCGCAATCTTTCCTGGATTAAAAGCTTTAAGTAGCAGAAAAGGCAAATGCAAGAAATTATTCTTGGGAATGTTTTAAGAGGCCTAGTAGAAATTTTAATTCATTTTACTCTTTTCAGGATTCTGTGAACAACTTTAGAGAAGTTTAAGGGTACGTCTAGACTACATGCCTCTGTCGCCAGAGGCATGTATATTAGGCTACCAAGCATAGGAAAATGAAGCGGCAATTTAAATAATCGCCGCTTCATTTAAATTTACATGGCTGCCGCGCTGAGCCGACAAACAGCTGATCAGCTGTTTGTCGGCTCAGCGCGATAGTCTGGATGTGCGGGTGTCGACATCAAAGGTATTTGTCGACCACCCAGGTAAGCCTCCTGGGATGAGGTTTACCTGGGTGGTCGACAAATACCTTTGATGTCGCCACCCGCGCGTCCAGACTGATCAGCTGTTTGTCGGCTCAGCGCGGCAGCCATGTAAATTTAAATGAAGCGGCGATTATTTAAATCGCCGCTTCATTTTCCTATGCCTGGTAGCCTAATCTACATGCCTCTGGCGACAGAGGCATGTAGTCTAGACGTACCCTTAGTCTGATATTTATAGGAGAAAAAAAGTTAAAGTCAAAATTCTTCTCACTAAATTCAGCAGGTTGGTTTTCTTGAGATTAAGTGTTCTTTGTAAGTTGTACTCAATACCAATGGTTTGAACCCAAAGTAAAGCTCCTACACTTTTTTAAAGTTATATGGAAACTATAACTGTTAAGCTGGTTAGTAATCAACTATTATGACATACACAAGTTCCATGATTAACAACTATTGGTTGGTAATGAATTTTAACAACACCTCATGACAACTCTTCTTTTCAATTGTTCCTATTCCAGCTTTTTGGAAATAAAGGTAGTTTGGGCTAGGAGTAAGAGCTGGGAGATAGAAAATTACATGTTACAGTGAAGTGGGTACAGATGCGTGCAGAATGTTTTGTGCTTGTGTACTTACAGGAAGAGCAAAGATCAGAATTATTAATGGTAAATTATGAGGCAATACGAAAAACTATTTATAGCTTTATTGTGTAGAAAGATGGGCTCAAATTCTTTTAAAGCCTTTTTCTACTTGTTTCTTTATGTTTGAATTATCAGGAATATTTATCTTGGAGAAGGACTGCGGCAATAGTTTTGAGGACATGCACACTGAAGTTAGAGGCTGTAGCTTGTGTTCGGCTATCCAAAAATATAAATGAGACTATCAAACTGACATTTAAAACTGCCTTGAAAAAAGGGTATCTTTCTCTTAGTCATGTTTAAATAATTGTATTTTACAGTCTTAGACCCTTTGATTCAAGAGACATGCATGTTTTTAACTTTAAGAATCATGAATATTCCCATTAAGCACATACACAAGCATTTGCAAGTTTAGAGCCTTATTTGGGGGCAGGATATGCCCCCAATAGTTATGTTCTTCACAAATCCAAACCCTCAACAAGATGGTTTACTGTAGGGTTGCCAGATGGTTGAAACAAAAATACTGAACCCCCTCACCCCCCAAAAAAACCGGGAAAAAATTCTGTTGAAGAAAAAAAAAGAGGAGAGCCAAAGTTGTTGAGCAAAAAAAAAAAAAAATTAAATAAAACAGCATTAAAACCATTAAAACAGCATGTCCCCTTTAAGAGTGAGTGCAGAGATAGGAACAGGGGAGCAGTTGAGCACTAGGACCCAGAGGAGTCATTGCTTCCCCTCAGTCTTTTTGCTGGCAGCCATTTTTTTGCCGGCAGGCTTGCGGAACCAAGTAAGCATGGGGTCTTGGGTCGGGAGTCTGGGAGTGTTGGGGACTGGGGGAGGCTGGGGGGGGGGGGGCTGGGGGCTGAGTGTTTGTAGGGTTGCCAGGTGCCCGGCATTTTCACCTCCTGGCTGGGGGAAAAAAATTAGAAAATACCATAAATCTTAGTATCAGAGGGGTAACCGTGTTAGTCTGAATCTGCAAAAGCGGCGAGGAGTCCTGTGGCACCTTATAGACTATAACTGAAGTGTTGGAGCATAAGCTTTCGTGGGCAAAGACCCATTTCATCAGATTCATGTGATAGATTTCCACTCCATACGGCTAAATGCAGTGCCTTGCATGGTATCAAGAATCAGAGTGGTAGCCGTGTTAGTCTGAATCTGCAAAAGCGGTGAGGAGTCCTGTGGCACCTTATAGATTAACTGAGGTGTTGGAGCATAAGCTTTCGTGGGCAAAGACCCATTTAGTCAAATGCATCTTAGGTGTCTGGTATTTTCTGAATTTTTTTACCGGACAGGAGGCGAAAATACCAGACTGTCCGGGTGAATACCGGACACTTGGCAACCCTAGTTCACTGATGATTTTATTACAGTAATTGATCAAATGGAGGGTCTCCTCTCTCCACTTATTTTTCTTTTCAGTTTTGCTCTTTCTACTCTGCACTTCTCTCCTGTTTTTTCTTCCAAGTCATTTAGTCAGTCACTCTCTTCCTTGAGCATGGAATTAACAAGTGCCACATTGCATGGGCTCTTATCTGAGGAAAAGAATGTTAAAGGAAGACAGATTCATACCCTCTTGGGTATTAGGTTGGGTTTTTTTCCCCCATTTTGAACTGAACGGAGGTGCCTGATGCCAAGTCAGCAGGTGCCTTATAAGTAACTAACTAGCTCCAAAAGCACCAGATGTAAAGACTTGGAAATATTCAAAATCATTGTCACTGTCAGAAGATGGAATCATGAAGAGGAGCTACACCCTCCCCCCATCCCTCCCACACACAAAAGATAGCTGAATAAGATGATTTATGATTTTATTAACAAGTCTGATTATTTCCAGAACAGGTGACACAGTGAGGCTTTTCTCACAATGTACTCTTCAAAGCAGATAAACCAGGCAAGTGATTCTGCATCTATTTTCACTGAAAACAGTAGATTTAACATTAAGAAAAAGTAGCGACTATAGCAACCATGATAAATATTCAGAGCCCTGGAATGAAGGAAAAATCATCCCAGATTACTTGAGAGACTATGAAAGAGGTGTGACAAGTAACACAATGTTCGGGCTAGTGTTTTATGCATGTGCACCAGAACCTTCCAACTGTTTGTAGATCAAAACCAAAAAGACATTCAATAGAATTTAATACAAGTGCTGTAGAAAACTTGGTGTCTAAAAAAACAACGATTAGCCCTGTGGCACTTTAGAGACTAACAAATACATAGCATGAGCTTTCATGGGCAAAACCCTACTCTCTCTCCATATATATATATATATATATGTATTTATTAGTCTCTAAGGTGCTACAGGACTACTTGTTGTTTTTTTTAAGTTACAGACTAACACAGCTACCCCACTGATACTTAGCTGTCTAGATTTAGAAGGGATGTTCTCCAATTACAGCTCATGTGGATTTACAGCATTCTGGGTAAGGCTAACTGTAAAAAAACAAAACTCAGCTGAACTTGTCAAATTTTACTTAGATATAAGATTAATGTTACACAAAATATGGCATAGTTTACATGATTCTACCTAAAACCACAACATTTTCCTTAGCACCTGAAATGCAAAATGAATCCCACCCAAGTTCACCCAAAGTCAGTCTACAACCTCAAAACTTGGCCTAAATTTCAGGAATCATAATAAAATCCCCCCAAAAGGTTGAGTTGTAGAGGCTGTTGAAAGATGAGCAGCGATCTCACCAGAAAATGTTAATACCTTTTGCCCCCCTCATCACTAGCCCCATCCTCATGAGTGCCACTGGACAAATGGAAACCACCACATCACAAATCTAACCCATCATTCCTGGAAACAGTCACTGCAGGGAAAATCATTGAGTGTGTGTGTGGGGGGGGGGAGGGGTGCAGTTTGAAATAACAGGATTTTATTGCTGTTGTAGCAGATCCTGTTAATGGGGACTATCTCTGTTTAGCAGTCAAATTAACAGAATACCTTGCAGCACAGAATCCTCCTGTGTTTTCTCTGTAGCACAGAAGGGCTCTATTGGCAATTAAAGTGTTAAATTCAGGCTAGCAAATATTTCTATTTTTTCCTCCAGATGAAAAAAGTCTCCTCCTATCAGAGTGCAAAGAGCCAAGGCCTTTGCAAATATAGTAAAAATTCTTTTAGCTACTTAAAATACAATGTTTATTTTTACATCAAAGATTTGTAGACTGAATTACCTTGAAGCACAGTGTGTGTCCAAGTGGTTTTTTTTAATATGCTGGTTGTTCTAGACCTACATGTTGCAGACTAATATAAATAAGTGCATCTTTCATAAAATTTATTTTGCAAACGGGCTAGACTGCTGGTTTATATGCAATAACTGTACTTTCACTTTTCATCATTCTTTTTGACCACAGGTTCCCCTCCACTCCTCCTCTCATTTCAACTTCCTGTGGGGCGAATATATTGGCATAGCCAGATGTTTCAAAGGGAAGTCTCTCCACCCTCCCCCATCCCCCATGTGCTCAAGTAGCTAAAGTGGAGCACAGACCGTGCTTTACCGACACCAATGCCAAGATGAGGTCTCCAATGCGTGTGTCAGTGATACAAAGCTCCAATTCAGTGAAGAAAGAGGGAGACCCAAGAACAAAGATATGCCATTAGTCTGGATATTTGGAGGCATGTGATGGGTCTGATGAGAGTGTTATTACACATAAAAATACACTATGGAGATATTTCTTTTAGTCCACTGAAGGACTGGTTATTCCATTTATTGCTGCTAGCCCCCTAATATTTATATAGCCCCATTGCTGTCTGTGCAGCACCTAGCACAAATGGATCCTTGTCCATGACTGAAGCTCCGACACTACAGTAATGCAAATAAATAGTAATAAGGTCTGAGCCCTTCACTGTCTGTAATGTCTTTTATCCTCCCAACACCTCTGCCGAATATAGAAGTACTTTTATGCCCGTGATAGAGATGGAGAAGCCAAGGAAGAGAGAGGGGGCCCTATTCCCAAATATGGGGGGTGCCTCACAGTCTTCTGTTCGGAAAAGCGGCAAAGTTCCCTCAGAGACCGGGCTTACCACTAACAATGGCTCTGATGGTACTGAAGGAAGCCTGATATTTGAGATCTTGTTGCATTTTGGATAAAGACCATTGCTAGTACCGGTTGAACCTCTCTAGTCCACAACCCTCTGGTCCAGAAACCTCCATTGTCCAGAATGATTGTAGTTAACTGGATGTGCACTTCTCATGGGTGTGACTCAGTTTCTCACGATCCCGTGAAGTTTGTTTACGGCCACCAGTCCTGGCTCTCAGTATTCTATGCTGTTATTTAGGTCTAATTTACCCTAAATGTCCTAAATGTTCTTTTAACGGCCCAGTAAGCAGTGGAAGTGTTGGTAATGCTGCTAGACAATATTGGCCTCCTATGGTCCGAAAAACTCTCGGGTTCAGAACTGGTCAGGTCCTGAGGGTTCCGGATTAGAGAGGTTCAACCTGTATGTGACTAGATAGGTCAGGGGTGTGCTGGCCTCATTACTGGAGACAACTGGCAAGACAGAAGGAAGAACAAGCTCTATCCCAGAGCCCAGCATGTAGCCTATTCCCTCATGAGCCTGGCCACCTTCACAGGCTAGCGTGTATGATCCCACTTCTGCCATTGTGCCTTTTGTATGCAGTACTATTGTAGCCATGTTGGTTCCAGGATATTAGACAGACAAGACGAGTGAGATAATATCTTTTATTGAGTCAGCTTCTGATAGCAGGTGAGAGACACAAGCTATCAAGGATAAACAGAGCAAGCTTGTCTCTCTGACTAGCAGAAGTTGATCCAATATATTATCTCTCTCACCTGGTCTCTTTAATTGTGCCTTTTGGAGATTTTGCTGACAATGGAGCAGCTCCAAGCCCTTATCACCAGCATAACTGCGAGAGAAATTCTCCTTGAACTCTTGCCACTTTTTTGCCAAATGCACAAGGGCTAGAGAGCATCACACTGAAAAAATTGGGGTAACTTCTAAATCCAGGTTGTACTTGCTGTCCTGTGGATGCTTTCTTATCAAGGCATTATTGGACATTATTGGACTATTGGACATTATTCCCACAATTATCACCATTTTAAATGTAAATGATCATCAAGAATGAACCGACAGCATCTGAAGCATCAATTCATTTCTATGATGGCATGCCAGAGAAGCAGACTTCTGAGAGACTGGGCCAAATTCTGCCCAGTAAAGTGCCAAAGTGGGAACATAAGCAAAATCTGGGACATGTGTAGGCAGAGTATTTTTTCTGCACCAAATTAATAAGCTCTGTTTGGCATTTAAGTGAATCTTTCATGCGTTATCCCCGCTTTTCTGTTCTTTTTTCCATTTCCAAGGGCACATTTGCCAAAAGATTTTCTCACTAAAGAGAAAACATGTAGGGGCTGGTGTTCTCTATAAGCTGTGTGTATGTGCAGCCATTCAGGGGAGATTCAAATGCCGCCCAGGTGATTAGCAGAGTGCCCACAGCTAGGTTTTTTTTGCTTCTACTGGCCATGCACATCACACATGCTTTGGTGCACATAACATTTATTCTGCACATGGATGGAAGGATTAGAGGGAACATTGGTAGGGGCCATATTTCCCTTAAATACTGAACTACTATTTAGACACCAAAATAAGCACTTTTGGTGTCAAGCATTTTTGAAAACCAAACTAATTGTGAATGTTGATAAGAATTTGGGGACACATTTTTAGATTACTATAAAAGACAAGGCCACAACATAATCTCAGAGATACAGACCCATATTGTCCCTTACACTTTCTGTTTTACTGAGTATTTTTGTCCTTATTTTGGCATGAAAGGGCATGATAAATGCATTCACTGGTCTATTTCATTTTACAAGCGATACAGTAAAAGAAATTTGCTCCTGGGAAAAGGCCTGTCTAGTGACATAAGCAGCACTGGTGACTGACCCCTAGGGCAGTGGGACAGTCACTACACAGATGGGAAATAGCTGGGAAGGAGCTACAAGGAAGCACTGACAACACATTAGAGTCTACTTAATGCCTGAAAACTCAAGTCCAGGGTCCAGATGCTATAATTTGAATGTGGTAGCATCATTGTTCGAGAACTGATACTAAGTGACAGATAGATTATATTATGTAAAGTTCAGCTTCTGGCTGTCCGCAGTGGATTTTAATTCAAACAAAGGGTTGGCAAGCTACTGACAATAAATAAATCAAATTAAAAGCCACACTGCTTTGAAACTTTAAGCCCTACAACCAGCAATATTACAATAGATTCATTTGATAAAGAACTGTCTGCCTTAGACCTAGTAATACTTTACCACGCCAATAAAAAATTATTGATTTCTTGTGGTTATGAACTGAGAAGAGGGAAAAGAGAGAGATTACAGACAAAAAGCCCTCTTTGTTGTGTATATCTCTTCCACTGTGCTAATCATCCTAATGCCATTGTTCTTTCTAGTCCCACTGCACATAAATGTTATCTTACTGGGAAATAAAACAAACTGAAGTAGAAACAAAAGAGTATTTTCCTGAGTTGCTTCGTTTACATCCCCAAATTCAGGTATAAATAAAGATCATGACAAAATAATTTCAAGTATTCCTCTACACTAGGCTAAAAATGTATTTGCATTTTAACATATTTAAATTGGGAATTGTTTGTGTTTGGCAGGGGAGAACAGGGTTTTTATACAAAAGCTGGAGATTTGTCCAAGGAACTAAAATAATTAAAAATACATTTCTAACTCAAAAAAGGAAGCTTGCATCACTAATTGCATCTTCCATTGTGCTTCCGTCAGTGTCTGTCCTAATTCTTACAAACAGCCAGTTTTCTGCCAGAGGCATAAGCCCATGTGTCTCTTCATTGGATCCAGGGTCACTTAATGCCAAAGCTGCCTGGCAACATAGCTCCAGTGAAGCCAGGGTCACTAGGGAATGCTGTCCAAATAGCTGCTCCTGGAACTCCCATTTAAAAGTGTTCCCTGGCAGCTACTATCCCAATGGTAATATAAAACTGTCCCCATCATGCCATCTCTCCACAAGTAGGTGCCAGCCAGTTGTAAAGTGCCACTGAGGCAGATGATCACAACCTCAACACCAGGTATATGAGCCATGCACAGATGTCAAAGGACTGATCCTGGATAGTGTCCCAAAACAGATGGTAACTTTAATTACATACACTTAAATTACTATTTATTGAAAGTCTCAACCAACAGTGAACTGGAGTGGTCCTTTTTAGTTTAAATTTATTGTAACAATTTTCTTATGGGCAGTACAGTTATTATGCAGGTTCAGTTCCTTGTACTCCAGCGCTGACAATTCTGTACAGTAAGTAGAATCTCAGCGTTACAATCTGACCATTCAACCACATTTATTTGGAACTGGAAATAAATAAGGCAGAAGCGGAGAAAAAACAAAACAAAAAAGCAAATACAGTACAGTTCTGTGTTACATTAAACTATTAAAATAAAGGGAAAGCAGCATTCTTCTTCATAGTAAAGTTTCAAAGCTGTATTAAGTCAGTGTTCATTTTGAAAGAACACACAACATGTTGTTCAGAATTACAAATAGTCTCCCTTCTTGAGGTGTTCTTAACTCTGAAGTTCTGCTGTGCTAGGGAGTTCTATTACATATCCTATCCCTCCTTGATTCATAAATCCAGAATGCCCCCTTGGCACCCCAGACAACAGCCCCTTCATCTGTAAGGAATTATCTTATTTCACAGAGATCATCTGCATGTGGATGGCTGCAAACACTACCAAGAAAAATCAGCCATAAGAAGTTCCTTAAAGAATTTTGGCCATTCACACAAGAACTACTTATGGAAGAAATGAAAGCAATAAGGTTCCACCTATGACTAACTCCTTACCTCCCTGAGTGGAGAGTGGAGAACACCAAGGACAAGTACTAACAGAGGCTCCTTTGCTAAGTGGAATCTAAAACAGTCAGCAATAGGGATGTAAAGAGTTAACTAGTTACCTGGTAAGCATTCCCCTTACTGGCATTCTTACCTAACTAACGGGTTAACTGGCTGGGGTTGCATTGACTGAACTGGGCCTGGCCTGGCTGGAGCAGCATCCCCACCTGCAGTGCAGTGGGCCACCCAGCCTGGCCAGAGCATCCCTTGCCTGTGGTGTGGTGTGGTGTGGTGTGGTGCAATGGGCTTGATCCAGCCTGGCTGAAGCAACCACCCACCCATGGTGCAATGCAGTGCAGTAGGCCTAGCTAGATTAGAGCAGCCTCCTATCTGCAGTGCAGTGTGGGCCATACTGGGCACACATAGGCCTACCTCAGCCGCTCCTCCCCCTCCCCCCCCCCCCCGCCATGGTTAACCGGTTAAACGCTTTGTTTAACCAATTAACCACTTAACTGGAATATTACATCCCTAGACAGCAACAGTGTGATCAGTGCTAAAGAAACCCTTGCTCCAAGAAACTACAGAGGTGAGATGGAAATACTCTGAAATGGCTCAGATCCCGCCCCTCTGTCCTAAGTCAGAAAGTCATCATAAGCAACTATTTCCTCTCCTCTGAAACCTTCCTCTAAATGTTCCCACAGGCTTAGGTTCCTTCTCCCTCTATTCCATATGTCTGCAAACTATTAGGAGAGCTAGTGAGACCACACAGACAGAAGGGCTAGCACGAGGAGAGACACACCCCAGTCTACCACTCCTCTACAGCAAGCAGCAACTTTTTCAATGCTTAGCCAAAATCAGCACCTGGGCGAAGGGTTACTATGCTGATATAACTGTACTTTGACCTAACAGCACAGTGAAGCAGGTGCACAGAGTAACAGCTCGGCACTGTGCATTTACCAACAACCGTCCCTCTCTCATGTTTGTTTTCTATATATTTGGAAGTCTCTCTCCTGCGCGCTGTCATTGCAGATGTGATCAGATGGCAAGGGTTATTAACCTTGAAGTTGCTTTCCTCTTCTACTGGTCTGAAAGTCAGTTTAGAAGCCCAAGTGTGCTAACCTCCAGGACTAGTAAAGGCTGGTTGACTAGTAACACCTACGTATTTGTTCTGGCTTTTTTCCCTTGGAAAGAGGCACAGCAGGCTGCATTTTTGTGTGTACCTGGATGAGTAGTTAAAGTTTCATATCTTTAGATGGTATCAGTCACCTAACCTGACATCTAACAATGGACACTAAAATTAAAAAGGGAATGCTTGTAAAGAGTATTTTATGTGATTGCCATACATTGACAGTACTTAAGAAACCACTACTCTTCTAGTATCACAAAACATGTTGATCATTTTATGCAAGATGCTAATAAAGTGCCAGCCAAGGGCCCAACTTGAAAACACATATTACTCAGCATTGTATTTATTATCAAGTATGCTGGGTGCACGTATTCTGGTGTAAGGAACAGTAAATGTTCAAGGATCTGTTCCTTACATTTCAAATGGGAAATACTGCTAGAACCAGCAATGTCTCTAGAACTGCAACAAAGCTTAACTACACACGTCCTAATCTCCTTTATGTATACCAATACCATACTGTTTGGGTCTAATTGTGCATACTACTGGTGTTGGAAGACACACATACACATATTGTAAGTACAGTATCCTGATTATGAGTATTAGTTTTAAGGGCTAACATCTTGTTTGTGAATTTCCAAAAGCAAAGGTGGTATCTGAAAATGAGGATGTGTTCATTTCAGAAGGCAAGGAGTTAGAGATCCTTGCTATAGCCACTATAGGCGCACAGTGCTCTGCTAATTTTTCAGGCTGCTTTCTGATGCACTTATCTTTTTACAGTCCATTTTTTAAACTCAAAACCATGGATGAAACCTGGCCCCAGTCAAGTTCGGAGAGTTTTGCCATAATATCACTGCATGTTTTCCTAATGGAACAGCCAGTCAGATACTTACTACTGTTTTACAATTACTGTTTTTATCATTCATTTTCAGCTCATTCCACCTTTTTTCCTCCTGGAAAAGGGAATATATGTCCCACACTGTTTAAATGTTTTACTGATACCTTGGATCCTAAAATTCAAGTCAGACATGTGACATATGAATATACTTGCATCTGCATTAAGTGATTTAGAGGGAAAATTACTATCTCAGACCTGGTCAACACACATTTTTTGTATTGGTATAACTAAGTTGATTTCTTAGTGCACTTTTTCTTAAACCAAAACATTTATAGCAGTGCAACTTCTACTACAGACACAATTATAGTAATTCAGAAGGGATTTATACCAGTACAGTTAATCTTTTTCTCTCACAGGGATAACCTATACTGGTATAAACAATTATAAGTGCTGATAGCATTTATGCCTGTATAGTTAAAGCAATACAAATAAGCCTGAAGTGCCCTTTCAAGTTCAATGAGCCTTGTTTAGATCAGCAAAGCCTTGCTCAGATACAAAATTTGTATTTGCATCTACCTCCATATCTGCAAAAATGAGCTATAGATAGCCGCGTCCATATCTGTAGATGCGGATATCTGCGGATTTGCAGGGTTCTCTTGATCAGGGCTCCCCCTGGCTCTGAAGTTTATTTCCTGGAGTACACAATTCCAGAGAAGATGCCACA
Source organism: Pelodiscus sinensis (assembly GCF_049634645.1). Lineage (NCBI taxonomy): Eukaryota > Metazoa > Chordata > Testudines > Trionychidae > Pelodiscus > Pelodiscus sinensis. The sequence continues at coordinate 115,350,828 of NC_134714.1, forward strand.
AGAAACATGCAATGGGATTAGGATACAAACACATTCACAGAAATTGTTCTGTTACCTTGCTTATTTGTTTTCACCTTCTAGTTGCCAAATTAGGTACTGTGTGCCAGATCCTTCACTCAGTGTGAATCAGCATGGTCAACTTAGACTTCAGGGGAACTACGCTGATTTACACCCCCTGAAGGATCATGGCCTATAGATATGTCTATCAAAGCAATAAATAGGTGGTATAAATGGAAACAAAAACAGGGGTTGGCATTGGGAACTACTGAAATAGGCAAAAGGAAGCAAAGTGTGCCTTAGTGACATGCTTTTCTTTACCCTTTAGAGACGACAGATACCTCCTCTCCACATAGACTGGCAATGTCCAGTGCTCCACAGTTGGGGAACAACATGGGTGGAAGATAGCAGAGATGGAGATACAGAAGTCTGTGGAGGAATTGCTTTTGTAGCAGTAGGAGCTCCTTCTCCACCACAGCTGCACCAACATGCCTGGAAAATACAATTCTTGGCAGTTCAGCTCCTAAAGCATGGAAGGGCAGGTAGCCCTGACAACCACACAGAATGAGTGATTCTCTATGGGGCTAATACAGGGTGTATGTGGTTCATCACAGGTTTTACTGGGTATGTTGCCATCTCTCTTTGTGGTGGCACAATCTGATGGTTACTTCTCAAATTTTAGCATGAGGAAATTTGAGACATGCTTTAGAAAGGAAAAATGGTAGTATCGTTAAAGGCACTGGACTCGGGAGATGTGGGTCTAGTTCCCACCTTGGCCACATGCCCCCCACTCAGTAGTGTTGCCAGCTCTCAAGAGATGTGGCTTCTGGAATCAAGTGGTAACTTGAGAGATTGAACTTTCATTAACAATAAACAGCCTTGTCTTCATGTCCCTGGAAGAGAGTTTGAAAGCATGACCTGAACATACCTTAAAGCTTCAAAAACTGGAAGGTAAATAAAAAGAATCCAAAATGTATTATTTTGGGGGGCATATGAATTCTTGAGGTTGGCAATTTACTCTCTTGCTTTCTGTCTCAGTTTCCCCTCTATAAAATGGGGATAATACTACTTCTTCTCTAAGCCTTTGCCTATCCTTTCTATTTAGATTGTAAGCTCTCGAAGGCAGGGGCTGTCTCTCACCACATGTGTGTACAGTACTAAGCACAACAGGGCTACGCTCTTCTGGCTGGGCCCTAATATAATGAAAACAACATTAATACCTTCCCTCAACAGGGCAGCATCCAGCTTTATCTGAAAATCATAGCGAAAATCTACCGCTTGAAGTTTCATGTGGTAAAATCTTGAAGGCTATAATTGTCCCATCATCCCGCTGTGTGAACTGGGCTGATCAAGTGTGTTGGAAGATTGCAAGCATGAATGTGTTTAAAGTACTTTACAGACGCAGGATTAGTAAAGTATTTTAATTTCCCCATCACCACCACTCAAGGTTTCCTCTAGTCTTTTCCATTCACGTGCACATTTATTCCAGGCACGTGAAGAATAACATTTTATGTGCACCAAGATGTGTGTAAACGCACCACCAGTAGAAACAAAAACCTAGATGTGGGCATACTACCAATCAGCTGGGGGGGCATCTGAATCTCTCCAGAGTGGCTGCACAAGCGCACAGCTTACAGGGAACACTGCTACCACTACTATGTACAGTAGAGTCCCGATTATCCAACCTAAACAGGACCGAGACGTGGTCGGATTAACAAAAATGTTGGATAATACGGACTACAGAATTACCTGTAGTTGATTACGGTGGCCTGGCACCTTCCCTTCCTGCAGCCCCTGAATGAAGGCCGAAAGAATGGCCCCACTCACTGCCCTGTAGCTCTGGGCATTGCTGCTGCTGCTCCTGCCGGCACCACTCGGTCTCCATTACTTCCCAGAGGGAAGGGGCCAGGCAGGAATGGGGACCAAGCAGCGCTGGCAGGAGTCTCCGACCCGTGAGCTGGACTCTCAATCGCCTGCCATGCGCTGCAATTCAAAAGAGGTCAGCAGCTGGGGAATGAGAAATGGGCCAGGTCACATGGCAGGCGGCCTGGGGCAGCGCGGGGTTTTAGTTTTGCTTTCAGGGGCTGCTGCTGGAGCCTCTTCAGCCGGGGAGGCTGCATGCGGCATGGCACCCTAGGGTTTATCTAGCTATGTCGGATAAAGCGGAATGTTGGATTAGTGAAGGTCAGATAATCAGGACTCTACTGTATATCCATTCCCAGCTCCTTTTGCTAAAGCTAGGAGTTCAAACATCTCCTGGAACACAGGCATCAACTTCCCTGTCTAGAGGCCAGATGTAGTGCAACCACCACATACATCTGGCCCATTTAAAAACTGCCCATTTAAAAACTGCATTGCAAATTTGCAACCAAACCAGCACTCTAGTATGTTACATGAAGATTTTGCTGTGATGAGAAATTGAATAGGATCATGCTAGTGAACTTCCCTTTGCAGCAGACCCCCCTCTTTCTCTTTTACACATGGAATGCCTAAAGGGATAAATGACAAGTAAATCAATTTCCCTGAACCCCAGGAGTAAAACACTTGTACCAAGTTGTGACTAAAACAAAAATCAGAAAGGATTTGGGAAAAGGCTCATACATGAGAACACTGACTGTGAGCTGGAGAAAAAGTAAAAGATTAGTAATTGAAAACGGGGGCCATGTCAGGAACAAGAAACAAAAAGAAGAAGATAAACAAGCCTAAGGAAAGGTCTCCATTATCAGAAATTCCCTAGCACACAACTGCATTAAAGGTCTTTTGCACCACTTATGCTGTATTTGTTATAGAAGATATTTTTTCAAACTTATTCCTTCAGTACACAGAGCTAGGACTAGCACTGAAAGAACAGAGCCACTGAATCAACAACTGCCTAGGGCACCCGTTACCTCTCTCTGTTTCTGATTAAGTCCACCTGAAAATTCAAATGCAACATGGATTCACTGACAGCTGCTAGACATTCTCTGTGTACTTTAGTGTTGTACGTTAGACAACCACAAAACCGTCAAAGGGAAGAAATACATAACTTTCTTTCACAGATCTGGGGGGATCAGTCTGCATGTTTATTTTTCCTAAGAGTAACTCTTTAAAGTCCTGCAGTTCCTGGGACCAAGTCAGAATTCTTAAGTTTCCATGATCCTAAAAATATTCTAGCGTGCAAAGGACTATGTGGAAATACCTGACATTTATTTGTATAATCAGTATACTGTGGTACAGTTCTCCTGCTGCAGCCAAAGCGCACTCTGCTCCGACAGGGGGAGTGCAAATTAATCATTCGGTCTCCAGGAACAGTTTACAGAATCCTACTCAGGTTGTTCTAATTAGGACTTCTGGGCCTGTCGCAGCAATCACCAGCATACTGATACACCCGCATCACACTTCTCGTTTTCCAAAACCTCCTGCCTTGGTTCCAAAATGGGGGTCAAAGTAGGGTTGCCAGATGGCTCCAACAAAAATACCAGACACACTTGACATTACATCACAATCTACATTACATCTTATTTAGAAAATACTGGACATTTATATTTTCTCAATTTGTTTCCCGAACAGAAAGCTCAAAACCAGACACCTGGCAATCCTAGGTCAAAGACGTACTATTACAGCAGCTCAAAACTATCTGGGTTCCTCCACTGGCTGGGAGACCAAGATTTAGCAGCTTGGTGCTGCTGGAGCAGGAGGATCTTGCTGTAAACAATTGAGTTCAGAGTACTATGTATTTATACTGAATATACTGTCACACAGCCTTGATCTTGCTAGTGCTATCCTCACAGAACTCTCAGAAAGTTCAAGAGAAAGGCACAAAGGGTTGTTGCTTTAATGGCTGTTAATTTATACTTGCCAAAGCCATGTTTTGTCTTTAAAGATATCAGAATACAAGTTGAAAAACAGATTTAACACGTAAGGTATTTATAGCAAAATAAGAGATTTTTAGACCAAGCAGCTAGTCATAAGAACATAAGAAGGGCCATATTGGGTGAGATCAAAGGTCCATCTAGCCCAGTATCCTGTCTGCTGACAGTGGCCAATGCCTGATACCCCAGAGGGGGAGTGAACAGAACAGGTAATCATCACATTATCCCTCTCCCATCACCCATTCCCAGCCTCTGGGCAAATAGGCTAGCGATGGCATTCTTATCCATCTTGGATAATACCCATTTATGGACCTAACCTCCATGAATCTATCTAGCTCTTTTTTGAATCGTATTAAAGTCATGGTCTTCACCACATCCTCTGTCAAGGAGTTCCACGTGTGCTGCATGAAGAAAAACTTCCTTTTGTTTGTTTTAATCCTGCTACCTATTAATTTCATTTGGTGACCTCTAGTCAAAGTTGGAGCCTTGTATGTTGTTTGGAGGAGAAATTTACAATGAGTCTGATAGTTTTTCTTGATGCTGTCTCGTCTATTTCAAGCCATGTGCAAAGTCCTGCTGCTCTGAACGCAGGAGTTTCTTTGTTTATGCCTCCTTCCCTCCCACACAGTGTCTTTAGTAGCACTAGACCTAGAATCATAAGAACGTAAGAAGGGCCATACTGGGTCAGACCAAAGGTCCATCTAGCCCAGTATCCTGTCTGCCGACAGTGGCCAATACCAGATGCCCCAGAGGCAGGAAACACAACAGAGAATCCTCATGTATTCCCTCTCCTGTCATCCATTTCCAGAAAAACAGAGGGTAGGGACACCATTCCTACCCATCTTGGCTAATAGCCATTGACAGACCTAACCTTCATGAATCTCTCTAGCTCTTTTCTGAACCCTGTTAAAGTCCTAGCCTTCACCACATCCTCTGGCAAGGAATTTCACAGGTTGACTGTGCACTAAGTGAAGAAAAACTTCCTTTCGTTTGTTTTAAACCTGCTGCCTATTAATTTCATTTGGTGACCCTAGTTCTTATATTGTGGGAATAATAAGTTTTCCTTATTCACTTTTTCCATGCAGTCATGATTTTTTAGACCTCTATCATATCCTCCCTTAGTCTCCTCTTTTCTAAGATGAAAAGTCCAAGTCTTTTTAATCTCTCTTCATATGGGACCCGTTTCAAACCCCACATAATTTTTGTTGCTTTTTTCTGAACTTTTTCCAATGCCAATTTACCTTTTTTGAGATGAGGTGACCACATCTGTATGCAGTATTCAAGATGTGGGTGTACCATGGTTTTATACAGAGGCAATAAGATATTCTCTGTCTTATTCTCTATTCTTTTTTTAATGATTCCTAACATTCCATTTGCTTTTTTGACTGCCGCTGCACAGTGAATGTATGTTTTCAGACAACTATCCACAGTGACTCCAAGATCTCTCTCGAGTAGTTATAGCAAAATTGGTCCCCATCATATTGTATGTATAGCTGGAATTCTTTTTTCCAGTGAGCATTACTTTACATTTATCAACATTTAATTTCATTTGCCATTTTGTTGCTCAATCACTTAGTTTAGTGTAATCTTTTTGAAGCTCTTCACAGTCTGCTTTGGCTTAACTATCTTGAGCAGTTTGGTATCATCTGAAAATGTTGCCACCTCACTGTTTACCCCCTTTTCTAGATCAGTTGAATAGGATTGTTGAATAAGTTGAATAGGATTGGCCCCCGGACAGACCCTTAGGGGACCCCACAAGTTACCTCTCTCCACTCTGAAAGCTTACCATTTATTCCTACCCTTTATTTCCTGTCTTTTAATCAATTATCAATCCATGAGAAGACCTTCCCTCTTATCCAATGACAACTTACTTTACTTAAGAGTCTTTGGTGAGGGACCTTGTCAAAGGCTTTCTGGATATCTAAGGAACTATATCCACTGGATTCCCCTTGTCCATATGTTTGTTAACGCCCTCAAAAACCTCTAGTAGATGAGAGAGGCATTATTTCCCTTTACAGAAACCATGTTGACTCTCCTCCAACAAATTATGTTCATCTGACAATTTTATTCTTTATTTTAATCCCCCTTTCAGTGTTCTTTCAGGGCCACACATAACACTTATCCAGGCTGTTCCTCTCTCCCTGACATTGTGTCCTGTTCTAGCTTGTACACATATGCTCTCTCTGGCTTGGTCAACACATAAAACTTTGGTTGCATAGCCATGACACTCAGGATTGCAAAAGCCCACTCCTCTGAGCACTACAGCTATGCTACTCTAATCATGTAGATTCAGCGAGAGGGACAGAAGAATGTTTCCAGCAACCTAGCTACTACCTGCAGGGAGGTGGTGTTCCTACTAGTGATGTAAACACCTAGTCAACTAGTCGACTATCAGATAAACATATGCTTATCGGACAGTCGACTAGTGACTCGACTAATCATTCCCCCCCCCCCTTGCTGCCCCTATCAGAGAGAGACAGCCGGGGGGAAAGCAGCAGACAGTGCTGGGGCTCTGCAGTCCCCCTCCCCCCCTCCTATCAACTAATCGATGGAAATTCCATCCACTAGTTGATTAGTTGATTAAACACTATTTAAAATGCCTAGTTCCTGCAGCACTACCATAGGTTGTGTCTCCATTAAAGAATTATGCTGGCATAGATACAACATCATAGCAATAAGCCACTGCGTTCTCTCTGTTTTTGTCTGAACCACAGCTTGTCTCACCTACTACACCTAGTAAAATCTTCTACCCACATGATGCTAGTTTCTAGAAAGACTTCATTATGCCTTGTTTTAGATTGGGCTCCTAAATCATCTCTTACAGCTATCTTACAGGAAGGGTGCATTCACACCCATTGGTTTCTTCAATGGGTGTTAACCCACAACAACATGCTCTCCCCCACCTCATTAGCCCCCTCTTTCGGAGGTGGGGATTATTATCACACAATGTTCATGAAAACATAATTTTCTTTGTTAAGTACAAACTTGGGCCCTAATCCTGTTAATACTTATCCACCAGAGTAATCTCACTAAAATAAATAGGACCCGTCATATACATAAAGTTAATCACATGCATTTGCAGGTATGGGGGGTCTTAAGAATGACAATTAGAACAGGACCTGATCCTGTTGCCCTTATTCACATAGGTCAAGGCTGTACATTGAACCTTCAAAAATTGATTCTGATTACATTATATTTTAACTTGTGGAATAAAATCCCAATGGAGGAGCTGGAGGCTGCGTCTGACATCTGAAACTAAGCTGGAAATGATCTTGTACTAATAAGACCTTTTTGACCATTGCCTGAAGTATGTATGATGCTGGCTTGTTCCATTCTTACATATAGGAAGCAAAATGAAATGTACAAGACCCTATAGGGCCCAGATTTCTGTGTAGAGGTAGGTGTCTAATTGTTGTAGGACAGAGACAAGAGTCTAGCAGAACTCCTACAAATGGAATTTTCTATGTGCATTTTCCCTCCAAGTCAACTAGGTATCCAATGTTAGATATGCACTTTCAGCATGGAATAAGAGGGAGTTGAAAATAAAGCAATATTTAGAAAACAGTCTGCAATCTATTTTATCAGTTGCCAAAAAGAAAGCCTCCAAAAAATCCAGTCACTCTTCTTTCTTAGAAACTTAATTAAAACCATTTTACCAAATGTATTACCTAATTAGTAGTTGCAAAATAATATTCTTCGTATATTCTATTCTCTAGTAACTCATGGAACCTCCTTTCTTATAAATCTTTAGGATTCACTGCAGTTATGCAATTATGCCACACCTGCAGAGTCTAGTCAGCTATTCACACCCAGAGCTACTTAAAGTAATTCAACAGCCACCAGCTAGTGACAGCTGGCAAACCCAAACCTGTCTCCGGTAGTCTATCATATGTAATCAATTGCAAATAGAGCTTCAACAGACTCATCCTATTATTTCCTGGCTAATTCCCCCCGGGAAAACAAGCCAGCAACCCTCCGCTGTGAATCATGATGCTAGTAATACCCACCCTCCCTCTACCCCTCCTTTGCATCAGTTCACTACACTGCTTTGGCTTTTCAGCTTGGTATCCGTTATGTTATGTCAGCTGTTACATTACGCTTAAAACAATAGACTCCAGCTGGCTGAGGTCAGATGTAAAAACAAGGACCTAACAAAGCCACAGGCCCTCCAGTTATACTGAAATTGAGATACATACTCAATGTAGCACTTAATGACAAACTACTTTCCAGACATTTGGGCAAGGCATAAAGGAAACACCTGTCACTGCAAACATTACACACTAATCCTGATAAATCCTAAATTTAAAAATCCTTCTTTTCACTGCTTGCCTCTACCGTATGCCAGCATTTCACAGGCTTAGATTTCCCCCCCTCAAAGTGGAACTTATATTTTTCCTCTATTTATTAAAAAAGTGTTATACATTTTAAGGAATTTGTAATTACATGGAAGATGTGCTTGCTATTCTAGGGCTTTGGTTTTGAGTCACTGATCATAAAGCCACACTGACGAGGAACTCACCCAATATGAGCTGTCTGATACAATACAGAGAAAAACCGGATACAAAAGAAAACAGAATTATACTCTCTACAATTCTTCGTGCAATTTTTTTAGATTGACCTTCAAAACAAACAACAAATAGTCTAGTACACTTTAAAGACTAACAAAATATGTAGATTGTATCATGAGTTTTTCCTGCTACAGACTAACGCGGCTACCCCTCTGAAGTGTCAAAACAAAAGTTGCTGAATCACTAAATTTCAGCTGCACCCAACATATGAAAAAAACAAAGACCTGGCATATATGTTTGAGAAAGGATTGACAGCACTGGAAATATAGAATATAGATAATCCAGCCCTGCCCTTCTAGTGTCCTTCATATATAAAGAGTTGAAGGAGCTTGCTCTAACAGTGAGAAGATAATTTAGTCTCCATACCTGTTCAGTCTTCCTCTGTGCAAACATTGCCAACAAGGGCACTGATAGTGGCAACAAGTACACAACATGGATTGTCTATCGCAATCTGTACTGAGGTCACCATGTCCTAGCACATTAGCCACCAAACAGCCAGCAGATGGCAACAGTTCATCACTATTGGCCTGTTCTAGATTGCACTCCTGTCACTTAACAGCATTACTTGGAAGGCCTTTCTTCCATGAGTCATTCAACCCCAGCCTTCAAGTATCAGTCCCACTAAACCCCAGTCACTTCACAAACATTCAATTCCATGTTACCAGAGATATAACAAGCAAATTCTGTCACCCTTAGTCCAGGTCTACACTAGATCTAGAAAGTTGGCTTAAGGTATGCAACTCCAGCTATGTAGAATAAGTAGCTGGAGTTGCATACCTTAAGCCAAGCTTGGCATTTGGCTCACATCAATTTCCCTTACTCCTTGTCACTGCAATGATTACAAGTGCCACCAGAGCTGCCCTCAGCATATGATTTACAGGTCTATACTAGACCCACTAAATCGAACACCAGAACGTTGATCGCCTGCGCAGTGAGTCAAGGCATGCCCTTAGTTAAGTTGGCAAATATTTTACTCCAGAAGTAGTTCTGCTGAAATCAATGGAACTAGATGCAGAGTAAACTACTCTCACAGTGCATAAAGGGTAGCAGAATCTGGCCTATATATTTTTCAGAGGACACATAAACCACACAGAACAAAGATGCAAAATTACTTTTGAATGGGCACAGACAAATTGGCTCAGAAATATTAAAAACTTCTCCCCTCCCCCATTTCTAGCACTGAACTTGACCCAAATATTTTTAAGAGTTTGGATACATCATTTGCTATCATTGGCAAAGACAAGAACCACAGACACAGCAACACTGGAAGAAAGGCTCTTCTATCTGTAATTCCTATTTTGAGCAAAAATGGAAAGGCCAGAATTTTCACAGAAACCTTCTTCTCTTCAGATTGCCAGTCCAATGTTCCAGACTAAAATGAGCACCCAAACCTACACCCATCTGCACCAAACAAGTAGAGGTAGTGAGACACCTCCACAACAAATGGGTGCATCACTAGCAAGCTAGAGATGTACGAAAAGGTCTTTGTGAGAAGCAAGATGACAACAGTTGCCTACTCTAGCAGTTTTATTGCTGTGACTTGTAATATTTGGTGTTTTTCTTAAAAGTCCCAATTTCCAGAGTCTGGCAAATACATGAAACTCAGCTTTCCTTAAAAATAATTCCTATCCCTTATAGCTGAAGGGAAATGCTTGAAAACACAAACCCTCAAGTCTCAAAAACCAGAATGCAATTTTTTTTTCATTTTTTTATGTCTGTTACTTCTTGGGGCTGACAATGCTAATAACTATAACATGATAACATGGATGTGCCCATCCCAAGGTGCACAACACACTAGATTTGGTAGTAGAAAGCGAGACTTCAGTTCCATTTTTGGTACTCTTTCTTACTCTCTCTGTGCTCTGACATGTGGCGATAGAGGATTAAAGGAGTGTGTCTCCACATTTCTTTCTACAACTGTCCCTCTTACTAGGGTTCATAGTGTTGGTGTTTATGAAGTTGCTGCTTAGCTGTTACGTCATATTGCTAGAATGCATTTTTGGAAGTAATGTTAGAGCTATTGAACCATGTGAGTTTGTTTTCCCATTCAAGATTTTCAAGGGTAACAGTTATATGGGAATGCTGAGCTGTCAATAAGAACATTACAGGAGTGTATAAACACCTTACAAAGTAATCCAATATGACTTTTTCCTTCCTCTCTCCTCCTCAGAAATAATTTGAGTTGTGGGGTTCTTGTTTACCAATAGTAGTTTAAAAAGCTGATCTATTTTGAAAGTTTTAATCCTGTTTGAAAGATCATCTATGTATTAAAAGCTAGATCATTGTCTTATCTACTTGAGAACTTCGTGATTTTCGATTCGTGTATGTGCTGAAATTATTCACCCTAAAAGTCTCTTCACATGGTTCAATGGTGCTTCCTATAGAATTCAGATCAGAACTGCTCCTCCTCACTGTGCATGTTTATTTTAAACATACCCTTCATTAACCAAAAGGACCAATGGCCATTCTTTCTCTGAAGTGTGACTGTGGCCATATAAGTGGTGCCAAAGACCTTTAATGCAGCTATATTTTCTTGTGTAGCTACTAGTGTGGACACGTTTTCCCTCCATTACTCCCTCTCTCCTTCCTCTGGACTTCTCCCCAGTCTGCTCCCATCTCTCCAATTCCTTCCCTCATCAGTTTCACCCGCATCACTTCCATAAGTCAAACACTTCTACCAAGCTGAGTAAACACACACACATGAGTACTTTGGGAAACACTCAGTCACTAAATTAAATACATTATTTTCAACCCAATTTAGTTATCCCATTACAACTCTTGCCTCCCCTCTCCCCCAAGGGCTCTTTTATTTACATTTTAAAGTGGCTTATTTTGGTTTATTTGAAACTTGTTTGTAATTGGCTTGAGATAAGTTTGGGGTAAACTGAAATAAAGGTATCTACATAGTCTTTTGTACTGGTTTAATTAAATCCATTTAAAATCACACTTGAAATGTAGTGGTTCAACTTTCTCATGTCGACACATGTAAGTACCAAACCTGGGATCTCGGGAGCTTAGTGCATGAACCCCTACTGCTAGAGCTAAAAGCCAGTCAGCGCCGATATAAGGCTGCAGAGAAAACTCATTCTTTTGCTCTGTAAGTGGCCTAAGTTCCATGACGTGGGACAGTGAACCACATCCAGAAGGCAGGTGGGTTACATGAGCTCTTACTTTTTTCCCTTGTCATCTCTCTCCCTTTTCCAGCCTTTTTACTTCTCTTGACATGACTGAGTGCAGGTCAATACAGTCACCATGGAGCATGACTGCAGCTCGCCTAAAGAAACCTGAGCTAGCTGTAATCTAATTCCAGAGCAGTGAAGCCCTGTGAAGCCAGGTTCAGCATAATTAGGCCTACACATCATTATCTGTTCCAGGCAGGCTTACCTTGCCCCCTTTGAATCTCCTGCTGCCACAGCTTCATTGGCACAGGCCCCAAAGCTAGCTAACTTGGATACACCTAAACAAGCGGCAGCCCCACCCTGTGATTGCAGGAGGCATACCCTGAGCTGGAAGATCCATTTGTCTGGCTTACTGCACACAACACAATGATGCACAAATGGGGCTCGCTGGGAAAAGCTGCTGGGATTCCTTGGGCAGCTTATCCTCAGAGTCCTACTCAGGAGAGAATGATCATTGTGCTTCCCAGAACAGAGCTGGTAAGAAATAGGCAGCTGGCCGGGGGAACAGCTGGTGGCACAGCTATCACCGGAAGAACTACACAGCAGAAAAGTGCTTGTTTGATTTATACACCCAAATTGCTGGGTTTCAAACAGGCTCTAGGTAGCAGCAAGTCAAGGAAGAGAGGGGACAGCTGGAGCCTGTGGGGATTTTTAGCCCTCTCTGCAGTGAGATGTCCTATGAGGTTACATGCCAGATATCTTCCTGAAATCATCTCCAGATGGCTTGCTGGTATTTGAAACAGGAAACTAGATCTTTATTTCTAGTATCAGTGGCAAATGTGTATTATGCTGGTTCAAATTCAGGTTATATGAATAATGGATGAAAGTATTAAACCTGATGGTTGTTTTGAGGGCACACATGATATTAAGAACAATTACGCCTTGAATGTAAATACTGATTTGATCACACACACTCCAAGTGCATTATTGCTATTTTCCAGGAAGGGGGGGGGGGGGGGGGAGGACTAAAGCACAACAAGAATCAGGCCTGTATGCAGGAATTTTGGGGGGGGGGGGGGGCGGCAAGTGTGCTTTTTTTATAAATGTGAACCACAATTTTTTTTAAATATAAAGGAGTTCAGAACAGCTATGCAATGAGTGTGCGTGCATAAGAGAGGTTAATGAAAAATCTGAGTAGGGGAAAAATCAGTGAATGGGGAAAATGTTCTAAATTCTTCGCTCTTTCCAGAGAACAGATTTTTAATATGAGATTGAAGATTGATTTACAAATCTCTCTTCCCACCATCCACTAAAAGTCCTCATTAATATAGCATTAAGACATACCATATATGGGATTTCTCTTCTTAACACACAAATGGTCAGATCATGGCCATTACATAATGGAACTTTAGAACTGGAATGCCTAACATTTCAGAGATGTCTAAAATACCACAGCACAATCCACTACTATCAGAACTATGCACCAAAAAAACAGACTAAGCCAACCAACCAAACCCTTTCCCCCTAAATATTAGGTTATCAGTGAATGAAAGTTAAAATCCAGATTAATGTCAAATGTTGCAGCTCCATTGTTGTACAAAAGATTGCCAAAGGACAGAAAATCCAAAGTAGACGGATTATGGGACAGCTCTTGGACAATGCCAGAACTGAGTTTGTGCAGCTCAATTGTTCTTTCAACCACCTTTATGCCTCTCACAACAAACCTGGCCTATGCCAGTTCCAGACTAGGCCCTCAGAACAACTCAAGTAGCTTTAGGACTGTATTATGCCTATCTGTCCAGGTCTGGCAGCTGAGGCCATCTGCAGAAAGAAAGATGCTCTGGCCACAATGCCTGTGCTTGAGGCCTGGTCGACACTAACCCCCGCTGTCAATCTAATCTATGTCACTTCAGCTACCCAAATAGCAGAGCTTAAGTCGATAGACTTAATATTTCCAGATTCCAGGGCTTGGATCTGGAGATTTGCTTTGGCCACACATCTAGTTAATACAGTTATCTGAACTGTCTTGCTGGCTCACTACTTATGTGGGCTTTGGAAAACCATTCCAACTACAACGTGCTTGGCAACAACTGGATCCCACGGGACAAAACGCTCCACAAACTTAAACCTTAAAGGAGCCAGTTCTAGGGTACCTAGTCACCACCCCGGGAGAGAGATGTGCACTTTTAGGCCCCCCGGCCTGCACTCCTCACACATCAACTGGGCAGAGGAACTCCAGCCTATCTGCCATGGTGTCCCAGGGGAAAGCAGGAGCAGCTGCAGCATGAAAAGGTAGGGTGCTCCTGCCTGCCTCCTGCCTGCCCATGGGGTGGGCAGGAAGGTCTGACATCTCCACAAGGGGCCTCTGTCCGCAGCCAGGGCTCCCTGGCGATCCCTTTGCCGCTCCCCCTGGCACCAGTTGGGTCCATCTTGCCCTGGATGCACCGCTGCTCCACACCAGGGGAAAGGAGCCAGAGCAAACACTCGGCCACAGGGACAGAGCTGCGGCAGCTAGTGTTCCATGGGGCGGGTGAGCTGTGAGCCAGCTTCCTACTCACTCCCATGGCAGCCCCAGCTGCCAACTGAGCTGGGTAGAGAGGGGAAGGCGGCCAAGGGCCTGGCACCCCTACCAGGCCTCAGGAGAGACCAGCACAGGGACCATGATGGGGGAGGTGCATTCGCACCCTTCGCACCCACCCTGCGTACGGGCCTGAGAAATGGTTTGGTCCAGGCCATACTGCAACTCAGTGGAGTTGTTAATAGAACCCAAGTCTCCCAACCTTCCGCCCAACATTCATTCCCTTGAGCCACAGCTGTCCCAGTGAGTTGTTGGTCTCATTCCAATTCCTTGGAAAATCTGTCCACATTGTAAACCCTTCTCCCAGCCAGCCAGCATGAACTGACACAGCCCTACCAACTCCATGCATTCAAAACTACAAGTCAGACCACACCCCACCAATCTTGAGATCTTTTAAAAATTAATTTGGGGCTCTCCATTGGCTTTCTTGGTTTTTGGTCCTTCAGGTCACACTCCGTTCATATGAACACGACAATATTTTCTTCTTCCCCCAAATGGAAGCTGAGATTCTATGCTCCGAGAGGCAAGCTTTTGAGAGAAACAGCCAATGTTATGAGAGTTAGGAATATTACTGACATCTCCATTGGCTGTCCCAGCAGAGGGGAAAGGTTGAAAGGACATGGAGACCAAACTACCTTAGCCCTGGCCCTTTTGGATCAAGGCCCTTTTGGTATGCTGCTGGGACAGTGCAAGGCCTATATTGAAGGTAGTACCAGCCCCAGAGCAAGGAGTGGGGAAGAAGCAGCTCTGTGCCCTAGGCAGAAAGGGCAAAGCCTGGGGCAGCCAGCCTTCAATACTGCTGGGAGTGTGGCACTAGCCCCCTCCCAGCCTCCAGAGCCACGTGGCTTAAAGGGGCTGGAGCTCTGACTGCCACCACTGATGTAGTAACGGAGGCAGCGGCCACGAGCCAAAGGCCCCTTTGAATTGCAGGGCTGGCCCATAACATTTTGGCACCTGAGGCAGGGAGCTCAAATGACGCCCCCATGCTCCCTTGCTTGGGCCAAGACTTTGAAAGGTCTCAATTCTCTAGGTCCTAGTGGCGCCCCTCCTCCCCCAAGTCTGGCACCTGAGCTGGCCACCTCAGTTCGCCTCATAGTAAGGCCAGCCCTGTTGAATTGCCAGGCTCTAAGGCAATTGCTCTCTTTGCCCCCTGCCTTCCCGTCAGCAGGCCTGGATAGTCCATGGGTCCCTAGGCTTCCTGATCGTTTCACGCTGCCACCTTTCACATACAATAAGCTCACTTCATTTAAAAATAATAGATCAAACCTCAAAGTTCATCTCCCAAGTCCCTACTCAACTCCACATGAAGATTGGGATCGACTCTCTCGATGCGATTGTTTTGCTCTTCAGCTCTGATTCCAACCCTGTTTCTCTTAAAATTGAGAATAAATCCTCCTGCCAGCAATAGAAATAGAGCCTGATTGAGAGTCTTTTAAATATATGTAAATAGGACTATTTGTAGGGATAATATTTAGGACTAGGAGAAAGAACCCAGAACATACAAAGCTGAAAATGATATATACTCGCCATAAAAATGTGTATAAAAATTCTGGGGAGGAAACTGTATTTAACTGAGATTCTTCTTCCAAGAAAATAGCTTTTTCAGGCACACTGAATAACAACCTTCAGTGGAGCAGAATATTTAATCCTCTTGGATCAGGCACTTGGATTTTCTTAGATCACGCTGAGATAACGGCATTTTGCTGCATTCTGGCACCATAAAATCCTTGCTTATGAAAGTAAAAGAAAATATGGTCGTTCTGGGAACATACAGCTGAGTTACTTTTTTCCCCCCACAGTTTAAATATTGTACTTTAAAAAAATAAATTTTTACACAAATACATGACATTCTCTTCATGAGTCAAGGCAAAACTCTCTTGTACCAGTACTTTAATGGGCCAAGAATACAGTCCATGTACCCTTCAAAATGATGAGCCTTTCACAGACTTGGCTCTGACCCTGAGCTCATATTGGCTACTTGCCAATGTATAACCTGAGAGTCAAAAACCTGACAACATCACCATCTAGTGAGGAAAAGTGAAAATAGCAGGCTGAAGATTGTGACTAGTTTGAAACTGACAGAAATCATTTCTAAACTCATTATAACTATACTTAGGGCATGTCTATGTAACTGCCATAGGGCAGATTTGAACCTAAAACTTCTGGAGCTTAGTGTAGGAGCACAGCTTGAGCTATAAAGCCAGGTGGCTCTCAGCTTAGGCTGTAGCACTCCCATGTTCTTATCTCTCACTGTAAGTGGTCTAAGTGCCACTACATGGGTCAGTGAACCACAGTAGGGGTGCATCTACACAGCACCATAACCTTGAAAGAAGATACACAATTTGTGCTACGTAAATTCCATAGCCTATTTTGAAATAGACTCAAAATAAGCTATTTCAAAATTTGAAATGAAGCACTATTTCGAGTCATCCCTTACTCCTCATACAATGAGGTTACAGGGATGGTGCAATAGCGTGTCCGCTATATTCTAGAATAGCAGACGTGTTGAAAAGATGCAGGGTAGCTATTTTGGGATACCTCTGGTATCCCAAAATTACTTTGATGTGTAGACATACCCTAGGTGTCTGGGTTACATCTACACTGCAAAAGCTATGCTGGGGCTAGCTTTTACAAGCTAGCTAGAATTTAGCCAGGATAACAGTGAAGACTGCAATGCAAACATGAGCTTTAGGCTAGACAGTACATGCCTGGCATGGATCCTGGATATGAACTTGTTTTGCTAGCCTGCTGTGAAGCCCATGCTGCACTGGACTGCACTACTACAGTTACCTAAATTAGATCAGGTAGGCTAGTCCTCTGAAGACATCATAAAACATAAGAATGGCCAAACATAAGAATGGTCAGACCAACAATCCATCCAGCCCAGTATCCTGTCTGCTGACAGTGGCCAATACCAAATGCCCCAGAGGGAGGGATGACAACAGGTAATCCTCACATGATCCCTCCCCCATCACCCACCTCCAGAGAAACAGAGGCTAGGGACACAATTCCTACCCATCCTGGCTAATAGTCATTGATGGACCTAACCTCCATGAATCTAATATCATCGAATAATATCATCAGCTGAGCCCGGCGGGAGCACCACCTAGCTCTTTTTTAAACCCTGTTAAAGTCTTAGCCTTCACCACATCCTCTGGCAAGGATTTCCAGAGGTTGACTGTGCGAGACATATGCTTAGACATGGTTTTGCTTGGTGTTCTTCATATCCACATGTAGTGATAAAGTTCTTGTTTAACATTGCAAGCTGGAAAACACTTCAGGAATATGATTATATTTTATGTGAAAAGGTTGCCCCTCAATTATTTTTGTAATTTAAAAGACATTATTTAAGACATTATTCAAATTTTTAAATGCTACTTCGTATGTTCTATATGTGATGAAAGAATTCTCTATTCCCTAGTTTGTAGTGGAAAGACTATACTATTCCAGAATAGCTATGTTGGTATGACTCCCCTACCTAAATATATTAGCACAAAGAGATTTTATTTCAGTATAATTACTCCACTTTGAGCAGAGTAAGGTCTTGTTTATACACAGAGCTACTCTGGAATAGCTATTTAAAGTACACATTAGTTTGGTCATGTCTATATTACACAGAAGATTGACTGTGGGAGGGTTGATCTTTTGGAATCTTCCAGGGTTTGAATTAGTGGGTCTAGTGAAGACCCACTAATTTGAACTGAGAGGTTGCTCCCATTGGAGCACCGAACAACAAACACTCATTCTCCTGCTTCATTCAATGCTACCAATTGTTTTCCCCCAAATCAGTATTATTTATTTGTATTGCAATACAGCTACAATTCCTACACCTGGACCAAGCTTACATTATCCTAGCTGCTGTACAGATACAAAGAGAAAAGATATTTGCCAAACCAAAGGAGTTTGACAGAAGTTTGCTTTTAACATATGGGTATAAGCACTCCCACACAGGTCTTTTTGAGTTCTCCCCATGCCTGCATTTGCCTCTCTCACCCTTCTTACACCTCTATTAGGGCCAAAAGGTTGCATTCCTTGAGTCCTGAATGTAGCTACTCATTTCTAGTTCTTCCATCCTTGAGATCATGCTACTGTTTTTCTCTGAGTTCTTCCACAATTTCGTATAAAAGAGTATCCCGATTCCCATTGTCAAAAATAGATTTTAATAGCCTATTACATTAAAACATCACAAGATTAGCACAGAAAGTTGTAAATCTTTCTATATAGTTTAGAGTGCATCTGTCTGTGAGTGCATTTGATCAAGAACTCCTCTTAAACGGTAAAAGCTAGGACCACCAAATTTGGTATGAAGCTTCCTCTTCTCATAACTTAAAGCAAGGTCAGAGTTTGGTTGTGCCAGGACAACTGGAAGCACAGGGAAAAGGACGGTTTCCCATAACATGCAAAGAAAGGGGTTGCTGTTCAGAGGCATGTGATATAAGAGTAACCACTGGGGAGCAGCAAGCTCACAGGGGAGAGCTATCCTGCAGTGTCTAGTGCAGGCTGTCCTACCACCACAGGAGTGGCCAACATGGCTGGAGCTCCACTATCTTGCCTGCCAGTATACCGAGTAAGTAGCTCCAATGCCCCAAACTCTTTCCCAGACCTTGGCTGCAGTGCCAGAGAAAAGGAGGAAAAAGGCCCCAGGTGGCTGAGAGGGAGCTGGGGAGGAGAGAAAATGCCCCTGAAAGCTGGGGAGGACTGGGGAGAGAAAAAATGGTCCTTGACAGCCAGAGGAGGAGGAACTGGGAGGGAGGATCTGGGAAGAGAAAACATGTCCCTGGCATCTGATGGGGGGCTGGGGAGGACAAAAATACCCCTGACAGCTGGGATGGAGGGGGCCCTGCAGGGAAGAAGAAATGCCTCTGGCAGATGGGACCCCCTGCCCTGACCCCTTCCTCAACCTCTACCCCTCACTCTCGCACCCCTACCACCCTGTCTCCTGCAATCCCCCCACATTCCCAAGGCCCTGCCCTGAGGCCCGCACACACCCCACCAGTCCAACCCCCTGCCCTGAAGGACCTGGCAATGCTCAGTAAGTCTGCCAGTACTAATATAAGACACATTCTGATATCCTTATATCACGTTCAATGGCATCTTAACTCCGGGTACGTCTACACTACCCCGCTAGTTCGAACTAGCGGGGTAATGTAGGCATACCGCAATTGCAAATGAAGCCCGGGATTTGAATTTCCCGGGCTTCATTTGCATAAGCGGGGCGCCGCCATTTTTAAATCCCCGCTCGTTCGAACCCCGTGCCGCGCGGCTACACGCGGCACGAACTAGGTAGTTCGAACTAGGCTTCCTAGTTCGAACTACCGTTACTCCTCATTCCACGAGGAGTAACGGTAGTTTGAACTAGGAAGCCTAGTTCGAACTACCTAGTTCGTGCCGCGTGTAGCCGCGCGGCACGGGGTTCGAACGAGCGGGGATTTAAAAATGGCGGCGCCCCGCTTATGCAAATGAAGCCCGGGAAATTCAAATCCCGGGCTTCATTTGCAATTGCGGTATGCCTACATTACCCTCCTATTTCGAAATAGGAGGGTAGTGTAGACATACCCTCCATGAATAGTTCCACAGTCAGATAAAGTCTCTAGGGCCATTCAAGTTACATAACATGGAGGGGACTGTACCACAACCAGCGCCTTAATCATAGCCCATGGGGACACACCTTTGACCATTTAATGTAAAAATATTCCATGCTGACAGTCAAGTCAGTCATTGATGACAATGCTCTCATGAAGAATCTTCCATATAAAACACACAAAGAGCAATTTTTCACATATTTACTGTATCGATTTCATTAAACATCTGCCAGCTGACTCAGCCCTTTCTTGTATACTAAAATATAAACCCAGATTAATATTTGCTTTCGCATGCGTGTGTACACCTAAACCTCCATATAAAAGTTTACGTGAAAACAATTTGGATGAACACAGAATACATTTCTTTATTGAACTGACTGAATGCCTGTACAAAGCCTTTTGTTTAAAACATGCATTTGATCTATTTTTTATATCAGAGGAACTTCCTTAATTAACCCTTTGGGAAAAGAAAGAAAGAAAGTCAGGATTTGCCATTGCTAAATATTGATGCATATGGTGCTTAATGATTTCTTTGTTTCGGTTTTTGTCAAGGAGATGGATGGTGACGGGATAGCTAATATAGTGAATGATAGTGGAAATGGGATAGGTTTAGATGTGAAAATAAAAGAACAAGTTAAAAATTACTCAAGAAAAGTTAGATGGCTGAAAGTCACCAGGGCCTGATGAAAAGCATCCAAGGAGCTGATAGAGGAGGTATCTGAGCCTTTAGATATCACCTTTGAAAAATCATGGAAGTTTGGAGAGGTTCCAGAAGACTGGAAAAGGGCAAATATAATGTCTATCTATAAAAAGGGAAATAAGAACAACCCAGGAAAGTACAGACGAATCAGTTTAACTTCTGTGCTAGGGAAGATAATGGAGCAAATAATTAAGAAATCCATCTGCAAACATCTAGAAGATAATAAGGTGATCGGTAACAGTCAGCATGGATTTGTAAAGAACAAATAATGTCAAATCAATCCGATAGCTTTCTTTGATAGGATATAAGCCTCGTGGATAAGGGAGAAGCAGTGGATGTGGTATACTTAGACTTTAGTAAGGCATTTGACACGGTCTCGCATAACCTTCTTATCAATAAACTAGAGAAATGCAACCTAGATGGGGCTACTATAAAGTGGGTGTATAACTGGTTGGATAATCATTCTCAGAGAGTAGTTATCAATGGTTCACAATCATGCTGAAGGGCATAACAAGTGGAGTTCATCAGGGGTTTGTTTTGGGACTGGTTCTGTTCAATGATTTAGATGATGATGTTGATCAAGGCATAGAGAGTACAATTATTAAATTTTCAGATGATACCAAGCTGGGAGGGGTTGCAAGTGCTTTGGAGGATAGGGTCAAAATTCAAAATGATCTGGACAAACTGGAAAAATGGTCTGCAGTAAATAGGATGAAGTTTGATAAGGACAAATGCAAAATACTCCACTTAGGAAGGACAAATCAGTTTCACACATATAGAATAGGAAGTGACTGTCTAGGAAGGAATACTGCAGAAAGGTATTTAGGGGTCATAAGTTTAACATGAGTCAACAGTGTCACACTGTTGCAAAAAAAGCTCACATGATTATGGGATGCATTAACAGGAGTGTTGTGAGAAAGACATGAGAAGTCATTCTTCCGCTCTATTCTGTGCTGATTAGACCTCAGTTGAAGTACTGTGTCCAGTTCTGGCCACTGCATTTCAAGAAAGACGTGGAGAAATTGGAGAAGGTCCAGAGAAGACAACAGAAATGATTAAAGGTCTAGAAAACATAACCTATGAGGAAAGACTAAAATAATTGGGCTTGTTTAGTTTAGAAAAGAGAAGACTTAGAAGGGACATGATAGAGGTTTTCAAGTATCTAAAAGGGTGTTACAAGGAGGAGGGAGAAAAATTGTTCTCCTTGGCCTCTGAGGATAGGACAAGAAGCAATGGGTTTAAACTGCGGCAAGGGAGGTTTAGGGTGGACATTAGGAAAAACGTCCTAACTGTCAGTGTGGTTAAACACTGGAATAAATTGCCTAGGGCGGTTGTGGAATCTCCATCACTGGAGATATTTAAGAGCAGGTTAGACAGACACCTGTCAGGGATGATCTAGACAGTGCTTGGTCCTGCCATGAGGGCAAGGGATTGGACTCAATGACCTCTTGAGGTCCCCTCTAGTTCTAGGATTCTATTATTCTATAGTAGTGGGAATTCCCAGTACAGGATTAACTAAATTAATCAGAACTTTTATCATTAGGTACAATAGAAATGAAGATTTGTTTTAGCAGTTAAGAGAGTAAGGTAATCAATAATCAGCAATAATCAGTTGCATGTTCCATGATAGCATGAACAAATGTATCAAATGCAAATGGTTATGGCAATGAGGTGTTTCACTGAATTTGATACCATGTACCCAATATGAAATATTACACTTACCAGCAACTTGTAATTGAGTGGACACACTAAGTGTACTATAATTTTTGAAGGCAATGTGATAAAAAGTTAATATTATTGTATAGATAAACAGAAATGACTACAGTTAATACAAAACTCCATGGATGCACTGAAACCTCTCTCTCTCTCTCTCTCTCTCTCACACACACACACACACACACACACACACACACACACACGCACACTGCCTACTAAGCATGAAATTAAAATTATAAATGGTGTTCCTATCACTATGTGGTTAATTTAAAAATATGTACCAGGCACATACATAATGGTTCTCATTAAAATCTAGGCTAGGAATAGATAATGTGCCCATTACTGTCATATGCAAACTAAATTTAACATATATAAAAATTGATCTCCTTGTTACCACTTGTAGTAACTAATGACTATTTTTTAATTTAAGAGATCACCCTTTGATAGCACACCTAAAGCTGGTAATATTGTGACAACAAATGAATAATCTCCCCGAGAATTAGAATCTAGGCCCGGAGTGTGGAGCCACATGTTCATGTGCTTAGTGAGTAATGGAGATATTGCTCTAAGCTTTACAATTGTCTTTAGCCATCCCCTTGGCAAATACAGGTAGCAGCTTCCGTAGGCTCTGGAGAAAGCAGTCTCTACTGAAGAGAAGATACTTCCCCTCTCATCCTGGGCAGATCCTAAGCTATGACAAATTAAACAGGCTAAAAGCGTTCCCCTTGGGAAGTGGGGCTTTAAGGCTGGATTCATCCCCCATTAAAGTCAATGGGAGTCCTTCCATTGTCTTCAGTAGGTTTTGGTTTAAGTTCTAAGAGATGTTAAAGAAAGAGAAGTGGTACAGTCTTGTTTGAAAGTCTCAAATGGGTCATAAATGCTGCATCAGAAATTGTGGGTGTTCAACTGTCCTCTCATCCTGATTTTGCACCAGTGTGGCTACATTCATTTCTATGGAGTTATCCTGGATGTACAGTGACATAAGGGAGAAAAGAAACACACGTATAATGAATGAGCACGTGCAGGAATTTACTGTTTTAAATTCCAGATAACAATGCAGAATATTAACAAGTCACAAAAATACAGACTCAGCAAATGAGAATTAAGAAAAAACAGAAACATACACAAACACAAACATATTCATCCAATGAAGGTCAATGTACATACCATCCAGAATAACGTCCCTGTGGCCAGAGTTGTATATTGTTCAATTGTAGAAAGCACACTGAATATAAGGCAGATCAGCACTATAAGGAAACTGGGGGGGGAAAAAAGTAAAAATTACTAAATATCTTATACTGTAATTTAGTTAAAAAAAAGGGGGGAATGGGAGGGCAGGTACAATAAGCTAAATTTTCATTTCATTCTTTAATTTCTTTTGTACATACAGAAACCAGCCAATGTGAGCTGCTTGTTAGAATAACAAGCAGCTAAGAAGAATCACTCCCCCTCTCCTGGGTTCAGTTATCATGAAGCACATGGCCCGGCAAGCAGGCTGGATGGCTAGGAAACTTTTTAAACTCTGCAAGCAGGCAGGCAGGCTAGTTTGGCAGCTGACAAGTAAGTCTCTTGGCCACAGCCTGCTTCTGCCACCCCAGCCCTTTACTGCCCCAACTCTCTGCCCCCCACTCACTCAACATACCCAAACCCTCTGTCCCCCTACTACACCCATACCCCCTCTCAGATCTGGCATCCCAATCTCCTGCCCCAGATCACAATCCCCTCCTGCCCTAGGTCACATCCCAAACCCCTGCACTCCAGTCCCCTACCCTAGGTCTCAACCGCCTCCTTCATCCAAACTCCCTCCCAGACTCCAGTCTCCCTCCTGCACCCCAATCCCTTACCCCAAGCTGCCTTCTGCACCCAACCTCCATCCCAGACCCAGCAGCTCCATTAATATCATGGAAGAGTGCGGCCCTTGACCACTTTCCAAAATCTTGGAATGTCCCCCTCCCAAAAAAATGATTGCCCACCTCTGGTTTAGGCACCTAGAGCACCTGGTTTGGCCACAGTTTTGTAGATCACAGGGGAATCGGAACCTAGGTCTTGGACACCCATCTACCTCCGTGAAACCACCCTATGTGATTTGTCAAAGATCAAATACAGACTGTCAGTGGCAGGGCAAGACATCAACCTAGGGTTTCACGAGTTCCTGGGGTGAAAGTCTTAATCTCCATGCCATCCTCTATCATCATACCTGAACCTAAGTTATACCACATAAAATTCCTTATGAGTAGGACCCTAACAAGTTCACAGCCACACAAAATGCATCACACATTGTGAAATCTGGCATCCTCTTGTGAAATCTGGCCTTTTGAGCACCTTTACCCTTTACTACACAGATTTCAAGAGGGAAGCCAGTGTTTCTCAAATTGGGAGTCCTGGCCTAAAAGGGAGTTGCAGAGGATTGCCAAGTTATTTTAGGAGGTTCGCAGTATTGCCACCTGCCTTTAGAACTGGACAACTGGAGAGCAGTGCCTGTAATACAGTAATTCCTCATTTAACACTATAGATATGTTTCAGAAAATGATCGTGTAAAGTGAAAACATGTTTTGCAGGGTCAGTTTTCCCATTAAAATAATGGAAAAGCTGGGGGTTGTGTTTCAAGCAGTGGTGTCTGTTGGGACTGGGACATAACGTTGGGGGAGAAAAGGGACTGGGTTACAGCAGGGCGGGGAGGAGTTTGGCTCTGGGGAAGGGAAGGAGAGGAGAGGGGAGGGGAGGGGAGGGGAGAGGGATTAGGTTGGGAGTATGCCCCTGTGACGGGTCTGCAGGGACTCGCACTGCGTCCAGCGAGGGGGGTTCAGCGGGGAATAGAGCGTCGAGCAGCAAACCCTCCGCTGCTTTGCAGGGAGGCAGGGGAAGCCCCGCACAGCTGCCAGCAACGGGCCTGCTGGGGAAATCGTGTTATTCCGGGGATGGTCGTGTAAATTCAAAAAACGTTCCCTAAAAAAATAATCATGCTATCGCGAAAACGATAAAATAAAATAAAATAAAACAAAACAGCATGGCCCCTTTAAGTGCAAGAGGGGAGAGGTTGAGCACTAAAACCCAGGGAAGGCATTGCTTCCCCTTGCCTTAGGTCTTTAGGCTTTTGTTTTCTTGATCAAGCCTCCTCCCAGGTAAGCAGGGGGCCTAGGGGTGGAGGGGCCAGAGGACCAGGGTGGGGGGATGGGAAGCCGGGGGTTGGGCCCAGTTGCCGACTGTGTCGTAGGGCTTTCCAGGTGTCCAGTATTTTTGCCTCCTGGCAGGGGAAAAAAGCAGAAAATACCAGACATTTAAGGTGTCTGGTATTTTCGGAATTTTTTTTTTTACCGGACAGGAGGCAAAAATACCGGACTGTCCATTTCAATATCAGACACCTGGCAACCCTATTCAGAGCTGAACTCACAACCAGCAGCCACTGCTCTCCAGCTCTGCACTTGAAATAACAAATGCACAGAGAAGATAGGATACTGCCAGGACATAACTAATGTGTACAGATTTCAAAGTATCTTACCCAACTACATGTTCATTTGCTTTTTCCATAACCTCCAAAGGAAGACATGCCTAAAGAAATACCATAGGCACTAGCTAATATAAGTGGGTATAGATACAAATATCTAAGGATGTCTTAGTAAAAAGCCAGACAAAGGCTAAAGAGTTCCTTCAAGAAAACTAAAGTTGAATGCAATGTTGTACATGGCAGCAGTTTTCAACCCGGGGTCTGAGGCCCTCTGGTACGATACAAGCAGGTTTCAGGGAGCCTCCAAAAGGAACCAGAGAGCAAGGCTGGCATGAGATTTGCTGGGGCCCCGGGCAAAACGCTGAAGCCCTGGCCTTGCCAGCTAGGCTGAAATGCAAATCCCAGGCAACTTAGCTTCAGAGGGCTACCTGTGGTGTGGGGCCTTGGGGAATTGCCCAGCTTGGTACACCCTGAAACACTGACCCTGGCTTTTAATATACTAGATCTGTAGAAAAGCAGTTGCTGTGGCACAGGTAGGCTGTGGACTTTTGATAGCATTTTGGGGCAGGCTGAAAAAGAAAGAGATTGAGAATCCCTAGTACATGGCATATGCCTACCAATGTCCATGAAAAGGGCACGTCAGCTAGCAGTGCTCGCTCATAACAAGATTTAGCCAGTCAATACATTAACCACCAGATGGCAGCAAATCACTTTCCTCTTTCAGGAAAGGCTATTGGATTTATCCCAATCAGCAATAAATACCAGTAACATCTCCTTATTCAGAAATGGTGTAAATCAGCACCTGCAGCATACATTCACTGAAAAGAAACAGCTCTTACTCAATGAGAAATGTTTTCCATACAATAGCTCATGCTAGTCAGCCAGGAGTTCATTTTGGATTCTGACTGAGCGCACACTGACTTTCAAGAAAGGAAAGAAAATAGGTGTTGTGTTCTGCTTCATGGCAATATGAAGCAGAGCACATCAGTAGGGTTGCCAGATGGTTTAACAAAAAATACCAAACTCCCCCCCCCCCCCCCCCCAAAAAAAAAACACCACCAGGGAAAAATTCTGTTGCGGAAAAAAAAAAGGGTGGGGGGAGACCAAAGCTGTGAGGGGAAAAAAGGAAGGGGAGGACCAAAGTTGTTAAGCCAAAAAAAAATAAAGTTGCTGCTCCTTTAAATGACCCCACGCTCCTCACTCCCCTGCCCCTGCAAACATGGCAGGGGAAAATTGTCCCTGCTGGGCTTCCATCTGAGGGAAACAGAAAATACCTGACATTTCACATGTCCGGTATTTTCTGTTTTTTTTACTGGACGGGAGACCCGAATAATGGACAGTCCGGGTTAAAACCAGCCACCTGGCAACCTTACACATCAGGCTTTATGCAGCTATTAATGAGGACTAATATTCCCTGTGGGTCATTGTCTCAATGACTTGCACAGCACAGAAGCATTTTTTTGCATTTACCTGAGGCATCAGTTTCTCATCCAGGATC
Organism: Pelodiscus sinensis; assembly: GCF_049634645.1. NCBI lineage: Eukaryota > Metazoa > Chordata > Testudines > Trionychidae > Pelodiscus > Pelodiscus sinensis. The sequence goes on from NC_134714.1 coordinate 115,377,882, forward strand.
AATCAACTCTTGGCATTGACTAAAGGGACCAATCCAATGTTCACTGGAGACTTTTAATTGACTTTAATAAGTACTGTCGCAAGGCCTAGGATTCTGATGGGCATCACAGGGGACTACTATGGTTGATCCTATCTTGGCAGTCCCGAATCACTCTTTACTGCCTAAAGAATCTTTGCTGGCCTAGTCTTGGCACAGAACCGAGTACAAGCCTTTCTGGATCAGGGCGTAATACAAATAGAAGACTACGTGGGTTACTGCTTGGGAGGCACCAGGGAATGAGGAGGAGGCATAACAATGGTGCTTAGGGCATCAGTGCACAAAAGTCTGACCCACTTAAATTCACTGGTAATATATTAATCAAGCATTGAAATTAAAGTTTTCCAGTGCCTAAAAGTAGAAGATTTCGTGTTTACAGTGCATCTGAGATTGTGCTTCCTACATCAGGTAGACAGGCACTAGATTTGCTGCAGTTACTATGCTAAAAATATTTGGGGGCAGGAGTGGCTTGGGTTATCTTCCAGAGTACATACCCATCCACACGGAGGATGCCCTTGGGTAGCTAGCCTGAATCGCCACCAGCACGACCCCCAGCTATAATGCTATTTTTAGCATGCTTGCTAAAGCAGAGCTAATGTGGGGTTGTTTACCCAAGCTGGGAAATCCTCTCCCAGCTGCAGTGCAGATGTACACAGAGTAATAGATGCATTCACCACTGTAACTCTGTTCCCCTTGCACTATGTCCAAAAAAGGAAAGACAAGGAAACTGATCATACCAAAATGACTGTAAAAGAACGCTTAAGTGCCAGTCTTGTGTCCAAATGCAACAAATGAACAGCCTGCTTAGGCACCCATATTTAAAAACAGGGCTGGCACTCATGGTTATTATGCATGAGATATCAGAATGCATATGGAATGGACATGTGGAATATACCAACAGATTTGATGGGAATGTATTCACATTTCTATGGGATTATAGATGCAAAAATAAAATGCAAATGCATTAGTTGTATATGGAAAAACCGTGGATGCACGATTCATAAAAAGCACTGTGCTAACAGAAATTCACAGACCTGCACAATATGAATGTTTTAAATAGTTATAAATTAAATCCTTTGTGAAAGCAAAAGCAAATTTCTTCAGATTGTATCAGAATTCGAGCTGGTTGGAACTATTCCATTGGAATGATTAAAGAAGCAGAAGAAATCCCGTATCAGCAAAGAAGAAAACTACAAGGGCCTTTATTTCCGACCTGGTGTAACACACAGCTTCACACATATTCAGACAACTCAAACATGATCAAATTGAAGTTACTCAATTCCTCCTTGCGCCCACAAAGAATAATCACCACAAGACTGAGAAGCAATATAAGAAATTGCAGTTTAAAGGGTAATTTGGTAAGAAAGATAAAAGCACCTGAAAACACAGGCTCTTCATAGCAATGCCTGCTTAACCATAAATTAAGTGGTAACATTGGGGTACTATAATATGCACTGATGATCTACAGTAGCCAGAATAAGCAAGTTCTGGGCTCACCTGCTGAGTGGTGGCTTGAATTATGTTCTTAAGAATTAATTTTGTTTTTAAAACATGTTTTTTTCTGATTTTAAAATATATTTTAAAAGACTTAAAATGAAGGGGATTTAACATAAATGCTTTTCTTCTGATAACTGAGTGCTTTGAGAATCAAGGAAGGAGTATCCCAAACAATTAAAGGGCTTCATTTACATAAAAATTATTTGCAAGTTACTAGCAGGGAGGAGGGCTGGAATATCCCACCAGCCACCTGCATACTTTTTTATATTACTATGACCATCTAGCTCTAATACAGCGCTTTTTGTCAGCAAATCTCAAAGGAGGTCAGTATCAACATTCCCAATGTACAAACAGGGAAACTGAGGCACAAATAAGTGTGATTTTCCCCAATCACCCAGGAGGCTTGTGGAATAGCCACAACTAAACCCATGTTGCCAAAATCCCAAGCCGTTGCTTTAGCCATTAGGCCACGCAACCTTGTCTCTTCATTTGTTTTGTGTAAATTGTAGAACTAGGGCATTCTTCAAAGATTTCTTGATGCCTTCATGAGGGAGGTTTATCTGGTACTAAGAATGGAGTGAGGTGCACAGAACTGGCACAAACAAAAATGCTGATTCGAAGTTATAGGGCAGGCCTACCTGAAGCAAAACTAAGCCCAAGTTTTAGTGTGTGTGGGCAGCAGTACTAGGTCAGTGAAAGACAAACTGTTTTTAAGAAGAGGTTGTCTGTCAACATCAGGAATATATGAGGTTTATAAAAGAAAGAAAGAAGATTTAATTGTCGTGTTAAGTTCCATATCTTAGGGATGGAACTACACTTCCCTCAGGTTGGCAGGGTGAAGATACTTTAAAAAGGTGCCACCTGGTTTTGAAGTGGCACAAGCAAATGTGGATGTATTGGAAGGGAAATCCCTATCCTGGCAATTCTGCTACCACCTTGGCTTATATGTAAAACACATCCTGACATTCAGTCAAACGCTGCCCAGATAACAGTGCATTTCCAAATATCTAGGATTTTTATATTTAAAATACATATTAACAAGCACTTTTTCTACTTCCTAGAAGAGGAACTTTTTCTAAGTTATTGCCGTATAAAGCTCTGACTGAAATCACTACTGTATAGTGCATATTTACAGATGCATAAATATTAAATTTGTTCAGGATCTCCCACCAGCAAAAGACCTGGATATGTACCTATCTTTTCAGTAGCAATGATATGAAGTTCAATTCCACTTCCTCACAAGCACACCCGGGCAGCATCAGTTCCTTGTGCTTGCAAAGTCCTCCACATCAAGAGAGAGGATGGGATGTGCAACCTTAAGAGAAAGCCATCTATGCTATCCAGGAATTGATCTGAGGGGAAATATTCCCCACCTCACCAAACACACAACTTCATTAATAAAGAAAGGGACTCAGCCAGAAAAGCAACTCAGCCCCAGCAGGAGCACATCATACGATCACCATGCTATTTCTCTAAAGAAATGCAAATAGCAGTGCAAAAAAATTAGAGGTTGAAGAAATCTCTTAGGTCACCTTGTCTGTGGCCCTTCAAATGCAGGAAGGATCACTGCCAGCGTGTCACTATGCTATCAAATGATCAGCCTCTAATTGAATGGCATCTTTGCTCTGTGCCCTCTGTGGAGTGTCAGGCAATTTTCTAAATTTGCTAACCCAATCTCAAAACGTGTTTTTAAAAAAAATATTTTCAGGGAGTTTTCTCCTCCTCCCCACCGTCACTTCTGTATTCTTTTAATATACAGAGCTGTATTCATTTCAAACAAATGAAAAATGTGTGCATCATTTCAGTCAGAAATGAAGGGTCATATTCGCTGGCATGTTCTCTTCCCTTTATGCTCTTTGAGTACTACACAGGAAACAAAATCTATTGAGCTGAAGATTTCCCTGCTGTGGAGGAATCCCCAGCAGGTATAAAGCCAGCTTAACCAGCTCATCTACCATCACCCGACAACAGAAAAGGAAAGGCCAGAGGAGGCTTTGCTCAGAGCAAACCCCAGATGGTGGACAACTGTATTAGCTGCTGGAGTGTATGCAGCCTCCAAGCTGCTCTAAATGCCAACGGGGCTGTGGCCAGTATAAAACCAGACCAAGAACCAAGGCCATAATTTTATCAGGTAACAAACATAAGGAAGATTTATAGGGACTAGAATTGTAGCCATGGCTCTACACATAAATTGTTTGCAAGAAAGTGTTCTTTAATGAAAAGAAACAAACAATAAGAAACAAAGATATAGTCAATAATAGTTTGGATGTAAGCCTAACGTTTATGTACATTTCAATACACGCTGTAAATATTCAGATCAGAAGGACTGTTCTAACTCTAGTTTCTGTTCTGGAATACACGGCATTATTTACAACTTCATACTATTATTGCAAGAGTTTCAGCAGGAAGGTAAGTCACCTGGCAGCACAATGCATTCAGAGCACAGTTGATAACATAACATCAGTGTTAATGCATAGGTGCTAGAACTATAGGTGAGGCGGCTGCTACTGCAACCCTTTGCTTGAAGTCATTCCCATTGTACAGTACACAGGGCTTTCAGTTGGGTTCAACAGTTGTCAGCACCCCTAGTATAAAAATTATTCCAGCAGCCCTGTGTTAATAGGAGTGTTTTAATGCTTCGTTCTCCACTTAAATTTTTCACAAAAAGGGACACTTTTGCATACCATTTTTTGTCATGCAGATTACTTTTTGCTGTGAGAATGTTGTAACTGAATTTCTTCTGAGAATGAAGAATAAATTTGTCTAATGGAAAAAAAATCATTATCAGAGAAGCATATTTCCGTATTTACTGCAGAAGCCGTGCGTGGGAATAGATAAGACAAAATAAAGCCCTGAATGTACTTCTGTGATATTCCATATACACATCCATTTCCATATGCAAATTCCAGCTACATTTTGCACTACTCTGATCTTAGGAGCAAAACTACTAAGTAATGCTTGGTAGGAAAATAAAATAGCCACAAAATTATTTGATCCTATAATAAAGACTCAGAGGGGTAGCCATCTTAGTCTGTAATTTTAAAAACAATGAGTAGTCCCGTGGCATCTTGGGGACTAACAAAAATATATATAATATTTTGAGTTTTCATGGGCAACACCCACTTCTTCAGATGAGCTGGAGTAGAAATAATCGGAACCAAGAATTTATAACAGAAAAAGAAGGGGAATAAAGAAAAAAAAGTCCCTGTGAATTATAGTACCAGTGCTAATGAAGCTAATTGAGTGGGTTGGAAGTGTCCCTATACTTACCTTTTGATGTAAATGAGGAGTTAAGTGCAGGGAAAGCTGGCTTTATAATGCAACATCCAATTAATGTCTTTCTTCAAGCCCAGGAAAACAGTGTCAAATTTGCAGATGAATGTCAATTCCACACCCTCTCTTTGTAATTGGCTTGTGAAATTCCTTTGTAGAAGAATGGCTGTTTTCTCCCCTCTCTCCCAGCATTTTTGGAGCCCATAAATCACCTGATTCTCACTCGGTCCCTGCTGCCCCTAAGCTGGAATGCCATGAATCAGCTGTTCATGATGTTCCAGCTCTGGGAAAGAGAGGGAAATGGGGGGATGGAATGCAAATCAAGGGTTTTGCGGCTCCTCCAAAAGTGCTGGGGGGAAGGGGGTATAGAAAGTGTGGGTCTGTGGTGCATAGCGCTCACCAATCAAAAGTAGTAGACATTCTCAGGCTCTCACCCTGTAATAGCCTCTAACTCAGTGGTAGGCCACCTACAGCCCACAAGCTGTAGACCCTCTGACTGTCCACCCCTCCCAGACACCTCTGGGGCACCAGAGCCCCACAATTCCTACACCTCCTCCTCCCCCTCCGCAGCACTTCTGGAGGAGGCATGAAACCCTTGATTTGCATTCCATCCCCCCACGTCCCTTTCTTTCCCAGAGCTGGAACACCATAAACAGCTGATTTGCGGCATTCCAGCTTGGAGGATGGGGGCAGGGACCGAGTGAGAATCAGATGATTTGTGGGCTCCAAAAGTGCTGGGAGAGAGGGGAGAAAGGAGGTAAGTGCAGTGTTTCAATACCCCGGTGTGCAAGAGGTGTGTGGGAGAGAGAGGACAGACGGGGGGGCCAAGGGTGGAATCCCAGTGGACCGTGGGCTGCTGTAGCCCACTGAGGTGGTGGAGGGACAGTCAGGTGACTCACCCACCATTCCTGGTTGCCCATCCCTGCTCTAACTGAATAGACTATTGGATCCATGCAAAGCTCCAGTGAAGTCATTGGCTCTGCATGGCCACATCTGTGTGCTCACATGTTACTCAGGACTAATAACTATGGCGACTAATTCTTTAATCTAAAGGAGAGTCTTCAACAACAAACATTGTTCAATTCATTAACTCTTTTCAATGGCTTTTTTTGTGTATCATACGCTACCTGGGTTTGTAACTGAATCAAATGTACAGTTCAACAAAGGTATCAAATGCACTCCTGATCTCCAGATAGATGTAATTTATGGGTTACGCACTAGTTGAGCAATTCAGCAACGTTTATAAATACCTTAGATGCACTCTGACAATTTTTTTTATTTCATAAATCATTAGTGAATGCCAATTATTTATGGAGCGTCTCTGGAACAATATCTGAAAAATGTTAATGACTAGTGTTATGATGTAACACAAATTACCTCCAGTTCATGGCCCATTTCATCCTTGCCAATCATATCTTTTGTGATACAGAATTACTACTTCCTTTAAAGGTAGAAGAAAAAAAAATAATAGAGTGAAATTCCTTAGGGTATGTCTACAATTGCACCCTATTTTGAAATAGGGATGCAAATGAAGATATTCGAAATTGCAAATGAAGCCAGGATTTAAATATTCCACGCTTAATTTGCATAACCACATCTTAACGGCGTCTGTTATTTCGAAATAGCCCTATTTCGAAATAGCACCAGAATGTGAATATGCAAATGAAGCGTGGGATATTTAAATCCCGGCTTCATTCGCAATTTCGAATATCTTCATTTGCATCCCTATTTCAAAATAGGGTGCAAGTGTAGACATACCCACAGGAAGCAAGGACGATCTTCCTTACAGGAACAAAGTATAAATTCAGAAAAAAGAAATTAATCACCCAGACAACACCTTTGGCCTCAAAAATCAACTCACTTCTAATACTCAGCTTAAAATGACTCATCCTAGGAAAGCCTCAGCAGTGGTCTGAAGGGTAAACAATTTTGTTTTCCATGACCCACTTACAGAATCAATCTTCAAATTTTGCCAAGACACACTTAATGTAGGAACAGAGATCTGATAATAAAGATGACACTTATTCCATAAGCAGGTCTGCCAACATCAGGTAAGCAAGGGCGGATGGGGCAAAGGGGGCAAGTGCTCTGTGGCATGGCAATTCAAAAAGGTGACAGCGGCTGGAGCCCCGGGCTCTTTAAATTGCTAGTGTCCTGGGTGGGTCTGAGGTCTGGCTTGTGGGGGACAGCGCAATGCAGTCCGGGAAGCTCTGAGATCTGACTTCCCCCAGCCCTGCCTCTTCCTTGTGAGGCTCCACCCCTCCTGGGAGTGTGGTACCTTCCCCCCCACACACACACACATCTTGCCCAGGAGCCTGGCAATTCTCACAGCACTATTGGCCATAAGTTGCTGAGGGTCCACTGGCACAATTAGAGCAGCTTCAGGAGTGTCTCAGCTGGGATTCCCAATCAGAGGGACTACCCAGACACGGAAAGAAAAACATGTCTAAGTGCATTTCTGGTTGGCGGCCAAAGTACACATTGCAGGATCAGGCTCTCTGACAGCTGCTTTATAATAACAATACTTAGCTTTTATATAGTACTTTACATGTTTAAAGTGCTATAGGAATTAATTTGTTAATATTTTTATAAATCCTCTGCCTTACTCCTGTGCAGATAGTGAGTATCAAAGGAAGCATAATAAGTAATAAACAAGGTCAAAGGGAAAATACTACTTGCTTCTGACAAGCTACTGGTGCATGATCATGAGGATTGAGATGTTCTTCAACATTCAGTCAAGAATTCAGCTGCTTTTGTAATTTTGCACACAAAGCACCTGATCCAAGGCACCGTCAATAAGAGCCCTTTAGATTGCACTGGGCTTTGGATGAGACTTAGAAAGACTACTGCCAAGCCAAGGGCTAAATCTACATCTACCTATGATAAATTAAGGATGGAAGACCTGGAAGGCAAGCATTTAATGACAAATACAAACAGCAATTTAAATTTTGTCAAAGGTCCTTGGAAACTCAAATATAAAATGAAGTTAGCAGTTCTGAGTACAGTAAAAGGAGAGCATCTAAGATATCCATTCTTTTCTGCATTGCTTCTTTTCCCTTTCCTGCTAGTTTTCACTGTCTCCTCCTGTCCTCGGAATAAACATTCTCATCACCATGATGAAGGAGACTACGGAATAAATATATATTTCTCTCTCATACACAGTACTCACAGAAATATATGACAATAAAAAACCTTATGTTAAAAGATCTGTAAGGCCGCTAAATCAAGCACTCAAAAGTAAAGAAATGCCAACATTAAGGTTGCTTTGTGCAACTATAATGTGACACCCTCGTGCATATGCATTAGGATACAATCCTTAATTACACGATCACATGCTATTCTGCTCCATAAGACCCTTCCTCATTCAGAGCACAAGATGGATGGATTTCAGTTAACAAGCAGCTATTCAATATTGTTTTCTCCTCATTATTCCATGTGTGACCCCATGCCTTATTTACCAGACACTATTGAAACCTGCTCTGAAACCAGAATAATTAATCTTTTCATAGGCTTTTCTGTGGTGCTCATTTATAGTATCCAAGTTTTTTGCAACCATTAATTTATTTATTTTCACAATGCTCTTGTGAAATGAAGGGGTATTATCCCGATTTTATGAATTGAGACAGAGCAGTTAAGGTCAAAAGTACCTACTCATTTTGCATACCCAATTTGAAATACCTAAGGACCTGATTTTTCATAATACTGCACATCGTACAGCACTTAATATGTTCAAAGCACTGACCACAATTATTTCAGCTGCAGATCTGAGTATACAAGCACTTCTGCAGATCAGGTCCCAAAGTTTCAAGTGCTAATCAGAAAACGAGAACACATCATTAGTGATCACCTGCAAAAGGTTTGGCTCAAGTGCCTAGCTCAACACCACACAAGAATTCTGTGGTGGAGGCAGGGACAGAATCCAATTCTCCAGAGCGCAGCGTTCAATTGTCGTAACCATGAGACCATCCTTTCTCTTTCTACAGTCCCTCGCCTCATGAACTACACCTGTTCCAACATCTGAACAAATGAAACAGGGCACCTGTAGACAAACCTCTTTCATAACCCAACTTTAATTCACTCCCAGAGCCAGTTGGTTTTTTATACCGAATGAGGCAGAGGTCCTGCGGAGAAAATAGTATTTAATTATATGCTCCCATATTATCACAACACATACACACAAGTTTGGAGTGGCCATCCCAGTCACCATGCTTTGCCCTCCCCTTCCGCCCAGCGGCCACCTCAGCTGTCCTAGGGCCGAGCCTGGCATGGGGCAGCAGCAGGTGTTACGGCCCCCCCCCCCCACACACACACTCTCTCTCTGATGGCAGGAGCCAGAGCAGCCCAGAAGCATGCTCCATGCTGCCCTCTCCCAGACTGCTGAGCATAGCTTCTCTGCAGAAGCCGGAAGCAGAATGCTTCTCCCACCCCCTCCGCTTTCCAGCGCCACAGAGAATCAGGGCTCAGCAGGCTGGGAGGGCAGCACGGCATGAAGCAGAGCAGGCTGCTGGGCCCCACTCCTGTTCCCCTGCTGCCATGGTGACGGGGGAGACCCCGGTTGCCGATGTACCAGGCCCCTCATAATTCCCCAGCTTGAGGGAAGGGGCAACATGGGGGTGGAGCATTGTCCCAGGCCCTGCACCGGGGGGAGGGGTTTGCCTCAGGTCCCCTTCGAGATGGTCCTGCATATACACAAGGAGGCAGATATAAAATTGCACAGGCTACTTTAACTCTGTAATTTCCCAACTTCTGAGTGCTTAACTTTGTAACCTTAATATTATTTGATTGTGGTTTACGTGTATGAATATATAGATGTATGTACTTTGGTTAGAATTTCCTACATTTTTTTTAAAGTAAACTGAATAAAAAAGAAACCTGCTATTATACCAACACTCACACAGGTCAACAGTAGGATTAGAACCACTAGAGCCACAGCACGAACTTTTGGCCCTTGAGGTAATAGGCATTGCAGATCTTGAACCCAATCCTGTGGAAACTGAGTGGCAGCCTTAAGTTCTGCACCAGGGAGGGGGGTTGCAACAAAATCACTAGATCTGCTGCTTATCATACGCCAAAACCCAGTTTCTGCCTCTTCAGTTGGTTCCCATTCCCTCACTCTAACTCCAGTTATTGACTCTGTCTTCCCCCCTGGGACAACTGACTCCCATTACATCCTTGATGTGGGCTCCTGTGTTCCTGACCAAAGCTTTTGATTCTTTCATGTGGGAGTCTTTCCATTGACTTGAATGAGCTTTGATTTTTATTGTGGTTTTAGTCAAATTTTACAAATGATGATGGGCAAAAGAAATTTAAAAAAATAATATTATGAAACACCAATGGGATCAAGCTCTTGAACCAATAACTAGTTTTTTCTCTGTGTGAATGGAATATAAGTGATAATGCACTGATGTTACTTTCCTGTCAGCTCTTATTTTCATAACAGCTTCTGCTGATTAATGTGTTACAAAGTTGGAGGTGTCTGACTTTCAGGAAGAGTTACATCACAGACCAGCAAGCGCTCTTCGTTTTATCCGAGAACATTTGCCTTGTGCTTTCTTGGATCTTGTTAACCCTTTCTGCCTGCTTGCTGCCTCTTCACAATTCTTCTGTGGATTTAACTTGAAAAACAACAAATAGTCTGGTAGCACTTTAAAGACAGCTCACGAAAGCTCATGATACCATCTACATGTTTTGTTAGTCTTTAAAGTGCTACCTGACCATTTATTGTTTTTTAAGTTTATCCCGTACATACTAACTCGGCTACCCCCTGAAGCTTCTATGGGTTGGTTTGTTATAAATAACACAAACACACTAATCTCTGCAGGGGTTCATACCTTTTTCTCCAAGGGCCATTTTCCCATATCTGCATCTTTGGATTTTGTTTGTCTGCAACTCATTGGTGGGAAAGTGCATGTAAAGCTTTCCAAGTCACCAGCCTGTCCAATACGCAGCTCTATAATGCAAACACTAGCACTGTTGCCTAAAACTTTTGATGAATAAATCATGTTTTGCTAAACAGCTTTTTAGCTGCCAACAATTTTGTGAAGCAAAGTTCAATCTCCACTAAAGATACAGTTTTCATAGTTCTGAAGCAAACAGAAAGTATGTTGCACTGCTCAGATGAAACGCTGGCAGATTCTGATCACATTCATCAACATCCATGATTCATATGCTATCTACATATACAAAGTGTTCGTTCATTATAAATGCATGACAGCATCATTATTGAATCTCATATCTCTGTGGTTTTAATATCTTAACGTTTCCATATATGAACATTTAGTTTTCAAACTTCATTACAGACAATGGTATACAAAAAGGACTTTTCATTTTGCAAGCACTGAAAAGGATTCTATCACAAGCTATAATCAAGTAGCTCACTAATTAAAAATGCATTGCATTGCAGAGAGTACACGAAAAATGGGATGCTTTTTGCCTAACAAGTTATTTCAAACTTTACACTTTGCTGGGTTTCCAGACTGGGGTTTCATTGCTATGCTAGTACACAGTGAAGTCTGGGATATAATTTATCTTGGGCATTTAATTAACATTACATCAACACATCTGCCCCTAAACTGTCAATCTCTTTTTGGCTACTTCACCCCTTGAATATTCTTGGATTAGTCAGTGGATAAAAATGTAGGTGCTTAGCAACCTGTGGGAGAAAGAAAAACGTAGATTTTCTGGGCCTGGAAATAGCAGCAGTTGGGTGCAAAGAGGTCCAAAGCTTAGATAGAAAGATTGGTAGTAAACTAGAGTAGCAACTCAAGAGACTGTTATGCTGAGAAAAGCTAATGCTGGAGTAAGAGAATTGAAGGGACTGACAGATATGTGTAAGCTAAATGTCAAAGGACAACATGAGCTCTCCAACTCTATGTTTATAGAATTACCCTTAATGTGTCATTGAAGTGGAGTGTCAGGGATAGAGGATTAAGTTCATATAATCTGAATATAACAAGCAGTGGTTTAAAAAAAAAGTGGGTGAGTGAGGAACTTTGCCTTGTTAAAAGCAGGATGAATAAAAAAGAGATTAAAAATTACAACATAATTATATTTTATTTTGATATTTAAATTATAATGCATTTTCTTATGGTTAAAAATAAATTTTAAAATGAAATCTAAATGTAATACAAACTATATTAAATGTATATGCTGTTCTCAAAACATTTAAATAAAATATACTAAATCCAGGAGCTTCTATTAAACATGAAATAAATATACTTTTTCACATAAAGAAAAATGTAAATACTATAATAACGAGCACCAGAGAAAAGCCTATGAAAAGATTAAATATTCTGGTTTTAGAGCAGGTTTCAATAGTGTCCAGTAAATAAGGCATGGAGTCACACATGGAATGGTGAGGCACAAAAGAAAGAATAAGGGGGTAAATGATTTAACTTTTGAGATCAAGCTTTATAAATATGACACAATGGGTCAGGTACAATATTCAGAGCTTGATCCTCTAGGGCAGGGCTACTCAACTTTGGAAACCCCGGAGACCACAATGATACTCACAGCACATGCCGAGGGCCACACCTTAAGTGTGGCTGCATATACATGCAAATATTTATGCAAATATATGCAAATAGCTTCTTTCACACTGATGGGCATGAATACAAAGATTATGGCAAGACTACACAACATGCAAGCCCTGTTTAACTCAGTTCTGCTGATATTAATAAAATGCAACACTTACCCGATTTCCACCCATATGACAGCACTTGTAATGAGCAATGACAATCCAGGAATTTAACTACTAAACCACATATCAACAGAAGACCATTATATTGACTACTTTTTTGTTTTGGCTCCCACAGGCTGCAGGCCACATGTAGCCCACAGGCTGCATTTTGAGTAGCCCTGCTTTAGGGGACCTAAGAGATGTGCTATGAGTTCAAGAGATTAGCAGGCATCACTGGCATTGGGATCCAGCATCTGACTCCAGGAGATAACTTCATGTATGTCATCATGATCATCCTCTGAGCCTGCTAGAGTGGTCTCTTCTCCTATTTTATATCTTCTCTCTACCTAAGCTCTGATTAGCTCAGTTCTCAAATTATGAATATTTAGGACTCCACCCATCATGGAAGCTTACTGTCCAGTTCACGGAAAAAAGACAGATCAGCTCAATGATTACTAGCCCTTGTTCCTGGATGGTTCTGGGTACTTCAAGTAAACTGTCCTACTCTGTCTCCACGTACATAGAGATACAAACAAACAGAAATCTATTTATTAGGGCTGTCAACTGACCTGCATTAACGTCTGCAATTAACGTAGGACAGGATTAACACGTTAATTTTTAACACATTAATCACAGGCATTAATGCTGCACTGCCCCTTTGAATGCTGCTCTGGCGTTTCCAAGGGGCAGCGCTTTAGGAGCCTGGGATCAGCTGGGGTCTCCAGCTGGTCTCTGGCTCCACTGTTGCAAAGCCCCTTTGAAGCGTCAGAGTGGTACTTCAAAGGGGCTTTGCAACAGTGGAGCCAGGGATCAGCTGGAGTTCCCAGCTGATCCCAGGCTCCTAATGCACTGCCCCTTGGAAATGCCGCCACAGTGCTTCCAAGGGGAGCGCTGCATGGAGCCCAAGGTCAGCTTGGGATTCCAGCTTATCCCAGGGTCCATGCAGTGCTGCCCTGTTGAAACACCGCCATGGCATTTCATAGGGGAAGTACACATGATTAATCGTGATTAAATTTTTTAATCGTGCTATTAATCGATTACATTTTTTAATCGCTTAATAGCCCTACAATTTCTCTCTCATTTTCCTCCCTCTCTGTCCCTAAGAGCACGTCTACATGGCAGAGCTAAAATCGAATTAAGCTACACAACTTGAAATACATTAATTGCGTAACTGAAGTAGAAATAGCTTAATTCGGCTTTTGGCACTATCCACACAGAAGAAAGTCGAAGGAGGAACACTATTCCTTCGACTTCCCTTACTCCTTGTAAAATGAGGGTTACAAGAGTTGGAGTAAGACGTCCTCCAGCTCAACATTATTTCTAAATAAAGGCTGGCAGTGTAGATGTGCACTATGTTATTTCGGAATAATGTCAGTTATTCCAAAATAATGCTGCTGTGTAGACGTATCCTAAATAAAATACTGTAGAGTAAAAAGCATGTGTGTTACATGAGCCAAAGTATTAGTTCTTTTGTTTTTGGGGGGAAGGAATGCAAGATACAGGGAGGTACCAAAACTAGTGTAAAGGCTCAATTTAGTTTAAAACCATCATATTTGAATGGCTAGATCAACCAATGAGAATTCACCTTTCTTTAGAAAAATGAGTACAATAGGAAAAATGAGTAGTACAATGTCCCTAAAATCTAGGCTCTTCCCTTGAATTCAAATCGTGATTTAAATCAATTCATCCCAGTAAAAAGAATTTTTTGTGTGTTTTAAGAAAATCTTGCCTTTTAGTAAGACAGCAATATGTATTTAAAATGCCACATAGAGCTGCATTCCTTATCTGATATCGGGCATGTATGGGGAAAACTTGTCTTACGATCAACGTGGATCAATGGGACATTGAACAGTCTAGGTCCATGAAAGTAAATGAGTACTTGGTTGTGCAAATGTTGGAGATCAGAGGTTCTCCAGAACTTTAATGTGTTTATTAAAAAGTTTTCCTTTTAAAATAGAAGGTGGACTGGGGTGAAAACAAAGAACTGGGAGAAAGAATTCCTATGTTCTACCTTTGGACTGATTTGGGGACCTTTAACAGTTACTTAAGTCTATTAAGCTCATTGCAGCTGTCAGCTTTGAAATCCTTGTATTAAAAGTGCTAGCTAACTGTCTGCTGCTTAACCAACTCAGCGAACAGATTCAGCAGAGAACCAATTAATCTGATAGCAGTTTTTTAAATGGTGGAAATTAAACAGCCTCCACAATAGACAACTTAGAAATGTAACCTTTTAATTTGTGTCCAGATGCTATGGAAGTGGCAAAGCATGAATTACTTTAGCAAGGGCTTAGAGAAGAGCAATCACTTGCAAAGATCTGTAGCCAAAGGCAGCATCAGCAGGAACTCTCCAAGGATAATCACTAATGCTTAGTAAATAGAAAACTTAAAAAAAAAAAGACTAGGCCAGCAGCACCTTAGAGACTAACAAAAAAATGTAGATAGTGTCACAAGCTTTCGTGGGCACAACCCACTTCTGTGTTCACGAAAGCTCATGGTATCTGAAGAAGTGGGTTGTGCCCACGAAAGCTCATGATACCATTTACATGTTTTGTTAGTCTCTACGGTGCTGCAGAACCATTTGTTGTTTTTTACGTTTTTCAAGTTACAGACTAACAGGCTACCACTCTGAAGCTTAGTACTGTAAATAGGTTAGTCTTTACAGAAAAGGAGACAAGTTAAACATCGGGCAGCTCTAATTCTTCAATTTATATTACCTATGGATCTGCCATGTGCTTTATTGAGGAATACATGTGTCAAGTTAGGGTGGAGAAACATGCTGCTTAATGTCACACCTTTCCCTTCACCAATGCAGTTGAGGCCACAAAAGGTATATAACAGAAGGAAAAGTAGCCTTGTAGACATGTGGAACAGTCTCTTATCTGTAGGGACATACCAGAGTTCCCTTCATGGATTTGCACTCTCTCGCCACTGTGCAGTATCCAAAAATGTCCAAGGGAGGTCAAAGCTAACAGATTACTGTGCCAGTCACTTGATGTCACTTTCATCAAGAAGCCTTAACCAGATAAACAAAATGAGAATATCCTCTGCCTGTGTTATCTTAAGACTGGCAGATGGAGCTTCCTGTTCATTTGTATTTGTTCCAACTGTAAAGCAAACTACAGTTTCTGCTTCCTGCAGGAAACAGTGGCACTGTTTTTAAACTATCTGGGGCATTTTTAAGCAGAGCAGCTCCTTCTTCTAAATTCTGCATATGCAAGCTGAGAAATGGGATCATCTAGCTAAAGGATCTAAAAAAGACCATCCAGCAGACAAGGTCATCTGCTCAATGAGACATGCAGAAAATGATAAGCAATACTAGCACCAGATTAAGGCTTACTTGGATCTTCTGGAAGATTAGAATAGTGACCATAAACTATTTATGTCTGAGAGAAACACAAAAACACGAAGTACACCAAGATTCTGAGTGACCTAATATACAGAGTTGCAATTATTACGGAAAAGGCCTTAGCTGAGTGTATGACTGGAACAGGAATGCGTGCCAGATATTAAGATACTCTATTTTATTTAAAAATAAAAGGCTACTGCCCACCATAAAGACAAGAGTAATGCCTTGGGGAAAAGGCAAGATGATTACAAAGCACTGTTCTACAGTGAAGTCAAAATACTTGCATGGAATATTAAAAGGTGACCCAGGAAAGATTAAATATCAAATTCCAGAAACTTCACCAGTGTGTGTTCAATAACTTCAGAAGCGAGGCCACTTGGGAAATTGTGAATATAATTATCCTACAGGTCAATTAATTTCTTCTCTCTCCCTCGGACACGTCTTCTCAATACTATGCTGTAATGTCACAGCCAGCATTGAACCACAGCAAAGCAGGGAGACAGGCACAAGAAGTGTAGGGGAAAACATCTAGACCCCCTGCATCCCTCCCCAGGTCACCCCTCCTACAGCCTTCCCCTAGGCCAGAATCTTTTCCTGCCCTCTTACCCCCTCCCAGACCCTGCACTCCAAACTCCTGCCCCGGTCACAACCCCCTCCTTCACCCAAACTCTCTCTCAGACCCCAGACCCTCTCCTGCACCTCAGTCCCCTACCTACTCCAAGCTGCCTTCTGCACCAACCTCTATCCCAGACCCTGCAACCCCTCCATAGAAAAGCGTGGCTCTGTCCACTTACCAAAATCTTGGAGTGCCCCCCATCAAAAATTATTGCCTACCCCTGAACAAGACTCTGCTAGCCTTTAATCAAAATCACTAGTTTAAAAAGTCTGTCAGCAGCAGTTCTGTAGAAGTGTTGCAAGTGTATCTAACATAACAAGCAGAACTAGTTTGAATAACATGATAAATGAAAATGGGCATAAATACTGTATGTTAAATTGTGCAACACAACTGAAAGCCTACCCTTTTTCTTACTGCAAGACACAAAACAGAACTTATACAGTAACAGTCTAAGGAAAGGTGAGTTTTTGGGTGGCGGTGAGGGAATTGGAAAGGTGTGTCCGAGAATCCAATGCTTCAGTACCAGTAAAACTGGTTTTCCAGCAGTGACACAGTACTGTTGATTTCAGGGCTCCCTGGTCAGCTTCTCCTCCCCCTCTTTAAGTTCAAGGCAACTTACTTTAGCATCTGAGTATCAAATAAACATTCAATCTTATGTTTGTTTGAAACAAGCCTCTGAAAGACTGCCAAGCTTAGACTACTGTTCTGGTGTTTTTAATAGGACCTCATTTTTAAAAAAATTAAAGTTACAGGTTTCCACTACATATACATGCATGCATACGCACACCCCCCACACATCTTTTTGGAACACAGAAAACCTAATTTTGGGAAGCAGCTTTAATAACAGAGTGTACTACTTGTTCTCTGATTTTTTGTTGTTGTTGTTTTGGTTTGGATGATGGAAGGAGGCAGCTATTACCAAGTGTTTTCCCTCTTCAGTCATAAATCCAAAGGACAACGGGCCATGATTAAGTAAATATTTCTGAAAGGGGCAATTGAAATGTGCAATGTATTTCATTGCATTTGTACATCACCTAGCACAATGGGATCATTGTCCATAACTGGGTTTCTCAGGTGCTACCTTAATGTAAACAAAGATAATAATATATGCTCTTAGGAACACCAAATAACTGTTCAGTTAAAGGTCATAATTCCACTAAAGGATGTGCAACAGTTTGCTTGTTTTTTATTTTATTACTAGAAGATTTACCCAGATTCGCTTTGGTCCTTAACTTGATTAATTTTTGTTTTTCTTCATGTAAATCATTGCTGTGGGGGGAGCTGAGGAGCAGTGTTTCAGTATGCAGGCTCCGGGGATAGAAGACTACTCCAAATCTGTCTCACCGCAGCAGCTTGGGGCCAGGTGTGAAGCACCTCTCCATGGCTGCTGCAGCTCCAACAGGCACATCCGGGGGACGGGTGCACATCCCCTGGCTGGGGCAAGTCTAGGTTCGTCTGCCCCCTATGCTCTCCAGGCAGAGTGAGAAGTGCAGAAAACTGTACAATTTCCCCTGGCGGAACAAACAGCCAGCAACGTTCCTGTATGAATGGGGGTGGCGGAAGCTTCAATCTCCCCGCCCCTTCCTAAAGGATGCCTAAGGGGTGGGTGGTTTGGGGCTGGGGCAGTCCTAGAGGAGGGAGTACACCCCTAGCCAGCCCCTTTTACCTGTCTAGTGATTCTGTCTTTTCTGTATGGTTTTATGAGAAGCAATCCAAGCACATCCCATTTTCCTGACACAACCAAACCCTTTAAGTTAGGATCAGAGGAAGCTGCATACCAAATTTGGCAGTCCTAGCTCTTACGGTTTAGGGGGAGTTCTTGAACAGACACTCACACAGACAGACAAACTCTCTCAAATTTATAGCAGATGGTAGACATCTAGAGGCTGCATGCTGTATGTGCCCAAAGCACGACTATGTGTCTGTTTAAAACACTCTTGACAAAACAGTAAAGAGGTGAAAGGAAAAATTTCCCCATGTGACAGGTATAGAACTGAAGCACAGCGGGCCAGATTGTCAAAGGCACTGAGGCACCACAAGGTAGAACAGGTACTTAAGTGCTTCTGAAAATCCCATTTAGCAGGTTAAGTGCTGAACTCCTATTGAAATCGATGGGAATTAGGTGCCTAACTCTGGTCAGATACTTTTCAACATTTCACTAGGCAATAAACATCTGTATCATTAGGCACCTCAAAACCTTTGTAAATCTAGCCCAGAGATGTGAAATGACTTGCTTGGATCTCACAGGCAGTTTGCAAACCCAGAAATCCAGCCCAAAACCATTCCAGTCCAGTGCCTTAAAAATAGGATCCTTCTCCTCCTATTTTCAAGATCATTCTGGTTTGACTGGATTCTGTAGTCCCAAAACAAAAAGTCCCACAACTCAAGATTGTTTTAAAATTGCACCACAGGCAACACAGAGATACCAGTCTCCCATGTTCATGACCCATATACTGTTGCGCTCCTCCAACACAGCTGGAGAATTTGTCCCCCTCTCATCCTAGTAGCGAATCACCATTCAGCATTACCTTGGCGCTGCCAGTTGCAGACATGGTGATTGATTAAATCGCTCTCATTATACCTACCAATTACAAGGAATTTTGTAGCATGCAATGTGCTTAGCACTGCAATCCAACTATTAAAATGCTGGGACGGGATTAAAAGAATAAATGATGCTGAGAGGCACCAAGTGGTATCCTCGGCAATCCTTCACTTGCAGCACTATTAGAAATCAGGAAAGGAAAATAAAATTTTGTCCCATTCTTCAAATTACTGCACTGTCCTATAATAGGCATATCCCCGAATGTTTGTTTTTACCTCAAAGTTTATTTTAATAACTATTACAATACAAATGTCCCTAATAGCTTGAAAAAATAAATATAACTCCGCACCAAAATATTCCCTGCACACACCTTTAAGAAAGAAACATGACTAATAACAATGCAATTCCGCTCTACTGCAGTCTTTCCCCTGCAGCAGCTCTAAGGTACACACACTTTGGATTATCTATGTCAGAAGGCCTAGCTGCTGAAAGAATAGCATGATGCATGGTTTAAGCAAGGGACTGGATGTTCAGATTTGGAGACTTTATTACTCAGCTCCTATTGTTCAGCAGAGCTGCACTTAAGGCAGGACTGGAGGGATAGCACAGTGGAGTCAATGTTACAAGAATGTTCTCTCTATATCAACAGTTAATAGATAACGAGTAGCCCCTTGTGGCACCTTAGAGACTAACAAATATATATATATATATATATATATATATATATATATATATATATATATATATATATATATATATATATAGTGTCATGAGCTTTTGTGAGCAAAACCCACTTCCTCAGAGGAGATAAAGAGCCAGTAGGTGGCTCTGCGGGATATGTAGCAATACTGAGTTACCGAATCCAAGAACAATCTGCTGCCACATTTACAGTTCCCTGAGTCTAAGACCTCCCTATGGGCTCAGTCAATCCTTGGTAAAAGAGTAATAGAAATGTAGCCGTGTTAGTCTGGTGTAGCTGAAGCAAAATACAGGACTATGTAGCACTTGAAAGACTAACAAGATGGTTTATTAGATGATGAGCTTTCGTGGGCCAGACCCACTTCCTCAGATCAAATAGTGGAAGAAAATAGTCACAGCCATATATACCAAAGGATACAATTTAAAAAAATGAACACATATGAAAAGGACAAATCAAATTTTAGTACAGAAGGGGGATGGGGGGAGGTGAATGTCTGTGGGCTAATGATATTAGAGGTGATAATTAGGGAAGTTATCTTTGTAATGGGTAAGATAACTAGATCCTTTGTTTAGACTCAGATGTAAAGTGTCAAATTTTAGCATGAATGACAGTTCAGAGGATTCCCTTTCAAGTGCAGATTTAAAAGCCTTCTGAAGCAGGATGCAGGTAGTTAAGTCGTTGAGTCAGTGTCCTTTCCGGTTGAAATGGCAAGAAACTGTTTTTAATTTGTGATCCTGTCTAATATCTGTTTTGTGGGCATTGATCCTTTGGCGAAGTGTCTGAGACGTTTGTCCAATGTACATAGCAGACGGACACTTTCGGCACATGATAGCATAAATTATATTTCTGGATGCGCAGGAATATGTGTTCTTGATCTTATAACTCACTTGGTTAGGTCCAATAATGGTATCAGCAGAGTGAATATGTGGACAAAGCTGGCAACGGGGTTTGTTGCAAGGGAAGGTACCAGGGTTGGTATTAGTGTGGTATGTCCTGTGGTTGTTGGTAAGAATCATCTTGAGGTTAGGTGGTTGTCTATAGGAGACTATGGATCTGTCTCCCAGAGCCTCTTGGAGTTTGGTATCCTGTTCATAGGCTGTTGTTTATTGATAATGTGTTGGACAGGTTTAAGTTGGGGGTCGTAGGTGATGACAAGTGGTGTTCTATTGTTAGTTTTCTTGGGTCTGTCTTGAAGTAGATGGTTTCTAGGTATTCGTCTGGCTTTTTCAATTTGCTTTTTTATTTCTCCGGGTGGGTAGTTGAGGGTTATAAATGCTTGGTAGAGATCCTGAAGTTTCTCTTCTCTGTCAGTGGGATCAGAGCAGATGCGGTTGTATCGAAGGGCTTGGCTATAGATGATGGATCGTATGGTGTGTTCTGGATGGGAGCTGGAAGCATGTAGGTAACTGTATGAGTCAGTGGGTTTTCTGTAGAGAGTGGTGTCTAATTTTCCATTGTTGATTTGTACTGTGGTGTCCAGGACACTTTGGAATGCCATTCTGATACTTAGCTGCCCATAACACTAAGGGCCTGTTTCAGAAGCCAAGAATTAACATAATGCGGTACAGATATAGGGTCCCCTCTGCCACACTCTACATCAAAGTCTGACATGTTTGGGGCGAGGGTAGGACAGGCTGGCAACATATGGCCCATGGACCAATTTGACCTGCCAGACTGCTGGATCTGGCTCACTGACTACCCTGCTGGGAGACACTCGGAACAGAGCAGCTCATGCTGCTTTAGCTGGCTGCTCTTTGCTCCAGGGGCCAGGGAGAGGAGGAGGTCTCGTGTAATGCCCCTACCCCCAAGCAAAATCTCTCAGCTCCCTCCAGCCAACAGAAGCAGAGATTTTTCTGGGGGGAGGGAAAGAGGCAGAGTGCTATGCCTCCCCCTCCCTTGGAACAGAAAGCCACAGGGTGCCAGTCCTTTTGAACAGCTTGGGGCTATGGCAGACAGCCTAGGTAAGTGCCCCCTAGCCTGAGCCTGCCTCTGGCACCCTGTACCTCCGCCTTCCCGCCAACTCTCTGACCCAGGCCACCACCCCCACTTGCTCCATGTTACCACCCAAATCCTCTACACACTCCCTTTCTCCCTCCTCCTCCAGGTCACAACTTCCTCCAAGACCCTGCAACCACTCCTCTCCTGCACCCAGGCCCCCTGAACACCAAGTCTCTGCCTCAGATCACAACCCCCTTCTTCATCTAAACTCCCTCTCAGACTCCTCACCCCTCCTGCACTGCCCCAAGGACCCTTCTGCACTCAACCTCCTTCCCAGACCCCACATCCTCTCCATAGAAAAGTGCAGCCATTGACCACTTCACAAAATCTTTCTTAAAAAAATTTTTTTTTGGTGGGGTGGGGGGAGAGAAAGAGGAAGAAACTAACACATTCTATCCTACTTCAAACAGCTCTTGGGTAATGTTAGGTCTTGTATGTAAAGTCCATCTACCATGCTGGAAATTGTCACATTAAAATATAATCCCAGTAGCTCACCAATTTTTGTTTTCTTTTAGAACAGCTATATGTTAAAATAAAAGACCTGTACGAATGCAAGTTGGCAAGGAAGACAGAAATCCTGCTTGGATTGCAGGAATAGCACCCTGTATAAATCCCTAGCTGTTAAAAGGAGGGAAAGGATTGTAATTCCCACCAGGGAATATTCAGAAATGAGACTCCACCTTTTGGGTCTGCCTCTGGCTAGCAGGTGACTGGTACATATTTCAAGCCTTCTATATTTCTGAGGTTCACATCCATGTAGCTATGGTGCAATTAGTACCTCAAAACAATTTTTACAAGAAGTACAAAAGTACAGGGCCCTTAAAGAAATTCCTGTTTAGTAACTAGGAAGTGTTGTTATTCCATAGGTTAAAATTCATGATGCACAGGAGGTGTCTAGCATGGATTGCTAACGGAAAAGGAAGTGTATCTAACACTTTTTCTCCTCTCTAGAGAGAGACCGGGATAGGAAGCGATGACAAATAAAACCTGGGAGAGGCTTTTGCTTTTGTTTTCCAAAAGTGAAGGAGATTTTAGCGTCTCAGGGAAGAAAATTGAAATAAGTTTTTGTCTTTAGAGAGAGCTAGGCAGTTTTTAAATCTAAAGTGGTGGATTCTCCTTCCAAATGAGGGAAACTTGACAGATTTGAGGATAGAAATCTGGAAATCTGAAATTTTGTGTACCCAAAAAACCTAAACTGCATAAGTTTCCCAACATCCCATTTTTCTCTCTTGAGCTCTATCTGCAAGTAGTTTTTAAACTCTGTAAAAATCAAACAAATGATTTTCCTAGTTTTTCAGCCTAAAAAAGTCTGAGTCCATTAACTTTATTATTCAAATACTACTTTTTGACACTCACAGAAATTCCATTTATGTAATCCGGTGCTAACCGTTATCACATTTAAAAGCATTTCCAAATAATTCAAGTCTGTGATCTAAAACTGATTCTATCCGTTCACAAAAACCTATCACAGCCACAGACTATCCTGTGAACTATTAATAGTTTAATTCACCTTGTTCATTTGTTTACTTCTTGTCATTGTCATAAAAATGCAGATGAAATTAAATCAAACTTAGTTTGATTACATCACAAGAATGAAAGTGACTTTCTGGGTGGGTATGAATTGTGCAACTTGGGTAAGCTATTTTTTGTAAATAGACATCACTAGCTCTAGATCAAAGATGTAATTAACAATGACAGTGTATGGAAAAATCTCTATGAATCCCCCTAAAAGCATACTGTCCTCCACTTCAGTGGCTTCTTAAAATTATTGTCTGAAAATCATGGCAAAATAAGAAACATAAAAATAAGAACTTCTACAAGTAGTAATGTTAAACCAAGATCCAAGGGAGTAATTACAGTACTCAATTTTATTCCTTATGAGTCAGACAGATATTATGCCTTCACAAATGTGATGTGGATGCAGTTGAGGAAGTGCCAAATATAGAAGGGGGACAAAGTTCAGTATAAAAGTATATGAATCTTAAACCAAAACAATTAGAATTTCAATAGTACTTTCTCGTCTTCAAATTCATGCACAAGCATCAATGTGGTTTGCACTGAGAAAGTTTTCTGTATCAGTAGAAAATTGATTTAACTGCTTGGCAGCCTATTTATATTAGTAAAAAAAATAAAATTACATAAAAATCAATGGAACTAACACGAGACATGAAATCTCAAACAAGGAAAAAACTAACTACTAAATTTTCCTATAAATAACAACAGACTAGGGGTAAAATATTCAAGAGAGTCTTGGGTGGCTGCTTTCATTCAGAATTAAAAGTAACCTTTAAGAAGGATAAAGTTACAGTGAATTTAGACCATTTCTGATTGAGAGCATTCAGACAGGGTTTAAATGCATTTTAATTTATCTTTAGTTAAGTCACCTTAACTTTTTAGCTCCCCTTGTGGACCAGCTGCCTGTCACCCTGTGCTGCTGCCTCTGATACTGAGACAGTAGCGTGGGGTGGCAGCAGCCCCTGTCCGTGTTGGGGGAAGCAGGGGCGGGGGGCACTGATCTCCCGGACCCAGCGTGAGCCAGAACTGAGCAGAGCTGCCTGCCTGCCTGGCTCCTAATACACTTTAAAAGCAGAGCTGCAGCAGGGGGAAAGGGGAAAGAAATGTCTATAGCATTAACCTATAAGCTTTTGCTTATCTGTTAGTCTACACTATTGCATCACTAGTCTATAGTAAGTACTCAGTATAGTTTAGCTATCCTATTACTACCTTTAATAATGCAAGGGGAAAATAATTAAAAGCTCTTATAACTACAATAGCCTAGATAGCTCCAATCTCATTAAGTCTTTCAGAATAAAATTATTACGTATGTGTTGAAAGAAGGAAGTGAATTTCTATTAAGAGTGATACAAGACAAGGAAAATGGAATATAAGAATTTAATTAAACACACTAATCAACTTGAAGAATAAATGAAATGTCAATCTATTGTCGAAGATCTCATGTCTGATGATGCTTCCAATGAAATCCTTCTTAGTAAATAGGATAACTTTCACATATCTATAGGCAAGAACTATCTTTAATTTTTCATGTAGGACAGCATGAAGAATATTTTAAATTTAAACTAGTAAATAAATAATGTAATCCATTTAAGAACTAAAGAAATGCAGTTTATTTAGATATTTTAAATAAAAGTTCTTACACTATGTCAATATATAGTGATTTCAAATACATTTTAATTATTTTAAGCCCCAATGATGAGTTATGCATGTACTTAATTTTATACATTTGCAAATAATCCCATTTACTTAATGGGACTATTACCCATCCACAAAGTTAAGCAGATGCATAAGTCTTTGCAGGATCAAGGCCTTACAGATTTGTTCCTGGGAAACTGAGTTGTCATGGCTATACTATCAGGAAATATAAAATGTCAAATTTATGTCACAGTTCAAAGCCCCTGAGGTTAAGCAGCTACTTGAGTGTGTATATTTAGAAAGTGTTGGTAGAATGTATTGAAATGATCTGCCAACATATCAAGAACATCTGTTTGAGCAACACATGTCCTCAATGTAAACTAATTATGCTTTGAGATAACACATTTTCCAAGCTATTCTTGGAGAGTTCTGAAATATTAGAAATACTAATCAGTACCAAGTCATTAAAATAATAGAACATACAGGCAATATAGTGAATTATTGTAAGAAAGACAAGAATAATTCGCTCATACTTCCCTATGTAGAAACTAAGGGTATGTCTACACTTAAGTGTTATTTCAAAATATCTTAAGATATTTCAAAAATAACGCATCTACACACAAAATGCATTTTGAAATAGTGAGCATGTCCACACTGAGTGGACGCTGAATTGCATTTAAAGCCGGCCGGAACCAGGTCCGGCAGGGCATCAGGTCAGGAGTTACTTTGTGTGGCTGCTGTCTGAGGCTATCTGAGGTCTGTGCTTAAAGGGACTCCCCGCTCCACCCCAGGACAGCCAGTTCTCAGGTTACCCTGCTTGCTTGCCTACCTTGATGAGGGACAGCAAAGCATTTTGTCTCTGCGTGCTCTGGTTGCCCTCATTCGGTACACCACAGCACTCGGCTACATGGAGCCAGAGCTGCCCCTGGGCACTCTGGTGCTTCTCATGGAAGAAGCCTGACTGCACTTTCTGCAGGCTGCCATCCAGGAGGTCCATCGGGGGGCTGTCAGTATCTAGGAGGCCCTGCGGGAGAGCTTCCACCCTGAGGAGCACTAAGAGTCTCCCTGGTCTGCCCCACTAGGGGCTTGTGCCTCATTCCTCCCTCACGTCCTTCCTCTTATCCCTCTCTAACCCCCCTTCCTTATGTCAAATAAAAGACAAGTATGTTTAAAAATAGAAACTGGGTTTATTGAACAAGACTGGGAGGGGGGATGAAACTCTGGTGAGACTGGGGAAAGGAGAGGGGGAAAGGGGAGGGGAAAACCTGGGAGGAGGGAGCTGGAAGGGGGAAGCAAGGGAAAGCTGGAAGGGGGAGGGGAAGTTCAGGGCTCAGGGTTGGGGGTCTCGCTAGACCAACTTGATTTTCATGTGAACCTGCTCCTGGGTTCGCATGTGGCCTTTGGTGGCCAGACTGGCTGCTATCCTGCCATAGACAGCTGTGTTCCTCTGACTAGTGCGGAGATCATGGACGTTGAGGGCATCCCCCCCAAACCTGAATACGGTCCATGATCTCCACCCTGTGCCAGGAAAGCACCCGCCTTCTCCGGGCTCTGGCAGGCTCCTGGAAGCTGGCAGACTGCTCCTGGGAGCGGTGGAGGGCTGGTTGCCAGTTGCTTGCTGACTCATGTTTTAGGGTCACTGGGTCAGGGGCAGTGACTGCTGGCTCTGGGCTGACAGGCTTGGAGCTGGCACAGGCACTGTGGCCAGAGTCTACCCCTTTAAGGGCTCCAGGGATGAGGGAGGGAGAGAGAGTGGCCACCAGGGCACCCTGGGAAAGCTGGAGGCCCCCTATAATAAAATAAGTGCCTACACAGCACTTATTTCAAAATAGCTATTTCGAATTTGGTGTTATTCCTCGTGGAATGAGGTTTATCAAATCTGAAATAAGTGCTCCGCTATTTCAAATTAATTTCAAAATAATGGTTTGGCTGTGTAGCTGCTAGTAAAGTTATTTCAAAATAACTTTGCTGTGTAGACATACCCTAAGAGAACTGTCAGCATTAGGAAAGGAAAGCAAATCTGCAGACTGCACCACCGCATTTCATATTGAGAGTTTGCAATGGGATTTGGACATATCTGATAACTCATATAAAAAAAAGGAAGTCCCTAAACCTAACAGGTACAATTTCCAAAAGTGCTCAGCATTGACCTATATTCACTCCCTCGTTGTTACAGAGTTAAGCCCACACTGAGCACCTGTGAAAATGCCAATGGTTTCAAAGGCCACCTCTTTTTCTCCACTTCAAGAAAGCATGGGTTTTTTTTTTAAAAAAACAAAGGGCTACAGTGCTGTAAAATCTGCACAGAGCCAAGGCACAGGGAATATTTACCTTGATCTTCTTAGTCAATGTCAACTTTACACCTCCACATGGAGTTTCTCTCAAATAACTCCCATCAAGATAAAAGCTACAGGACCATTCAAAAATCCTGCACTTTCGATAGCAACTGCAATCAGGATGTCTCAAAGAATTTTGAAGACATGTAATTATTTCTGCCTCACAATCCCTCTAAAGCAAGCAAGCACTATTATCCAGCTGGAAAACCAGAGACAGGGAGTATAGGTATGTCTACACTGCAGCTAGAAGAGTTTTGCCGCTTGGGCGGGCAGACTCACCCTGGCAAGGCTTAATCTAGTGCACTGAAAAGCCGTGTGGACATAATTGCTTGGGGTCTTGAGCTTAGGGGATTGGGTGGGCTTGGTAGCCTGAACTCCAGTCCGAGTCTTAACTTCCAAACTAGGGATGTTAAATATTGGTTAATTGAATAATTGAATTACCTCATTAATTACTACTAGTTAGTCAACTATTCTATAGTTCCTGGGGGATGAATCCGACATATATTGCACTCTGGTCTCATTCCTGACGAGCCCCCTGTCATTCCAAACTGCTGCTTCTGTATCAGAGGCAGCAGCGCAGGGTGCCAGGCGGGAGCTGGTCCATGAAGGGATTTGGTTTAAAAAGTAGCTTCTTTGTAGACCAGTTGCCTGCCGCCCTGTGCTGCTGCCTCTGATATAGAGGCAGCAGTGAGGAGTGGCAGCAGCCCCTGGTGCGAGTCAGAACTGAGCTAGACTGCCTGCCTGCCCAGCTCCCAATACACTTTAAATGCAGAGCTGCAGCAGAGGTGCAGCAGGGGCAGGTCCCGGACCCGTCGCAAGCCAGGGCTGAGCCAATCTGCTGGCCAGACTGCTAAAAAATGTACTGGTGGGGTGGGAGGAGGGAAATACTTTTTGGCTACGTCTACACTGGCCCCTTCTTCGGAAGGGGCATGCTAATTTTGAACTTGGGAATAGGGAAATCCGCGGGGGATTTAAATATCCCCTGCGGGATTTAAATAAACATGGCCGCCGCTTTTTTTCCGGCTTGGGGAAAAGCCGGAAAAAAGCATCTAGACTGGCGCGACCCTCTGGAATAAAGCCCTTTTCCGGAGGATCTCTTATTTCTACTTTGAAGTAGGAATAAGAGATCCTCCGGTAAAGGGCTTTATTCCGGAGGATCGCGCCAGTCTAGACGCTTTTTTCCGGCTTTACCCCAAGCCGGAAAAAAAGCGGCGGACATGTTTATTTAAATCCCCCGCGGATTTCCCTATTCCCAAGTTCAAAATTAGCATGCCCCTTCCGAAGAAGGGGCCAGTGTAGACGTAGCCGTAGTGTACAGCATTAACCTATACGCTTTAGCTTATTGGTTAATCGACTACACAATCACATCCCTATTCCAAACTGCTATTTTTTTTTATGACCAGATCTTCAAAACCAGAGCTCAGTTCTCATTTAGGCACCAAAGGCTTCTCCAATGGGGATGTTACATCAGATTAACTGTAGTGTGCTAACCTTAAAGTGCCTTGCCTCCATAAACACTCTTTTTTTTTTACAAAAAGAGCAAACCATTAGATATCTTAGTAAGTAATCCTCACTGGAACAGGAATGACTGCTTTGCAGTGAGTTTGTTTGCATTAAGGTTCATGTGGATGCATTCCCAGCTACTCCGCTTCTAGCTACTGTCACTATGCTGCATGGTTTCACACCTGGACCTTTGTACCTGTGGGCCTTCTACTGCTTTAGGATCATCTTCATCCCTGATCTCTATCTAAATACAGAGGGCAGCCCAGGGAGCCCCTTTTCGATACCAAGTCATAGCAAGCTCACACTTTCAGAGCCACAAACCCACTCTGGCAGCAACATTTGCTTCCTGAACTACTCCATACACACTCACCCACCCACCCACAGTGGCCCCTCTGTCCCCTCCCCTCCCCCGCTCAAGATGTGAGGGCCAAAAGGGTTAAGAAAGTATCAAACAATGTGCATGGCAGACACAGAAAAAGGGGGGAAAGGCAACAAAAAACGTACTTTGGTTCACAGTTAAATTAATGTACTCGGCTTTTAGCTAAATTGGGATTTTTGTGAGGTACATGGCCTACAGAGACATTTCAAAGGGCATCAAGATTTTTAGAGTGTGATAAAGACATTCATTGATATCTGAATGCCTGTGGTTCAGAAAGGCTACTGTGTAATTCTATTACATTTACAGTTTATTTTATGCTGATCCAGGGGGTAAAGAGGGAAGTTACAGCGGGGGAGGAAGCAGAGCCCTGGGCCCTTTAATTTGCCTCTGGAGCGCAGCTCTGAGGGCTGGGGGGGGGCAGCGCCACAGTCTGGGAGGCGCTGGGGGGTAGGGTGTCCCTGCCCCCACCCTTCCACCTGAGACCCTACCCCTTTGGGGGCACAGAGTCGGGCCCTCCACTAGCTGTTGCCCCCGCCCCCGTATTGATCTGTAGGTATCATACAAGAGAAATTAAAGCAAAGACAGTGCTCTATTTTGGCATGCACGCCGCAAAGCAAAAAAAACCTCCCTTCGGGCTCTCCATAAAGGCGAGTGTTTCCCTCCAATTTCTGTAACTGGGGTGCATGTTGGGGTGCAGTGCTGCATGTTGTCTTGATTTGCCCACTGCCTTTTTGAACAAGACCCTTTTGCCTGAGAGTAACATTCTGCTACATCAGGAGAGTCTGCAGGGGTGTCCACGCAATTCCTAACCTGGCCCGGCTACCTGCACTTTCTCCCCTAAACCTCCGCAGTTTTCTACTCCCCCGTATCTAGGTATGGCTACACAATGCCGTTTTCTAGAAACAAGGCTGTGTCAACCCAGCCTTGTTGCTAAAAGTCAGCTTGTGTAAACACTGTTTGATGGCACTCTTGCTGACAAAAAATACTTCTAGCCAACAAAGCAGCATTCCTCGCACTTTCACATTCACTTGCCCCAGCAAAATTTTGTGTTCATGGAGGGACGGAGTCCAGCACCTATGAATGATGAAAGTTTTGTCATTCAAGTACAAGTGTAGATACACCCTTTATTACAGGTTTCTTATACATGGGGAAAGTTATTTTTAAAATGTCTTACCAACTTTTAGTGAACAATGAAGTGGAAATAAAAGATGGGATTGGCATTCCAAAATTCCACGTGGAAAGTATTTTATAATTGCTGGCATGTAGACTAAGGATTAGGACAATAAGTTTCCCTTAGACCTACACAAAGAGACGCCTGCACAAAAAGGACCTTTCTCACCTGCAGAAAAGCTGCCTGAGGATGGGAGAGAGAAACACAAGACAATATGCTCCAGGAATTACAAATGCTTCTCAACAGAAGGCCAGGAAGGCAGAAATGTGAAGGAATGGTTTTCAGGTTTCTCCCTGGAAAGGGACATGATGTAGATACAAACAGCTGTAACGGAGAACCTTTTGTTACAAAGTTTATGCACAAGACCTTATAGGGTTGCCAGATGGTTTAACCAAAAATACCAAAATACCTCCCCCCCCCCCCCAGAAAAAAAAACCACCGGGGAAAAAATTCTGTTGAGGAAAATAAAAGGGGGGGGGATCCAGAGAGTTGTTCAGCAAAAAAATAAATAAATAAATAAACAGCATGGCCCCTTTAAGAAATGGTTTTGGGGCTCTTTGGCCCTAACAGGCTGCCAGCGGCCATCCGCCACCTTGTGTCTCTGCTCTGGGTCAGACAGCTCCTCTGCGGAACCCAGTAAGCACCCAGGATTTTTGCCTCCTGCCCAGGAAAAAACAAATCAGTAAATACTGGACATTTTAGGTGTCTGGTATTTTCTGAATACCGGACAGGAGGCAAATATACCGGACTGTCTGCGTCAATACCGGACACCTAGCAACCTTAAAGACTTATCAATGTTCTGCAAACTATAAAGAATGCACCAGAGTAGGACCACCATTTCCACCACCCTAATTACAAGCTCTTCCAACAACAATCAACTCCACAGAGGAGAAAGAAAGATGATCCTTTCTATTATATCACCCAAAGTTTGGGCAAACTGATTTTAGCCACCAGGCATCATTTTCATGGATCTTAAACATGCATTACATTCTTAATTAATTGGTTTTGACTTTATTCACCGAGGAACATTGTTCCTTATGTTAACTTGATGCATTTATTTTGAACATCTTGGATGAAACATTTAGTTGCAGTACAACTCAATTCATACACCAGTGGAGCCCTACATGGATATAAAATTTTGTATCTGCAGCCGCATCTCTATCTACAAAAATGATCTGCAGATATCCAAATGCACATGACAAAGTGGTTTTTAACCCATGAAAGCTAATGCCAAAATGAATCAGTTAGTCTTTGAAATGCCACAGTGACTCCTTGTTGTTTTTGCAGATACAGACTAACATGGCTATCCCTCTGATACTAGTCACTAAAAAGAAATTTGAAAAGGTGAACTACATGTGTGTAATTGTCTTACGCTGAAACTGTTACTGAATTCCAAATAAGAAAAGGAAAAGTGTGTCCAATTACAAAATTTTCACTTTTACTATTTAGAAGGCTCCTATAGAAAATCCAGCTGTAATCTCTTGCAAAGATATGAATTCATCTTCTGTACAAATAAGTCAAAGAAGTTGTGATGCACAGAATTGATAAGTACAGTAGAACTACAGAGATAAGTACTGAGCAATAACAGCAGAGACCAAAAAACGCAAATAGAATACAATACCACATTAACCGTAAACTTCTAAAAAAACATAAAGGGAAAGTTTTAAAAAATTTTACAAGGTAAAAAAACCTGCCTTTTATTTACATTAAGATGGTTAACAGCAGCATATTTCTTCTTCTGAGTAAAGTTTTAAAGCTTTATTAGTCAATGTAAACTTTTGAAAGAACAACCATGGTTTTTTATTCAGTGTTCTGAACATTTCAGAGCTATGAAGCATCTCCATTCCAGGGCTACGTCTACATTGGCATCCCTTTCCGGAAAAGAGATGCTAATGTGACGAGTCGGAATTGCAAATCCGCGAGGGATTTAAATATCCCCCGCGGCATTTGCATTTACATGGCTGCCGCTTTCTTCTGGCTTGGGGATAAGCTGGAGAAAAGCACCAGTCTAGACGCGATTCTCCGGAAAATAAGCCCTTTTCCGGAGGATTTCTTATTCCTACTTTCTTATTCCTACTTTCAAGTAGGAATAAGAAATCCTCCGGAAAAGGGCTTATTTTCCGGAGAATCGCGTCTAGACTGGCGCTTTTCTCTGGCTTATCCCCAAGCTGGAAAAAAGCGGCAGCCATGTAAATGCAAATGCTGCGGGGGATATTTAAATCCCCCGCGGATTTGCAATTCCAACTCGTCACATTAACATCCCTTTTCCGGAAAGGGATGCCAATGTAGACATAGCCCAGATGTTTATAACTCTGAGGTTCTACTGTACATTGTCTTCAGCCTCCTCCACATAGGTTACAACTGCACAATAGCACTAAAAACTTCCATGTCAACATTCCTGACAGCTGATCTACCAGCACCAAACTGGCTTGCATTAATGGCCAGTAGCAGCTACGGTGGCAGGATCCACACAGGTATGGCATCACATTTCTCCATGTTGATGGACAGTCTCATGTCAATTTTTTGTCTCTACAACTCCAGAGTGAGCTCTGTACAGAGTTCTAGAAAAATAGCCTTTTGTCATCCAGAATTTCAGTCATCACTGCTGGTCATCCCAATTCTGCTTTACTATCCTGGCCCACCACTCGATGAGCTGACCAAGCCGAGAAATGGGAGTCCACTAAGTCAAGCTGTTCCAGAAAAGTGAAAAATTATCTGATTTCATCTGTCTGGTCCTCCTTCCTCTGTAGTCTTATTGCTGCAGCAAGAGTGGTCTATGTAACTATGCCTCCGGCATTGTGCCTAGCATAAATGGGGCCCCAGGCTTGGTTGGCACTTACGTATTATTTTAATTAACATGATTAATGATAAACTCATCTGCCTGTCAATGGATATGCATTCTGTTCGTAATAAACGTCACCATCAAGGCACTCAGCAATGTGACCTCTGGGCTATTCAATATCACTATGAATACGGCATTGGCAAAATGAATGGATGCCAGGAAAGAACTCACAAGACTGTTAGTTTAACCCCTTCCTCCTGCACATCCAGAAGTCCATTAGGTTTTGGTAGGGATCTCTCAATGTACCGCAAGAAAAAAAGTTATAGAGCAAAGAGCTGAGTGGCAGAGCATTGCACCATGGGTTATCTGCCCAGAAAGCTTAACACTTAATTCAAACAAGCACATAGCTGGGTGGAAACAATGATTAACAAGAAAAGTACCTTTAGCCAGCAAAACAAGGCAGTGGGGTTGCACTTCTGTTTGACAAAGTTAAATCAAAGTAATACAATGCAACATTCCTGTGTAGACAAATCCTAAATGATGGTTGGAGTCTCAGGACCAGAAGCTCCATTTGTGACACTTTTACCTAGGTTTTCAACAAAATTCCTCTGGAGAGATGCTGAGTATATTTCAAAATATGTCTCTTATGCTACCTCTACATTGAAATGCTATTTCGGGATACCAGAGTATCCTCGTTCCACAAAGAGTAGGGGACATTTCAGAATAGAGGGTTACTTCAAAGTTTGGTACTTTCTAAAGTACAAAATAAATAACTACAAAGTACAAAAGTACAAAATTGAGCTTCGCAAATTGCATATCTTATTTCAAGCTATGGTGCATTGTAGATGCACCATTAGTGACTTGCACCCGATTGCATAATAAGAATTCTGTTCTGCCACTGACATTTGTTCTATTCAAAAACTCCTTCTGTTTTAACTAAAAGGAGTAAAGTTTGTCATGATATTAGACCATCAGTCACCTTACAAGCATTGTAATAGAAAATAATGGTCTAGACAACAATATTTGAACCACACTTTTTAAGTGAACTAAGGGTATGTCTACACTACCCTCCTAGTTCGAACTAGGAGGGTAATGTAGGCATACCGCACTTGCAAATGAAGCCCGGGATTTGAATTTCCCGGGCTTCATTTGCATAAGCGGGGAGCCGCCATTTTTAAAACTCCGCTGGTTCGAACCCCATGCAGCGCGGCTACACAGGGCACGAACTAGGTAGTTCGAACTAGGCTTCCTAGTTCGAACTACCGTTACTCAGAAAACATCCAAGCAGTGTGCAGCCAAATAGAATGTTAGGAATCATTAAAAAAGGGATAGAGAATAAGACAGAGAATATTTTATTGCCACTATATAAAACCATGGTACGCCCACATCTTGAATACTGGGTACAGATATGATCGCCTCATCTCAAAAAAGATGTATTGGCATTGGAAAAGGTTCATAAAAAGGCAACAAAAATTATTAGGGGTTTGGAACGGCATCCCATTTGAAGAGAGATTAAAAACACTTGGACTTTCCAGTTTAGAAAAGTGGAGACTAAGGGGGGATATGATAGTTGTCTATAAAATCATGACTGGTGTGGAAAAAGTGAATAAAGAAAAGTTATTTACTTATTCCCACAATATAAGAACTAGGGGTCATCAAATGAAATTACAGTAGATTTCCAATAATCCGGAACCTATGGGACTTAGGTGGTGCCGGATTATCAAATATGCCGGACTATCAGTAGGTACTATAAGGTGATTATATATATACACACTGTATACATTATATACTGTATATAAAGTGTTCTTAACTCTTTTTATTGTACATACCGTATACAGTATACTGTAATGTTTTAAGTTTTTTAAGCCTTTTTTACCCTTTTTGCTCAGTTCAGCTGCTGCCGCTGTTACCTTGTGACTCATTTTTTGCCGAAGCTCACTCACTAGGCTCTTGCCATTTTGATGCCGGACTATCAGGAGTGCTGGACTATTGGATGCTGGACTATTGGAATTTTACTGTAATTGGCAGCTGGTTTAAAACAAACAAAAGGAAGTTTTTCTTCACTCAGCGCAGTCAGCCTCTGGAACTCCTTGTCAGAGGATGAGGTGAAGGCTGGGACTTTAATAGGGTTCAAAAAAGACCTAGAGAGATTCATGAAGGTTAGGTCTGTCAATGGCTATTAGCCAGGATGGGTAGGAATGGTGTCCCTACCCTCTGTTTCTCTGGAGGTGTGTAACAAGGGAGGTATCATGTGATCATTACCTGTTGTGTTCCCTCCCTGTGGAACATCTGGTATTGGCCGCTGTTGGCTTACAGAATACTTGGGTGGATGGACCATTGATCTGGCCCAGTATGGCTGTTCTTATAAGTAGTGATTTTTTAAAGGATTAACATTTAATTTTCAAGTTTGGGAAACAATTTTTTTACATTACAGTGAATGTGTTTCTTTTAAATATTTCAACATCATCTTAAAGAGTCCTTGGGAGTTGAAAATGTAGGGTCAGATTGTGATCTCTTGCCTTGCCTTGAGTAGTACTTTATTCCATGCCCTGGAAGTCTTTAGAGGAAGGCGCTACTCATTGTGAGTAAGAGTATTACCTCTAGCTTTTAACTAGTTAGTAGCTTCCTTGGGTTAGTAAATTTTTCATTAAGATGTATTATAATGTGCTGAAAGCTGGAGAACACCCATGATACAGAGCATACAATAAATAGTAGAAGAGTCAGCACTCATATCACATAAGAAATCTGGTATGGGTGGCATTACTTAATCCGTGGGCACCATTGCAAAGGCACCATATCAGTTGGTAATAAAATCTTCCTATGTGACTGCACCTTTCCATTACAAGTGAAGGCTTTGTTCTCTTCTGGAAACCTTTGGCAACAGTCTTGGAAAATGACAAAGTGTGGAACTGTTAGAGGCACAGCATAAACATGACAAAACTTGATCTGAAGAAGCAAAATTTAAATGTTTGCCTAGCCAATGCTATATGTATGCTAGCCAACATGAATGCTCTGCTCTGGTCTATAAGAAATTCTTCTTCACCAAGTGTTTGGATAGATTTCTACTCTACATGATCCATATGCCTTGGGCATACAGACAAAGAACCTTGGCTTTGAACATCAATAAGTAACTCAATGGCAGGTGAAGGCTGTGTCTCATATCCCTGGGCGGATTCAGGGCATGGTGACATGCACAAGGTGTGCTTGCAGCCCACAGGCTACGGCCATTCAAAAATTACAAGCTCATGCATCCAAGTTGCATGCATCTAGTACGGTATGGACCTATGCTTCCTCATGTATTTGTGCACTTTTGTATCAGTCAGACAGAGAACAGCTTTTATATGTGCAAGTTACCTTAGTTACCAACAAAAATTTAAAATGGGAGGGTAGTTAGGATTCATAAAAGCCTCAGCCAGGGAAACGAAATTCAGGG
This sequence comes from Pelodiscus sinensis, assembly GCF_049634645.1. Lineage (NCBI taxonomy): Eukaryota > Metazoa > Chordata > Testudines > Trionychidae > Pelodiscus > Pelodiscus sinensis. The sequence continues at coordinate 115,414,322 of NC_134714.1, forward strand.
GTTATAATGAGCTGGCATCCAGACAATCATCTTAATGATCTCACAAGGTGTGCAATGTCTTACTCTCTCAATTTGTAACTTGTTAGTCTTTAAAGTGCTGCATAGTCCTGTCTTTTGTTCAATAGAGTGACTGATACAAATTAGACCAAAGAGCGCCTAAAAAATTTATCATTCTGTGATTTATGACTACTTCTCAAGAAAGTGTGATAAACTTTGTGATTAAATCATTTTCTTTCACTGTGTTGCATAAAACGGACGTATGAGAACAGTATTTAACAGTAAAAATAAGAGCATAATCATCTACAGTTTCTCACCTCTCTACGAAACTAACTGAGTCTTAGGGAAACCCAGCACTGTGGCCAGTAGCAATCAAACTAGTGCACGACTTCATGGAGCTAGAAATGGGAGTTTGAGTGGTGGTGAACAACTCAGAAGTTTTACCCATAATGTACTGTCCCTAAAACAGATTTGTTATATTTAAGTGTTTCCTTTTGCCAGTGATAAGCAAGTGAGCCTCTTTACCTCAGACAAAAGTACCTTAATTTATAAAGCATTGAATAGAATTTCTGGCCCTGGAAAGATCTTAAACAAGAGTCTAAGATCCATCAATTTCTATTATACTGAAATACATGCTTAAAAGCAATTTCTTAAAACAGGGTCTTATGTGACCCTTATATCAGCCAAAGGGTAAACATATCTAAAACTCTTAAACATCCTTTCGATCCTGACTACCATGTTTGTCTAAGAATTTATGTCTCTGTAAAAGCAGGATCAGATGGTAGTATATACAGTAGAACCTCAGAGTTATGAACACAGAGTTGTAAACTGACCAAACACACACATCATTTGGAACCAGAAATCCACAATTATGCAACAGAAACAACAACAAAAAGTGCTAAACATAAAACTACAAATAAAGGGAAAGATTTCACAAGATTAGGAAGCTGCTTCTGTGCTTGTTTCATTTAAATTAAGATATATAGTATAGTAATGGTTTAAAAGCTGTAGTTAGTCAACAATCAATTGTAAACTTTTGAAAGAACTATTATATTGTTTGGTTCAGAGTTACGAATAATCCCCCATCCCTCCAGGTGTTTGTAACTTTGAGATTCTATCGTACAGCATGTTTAACAGCATTGAAAGAGCTAAGAGTTATAAGTGGATGAGCATGATTGGAACTTTTGAGCAGTAACCCCACCACTCATAAAAATCAGGAAAACAATCAGAGTAAATGTACTTTCACTCCAAACCCACATGACAGTTACAGCTGTTAAATTAACAAAATATGGAAACTGCTACAAGTGAAAGTTCACTATGGATGAGAACTGCTCCAATGGAAATATTCCAGCAGGGGGCTCCAAAGCAACAGCAAGTGTTCTTTGAACAGAAGGGCAGGAGACCAAGCATCAATTTAAAAAAAAAAAAGTTAAGATACATACATTACAGCCGGTGAGTTAGAATCTCAACTAAAGTTTTGGATGAGAGCTTTTGGTAAAGTATCCAAGCTAGGTTAAAGTGAACGAAAGCTTTTGGTTTTGTAAAAATATTCAAAAATTAAAGCTGGTCAAAATAATCAGGTTTTACATACAAACCTCTACAATATATTCTTTATTTGGAAATTTCCTGTATACAATTAAATTGCAACCAAATCTACTAAAAAGTTGGATGGTGTATAAATATTAACTACAATGCTGCACGTCTTTTTTAATTCTTATTCCTTAGTAAGTTACAAGCTATGTGGATCAAAGTTTTGGGCTATCACAAGAAATTCACATACTATCCAGGAGTAATGAGTTGGAGAATGGACTGCATATATTGCAGTAGACATAATTCACGGCATGCTGTTGCAAAATTATTCACGTCAAAGTCTGTAACAGAGCACTAACAAAGGTAATTTATAGCCCTATCTAACAACCAATGTTAGAAAACCCATTGTTTATTTTGAATGGTTTCTGTTGTACTCTGCCCCAAATGGGTTTGTAACTTTGTTATGAAAAGGCTCTCCCTGCATTTATTTCTTTAGCAAAAGCATCTCGTTCATCAACATAACTGACTACTGCACCAAACTGGCCTTCCTCAGTTTTGAGAAATGTCTCTTTGGTCAAACATCAGCTATGCTGATTAAGGAAATGGCTGCCTAAGGAAACAAATAGAAGTTTTTTCAGTGTTCTGAATTTTTCAAATAAAAAATAAAAATGTGATGTAGACCAGTAAATATTAAATAAAATGGTGTATTCCCCATATGTTCTTAATGCGGACAAGTCTGTCACAAAGAAAAATGGCCAACATAGTACTGAACCAGGTAAAAATAATGTTTAGATAAGCTTTCTGGGTCTCTTCAAGTTTGTTTTTTTTACAAGTTTACTCAACATACATTTGTCAGTCGTTTATATTACAGATAGCAGAACTGTTATTAGTTGTTAGCAGCCAGAAAGGGTTACATTGGAGGATTTTGTTCCTACAGTTACCAGTCAAATTGATGGTCAACCCAAGAGGAATTCTATCCATAAAGAATCACGTATAGCTCTGAGATGTACAACAGATTGATTGATTTTAGATGAATGTGTGTTTACTGACTGGCTCAAAGCCTTCCACAAACTTCCATAAACCTTATATGGGACAGAAGCTAACGTAAATTGAGGAATGGTCATCTTCTCTATGCTTCACAAAGTAAACTAAAACAAGTAAGGTTTTGATGAAGATGCTTGAATCTACAGTGTCACATTTCAAACGCCATGCCTGTCCCCATTTAAACTAAAACAAATATTGCCTTACCTCATTATTCTACTTTCTTAAATATTACCATCTCATTGCATACCAGCTGGCATAGTAACATCTAAACGGTCCACTGGCAGAATAATAAATGTATCTGGAATGATACTCCAAAGCTGTCACTCAAAATATCACAAGAAAAAAATATTAACACCCAATAAGTAGGTTGGAATGCGTAACTTTCTATCTAGTTCTCAAAGTTCAGAGAATTTTCTTGTTTTTAATAAATCTGCAAGATTACTGAAAAGTTTCTGTTATCTACTGAATATTGCAAGTCTAGAGGCACAGAGCTTTAGCATCATAGCTTATGATTAACTAAAACCAAAAAAAGTTGGAGGGCCATATATCTAATTTCAAATGCACAAGATCTTTTCAACTGACCATGGTAATTTTTATCATAGTTTTTCAGTCAAAAGACAAGGACATTAACCAATTCATGGTTAATTAATTCCACAAATGGAAGTTAATAATAAAGCAAAAACATGTTGCAGTTCTACACAAGCAACATTTTACATTCTGAGCCATCTGAGGACATCCTAATAGGTAGGTAAAAATGATCATCCTCATTTAGAGAGGTAGCAAGGTTAAAAGAATTCCCCAAAATCACACAGAAAATCTGTTGCAGAGCTCGGGATCCTGACAAATGTAGATTCACATCAATCAAAACATTTAATAAATTCATGTCAGATTTGCTCAATTGTTTCCAGAGAAAGAACACAAATGTTGAAACATTTCATTTTGATATTTTCAAAGTGAATGAGTCAAAATTACTTTTCATTTTTGAATGTTATTGCATTGGATCCAAAATCTTTTTCCCCTGACTTTTTCAGGTCTGCCACCAAAATAAAAAAAGTCAGCATTTCACACAATTCTAGACCTGATTCTCAATGCCAAGCTTCACATGAGACAGCCTTCCTCATATAATACAGCAACTCGTAGCTGGCAGGAAGTTATCTTAACTACGTTTTCAAGGTACCTCATGTTTGCTTTAAGGAACCTGAATAGAATGTACATCGTCTAAGGTACGATGCACATTAGGAGTGGTTATCCATCATTCCTGCTTCTTCCTTGAGCCATGATATTTAGGACAGAGTCTGGAGTCCTTTGCTCTTCAATATACCTCTACTGCATGCTACGGGAACAGGCAAGACGGCTGGGTTTCCTCCTCTGTAGTAAACAAGGACAGAATTTATTGATTCTCCTTTCCCCAAGTGAAGAGGAGCGTTTGGGGACATGAATAAATAATTGGTATTTTTAGGATGCAGCTCCACGATAACGTATTTTAACAGAATTTTGAAAAGGAAGGTGAAGCGAGAGATCCTTACTCCATCTTTTCTTATTATGATCTCCTGAAACATATCAGAAGAAGAGCTGTACAAATAATGGATTATTCGGTTTGTTGAAATTTTAAAAATGGGGTCAAACTAAACATTTTATTTCAATTTTGATAATTTATTAACTTTAAAAGAAATGTTGAAACAAAGTCATGACACAATTGGAAATAAAAGTGTTCATTTAAAAATGCTGAAATGAAATGTTTGTATTTATCCCTGAATTTTGGGGTCCCCCCCTAAAATGAACAATTTAGGGTCAGCAAATCTACACTTTTTGCCCAAAATGCTTTGGCTCTAATTAGAAGATACGTTATCAGCACAGGGATTTCCATAAAGCAAAGGTGTCTGGTGACAATGTCAAAAAATGGATGACAGCATAAGAAAGACTTCCAGCATAGCCCTGAAAAACCAGTCATCTATATGTGGAGAGCACATGCCACAACCTGGGATATTTGATTAAAGGCCCAGTAGGGGCACCATTAGCTACCATGTCTCCACAATATCCATGCAGACCACAGATCTCATCTGTGCTCTTCTTAGCCCAACTTTCCCATGGTCATTTATAATAATTTTGGCCAATTCAGGGGTGCAATTCAAAAGGCTGACCTTGATCTTTAAGGCCTAAATAGAAATGGTTTGGATTCCTGACATCTGACTGACAGCCTCTCTCCTGGTGTTTTGGTCAGTTCAAGATCTTTTATTAACAGTTTCTTGATTTAACTTGATAAAAGCTGGAGGGAGGTTTTTCCTCAAATCTGCAGTCCACTTATCTTGCAGGTATAAAACATAGAGTGATAATCATCTTGGCACACAAGTGGCACACAGAGTTCTGTGCTACCCTAAGTTCTTGAGTAGAATAAGGACTTGCATGAGCATTCTGCCCTAGGGCGAAGTTCACTTCTTCTGAGTGTTTTATTAAGCCATTACATTAATTTTATATTATTTTTATCAATGAGCTCCAAGACTTTGAGATCGATAAATCATTAATTTAAATCCTTGTAAGAAAGTGGCAGATTCTAGGACACTGGGTGAACTCCACTAAGTCAGTCTAATAGCTAGTGCTTGCACGCTCCAAAGAGATGCACCATGCTGAGTCACTCTACAGCTAGGTCAGGTACACCCAATTAGCTCTAATCTTACAGTGTATGAGAAGCAGGAAGTGAATTAACACAGTGCAGCTAGAACTAGAAAACAGCATCCGAGAGGTCATGAAAGTTCAGTTATTGGTATTTGGGTCACCAATAAAACCAAACCACAGTAACAAGTACATTAGAATTTTCACAGAGTACAAGTACGCTCTGTACAGAGTGGGGTGGGAGCATTTCCAGCAAAGCCAAGAAAAGGATCACATCATTCAGTTATAGCATTCTGCTTCTTGAAAGCACCATGAATTATAAACACCGACTAACTAGCCAGGATCTTATCTTAATTCTGGATTGGTGTGTAGGGACTAGTTTAACTGGGGACAAGTCTATGCTACAAACTTAAGTTGACATACATTGATGTACAGTCACTTCAGTAATTGCTGTATATTTTCATGTCCACATTGCCCTCCTACACACACACCTCCACCAAGAGTACATGAAAGGAGCCCTTTCAATGATTTAATGGATGGTGTTGTGAAGAACTGGCCACCAAGAGCCCTGACGCCAGGGCGGATAGTCCAGAGCGCCAGCTGCTACAAGTGAGGGTGGAAGCAATGGAGAAGGTAAAGACTTTGACAACACTTAACTCCAACCATAAAAGGTTAAGCCTCATGCAAAATAATTATGTCTCCCAGAACCACGGACTCAAATCCGGTTACGGTCCACTTGGCTTAGTTCCATGCAGTTAGTGCAAGGGGTTAGGAGTGATTTTACAATTTTAAAATGTTGTCTGGAAGTCTTATCTGCTCTTTTAAAAGGACATTAAAGATCAAGTAATTTTTGTAAGATCAATCATTTTCCTTAGCGAAAATTTCTTTTTTCTCATTTGCTGGGTGTTATATTCTGAGCCAATTGGTTGTCACCCTCTAAATATGTTTAACTGGCAAAAAGTGTATATTATTTGTAGAGCACTTGGACAAGCAAGGTTCCAGGTAAATATATATTACAAAGAGATGCTTTCTGAAACTGCTTAAGATAAGGTATTATCCTATCCCTTGGGTTTGAAGATGAAGTTATTTGCGTTTGGGACTGTTATATAGTATCTCTCTTTCCCCTTTGTTACCGCTTTATAAATATTCACTCAGGCTATGTCTACACTGCAAGCTTCTTTCGGAAGAAGCTTTTTTTGGAAAAGATCTTCTGAAAAAATTTATTCCGAAAGAGAGTATCCACAGTGCAAAAGTGAATCAAAAAAGCGATCTGCTTTTTCGAAAGATAGTGTCCTGACTGCATGGACGCTCTCTTGCATGTAAGCTGTGATTGCTATGGATGGAATGGCCACCAGGGCACCTGTGTTTTTTCTTCTTTCCTCTTCTTCCGAAGGAACTCTCTCTTCCCCGTTCACACATGCCTTTTTGCGAAAGAGTTCATTCACAAAAAGGCTTCTTCCTCGTAGAAGGAGGATTATCAATGCCGGAAAAAACCCTCTGTTCTTTTGAATTTCTTGTGGAAGAACGAAATTGCAGTGTGAACGTTTTTCCAACAAAACTCTGTAATGTAGGACATACCCTCCGGGTTAGATTCACATACCCTTACGCATGTGGAATAGCACCTATGACACCAGTTGTCTTAATGAAGGAAATACAGGCATCTGAAGAGTATGGTATGATTTAGTCTTGAGTATCCAAATCTAACCTTGAATAACTCACTTTTGTACAGGCTTTGTCATATTTATTTTTAAGCAAATCTGTATACTGCTGTGGTATTTTTTTAAAAACCTTCTAAAATATATTAAAGTGCTTTTCACCAAGCATGTGATTGTAAACCTCTACACCTTTGAGTGTGGGATAGGACAGACCTTTTAACGCTGAACAGGCTTCTTTCTAAATAGTCATTTGTTGCTAATGCTATTGATTTTTTGGCACTTCAAACCTTGTTCTTTTCAGCAGTACAACTGCATCTCTGTTTGCTAATAGACCATAACCACTCAGAGCATCACAGTTACACCCACCAAATATAAGCCTATATTTACCTATCCACCTGTGGTTTTATTTAAAAAAAAAAAGTCTCAGCTAGTAAATGTTTTCCTAAATACTTTTAACAATATGCTTATTGTGACAGTGCACCAGTGTGTGTTCTGTACAGCTTTTCAGATACAGTACTGCATTAATTTAAAGGTGTGAATGCTTCTTAACTCCAAACCCAAGATTGTATTCAATCATGAATGGGCTGGTAATTCCTCTTCTCCATATACATCCTAAAGTAAAGTTTGTTATAAATGGGAGTTAATATTCTGTAGGGCATTTCTTTTACTATCGATATACAATCCAACATGGCAAACTATTTGGTTAATTATAGAGTCACAGATTGACCTAAGGTACAAAGTCAAGTTGTCATTTGAAACTTTCAATGTCTCCTAGTTTCATCTGGCTCAAAAATTCCACAGGAAAGCTAGGTTTTTTTCCTCACAATAGTGTTGTACATTCACTTTTGATCAAAGCTGACAAGTCAAAAGAACTGTACAAAATTTGGTCTAGTTCATACTTTGTCCAAATAGATTTTCCCACCAATTTTTTTAGCCTTACCGCCAACTATTCACTTAGACTAAGACTTTAAGACCAGAAGGGGAAATCATGATCATCTAGTCTCATCTCCTACACATCACAGACCACAGAATTTCAATCACGCACGCCTGTAATAGGCCCATAACCTCTGGCTGAAGTCCTCAAATCCTGATTTAAGACTTCATGTTATTTGAATTCTAAAACGGTCTGTCAGAATCCTGCTTTCCCAGAACTAGCAAAAACCAGGTGTGTCCACCATTCACTCTAGTTTAAACCAGCAAGTAATCTATGCTCCATGATGCAGAGGAAGGTGGAAAACCTCCAGGGTAGATCTGCGGAAATTCCAAATATGGCAATCAGTTAGACCCTAAGCATGCATGAGTGAGACCCACCAAAGACATGCCTAGGAAAGAATTCTCTGTAGTATCTCAAACCCTTCCCCTTCTAGTATCCCATCTCTAGTAGTAGGAGAGATCTGCAAATTTCTCACCTCCTCCCCTACTGACATCAATTCTCACCTCAGAGCAACCTCAAAAATTATACACTTGTTGGGCTCAGTCAGAATAAGTGCCTCAACCTCTATCCCAGTTACAGTCTTGAGGTAGAGATTCTTCCTGGTGCAATACCACTGTGAAATATAAGGCTTACAGGCCTTCTCTGCATTGTTATGATTACAAGCAGAAAAGAGTTCATGTATAAGAATCAAATAAAGACCATTGGAAGCATGGTTCCCGTCTGAGAATAATTGAAAAGAAACTGTTTGTTTTAAGTATCTGGATTCAAGGCAAAAAGATATGTGACATCATTAACACAGTTCTGGGCTGGACCAATTTTCAGCGATGAAAAAATGCTGCTCTAAATATGTAAACTAAAGTTTGTGAAGTGAATTCTCACTCATATTTCTTTATGAAGCCCCCACGCCACAGAAAAGGAACAGAATTCCCCTTCAACAGAATTTTTCCCCTGGTGGTTTTTTTTGGGGGAGAAGGGTGTTCGGTATTTTTGTTGAAACCATTTGGCAACCCTATATCCAGTACACTATGATACTATATAAGTAACATTCAAGAATATTTGAATTCTTAATTGTCTTTAAGAATCTTGCTTGTCCAGAAATAGCAAAAACCGATGCATCAGGCATAGACATGCAAAGAAAAAGAACTTTGAGAGTCTGGATCCAACTAAAGCCATTCAGAAAGAAAAGGACATTGAAAAATAGTAACAAATAGGCCATCACGTGAAACAAAGGAGTTCAGCTATATGGGTGCAGAGCTGGCCTTCGGGAAAATGGAGCCCTGGGCAAACTTGTGTTTTGGTGCCCCTTAGTCCTGTGGGCCTAGTGCCACCCATGGGCTCCCCAACACCTGCACCCCCATCTTGTGTCCCCATTACCACTAATCTCTGCACAGTGCCCCCTTCATCCCAACCCCTGCAATTTCCTTCCACCTGTGCCCCCAACCCAAGCTCTGCGCTTCCAGCATGTCCTGCCACAATGCACCCGTGCCCAGTACCCCCCCCCTTTGCTCACCAACACTCATGCCCAGTCGCCCCAGACATGACCCCAACCCTAAGACCGGCCATGTATGGGTGTTACCTTGGTCTGTGTATCTACAGGCCACGTAGATGAATATTGTGCCTGTTGTTCAGGCCACAAGAGGTAGAGTAATAAATGACAAGCCAGGAACTGTCAATAGCAATTATCCCTATATTTTCTGAAGCTGAAAGTTTGAGTGATTAGCTATTGTTCTAGTGAGCAACTTTCAGAGGAGTAGTAGTAGCCAGAGGGTCACAGGCAGGTAGTTCAGCAGAAAGAAAAGCTTTTTTTTTTACTAAGCCTCATCAACAAAGTATTACAGTTAGTCCAACCCACTCCTTCTATATTCAGGGCAGAGCAGCCAAGTAAATAGCTCCTGCCTCCACTTCCTGCTTAAGGCAGAACTTCTGGCCTAGGAGGCAGCACTCCCAATGTAGGGTTGCCAGGTGTCCGGTATTCAACCAGACAGTCCGGTTTTGGGGCCCTCTATCTGGTAAAAAAATTCAGAAAATACCAGACATGTGCAATGTCTGATATTTTCTGGTTTTCTGGCTGGACTCCCAACGGAAGCATGGCAGGGGTGGGGGGTGTGCCTAGGAGGCAGGGCGTGATCGGCGCTGGGAGCCTCTGGTTGGGCGTGATGACTTGGGGAGGGGGAGAAGCCCTGTCCATGCTCCTGAACGCTGTTGCAGCGCATGGTGGAGCCACAGCCAGACTCGCTCGTGCTTCGCTGGGACTGTGCGTGGGACAGGCAGCGCCCTGGGATCTGCACATGGCCGGGTTAGTCCCGCTCCCCGCTGACTGATTCACTGCCTCCCCCTGCTCCCTCCCTGGCCAGCCCTGCTTCCTGCCAGCAGGTTCTCCTCCTCCTGATCTCCCCCAACCAGCCCTGCTTCCCACCGGCCATCCGATAGGAGCAGGCTGGGGGGGGGGGAAGTGTCTGCCCCAGGGAGAGGGGGCAGGAGCAGACTGGGGGTGCAGGATCTCAGGGGAGGAACAGGGGGTACCGGATCTGGGTAGCAATTTTTTTCCAGTGTCTGTAACAGGGTTTATTAAACAGATGCAAGTCATTCCCATGTGGCAGCCAGCTGCTGCTCCACACGGTCACAGAATAAATTAGCAGCCCAAGAGCTGAGTGTGGAATGGAGGCCATACCTTGCCAGGAGCTCAGGGAGTCCGGCCGGCAGTTGAGCTTCTTGTAGCTCTCCAGGCTGGCCAGAGTCCAGCCTGCCATCGCCCTGTAGTCCAGGAAGAAGGTGCTCAGGCCAATAATGGGCTCCAGCAGCCCCACATGGCTCCAGTAGGTGTGAGTGCACAGCGCGTGCGAATGCAAAGTGTACAGGGGAGGCACAAAGTGGGAGTGGAGCAGCAGGGACACGGCCATGGCAGCAGCAGGTCCTTCATGGGCAAGATGGCAGCCGAATCTGCTTTTGCCCTCCAGGCTGCTCTCAGGCTCCCAGTCCCAGGCATGGCTTCCTGCCTCTCCACTGGTCAAGATTCTTTGTTACTGCTGCCAGAGGAGGGGAAGGGAGCAGGGGGGAGGGAGTGAGTGCACATGCCAGAGCTGTTTGTAGTTAGGGTTGCCAAGTGTCCGGTTTTCGCCTGGACAGTCTGTTATTTCTGGCCCCTGTCCGGTAAAAAAAAACAAACAAAAACAACAAAAAACCAGAAAATACTGGACATGTAAAACACTGACAACATCTTCATCATATGGACCCACGGGAAGGAAACCCTTGAAGAATTCCACAGAGATTTCAACAATTTCACCCACCATCAACCTCAGCCTGGACCAGTCCACACAAGAGATCCACTTTCTTGACACTACTGTATAATTAAATGATGACCACACTTCCACCACCTTATACCAGCAACCTACCAACTGTTGTACTTATCTACATGCTCTAGCTTCCCTCCAAGACACGTTTCCCAATCTGTCATTTACAGCCAGGCTCTAAGATACAACTGGATTTGCTCCAGTCCCACAGACAGAGACAAACACCTACAGGATCTCTATCAGGCATTTTCAAAACTAAAATACTCACCAAGAGAAGTGGGAAAAAAACAATTGACGGAGCCAGACGAGGACCCAGGCATCAGCTTCAAGCCAAATGTTTGTGCTGCATAGGAAACTACCATGAAATTTGTCTGGCTGGTTCATGTCTTTGAGGGGTGAGTGAGAGGTAGAATTGGGGAAATAGTTTGCCAGGATAAATCTGAAGTGCAGGTCCAGTGGAATGTTCACACTGACTCACTGAAACCAAGTGAGAGAATTTGTATTTCTAGTAACTCCTCCTCATCTATTTTAGGGCCATTTCTGCTCTCCTGCCTCCCTTTTATTAGGGTTTTTAGGTTCTCCCATTTTATTCATTTCAGTCCCTCCCATTCATGCCCCCAGTAGAGGAATCTGTAACAATGTGTATGTCACTAAAGATATGACATCATTTGGAGTATATTATTTATTCACGTAATATTCTTAATAAAACAGTACTTTACACGTCACGTACAGGAAAGAATGACTGCCTAACTCAAACATAAAAAGAGAGTAACTGTTCAGGGGCAACTTAAAAAACAACAAATAGTTTAGTAGCACTTTAAAGACTAACAAAACATGTAGATGGTATGATGAGCTTTTGTGGGCACAGCCCACTTCTTCAGATGACCAGAGTGTTGGAACTCCAGAACCAAGAATAAATAAGGGAATAAATAAGGAGGCGGGGGGAGAAGGGAAAAAATGGGGGGGGAGAGAGTGGGTAGATAAATTTCAAAAGGGATAGTGGAGCCAGTCTGTAACAGGAAAAACTTAAAAAACAACCAATATTAACACCTTAAAGACTAAATAGTTAAAAGAAGCTGATAAGAACCATTAGTTTGCACTAGGAAAGGAAGAGTACTAACACCAGATTCTACACAGACATCAAGAACCATTAGCACCTTCATTGGTTGCTTGGTTGATAACGTGAGGGACATCGGAATAGACATGAAGACAGTAAGGATAAGGACATGCGCAGGAGTCATAGGAGAAGTGGGCTTTAAGGCAAGCGTGATGTAATGTATCAGGCATCAGCTGCCCCCTGCTGGAAGCCACACTAGCAGCTTACCCCATGATCAGTTTCAGAAAGAACCAGTGAGAATTAGTCCTCAGGCACCTCGAGAGTGCCAGGAGCAGGCAGATAACAATCAAAGACCAGCAGGACAGATTTTTAAAAAAGAACCTGGTGTGACAAAGTTCTTGCTCTGTTCAATTTGTGATGTTACATGTGATTTCTACTGTCCTACAATAACCCTATGTGTGTGCCTGAGTTTCCCAGGGCACTGTACACACAGCAAGGTGGTGGTGGGAATTTCAGCGTGACGGTCCCCTGACTATACACAATGGTTGATGCTTTCTGTAACCTGAGCCTGGGAGAGGAAGTGTAACCAGGTGACACCTTTTGCCCAGAAAGCTGGACAAAGGCTGAAGGTACTGCTGGCTGCAGAGGGAGATGGGCTGCTGGGTGTGTGACTGAGTCTGACTGGCTTGGGATGCAGAGACTGGGGACAGGACCTTTGGCTCTGAGCCCTGTCCCCAAGATGGGTTGTACTGACTGCTCCTGGATTCTGTGCTGACAAGTCTGTGTTACGCTGATTTCCCTGTGGACTAATAAACCTTCTGTTCAGCCTCTTAGCTGAGTCTCACATCTGACTGCAGATGGGAGTGCAGGGCCCAGTGCCTCCCCACACTTGGTGACAACTGGAAGATGTTACTAGGATGCATTGCTAAGCGAAGCCAGCACAGGAAAGGAAAGCTCTCCTTATTTTAACCAATGACCTGGTCCAGTCAAGGGCTCAATCTTGACAACACAGGCAACGGATCCCTACAAAGGACTAGTTTGTTTATGTTGCAGACTTTTGAGATTATTTATTTTCTGTAAACCCCACAGGACACTACTGGACTGTGTGCTGGCCTGACTGGCGAAGAGGACCATTGTAGTACTAGAGTGAAAGGCTCTTGCAATACTATGCCCTGCCATAAAGGGGTGCTCTGGTGGTAAGTGCATGTGGAAGACTGGAAGAAAGTGAAACAAGCCAATTAAGCAAAGTGGAAGAACTTCCCATGGTAAAAATGGGAGAACAGATTGAGGGGAAAACCGAAATGGGAAGGTATAGAAGAAAATGAGTAGAAATACAAGAAACATCTACAGGTTAATTTAATTCAGAGAGATTATGGACCTATTGACCTTCAGCACAACTAAAGCAGGGAATCTGGTTACGATGCCCAATTACAACAAAGCTTTCAGTCTGTGAAATGGGCTTAATGCTACCCATATATCATAGCTGTTGCCTGGTTATGGTACACAGCACTGAACTCCGGTATATAACAAGGGACAACAGGAACAGCTGAGCTCCAGTTCAAGAGGACAGCAGCACATTTGTACATGCTCTGGCTGAAGCATGCCAATCAGGCAAAGGTGAGCTATTTTAAAGGAGAACTTGGGTTATGAATATCAAAACCAAGCTGCCATACAACCTAATTAAATGCTGAAAAGAATAACTTTACAACACACTGGTTTCTCCCACTTATCAACGAGGATAGAAGATTGCACCTTTGTGTCAACTCATTTTAAATTTTCTGCGGGGGTAACCTTGTAGTCCAGCCAGCACACAAATCTCACATAATATTAAAGCACTCCCACTACCCTGTTTGAGACACTCATTCCCAATTGCTATATCCATTAAGCCAAAACACTCTAGGGCAAAAAGCCAACAATCAAGCAATCAGGAAAAAGGAAATCCCTTGCATAAGATTCATTTGCCTGAAACTGTCTCTTCAGGATATAAAGTTCACAGTCTACTTCACTAAAAAAATACAAGTAAAGCTTCCTGGGCTTTGACCCAGAATAGACTTGTATATCCTCCTTGCGTCTGGAACAGAACAGGGGAGGAGTTAAGTGACAGCCAAAAGTTTCCAGGAACAGACAGTGCCTACAACTATTGAATTCAGTTAGGCCTAGTCTTTAAGGTCTAAGCTTAAAGTTATTTCCCACTCAGGTCTGGATTTGTACCTTTCGCAGCCCTAAATATGGCATCTTCAGCATCCCCTCCCCCTCCCGCATCCCCATGTGAACCTGCCTGGAGCCCTCTGCATTCTTGTGTGGCCCACTCTGCCTCCTAAACTGTCTCTAAGAAGGCTCCTGCAACTTTTCACTTGAGGAAAAAAATGCATCCAACACCGGCCTGCTGGCTGTTTGCCAACTGCTGCCTGCCAGACCAGTCAGTTCCATCAGCCAGCTCAGGCTGCTGTGGCAAAAGGTGACATTGCAGCACATTTTCTGTAGAAAACAAACCCTACCTCCCTCGGGCAGGAATTCTGCACAGGCTGCAAGAGTTACCTAAGGGAAAAGGGCATGACATTAGACAAGAGCGTATGGGGCATCTTGGCAGGGGGCAAAGCAGATCAGGAAGTTCCCTCCCACCCGAACAGTACGGCTAGCAGTACAGCCCAAAATACTGCAACTCACAACTGCTAAAAAACCTTAGCAACTGACAGCTAACAATAGCCCAGCTGGGCGCACAGGTTGATATGGAGCAAATGTTGATGCTGTGTTACCTATGCTGACCCAAACGGTCCTCTAGCTGTTGTCGCACAATACCTGATATCAAGTGCTTTGGCCACAATTGTAAACTCAACTGCCCAGGGGTCCCACAGACCACAAACACGCCCTAACCCCCTTTAAAACTCTGCAAATTTTGAAATCCCTTTTCCACACCTACCAGTCCTCTACTGTTGCGTGCCATTACCAAGTCAACCATGCTGGCTACACACAGTGCTGGACTGAGCCATTCTGGCACCCCTGGCAGACAGGTTAATTGAGCCCCGGGTTGGGGGAGGGCGCATGCACGGCCCCACCCCAGCACGTGAGGGAGGGCGCATGTGCAGCCCCGCCCCCATACCGGCGCATGGGAGAGGGCGCACGGAGCTGGCGCGCAGCCTGGGGCCACCCGGGGCGGGCCAATTCTGGCCGTGCAGGGCCCCGTGGCTACGGGGGGGAAGGGGCGCTGCTGGCCAGCACTGCAAGGGTTAACGCAGCCTCCATCCTGGGCAGCCGCTGCAGGGTGGCCGCTGGGAGCTGCTGCAGCTCGCGATCTGGGAGCCGGGCGCGCGGGGCCTGATGGCAGCTATAAGGGGCACTGTGCGCCCCTTACAGCTGCCTTCAGGCACCCCCCATAGGTTGGCGCCCCAGGAAGCTGCCCGGCTAGCCTATGCCTTAATCCGGTCCTGGCTACACACTCCAGACACACTCCCATCTAGAGTAGGCTGAAGATATTGGATCTGCTGGGCCTGTTACACCTGAGGGAATTCTATGCTGTTCCTCCCTTCTCACCCCGCCCCACCCTCAAAAAAAACAAAAACAAACAAACAAAAAAACCAGTCCCCAGTATTCTAAAATTCTGCACATTTTACTTGCCAATAAATAACTGTGGCGGCTCCAGCATGGTAGCAAGGAACTCAGGCCATTGGTGGCATGGAGGTAGGAGCTCATCCTGCAGCTTCCCGTACACTGACCTGAAAGAGCCACGGATGATGCATGCATAGCTACTGTGCATGTCTGAGTTCCTTTCCAGTCTTTCTTTATTAAGGCTCAAAAAAATTTTAAGTGAAAATCCATTTACTGTTATTTTCTTTTGATTCTTTGTTAGCTGGCTGTCTTCGTAAGTGAACAAACCTTTCATTTTGAAAATGATTTCTCTTTATGAGCTTAACACAAAAGGTTTCTAATGCCTGGTGGCAGTGAAAGTACGGGTCTTGTATGCTCACAATCCACAGGATCGGTGCCAAACAGCCCAGTTGTGATAAATTTACAAAAGCTCCCCAACATGAATAAGTGCACTGTCAGGGATGTATGCACAGATGTACACCACGCACCACACAGTTCCTAACAGGCCCCCAAACTGTGGTGACAGGTTGACCACAGAAAACCACAGTACCATATTGTGGCTCACGGTTAACGTGACCTTTCAGTGTCCCCTAAAGCCATTCAGCTCCTCTGATTGCCCTTGCACCTGGCTGTTGGAACACAGCAGACAGCTGCTCCACTACCACCCTCCATCTCATCAGCGAGTTTTTGCCTTTTGCTTCACAAATATAATGGCGGACACAACAGGCAGCTCTGAACACAGATATTTTTCTCACTCAGTTCTAGCCTGTTGAATAACCAATGCCAGCACCATTTCAGTCTACCAAAAGCACATTTAGCAGTCATTCTGCACCGGCTGAGTCTGTGGCCGAATCTCTCCTTTATATTGTCAAGCCGATCAATGCACAGCTTCGTTATCCAGGGAGGTAAGAGGTAGGCAAGCATCCTCGAAGAACACTATTGGCATTTCAACATTACCTACATTAACTCCCCTGTCAGGAGAACAAACCCTTGCCTGTAGCTTTCTGAACAGTCTTAAAAATGCAAGCAGCACGTTCCTTCCCAGGCAACACCGATGTCAGTGAAAAGTCCTTGGTGACTCACCAATGTTTGCATAACCATTGAAACTAGCCCTTCTCGTTGATGTACTCTAGGGCAAGGCACTCAGAGGTCAAATCAGGGAGGCATATTGTCATCTAATGCTCCACTGCTGTTTGGAAACCCCAGGGCTGCAAAGTCATCCACTATGTCCTGCACACTGCTGAGAGTCAAAATCTTGCATAGCAGGGAACGATTAATGACTCTTACACACTTGCATGACTACAGCCCCTCACAGTTGATTTTTCAACTCTAAAATGACTTCCTTCTTACTGGAAGTAATCTGTTATCGCAAGTTTCCACAGTGTGATTGCCACTCACTTCTCCACCATCAGTGGAGCTCTCGGTTTGGTGGCTCTGTGCCGGACGGCTGGAATGAGCTCAGCTCACAGATCTGGGAATATAGCTTTGTACTAAGGATGTTAAATTGTAGTTACTGACTAGTCGAGTAGTCGATGGAATTTCCATTCACTATTCAGCTAGTCGATAGGCACGTCTGCATTCCTCCTTTGAAATGTACAAGAGCCCCTGCATTTCAAAGCCATGGAGCCCGGAGTCAGCAGGAGACTCAGAGTCCCCTGCTGACCCCAGACTTCATGCTGCGCTGCATGCTGCATACCCAGCTGATCCCAGGTTCTGGGGAAATTACGCGTGGAACCCAGAGTCAGCTGGGGAGTCCAAGGCAGCATTTCAAAGGGGCAGCCACTGCACAGCTGATCCCTGGCTCAGCTGTGCAGTGCTGCCCCTTTAAAACGCCGCCTAGGCATTTCAAAGGGACAGCCATGGAGCCCAGGATCAGCTGGGGGCTCCCGAGCTGACCCCAGTTCTGAGCAGAATTTCCCCAGAACCCAGGGTCAGCTGGGGAGTCCCCAACTGACCCTGGGTTCTGGGGAAATGCTGCTCGGAACCAGCTGACCCCAGGCTCCATGGCACTTCAGCATTTTAAAGGGGCAGCACCACATAGCTGAGTCAGGGATCAGCTGTGCAGCAACTGCTCCTTTGAAACGCCGCCTTGAGATTTTAAAGCAGTAGCGCCCCACAGCTGATCCCTGGTTCAGCTGTGCAGCGCTACTGCTTTGAGGTACCCCTTCCCGCCTTTGCTGTCTCTATCTCATAGAGGCAGCAAGGCGGGGCGGGGGGGAGAGAAATCGACTAGTCCTTAACATCCTTACTATGTACATATGTAAGTTGCATCACATCACCCTGAACCTGCATTACAACATGATCCCAACAATCAATGCTCATTATTGGGTCAAGAATGTGGAGCTCCACCATTTGAATACCACCAGCAACTGTGAACTGGTTTGTGTTATGTCTCTCATCAATCTACCCTCCAAGAAATCATCAAGTTCTCCATAGTAGTTCTTGCAGTCCTGCAAATACCAGAGGATTGGGCAAGCTGGGCTTCCAACACTCATGACAATCACGCACAGCTGTCAGAGATAGCAGACATAAACAAGGCCAGCATAGATTAGTGGAAAATTGCAAACAGATGCAAAAATTATGGTAGAAATATTACTGGATAGAGATTACATGATGGGAAGTTGACCCCTTGCTGCCACTCATCTGTGCACACCTCATTTATGCCTCGCTATGCTCTCCTAAAATTACCTAAAAGACTGCGTGCTGAATAGTGGCAGGTTGACTACCCTGTTCATTGACACAGCACTAGAGAGTATGCACAGCACAGACGCAATGAGCCAAGTATACATGTGCACAAACGATGTACTAAAAGTGGTGGCTGTATGCTGACGTAACTTGTATTTGCAGACCTTTGTAATGGCCTTAGAAAGGGAAGATCCCAATCCTTATTCTTCAGCAGAGAATCGTTATTCTCTTATTCCTGCATTTAATTTCCCTTTCTTACAAAGGAGGAAATTAGTCTTGTTTCATTTCTCTGTATAACTGCAATCCGTAGCAAGAGAGACCCAGCACGCAGGAATCAATTAAACCTATAATCAACGAAAAACATAACAGTATAGGTTTCAAGGAAAAATGAGCAGCTGTTATCAACTAGCATGCACTTAAAATGACCTTGTCTGACTCCCCAGGCTAGGTCCTCTGTGAATTTTGTTAGTATGAAAGATGAATTAGGATTTATGGAGTTGTCACACTCCGACAGATCCAAGTCTGTAAGACAATTCTACACTCCTTTATGGATGTGAAACGTGGGTGAGAGCACCTCACGAGCCTGGAGAGGTGTTACCAACGATGACACCAGAAGATCCTTCACATCAAGTGGGAGGATCGCTGCATTGTTGCACAACCATCAATATTCTCACTGAAGCCAATGGCACCTGCATTGAAGCAATGATCCTCATGCACATACAGGCAGTCCCCGAGTTACGTGGATCCGACTTATGTCGGATCCGCACTTACGAACGGGGCTCTCTCGCCCCGGAGCTTGCAGGCAGCGGGACCGCCCAAAGCGCAGCGGTCCTGCCACCTCGACCTCCGGGGCGAGAAAAGCTGCTCCGGGTGCCCCTGGTCTGCTGGGGACCGTCTCCAGCAGACCAGAGACACCCGGAGCTAAGCTGGGGAGGCAGAGGGGTCCCGCACCTCTGAGGCTTTGCTGTGGTAAAGCCTCAGAGGCGCGGGACTCCGCTGCTGCTGCAGCTTTGCTCCCGGTGTCCCTGGTCTGCTGGAGACGGTCCCCAGCAGACCAGAGGCACCAGGAGCAAAGAGGCAGCGGTAGCGGAGTCCCGCACCTGGTCCCTGCTGCTGCCGCTTTGCTCGGGTGTCCCTGGTCTGCTGGAGACGGTCCCCAGCAGACCAGGGACACGGGGAGCAAAGCGGCAGCGGAGTCCCGCGCCTCTGCTGCCGCTTTGCTCCGGGTGTCTCTGGTCTGCTGGGGACCGTCTCCAGCAGACCAGGGACACCTGGAGCAAAGCCGGGGAGGCGGAGGGGTCCCGCGCCTCTGAGGCTTTGCTAGAGCAAAGCCTCAGAGGCGCGGTACCCCGCTGCTGCGGCTTTGCTCCCCGTGTCCCTGGTCTGCTGGGGGGCGGGGGGCGCAGCTAGTGCCCCCCCCCCAGCAGACCAGGGAGATGTGGAGCAAAGCCCCGGGCCTGTGGTAGAGCAGGTGGGGCACTGCCGGTTGGTCCCGCAGCACCGCTCCTTGGCGCTACTGGACCAACCCGGCAGCACCCCAGCTGCTCTGCCCCAGGAGTCCTGATTCATCCGCTGCGGATCAGTTTCAGCAGCGGCTGAATCAGGACACCTGGGGCAGAGCAGCTGGGGTGCTGCTGGGTTGGTCCAGTAGCGCCGAAGAGTGGCGGCGCTACTGGACCAACCCAGCAGCACCCCAGCTGCTCTGCTCCAGGCGTCCCCAAGTCAGCCGCTGCTGAAACTGACCAGTGGCTGACTACAGGAAGCCCCTGCCTGGGGCTTCCTGGAATCAGCCGCTGATCAGTTTCAGCAGCAGCTGACTTGGGGATGCCTGGGATTCTTAAGTTGAATCTGTATGTAAGTCAGAACTGGCATCCAGATTCAGCCACTGTTGAAACTGATCAGTTTCAGTAGCGGCTGAATCTGGACGCCAGTTCCGACTTACATACAGATTCAACTTAAGAACAAACCTACAGTCCCTATCTTGTACGTAACCCGGGGACTGCCTGTACTAAGCTGGGCTGGACTGTGACCTTCCAAGAACAAGCTCTCTACTCTTAGCTCACCGATGGTCAGAGGAAATGCTACAAAGACACAGTGAAAGCATCTCTCAAGAAAACTGATGTGAATATCACAAGATGGGAGAAGCATACCTTAACTAACCTTAGTAGTGCCACATCCTCAATCAGGCCGTGGCCTGCTTTGAAGAGAAACTGAAAAACAGAAAGTGAGAGAAGGAAAAAGAAAAATCTTTTTCCCAGCAGGCAGCAGACCTGCCAGGAAACATCTGTATCTACTGCAAGTGGACATGTGGTTCTAGGATTAGACTCCTGAGTCATCTCAGGACCCATATGTAAATTTGTGGTAGAGATTATCCTCGAATCGAAGTATCACCAGTGATGATGACTTCCCCCATACACACACAGGTTTTTTTATTGACAGAACAAGTGAGTTCTGTTCTGAACAGCAAAGAAATCTTAGTATAAACAGAGCTAAAACAGATTGTAAAAAGATGATCTATTGGTTTAAAGTAAGCCATCAATAATCTGACTTCTGGGCATAAAATCAAAGTAACTAATAGCAGAAAGTCTCATTTGCTTCTCTGCTAACTCTTCAATGCTGAAGTAATATTTGGGAGCCCTCATGGGTACTCGGATTCTCATGGGTACTCAGAAAAATCCTCCATGAAGTCCCAATGGAGTACTTGGCTTTTCAAATGATGGTACCATTCATTAGTATGAGATCATCACAATCTATGGGTGCATTTATAATTTAAAAAGACAATAGAAATAAACAACAGAATGCATAAAACTTAAACCCCACCCCACAGAAAACAGAATCAACCCTGTCAGGTAAATGAGCTTAGGTCAACAATCTCAGGCTCTATCAAGTAATTGGAAGAACACATTCCAAAATCAGGCATGCCAAATTCCCAGCCCCCATATTCTAAAAAGTCCCAAGCTTCCACACCAGGGACCTCAAATCTAGGGACCATTAGCAAGTGTGTGTTCCATCTATAAAGCAAAGGTATAATATGTTCCACGAGTATACCACTGATCATGTTGACCTCTACAACAGCAGAAGTTTCCATGGAGTCTTGAAAAGTAGCTCTGAGGTGTTAACTGTCATTGAATCAGAAATGGTAGGGCTAGAAGGGATTGTAAGATGTCTGAAGCAGGACCAAGTAAATCTACACAAGCCCTGACAGGTTTTTGTCCAAACTGTTCTTAGAAAATTCTAATGTTGGTGATTCTACAATCTCCCTTGGAAGCTTATGCCAGTTTTTCACCATCCTTACAGTTAGAAAGATGTTGCTAATATCTAAACTAAAATTTCCTCGCTACAAACTAAACCTGATACTTCTTATCCTGCCTCCAACTGTTTTCCGTGTCCACAAATCATACTCCTCTTTATAACAACTCTTATAATAGTTGAAGGGATATCAGATTTCCCCACATCACCTCAACATGCCCAGTTTTTTCAGCCTTTCCTCATAGCTCGGGTTTCCTAAACTATTTTTGTTACACTCCTCTGGACTTCCCCTCCACGGCTGAGTGGAACAAGTACTTCCTGTGTCTTACACATGAGCAGGGACCCAACAAATTCACAGCCATTCAAACCAATTCATAGACATTCAAACCACATCCTGGACCATGAAATCTGGTGTCTTCCTGCCCTCCTGTGAAATCTGGCCTTTTGTGTACTTTTACCCTATGCAGATTTCACTGGGGAGACCAGCGTTTCTCAAATTGGAGCTCCTGACACAAAAGAGAGCTACGGGGGAGCATGAGGTTATTTTAGGAGGATCAGAGTATTGCTGGTTTTACTTCTACGCTGCCTTCAGATGGGCAACTGGAAAGTGGTGATTGTAATGTTGTCACGTGCCCAGCTTTGAAGGTAGTACTCTGCTAGCAGCCACACAGAAGTAAAGGTGGTAATACCAGACCCATCTAGCCCTTATTTCTGCACTTTTGCTGGTGGTAGCTCTGCCTTCAGAACTGGATTCTTGGCCAACAGCTACAATGGATTATCCCACTGAATATAAGAAACGATGGTAAGCTCTTAACTTTGCAGGTACAAATGAAAAATAGTAGAGTACATACTGTCCTCAAAGACATAAAGCCTAAAATAAAATACAAAAGCATAAGTGCTTATTTGTGGTGCATATATGCATACAATCAGGTATATTGTTGGCATTCAACTATTCAGCTCAGGTGCGCGTACAGCAGATGAACATCTATCTTGTCATCGTGTACTACAGTTCATATTTAAGAGTTCTTCGTAGCGCTGTTTAAATACACAACGGTGAAAACTCTGACGCAAGTAACCTTTGTTTCTTCTGCAACAGATTTGTAACATTAACTCATTGACCTATAAATATTTAATGTGTAACTCAACATTGTTTTTTCCTAAACCAATGCACTCCTCCATTTATTGAGATGCAGCTTTAAAATTGGGCTTTATCAGAGTGACTTTTCACTAGAATTTCCCAAAGTAGTTCACCTGGGAGGAGAGGGGGGAGGGAACTGAGCATCCTTCATATGATTTATCCACAGAAGTGGATGGTTAACCTTTTCTGAAGTGGCCATGAATTTTAAGTGTCCAACCTCAGACATATGTTCCTTGGTTTTCAGAGCTCCAGGGATGTGAGTTATCTGCACTTTCATAAACCTGGCACAAGATGTTTCAAGCAACAGCCCAAAAGTAGCTCACACTTTGGAAAATTTTGCAGTGATTACTGGGTGTGCTCATTCAGAGTGTGACTACTGAAGAATGTAGCCTTCGGCACAGAATAGGTTAGATAATGAAGGCACCTCTCTGTGGTTGCATGTGTCAAACTATTGGTAGCTATATACACAAACCAGTATGTGGCAGATAAAAAAGGCAGTGTGGCAATAAAAAACATTTTAAACAAGCACAGAAACAGACTTGAGTATCTAAGTGGAAGAAACAAACTTGGAGATAAGTTTATAAATATGTTACAGGCCTGCTTTTTAACTACACTGTCAAGTTATTTGTCATGACTTCATAGATAAGTAACATGTTGCCTAGGGGCTCAGCTAGACTACGCAGAACAATGCGTTCACATAGTCTAGATGAGCCCCTTAGGAGTCAGGAACTCCTAGGTGCTGTACAAAGACAAAACAAAAATATGGATGCTGTCTCAAAGAGCTTACAACCTAATCATAGGACAAGAAACAATATAAATCCACGATACACCCATATCTTGATACTAGAAAAAGTTTAGAAAAGGGCAACTAAAGTGCTAAAGGATTTGGAACAGCTTCCATTTGAGAAGAGATTTCAAAGACTGAAACTTTTTAACTTAGAAAAGAGGAGACTAAGGGAGGATATGATAGAGGTCTATAAAATCATGACTGGTATGGAGAAAGTAAATAAGGAAGAGTTATTTACTTGTTCCCATAACACAAGAAGTAGGGATCGCCATATGAAATTAATAGGTAGCCAGTTTAAAAACAAACAACAGGAAGTACTTCTTCATGCAATGTATAGTCAGCCTGTAGAACTGCTCACCAGAGGATGTTGTGAAGACCAAGACTTTAACAGGGTTCAAAAAAGAATTAGATAGATTAATGGAGGTTAGGTCCACCAACGGCTACTAGCCAGAATGGGTAGGAATGGTGTTCCTAGCCTCTTTTTGTCAGAAGCTGGGAATGGGCAACAGGGAGAGGGATCACTTGGGGTATGTCTACACAGGAGTGTTATTTCAGAATAATTGACATTGTTCCGAAACAACACAGTCCACGTCTACACTACAAGCAGTTATTTTGAGATAATGGTGAGCTGGAGGACTTCTTACTCTGACTCCTGTAACCCTCATTTTATGAGGAGTAAGGGAAGTCGGAGGAAGAGTGCTCTCTCTCAGACTTCCTGCTGTGTAGACAACGCCAAAAGCCCAAATAAGCCATTTTGGCTTAAGCTACACAATTGACGTAGCTCAAGCTGTTTAGCTTATTTCGGCTTCAGCCCTGCTGTGTAGTCGTGCCCTTGATGATTACCTGTTCTAGTCATTCCCTCTGGGGCACCTGGCATTGGTTGCTGTTGGAGGACAGGATATTGGGCTAAAGGTACCTTTGGTCTGATTCAGTATAGCCGTTCTTATGACAAGCATAGACACCAACTCCATAGGTTCTCTGGGGCCGGAGCACCCACCCACACAAAAATTAGAGGGTGCTTATCACCCACCAGCTGCTAGCTCCATCCATAGTGCACCCACTGATAAACTCCTCCTCTGTCTCCTAACACCTTCCAGTCACCACAATCAGCTGTTTCACAGCGAGCAGTAAGCTCTAAGAGGGAGGATCGGGGATAGAGTGCGCACAGGGGAGGGGGCAAGAAGAGGTAGTGCCTGCAGTGGGAAGATGTGGGATGGCATGAAGGTTTGGGGGAAGGAATCGGGCAGGGGTGGGACCTTGCGCGGAGTTGGGGGGTGAACACTTCCACGCCAGGCCCAAAGGAATCCAGCATGTATGCAGACGGGGGAGGGGAGCACATGGAAACAATGTGACAGGATAGGCTGTGGGGTCAATGCATCTTCAGCCTAATCATTATCAAGTTTTTGGTAGACATCACAGCAAATAAACATTTCAAGGAGTGATTTGAAGGAGAATATCCAGATAGTTTTGTGAATAAAGTTTACTCCCCAGAGCTCTATAGAATCTTAAAAATAAAACTGTTTTTCTCATCAAAATTTTTCAGATTGATACCTTTATGATGAAACCATAAAAGCCCCAGACAAATTTAAAACCACCAAAACAGCTGAAGGATGCAAAGGTTAACTGTAAGGTATAAGGACACCCTAGGACTTTCAACAAATATTGGACTTTCATACATGTACATTAAAACACATTCTCCCCCATTAGGATGTTCATTAATGATACTGCTAATTGTTTATTTGGATAGTTGGACTTTGCTGCATTTGACATAACAGGGAGTCCTGGGATATCTTCCTATTGATTTGTAATTTTTAAAAAATCTTCCAGCAAAACAGTTGTGGGAGGGCGGGAGTGCAGGGAGTGTTTCTGTTTTTCCACCCATCTATTGCACATGTACTCTGCTTTACTACTGTAGAATGACTCAGGAATCCTGGGGTGAGATCAATAGTTTGTCCTTGTATATGGCTGGCTTTTCTTTTAATATTTTCCCTTCAAGACAGAGACACAGTAAACAAAACAAAACAGTTCAGAAATGTGTGTTGTTCCGTCTTGCTAGCACTAGGGATGTAATAGTGTAGTTGATAAACGTATTAACCAATAAGCACAAGCTTTTAGGTTAATGCTATACATTTCCCGTTTGTTCCCTCCCTCTTGCCAGTAAATTTTTTAGCAGGCTGTCTGGCCGCACTGCTCAGTCCCGGCTTGCCCCAGGTCCGGGACCTACTCCCACTGAAGCTCTACATTTAAAGTGAATTAGAACCTAGTGGGCAGGCAGCCCAGCTCAGATCTAGCTTGCACTAGGTCCAGGAGCTCAGACCACGGCCCCCCCAGACAGGCTGCTGCCACCCCGCGCTGCTGCCTCTGTATCACAGGCAACAGCGTGGAGCAAAAGAGCCGGTCTGGGAGGGGACCAGCTCCCGCCTGGCACCCCACACACAGTGGCAGGGGGCTCCTCAGGAGTGGAGACAGATTGCAATGGCTGTAGGCCCCACCCCTGGTGACTGTAGAATAGTCAAGTAATCAATAAGAATGCATGAGGTTAATCAACTATTCAATTAACCGGTATTTAACATCCCTAGCTAGCACCACTTTCATAGGTACAATAATTACCTTATAATAATTTTTTTTTTTAAACCCCACTCTCCTGACTTAAGGATAAAATATAAGACATGTAATTTTCCACCATTCGTCATTTTAGCAAGTCAATAGAATGTGTGACTCTTTAATATCTAGGATTCTTTAACTAATTCATTAACCAGTTGTTTGGCTGTGGTTTGGTTGTGATTTCTTTTTAAAATAGGAATTATTAATACCACTTCTCTGCCTCTCTCCATCTTTGTCACCTGAACATTGTAGATCTCGTAACTAGAGACAAAACTACTTGCTTATCATCACCCACAAACAAACGAAAGCAATAAGTTACTGCTGCAGGATTATGCGACGACAGGTAACCACCAACATCTTAATTGTGTGCTTTTAAATCAATATCTTTAATGATTTGTTATAACCCAGCAGCATGACAAATAAAATCAACACTTGGTAATATTAGAGCACACTGAATTATTCAGGATATACTAGAGATGTTGTTAGTAAGGTTAGTAAGTGTTGCTGTATCAGCTGTTATTTGAAACAGCATCTGAGGTGTCTTATTTTTAATGATTTGGGATGGAATTTCTAAAACCACCCGCGTGGCTTAGGACCACAAGTCCCATTAACTTTCTATGAGATTTATGACACTCATGCACTTTTGAAAAATCCCACCATTGGTTAGCAGAAATCTAAGCCATGCTACCTACAAACAGTACCTGCATTGAACTGCTTACAACCTGCATATTCAAACTCAGCTTCTTTATGGTGTGTAAAGGAACAATTTAAGGCTTTACGATGGCATTATCAGAAGCCCAGAATATGAGGCAACACATAGCTGGGCTCCCCTAGAACAGAAAGAGGACCAGACAACTGTGAATCACTTCAGACCACTTTTGGTCCTGTTCCTTCCTTGCTCCAGGGCATGTGAGGTATATTCTGTAACTGTCCTTTAGCTGGCACAGATTGCTTTCCCCTGCCTGTCGACCCAGCTGCTGAATAACATTGTTTCCTTGTAAACAGCTGAAAGGTCAGCTATGCATATATGCCAATATGTTTTTTTGTTCAGTAAAAGAATTTCCAAGGAATAGAATTCAGTGGATGTAGAGGGTACTCAGCACCATCCAAGAGCAAGCCAATAACATATCTTGCAGTATTTGCCATTAACTATACAATTGATCCTTACTATAAAATTATAGTACACGTACAAAATACACCAAGTTGGGACCAAGGACATAGATGACTTTATAAAAGGTTTTGGACAGAGAGCAGTTTCTTGGTATGGATATTATATAAGTTCCTGGTCTTTAAGGAAGTCTTGGAGAACATACATGCAAACATTCACTACACGTACTATTCTGCTTAAACCTAGCTGGAGGTGTTTTGATAAATTGGGAACAATTTCCTTTGCTTAACCTCAGACTCAGAGATGGTTCCTGCTGGGAAAAGGTATCAAAATTCTAGAATGCAACTAGAGCACTGAAGAAGTTGGCTTACAAAAGACTTAAGCTGGAGAATATTGGAAGAATTTAGACACAGAACCTCGGGTGTGCCAGATTTCCATTCAAGACACATTAGAACAGCCTCAAAGGAACTCCTACAGTCTGATATGCTAGAGGTTCTTAGAATATAGTACCTTCAAGCCACACCTCCCCTCACTCCTGACATGCATGCTACACTGAATGGGAGCGTTGGGTGGTATAAACTCAGCCATTCAAGGAAATCCCCAGCTAACCTATTCAAGTACCTTCAGCCCCCTTTCTAAACCAGCCTCTACCCCAAAGGGAGGAGGCTGTGCAAACCAATTTCATCACATGTGAACCAGCATTGTATTTGGGGGCAAAGGGAGATATAGCCCAGTGTAAAGTTGTTACGGAGTAGTTCACCACTAACCAAGTAGAGAAGTACATGAATGGACATTTGGTGTTTTACTGGGGGGCTTACCATTTGGCTGGTGAAAACTGGGCACTGCAAGCTGAAGCAGTGGGGGCACAGGACCAGCAGGGGACTGGGCAAGAGGAGGAGGGGACTCCCCTTATATTTTAGCCTGGGGAACAGGAGTACTACTTAGGCCAATAGGCACTGGCAAGTTTTCCAAATGCTGTGTACTTCTGCACAACAGGTGCATAGAGAAATATGGTCAATACACACCCTGGGGTCTTCTTTCCACAGATTGAGTACGCAGTATGGGGAAGTGGACAGCCTATGTGGAGACATGTGCGCCACAGAAAAGACAGGATCACAGAGGAAGGATTCAAGTATCAGAGAGGTAGCCGTGTTAGTCTGGATCTGCAAAAGCGACAAGGAGTCCTGTGGCACCTTATAGACTAACAGATGTATTGGAGCATAAGCTTTCATGGGCAAAAACCCACTTGAACATGCATCTGACGCAGTGGGTCTTTGCCCACGAAAGCTTATGCTCCAATACATCTGTTAGTCAATAAGGTGCCACAGGACTTCTTGTTGTAGAGGAAGGATTGCTAGTCTGGGACTTGGAAGACAGTGGTTCAGTTCATTTCCTCAATATGCCACAAGCTTGCTGTATAGCTTTGGGAAAGTCACAATGTCTTGCTGCCTCAGTTCCCATCTGTAAAATGAGGATACCCCATAGAGACAGAGCATTCCATAAGGTTATAGATCCTTTGGCTCTAGGAAGGCTGGGCACAGTGAGTTCCTCTAGTTCAGAGCTACATTGCCTGACTAGGAACAGCACATGAGCACATCTTTGTTCCATTTCAGAGCTTGTCCATTGTTTTGACAAGATGGATAACATCCTAATCCAAAGATTGTCACACATACAGTTGTACCTCTGCAATCATACCTACCCTTGCACTCTCAGCTGTACAATATCCCTGTCACAACTACAGCAAAAAGTCATATTAGGAAAGTATGTGTCTTTTCAATGACACAGTATTTTGTCCACTGGGGAATTAGGCTAACCACAGCTTCTGCTACTTTATGCTCTTCATTTCCTTGCCCCCTGCTTTCATCTGTTCAATTCCCCCCAGCTAGGAGAGCATAGAGAAACAAATCCTTTTAACCAGCCTTCTTTCTCCTTTTGCTCTGTTGGTGCTCCATTGGCAGCAAGTTCTCTATGCATCACAGTTTGGGACCCTTTGCTTCATTGCATTTTTAAAGAGCTCTTCAGAGCTGGATCTCGCTTTTTAAAGCCCGACACCATCAAGTTAGATAAAACCTGAATAAAAAGCTAGAAAAAAATAACACAGAACAAAAACCTTTCTAGTTGAAAACTCATTCAAAAATACTCCATAAAAATCAAGAGCGGTATGCCTGAAAACCAAAATGACAGCAACTCTACCAAAGAGCTGTCCCATGACTTGATCAGTCACATTCACAACATATTAATATTGATCTACTAAGTGATTAGCACAATGCTGAAAAAGTTAAGACCGTAGGGCTTTGAAAAGAGACAGCTTCCTCTTTCGGCCAGTTAATCCACACTATATACAGTTAGACACTTGTAATTAAGTCTATCATTACTTCTCCATAGCACAAATAACTAGCACTCTCAATCAGCACCCGGGAAATAAAAAGATCGGCTACACTGACGCATTTGCATAGCATGTTCTGTTGTGGAAAAATCCTCTAACTTGTCTATCGACAGATACAGAATCTCCAAAGGAGATTGTGTTTGTTAAAGAACTGGTGGGTGCCACAGAGTTCAACTGATCATAAATTGTGTGTACAATCCACAAATGATTTGGTTGTTAACTGTTTGAAACTGCAGAAAGGCTGTGTTGGTTATCTTATTGGTACTACCTGTAGTTTTATGTAATTGCACTATTTACTTATTGTAGATAGTGTGCCTTTATAAAGAACCGCTCCTACTCTATAAGTAAACTGAACTGCTCATTTAAAAAACAAACCAAAATACAGGCCAGTTCCTTTCACAAGAACTGTGAAAGCTTGACAAGATTAAGTATGACAGTGTGAATATAGTGTGCTTATTTAAAATTAAGTTAGAAAAGTTAAGGGCACAATAAAGGAGGAGGTAAAGGAGGCACAGCAAAAATACACCCCTTCCTCCTAAATTGACTGAAGCAAAGAAATTGGCATAACTAGGTTGCCTCTCAAAACACTCAGGCATAGCAGTTCTGAATTGCTGGCTACTTGTATATTGCCTGGTCTATCTTCTGCCATCTGCCTACTTTTAGCAGTGGCAGGGGCAACAACAGCTGTCTACAGTGTTACAATAGAGAAGTGCTTTTCACCACAGGACATCTGAAAAAAAAAGGGAAATGGTTTAAGATTGTGTAATCCCAGGCAATTTCCTTCCATAGTCAGTGCCATGTGTAAAATCCTTGATTGCAGAAAAATAACTGATTAATCCCAGCCAGGGAAAGTCAGCTTTCTTCTCCATTGGGGCATACTTTAACATAAGAATGTGAAAGTGAAATCAAGTAGCTACTCCAGCCTCCCACGGCTGCTTTTCTAAACATAACTTGCGAATACACCTGCAAAGAGCAAAGAAAGGAAGAGGCATAGAAAAGGAAAAAAGTACAGAGAGATACTACAAGGAAAAAAGGTTTAGAGATATGCAGAAAAACAAAGGAAAAGAAACAGACTAAGGTGGGGAAGAGAATGTGATTAATATTTGCACAGTGCTTTCAGGATGCCCATTGCTATATACAAAATACAGGACTATGTAGCACTTTAAAGACTAACAAGAGGGTTTATTAGATTATGAGCTTTCATGGGCCAGACCCACTTCCTCAGATCAAATAGTGGAAGAAAATAGTCACAACCATATATACCAAAGGATACAATTTAAAAAAATGAACACATATGAAAAGACAAATCAAATTTCAGAACAGAAAGGGGATGCGGGGGGGAGGGGGGGAAGGTAAATGTCTCTGAGCTAATGGTATTAGAGGTGATAATTGGGGAAGCTATCTTTGTAATGGGTAAGATAGCTAGAGTCTTTGTTGAGACCCCAGTGTAGAGTGTCGAATTTTAGCATGAATGACAGTTCAGAGGATTCCCTTTCAAGAGCAGATTTAAAAGGTCTTTGTAGCAGGATGCAGGTAGTTAAGTCATTGAGTCAGTGTCCTTTCTGGTTGAAATGGCAAGAAACTGTTTTTTCTTTGTGATCCTGTCTAATATCTGTTTTGTGGGCATTGATCCTTTGGCGAAGTGTCTGAGACGTTTGTCCAATGTACAAAGCAGACAGACACTTTTGGCACATGATAGCATAAATTATATTCCTGGATGCGCAGGAATATGTGTTCTTGATCTTATAACTCACTTGGTTAGGTCCAATAATAGTATCAGCAGAGTGAATATGTGAACAAAGCTGGCAACAGGGTTTGTTGCAAGGGAACACCACCCAGGTACCCTGCTTTTTTAACATGTGCTGCAGTACCTATCCTCGTAAGTTCCCCTCTAGGTCTCCCAGTGTCTTACTTTGATCAATATGGGTTTCTACCAGTTTTCCCTAACTAGAGAGCTTTCCTCACTGCTCTGAGCTGCCTGCCTCATGCTCCAGCTCTCTTCCCAGCTGGGCTTTATCCTCACTTAAGACTGACTGTCCCTCTTCACTTCACCTTCTGCTCTTTATGGGGAATTGCCTGATTCACCTCAGGTAGTGCTCTTTCTGTAATCAGGTTTGCTCAGGCTTGGCTTGTCTAGACTAGTGTCTGAAAGGGTACCGCGGAAACACTTTCAGCAACACTTTAACTGGATGCCCCAGTTTGTTTATGTACCGGCGCCACAGCCACGGAGCCTCGCAGCTCCCATTGACTCCGTTTCGTCCTTTGCAGCCAAGGGGAGCTGCGGAAAGTGGCGTCGGCCAGGTCACCGCTTCCCACAGCTCCCCTTGGCTGCAAAGGACAAAACAGAGCCAATGGGAGCCAGGAGGCTCCGTGGCCGCGGCGCCGGTAGATTAACTGGCCAGCCCGGTTTAAGTGTTTCTGAAAGTGTTTCCGCGGTGCCCTTTCAGACACTGGTCTAGGCCACAAGGTAAGTTCTCCTGTGATAAGCACTCAGTTTGCACACAAAAATGTATTTCAAAATAAATGAAGAGGATGGGGCAAAACTGAGAGCAGGAGCAGGCACAACACATTTAGCAAAATGCCAAACCTATGCAGAAATCCAAATATGCAGCACGCAGGCCAGGGACCAAAAGCAATAAAAAGCAATATGTAGGCAAGATTTGTTTTAATTATTTCTTCTTTCCCCATTCCTCTTCCTCATGTTTATTGGCATATCGTCTAGCCTACAAGATATCTGGGCAGCGACCTCTCTTATAGGTTTATAAACTAGCCAAAACACTTAGGGGTGCTGTATAAGCAAAATAATATTCATTATACTCATAGGCTGCGTCTAGACTGGCATGGTTTTCCGCAAATGCTTTTAACGGAAAAAGCATTTGTGGAAAATAACGTCTAGATTGGCACGGATGTTTTTGTGCAAAACCAGTTTTTGCGGAAAAGCGTCCATGCCAATCTAGACACGGTTTTGAGCAAGAAAGCCCCGATCGCCATTTTCACCATCAGGGGTTTTTTGCGCAAAACAGTTCTCAGCTGTCTACACTGGCCCTCTTGCGCAAAGCATTTGCGCAAGAGGGCTTTTTCCCGAACGGGAGAGTCATTGTATTTGCGGGAGAACACTGACAATCTTACATTAGATCGTCAGTGTTCTTGCACAAATTCAGTGTAGACAGCTGGCAGTTGCTTTTGCGGAAAAACTTACCAGTCTAGATGCACCATATAATTAAGGAATTTGTTAATTCCCACTTGTATTATTTCAAGAAAATGTTTGGGAATTATACAGAAGCCATACTGAGTATGGCAAATTTATGTCAAAACCTAGGTTTCCACTCCAGCTTATCTGATGAAGTGGATTTTACTCACATAAAGTCATGATGCTATATATTTTGTTTAGTCTTTAAGGTGCCACAAGACTAGTCATTGTTTTTAAAGTTACAGGCTAACACAGCTACCCCTGTAAGACCTAGGAAAGTTAGAAATAACTACATCCAGTGGCAGAAGAAATTTACCTCTCTGGACTCAAAAGACCTGATACATATTGTTATTTCATTTTACGTACAATTTCACTTGCTTGTCATGTCATACTCATTCTGTCTGTGTGGAAAGGCACACATATCATTACATAAGGTGACCAGACATCCTCCTTTGAGGAGGACAGTCCTCCTTTTGAGGGGCTTGCCCTCCCCAATAATTATGTCCTCCTTTTGTCCTCCTTTGAAAATAATTGTCCTTCTTGTCCTACTTTGTCAAAAAAAAATCCCGCTGTTTTTTAAAGTATCATTATACTGCAATCTAGTAGCATCGCTGCAAAGTTGGCTGATCCGCGCATCTGTCGAAGTGCTGGACGTGTGCACTTGTCACCTGTCAGAAAAGCCGGTAAGTTACAAAACCGATTGAACCCCTGTTAAAAGGCTTAATATACAGTAAAAGTATGCTATGCTAAAGATTTGAAGCTACAATCACTAGAGTGAAGAAAAATGCAAATGTTAAAGTTCCCACAGAAACTGTAGCTACTGTGACAGATATTTCAGCTTCCTGCAATATCCTTGGAAGACTTTAAGTTTATGCATTATTGTGGACTTAGATTGTATGTAAGCTCTCTGGGTATGTCTACACTACCCCGCTAGTTCGAACTAGCGGGGTAATGTATGCATACCGAACGTGCAAATGAAGCCCGGGATTTGAATTTCCCGGGCTTCATTTGCATAAGCCGGCCGGCGCCATTTTTAAATGCCGGCTTGTTCGAACCCCGTGCCGCGCGGCTACACGCGGCACAGGCTAGATAGTTCGAACTAGCAAGCCATTCCGAACTATTTGTACACCTCGTTCCACGCCTCGTGTAGCCGCACGGCACGGGGTTCGAACAAGTCGGCATTTAAAAATGGCGCCGGCCGGCTTATGCAAACGAAGCCCGGGAAATTCAAATCCCGGGCTTCCTTTGCACGTTCGGTATGCATACATTACCCCGCTAGTTCGAACTAGCGGGGTAGTGTAGACATACCCTCTGAGTGGGAAGGTATGATAGATATGAGACCTGGGAGTTCAAAAGATAATATTGAAAATATGTTAGACAAAGAATTTTAGAACAATAAGTGTTAAAAGAATTTCCTGGGTAACTCCTAGGTAGAGGTTAGTGCCAATACCCGAACTCCCAGACTTTTGAAACATTGCCCTGAGGAGAAGACCACTGTAAGTGGATTGCCTGTTACAGAAGGCCTAGATCAATGGCTTAAGCCATATAAAGGAAGGACTGATCAGCTAAGTTTCAGTTCTGGTTCTAGAGCTAAGATAGATGAACTTCTAACCTTAAGAAGAATCCAACTATGCGGTTTTAGGATGTAAAACTTATTAGAGTCTCAAGTTAGAATTAGGGGTGACCTTTGGTAAGCTTTTTTTAGCATATGTGTAGGTTCTTTTATTGTCTTAGTATGTTGTCTCAGTTTTGCCTGAAAAATAAATATATTCACTCAGAGGGAGCTGTGTGGTAATTTATAACTGCAGGCAATACACTGGTCATAACTCTCAGAGTATGTCTACACTGCAGTGTTATTTCGGAATAACTGACATTATTCCTAAATAACACAGTCCATGTCTACACTACAAGCTGTTATTTTGACATTCTGTCAAAATAATGTCAAGCTGGAGGACTATTTACTGTAACCCTCATTTTATGAGTAAGGGAAGTCGAAGGAAGAGCTTTGTGGCACTGTGTGCACTGTGTAGACGGTGCCAAAAACTGACATAACCTATTTCGACTTAAGTTACACAACTGATGTAGCTCAGGTTGCGTAGCTTATTTCAGCTTTAGTCCTGCTGTGTAGATGTACCCTCAGAGAAAAAGCAAACTGCAGGCCTTTTAGGCAGTGTGGCTTGCTGGGGATAATCACAGTATAAGGTAGTGAGCAGTGTAGCCTGAAATTCCGCAGGGAGGAGGGAATGAGACATGAGACTCTGCCCATGAAAAGAGATAGGCCAGAAACCTAAAGTGTCCTGAAACTGTGTTAGTGTAATCATCACCAGACAGATCTGAACCTGGAGCTTAGTATAGGAGCCTCTACCCTTTGAGCTAAAAGCCAGCTGCTTCTCAGCCCATGCTGTAGAGGTCTCTTGATCTTAGCTGTTGCTGTGGTCTAGATGCCAATGCATAGGACAGTGAACCACACTAGGTGTATGGGTTACACTAGCTCCATTTCATAAATTCAGTCATACCTACCTATTCCTCCTTTTCTGATTGAATATGTAATTTAACACTGACTTCCTGTCCAAAATCATATGCCATAAAATTAAAAATGCAGCCCAGTCAACATCTTCCTGAAACCACAACTTCTGTACTTCTTTACTGTGCAGTCTCAGCTATGCCTTAACACATTTTTTTTACATCAAAATATATAGCTCGTGGAAACACTACTTGCCAGAAACAATATCTATAAAACACTGCACAGAACAGAGTTGCCAACAGCAGATGACGTTAAACAAACAGCAACTCTCCACTGCCTAGCAATTAAAATTGATAAGAGCCCTGTGTTCTTCTGGAATTCTTTTCAACTAACAGTGAGCTCTGGAATTGCCAACCACTGAAGGTTTTTATGACATTGCTTTTTATGAACGCACAGTCTTACAGGAGCTGATAAGTGTTTGTGTGCGCTCTACTGGTGTTTGCGAATGGCCAAGACTGTTGACAGGGAGTTTATTGTTGTGAAAGACACCAACAGCACCCCAAGGACAGCCTGGGACATTCCAACACTTGTTAGAGAGGTGGCAATTTCTCATTA
The DNA here is from genome assembly GCF_049634645.1 of Pelodiscus sinensis. Lineage (NCBI taxonomy): Eukaryota > Metazoa > Chordata > Testudines > Trionychidae > Pelodiscus > Pelodiscus sinensis. The sequence goes on from NC_134714.1 coordinate 115,450,250, forward strand.
AATCGCACTTCACCATGACTTCACAGACCCCCAGCGGAGATGATAATGCCTTTAGACTTTGATGCATGGAGGTTGGGAGAAAGAGATTATTTTACTAATTCCAGAACACCAAGAACTCCTTATTGGGGAAGGTGGGGGTGGGGGGAGAAAATGAGGTTGAAAATACACTGGAGATGTCAGCCATTGCTGGCGAGCCACTGATGCTACTGAACTGGCAGAGACTGCTTCAGAAACGGCAGCTTCCAAAGACAACTGATTGCTGAGAGAGGGAGACAGGCAGCAGGGGGATCAGCATCCCCAGAGTGGGTGGCTTCATGCTGCCTTTTAACTGGGGTACTACAAGCTGGCAGGTGCACCCTGCCAGGGCACAGGGATTGGACTGTTCCCATCTTGTGTGGTTTATTACTGGAGTCCAGCTGCTTCTTCAGCCACAGGCTGGTATCTACCCAATCAGCTTCCAAGCTGGCTGCATGAGAGGCGGAGGCGGGGTGGGGGGGAGCAGCAATGGAGGAAGATTTACCTGGTGTTGGTTGGGTCGTTAACTCAGTTAATTTTGGGATTTTGGAAAATAAAATGAAAAATGTACATGTTTCATTTAAGTCACTGCTCTGGGTTGGGCTGGGGATGAGGGGTTCAGTGTGCAGCCTGCCCCAAGGAGAGAGGACAACCCTGTACTCTCAGCGCAGCAGCTTGGCGCCAGAAGAGAAGCACCTCTCCATGGCCACTGCAGCTCCAGCAGGCACAGCTGGGGGAGAGGTGCATGTCACCTGGCTGGTATAAGTCCAGGTTTGTCTGCCACCAGTGCTCCTGAGCCAGAGTAAGAATTGAAGCAAAATTATGCACTTCCCCTTGCTCCCTGATGAAGGGGAACAACCAGCAATGTCCCTGCACAAATCAGGGGGGAGGGCATCAGCTCCCCCCCTACACACACACACTTCCTAAAGGGCACCTGGGGGTGAGAGGCTCAAGGCTGCGGTAGTCCTGGAGGGGAGCACACATACCCAGCCAATCCCTAAAAGGAAAATGCATACCAAATTTAGTGGTCCTAGTTATTATTGTTTAGGAGAAGTTCTTGAACAAACAAACAGGCAGATACACAGACAGATGAACAAACTCTCTCAAATACATAGTAGATGAGGAGGCCTCAGACTGAACTTTTGTTTAGGGCAGCGGATTGGCATGAATGGCCTCTGTGAAAACTATTCTGTAGTGTCACTGCTATCAGCCATGATTTGATTAGTGAAGCTAATTCAAAATTGGTATATAGCAGTGATGCTATTTATTTATTTATTTGCACTGGGGTAGCACCTAGGAGCTCTGATCACAGACCACTTTGTGCTAGGAGATGTACAAACACACTGCAAAGATTATACCAATTCCAAAGAGTTATATTACCATTTACAGTACCTGCCAATAGGAGTTTCATAATGCAATCACACATTCAACTTATTGTGATCCACGCAAGTAAGAATGCTGTGACAACTCACAGCCACTATTGTTCAAAGATTCCTTCTCATCCAGTCTTGTTATATTTCAGTTTCAAGAAACTTCTGATGAAATGTAAGCAGGGTATCCATCAGGACTGTAAATCCCCATGCCCTACTTTTGCCTAAAGACGCATGGAAGTGACCAGTTGGACATGTTACAAGAAAAGTATATTGGCTAACAATATTGAATATTAAAATTAGCACCATGAGGCTACTTCTATTCTGAATGCAATTCTGCTCTTGAAACAAATGTTACTTACTCAATGCCCATAGCAGTCCATAGAAAGACAAGGATCAGGCCAGGCTCCATATTATTAGTCAAAAGCATCATTAAATGGTTTTAAATAAAAAGAAACCTGTTCCAATAGATATAGTAAAAAGGAATTCACAAAGTTTTGTTAATATTTTTCAAACAGTTCTTGTGGCTCAGGAGTTTGGAGTAGAAAACTGAAAATTGGAGTAGAGTATTTTTATTGAGGTCCAAAAAGTGTAGCTTTTGCATTCCCCAGAAAAATCTGTCCACTTGACAGGGGTAGTGTCACCCAGAAAGGCACCAACTAGTGCATTTGAAGGACAGTTTTATTGTGACATAACAGTTACACAAGTGCCAGCAACACCCCTCTGCCATGAAAATTGGCCAAACCAGACAGTCTCTTCGACAAAAGTTAAATGGATACAAATCAGACATCAGGAATGGTAACACATAAACCTGTAGGGGAACATTTTAACCTGCTTGATCACTCAATCCTGGATTTAAAAGTAGCCATTCTTCTACAAAGGAATTTCACTAACCAATTACAGAGAGAGTTTGCAGAACTGAAATTCATCGACAGATTTAACGCTGTTACCCTGGGCTTGAAAAAAGACATTAACTAGTTGGCACATTACAAGCCAATTTCTCCTGCCTTTAACATCTGCATTTCCAATCAAAAGTTATGTATGGCATGTATCCTTAATTATCCTCATCAACACAGGCACTTCTTCAATTGACAGGTGGTACTTCTGCTGATATATATGTATCTTGGTTTCTGTTATTTCCACTCTAATTCATCTGATAAAGTGGGTTTTACCCACGAAAGCTCATGATTCTATATATTTTGGTTAGTTTTTAAGGTGCCTCAGGACAACTTCACATTTTACAAAGTTCATACTGCTATTAGTGTGTCATGCATTCTTCCACACCATACTGAGTCTCTGGCATCAGTTTCAAATGATTATGTAGAGTTACAGCTACATATGAGTTGTAGACAAAATGGACCAATCTTCTCAGTTGTTGTGAAGATGATGTCCATAATGTTTGTGATGAACTTAGATACTAAGCTGATGAATGTTGCACAAATTGTCATCTGTCCGATGCACTGAATGAACAATTCCTACGCCCCAGGGAGTAAAATTTGGATTGCTAGGCTGCCTTCATTACCCCATTTGCTAAATCCGAAGACTGCTTTATATAACCTCAACATTCTTTTAACATGGGCTTTAGCATGGAATAGTAAATAGAATTATAACTAAATAATAATTATCCAAGCTAAAAGATGTCACCATTCATAACAGGCTGAGAAAATAAGAGCCATGAAAAGCTGCAATCCCTAATGTATATCAATCTGACAAGATCTGAGCAGGCATAATGTGTTTAATTTGAATATTTATGCTCATATATATGTGTCTCCCATATGTAAAACAAGTCAAAACAGAAAACTCAAAGAGACTGTTGAGTAATAGGATGTCAGATAACCTGATATCTTAGAAATTGCCATAGCCGACACATTTACTCTGTGGAAAATGTTGGGATAATATTATCTCAGTACTTTCTGGATCACTGATAAGATAACAGCTTATAATCACATGGAATTTATTCTCACTACTGTTATACAAATATATACTTTTTTGTATCCTTGTGATGTTTACCTTCATTTCTGTGTCTCCTAGGACACAGGTAAATGAAATAACCCTGAAGGATCTATTTACGAAATAGTCTGTGGGAGCGAGGATTTGATTAAACTAGTGAAGGTCTAAGAAAGCTTCTTTCTACATGACACAAAGCACATTGACCCATGTGGGATGATCATCATTTCTCCAAGGAAGTGTTCAAAATATTGTCACCTCCATAGCATTGTCTTCTACCTCCATTGGCCTGCATGGCAAAGTGGTCACTGGGATTGCATTAACTTAATGGAACTGGATCAGAGGAGACTGCTACTTTTTGCAGCGCTGTCTCCTGTTTTGCTCCCGGGTTTCCTGACAGGAGTAGACACAGCTTTTGTTCCAATTATAGTTATACTTTGATACCTCTTCTTTGCTTCCCTTTGTGGCTGCTACTGAACAGGAGATTCCAGCCAACCACAATGTGGTTTGTACTAAACTCAGACAGGCAGTCCCCGGGTTACGTGGATCCAACTTATGTCGGATCCCTACTTACAAACGGGGTGACTCACCCCGCACTAACTGCACCCTCCCCCCCCAGCAGACCGCCCCAAGATGCGCTGCGGAATTCCCGCCGCCCGCGTCCTCCGTGGCGAGAAAAGCCGCGGAGGACGCGGGAGGCAGGACCGCGGCGTGTCTTGGTGGTCCCGCCACCTGCGTCTCCTTGGTCTGCTGGGGGGGGGCACAGTTAGTACGCGTCCCCCCCCCCCCCCCCAGCAGACCAGGCTTTTCTCGCCGCAGAGGACACGGGTGGCTGGACCGCCGAGACGTGCCACAGTCCCGCCGCCCCCGTCCTCTGCGGCGAGAAAAGCCTGGTCTGCTGGGGGGGGGGAGGGTGCAGCTAGTGTGCCCCCCTTGTCCCCCAGCAGACCAGGCTTTTCTAACCGCTGGTCAGTTTCTGCAGCGGCTGAATCAGGACGCCTGGGGTAGAGCAGCTGGGGGGCTGCCGGGTTGGTCCCACAGCGCCGAGGTGCAGCGCTACTGGACCAACCCAGCAGCACTCCAGCTGCTCTGCCCCAGGCATGTCCAATTCAGCCGTTGCTGGTCAGTTTCAACAGTGGCTGAATCTGGACGCCTGGGACAGAGCAGTTGGGGCGCTGCCGGGTTGGTCCCACAGCACTGAGGTGCGGCGCTACTAGACCAACCCAGCAGCACTCCAGCTGCTCTGCCCCAGGCATGTCCGATTCAGCCGCTGCTGGTCAGTTTCAACAGCGGCTGAATCTGGATGCCTGGGACAGAGCAGCTGGGGCGCTGCTGGGTTGGTCCCCGCAGCACCGCACCTCGGTGCTGCAGGGACCAACCTGGCAGCACTCCAGCTGCTCTACCCCAGGTGTCCCCAAGTCAGCTGCTGCTGAAACTGATCAGCGGCTGATTCCAGGAAGCCCAGGGCAAAGCAGCTCTGCTTCGGGCTTTCTGTAGTCAGCCGCTGGTCAGTTTCAGCAGCGGCTGAATCGGGGACACCTGGGGTACAATATGTACCAGTTCCGACTTACATTCAAATTCAACTTAAGAACAAACCTACAGTCCCTATCTTGTACGTAACCCGGGGACTGCCTGTACTGTCAAGAAGGAGTGTGGTTGGAAGACCAGCAGACATCCTTAGGAACCAGCTCCTTTCTGAGCAAAATGGGGTTCTCTTTCCCACAGGACGCATACAACTGTTCAACTGGAAAGGAGCAGAGTGTCCATAATCTGGCTCAGCCTCCCCAGTCTACTCTTACCAGAAGAGGCATAGTCAAGGAAAGACCGTGAGAGAAGCCTCCTGGAGGTTTCTATTCTTGGTACATGCAACTGAGGAAGGAGCAGTTAGTGTTTCTGAGAACAAATCAGGGACACTAAGAACACACCAAAGTGGATAAAATATTAATCAAGGAAAGAAAAGTAACAGAAATGAAGTAGTGGGGAGACAAGCCACAATGGCTAGGAGCGTGTGAAACAGATTTCTAAAAAACCTATCAGTAACACCCAAACAGTTCATAAATTACATAACAATGAAAGTTGCCATACTTCTAGCTTCTGGAAATCTAAGTCAGCTACTCAAAATTCTCTCCCAGGCTTTTCCACATTGCAACAGAAATTCTGTAGAAATGTAACCATATGTAAAGTTTGGAGGTATAACATTCAGCCCCAAACTACTACCTGTTTACTTACAACTGCAACACACCTTTTATTGCATTCTCAATGCTATGTAATAATATCTACTAAAAAGTAAAGTGTCAGCTACTATTATACCCAGCACTCGAGCGCCTAATTTTTCGAGAGTGATTTTGAGGAGTTCAGTTTTAGGTTTAGCTCAGTGCCCAAATTGAGACAGAGCTCTCTCAGGTCCTGGGTCAAGACTGTGAATGAACTCCCACAGGAAGTAAGGACCATAAACATCACCTTTCCCACTGAGTGCATGGTGAATTGCTTTATTCCAGTGTTTCTCAAAGTGGTCCATGGACACACTCTGAGAAAGCGGCTACTGGGTCTCTCTGATTTACTTACCAGCTCCGAACCTGTGGAGCCTCATGGCTCTCATTGGCTGCGGTTCACCACTGGTGTATAGAAATACACACAAAGAGTGAGAGTAAAATAAGAATTTCAGAACAAATCACTCCACACACTTCTACTTCTGGGTAAGAGATGAGAAAACACATGTGACAAATGTTAGTCACACTGCTTGCTTACTGCATTACTGGAAGGCTCTCAAATACAATGGTGATGAGTACAGTATAAGAACCTATACAGAATAGAAATCTTAATGGTTTAGCACTTTCTGAAAAATTAAGCCCTTTAAAATGTCTCAAATTAGGTGCCAAAAACACTAATCATATTTGAAAATTTAGGACAAGCGTTCACAAAAGAGTTCTTATAATCATAATACAAATATCAATGCTCATGACACTTTTTAAGGCCCCTTTTAGGACACTTTCTATGCATGTTTTTTTAAGTTTATTAACACACACAGTCCATTGGAAATCAGTGGGGATACTCAAGTAGTAAAGTTAAGTATGTGCATAAGTGTTTGCAAGATCAGAGGCTAAGGTATTAATAAAAATGTACTTAATTATTCCTCTGTACTACTGGGAATCTAATCACCTTCATTGTCGGAGTGTACAAGAAACAGAATGAGAGAACTAACTAGAAACAAACCACTTCGGCAACAGTTTACCATGATTGGTTGCAAACAGCATACTTACATTATATGTAAAAAAAAATTAAATCATGGTGTCATTAGTGGCAATGGGTATGAAAATTCATTTATTAAAAATAAATATTGAGACTCTTTCAATTAACCAATTCACCATAAGAATATTTAGAAAAAGAATGACTTATATGACCATTTCTGAGTTTTTAGCAAGTTGCCTCAAAGGAAACCAACCAGCAGAAACTACAACAGTAGATGCTTTATCCTCTTTGTTTATTCTTGAAGAGAGAGCCAATTTGGGGCAGTTTTTGTTAAACAACCATTTGGTGCTATTTGTAAGTATGAAGAGCAAAAATTACATTGTCTAAAATGAATCAGGAAATGCTAAGCTCTCATCTCCACTCCGTGTATATATTAATTCTGATGAGTGCTATTAGGAGTTATCTACGTGCAAAAAATAAGTGAAAAAACTAGACACCTACACATTCCATTTCAGTTACTGGATTCCTCTAGCAACAAGATAGAAGCTTTCACAATTTCATATTATCACAGTTAGGGAACTGAATTATCAAATTATATATTTATATCATAACAACTCAATAGATATTAGTGAGAGGAATGGATGAGACACATATTGCCATTCAAATAATCAAATATGAAGCATGAAAAGATCTGAATCAATATTTGCAAAAGCAAGAGAAAATACAATGGAAGAGATGCAGATATTCAGCCTTGTACATCTATTTGGTTTTGTTCAAAATGTTCAAGTTTGATTTAAAAAAAATCACTTTGATAAGTAGGAATATATAAAACAGATACCTAAAATAATAATTAATTACATACAACTACATAGTATAGGCTAAGCAGTAGCAATGACTATTATTAAAACTGTCTGACAATTTCCCTGTAACACCCATTTTCAGTTCCTTACAACTTTTGCAAACTTTAAATGTTTTGGATTGTGGTTTTCCAGGCTTCAACTTGTGTGTGCCTCAGGCTGAGGTTTTATAATAAAAAAAAAGATTCAGACTCTTTTAAGAAAAGGAGGTAAATCAAAATAGGTAGTTTTGCTATGTCAATAGCTTTAGTACTTAAGGAGTTTGGAGAAGGAACTTGAAATTTAGCAGAGAGTAACCCCTGAGGTCAAAGAATTGACTATCATCATCCCTTTGAATATTGATCAAAGGACTGAAAGTCCTTTTTTCCAAGCCGGAAAAAAAGCGGCGGACATGTTTATTTAAATTCGCGGGGGATATTTAAATCCCCCGCGGATTTCCCTATCCTGACTTACCTGATTTGCATGGCTTTTCCGGAAATTGTGGCCAGTGTAGACGTAGCCCACTTGTCATTACCTATAGCCCCCAACTTAAACCCGTCCAACACATTATCAATAAACTATAACCTATACTGGAAAAGGATACTACACTCCGAGAGGCTCTGGGAGACACACCCATAGTCTCCTATAGACAACCACCTAACCTCAGGATGATTCTTACCAACAACCACAGGACATACCACACTAATACCAACCCCGGAACTTTCCCTTGCAACAAACCCCATTGCCAGCTTTGTCCACATATTTACTCTGCTGACACCATCATTGGACCTAACCATTTCAGTTACAAGATCAAGAACACATATTCCTGCTCATCCAGAAATATAATTTATGCCATCATGTCCCAACAGTGTCCGTCTGCTATGTACATTGAACAAAATTTTCAGACACTTCGCCAAAGAATCAATGCAAACAAAACAGACATCAGATAGTTTCACAAAGGAAAAACCGTTTCTTGTCATTTCAACCATACTGGGCATTGTTTCAACGACCTCACTACATGCATCCTGCTTCAAAGAGAATTTAACACAAGATTACAAAGGGAAGCCTCTGAACTGTCATTCATGCTTAAATTTGACACTTTACAAATGGGTCTCAACAAAGAGGCTAATTATCTTACCCATTACAAAGATAGCTTCCCCAATTATCACCCCAATATCATTATCTCATAGACACTAACCTCCCCCCCATCCTCTGCTCTGTTCTAAAATTTGATTTGTCAATTTTATATGTGTTCACTTTTTTTTTTAATTGTAACCTTTTGGTATATATGGTCATGCCAATTTTCTTCCACAATTTGATCTGAGGAAGTGGCTCTGGCCCACAAAAGCTCATCATGTAATATACCATATCGTTAGTCTTTAAAGTGCTGCATGGTCCTTTCTTTTGTTTCAGCAAGACCAGACTAACATGGCTACATTTCTATCCCGATTTTCAAGTTACTCAATTTGGGAGACAGCAGGAAGGAGGAAAATATAATTTCACCAACTTGCTTTTCACTTGTTCAGTTCTGAAAGAGCAGACTTGACCTGCACTTCACATGCTCCCAGACCCCACGGTGTCCTCCGCATAGTTTCTCAACAACCATGCACAAGTTATAGTTCCCAACTGAACACTCACAAAGTGTATCTCCTCTTGCTGCTTCCCCTCAGCAAAATCCCCTTTGTGCCAGGGGAAAAGGAAAACTGGGCTTGGAAGTCCACAGGGCTCAATCTTCCGTTGTGCTGAATGTGATGGAGAAAAGTAGCTATAAGCCAGCTTTCCCACTCCACCCAGTCTTGTGCTGATTGAGGGCTGCAACAGTCCCCAATTTAACTTAAAGAAATTTTGGAGCTGCTTGTAAAATGCCTTCAGAACCTTGGATGAAAGGAGCTGGAGAAGGATTACAATAACATGAACAAAGCAGAGAATATGGTTTCCTTGCCTTATTAAACCAACCCCCTTGGTTCCTATGTGTATTTTTTAAGCAAGCACTAGAGAGATGTTAGCAAGAAACCCACCTCATCCCTCATAACTTTTCAAGTAGCCATGTCAAATCACCAGAAGACACAATTCCACATTGCCCATAAGACGGCAGCAAGGAAAAGCTTATGAACACATCTGTCTTTCCATTGTCATCATTATGGGTGTGTCTAGACTACACCTCTTTGTCGACAGAAAGATGTAGATTAGGCACGTCGAAATTGCTAATTAAGCTGGGATTTAAATATCCCACGCTTCATTAGCATAAACATGGCCACCACTTTTTTCAAAACTAAGCTTTTTTGAAAAAAAGCAGCAGTCTAGACGCGGATCTGTCGAAAATAAAGCCTTTTTCGACAGATCCTGTATTTCTCAAAAAATGAGGTTTACAGGATCTGTCGAAAAAGGCTTTATTTTTGACAGATCCACGGGGGGACATGATAGCGGTTTTCAAATATCTAAAAGGGTGTCACAAGGAGGAAGGAGAAAATGTCTTCCTCTTGGTTACTGAGGATAGGACAAGGAGTAATGGGCTTAAAGTGCAGCAGGGGAGTTTTAGATTGGACATTAGGAAAAAATTCCTAACTGTCAGGGTGGTCAAATATTGGAATAAATTGCCAAGGGAGGTGGTGGAATCTCCCTCTCTGGAGATATTTAAGAAGAGGTTAGATAGACATCTGTCAGGGATGGTGTAGATGGAGCTTGGTCCTGCCTTGAGGGCGGGGGGCTGGACTCGATGACCTCTCGAGGTCCCTTCCAGTCCTATTATTCTATGATTTTATGATTCATTTGCAATTTCAACATGCGTGATTTGCATCCCTCTGTCGACAGAGGGATGCAGTCTAGACCTAGCCTATACGTATTACAATGGAAGGCCATTATGCTAGGCACTGCACAAACATATAGGAAGATTCCATCTCTCTGTATGAAGAGTACAGTCTAATCAATAGACTTCTATTCATTTTTCTGTGGTTCAACAAGTCCCCTGAGCCTATATTGTAAATTTCAGCATTCCAATGTCTCACTTTTGACATCTTGATAGGGCCACAATGTTTTCTTCTTGCAGCTGAGACAGTGTTTTCCTAATTGGAACTGAACAGCCAAGCATCCACCAGCTTTACATCAAGCCACTAATGTACTTTCAGTGTCCATTAATCACAAAAGTGAGTTACTACACAGTTTAAATTGTCTGCAAAACATAGTGCATGTGTCTTCTATTGCATATGTTGGCACTGTTTGCTACAGTCAATCCAGAGCTCAGATATCTAGAACTAAGCTAAATTGTTTCATTACAACTGCGTGATCATTTTTGCTGCGATTCGATTGCAGTGAAGGCTTTCAGAGAGGCCTGTCTATAGAGCATTGCCTATTTTGTCCTACTTCCTCTGGAGCGGAATAGAATAAAACTGCCAGACTTGCCTAAGCAAGCATATGACATACCTGTGGCAATGTCAACATGATGCCCATTGGTTTTCTTAAGATCATTTGTGTGTGACTCTTCAGAAGGCTGGCAGAATAATTTTTCTGGAGAAGAATGTTTAACAAATATAATACCTCTAAGAGCATGCTTTATACAGATGATCATGTTCATCCACTGCTCCCAGGATTTGGAGGACTGGTATTCCAAAATTCACTTTCACATACAAAAGAGACAAGTGTAAACTAGTTTTTTTCAAGCTTTTATGCCAAGTCCACACAGAGGAGGACAAGCAGCTATGGCTATCAGGCACTCACAAAACAACCTCGTCAAAAGAACATTGCTAAGGTTGCAAAGTCCAGTGTGATGGAACATTTAGGAAATGCCAGAAATAATATGAGCTGTTTGGGCCTATGCGTTAGGATACAGTCTTTAATTAGACTCTTATTTTTCCACAGAATTCACCATCCCAACATACACCTCATTTCGTACCATGGCCCTGCTTAGTTTGTCAGAGCCTTAGTTTGTCAGAGGGCATGGTGTGGGCTTTTCCATGTGACAACTTCAGGCAGATGTCTTAAAATATGAGTTCAGTAGATTCACAACTACTACTAAAGCTGGAGTTTCGTCTAAAAAAAACATTTTAATTATAAAACCTTCAGGCTTCCACCTTCCTTCCCTTGACTGACATTTGTGCAAAAGCCATTTCCACAGTTTCCTCATTCAACACAATAGAAACTGGCAGTATAAGTGCCAGTGCCATGATGGTACTAGACCATGTTGAGCATGGAATAAAGCAGGTTGTGCCACAATGCCTCACTGTACAATGTCTAATTTTTTGTTGTTTTTCTCCCTGATGGCATTCTTTTAATAATTAGCTAATACAAGAAAAAGTAATAATAAAATCAAGCCTATTTACATGGCTTAGTCGTGTTTCCCATTCCACATATGGTTTCCTGCTAGTCTCTCATTCAGTACCTTTTACAAAGAAGAACTGGAACACCCTTGACCTTATAATAAATGTTATTTTTGAGTTTCTATGAGGCTAAAGTTCAGTTTATCTTAGTCACTAGAAGCCACTGGTTATTACTGAATTGAGAGTCTGATTATCTTAAATGAAAGCAGATGCTCTTAAAATTGGAGAAAGAAAGAAAGAAAGAAAGAAAGAAAGAAAGAAAGAAAGAAAGAAAGAAAGAAAGAAAGAAAGAAAGAAAGAAAGAAAGAAAGAAAGAAAGAAAGAAAGAAAGAAAGAAAGAAAGAAAGAAAGAAAGAATGCTGTGGAAATTTTGGTGAGGGAGGATCTAAACTTGAATTACACCATATTGTAATTAAGAGAAAAGTCTTAGTCTATCGGACCCAAGAACAACAAAACCCGCTCTCTGTTAGAGCTTAATAGATTAGATTTGTATTTGTTTTATAGTAGCCCCCATCTTGTTTGCCAAGTGTTATCATACAGCATTATTCATTCCCCAATACCTGATTAGAAGGATTAAAAGCTGTTTGGATGCTTCTTGTTTCTTTTTATTTCTCCTTCCCCCATGTTTGTCACAGGACATCTGCTCTCATAAACAAAAAGTTTAAAGTCTGGGATATCATTCAAACAGTGCATTTTTCTTTTCCTAAACATACATTAACATCTAAGAAGCCTAAGTACATACAGTACTTCCTTAACGCACATAATCATTACAGTATTTTGTTCAGATTCACACCTTCTAGTAAACATGTCTAAGGCCTTTTTGGATAGGTTCCTGCTCAAACTGGGCTTGAGTTTATAGAACTAATAAGAATTAGTGAGAAAACAGGACTCCAACCGATTTTAAAATCATGTTAATGGTAATCACATAAGTCACATGCTCAGACATTGCCTTTGCAAAAAGCATAATTGGTTGTTTTGACACAGCAAATGGTCCTGACCCCATAATACTCAGTCTTCAAGCAGTATTCTTTTGCTGAACTGTTTCTCCTCTACCTCACCCACCATGCTGAATACAGAACAAAAGGAAATACCAACAACTTCACATTGCTGTAACAGCAATCTTAGATGATGTTACAGTATTACACAGTGAGTCTGGGAGAGTGCAAACCAAACAGCTGTGGCTGAGGACCATTAACTTGGTATTAAGAGATATTCTTGTCACTATGTAAACAATGAGAGACTGCGCTAGTTCACTAGGGCATTGAGCCAAGCAGGGAAGACTTATTTGGGAGCTGAGAGTAAGGTTTGCTTTTAATGCCCTCTATTCCAGACAATACAGTCAGGGTGAGGTGCTACTGTACACTAAACAGGCATGCCCTGCTAAGCCATCTGCACCGCACAGCCAACAAATTAGACCGTGGACTAGAGAGAGAGCAATCATCTAGATTGCTGTTACAAAAAGGAGGGTAGGAGCTAATGTGGATCCAGGAGACAATACCACACTGTCTCCCCCTCCTCATTCTCTCATCTTTGCTTTCCAAAATATAGAAGTGTGGCCACTGGACAAGCATAACCCAATAACAGGAAAGATATGAAGTGAAAAACAAATACTTGTCCGTCCTACCAGAGCAGAGTATCAGCGTGCTGCTAGAGGGGATTACAACACAACCTAGAACAATGGGTCCCGGTCCATGAACAGGGCTCCCAGGCACTACAGTAATACAAATACATTCCAATTAAAACTAGTGCTTAAAACCAGCACTTCTACTCCTAGACATGTGGGGAGGGACGAATTAGACCTATCCACTCCATCACCGCTTGACAGGAAGAATAACCTGTCTCTCTAGATACATGCACATACACTGGGTATTCTCCAAGGCTACTTTGATATTTTCTCGGCAAAAAATATGCAAATGAGTCCCTCATGAGTCAATCTCATTTGCATATTTTCTGCTGATCTGTTTTTGCACAAAAACAAGCAGTGTGGACGTTTTCTTTTTGAGCAAAAAACCCTTTTTCTGCAAGATCCGTCTACTGAACGCCAGCACAAAATCGAATCAGCAGAAAATATGCAAATGAGATCGTGAGTCCCTCATTTGCATATTTTTTTGCCGAGAAAACTCAGTGTAGACATAGCCCAAAGGAATAAACAACCTCATGTATGGTTCAAATATACACAAAATTTGAATATGCCATCCCTATTGACATTTTTTAAATGACATTGCAAGTTATAAGACTTTAAGTACAGGCAGTCCCCGACTTACGCGGATCCAACTTACGTCGGATCCGCACTTACAAACGGGGCTTTCTCGCCCCGAAGGTCGAGGAAGCGGATTGCTACCTGAGAGCTCTGGGGCGAGAAAGCCCCGTTCGTAAGCTGCTCCGGTGCCCCTGGTCTGCTGGAGACCGTCTCCAGCAGACCAGGGGCACCGGGCGGGTTCCCACGCTTCTGAGGCTTTGCCAGAGCAAAGCCTCAGAAGCGCGGGAACCCGCCGCTGCTGCCGCTTCAGTCGCGGTGCCTGTGGTCTGCTGGGGACGGTCCCCAGCAGACCACAGGCAGGGGACTGAAGCGGCAGCTGCGGCGGTTCCCCGCGCTTCTGAGACTTTGCTTTGGCAAAGCCTCAGAAGCGGGGGAACCCGCCCGCTGCTGCCGCTTCAGTTGCAGTGCCTGTGGTCTGCTGGGGAGGTCCAGCTTTGGCTTTGCCAAAGCAAAGTCTCAGAAGCACGGGGAACCGCCGCTGCTTTGTTAATCAACTTGACTTCATTCATAGGTATAGACAAAGTTCACAAGGTGTCCACTTCCTTTGGCTTTTGCAAAAACCTTTGATAATGTCTGACCTTATAAGCGCCGTTTTAAAATGCAATTTATGCTGAGTGCCAGTTGAAACTGAGGAAACAAAGCTCTGCTGCAAAGAGAGGAGTTTTAAAAAACGATTAACAAAAGAAACAATGGTTTCCCACAGAGATTTGTACACAGACTCTGTTTTCATTTCTACATAATTGCCCTATGCAAAGAAACTAATAGAATTTATTTCAAATTACAGGCAGTAGAATGCCACAGGTGTAAAAATTCTGGGAGAGACAAAGTTCACCATGAAGAACAAAACAATTTAACAATTAATATTTGATATGAATATAAAGCATTAGATTTGGGATTCAGGATCATGAGTGGAACCAAAAGCAAATATAGGCTACAGCTTTAAATATTAGGTCTACTGAAATGCAGTAGACCCCAGTGATTGCATTTTTTTAAAATAAAGAGCACTGGTGACATAGTATAGTGCCAATTGTTGTATTGCTATATATTGTATAATTCTGTTAAAATTACACCAACCCAAACCTGTACCAACTAAGAATCTGTCAGAATTTTCCTTACAACTTTCTGATAAAAAAATGGATGACCATAACAACAGAAAAAATGTACTCAAGCTAAACCAAGAGCTTCATTCACTAGATGATCTGAAGTTTGTTTTTTTTAATAACAAAATATCCACTAGTTTCAGTGTTTGCAGATTCACAGTCATTTTAAGTAAAGTCCTTAACTTTACTTAAAGTCGAACAAAGGAAAAACTGACCCAATCTCATACTCAACCCAAATGTTTCTGAGGTTTAAAAAAGGGTGGCTAAGGGGAGGTTTGGCTTATGTATTTATTCCAAACATTTAAAAAAAAGGCATCAGCATAAGAGCAAGTCTATGGAGTTCTGTTTGTTTTGAAGTACGCTCCATGTGTTAACTCCGTGTAGTTGTTTTTATTTTTCCTGCATGCACTTCTACCATTTGCTCTAAACGTGAGATGCACATGGAAGTGTTGCATTGTTATCGAACAAGCCTTTTCTTAAAATTGGTGGCAAAACCTCAAAGTGGCAAGACTGGATGGAGAGAAGAATTATGACTATGTTCCAGCTAACTGACAATGAAATTTAGAGAAACAAGATGAGTGAGGTCATATCTTTTACTGAACCAACTTCTGCTGGTGAGAGAGACAAGCTTTCAAGTTCCACAGAGCTCTTTTTCAGGTCTGTGGAGCTCAAAAACGTGTCTCTTTCTCCAACCGAAGTCAGTCCAATAAAAGATATTACCTCACCCACCTGGGCTATGTCTAGACTGCAGGCTTCTTTCGAAAGAGGCTCTTTCGAAAGCATCTTTCGAAAGAGCCTCTTTCGAAAGATCGCGTCTAGACTGCAGGCGGATCTTTCGAAAGAGCAATCCGCTTTTTCGAAAGAGAGCACCCAGCGAGTCTGGATGCTCTCTTTCGAGGAAGCCCTATTTACATTGAAGAACGCCTTCTTTCGAAAGAGGAACTTTCGAAAGAAGGCGTTCTTCCTCGTAAATTGAGGTTTACCGCCATCGAAAGAAAAGCCGCGTTCTTTCGAAATAATTTCGAAAGAACGCGGCTTGAGTCTGGACGCAGGGGAAGTTTTTTCGGGAAAAGGCTACTTTTCCCGAAAAAACCCCTGAGTCTGGACACAGCCCTGGTGTCTCTCACATCCTGGGACCAATACAGCTAAAACAACATGGCAAATAACAGAACATTTTGAAAAAGAAAAAATCTTCATTTCTGGACACCTTTTGCCTCCCATGACCATGTCTCCAGTAAAAAAAAGCTGTGTTTGCTGGCAAAAATGAAAATAAAACTGACTCTTTACAAATGCTCTCAGAGCAAAACTGAGTTCTTTCACACAGTTCTTTTATAGCTTAGATATATCAATCATTGATTGTTATGTGTTTCTGTTTCTTGGTGTTTCGGGGGTGAGAGGTAGGTTTTTTTGTTTGTTTTGTAATTTCTTGTATTTCAAAGATGTGAATGTATTACTTTTTATGATTTGGCTTTCCTTTTTAATAAAAACATGTTTAAATATTAAGGAACTGACTTCAAACCACAGAATCCAAAGTGAAGTCCAGAATGCTATCTATCTTTCCCTCCTTTGATTTACAAACCCAGATTTACACTTCTAGGATACAAATATTGTTAAGAGCATAGGGGGAGTATATGCTCTGCATATGCACGAGAAGTAAACAAATAGATGGATTCTTTCTTTGAAAATGTGTTTTCACAATCTGTGCTGGATAAACAGGCCAGCATTCCAGAAATACACTTGGAAGCAGGAATTTCAATATTGGGCCAATTTGCAGTTACATGTCTTTCTCCATAATACTGTGTGATAACACTGCATATTTAATAATTCATTATTAAAAAGGGTTGACCAACAATGTAATAAGAATACTCTGTCTGCCATTGTTTATCTTTTGTGCACACACACCCATGCTGCTATGAAAAATTAGCAAACTCTGAACATTCATTGCACAGTTTTAAAACTAGCCTCTTGGCTAACGTAAGTCTGTGTAAGCATCTTAGATGTCAAATAAACTGTGTCATAATCATCACTGATCAAACATGAGGTATACAAAGGCAAAGTAAATTGAGGCAGATACGTGGAACAGAATGAAGATAAGATAGAAGCTGCTTATTGTACACAGGAACATAAGAGTTGCTATATCATAGCAGGTCTATGGTCCAGCTAGTCTAGATTGTTGTCCCTGGTAATGGCAATACGTTGTGCCTCAGAGGAAAACGCAAACTAAAAATAAAACACACCTAGCCACCAAAAAGTACTTATATAATACAAAAGGCAACTGAAATTTAAAAAAAAAAAACCACAACAGCAAAAACTTCTTTCTTCCAGGGGATTGTATGATTTTAATCTACTAAGTAAAAAGGGGTTCTTTTCTTCAGATATTTTCAGTAGATTTTATTCATTGCCTTACATGATTCTGAATCTTTGTGTTTGTTATGAAAAGTCAGTTCCAACATAGGGGCAATGATAGTCATAGGGCTTTAGCTGCCTTCTGCAAAGAATGAACTGAAGCCCTTCCAGTTCTGATACTCTTTTCACTATAGGAAGCACAAGTAACAACGGCCACACACTTCCATCTTACTGCTTGAAACTGATATTTAGGAGGTGGGTGTCTTTGGTAACAGGTGCAGATGCTGGGAGGCCCTTAGGACCGCACCAACTCCACAAAATATTGGGAAGTTTCTCTGTAGCACTGTCTTCCTTTTCTCAGCTGTGGCACCTAGGATAGCCACGGGCGGGTTCTTCTCTCAGGCTAAGTCTACACTGCAAAGTTTTTCCCAAAAATACTGTAGAGCACCCACACCTCAAGCTGGGGTTGTCAGGTGTCCAGTATTGAATCGGACAGTCCGGTATTTTCATCTCCTGTCCGGTAAAAAAATTTCAGAATATACTGGACACCTAAACTGTCTGGTATTTTCCGATTTTCTCCCTGGCCAAGAAGTGAAAATCCCAGATGCTTACCAGGTTCCGCAGGGGAGCTGTCCGGCCTGGCGCAGGAAGGCAAGATGGCGGGTGGCTGCTGCAGCCTGTTAGGACCAAAAAGCCTCAAAAGCACAGCGTTTCTTAAAAGGGTCACGCTGTTTTGTTTTGGGTTTTTTTTTTTTTGTGCTTAACAACTCTCTTAAGTTCTTTTTTCCTTTTTTTTTTTTCTTTGCTCAATAACTTTGGTCTCCCCCCTTTTTTTTCCTCCACAGAATTCTTTCCCCATGTTTTTTTTGGGAGGGGGGTGGAAGTTCAGTATTTTTTGTGAAACCGTCTGGCAATACTACCTCAAGCGCATTCGAAAGAACAGAGGGTTTTTTCCAGCCTAGGTATTCCTCATTCAACGAGGAAGAACGCCTTTTTGTGAAAGAGCTCTTTCACAAAAAGGCATGTGTGGATAGGGAAGAGGGGTTTTTGCGCAAAAAGAGGAAAGAGGAAAAAGCACAGGTGCCCTGGTAGCCATTCTGTGCATAGCAATCAGAGCTTACTTTCGAGAGAGTATCCATGCAGTCTGGATGCTCTCTTTTGCAAAAGTGCATCGCTTTTTCGATGCCCTTTTGCAGTGTGGATATGCTCTCGCGCAAGAAGTTTTTGCGGAAGATCTCTTCTGATAAAAGTTTCTTGCGCGAGAAGCCTGCAGTCTAGACGTAGCCTCACACATACCAAAACTACTGGATATATTTTCATGCTAATATGTGAGAACTAATTTCCCAATAAACCTCTACTTGTATTCATAGAAACCATACATCTAAATCTCCCATTACTGTGCTAAGTTTTATTTACATTAGTAGTATGTAGAGCATACACTTGAACCAATTTACCTGCTTAGACCAATTACAAGGGATAAATTAAAATGACTAAACTTAAAATGATGTGGGAACAATCCACCTAGCAGCAATAACATTTTCTGTCACCTCTGGCTCATGAATCAACATATGTATGTAAATGTGCAACTTACTTGGTCATAAATTAATAGATGATTCCCAGTTCAACTCTCCTGACAAACTCTGCCCATTACTTATGATTAATGGATACAAAATACAACATTTCCTGTTCACAAAGATTTGTTGCTCATTCTGTCTTCTTCACGATGATTCCCTGGTTTGGCCTGGGTGAAATAAGACATAGATCTTTCAAATGGCCTGGGCAGAGCCCAACTGTCTTATGCTACGTCTATACTGCAGGCTTCTTTCAGAAGAAGCTTTTCTGGAAGAGAGCTTCTGAAAAAAGTCTTCTGAAAGAGAGCGTCCACACTGCCAAAGCGTGTCTTTTTCGACAGATAATGTCCACACTGAATGGATGCTATCTCGCATGTAAGCTGTGATTACTATGGGCGGAGTGGCCACCAGGGCACCTGTGCTTTTGCCTTTTTCCTCTTCTTGTGAAAGAACTCCCTCTTCCCCGTCCACACAGGGTTGCCAGATGGTTGAAACAAAAATACCGAACACCGCCTCCTCCCTCCCCCCTCCCCCAAAATAAACACCGGGAAAAAATTCTGTTGAAGAAAAAAGGGAGGGGGGGAGAGACCAAAGTTACTGAGCAAAAAAAAAAAAAAAAAAAAGACTCCAAGACTTATTAAGCAAAAAAAATTTACAGCATGTCCCCTTTAAGAGTGAGTGCAGGGATAGGAACAGGGGAGCGGTCTTTTGCCGGCAGCCATTTTGTGCCGGCAACCTTGCGGAACCAGGTAAGCATGGGGTCTGGGGATGTTCAGGGGGGGCAGGGTGTTTGTAGGGTTGCCAGGTGCTCGGGGGGGGAAAAAATCAGATAATACCGGACATCTTAGGTGTCCTGTATTTTCTGAATTTTTTTACTGGACAGGAGGCGAAAATACCGGACTATCCAGGTGAATACCAAACACCTGGCAACCCTACGTCCACACACGTCTTTTTCTGAAAGAGCTCTTTCAGAAAAAGGTTTCTTCCTCGTAGAAAGAGGTTTACCAATATCAGAAAAAAACCTCTGTTCTTTCCATTTTTTTCCGAAAGAATGTGATTTCAGTGTGGACGTAAGTGAAGTTTTTTCAGAAAAATGGCCATTTTTCCAAAAGAAATTCTGTAGTGTAGACATAGCCTTAGTCAGCAGTTGCCACTGCTGCTTATTCTGGCCTGTAAAAAAAAAAAGAAAGAAAAAAATACCTGAAAACTCTAAAAACAGAAACTGTCAACACCTCTTAGATGAAGGGAATCTGCTACACTATAGAATATGCAGTGGTCTGACCAGTACTAAAGAAACAAATTACTCAGTGCTGGAGACCTTGCAAACTATGGTCCAGTATCTAACACCCTTCTTCTAAGCAATCTAATTGAGTAGCTAGTGACAAACAGTCTCTAATACCAACTGTCAGCTGCCAGCACCCTGGATCCCTCTCAGGCAGGCTTCAGGCCAATCATCAATGCAACAGGTGCGGTCTCTGACCTCCTGCCAGTCACAGGCAAGCCAAGCACATCCACTGGCATCCTGCTACAGCTCTAAGCAGCACTTGACACCACTGAGCACCGAATATTCCTGTCCTACCTCCGAGAGGTTATAGACACAAATGGAAATACCCAGACATGCCTCTGGTTTTTCCTTTCAGACTGAACTCAGAGGATCATTACTGGAGCTGTTCCTTTGCCTCCACACCCTCACCTTTGCAGTGCCACAGGGCTCAAACCTCTCCTGATGTTATTCAGCATCTTCGAGAAGCCATTGGGAACTGGTGGAGCAATGCAGGCTGAAGTGCCAGCCGTACGCAAACAACATCCAGCTCTACATTTCCTTATGTCAAATGTAAACAGTACTATATACACAGGACACTAGTTAGAGGCAAGCCAGCCAGCTGACAATATACTGGCAACTCTTCCATCACGGTATCTTTCTGGAACATCCTTCTCCTGCCCTCAGCCATGAGGTGCTTGCCAATGTCTTGGTGCTATTGCACACCCAAATAGAATGACAGCAAAAAATACCATTTTTCTATTTGTGATTGGCCAGGAGATAAATCCCATCTGATGAGGCAAAGATTGGTCAGAATGATCTATGCATTTGTTATCTCCACTTTTGATTATTGCAAAGAATAGCTTAAAACACAGCCACATTCTCGGAAAATGCATAGTTTCAGACAAAATGCATCAGCCTTCCTACTTAATAACACAGGCTATCATGAAAATATGACTTTGGTGCATGTGGCCAGACAGCCCGCCTCCATATCATCCATCTTATTTGCCTCTCTGAAGCACAGGGCAGAGAAGGAGCAATAATATCAGCATAGTCTATGCTGGCTCATCTGATCCTGAGAAGCTGAAAAAAAAAACCCAGATATGTGGATAGAGAGCAGTTAAGTCAATAAGCTGGCCTCGGGGTTGCGGCTGGCACCTATGTTGATTCGAACACACACACAGTCCCTGGGAGAGGAATTTCCCACTGAGAAAACAATGTCCCGTACTTCCAATTTAATCATCTCAATTCTCTCTTACAAGTGTAAATTAAGTTCACAACTCCCTTGTAAGAACTGGTCTCACAGCAGACAGACCAGCATCAATTGACATTACAGATAAGAAAGAGAAAATACGTGACCCCATGGGTATAAAAGATGGGCCCAGCACACACTCACTTTGAGTGTCATTCTACCCTCTACCTGCTGGTCGGGTTAGGTGTTTGACCTCCCGAGGTTCTATGGGGATGCCCACCTCGTATTTTCGTCTTTCCTAGGAATTGAGGGACCGGCCCTGGCCTGACATGCTGGAGTCGAGAGGCACAGAAGGGGGTAAAAATGGTACCTGGATGTGGTCCTCTGTCTTAAGTGTACACATAGAAAGAGTAAGCTGTTACTTGGTACCATTATTTCTATTTTTCTATCTTTATCTTCTTTGTAACCATTTTTAAGACCTATATTTTGCTAATAGTTAAGAAATAGAACAATAGCCATTGCAACCATATGATTTATAAGCTTCCTCAATAAACCTGTAACAGCTTTAACCTGACTCCTTCAGTTGCTGTAACAGAACCAAGCACAATTTAAAAGAACTTCAGCCGGTCTAAAGGGACAGTTATAGGAAGAGCTTGGGCGTTTGGATCTGTGTCACTCCCAGGTGACAGGATCCACTGGGGCATCCTTCAGTCTTTCCCCAAGGCTGCCCGCTGCGAAGGAATTATGAATTCTAGCAGCTGAAATCTAAGATGTAATAAGCTCTTCCTATATAACGGGGCGTCTGTTGGCCTGCTGGCCACCCTCTGCGATGGGACCCCGGTCCTAGCAGTAAAGGCACGGACATTAAACCTTTTCTCGGAAACATACACACACACACTGCCCTGACCGTCGGCTGACAGTGCACCTGTCCCTGAATACAGAGTCCTGTTCAAGGCTTCTGTGTCCTGCTTGTCACAACTTCCCATGGGATTTGCGGCCCTAGATCTCTGAGAGGGTAGCTTTCCCTCCATGACAGTGACCTCACATGTCCCAGATAGCTACAGCCCAACAGAACAATGCAATTGCTGTCCAGCACTGTGAGGCATGGTGACAAAACTTCTACAGGAGCTGAGACAAGGCTATAGAATTCACAGGCAAACCATAGCCAAGAAACTCATCACATGAACAAATAAATGTAGAACTCTATCTTTCCACTGTGCTGTCCCTCAGCCATTTCTTTGTGCACACAACACACACAAAAACAATAAAGTAATGAAGCTATTTCTCATACAAGATGGGAAAGCAGAGAGAGAGAGTGTGTGTGCTCGCAATTGGTATTTCTATTTTTAAATATTTGAAGGACATGCAGATAATGATATGGCCATATAAAAAGAAAGTGCACCTCACATCTGAGTTTACTAATGTCCCTGGCCAACAATAGCCCTTCAACTCCATGGTTCACCCACAGTACATCCAATTCTATTGAAGAACCTCAGCTTGTCTGTTCCTTCAGTGTCCCATTTCCTTCAATGTAGAAAGTAAAGGTTGCCACCCACTTCATTTTTGGCTTCCGTATCCAGGTGAAATATTAAGGTTGCCAGATAGCCAAAAACTGGGTATCTGGCAACCCTAAATGGCACCCAAACCAAATATCCAGTTGCCATGAGATGAGGGGAGGCACCGGGCCATTATCTTGCACCTACTCCTGCTCAGCTCCTACCTGCAGGAAAGCTCCTTGAGATGATCTAGTGAGCAATAGGGGAAGGGGAGAGGAGCCTGGAGGGGCAGGGAGAGATGGAATATGGATGGGGCCTCGAGAGAAGAGGTGAAGTTGGGGCAGTACTTGATGAGGAGAAGCAAGGGAGGAGTAGGGCTTCGGGAGTCCAGTTACCAGCAGTTAGAAAGATGGCACCCCAAGTTATCAGAAATTGGAGCAGAGCAATGGCCATACTGGATCAGGCGAAAGGTCCACCTAGTTCATTATCCAACACCCTTAACAGAACTGCCTAACCTCTGGCTTTTGGTCAAAGTGACCTTTTATTCAGGTCACTGGCAATTCATGGAAGCTTCCAGCTAGTCTAGCACCTGGCCAAGCTTTTTTTTTCTTTGGAGTCAGGGATGACTATTTCCTCTTAGCCATCACTAAAAGTGGTTGTCTCCTCTGGCTGCTGGAGACAGTCATCTAAAGAAGCCCTATCCTTGGCCTAGCCCCACAGTGGAGAATAAATGCACAAGGGGTTTGGTTTGGGAAGGATGAGGGCCCCACGGAATCACAGGGAGAAATACAAGAGCTGGAGGAGCACAGGCTGTAAACCAAAACTCCTGGAGGAACCCCAGGGCAGAGACAGGACTGCTGGAGATGGTGCACAGAGAGAGAAGTCTGTAGCTGGCAGCATACAAAAGAAAATACAAGCTCATCTCCCCCTGCTGGTAGAAGGCAGCAAGTGGCAAGTTTCTTTAAAAAAATCTTTACTTCCAAATGCCAGTCTGGGGAGGCAGTGGGAGTTCACTGGGGAGGTAGCATCTCCATTGTGTCCTTCCAGTCACACACCATGCATTCAGCCATGTGCACTGAGGTGTTGGAGAATATTTAGCATCACTGTCTCTCATCAATTCACTTGAACAGTTCTTTTGGAGCAGGGGATACTCACTGGGGTAAAGCTCATGCCAAACATTTGTGTGCCCAATCTTTCAAAAAAATAAAAATAAAAATCTTTCTGTTCACCTTGTAATTCCACTCCTAAAACAGAGCTGCAAGATCTTAACTTACTCGCCTCCCCCTCAAGCCCCAGGAAACAAGACTAGCCCACACTACCTACTAGCCACCTGCAAAATTCTATTTAAACAATTAGGGCTAAATCCTCAGCTAGCGTATATCAGCATAACACCATTAAAGTCAACAAAGTTATGCCAATCTATACCTGCTGAGGATCTGGCTATAAAATTTGAAATTAAGGAAACACAGAAACTATCTTTGTTTCTTTTTTCAATTGTATAACTGCAAAAGTGTTAAACTGTTCTTTCCTCCAGTCTATATTAAAAAAAAAAAAAGACTGCAGAATTGCTCCATTTTTCATTCAGGAGAGAACTGACAGGGCCCAGCTACTGTTTAAACCTCTGGATAATATTCAGGGGATATAAGTTTACAATCTGAGAGACGACATGTCTGCAAAACAGCATGGATGTCACTGGCATGAATGTCACCTGGCCATGATTTCTGTTCTTCGTGTATCTTTGGTACACCCAGCATGAAGGTAAAACACCTATAATTTTAGATGATATTAGCAAATACGTTCAAAATTTATTTGGGTTGCCTCAATTTTTGGCACATACTGCACTCAGTTCTACAGATGAAAGATTCTGTATTTAGTGCATAATTATAGCCTTATTCATTATTAAATAATTACCAAATAGTTACTTTGATCATCTGAATTTTTTTTTAAAGTTATCTGTATCACTAGAATGGATTTGGGTCCTGCCATTAAAATGCCAAAGATGCCAGTTCAGATAGAACTTGCCTGATCAGACAGGGAAACCTCTGCACTATGCAGCTTTCAAAAGTGACTTTATGACACACTAACATCAATTTGCCTTCAGCCATTATATCATTTTTTACCTAAATGATACACTGACCCAAGACATCCATAACATTTCTCCTGGATCTTATTACCTGGATGTAATATTGCAAATTGCTCAAAGGCTATGCAAACCCTTTATACCATCGAGATTAAAAGGCATTAATTTTTCATGCATACATTTGTAAGCTGCTGATGAACAACAGCACTGATCTGCCACGGTGTTGGTTCAGGACTGGCACACTGCTCCATGTGAGAAGACACTATGGACACTGTACGTAATTCACTATCTGAACACAGCTACAGCACCACAGCTTTAACATACCACAGAACTCATCTCCTCACTTGACTACAATCACTAGGGCTATGTCTACACTGCAGGCTTCTTGTGCAAGAACTGTTTTGCACAAGAGTTCTTGTGCAAAAGTACTTGCGCAAGAGCACATCCACACTGCCAAGTGCTTTTGCACAGGAGCATCCACGCATCCATGGCAGTGTGATGCTCTCTTGCACAAGAAAGCTCTGATGGCTATTTTAGCCACAGGGCTTTCTTGCGCAAGAAACTCCTTGCCCATCCACACTGCCTTCTTGCGCAAGAACTCTTGCGCAAGAGGGCTTATTCCTCATGGAGAGAGGAATAACTCTTGTGCAAGAAGCCCTCTTTTCCGACGCTTTACTGTAAATTTACTTGAGCAAGAACACGTGTGCAGTGTAGATGCTACACAAGTTTTTGCACAAGAACAGTTGTTCTTGCGCAAAAAGCCTACAGTGTAGACGTAGCCTAGGAGTAATGGCACCATTATAAGCTAGGGAAAATGTCACGAATGACTGTCTCCATAATAGACTCAGGCCAGGTAAAGCTACCATTTCCATCCACTACATCATCTGTCTTCCTTTAGAGGGGCTGCAGCAGCAGAATAATTACAATACCTAATGTGAAGGGGATGGCGAAAGAAATAATATACTGTTACTGAATAATTCAGAATAAATTATTTAAAAGCCTGATTTGCATCAAAGAATGAACCATTAAGCATTTAAGATGTAACCTACTTTATCTCTTTCTATATCAACAAGAAGAAATAATTTGTGTCAGCCATAAAAAGAACACCTCGTTATGAAAGGCACCTGATGCTATTTTCTTATTCTAAGAAATATGTAAGGCATCTTCAATTCTTGGATTTTATTTTTTTTAAGGCCCACTATGACATAACTATAGGGCTGTTTTGGACTTTTTATGCACAATCTGGAATGAGATGCCTATGGGCAAAAGTTTGATGTTTAAAGCTTGTTATGCCTACCAGAAAACCAGAAGACAAGTATTGCAATACTTCATAACTAAAGAAATTCAGTCAAACTCCTGCCAATCTGTAGGTCCTAGGGAAAGAGGTAAAGGCCATATAAAGTGAGGAAGTGGGTTAACAAGCTAGACTTTCAAAACAGGTGCTATTATTGCTCAGTTCAGTCATTACAAAGATGTTTGATGCAATCTTTATAGGTACTAAGGGCCCAATCACTTGAACCAGATTCTGGCACATTACCTACACTGACATTTTCCTTCTCCTCCCTCTGTGGGCCATAAGTCAATTAACAGTCCTGGGGATTTCTGTGGGAGTACTTGCAGAGTAGAGCACTATCCAGTGTGAGAAAGGGTAACAGAATCAGCCCAGAATAATTTCTCAAACAAGCATTAACAGATAGATTAAACTGCCCTGCGAAGAACAAAATTTATTTGCTCTGGTAACATGGCTAGCATAAGGAGTTCTCAATACTTCATGCCTTGCTCACCACCTTGCTCAAGAACAGTAATGAATGAATGGAACATGCATAGGTCAAATACATTCATTAAAAATAGATACAGGCCAGACTAGATAAGATTTACATTTACTTGACTAGGCAGATTTTGTTTAGAAAACCTAAAATGAAAGTAGTGTAGAATCTCCGCAGGACCCACATCTGTGCACATGCACACCTGACCCAGCAAAATACATTTTTGCTCTGACCAGGGAGCGCAACAACAAACTATTAATAAAACTGGGGATGTGAAATGTACCACAGGCTGCTTTGTAAGTCGGTCTGCTGGAGTTTGAAAGACAGCAGGTTAGCTCAGTGCAGTGTGTCCTTTCCAAGAAAAAGTCAGAGCTTTCCTTCCACAGCTGACTGTAATCACCATGCCAAAGCCTAGGAAGCAGGCTGCCCTTGCTCTCCACCCCGCCACCCCCACTTTGCCAAAGTGGTGCCCATGATGGCAGCAGCAGCATTTGACCGCGAGCAGCGGCCAGAAGGACATCAGAGGGCGGGCTGCAGGACCCGGTGCTGATCGCCCCGCCAGGGCACGGTGGCCCCATGGGGTGCGCAGCGGACTACTCACACAGTGAAGTGATACACGAAGCACTTCCAGCCGGTGGGTCTCTCTAGGAAGTTATAGACCCTGCCTTGGATGTGGGTCCTGCTCAGCAGCGGGCGGCGAATGCTGTAGATGGAGACCCGAGGGTCCGGGCTGATGTGGGGCCGGGGGCAGTCCGTGTCCGTGTTCACCACCACCATCTCGCTCTTGAACGGCGGCTCGCCCCGATCCGCGTCCCGATCCGGCTCCGCGGGCGGGCTGGCATCCGGCTGCCTCGGCTCCTGGACCGCGGCCATCGGGGCGTAGTGGGCATGGGGGGTGTTTTCGGCCAGCTCCAGGGCGGAGGGCTTCTTGCTGGGAGTCATGCTGCCTTTCCGGGACGCAGGCAGCCGCCCCAAGCTCCAGCGTCTCTTCTCAGACTTGGGGGAGGCGGAGGTCATGACCGGAGGGGGAGGGAGGCGTGTGCGCGGGGAAGGAGGCGGCGGGGCAAGCCGCCGCAGGGCAGGGCAGGGCGGGATGCAGCCCCGGCGCTGCCCCGGGGAAGGAAGGCGGGAGGGACAGCCAGCCCACCGCTGGGGAGTCTCGCACGCTCCCTCCCCCGCTCCCGGAGCGCCTAGCCCGGCCCACCCCGAGGGACGGCCCCGCCGTGAAAGGTACGAGGTCTCCGCCTCCCTGCCACCCGACCCGAGGGAGGCTGCGAGCCCGGGTGGCAGCGGGAGCTGCCTGGCCCCCGGCCATTCCCCTCAGCCGCTGCGCGAGCTGCTCCGGCCGCCGGGTGGCGGCCAAGCCCGCGCCGGGCTTGCTGGGGGCTGCGCCTTTCCCCTCCCCCTTGTCAGAGCCAGTGTCAAGTCAACCCCATAGGCGCTGCCCGTTCGGGGGCTGGGACAGACAGTGCCCCGCAACATGTGGGAGGCTCCCTGCTGTGGGGCCTGGGCTGGGACAGACAGTGCCCCACAATGTGCGGGTGGCATGGCTGGCTCCTTACCATGGGGTCGGGGCTGGGACAGACAGTGCCCCACAATGCGAGGGTGGCATGGCTGGCTCCTTACCATGGGGTCGGGGCTGGGACAGACAGTGCCCCACAATGCGAGGGTGGCATGGCTGGCTCCTTACCATGGGGTCGGGGCTGGGACAGACAGTGCCCCACAATGCGAGGGTGGCATGGCTGGCTCCTTACCATGGGGTCGGGGCTGGGACAGACAGTGCCCCACAATGCGCGGGTGGCATGGCTGGCTCCTTACCATGGGGTCGGGGCTGGGACAGACAGTGCCCCACAATGCGAGGGTGGCATGGCTGGCTCCTTACCATGGGGTCGGGGCTGGGACAGACAGTGCCCCACAATGGGCGGTGGCATGGCTGGCTCCGTACCATGAGGCCGGGGATGGGACAAACAGTGCACCACAATGGACGGGTGGCATGGCTGGCTCCATACCATGAGGCCGGGGATGGGACAGACAGTGCCCCACAATGCGCGGGTGGCATGGCTGTCTCCGTGCCATGGGGCCGGGGCTGGGACAGACAATGCCCCACAATGCGCGGGTGGCATCGCTGGCTCCCTGAAGAGGGCCCAGGATGCTGCCTTAGGATGGGACCAGATCTGGGTGGCACCTCTGAGCAATACATAAGCCCTGGAAAGGGAAACGAAAGAAGCACCCCTGTCTTTGTGTGTGTCTTTTTTTAAGGGGTTACAGATGGGCTCACTACCACAGGCAATTTTCAGAGGTGTCCGGCTTGCATCACCCAAGCAGGGGAGCAAAGGCCCTCTTCAGCCCCTGCTCAAGTTAGTTACCTAACACTTTTGTGGATATGACCTCCCTGTGGAGTAAAGCAAGTGCGGAGTGGGGCGAGAAGATAGCACCATGTCACACTGGCCAGCCACCAGGGAAGGCTGCAGCTGTATCCTTTCAAAGGCTGCAATAAGGTGAAAGTAAGATAAACTTTACTTTTAAAGGATGTTTTTGAGGATCATTCTCTTGACAGGGCTGTATTCATGTAGTTGTAACACTGGTACAAGACTATGTCTACTGACACAAGGTACTCTGCTTGACCTCTAGGTGTAAATAATTTGTGTCACACTTGAGTGCTAAATTGTTCTTTTTATTATTTTTGCTCCCTCACTCATGCTCCATTTGTCCATATTATCAACTGGTTTCATTGTATCTGGCATGCAGATTATGAGTAGGGCTTATCTGAAATGATCTCCCAGGAGGTTATTCTACTGGATATAGCTGATCAGTCAAAATGAAAATGTTTTGTGGAGAAAGGATTCCTGCCCATTTGCCCTCTTGGCTTCTAGCCATTCAGCAGCCCAACTTGATAGGCTGACGAATAGTTGTGAACCTGGGAGCTTTGAGAATGCCAGCCCCCAAATTTCCAAGCTGTCAGCTCTTTCAGTAGGACAACCTCCCAAGATCCTCAGCTCCAGGGCAGCCCTCTAGGCAGACGACCCCTAAACCAGAGATCCCAGGGTCAGTGTCTTCAAGGCAGGCCACCACTCAGACTGCCCCAGAGATAGCAAGCTATTCCCTTTGTCAAATTAATTCAAACATTTTTGGATTTTCATGCCAAAGCAGTATCAAACTCATATTTTGAAATATTGAAATCATGTGTGAAATGGAATCACCTTTCTCCATGTTATTCTGTTTGTGAAGTTACAGGTGTGGGGACTGTCTTCCTTGTTATTTCTCTGTAACAGCGTCTTTCATAATGGAGCCCTGGTTTTTCATTGCAGTTTCTACATGCTATCATGATATAAATAAATGATGAATATGTGTTTGAACTAGAGAGTTTTGCCCCTCAGCTCTCATACCATAGTTGACTCACTCAACAACACCTTTAAAATATATTTACTTTTGTGAAGGCCCCCTGTTATATGTGTTGACCATTACTGTCAGGCTATATGAAGGCTTGGCCTAGTTTTTCTGTGTACTGTTTTAAGCAATGACTGACTTTACTATGACAAATTGTTTCACACCACAGTTACATGAGCCTACATTGCAGCAATTAACTAACAATTTCTATTCCCAGACAAAAAGGGGAATTATCTTTGATTTGGAGAGCTCTTTTTTCCCCTTCTACACCATAATAGAACAGAACTAGTTAACAAGCATAGCTGGGCTGAGTTCATAAGCAATACTTGTGCTTAAAAAAATGTTGTGGCAAGATAAGGGGCTATATAAAGTTAAACAAAAACAGCCTTACTAATTGCCACTTCATTCAAACCAGAGAGAGCTATGGAGGAGAATTGGGCCAGATCCTCAGGTGGTATAAATGAGTGTGATTTTATGATATGGCCTATTGTCTTTTAAATGAAGAAAAGAAAAGCATTGGTCTTACAATGAAAACTAATTACATCTGTTTGAAAAATAAGTTGGCAGTGATTGTTTGTCATGTGAAAAAAACAAACATGATTAGCAAGTCACCTTAGCAAAACAGCATGCTGGAAGAGGGGAGGTCTGTCTTTCACCTAATCAACAGCCAGCCAGATTGTGCCTAATTGGCACATATCCATGTTGAGAGTGACATGACTTCATACCAATCTGTCAAGAGCTTTTGTGCCATGTAGGGAGAATCCACATGCTGCATACCCTTCCTGACCCCGCCAGCTCCACTGATCATATATGGGTGTTGGAGGTCATGGTTGTGCCTCCTCACTGTCCCCCTTGTGGTACGTTGTGCTTCTGGGTTTGCTAGGAGAGAACAGACCTTGTGCTCCCCCAAGTGCACAGCTTGTAATTATGCTGGTGCATAGGATGTAAGGGGGAAGAGAGTATCTCTTCAGATCTTGTGCACCTGTAGAAGGGCCATGAAAAATCTGCTTTATCATAATCAATTGTATGACTTAAAAACAAGGTTTTGATGTCTAATCTAATCAAAATGATCATTGGTTTTTGGATTAGCCAATTGAAGTGCTGATAATGCAGAGAAAAGATTTCAGTTTCAGTAGAAATGGAATGATGCCTTTTCTCTGATCATCAGAATCGGCGGGGATTTTAGTAATATCTGACTGTGGTGTGTTGGGCAGTCAACAACACCATCCATGTGACTCTTTGGGCCAGAGTATGAGGATCCTCTACCCTTACTTATGTGAGGGTACTCACAAATAGAGAAGTAGGGTATTCACAAACTAACTTTTTGTATATTTCCAATCTCTCTTGTATATTTTTTCAGTTGTTTGTATATTTTTTCCAAAGAGACTTCCAGTCTCCTCTTTTTGTATATTTCCAATCCCTTTTGTTATGGGATTATTTAAGCAGAGTGTGTAAATGAAAATGTAAAACAATACAATTACTATCTATATCCACTGAGGTATAGCACATTGGTCCTTGACTAGGGCTCCTAGGCCCTATGATAATATCAATAAAGCTTTGACATGAAAAAATTAATATATGTGTTTTTAAATGAAATAGGACCTCTCTATAAAATCAAGGCATGCCTTTCTGGACTATATAGTAATCCAGTGGTCATTAACCAGTAGAACGGGATCTACTGGTAGATCTCAGAGCCTTTGACAGGTGATCCTGACTGGTTTGGCCAGGAAGTTATCAAGTGCTGGAGCTTCAGTTGCTCCTCTGCTCATTGTCATGCTGCTCCTGCCCTTTGCCTTGGAGTTGCCCCCTGGGGAGCCTCCTGCTTGCTGTGCAGGGTGTGGGAGGAAGAAGGGGGAAGTGCTGATGTCAGGCTGTTGCCCCCCCCCCCCTTATACCTTATCTCCACACAGATGGAAGAGGATGGAGGGAGCTTGGCAATGTAAATCTCTGTCACTCTTGCACACTGTGTGTCTGTCATTCTCACAAACACTCCCCCCCCAACCCAACACACAAGTGGGGGGGGGGGGCTGGCGTTGCTTCTGTTACTGCTTGCAAAGTGTGTTATGTTTAGTTTTTGACTGGTCTGTGCATTTCATAATTTTCATTTTTCTCTTACACGTAGGTTTAATTCTTTGAGTAGTGAGTTCTAAAATGCCTAACCAGTCATGGCTAGAGTAATTATCCCTGTTGTAACTGCTGCTCCTGGAAGTGGCTAGCATGTCCCTGAAGCCCCTGAGAAAGGCAGAGCATGCTGTCTCCACATGCAGACACCAATCCTGCAGCTCCCATCGATCAATAAGGGGGAACCGTGGCCAGTAGGAGCTGTGGGCTCACTGCCTGTAGATGAGGGGCAGCACATGGTGCCATGGAGCCATTGCTGTATGTGCCAGCTGCTTTCAGGAGTGGTGCAGGGCCAGGGAAGGAGTAAGCCTGCCTTAGCCCCACTGCTCCACCACCCAGAAGCCATTTCAGTTATATAGTGCCCAGCCAAAGCATGCTTCCTGAACCCCGTCCCAGCCCTGAACCTCCTCCTGCCCCCAATCGTCTGCCCCAAACATCAGTCCCCCTGTACCCAAACTCCTCAGAGTTTGCACACTGCAACCTCTCCTGGATCCCAACTCTGGGCTAAGCCTGGAGCTCCTCACACACTCCGAACTACTTGGCCCAAGTCCAGAGCCTGCATCCCAACCCTTTACCCCAGCCTGGTGAAAGTAAGTGAGGATGGGGGAGGAAGGAGGATGGAGTGAGCAGGGTGAGGCCTTGGAGAAGGGGTGGAGCAAGGGCAGGGTCTCAAAGAAGGGGTGGGAAGGAAGCAGGACAAGGGTATTTGGTTTTGAGGTAGATCTTACACTGAACTTAAATTGAAAAAGTGGCAGTTAAAAAGGTTGGAGACCATTGCAGTAACGCCACACAGACAAGAAGATTGAAAAATCAAGAAAAATAAGGGACAAAGAGGCCTGAAAGGTAAACTTTAAATTTGATCAGGATGCTGGCTGAAACCTGAGTAATTGTTTTAAGGCTACTGTGACATGGTTTTATATTTTCTTAATTAAATTATCAGATAACAAAAGAGATGGCAGGAATTCTGAGATAGGTTTTAGACTTGGAGAGCAGGGAAACTTTTGCATAACTCAAATAAATTACTTCCAGCTTACACAACAATACCTAAGATGGAGTGAGTCATCTTGTTAAAGAAGTTAAAGAAGAAATTAAAAGGTTAAAAAATAAAATAAATATATTTATTCTTAAGTATCCATAAACAAATACAAAAAGGTGAACAAATAACATGAATTAAAGGTGATACTAAATGACTGAGTTTATGACCTAGTGGCATAACTGAAAGCTAGTGGGATGATTCTCTCAAATGAAATGTCAAAATTGAGTTCTTGAGTACCTGAATCCAGGAAATAAATTACTTTAATTATAATGCTGAAGAGTCATTAAGTGCCTGGTATTTTATCTACAGCATGCATCATCTTCAAATATAAACAATTATATAACATGTATGCACCAATTCCAGTTTCTTTTCATTACAAGTTATCCTTGTTTCTCTATTAATTTATATGTACGTTTTGTATTTTGTATCTACTTTACAAAAGACAAAAATAATTTAACCAGAAGAAAACTCTGAGGAGCCCTATATTGAAAGAAGATGGAGAAAGGTGTCAAAAATGTTTACCAAGTGATGCAGCAATATTTTGATACCGGGAATGGTAGAGAAATGCTTTGGGTCAGGAAGTTACGGGGAATTAAAAATTAAGAAGGAACTGTAATTCGGTCAGCTTTTGTCACTGTTGCTTAGTAGTAATTACAATTTACTATCTATGAATGACATGGTAAATATTTAAATATTAAAAAAGAAAGGTTAATAGCCATTAATTGTTATTTTAATTTATTACAATAAGGTTCTATGACATACATCTGCATCTGAAGGAAGAGGATACATTTGGAATTGAATTTTAAAAGGTGATCAGCATTGGCCTAACTCTGCTCCCATTGGAACCTATCGCAAATTTCCCAGCCCCATTAATGTTGATAGGAGCAGAGTTAGTCCATCTTTGAGCATTCTTGAAAATCACACCCTGAGTCTGTAGTATATCACAAATTTTTGTCCCATTGTGGGACTGTGTTTATATCTATCGCCTATGTATGCAGTTGAATGTGAGATGCATTTTAAGGGCTTCCTGATCTTTTGAGTATATTATACAGCATAAAAATGCTGAGTCACATCTTTCATTATTACTGAACATTTATAAGAAAGAGTTAATGCAGCAAGTTACAGAAGAAGGACACACAAATTTTTGCGTTGTTAATTCATGTAGATTGAAAGCGTACAGTTGCTCTGTGTATCTTGAAAACCAGAACACCTAGCACTAGCAATTATGGGCTTCCGTGTCAGACATAGTTTTTCAGCATAACTAAGTTTGACTGTTATGTCTGCATTCTAGCTGTTGCTGCAAAGGGTTTTTTTCCGTTTTCTTCTCTCTCTTTTTTTTTTTGTTGTTTTTTTTGTGCTACTTCCTGTTTCATCAAAACTTCTGTGCAGCTGGAGAGAGGGGGGTGGGGAAAGAAGTTTTTTGATGTAAACAGAACTTTCCATTAAGAAACAGCAAAATATGTTTTAACAACAACAACTTGCTTAAAATCAGTGCTACTGCATAGCTGAATTCACTGTAGAGTCTCCAGGTTAATCATTCTGTAAGAAGTCCGCTTAAAAAGCCAACCAAAGAAATAGGTAACTGTGACTCAGTAAGGAATTGAGCAGCATTGTCCTTAATGAACTATGGTTCAGTGGAATACTGAATGCTCCTGACACTTCCCTACTATGCAGAGTTTTGCAAACTCTCACAATATTCACTGTTTTTCTTAGAACCCCAACTCCAAGAGGCATGTAATTATGTGAGAATCAAACAAAGAAGAAAAAAAGTTTGTAGCACTCAGTGTTGCAGAGTAAAGCTTGAAAATGAGACCCCAAAGAAAGGGTAGGGAACCTCATGCGGACCCCCTTGCCTGGATCCAGCCCTCAAGGCTCAGCATTGGAGAGCCCATGCCGGTGCTCCAACCCACCAGCCACCCACCTTCAGGGCTGGAACACACAAAATCTATTAGCCTGGGCCCCCTTAGGCTCTGGTGTGCAAAGGGAATGTGAGGAGTATCTTTCTCCTTCTCAGAGAGGGGCTTCTCACTTTGCTTCTCACTTGTGTGCAGCCTGCGACTGATTTTTCTGTGGGTCAGCAGCCCTGACCCCAAAAAGGTTCCCCAACCCTGCCCTAAAGGATCAAAGACCAAAAAAGCAAATAAAAAGACCCCTAAATTTGTTTTATTTACTGTTTTTAAATCTCATTCTCACTATCATGATTTTTGAGGAGTGAGTAAAAGTATATATAGGCTACTGCTTGGAGTTTTCAGTCCACATGTGAATGAATTAGACCTAGTTTTAAATTGTTAATAAATTAAAATGTGTCCTCATACCATACTACTACAATCAAATACTGAGATGTTTAAAGTTACATATAAGAGTGGTCACCCAAATACCATTAAAACTAATGAGGACTGAGTGACCAGATATGATGTAGAATTTGTCCCAGTCCTCTCTGTACTTTAACCTCAGGATCTCAGCAAAGGGGTGCATCATAAATACAAGTATTACAATATATTTTCTTTTAATTATTCTGTATCAGGATGAACTATTTTAAATAAAGCCTGGTCTACACTAGCAAGTCTTAGCGGTATAGCTATGGCAGTTAAACATCATACTCCTAACTTAAAAAACCCACACAATCCTAACTAACAGCTCTGCCAGCAAAGTCTCAGTGTAGACGTACTGGCAGAAAAAAAAAAATTTTTTTTTTGCTGATGTAGCTTATTCTCTTCCGGGAGCTAGTTTAAGCCAGAGGAGTGGAGGAAGTTTTTGCTGTTATAAGCTGTGTTTCCCAAGAAGGGAAGGGGATGTGTATGTTGCTGGTATAGCTCTACCAGCAAACCTTATAAGTGCAGAAAAGGCCTAAATTTGATACTGACGAGGAACAGAGGTATTAGGTTTCTTTTTTTTTTTTTTTTTTTTTAGGGTAATAGTTTAGCACAGAGGCCCTGCTTTCACTTGGTATTCAGCAAACAGCTGGTGTAGCTCAGACTCAGACTTGTAATGTCAGAAGGGACCACCATGATCATCTCTTATACATCATGATCCCCTCCAACACATTGCAGGCCTGCTTCATCGCCACTCTGAAGATAGCAAAAAAAGCCTCAATTTACACCAGTTGAATTTACTCTGGTTTCAATCAGGGATAACTTCTAGCTGTGAATACTATGACTTCTCGTGTCTAGCCAGAAATTCGTACCCACGCAGCTATAATCACTGCTGGCTACTGATGGCTGAATTGGAGTTAAGCCAAATATAAACAAGACCTTGTATATTTCTCCCCTTTATGTGCACTTCTAAATGCTATTATTGTGCCTATGAATTTTAAGAACAGATCTCATTGGTATGTATTCTATTCCATTCAAGAGCCCAATAACGTACTTTTACTGTCCTTGGAATATTATGACTGATCTTGGAATATTATGATTTGAACTCTCTGCTGCTGTTTCATAAATTTAGACTGTAATCCTCCAGAAATTTCTGAATAAGTTTAACTTTAAGCATGCAATTTATTCCACTGACTTCCCATTGAAGTAAATGGAATGATTTGCATGCTTACATCTGTGTGTGCTTAACTTTTAAGTATTTGCTGGACTGGGACCTTATTTTGCTATCCGTGGTTTAGGAAGCAGGTTAAGGAAATTCCTGCTTCTTTCTGCCTTGTCTACTCACTAGGTATTTGGCCTGATTTCAGCCATTGCTGGCCAACTATTGCTATAGCTTCACCAGCACAAACTCCTAGCTTAGGCAGAGAAACCTGCATTAACTACCCTTTACATCAGTATAGCTTACCCTAGTATCTGCTGTTTGGCTCCACTGGTGCAAAATAGGGGCTTTGTCCATGTAGACTGAAGATTTGTTTTTGCATAGTTACACAGGTAGCTGGAATTTCAGGGCAAACCTAAGTTCACTTTTTATCTTTTAGTCAGTGCATTGTAACTACTTTCCTGATCTATGCTAAGTGACAGCAGCTTCACACTACTAATGTCTTACTCATGTTATTGTCAGGCGAAAAGGGACACAAATTACAGCAGTCACTATAACATGGATGTTATGACCAGTAATCCCAGTTACAGACAGAAGGTAGCTACTTTACCTGGCACACATTTATGCTGGGATGCACTCAATACATAACAACACAGGAGTATGCTGTCAGTTCCTTTTAATAGCCCTAATCTACACTGTTACTAACTCCTCCCACTAGTCCAGCTCTACCGGTAGGAGCACTAGTGGAGGCAAGGCACCAGTCACCAGAATTTTAACCACTGAATCATCTAGACCTGCTCTGAATACAATCAATGATAGATAGCACCACTGGGAATATTAGGGTGCAATGTCCAGGATAGACCACAGTATATTATCATGGCTGACCTTTAACCCTGGAAATACAACAATGGAATGCTGATAGGCAAACAACATATACCTGCCTTTTCTGAAATATCACCTTCTTGTGGCCACTTCAGGGTCTAACAGCATTATAGAGAATAATTCCTGACGTGACTGAGCAAAGTGTGAGCAGGCCAAGTATAATATTCAGTGCTTGAAGTCCGTGTTAACTACTCACCAGACTCATAGACTGTCAGAAAAGCATAGAATGTTTAAACATATGCTCTTGCATTAATTCTTTTAAAGAACAATGGGACCGAGACAATAGCTTACAATTTAGAGGGTTTTAACTGGTCTGAACAAATACTTTGCTATGGCAGTCTATTTTCTCTGCAGATATACGTGTGAAGTTGGGACTATGAGTGGTAGATAAGTAGTCACATTGCAGGAAATAAAGAGGAACATATTATTTAGCACATAGCAGAGATGGTTGATAAAACCTGACTTTAGAGGCTGCTTGGATAAGCTACTAGAAGACAAAACTACTATAATCAATTTTTAAAAGCATCATGCTTCTGGGCAGCACTTATACATAAAGCTCCAACCTTTCCTACCCAAAACACATGGAGCCCATATCTAACTTTATACACTTTTTCATCCCTGACATTAGCTCTTACACTTTATTTCTTTGCTGGCTTAGACATATTGGGGGATACATGTCTTTTTGCAGGAATTCTAGTGCTTACAAAGTGCCCTGGATTTAGACCCCAAAGCACAGACCCAACAAAGCATTGAAGCATACAAGAATTCCCACTACCTTGCAGTGTTTCAAGGCAAATATGTGCCAAAAAGCTTTGTGAGACTGGGGCCTACATTTTTGTGATGAAAAGTATTTTAATATTTGCTGTTTGTGCTTTCAGCTTAGTCCCCTCATTTGCATATTAATTGATGCTTCAGTTCCCTCACTGAATGTTGAAAACTATTATCAATAGGAAAATGTCTCAGACAAGCAACTTCCAGTTCAAAGTTTTGATCAAGTGAATCTTGCAAAAATCTCTGAAAATACACATTCTTTCTAGTTCTACTCTTGGAAATGAAAATTCACTTGTACAAATGTTAATGGAAAAGCTACACAGGAGGCTGTGAATACCATCTAGTTTCTATATTATTTGCCCAATACTAGTTAGTGGTGTTATCAGTGTGACCGAGAGCTTTTATCTGATTTTTTAAAAGAACATTAATGCTAGATATTTGTCTATTTAAGAGAAGGAGCTCGTTTCTCCAAGGGCCCTGTTCAGAAAGTATATTTGTGTAGGAATGAAGGAACTGGAATTGCCTATAGCAGAAGAGCACCTTCTATATACATCAGCTTTTGCTAAGGTTATTTTTTCTCCTTGTGATTAAAGCAAAGGCTGGTGGGACAAAAGGTGAATACTAAAGACTATGTTTGCACTGGAAAGATTTAGCAATGAAAGTACTGTCAACATTCATAAGTTGCCAAAAAGAAAGTCGACAAATCATGTTTACACTGCCACCCTCTGTCGACACATCATGACCACATTGCTAGCTCCCCCATTGGCAGAAAGAGCAAAGCAATGTGGGGAAGCATCCCATAGTGCCTGGCGCCATCTTCAGTCACTAGGCACTGTGGGAACACACAACATAGTGCTAGGTATTTTGGGAATGTGAAAAACATCCCGTCAGCCATCTCTTTGCTTCCCAGCCCTTCTGGGGTTTCTGGCTTACTTTCACACTGCTTAAATGACAGTCCTGGCTGCAAACTCCAACATCTGCTGTGAGAAATCTTGGATCGCAGACTTCTCTCCCACATTGGGTTCAATGTGCTTAGGACATCACGCATTGCAGCAGAGCTACTTATGCACTTAATAGCAGAGGACAAAAACTTGGATAGCAGAGGACAACACCATGAGTGACAGGGACAGTAGCGAAGGGGCACAGCATTGAGTTGTCACTGATCAGCTGTGTGCAGTAGAGTGTTGCTTTGGGACAAGGGGAGCCAGAACTGAGAAGTGGGGTGGCATTGTCATGCGGGTGTGGGATGAAGACCACTAGCTATAGAACTTTGGGATGTGTAAAGTAACCTCCCAAGAGCTGGGTGCTGAGCGGGCCCTCAACCGTGGCACAAGAACACCCGAAGGAGAGCTGCTCTCTCAGTAGAGAAGTGTGTGGCCATTGCTTTGTGGAAGCTGGTGACTCCCGATTGCTACCATTCTGTTGCAAATCACTTTAGAGTGGGGAAGTCCACCATTGGGGCAGTACTTAAGCAAGTGTGCAGGGCAATAAATCACATTTTGCTGCGTAGGACTGTGACTTTGGGAAATGTGGGTGACATAGGGGCTGGCCTCGCTGAAATGGGCTTTCCAAACTGTGGTGGGGCAATCGATGTCACACACCTTCCCTCAGAGTGCACCATTTGTAAGGGGCACTTCTCCATGGTGCTTCAGGTGCTTGTGGATCACTGTGGGTGTTTCACAGACATAAATGTGGGGTGGTCTGCAAAGGTTCAGGATGCACCCATCTTCAGGAATAGGGACCTATACAGAAAACTGCAGGTTGGGACTTCCTTTCCAGACCAGAAAATTACAGTGGGGGATGTGGAAATGCCTATAGTGATCCAAGGTGACATGGCTTACCCCTTACAGCTCATGAAGCCTTACATGGAGCACTTAGCGGTAAGGAGCAGTTGAACAACAGGCTAAAGTGACGCCACATGGTTGTTGACAGGCCTGTACGCAGGGGGGCATGGATGCGAAGGATGTGAACGTGGCCCCCTCATGGTCCTTTGGTATATATGGTTGTGACAATTTTCTTCCACTATTTGATCTGAGGAAGTGGGTCTGGCCCACGAAAGCTCATCACCTAATAAACCATCTTGTTAGTCTTTAAAGTGCTACATAGTCCTGTTTTTTTTCTCCCAGTAAGTGTGAGGCTGGGGCAATGTGTTGCCCCAGCCTCCGTACCCCATGCTCTGATCAGCAAGGGGAAGGCTGGGGCTGATTTTGCCCTCTCCCCTGTCCCCTGGAGCAAGGCCAGAGGGCAGGGCAGTCATCAGTCCCTCCTATGGTTCACACCTCCCCACATACACAGAAATTCCTGCATATGGACCTGGTTGATTGTGCCTTTGGCAGACTGAAAGGGAGATGGCGGTATCTTTAGGGCAGGCTGCATCTACTGAAAGATCATATCCCCAAGGTGTGGGCTGCGTGCTGTTGCTTACATAATTTGTGTGAGTAAGATTGCAATGTTTGCCCATGCGTGGAACAATGAGACTCAGTGCCTGGACACACAATATGAACAGCCACAGGCTTGTGGTGTCAGAGGAGCCCATAGGGTGCCCATCAATATCAGGAGGCTAAGTAAGTTCTGTTCTTACATGCATCTCCTTACCAGTATTTGGTCCTGCCATGAGGGCAGGGGACTGGACTCGATGACCTCTTGAGGTCCCTTCCAGTCCTAGTATTCTATGATCATGCTCCATTTTCTCTGGTTGAAGCTCTGAATGCCGCAACGCATCCTTGGCCAGATCCTCCCTTGTCTTCTAAAGTTTTTCCTTCATTGACAGAGTCAGTCTGCAGGACACATGCCTGATGTCTCAAGATCTGCTCTGGAAAAGTAACAGTTAAAAATAGAGCAACTGTACTATTATAACATTTCACTAACACACACATATCTGAACAAAACTGGCCACTTTTCTTTTTACCCTAGAGGCAAACACAGATCTCTCTAGACCCTCTGATCAGGGTGAGTTTTAAAGGTTAGGGGAAGGGGGGCAAGAAAGTACAGTCTGTGCTTGTACAGCAGGTGTGCATGGAAACAATTTGTAATAATCCTACACTTGTCCACAGTCTGCAATTACTCAGGCTAACATACCCCTGCTGAAGGTGAACAGGCAAATCCAGGCTCTGCTTCTGAATGTGAGTGGGGGAATGCCCTGCTCGATATGCAGCCAAACTCTGTGATGCTTTAATTTTGGCAGGACAGTCTGAGGAATGGTTTGGGAAAGTGTCGTACCACGGTGGTGGGGGAAATGGCAGCCCTGCCACGGATTCTCCATGAGAAAATTAATAACTACATCAGGAAAAGCTTGACACCAACTCCATTCTATTGATATCACTGGGTAGCCAGAAAGTCAACCTCTGGTTGCTCCATGCCACTGCCAGCCCCACCCCTGGCTGCAAGAGCAACTTCCTGCACCGTCCCACCCCAATACAATACACAACAATCTACCACCCTGTGCCACCACTGACCTCCTTCCCTTGGCTGCACTTTAGCAACTTACCACCCTGAAAGGCCAACACTCCCCCCCCCCCTTTGCTTCTTGCATCTCCACAACACCTTACCCTGCATGTCTTCCCTTGCTTGACCCTGCGTCCCATCCCTTTCTTCATGCTCCACATCCAGTTGCTGAGAATCCTCATAAACCTCAGGACCTGAGAACAATTCCTGGCCTGGTGCACAGGTTGTCACCAGATTGAACCAACTTCTCATCCACTTCCATGTTTTCATCAGTAACTTCTGCCTCCGGGTTAATTCCTGTTTCTGACCCTGTGCTATTGGAAGTATCCACATTCTCCTTAGGTGTGGATGTGGGGTCCCCACCTAGGATTGCACAAGTTCTTTATATAAATGGCATGTTTTGGGTGCAGCACCAGACTGGTTGTTTGCCTCTTTCACCTCTGGTATGCCTGCTGGAGTTCCTTTATCTTGACTCTACGCTATAAGGCAGGCATGTCCAAAGTCCGGCCCGCGGGCCAATTGCAGCCCGTGTTCCGGTTTAATACGGCTCCCACTTCCTCCCCCTCTCCTGGCTCCCCGGTGCTCTTTTGAACTGGCGCGCCCAGCGCGCCGCCTCTGGCCGCGCCGCCACCACCACCGCCCATGGCCTCCGCGGTCCTAGAGCCTGCCCTGTAGGGCACATCCGCAGCCCCGCTCGGCTGCGGGTTCGCCCTGCCCCCGGGCCGCCGTGAGGCCGGCGTGCCCTGCGCGCTCTGCCCACCTCCGACCCTGCGGGCCCTCCACCTTGGGGCTGAGAGTGCGGGGACGGCCCTCACGCATGTTCACTTCTTCAAATCTGGCCCTTTTTGAAAAAAGTTTGGACACCCCTGCTATAAGGCATCTCAATCGTACCCCTTCACAGAAAGGGCTTGAGAAACATGACCATACATGTCCCAGCTCCTACGGGTCACTGCACTGATTCTTCACACAGAACACTGATAAGATCCAAACACGTTGGGGAGCTCCAAGTAGGAGGGTGTCTTGAGCATTTAGGGAACCCTGTTTCCCTGAGAAGATGCTCTGAGGACCACTACACAATGAGCCAGACACCAGGAAAAGGATTTTAAAGTTCTGGGGGGTTGCAGGTGGGAGGACACATCTGTTCACCTGTTTACATAACTGCAGCACAGCGGAGGTCAGAGCACTGGCCAGAGTGGCTAATCAGGCATTGTGGGAAACATGACAGAATTCAATAAACTCAACAAAAAACCTGCCGTAATACACGCTACATGATTGTTGACAGGAGAGGGAGAGAGAAGTTTTGTGTCACCAAAACTGGGTACTTGTGACTTTTGTCACATTGCAATGTAAACGCTCTCCAGGGTTTGTCTCCAAAAAGGGTTTTTTGTCAACAAAACTTGCTAGTGTAGTCAAGGACTAAGTATTGTAAGTTAAGTATTATAAAAGCCCTGCCTAAGCCCTAAAGGAGACGCTCATCCTTGGCTAGGCAAGAGGAAACCTTTGTATTTGTATCTCAAGCCTGTTTTGGCAAACAGCAGCCTATTTTCCTCCCTGCCCTACTGTTTAATTTGTTTATTTAGCTATTCAGGAATTTTCACCATGGCTCATCTGAAAATATTTCCAGAACAGGAACCAGAAACCTCAGCACAACCTGCAACACACCTGGGTTCTTTATGAATGCATGTCAGCCAGATTCTAGTCTCAGCTACATAGTATGACTGAGCCAGTATCTTAATGTTGCATCCAGTGCCATGTGTGACACTATATACATACATACATAAGTGCAGAAGCATCTAAGATTAGTGTCTGACTTC
Source organism: Pelodiscus sinensis (assembly GCF_049634645.1). Classification (NCBI taxonomy): domain Eukaryota; kingdom Metazoa; phylum Chordata; order Testudines; family Trionychidae; genus Pelodiscus; species Pelodiscus sinensis. The sequence goes on from NC_134714.1 coordinate 115,493,918, forward strand.
ATTCTTTAATGAGAGGTCATATCATTATAACATCTAATTGCATCACACATTTGTCAAAACTCTCTTATTTATATGGGTCACATTCTCTCTCCCACATTGTAATAAGCATGTCCAACTGAACTCTGAAAAAAATTAGCTGCTCTTTCCAATCAGGATTCCTCAAACATTTTAAATTCTGCACCTGGATATTGGATACAGGCAGCATCTGTGGCTGCCAGAGAGGTGTTGCAATATTTCTGGGAACAGATACGCTCTTGCTGGCTGAAGCAAATTCAGAAATTGCTTTGGCACAAAGGTGCACCAACAGAAGACAGGTTGCTTACGTCTCTTACCTGAGGACTTCCAACAGGTCTTCTTAAAACTGTAGCTCTAGAAATACTTTTGGCTTCAGGACCTCCTATTCAATAATCTACATGCAAATTATGATCTTAAGTAACTTGAATCAGTGTCACTCAAACCATTTTACAAATCTGAATGAAGTTCATAGTAGTTCTTTGAGAGACGTTAGTATTGTTATCCCCATTATGCAGATGAGAAAATTGAGGTAAAGGGCTTGACTTTTAAAAGTTCTGAGTAAATACATTTCTCAGAAATCTATGGGAGTTGCAGATGCTCTTTAATATTGAAAAATCAGGCCTTTTAAGATTTTTCTCTAGATAAACTGTTAGAACACAAACTCTGAGGAGTCGGTCTTGCCCCGCCACGCCTTACAAAAACTGGCTTATGAATAAGAACATGCATAACTCTGAGACACTTTAGACAAAATACATCATGTAACCTACCAATTTTGAAGTTACAATCTGCTGAATGTGTAGATCCTATTTTTGTGTATGTATCATTCTGGTATGTGAAGTTAGAAATATGAAATGAGAATCTGTTTATAGTTCTGTATGTGTTAAAGAATATCATTTCAGATGCTGCCAATGTTAATGATTTTGCACAGTGAGTATCTATTAAAGAATAAAGTAACCTGATTCCATCTGGTCATATTCAGAATCATTCTTCTCTCAGAAAGCAAGTTATTGAAGTAGGCCTTCCCTTTCTCTATCCGTGTCAATCATAAAAACTCTAGTAACCCGAGTGGGAATTTAAAATAAGCAATTGATAATGGTTAGGCAACTGATGTTTTATGACTGCTGTTTATTTCACTATGCCATGTAGTTATAGCAATGTTGGTCCCAGGATATTGGGAGGCCAAGAAGGGGTGAGGTAATATTGGAGTACCTGTCCCAAAACCGAAGAAGAGCTGTGTGTGGCTCAAAAGCTTGTTTCTCTCAACAACAGCAGTGGTCCAGTAAAAGATATTACCTCACTCACCTTGTCTCACCTAATACAGGACAGGCACAACAAGGAAAATAACAGAATACCACTGGTTATCACCAACAGCCCCCAGCTAAAATCCCTCCAGCACATCATTGACAATCTACAACCTATCCTGGAAAGTGACCTCTCTCTCTCAGACCTTGGGAGAGAGGCCAGTCCTTGCTTACAGACACCTCCCAACTTGAAACAAATACTTACTGGCAGCCATACACCACACCCCAGAAACACTAATCCAGGAACTGATCTCTGCAACAAACCTTGTTGACAACTCTGTCCACCTATCTTTATAAGCAACACCATCACAGGAACTAACCACATAAGCCACATCATCAGGAGCTCATCCACCTCCACATCTATGAATGTAATATATGCCATCAAGTGCCAGCAGTGCCGCACTGCCATGTATATTGGCCAAAACGGACAGTTTCTGCACCCAAGGATACATGGACACAAACACCTGTAGAACACTTTAACCTCCCTGCACGCTCAAATTTAACACGATCAAAGCTTCCTCATCTCCCCCTGCATACAGAGATGCATAAAGCCATACACAAAAGAGACAGAATCCCCAGGCAGGTGAAAAGGGCTGCCTGGGGGCATACTCCAGCCTGAGTCCTGAGCTTCTCTCCCCTCAGTCCCCCTTTGGGGAGAGTTGGGAGGCAGCAGCCCCCGATTTGCATGGGAACATTGCTAGCTGACCCCCTTGGTCTGGGAGCCAGGGGAATGAGCACATTTTGTTGCATTCCTCATTCTGACTGGAGAGTGCAGGCAGCAGACGAACCAGGAACTGCTTCAGCCGGGGAGACATGCACCCCTCCCCTGGCTGTGCTCGCTGGAGCTGCAGCGGCCACAAAGAGGTGCTTCTCACCTGACCCCAAGCTGCTGTGGTGAGAGAGAGATGGGGTAGTCCTCTCTCCCCAGGGCAACCTGAATCCTGAACCCCTTATGCCCAGCCCCATCCAAGAGCAATGCTTGAAATCAGGAGTGGGGAACCTCACACCGAGGGACCATATATGGCCCCCAGATTGCCTGCATCTGTCCCCTGAGTGTCAGGGTTCCACTCCAGCATTGGGGAGCCTGCACTGGCACTCCAGCCCTCTGCCGCCCCACCAGGGGGCTGGAGCACACAAAATCTATAAGCTTGAGCCCCCCGAGGCTCTAGCATGCAAGTGGAATGTGGGGAGTGTCTTTCTTCTTCTTAGGTGGGCTATGTCAGTGTGTGTGGGGGGGGTGGGGTGTTGGTTCTGTTTTTCACTTCTCACTGGTGTGTGGCCCCTGACTGATTTTTCTATGGGTCAGTGGCCTCTGAGCCATAAAAGGTTTCCCAACCCTGTTTTAAATGGGAAAAAAATTGAGTTAAAGACCACGCAACATCAGGTAAATTGTCTAGTAAATAATAAAGTTGAACCAAGGTATTTGTGACCTTTGACTCTCATAGGGTATGTCTACACTACAGCGTTATTTCAAAATATCTTATTTCGAAAGATATTTTGAAAGAGTTAATGCAAAATAAGTTATTTCGAAATAACGCAGCTACACACAAAATGCATTTTGAAATACAGTTTTTCTATTTCGAAATAGTGCGTCCACACTGATTGGATGCTGAATCACATTTAAGGGCAGCTGAAACCAGTTCCAGCAAGACATCAGGTCAGTAGTTGCTTTGTGTGGCTGCTGCCTGAGGTTATCTGAGGCTCGTGCTTAAAGAGACCCACCTGGACAGCCGGTTCTCAGCTTTCCCTGCTTGCTTGCCTGCCTTGCTGAGGGACAGCAAAGCATTTTTGTTTCTGTCTGCTTTGGTTGCCCTGACTTGGGACACAACAGCACTTGGCACCATAGAGCCAGAGCCACCCCTGGGCACTCTGGTGCTCATTTTGGACGTGTTGCTGCAAGCCTCGCTACAATTTCTGGAGACTGCCTGGCAGCATCTGTTGCAACCCAACCCCCAGGCCCTCTTCCCGACCCCCCTGGGGGCCGGGGAGTAGCAGCAGCAGTGCCCAGACGCCAGCGTGCCCCACCGCATCTGGCATCTGGACACCAGCGGTGACTGGTGGGACCACATGGTCCTAGAGCGCTGGGGAGACCAACAATGGACCCAGAACTTCAGGATGAAGGACACCTTCCTCGAGCTCTGTGAGTGGTTTGCCCCTGCTCTGCGGTGATGGGACACGCACATGAGGCCCGCCATTCCCCTCCACAAGCATGTGGCCCTCGCCCTCTAGAAGCTCTCCATGTTGGATAGCTACCAATCCGTAGTGAACCAGTTCGGTGTGGGGAGATCCACCGTCAGAGCAGTGCTCATGCAGGTATGGCAATTTCCGGCACTGTGCCAGGAGGGCGTGGTGCAAGGAGGGGATGGGCTGACCTAGGGAAAAGGGAGGGAGGTGGTGAAAGTCCTTTCCCCAGGAGGATTTGGTCTGTCCCAGCCTCACTACGGACTGTCCACGTTGGCCAGGATTGCAGGGGGGTTGCTCCTGAGAGTGGGGGCGTACGACAATGGTGGGGAAGGAGCACTCTCAGCCACCCTGGCACCCCAGTGACTCTCAGTGGTTTTGTGTCCCTCTGCAGGTGGTCAAGGCCATCAATAGAGTGCTTCTCCGTAGAGTCATCTGCCTCACCGATTTGGACGCGATCATCGAGGGGTTTGGTGCCCTGGGTTTCCCCAACTGCGCGGGGGCAATTGACGGGATGCACATCCCCATCCATGCCCTGGACCACCAGGCCTCCCTCTACATCAACCGGAGGAGATACTTCTCGGTTGTCCTGCAGGCTGTGTATGACCACTGGAGCCAGTTTGTAGACATCAACATGGGCTGGTCCAGCAAAGCACACCATGCGCGGGTGTACCACAACTCTTCCGTGTGCCAGAGGCTGCATGCCAGGACTTTCTTCCCCAACCGCCACATCAAGGTCGGGGACATGGACATGCCAGTGTGCCTGGTGGGGGATGTGGCCCACCCCCGTCAGCCATGGCTGATGAAGCCCTACACGGGACTCCTGAACCCCTCCTAGCAGGCCTTCAATGCCAGGCTCAGCAGGGCCCGCATTGTGGTCAAGGGGGCATTTGGCCAGTTGAAGGCCCATTTCAGATGTCTCCTCACCCGCCTGGACCTCTCCGAGCGAAATATTCCACACGTGGTGGTGGTGTGTTGTGTGCTGCATAATTTGTGTAAGAGGAAAGGGGAGGCTTTCCTGCCAGCCTGGATGGCAGAGGCCGACCACTTGGCTGGCCTCTACACACAGCCCTGCATGGTGGCCAGCTGGGAGGCCCATTGGGGGGCTGTCCATATTCGGGAGGCCCTGCAGGAGAGCTTCCACCTGGAGGAGGAGTAAAGTCTCCTTGGCATGCCCCACTAGGGCTTTGTGCCTTATTCCACCCTCACGTCCTTCCACTTTCTGCTCCCTAACCCCCCCTTCCTGATGTAAAATAAAAACACGTGTGTTGCCAAAAACAAACTCTCTTTATTGACCGTAACTGGGGTGAGGGGGAAATGAGGGTGGGAGAGGGGAGGGTGAAACCTGGGAGGAGGGAGCTGGAAGGGGGAGGCAAGGGGAGGAAAGAGGAGGAGAAGCTCAGGGTTGGGGAGTCTTGCTGGTTCACCTCTTGCGTTCAACTCCATGTCAGCTAGTTGTAGTTACCCCTAAGGCTCACCCACAACCTTGCCCAGGATTGAAATGAAACACCCAATCCGTAGTGGCCTTGTCTACACGACAAATGCTGAAGAAGTGGGCTGTGCCCATGAAAGCTCATGATGCCATCTACATGTTTTGTTAGTCTATAAAGTGCTACCAGACCATTTGCTTGCTGTTTTTTTGCTAGTATAGATAGAGCAGTATAGTTATCCCAGCAGAGCCCCCTAGTGTAGATGCAGCAGATTCCAACAAGATTTTTCTGTTGGCACAGTAATACCACTTTTCAAAACAAGCTAAGCTAAGCCACGCTCAAAGAGGCACTCTTCTGATGGCTAAACTGCACCTACACTGGGGTTTTGTTAACATACCTATGTCACTAGGGCTTTTCATATTCCTGACCCACACAGCTATGCCAACAAAGTTTTGAAAAGTAGGCCTGGCCTAACAGTGTACAGCATCACCACAGACCTATCCAGAACAGAAATTGAAGAAGAATGATAGTTCAAAGTGACTGTGCAGAGAGAATTTGAGGCAGAATTTTGTAGTTAGCCAAGCTAAAATTTGGTAAGTGAATGGGGCAGAGGGAGACGGGACATAATGTCTATTCTAACGCACCATCAGATTTTTTTTAACAGGATGTCAGGACTACAGTTTTCTCTCTCTCCCCCTGAAATTGGCACCTCCGACAGCACGGTGTCCTTTCAAACTAGGTTGGAGCACTGGAACACTATAGACACAGAATGGTAACTACCGAATCGCGGCTGTTCTGTGTATTCTCAGACAACCCAGTTTCCTTGTTTCTGTGAAAGAAAAGAAGGTAAACATGGGTGACAGGTCATTGAATTAGCACAACGGTTCTCAAACTGTGGGTCAGGACCAGTGTTCTTTCTAATTTTTCCCACCCTGGAGTGGAATTCATTTTGTACACCAATAGGGAGGTGATGTTCAACATATCACCTTCATGTTGGTGCACATAACAAAACTAATGTGGGAGGGAGCAAGGGATTCATAATGTGGGAGGAAGCTCAGGCCTGAGGCAGAAAGTTGAGTGGCAATGGTGTGAGGGCTCCGACTGGGGAATAAAGGCTATCGGATGGGTCAGGGTTCGGGAAAGGTTTGGGTTAAAGGAGGGTGCTGCTGTGAGAAGAGAGGACTCCCCCCACCTCTCTTTCCTCACAGCAGCACCTGAGTATGGGGGATCATCCAGTAGCCAGATGGAGGCTTGGCCAGGCTGGAATGGCAGCTGTGGCCAGATGGGGTATAGGGATGGGGCTGCCACAGCCAAATCATTGTGGCCAGATGGGGGCTCACTCACAGGGTCCTCCTGCAGTATCAGGACAGGAGCCAGGCTGATGCAGCCAGATGGGAGCTGGGCCAGGATCAGGGGCCAGAGCCAGGCCAATGCAGCCAAATGGCTGGGCCCGGATCAGGCTGGACTGCTGTGGCAGGATTCAGGTCAAGGCTGCACTGCCTGTGGTGGGGTCTGGTCTGGAGCCCAGTGGCCCTGGCCAGTGGAGGGTAGGCTAGTTTGAGGCTGGAGGGTAGGGCAGCCCTTCTCCGGCTGCCACAGGTCCCAGTACTGTGTGGCTTAATTAAGTGCCTGCATGGCACTAAATAGGCAGTTGTGAGGCCACTCAGCTGCACAGCTTGCAGGGATGTTAGGTTGGGACCCCAAAGTGGGACATGACCTCATTACAATGGGGTCTGACTTAGACTTGCTGGGGTAAGGCGGAGACCCAAGCCCCATTGCCCTGGGCAGCAGGACTCAGGTTACAAGCCTCCAGGGTTGGGCTAAAGCTCAGGTTTGCCCTCCACCCCAGGGCAGTGAGATTCAAGCAGACGCAGGCTTTGGACCTCCCTTCCTGGGGTCATGTCATAATTTTTGTTGTCAGAAACAAGTCACAGTGCTATGAAGTTTGAGGCGCCCTGTATTAGTAAATTTAGTGGCTCTTCTGCTCATCCAATTCCTCTGAAGCAAACACAAGAAAGGAGGATTTCCCCTTCTTCAAGCCATGTAGCAGCCCACTTTCAAACCCAGGGGCTTTCAAACCCACTTTCAAACCCACTTTCAACCCCTGCGTCCACAGAGAATATACCGCAGTCTGTTTGGCCTTTGAAATGTATGTGGATCTCCAGTTAATTGTAATGGGAATTATGCACAGTTATTGAGAGGAGACACATGCCTCCAACGATCTCTGCTGTATGACAGTACTACAAAGACAAACTCTTATAAATCCAGCTATAACCAGAAAACCTCTGACAGCTCCACTAAAAACTAAAACAAACAGAACAAGTGAATCAGAGCTAACCTATCACAATGACCAGCTCCACCAACCTGGAATTTCTGGTTAGTTTAAATTCAGCAAGATTTGATTTTTCTATGGTGCCTTTCAGACCGGTACCCTAAAGAACTTAGCCAAGAAATGAGTTGCGAGATGACAATAACAGAGGCAGTCCTGGGGCTCGTAGACATTCTCTGCATTTGTGTACTTGTATTTTTATATAAATTCCCACCCCTGTCTCTTTTGTGGGGCCAAGAACTCCAAAGCCAATAGAAATGCCAATTCTAATTCTTCTCTTGTTATACTGGAGACAATGAAATCTGAGATATCTCTAGCAGTCCGCGGGGATAGACCACTGCAAAACATGTATAAGTGGGATCAGAATCAGGCCTACCATGTTAGGCTATGTCTACATTGCAGGCTTCTTTTGGAAGATACAGCTGTCCACTGCAGAGGTGTGAATCAGGAGTAACTCCACCGAGGTCAGTGATGTTACACTGACTGGTGTGAAGTCAGAAGTAGGTTCATAGTCTTTCCCTATCTAGTCTTTGCATTGATAGAAAAGCAAAAAGGCAGAGAACTTGGACATCAAAGCTCTCAAGATGCATACTGGTAATACTAAAATAACATTCACAGAAATTAGTGGGACATGTAACAAATTTGAAATGAGTTTTGGACAACCTATATATCTATAGACTAACAAAACATGTAGATGGTATCATGAGCTTTTGTGGGCACAGTCCACTTCTTCAGATGACCGGAGTGTCATCTGGAGAAGTGGGCTGTGCCCATGAAAGCTCATGATACTATCTACATGTTTGTTAGTCTATAAAGTGCTACCAGACCATTTGTTGTTTTTTTCTGTATAGATAACTTGGCTACCCTCGGAAGCTTCTATATATGGTTGCTTTTGGTCTCCTAGGCTTGTGAAGAGCAATTAAAAGTCAAATGAAATTGAGGGTCACAGTAATGACTCTAATTAATTAAAAAAAAAAGAAAAGATCCTCACTACCTTGCTATTGCCTGCACAGAACACAGCTGGACGGGTAATACTAAGTATTGCCCATAACACCTCCAAGCACTAGGGATGAAATCCTGGTTCCATTGGAGATATAATGGGAGTCTTGCCATCGACTTTAGTGAAGCTTGGATTTCACCCTAGAATTTTCCTATATTACCATTAGCCACTTGCTTCACATTAAAAAACAAAAACATCCTTTTAAATAGGTTTTGTAGTTTACTGGGAAATTCAAGCAGCATGGAAATTTCATTTCCTGCCTGAAGCAGCAAAACATAGAGCCAGTTAATTCTGATTTTCCTGCAATTTCAGAGTTCATTATAAACTAAAGAAAACAAGGCTTTGTTTTAACTATGCAGTTCATTTGGTGAATGTCTGAAATTTTAAAATTGCCATTGTCAATACAGTTTCATATTATATTCCTAGAGGTCCCTCTAGCGGCTAAAACAGCAGGCTACTTTAGCCCAACCAACCAGACCATAGTACAGTAATTCCTCATTTAACACTATAGATATGTTTCAGAAAATGATTGTGTTAAGTGGAAATGTGTTATGCGGGGGTCAATTTTCCCATTAATGGAAAAGGTGGGGGTTGCGTTTCAAGCGGTGGTGTCTGTGGGGACTGGGACATAAGGTTGGGGGAGAAAGGGGACTGTGTTACAGCAGGGAGCGGGGGTGTTTGGCTCTGGGGAAGGGAAGGGGACGAGAGGGGAGGGGGACTGGGTTGGAAGTATGCCACTGTGCCGGGTTTGCCGGGACCCACACTGTGTACGGCGAGGGGGGGTCGCCATGAGCGGCGGACCCTCCGCCGCTTTGCAGGGAGGTGAGGGAAGCCCCGCGCAGTTGCCAGCGACAGGCCGGCTGGGGAAATCATGTTATTCCATGGATGGTCGTGTAATTCAAAAAACGTTCCCTAAAAAAAAAAATCTTGCTATCACGAAAACATGTTAAGTGGGTACGTGTTAAATGAGGAATTACTGTACCAGGACAAGTGAATGAGACTGCCGGCAAGAGACATGGATCAGGGAAATAGCCCACTTCCTTCCCTGACAGGCCCACAAGATACCGACAAGCTGAGGGACATATTCCACTGGGGGACGCACTCCATCCATGTACCTATCCGCTTCACCACCACTGACTGTGACTCTATATGCAATATGGGTGGCATACCCAAGAACACTTATTCACTGATTATTAACAATTCACCCACCTTAATCTGGGACAATGCTGATTATGTACGCTATGTATCTCGTGAACTGTGTAAACCGATACTTGTAATTTCTTATAACCTACACTTGACCCCAAATATACAGTGTCTTCTTTTTTTAGCTAATGCTATGTGAACTTTATTTGAAACATTAGCTTTAATACAATTCTTTTGTCTCATTGTGGTATTTACACACTAAAAGCAACCGATGAGGTTTTTCTCAGAGCAGAACATGAATGAATAAATTCTTTGCCCTTAGTTCCCTACCTCCCAAATGAGTCAAAAGAGTAGGAAAAAATCTCAGAATCAATCTTTTCTAAGGGATTCAAAATCTCAGAAACTTATTTTTTCTTAGTTATCAGGGGAGTCATCTTTTGCTAAAAGTTGGTCACAAATGTTTTGAATATAATTTGAATCTTCTGGTTTTGAAAATGTTTGTTCACAAGCTGAATTTTGATGTTTAGACTTCAAACTTGCAAACTAAGATGGCCCCCAAAATTCACCGGAAGGTGTTTGACATACCAACAGCATGTGTGCGAATTTGTCAGCATCAAATTGTTTGGCATAATTCCTTTTCACTCTATTAAGAATAGAAAATGAGAACACATAATTTTACCACCTATAGCACCCTAATATTCAAACTTGTAGTCATTCATGTGTCATAATACTAGAAACGGGGTATCATAATTCATAGTTGTCTCCTTTTATTGCATGCTTAGTATTTGCTTTGTGTTACATAGTGCTGTGTCACTAGAGTAGAGTTAACATAGATGTGATGGAAAGAGAGAGAGCCACAGTAGCTAGATGACACAGTGGTTTATGACACTCATATTGATCACAGTTGTGGGTAACTTATGCAACTACTAGTACATCTCAAGAGAGCCACACCAGTTTCCTTTTGTTGCTGCATTCATTTTCCCAGAACTAAGTAAAGAACATGTGAGAGAAACAGGTGAACAAGGATTACTCAAAGTAGACAATGGCCTCTAGAAAAAATCTGCAAGATGTCAAATACAGAGAGGCCATTGACAGAAATGAGTCCATCTTTCATTCAGAACAGGCAGTATCATTTGCATGGCACAGAAACTGCTACGCCTTCATTATGCCACAGAGCAGCCTCTGTCTGCAGTGGGCACAGGCTGCTACAGAGGTAGTCGCTCGGGGTAGCAGAGTGCTGCCCAGGAGTGGAGGTGGGTGGGCACTGGCTGCCGGTCCCGCCCCTGGGGACTATTGAATAATCATGTAACCACAAAAATTTGATGCTGTTGCACAATTATTCAATTAATCGCTAACATCCCTTATAGAAACTATGCTTGGATTAATCTGAGATTGAGATCCATTGAAAATGTAGTGTAAGAAACAAAGATTTCAGTCCAGAAGTTGGCTAATGAAGGCACATTATGAAAATGAAGCTGCTATGCCCAATATACTAACAAAGGCAAAATGCAGAGGTAAACAGCTGTAACTGATGTCTCCCATGGGCATGCTATAGTGATTCCAACAAAGACATCAATGTCCGCACTGCAAGACAGTCCAGTACTGCCAAAACTATGGACTGAAGACAATACATGTGTTGTGATGCAGTGTGTTCTGAACAGAGACTCATCTCTGTAACTACAAGCAACAGTAGTTGACAGTTAATGAAGGCAACTGCATTGGACCACCAAATGAGTGTTTGTCTAACTGGAGTAAATGGTGGTACTGTGGGCCAACTACCACCTAAATGGTTACATCCCATTTATGAGGTCGGTGATGCAAAAGAGTGACGGCACCAAAATTACTGACACAGTGATGCTTTGGTTCCAAAATGCGCTTCAGCATGCAGCCAATTAAGGACATGTTTTGGAGCTATCTGATGTCTGGCATCGTGACTGCAAACTTGCAAAGAAAACAGGCACTGAAATTCCACATTCTGGCATGAGTCAAAGATCATCATTGAAGGAAAAACTCCAAATTCATACTGGGGATTTAATTCAGTTCATTGCCGGACTGGTCTCCTGCTGGGAAACAAAAAGTATAAATTTGTACCTATATCTAATAAAAGATTCTCACCAGGAGGAGGAGATAGCCACCCCTGTTTACTGCCTTCAGGAAGAGGAAGACACATTTCTGTCACTGGTGCATATTTGCATTGAAAATTTATAGAGACTTTGCTACAGAGCTTTCAGTGTCAGTGAGAATAATGTAGCTGCGTGTATTCCAAATAACATGTGCATGTTCCCACTGCTTAATTTATGCCAGGCCGGAGCACTGGCACCTCAAGGCTTGGCAGTTCATAGGCCCAGCATGTCTGGGCTTGCTGCATCAGTTATGAATGTAAAATAATTGCTTAAGTCCCAGCACCTCTTTCATTACAAATTAAGCTCTGCATGTTCCTCTGCCTGCTCTATGAGGGACAGCCTCTTTTTATGGACAATGTGATAAAGAGAACCTCAAGAAACAAGAAGCAGTGAAATTCAAGGTGCTTAGTGGCGAGGAGTCCTGTGGCACCTTATAGACTAACCGAAGTGTTGTGGAGCATAAGCTTTGCCCACAAAAGCTTATGCTCCAACACTTCGGTTAGTCTATAAGGTGCCACAGGACTCCTCGCCACTTTTGCAGATTCAGACTAACACGGCTACCCCTCTGATACTTGACACCATGCAAGGTGCCTAGTATGCCTCAAGAAAATACATATATGCTGTGAGTGGTGCAAAGGAATGGCCATCAAATCACACTGGTCTTGAATACACTCTCTATTCGGCAACAAAGTAAAACAACTTGTTTATTTTTTTTCAGGGGAGCAGCCACTGCATTAGTTATAAAGGAATCCTAAAGGCGGCCAGAGCCCTCACAGAGAAAACTATACCAACTATGGATGCTAAGAATGGCACTGTTATTTCTCCCTACTTGGTTCCCAGGAAAGTGTTCATTATGCAGCTGACAATCTTGACATAAATGATGCTTTTCTGGATGGCAAATACCCATTCCAACCAACCCAAGTCGCTGATTGTCAAAGAAGATCTGCTCCAGGCTATGTCGACACTGCAGGGTTTTTCCAGGATATCAGAGGTATCCCAGAAAAACTCCACCATGTCCAGGGAACACCTTCTTCTGCTTTTTTTTTGTGGAAGAGCAGATACACTCTTTTGGAAGCCCTGTCTTCCTCTTTCCACGAGGAAGAAGGGCTCTTCCAAAAGAGGAGGCTTTTCCGAAAGTTGGCCCAGTATAAATGGGCCAAATTTTGGAAAAGCCTCATCCGAAAAAACTATCGGAAAAAGGTGCGCAAATTTTTTAGCACACTTTGCGTACCTTTTCCCAATAAATCAGGGTATGTCTACACTACCACCCTAGTTTGAACTAGGGTGGTTAATGTAGGCCACCGAAGTTGCAAATGAAGCCCAGGATTTGAATTTCCCGGGCTTCATTTGCATCTTGATGGGCGCCGCCATTTTTAAAGCCCTGGTAGTTCGGACTCCGTGCCCGCGGCTACACACGGCATGGAGTAGGTAGTTCAAATTAGGCTTCCTATTCCGAACTACCGTTACTCCTCGTGGAACGAGGTGTACCGGTAGTTCGGAATAGGAAGCCTAATTCGAACTGCCTTCTCCATGCCGCATGTAGCCGCGGGCACGGAGTCCGAACTACCGGGGCTTTAAAAATGGCGGCACCCGGCAAGATGCAAATGAAGCCCGGGAAATTCAAATCCTGGGCTTCATTTGCAACTTCGGTTGCCTACATTAACCACCCTAGTTCGAACTAGGGTGGTAGTGTAGACATACCCTCAGTGTAGTCTAGACATCGCCCCAGATCTGATGCTGACTGAGCCATAAACAACAGTACACAATGTTCTTGATGCAACTGATGCAATCATACTAGCAAATGTAAGAAATAATAGAGCTGCGCCAGTATTCAGGGACTGTTTTTTGCAGAGAGTCATACTCTGAATGTGAGGAAAACCGCAAAACTGCAGTGCAGGCAAAGTATGGTATTTATCATTAAACATCAGAATGAGAACCCAAAATGAGATGTGTCTGGACACATTTCAACCAATTGCATGTGACAACAGAACCAGAAATAACTACCACTGGATACTTGCCAATCATTCAAATCCTCTGCCCATGATCTATACACCCTCAATGCTATTACAAGCACGTCATCAGTGTATGTGGTTATAACTGGTGACATTCTGATGGAACTAAAATGGACCACATCAGAGTAGAGAGAGTGACCTATTGAATAATTAGGAGTCCTCCGTATCCCAGTCAATTTTCAAAAATGTATAGGCCAGCACACACAGGCTTTAGGACTAGCAGATGCTTATACTGAAAGTGGAATGTTTGAACCAAGCCCAACAGAACAAGCTATGAATGCCAGGGTGAGGTGGATCCACAAATGGCATTTCAACCACTCTGGAGCCTGCGTCCTACTACTACTCTGGGACTTTATAGCAGCATGTGATGAAGAGCTCAAAAAGGGTATCGTCAAAGCTGATCGGTCACATTCTCATGGTGAGTTCACTTCAGTTCATACCTCACGAAGATTTTGAAATCTCACCTCCACATGTGGGAATACAAAAGGTGGAAAGTTGTGTGAATGGCAGGTTTTGGTGGCAGTACATGGGAAGGTAGCCCTACAGTTCATGTTCAAACATGCCCAGAGAAAAGGAAATTGATTGGGAGCTGCATCCCTTCCATCTGTCTGCTGCCATTCTTCCTGAGAGATGACCACACAAACTATGCAACGGGGCGGGGGGAGGAGGGCCCTCTGCAATTGCTGACATGCATTCATTTCCATTGGGAGTGCTCAAGGAGTTCCAGCGAGAGAACTTTGGTGTCAAGAGATCGTGTCAGAATTTCTGCCTCTTTTAAAGCTTCTAATGATTGTTATCCGAGGGACTGGGATGTATGTTTCATACCCTGTTACTCCAGCCAACATGTTAGCTCTGCTAAACATAAGGCGCAATCACAACTATGACAGATATAACAGGTAACTCACGCTTTCCTTCAAACATAGGAGCCCTGATCTTGGTTCTGCTGCTGCTACAAAATGCTCTCCTTAGTGCAGCAAAATGACTCAAAACTTTTATGGACAGTTCAGCTGAGGATTCCCCTATTGTGTGTGGGGGGGAAACCTCAGTTACCATAAAGCCTGTGTTTTCAGTTCTCTGCCATCCACTCCCAGCTCCCCCTAGGCAGAGAGTGTGTTTGGGGCTGAAGGGAGCATTCCTTCCAGAAGCAACACCCTAGTTTAAATGACTACTCTGGCGTACAGTAACCAAGAGTAACCAAGCTCTTCAAGTGACTAGTGATCTCATCTGTCTCCACTTTTGGCAGCCAAGGTTGAGACATGTGGAAGCCTTCTTCTAGGTGTCTCAAGCAAGGGGCTCCAAAATCGAGCACAAAATCTCAAGGCATTTTTTGGGGAAAAAATACCAGTCTCTTCAAAGTTACATAACATCAGTGCTACCAATGGGGAAAGAGGAGCAAAGGGGGCAATTGTCCAGGGGCCTTCCGATTTAAAAGGGTCCAGGGTTTCTGGCCACTGGTACCATGGCAGCAGCAGAGGCTGGAGTCTCAGGCCGATTAAACTGCCGCCAGACCCCCACATGGTGTAGTCTGGGTAATGCTAAGTGCTGAAGCTAGCTCACAGCCCTGACTCTTCTGCCTGAGGGTTGGCAGGAGCTGAGCCCTCTTCTTCCCCTCCAGCATTGCTCAGGGCCTGGTGAAGTCTGTCCACAATCTTGCATAATACAAACTAGTTTAGCTCTTTGGACTTGTCTAACTGATGAATTAGTGCGTGGCTAATGTGGGTGTAAATCTACACCATGCCACGTGGATCCTGAGACCATGAACTAAGAATGTTGTAGTTTACTTTAATCTACTCTACCTTGCAAATAGGTGTAAATCAAAGTGCACTAGAGGCTTTTCAGCAAGCAGCAGCCAGGTCTACATGGCTGGTGAGCATGCAGCATGCTAGTGCATGGTAGGTTTACACCCCTGTTTGCTGTGCACTAATTTGCTACCTAAACAAGCTGTAATAGCACAAGGGTAGCTGACCATTTCACTACTAATCCCTTGATTGGTTGCTTGCTTAAAGAAATCTTTACTGTAGTTATTACAGAAAAGACAACTTTCTATTATGCCAGTAAAATAATGGAATTCAACATATACCTAGTATGGTAACTTAGTACGTTAACAGAAACATGGTTACAGTGAAAATAGTCAGAGGATGGAATGCAAACAAAAGAGTGCACGCACACACACACCATTTTAAAGCAATCCAGATGGATTAGGCAAACCCTCAGAAGAGAAACAAAACTGCTGTTCTCCTCAACAGACAAGGTAGAGATGTCTTCCTGCTTTCATATTAATTTGTGACCTGATTTGACACAAGGGAATACATTCTCCAAAACTACACCCCCTATCCTGTCCAAGTAAAGAAAAGGAATCCAGTCTGGAAGAGGCAAGACAGGTGAATTTAAAGCCTAAAGAAAACAGCAAGATCTGTATCAGGGACGCTGGGTATTTAGGACATAAATTATCTTAACCCTGAAAGGTCTGAAGCCCAACAAATCAGAAAAGCACAACCCATGGCAGTTAATGCCATCTCGGAAGGCAGAAAACAACAATGGAGGAGATGCGTCATAGAAAGCTGCCACCTGAAAAGTTCAAAGTTCACATCAAGCTTTAGTGGGTCAGCTGCTCCTCAGCATAACTCCATGGAAATCAACAGGGCCATTCAGATTTGCATCAACTAAAGATCTGGCCTTAGGTATCCAGCAACCCCATTCAGAAAGCTGCTTAAGGAGGCAGCTGCACTGTGACACTGAAAGGAATGAACAAGGAAGGTAATGCAACATATATACGTGGGTGGCAAAACAACACCGCTACATAAACGCACAAGTATGGCTGAAGTTCCGCGCACCACTTATTGAAGTTTTTTATCTTGAGTCCAAAAAGTTTCTGCCTCTTGAAGAGGTTTGGTTGAAAATCTAAGGAGCAGAGAGCAAAGAGAGGACTTGGATTGTGCAACCTGAAGAAAGTGTGCCAGGGTTTCTGCAGCTGGGGAGAGGCCATGGAAGGCTCTTGGCAAGGAGATTCAGGGTTAACTAGCTTCACTGATACATTTATTCAGCACCCAGTCTGGGGCATTTAGTTGAACACATCACCTAGAAAATGTATATATATATAAAGTGGGATCCTTCTGGTGTCAAATTCTGATTGTCATTTCCGCTTTACCTGTGCAGAGACATTCATGTCTACTATTTGCATACACACATTTGTTTGACGAGGCTTCTATTCATTCTCTGAGTACAGCGATTGGTTTCATCGGGTGCTGTTGCTGTTTTCTTTTATTGTGTTCAATAGGAAGGATGCTTTGGCTCAACAAAAAACCTCTCCTTTCACAATAGGAAAAGGAAGCAGCATTCAATGCCTTTTATCCCGCCACACTGCACAGCGGCTTCAATAGTGCAGGTGGCCAGTCATGCCCATTGCGAAGGATAGCCAGCAGGTAAGAACATTTATAGTATGTAATTTATCCCCCATACAATAAGCTTTGAGAAGACGCTGCAGAAGTCATTCAGATTGTTAAATGAATTTGTCTCTGGCCTTTAAAACTTTTCCTTTTTTGGAAAAAGAATGGAGGTTCCCTCCTATCACCTCTCTTGGCAAGCCTTTGAAAATGACATAGGGGCTCAAGAGGTGGAGGAATCTAATGGGATGCTGCATGTTCTCTTCTCCTTTCTTCATCTGGCAGTAATAAGAAGAGAAGGTATGGACTATCCACTACTGCTTCCCTTCCATTTGAGCGGTAGGTATATAATACTGCCTGGGACATGAGCTTTTATATCTAAAATGTTATTTGTCTGTGCATTGGACTCCTTTCCATACTTTGCAGGGCATTATAGTCATAACTGTTTTGTTCAGCTGTTGAAACAAAACACAGAACATTTCTGCTTCAATATTGTTATATGAATTAGGAATTGTTTATGGTGATGGTCTGAGCTGATTTAGACCTCAACAGAAGTCTACTGTTTCATTCCCCTCTGCATAGGTGAATTCTATACTAGACTTGATTTAAAATCAAAATCCCGGATCTGAACATCTCCCAATTTATCTCTGTAATAATGAGACAATCAAAACTCTGCATGGGGCCCATCTCTTCTCCAAGGCCCAGATTCTGTGCTGTGATGCAGCTGCTTTGTACCACACTGCCGGCATGACACACCTATGAGGCCTGTTTACCTGGATATGGGAGAATCACCCTAGTGCAGGAAGAATCCAACAAATCCAAACAAATATTTTCTAGATTATATGATCTGGCTGTTTACTGTCCTTTTAAATGCTCCTGAAATCATGAAAATTAAGAAGAATGAGACTTGCACGGTAATTTAATTTAATATCTGATAATAGCATTTTAGGTTAGGTGTATTTTTAATTTTAAATTCAAAATAAATTTAGATGGAATATACAACGTAGCAGTAATAATAAAACTTTGCATTTCTACAGCTCTATTCCAACTTTGTACTTCTGTTGCTAATATTCCAGGATGCAACCATGCTTTGCAAAAATAAATAAATGACAACTTTGCAACACTTTTCTGATGGGTAATGCAAGACTTTTTACACTTTCCTAGCTTTTGCATTTCACAATTCATAACATTCTGATCTGAATATTTTTCAAGAAAGGAGACCAGCTATGTGAATTGGCATAGCTCTGCTGAATTTAAGGGAGAAATACCAATTTACATCCTTTATTTCCACCATACTGTCATGGTTACAGAGTAATCAGTGCCTCATACTCTTTTGTGGTCCCCTATGAATAAATTGCTCAGGTGACAGGTTTTACTAACATCATCCCTCTTTTCGGAAGGGAGGGTATCCGTGGTTCTAGACACAATCCTGGAATGGCAACCTCCCTGTTCCAGCTGCATTAACATGATAACAGTCCTAAAAGAATCAGGCACCGGCAACTAACTTGTCTCAGAGTGCCTAGGGCCCGCAGCTGATCATATCAGCTACTTCTAATCTAAACAAAGGTATTGGCTATATCCACTCAGAGGTCTGAGTCAAGCATAGAACACGGTTACAGCTAAAAAAAAGTCCTGTACCTCATTACTTCTCTCAAACCTTAAGTACACTTAAATTCCTTAGACACATCCCATAGAGTCTCTGCTTCAGTCTGACTGCCTTGGTGCTTTCTCTTTTTCTCAGGGTATGTCTAGACTGCATCCCTCTGTCAGCAGAGGGATGCAGATTAGGCAGGTCGACATTGCAAATGAGGCATGGATTTAAATATCCCATGCCTAATTTGCATAAAAATGGCCACTGCATTTTGCCAACAGCACTTTGGCAGCAAAAAGCAGCAGTCTAGAGGGGGATCTGTCAAGAAAGAAAGCCTTTTCCGACAGATCCTGTAACCCTTCTTGCAGGAGGCATAAGGGATCTGTTGAAAAAGGCTTTCTTTCTCGACAGATCCCCCTCTAGACTGCCGCTTTTTACTGCCAAAGTGCTGAGTTGGCAAAACACGACGGCCATTTTTATGCAAATTAGGAATGGGATTTTTAAGTCCGTACCTCATTTGCAATGTCGACCTGCCTAATCTGCATCCCTCTGCCGACAGAGGGATGCAGTCTAGACATAGCCTCAGAGTCTTTCAGTTCCATCAGCTGGTTGCAACTCCCTTCTTCCTTTCTCCAGTGAATGCTTTTTAAGTAGTAAGAGTCCTTTTGATCTCTAGGCAAAATGGCTACATAACTTTTGGCTGGTGCCGGAAAAAGCAACTTCTCAATTAATAATACAGCCATTGTTCCCTTAGTTCCCTTGAAGTTGTTTACCCAGGGAGGTCTCATCTCTGACTACTGTTTACTTCCAGATTGCTTTAAACAGCCCTTTTTAATTCACCTTCCTGCAGTCAGACAGAAAATGTCAAGCCCGTAAACTGAGGTACAGGTACTAGACATAACAAATAGTAGTCCCCTCGTTCTCCACAAATAAATGGACTGTCTGTTGTTAGGGTGAATATTTACCATGGTTTCCACTTTCCAACTGCATAATCAAGCACATTTCAATGTAACCGAAGTTCCATTAGCATGCCTACTCTCACATCTCCCTGCATGCACCAGACCACACCACCTCCATAGAGGAGATGGCTTGGTTGAAATATTTTGACTCCCTGGAATCAAATCTTTGGGTTCAAGTAGTGGCAGGGTCAACTGAACCTTTCTTTCCTCTAAGAAGTATTATAGGAGTATTATAGCACTTACTGTCATTTTAAATGGCAGAAAACAACTGTGGGCAGTTGTTATGGAAAACAGGCAACTGAAAGAGTTCAGAGATCATACCGAGCTTTACTGGACCACATTTTCCTCATCTGGTGTAAATTAGCATATGTGACGTAGTGGGGGTATTTGCTGGGCTGTGGTGACCTCTGCTGTCTGGAGCAAGACCCAGCAGGGAAAACCTCACTATGCAAAGGTGATGCCAAACTTGTTGAACCAGATACCCCCCATGGAGAGGAACAAAGGAAGGGGGAATGCTGCCCTGGCTGGGGAGCAGGGCTGGAAGAGTGTGGGTTGGTTGCTGTCTGGGAGCATGGAGGAGACAGCCTAGGGAAAGGGGCTGGAGTTTAGGGGCCCAGTCTCCCCCACATCTCAAGGGGGCCTGAGGCATCCTAGCCCAGATCTGTGACCAGATTACATCTGTGCTGTGCTGTATCCTGGAGAGGCAATAAACTTCCTCTATTCCACCGGCTGGTGCAGTCTGTTTGTGCCATTTCGGGGTGCAGGAGACGGGGGACCCCCAACGCGCCGTCACAGCATATCTCCACAGAATTTAATGGAGCTATGATGATTGGTACCAACTGAGGATAGGTGATTGTATTTGGGATTAAGCTAACAGCAGAGTTTCCATTTGTTCTGCATGGACATCAAGTTTCCATGGAACTACTTGTAGCAGCAGGGATTGGAGCTGTATACTTGGCAGAGGACAACAAAACCCCCAAACAAACAAAATAAAAACAAAACAACACCCTCCTCCCCCCCAAAAAACCCACCACCCCTTCTATTATCTTTCTACAATGTGCTATATAAGGCTTGCTTGTCTAACAGTTTGTCTGTACTGAGAATATTTGTACCAGTATGTTGCACCAATCCAATTCACCAGTGCAATATAGTGATATGGGTCTTGCATTGGTGCAACATATCTGCTCTGGGAATTGCATCTGCGTAGCTACAATCGTACAAATATCCCCAATGCAAATATCTACCACACGCCACCTGAGAAATGGATGCATTTCTTTACTGAAGCTGGGTGTATAGATTATATAATCAATTTTCTGCCCAGTTTTACTCATGGAAACTAGACCTGTACATTCCCCATGATAAAAAGTTCTTCGTATAATTGGTCACCATGGCACAAGGTGCCCACCCAGTAACCAATGTAGGCAGGCCAGGAGCCAGCTAACATAGCCCAGAAAAAGTGGGCAAGCTAGGCTATAGCGGGAACATAGTCAGGCGACTCAAGAAATGGGCTGCTTCAAGTAGATCATCTGGGCAGTCCTTACTGGCAGCCCAGCCATACACGTAAGCACCTTCCCTCAGAGGAACCCCAGAAGTATTGTCAAAATTTAAAAAAAACACTCCCCAAAATTTCAGATCCCTGCCTTGCTCTCACCGGGGGAGAAATCATTTGTTGCACACAGCTGATTCCTTCACCCATTGCAAATGGGAGTCATTCTAGCCCATATTTTGTAAAACACTTCAAGGAGTTTGTGATCATGCCTTTTGGGATGACAGATTCTAAACAGGTGTTTTCCTCCCTCATACCTAAACAATCCCACCTTCAGTAGAACTCTCTTACAGATCGGTGGCATGAGAAACCCAGTGAGGCATACCCTTTAAAGCAAAGAAATGTCAAATTAGGGGAAGTTTCTGTAACATTCCTTCCCCTCACACGTCACCTTCACCAATTCCTCTAAGTTGCACTAACACAGAACTTGCATTCTGACCATAGATTAAGTAAGGAGATGGGTGCACTAATGAATTGAACAGAGTGTTGAGTGGGCATGGGGAATTTGGCAAGCCCTGGCATGACTTTCTTTGCCAGAACTGGACCTCTAGTAAAGTCCTGATCTGACAAAACAAGAAGCCGACCAGGAAGGTCAGCTTAAGGTACACAACTCCAGCTCCATAAAATACATTGCTGGTGTTGGCTTACCTTAAGCTGAGCCTTGGTGACATCCACACTGTGGGAGGCCAGTGGGAGCAAACACTCCCATTGGCTTCCCTTATTCCTTGCAAAAGAAGGAATGCCAGGTACTGGTGGGAGCTCTCTTAGGCTATGTCTAGACTGCAGGGTTTTTTCGAAAAAAGTAGCCTTTTTTCAAAAAAACTTCACCTGCATCTAGACTACAGCCACGTTCTTTCGAAATTAAATTGAAAGAACGCGGCTTTTCTTTCGACGGCGGTACTCCTCATTTCACGAGGAAGAACGCCTTTTTTCGAAAGTGCTCTTTCGAAAAAAGGTGTTCTTGAATGCAAACAGGGCTTTTTCGAAAGAGAGCTTCCAGACTGTGTGGGTTCTCTCTTTCGAAAAAGCGGCTCACTTTTTCGAAAGAAGAGATTGCAGTCTAGATGCTCTTTTTCGAAAGAAGCTTTTTCGAAAGTATCTTTCAAAAAAGCCTCTTTCGAAAGAGGCTTGCAGTCTAGACGTAGCCTCAGTGTTTTATTTACAAGTCTATACTAGATCCGCTAAATCAAATGCCAGAAGATCAACCTCCAGAGCATCAATCTTCTGGTAAGTATAGACATGCCCTGAGTGTGGAGGAGAAACATTTGCCCCAGTTCTATGGGGCATTAATAATATGGGTATTTCATGATGTGTGGTGACTAGGGATAAAATATGACTCAGACCAGTTCTCTCCCTCTGTTCGCCAAATATTCCGAATCAATGATTGCATAAAATCAGATCAATATTTCTGCAGTTTTGTTTTCTTTTAGAAACAAAACAGATTGCTATATTCCTGAGGTTTGGCATATTATAGCCCCTAGCATCTCTGCTTTATGCAAAAGGGACGCTCACTTTTGCATACACTTCCTCTTTGAACTGCACATAAAATGTGCTTAGTTTCATAAACAATGTTATGCTATAAGTAAGGGAAGTTGTGAAAAAATCAGTCTAACAGAAGAGCAAAGTGTTTTTGTGATAATTACTCTGACGAGATACTTATACATAAAAAAGATTTTGTGAGAATAAAGAGTTTAGGCAAAATTACTTCGTCCATTTTAAATGGGAAACAAGGTACTTTTAAAATACGGATTTAGCATTGACTTATATGGTGTGGTTTTCCTTGTCCTTGGCCTAAGTCTATTTCCATTGAAGTCTAAGCAGAATTAGATCAGTGCTGGGAACTTTTGAGAATTCTGCCTTTCAGTTCTGGAGGTATAAAGATCTAGTAGATGAACAACAAACGCCAGATCTGAGTATAGCCACAGCAGACAACTTTGGGCCTTTCCTAATTCTGAACTGTGATTTTATTCACTTTATGGTACTTTCTCCAATTTCCTGTCCACGTGGCATTGCTCATATGCAAGCCAACTTATACAAAATCTTACCTGAAAAATTTCATTGGATATCTAATTCTACCTCCACTCAATACTGGTGATTCTATGTGGAACTGAAGAACCCACTATTGAAAGGGATTAAATACAAGTTCCTGCTCTGTACTATAGCAAATGTAACACTATTCCTCTTACCGCTTCCCCACAGAACAAATGGCTTCACTTTACCCACAAGGTTATGGTTTGGCTCTGCCTGCTTATCAGTCTTTTCTTCCTATCTGCTTCTTCCACTGTTCATTTCCCTGCCATTTCTTCTTCCCATTTTATCTTTCCCCATAATCTCTTTCCAGCTGTCCCGCCCTCGCATTGATTCACATCTGAAACAAACTAGTTAAAACCCACAAGCAAATTTTTCCTATTTAAAATGACAATATTCAAATAGCCATGGGTTTTGTTTACTGCTGTCAGCTGACGATGTTAGAAATGAAAAGGCAAAGCATATGTATTTGCATTAGCATTTTGCACGCTAGCTTGTTCAAAAGGAAATGAACTTTTAAGGGGATGATGCTTAAGGATCCAATCCAAAGCCCACGAGATCAATGGGAAAACTTCAGTGAGTGCAGCAGCTGGCCTTTAACCCCAACATTTACCTACAAAAAGGAAGCAAAATGCCATGCAACATGTTCTGTAGCAAAAGTTTAAAAACATAATTTGATTCAATAACAAACATCTCAGCTTCTATACAGGAGGCCCCCGACTTGCGACACAGTCGGTTCCTGGGGAAGCGTTGCAAGTCAGGGGTGTCATAACTCGAACCCGTATTTACGATAGGCACTGTGCGCCATCGATCGTAAATGTGGGCCGAAGACATAAGTTTGGCACCTTCCACACTTACAAAAATGGCGGTGGCAGTGGGTGGCAACTCTGGCCATCGTAATGTGGGGGTTTCCTGTATCTTTATCTGTTCTTAGGTTATTTCTGGTGATCCTCCCTCCCTCCTTTTTTGAGGGTGCCCTTTATACTGTCTACACATATACAAACACACACAAGATATCTTTTACATAAGTCCCAAACATCCGTTTTTCTGTAACAGAGACTGAGTAATTTCAATTAACAATATATGTTAAATCTTTCCAAGTACATAGTGACTCCAAATCACTTAGGATACGTCTAGAGTACAAGCTTCTTTCTAAAGAAATCATCTAGACAGCCACAACTTTTTCGAAAAAGCCCTGTCTGAAGGCAAGAACGCCTTTTTTCAAAAGAACTCTTTCAAAAAAAGGTGTTCTTCCTCGTAAAATGAGGTTTACCGCTGTCGAAAAAACCGCTGCGTTCTTTCAATTTAATTTCAAAAGAATGCGGTGGCAGTCTAGACGCAAGTGAAGTTTTTTCGAAAAAAGGCCACTTTTTTCGAAAAAACCCTGTAATCTAGACATAGCCTTAGGCATGTTTGAAAATGTTACCTATGGTTTTTTAATTTACTACTTGATTGCTCAGTTTTGTTTTGAGTCCTTTACTACAGTTGGTGTTTCCAGTCAGAAGATTTCTGGGCTTGGTATGTTTTCTCTCACTGTCTCTATCAATTGATGAGGCTCTCTGGTTTGGGAATGCATTCACAGTCATTGACAGTTTAAACCACAACTTTTTATCGAGGTTTGAACCCACATGTAGGCTATGTCTAGACTATAAGCCTCTTTCGAAAGTGGGTTTTTTGAAAGATAATTTTGAAAAAGCCTCTTTCAAAAAAGAGCATATACACTACAACCAGTACTTTCGAAAAAGCAAGCTGCTTTTTCGAAAGAGAGCACCCAGGCAGTCTGGATGCTCTCTTTCAAAAAACCACAGTTTGCATTACATAGAGCCTTTTTTTGAAAGAGCACTTTCGAAAAAAGGCATTCTTCCTCGTAAAATGAGGTTTTCCACAGTCGAAAACACTGCTGTGTTCTTTCAATTTACTTTCGAAAGAACGTGGCAGCAGTCTAGATGCAGGGGAAGTTTTTTTTTAAAAGGCCACTTTAAAAAACAACAACCCTGTAGTCTAGACACACCTATATAGGGCTGCAGTTATGTCAGCTGAGCTCAGCAATTGTTGTGCTACATTTATGGTAGAATTAAAACAGTGTTTAAATTGGATTTTTAGATCACAAAGAGGAGCTGACTAGAATAACTACACTTTTCCATATATATAATTTATTAATTTTTCCAGATTCAACAGATGTACCAACATACCAGATTCATCATAATTCACAAAGTTAGTAAAAAGGGTCAGGATGTAGTGAGGGGAGGGGACATACATTTCTATCATCAGGGTCTATATTAATCATAGACTTCTAAAAAGTGAGCCCAAATTGCTTTGATTTTTTCAAGCATTCCCCTTCCATAGCTATACACGCTATGTCTCAACAAAGTTTCATCGTCTCCCAGCTATTGGCACATTCATAAATCATAGAATACTAGGACTGGAAGGGACCTCGAGAGGTCGAGTCCAGTCCCCTGCCCTCATGGCAGGACCAAATACTGTCTAGTCCATCCCTAATAGACATTTATCTAACCTACTCTTAAATATCTCCAGAGATGGGGATTCCACAACCTCCCTGGGCAATTTATTCCAGTGTTTAACTACCCTGACAGTTAGGAACTTTTTCCTAATGTCCGGCATAAACCTCCCTTGCTGCAGTTTAAGCCCATTGCTTCTTGTTCTATCCTCAGAGGCCAAGATGAACAAGTTTTCTCCCTCCTCCTTATGACACCCTTTTAGATACCTGAAAACTGCTATCATGTCCCCCCTCAATCTTCTCTTTTCTAAACTAAACAAACCCAATTCTTTCAGTCTTCCTTCATAGGTCATGTTCTCTAGACTTTTAATCATTCTCGTTACTCTTCTCTGGACCCTCTCCAATTTCTCCACATCCTTCTTGAAATGAGGTGCCCATAACCGGACACAGTACTCCAACTGAGGCCTAACTAGTGCAGAACAGAGCGGAAGTAGGAATAAGTAGGAATAAGAGATCCTCCGGAAGTAGGAATTCAAAGTAGGAATAAGAGATCCTCCGGAAAAGGGCTTTATTCCGGAGGATCGCGCCAGTTTAGACGCTTTTTTTCCGGCTTTTCCCCAAGCCGGAAAAAAAGCGGCGGACATGTTTATTTAAATCCGCGGGGGATATTTAAATCCCCCGCGGATTTCCCTATCCTGACTTACCTGATTTGCATCCCTTTTCCTGAAATTGTGGCCAGTATAGACGTAGCCCTTGAATATTCTAGGATGCATTTCATCAGGCCCTGGTGACTTGTAGGCATCTAACTTTTCTAGGTGATTTTTAACTTGTTCTTTTTTTATTTTATCTTCTAAACCTACCCCCTTCCCACTAGCATTCACTATGTAAGGCATTCCTTCAGACTTCTCGGTGAAGACCGAAACAAAGAAGTCATTAAGAATCTCTGCCATTTCCAAGTTTCCTGTTACTGTTTCTCCCTCCTCACTGACCAGTGGGCCTACCCTGTCCATGGTCTTCCTCCTGCTTCTAATGTATTTATAAAAAATCTTCTTGTTTCCCTTTATTCCCATAGCTAGTTTGAGCTCATTTTGTGCCTTTGCCTTCCTAATCTTGCCCCTGCATTCCTGTGCTGTTTGCCTCCTTTGTAATTTGTCCTACTTTCCATTTTTTAAATGACTCCTTTTTTATTTTTAGATCATGCAAGATCTCGTGGTTAAGCCAAGGTGGTCTTTTGCCATATTTTCTATCTTTCCGACACAGCAGAATAGCTTGCTTTTGGGCCCTTAATAATGTCCCTTTGAAAAACTGCCAACTCTCCTCAGCTGTTTTTCCCCTCAGTCTTGACTCCCATGGGATCTTACCTATCAGCTCTCTGAACTTACCAAAATCCGCCTCCCTGAAATCCACTGTCTCATTATCACTGCTCTGAGCAGATTTAAGTGAAACCCAGTTAAAAAAGACCTAGCATTAGTGAGCAAAGTTTAGAAAATGGTTTCTAGTACAGACGAGACCATAGGAGCTATCTATTCTTCTGGCTCATCAACCAAAATGAGGTTAAGGGGAGCCACCTCGGCTATATTTTAGGTAGTATCCTACAATACTAAATACTTTCTGAACAAACATAAAGGATCAGAGTTGGTTGACACGGCCAAGAAAATCTAAACCAATGGGGACATGGCTAACTTTTCTATCCCTCTTCCTGCTCATTGTCTGAAAAGCTGTTAGTTTCATTGGGTCATACCTTTTAATTATGATTCACACCAAATTGACGGGATGGCTTCTGCTCCCCCATGGCGAAACTTCAGTGCAACTGGACTGGGTCTAAGGTATAGGTATGCTCTGATGTGCCCAATTAACTCTGCTTCTGAGAAGGGTGGAGATTCTAATAGTGACTGAGTCAGGGTGGGGAGTGTAGCTGACAGCAGTGTCCTACATTCTCTTTCCACACAGTGGTAGGTAGAAGGAGTTAATACTACAACTAGATACTGTGTGAACTAATGGCCAGCACCCTCCCACTCTTTCAGTCCAACAGCTCCACACAATTCCCTTGTGTTCAAAAGGAAACGCTAATAAACAAGGGGCAGCTAATAAACAAAAGGGGCAAAGAATGTAAAACAGAAAAGGACACGGCTCTTCAGGTGACATTTGCCGGCCCTGTTGTGACTATTGCCTGGCTGACTCCATCTTCATTGAAGTTCAAACTAAGGATTTATTCCCATGGACATTTAGTGGGTGGCAAGCGTGGGTGTAGATGTGCCAGGCAATAGCTGTCCTTGTGGCTCTGGCTAGTGTGCCCTGACCATTCATCAGTGTTCTTTGACCTACCCTGCTTTGAACAGGATGAGATCAATGTGCACTAAGGAACGTGCACACGAAGAGTTGATCTGAGGCAGGCTACTGTGGCAGACTCAGATGCTAACTTACCGAAAACTACGTGTTCCTGGAGACAAGCCCAAAGTTACCTGGCCCATGTGTAAAAATGGTTCATGCTCAAATAAGACCAGCACATGCTCAGATCCCAGAATGGAGATAACCCAGCCGGGGACTACATTGTCCACTCCTGTAGTAAAACCCACAGAAAGGAACCTTTGTAGGCACCCCATCATAGATTTCCCCCCACACGCGTTGTTACTTGGAGGGGGTGGGGCATGCCCTCTACAGAATGAGCCTGGATTGACTCCCCAATCCCACAGGATTTGCAGGAGGTCAAAACTATCTACATTCAGGCCTAAGCCTCTGTACTAGCTCTGGATTCCTAGGACCCAACACCCCTCCCCAACACCTAACTCCCTGTGGCTCCCATGGAGCTGCTCTACCTGGGTTTCCATACTCCTCGGACCCTCTTCCGAAGAGGATCCCCAACATGAAGGGGGGTTCTCTGGGAAAGCTACTGCAGTCTAAGACCTTGGGAACAATGCCAGCAGGGGAAAGATGCTGACTATTCCATCTACTACTAGCTGGTATGGATGTCAACTTGCATGGAGCACTTTCTGCCAGAAGTGGACAAATACAAACAGAGATAATTGGCCAGGCAGTAGTACACCTGAAAAAGATCAGGGGGCTACAGCAGATCACAAACTGAATGAGAAGTCAACAGAGTGATGCTATTGCAAAGCTGGCAATGTCAACCTGGGATGCGTTCTTATGAATATCAGATGTAAGACAGGGGAGCTTAGTTTTCCACTGTACTCAGAACAGGGGAGGCCTCAGCTGGAGTACTCTGTCCAGGTTTGGACACCACCCTTTCAGAAAGATGTTAACTTGAGGAGAGAGTTCAGAGAAAAGCTACAAAAAGAAGGGACTTAGAAAACATGACTGAGACACTGTGCCATGGAAATGAGTTTAATATGAACACGCATAACTCAAATATGCTTTATGCAAATTGAGGCATGTGACCAGGAGTGCTAGGCAATTTGCAACAAGGTGGGGAGGGGCAGTTCCTGCCTTGTGTTTCATTCCATAGGGGAGGGAGAGTTATGGCCTAGTGGCAGGGGGGCTGTTCAGGCTGTTAAATGCCCAGGAGGGGTAGAGCAGCAGGGGGTAGGTCCAGCCCAGGGATGAAAGGAAATATGTGTCTTGAAGGAAGATCTTAGGGAAGAGGTGGGGGTCCAAGGAGCCACTGTGGGGGCTGAGGATCACAGGGATTTGATAACTGGAGGACAACCCAATTCTAAGGGGGAAGATGATACCAGGCTTATTAGGGAAGGCTTTGTTATGGCTGGGAGCTGTGTGCCTACAGCTCCACAGGGGACAGATGGCCTGGAGGTGGGAGTGCAGGAATGTCTCCCCACCTTTTGCAAAGGGGCCTTGGAAGCAGGTGCTGGGTCTGTATCTATAATCCCAGTCTGCCCACCTGTCCTTCAGGTTTCAAGGGGGAATTGCAGGTCTGAGCTCCGAGAAGGAACCCTCTTGGGAACAGTGTCTGGGGAAACAAAGGTGCCAGACGGTGGGCTACCAGTACCTGTCAAAGCTAACACCATCTCTTTCAGACAGGAAGAGAACAGCCCTAGAAAGGTGATCAATGTCTGTAAATAGCTTAATGGACCACCCCAGAAAGGCGGTGGTAAATACCTCACAACCAAAGGGTTTAAACAGAGGGTGTGATATGGTAGCCAAACTTGGAAATGCCCCTTTGTCTCAGATTTGCTGGTAACCTTATGACTTTTCCTACCTCACGTATGGATCGACAAAAAGGAACTCACATTGAAGTAAACCCCTTGAAAATATGTAACAGACATGATTTTTGGAGAAAGCTTTTAACATACTAAGGATAGAAGCATGCATCTTCTAAGGTAATACCAGTACACAAACATAGAGCTGGGTGTAGCAGCAAGGGCATAACAAACCTACACTGCTGTGTGGACAGGGAAACTGAGGCACGCTGCCTTCTGGCATTGGTGGCTAAAGGCCAAGACATCTATACCTTAAAAGACATTATTATCTGCATTCTGGGGGCACTGCTGTACCCCAAAATGTTTTCAGGTATCTGGGGGACAGGAACCCAGAACTTTGGAAAAACACCTACGAATGACATCACAGGGTTTAGTTACACTGCATGGACGTGTACAAAAGCCAGACAGAAATTCTGAGCAGAATGCCTCTGCAATGGACACTGTCCAATCCTGTTGTAGTGAACTCGGGAGAAGTGTGACACTGTACCCCCATATAATTATGGAAATGTGTTTAATATGAATATGCATGACTAAAATATGTTTTATGCAAATTGAGGCATGTGATCAATCATTCAAGAGCTTGCAAATAGAATGTGTATATTCTATTTGTGTGCATGTATCATTCTTATATGCTAAATTAGACATATGAAGTGTAAATCTTCTTAATCTAGGTTTTCTAGTGAAAGACATTAGTGGTACTTAAGAAACTGAATGTTCTGGGGCTCAAGGCAATGATAGTTTAGTTGTTCCTGTAAACCTGGATTGTGGTTGGTCCTACAAAGGCAGGTGACCATGCCCTTTGGTGCTGGAGTCCATCTTGAATTTTGCACCCTTTCACACAGGGGGAGAGGGAGAATTAAACAGAGAATCCCCATCCTGGGGAAATCTCATTTAAGGGGTAGGAAGCAAACAACGATTGTCTTCAACTGGTTTCACAGACTGTTCCCCACCCCAAGAGGATACATGAAAGGACCTGGAAACAAAAGAACTATGATGACAGGGGTGGAGATAACTTACTAAACTAGGTCAGGAAAAAGTTCAGCTCTGGCCTGAAGAGCTTTACCTGAAATAAGGACCAGAGGACAATTTGTAACAATTTCTTTTTGCATATTAGGGCTTAGCTGGCATGTTTTGTTTATTTTAGCGTAATAACTTACTTTGATCTGTCTGTTTTCACTTGTAAGCATTTAAATCCTACTTTTTATACTTAATAAAATCACTTGGGGTATGTCTACACTACAAAGTTAATTCGAACTAATGGATGTTAGTTCGAATTAACTTTGATAGGCGCTACACTAGTGCTCTGCTAGTTCGAACTTAATTCGAACTAGCGGTGCGCTTAGTTCGAACTAGGTAAACCTCATTCTACGAGGACTAAGCCTAGTTCGAACTTACTAGTTCGAATTAAGGGGTGTGTAGCCCCTTAATTCGAACTAGTGGGAGGCTAGCCCTCCCCAGCTTTCCCTGGTGGCCACTCTGGCCAACACCAGGGAAACTCTATTGCCCCCCTCCCAGCCCCGGACCCCTTAAAGTGGCACGGGCTGCCTATGGTGCCCGTGCCAGGTGCAAGCCTGCCCTCACCCAGCTAGCAGACCCTGCACCTGGCATGGCTCGAGCCAGCCACCCGATGCCCCCAAGCCCTCCCCCTCTTCCCGGGACCAGGCTGGCGGCTCCCGGGAGCTTGCCGTCTAGGGCAGGAGAGCTGTCAGCCTGGCCACCCAGGAGCAGGTGTGCATGAAAATCAAGGTGGTCCACTGAGACCCCTGACCCTGAGCCCAGAGCTTACAATAGCCGTACTGGTCAGACCAAAGGTCCATCTAGCCCAGGAGCCTGTCTGCTGACAGCGGCCAACCCTAGGGACCCTGGAGGGGATGGACCGAAGACAGTGACCAAGCCATTTGTCTCATGTCATCCCTCTCCAGCCTTCCACAAACTTTGGGCAGGGACACCACTCCTACCCCCTGGCTAATACCACTGCATGGACCCAACCTCCATGACTTGATCTCACTTCTCTTTAAACTCTGTTCTAGTTCTAGCCTTCACAGCCTCCTGCAGCAAGGAGTTCCACAGGTTGACTCTTTGCTTTGTGAAGAACAACTTTCTGTTACTAGTTTGAAGCCTGCTACCCATTCCTTTCCTTTGGTGTCCTCTAGTCCTTCTATTATGGGAACTAATGAAGAAGTTTTCTTTATGCACCCTCTCCACCCCACTCATGCTTTTATAGACCTCTATCCTATCTCCCCTAAGTCTCCTCTTTTCTAAGCTGAGAAGTCCCAGTCTCTTTAGCTTCTCTTCATATGGGACCTGTTCCAAACCTCTGATCATTTTAGTTGCCCTCCCCTCTCCCACCCTCTCTCTTCCCCTCTCCTACCTCCTTTTCCCAGTCTCCCCGAGTTTTGTTCAATAAAGAGAGATTCTATTTTTGACCACACGTTTTCTTTATTTTCTACATCAGGAAGGGGGGCTAGGGAAGGGTAAGTGGAAGGAGGTGAGGGAGGAATGGGGTACGAGCCCCCGATGGGGAGGACTGGGCTGGCTCTGCGGGCTTCTGGGGGTGGAAGCTCTCCTGCAGCCCCCCGATTACCCCCTCTCCCCAGATGGCAGCCTGCGGCAAGTGCAGCCGGTCTGATGGCCGAGTGCTGTGATGTGCCCAGTGTGGGCACTCAGGGCATTCCAAGCCAGGACTGCTTTGCAAGCGGGGCACCCCTGAGAACTGTCTGTCCGGGTTGGGGGTCGGGACCCTTTAAGCACAGCCCTCGGCTAGCCTGAGGCAGCAGCTCCACACTCTAAGTCCTCATCTGATGCCCTGCCAGCACTGCTTCCGGCCATCCTTAACCCCGGTTCAGAGTCCACTTAATGTGGACATGCTAGTTCGAATTAGCAAAACGCTAATTCGAACTAGTTTTTTAGTCTGGATCCGTTAGTTTGAATTAGCGCTGTAGTGTAGACGTACCCTTGTTTATTATCAAACCCAGTGTAAATAATTGTTACCTGGGGAGGGAAAAACAGCTGTGCATCTCTCTCTGTCATTGATAAAAAGGGTGAGCCTTCTGAGCTTTCTCTGTGTAAAATTTGTATACAGAGTAAGATGGATATATCTAGGGTTCTGGTCCCTTTGGGGCTGTGTACTGGGGTGCTGTGCCAAGTCCCTGTGACAGACCCTTCTCTGAGCTAAGCTGGTCTCAGTGTCTATTGCTCTACAGTGGGGTGTGACCCCAACTCTGTGTCTTTGCTGGGAGAGACCAGGGTGGACAGGGTGATGACGTGCCTCCAGGAGTGGTAGGTAGGCTCAGTGATATGACCAGGTGACAGTCTCAAGAGGATCTCTCTGATCCAACCCATTACATTGATCTCTGAGGAAAAACTGAAAGAACTGGATAGGTTTAGTCTAGAGAAGAAGACGACTGAAGGGAAACATAATAATAGTCTTCAAGGTATGTAAAAGATGATCAATAATTATCCATGTCCACCTACGGTAAGAAAGGAAATAATCAATAGAGTCTGGAACAATGGAGATTTAGGTTGGTTATTAGGAAAAGCTTTCTAATTATAAGGATAGTAAAGAACTGGAACATGTTACCTAAGAAGGTTACATCATCTTTGCCCTTGGGAGTTTTGTAAGAACAGGTTATACCAATGTCTATTAGGGATGGGCTAGATATATTTAATCCTGCCCTCAGTGCAGGGCAATGGACTAGATGACATCTTGAGGTGCCTTCCTTCCCAACATTTTTATGATTCTGTAACAGAACCATAGGGCTGGAAAGAATCCCAAAAGGTCATCAAGTCCAGTCCCCTTAACTCATGGAAGGACCAAGCACTATCTAGACCAGTGGTGGGCAATAATTTTTGTAGGGGGGTCACTTCATGAATTTCAGAAGTGGTCATGGGCTGCCAGGAAGGGGCAGAGCCTTGGGCAGAAAGGGGTGGGGCCAGGAGACTTCACGTGCTCCCCTGCCCACAGACCTTGATTGGCCTGGAGGTGGGGGAGTGCATGAAGTCTCTGCTCCCACCCTGCCAGGGGTGTGGGGCACCTAGAGAGAACTGACAGCAGTTTTGAACAGCTGGCAGTTCTCTCTGGTGCCGCACCCCCCTGGCGGGGGAAGAGGAGACTTTGCATGCTCCCCCATTCCCAAGTCTTGATTGGCCTGGGGGCAGGGGAGTGGCAGAGCAGCTGTGGGCTAGATCAAAGGGCTTGGCGGGCTGGAGCCAGCCCGCAGAGGTTGTCTTGCCCACTCCTGATCAAGATCTGTTTGAATCCTCCCCCTTCTTTCCCTCTTTCCATGTGGGAGCAAGAACTCTTTCCACCTGGATTTAGACTTTAGTTCATCAAGTATATGCATAAGTGCTGTGCTGAATCAGGGCCTACATGGCTACTGTTTTAACCCAGTTTAGGAAATGGCTTATACAACCGTTACAGCCTGGATTCTACCAGTAAATACAGGTGGCTTGGACTATTACGTGATTATATATACCATTATATAATAATCTGTCCCTGCCTACCCACAATTACATTATAATGACACTTAAAAGTGTGCTATAGCCCAGGTATGCTGGTAGTACGGATGGTATCACATGACTCTAAAACATATTCCATAACATGTCTGGCTTTGTCTGCACTGGTCACTGGTGCCATTCAGAAACATGGTTCTGACCAACAGTTTGCTTGGATCAAAACAGATCTCATTTGGACCCTGACTGAGTTTCAGTGTCAGCTTTAGCAGGGACCAGTCACCACATGGAAGGCCCCCAAAGCAGGTAAATCATGGCTTGGCAGTCTGAATGGTAACAAATTATGCCATAGTGTTACAGACCCCAATATTATAATGGCCCAGTCCTGCCAGCCTGTCTCTAAAAGACTACTTCACAGAGATAGTGCCTCGTCAAAGTGGATCATACAGTGAATCATTCACACTTAGACCCTCCCTAGGTCTAAATGATGTTGATGTATGTGTAGGTGGCACTGGCAATTGTCTGGGTTTTTTAAATTGTATTAACTTGATAGGCTAATTTGAAATAGTTTTATGGGTTATTGAATTTCAGGTAAAGTATAATTAGAGCCACATTCTTTCCTTGGACATTGAAAATTAAATACAACAGAAGCATCCAGGTCAGGAACTGACCCACTAATACTAATAATACCTTTCTTTTATATTGATAGTGAAGTTATAAAAAGATATGTTTACATAGACCTGAGCCATACCTAAAAGTAGGATGTCAAATACATTGTGTTTGAGCTTTAGAGTTGGTTGGTTTTTAAATATATACTCAGGTTGGTGGCCTGAGTGGACATCTATTTGCCTCACAGGGAGTGGAAAACTCAGAATCAGAGCTCATTGAAATTTTCTGAAAATGTGATTTTATAATTACATTTTCATTGATATTTCGGGGGGGAGGGGAGAAAAATATTTCTGGGGAGAGGGGAGAAAACCCTTCTGGTTTTCAGTGTCTTCTGCTTATCACACATTCCTCTCTTTTTCCTTCTTGGAAGGACTTGTTTTTAATTTTCTCCACTGCTTAGGCCTCAGTGGGAGGATTGTGTCCAGTCCTGGGCACCACATTTCAAGAAAGATTTGGAGAAGGTTCAGAGAAGAGCAACAAAAATGATTAAAGGTGTAGAAAACATGAGCTGTGAGTGAAGACTGAACGAAATGGACTTGTTTAGTTTAGAAAAGAGAAGACCGAGGGGACAGGATAGCAGTTTTCAAGTACCCAGAGCCGGCCCAAGCCATTCTTGCACCCCAGGCCCTGGGCGCGTGGCGCCGCCCCGAGGCAAGTGGTGAATGCACAGCCCCGCCCCTGGGCGTGCGGCTCATTCTTGCACCCCGGACTCCAGGTGCGCCACGCATGCGTGGCCCCACCTGGCCCGGCAGCATCGCGTGGCTCTCCTTACAATCTGGCGCCCCGGGCTATTGCCCGGTCAGTCCATAGCTTGGGTCGGCTCTTCAAGTACCTAAAATGGTGTTACAAGGAGCAGGGAGAAAATTTGTTCTCCTTGGTCTCTGATAATAGGACAAGAAGCAATGGGCTTAAATTGCAACATGAGAGGTTTAGGTTGGACATTAGGAAAAACTTCCTAACTGTCAGGGTGGTTAAACACTAGAATAAATTGCCTAGGAAGGTTGATCAGGGATCGGGGACCCGAGGGAAGCGGTGGCCTGGCCCACACCGCTTCCCACAGCGCCCCATTGGCTACAAACAGTGAAATGGAGCCAATGGGAGCCACGAGGCTCTCTGGCTGTGGCACCAGGAAATAAACAAACCGGCACAGGCAGTTAACAAGTTTTTCAAAGTGGTTTCACGGACCACTTTGAGAAACACTGGTCTAAATGGTGCTTGGTCCTGCTATGAGGTCTCTTCCAGTCCTAGTGTTCTATGATTCCATCAGTATATGGGCTAATCTCCTGTTGGCCACTTTTTCTGCATCCCTACAATCAAATAATAGAGCATATCCTCAACTAGCGTAAGTCAACAAGATTCAGCTAACTTCTATGGAATATGCTGATTTATACCATGTGAAGATCTTGCCCAACAGTGATAATATGATACGCTTGGGTCAGTTCTACACTAGAGCTGGAAGGGTTGGCTTATTGTGCCAACTCCATGACCACGGGGGGGCAGCAAGCACCTCAGCTGTATGCCGCAGTCGCTGGCCAACAACATGAGCCCCTCCACCAGGGCTTGTTTTAGGGAGCAGCTGCCAGCCATCTTGCCACCCTGGGGACCACTCTGGCACCTCCAGATCAGCCCCGGAGAGAAGCTGATGGGTTGCCCCTCCACTCCTGGGCCAGCCCAGACCCAGGAAATGCCAGGTAGGTCTTCTAGTTTCATATAAAAAGCAGGCACTTAAAAGAACAATCTTGTGTTCCAGTTCAGCATAGTGATGCGGACCATGACAGCAGAAGCATTAAAATAAAGATAATCTGCACTCGTTTAGAAAACGTTAGCCACGGTGAAGAAAACCTTTAGCTTCTGGTAAGTATTTTAGTTTAAGAGCATTTCCATTTTGAAAATGGAAACAAGTGCAAATGATCTGGATGCTAGGATGTTTGCATTGTTGTAAGAATCACATGGATTCCAGCCCATAGCTGCCTAGAATAACGCATGCAAAACAGCACACACACCAGGCTTTGCATTTGCATTTGAGGGCAAGATCTGCAAGTCGGTTGGAAATGATCTTTATGAATCACTCATGGGAGTTTGTTTTTGTGTTTTTGCTAAGAGTGCCCCTTGGAACTTCAGAATTGTATGGCCTGTGTTCTATAAGAGATCAGACCGTGATCATCCTTTCTGGCTTTGGAATCTATGAATGTCCTCTCCAAAAAGCATTTAATACAAAGGCAACATTTACTAATTTCATCTGCATTGCTTGTCACCATGCTGTGCCAGACATGCCACTGAATCACCACTTAAGTGTGGACATACTAAGACTCCTACTGATTATTTATTCCTGCTTAGAGAATAGATACAAGGGGAATAAGGCCTTGTCTACACTTACTGCTTTGGGGATTGATCTCCTGAGGGTCAATTTAGCAGATCTAGAAAAGACCCCCTAAATTGACTGTTGATTGCGCTCCCATCAACTCTAGTACTCCACTGGAGCGAGAAGAGTATGAGTAGTCTCCCATCAGTCCCCAGAAGTAGGGATGCTGCGTTAAGTCAAACTAAGGTACGTTGACTCCAGCTACACCAGTGTTTCTCAACCAGTGGTATGAGTACCCTCAGGGGTACTTGAGGGAAGTCCGGGGGGTACTTCAACACAACTGATATTTGGAGAAAACTGAATTTTTGCTGTAAATTTTACAATGTTTTATTATTTTTGTACTTTTTACACCCAAAAATTTCATCGCCTGCCCAACTACAATTAAGTTGTTTAAACAAAAGTGTTGCAACGGTAGAAAAAAAAATTGTGTGTCTGAAAACTGTAGGTACTGGGGTATTTACAATTTTTTTTTTAAAGAGAATACTTTATAAAAAAAAGGTTGAGAAACACTGAGCTACACTATTCACATAGATGGAGTTGTGTACCTTAGTTCAACATTGCCCCCTAGTGTACACCAAGGATATAATATCCCCTTTAATCAGTTAACATTAAGTTTATCTGGTTAACCGATTAAGTGTGATCCCATGAGTGGGAGCCACCCTAGGTTGTGCTCCCCTGCCCACAGACCCTGATTGGCCTGAAGGTGG
This sequence comes from Pelodiscus sinensis, assembly GCF_049634645.1. NCBI lineage: Eukaryota > Metazoa > Chordata > Testudines > Trionychidae > Pelodiscus > Pelodiscus sinensis. The sequence goes on from NC_134714.1 coordinate 115,531,779, forward strand.
GGGAGCACATGAAGTCTCTGCCCCTTGCCCTGCCTGGGGTGCGAGGCACCTAGAGAGAACTGCCAGCTGTTTTGAACAGCTAGTGGCTCCCTCTGGTGCTGCACGCCCCACGGGGGGAGGACTTTGCGCGCTCCCCAGTCCCCAGGTCTCTATTGGCCTGGGAGCAGGGGAGTGGCAGAGCAGCCACAGGCCAGATCAAAAGGGTTGGCAGGCCAGATCCAGTTGGCGGAGGCTGCTTTGCCCACCCCGATCTAGGCCATCTATTTGAATCCTCCCCCTCCTTACTCTTTCCATGTGGGAGCAGGAATCCGGTCTGTATCAGGCACTTGCATGTAGCATACCATCCTGAACTCCTGAACTATACCCTGTTTCAGGGCTGATGTTTTGCCTTTCTGCTGTCAGAACCACCTTTCCTGCCTCGTGATAATGCAGGCCTGGATCACTACCCTGTCTGCTGTGCAGCTGTTGTACTGGTTATTCCCAACACTGGCTCCAGTATTATCACAACTGAGGCCGGGGATCAAAGCCTCCACATATTGATCACTGCATGAGAGTCTTTTATGATTTCCCCACTGCAAGGTCAAACGTAGGGTCAAAAAATTAGTGTCAGTCTTTGGAAGGGTCTCTCTCCAAAAAAACAGACAGAAACTTCTGTATATAACCAGAGATTGTGAATAGCATTAATCAATGGGTACCTGGAAAGTAAAGCTCTCATTCTCTGTGCATCTTTGTCCTGAAAATGGTGCTGGATAAAACATGCCCAGACTTTGGATAAGTTTGGATCTGTCTCCAGATCTGAAATTTGTGACATAAGCCCATCAGTAATGCACAAACCAATCCCTCCCACCCATATTGAAATATCTCCAGATATTTAGTCAAGCTTGAATTCAGATTCAAGCTTTCGTGAGAAGTCCAGGCAAGAGTCTTACTACACTATCATAAAATATAACAGATACTTCTGATTAGCAGATTTACATCTAGCCCTTGGGCTATACCCTGCCTTACTTCCTGGCCTGCATCTACTAGGGATATTAGTGAGACTTTGTCCATGGAAAAAGGGTTGTAGGTGACCTTTTAACTATAACATTTCTCACAAAGTTTCACTTCCTTGTTTCTATAATATGTGTTGGGTCTAATCTGCCAGTATCCTATTCCTTATGTTGTACCAGTGCAAAATGGGCATCACACATTACCCTTTTGAATCTGATGGTGCATTACACATCTGTCAATAACTGCCCAAGGCCATAGGAAATTGAGCCTTAAATTCACACTGTACATTCAAACCTGAATACTTGTATTCTCATCAAAGTCCTTTGTTCAGTGAATAAAATTCTATTGTAAAAAGATAATTGCCAAAAGCAATTACAGAATATTTACATATTCTTTTCCAGAATATTGTTCTCAAAGCTATTAGAAGAAAGAGCAGCATCTCCAATGACAAAGTAGACTTAAATAAGGTGTGAGTTTGGTTCTATGATGATGCTGATCTAAAAAAGGGACCCTTCAATGGAGCAAATCTGAAATCTCATTATTTAAGGTAAATTTAATTAATCTACAATGGCGCTTTTATAACTTCACAGGTAGCAACGCACCTGAACCAAACCCTCCTTTCCAGACACCTCCATGCTTGAGGGAACTCCAGATACATGTAGCCAGATATAACTCTTCTCATATGCCTCCCCCATCCACAAGTCTCTCCTGTTAATTCATTATTGTATAAGGCCTAAATCTTACCATTATTTATCTGGCAATTACTCTGATTTTTTATTTAGGCAGAGCCAACAGAGTACTAGGAACAGAGTACAAAAATCTCATCATCTAAACAGACAGACAGATGAGGGAGAAAACTTGGGAAGCAACCAAAAGCAGCACCACTGAAGAATGAAAAAGAGCTTGTTGGTCCCATACTTTTTACAAATTAGTTATGGAGGTTGTTTGAATGATGAGCTAACACTTCACTGTGTAGGATGAGGGAGTTCACAGAAAAGACAGAGGCGTGGCAGAAGGATTGCAAAGCTGGGCAGAGGTCAAGGGTAGGAACAGGCTTCAGAAGAGACAGTTACTAACAGTGGAGAGAATAGAAAGAAGGAATGTAAAAGGAGAGAACAGAGAAATATGCATGATGTAAGCTGTGCAGGGGACTTGAAGAGGGGGACAGCATGCTTGAATTTGATGTAGTAAGGCAAATTACACTCTATCTTCCCCCAGTGCATCTCTGAAATATATATTTTAAAGAGACTCGCTATTGTCTGTGTTTTGATCCTTGAAACAGAATCTGTCCTTTCGCAGGATTTTTACTCCCTACCCACTCTAGCTTATTACTCTAAAGGTGCTCACAAATGTTGGCATGCTGGCAAGACCTCATTTTTGTTTAATAACAAATAATCCACATTCCACATTTAAAAGAAGACCTGGATTTTTCTGTCAGTTTGGGGTGGGGGACGGTTGAGAACACTGGCAAAACATTGTTGAAGGCATTGAGGAGGTTGGTCTGTGCATGTCATGGATACACACACACAAGATTTGGGCACACTCACTTTGAACAATGTGACAGCTTGTTTCTTGAAGTCACTCACAGATGGGCTGGCAAGTGTTTCATTGCAATCAACAACCATTGCGAGAAAAATGCTCATTCATAAACAGAAACTTCTAAGAGGTGGCAATACAAAAAGGGAGGCCAGATTGTGGAACACCCAGGTATTTAAGGAATATATTTAGACATAGTCTCCATGTAGGTGCAGGGGAGTTTTGCTTTCTCTCAACTTGAGCATGCTAGATCATTAATCATATTCAGCCAGTCTGTGGGAAAGTAGCAGAGCCATGGTACACACATTACACTGACAGCATTGCTTGCTTAAACCCGACATACAGCACAGGCCCATTAGATTCACTCAGGTAGTGCGGTTAGGGATTTCTCATAGATTTTAGTGATAAGTGAGCTTGTGCAATGTTGGGAGCATGCTTTCCCTCTTCCGCAGAGGCAAATCTACATCCACGTATGGATGAGTATGGATGAGAGCGTGGGACTTTCAAGTTGTACTTAACAACTACAGACCATTCAAGTCTCAAACACTGAAAATGAGACACATGCAATCACTGAGTCACTCCCACAAACAGCTAGGGCTGAACCTCCCCAGATACCTTCAGGCCAGTACAAAAGGATCAGCTTTGTTATTCTGGGTTGTTACAGGACAAGGTAGCATGAGGGTAGCCCAATGGGATGACAACATTGAGAAGCTGCACCACAGACATTGCTAGTTGTTGTCACCGGCACAAGTTGTTTTATACAAGGCCCCACTTTTCAGCTTGTGAGACATGGGCTCATTTCCTGGCTCTGAAATAGATTTTCTATGTGACCCTGGGCAACTCACACAACCCTCGGGCAAATCTTTGTGCTTTGGTTTACTATCCTCAAGATGAGAGTAATAGTACTTCCATCGTTTTGTCTACCTCAGTCCTAAACTCTGCATGTATATGCACAGTAGGAGCCAGCCTTCACACTGCTTAGCAAATGTGAAGGCTCTTGGCTGTAACACAGTGTTTTACTACAACTATAACATTAATATTAAGACAAAATGTTAAAGCAGGTATAGTCAATAGGCTGACCGCAGGCCAAATCTAAACAGCCAGATGTTTTTGAACAGACCCCAAAATCTTGTTTATTTATTTATTATTATTGTTGTTATTAATTTGTTTAAATTATTTTCTCAGGAGTCTGGGAACTTGATTATATCTTAACCATGAAATTTAGACTTTGACAATAACAATTGACGACTCATATACTAAAGGGCAAAATAGAGGCCTATATATGAACATCTGGAATGATTAGTAGTTTTTAATGATTAATATTAACTTTGGCAAATGTGACTTTCCCAGTCTAACCTGAATATTTGTGATCTCTTATTTTTAAGTGCTCCCTTATTTCAGAGAATTCAACTGCACTGATTATCATATCACTGCTCCAATGGAAGAGACAGAAGCCAAACTTTGCAATAATGACAAAGAAGAAGCATTCAGAAGGGAATTGCCATACTGGACAGGAGAAATTGATTTCCTGGCTTCTGGAAAGAAACGGGGAAAGGTACAATACTTCTTCCATTACGGACTTGAGAGGCTCTTGACTTCTATTCCTATTGTCTGATTATTTGCTTTGCAATCCAAAATCATGCAAAGGTCAAAACCAGAAGTGCAGCATCAGTGTTGTATGCTGTACAAGCCCACGTGGAGTCATGGTTCCTACCTCAAAGAGCTTACCGTCTAATTTCCAGTAAGACACACACATATATTTAACAAACAGGAGGAAAGAAGGAAGAGGGGAACAGTAATAAGGTCCCCTGGCTACATAAACACACATCATGCACCACTGGATGACTTTGAACCATTTGCACTTTTTAGTGTATTTACCCTTCCCAGCTTGTTTATTAGCATATTATTTGCCTTTTAAACGCATACCTATTTAAAACATTTTCAAAATGTCCCCTTTGCCTATTTATTAAAACTCTATTCTGATTTCTTTCCTCTGCACTTCCAGAAAGAGGCTTTTGTTACCTTCTGTCCATTCCCCATAGCTACGGTCTCCCTCTTGGATACAATCTAGTCAAACTCCCCAGAGTCCTCCACAGTCACCAAGACTCCAGAACTTCTCTCCCTTAAGCCACTCACCAAGGCTTGTGCCGATGAAGGCATGGGATTTGGAGCAGATCCTCAGCATAACTACTTTGACCTCAATGAAGCTGTACTGATTGACACTAGCTGAGGATCTGGCCTAAAATACGTAAAGTACAAAATAATGTTCAGGTGAAGGTGGAAAGGGGACTCAGGAATCCCAGGCTCCCAGCCCTGTGCTCAAACCACTAGGCCCCACTGTCCCTAGAGCAGCGGCTCTGAACCAGGGGCATGCAAAGACCTTCCAGATAGTACATCAACTCATCTAGCTGTTTGCCTAGTTTTACAATAGGCTACCTGAAAAGCACTAGTGATATCAGTCAAAACTTAAATTTCATACAGAAAATGACTGGTTTCTACTGCTCTATTTACTATATATTGAAATACAATATTTATATTCTAATGAGGAATATAGGGTAAAATGAGAAAGAAAGCACTTTTAAAATCCTAGTGCACGGTGACACTTTTGTATTTGTATGTCTGATTTTCTAAGCAAGTAGTTTTTAAGTGATGGAAACTTACAGGCTACGTCTAGACTGGCATGATTTTCCGCAAATGCTTTTAGCGGAAAAGTTTTTCCGTTAAAAGCATTTGCAGAAAAGAGAGTCTAGATTGGCACAGATGCTTTTCCGCAAAAGCACTTTTTGCAGAAAAGCGTCCTTGCCAATCTAGACTCGGTTTTGCGCAAGAAAGCCCCAATTGTCATTTTCGCGATCAGGGCTTTTTTGCGCAAAACAATACCGCATTGTCTACACTGGCCCTCTTGCGCAAAAGCATTTGGTCAAGAGGGCTTTTGCCCAAACGGGAGCAGCATAGCATTCCACAAGAACACTGACAATCTTACATGAGATCGTCAGTGTTCTTGCGGAAATTCAAGCAGCCAGTGTAGATAGCTGGCAAGTTTTTCCGCAAAAGCAGCTGCTTTTGCGGAAAAACTTGCCAGTCTAGACGCAGCCAAGGTGTACAAGACAAATCACACTTACAAATGACACCAATCCTCTAGTATTACTCATTGCTCCAAACACAGCACTGAGGAGTTGAAAAATCTCACCTGTGACAGTCCTCTATTTATTTTTAACTTTAGTAGGTGCTCAGATGCCACAACAATGGGTGGGATGTAGTAATCATAGGAAGGTAACAAACTCATGTGGTCAAAATAGGCAGATGCAAAAGAAAAGGCAGTAGGAAACAAAAATAAAGTGGAGTTTCCTGTCTAAACTGCAACCAAAAATATACTTTTAAAGTGGTTACTAGCAGCCAAGATTAACAAAAAAGAAGAAGAGTAATTTAAAAAATTGCTGTGGCTTTACAGAAAGTGCTGAACATCCAACCTCTGAAAAATCCTTTAAGATGTCTCAGGTTGAGCATTTAACAATAAAGAGAGAGAGCAAACAGGGCCTAAAAATCACAGAGCACATCTCACATCTGGCCTTATGTGTAGCGCTATAAATGTGCAATGCAAAAAAATTAAAATGGATGACCAAATTCTATGCTGTATCTCCATGGAAGGCAAGATTTGCAGATAGGAAATCGCCTTTCTGATTGTAGGCTGTGGCAGGACCAAAACAGGCCCTGGTGTCCGTTAGGCAGCCCAAAGAGCTGCTCTATGTTATAGCAGCCAATAGCCCCAATGGTTCAATCTGTATCCCTAGTCCTAGTTCTGTCCCCAGCACACATCAGTATGCCAGGACAAGTTCAAGGCAGTGCTGGAGGGCCCAATGCAAAGTTTATCCCTAGTTTATTGTGGGCTTCTTTACTGTCCTAGTACACCAACAGAATGGCATGTAGAGATTGGAGTCCATACCCATAAGCTCTTACACTAAATTAAGATAAAAATGGAAGGACACATGAGATTCATGGAGGCAATGATAAAATGTGCTAATGAAAAGACTCATGGTGCACATGTGGAGAGTTGTATAGGCTGCTGATCTGTAGATTTTTTTTGAACAGTAAGCTTCCTTGAAGAAACATATTTTGTTGTTTTTATATATGTGTGTGTGTGTGTGTGTGTGTGTGTGTGTATACAGTGGATTTTTTAAACTAAGGATAGGTACACATTGCAGAAACAAAAGAAAAAAAGTGTTAAAACCACCTTCTCTCTCTTTGTAACTTATATCTTATTTAACAAATAATACCTTTTATAGTATAACAAAAGCAAGCCTTGCAGAAAGCAAAACAGCAGGTACAGATGCAGATGTGGATACAAATTTTGTATCGACGCCTAGCTCTATACTTATCTGGCAAATCCTTCTCCAACAAAACCTCAATTGGATGAACACCAATCTTGATAATAGCCAGGTATGAACCATTTCCTATAATGGGAGGAATGGGTGAAGAGGGAAGGAAATCACAAAAAAATGATTTTGAAAAAGGCCAAGTCAATATCCCTTCACGTTCCAATGCCTCCAGTGCATTGGAAATCACTTTGAAGGACAAGAAAGCAATGCAGTGTACCACACTGTAACTTATCCTTTGTATTTGCTTAAGTTTTGAGAGGTACAATGTTACCAATTAATGAGATATCAGTACAGTAGAACCCCTATCCTGTTATTCAATGCCCTTTTGTTTATTACAGTTTGTTAAGGTTCCATGTGCTATCCATCCTGGAGTTATATTTGATATTATGATTAACAAGTGGAACCTACCTGCTCCCAACTTGGTTGTGTCTTTAGTTGGAGAAGAAGAAAACTTCCAAATGAAACCTTGGTTACGGGACACCTTAAGAAAAGGACTTGTAAAGGCCGCACAAAGCACTGGTGGGTTCAACTTCTAAATAGGGAACATAATTTCTTTTGCCTCCATCGTAAAGAGTTCCCATCCAACATTTGTTCTCTTTCAACATTAATTTCAGTAGAATTGCTCACATGCTTAAGAATTCAGTGCATGCTTAAGTACTTTAATGGATAATTGCCTGTACCTGTATCAAGATATTTATTAATAATCCAAGTTACTGTAGTGTGATCATCCCAAATAATTATTTACTACTCCATCCAACTTACTTCAGACAGTGGTTCTTGCAGCTGGTAAACATTTGAAGTTTAAAGTGCAGTTACACACTCACAGGTTACTGGAAAAAAGTCACAGTGGGCTCCCTATAAATGTTCTTTCTCCAATTCCCTAGTAATAGTGGGATTTCCAAAAGCACTCGGCATTGGCCTAACTCTACTGCCGTTGAACTCTGCGTTGACTGCCATGGGCACAGAGTTGAGACAAGAGAGTGCTTCTGAAAAATACCACCTGCATTTCTTCACCTTAAAAATGTAGGTGAAAGATGGATTATTTGGGGGGCGGGTTTAAATAGCAGCCCTGAACCTGGAATCTGAAAGTTCAACTTATCTATTGTATCTCATTCCACCTCTAAATTTCAGAGGTGAAAGTAAGTGGGTGCACCCAGGTGTGCAGCTCTGACAAGAGCTGGCTGAGCTGCAACCAAAGCCAGCAGGGAGCTATTTAAAGAACTGACAGGGACCTGGGTTGCAATAGGACTGTACCTGTAAGAAACTGTTAAACTACTTTTACCTCTGCCCCAATAAAGAATTTTTTATTGGACCTGTGTTGATAATTTTGTTGATGCAGAAACCAGAAGAGAATCCACCTCACTTTCTAGTCATTGCAGTGCAAACAGGAATGAAAAGTATTTGAAATATTGACACTAAAATGGGCAAATAGGATTGAATACACAAAGGATACACACCTGTCAGTTAAGAAGTCTTTTTTCTATTTGCTTCTGTGAGCGTAACTGCATGTTGAAATTTACAGAGTGCTTAAAGCATACTTTAATGTTCACTGTGGTACATACTCTGTTCATATTGCTTCGCTGGTTCAGGAATAACAAAAAAAAAACCTAGTGCCATTTTGTTTTTCAGCAAACAAAAAAACCAAGTGCTAAGGTAGTATCAGAAGTACCATAAGCCGAAAAAGTTAGAAGGTCACTGCAGCTGCTATTTATGCTATTTATGTGATATGTAGATGCTGCAGGCTCTGGCTTATTTTTCTTTCCTTTTTATAAACTGACACAGTTTGGGAAATATGCTAAGTCATTAAGGCCTGATCTACACTAGGCCAGGCAAGCCGGCTTAAGGTACACTGTCCAGCTATGCAAAATGCATCACCTCAGCATCTACACGGCAGGAGGCCAACGGGAGCACATGCTCCCATCGGCTTCTCTTACTCCTCCCAGAATGAGGAGTACAGGACGCCAGCAGAGGGTGCCATTAACATTTGATTTGGGGATCTACACTAAACCCACTAAATCAAATGCTAGACGATCGAACTCTGGAGGGTCGATCTTCTCCATAGTGTAGTCAAGCCCTTAGTGACAGTGACCTCAGGGTTTGGTTGCCACTCCTACATTCAGCATCTCGGCCTGGTAACCATTGTAGCTTGCCCTATGCACGCGAAGAACAAACAGAGCTCTTCTGAGGCGTACACTCTCCAGTATACCAGGGAGCAAACAGAAGAGCATGTCTGCTTCTTTCCCATTCAGCTAAATAGAAAAGCCCCAACCCAATTCACATATACCAGCCATTTCCAACATTCCATAATCAGTCATCTCAATTTACTCCTCCATCCCAACTGTAAGATGCCACCCCTTCTCAGGTTCCCACCTTTCATATCTTTCTTCAAGAACTAGGAGTGGCCCAGATATGCAGACTGTCATATCTTTACTATCAGTAATAGCATTTGGCCACTAGATGATTCGCTGTGCTGCACTGAATATCCTAGCTGGAGTTTGGTCCTGGCTAAACCAAGGTGACAAAGCCAGAACTCAAGTTGTCTGACACATGTTTGTTTGTGCCTATTAGAGAAAAAAATGACAAACTATAAAGTTGCCCTGTTTCACACAGACTGTGATTCTGTACATAATCATATTGACTATTGATACACCTGCTTGAGCCTCAAAAATCTAACCTCTCACAGGCCCTAACAAAAGCTAAAGCCAGCGTGGAAAGACACATAATTAGAGGTACTCATGTACCAAATGGTAGATCAGCTAACTCCATAATGTTCTTATGTAATTCATTTCAGGTGCCTGGATCTTTACCAGTGCTCTGCGTGTTGGAATAACGCGGCATATAGGGCAAGCAGTCCGAGATCATGCACTGGCTAGTACTTCAGCCAAAGTAACAGTGATTGCAATAGGAATAACTTCATTGGGAAAAATTCAGCACCGAGAGATTCTGGACAACGTGAAGGTATTTTTCTCATAGAACTTCTAGAAGGTGGTCATTTAAATATAAACCGTCTTCCGAAGAATAATTATGAGCTGCCCAAAAGGACAATGCCAAGGAGCAAAATGAGAATGAACAGAAAAGATCTGAAGTTATATTAAGATCATAATTATGCTGCACTGTGTACACTGCATATAGACATCACGCCTTGCTTAACAAGCAAGTCTGCAAATATCCAGCAGGTTCTGGTATTATACATTTGATTAGTCCATGAGAAAAGTGCTGACTTAAAAAGAGCTTGGAGGAAGAACTTTTTTTTATACATGATACCATTAATACTTGACACTTATACAAATTTTTATATGAGGATGTCAAACTGCTTTACAAACTTCATAAGAAAAAAAATGTCATTAAGTATTCATTGAATTTGAATGCCTGTATTTTTGGGTGCCCAGCCTCACATACTTTGGATCTGTATTTAAGAACTACTGAGAACCCCTTTTTTTATATGCAGTCAATGAGAGCCCTAGGTGCAATTCATGTCCGAGTGGTCTCAATTATAACATTAAAGTCAGTGACCAATTTTGAAAATTTTGGCCCTAGTGACCTGATCAGAATCATAAAGTGACTCAAAAGTAGAGTCCAGAATTTAATCAAGGTTCCAGTTCTGCTGTTCTAACCACAACACTGCCTTACATATTATAGTCAGGGTGCATTAGAAAGCTTAGTGTTGAAGAGGGCCCCTGGACTTAGGTTTTGGCCTTTGGCTATTGAAATGTTCTTCTCACGCTTGGCATCCAGTCATAAATTATTTAGATGGTACCTCTGCTGTGCCCGGAACTTTCCAGACAACTGCGATGACACATCCCTGCCCAGAGGATCTTACAATCAGGAGTATACAAAACAAAAAGATGGCGGAGGGACGAGAGAGGCTTGGAAGGGGAAAGGGAAGAGGCGTGGGTTTGCTTATTGAAAACCATCCTGCTGCAATATGAGCTAAATTAAAGGAGTCTGAATGAACTTAAAAAACAACAAATAGTTCTGCAGCACCTTAGAGACTAACAAAAAATATAGATGGTATCACGAGCTTTCGTGGGCACAACCCACTTCTGAGACAAAACAAGAGAGGTGGACAAACCTAGTTTGAGCTGTCACTCAAATAATAGCAGATAGATACGAAGAGGAAGGGATTTATTGCCAAAATGGGCAAATTATATAGTGTATATATAAAGCCATTGTGCCTAGTCTGTGGTTCTCAACATTTTCTGAGCAGTGACTCCCTGTAACAATAGGAAAAAACATAGTTTTGGAATATCCCACTTATCTGACATGGGGAAGAAGGAGAAAAAGAAAAGATTGTGCCCATCCTCAAAGAAATGCACACCATTAATCTTTTTGTAACTCACTCTCTAAAGGGTGCAACACCCAGCTTGAGAACTGACTGATTAAGACCACGCATTGTCCTGCCAATAGAGTAATGCTTCATAGATTGAATGAGCATGTATATATCATTCACTAAATGAACTGTTGGTATAAAGACAGTCCTAATACAGGCAGTCCCCGGGTTACGTACAAGATAGGGACTGTAGGTTTGTTCTTAAGTTGAATCTGTATGTAAGTCGGAACTGGCGTCCAGATTCAGCCGCTGCTGAAACTGACCGCCAGTTCCGACTTACATACAGAATCAACTTAAGAACCCCAAGCGTCCCCAAGTCAGCTGCTGCTGAAACTGATCAGCGGTTGATTCCAGGAAGCCCGGGGCAGAGGCTTCCTGTAGTCAGCCACTGGTCAGTTTCAGCAGCAGCTGACTTGGGGACGCCTGGGGCAGAGCAGCTGGGGTTCTACTGGGTTGGTCCAGTAGCGCAGCCGCTGGACCAACCCAGCAGCACCCAAGCTGCTCTGCCCCAGGCGTCCTGATTCAGCCGCTGCTGTAACTGACCAGCAGTGGCTGAATCAGGACGCCTGGGGCAGAGCAGCTGGGGTGCTGCCGGGTTGGTCCAGTAGCGCCCAGAGCGGCACTATGGGACCAACCGGCAGCACCCCAGCTGCTGTACCACAGGCGTCCGGAGCAAAGCCGCGGAGCACGGGGGCAGCGGGACAGCCCAGACGCGCCGTGGCTGTCCTGCTGCCCTCGGGCTCTGCGGCTTTGCTCTGCTTTGCTCCCCGTCCCCCGGTCTGTAGACCAGGGGGACGGGGAGCAAAGCAGAGCAAAGCCCCGGAGCACATGGGCAGCGGACAGCCCAGACGCGTCTGGGATGTCCACTGCCCGCGTGTTCCGCTGCTTTGCTTCCTCTCCCTGGTCTGCTGGAGACCAGGGAGAGGTCCCCGTTCGTAAGTCGGATCCACGTAACTCGGGGACTGCCTGTACTTCCCATGTCAATGGAAATGCCCCATTTCCATGAGCAGAGACTTGGTCCTCAGAACCCTTCAGGCTCTGTTCCCCAGTCAAAGTTTGTGGCCCTTTTTGTTGTCTAAGCTCAGAAATGTATATTGCCAGTGGTTCTGAATGGATGCCCCAGGCACAAGTGCGACATTTACTGTCAGTATATTTTGCAAAGTCCAAAAGGGGACCTAGAACACTTCATTTTCTAGTGCTGCCCAATCTTGTTCCTTTTCAAATATGCCATTCTTTTCCTGCCAATTTTAAAGAGACTTTATTGGAAGTGTATGAATATTTTTCTTCTGTGACAGTGGAAAATTACTAAATTGGACAAAAATATACAATTTTATGAAGACTAAAAAGATTGAAATGCATATCTTCTCTCTTAGAATGAAAATCTTGTGTGCTACAAGTCAGATGATAATGGCCAGGGGCCACTGTACTCCCTTGACAACAATCACTCCCATTTTATTTTGGTGGATCAGATAAATCCAGATGAGCCAGATGGAACTACTAAACTACGGCTCACTTTGGAAAAACACATTTCGGAACAGCGCACTGGATATGGAGGTAGGTAGATACAAATTAATTGAATTTTCAGCCAATATATATGTGTTATACAAATTGCACACCATAGCAATCTGTATTCAGTGTTGGCACAGTTTTATATTTGAATACTATTATACTTATTTTTGATCTCTCATGCTAAGTATTCCATAACTCTTTGTAAAGCTAAGTCAGCTGCGGCATTAGCAAATACAAAATTGTTCATAATCAAAACACATTCATTCCATATCCTACTATCAGTATTTTCATGGGCAGCTGGTTTGGAATGTAGAATCCAAAACAGAAATAAGAAAAGTACAGAACAAAAACAAGTTGAGAAACTGTTACAAACTTGTGGGTTGGATTTTAGTGATGTGCAAAGAATGCTGCAACTTGTAAAATCATACTGGGTGAAATGCATATCTTTGATGCACACCTTCTGAGTAACGGGACCATGCTGGGAGGTAAGACTTGGTTCTTGGAAAGGTACATGCATCTTCTTTTCATATTGTACTGCTTTTACTTTAGATGATACACTTGTGTATATTCAGTTATTTGGTCTCTTGAACTTTATTAGGAATGAACCATAAGTGTAATCAAACAACTGGCTACACCTTTTGGTCAACAAAATGCAAAATGTATAGCTGAATTCAGCTTACCTTAAGCCGAGCCACCACGGCATCTACATTCAGAATCCTATTGGAAATGGAGAAAAGAAGAAAACATCCTCTTTTTCTAGCCTATACACATTGACAGTTTTTAAAGTCAGAGTCTATTAATAGTCAATCGTTAAGAGTCTATTTGCTGTATGTGTCCTAATTATATTTGAACCTATCATTCTAAATACTGGCTCTCCGAGGGCATGCCCATCCATCCTAGATACTTACATGGCACCCATCACTGTAGCATCTCAGCACCTCACAATCAATGTATTTATCCTCACAACATGCCTGTGAGGAAGGCTGTGCTATTATTCCTATTTTACAGATAGGCGCCCAAGATACTAACTCATTAGCCAACATCACTTAGGAAGTCTGTGGCAGAGCAAGGAGTCAAACCCTTGTCCCAAGCTAACAGTAACTATGGGACCATAGTGCTTTTCACAGCTCTTGCTATCAATCATCCTATTGCCTGTGCTCTCAGTGCCACTGCTCTTGTTTCAGTCTGTGGACCATATGATGGAACAATGCTCTCCAGAAGATGGCAGCAACACAACATCTTTATGGCTGTAATGAATTTAAACATTATGTTGTCTATTTCACAGGAACAGGTAGCATTGAAATCCCAGTGCTTTGTTTACTGGTAAATGGAGGACCAAAAACACTTGAGGTGAGAGGCAATGTATGATATTTAAAAATGTATTTAAAAAAATCCCACAGAGGTAAAAAAATGTTTTGTAATGGCCGAATCTATCTATATATTTTAGAAAGCTGTGTGTCTGTCTGTGAGTCCGTGTGTTCAAGAATTCCTCTTAAACAGTAAGAGCTAGGACCAACAAATTTGGTATATAGCCTCCTAGTCTCATAGCTTAAAGCAAGTTCAGGATTTGGTTGTGCCAGGAAAATGGGATGTGCCTGAAATTGACTGTTTTCCATAACACAGAAAGGGAGGGGTCTGCTAGAAGGGATAGTTATGCTCCACAATGACCACTGGGGGCAGTGAGCACGGGGGACAGTTACAGTGCAGAGTGACCACAGGGAGGTGCCTGCACTAGGAAGAGAGTGGCCAGCTAAGGCTGGAGCTCTCCATATTGCTGGCCACCAGCCCAGGTAAGTGGTCCCCCTGCCTCCAAGCTCTCCTCCCAGTTCTTGGCCACATTACTGGACATGGGGGGAGCCCTGCCAGCCAGACGACCTGCTGACGAGTGGCCCTGCTCCCCGCCAAGGAGCTGCTGGCCATCAAGGGGGGTTGGCCAGCACAGTCCTAGCCTATGAGCCACTGGGCAGCCAATGTCTTCTCTTCCCTGTAAGAAGCCTTCAGTGGGACTGGGCAACCTGGCCCCAACCACCCCCCCTTGAAGAGCTATCGAGAGGATGGCAATGCAGCCCTGCCCTCCCCCCATGGGAGCAGTTTGTGGGGGCTAGACAGAATGGCCCCAGTCTCCTCTCCCCGTGAGGAGCTGCCACCTGGGGGGGCAGGCATCCCCTCAAAGAGCAGCTATTAGCTGAGGGTGCCAGCTAGTGCAGTCCTGACGCCCCAGGGAAGAACTGCCAGGGTAGTGTGGCTCTGGCCCCTGGAAGGACCTGCTGTCAGCGCAGTGCCACCTTTGCCACTACTAGTGAAAGTCTCCCCTAATCTCCCAGCCCTATGGCCTGAGCCCTTTCTGCCCTGAATCCTGTACTCCTCACCTGTCAACTTCCCCACACCTCCCAGCCCTCTGCCCTGCCTCCTGCACCCCACACACTACCAGCCCCCTTCCCTGAGCTCCCCATATCCCTAAGCCTCTGCCCTGCCTCCTGTGTCCCCCACACCCATAGCCCCTTGCCGTGGAGGACCGAGGAGTGCTGGGTAAATCTTCTAGTGTTAAATAAATACTTAGCAGAATGTTTTGCTGGGTGCCAAATACAACTCTACATGGTAAGATATCACACAATTTGCAACACGGTTGTTTTTTTAGTACTAAAAATGTTAAATTTAACATATTTATTAATTAAATCAGTACATACCTTACCTGCAAGAAATACTGCAGTTTGAGCAAATTCAACAGTAGTATTGCTTCATTTTTAAAGTATCAGCAGGTCACTTAAATTTCCTATATGACTACGTAATATGAGCCCAACAGCTTGTGCATCTCACACTAATAACTCCACCTGCCTTGATTTAAAGATTCCAAGTGATGGAGGAGGATCTACCAGACACCTCGGGAAGCTGTTACAGTGATGAATGACTTTCACTTTTTAAAAAATTGTGTGTGGTGGGGAGGGCTTGCCTTGTTTCTTATTTGAACTTTTCTAGCTTCAATTTCCAGACACCGAATTTTGTCAAGTCTTTATCTGCTAGATTCAAGTACCCTCTAGTATCCAAGATCTTCACTCCATGTAGACTGTGATCAAATCACCTCTTAACCTCTTAACCAGTTAAATATAGCAGCAATTCCTAGTGCAAACCTACTGATCCTCTCCAGAAATCTTTAGGGAACAAGATTGGGCGAGCAAAAAAAGACTGGGTGGTTTTCACCTATGAACGGTGAACGAGTAGCCGACAGCAATGGTAAAAATAACAATCACTTGGTCATATCTATCAGGGATTATAACATGTATTTAAAAAAAAAGGTACAGGCTGACAGCTGGCATTCAGAACTGCCAGTCTCATTAGCTATTCACACACCCCACAACAGAAATGGGCTGATAATGAATTATGATGATTTCAACTAGAATAATATTATTTTTATTTGCCTCCGAAGGGTACAACTTCCATGGCCTCCCTTGTATCTCATTGTGATTACATGACAGTTCCCATCTACATCCAGGAATAAATGCCACTCTTTGTGAATGTTTTCAGCAGCCTTCTTATAAACATTCAGTTGCCAGGTTTCATGGCTGATGCTGAGTAATAAGATGCAGTGTTCCCTCAAGAAATTTCTGCTTTACAGAACTTGCAGTCAACCTCTGCAGGAGTACTGTGGCTCACAGAGGAGTTCCCAATGTGTCTCTTTTTCTTCTTAATCCTTGTTCCAGTATTCAGAACTTGGGATTTTATACCAAGCTACCACAGACTAACTATTTTTAAATCTTGAATACCCACATCAGTCTTCTCAGCTAGCTGGGAAGATAATAGTGGAACAGGGTATAGAGTTAAGTGGCTATCTTGTATCATGAACAGAGCTCGTCCTAGGGGTGGGCTGCGACCGCATTTCAGTCTGACCTCCCGAATCCTCCCCCCAGGTTTCCTGACTCCCCTCCTTTTTTTTGTTCAACAAATTTTCCCTGGCGGTTTTTTGTTTTGTTTTGTTTGACAAATTTTTGTCCAGTATTTTTTTGAAACCATCTGGCAACCCTATGGGCGAGCCGGGCAGTTCCCTGGGGCAGCCAGTTGGTTAGGACTGGCCCTGATCATGAAGATCTTGAATTTTCGTGCTGAGGCTGACTGGGGTACGGAGTGAATTAGGTTCAGGTATTCAATCACCTCCCTAGTTGCAAGGTATTAATATATGAACACATTGCATTTTGTCTGTCCATCACTACATTCTACCGTATTTTTAAAATGCAGAGAATTTGCAGGGGCTTGGAAAACTCTGCTCCCTGGCTTATCTTAGCTGGATCTGGGGGTACAGCTGACATCTTAGCTGCAGCAGTGAATGAGCCACATCTTCTTGTGCCACAAGTTGTTGAAAAGCAACTTAAAGAGAAATTCCCTATGGAAAACTTTTCATGGAAGGACATTCTCCATTGGACAGCAACAGTAAGCTAACTGGCTTATTTTGTTAATGTATCACACACTCAAATCCTGAATATCATTTCTATTGTATGTGCTTCGTCAGGTACCCACTGCTCATATTCAGAATTGCTGGGAGGCTTCTCAGAAAAATGCTAGCGATACAAATGTCCTGAGATTAATGGTACACAAAAAGGTATCTGAGATCAGAATCAGGCATTCAGTTAAGAGTATTCTTATTTTGGCTTTGTAATTCAACAGAACACTTAGGGCTCTATCTTCCACTAAACAGCCAGTGCATGCAAACCCTACAGTCCTCCTGGAGGCAGAGACACATGATTCAAGCTCTGCAGTTGTGGATGTTCTGCAGTTGTGGAAGATGAGACCCAGCTCATGATGGAAGCTGGATTCCGGGAGAGTGTGAATAGACTACTGCTTCTCACCATTCCTTTCACTCTCTCCATTACCATTCTTTTCCAGCAGCAACAACAAAAGTTACTCTTAAAACAAACAAAAGACTAATCAATTCCCTCCCATCAGGCATATAAATTCCTAGATCAGAGGAACAATTTCCTTGTGCTGCTTGTAGGGACAGTTAGTTACCTTGGCAGTCAAGATGTGGGGGACAGTGGGCAGTTCAGTGTTTTGTCCCAAATAAACTAGTTGGTATATAAATCAGCTGACTCTGTCCTGTGACCTTCAGATCACTTCTTGTACTGTAATCTACAGGTTTAAAATTCCACACATCTGTCCTGTCTGTTAGAAGTTTGCCAGGGCATCCTCACTAGAGGATTCACGCAGAGGCATGAGGTCCTAAAGTCTTGTTAGCAGCACAATGAGGAACTCAAGAGGCAGAGACATTCAGGGGAGGAGGAAAAGAAAGCGTTTTGTAGACTTGCTGACTGTATATCAATATTGAATTGCCTTTCCACAAAGCAATTTTAGAGACCCTGGCCTTAAATAAAGGAAAGAGCTAATGGGAGGAAAGAAGACAGGTCATGGAATGGAAGGATGGAATAACTAGAACCCACTGCACGACATGCGCTATCTACAGAACAGCTATTGTCAGTCAAGAATGGGAGAGAAGAAGGGTCATGGACTTACTGCACTTGGACTCAAAGCTGGGAACAGATGGGCTACGCCTAGACTACATCCCTTTTTTGGAAAAGGGATTTAAATTAGACGTATTGCAATTGCTAATGAAGCGGGGATTTAAATCTCCCATGCTTCATTAGCATAAAAATGGCTGCCGCTTTTTTTTGGCACGGAGCTTTGCTGGAGAAAAGCGCCAGTCTAGACGCTGATCTTTCGGAAAATAAAGCCTTTTCCAAAAGATCCCTTATCCCTCTTGAAATAAGGGATAAGGGACCTTTTGGAAAAGGCTTTATTTTTCGAAAGATCAGCATCTAGACTGGCGCTTTTCTCCGGCAAAGCTCCGTGCCGAAAAAAAGCGGCAGTCATTTTTATGCTAATGAGGCGCAGGAGATTTAAATCCCCGCTTCATTAGCAATTGCGATTCGTCTAATTTAAATCCTTTTTCCAAAAAAGGGATGTAGTCTAAACGTAGCCAAACAGTTTTCAGATCCCAGATTTGCTGTGGGACCTTTTGGACAAAACACTTGTGCTCTCTGTGCCTCATGTCTTCCTCCCCCCTCCTCCCCCGCCACCGCCCCAGCTGTAAAATGGGTCTAACATTTCTCCCTTCCTTCCACATGCGCTGCCATGTCTATTTAAGATGGGAATTCTTTGGGGCAAGACCTGTCCCAGCCTATATATGTCATCTCTACTGTGGCTCTGGGTCTGTCTGTAAGATCAGTAGTGAAAGGGTGAAGAATAAAACAATTTGTTTCAACCTCGTAGATTCAGAACATTGTCTCCCACCAGCATCTTTTAACAGTGCACAATTTTGAGCAAGAAGGTTCTGATGAATTAGACACCGTCATTTTGAAAGCTTTGGTCAAAGGTAAGAATCTCTTTCAGGTGGTCTTGCCAGTGCTGGATCCACTACGTCTATATCTGAGATTTGCCCACATTTTTTTCCAACCTGAGATTATTTGCACAATAATTTACAGTCTTCATCCCTGAGAGCAAAGTGTGCCTATGTTATTGCTCCACAAAGTCTAGTTGGCATGTGCCAAGAGCTCAGTGAGACTACAGTGTTCAGACAAGATTTGGGAGCATTTTTAGAATACATTTTAAATGTGTAATTTCAAAATTTGACCAGAAAGTGAATTACTAAAATATCTAGTGTCCAATGTGAAACAGTAAAATACCTAAGTGCCTAATCCAAAACCCACTGAACTTAATTAAAAAGCTCTTATTGACTTCAGTAGGCTATAGGTCAGTCCTTCAATACTAATAATAGCCTGATTAAAAAAATCTCCCACTCATCAAAATGTTTTTATTAAAACTTTTTTCTTTCAAAATATCCTAATGGAAAAAATAGACAAGCCAACTCTGTCTCTTATGAAACAGTCAACTTAGATGAATTTTTATCATGTGATAAGGGCTATATTTGTTATGTTTCTATTTTAAATAGAGGGTTTTTTTACATTTAAATGGATGAGCAGTTACAGTTTGAGGATGGTTAAATTATATAAGAAGTTAAGGGAAAGATGGTACCAGTTCTATTGAACATATTAATAAATGATCTGGTAAAAGCAGGAAATTTGCAGATTTATACAAAACTACTCAAGATAGTTAAGTCCCAGGCAGACTGCAAAGAGCTTTTTAAATTATTTCTCAAAACTGAGTGACTGGGCAACAAAATGGCAGATGAAATTTAATGTTGATAAATGCAAAGTAATGCACATTTGAAAATATGCCAACTATACATATAAAATGATCGGGTCTAACTTGACTGTTGCCACTCAAAAGAGAGATGTTGGCGTCACTGTGAGTAGTTTTCTGAAAACATCCATTCAATCTGCAGCAGCAATCAAAAAGCAAACAGAATGCTGGGAATCATTAAGAAAGGGTTAGATGAGACAGAAAATATTATATGCTATATAAATTTACAGTATGACCACATCTTGAATAGTGTGTGCAGATGTGGTTGTCCCATCTTAAAAAAGGTACATTGGAATTGAAAAATGTTTAGAAAAGGGCTACAAAAATGATTTGAGGTATAGAACTGCTTTCCTTTGAGGAGAGACTGGAACTTTTCACCTTAGAAAAGAGATGATTAAGGAGGGGATATAATTGAGGTCTATAAAATCATGGCTGTTGTAGAGAAAGTAGATGATGAAGTGCTACTTACTCCTTCTCATAACACAAAAACTGGGGGTCACCAAATGAAATTGTTAGACAGCAGGTTTAATCATATAAAAGGAAGTATTTCTTCATACAACGCATAATCAATCTGTGGGACTTTTTGCCAGAGGATGTTGTGAAGGCCAAGACTATAACAGGGTTTGAAAAAGAACTAGGCATATTCATGGAGGATAGGTCCATCAATAGTTATTAGCCAGGATAGGCAGGGATGGTGTTTCTAGACTCTGTTTGTCAGAAGCTGGGAATGAGTTATGTGGGATACATCGCTTGATGATACATTGGAATTGAAAAAAGATTTAGAAAAGGGCAACAAAAATGATGTGAGGTATAAAACAGCTTTCATTTGAGGAGAGACTGGGACTTTTCACCTTACAAACGAGATGACTTCTGTTGCCTCTTTTGTTCATTCCCTCTAGGTTACCTGACTTTGGCCCCTGTCAGAAGACAGAATACTGGGCTAGATGGACTTTCGGTCTGACCCAGTATGACTGTTCTTATACCACGCACCTTAAATAAGGGGTGGTTCATAGTGGCACTGCCCTTGGAACAAGCCAGAGACCAACCTGTGCCTCACAACTGTATCTCCAGTGGAAAAGTAAAGTAGTCTACACCACCACCATCCTTTCCAAGGCACAGCTTACCAGCTCCCACTCCCCATCCGCTGAGAAACACTGGCAGGCACATGGCAGACGAATGAGTCGAGGCTAGGGTGACCATATTTCCCCAAAAGGAAAATGGGATACTGCAAGGCAGCTGATCTAAAGACCCCCAGCATTCCCCATATGGGGCTGGCTCAAGTCCTCTCTGCCTCCCACTCATGAGGAACCAGACTGAGGCTCCCTCTCACCAGCCACACAGGACAGCTTTAACCCCCCCCCCCCCCCCCCCAACACTCACCCTCACAGGGCCAGCCAGGCCTATGACACTTGCCTGAGCCTACTTTCCCACTCACACATACATGTTCCTCCATGCTCCACTAGGGGTCACCCCTCTCTTTTGGCAAAACTGGATATCTGTCCAGTTTGATCTTGCCAACAGACGGAAAGAGAACTGGGACAAATCCCCAGTTTTGTAAAAAATGTTGGGATGGATGGGACAGGGTATACAAAAGGGACTGTTCTGGCCAAAGCAGGATGTATGGTCCCTCTAGTCAAGGCTCTACCTGCTCTCAGCTCACCTAAAGGAGAACAGACAGCTCAGTGGCGGCTGCTTTCCCTCTCATGGGGCAAGCTGTGATGCTGGGTATTGCACACAAGGGAGCATCTTACTCACACATCCGCCTTTGCATGAGCCTGTAAAACAGGCCGCAATCTCATCCTAACTTAGCTAGAAACTTTACTCTGACATAAACACTTTCCTACAAACACTGTGTAATCAGGATGCTCTGCACAATGACTGAATTGCATATGCCTCCCAGCGCAAGGATGTGGCTTTTACACCTATGTTCAAACTGATGAAAAACACAAAGCAAAAATTCACTTATTGAATTTTTGCCTTTGTTTGGAACCAAAAATCATCCTTCTAATAAAGAAACAGTTAAATAATCTTAATGTGATCATCCAATGGCACAAATAGAAGCTTTCCTCAAGGTAAAGCCTGGTTAATTTTCACATGCAGGACTTAGGTTCTGCGCTTACAAAATATCATTCCCACTAAGTCAGACCAATAGTGCAGTGGTGACAATGGCAAGGGAAACAGAGAACTAATATCAGTGAATCTTATTCTTGAAAATGGGAACAAACAAAGTGGGCTGCTTGATCAGTGTTCATGCTTGATGTACAGTCTTCTGTTTGCTGGTAGATGATGCAACAGGGACAGTTGGGTATAAGTGCTATCAGATCACACTTGATGTTATGGAATTTTTTTAAGTAATGTGCACTGTCATATTGCAGTGTATTAAATGATGCATGGTTGCTGTCTGTGCCTCTTAGAAATAATACCGTATAGAGGAATTGAAATGTGTCCGAGATGTTATATTCTGATTACAGACATTTTAAGAAACTAAACACTTCAAACTAAGCTTCCATAGTGAAACTCCCACTGCAGTCTCTCTTCTGAAAGTATTCTATAGTAGAATTGCCAGCCATTTCACTCTGTGTTGGGTCATCCCATGAGAGGGGGCGGGGGAGAAAGGCGGGAGAAAGGAGGGAAGAGAGTTAAGACTTTACCAAAAAAAAAAAAAAAAAAAAGCAGCAAGTCTCCAAAATCCACATCCTGAAGAACTAGACTGAGTTTAAAAGCCCCAGACCGTGTCACTGGCGGACTTTGGCTAGCAAACATTCAAAAGGTGAGGTAGATGTAGATTTTGAGTCCACTGTTTATCAAGTAAGAGGAAAGGGGGTGGGGAAGTGTGAGAGATTTCCAAGGAAGTAACTCACAAATCTGAGGTAACTGGACAAGATGTCTCATTGTATTGGACACGTCACACTGATTACGCTTACGTAATGTCCAGTTTAATATAACATCACACTGCTGAATGTATTCATGTTTCCTGTTCATGTCAGCCTGTAAAAGTCACAGTCAGGAAGCCCAGGAATACCTGGATGAATTGAAGCTGGCAGTGGCCTGGAATAGAGTGGACATTGCTAAAAGTGAAATATTCAATGGTGATGTGGAATGGAAGGTAATCGATTTTACTTGCTTAGATTGTAGCTGTGTTTATCATACTGTGTAGACTGATGAGATTTTCATATAGCTTGTGGAGCATACCAGATCAATATGACTAGAAACTATAGCCCTCTGATTCCCCATGAAAGCACAGGAAGTGGCAGTGAGCATTGTCCTAACGTTGCTTCAGTTTTTCTTGACTACAAAAGAAGTATATCGGAAGAGCCAAGAATAGATCAGCTGCCATGACCCTTCTGTCCTTCACCTCCCCATAAACTGCCAACAGCCCTTGGGGCATCCTTTGGTTTTGTATTTGGATAGCAACTAATACAGCAGGGTCCTGTTCTATCACTAGGGGGCCCTTACGCACTGCCACAATACAAGTATACGTACCATAGTAACAGGGTGCCAATAAATACTAATTGTGACTGAGTTTTTCCATTACGCACTCAATTATGCGGAAAGACCTGATCAGAGGCCATTCTTTCATTTCACCTCATGCCTCCCCTCCCACTCAGAGTCAGTCAGATGATGGCAAATTTCAATGACTGCTGATGCAGTCTGGATTTAAACAGTGGGTAAAAGTCTAATTTCCCCATCCCAACTCCTGTGTCTTACAGCAATACCCGTACAATATAAATATTTCTTTTTGCGTTTCATGGAAATCTAGTCCTGTGACCTAGAGGAAGTGATGATGGATGCTCTGGTGAATGATAAGCCAGAATTTGTAAAGTTATTTATTGACAATGGGGCCAACATGTACGACTTCCTGACGTACAGCCGACTTCAGAGACTCTACTGCTCCATCCCTCAGAAATGCCTCCTCTATGCGCTCCTGCTGAAGAAACATGAGGAAAGCAAGCTGACTCTAGCAGGGATCACTGGTCAACAACATAAAGAAATGGTGGATGTCTGCCCACTCTTTACCCTCCATGAAGTTTCTAGAGTTCTCAAAGATTTTCTTCATGATGCATGTAAAGGTTTCTATCAAGAGGTCAAACCAGGAAGCAAGAAGAAAGCTGTGAGTTACCGTTAAGTTTCACATACTAAAATTCTGTTCTCACTATTTTCAGATTTTATTTAGAGCTGTCCAAATTAGAGAAGGTCAGGGCAGAGAACTGGAGGAACTTGACAATTCTCTCATGTTTTTCAACCAACTATAAAATTAAAAAATCAAAACATTTTAACCAAAGTTTTAATTTTTGAACCAAAAAAAAAAGGAGGATTTTTTGGGAAACATTTTGTGATTCCTCTTTATTCCCCCACCTCTTCCACCCACAGCTCTAGGTATTGTATCCTGAATTAAATCAAGTGTGAGTGATGGATTCATAGAAGAGAATGCAGGGACTCAAAAAATAAGATCCGTGATTCAGGTTTATCAGCAATTCTCTAGGACTCAGATCTCCAAACTACAAATTCCAGCAGAATTTCAAGTAGATATGCCAACATCTTCCCAGTTCTTTTATGGCTCAGGGACAAAAATAGCTGACAGACCTTGTCCACCCCAATTTCAACATGATCTATTTATATAGACTAAACGCTCAAAATATTTGAGGAATAAACGGAATTTTATTTTAAGCTATTTTTTGTGAGAGATGAGCTGTGAGGCTGAACAGCTAGTGTTTGGACTAAAAAGAGAAGGGGTAGTCCAGTGTTCTTCACTGTACACGGGGCCTTGTTGAGACTGGTTTTATTTTTAAATAAAATACTTTTTGTTGGTTACCCTGAAGCTGCTTCCTTTGCTTCAGTTATGCAGAACCCTAAGTCCGCATTTCTCAAACTGTCGGTCCCAACCTCCCGGGGGGTTGCGAGCAACTTAGAGGGGGGTCACGGTATCTCAAAGTTTGAGAATCCTTGCCCTAAGTAATTCAAGTCCAATTTAGATGAGCTAATCACAGGTTTTCCTTGGATATTACACTCAGAGGATGAAATCCCAGCTCTAGTGAAATCAATTGGAGTTTTGTCATTGATTTCAATGTGTCCAGGATTTCATCTCAAATGTTTTCACACATATTAGGTTGTACTCTGGATACAAGCCCCTTTGATTCAGTATATAGACTGAATTAGTTACCTGTGGGTCCTAAGGCACAGCAAAAGGATTTGAAAGTTGCTGGCACTGCTGGTTTGCTGCTTGAATTGTGTAGCTGATACAGACACATCTGACAATATATTAAATTACAATTAGATTTTAAGTTTTTAAGATATGTATTTTAGGATAAAACAAATGCAAAACGGTTACCTGGGCACTTGGATATGAACCAGAAGAGCGAAAATCCCTGGAGGGATTTATTTCTATGGGCAGTACTTCAAAACCGGCACAAGATGGCAAACTATTTCTGGGCTATGGTAAGCATCAAGACAGAACTCCTTTAGGCCTCATACTGGCAATTTGTTTTATATCTGAAATATTGGTATATTCAGTTGTGTGGTTATGAAGTTAAGATATATGTGTTTGCCCTTCAGGACATGAGATATGGAGTTTTATGGAGTTTTTCCTCTGAATTGCTATAGGGAATACAGCTCAGCCTGGTAGTAGCCAAAAGTTACATAAACACGGTGTGAGTCACAGCTGGCCTAAATCAATGCAGCTTCAATATCTACAGTTAAGCTCTCCTGATGAACACCATAAGAGCATCTGGCCCTTGATTTTAATCACTGTCCTCCAGGCAGTCAGTAACCCTTTGCCTCTGACCTCAGATTTTATTCCTTTTTCCTACGGGTTAATTGTGTGTTTGGTTTTCACACCATGAGGAAGGAAGAGGCACAGCAGCAAACCCATTGCTCATGATCTGCATCTGCGGGGAAAATGGGTTTCTCTGTTTCCACCAGTCACACTTCTCCTCCTGGCCCTTGCCTGCTGTTTGAAAGTCAGGGCCCTTTAAAGGATCTCCAGCAGGGTTCTCTGTAAGCAAGCTGAGTACTTGGGCAGCTACCCAGGAGAGATTCAAATGCTGCCCAGCTGATTAGCAGAGCATCCCTACCAGCAGCATGTGTTTCTACTGGTGGTGCACCTCTGCACATGCTTTGTTGCACATAAAATTTATTCTGCACATGGGTGGAAAAAATTAGAGGTAATACTGGTCTCCACTGGGGTTTCCAAGTATGGAGATGACTCCCAAATTACTTGTCTGAAAAAAATATACTACATCTATAGTAGCAGTGCAACAGCATTCCCAAATCAAATATTTCAGCCCAAGCTTTTTGCTACTTGTGCCCAAGCAAACAAAAAAACTCAGAAATGTTCCACAGATTAACCTCCCCGTTTTTCAGCCATCTCCAAGTAACAGTCCCATACTTCAGAATCATTAATATTTATCATATGCTGCCCCCACCTCTTTTCCATTTCCTAGGGACAGGAAGGTGTAGCAGCAGCTCTAGCGGCTTGTAAGATCCTCAAGGACATGTCTCGACTAGAGACAGAGGCGGAAGTAGCCCGTAGGATGAAAGAAGCCAAGTATGATCGGCTCGCTTTGGGTAAGAAATCACAGCCTTTAAGATCATTATCAAATATTTAAGATGTGGCTTGTGCTGGAAAGCCAGCTAGCAAAAAAAATAAAAAAAATAAATAAATAAATAAATCTTAAAGTAATAACAGCCGACATGCTCCAGTGAGTAACACAATCTTTCTGAAGCTTTGCTGGTCTCAAGTTTTCACATATCTCACGTCAGAATCACCTCCCTCCCTGCCAAAATCACAAGAGTAATGTATTAATTATAAGATTTGAAAATAATCCCCTATTTAGGGTCTATCTTATGATTTTTAAGGCTTTCAAGGAAATTGACCAGCCCCAATTTAAGTGGAATCATTTTGGGTTCAAAGTACAATCTGAAATACACACACAAAAATGAAGGCACCTTGCTAGGCACTTGGGGAGATACCACTATGCCCTTCTAATCTCTAGGGAAATGGGGTAAACTGTCACTCTCTTCTATCCCTGTCTTTATAATTGTGCCTTTGTCTCTCTCCATAATCTTACCACCCCCCTCTCACAAAGTTAGATTCTGAAGATTTCCAGAGCTGGCTGGTATTGTCCAAGCTGCAAATATCATATGAATATCTTCTCCTCCTGAATTTTAGTCACTTAAAGCTCCCGATCCTTGACTAAAGTAGAAAGTGCAGAAGTGTGTGGAACTGACAGAGAAAATAAAGAGGGAGCCAAAACACTTTCAAACCTCAAACAAGGTTTTTAAGTATGGGTTTGGAAATCTATTCAATAGCTTGTGTCGGTTTATTATTCAGACCAGCTTAATTGCCCCATAGATTTACTCCGCAGGCTTGTGGCAACTGTATAGGTACCAAGGCAAAGATTCTGAACAGCTGAAACCAATCAGCTTGCTAGATTTTAATTTAACGTTCCATTCCAAATGGCAGCTAGAATTAAAAGAATCACAATCCATGATATATGACAGATCCTAGCAACAGCCAGGACTAGATTAAAGCAATCCAGGGCCCTAGGCCAGAGGTGGGCAATAAAATGGAGGCAATTCACTGGGGTTAGCCCATGGTGGGCCACTGCCGCTATATTTACCTGCACCTCTGTAGGTATGGGTGATCACAGCTCCCATTGGCCAGAAACAGTGATCTGTGGCCAACAGGAGCTCTAATTCCACATACCTGTGGAGGCGCAGATAAATACAGTGGTGTACGTGCCCACCGGGGCTAACACTGGCAGACTGGATCCAGCAAGTGAGCCGATATTTGCCCACCCTTGCTGTAAGCGCACCCTGACACACAATACTCCATATGGCTTTGACCTCCTCACTGATGTATTGGTGGCAGTTCTGCATATGAAGTGGCTTCACAATTGGGCTATTAATGTGTATTTATGTGCTTTTAAAGGGGCTTTTATGCTATCTGTGAAAAAATTTGGGGATGAGAAATTTGTCAATAAAAAGTCAATATGCAAAAAAAAAAAAAATTAAACTGACTCAAAACTGAGAAGAAGTCATATAAACAGGAAAGGGGCAATGAATGGACTCCTAAAGATATGAAGGATTTCTGCAATAGCTTTTTGCAAACACATATTTAAGGAGACATTTTCAAAAGCATTTTTACTACAATTCCCTGAATTTTGACTCTTTTCCCAAGAAAAATATACAAGTTCTCTCTTCTTCCCGAGGGTGTACGCACAGACACATTTTCCATGTCAGACCTATAACTCTACGTTTCCTTTGCTGGGCAGAGCTATTCAGTGAATGTTATCATAACAGTGAGGAACGAGCTTTTGCTTTACTGGTGAGGAAAAACCAATACTGGAGCAAAACCACCTGTCTCCACTTGGCCACAGAAGCAGATGCCAAGTCTTTCTTTGCACATGATGGTGTCCAGGTAAGCAAAATGCAAGGAGATTCCCTTGTGACTTTCTAGGGGGCAGGGTTGTACTCTTAGGTATAAGCCTAAATAAAGGAGGAGTTCATCGATAAACTGCACCCTCCCAGGAAACATCCCGTGGATGCAGAATTCCTCTGGTGTTCCCCTCTGGCACCAAGGCATATTCTACTGCAGTCCATTATAGAGCAGCATACTCCCTTCCTTGTGTCCAGCCAGGCCACCAGTGAAGAGCTCAAATCTCTGGCTCCATCTCTGTGCTTTCTCCTGCCCACCCACTACCAGGGGAGCAGTAGGAATGCAGCTCTTATTCCCTATTTCACAACTGAAACCAGGATCTGAGCAGGCCTAATAAAACTTACATGGTTGTGTTAGGCCCAACCAAGGGTTTTTTTTTCTTCATGACCAAGTTAACTTGAATTTTAACTTGAGCACTGCCCCCAACTCAAGGTTCTGTTCACACGCAAAACCATTAGGGTATGTATGATGGTGCTTTTATCTTAAGTTTGCTACCCCATCTGAGTGTACAA
The DNA here is from genome assembly GCF_049634645.1 of Pelodiscus sinensis. NCBI lineage: Eukaryota > Metazoa > Chordata > Testudines > Trionychidae > Pelodiscus > Pelodiscus sinensis. Next base: position 115,560,654 of record NC_134714.1, read on the forward strand.
GCTCCAACTAAAGTTAGCACAATTCCATCCGCTGCTATCACCATCTCTCCGTAGCCTGGACACAGACTAGCTCCACTTGAGTGCTGCTAAGTCCTCCAATGTCTTCCCACAATTCCCCACACATGGACAGAAAGGAGATTCTTTCCAAGAGAATTGCAGGGGAACGTATCATAGAGGAGATCAGTTTGCTGCAGCACACAGAACCACAGGATATGCTCCTCAAAGCCTTAGTGCCACACATGAACAAGAGCCATGCTAGCATGGACACACCTGTTCTCATCTGAGATGGGTCATTTTGGCTATGTCTACACTGCATCCTTCTTGCATAAAAGCCTATGCAAATGATGCATGGATTAGCATATTGCCACACTTTCATTCGCATAATTAATTAGGTGCCTTTTTTGCACTAGAGGCTTTTATGCAAAAAGGAGCCATCAACACAGCTCCATTTTGTGCAAAAACACCTTCTTGCGCAAGAGCCGTTCTTCCTCATTTTTTCAGAAAGAATGGCTCTTGAGCAAGAGAGGGGTTTTGCACAAAACAGAGCAGTGTAGATGGCTCCTTTTTGTGCAAAAGCCTCTTGCTCAAAAATGGCTCCTAATTAATTATGCAAATAAAGTGCAGCAATATGCTAATCCACGCTTCATTTGCATAGGCTTTTGTACAAGAGGGTGCAGTGTAGACATAGCCTTTAAGACGAATTAGAGAGTGAAGAAATACCCACAGCCTAGTTTTAGGAAGTGTTTCCTGCCCTACCCTTCATAAAAGACAAACGTGATTTAGCTGCATGTTCACTTGCTTTGTCTCAAAGCCGGGTTCATTTTCTGTTCTTTTTCTTTGACTTTCAGGCCTTTTTGACCAAAATCTGGTGGGGAGACATGTCCACAAGCACTCCAATCCTAAAATTAGTCAGTGGATTCTGGTGTCCTCTCCTAATCTACACTAATCTCATAGCTTTCAGGTATGAACAAAGCATTCCTATGCATAAAAACTGTCCTGGGTGGGTGGGGGGGAAGAGTCTGAGTCAATTAAGTGAAAAATACAACACACGCTCAGAAATAATCCCAGAAAGAAATGAGGGTGAAATTACCTCTGCTCGGCCACAAAGCCCTAAGGACATGTCTGCACTGCTGCTGAGAGGTGTATGCTAATTCTGCTCATGCTAGTGCACTAAAAATAATGTAGATGTTGCAGGACAGGCATGGGATGGGGTGCTAAGCGACCACCAGTGCTGCAATGCCCACACTACTATTTCCTAAGAAGCCGTACGTGGTATGTTACAGTTGTATGGGAAGCCATGCTAAAAACATGAATGTATTAGAATGTGTTATAGGCCCCCTTTTGCACTGGCATCTACAGGGGGTGAAATTCACAGCCTTACAGGCTTTCTCTAGCCTCCTAAGAGCCTCTTAGCAAGAAGAGACTTCAGGCCAGGCTGCTGTAACACAGCAGCATAGATCTCAGTTTAGCTGGGAAGAGTTGCTTTCCATTCTCTTTCAAAATTATATTTTCTTACAGTGAGGAAGTACAGTCAAAGAATAAGCCAGACACATGCAGAGAGCTGGACAGTTTTGACACAGAAAGGACTTTGCTTTTTTCCAAAGATGGGGATACGTAAGTCTGAGTCAGTCTTGTTGTTTGGAAGTTTAATTAAGACAACAGTCAAAGCACAGGCCATTTCTCTGGGATTAATGACTAGCTGATAACACAAAGGGCAGCTGAGGTGCCCTTGTCAGTCATTAATCCTCAGGAAATGCCCTGCCTCAAGGTCATTAGTGTTATTGCTGTGTAAATGAAAAGGGGGATAAATAGGAACATGGAGTTATTTTTAAATGAACAATGAAATTTCAGTCAATCTATGCAGTTCACACACAAAGGACTTAATTAGCCACATTCTCCCAAATTTCCTCTTAGCATTCCATTCAGCTAACAACAGCTGCCATGCATTTCACTTAAAGCCTAAAACGGCATAGGACCAAGTAGCAGGCTGCTGAAAGACATACAGAAAGCAGACTCTGGACTCATTCAGCTTGGGGAGCTGAACTCTGATACTTTATTCCTCTCTACCAGATCTTCATGGTCAAATCCAAAATAATAATCATTATTAAAACAACACCTAGTCCAAGATCTTTCTATCCTGAGCAGAGTCCTATCAGGCTAGGTGATTGACACACACAGCCTAAGAGACAGGCCTTGCTCTGAGGTGCTGAGGGCATGTCTACTCTGCAAAGGAAGGTTGTGATTGGTTGTTAACCCATGCTGAAGCCATTTTCACCATCTCTACACAGCTAGTTACCTACGCTAGCTAGATGAAACCAAAACAAGCTACAATCCCACCTTCCCTGATAGTAAAGGCATAGCCTTTATTTATAAACTAGCCAATTAGCCCGTCATAAGACGGGATTTTCAGGTCTTCTCTCCTGAGCTCTGTCTCTCTCTCTCTCTCTTTCCTCCAACTGCCTCCCCTGCTCTCTCTCAGCTCTCCTCCGCCTCCTGCCTCTCTCTCCGTCTCTTTCTTTCTCTTCTCCCCCTCCTGCCTCTCACTCTCCCTTTCTCTTCTCCTCCTCCTCCTCCTCCTGCCTCTCTCTCCCCTCCATCTCTCCCCGCCCCCCTTTCCCTTCCCTCCCGCCGTGGCGCTTGGCTGAGTGCTGCCTGCTCAGCTGGGCTGCTATGAAGGAGGGGGGGTGGAGCGGTGACGTACACGGCCAGGGGGCGTCACCGTCCTCCCTTCCCCTCCCACCCAAACAGCCCCTTGCGCTGCTGGCTCCCCTGACAGCCCAGCTGAGGGGCGCAGTGGTGCGCCCCTCAGCCGGGCCGTGCGGGAGAGGGGAGGGGGGGCAGTGACGTAGACAGCCTCTCCCCCGGCCGTGTAGGTCACCGCCCCGTCCCTTCCCTCCCTCCGTGGCGGCTCGGCTGAGTGTTGCGCGCTCAGTGCTTTTGCGGAAAAGCATCCGTGCCAATCTAAACGCTCTTTTCCGCAAATGCTTTTAACGGAAAAACTTTTCCGTTAAAAGCATTTGAGGAAAATCATGCTAGTCTAGACGTAGCCTATCAGTCTGTTTTCTGTTCCATTTGTTATTGTCTCAGGAGTTTATTTTCATCAGGGCTTTCTCTCCATCCCAGATCTGTTTCTTTTTGTGAATCCCAAGTTATAATTATTTACATCTGTCAGTTGCCATGGAAATGACTGGGCTCGTGACATAAATTTAGTGTGATGACAACTTCTCCCTGAAGAATCAATCAGGGAGAACAGGCTGCTGTGAATTAAAACATTAAGAAATTAGCAAAAATACCAGGAGAAATTTTAAAAACCTCACAGAAACAGTTGTTTTGTGTCTTATTGAAGATTCAGAGGAAGCTTTCCTCAGCATTCACAGCCCTTATATGATCATCTTCATGTCAAGGAAGACACAAATTAAAGGTGCAATAACATCCTTAGTCTACTGACAGCAATGTAGATGGAAATAAGCGCAGCCAGAGGAGACACTAAAGTTATATATAACTTTTATATGTACACACACATGCACACACACACACAGAATGAGAGATTTTACTGCATCAGATTGCTGCCAAATATGGTTTTTGGTGGGGGTTTTTTTTTTGCATTATATACACAGAATAACTCATAATTTACACTATCTAGTACTTCATATTCTGAAGTATTGCAATACATTTTCCATCAATTATCATAACACTCAGGCAACGGCAGTGCAGTCAACACTTACATTAATAACTTACAAGCCTGACTTCTTTACTGAAAAGTACTGTCATACTTTTTAGTGATTCACTATCATTTTTAAGCTTAGAACCAGATGGAAATACCATTACTAGCACTGAGTAATACCTAACTTCTTGAATAATTTCACTGATATCAGCAACATGAATTGAGGAATAAGGTACCACTCAATGTGAGTAAAGGTGTTGCAGTCTGGCCGTAAAGGGCTATACATGTTTTAAATCATATATTTAAAATAAGTCCATAAGTTATGTGAGTAAGATTGCCTTGGTTTATCAGAACCAAAATAATTTTAGAAGATAAATTTACTTGTCACCATTTATAATGGTTGTTTGTTTTTCACACCTCTCTCACATTTTGGACAATGAATAGTAACTAATCCATTTCCATTTTTATCCTCATGCACTAGTATGATGCTGCAGTGTTTGTACTGTAAAAGTTCAAGGAGTATGTTTAAATCCCAGCCCTCTCCTCCAAAAAAACCCCACAGACATAACAAACCAACCCCTTAAAAAACCTATTCCACTGTACTGAAAAGCAAACACCAAAATAAAGGAATGATAACATGTTGGATACTGTTTTGATTTAACATATACAAAGCTTTGCTGCTGTACTTGGCAGTGTTTCTACTATGGCAAGGTGCTTCCAGTCACTAAAGATCTTAGATTATTCAGGATCAGATCCCCAGTTGGCAAAAATCAGCATACCTCTGTGGAAGAAAACATTGTCCTCACTCTGCGTTTGTAAGCAACAAGTAGCCAGAGGCAGTTTTATTACGAGCTGCAGCACGGGAAAAACTGGTTCGGGGTGGGGGGAAGGAGCCCCCACTCCCCCTACGAGGCAGATCTTCGAATATAAGCAATTATGAAGCAGTTTATATACTGTCTATAAATATAATAACAATAACAATTAGTCTCCTTCCCATTACAAACACCAATGGCTAACAGTTATTTAGTTCCACCTAGATGCTCCTTACCTCAAGGTCCCTGCCAGAGTCAGCATTCTATCCTTACCTCCGTATGGAGGCGAGAGGCAAAGCAGCATCTAATTACAGATCTCGCGTTGTCAGGCCACAGACTTAGCCTGACTCCTGCTCTCTTGTTAACAAGACCAAGATGGCTGCACACAAATTCCCTTATTCCCTTTTCCTGCTTCCACACCTCCACTGATTTCAACATACACCAGCTGCAGAGCTGGCTCCCACTAGCTCAGAGAAGAACCTCAGCTCTGTGCAGGATCAGGCCCAGGGGTCTTGTACAGTTTTTAAGAAGCTGTCGCTATAACTTGATCTCTTTGTTTTACAGGGCAGATGTCAAATTAGAGAAGCAGAGTTCTTCTGAAAACATAGCATGGGCAACGTTCATGTTTACTCGCTGGAAAAAGTTTTGGAGTGCTCCTGTAACAGTATTTATGGGGAATGTTATCATGTATTTTGCTTTTCTGTTTCTATTTACTTATGTCTTGTTACTGGATTTTAAACCAGCACCGCCTGAGGGGCCTTCTGTTATGGAGATTATACTTTACTTTTGGGTTTTTACATTAGTCTTGGAAGAAATCCGACAGGTGAGTAATCTCAGACATACCTTCATTAATAGATTACTAAATTCAGGTAGTAAAATTCAGAGTTGATTTACAGACTGTGTAATCCCATTGTCCTCGAGAGATGGAATGTCAAGGACAGCTTTGCATAGGAAAGTGCTGAAAAACTTTCATTGCTCTGCATCTGCTCATTATACAGAGTGGCTATGTATTTCCTCCTCTCTCAAACCCAGCTGACATGCCCATCTGCCATCACACACACACAGCTGCTGCTCTACCCTCCTTCTTTCAAGAGAAGCTCCAGCTGCTACCAGTATGTTAGGCTACTAGGCTGTTTGCTGATGCTCTGGAATTACTGATTTCTTCCTCTGGTTACCTATGCAGCTCCACTCACCACAGTCAAGTTCCATTCCCCCAGAATTGCTAATCCACCCTACTTACTCCACTTGGAACAGTCCAATCTGATGGGCTGTGTCTAGACTGGCGTGATTTTGTGGAAATACTTTTAATGGAAAAGTGTTTCCATTAAAAGTATTTCTGCAAAAGAGCATCTAGATTGGCACGGATGCTTTTGCGCAAAAAGTGCTTTTGCACAAAAGCATCCATGTATAGACGTGCTTTAGTGCAAGAAAGCTCCGATGGACATTTTAGCCATCGAGCTTTCTTGCACAAAAAATTAACGTGCCTGTCTCCACTGGCCCTCTTGCGCAAGAGGGCTTATCCCTGAGCGGGAGCGTCAAAGTATTCGCGCAAGAAGCACTGAATTCTTACATTAGAACATCAGTGCTCTTGCACAAATTCAAGCGGCCAGTGTAGACAGCTGGCAAGTTTTTGTGCAAAAGCACATGCTTTTGCACAAAATCTTGCTAGTCTAGACACACCCATGCTGTTTTGCCTCCCTCTTCCTCCAGAATATTATATATATTTATATTCAGGAATGAAGAGATTAATGAGTTTTCTCCGTAATTAAATAATTAAACTTTTTTACTAAAATACTTTTCTGTTCAGTCCATTGGGTTATGCTTAAGATTTTTTTTTAAACTTTTCACCATTAAGCTTGCAATTATTTGTAGAACATCCTCAGCTTCCTCATTTAGCAGCTGAAATGGTATGTCCCCAATACTGTAGGAACTTGCCTACCTTGTATATACACAAATGGCCTTGTGTGTGTTTGGGATTGGAGGTGGGGGAGGGAAGGTGTAACTGGACTGCTTATCTTGTTGTAAACCCTAGAACTAAAAGCATTAGTGGGCCTTCTCATTAAACTCAAGCAGTAGGGACCAATGCTCCTGAAGCATGAGGATTAGTGTTATAGCCTCACTTTAACTGGAAAGCTCTGAATAGATATGGGAGCAACATTGTGAAAGTGCAAAAAAGAGCTAGATAGATTTATGGAGGTTAGGTCCATCAATGGCTATTAGCCAGGATGGGTAGGGGTGGTGTCCCTAGCCTCTGTTTGTCTGGAAATGGATGACAGGAGGGAGCACGTGAGGATTCCCTATTGCGTTCCCTGCTTCTGGGGCATTTGGCATTGGCTACTGTCAGCAGACAGGATACTAGGCTAGATTGACCTTTGGTCTGACCCAGTATGGCCGTTCTTATGGTTTTTGGGGGAGGGTGTGGTCACCAATTTGTCACAAATCAGCTGAGCATATTTTAAATATGTTATATCAGACTGTTTCATCCTGTAGCACTGAGGTGATCAGAGAGACTGTTTGGCCTGAGGATTGCTTATAATACACCCATAAAGCCTCACACGCCCAGTTTGGAGACACTATATATGGCCAACCCAAACGATTAAAAAAAATGAGTCTGCCTTCAAAAACCTCAAGAGATTAGCTTAAATATCATGAGCTTTAAAAAAACCCCATATGTTCAGTTATTTTTATTTACATTCTGGTGCCTGAGATGTTAGTGTGCAGTTGGGTCATGTTTCTAAGCTTTTCTCTATTGCCATGGAGGGGAGGGGGTCAGGATTCAGAACATACATTCTTTAAAAAAAAAAAAAAAAAAGCTGATATGCTTGAGTGATCATTTGACATGAGGAGCTGGGGTTTGCAGAAGAATAGCAAACATCACAGGGCTTGCAATAATATCATGGCAGCTGCCAACATAATAACAACACTGACAATTGCTCTCTTGCAGAGTTTCTTTACAGATGAAGACACGAATTTAATTAAGAAATTTAAACTGTATGTGGAGGATAATTGGAATAAGTGTGATATGGTGGCCATCTTTCTGTTTATAATTGGAGTGACCTGCAGGTTGGTATCTTTCCAAAGTCTTGACCCTGTATCTGTTTCATGTGAGATGGTCAGCTATCTGAAATATAGAGCCAGCTATGCATGTAGTGTAACATGGGGTAAGCATGATGGGCTGTTCTGCCAGAGTCCATGGGAGGTTCATGCATGCAACCAAGAGAAGGATCTGACTTGTATTTTTCAGTTTTGAGACAGCAGAGTCTATATTAGTAATAAATTGGGCTGAAAGCAACCCTTTATATGGGCTCTCCATTTCCACAGGGCTAAAAAGGCTCTCTCACAGACTACAGAAACACTTGCATAGAGAAATACTGTTTCCCCTTTGAGACTATACATCACTTATATCACATCTTATATGTCCTCATCATGTCTGAGACGGAGAGGCTGATGTTCCTGCAGTGGCTGGGTGCTTCTCAAGCTATGTCTAGACTGCTGCTTTTTATTGGAAAAAGGTACGCAAATATCCCTCCGCAATTTGCATACCTTTTTCCGAAGGTTTTGTTGGAAGACGCTTTTCCAAAATTTGGCCCATCTACACTGGGTCAGATTTCGGAAAAACCTCCTTTGGAAGAGCCCTTCATCCTCATGGCACAAGGACGACAGGGCTTCCGAAAGAGTGCATCTGCTCTTCCGCAAAAAATGTCAAAAGAGCAGATGCGTTCCCTGGGTGGAGCGGAGTTTTTCCGGGATACCTCTGGTATCCCAGAAAAACTCTGTAATCTAGACATAGCCTCATAGGCACGTTACATTCTTTTAACAGGGTGCGTCTAGACTGGCAAGATTTTCCGCAAAATCATGCCAGTCTAGACATAGCAACAGTGTAATGCCTGTGGCTCTTGTGAGGTACAGGCCCAAGCACATACCCTTTCTTCGCCTAGATGCGATATTGAATCAACATGTATAACTCTATAAACAAGGTATCTGGGTGGTGTTTGAGGCTGTTTCTTTCGGTCTGTTTTGCAGAATGCTGAACTCAACATTTCAAGCTGGCCGTACAGTACTTGCCATTGATTTCATGGTGTTTACTCTTAGACTTATACATATTTTTGCCATTCACAAGCAACTAGGGCCAAAGATCATAATTGTGGAAAGAATGGTGAGTATGCAGTCTTCCAGAGAGAAATTCTTGTGGATTCTGAAGCGCAACAAACAAAACAAAAAATTCTTGTGTGTTTATAATTTTAAGGAATTCAGTGCATCACTCTAATTTTTAAAGTTTTTTGGCTTATATTACATCTTCATTGTAGTCTAAGAGCTGTTATCAGCCAGATGTGGCTCCTCTCAAAGAGCTCTGTAGCATATAAGTAGTCATTTACCCTAATATACTTTTCACCGAGTTTGCTTAGGTGTAAATTATTATACAAAATTGCAGGGCAACTGTGAACTGAGCCCTTTTCTTTTTTGTTCACTCTCATTTCATACCTTTGCAATTTGGGCATGCACAGACTGCACAGAAGGATTACCATCACTTTCTTTCTCCTTCCCCACTGTCCTAGTCTCTTTTTCCTGTTCCCTTTCAGTGTAAATATAGCAGTTGTCTGGCTGAGAAGTTGAGGCTCCAACCCTTAGGCTACATCTACACTGGCGTGATCTTGCGCAAAAACTCTTTAGCGCAAGAGTTCTTGCATTAAAGTAGTTGTGCAAGAGAGTGTCTATACTGGCATGTGCTTTTGCACAAGAGATGTGCTTTTGCGCAAGAGCATCCTTGCCAGTGTAGACGCTCTCTTGCGCAAGAAAGCTCTGATGGCCATTTTAACCATAGGGCTTTCTTGCGCAAGAAATTCATGTGCCTGTTTACACTGGCCTCTTGCACAAGAACAGTTGCGCAAAAGGGCTTATTCCTGAACGGGAGCGTCAGAGTTCTGGCGCAAGAAGCCCTGATTTCACACATTAGAACATCAGTTTACTTGCACAAGAACACGCGGCCAGTGTAGACAGGCAGCAAATTTTGGCGCAAGAGCGGCCGCTTTTGCGCAACATCGCGCCAGTGTAGACACAGCCTTAGTGTATATTGGCTTTTAAGTCCAGTTGATGTCAACGTGATCTAGGTGTTTATATACTTTTGAGAAGCTGGGCCTGTGGGGGTTTTTGAGCAAAAAGAATCTGAAACAAGAGATAAGCCAGTTACAGAAGCCCTCTACCATCATGTGAGTGGCAGAGACGAGCATGGCCATCTAAAGATACTTTGGGTTGGTGCCTGGCAGAAGTGGGAGCTGCTTTCCAACCATAATTTATAATGAAAATTTGTAGTGCTCTGTGTGTTAAGGCAAAAGTGTTGATAGTTGTGTTTTTGGGTACAGACCTGAACAGTGTGGTGATTTTTATTTGGTTATGTTAACATGAGCTGTTTGACCTATATGATTTACAATTAACCTGGAGTTAATTTGACTGTAAATCCTAATATAGCCATGAACAAACTTTTATTTTTCAAGTCACAGCTCACCTCAGGCTCAGCAGAAATTCTATTCTAGACAAGACTTAAGATTAATAAACTGAAAAGCTACCAGATTGTTGACATCTGTGTTACCAGTGGAATCACTGGAACAGACATTCCATTGCTTGAAGTACTAAGAGGATAGATGAAAACCATGTATTAATATTTGTGTAGTATAGTCTCATAGTTTTTTGTTGCAAATTATGCTTACACAATGCACATGAGAGCAACTCACACCTGGAGCTCCTAACTCTTCCAGGCACAACATTATGCACAAGTGTTTGTGAAGAGTCTGTTACATTTATATTGCATTAAGTCACATAAGCAATTAATATTTTACAATGTGAATAAAAGCTCTCGTCTAGAGAAGACCACAGAATATGAACTTGATCCTGCTCCTATCCAAGTCAATGGGAAAACTCCTATTATCTTCAGTGGTACAGGATTGAGCCTTACATGAAAGAAAGGAAACCGTATTTCACTAAACATTCTCTCCAAAATTTTATCAACTGGGATAACATCAGACCTTTTCCCTTTAATAGCAAGGCAAGCCAAAACTACCTGTTAACTCCTTTTTCTATCTTGCCGTAGAACTAATGGCTTCTAACATAGAACAAACCCAATTATTTAATTAAATTCAAGTAACAAATACAGATCACAAAGAAATATTTCCAGATCATCCACTCCTCCTTTTTTAGCATCCACATCATAAACGCCATCTAAAGACAAATTTTGAATGATCTCAGACCACAACGTAAATTAGCAAAAGTTGAGACACTCCCACAATCTCTGTCAGTTTTATCTCATTTTACTAACTGGAATTTCAAATGATCTTCTGGAAGATTAAAATACCTAAGCTTTCAGCTATCTGACCAATCATAAAATCTAATTACAATAAATTAATGGACTGTTGGTCTAAAGGACTAATGGTCACTAATAGACTGTTACAAATCAGAAATGGATGAGACAAAACTATTCTTTCCCAATGGGAAAAAGTTTCCAGACAAATATGTATTTCCAGTGTAAGTAAATATTTTAGAATATAATTACTTTTGCTTCTCTGGAGAAACATGTTTAAAGCAGAGGGCTTTAAAACTAATCTTCAAGCATATTACTCAGCAGAGAAATGGAAGCAAAATTGACATGAACCTTGTAAGCATCAATATTCATTCTCCATTTGGGATTTGATGCTGGAATGGGGAGTTTGAGCAGAACATCAGATACTCTTTAGATTCGCTTATTTTTCAGCAAGGTTGTCAATCCTTCTATGAGACCTTTCAGTACTTCATTAAACACACTTTTAATCGTGTAAAGGTCAGAATCTGAATTAAAACATGCCCTTAACTGGAATGGTTGCCAAAGAACTCACTGAGGGAAATCCTGATTACAAAACACAAAGAGCATGATAGCAGAGAGTTAAAAAGTACAGTGTGCATAAAATATGTCTCTCAGTGCACCTCAAAAAACAAGCTTTAGAGAAATATGAGAAACCATCTGCCTGCTCTATATATTCATCTCAGTCAATATTTTTTTCTCTCCTTTTAGATGAAGGATGTTTTCTTCTTCCTCTTTTTCCTGAGCGTGTGGCTCATTGCCTATGGTGTGACAACCCAAGCCTTACTCCATCCTGATGACAGTCGAGTGGAATGGATATTCAGAAGAGTGCTTTATCGTCCCTACCTTCAGATATTTGGGCAGATTCCACTGGATGAAATAGACAGTGAGAAATTGGTTTTTAACTGATCAGACTACCATAGAATAAGTCCCATTAATCAGAGCACAGGCATCCATACTTAGGTTGTCACTTTCTTATCTTTCTCCTGTAGGAAAAAGTCTGCATGTTATGATGTAATGACATTTGGACTGCAATATCTGAATGTTATTATATATATTGTCAAGTTGTGCTGAAGCATCAGTGCAGGCCTTGACTACACAGTTAAACCTAGTTAGTTAAACTGATGCAAACCCTTGGGTTTATACTAAAGGTGCCGATTCCTCATCTTGCCAGGGGCTGCATGAAACCCCTCCTTCTCTAGGCCCCAAGCACCCCCCCCCCCGGCCCTCTCACCCCCTCTTCCCACCGCTGCACCCTCTCATCATGCCTCCTTCCCGGAGCATGTCCTGTAGTCTCCCACTCCCTACCGGAGCATAAATACTACCAGCTATTTGTAGCACTCCAGAAGCACTGGGAGGGATGGGGAGGAGTTGGTAACTGCATAGGCTCTGGTGTGTGAGAGCCATGGTGGGAGAGGGGAGAGCTTCAAGAAAGTTTTTTCCTGCAAGGCAAAACCCCAAGGTGGTAAACATTGCTGAGGCACTCAGAAGAGGCTTGCTTAAGATAAGGAGACTAGTCAGTAGGCCTCAATAGACTCTGAAAATCTGTTTTTGGACATCTCCAAATGGCCAGTTGCAAAGTCCATCTTGGTGATGGAGAAGCAGCAGAGGTCCATATCTCTGACAATTTAGTCCTGTGGGAGCTGCATATCCTTCACATTTCTCAAGCCAGGGTACCCTGTATATACAATATGGATGTGTATATTGAACCCACATTGGAAACTTTGGCTCTCTGTTACTCTCCAGTCCTCCTAAGAGGGTAAGGAGCCCGCTGCTTTCAGATGACAGAATTATTTCTGTAGAGCAGTAGAGTCTCATTCTTCTAAGTGCTGAAGCTCCAAATCCAGCTCTTGGACTTGAAGCCTAGTAAACCTGAGACATTTGGAATGAGATTCCCTTGGTGGTTACATCGAGTAGAGATTATATCTTATATTAAGGAATCAATAGTCACGGCTTTCGCTTAGAACATTAATGGAAAATGCATTGTTTGTTGTCTGAGTTTCTTGTTCTTAAATGAAGACAGGTTAAGGAATGCTAGAGTCAGCATTGTTCACACTGTACTTACCAAAGATCTATAGTACCTTGAACTTCAGGTACGATCCTTCTTGTGCAAAAGCTATCAGCTTGATGTAAAACTGAGAGGATGGCATGACCATATGAATGATTAAACATGGCAGCAGAACATGGAGAGTATGTCTGCAATGCCATTTAAGGTACACTTGGGCTACGTCTACACTGGCCCCTTTTCCGGAAGGGGCATGTAAATTTCACTAGTCGTCGTAGGGAAATCCGCGGGGGATTTAAATATCCCCCGCGGCATTTAAATAAAAATGTCCACCGCTTTTTTCCGGCTTTTAAAAAAGCCGGAAAAGAGCGTCTAGACTGGCCCCGATCCTCCGGAAAAAGCGCCCTTTTCCGGAGGCTCTTATTCTTACTTCAAAGTAAGAATAAGAGCCTCCGGAAAAGGGCGCTTTTTCCGGAGGATCGGGGCCAGTGTAGACGCTCTTTTCCGGCTTTTTTAAAAGCCAGAAAAAAGCGGTGGACATTTTTATTTAAATGCCGCGGGGGATATTTAAATCCCCCGTGCATTTCCCTACTACGACTCATGAAATTTACATGCCCCTTCCGGAAAAGGGGCCAGTGTAGACGAGCCCTTGTAGGGTAAGCATACCCATGCTAGCTTCCATCTGGCATATGTGGGGACAATTATAGTGAAGATCTGGTGGCACAAGCTAAATCTGCATGGGGGGTACAAGCCCACCAGGGATGCTGGGTATGCAACACAAGGTCCTAGCCTGCACCAGGCTGTGTGCCACTGGACCTTCACGGCTGCTATTCATACTAGTTCAGTTAAAGCAAGCGTGGGAATGCCAACCCACACTAAAATTACACCTTATATTGCAATGTGGCATACCTGAGTGCAATATAAAACTATTGCTTTATTTTCCCCTTCCTCCCCACATTGCAGCATCACGCATGCGTCTTCAGAATTGTACCTCTGCCCCAAGGAGCCTGCAGGAAAATTCACCATTATGTTCTAATACCTATGCCAATTGGCTTGTCATACTTCTGTTGGTCATTTTCCTATTGGTCACCAATGTGCTACTTATGAATCTCCTGATTGCTATGTTCAGGCAAGTGTCACTTAATTCTGAGATGGGGATTGCACTGTGAGGGTGGGAAGAGAAGGGTTAATAAGAATGCATGTGTACATGTCCATAAATGCTCTCGTCTAAGTATTTTTGATCTATTAACAATGTTACTAGCTAGTGGCAATCTTCAGTTTGCAGGTAAACTTTTGTGATCACACAGTTTTTAATTTCCCCTCACACTTTCACTGTCTCCCTCAACGAGAGATATGAAAACTTTTTGCCTCTTTACCAAGAAATAAAATCAGATAAAAATCCACATATACACAAGGCTCCACAAAAGCCTCTTTGTATAAATATGCTGGTGAAAGCAGCTGTAAAACTGGCACTCTTGCCCATAGACGATCCTCTAATAGGGGAATCACTTGAACGGTTTAGAGGCTGACATAGCCTCTGAAATGTTCTGAAATGTGATTGTCCTTTTCATATGTGTTCATTTTTTTTAATTGTATCCTTTGGTATATATGGTTGTGACTATTTTCTTCTACTATTTGATCTGAGGAAGTGGGTCTGGCCCACGAAAGCTCATCATCTAATAAACCATCTTGTTAGTCTTTAAAGTGCTACATAGTCCTGCATTTTGCTTCATCTTTAAAAAGGTGTGTGTCTTATTGTCCAAAGGCAATTATTGCAAGTAATAGCTTTTATTTTAAAGAGAAACAATAAGAATTTTAGCAGTGGGGTGGCATTAACACAGACTAAAGTAAAAATGATGCTTTGGATTTTATAGTAATGAATTTTAAGATCACGGGGGGGAAGTTTAACAATACTTTTTTGTGTGTTTTAAAGTTACACTTTTCAAGTTGTTCAGGGCAATGCAGACATTTTCTGGAAATTTCAGCGTTACAACCTGATTGTGGAGTACCATGGCCGTCCAGCTTTGGCTCCGCCATTTATCATTATTAGCCACGCCAATCTGATTCTCAGACGAATCTTTAAAAAGATGGAGCACAAAAAGGAACATCTGGGTGAGTTGTTTACAAATAGCTAACCAGGAACCATGTGACTGGGAGAAGCCTGATGCTAGATGATGAATCAGAAACAGAAGAGAGCAAATACAATTCATAAAACAAAATATTATATGTTCATGTATATGTCTTTATTCATACACATGAAAATACACAGGTGAAATGATTTATAATCTAGCTTAGAAAATAAACAGTTCATGAGACATCAGCTGTTCTTTGTACAATGTAATTAAACTGTCTCATTTGTTTTTAGCAAATAGCATAGAGAAGGGAAGCATTAAAACCATGTTTGGATTCTATTCTCTCCAGTGGAATTCAAGTGAGAGGGGGAATGTTGTCAGAAATAGTAGCATCCTTATTATTTGTAAAGATAGATTTTTTTTTTATTTGCAGCCACTATACTTCAGCTTCTAATGATTGCTATGCAGAGCTCTCTAATAAAGAGTGCATACAATTTCATAATATCAACATGTTTCCCCTGCAGTAGAATCCTCCTTCTCTTATGACACTTGTGCAGGCTGGCCCTGTGCTTTGGAATAGAATTCCAGGTGTTGTGTTTGACCTATAAAACTCTAAACTGTTTTGGATCTGGTTCCCCAAGACACCGCCTCTCCCATTGTTAGGTACACTGCTATAGTCAGGGTCAGGAGTGCCACTATACCTGGAAACAAAAAGGGGCTGCAAGCAGGGCATTATCTGCAAGAATTCTCTTTTGAATTCATTCCGTCCCCTGGTTGGCCAGAGCCCAAATAAGTTAGTCCTCTGGTGGGCTGAAAGGATCATTTTTTTTACCCTGGCTTTTGTGGAAGGCTGGCCACTTCATTTAAAATGTCATTGTCTTGGCCTACACTGCGAGTTTTTGTAGTAGAAAATATGCTAATCAGGGACTCATTAGCATAAGTCATGATCTCATTAGCATATTTTCTGCTGTTTCTTTTTGCACAAGGGGTTTTTGTGCAAAAACAAGCAGTGTAGCCGCTTCTGCTCTCTGGGACAGGCAAAAGGATCTTGTGCAAAATGGGGTTTTTGCACAAAACAAAAGCAGATACGCCGCTTTTTTTTGCACAAAAAGAAATGGCAGAAAATATGCTAATGAGATCACAACTTGAGTCTCTCATTAGCATATTTTCTGCTGCAAAAACTCAATGTATACGTAGCCATTATGAAATTAAAGGATATCCTATTGTCCTGAGTATTAAGAGGCTGTGTTTATGAAGCTTTATTTGCAGTGCTTGAATACCCCTTATTAATTATTATTATTAATATGCCTAGACAAAGTGCATTTGAACCTGACTCTCCACAGGTAAAATCCCATTTAGATCACAGAAGGAAATGGCAATTGTATGAAGACTAAACATTTAACAACTAGCCCCACACCAAATTTCACTGTTGAAATAGCAATACTATATATTAAATCTGAAAAAAGCAGATTCCTCTTTCTTTTCTGTTGCTGCTAATGTAACTGAAGCATTGTTTCTTTACTTTAAAAGAGAGATAACTATCCATTGTTACAGTGTCAGGTGATTTTAAGGGCTAAAATTGCAATGGGGGAGGTTATAAATAGAAAGCCTGACAAACTTCAGCTAAACTGATCAGCGCTCACACATCAAGAGCAGAGTGGTGAGTTAGTAAACAATGTTATGTGTTAGGCCAGGTAAGTACCTAAGTTTGATAGCACAGAATAATGGCTGTAGTAACTGAACAGGAAACACATGGACCAAATGGAGAGAAGCGAGCAGAGTTATCTGGGACAGGAGAATGTCTGTCAAATTGAAGAGTAAGATCTACAGGAAGGTAATTTGGCCTATAACTTTCTATGGCTCTGACTGCTGCACACTGAGGAAGAGGAGCAAATCTTGAATACAGTGGAAATGAAAACACTGAGATGGATGCCTGGAGTTACAAAGACGGACCGTGTTGGAAACAAATGGGAAGTATGAAGGTGGTATCTCAGAAAAGTTGAGGGAAATCAGGCTCAGATGGTTTGACCATGTAATAACAAGATCATTAAGACTATACAGGAAACAGAGTGATAAACTTAGAAGTAGAGAGTAACAAAAGACCAATAACTAGATGGTAGGGTGTTATGCAAAAGAATTTGATTAGCTGCAGACTTTCTGAGGAAGCACTTCAAGACAGACTAGACTGGAGAAGGAATCAAAGGGTGTGTCTAGACTACATACCTCTGTCGACGGAGGCATGTAGATTAGACAGATCGGCAGAGGGAAATGAAGCCACGATTTAAATAATCGTGGCTTCATTTAAATTTCAATGTCTGCCCCGCTCTGCCAATCAGCTGTTTATCGGCAGATTGGGGCAGTCTGGACACGCCGCTGTCGACAAGGAAGCCTTTGTCGACTGGCGCAGGTATGCCTCGTGAAACCAGGTTTACCTGCGTCGATCGACAAAGGCTTCCTCGTCGACAGCGGCGTGTCCAGACTGCCCCGATCTGCCGACAAACAGCTGATCGGCAGAGCGGGGCAGCCATTGAAATTGAAATGTAGCCGCGATTATTTAAATCGCAGCTTGATTTCCCTCTGCCGATCTGTCTAATCTACATGCCTCCGTCGACGAAGGCATGTAGTCTAGACACACCCAAAGAGTCAATCCCCATGTAAATGGGATTAGAGCTAGACAAGAAGAAGTTAGGAGCAATGGGAAGGCATTCAGATATTCTCTTTGTAGACACTTCATCCCACTTCTGATCCTTTCTGCCTAGTGCCTTTGAGCCTCTGTGTACATCTCGGCTTCCTGCCTTTAAAGTAAAACCTCAAATAAAACAAAAAAAATGAAGGACTGGGCCTAGGCTTGCCAGATACTTTCAACAAAATTCCCAAACATGTTAAACTTGGTTGAGCAAAAAAACAAACCTGCGCCTTAAACTGTCCCTGCTGGGCCTCCGTCTGAGGGAAACAGAACCGGTGTTTTCTGGGTTGTTTTTTTACCAGACGGGGGAACCCGAAAACCGGACACCTGGCAACCCTAACTGGGCCTCTGACTGTCCTGCCTCCAGCTGTTTCTAACACCAGTCAGCCCACTCCTCTTTGTTGGAGTCTTTTTCCTTCACTAATAGTTAGCTTGGGGAGCATTGGTACGGTCTGATAGTCAATGAGTCAGACAGTAGTATCTGTAAGTAGCTTAGAACTGCAGTATTTGTATAACATTCATAAAAGCAGTCTTGAATGAGGTCACAAATAGGCTAAGGAAGATTTTTTTTTAGATATGTCAACACTCTTACAATGAAAAAATGACCCTAAATTTTGCATTTAAAATGAAAACATGCAAGCCATAATTCTTTATATTATAATTTCATAACCTGATACTTCTGCCATGGTAAATCTACAGTTTATTCCCCAAATTGTAAAATGGCAAATCTACAATTCACTGACCTTCCTTTCTGTACACACGTTGCCCCTTGTCCCCCTAGTGCACACGGATGCTTTTTATGTCTTTTTCCACAGAACGAGATCTCCCTGACAACCTGGATCAAAAAATCATAACATGGGAAGTGGTTCAAAAGGAAAATTATCTTGCAAACTTGGAACAAAAGAAAAAAGAAAGCAATGAGGAGAGACTAAAGAAAACATTTAACAAGTAAATTTAACAAAACATCTTTGGCATTTCCCCCAAGATGCATGGATCCCTGAGCTGCAGAAACTCCCAGCTAGAATACTTTAGATCTAAATCCCCCAGTCAGTAAGAACCTCCCACAAATGCCCATGAAATAGCAGCAACAAAGGGAGAGATTTGAAAGAGCTAGATTCAGAAAAGAAGTCAGGGAACCCTTCAGGGATTACGCTGAGGAGCATGCATGTATTGGGTCAAAGACAGACAGAAGCTCTCTGGGGAAAAGGCCATTGGGGGTGCATCTACACTGCACTGTAGCTCAAAATAAGACATGCAAATTGCATATCTTATTCTGATCTTATTTCAAAATTTGGTGCTGTCTACACAGTGCCAAATTTCAAAATAACCCGCTATTCCGAAACGTCTTTTACTCCTCGTGAAATGGGACGAGGATGTCCGAATAGCAAGCTGGTTATATTTCGAAATAACAGACTTGTTGTGACGACGTGGATAGCTATTTCAGGATACTTCAGTATCCCCAAATAGCACTGCAGTGTAGACGTATGAAAAGGCATAAATTAGTTTGGATACATTCGGGTGAGCTCTGAAGAAGCTTTTGAACTTTATGGGGGGGAAGAGCTAGCATAGACATTTTGAGGTTTGTTATTCATTTAGAATATGAAACTAGTTTCTGGAAATAGAACACTTTGGAAAAGTTTCCAGAAGCAGCTAGTACTTCTTAGCTGGTGGAAAAAAATTTATACTGCAATCCTTACAAGTTATGAGCTCATATTGGGTCCCTCTGTGGAAAGCGGGGTAAGGAATCACAGCTAGCTTTACAACCCCTTTTATCCTTCCCGGAGCAATTGGGGACTAAATGGGTCACAGCACAAGTTACGATAGCCTAATGACTGCTCTAACTCATATCTGTTTATGATTCCCTAGGGACAATTAGCCCCGTGAAGTTTAGCCAGAATGCAGCATACTCCAGCCCCATTTCCTGCATTCTCACTATACCCTTGCTCTATGCGAGAGGGAATCTCTAAACATCCCTTTAGGTAGGGCAACCTTCTGGGTGCTTTGTCCTATCTCAGCAGTGCAAAGAAGGCAGCAGTGGGTCTATTATGAGATACTTGGCTGTAATTAACAGATGTCTTTGCTCAGATCATGTCTCTGCTTTGTTTCTTTTAGGGTGGACAACCTGTCTAAATATTTTAGTGGAATGAAAGAGCAAGAGAAACGGCTTAGATCTCTGGAATCACAAGTAATACTTTTTATAAACTTGTTTGAGCTTTAGCTAATATTCTCTTTATTTACTGTTTGGACTGGACTTTGTCTACAAGGAGGGGCTGGTGTTGATATGCTTAGCTGGCCCAATAGTTCACTTGACATTACAAGAGCAAAAGGAAAGACGTCATTAGGGCCCTGGTGACTTGATTGTTTGTTCCTGTGGAGAAGGGGGAAAGAGAATCTTCACTGGCTTGCCAAATGTAGAAAGAAGGGGGAGGGTAGCTGCATTTCTCATTCTGCTGATCCTGCCACACCAGTCTTTCCCTCCAGGGGCTTCTGCTCCAGTGGATACTCTCGAGGGTAAATGCCAGTTCAATTTTCCCCATGTAGCTTTCTGCCTAACCTTAGCCCTTCAAGTCCTCCCTCAGACTGCCATTAAGAGATTTAACAGTGAAGTAACACTGAAAAACCCACAAAACTATTCTCCAGTCTTTGAAAGCAGGGAAATGGAAATCACTTCCATGCAATCAAAAACCCCATAGAGCAGTTTCAGCAAGGGAATACCACATGGGCATGAGCTTTTGGAAAGTAAGATTTGATCCACAGACCTTAATGGTCACTCAAAGCACATACTGATAGATCCAAACACTACAGTATATAAAGCAAATAGAGCCCAAATCCATTGCCAGCTGGAATGTGTCACTTTTTAAAAAAGTGTGTCGTGCCTGCTGAATTTCAAGGCTCTGACGGGAAAAAATTAATTATTTACAAATGACACAGGCTGGCAGTTGGATTTTTATCTGTTAAAAGTAATAGTTTATGAAAATGCCCACATCCACAGTGACAAGTCATATTTCCACTGATATGATCTACACTGACTTGTTACCATATTGAATGCAAACAAGCGTTTCAAAGAGATATTCTAGCCTATAAATATGCAGCATTAATAATAGAAGGAAATTCCATCTTAAGTTTCTGATGACAAGCTGCTGAGGTTTAAATAAACATTTGTAAAACAGTTTTAAAATGTTAAGAACTATCCAAGCACTAAGTAGTACAGTTATTGTTTTCTATGTCACTAGTGCTCCCCAGTGAATGTCTGGCCTTGTGGCTCATCTTATCAATCAGAGAACTTTTCCACAATGCATTTTTCAGTACTCCTTAAAAATACTTTGTATTCAGTAAACAATGCTGACAAAAGTACAGATAGATAGCCAAATTCAAAAGCAATACTCAAGAAATATTTTTAGCTCGATACATTCAGCCACCTATTTTGTTGGTTGAAAGTTTTTGTCCCCTGTAGATATCTGTATATAAACAATATAAATATTTATGGAACAAGCCATTAAGTTTTATTAGAAATGCTAAGTATGAAGTTTACATATAGCTACTGCTTAATTTTTCAACTTTTTAGATTTGCAAAAGTAATCTGGAGGATTACAGAAATTTATCATAGCAATCTCTGCTTGTTTTGTAGGTTAACTTCTGCTCAGCTGTTATTTCTTCAATGGCAGATACTTTAAGCAAAAATAACCTCTTATGCAATAGACCAGTACCAGAATATGCAAGTGAGTACTTGGAAAGATAATTGCAAAGCAAAATACTGCTGATCAATAGTTCAGTAAAAGGATGTAAAAAGGCAAAGAGGTAGAAGACTCATGTAGGGAGGTAGGGGAGCAATGGGGATGAAATTATAAAGAGTAGCATTGCAACTATAGATCAGGGTGGAACCTAAGACCCCTGGCTTGCCTGGATCCAGCCCCCAATGCTCAGGGCTCTCCCCCACCCCCAACACTGGGGAGCCTACACTGGCGCTCCAGCCCTCCCAGCACCCGCCACCGTACTGTAGGGCTGCAGCACACAAAATCTACTAGGCTGGGTCTTCCTAGGATCTAGGTGTGCAACTGTCTCTCTCCTTCTCAGAGGTTTGGGGTTTGTTTTTTTGCACTTCTCACTTGTGTGTGGTCCCCGGCCCAAAAAATGGTTCAACACACCTACTGTAGATCTGCAAGATTCCCAACATTAAAGAACATGGAATCTTTGGGGCTGGGATTGTCACTTATTACTTACAGCACTTTGCATAGCCTGACCTGGATAAGCTCTTGCCACTACTACAATATGTGTAATAATTATAATAGGGGAATAGTAATTGTCCAAGTTATCAGATGACGTAAATCAGCATCACCCCATTGACTTCAATGAAGCTACACCTGCTTGGGATCTGACCTTGTACCACTGGAAGGGGAAGCCTCACTGTTTGAGACATTTAAATCTTATCCAGACTAAGAAATAGACAATACACATTAGCTAGCTGGCACTGTGGCTGAGTAATAGTCTGATTTTCCGTGTCTAATCTTGTCTGTCAAAAACAAATCAATATTATAAGGGGAAGTAACTAAGGAAACAAGATCTTGAATGGCAAGTGCCACAATATTACAAATTACACATGTAGAGGCCCAGATCCAGAGATCTATTATCTATGATTTGTGGCTTTATTGCCATCACTCCTC
Source organism: Pelodiscus sinensis (assembly GCF_049634645.1). Taxonomy (NCBI): domain Eukaryota; kingdom Metazoa; phylum Chordata; order Testudines; family Trionychidae; genus Pelodiscus; species Pelodiscus sinensis. Next base: position 115,582,882 of record NC_134714.1, read on the forward strand.
CTTGATTTTTCCCAAAGTTTACCATAACAAACTACACAATCTACATTAGCAACTATAAATACAAGCGATTGAACATTTTCCCAGTCACAGAAGGGGTAATTTGGAATATTTAAGAGTATCTACATAGTAAAGCATAAGAGACCCCAAACATATTTTGTTTTCAGTGGGTTCAACTTCTGGAGTGAAGCACAGATCACTAGACACAAAGTCACGCAATGGAGTCTAAGTCTATATACTGCTATTTCTCTTACAACAGAGTTTGCAATAATGGACTGCTGTTAAAAGTGACAGTATTAGCAAATTCTCCCACTCCACCCAAGATTAGATTTTGTAAAAAATAAAATCGACTGTTTAAAAAAACCCACACTGGAACAATTAAAATATCTCCTTGTAGCATTTTCTGTTCAAGCATCATACTACAATCTCTCCATGAGAATCCGAAATTGACTAGAAACTAATACAAATGTTTTGTATTAGTACTTTTGTACTAGACAGTACTTGGTCTGCTATGAGAGTTAGGGACTGGACTTGATAATCTCTCGAGGTCTCTTCCAGTTCTAGTATTCCATGGTTTTAATTGCCTGAAGTGGAAGATGCAAAAATGAAACAGTTTAGTGCAGCTTTTCATTGACTGCTTAAATTTTGTATAGCTCTCCAATGGTTACTGTAAGTGTTTATTTTCATAATGCTTTTAAACTAATGCATTTTTTAAATCCTGTTAGGTTTTATGACTACTGCAAATCAAACATTCCTACCAGAAAGAAGTGAAGGCAAAGAACTTACAGAAGAGTCTGAAAATGACATGATGTACATTGATAATTAAATAAAGTTCTCATTTCCTCAGATGATTTTACCATTTTGAAGTACTTCTCTGATGAAATCCCAACCTCACTGAAGTCAGTGGCAAAACTGCCATTAAATTGTGAGGTCAGGATTTCACCATTAGTGTATTTGTGTATCATATTACTTCTACTTCCTTCTCACCATATTTATACACATGTAGTCAGCAGGGTGGTGGCATATTTCACACACACTTCATCCCATCCTTACACATACAATGCCTGCCAGCCTACCTGCTATATTTCTCTTAAAATTTTTACTTACATTAAGGAAAAGCAGATCACATGCTAGAGACAATCATCTGCAGTAAGAACACTGCTCTCTGTCCATGAATCCTCCACAAAGATTGCCATGGTTGCCAGACTCGGCCCACAATATGCCCCAGAACCACTTCCTCTCCTGTTACATCTGTTCTGCACTCTTTGTTGCACCCTCTTCTCCTATCTTCTCTTCAACCTCCCATTTACTGGTTTTTATCTTCCCGTCTTATACTTAATGGCATCTCCTATTTCAGCCATAAAAAGGCTCCCTCTTCTACTCTATGTAAAACCTTAAGGCTGTGTCTAGACTGGCAAGTTTTTCCACAAAATCATTTGATTTTGTGGAAAAACTTCCCAGCTGTCTACATTGGCCACTTGAATTTCTGGAAAAGCACTGACGATCTCATGTCAAAAAGCATTTTCGGAAAATCATGCCAGTGTAGACGTAGCCTAAAGGAATTAGAATCATAGAATCCTAGGGCTGGAAGAGACCTCAAGAGGTCATCAAGGCCAGTCCCCTGCCCAAAGCAGGACCAACCCCACCTAAATCATCCCAGCCAGGGCTTTGTCAAGTCAGGACTTAAAAACCTCTAGGGATGGAGATTCCACCATCTGCCTAGGTAAGCCATCCCAGTGCTTCACCACCCTCCTAGTGAAATAGTTTTTATTAATATCCAACTTAGACCTCCCCCACTGTAACTTGAGACCATTGCTCCTTGTTCCGCCAGTTGTCACCACTGAGAACAGCCTCTCTCTGGAACCTCACTTCAAGAAGTTGAAGGCTACTATCAAACCCCCCTCACTCTTCTCTTCTGCAGACTAAATAAGCCCCAATCATTTTGGTTGCCTTCTGCTGGACCCTCTCCAATGCATCCACATCCTTTCTATAGTGGGGGACCCCAGTGGGCCTCCTAATGCACCCTAATATGCCATTAGCCTTCTTGGCTACAAGGGCACACTGTTGATTCATATCCAGTTTCTCATCCACTGAAATCCCCAGGCCCTTTTCTGCTGAACTGCTACTTAAACAGGCTGGGGACAGACTGAAACAATGCTTGGGATTCTTCCGTCCCAAGTGCAGGACTCTACACTTTTCCTTGTTGTACCTCATCAGATTTCTTTTGGTCCAATCCTCCAATTTGTGTAGGTCACTCTGGACCCTATCCCTACCTTCCAACGTATCTACCTCTCCCCCTAGCTTAGTGTCATCTGCAAACTTGCTGAGGCTGCAATCCATTCCTTCATCCAGGTCATTAATAAAGATGTTGAACAAAACCAGCCCTAGAACCAATCTTTGGAGCACTCTACTTGAAGCTGACCACCAGACAGACATCAAACCATTGATCGCTACCCGTTGGGCCTGACAATTGAGGCAGCTTTCCAGCCACCTTACAGTCCATTTATCCAATTCATACTTCCTTAACTTGCTGGCAAGAATATTGTGGGAGACCGTATCAAAAGCTTTGCTAAAGTCAAGGTATATCACATCCACTGACTTCCCCATGTCCACGGAGCCAGTTACCTCATCATAGCAGCTAATCAGGTTGGTCAGGCACAACTTGCCCTGGGTGAAACCATGTTGACTATTCCTTATCACTTTCCCCTCTTCCAAGTGCTTCAAAATGGATTCTTTAAGAATCCCTACAATATTTTTCCAGGGACTGAGGTAAGGCTGACTGGTCTGTAGTTCCCTGGATTGTCCTTCTTCCCTTTTTTAAAGATGGGTCTTTTCCCAATCATCTGGGACCTCTCTTTATCTCCACAAATTTTCAAAGATAATGGTCAAAGGCTCTGCAATGATATCTACCAACTCCCTCAGTACCGTTAGATGCATTAAATCCAGACTCATGGATTTGTGTATGTCTAGCTTTTCTAAATAGTTCTAAACTTGTTCTTTCTCCAGCCAGGGCTGCCCACCTCCTTCCCATGCTGTGTTGCCTAGTGCAGTAGTCTAGGAGTTGACCATGTCTGCGAAGACAGGCAAAAAAAAAAAAAGCACATTGAGTACTTCAGCTTTTCCCACATCATCTGTCACTAGGTTACCTCCCACATCCAGTAAGGGCCCCACACCCTCTCTGATCACCCTCTTATTGCTAACATGCCTGTAGAAACCTTTCTTGTTTCCTTTCACATCCCTTGCTAGCTGCAATTCCAAGTGTGTTTCACCTTCCTGCTTACACCCCTGCATTCTCAAGTAATAGATTTATACTCCTCCCTGGTCATCTGTTCTTGCATAGTAATAGAGAGGTATCTGTGTTAGTCTAAACCTGGTAAAACAAAAGGAAAAAATGTAGCACTTTCTTAATTGTATTCCTGTGTTATATATGGTCATGTCAATTCTTTCAGAATATGATCTGAAGAAGTGGGTCTGGCCCACGAAATCTCATCACCTAATAAACTATGTTGTCAGTCTCTAAAGTGCTACATATTTTTTTACTTTTGTTTTTCCACTTCTTGTAAGCTTCTCTTTTGTGTTTAAGCTCACAGAGGATTTCACTGTTAAGCCTAGCTGGTCACCTACCACATTGCTTTTCTTAGTGCGCATCAGGATGGTTTGTTCCCTGTACCTTCAATAAGTCTTGTTTAAAATACTGTCAGTTCTCCTGGACTCCTTTCTCCATCATATTAGCATCCCAGGGGATCTTGCCCATCAATTCTCTGAGGGAGTCAAAGTTTACTTTTCTGAAGTCTAGGGTGTGTATTTTTCTGCTCCTTTCTTCCTTTTGCCAGGATCCTGAAACTGACCGTCTCATGATCACTGCTTCCCAGATTGCCACCCATACTTACTTCCCATAGTTGGTTCCCTCAGCACTTGAACCAGGAAGTTATCCCCAACATTCTCCAAAAATGTCCTGGATTGTCTGTGTACTGCTGCATTGGTCTCCCAACAGATGTCAGGGTGATTCAAGTTCCCATGAGAACCAGGGCTTGTGATCTGGAAGCTTCTCTTAGTTGTCTAAAGAAAGCCTTCTCCCTAGCCTGTCTAAAGAATCCAGAGCTTCAACAGCAGAGAAGAGGTTTTTGCACTGATAGTTTGTCTCATCTCTAAACGGTTCTACTTTCCAGCATCTCATCTTGACTATGTTCAATTAACTCCTTTTCCTTAGCCCTACCTACTCATAGATGCAGAAATTGAAACATCTTTTGTCCTCAAGTCTTCACAGGCATGTTGTCCATTTCAAAATCCAAAGCATGTAACTATTCCACTCCCCTCAATTCTATTCACTATGCTCCCTGCATGCTACACTTTTGCTTTAATAATGGGTAACAAACTCTCCCAATGCAGTTCCAGAAGTTGGAATACCTTCTTTCCTTCCCAGAAATCTTTTGATTTGCTTATTTGTCTTGTCTAATACCTCTATAAAATGAAACCTTATTCCACCAAAAAAAAAAATTCCTAGAAAATTAGGCCTATGGATATTTCACTTTTTGTATTTTCACTATAGTAATTAATATTACACTTGTATTTTTGACATGATTTTATTTGCCTACGTAGGCTAACTGGGTACGAAACTGTTAAACTTTTGTATGAGACAGTATACACAAATAAACTGAATTTTACCACTTAAAAAGTTCTCTTACTGTAATTTTGTAGAGATAGTGCCCAAATTTTGGATGTAGATATACCACTATTGGCAAAACGTACTGGATTTCTTCGCTAGATAGGGGTTAAACTGGATTTTCTGTAAAATATACCTGTAGGCTCCTGTGTACCATAAGTGTTGATCCTGGTAAGTTGCACATATCTGTAGTCAGATTTCTTGATCTCAGAACCTACCTTCCTGCCACTCCATCCACAAAAACAGAACAGGTTTGAATGCCTTTTATACTCAAAAACAAGTTGTTTTTATTAATGGAAATTAGTTAAAGATATCCCACTATACGAGTTTCCTCATCTTATTTTGAAATCTGCTGTATCACACCTCAGTGGTCTACAAAGGGGAGTAGATTTTGGCATCTATGCTACAATAGTTTTTTTTTGTTGTACTGATAGAGAGATGAAGCCAATAGCTACCATTTTAGGGACATTTTGTACATAGCATGCAGTCTTAATTTGTCAACCCAAAATAGTTTCTGCCACTTCTGATGTCATCAATGAATTCAGGTGCTTATTTTGCAATCAAAATATATAGCGACAAGTGTGAAAGTTATACCTCTTATCCAAAGTTCTGCATGTCCCCTTCAAATCAGCAAAATGTGTGTATTTGGCTATGTCCTATTAATGCCCATAGACTCTCATTGTTGCACTCCAAGCCAATTTGTCCTGGACAAGGCACATTTCATAAGCCTGGCACTGTTGCCCCATCCTCTACTCATTGTACCTTGTTATTTGTTTCTGGAACCATCAACCACATACTCTGACAAAAGCAGCCCTGGTTCCTGTCCTGCAGGCAGTAAGTTTCTATAGAGATTTCAAGCATCCTATCAGTAATATTGCTAAATTTGCATGAGGGCTTAACCAATGTTTTTCTAATTAAAATACATGAATTTAGGGAAGCTGCAGATTCCAAGGAAAGAAGAAATGGCCTTTTACTGCCCAGTTATAGATATTACACCTTAACTGATTAACTGTATATTATTAAAGTGTTAATTTAGAACATTAGTCAAGATAAAATTAAGCCAAATTGCCCTAGCAATATGCCATCTTCTAGAACAGCATTTCTTAAACTTTTTGAGACCATGGAACACCAAAATAATGTTTTTTAATGCGGAACACCTTAGGTTGCCAGATTTATTTATTTATTTATTTAAAGAAACTAAGAGGCAGCACTGGAGAAAATTTGTTGAGGGGGAAAAAAAAAGCACCGGGGGGAGTAACCAGGGAAACCTCAGGAGGTCGGACTAAAATGTGGTCACGGCCCCTTTAATTGTTGCATGTACCAAGCAGGCTTCTGTCAGCTGCCAAGAAAATACCCTAGGAACATCTATGACAATTTTCTTCCAAAAAATTTTAAAAATTTTTTTGTGTGTGTCATAACCCCTCCCCCACTCTCAAAGTAGTAACAAAACCAAAAAAAGAGGTTGCGGCACACCTGTGAGTTGTTCATGGAACACCAGCGTTCTGCGGAACATACTTTAAGAAACACTGTTCTTGAGCAGTTTCTCCACCTTTCTGCTACCAAGGACTGGCTTGCTGTGTTCCTAAACTGTACGGGACCACTCAGGGACTAGTTCTGGTCCACGGACTGGTCATTAAGAATGTCACCTTTCAACATCAGTTTTCTCTTATCTAATCAGAGGCAATGTTAGTATTTACTAACCAGCTTCACAAGTGTCAGCAAAGTGCCATGTACAAGTTTAATATTCATTGTAGTTGTTTTAATGATTCCATTTGCACTTTTAAAGCTATTTCAATATTACAATAAAACCTTTAGTAGTAAGACCAAGTAAAAGGGGGAGGGAGGGGAATCACCTCTACATATTTAGAGTAAATTCCTCCCAAATTCTTACCTGAAATCCCAGCTTGCCAAATGAAACTTTGCCTATACTTCACTACTAATATTCCTAGTTGTATTTGATGTTAATATACCTATAGGTGGAAGACAGACCCAGAAACCAAATTACAACTGAATATTTTTATTGACATCCAAAGTCTAAAAGGTATCTCTTTATTGACCCATTTCTGCTGCAAATTCTTGCCTTCCAATTAGTCCACTTACAAGTCCAAATAGAAGCACAACAACTTATGGAGGTGAAACCACAACACAAGCACTGAGGGTAAAAGATGGTGGCTCTTGACCAATCAGTAGGCTGTCACACAAATTCCAATTGTACACTCAGCAAATTGAGAAATTGTTGAGGCTACTTCAAGCATGTAATGGCTAAAGTGTTTCCAGATATGTTTTCTCTCAACTGGCCTCAATTTTCTTTTAAGCTTTTGCCAAATAAGATACCTTAAAAAGTAACAAAGGGAAGATACTCAGACTACCTTAAAAACTATTTAATCTGCCACCTGACTCTGTCCTCTCAAGTGTATGGCCAGTTACTTATTGCATTTTTATTTTCAGTGGCACAAGCTTGTCTCAATCTTTGCCTCACATGATCCCAGTTAGGGACATTAAGGGAATGTTTCCCACCCCAAAGTAGGGAATTAGGATATTGACTTAATCCTACTAGTCTTTGTTTTTTAATACTTTAAAAGTCTCTCTCGTGTACTCATCTTCATTCCTTATCTCTTTTGACTCCCCACTTCTACAACGCTGGCCAAAAGGTTCTACATTTTTCAGAGGATGGGAGGGTAGGTAGGTAAAGGAAGGTGGTCCTCTTGTATCCTCATTCTCTTGTTGGCATACTTGAGTTAAGGTAGCCTATCTGTGTGGTCAAGGACTCGACACTGCACCAGTGTCAGTTAAAGGGGCTTGCTCAAGAGAATACACTACACTCTCTACTCCAAGGACTGTGCTGAATCCACACTGTTTCCTGCAACAACCAGTCTGTGGATGGGGTTTTGGTGCCTTAATTTCTGACAAACACATTCAAAATAGCATATCTGGAAACCGTAAAACTGAGTGCTAGACAAAAGCCTGCCCCTGCCCCATTAGTGAGATATGAGCCAAGAGGGAGAAAACAAAGGTAGCCTTATATCACTGAAGCACCTGGATGGGTCTAGTTTGTTTCTCTCTTTCAAGACTCTTCAGCCTCTTCATGGTCTGCTTTGAGACGGAAATGCTTCCTACTCCTTTTCTTACTCCCATGAAACCCTACAGTTTCCACCAAATCATCTTCACCTGTGTGAGTAGAAACTGTTTCATGTTGTCTTTTTGTACCCGAATTCTCCAACTTCAGGCACTCCTCTTCCTCCATCATCTTCTTCCCTTCACAGTCTAAATGGCCCAGCTCAATTTTATCCTCCTCACTCAGGTAACTGGTCTTCTTGGGAGATTTCTGATTCAGACTTTGCATTGTGTTCATAAGCTTCTTACCATCCTCCTCTGGTGATCTTTTGTCTGAACCATGCATGCCTGTTTTTGTGGGTTTGGTAAAGATTATCCTTCCAGCACCATAGCTGGAAGGGTCCTGGTTGAAATATGGAGTGTAGCTGTCTTCAGTAGCTGAGCTTTGTTCTTCTCCTTTCTTCTTCAAACCCTCTAGGAACTCCATAGCAGCCATCCTGTTGGTCTTATCACTAGACTCTGAAACTCCCTCCAGACTGTACTTGGTCCAACGTTCTGGATGTGCCATGTAGTCAGGGACTGCTGGACTGCTTTTGGAAGCTGGGGGTGGCTTGCTTTGCCTTCCAAGGCTCTCTGCAACCATCTTGCTTGAAAGAGTGGGTGGAGGCAGAGGACGCTTAAACCTCCCATCAATAATGTTATCTTCACTCATTGAGGGCACTGCTAATTTGGCTGCCCCTTCCAGGCCATCAAATATGCTCTGGCTTCGCCGCGAGAACGTAGAGCTCATGCCTTTCAGATGGAATGGCTGGACAGGAGACTTAAGATTGTTTGAAGACTCAAGGATCTCATCTGAGCCATAACCTACATCATCCAAGGATGGTGGTTTTTCTGGAGAAACTGTATCGACTTCCGCTTCATCTGCTAAGCCAAAGTCTTCAGAGTCTGAATCACTGAGTGAAACTGTGTCAGAAGGTAGAGTGCCCTCATAATCTTTGTCCCCACCAGTCACTATACCCATAAAGGGCTCACCAGCACCTTCATCTCCCATCTTTGGGCTATTACTCAGCTGTGCTCTCTTCCTTGGGCTCAGCTGCAGCAAATAAGGTCTTCCAAATATCCAGTGATTTTAAGGCCTGGAATGAGAAGGAACAAGTATAAATTCATCTGGGAAACAAGGACCACATTAGAAGAGGATGTTCTGTTCACATTACAGCAATTCACAGCCATGGAATATTGTGTGACTTAAGAAATGCTGCAAATGAAACAGGGAAGAACTAGTGTGAAGATACTGTTTCCTGCTCCATTCTGAGCTGAATATTCTCAGGACTCATTGAGGAAAGGGATTGCTGCAGCCACTGTGGTATTTTAAAAATACTGTGATTATTATTTCAACAAATATTGAACATAATTGACATTTTGTATAGTATGAAGTCATATTACTAGAAGTCTCAGGTAGATGTACCTCATTCTGTGACTTGATAAATTTTTGTTGGAAATAAAACCATGCTTTTGTGCACAAATGTGAACAATTAATACACATATGCAGGCTTATTTCAGAATACAGGACTAATTAAAAATAGGCTTTTGTTATTACCAGTACGCTACTTTTAATTAACAATTCAGGGTTTTTCCCCCTCCCTTTTTATTTAGATATCTTTATTGAGAGAGACATGGGAAAAAAGATTACCCTAAACTATATAAATACAGGTTCTCAATGAAGACTGAAAACAGGCATGGAAAGTGTGCTAGTCACTCACTGTCTCTTGAGACTGAAACAGTTTCCCTTCCTCTGGGTCAGTTAAAGCCACCAAAGATCTCAGGTCCTGCACCCTAGAAAACAAATATCTACGTCACAAGGTGGGAAATTTCTTATTTTAAAAGGTACAGTAAGCACATTTGTGAATCATCTTCCAATTGAGGCACTGATTCCTATTTTTGACATGAACCTACGCAGAGAAAAACCTTCAGACATTTCTGGGATTTAGGTTGGAAAAAGAACAATGCTCTTTCTGCTGAGATAGACATCAACAAAGAAACTCAGGTCATAATGTCAAAATCATGGTCCTAGCCTATGAGTTCAATGGGAAAGGGGGAAAAAAACAGTTTTTTTTTTTCTTTTTAGTTTTCTGTGGCTACAAAATAACCCATCAAAAATTGGATTTGTTAAATGAAAAGAGAATTTTAGCAGAGGCAGAGATCAAAATCAACGTGATCGGTATGAGTAACAAATTAGTAACCATTAGTAGCACTGCACACTACACCCATGGTGGTAAAATTTGCAGGGCATAGTGGAGAATACTATGGACCAGATTTCAAAAGAGCTAAGCACTCATAACTGGGAACAGATTTTGAAAACCTGTAACCAGTTAGGTACCAAAATAAAAGACACATTGGGTCCTGCACTCCTTTGAAAAACTGGTCACGTGTCACAACAGACACACTTGAAAATACAGCCTTTACTTGAAGTGGAAAATGAACACTAGAAAAATCTGGCCCTGTGACACTTTACAGTCATAGTAGTTAGTGCAATAGCATTTGCAGAAACAACTGCAATCCTCTAAATGAGTGGTTCTCAAACTTTTTGGGCTCCGGAGCCTTTTACATGCATAAAAATTTATGTGTAGCCTCAGCGGTCCACTGATTGTATGTTGCGGAGCCCCAGCGGTCCACTGATTGTATGTGTTGTACCTATCGATGTTTCCAGTTTGTCAACTTCGCGGAGCCCCTGGAGATGTCTTGCGGAGCCCTGGGGCTCTGCAGAGCACAGTTTGAGAAACACTGCTCTAAACTATATGAAGAAGAAAAGAGCAAACCCAGCTACATAAGGGTTTCTTTCAAAACTGGTAGTTCACCACAGCTGGTGAGTTAAATTGCCTCACCAAGAGTCTCACCAAAAAGGAAAAGTTCCCAAGCTCTAAAAGCTGCTTGCTCCTTGACAACTCTATGGCTGAGTACTGACCCCTTCAACCCAGGGAGACTCACAGTTTCTTGGTGGTGAGCTGAATATGATATAACTCAGACAAGATAGCATCTCTCTGAATGGACAGGTCCCCATCAGAATCTTCCATGCTGGTCTCAGTCAATCAGGCCCCCCTCCTTCCGCCTCCTGCTGCCTGTGAGGGAGCCAGAGAGCACAGTCACTCAGACTGCTGCAGTGGGTCAGCTGTTACCACACTCGCAACTCCAGGGCAAGACCTTAGGGGGGACAGCGGTGAGTGATTGACCTCAGAGACCCTAAGCTTAGGTGGGCGAAGTCGAACCAGTTCTGCAGTTATTGCGAGCTAGCCACACCCCACCAGACACCACGAGCCTCGCTGACAGGGAGCACATCGCTATCTCACAGGCAACAACAAGTCAGCCGCATAGCACGTCACAGGCTGAGCTCCCAGGGGGCAGGAATCAGGAACCTATGACCCAGCCAGGGGGCGGGGTTTGGTCAGGGGGCGGGGCCTGGCTCAGAGGAACGGGACGCCTGGGGGGGGGGGATGACTGATGGGAGGGGGAAGGGGCGGGGCTCACCTCAAGGGATCGTTGACGCTGGGGAGAGGGCGGGGCTCGGTTCGGGGAGACGCAGGGGAGGGGTCGGAGCGGGGCTCGGAGGGGAAGGGGCGGGGCTCGGTTGGGGGAGGGGGCTCGGTTGGGGGGACGCCGGGGAGGGGTCTGTGACCACAGGTCAGGGAGTGAGGGGGTTGTACCCCGGTCAGACAGGCAAGGAACCGGCCCGCGGTGGCCGCACGGAGACTCGCCCGGGCCGTACCTCGCGGAGCGCGGTCCAACCGCCCTTCCTCGCAGCAGCTCTGCCAGCCGAGTAACATCCGGCGCGCTCCCCGGAAGGGAGCCCTGGCGGTCCGCGCGAAGCACGCTGGGAGACCGAGTTCCCGCCGCCCGCTGAGGCGCTCAGGCCCCTCCCCCCCCACAGCCCCGCCCGCTGCTATGCCCATGAGGCCACGCGGCGGGAGAACCAGCCGCCCGCTTGGCCTCCTGGGAGTTGTAGTCCCCAGCGCGCCGCGCAAAGAACGTAGGCCCACAGCGGCGCTGATCAGGGCCCAGGGCAAGGCCCCGGCCTGGCGAGGCGCCAGTTCAAACGCCGCCCTGTTCCGGCTGCAGCCTGCCGCTCGGTTACCGCAGCGGCCCGCATGGGGCACCTCCTCCGCCGCCCGCTCCAAGCCCGCCCCGGCCTGTGTGGGGGTAGGGCGCTTGTTGTCCCTCGAGCGCCCCCTGGCGGAGCTAGTGCTAATTCTCCCCAGCTTGCAGATGAGAACACTGAGGCCCGGCACAGATGGCTGCAGTAGTATTGGCAGCAGAGCGTAGGGAGCCCAGCAGCCAGTGCCCAGCTCCGTTGCTGAAATGAACATTCATTTCTAGTGCTGCTTTCATCCAAAGAACAGTACATAGGTTAGACCTCCCTGCTCCTGACCAGTCCTGAACGAAGGGCTTTTCTGGACCGGAGAGGTCCCTCCCTTCACAGCCCATGCCGAACCACTACCACCATCCCTTCCCCCAACTAGGGCTCCAGCCTGGGCCCCTGGAGCTCTCTAGCTGCTGCTGGCACCACTGCTGCTGGGGCCAGAGCTCCCTGACTGCAGCCCCAACATTGCAGTTAGGGCTAGAGCACTCAGGCTGCAGCCAGGGCCGGAGCTCTGCAGCCAGGGCCAACCCCCTGCTACTGCCCAGCTGCTGCAACCACAACTCCCTGCTGCACCTCCCATCTTTTCTTCCCACATGGGGCCAACCTTCCCACTATGCTTCTTCCCCTGGCAAGACCTCCTTGTACTTGGACTGGGTGGTCCAGGAACATCCATGGTCCTGCCAGACCTCATCTGTTGCTGGACCAGAGAGTCCCAGTTAAGGATAGGGGTGCCAGGTTTCCATTATTGACCCAGACAGTCTGGTATTTTCTCCTCCTGTCCAGTAAAAAAAATTCAGAAAATACCGGATACCTAAAACATCCAGTATTTTCTAATTTTTTCCCTTGCCAGGAGGCAACCCTACAACACACTCAGCAACTGGGCCCAGCCCCCGCCACCGGAACTCCTGCTTACCTGGTTCCACAGGGAAGCTATGTTCTGGCTTGATCGGGAAAACAAAATGGCCACTGGCAAAAAGCCTAAGGACCAAGAGGAAGAAATGCCTCCCCTGGGTCTTAGTGCTAAACCACTCCCCTGTTCCTATCCCTATTCTGACTGCACACCATACTGTTTTAATGCTGTTTTTTTATTGCTTAATAACTCTGTGGGTGTGTCTACACTGGGCCACTTATTCCGGAGAATCAGCCGCTTTTCCGGAATAAGCCGCGAGCTGTCTACACTGGCCCTTGAATTTCCGGAAAAGCAACGATGCTGTACTGTACAAAATCAGCCGCTATTCCGGAAACCGTACGATGCTCCCGCTCGGGCATAAGTCCTTTTTCCGGAAAAGCTTTTCCGGAAAAGGGCCAGTGTAGACAGCTTTTCCGGAAAAGCAGAAGAAACGTAAAAAAGCGGTTTGGACGGCGGGAGACCCCGTAGAAGCCACGGACTTCCGCATTACCCGAGGGCTTAAAGAGCCCGCACGCTACTGGCCGCACGTGGCAGGAGGCCCTCAGAGACCTCCCTTCCCAGCTCTGCGACGTGGCAAGTGTGCTGCCCAGCCACCTCAGCGGAGGCATGGCAGCTCGAGGTGGTCAGCCACCGTCACCCGGGGCAGAGGAGGAAGCCCCCAGGGGCCGGAAGCGCAGGGCCCCATCCTGGACCCCCAGGGAGCTGGAGGCCCTCCTGGACCTGTGGGAGGAGGAGGAGGGTCTCCATGACCTCCAGTCCCGCCGCCGGAATGCTGAGCTGTACACCCGGATGGCCCGGAACCTCGCCCAGCAAGGGCACCCCAGCCGCAACTGCGAGCAGGTCCGCTCGAAGGTTAAGGAGTTGCGGCTGGGGTACGTGCGGGCCACGGAGGGGAGGGGAGCAGGGCCTGATGCCTGCCCCTATTTTGAGCGGCTGAACTCATTTTTGGGCGAGCCAGCCCCGCAAGGCCCAGCTGTCCCCGTTGACACCTGCCAGCACCCCCCGATCATTCGTCCCACCGAACCGGAGGAGGAAGACGAGAGCGGCGGCGCTTCGGGAGAGGAGGCCAGCGTTGCCACCCAGCAGGCCCCCTCCAGCAGCTCCTCTGTGGCCGGGGAGGAACCCACTGGTGAGTCTTTGAAGGTTACACTCCCAAAGGGCGGGGGGCGGAGGGCGGGGGGGAGCGAGACCCAAGTGTCCGGAGGGGGGAAGGGGAGAGCATGTCACTCAGGCCACGTGAGCTGCACGCTGCATAGCATGCGGCAGTTAGCAGCACATGCAACCACGTGCAGCCTGGTGACTGAGCGGCAGGTGGCCGTGGCAGGCAGCTGCGGGCACGGCTGGGACCGTGCTTCTCACACACATTTCAGCGGGATCAGGGGGAAGGGTGGATGCCGGCTGGAACCGGCCAGGGCCCGAGGGACTCAGCCCAGAGCCTGCTGCTCCACCAAGGGGTGCAGCACAGGGAATGGCACACTGTCCCAGGCCTGGCTGTGAGGCACAGCCAGCTGCTCCTGGGATAAGTGCAGCGTCACAGTCCTGTGACCGTGGACCGCCACCGAGCCGCTCACCTGCTCCCAGTGCCTTGGCAGGTTCCCCGAGGGAAGTCCCCACTGCGGCCACACCTGTCCCTGGGCTACCAGGCTTGCGGGAGGGATAGTGGGAGGGAGATGGGCCCCTGAGTTTTGCTGCAAGGATGGGACATCCCCCCACCCAGTCACCCTTTCTGGTTCTGACCAGGAGATATCGCACGCAATGGGATCTGAGAGCCCAGACCGCCACTGACAGGTGTGCTCCCAGGCACTGCGTGGGGATGCATCTCGCTCCCTGTCAAACACCAGTGATTAGCCCTAAGCTTTTCACAGTGTCCACCGGCAGGGAGTTCCACAGGTGAACGCAGCACAAGCACCCTCCTGCCCTGCACGGAGCCAGGATACAGACCGGTGCTTACAATACTGCAGGGAGGACCCTACTCCCAGGGGTGATCCTTCTTGCCAACATACAACACCCCCCGGGAGCAGGAGGGGAACTGAGTGGGCCCAAGCCACAACTGTGCGGTCACCTGGGGCTCTGGGGTGGAGGGCATGGAAGTGTGGGGACAGTGGATGGCCTGCCTGACTGACCCGTCCTTTCTTCTCTTCCCTGCAGCGGGACCCAGCACCAGACCAGCGACTCCAGCAGCAGCGGCACCCCCAGCTGCCCAAGCCCGGAGGACCAGGCTCCGACACTGGGACCAGCTGCTTCGGCGTCATGTCACCGCGGTGGAGGGGATCCAGACCTCCATTGCGGAGCGTGTGCAGGGGGACCAGGAGTGGCGGCAGGAGGGATGGGCTGCGTTCCTGGAGGAATGCCGCGAGATGCGTGCCACAATGGGCACCCTGACGGCACATTTAATACATGCCATCCACTATGGCATGGCCGGACCGCATGCCCCCGCCATCCCTCCGGGAGCACAGCCCATGCCCCCTCCTATCCCTGCTCCTCTCCCAGCTCCTGCTCCTCTCCCTGCTCCTGCTCATGCTCCTGACCCTGACCCTGACCCTGCTCATGCTCCTGACCCTGACCCTGCTCATGGTCCTGCTCCTGACCCTGAAGACCGTGCTCCTACTCGTGCTCCTACTCGTGGGCACCTCAGCGTGCAGGCTGCCCCAACGCGGTCTGCCTAGCGTGGGCAGGTCCGCCCCCAGAGGGGCGCTCGCAGGGGCCACCCGTCCCAGTAACTGCCCCCCCCTCCTTCTCGCAGTTAAAGCTCCCCCCCCTCCTTCTCGCAGTTAAAGGTCCCCCCCTCCTTCTCGCAGTTAAAGCTCCCCCCCCTCCTTCTCGCAGTTAAAGCTCCCCCCCCCTCCTTCTCGCAGTTAAAGGTCCCCCCCTCCTTCTCGCAGTTAAAGGTCCCCCCCTCCTTCTCGCAGTTAAAGGTCCCCCCCTCCTTCTCGCAGTTAAAGCTCCCCCCCCCTCCTTTGTAAATAAAAAGTTCTGTTTTCATTTCAATCTTGTGTGGTTATTGTGTTCCTCTAGTAACTGTACAGAAATTATGTGAGATGCCAATTAAGTGTAAGTATTTGGTATTTTTGGTTAAACCATCTGGCAACCCTAGTTAAGGGAGGTACAACCTGTACAAAGTAACTAATCTTTGCAATGCCACCCTTGTGAGGTAACCAATGATTCATAGCAGGGCAGGTGAAGAAAAAAGTATCACAATTCTAAATCACAAGGCTGTAATTTCTGCCTGAGACCAAGTGAGAATGAGCCTCACTGGCCCATTAGAATGGAACACTAGTCTCTTACAGTAGCTTTGCATTTAGTAAGCAGGACATAAAAGTCTTCCAGACCTGATGTTTAACATTGTTCTGTGAGCTTGATCCAAACCTAGTTGCATTCAGTGGAAGTCTTCCAGTTGACTGCCTGCCTTGACTGCCGGCCCTGAGGTTTGGGCAAGGCCCTACAGGAATAGGACCTTTATTTTGACTGACAGTATGACTCTCATTCTTACCCGAGGAACAAAAACCAGGACTATGTAGCACTTTAAAGACTAACAAGATGGTTTATTAGGTGATCAATTTGATCTGAGGAAGTGGGTCTGGCCCACGAAAGCTCATCACCTAATAAACCATCTTGTTAGTCTTTAAAGTGCTACATAGTCCTGGTTTTTGTTTCAGCTAGACTAGACTAACACGGCTACATCTCTATTACTATTCTTACCAGAGGGTGTAGTACACTACATGCCCTATCAGTATGGGTATAAACAGTTGTATAAACAACAAGGCTATGTCTACACTACAGGGTTTTTGCGCAAAAACCCAGAGTGGCCACACTTCAAGCGCTTTTGCGATGCACTTTTGAGGTGTGGACGCGTGGAAGATCTCTTCTGCGGAAGATCTCTTCTGCAAAAAGCTTCTTGCGCAAAAACCTTGCAATATAGACATAGCCCAAGGCATCACTTGGCAGAGTAAAGTATGCTTGAATCATCAGAGTGTAATGGAATGTTAAAGTGTATTATGCTGCTCAGTCATGAGGTGGCAGTGTATCTAAATACATACTTTAAATTGAGCATTGCAGTATCTTATGATGAACACGTAAATAAGCAAGCTCTGTGATATGTCCGCAACTGGACACCGTCTACAGTAAAATAAAACAGAAAGAGCAGGAAAAACATCAACAAAGTTTGCAGTCAGAAAGAACAAAGCAACAACAGGTGCAGGTTCTAATAAAATGCCACTCACTTCATATGGCAAATAAACTCCACAAAGAAACTGGAGATATATAGGTATTTTCTTTAATTTATACTATGGGGGAAGCAAGCAGAGCATATCTTTACATCCTTTGACATCACTGAATACAGTCAAAGATTTTGAATGGGTTGTAGCTATATTTGATTCATACTTTATACCCCAGAGAAATGTTGTTTATGAAAAAACCTGTTTTCACAAGTGAATTCAAGAACCAGAGGAAAATGTTTTACATGAACTCAGCATCTGTTAACCTGAGGGTTACAGTAGTCAGAATAAGAAGTCCTCCAGCTTGACAGTATTTCAACATTATTTCAAAATAACTGCCTGCAGGGACTAAATTATTTCACAATAATGCTACTTATTTTGAAATAATGTTGCTGTGTAGATGTACCGTTGGCCTGGGAGCTCTCTCTCCTTGCCTCTGATTTTATGATGACTTTTAATACTCAATTGTCTGTATATAGTTTCTAAGCTAGTTTTTGGGTTCTTCAAGTTGCTCCTGTCTTTTGTTCTGTTGTTGACTAATTCTGACTACTTTGCAATCTGTAAATCTCTTTTCAACTGTAGCTGTGAAATTGTGAAAGATTTTTATAACCCTATAACCAGCCAGTCTTAGATACTGTCACATTTTGTATTCACAAAACCACAGTTTTCAGCTATGTCTACACTATAGCCTTTTCCACAAAAACATATGCAAATGAGGTGATGCGTGGAATATCGCTGTGCCTCATTTGCATAATTAATGAGGCTCCATTTTTGCACAAGAGGCTTTTGCAAAAATGTGGAAGAACGTGGAAGAACGGCTCTTGTGCAAGAGGGTTTTTTCCCACAAAAACGGAGCCTAATTAATTATGCAAATGAGGCACAGTGATATTCCACGCTTCGCCTCATTTGCAGATGTTTTTGTGCAAGAGTCTACAGTGTAGACATAGCCTCATTGTATGAGGAGTAAGGGAAGTCAGAGGAAGAATGCTCTATTTTGAAATAATTGCTGTGTAGACTCTCTCAATTTCAAAATAAGGTACACAATTGATGTAGTCCAATTTGCATAGCTTATTCTGAGTTAAGCACTGCTGGGTAGATGCATCCCAAGATAGATAAATTCCAGCTGACATACATGAGGGGTGGAAAAAGTCATGTCCCAGGAGATGATGCATGTCCAGCTAGAGGTTCATGATGTAGCAAATGCATGAGCTATGGACATTTTGTATCTGCGTCACACTAAAGCAGTCAGGGAATTTGCTCATATTACAGATAACCAAGAGCCATTGTTTCTAAGATCTATCACTTGTGATGACAGAGCTTGCCTGGAGAGTGAAACTGAGTGGTCATGGTAAGACATTGATTTGAAAACTGGCTCAGAAGCGGATATGATGGTCATCTCAGAGGGACTTACAAACACCTTCAAGCCCTCTCCGAGCTGAAGTCACCTGACAGCTCTAGCTAGCCCTGCAGCTGTTGAGAATTGCATGGGCCAGTTCACCACAGAAACAACTTGCATGTGATCAGAGACCAACAATCTTCTCAGCAGCAATGTGGCAGGCACTCTCAATAGGCATTTTGCGTATCTTTTTCTGATACTTTTGTCAGAAGAGGCTTTTCCAAAATTTGGCCCATCTAGACTAGGCCAAATTTCAGAAAAAAAAACCCACTTTTGAAAGCCCCTTTCTTCCTCATGGAATGAGGAATAAAGGGACTTCCGAAAGAATGTGTTTGCTCTTCCGCAAAAAAAAGCAGAAGAGCAAACAAGTTCCCTGGACTTGGTGGAGTTTTTTTGGGTTAGCTCTGGTATCCTGAAACCTCTCCCTTTCCCCCCCCCCCCCCCCACAGTCTAGCCGTACCTAAGAGCTACCAACTGTAGAACCTGATGACAGTGCTTATGTCAAATTCGATGGAGAAAAAAGAGGGACAACTCCAGTTGTAAAGAAAAAGAATTCAGTGCCCAGATCATATCTAGATGGACAGTGGAGAAGTTCAACAGAAACCATTTATATTTAGTTAGTTCCTCAGAAAGAAGAATCCACAGCAGTGTTTCTCAATAACTAGTCTGTGGGCCAGTGCTGACCTATGACATCTCCCTCACACAGTTTTTGAAGGCACCAAGTTGGTCCCTGACACAAAAAAAGTTAAGAGAAACAGAATTGAACATCTTATTTAAGCTAACCTGAGCTATACCTGACAGAGCATTAAAGGATTTTACGATGAATACATCTAGTGAGTAGAAGCAGGCTCTATGACCAATCTATGTCTGGTACAGAAGAACAGGACTCCCAATTCATTGGCTGAAGTGGATTTTGCTCACAAAAGCTCATGATTCTATATATTTTGGTTAATCTCTAAGGTGACACAAGACCACTCGTTTCTGAAGTTACGGACTAACACTGCTACCCCTGTGAGATTTTATGACTGTATGTATTCTATATGGCACTTTACTTGCCCATCCAGTGACTTCCCTGTTCACATTGTTTTTAGCAGTGCAGCATCCAGCTGTTTTCCTGTTGACACAGCCTTTCTCCTCTCCCCTCCCCCCGCAAAGAAAGGCTCCAGCAGCAGGAGGAAAGTGGGGGAGGCAGTTAGGGCCACATCTGCTGAAGTGTGCAGATATGCATAACCTATGTGCCACTGGAAGTGGTGTACAATGTGGATATAGCCTTAGAGGAATTTATTTAATCAGTTCTCCCAATACTGAATAATTAAGAAACAAACATTGCACTTATTCTAGGTCCCACCTAAAAACAAAGCTGCTATTTTATTCTCACGGGATATATGCACGATCTGCTATCATATCCCAATGGAATAAGGACTGTGGAGTAATCCTTGTTTTTCTGTCTCCAGGACCTCAGAGGTGTCTTCTTTCTGGGCATCCAACATGGCATCTATAGCTCCTATGAGAACATGCAATGTTAAAGTTCAGTTATGTTTGTGGTCTAAAATACTTGACTGAAACTAAGAGGGGCCTCATGGTGCATCATCTGTATTGTAAACTGCTGCTCTTTCATTTGCGCTGTCAGTTGTTAAATACATCTCTCTGCCTTCTGGAGTGCTGTTAACTACAATAATTTATGACACGAGAGCTGTGTTTGGAATACATTTTGGCAGCAATAGCAGGCAAAGTTAGAACAAAATGTCTTTCAGCTGGCTGTGGTTGAGCTGGAGTTTTAACACACAAGAGGCTTTCCCTTTTGGGGGGTCTTTAGAACATTCCCATGGAAACCTGCTTAGGTCAGGGTTTCCTGGCCAGTGGGCTTGTGTAGAGGACACCTGCAGAGGGCACCCAAGGCAGCAGTGCTGAGTACAGAGGCAAGGATAGGGAAAAGGAGGCAAGGATAGAGAAAAGAACCAACAGCGAGTACAGCCTAGCAGAACAAGGCAAAAATATTACACTGAAGGGCATGTGTGTTGGGGGAGGGGGTGACAATAGGGACAAAGCAGGTGATGTGGGAGCGAGGGGTTAGTGGAAATGGACTGAGGGATGCTTTTTAGTGGAAGTATTACTGGTTTGAAGGAGCCAGCCTGACCAGACGATCTAGCCCATCTCTTTCCAGCATCTCTACCTCTAGGTACAGGGTCCTTTCTGACTGGTGGCTTCTTGCCTACTGCATTTGCTGCTGTAATTCCCTCTTACAGCTTGTTTTGTACCTGTTTCATAGTGGAGGTCATTGTCCCTGTTTCTCCCCCTCCCTCCTTGCAGATACTTTAGTCCACATGCTGTGGAGAACTAGGGCTGAGCATACTTTCCCAGTCCCTGAAGGCGGAACAGCTTGTTCTGGCTGCAGCGGCAAGGTGTTGTCAAGCAATAAATGGAGTTACAACACAAAAATAGCAAGGTATGACACAAGCACGAACAGAAAGTAAAACAGCTTCCTCCCACCAATTCAGGCTGAGACAGCTGGGGGAGGAACCACAGAGCAAGGCAGCCATGCAGAAACCCATCAAAACAAGAAGGCAGCATTGCTGTATCGCTGCCTGTGGGACTCCGGATAGGCTTACACAGCTGCAGAGGAAGGGCATGTATGCACCAGTCCCCAGCCCTCCCCCGAGTACTGGAGCCCAGAATAACTTCTCATACTCCTCAGCCACTGGCAACCCAGCTGCCATCAACCAACCACTAGCTTTTTTTCTCCCTTCCTCACATAAATACAGACACAGAAGGCTGCCCATGAACTGTGGCAGCTCCCTCTGGGCTCCATAGCTGCTTCAAGGAGATGGGTTCATTCCTGGGCAGCATGACTCGACAAATAAAAATTACAAGAAGACTTTAAAGATTGGCTTTGTAAAGGTTGGAATGGTCTAAAAAGACAAAAGCTTGTTTTTAAATTGGTGTCTAAATGAACTGCCCAGCAGGCAAAACCAAAACACACACACACACAGAACCAAACACTTTTCCAGTTACAAGTGATCTTTAAGTGAAAGTTTTAAATGCAGTGTTTGGCAATTTAAATAATGCTAAAGCATAACAAAGGGGTCATCAGATAGAAGGTCTTCCCAGTGCTTGAGGCATGATTTCCTCCCATTGTTTTGGCAAGCTTTCAAATTAATTTTTCATGGTGCATCAGAAATAGTGTAAGCAGCATGAACAAAAGCACTAGAAGGATTACATGCTTAGTGATATTTAGTTGCAGTATCTGCAAAGTAACAATTACAGAGTTCTGTTGCTTATTTGTGTCATTTATCAGCTGTAAGAGCTCACTGCTGCCAGGTCTTCCTTCTGTAGCCAACCATGGCAAGACAAGCAAGCCTGCCTCAGTTTCCCCTTCATCTACTTTAGCAGGATTATTACCCTTCTTCACCACAGATCAGATCAACAGCCATTTAATTGGTCTGGGAAAGGAAGGCTGTTCCTCTGAGTCCAAATCTAGCCCTAGTACTGAACATACTTTATTAATGTTAACCTTTAGCAAATCCCTTCGACTCAGACCTCAAACTTCCCCTCCCCCCAAAGTACAAGTTAAAATGCAGCTGTCCTCTAGCTCTACATTCCAGACCACAAGTGGCAACAGCCACTTTGTTCTAAAGCTCCTCTGCTCTTATTCCAGGACCTCCATCTCTGTTTACATCTCTCCTCTTGCAGCCCTTGGCTCAGGACTTCTGTGATAAGGCTCCCTCCAAGCTTTCCTCTCCCCTGCCACAATCTGCACATCCTATCCCTTTTCATGGAGGCCTCCTTCCAGAATCAACTCTCTTGTTTCTGAGCTCACAGCCTTCTGTTCAGCTGAATTTCCCCAGCTCTGGCTGGGTCCCTCCAACAGTTCTGGATTGGGACCATTTCAAGGCAGCCTTTTCCCTTTAAGTGCAATGAACTGAAGGTGCTTCTCGGTTCACATAATAAAGGCTTTCAGACATGCCTTAGGTATACTTCCTGTTTTACATTTCTCAGCAGCTGAGTGATGGTTCTTCAGAGGTCTGGGAGAATCCAGACACCAATAGCCTTGACGGAGCAAATGAATTGGGCCAGGTCTGCTTTCATCCAGACCTGAAACCAGCTGCTCAGCGATGCAGAGAGAAAGGGATGCTTGGCTGATAGATATTTACTATCTAACTTTGAGAATTTAGTACTGAGCCTATGCCAGTTCACAGCTGTGAAACAGTTATGTGAATGACGCTATGATCTGCCATGCATGGAATTAAGCATCATCTGAGACCAAAGCTGACTGAGGACTCCTAGGGTTGTGTCACAGATTATCTATAACAAAGGAGCAATAAATTGTTAAAAAAAATTGAAAGAAATGTGTAAAAATTTGTACATGGAGAGAGTGTTTAAATATCCTCACACTAGGGTATGCACTGCAGAGCTTCTGCTTACCCGTAGGAAACAACATGGAATGGATATTTATTCCTTTATTTGTAATGCTTCCAAAAAGATAACATTAAAAAAATCATTTCCCCCCAATGCGCCAATCACCAATGTGCACATGTCCAAATGGATAGCTAGGGGCCTTGAAGGTAAGGAAGCGGGAAGGGAAACTTGTCAAAAATATGACAATTTATACTTAATACTGAGGGAAGTTGAGGAGACAGTGTTCGCCCAAGTTTGATTTCAGCTCCCCCCTCCCTTCTCTTAGAAGAGGCGTTTGGGATCTTGTCCTCCAAAAGAGACAAACGCTGACACCACTTTTTTTTGTAAGTTTATTGTTTTTAAATATCACTTTTTTAAAGTAGTTATGTTTGACTCCATTAACATTCAGGTAATCAAGTGAAAAGACAATGGATGGGCATGATCTCTTAGCACAGGCACAGCCAAAGAGAGCAAGAAATGGAGGTTGCTTGTGTTTTAGACACATCTGTCTCCCTCACCCTCTCATTCCTGTTTCCGCAGAAGCCATGGTGGGAGCCTAGAGCCACCCTGGGATGCCTGTACTACCGGTCACAAAAGGTACAGGAGATGGAGATGAAAGGGCAGCTGTGGGATCACAGCACTGTACTTGCCCCTCTTGCTCAGTGCTAGAGCTTTGTCAGAGTGGGCAGATGGTAGCAGTTATCCCATTGCTGGACCCGCTGACAGATCAGAAAGCCATCCCACTGCACTCGGTTTGAGAACAATGAGCTCTTTGAGATATCCCCCGTGGCTTTTTAGTACAAAATTTGGTTTCTCCATTTGCCACCACAGGTCTCTCTGAATTTTAACCCTCTCATTTTGGAATTCATACTCGCTCCCCCACTGCCACCCCTCCCAATGGAAGGCATCTGCAGCAGCAGCTACTATTGGCAAGAGCCATGTGTCTTTACATAGTTCCATTCTAGAGGTCCCCCTCCAGCATGCCCATTTCGCCCCCTCCACCATCCCAGAGTCCTGCCCCTGCCCATGCTGTCTAAGCCTGGCTCATGAAGCATCCTGGTGTTAAGGTGAACTGGTTGTAAATCGTAGAGCATTGTCACACTATACATACTGTGATTAACATTAGATTTCTTTTCATAAAAAAAAGTCAAAAACCAAAACAAGGCAGCTGGAGGAAGAAGTTAAACACACAGCGTTGTGGCATGCTCCACAATCTAAAAGAATCCCAAACATTCAGTTTAGTTGGCCGCAGCTCTGTTCCATCTTGGGTCTTCAATCCCAGTTTGGGTTAATTCCTAGCTCCTGTCCTCCCACAACAAAATGGGACTCGCCTCCTCTTCCTTGGCTTTATCACTGGTTTCTCAATGACTGGTTTCCTCTGGGAAGAGGATTCTCTTTACAGGGAGTGTTGAGCTCATAGCCACAATCTTGCAAAGCCCTAGATAGCGATGCCACTCCAATCCGCAAGAAGTCTTTGGGAGCAAGCCCTGGGTCTGCATGTTTGCACACACACATAGGCAGGATAGTATCTTGGAAGGAGCATGAGTTCTGCACTGTGCTTCTCTTCTTGCTCATCTAGCTTTAGGATCGTTATTCAGATATAGGGCAATGTCCCTTTTGGGCATACTGAGCAGTTCTCAGGGATAACTTGGGAGAGGGGGAATCTGCTCTCAAATTTTACTTAGGCCTCCCCTTATAAGAAATTTAGGATGAAAGATCAAAGGGGGGGGTGGTAGTTTTATTTAGCTGTTCCTCAACTCCTCAGGCTATTCTTAAGTATGACAGCTACTTCTCTCCCTCTCTGGCCTCGTTAGCTGAGAAACAAGGTATGGAACATGGTGATGCTCCTATAAAAACCTTGAAGAGAAATGGACAGGGCATTAATGCCATCTGGTGAAACTCATCTTTCAGCTTTCTTCGGTGACCCTCAGTTCCACTCTGTGGAGTCAGAAACTCCATTCCCTCTAACCTAGTCCCAAATCGCTGCCACCACATTCAAAAGCCATTTCCCCAGCCTTCAGAGCTCCAAGTTCCATCAGCATCTCTTCCAGGCAGGCTTCTTTTCTAGGGCAGGAGGCTGCCAAGGTAGCGGACAACTACAAGGGCACTACCAGAGTTCCAAGTGCAGCGTTACTTTCTGGATGGCAAATTCCAGCCAGCCTAGGGCACTATTTGACCACAGATTTTGCTTCCATGTTTTCCCTCCCCATTATCAGGATTCAGATCACCTTGCTCCGCAACAGTCACTTCTTCCCACCTGCTGCTGCAAGAGGCAAGTCTAGTACCTTAAAGCTACAGCAAAGAACACACCTGACCTGCACTCCCTTCTTTGGAGACCCAATGAATCTTCAAACAGAGCTCCGGCTACTGACACAATATCAACTGAATAATGAACAATATCAAATATACGGTACAGGAAAAAACAAAACTGAAATGCTTAATGGCATATTTATACACATTTATCAACAGTCGACAAAGAGGCGGCAAGTTACACATCCATTCTGTATGCTAACAACCCTGATGCACATATATGTAAACACACATGCTCAGCTGATGAGTCACATTTTACATATAGCCACATATCAGAGGTGGCCCTAAAAATGTACAGTGGTGGAGGCACCTGGTGCACAATCTTCTCATTTCCAATGCATGCAAAATGGACATTCAGGGTAATGTTACTGTTAAGGCTGCTTCTAAAGTTTGATTACTTCCTGCTCAACCCCCAATCAATCAAGGGTGTGCTGATACACCTCTTCTCTAGGTTACTATTTTTTTAAAGCCCTTAAGTGCTGAAGAAAGGGAAATTGGGAGAAAAAAAATAAGCCTCTGGATTGATCAATTTACCCCATTGTGGTAATGCCTCATTCAGTGTGTAGCAATGGCTGTGAGCACAGTGGAGAGGGGTGTGTATAGCCTAGCAAGAATACAGGATCCCCTCACTCCAGACCTGATTTGGAACACTTCCTTTTGGCAGTTAAAAAGAAATACTTCAGAGAAACAAATATTCGTAAAAGGGGAGGGGGGAGGGAAGAGGGTAAAAGCAAGAGGAACCTCAGGTCTTAACTTGGCAGAGAATAAAAACTTCCTGCTTCTGGTCAGCCAACAGCTGCAAGATGCTGCAATCCCTGGCTGAAGTCCCCATAAGGATTTAGGGAAAGAGAAATAGCTTTGTTTAAAATATATCTATACATCTAGAGCATCTATATGAGAGAGAGAGAGAGAGACAGACACACACACAGACAGGCGTACAAGTTTTATTACATAGATTTTGGAGGCATATGCTATCCTCTGAGTATTAGCTATACTAATAGCTCAGCAGAGTGGCACACAGTTAAATACACACACACCACTTGCATTTTAACTATGCAAGAAGTGTGTGCAAACTGGTGCCTTTTTAAATTCTGAATTTCTCAGCTTCAGAGAGTTGGTTTCCAGCTCTTAATGTAGATTTGAAAGTGGAGGTTTTTTTTTTTAAATGTTTAATAGGTTATGGGATTTTTGGTATAATTACAGCATATGATAATATGCCATGCACAAGCAAAACTGTATCAAAAAAGAATTATGACGCCAAGACAAAATGAGGTTAAATACACGAGGAAACACACAAAAGTCGCCCTGCATTTTTTTTGTGGATGATTTTGAGGATTCAGGACCTCAGCTCTTATCTACCCTCCCCCTTTTAATATTATTTATATAGAAATATTAGTTCAAATTAGGAACCAACAAAACCTGACTGGATGTTAAGCCTCTCCAGTCCCCATGTTACATGAATGGAAAGAAGCGTCCAGGAACATAAAGCAAGACTTATTTTTCAGTCATCTGCAGAATTTGAAGAAAAAAAATAGAGGGAATAAGAATTAATTCCTAGCCTATGAACTGAGACAGCTTCAGCCCTAAAGTAACAGGTCAGTTTGTTTTTTAAATGTGTTGCTAACCTCATGGAAAAAGTTAAGAGTTAGAATTTAAAATTGTAACTATTAAATTCACGTTTATTTAACATACACTGATCTTATTGGCACAGGCCATCTCTTCCAGATTCCTCTGGGCTGCATCTCAACTTGAAAGCCAGTGTCCCCTGCCTCTCATTTCTATCAGGCTTTGCACACCAGGGAATGCCACCATGGGGAAAAGAGATGAGAACAAAAGGACCCTGATTCAGTTTCCAGTTATGTTTTTTTTAGAAAATACCACCCCAAATAAAAAACCCAAGGCAAAAGTGTCCATTGTCCTCACAAGAGGCAATAGCCTGCTGCTCTGTCCCTCTGTTTTTGCACCATAACATCACTGAAATAAGAGAGAGGAGGGAGGGAGGGGAAAAAAAAAAAAAAAAAAAAAAAGATAAAGGGTCAGAATTGCTGGTACAGTAGCTTTCCCTACCACACAAAACTGATGTGTAACTAACTCAGCCACAAGGTCATGGGAAAGTTTTACTTGTTTAAAAAAAAAAGTAGTTTAAAGTAAAAATGATAAGTACTGTATGGTAATATTGGAAGTATTTATATACATAGTTTTCTTTGTCTTTTGTTGAAATGTCTCCTGGTCACTTGGTGGCACTTGGGGTCCCTTTTGCGCAGTCATCTCCAACCTTCCCCCCCCCAGCTCTCCACTTCTCAGTACACAGAGCTGTTCCTTATGCCACAGCACAGTATCATGCTCAGGATCATTTCGAAGATCTGAAAGGAGAAAAAAGCTGCTAGTGAAATTTTCATTTGTAAGCTCCAGCCATGAGCTCTTCCTTCTGGCCAGAGCTTAGGGACCCAGAGAGTTTGCTTTCCTGGTCTGCTATGCTAACCCAGGACCCCCTCATTCTTCCTCTACACTCCTGGCACAAGAGGAAGTGTGGGGGGAGGGGTAGGTCACAGGTGGGACAATGCTATACCTGTCCTCCATTGAAGTTAGGCTCTTGGCTGCTCTAATTTCCTGCAGTGTTGGATACAACAGACTCGGGGCACTCTAGCTGGCTGTTTGCTGAGGTCCCTAACTCCACTGTGTCTTAGCAGAGCCTGTAGACTGTTAATAATTCAACCCATGATTTACAATGCAAGAACAAGACTATGGCCCAGCTAGTCCTGGTTTCTTGCTTCTGAAAGTAGCCAATGGATGCTTTGGAGGAAGAAGACGACATGTCTCATAAACTAACTGAAAAAAAAACACACAGGAAAATAAAATGTCTTGCTTCCCTCCAGCTGGGAGATATAGTTGCAGTGAAGAGAACAGGACAGCGATCTCTTAAAACATCACCTCGGCTAGAGCAGTTTTCAAACATTCTTAAGTGTCGAATGTCTGTGTGAAATTTAAAATGTTATGCCTCAATCACATCCTGCAGCAGAGAGTACCACAAGGTAGTTGTGCTTTGAATAAAAACATTCCCTTAAATCTCTAAGGGTGTGTCTAAACTACATGGCTCCGTCGATGGAGCCATGTAGATTAGGCTGATCCGCAGAGGGAAATGAAGCCGCGATTTAAATAATCGCGGCTTCATTTAAATTTAAATGGCTGCCGCGCTCTGCCGAGCAGCTGATGATCAGCTGTTTGTCGGCAGATCTGGGCAGTCTGGAGATGCCGCTGTCGACAAGGAAGCCTTTGTCATTTAAATTTAAATGAAGCCGCAATTATTTAAATCGCGGCTTCATTTCCCTCCGATCAGCCTAATCTACATGGCTCCATCGACGGAGCCATGTAGTTTAGACACACCCTAAGGGAGGGGCACCTGGGAAAATTCAGCACAAGCGCTTGTTCTACTGTGGACTTCATGAGTTAAAGCTCAGAGTAGAGCAGCCAGCCTGGAGACTTATGTAGTATTCAGTGGCTTGGTTGCAGGATGAGGGGAGAGAGAGGAGAAGACAGACAGAGTACTGATGTGAATGGGAACTAGAATGGATAAGGAAAGAGGTGCTGTGCTCTTGTCCCCCACTATGGTACGAAGCAGAGTGCATTATGGGAAGGAAAACAAACTAATTCCAGCCTGACTCTCAAGGCTTCCAGAATTAAAATAGTTTTGAAGGGAGATGAGATGGGGCCGCAGATTAAGGAATTTTGCCTTCATACTCCAGAGACTTGCCACTGAATGAGACTCTGGTACCAATCCTTCCACTAAAGCGACTCTAACTCTACTCTCTAGTGAGTCTGTGTTACAAAGCCAACACTCAACTTTGCACTCTTGGGATTGGTCAGGACTGAGGTGAACTGGTACAGCTGGAGAGACTGAACAAGGACTCTCTCAGCGAACAGGACAGGTCAGTTTTGTGACACAAACTCCCCCAGTAGGATTTTCAGGGTCTGTATTAGTAGTAGAGTGACATGGACTAACACAGCCCATGCTGTGTTAGTGAGTCAGTGGTAGTTATGTGCTTTCATGAACACTAGATTTATGGTTTCACTTAAAAAAAAAATCCAGCTGAAAGTGCACCAGCATTCCTACTTACCATGATTACTGCCACCACAATGGCTGCAATACCAATCAGATACAACTTCTCTGAGAACAGCTCATCGATTTTCTTATGACAGTCCTGGTGAACGTAAGCAGAGAAGAACACATATCAGGGCAGCTTAGTCTCTCATTCTAGTTGTGTGCCAAGGCACATTTGTACAGAAAGGAGTGGTGTTCAATATTTCTACTATCCCTCCCACCCATTCCTATGAAACTTCATGGCATAATTTCCCATCATCAATAAAATAAATGGCAAAACACCCACTGATTTCAGTAGGAATGAACATTTTGCTCTCCTTGGTAGCATCCAAAACCTTGTTTGGTGCATTTTTTGAGGAACAGCCAAGCTGGAGCCATCGCTAACCTTAGCATGCAAGGACTGCCCTGGACTGCCTTTTTGTGGAGGATTTGTTTGGTGCTGAATAGCCCATCCATTTCCAGTGGGCCTGTCAATGCTGGGGAGAGGATTTTCTTATCCTCACTCCTTTGCTATCTCCTACTTATTTCCCCCATCACCAACCTTTGCCAGCTAGGGGAGAGGACTGGCTCCTTAATAGAAATTATGACAGAAGATGGGTTAAGTCGAATGCATAGTGTTCTTCCCCTTCTGGATGGAGCTGATTTCCCCATCACCCTCCCAATTCACGAATTGGGATGCAGCAACCCTATTGCTCTCCAAGAGAAAAGGCAAGTTTCCAATGTGCTTCAATCTTGACACAGAATCCCACAGATCTGCTCCCTCACCCAATGTTCTATGGTAGTAACAGTAGCCATCCGTACCTGAAATGGACCGGTAAGCAAAGATTGTTCCTTTGGACACAGCTCAGTCATGAGCGAGATGCCGAAGGATGTCATGGCGTTTGTACCGCAACAATCCAGCTGTAGGCGGAGAGAACACAGGGATAGCTTGGTTTGAATGGAGAGTTGCGAACTTCTAAATTCAATTTGGATTTCTGTGTGGTGCAGTAGCTGGACAGGATAACCATACCAGGTGTGTATTCCTGATTCCTGGAGATCCCAGGAAAATCTAGCTAAACCCAGCAGAAATGTTGGATGAAATCATCAGAGTTGAACTCCTCTTCCACGGGATTCTATTTAACGGAGGCATGGCACAGTTTCAAGGTAAGCAAAGGGGATTTTATTTAATCTCAGATCTAACTTACAACAGGGGCTATTCCATCACCAGACCTATCTCAGGTTTGTCTAATACCAAGCCTAAGCATCCAGGGCAAAGTATTGAAATCTGGATGAAATTTAGTTCTCAGTGGGTCCTGTTTTTGCCATCCCTTGGATCAAATACTCAGACCTCTCTCTCCCCCCCTGTTCTTGCTGCCCCTCATTGCCAGTTATTTGAAGAGCCTTCAGAAAAAATGGTGTTTTTTGCACCAAGCTCTGAAAATAACTAGGTTGAGCTAACTCTGATCCTCACAACAAAGATCCTGTGCTGAGAAAGTTTGCCACCAGCTCCTGATCATGTTAAACTCCTCTCTACATGGAGTCCAAGGCACCAGCTTCTCAACCTCACTGCCTCTTCCCTCGCAGGAGGAGCAAGTTATGCACAGCAGTGCTTATTCCTGACCACTTCTGTGAAGTCCCATGAACTGAAGGAGGAGTCATCACAATCACAACACATGCATTAGTCAGATTATTCCCAGGTGCATATCCCCTGTGGATACCTGGTGACATTATATTTGGATGTAGTACTGTAACAGATTATTTTTGTACCCAATAGAGAGCCCACCAGAACTATCCCAGGCAGCCTACCGTTTCATGGAATGTCTTCACCACAGTTTTTGCATTAGTTGCATCAGAAACCCCAACTTCTTGCTGCAATGCTTGTTGTAATGCTTGGTCATAAAACTGCTTCACATCTTTAGCAATCTGCAGAGAGAGAGAGAGCAAGAAAAATCCCTTTTACCAGCACAGAAAATAAAACTAAACTGATCCTCCCAACTTCCAAAACAAAAAGTGAAACAGACACCAGGTTGCCCAGCTAATGGCAGACCATTCTCAGGGTCATTCCCAGAAACTGGGTTTTATTTATGATCATTACAGCAATATCCTAGATGAACCTTATTGATCTATGTTGAACTTCAGGCAACACAGTTTAATATCCTTGGAGTTTATATTTAAAATGTAGGGGGATAATATGGAACTTCTTTGCATTAATCCTGTCTTCCTGCTAATCTCTAGGATAATACATGTAAAAACAGAATATATTTCCTGCAAAATACTTGGGGGTGAGGGAAATGCAAATGACTCACGCTGAATCTATTCTTTTGAAGCTACCTCTTGAGTAGAGAAACCTGTCGTCTACTGATTTCCTGCTCCTGAAATCTACAGGTCAAAGACTGTCAAACCATGTAAAGGATGGACTAACTTTTGTTCTGAGCAAAGAGTGTGATGAACTTGAAACCACAGAAAAAAACTGTGGGAGGTACTTTAAAGGAGTAGTTCTGCCAGAGAACACATTGGGGGAAGGTGATCTCTGGTAAGTTTATTAGCAAATGGGAAAGGCTCTTATTGTTTTTAATATATTTGCTATAACACTTTTAGCTTAAGAATAAAATATGCTTGCTTAGAAGAATTGCGTGGTAAGCTTAATCGTGGGTAAGGTACACTTCTTGCTCTCCGAAGAGAAAACGAACAGGCCTGTTTAGGCCCATTATGATTATTTATAAATGCACGTTGGAGAGCCATTTTCCTGCAGCCTCACAGAGATCAAAGTACTTAATGTCAAGACAAAAATTCTAAGAAGAGCTTTCGGTCACAGTTAACTCACGTGATTAAAGTTTTACATTAATCTCAATTATTCACAGTTTTAATCACAATATTAAACAGAATATTAATTGAAAATGTATAAAAACATCCAAAATATTTAATTTCAAATATACATTTCAATTACAACACAGAATACAAAGGGTACTGTGCTAACTTTATATTATTTTTGATGACAAGTATTTCCACTCTAAAAATGGTAATAGTATTTTTCAATTCACCTATTACAAGTCATGTAGCACAATTTCTTTATCATGAAAGTGCAACTTATGAATGTGGATGATTGTTACTTAACTGCATTCAACACAAAATAATGTAAAAGTCAAGAGCCTACAAGTCCATTCAGTTCTACTTCTTGTTCAGTCAATGACTAAAAACAAACAAACAAACAAACACAGCACCACCCCGCATAAAAACACCCAAATTTACAATTAAAGGAAATAATGCTTCCTGCTTCTTGTTTACAATGTCATCTGAAAGTGAGAACAGGCATTTGCAAAATACTTTGATGGCCAGCATCACAACATATATATGTTCCAGACAGGCTATGGAGTCATGGGTCTCTTCATGCTTCAACCACCATTCTAGAGGACAGATGTCAATGCTGATAGTGGGTTCTGCTAGAGAACAATCCAAAGCAGTGAGGACCCATGCATGTTCTTTTTCATCATCTGAGTCAGATGCCATCAGCAGAAGGCCGATTTTTCTTTTTTGGTGATTCAAGGTCTGTAGTTTCTGCATCATAGTGTTTCTCCTCAAAGACTTTTGAAAGCATGTTCTAAACTTTGTCCTGTCAGATTTTGGAAGGCACTTCAGATTCTTAAACCTTGGGTCAAGTGCTGTAGCTATCATTAGAAACTGCACATTGGTTCCTTCTTTGCATTGTATCAAATCTGCAGTGAATGTCTTAAAATAAACATGTGCTGGGTCATCATCCAAGACTATTATAACATGGAATATGGCAGGATGTGGGGGCAGGGGTGTATGTATGTATGGGGGGGGGGGGGAGATATACACTTATCCTGCAAGGAGTTCAGTCACAAATTAGATGAATACATTTTTTAAAACAAGTGTCATCAGCATGGAAACATGTCCTCTTGAACAGCGGTCAAGCATGAAGAGGCATATGAATCTTTAGTGCATCTGGCATATGACTTGTAGGCTCTAAAGGTTTACACTTATTTTTGAATGCAGTTTTTTTGTGCATAATAATTTATAAGTGCAACTTTCATGATAGAAGTATTGTAGAGCAATCTCTCTATTAGGTGATTTGAACAATTTCATTTGTTTTTACAATGCAAATATTGGTAATCAAAATAAAAGTATAGTGAGCACTGTACACTTTATATTCTGTATTGTAATTGAAAATCAATATATCAGAAAATACAGAAATAAATATGTAAACAGTATTCTATTATTGCTCAACAGTGTGACTGCACAATTTTAATTGTTCAATTAATCACAATTAATTTTTAAAATTGCTTGTCAGCCCTAATTATAAGCTTCATTTATTACACAAAGCCTTTCAGCAAATGATAGCTGTTAGAGAAAAGAAACTGCCCCCCCCCCCCCCCCCAGTAAAAAAAGTTTGGCCAGGCCGCTCTTGTTCTGCAGTACTCCTTGAGAGAAACCGGCTGCACCCTTCCTGCATACCATTGCCTTTAGAAAAAGGAAAGGTGTGAAAAGGGGAAAATAGCCTCAGACTCTCCCACCCGTCACCTTGGCGTGAGAACTGCGGGGCTTACCTGGTCGCATGAAACCTGCACAGTTTCGGCCCAACCCCTGGGACACAGACCCACCACTTGGTGACCATTGGGCCATATATGGTAATATGCAAGCACGGGAAAGCGATGTATGGATTTGGGGATAAATACCCATGGCAGTTTACTCTAGGAGGTCTTTGCAACACACGTACCACCGTGCGTGTGCCTTCTCTTATACTTCAAAGCGCTGCCGGCCTGATCAACCGACCAGCCACCTCCCCCGACTCTCGGGCGTAACCAAGGCCTTCGCAACCGAACCGATATCTGTGAAATGTTCCGTGTGCTGTGTAAGTTGGTATGTATGATTTGATTTTTTGTTGTTGTATAAGCTTAGTGTTGTAGTTGTTTGTGGGTAGTACATAAGAGTTTGTAGTTATCACTTATTTTATTACTGTAGCTGGATATTTTAAGATTAGAGACTATTCCCCTTGCCATTCCCATCCCTATATCTCTGACACGTTTTACTAGAAACCATAGAATAAATATAATAAACATTGTAAATTCATTATTAACACGGTCTATTAAAATCTTAGAATAAATACTATAAATTCACCACTGTCATAAATAAATATTTTTTATTTGATAAAACTGTCCACCTGGTTCTGTCCTTCCCCCCTTGGGTATTCATTATCGGACCTGTGATTCTCACGACAATAGCCAAATATTCTACAAATGTTCTCTGCAGGCCAGAAGCAGATTATGGTTTTGTAGGGCCTTGGGCTCAAGCAAGTGGGGGTCTATCCCTATCCGCAGTCCATGGCCCCACCCTCTCTGGCACTCCTGCCATGGAAATGGGGTCAGGACGTGGGGTTTCCCCCACCCCACCTGGCTTGCAGGGTAGGCGGGCAAAGTGAGTCAGGGCACAGGGGCACGCTCACTTTTCCAAATCCTCCACAATTGGCTGGGACCCCTGGGGACAGACTTCATTGGCCCAGAGACTACTCTGTCACAGGCTGATATATTCAAAGCTGCGTAAGAGGGATGAACATTATAGTTAATAGGAACTGGTTGCCAAAATCTGCTAGGGAGCTTTGAAAAAAAAAAATCAACCGTATTGTATAATCACCCATTTCCTCACTAAAACACAGTCACCTGTGAGGCAGAATGTGGCAGCAATCAACAGTGTCAGGCATGCTATGCAGTGCCAGGGATACATAGTGAAGGTTACACAGCTGTTTCCTCACACTATACGTTAATAGAAGACCTCAGGATCCAGGGTGGTTGGCCTGGCACCATTTACAAGCCCTAAAACTCACTTTAAAATATCCTCCCTTGCAAGAAAAGCAGTTTTTCCTAAAGAAAAAAAAGG
Organism: Pelodiscus sinensis; assembly: GCF_049634645.1. NCBI lineage: Eukaryota > Metazoa > Chordata > Testudines > Trionychidae > Pelodiscus > Pelodiscus sinensis. Next base: position 115,617,923 of record NC_134714.1, read on the forward strand.
GAGGTAAGAGGAGCAGAAGGAAAAGGTTAGAGAGCAGAAACAGGAGGGGACAGAGCTTTTACACAACATCTGTAGCAAGCCATCTCTCAGAGTGCGGGGTGGCCAGCTCATAGAAACCCATTTTTATTTTATTAATTGCTCTTTGTCTTCCCTCCCTTTTACCTGAAACATTGGATTTGAGTGCGACATCAACATGCTAAGTCATTCATTATCACAGTCAGGGGAAATTTAATCCTTCCCCCCTCCCAAAACCAGTCTAAGCCATCTCAGAAATCAAGGAGTGCCTCTGATTGCCTAACCAAGCAGGCATGAAGGGTTGTAAGAAGAGACAAAAAAAAAAAATGCAGCAATTCCATTTATTCAGCACAATCTGGACTTGATTGGTGGTCAAATATTGCTAACATTTCCTCTCAATGAATAGGATTCAGTACCACTGGTACCAATTAATGTAAGTGACCTTTTGAGCTGTTCAGCAGTGAGATTTACAGAAAGTCACCTCTCCTTTCACAAGAGTGCCCCCATCAGCCCCAGCTCTTTCCTCTCCCCCTGCTATTAGTTAGGATGGTGGCAGGGAACCTAAGACCTGGGTGCTGGATGCGGCCGTTGGCTTGCCTGAATGTGGCCCCTGAGGCCCAGGGCCCCCCCCCCCCAGCATTGGGGAGCCCACACTGTTGCTTCAGCCCCATCTTCCCACAAAATCTACTAGCCAGGGCCCCACTAGGCTCTGGTGTGTGAGGAGAATGTGTGGAAGGTCTTTCTCCTCAGTCAGGGGCCACATCAGTGAGGATTTGGGGTCTTTTTTTTTGCTTCTCACTTGTGTGAGGTCCCCAACTGATTTTTTGGGGGGTCAGTGGCCCCCACCCCAAAAAAAGGTTTCCCAACCCTGAGTTAGGAGGTGCTTCAGTAGGGTGGATAGGATGGGAGGGCAGAAACAGCCTGCCAGCATTATTAGCCAAGATTGCCAGCCACCACACCCTTAAGCACAGGGAAACCAGATACAAAAAAAAATTTGATCAAAGATGAGCTTGAATTATCTCCATTCATATTCAAATGTTCAATTAAAATCACAAGTAGCAGATTCAGCTGCTCTCATTATGTTGGCAAATCCTTGACCTCTTTTAGGGTTTTTTACTGCCGCCCATCTCCTTGGTATCTAAGAGCTTTCCATGCTTGTTGTTTTTTTTTAAAGCAAATTCCTAACGGGGTTTTACTCCTCTTGTCGCCTCTCGGACTGTCACCAACAATACCCAGACAAAAGTAATACTTACATAGCCCACCTTCAACCATCCTGAAAGGGTTAACATGCTTAGCCATGCAGAGTTTTTTCTAATAAAAGTAATGTGTCTATCCTATGAATCACTGCTTGAGTGTTTCTGCCCACAGCTGAGTGAGGTGTCTCAAACAGATCTGAAATGGAACTGACAACCACCTGCTTGTGTTGTTTAATTAAACTTCTTAATAAAGCAGTTGACTTTCCAATGCTCCCCCTCCCCATGCTGTTTCTTCAAGCACAGTAAATCTCCTTGTCTTCTTGAACCCCCCTGATGGTGATGTGACCAGAATATTAATGTCCAATTCCTCTCTCACTGCAGGATTGCCAAGGTTTTCATGCAGAGGCAGCCGATCCTTGGAGGAGAACAGAGCATGTGTGCAATGTTATACTAGTTTCCAAGGACTGCTTTGCCAAAAGAAAGGTCCAGATGCAAAAGATGGAGCCAGACCCACTCTGCCTTCTCTCTTTAGGGAAGGCTAGGTTTTGGATGAGACATCTTCCCCCCAACATCTCTCAATCAGAAATCCAGGCATACTGCAGGGCTACTGAAAGGGAGGAATTGACATGGGGACTCAGTAATGTTATGTTTCGAAGAGAACTAGAGTTTGGTCGGAGGGTATCCACGCAAGGCAGCTGCGGGTGTGGCAGCATGGGTGGGCAGGGGGAAGAGAGCAGAAAGGGAGATGGTGCTGCTATGAGGAGGAGAAGGGAGGGAGTTTCCTAAGGTTCTGTCCTTCATTTCAGGCACCTCAGAACAAACACACTCATCCTGAGGCCCCAAGGGTCAGACATTGAATACTGAAATTTCAGGCTCCAAAGTCCACATAGGCTTGCCAGAGAGTAAGTTTGTCATCCTCACCTCAGGTCTGGAGACGCCAGTACACAATACCTGGCCTGGACATGGTCTTTGCATCTAGCGCAAGCATGAAATTAAAAGGCAGCAGCAAGCTGCACCTGGCAGGATGAAAATCCACAGCAAGTACCTCCAAGGAACAGTAATTTGCAATAGAGCCCTTCTTACAGTGTAGCCTGGTCCCTAAACCAGGCCACTTGCTGGGGTTTGTTTCTGTAAGTTCAGAGATTCCCTTCATGCTGTGCAGCCAGAGTTGCTCTCCTTTTTCCCCAGGAGTCTGTGCAAGGGTCCACTTTTGTTATGTGTATTGCAGTAGCACCTATAGAATCCAACTGTGATCAGGGCCCGAGTGCTGACTTACTGAACTGAAGAGTATTATCCTCATTTTATGGAAGGGGAAGGGAGGCACAGAAAGGTTCAGCAACACAGCCAAGATCATGCAGCGAGTCTGTGGTAGAACCAGGAACTGAACCCACACATCCCGAGTCTCAGTATGATGCCTCAAGTGCAAGATCATCTTTCCAGCAGCTGAGACAGAACCATAATAGACTCTTGCCCAGCCACAGGATCGCACGGGAACAAGGATTTCAGGAATGTTTTTCTTACCTGATCTTTGTTGACGAATCCCCAGATTCCAGCAGCCACTTCACAAGCAAACAGGATCACCAAGCAAGTGAAGAACTGTGAAGACAGATTAGGAGAGAAACATCAACAGGCGTGAACACAGGGCAGAGAAAAGGGTTTTGAGGAGGGCAGCCCATAGTTCCACTGGATGAAGCATTGAGCAGTATAAACAACAGATTTTCCCTGGTGGGACAACTGATCAGGATAAAAATAGGACTTTGATGGCTTAAGGATTGTGTGACAAAAACATTCCATATTCATGGTACTGGGAGATACCCTTGAGCAGTTCCACTCTGGGTACAAATTGGGCTGTTATGGCTTGGGAAGAGATCATCAGGGGCTTGTCTGTCAAGAAAGGAAGAGGGCTCTATGGGAAATTATTTTTCCTGGGATTACAGGGCATGTTGTGTGAACCTCTTGTCTTGCCTCAAGCCACTCTAGATTTGCTAGCGTGGGGCTAAAAGCACGTACCAGCCACTGAAGCGCAGCAGTGCGTCAGGCTGTGATTTATGTAGGGTTCTCTTGGCAGCTGCCGCCTTGCAAAGCTACTGCAGTTTTTTGCATAAATATGAACACGTGGTTCTCACAGCCTCACCAGACTGCCACTTAAAGCGCATACTGAGGCTCTTTTCGGCCAAGCCAAAACCTCCAGCTACAAGATTCCAAAGCCCGGCAGAACCACTAGATCCTCTCATATGACATGCACAATGCAGCCTAAGGAACTTCCCCCAAATAATTCTTAGAACAGATCTTTCTGAAAGACATTCAGCCTCGATTTAAGGAATGCCAGCAGTAGAGAATCCACCCTGACACTCAGTAAATTGTTCCAATGGTTAAATTACCTTCACTGTCAAAAATGTCTGTCTCATTTTCAGTCTCAATTTTTCCTCACTTCAACTTCCAGCCCTTGAATAATGTAGCTTTGTATGTCTGGCAGAAGAGCTCATTATCAAATATTTAGAGACCAGTGTTCCCCGTAAGCTGTGCGCTTGTGCAGCTGCTTAGGAGAGATTCAAATGCCGCCCATCTGATTAGCAGAGTGCCCACAGGGAGGTTGTGTTTCTACTGGTATTGCACATAAAAAATATATTTCACACGTGGATGGAAAAGATTAGAAGGAACACTGTTGGAGACTAATCGAGTCACCCCTTAACCTTCTCTTTGTTAAGAAAATAGTAATTATAAGATCCCAGAGCTCTGTCTAAGACAGGTTTTCTAATCCTTTTAGTCAGGACTTTTTCCAACTCAGAAAGATTCTTCAATTGTGGACACCAGAACTAGACAATATTCCAGCAGCGGTTACACCAGTGCCAGCCTACTCCTACTTGAGATGTCTGTTTAATATATCCATAGATCACGTGAACCCTTTTAGCCATAACATCCCCCTGGTAACACCTGTTCCGCCATCATGAGGGACAGACCCTTTGGGTTTCTGGGTGAACCTGGGGGTTCATTTTCTAGTCTGGTTTTGGGAACCTAATGAAAAAAAGAGAAGCTCAACCACACTGATCCACATCATGTGCCCTCTAAGTGTTCCCGCAGCATTCCTGTGGGGACAGCCTTCTGAGCATTTCCCACAGTCTCTCCTGATTCACAGCAGAGTTGGTCTAGGGAATAGAGTAAGGCCAATGGCTCAGTTGCCTTGCAGCCAATTTCATGGAAGCTGAAATGGAAGAGAGATAGATGTGGAGATGAAAGAATACATCATAAAAAGGGAGAACTATATTATTGGCAATTGAGATTTCTTGCTCGGTTTCGCTCACCCACACACATGCCCAATGATCCTTGGCAGTCAGGAAAAAAGTTTTTTTAAACTACTTGGAACAATTATTCCATAGCTAGTTTTTGTGGCCTCTGATTTGGAACTTCAGAGGCTAGACTCCAATGTGTAAAATGAAAGGGATTACAAGAAAGTAGGAGAAGTGGGGTTCTTTACAAGAGAAAGCTGTAGGCACTTGTAGCAATGCTGGCAGTTTCTGGTGTAACTTAATCCAAACATCAGAGGGGTAGCCATGTTAGTCTGAAATTGCAAAAGCGGCGAGGAGTCCTGTGGCACCTTATAGACTAACCGAAGTGTTGGAGCATAAGCTTTCATGGGCAAAGACCCACTTCATCAGATGCACCTATAAGGTGCCACAGGACTCCTTGCCGCTTAATCCAAACAGCTGATGCAAGGGTGCTGTAATTTCCAGACTGGACACTAGGTTTCACTCTTTCAGTTGGTATCTAGTGAGAAAAAGGTGCTTATTTACACGACCTAGGAAAGCCACACTTTTAATCATTTTGGCAATGTTTCGAGACACCCCCTCTAGACTCCCAACAAGGCACTTGGTACTTCCAGAAAAAAGTTACCTCCCCCAGAGAACCCATGTCAGATTTCACGTGGCACCCAGCGCAAGCAGGGTTGGGATTTAGGGAGGTGGGTCAGCTCCATGCAGGCACATACTATTGAGGCTCAGTGCCTTGACTGAAGGTGCTCCCCAGTAACATGGAATTCACACCGTCTATTGCTTACCCTTCTCCTCAACTGAGAGCTTTACTACATTTTCCCATAAAGCAAAAGCCACATTCCCAGGGTCCAGCTAGAAAGCTTGCCCTTCTGTTTCAGGAACTCCCATTAATGTTCTAAAGGTCAGATTACTGCAAAACAAGAAGCAGTTTATTTCTTGCCTTCCAAAATGCTATCTAGCATCCCTAGAAGCAAAGCTCATGATGCATACTATGTGTGCATCTGCTACCAGCACCTCCTCTTAGGGCTATCCTCTTCCCGAGTCTCCTTTCCTTATGTAGTCTCCTATGCTCCTGAAACTTACATGGGTGGAGATGACAGCAGCACAGAACTTTCAAGGTGTTCGAGGGGAGGAAAACCATCCTCCTACCAGCCTCACAGCGAGAACCATGCCTGTGGCATTAGATCATTTCTGTGGTTCCTAGTCTTCAGCATCTCTGTCTCCAGCCTGGCTTTTGTGGACAATTTAAATGCCATTGACGGCTCTGTATCACTCCTGTGTAATGAATGTTTCCCCCTCGAGCACATGAGGAGTGAGGTCACAGGAGGGAAACACATCCTGGTTTGAAACACTTGCCTGGAAAGCTCCATGTCTCAGTGCACAGCGGAGGCATCAGTTTCTCTCGCATAACCACGGCTTTTCAGGTGTCATTCAAAGGTGCCAAGTGAAGGCCGGCAGCAAGTGCAAACTGGAGGGAGGGAAGCTATCAGCACTGCTAATTTCAGCCACAGCAGACAGTTTCACTAGGAAACGGTCTGTCACCTACCCATTAAATCCCCTTCCAGACTCCAAAGGGAGACCAGGTATTCAATTACCATAGCCCCTGGGCTTTACAAGAGCCTACTGACAGGAAGACTGTAACCTGCTGTTCCCAAGCTCCTCAGGACTCCACTCGGACAATGCCTGCCATATCTGCCACTTGGCTCCTCTTACCTTGATGGTTATCAGTCATCATACCAGCTCTTAGACAGCACTCTTCATCAGTAGATCTCAAAATGCCCCACACAAGAAGCCCAGAATCATAATCACCATTTTATAGATGGGAAGCTGAGGCACAGGGAACAGAAATGACTTGCCTAACAATCACTCATCCAGCTGGCGAGTGCCGTGAAACTCTCTCGTGGAAAGCCAAACAAACTGGAGTCTAGTCTTAGATTACAACCCAGCCTAGAACTAACTTTAAACAAATAATCTTCCCCATTTCTCTGCAATTATAGCGGGGTGTTAAGACAAAAGTTAACAGAGGGGGCCACCGGAAATGGGCTCATAAGGATAGATTTATTTCCCAGAACACACAGGATGTACCATTGCAATGTGTCTTAATTCCAGGCACTCCACGAACAAACTTGGGCGCTAGAACTTCTCCAGCCATAGTCCTTTGCAGCACTGGGATTCAATGCAGATGTGAACTTTCACCCAAAGCTCAGACCAAAATTTCCAAGAGTCAAAGAAAGTTCAGAAAAGCCAACAGTTCCTTCCTTCACTGCTTATTTTACATATTCATATGGCTCTGTAGTTCTGGATTCTGCAAGCACCAAAATGTCACAAGAATGGAGGTGGAAATATCATGAAATAGTGTATTTTACAGACTCAGGAAACCAGACATAGGATTAACCCAAACTTACATCTCACTCTGAACACTAAGGTTGGCTAAGATTCCCTCTCTTCACTAGCACCAAAGTAATCTCCACTTTTCAATGGTTTAGTTTACCGGGTCTCCATTATACACAATCAAGATATACGAGACAGCGTAAGCTGATTAACTGCTGACTGTCTACCACACATATATACACACCACCTACTCCAGATTTAGACACTGAATAGTCCTTACTGGAATTCCATGGCTAATGGACAGGAAGAGAGGTCATGGAGATCAAGATGAATGGGGACAATAGCATTGTGTTCTGGTCTATTAACATTTACACAAAACCTGCCTGTGGTTCTGAATTGTTGGATCACACGAATAATGCTTGCTTACATGTGTGACAGAGTTCCTAGCATGTCTCATGAGGGCCTGGCAAAGTGTCTGCTCTGGGACAATTCACCCTTAAGGAATTGGGTTGTCCCCACAGGCAGAAAATGATTTCCAGGTGGTTTATGGGGGGGACGGGGGACTGGGTTAGAAAGAAAGGAGGCAGGGGAGGTGTCTGTGGCTGCCTGGAGGCACGGTGTCTAGAGTGGGACAAAAACGCCGTGAGTCCCAACTGGCCTTATTTCCCTGTGACTGCTAGAATGAATCACAGTGCATCCTGCTTCCTACTCCCTCCCAGTCTACTGCTGGCCGCTACCCCATTCCACACATCAGAAGTTAGCAAGGAGCTGATGATGGGCACCAGCAACACAAACTTTTTGGCAGCTAGTCCAGAACTGCACAGTGCAAGCTCCAGAGTTGGCCTGAGAGCAAGGGAGGTTGCTCCCTTTCAGACACAGACAGCAAACTTCACAAAGGAACAGGGGATGGTGGAGAGAGAGACTCGGGTACCCAGGGAGACTACGCTCATCCTCAGGAAACAATGAAGCTATTGATACCCTTCATCAGTATCCAAAAGATTATTTCCCATCATCATCAACTAATAAAGATAGGAGACAACTAATCTTATCCAGTGGCCAATGCAACATTCTTTCCCTAAATGCAAGGGCGTCGTTTCAGGAGAGCAGCAGCTGTGCGTACCAGGACATGGCTAGCTTTTCTTCCCGTTCCCTTGACGGTAAGGGAGTGAGGGGAAAGTATTTGCATTCTGTGAATTACTCCTCTGCCCTCTCCCTTCACCACCCAGGAGTGAGAGGCATGCACAGAAGCGGTGTACTTTCCCTTTGCTCCTTTATCATCAGGGGAATGCGAAGAAAAGCAAGCCGTGTCCTGGTCCTCATAGCTGCAACCCCTCCCCTTTCCCCCACCTCCCTCCCCCGCTCTCCTGAAACACTGCCCTTGCTTATTTGCTTTCCTCCAGCGCTCCATTCATAACAGTTTTAAATGACTCCCATTATTTCCTGCAAATGTAATTTGGCAAAGCGGCTATTAAAAAGATCTGCCTGTACCATGCAATTATTCAAGGATTGTGTCTCTTACCGTTCCCAGAAGGCACTGGGACTCCTGGATAGCACCGTAGCATCCTAGGAACCCCACAAACATCATCACTGCACCCACAGCGATCAGGATGTAGATCCCTGCAAAAGGAGAGACACACAGAGGTTGGGCAAACATGGTAGTGAAGCGTCTTCCTCAGAAACATTCTAGCCTTTGAATAGACTTAGTGCTCTGAAAAGCTCATTACAAGGTTTGGATAACAAATGGACCAGCAGAGGAATAGCAGGAGATGCTGTGCACCTCAAATGTGCTATAGGAGCAGACACATGTGGAGAAAGTACCATAGCTGACTCTTCACTCTTACAAACACCTTACTTTAAAAAACAAATTCACACTAAAATTCAGACATCATAAAAATACTAGAAGATAAGTGCAAACAATTGCTAGTTAAGGTTGAGTTCCAATGTCTGTTTCAAGCACTCCTAATGCCCACCCTTTATAGCGATGAAGGAGTTACATGCTCTTGCAAAAGAGATTTCTTTTTCACATAAAAATGCCCATAGCTGATCTCTCAGTTTGAGCCAATGTCTGCTTGAAAATGAAGCATGTGTGCACACACGTCAGAATCTAAAAGGGCCTGAAGCTAGTCATTTCAATCTGGTCTTACTTTAAGAAAAATCTAAGAGATCAAAGCAGCCCTTGATCACTGTAAGCAACTCCAGCCAAGCCAGTCTTCATAAAAAAAAATTAAAAGTCAATGCAATCGAGGGCAAATAAACAAAGCAAAAGGTTGCCCCTCTGAGTCAGTAAGACAGTGCAATGCGGACGTAGAAAAGTCAAGTGTTTAAAGTCCAAAGGTGCTAAAAGTGAAGTTTCATTGGGAGGACATATCCAGTGGGGACTCACAGAGGTCCTTCCTGGCCTAGTACTATTAAATAATTTAACTAATGACTTGGATAATGGAGTGAAGAGTAGTAGGTTTATAAAAATCTACTGATTATACCAACTGGGGAGGGCTTTCAAGCACTTTGGAGGACATGATTAGAATTAAAACAACCTTGACAAATACAGAGAATTGGTCTGAAATCAGCAAGATGAAATTCAAGTGCAAAATACTTCATGTATGAAGAAAAACTATCAAATGGAATGTCAAAGCAACGTTGTATGCATGACATGGGAGACACTTGTCTTGCATTATTCAGCATTGGTGAGGGCTCAGCTGGAGTACTATCTCCAGTTCTGGCGAAGGCATGGCACAGAAATCACCAGCCATGTGCCACGTCACCCAGCTTAGGGAAGGGTCATAACAGCGCCCTACTAACCTAGGCCCTGCCCTTGATCTGTCCCCACCCCAGCCTTCCTCCGTCCCCACCACAGTGACTCTTCCCCCAAGCAAGGCTGCCCAGTGTCCCTTCCTCCCGTCCTCTCCAGCAGGGTAATGGCCTCAGGCCACTGTGATCTCCCAGACCAGGGCCGGACGGAGGCATGGGCGAGCCGGGCAGCTGCCCAGGGCGCCACCCCATGAGGGGCACCTGATGACAGCTGTCAGGGGCGCACGGGATCCCTGACAGCTACCATCAGGAGCCGCGCGCCCGGCTCCTACAGAACCGGCCCCGAGGCGCCAGCCAGCAGTGCCTTTCCCCCTGCAGCTGTGGGGCCCTGCAGGGCCTGGCACGCGTGCCAGCTGTGCTGGCCGGGCCAGGCTGGGCAGCGCATGCACTGTGTGCCCCAGGGGTGTGCCCCAGGCTGCGCGCCAGCAGCCGTGACCAGCCTGCGCATGCGCCGTGTGCCCCGGGGGGCGGGCCTGCACACCCTAGGGGGGAGGGGCTCGCGCATGCGCCCTGGGCACCAAAAGGGCTCGGGCCGGCACTGTCCCAGCCACTCCACTTTCCATGGGTGAGCAGCGATTGTCCCTCCCCCCGCAGCGATGCAGCCAGAGCTGGGGCCATTGCTCTGCTTGTCCCACCATTGCTGGCGAGGACCCCAGCTGCAGGAATCAGACCCCACCTCCCGCAGCCAGCCTTTGGGGCATGCAACCCCTCATCACCTCCACATGGTCTATGGTTCTGGGTGTCACACTTTAAGGAAGATGTGGATGAATTAGGAGAGAGTTTAGAGGAGAATAAGGAAAATGATAAAAAAAAAAAAGTTTTAAAAAGCCTGACAAGAGGAGAAAAGGTTAAGAAAAGCAGGGCATGTTTAGACTTGGAAAAAAATATTTAAAGGGTACCTAATAAGTCTTCAAACATGGTAAGGGCTGTTATGAGAAAGAGGAGGATCAACTGTTCTCTCTTTCCCCCTAGTATAGGAAGGACAAGTAATCTGCAGCAAGGGAGATTTAGGTTAGAAAATAAGAAAAAGTTTAACAACTACAAGGGTAATTAAATACTGGAATAAGCTACTGAGGGACGTTATCGAATCCCAGTCACTGGAGATTTAAGAACAGCTTAGAGAAACACCTGTCAAGGATGATCTAAGTTTTCTTGGTCCTGCCTCATCACAAGGGGTATGGACTAGATCAGTGGTTCTCAAACTCATTTAATTGAGCCCCATTCCCCACCCCTTCTTTGTGTCTGTCACTCCACTCACCCATCCCTTTGGGTGCCCAGTCAGCAGCCACCCAGAAGTAAGGCAATACCATACCATCCTTAATTCTCATTGCTGCTAGCAGCACTGTCATCAGAGTTGGGTGTCTGATCAGCAGCCACTGCTCTCTGGCCACCCAGCTCTGATTGTGTGCAGTAAGTCACCCTGGCCTCAAGATTCTCTCACACATACACCCCAAAATAAATTCCACACATCCTAATTTGAGAACCTCTGGACTAGGGATATAAAAGAGTGGAGACATTTAAACAGGTAACCTATCAGTTACCCAAATAATTACACGAGGCTCCTGGTCTGGCTCCTGGGGAGCTGGCTGTCTCCCTATGCTGCCTCTGTATGAGAGGCAGCAGTGCAGGACAGCAGCCAGCTCCCTGGGAGCAGGGCAGCAGGTGGGAGCTGGTACTCGCCAGGAACTGCTTTAAAAGCCGGCTCCTAGCACGCACCAATTCCCGGGGAGCTGACTGCCACCCTGTACTGCTGACTCTTTATGAGAGTCTGCAGCATTGGTGGATATAGGGCAGGGCGAATGGGGCGGCTGCCCCGGGCCCCACGCTTCAAAAAGCCCTGTGCATGCGCCGTGGCGCCACCGCACATGCAGTCACTGTGCATGCGCCGTGGCAAAGGGGAGCCCCACGAAATTATGCTGCCCGGGGCCCCGCAAAACGGTCATCTGCCCCTGGTCTGCAGCATAGAGTGGCAGCAGGCTCCTCAGGGAGCCAGCATGTAACCTGCATCCTGGGGAGCCAGCATGTAACCGCTAACATTTTCAGCAATTACATGGTTACAATAATGACCATTTTTTAACATCCTTACTCTGGACTAGATGATTTCTTCTCCCCCAGAATTGTACATTTCTACCATTCTATTCTATGGCAGAGAATACCCAGGGAGCAGCCAGAACGTTTCAACTCTAACTTTTGGCATGTTTAACGTTTCATTGGTAATGCTACATTTATGCAACATGTTGCTATGTACAGTCACCAGCAACTGGAGGAAACCAGCTGCAAAGGAAATAAAAGGCTACCAAGGCCACACTGAGACAGCCTGGCACAGAAGGAAATTCAGCTACATGAAACCCAAAGGGATTTACTGTCAGTAACCAACTTCCTCTTGGTAATGGCCTAGTAACAGTTATTGAAAGGCAACATGATTAATTGTGGGAGGAATTTCTGCACTCTCCCTGATCACAACCTGCAAGTGTCAAGTTTACCAGCAGAATCAACAGTGCTCAGGGAACCCTTCCCTACAGTATCAGGTATGTAGTTCTCCGAGGATAGCACCTTTAAGTTCTTTTATAGAAGGACTAAATTTATACAGCACTTAGCACAATGGCATCTTGGTTCACAACCAGGGCTCCTAGATGCTACTGAAATAAACACTTTCAGTAACCCCCCCCCCATCTTCTTTTCTGCACCTCTGCATCCGATTCACACTCAGGCTGGTTGGAGTAGTCACGTGGATCATCTTGCACACTACTCAAATTCCCAACAACCAGGAAGACTTAGATCAATGGCCCGCGGTACTGTAGACTAAACCTAAGTTTCAGCTATCATGTGGCTGAAGTCGACATACTGCAGTGAAGAGCCCACGGTAAATAGATCGAAGTAAGTCGACAGATGATGCTCTCCCATCGACTCCACCTATGCTCCTCATTTTGGTGTAGTACCCTAGTAGCTTGGCAGCTGATTTATCATAGTTATACCAGCCATGATAAATTGACCCCTCCCTCTCACATGGACTGATTGCTGTCTGTCAATCCAGCCAGTTGCGAGGACATGCCCGTAAAGTGTTGTCCCTGCTCCTGCCAACCCTGATGAGAGTTGGCTTTACATGGTGTGGCAAGGTCCTTGCTCAGGCCCCTCACCCTGGGACACCTTCTTTGTCCACAAATCACCAGGAGACCCTTTCTTGTGCAATGGCTCGTGCCTTTTATTGTCTATTTCCCCATCACCTTCTATTTACAGAGCTTTGGTTTTCCAGCAGCTAACTCAGCTCTCTCTCTCTCTCTCCTCTCTCCCCCCTTCTGCCTGGGGAGTGTACACAGCCACTCTCTAGCTTCTCCCCTTCCACTTCCCCACTGGCTGCCTTATCTAGCCCTCTGGCTAATGAGGCCCACAGCTGCCTCTCATTAGCCCCTCAGACCTGGGCTTGCTCAACTGGCTGTAATTGGCCTTTTCAGCCAGACTGTAGTGGCAGAGCTCTGGCTTAGCCAGCAGTTTGTCACAATTGTAACACAAGTGCACAAACAAATATCTAGGTGATCACTGAGACTTATCAACAAGGACAGGAGTCAGGAAGGGGCAGGAGCAACTCTTGGTAGCAAGGAAGCTTGTGGCAGCTGTAAACCACGGGAGATCTGGAGCCATGGGACATATCAAGAGTTAAAATGTTGTGAACCCAAGAGTTCACTTTAATTTAGACGTGAGTTCAGCTGCCACAGGTCAACTTGTGACCAATTGTTGCAAAGAGAGTAACAGGGAGAGGGGGATCACTAGTTCTAGGAAAGTGCCAAAACAAAGTGGTAGGACCCCAGTGAGGTGGGAAGTAGGGATGGGAAGTAGCGATTAATTTGCTAGTTGAGTAGTCAATGGAATTTCCATCGACAAGTTGTTAGGGAAAGGTTCACTTCCGGGTCTCAGGACAACCCTCCCCCCTGTGGCCACTCTGTATTCTGAAAAGGACAGAGCAGCTGCAGGTGGTCCATGGATGTCTCAGCGCAAGCTCCTTCCTCCCCCTCACCGCCACTCTGAATTCTTAAAGGGACAGAGAAGAGGAAGCCGGTCCCATGGGTCTCTCTTACTTGAGTGCAGAGCAGCAACAGGGAAATGAGGGGGGAGGAGGCTTGTGCTGAGAGAGATCCACCGGGAGGGGTTGCTACTGCTCTGTCCCTTTAAAGAGAGAGAGAGAGCACGCGCATGAGCTTGTGCTGAGACACCTGCAGAACTGGTTGCAGCTTTTCTGTCCCTTTCACAATGCAGAGTGGCAGCACGGGGGAGGGTTGTCCTGAGACCTGGGTGGGGGGGAAAAATCAGAGATTGAGCCAGCGTCTTTGCGCACCAGCTCCTCTCTGTCCCTTTAAGAGTGCAGCATGGTAAGGAGAGGGAGGGGTGATCGAGCAGTCGATAGTGCTACATGATAAGCTTCTGCTTATTGGGTAGTCGACTACTTGTTCACACCCTAGTGGGAAGCAGTGTTTTGGTGTGTGCCTGGGGAGGAGGGTGCAGAAAGGCAAGAGGCGATGAGACGGCATTAATATGATCGTGTAAGATGAGGATTGGCAGGAGGTCAGCATACACCACCACACAGACACTGACTGTTGACAAAGTCATTATACAATTTCTGAGAGCCTGTTTTGAAGCGTGAGGGAAAAGTTATGCTTGGAGGCCTTTCCTTAGGGAAGATCTGCTCAATAGATGTTCACATCTAATAGATGTTCTCATCCTCCGCGGCGAGAAAAGCCGCTCCGCGTCTCCCTGGTCTGCTGGGGGGGGGGGGGGGGGGGGGCGCTAGCTCCGCATCTCCCTGGTCTGCTGGGGGGAAGCGCCCCCCGTGCCGCTGGAGGCGGCGACAGTGGGGGAGGCACCCCGCACTAGCTGCGCCCTCCCCCCCCCCCGTTTGTAACTAGGGATCCGACGTAAGTCGGATTGATGTAACCTGGGGACTGCCTGTATTCACAAGCTTGTGCTATATTCAAGCTTGTGAATACAGGCTTGAATAGTTCGGGCTGAGGGGACAACCCCACTCCTTTTAAAATTCAACATGCTACTTTTCCTCCTGAAATGGGATTTAAAAATTTGGCCAATTAATTAAAAAAAAAAAAAAAAGTGAAACCTACCCAAACATGGCCAAATCAAAACATGGGAGGAAAAACCCTTAAAAAAAATTGACTGAAATGTTTGACAACTCAAAGCCAATTTGTTTGATAAAAACATTTTTGGGAAGCAGTTGTTTGGATTTGAAACAAACAGGATTCCTTTCCCCACCCACCATGTTTCAGAATTAGTTTTGTTTCCAAACAAAAAATATCCATTAAACTTGCTCAGCTCTGTTCAAGACAGAATGCAGATGCAGGGAGTGTTCTCCCATTTTCAGTGGGAACATGTGGGAGAAATATTTGTTTGCACACATGGAGATTTGAGGACTGGCCAGGCCAGGCCAGACTCCTGGGCTTCTACTAGAGATGTAAGCGAGTAGTTGACTACTCGATAAGCCCAGCTTATCAGGTAACCAAGTCGACTACTCACTTCCCCGCCCCTTGCTGCAAGAGGGAGAGGAGGGACAGGAGCTAGTGCTGGGGGGAGCTGGCTTAAAAGCCAGTTTTCCCAGCACTGTCTCTGCAGTGCCGCCTGCTCCCCTGCTGCTGCCTCTATGTAGGGGCAGGGTGAGGGGTAGGGGAGGTTTGGTAGGGTCGGGGGTAGGTGGGCTCAGGTGGGCAGAGCAGCCCCAGTCCGTGGTGGCCAGGGCTGGCTGTAGACAGGGACTGGTGGACCTGGTGCAAGTCGAGATTGAGCAAGCCCGGCACAGTCCTGGCTTGTGTCGGTCTGGGACTGCTGCAGCTCTGCATTTTAAATGTAGTAGGAGCTGCCCAGCTCTTACTACGTTACAAATGCAGAGCCATAGCAGTCCCAGCTCCGTAGTACCTACCCCTGTGGCACCTCTGCAGTTTAAATGTAGTAGGAGCCAGGCTGCCTGCGCACCTGGCTCCTGCCACATTTAAACTGCAGAGCCTTATTGATGAATCATGTAAGTGATACAAATTGAATCGACTATACGATTAGTCAATTACCCATCTCTTAACACCCTTAGCCTCTACTAGGAAAAGTTTATTGTACGGCTGCTTCTCTCATGCTCAGAAGTAGGAGCAGACAGACAACAGGGACAGAGCCCTTGCTTTCTCTGCCTCTCTCTCTAATGAGCTGTCTGTAGGGAAGGAAGTTGCAGCCAATGTAGGAGGTTCCCTATAGCATGCTGATTATTTCCTTGAATGAAAAGGAGAATCTCAACATGCCGCCAGAGTCTGCTTGTAATGTACTCCAGGACCAGCCCATGTAAAAAGAAATACCCAAACTGGATTCTAGCCCTCTGGAAAGGAAACTGGATGCAGATCCATTCCCAAACACTCTCAGTTCATGGCAGAAGAAAAGAAGGACTGATACTACAGACCCCAGGTCTTACTTGGCATTTCCTGACTGAAGTGCCGAGAATGGAAGTTGTTCCTCAGTCAGGGGAAGGGAGGGCAGATAGCCTAGCCGGGAAACGATTGGGATGGCTGGGCCCAGGCTGCACTCGGAAAGTGACAAAAAGACTGAAAGGCTTTTGGGACTCAAGCCAGTTTCTTTCTAAGACACAAACAAATGGCCTTTATGAGCGCCAGAGCAATGGAAGCTACTGGAAGCCAGCAGAGTGGGAGACTCCTCTAGAGTTTATTTAAACCAAACAAAAATACTTTATCAGACAATACGTTCTTGTTCACTGGAGACTCCACAGTGACCAAATTAGCAGCTTTCCCGAGGGAAAGGCAGTGCCAAAAGGTTCAAGACTCGAGTCACTTGGGGAGAGGTGTCCTTGCATATTTTCCCCAAGCTTAGAGGCTCTGAAGCCCCTCTGAAACAGGCCTGGGGAGAAAGGGTGGCCCCCCCTCTCCAGACCAGGGACTTGGCAGTCAAAAGAATTCCTCTGCCTTGAACTCTGCAGCCTGACCTGGAAAGAGCAGCCTTTCCCAAGGAAGTGGATATATCTCATTAACACTATACTTACACTGACGGAGAACAGCAATGAAGTGGACACACTTAATCCTGGCCTCTTAGAGCGAGAGACACACATACAGTTTAGCAGCACACTTCAAATCCGGCAGAACACCTCTGTGCTAGTGTGACAACTCCCATTACTTTCAGGTTTCCTGCCCATATTTATTCTAGTCTCCCTGTGACACAGTGTGCATACCTTGCACTGAAACAGGGGTGGTTAAAACCCTGTGGGCAGAGGAAGTCCCGCCCCTTCACCCAGACTGGGCGTGCTCCAAGTGCCAGAGCAGTATAAAAGGCAGCAGAACAGTTCAGTCTGAGCTGGTCACTGAAGAAGAAAGATCTTCGGCCAGAGCTCCTGGGCTACACCAGCTAACGACCCAGAGGGAGCTAGAACCCCAGGAGACTGCTGTGTCACAGCCCCTGAGCAACCCCAAGGAGAAGCAGCTGCAGAGGAAAAGGAAGACCCAGTCATTTCATGGGTTACTGTCCCACCAGTGCCAGTAGGAAGTGACTCAGGGAGGGTGCAGGAGCAGTCTCTCCCACCCAGGTAAACTTGGTATGTTTTGGCCAGATTCCCCGCTGAGGGAGTGGCAGACTGTTCTGCCATTCACAGCTCCCTGGGTTGGGACCCAATGGAGTAGGGTGGGCCCAGGTCCCCCTACTGGGGCAATTAGCCCCAATCCCCCCAACTTATTGACTTGAGCTATGAAGCTGTACCGCCCAGCATTGAAGGGCCATACCCTAATAACTTGAGTTACCAAGCTGTGCATTAAAAGGGCCATACCTTATTGACTTGAGCTACCCAGCCATGCTACTCTGAGTCAGAGGGCTGCTTCTCACTGACTCTAATCACTAGAGTATACTACCCTGGACAAAGGGGCGGTGTTCATAGACTAAGAGAGATTGCTGGTGGACTAGGTGGCATCCACACCCTCATGTGCCCTCTCCCAAGAGATGATGGGGCGTGCATGCACCACGACACATTCCATTTATCTGAAGAAGTGGATTGATACCATCTACATTTTTGTTAGTCTCTAAGGTGCTACAGGACTTTCATTATTTTTTAAGTTCATTCGAAACATGTGCACCACATCCAGATACTGCATGTTTAGTCTTGCCAGCATCAGGTTGTGACCTTCATAACAGGGTTTGCATCCTATTGGAAACTGCCTCAGGCCCCATGCACCTTTATAGGACTATACAGAACTAAAATACCAATAGTTACTGTTCAGCGTATGCTACATTTAGATAATGGTTTTGTCTGCCTTTGACATTGAATTTCTCAGCGTGGGTTTCAACTTTTACACCATTTAAAATACAGTACTAGGGTTTTTTCTGATTAGAGATATTTAGAACAAATAGAAACCCAGAGCATTTTTCAAATGAAGCATATAATCCTGTGAGAAGCTAGAGCTGCATTAATAACAGCCAGACAGCCAAGAACTCATTGTTTGCAATTTCAATTCATTCTCTGCCCTCTGCTTCTAAGCATTATACCAGCCATTGCTAACAGGAGTGTTGGATCCTAGGGAACAGTGCACAGACAATATAGCAATTAGGACAGTGGAAAGAAAGAACGTAGACTGATTAGGCTACCAGACCCATAGTATGATTCCATAAAGTAAAATTCATCTATTATGGTAGCACTAAGAGGCCTCACCTGAGATCAGGACTCCATTGTGCTAAGCATTGGATAAACACATAGCAAGAGACATCTCAACCCCAAAGAGTGTATAGTTCTAGTTTATCAACAAAGTCAACGGAGAGAGGAAAAACAGGCTCAGAAATGCAACTTCCCATGGGGTCACAGCTCAAAGTTCTGTAACAAACACTGACATCAGCTGAAAAAAGTTGCCTGGTTCTGCATTTAACTTATGAAGTTGGCAGACTTGGACCAAACGTCAAGAGAGTCACTGAGGCTTGAGAACTCTAAACAAACCCGGAAAAAGTTTTGAGTAAAAGCTAGGGAGTTTCCAACTTCAGCAGCAGAACAGGTAAAACTTTGCCATGTTAACAGAATTTCCTCTTTGAAAGAGGGTTGGGAAGGGGCATTACAGAAGAGAGTGAGAACTCAAGACAATGTTATCCATATAATGGTTTACACAGCTGAGGGAATCAAAGCCACATAGCTCTAGTTACTCTTTTCAGCTGCAGAAATGATCCTGAGAAATTCAGAATGCAGTCCATGAGCAGGACGAATACAGAACCATAAAGTAGGCCTGATGTGGATCTCCTGGACTGAGCTCCTGTAAGATTCTTGGGGCAGATGTGGCAAGACAAACCCTGGTATCTGAGGAATGTCTGAGAGTAAGTCGTTCTAGATACGTTCTCACTTTCCTCCCCTGTAGTGGTGGGTGCTGGATAAGCTCAGAAATGCTGTGCCTCTTGCTTGCCAGTGCAGTCGCCCTGGATTCAGTTCTGTGATGCACTCATGTCAGAGGGAAGAGATCTGCACTTCCCAAGGAGGGGCATGATGGCAAGCACACTCAGGTTTGAACATTGGTTTCCTCCTAAGCACCCATGAGGGGACAAAGCAAAACCCACTTTGTAGCCCCCTCACATCTTCCCTCTGCTCCAGCCTCACTCCCCTCAGCTCCATGACCGCCCCCCAGCCTGATGCCCTGCATTGCCCCATGCCCTTCAGTGCAACCCCTGCCCCTCCCATCCTGCCCCTGCATCCTCTGTCACTCCCCATCCTACCCGCACATCCCTGTGCCCCCAGTACACTCACCGGCAGGGCAGCAGTGCTGGGACTCGCAGCCCCTCAGGAGCAGTGCAGGGACGAGGAGAGGCAGGGGCAGGGAGAGGGCAGAGTCTCTTCCCTGCCCCGACCAGCCCTTTGCCTGCAGGCTGTGGCTCTGGGGTTGGGGCAGGCAGACCCCAGGGCTGGCTCCAGCCCAGCCAGGCACAGCAGGGTGCTGGGGAAGGGGCTCCTATACATAGCAGTGCGGTGCAGCCCAGGCCTCGGCATGCCACATGTGCCAGCCGCCCAGCCCCAGCTTTGCAGAGCAGGCTCAGCCCTACCCTGTCCCGAAGCAGGAAGCTGCCCCAGGGATGCACGCATGCGCCTATACTGCCCTGTCTCCCCACCCCATTCTGAGGAGGAAGCCGGAGCTTCAGCATGCAGCTGCGCAGCTGGGGCTGGAGCCACAGCACAGGCTCCCTGCTGAGTGGGAGGGAGGCAGGGATGGGGCTGAGCACTCGCCCCACATGCCAGTTAAAAAAAAAAAGAAAAAAAAAAAAGAAAAAAAAAGGCCTGCGTGCTGCTTGTGGCATGCATATCAGGAGTTGCCGACCCCTGTACTGCTACATCCTTATCGCAAAGCACACAGCATATCTACAACAAAGCTGCAAGTGTAATTTCTAGCCCCGGAAGTCATATCTATGTGAGCTCAGATCAAGACTCTAATGCACGAAACCCAAAAAGGTGCCGCTATCGCAATGTGAGTAGGTAGGTGCTTACAAAAAAGTATCTGCAGCAGAGTTGCCTGTAAGCTGAGCGCTTGGGCGGCTCCCCACCCCAGCAACAGCCAACTGCCACCCAGCTGATTCGCAGGGCACCCGCAGCCAGCAGCATAACGTTTCTACTGCTGGTGCACGTCAATTAAAAATTAAAGGGGACATCGATCGGAGTCTTAGACCTACAATACTCTGGGCCCTATCCTGTTCCCCTGCTCACGCCAGTGCAGCTACACTTCTATTTTTAGTACACAAGCTTGAGTGGAGCTAGCACAGAAACAGCTATTTAAGCAGGAAATTATAACCTCCAGCTCCAGTGTACATGCACCTTAAAAGATTGTCCTGCCAGGCCAGATATGAGGCCTAATTGTGATTTTTTGAAGACACGGTGCCAGTGCTTGGTCTATGCTTAAAACAGACCATTCTGATCTGCAAGGCTGTCAATCCAACACTAACCTTATTTTAAGTATCACATTTTAAATTGGAATTGAAGCAGAGAGGAACTGAGGCCAGCACTTTCCTGATGGAGCGGCTCATGCGTCCAGGGAGCCTAGAAAATCCTCCTTCCCCCCACCCAATAGCTCAGTCTTGCTCCCCCAAACAAGAGCTACAATGTGTCCCATAAGCTGCAGCTCCAGTCATGTGGTTGTCTCAGTCAATGTCCTCTGCTCCTCTCGCCCTCCCCCCGTCCCTTTTTGAGTCTCTCTCAGCAGCTTTAACTTGTTTAGCTAATGGAATACAGTCTCTTCCACCCAGGTTGCTATGGCAATGTTTCCAAAAAAGCCCAGCACCAAGAAAGCCTGGGACACATTCCAAGTCCTGTCTACCCGCTGTGAGAGCCAGCGCTCACCCCTCTCCTTGAGTTGCCCTTTTAAAAGGGGGCGAGTGCAAGGAGGCACTAGCATGGGAATTCCTGGCCAAGCCACACCCGGTCCACACTTCCTTACTCTCAAAGGGAAAGAAGTTCTCGCCTGTCCTCACTCCTTCCTCCTTCCTCTGGATGTCAGCTCCAGGGACCATTTGTCCAAGCCTTTGCGACATCTGCATCACATTCTACATTACAAGTGGATGGTTCCTGCCTTGCTGGAGGCATACCCTTACCAAGTGCCACAGCATTTTCTGGAACAGAGTGACCTGGTTTGGGAAAACTAGGGGCGGGGGCGGAGAGTGTCATCTCCATTTTACAAGTGCGGTGGAGGATGTGCACAGTGAAGCAGTAGGGTTGCCAGGTGTCCGGTTTTGAACCAGACAGTCCAGTATTTGAGCTTTCTGTTCAGGAAACAAATTGAGAAAATATAAATGTCCGGTATTTTCTAAATAAGATGTAATGTAGAATGTGATGCAATGTCAAGTGTGTCTGGTATTTTGTTGAAACCATCTGGCAATCCTAGGAAGCAGCCCTGTAGTGGAGGCCCTCCCTCCTGTACAGAGAGAGGAAAGAGAGACCTATGGACTGGTCCCAGGCTAGGAGGAATGCTGTTTGGAAAAGCAAGAGCTCCCTCCAGGCAGCAACAGAAGTAGCACTGCCTTTAAAGCTAGGGGAGAGGCACTAGGCAGGAGTAGGAACTCTCCTCATATACAAGGGAGGGGTAGCAGGACCAGTTTAGACAGAGAAAAAGATCGGGAGGGAGAGCTTGAGCTGTTGAGTTTCCCAGTGGAATTAGCCAAGCCAGCCACTCTCCCCAGCTCTGGATTATTTCTGATTCATGTTTTTCCATAGCAGGAGTGGCAACACAGCTCTCTCCCCGTTTCCCACCCCTGGCAGTGATGGAATTGGGACAGAAGAGCCCATGCCTGGCCCCTCCTCCTCCCTCGCTTTTCCCTTTCCTGAGAGCAGAGCCGCTGCTCTGTGGTCACTAATGACTTCCAGATGCTGCTGCAGCAGCAGCAGCACAAGTGAATGAGCAAAGCCCAGAAACACTCCCAGGGATCCTGCATCATAAGATACGCAGGGAGAGATCAAAGCAGAGCATTCAGTGTGTTTGTAGGAAGGGAGCAGGATGCAAGTTAATGCAGGGCTGCTCTTAAATAAAAATGGGTAAAGGAGCTGTCCAGAATGCCACACTTTTGGGGAGCATCTGTGCCTCCAATCTGAGGGCCTGAATTACTGTGGCTGTGAAGGGAAGTTCAAAAAAGCAGCTATTAGCTTGATTGTACCTCTCCTATCTCCCTTCCCGCAACAGGATGGAGAAAGGGCACTTTCAGCACGATTCCATGCTCCTTCCTCCCTTGGTAGTTGGAGCACTGAAAGGCAGATCCATCTTGAGACGACTTGTCTAGGTATGCCACCCCAGAGAACAAAGCCCCATTTTCGTTCCCATCTATCCCCTTTTCCTGAAGGGGCCAGCAGCTGCACGAATACAAAATAAAACATCAGAATGACCACAGTGGGTCAGACCAACTGTCTACCTAAGGCTAGTGTCCAGTCTGCTGACAATGGCTAATGTCAGATGATTTTGTCGTCAGAAATCGAGACACCCAGAACACGGGGTTGTGTCACTGACCATCTTGATCAGATGCCATTGATGGACCTAGTGTCTAGGAACTCCTCACACTCATCTGAAGAAATGGGTTTTGCCCACAAAAAGCTCACGATACTATCTATATTTTTGTTAGTCTCTAAGGGCGCATCTACCCAGCAGGGCTAAACTCGAAATAAGCTACACTAATTGCGTAGCTTACGTCAAAATAGCTTATTTCGACTTTTGGCGCTGTCTACACAGCAGTTATGTCAAAATAGAGCACTCTTCCCCCCCACTTCCCTTCCTCCTCATACAATGAACTCTACAGGAGTTCGAGTAAGAGTCTGTTATTTTGAATTTATTTTGAAATGACAGGCTTGCAGTGTAGATGCGCACTATGTTATTTCAGAATAACTGGAATTATTCTGAAATAATGCTGCTGTGTAGACATAGCCTAAAGTGCCACAGGACTTGGTTTTTTACTCCAGTTACACTTTTGGGTTTCAGAACATCCCCAAGCAAGGAGTTCTTCCATGCATTGTTGCCTATTCATTTCATCAAGTGATCTCTAGTTCTAATACTATGTGAAGGGGTAAATAAAACTCCCTGTTCACTTTCTCCACTTCAGTCACTGTTTAGCAGGCCTCCAGCACAGTCCCCCTTAGTAACCTTTTCTCTAAAATGAGCAAGTCCCAGTCTTTTTCATCTCTCATATGGAAGCTGTCCCATATCCCCTCATCATTTTTGTTGCACTTCTTTATATTTTTTTCTAATTGTAATAGATATTTTGAGATGGAGCAACCAGAATTTCATGCAATACCCAAGAAATGGGCATATCATGGATTCATATTGGGACATTATATTTTCCATTATTATCTACCCCTTTCCAAACAGTTCCTAATAGGAATGTAAAATCCTGTTTAATTATCCGGTTAAACATTAAGTTTAACGGGTTAACTGATTAAAAGGGACTGGGCCAGCCATAGAGCACTGTTAGCTTTTCTGATTGCCAATGCCTATTGAAAGGATGATTTCAGAGAATTACCCACAATAGTGCCAAGATCTCTTTCTTGAGTAGTAACAGTTAATGTAGACCTCATCATTTTGTACGTATAACTGGAATGATATTTTCCAACTTACATAACTTTGCAATTATCAAGATGGAATTTCATCTGCCATTTTGTTGTCCAGTCACCCAGTTTAGTGACAGCCCTTTGTGACACTTGAAGGACAAGTATTACATACCTCAAGTAATTTTGTTTTGTTGCCTTACTGTTCACTCCCTTTCCCACATAATTTATCAATACATTGAACAGCACAAGTACTGGCTCACAGCAGGGTCACTCAAAGATCAAAAACTGACCATTTATTGCTACCCTTTGTTTCCTTTCTTTTAATCACTTATTGATCCATGAGAGGACCTTCCTTCTGAACCCATGACTACTGACTTAGACTTTCAAAAACCCTGACAAGCTGCCCCAACAAAAATGCAAAGTACTCTAGATCCACTGAAACACACTTGTCTGGAGGTTTGTTGACTCTTACAGATGATTCTAATAGATCAGTGAGGCATGATTTCCCTTTACAAAAGCCATATTCACTCTTGCCCAACATACTGTGTTCACCTAGGTGTATGATGATTCTACTCTTTACTAGCATTTCAACCAGTTTGCCCAGTAATCAACTTAGGCTTACCAGCCTGGAATTGCCCAGGGTTACCTCTGCAGCCTTATTTTAAAAGCTGTTTGCCAACTGGTTCCCTTTTATATTTCTAGCCCTACCTAGATTCTGACAGCTTGTCATTATTTTTGTTTCCTCTTCTACTAAAATGAAAAGTACACAAGAGACTACTGTACAAGCCAAGTCCTGACCCTCCAAAGTTTCAGCTGTTCAATCTGATTTTTTTTTCTGCCTGTTCCTCACACTTCACTGAAAATACTCCTGTAGCCCTTCAGGCTGTAGCAATACTTCTATTAATAGTTTGTTCTGACACTGAGCAGATACAAATTGGCCTTGGAGCGTTAATTGGATACATTTTCAAGCCCCCTAGGTTACCAGTCTGAATCCAACCCAGGTCACTGCTGAGAGTTATGTAGTAGCCATTGTGAAATTACTTTTGGGGTTTTTGGTTACTATGGAACTGAACTACTTTCATTAGTACAGAAAAGCCAGGAACTGAACTGGTGAAGAAGGAAGTGTGCCTTAGTGCTAAATATGCCAGACTTTGACATCCCTAATGTTAACAATGTGTAATTGACTACATGATTTACTGATAAGCCTGGGCATATTGGTTAATCTTGTCAACTACCTGCACTCCCTCTCCCCCCCCCCTCCACTGCCTCTATGTCAGAGGCAGCAAGGGGAGGGGGAGCGAAAGCGGGTCCCCATGAGGCTCATGAGCTTTCAGTAAGCTCTCACGAGCACCGGATCTGCTTGCCCTCCTCCCCCCCCCCCCCCCACACTGCTGCCTCGGATAGAAAGGCAGCAGCACAGAGAGTGAGGGGGGCAGGCTGGAACCAATACGCACAGGACGTCAGCTTTCAAGCAGGCTTCCCGGACCCACCGGTAGCTGGTGCTGAGGGGAACTGGCTAAAAAGCCGGTTCCCCCCCAGCACCAGCTCTGCAGTGCCGCCTGCTCCCCCCGCCCCATGCTGATGCCTCTATCTTGAGCCCCCCCCACCTCGTGGACAGGGGCTGCTGCCACAGAGGCAGCAGCGTGGGGTGACAAGGAACTCCCCAGGAGCGGGGCCGGGAGCACACTGGCTGCCAGCCCTGCCCCGGGGACTATCGAATAGTCATGTAACCACTAAGATTTCATATAGTTACACGACTATTCAGTTACACAATATCCAACATCCCTAGTTAACATCAGCCTAACTTTAGGCTAAATCAAGCTCCCTCTTAAGTTGGGCACCCAAAAATCAATTGAAAATGGCAGTTCAATCCCAAGGACTTTTCCAAGCACTAAATTCAACAAAATCCCCAAAGATGTAATGCTTCAAACATGGTGTTCCCTCAGATGTGCTACTGCTTTGCAGACTTGGAAAGTCTTCCACGGCCTTCTATAGACCCGAAGTCTACTTCCACTCTATGAACTCTATGTAACTAAGCTCTTCTGATGCTTAGTTGTTTTATCTAGATGCCTCTTGACTCTTACTGCAAACAGTGCAATTGTGTGGACACATCACCACAAAAGTGAGATGTTGGGAAGCCATGTTTTGGGTCCCAAAGGCAGTCTCTAAAACTTTTAGGACTGTCCCATTATGAAGATAATGGGCAGCAACCTCCTTCCCTGCCAGCAATTAAATTAGAGCCACACTGGTAACTATCATCAGGTTTGTCCTTCAAGTGTTGAATCTTTGGGCTCATTTAGAAAGTCTGTGTACACTGCTGTTAATGGGCTCAGGGTGGTTTTGTTTTCTTTTTGAACTGGTGATTTATGGTTGTCACTAAAGAGAAAAGCACACGCTCTGGCTGCCTAGCAATAAGCATGTATTATTCTGAGCTATACCTGATAGGAAGCAGCATTGTATTCTCACAAGGATTTCGAAGCTGCATGACTAGAAGCATGTGTGGAATTTGCATAGGGTGGTGCACCTAGTAATTCTAGGTCTATACTATACTACACTACACGGTTTTTGAACAAGAAAATCAAGCGTGTTTTTGCACAAGAAAATCTACAGTCAATCAACAGAATGGAGGGCTTTCTGTGATGCAGGTATACCTCCTTCTATGAGGCATAACTCCTTTTTGTGCAAGAGTTCTTGCACAAAAAGGCACGTGTGGACGCTCAACAGGGGTTTCTTGCGCAAAAAGAGCCTATCACAAAAAGCACAGGTGCTCTGATGGCCATTCTGTGAATGGCCATCAGAGCTTTCTTGGGCAAGAGTGTCTATGCAGTGTGGATGCTCTCTTGCACAAAAGCACATCACTTTTGCAATGTGCTTTTGAGGTGTGGACACGCTTTCGTGCAAGAAGTTTTTGTGGAAGATCTCTTCTGTAAAAAGCTTCTTGTGCAAAAACCCTGCAGTGTAGACGAAGCCCTGGTGTTTTACATGGAGAGCGTCCTTAGACTCGCATATTGAGGAACCCCATCATAATACAGAAACAGTCTAGAGCAGGAGTGAGCAATAAGTGCTGATGGGAGGGAGCACTCAAAAAATTTGGAAAGTGGTCAAGGGCCACACTCTTCCATGATATTAATGGAGGAGGTATAGGGGTCTGAGATGGAGGTTGGGTGCAGAAGGGAGCTTGGGCTGAGGGAGGGAGTTTGGGTGAAGGAGGTAGTTGTGACCTGGGGCACTGGACTGGGGTGCAGGGGATTGGACTATTGGATTGTGACCTAGGGCAGGGAATTGGGGTATAGGAGGGGGTGCAGGGATTTGGATTGTGAGCTGGGGCAGGGAATGGGGGTGCTGGATCGGGGAGGAGATATGAGTACAGGAAGGGGCAGAGGATTTGGATATGTGGAGTAGGGGGTAGAGGGTTGAGGTAGGGAGGGGCTGGGGTGCTAGAGGCAAGCTCTAACCAGGAGATTTACCGCCAACAGCCATTCCTGAATCCATTTCCCTGCCTGCCAGTGTTCCCTCTAGGCTGCGTGGTAGCATAGCTTCACACGTGATCCTGACCAGTCAGCTCCATGCACGGAGAGCTGAGCCTCTGACTGTGTGAGGCTGGTTAAATATCTGTGAAGCTGTGCTGCCACACAGTTTAGAGGGTACACTGCTGCCTTCCCTGCCTCTGGAGAGTCCCCTTGTGCTTCGTGGCTGCCTGTTATTAGAACAGGCAGCTGCCATTGGCTGGTTTCTGGATAGGCTTTTTTTTTTTTTTTTGCCCCAAATTGATTTTTTTGTGGGTCAGCAGCCCCTGACTCAAAAAAATACCCCCCCCCCCCGATATACAGGATGCATGATGTAGCTCAGTTCCCCACAGCAGCACAGCCTCTTGCCTGCCTTCTGCTTCCTTGGGTTTTCTCCACAGAGCACACACATGGTTCCTCCCTCCTCTGAAGGCAGGAATCTTCTACTATACTTTGAGCCTCATGCCTTTACCCCCCAACAAGCCTGAGGACAAATGATGACAAGCTCACTGCCTCTGTAGATAGCTCAGTTGTCCCCCACTTCCTACTCGCAAGCTCCTTTCCCCTGCAAGCTCCCTAGCAGCTTCACTTCACAAACTGTATCATGACATTCCCTGATAGGACTGAAGGAGGAGAGGAGAGGAGTGCCTCGACTGCCAGGATCATGAGATTATAACCTTAGGGCTGAACCCTACAAATCATTCCTCCTGCAAGCAGCCCCAGTGCCTTCAGTGCAACTACTCATACAGCAGACAATGAAATATTTGCAGGATAGGGCTCCTAGCCTCACTCGGATCATTTAAGTCAACCAAGTAGGACAGAGCTCCTATTAGGGACTACATAACAAGCCCTTTGTCAACAGGCTCAAGAGCCCAAGCAGCCGCTGCTCCTGGTCTCATCCCCACATTACTGCCTCTCAGAAACTAAGTCTACACTTTTTGTGCTGTCAGTTTCATCAGCAATAGTGAACCATTGGTTTGTGTAATCATTAATTTCCACAGTCAGACAGGGTTCACATTTGTAACACTTCCATTGCTGATGAGGCCAGAGCCCTGAGGGCAGCTATCCCACAATGCGGCCCTCTTCATTTTGTTGATAGGTCTTATGGGAATGAGCAAGTGACCATATGACATCCTGGTTCCATGCACAGTTCCCTTCTCCCCCTTCCCCAAATATTGATCAGGTCCAGTAACTCAGCATTGCTCCAGGCAGGAGATCAGTTGTTCCATGTAACAGCCATTGTCACCTGGCCAGATGGGTATGTGCCAAGAAAACAGGAAGGGGAGTTTCAGAGTACCCAAGGCTTTACTGGGGGAAGGGGTGAATGTCTGTTTACCTGGTGTCACAGCAGAAGAGCTGCTGGCCACAGTGGTCACCTAGGCACAAGACAGACATCCTCTAGAAGCTAAAGCTGTGTAAACAGCAAGAACATGTCTTCCCTTAGCACATCACCGGTAAGAACAGTATGCTTCTTGTGGAGACTGTTTTCTTTTTGCAGTGAAACTTCTGCATTTCATCACAAAAAAATCATTGTCAAGTATAAGCACTCCCACAGGGTTTGGGGGAGCGGGGTTTGCCCAAAAACGGGGATTTGGGGGGGCTTTAAATAACAAGTATAGATAAGTCCTGAAGTTTAGAAGAGGGAAAGTTTAGGGAAGAGCAGCACCTGAAAAATGCTGTCATTCTAGTACTTACAGCCCATGCAGCTTGGAACACATTAACACCATTACACACAAGTGCTGGAACTAGCAGTGCTGCCGCACCCCTTGGCTTGAAGCGGGTTCCATCATATACAAAGTTTATAGTTCAATTTAATGGCTCTCAGCACTCCCACTGTAGTAACTGTTCTAGTACCCCTGCTATTTCATTGGCTTAGATACTGTGGATGGTCAAGTGGAGAGGTGAAAGCATTTTTCAGTCCAGTTCTTTATCCAAGAGTACTGGTAGCTAGTCTACCCACACTCTGAATTAAGGGTTAATTGATATTTTAAATGGTTAATCCACTGTTAGTGAGTCTGACAGAACAACAGGCTGCTTATAAATGCTGCATCGGTAGTATCTTCTACAGATGCATTTCTACTCATCTACCAGCACATGCCATGTCTACAGTGTAGAGTGGGGCATCGCAGGTGCAATTGTGGCATGCAGCAGTGTTTCTTGGTTTGCAGTTATCAATAAGATGATGGGCAGGGAATGCATTTGGGAGCAAGCCAACTGCTCCTTCAAGACACAGAGGGAGATTTTTAAAAGACAGAGAAGACAATCAGGCACCCGACGTCTATTGAAAGACAGTGGTATGACTTTGAAAAAAAGTCTCTCACCACTGGGAGATATACCCGTGAAAGTGCACGCACCTGTCAAAATCTCCCCACTAGAAAATGTAATTACGAGCAGGGTGGGCAGGTGCTCATGCAAACATTTTCCCACTAGACTAGAGGATGTGAAAGAGAACTTTCACTTTCACCTTCCACACCATTTCTACTCTTCAGAGAGGGATGGTACCAGGAATCAGCCAGCCCCTTTAAAAAAACAGCACCAGGTAAGAGAAGCAGGCTTTGCCCGTGTGCGTATATGATGCAGGAGCAAACTGCTCTAATGCAAAGAAAGCATGCCCATTCATACGGCCATACTGCTCCACAACAGAACCATTAAACCACTCCTCAGGAAGTTCTCCCTGCCTTGTTAAGCTGCTGAAACACAATCCCACTGTCTTTTACAACAGTTGAAAGGGTTAAATACTATTTTCTAAATGGCTATGTCGACCGTGGAAACAGAGGCTCAACATGAAGACAACTGCAGAAAGTAGCTATGATTAGATATATTCTAAACCAACAAACCGAAAGAGCCAACAAATGAAAGCTTATGTCATGCCCTTGGAAGCCAATTCAAAACAAGTAGATAAATGCAGCAGGTTGGAGACAGTGGGAAGCTAAAGCACACCAACAGGGCATTTCCTGCAGAAAACTCCAGCTTCAAGCGCCTTTCAACAAGGAGTGAACACATGAATGGGGGCGGCAGCTGCCCATTGGCACATGATTTTGTAGCAACAGGTGCATCCAACGGTCAAGGTCTGGGGCCTGAATCATGGGAGAATCTCTCCCTCCCTCTACTGTACTTCCTTGCAGGCTCCTCCCCTCCCTAAGGCAGTGTCCCAGGGAGCGCTTTTCTTAACCGACATTTAACAGTCACTCACTAGTAAGGCTCCAACTTCAGAATCAAAGCAGCAACACACATCAAGAACAAAAAACCACAACTCTCCCCCCTCCCACCTCCGAGCATTCAAACAACATCCAGCTGCTCTACTCCCTCTGCCAAGATGGAATGGAGAAACCTGGAGAACAAACACTGGGAGTGAGTCTGTGTGCCAGCGTGGTCACGGGGAAAGCAACAGCCTCATTTCTGGAAATGAAGATGGAACCTTCCATCATACCACTCCCAGTGAGAGCAAAGATGTCTAGCACTAAACTCCATATCCCTTGCAGCCTCTCCTTGCTCCTCCTCCCCCTTCCCTTTCCACATTTGGTTGTCACTTTACCTCCTCCACATAGGTTCCCCTGCAAAATGACTTTTGCAGAACTGAGCTCCAAACTTGCTAATCTGCCTCCTACCAATCCCTGTAGCCTTACTAGGTCTACCAACAAAGCAGGGCTTCCTCCACAGACAGGCCTATTGCTTCCTGTCATTCCATAGCCCGGCCAACACTTGTTAAAAATACCCTTGGCAGAATTTGTGAATAAACCCTCTCACTAAAATATTCTGCAGGGGAAAGGATAGAGCAGAGCAGTAGAAGGCATGTTCCAGAAATCCCTGACTATGAAATGGGACTGTTGCAGGGGAAGGGGAGTGGGGAGAAGAGAGAGAAAAGCAGGGCATGGTGTTTTGAGAAGGGAATGTCTCGATTATTAAGTCATCCCAGACTCAGGAAGCAGCAGGGAGCAACTGAAGGAAAGGATCCACTGCTATTACAGAATGGGGATTAGTCATCAGCTAGGCAGATCTGTTTATGAATAGAAATAGCTTTAAATAAATGTATCCCATATCCATTCTTGAGTGTTGGGAAGGCCAACACTCAAGTCTGATAGCCCCATGTTGGGCTGCTGATTCAGTCACTTCAAAACATCTGCAGCTATTCGAGCCAATCATGAGCATATTCATCCTTGCAGAAAACCTCAGAACAGGGAGAAACAAAACCCTGGAAGAAACCATTTGGCTACTCAATTGTTCAATTCTCCCAGATTATGGAGTTTCCTTATTTTCTAGGTAGAGTCACTTCGGGCAGAGGTGCAGGAGAGGGATTCACTGTTTTGCCTTGAGAAGGAAGTTGATCGTTGAGCCAGCCCCTGGGGTCACTAGAGGGCTAGCTACTCTGCCCCTTCAGTCTCACCATGTTGGAAAGAGGGAATGGTCTGAATAAAGGCCAATGGAGTCCAATGAATTCTGCAGTGGGCCCTGGTGGAAGACTAAGACTCTGTGGATTCAGGAATTAACATCTCTCTTCTCTATGTACAGCAACAGAAAACTGACTAGGTGCGTCATGTTGGTTGAGGGAGTAGAAGATGAGCAGGGATGCCTTCCTATGAAGCAAATCATACTGGCGCCTGCTGGTAGCAGGATCTCTGACCACACAAACCATTGGGTCTAGCCTGACATGGCAAGTTTTGCCCATCTAATACTTCTGTAAAATTCATTAGAAAGGAAAGGATCCAGGTGCGTTCAAGCAACTGTTACACGCGTTTACAGCCAACCTTGGACAATTTGGGCACACAAGGTCAGATTTTCAAGAGAGCTCAGCATCCAATATGAATGTTGCATGGGTTGTGGAGTTGTACAAAAAGCCTGGCTCATTGAAGAGACATATATAGCATGTACCATGGCACTTGGATCCATTTATGAGTTCTAGGACAAGTCTCAACAAGATGTTACTACAATCCTGGGATTCCCCAGTTGTTCAATTCTCACAGTGCACTCCAGATAGCCAAATGGCTGTAGTGAGACTGTATGACCCATTGTTACAACGCAGGGAAGAGTGGTGTGTTGGTGTTATGGGAGTACTGTCAACACAACCAGAGACGGTATCCAATGAACCAGTACAGATCTGCAGCCTGCCATTATATTGTCTACTGATGGCCTGCGTAGAGGAGTGGGTGACAATTCTAGGAACAATTCTCCACCATCAGTGGACAGCACTCTTATTTCCAAGTCTCTATGCAATCTCAAAATGAGAAGGGATTATCTCCACACCTATAAGCCACAGAGCTCTATGACTATCCCATACTGGGGACAGTCACCTCACCCTTCCTTTTCTCCAGCATTGGACGGGGGCTGCCCCTTAAAATATCTCCATCCAGGAAGAAGTGTACTTGCAGATACTGAAGACATCTTGTCTGAGTGGATAGTGGTGGGGAAGAAATGCATGTGGGGGGAGAAAAAAAAAAGTCGGTATGGAAATCAGGTACACCACCATTAAAGTCAGAGTTAAAGTGGCGCAGATCTGAGGAGAATCAGACCCGTGCACACAGTTTTGTCTTGAACAGGAACAGAGGATAATTTTTCCAGATGTCCTCTTCCCTCCTGGTCCCCCATCTATGACAGCATCTTTTTCCTGTGTCTGCTCTTGAGAATGCAGGAATGCTTGGTCCACATCCAGTACCCTGCAGTCTCCACTTCCCTCGCGCAGAGCCTCCTCAGCATTCCCCTTGCAGAGAGGCAGCTGGTTTCAGATACATAGTGCAGAGGCCAACCCTCTTAAGAGAAGAGGCCCTTGGTAAGGTCCCACTCAAGCAGCACTCCAAGAATTGAGCTGCCACTCAAGTACAGAGAAGCACAACCAAATAAAGGTCTCCCCTTTCCAACAAGTCAGCATGCAGACCAATTATTGAAATCACATTAAACCTAACACACTCACATGTGTCTGGAAAACATGAGTCATGCTGGTCTCCACAGTTTATTTTCCATTGCTGACTGTTCCTTCAGCTGCTCCACAGCCTCTCAATAAAAAACCAACAATCCTAGAAAACAGCTACCACAAGCAATTCCTCCTCCCCCTATGCCCAGTCCCATCACATAACTTCCTAATGAAGCTAAAGATTTTTTTTAAAAGGATACCTGTAAAAATCAAAATAAATAATTCTTCCCTGCTTGCAGAGAAAAGATGTGTTTTATTTTAACCCCTTTCACCAAAGGTAGGCAATAATTTTAGATGGGGGGACCACTTCACTAATTTTTTAAGTGGCTCTGGGCCACCCAGAAAGGGGCAGGGCCTCTGGCAAAAGGGGTGGCGCCAGACACTTCCGTGCTCCCCCTCCCACAGATCTTGATTGGCCTGGGGGATCAGAGAGCAGTGAAGTCTTTGCCCCCACCCCTTTCCCCCACCTACAGAGAACTGCCAGCTGTTCTGAACAGCTGGCGGTTCCCTGTAGGCACCTGCCCCCTTGCAGGGCAGGAGGAGACATGGCATGCTTTCCCCCGCCCCAGGCTAATTAGGGCCTGGGGGCGGGAGGAGCGTGAAAAGTCTGTCACTCCCTGTCCCCGCCCTGCAAGGGGCACACAGTGCTTGCAGGGTGGGGGCAGGGAGTGAGAGACTTCTCAAAACCCTCCCGCCCCCAAGCCCTGATTGGCCTGGGAGCAGAGGAGTGGCAGGTGTGCATGGGCTGGATCCACCTGGTTGGCAGGCCAAATCTGGCCCACAGAGGGCCCTGTGCCCACCCCTACCTGTGACTCTAGGATTTGAGATAAATGTATCCTGTGTTGCATGTAATCATTCAGGATTTGCACATGCATGCCATAGCTTACTAATATGAGATATATTAAGTTAATACATGGAATGAAATGTGCCATATGCCCCTTAGGGGCACACACTAAGTTTTTAGGATATCTACATATGAACAGTGCTTTCTGTTTGCATTTCTGAGCGTGTCAGCTTGGGTGCAACAGTAGTGCAGGGTACCACCACCAATGGAGATAAATACAAACCCCGCTGCCTGCACACCCACATCTTTCCTAGCAGTACTTACCAACATAGAATGTATTCGGGGCCTGCTTGTCACCAAGATGCAAGTACAGAATATTTGTGGTCTGTGAATCATGACGGAGCCAGAGTGCCACTCCCAGAATGATTCCTCCTGCGAGCTGGATGGAAACCAGAAAGAAGGGTCCATAATTAGCAACATTACTCATTCCATCAAATGCGTCCAATAATACAGTCTATTTACATAGAAATCAAGTGCTTCCAGGGGCCTTATCCAATGTACAGGGGGCGGAGGCAGCCCCCTCTCCTGCCTCCAAGGAGTGCACAGCACATAAATACACATGGACCCCGCACATGGCTTCTTTGAATGGTGTGCAGAGGATGGGGCAGGCAGAGAGCCTGCCTGAGGCTCTGCTGGGCTGCAGGACAGTGGTGGGCCAGATCTGGTGGTTTGGTGGGCCGAATCCGGACCACACACTGTATTTTGTCAGCCCCTGCCTTAATCACTACTTCTCTCCAGCTCTTCACAATTGAAGAGTTTGTGATTTTAGTTGGAACATTTTGGCCAGTTTTGGTGGAATGTTTCCTTCTTATGATAGGGCAAGATTTTTTCAATTATTCTATGACAGGCCTGCACAACTCGGAAAGTGACGAGGGCCATATTACTCCAAAGAAAACGGCTGCGGGCCACAAGTAGGAATGCTCTCCCAAAAAATACCAAACACGTGGCTAAAAATTTTTGTTGAGAAGAAAAAAAAAACAAAACAAAACAAAAAACACCACCGCGTGTCTCCGCTTGGCCCCCTGGCATTTGTCTCTCCTTCACCCTGCCCCTTGGTGTCTTCCCCTTTCTCCTCACCTGCCCCCCTCCCCTCAGCACAAGCCCCTTCCTCTCCCCTACCTGGCTTCTGCCTTTTATAATCCGGCAGTCGCTGGCCATGATGTCACACCAGCATCCTGGCGTCTGCCGACGTCCCGCCCTCTGGCTCACACCCCAACTCCACGCGCTGGAGCTGCACGCAGGCATCCCAGAGGCGAGAACTGACGCACTTCCCCCTCCCCAGCGGCGCTCCACTCCTCCGCCTGGCTGGCGGATCGGATGGGGCCGCGCCACCCGTAGTTGTCACGGGCTGCACAGTGAGCCCCTGCGGGCCGCATGCGGCCCTCAGGCTGTATGTTGCGCAGGCCTGTTCTATGATTGGGAACCCAGATGTGCACGGTTGCAACACTCACACCATAGAAACTCTGGATATTTACAAATATAGTTTATTGATATGGTTAGCACGGTCACAGACACCCCAATTTCATAAGACAGGGAATGTCCATCCGTATTTCCATACCATAGACTTTCATCATTCCTTCTAGAACAATCTTAGGTGTTAGCCCATCATCTCTCTCATTATTTTCACCTTCCCCATCACCAGGTACCATCCTTCTGGCCCTTTGAAGGACTGTATCTTCTTCTCCCTATTGCCCCGTAGGCTGGGGTGCCACTTTTATACCAAGTGATGCAGATGATAACACGTTTGATGCATGTTCAATAGGGGATGTTTCTAATGCTAAAGTGTTCTTTTCCTATTGGTCAATGTATCATTGCTCTTAACTTACTATCACATATATCAATTCATTGCTATGGGCCTTTGTGGTTATCTATTGCAACCTGTGTCCTGATTTCTCAACACAGCCTGGACCAATTATTTGGGACTTTTATATAATAATACATCTGCTGAGCCGGATGGTATTTTTTCTACCATCCTGTGTGGGTGAAAGGTCCAGAGCTAAGTACCCCTTTTCAGTCCCCGGGAAACCAGAAAAAAACTATGACCAGTATCTGGTGAGATCATGTCTCAACCACAGAAGTCTGACACCCTCCGCTTCCGCTGAGCTTGTGAATGGCCTGTTGCAGCATGGACAAAAGATAAAATATAGCCCCATATTACTTGACCTGGACTGTGAGCTTATGTATGTTCTTTCATTCAAGTGCAGCCCTGACCTCTAATTGGCTGTAATGAAGACATGGCAGTCATTTGGAAAGTGCGTTCAGAGGCCATTTTAGTATATCCTAGAACAGGAGCCACTGCACTGCAGGGGAACCCGACTCACTAGAAAGCCTAGGGCTAGGCTGTATGGCACCCATGATGCTCCTATGCCTAATGGCATCTGGACTGCCACACAGCCCCGTCAGTGCACGGCACACCAACAGGCTTGTGGTTGGCTGTGTGGGGGAAGGCAAGCAGCATATGCAAACAGACAGGTACAAGCAGCAGGACCACTAATTTGGGGCTCTTACTAGACTCTTATATACAAACATGTCCTGGCCCCAGCTAAGAAAGGGCCTGGACCTGTACCCAGCTGGGTTAATGGCAAAGCCCCCGCCTCCTGCAAGCAGTTAAGTGCTGCTGTGTTAGTATTAGTGGGCCTTCACAAACTGCAATGGGCAGACATAAGGCCTAGTGTATTACACCTGAACCCAGACATCAGTCCAGCTAACACAAAGGGCCTACGGGAATGCTGAGAGCAGTTTTTAGAAGATTTCTTGCATTACAGCTTTAAACTATTACCGAATTAATATGTTTGTATTAATTTAAATTATTAGCTTGATAGGCAAGTAACTTGGTACGCTATAACAGTGGCAAGCTCTATTATGAATGCAAACATATGACTGACTACTCATGCAAATTGTTATGTAGTAGCCTATAACACACTCATCATCACCCAATCTGTGCACACAAGTATAAAGCCTATGCAAGCATGCAAGTAGGTCCCCTGAAAAATTTAGCCCAGTAAACATCTAGTGATTTTGCCCATGTCAATTTTCAGTTTTTCTGGTTCAGCTGAGCTTTCAGTGCTCATTAGGGACTTAGATACAGTATTTAACCCTCACCACCTCAGTTTGCTTCAGGTAGGTCAAGACTCTTTAAATATTTGCTATGGAAAAAGTGACTAAAGAGTGGGGGAAGGAAGGAGACAGAGTTCCAATTGAGCTCCATGTAAGGAAGGTAGGAGCTTTAAAAAAAAATTGGAAGTCAGAATCCAGTCTGGAGTTTCTCATTAGTTGTCTAGGATGATAATAAAATCCACATTTGTTTATTCAGTTGGAAAGAAGAGAAGGGTCCATAATTAATCAATGCCACTTCTAAGGCAAAAGTCTGTGGACAGCTGTTAGCAGGAGAACCACCCAAAGAGAGGATGTCTGGGCTCATTTGGACTTGACTGTTGCATTTCTGTGCCTCTTTTTGGCTGGTTCAGTCCTTGCCTTCGCCCATCTCACTCACCATAGTTACACACCAGCAAATGAGATCACATTTGGGAGGAATCCAGGAGCAAGTTGTCTCAAAAGGGTGTGTCTACACAGCACCCTAAACTCGAAATAAGATACACAATTTGTGTATCTTATTTGGAATCTATTTTAAAATAGCTTATTTTGAAATTTGGCACATGGACACAGTGCCAAATTTCGGAACAACACGCTATTTCGAACCACCCCGATCCCTCATGCAACAAGATTTACTGGGATGCCGAAACAGTGTGCACCAGTTATTTAAAAAATATTTCAAAATAACGTGTGGCTTGTGTAGATGCGGGATAGCTATTTTGGGATACCTCTGGCATCCCGAAATTGCCGTGCAGTGTAGACATTCCCTATGAGCTTTGAAGGACAGACAGGGAAGTATTTAAAGAGAGAAGAGTCTAAACACTTTTTTCATGATAAGGTTAAAGACAGAACTATGTTATCAATTCCCTGAAAAACATCCTTCCCTGAAAAACCACCAAAAATATATTAATCATCATTGAGGAATCTGGTAGGGATGTAGAGGGCTTACCGGCATATTTGCTGGGGTAACTGGTTAACCAGCACCAGGCCTCCCTCTCCCCTCCCCAGCCCATCTCTAGTGTGGCAGGCCCTGCCTAGCCTTCCTGGAGCAGACCCCTACCCTTGGCCCGGCCTGAGCAGCCTGGTGATAACGCAGTGGGCCAAACCGGGTTGGGGCAGCCCTTGCTGCCAGCAGCATGGTGTGTGATGGGCCGGTTAACCAGTAAAACAGGCAGTTTAACCAGCTGACATTTTAAACAGGATTTTACATCACTAAAATCTGGCCACTTGTGGTTTCACAGGGAAGGAAGCAGGAGGGAGAAAACTCATTCGATTGCCATAGCAACCCTGGCTTCTACTGGAAGAGCTCTTAGCCCAGAGACAGCTCATAAAACCTAGAGTTAGACATTTCCACCCAGACAGCAATTTCTCCATTTGCTTTTTTTCCTTCAGAGTTAGTGGAATTTTGGTAGAGTGAAAAAACAAAAATGCTGCACTGCTCCTGCTTTCCCACCACTTTCTCTGACAGCCCAGCTCTCGGCCTCAACTCCTCTGCACTCTGATTCAACAGCAAAAGGGAAGACAGTCCGCCATCACTGTGAGCTGGATGCAAGTAGTAACTGTCACTATGTCTCAGAGAGGACCTAGAAGCAGCACATTAACCCGGAAGCTAGGATTTACTGTAACTTCCACTCCAATTCATCAGATGAAGTGGTTCTTACCCATGAAAGCTTATATCCTAATAAATACTAGTTTCTAAGGTGCCACAGGACTCCTCGCTGGTTTCAGGAAGACCTTGCAAGCTGTGTTCTCAAATTTTCTATTGTCTTGTTTCCGCTCACCATCAATCCCAATTTGGATCTAGGGACAAAAGTCACACTATCCATAAGGGGTTTAAGAAGGTGGCTATCTCCACCCCATTTCTGGAACACAAGTCCTTCCTCTTCTGCAGACCCTCTGTTCCTTTTTACCTTTCCACTGCAACAGAGACTTCAAATATGAACTTCAGTCCAATAGGGCCTGAGATGACATACAGCAATGTGAGCCAGCTGCTGGGTATGATTTATATTACTGTAATGCCTAGAGTGCCAAATAAAAAGAAGAGACTCATTGTGAGACATAGTAAAAGAGACATACTGTAAATTTACAGCGGGGGGTGGAGGCTAAACTGTGTGAATTAGGAAGGGATAGCTAGTGTGACAATTAAAATGAGCTAACTAATGGAGAAAAAAAAAGCGTTCACACTGGGTCTCTGTGAATCCCTAAAATAGACATTTGCGGTCTGTAAAGCAGTAACACAGCCATTAGGTATCTTTATTTAATCCATTAGCATGAGTATCAAATTTGTGAGTATCAAAGTTTGATACTTATGCTCAGGGCTTGACAAACGGTGGTGAAACCTACTCGCCAGCCCTGCACTGCGCATGTGCAAGACCCGCATTACGCATGCACACGCCGCTGGTGAATGGGGTGGCTGGCTGAAATCTACTCACCATGGGTGAGTAGATTCAGTGATTTGTCAAGCCCTGCTTATGCTAATGGATTAAATAAAGATACCAGATGGCTGGGACTTTATCAACCTACCAAACAATGAAGATGCCAATAGTTCTTTGTCTGTCTAGGATCTGCTGTTCGTACTCTTCCTCTCTTATTGCCTGCCAATGGTTTTTATCTGCCTCTTTTGACTATCCAATCTTTAGGTGTTTATAGACTATTTGTTTTTCCTGTTACATTACAGCTCAATTTTCCCCTTGATATTTTTATACCCTCTGCTTCTTCTTGTCCCCCCCCCCCCCCCCCCGTCCCCATTTATTTTAATTCTGGACATCCAACACTCTGGTCATCTGAAGAAGTGGGCTGTGCCCATGAAAGCTCATACCACCATCCACATGTTTTGTTAGTCTTTAAAGTACTACCAGACTATTTGTTGTTTTTTAAGTTTATCCTGTACAGCCGTGGTCACCAACCTGTCGATCGCGATCTACTGGTCGATCTTGGGGGTCCAACCAGTCGATCACGAGGCTTTTGGGGGGCCCCCCTCAATGCCCCATTCCCCAAGATGAATGCCACGCTGATGCTACCTCCAGGAACAACAGAGGTAGCGCGGGCTTCCAGTGGGATGGGAAGAGTTCTGCAGCTGCACACCTGGTACCGGAAGTGTGCCGGCTGCTCTTCCTCCCGCCCGAATAGCTGGTGCGATACCTAAAATT
The DNA here is from genome assembly GCF_049634645.1 of Pelodiscus sinensis. Classification (NCBI taxonomy): domain Eukaryota; kingdom Metazoa; phylum Chordata; order Testudines; family Trionychidae; genus Pelodiscus; species Pelodiscus sinensis. The sequence continues at coordinate 115,658,053 of NC_134714.1, forward strand.
CCAGCCCATTGCATGCTGGGGACTTTGTTTCCCTGCTGCCTTTCTGTGCACGGGAAAGGGGTTGGGTGTCCCGGACTGCGCCGGCTCTGGCTGCTCAGGTACCTCGTGCTGCCGCGGGGAAGGGAGGAGTAAGGCGCAAGCTTCCCGAGAGGTTGGCATGGTCTGGGACTCCCCTCTCCCCCACAGGCAGGCAGCAGGGGAATAAAGTCCCCAGCACACCGGCTCCAGCTGCTCAGGCAACACGCGCTGCCCAAGCAGTTGGGGCTGACATGGTCTGGGACTTCCCTCTCCCCACCCACCCTGCAGGCAGGAAGCAGTGGAATAGCACGCCAGCTCCAGTTGCTTGGGCAGTGGGAACGGGGAGTGGGGGCAGTCCCAGACCACACCAACCGCAACTGCTTGGGTTGCGCCTTACTCCTTCCCTCCCCTCCCCGCAGCAATACGCACTGCCTGAGCAGACAGAGCTGGCTCAGTCCTGGACACCAAACCCCTTCCCCGTGCGCAGGAAGGCAGCAGGAGCACAAAGTCCCCAGCGCATGACGGACCATCCTTTTAGGTTGGGGCTGGCACGGTCTGGGACTCTCCTCTCTCCCCCCCACCCGGAAGGCAGAGGGGAATAATTCTCCAGTGTGCCAGCTGGAGCTGGCGCGGTCTGGGACTCCCCCTCCCCACGTTCCCAGCCCAAACAGGAAGGCATCAGGCACACGACGAACCAGGATTTCGGGTACCATGCTACTGTTTAGGGCTTGGGGGAGCAGCCCACGCACTTCCTGGGCCTTGGCCTGCAGCTGCAGGATCCCCAGGTACTGGTCCTGGTCTCCTCCTCCTGCTCAGGCCCCCACAAGTACCCTGCCTCACCACCCACAGGCACCCTGTCCCTTGCCCCAGCACCTAGTCTCCTGTCCCAGCACCTACAAGCACCCTGATCCCTGCCCCAGCACCCATTGGCACCCTACCCAGCACCCTGTCCCCTGTCCTGGTACCCGCTGGCACTCTTCCCCAATACCATGTCCCCTGCTCCCACCAGCACAGCTGGGGCCACATTAGTGAGGCTTGTGGGGGTTTTGGAGGAGTTTTTATTTTGCATCTCATTTGTGTGGCCCCAACTGACTTTTCTGTGGGTCAGTGACCCCTGACTAAAAACAGGTTCCCTCCCTTTTCATAAATAAAGACAATGCAGAAACTTTTTGGGTTTGACATAGTATTTTATTTAAAAATGAAGCCTGGCCAACAAACCCCCAATTGAGGCCAAGCCCCCATCTGCCCACAGCATCATAACACTGCTGCACTCCTCCTTCCCCCAGACCCTAGATCTGAACCTATCATACACCGAAACCCCCTGTCCTGAGCCCCTCACATACCCCAATCCAAATTCCTGCACCCTCATATCCACAAGCCTGTGGCTTGCTTAGTACTCCAACCCTCCATCTGACCCCAACACTGCCCGGCCTGAAGCTACCTCCCCGACCCAGCATCCTCTTCTCCACCTCCTCCTGCATCCAGATTTCTTCCCAGAGATTGCACCTCTCACCCCTTCCCACACCCAAATCACTCATTCCCACCCCAGAGCCCACACATCCTGCCTCAACCCAGCGAGGGTAAGGCTAGACTGCAGAGTTTTTCAGGATTCCGGAGAGATCCCAGAAAAACTCTTCTGCATCCAGGGATGCTTTTGTTCTTCCACTTTTTTTAGTGGAAGAGCAAACATGCTCTTTCGGTAACCCCTATATTCCTCTTTCCGCAAGGAGGGTGGCAGTTTTAAAGTGCTGTGGCACAGTAGCACTTATCTGAAGAGTTGCTTTAACGTTATGCTCAGCAGTGCCAAGCTATTCACATTTCAAAGGCCACCACAAAATAAGGATGGAATGTAGCCCTTCCAAAGAACATAAGAATGCCCATTTTGGGCCAGACTATCTAGACCAGTACCCTGTCTTCTGACAATGGCTATGCCAGGTACCCCAGAGAGAATGAACATCAAGTAATTCATCCTTGTCACCCATTTCCAGCTTCTGGCAAACAGAGGCTAGGGACACCATCCCTACCCAGCCTAGCTAATAGGTCCATTAATGGGTATCCTCCATGAGTTTATTAGTTCTTTTTGAACCCTCTTATAGTCTTGGCCTTCACAGCATCCTCTGGCAAAGAGCACCACAGTTTGACTTTTTGTTATTTCTAGGTGGACTTCCTTTTATTTGTCTTAAAACCAGCTGCCCATTAATTTCAATTGGTGATCCTCTAGTTCTTGTGTTATAAGGAGGAGTAAATAGCACTTCATTATCTACCTTCTCTACACCAGTCATGATTTATAGATCTTAATCACATCCAATGTTTCCATTAATCTTTTAGAACTATGTGTGGATTTTTCCATCCACGTGAAGAATAAAATTTTAATGTGTACTGAAGCAGGTGCCAGTGTGCACCACCAGTAGAAACAACCCAACTGTGGGTGCTCTGCTAATCAGCTGGGCAGCATTTGAATTTCTCCTGCGTGTCCGCAAAGGCGCACCTCTTACAGGCAACACTGATCGCCTCTTAAAAAAAAGAGGACTAAGGTGCAAGTATTCTTAATCTCTCCTCAAATGGAAGCTGTTCCATACCCCTAATAATTTTTGTTGCCCTTTTCTGAACCTTTTCCAAATCCTATATATCTTTTTTTGATATGGGGTGACCATATTTTCATGCAGTGTTCAAGACATGGATGTACTATGGATTTATATAGAGGCAATAGGATATTTTCTGTCTTATTATGTATCCTCCCTTTCTTATGGATTCCTAACATTCTGTTCCTTTTTTTGGCTGCTGCTGCACATTGAGTGGATTTTTGAGTGGATTTTTCAGAGGACTATCCCACAATGACTGCAAGACCTCTCTCGAGTGGTAACGTCTAATTTAGACTTCATCATTTTGTATGTATAATTGGGATTGTTTTCCAACATGCACTACTTTGGGTGACAAAATGGCAAATGAAATGTCATGTTGATAAATGCAGTCACTCTGTTTTGAAAGATCCTTTTGTAGCTCTTCACAGTCTGCTTTGGACTTCACAATCTTAAGTAGTTTTGTACTACGTGCAAGTTTTGCAACCTCTGTGTTTACCCCCCTTTTCCAGATCATTTATGAATATGCTGAAAAGGACTGGTCCCAGAACAGACCCCAAGGGGACACCACTATTTACTTCTTTCCATGCTGAGAACGGACCATTTATTTCTACCCTTTGTTTCCTATCTTTTAACCAGTCTAAAGCTTCAGTCTTTGGCCTGATTCACAATTAAAATTCAGAATGATTTCTCTACTTTACTCAGGGGTGACATAACCATCAGCTTAAAGGAAAGTTTCCGCTGACCTATCTTACTGCCATTTAGAATGGTGGTTTTTCCTACAGCAATGGAAACTTTCCTTCTGCCAACGTAAGTTGTGTCTACTCTATGGCAACATTGCTCAAAGTGGTCTGCACATCCACTCTGAGAAAGCATCTACTGGGCGGCTCCGGTTTGATCATGCTGCTTCCTGAGTCTCCCCATGGCTTTAAATGGCAAACCACAGCCAATGGGAGCCGCAAAAGTAAACAAACCAGAATGGCCCAGTAGCAGCTCTCTCAGAGTGGGTCCACTGACCACTTTGAGAAACACTTCTGTATGGGGTTATGTGGACATTGCTACAGCTATGTGATAGTTATGTAGTATAGTCCCTGAAGTGTGGACAAGACCTTTATATAAGAAGAGCTAATCTGAAGGACTGCCAGGGAAAAGAGACAGAGCAAGGGCTGATCTCATCCACAGGAAACCAAAGAATTTCTAAAAATACAGTATTGTAAAATTTTGCTGGCACCTTTACATCCCTCCCTCTCGATTTAGCAGCTAGATGTCTCATTTGCCAGCGAAAATACAAGTCAGTCAGCACGTAACTAGTGAGCTGCTAAAATTTCTTGCTCTCCCCCTTGTATCTTTCAGGAGCAAAAAGGCAAATACATGATGTATGCAGAGACCAGGAAGCAGGGAACAAACCAAAACCGATTCTGGATTAAAATCAGCTATGAAACTGCCAGCTGCTTCAGTGGGGATTGAAGAGAGAGGCGTCTGGTGGGGTGACCTCAAATCAAATGTGATCCAATTATTACAGGAAAAGGAGGGTTTACTGTGCTCTTTGGTCTGTTCCATAACATCCACGTAGAGCGTTGGGGTGTGTGGATAGGTCAGAGACAGATGTCTTCAAGCCCCCACCCCCAGGAAGCGTCCCAGTTCTGCTCAGACAGACTTGGCCCATATGCTGTAAAGATGAAAGTTACTCATTCAATCACACATCTCTCTGGGATGTAGGGGCATTACAAGCGTCCTATGGGGACATATACCATTCAGGCTTAAATGAGCTGAGACTCAAGCTGCTTACAAAACTGAAAGGGTTATTATTCAATATATATTTTAACAGGATCACCACCACCTCTCCAGATTCCCTTCCCCCCGCCACACACACTTAACTCTCAGAATCAAACCCTTAAGCTATGCTCTTGGCATGTGCACATGACACAAACACAAAATAACTGAGCAGCTCGAGAATCACTGTGAAAAATAAACATGGTGGGACTAGCTACTTACAACCTTGTTTACTAGGCTGGTAATTTTAAGACTATAATGTGCCAACAATAGGTGCACGTCAAGTACAGACGACTACACAATTAACTGATAAACTGATAACCCCAAGCTTATCTTGTTCGATTACACGCATTCCCCTCCCCCCCAGCAGGCAGGAACCAATATATTATTGGGCGTGTGCCTCTCTCATGTTCACACTGAGCAAGCACTACTCCCAAGATACACAGAAAACAGTGACAGTTAATTAAAGCCCTGATTCTGCAATCATCTCCATGAGGGTACACCCATATGGTGCCTTTACAAGTAAACAAACATCTATGGTAATGGTAAACCTCAGAAGCCATTCAACAGCTTGGACATGGGTACATAGCAGTGGGCTTTAAAGTAGAAACAAAAAACAGGACTATGTAGAAACACAGCATTTTAGAGAGGAGATGTTTGTGCAAGATTATAATTTAGAAACAATATTATGATCCTAGGAATTTGTAGATGTGCCCTGAAGGTAGGGGTTGGATATAACACCTGGCTAACCTGCAACAGGTCTCTTTAGAAGCTTTAGTTGCTTTATTCCTTTCTCTTTCATTGGTTTGTTTTTTAAATGAACCCCAAGATCGTTAGATACATGACTAGATTTATTGTCAGTACTGGATAGACTGTTTATGTGTAAATCTATGCTTTTCCCGTGAGAAAAGTAATGTTTCCATGCTGAACTATACACTAAAAGGCAAAATGTAATTTACTAAGAAATCAAGTACAGAGAATAGCTACAATTTAAAAGCATAAAGGTCTCGAAAATAACAGCACATTCTTTGTATATTAAAATATGATAGAAACAACAAGGATCTCTTGAAACTGATAAAATAGTAATTAAACCAAAAGATCTTAAGCCTCAAATACAAATACTGAGCATTGACGTGATAAATGTTTTCACTTCATAGCACATCTCTATTTTCACACAAGGTATAACAAAAAAAGCACTAATAATATGAGCAAAAACCCCAAAGGGGGAAAGTAAAGAGCACACTACATACTATGTTTAGGTTGGCAAAATTTTTACCTGTTCTGGGAAAGAATGCACATCTGAAATTAGACTTCGTATAAAATAGATACACTGGGCAGAAAACAGATTTGAATTCACAGAGAAATGCTGAGGGAACTGGCCCATTATTATTACTACTAGTCAGAGTACTGGAGTGTGATATACTAAGGGTGTATCTAGACCAGTGGTTCTCAAACTTTTTGGCTGAAACCTTTCTGTTGACCACCAGCCAACCACCCATGATGACAAAATGCTTTTGCATATCTCTAAATACACCTTAAATACTAAATCATTCATATCATGCTACTGGAGTGATAACATATGTGGGCATATATAACTGGTAAGAATGGAAATATCAAAAGAGAGACAACCACCCCCCAAAAAATAACCCTCCCTAATCCTCACTGATGTGGCCCCAAACTGAGACACCTCACTCCTCTCCACCATGGGGCTGGAGTGCCAGGGAAGGGCGGGGAGGACCAAGGTTCAGAGCTTCCCACAGGCCAGATTAACTTTTCTGAGGTCTCAGGGTTAGTAGATTTTGTAAGCCCCCCATGGCTCTGTGGTGAGGCCAAAATGAGGGGTTCAGGGTGCAGGAGGGGGCTGCAGGGAGAGGGCTGCAGGAGAAGGTGATGGTGGGGGGAGGGATCTGAATGGGAGGTAGAGTGCTAAAGCAGACTGGGAGTAGGGGTCTGTCTGGGAGGGGTTAAGGAGCCTCCAGACTGTGCTTCCCTGTGCTGCCATTCCCCCACCCTCCAGCATTTAAGTCACTCCCCCCTGTATCTGTGTGCACTTGTATCCTGCATGTCACACTTCGGCTTTTATGAGCCTAAATTACACTGCAGGGGGACCCTAGCCCACTCCCAGACTTTGCCCAGAAATGCCCATCTTGTACTGCCCAATCCTCTTCGGGACCATACAAGCTCATATAAAATCTGTAATTTTATTGCTAGAAATTCTATGCACAAACCTTGTTAACACTCCAGTTTAGATAAAACAATAAAACAATATTTTCAATGAATACAAGTAATAAGACTTAAAAGCCAGAAATGGATACCAGGAAAAACCAAGTGTCTAACTTAACATGCTCTGTTCAATTCAAAGCAGTATTTCTCTCCTCACATGTCCTCAACAGTCTTACTGGCTAAATTCCTTAGGATGCTTTCCTCAGTCCTCCTTGTGCAGTTAAGAGATGGACAAAAAGAGGAGGGGAATATGGGGTGACTGCCCCTTCTTTTCATACAGTCCTTTAGAGAAACATTTCCAATTGGGAGGATGGTGACAGGCAGACTGCATGGATGGGAAGCCCATGCTGTTTCTTTGCTAAAAGGCAGATTGTCTGCCCATGCCCTCTTTCTTGCTAAGCAGGTACTCATTGGCAGGACATGGCCTACTGAGTTTGGTGTCACCTGGCCAAGGCATCAGCTTGCCCTCTGTCTCTGAGGAACTGGTTTTGTCAGACTTGGAATAGGTTTCAACCGACATCTATACTGCACACCTTACAGAAGCACAGCTGTGCTGCTACAGCAGGGGTGGGCAAAAGCCTCTTAGCAGCCAAAGTGCAGCTTAAGTTGCACCCGCAATTAAATCATACAACTTTACATATAGTATTGCCACACATTTTACCAGGATGATAATGATCCAACTTTAGCTTTCAAATAACCCTCAAAAGGCATATCTTGCGCAAAGATTAATACTATATAATGCACTGAGGTAAATACAAAAACAGTTTTCCGTTATAAGTATTTCCGGAAAAAGCGCGTCTACATTGGCAGGATGCTTTTCTGGAAAAGCACTTTTTCCGGAAAAGCGTCCGTGCCAATGTAGACGCGCTTTTCCGCAAAAAAGCCCTCATTGTCATTTTCGCGATCGGGGCTTTTTTGCGGAAAAGAAATCTGTGCTGTCTACACTGGCCCTTTTCCGGAACAGTTTTCCGGAAAAGGACTTTTGCCTGAACGGGAGCAGCATAGTTTTTCCAGAAAAGCACTGATGATTTTACAGTAGATTGTCAGTGCTTTCCCGGAAATTCAAGGGGCCAGTGTAGACAGCTGGCAAGTTATTCTGGAAAAGCAGCCGATTTTCCAGAACAAGTGGCCAGTGTAGACACAGCCACAGTGTTTCAGTGGAGTGGCACTCAAGGTAGAAAACAGAGAGAATGCCTAGAGTTTTAAGATTGAAGGACAAAGTAAAGAGTCCTAATTACTATTGCTGGCTCTATTACAGAATTGCCTAGAGGATATGGGCAAATGCTTTTCACACACTGCTTCTCTGTGCCACAGGAATGGGAAGGGATAATTCTTACCTGCATCACAAAGGGAGTTTGGAGTCTTGTAGCACATTTGTACAGGGATATGAGAACTTCTGGAGAAAGATGCTAATATTCACGGAGCCCACATAACATGACTAAAGGAACCCCATTTGTTCAAGGGATTCAAAATCCCAATTAGTTAACTGGTAAAATGTTAAATTTAGCCAGTTAACCAGTTAAATGGGTCCAAACTCCCTGTGAACAGAGAGTGATCTGGCAGCAGCCCCTGTCCACAGGGGGTCCCCGCCCACAACTCCAGCCCTTTCCCTCTCCGTCCATTAACCATAATGAGGTTAACCACTAACATCCCCGATTTGTTTTCAGACACCTATGGTATCTCTGAAGCACCAATTTTTTGTGCACTGTGAGAATGCATGTTTTTCATACTTGTCTGTTGTGTTCTTAGATCATCATTATGGTCTTAAACTGCCAGACTGATCTTTTTTTGTATGGTCTCCTTCTCAGAGTAGCTCTCTTAACACTTACTCCTTGTTGGGTATTATGGATATCCAGGACAAAAAGAACAGTGACTGGATCCATAGTCTTGTTCTTCAGAGCCATTATGTTCTCCTTCCCACCCCACTGTGGATACTTTTTAAAGGGAAGAAAGTCACCCTCAGTTGAGAAGTTGGAAATTTTAAGTCATAGCAAGACTTGCAACAGGCTGGCCACTCCCAGGCTTTAAAAAACACAAAACCAGAGAGCGGGTAAGAATCTGGCAATGCTCCCAGGGAGATTTACTGGGCAGGAAATGTCAGCAAACCATAACAGTGTCTGAATGGACATCAGTGAACACCTCCCTGGAGGAAAGGTCTTTTATGCCAACAAAGTTGACTTGTTTATCACAATAAGTTATATCCTACGTCAAGTGTAAGCTCTTCCAGCATTATATCACTCTGACAGGTTTAAAATGAGACTGAACGAGTTCACAAGGTTATGTCCCAAGTTCACATGGACTGCTCCCACAGTCGTGACACCCATAGTCTCAGCAGTCTCCCCTCAGTCTGTCCCTATTTTTCACCTTACCATGATTTAAGGCAGGGGTGGGGAACCTCAGGCCCAGAGGCTAGAGGCAGTCCCCAGCTTGTCTGGATCTGGCCTCGGCCCCCCTAGACTCAGCCCCCTCCCCAGTACTGGGGAGTCTGCACTGGTGCTCCAGCCTCCCCGGTGACCTTCCCACAGGACCAGAACACACAAAATCTACTAGGCTGGGTCCCCCTAGGCTCTGGTGTGTGAGGAGAGTGTGAGGTACATCTTTCTCCTTCCCAGTCTGGAGCTGTATCAGTGAGGGTTTGAGGGTTTTATTTTGTTTTTCGCTTCTCACTTGTATGCAGACCCTGATTTTTTTTGGGGGGGGGGGACTGTGATCCCCCAACCAAGAAAGGTAACCCACCCCTGATTTAAGCGATTGATTTGGTAAAATGGGAAGTCTGTCCTCCTCAACAGTACATCAGGAGTCATGCAAAACTTTGAGAACCATCAGGAAATTACACTTAAATTAGATGAATGAAGATATTGGGATGTCGATTGGTTGGTGAAGAGACTGTACTACATAACTCTTCCTCTTCAAGAGTAGAATTTCACCAGGCCCACAATATTGTTTGTAAAACAGTTTAAAAGGAAAACTCTAGTACAATATGAAGGCATATTCAAGGTCTTAATATGAGTTTGGCTTAAACCCCAACTATTGAAGACAAACATGAGACCAAACATGTGGGAAGGAGGAAATTATCCCATTATCTGCCTACTGCATGGATGGGAAACCTATATAGCCCATGCCCCCCTCCCCAGGAAAGCCCCCTTCTGTCTTCCCTCTCCCCAGAACCCCACACTCCAAGCCTGCTTCCCAGCAGTCCCTCCTCTGAGCCTCTTATTTTGGCCCCACCCCAGAACCTAGGGAGGGCCCACAAAATCTACTAATCTCCAGAAGAATTCATCTAATCCTGGGATTAAGCCCTGAGCCTCGGTGCCTTCCCCTCCCCTCATCTGTGGGGCTGGAGCTCAAAGGGAGTGAGGTGTCCTTTCTGCTTCTCAGTTGGGGGCCACATCTGTGAGGCTTTTCTTCTTCCTCTTTCTCACTTGGGAGCCAGGGGTCAGTGGTTTCTGACCCCCTCTCCCTACCCTCCTCCCTCTCTCTCAAAAAGTCTCCATCCCTGGCTTAACTGCAACAACATTTACACCTTCCTCTCATGCATCTGCTGCTGGCCACTCTTGAGACAGGACCTGGACTAGAGCAGCGGCTCATACTTTTCGGCCCACAGCCCAACCTGGTCAACACAAACCTTTTAGTGGACCACTAGCCAACCACCCATGATGGCAAAATGCCTTTTTTGGGTTGGGGGCCACTAATCCATAGAAAAAAATTCAGTCAGGGGCTACACACAAAGAGGCATCCCCCCAATTCTCGCTAATACGTCCCCCAACTGAGACATCTCACTCCATCCTCTCACGGGAAGGGGAGGAAGAAGAAAGAGAGAGGACAGGCAGGACCAAGGTTCAGGGCTTCCCACAGGCCAGATTAATTTTTGAGGTCCTGGGATTAGAAGATTTTGAAAGCCCACCTAGGCGCTGGGGCAGTGTTTCTTAAACTGTGTTCTGCAGCACACCGGTGTGCCACGAGGCAGTTGGAGGTGCGCCGCGGAGAACAGAGTTCAAAATTATGGCCGCCCTTAAACAGACAGGCAACTCCCCCCCCCCTCAACTGAACAACTCTCAACAGCTTCCCCCTGAGCCGTTTTTTTGCTCAATGACTCTCCCCTGACCTTCCCTCCCCCCCAACCCCAACAAAAAATCCTTGGTGTTCCTCATAAAAGAAAATTATTGTTTGGTGTTCCTCGGTCTTAAAAAGTTTAAGAAACACTGCTCTGGAGTGAAGCCAAATATGAGGGTCTCAGTGTGCAGAAGGAGGCTGCCAGGGAGCATGATAGAGATGGGGATGCAGGACAGAGTGAGGGTTGGGGGGTTGAGTGGGAGATAGCGCTGGAATGGGCTAGGAGTGGGGGTCTGGCTGGGAGTTTGGGTACAGGAGGGGGTATCTGGCCAGGAGGTAGAATGCAACAGCAGCCTGAGGGTGGGGTCCCAGGCTGGGAAAGAGGATGCAGGAACAAGGGAGGGTTCAGGAGTGGGCTGGGGTCATGGTGTCTGGCCAGGGGGCAGGAGCAAGGGAGGGCGTAGCGTTTGGCCAGGAGGGAGGGTGCAAGAGTGGGCTGAGGGTGCGGGGTCTGGGCTTGAAAGGGATGGAGGGCACTTATCTGGCTGTGTGTCCCCTGCTGCGCCCAGGTACCGTGTCCTGCTGCTCCCATTGGCCAAGATTCTGGCTAATGGGAACAGCGGGGGTGTAATATAACAGATGATCTGGGAGGGTCAAAACAGGGAGAATTGCTCAGAACAGGCTCTTTACATCTCAAGATTGGGGTTCTTCCCTATAAGGCACCAAACCAGTCACACAGAGCACGTCATCTGCCACCTTAGGCAGCAAGAAGTCTCATAAGCAATCCCCCTTAGATACTCTAGCTTTACCTGTGCCACAACTATGCCTTACACAGATGAGAGGTTATAAAACCAATCTCACCAACTCCAGATACGTTCTCCCAGTCCTAAAGGGCCAGCCGCAGTCCCAGGTCAATTTATACCCCAGATCTTACCCAAAAGATCACGCTGGGCCAATCCTAAAATCTAAAGATTAATAAAAAGAAAGAAAAGGTTGAGAGTAAGATTGGTAAAGAAAACACATTACATAAATGAGTCACCAAGTTCTTAATGCAGGCTCTTAGCAGAGATGTAACCAACTGCAAGCTTACAAGTCTCTGGTGTATATCCTATGTTAGGATGGGTCCACAAAGCTTTCCGGGCCCTATGTCCTTATCAAAGGTGCTTCTGGAGCCAAGGGCAGGAATGAAGACAAGATGGAGGCAGCCTCAGGATACCTTTATAACCTTGCTCATGCAGAGGGAAAACCACCATTCTTCTGGGTGTTGGTGCCTCCCAAATGGGACTGATCACACGATCACCAAACCAGTCTATGTTCTTTCTAGGCAAGGAGCCATGGAGTTATTCAGGTGTGCCCTTCTCAGGCCATTGTGTGGCCTCAGGTATCAACTGACAAGCCTTAAGAGCCATTGTCCATGCAGCCCCAAATTTGGGGCAAATGCACAATAGTGGGTACAAAAGTGATCTGCTTGTTCAGATTAAAATTCAATAAAGTGACATACGGAAAGCCTCCAGTCAGCGTGTTCATGCGCTGCCATTCCATCAGCTGGGGGTAGCAGGAGTGTCAGAGCAGGAAGCCAGATCCTGCAGTCAGGCTCAGGGCTTCCACACTCCCTTCCCACCCACCCCCCATCTGTGGGAAATCAACTCTGGGCCCTCTGACCTCACACGATTTCCATACCAGGGTTTTAGAAGTTGAAACACTGGTTACACTGTCTACCTTCCTCTATCACGTCAAACCACAAGGCCACACGCCATCGTAACAAGAACAGAAACACAAGGGACACACGAATGAACCCAAATGAGTATTAAATACAGAACCCCCTGTACTAACATCCCAGAGCAACTTAGAGTGTGTTTCTACTGTAAAGTCCTGAGGCCAAAGGAGTACAGCTGAGATTTAAAAAAAAAAAGGAGGCCCAATGGGTTAAGACTAGAGATGAGAGCATGTATCAGCAGCAGCAAGGGAGGGAAGGTGGGAGCTGGCTCCAGTGGGGGGCAGGTGGGAGCTGGCTTCTCTTGAGCACTAGCTCCCACCTGCTCCCTTCTCCACCGTATGTAAACATGTAACTGCTGAAAAAATTCAGCGGTTACATGTTTACCAAAAATTAGGTTAGCTAACATCCCTAGTTAAGACACACAACTCCCATTAATCTGAGGGGCAGTCAAGTGTCTAAATCTCCTAGACTGCGTTGAAAAACATCTCAGCATGTGCCTTTCTGAATGATTACTCCCACTGAAGCCTGTCAGAGAGACAATGACGGTGAGGTAATACCTTTAATTGGACCAAATTCTGCTAGAATTTTTTGAGATTACATGGAGCTCCTCAGATCAAGGTACTATCTACCCTCCATCTCTCTCTTTGCTATTATGGGATCGACATTGCTGCAACACTGTATGCCATCCATGCACAAATAAAATAGTATTCCTGTCTTACAAGCCAGCTCTTCTTCTGCTTTATTGGATTACCATGGTTCATGCCTCTTGTTTAAAAGAAAGGGCATGAAGGTAGACAGGCAGCTTGTTATGCGAGGTTTACCTCATTTCACTTTGTTTTCTTTCCTTTCTATTCCAGGTGGTTTCTCTTTTTAGACTGAGTTCCCTAAAACAGGAATAAATAAGGAACCTAAGCCATGTCCATGAAAGGGAAGTGAGCAAAGGCAGGAGGAAAGTCCAGAAACATCCAAAGAAACAAAATAAAAAACCCCTAAGTTAGAGACAAGAAACACAAGTGTCATTAATCAAAACCAGAAAGTGATCTTTCATATAATATATTCACCATGCCATGCCTTCCTCTACCTCTAACAATACCATATATTCCCTCTACAGACAAGAGAAAATAGCTATCTGCTGTCTGGAAAACAGAATTAAAAGGGAACTCTGTTATGCCATCTAATTAGACACTTCCCTGGAAATGCAGTCAGTGTGTGCTCTAGATCTGGAAGACTGCCACTGGCTGCATTAGAGTCTAAGTTGGGTGATCTTTTTCAGAGCAAGTCAATTTCTTCTTGGTTATGTTTAATTATATTTTAAAAGAAGCTATCTGGCTTCCTGTAGTCTCTCTGGGGACACTTCTTGGTGTGGACCAATCCAATTCTGAATGAAGGCAGCACAGCTCCAAACCCTGGACCGGGCTCTGCTTTCAATTCAGTCCAGTTAGTACAGGCACTAACATCTGCTTGCCTGCTTAAGATTGCAAAAATGAGATTGTGAGGGGGCAGAAGGGGAAGTGAATCAATCTTCAATGAAGTGAATAACCAAAACAAGCCGTGATCGAACTGTCGTTTAAAGATAACCAAACCTCTAGAACTAAAGCCATCATATCTACACACAAGACTGAAAAAGCAGTTCAAGCAACCTGCTACCAGTGACACTTCCATCTTGAGATATGAGGATGTGCAGTTTTTCTTTGAAAAACCCTATCTGAATTAGCACTACCTAGTGCATATTTTTCACATTTCAAAGACAGGTTTTCAGAGGAGCTCAGAACATCAATAGCACAGCTCCTCAGCAAACCTGGACTTTAACACAGAGAAACATGTGCTAAGTGCTTTGGAAACTCCTGCCCCAACTCTTAGTGCTGAGCACTTGGCAGTCTGGCCCTCAATGACCTAATGAGACACAAGCTAACTGCAGCCAGTATCAGCCCCTTTTGATGTCCAGATGTTGATTTGCACTTCTGGAATGCCTGTCTTCAAAGGATCTCAAAGCACTCTATGACTTTCCTATAGTGAAATGGAGGCAGAGATCAGGCGACTTCCCATTCACACAGCAAGTCAGTAGCAAAACTAAGAATAAAATCAACTCCCAATTCCCCGTCCTATGATTCGACATTTAAGCAATGCATTCAAGTATCAGGCCGTGGTTTCATTTACGACTACAACAATGCAAGTCAATCCAATTGAGGAGACCACCACTGAGAAAGAATTGCATCTGCTCATAAGGACTGAATTTTGGCACAACTCCTATCAACTTCAGCGGCACTGCCCTGGCTTTTGTCAGTGCTGAATAGGGCTGAAATGACTTCATATTTAAAGGAGCACTTGGGAACATCAAGCACGTTGCCAAAAAAGCCAGGCCACCACCAGCTGGTGAAAATGCCTCTCAGACCTATAGTCCTTTTTTTTTTTTTTAAATGGAAAGGAGCTGCAGATTCTCAAGTCCTTTCTGAAGCTGACAGTGAGAACTGAATACACTGACACTTATGGAGTTACATATTTCAGAAGGGATGAGAACCCACATGTACGGTACATACGAATTACAAATGTTTTCCATATTGTTGTAGCCATGTTGGTCCTAGGATATGAAACACATAGTGTACTGTGAGCGAAAAGTCTCTTGTCTTGGACCAATACGGCTTGGGGAAAAAAAAAGGAAAAAGCTCCTCTTCATAATTAGCTGTGATTCAGAGTATCTTCCCCAGATTGAAGTGGAAGAAATGTGTTAACTCCTTTATGCTTAACAATGTTGGGTTTGCACATCATAACTCATAACTCAGATCATCTGAAGAAGTGGGCTGTGCCCACGAAAGCTCTTGATACATCTACATGTTTTGTTAGTCTGTAAAGTGCTACCAGGCCTTTTGTTGCTTTTTTAAGTTCATCCTGTACAGACTAACTTGGCTACCCTGTGAAGCTTCTGAATGTTTAAAGAAAACAATCAAAATGGAAAATAAACCCCTCTGCAGAAAGAAGAGGAAGAGATAGTGGACTGTTGTAGCAAGACATACAACTAGCAAGTTTCCAGCGAGTCCATGATTTTTGCTATCTTGCAGAGTTATGAATGTCGCTCCTAGGCTCATTTTTTGAAGGTGTTGGTCAGGGTTCCTTGGAAGAGGACGACAGAGATCAGATACAGAATGGTCATTCTGTGAGAAGTGTTCACCCACAGAGCTCAATCAACTACAAAAAGAGAGAACCTCACTCACCCTTCCTACAAACTGTAAATGGTATATATAGCCATTCGACCACGTATACATGCATAGGTACCAGAACTAGGAATGCTGCAGCCACCCCATGGCTTGAAGTGATTTCCACGGTAAAGAGATTTTATAGGTTGGCTCTCAGCTCCCCCTCATGTAAAAATTGTTGCCGCACTCCCTGCAAATGGCAGATTAAATCTTCTTTTTTACTACAGGCAGTCCCCAGGGTTATGTACAAGATAGGGACTGTAGGTTTGTTCTTAAGTTGAATTTGTATGTAAGTTGGAACTGGTACATATTGTAGGGGAAACTCTAGCCAAACATTTCTCCAGAGCTCAGTTTTATTCTCCCACACCTCACTCCCCTCAGTCCTTTATTCTCAAGCTGAGGTGTCTACTGAGAAAAGCCGCTCCGCGTCTCCCTGGTCTGCTGGGGGGGGGGGGGGGGGGCTAGCTTTGCGTCTCCCTGGTCTGCTGGGGGGAAGCAGCTAGTGCGGGGTTGCCTCACCCTGTTTGTAAGTAGGGATCCGATGTAAGTCGGATCCATGTAACCCGGGGACTGCCTGTATATATTTTGAAATGTGCGTCTGTCTATCCGCCCCTCTGTGAGTCCATTTGTTCAAGACACCTCCTAAATGGTAAGAGCTAGGACGAACAAATTTGGTATGCAGCTTCCTCTTCTCTCTTAAAGCAAGGTAAGGATTTGGTGGTTCCAGGACAAGGGGATATGCTGGGAATTTGATTGTTTCTCCTAAAATTGAAAGGGGGGAGGGGTCTTGTAGGAAGGACAGTTATATTGTAGAACTAGCCAGTTAGCCTGTCATAAGACGTGATTTTCAGTCTCTCGCTCCGTGTCTCTCTCTTCTCCTCCCACTGCCTCCCCCCTCCCTCTCTCTCAACTCTCCTCCCCCTCCTGCCTCTCACTCGGGGGACCGCAGAGTCCAAATGGCCTTTTGGGCTCAACACTCCCCATGCTGCATAGGGGGCGCGGAGCCCAAACGGCTGCTTGCGCCACTTGCTCCCATGCAGCGGCCTGGCTGAGCGGCGCAGAAGTCAGCCGAGTGCCACAGCAGGAGGCAAAAGGGGGCAGGGTGGTGACATTCATGGCCAGAAGGCGGGGCCTGGAGCCGCTGTCACGCCGCCCATCACCGCCCCACCCCCCTTCCTCTCCTGCCGTGGCACTTGGCTGCCTTCTGTGCCACTCAGCCAGGCTGCCACGGGGGAGCAAGCAGCCGTTTGGGTCCCACATTCCTCATGCAGCATGGGCCGCCCAGAGGGAACAGCCAGCATTTCAGGCAACAACGCCCCCCCAGAGGGAACAGCCAGCATTTCGGCGTTACAGACTCTCAGACACTGGGCTACTATATATATGATGATCACAGGGGAACGGCAGGGGGCCAGAGATGGGGCCCAGAACAACTATAAGCCCATTGGGCCAGCAGGGGACTGGGGTGGAGAAAGGGACAGCTATCAACTGTATAGTTCACAGAGTGAATTTGTGCATCTGTCTACCCTTGGTTGTGCCTTCTGCAGCAACCATAGACCCAAACTGCTGCCGTGAGAGGGGGCTGGGGTTGTCCTTTCTCCTCAAGGCAGCCTGCATACTGAACCCCCACCCCAGAATAACCATTTAAAAGAAAAACAATAGTTAATTGAGATAAAAGCTTCAAGCAATGTCGGGTACATTTTCTAGTGTTTATATAAGCTAGTATAATATTTAATGTAGCCATCCATCAAAATTAGGAAGACTTCCACTATGCCATACCTGTTAGCATGGCCTCATAGCTTCTACATAAGGTCTTAGGCTAAAGGACTTAAAATAAGAAAAAAAAGGGGAGGGGAGACCTTTTTGGTAGGACACTCTCCAATAAGTTGATAGAAAGAGACAGTCCCTCTATCCACTTCCATATTATAGCTGCCTTATTAAGAGTTCAAAAGGTACTGAAGGCTGAGAGGTGGGGGTGGGGAGGAGAGGTCATCATTTATTTACACTACAGCTGAACAAACATGGGGGCGGAGACAGAGGTTTTTCCTCTTGTTTGGTGAATGAAGTTAAAGCTTAAACTGCTTCCTTTCTTAAGCCTTGAAACAAGCTTTCCTTTAACATGCAATGAAAGTCCAGAGTTCTGCCAAATTGTTGTCCTCCCTCACGCTTCTGTGCCAACAACATGGATTCAGTGCAGATAAGCAAGTGAGTCTGGAGAACTGGCAAGGGCAACAACAAAGCAGCTCTGCATACCAACAAGCTAGTCTGCTGTTAGCCCTGAGAAACTGTGGGAGGCACCAAAATTTAACAGATCCTAAAAACTACTCCATAGGTTGAGCAGCATATTGAGTGCTGAGCACCTCTGACGATCTGGCCCCAATTATAGGTACCAAAGTCATTTGAAAATCTAGCTCTGTGCTCACAGAGAATGGACACTGCAAGGGGATAGTGACTTAGACTGAGTGGCAGAACTTCAAACAGAAACGTACAGAAACCTTACGTTAAGACCATGGTCACCAACTGGTAGATTGCAATCTACCGGTTGATCGCAGGGCCTCTATGAGTAGATCTTTAGCTCCTTCTGGATTTCGCGCCTACGCACAACTAATTTTGGATTGGCAGTCTGCAGAGCAGCTACTCATGGAGCAGCAACATAGGTGAGTAGCTGTGGTGGGATCTGTTGGGTCAGGAGGGCTGAAACACCCTGGCCAGCTGGCCCTGATGGAGGAGGCTGTGCCGCGCACCAGCTGATCAGGCCACTTTCCTTCTGCTCTAGCCCACATGGAGCATGGTGCCTCATGGCTGAGCACCATGGTCAGCTGGCCAGGCAGCCACTCCTCTTTGCTCCAGCCCAGTTGCCCTGCGCTCAGCCCGGGGAAGCTGCGCCGCTCTCCTGCTGGCTGGGAAGCCCTTTCTCTTTGCTCCAGCCCAGCTGGAGCCAGACTCAGCCTCCTTGGGCTAAGCGCCGTGCAGCTGGGCTAGAGCAGAGGGGAAGCTGCCTGGTCAGCTGGCCACGGTGTTCAGCAGAAGCAGAGGCTGCACTGCACTCCAGATGATCAGGTGGCTTCTCCTCTGCTCCAGCCCAGGTAGAACGTGGTACACCTGGGCTGGAAACCATGGCCAGCCGCTCCTCTGTGCTCCAGCCCACCTGAACCGCGCTCAGACGTGGGAGACTGTGCCTCACTCCAGTTGGGCTGGAGCAAAGAGGAAGGGCTTCCAGATCAGCAGGAGCGCGGAACAGCCTCCCCGAGCTGAGTGCAGGGCAGCTGGGCTGGAGCAAAAAGGAGGGCTGCCTGGCCAACTGGTCATGGTGTTCAGCCTAGGTGCACTCTTCTCTGCAGGAAGGGGGAGTTGGCCCCAGAGGAGGCACCCGCTGGAGCTTCCCTGCTCCGAGGGGGGAGAAGTCCTGGGAGGAAGTAGGTGCAGGGGACTCCCTACTCCCACTGGAACCCTGTCCCCTCTCCTCCACTGGCACCCTGCCCCCTGTTGCAGAACCCTCCCCCCTGCCCGCACCCCAGAACCCTGTCCCTTGCCCCCACTGCCACTCTGTCCCCTGCCCCATCAGCCACTAATACCCTTTCCCAATACCACATCCCCTGCTCTCACCAGCACAGTTGGGGATACATTAGTGAGGCTTGGGGGATTTTGGAGAAGGTGGGTTTTTTTGTTTGTTTGTTTTTGTTTTGCATCTCCCTTGTGTAGCCCCAAGTGACTTTTCTGTGGGTCAGTGACCCCTGACCCAAAAAGGTTCCCTGCCCTTCTCATAAATAAAGACAATGCAGAAACTTTTTGTGTTTGACATAAGTCTTTTATTTAAAAATGAAGCCTGGTCAACAAACCCCCAATTGGGGCCAAGCCCCCATCTGGCCACAGCGTTATAACACTCCTGTACTCCCCAGATCCTAGATCTGAGCCTATCATACGCTGGAACCCCCTGCTCTGAGCCCCTCACATACCGCAACCCAAATTCCTGCACCCTCCTATCCACAAGCCTGTGGCTTGCTTAGTACCCCAACCCTCCATCTGACTCCAACACTCCCCAGCCTGGAGCCCCCATCCCGAGCCAGCGTCCCCTTCTCCACCTCCTCCTGCATCCAGATTTCCTCCCAGAGCTTGCGCCTCTCACCCCTTCCCACACCCAAATCCCTCAT
This sequence comes from Pelodiscus sinensis, assembly GCF_049634645.1. Taxonomy (NCBI): domain Eukaryota; kingdom Metazoa; phylum Chordata; order Testudines; family Trionychidae; genus Pelodiscus; species Pelodiscus sinensis. Next base: position 115,677,755 of record NC_134714.1, read on the forward strand.
TCCCACCCCAGAGCCCTCACATCCTGTCTCAACCCAGTGAGGGTACAGCTAGACTGCAGGAGTTTTTCCAGGATTCCAGAGATACCCCAGAAAAAACTTTTCTGCATCCAGGGATGTGTTTATTCTACCGGGTTTTTTTAGTGGAAGAGCAAACATGCTTTTTCAGTAACCCCTATATTCCTTGTTCCACGAGGAATAAGGGGGCTGCCAAAAGAAGGGTTTTTTCTGACAATTGGTCCAGTCTAGACAGGCTAAATGTTGGAAAAACCTCTTCCTACAGAAGAATTGGAAAAAAGTGACAGTGTAGAGTGTATAAGGGCTGGGAATAGCAAGTGATGGAGAGGAGGAGAATTGAGAGGGCGGGGCTTCAAACTAGGAGTGGGGTTTTGGGGGAGGGGTGGGGCAGTAGATCTTCTCTTGTTCTGAGACTTAAAAAGTGATCTTGAGTGTAAAAAAGTTGGAGACCACTGCATTAAGACACCACTATCTCCTTCCTAAGCTCTAATTTCAACTGGTAATTAAAGATTTCCCACTAACCCCAATACAGTACATCAAGCATACGTGTTCCAATAAAGCACAGTTATGAAAGCTACAAGATACCGTTAGTCATGCCCTCCCAAGAGTACAGCTGTACAGGAAATAAAAATATAAAAAGCCACACACCACAGCAGCGAGTCTCAGGCATGGCTTAACTGACTGAGGCAATGGGCTAAAAATAGACAGGTAGAGGGTTAGGCTCCAGCTGCTCCAAGACCCTCCCCAGCCCAGGCTCCAGTTCAAACATCTACATGGCTATTTTTAGCCCTGCAAGCCTGTGTCAGTAAAATGGGGCTGAGACTTGCTTCTGCAAGGCTGGGGGGGAAAGGGAATGTTCCTAGCTGTGTAGAGATACCTTAAGATAGCAGTGGGCAACTCAGGCTAGTGAATGGGCCACGTGAGTGGCCCTCCAACTCAGTGGGCTGCAAGGTTGTTGTAACCAAGACAGTCCCCTGGGATAAGGCAGTTTTGCTAATTGCACTTGCATACCAATAGGAAAAAAACTACATGGACTGAAACCAGTGGTATCGTGGGCCACACTTATGACCTCACTGGGCTGCAGGGTTGCCCACAACTGCCCCAAGACATCTCCCAGCTTCTGAGCCTCTAAGCAAGCATCATTTGGGATGAAACTGCTTGATAACGAGGGTCAGTAGTGGAGACAGACACAGCTTATGTGCTGATCCCAACCACAACCAACTACCCATGGAAAGGTACCAGTCAAAACCTTCAGAATGATGGGCGGGCATAGTTCTCAACTCTTAGTCCTGAGTGGGAACAAGGATGGCACCAATGGATGGAGGCTCAACAGGGCCAAAGCAGTCTGTCATCTGTGCTGGGTTCGAAACAGCTCACTTGATGAAGCTTCTGCCACCTATGAGGTTCCCATGCTATTGCTCCCAGTTCCAAAACAGATTTACAAGGGAGTCCTTTGTGCCAATCCTTAAATCAGCAGAATAATTGCCACTGTGTGTTGCTGACACGCCTGTAGGTACGTTTGCTTTGCCTCTTTAGAGTGTTCTCTTCCTGGTGGAGATTCCAGCACTAAGACTAGACATCCTGTATTTTGGGGAGTTCAATGCCTCTCAGGACCATTTCTGACAGTCTGAACATTCCATTATTCATGGAACAAATAGGAGGCACTTCTATTCCTTCTCTGAAGAAGGAGCAATCAGGATCTCTCGAGCTAGGCAGCCAAAACACACTAGTCACTTCTGGAAACATGGGCCATGGCTTTTAATAGTAGGTGCAAAATGCCACTATTAAACAGCCCTTCTAATGAACTTAGAGCACAACTCCAGCTCTACCAGTCCTTGACCACCTCCTCCTCCTCCCAGTGTCAAATAAAATAGCTCTATTGGAAAGGAAGGCAGAGGGGGGAGGAGGCTCTGTCCCTCTCTTGACAGACGCAGGAAAGGGTCTCTTCATTAAGGACATTTTCAAAAGAGAGAAAAGAGAGTGCACTAGTCTCTACGAAAAAGCAACATTGACACAATTAGGAAAACAGTCATTTCCTATGAGACAGACCAGGGTGGATGTGAACAGGCAGGTTTGCTCTGCAACTGCATGTTGTTCATATAGTTGCTGTACATCCTTCCTGCTGGAGCTTAGCGTCGCCACAAAGAACAACTTCCCCCCCAGTCAAAAAAAAACCAACACACAAAAAAACCCACAACTAAGCCAGGAAACTAGGACAAAGAAAAGAAAAAGCTCCTTGATGAACTAGGTAACTGGGAAGGAACAAAGAAGGAAAGAGCAGTGACTCCAAAATATGGTGCTTAGATGAAGATGCTAATTTTCTACAATCTTGTTATAATGAGACTGTTGGAAATATTGCATGAGGCTCATTTTTAAACATGAATGTACACCAGAGATGAAGTGTCTACGTTCTGGTTATGATTTCATAGGGAGCTATTACATTGGAGAACATGCAGTGCAACAAGGGTGGGTTGCAGTTGAACTTACTTTAAAGGGGAATTAAGGAGATGCCAGTGTGTCCAGACAGTAGTACTGAATACATGGGAAAGGATAACAGAGGGCAGACATGTGGTCCAGCAGTTGGAACAGCAAAAAGTCTGAAGTTCCACTCCCAGATTGAAAACTTGCTCTCTGGATGCCCTTGGGTGTCACTTTACCTATCTGTAAAATGGAACTGATGCTTTCATGGCCAGAGCCATGTTGATTAAGCCATCCATGCTTGTAAATATTCAAGATCTTCTGAGGAAAGGTGCCAGAGAAGTTCACAGCACTGCAAAATGAGATCACATCTACACTACAGACTTCTGCTGGCATTAGTCATCAATCAGTGGCATGGTCCCAGACAGACACAGCTATGCCAGCCCCTATTACAGATGTCATTATACTAACAAAATTGTGCTTTGACTGGTACAATAAGTAGTCCTATGGCACCTTAGAGACTAACAAAAACATATAGGATTATGAGCTCAGCTCATCAGATGAGTTGGAGTGGAAATAACAGAATCCAAGGTGTATATATAAATGCAAAAGAAGTACCGGACAATTATCAGACTATTATGAAGACATCATCAGACATTATTGGACAATTATGAAGCTAATTAAAAGGGCTGGACGTGGGAATTTTTTTTAAATTACAGACTAACACAGCTACCCCTTAGACTTTTTTTTATTTTTTACTGGTACTGTGTGTGTGTTGGGGGGGGGATGGGACTGTAGGTGTGTGGAATACATTATACTGCTATAAGTACAGCTTTGCCAGTATAGCTACTTGCAGATTAGGCATGCTTGGCAGTATGGCCCAAGTTAAAAGTGCTGCCAACTTACTGAGGAGAGGAGAGCTGGAGCCCAGGGAAGCAAATAAATAGGAAATCCCCAGAAAACACAATCAGTTATCGGTTAAAGCAGTGTTTCCTGTGTCTATGACCAGCAAACCAGAAAAGAAGACATTTGTAGATAATCATCTTTCACTAGCTGGGGTGGGATGGGGATGGAATCATATAAACAGATTATCTTGAACAAGTGCTGTCAGTTCACACAACCAAGAAGAAATGGGTGTTTCAAAATAATATTTTTTAAAAACTTCAGACTTCACCCTCAGTGAACGCTTCATTTCACAGTTCCAGGCACTGCATTTTCTAGCTGTCAGCGGAGCCAGGGATTCCCAGGGAACCAGAATTTCATGGGAATGAAAAGGAGTTCCCAGCAGTGTCTCCCTCTAGTCTAAACTGCCTCTCTGAGATGGTGCTGCTCAGTGGTGGGGTCCGATCAATGGAAATATATGCGGTCAACTCAGTTTAAAAGTAGGGTGAAAACGGATGTATCCTTTCCTGCCAGCAAAAGCAGGGCAGGGAGGTGGTGTTCCACTACTGCACAGGCTGTAAAAAAGCTGCAAGAACCACCAATCATCTGAGACAGCCCTGGTCATCCTAGCACCAAAGCATCACTGACTGACCCTAACATGTCCAGCAATAACTGGACACATCAGCTCCAACTCAGGAAGGAAAAGGCATGAGAAATAAATAGCCAAACAGAACAAAGAACACAGCCCTTCACCCACAAAAAAACCCTGGGGGGGGGGGGCTCATAACTGGGACAAACATGTTGACCTTATTACACAGACAGGCCTATGCAACCTATTGTTCAATTAACACAGTGGTGTAGAGCTGATTAACTATTCATTGCAGGCAACTACTAGAAAACCCCTCTTGCTATGTACAGGGTAAGATTTACTTCTCAAATAACATGAAAAACAACAGGGCTCAAGTTCTTCAGACCGTTACTTAAAAACAACCAAAACCGGATCTCTTCTAAAATCTAGAGCCGTGGAAACTCAGGCAAAGATTTTCCCGAGATTCGGGGTGTGGTCCCTGCAAAATTCTCCAAGCAGGGAGAGAGTGCGAGACGATGGGAGGGGTGTAGATCGCCCTTCTATGTAGCTCGTCCTAATTTGTCTAGCTTATAAACAACTAACTGGCTTTTAACTCTCTCCTTCCTACCCGTAGCAGCCCTTTCCCAAGCAACCAACCCTAACTCTCAGTCTTAATCTCACAGCAACAGTTTCCCATTCATATCTCAAGGCTGGGAAACATCCTCCCCCACTCTGTCCGGATTCCCTGTTCGCAATACCAGAAGAGGAGGAGCACTAGATAGATTTTTTTAAAATCAGGTTTACGTGTCTCCTCATTTTGAGCTAATTTGTTTTTTAGAGCCAACTTCACTCTACATATTAGAACATTTGGCATCAAAACTAATTACACAGATAAAAAATCTTTATAGAAGAGGTTCCCCCCCTTTAAAAAAAAGGAAAGGAAAGGAAAGGGGGGGGGGAGAAACAGGTCTGACTCCAGTTTCCAGCCTCTAATCACGGGTTTGCACGCTTTAGTGATTATTTAGTGCCCATCTACTAGAACGCCAGAAGACAAATCGGTCTGCAGATGTAGTTATAACTCATTCCCACGAGCGAAACACCCTCAGATGTTATGTAACTACGCACCAGACTTAGTACCCACACCTTCTCCACTCAGCAGAGATAAACAGAGCTCCTCCATGCCTCCCAAGCGTCTACCAATTCAGTTTACAGGTGGTTTACTAACTCTGGAGGGCGTCGGTGCATTTTAACCCTGGATCAATCAACGAAAGCCTTCCGAATGTAACAGCCCGTTAAAACCCACCTCTAGATTTACGGGGATATTTTTTTTTTTAAAAAAAAACCCAATTCTGAACGGTTCCTTAGCAGGATAGGAAGAGCTCACGGCTCAGGCCCTTGTGTGTTTCCAATGCAACAACCATTTTTCCTGGGCTAAGCCTCCTCCATCTTCCAAGCCCTCTGCAGCTCCCTCATCGCTCGTAGCGGTTCGGGGCAGGAGGTTTTGCGCCTCCAGCTCACACCAAGCAAAGCCAAGTCGCCGCTCCATGCTGAGCCCGCTGCATTGTTTGGGGGAGGGAATCTTCCCCCCCCCCCCCCCAGCCAGGAGGAGAAAACACAACACAGCCCCCCACGCATCGCAGGAGACACCACGCCGCCCCCTGCAGCGCCGCGAGACCAGGGGGGAAGAAGCGCACTCACCCAAAAGACAAAATTGAAGACGAAGAGCAGGTATTTGATGCACTTGGTGCAGCCTTCCACTCCCATGGCGGCAGAGGTCGGTGGGCAGAGCTGCCTGCCAGACGGGGCCTGTTAAATCAGAGCGAGCAAAAGCGCCGCAGCTCTTGTAGAGGGTGGTCCTCTCTGTTTTCCTTTGGGACTTCCGCTGACTGGCGAGGTGCTAGGCTGTTTCTCCGCTTTATCTCCTCCCTCCTTCCACTACAGACACCCCCCGACTCTGTTGCTAAGCCAGGATCCTCCCACTCAGACGTAGGTCGTTTTTCCAGAAGAGGCTACCGCCTCCTGGGGGCAGCCAGCCCAAAGTCCCCCCGCCGACTTTCAACCCACGTCTGAAATGCCACAGAGATGATAATAAATAATAATAATAATAATAAATAATAATACTTGGCCGTTCTCAAGCAACTCTGAGAGGAGACTGATGGATAAGTAGCTCTGGGTCCCGGTTTACAAATCAAAGTGACTACTGAAAAATATATTGCTAAAGGATCATTGAATTCAGCAGTGGAGCCGCTCTGTGCCTGGGAATTTTTCCAGATGCCTGCTGGAAATTTGGGGTAGTTCAGGTTAAATCTGGCCGTTTTAAATTTGGGAAAGCTTTTGCGCATTGATTTCCCCCCCCGGCCCCATCCCCATCTAATATGTATAATTTGTATTAGACCTGATGCCACAAAACACCCTCGCATCCCCAGCTCCCTGCCATAACACCCCTGCACCCCCCCAAGCCCCAACCCTGTTCCCTTAGCCCATCATACACCTCAACCCCCTGTCCTCAGCCCCTTATACATCCCAACCTGGACTCCTGCACCCCCCACAACCCCAGCCCCTGCCATAACATCCCTGCACCCCCACACTCCAACTCTGTGCCCATTATACACACCAGCTAAGACTCCTGCACCCCCACATCCCAGTCTCATGCTTACTCATGCTTAACTATACTGTGGGGACTACTCCCATTGAAATCAATGTGACTACTTAGGGAAGTAAACTTAAGCACTCCATCTGAGGCCTAATCAGTGTAGAGTAGAGTGGAAATCTTGCTGCTTGTGTCTTGTTTATATCAGTGTTTCTCAACCAGTGGTACGAGTACCCTTAGGGGTACTCAAGAGAAGTGTGGGGGATATGTCAACACAATTGAAATTTGGAGAAAACTGAATTTTTGTTTTAAGTTTTATTGCGTTTTATTATTTTTGTACTTTTTAGACCCACAAATTTCAGCGCCCACCCTGCTACGATGAAGTTGTTTAAACAAAGGTGTTGCAATGGTAGAAAAAAATTGTGTGTCTGAAAACTGTAGGTACTGGGGGTACTTATATATATATATTTTTTGTGAAGGGGTACTTTATAAAAAAGGATGAGAAACACTGGCTTATATCACTTCTGTTTTTACATACTGGAATGAGGTTTGCTTTTTTTGCAGCAGTGTCAAACTGTTCACTTGTAGTTAGTTTGCGGTCCACTATGACTTCTAGATCCCTTTCTGCAATACCGTATATTCCGGCGTACAAGACGACCTCTGATGTTAAAAAACATCCCCCCAAAATCGGGGGTCGTCTTGTACGCCGGATGCACCGCCGCCGGAGCCCCTCCGCGGCTTTGAAAGCCTCGGGGGAAGCCGGCGGGGGGGCATCCCAGGCGCGCATGGGCTGCCCCCCCCCCCCCGGAGCCCCTCCGCGGCTTTGAAAGCCTCGGGGGAAGCCGGCGGCGGGGCATCCCAGGCGCGCATGGGCTGCCCCCCCGCCGGAGCCCCTCCGCGGCTTTGAAAGCCTCGGGGGAAGCCGGCGGCGGGGCATCCCAGGCGCGCATGGGCTGCCCCCCCGTCGGAGCCCCTCCGCGGCTTTGAAAGCCTCGGGGGAAGCCGGCGGCGGGGCATCCCAGGCGCGCATGGGCTGCCCCCCCGTCGGAGCCCCTCCGCGGCTTTGAAAGCCTCGGGGGAAGCCGGCGGCGGGGCATCCCAGGCGCGCATGGGCTGCCCCCCCGTCGGAGCCCCTCCGCGGCTTTGAAAGCCTCGGGGGAAGCCGGCGGCGGGGCATCCCAGGCGCGCATGGGCTGCCCCCCCCCCCCCGGAGCCCCTCCGCGGCTTTGAAAGCCTCGGGGGAAGCCGGCGGCGGGGCATCCCAGGCGCGCATGGGCTGCCCCCCCGCCGGAGCCCCTCCGCGGCTTTGAAAGCCTCGGGGGAAGCCGGCGGCGGGGCATCCCAGGCGCGCATGGGCTGCCCCCCCGTCGGAGCCCCTCCGCGGCTTTGAAAGCCTCGGGGGAAGCCGGCGGCGGGGCATCCCAGGCGCGCATGGGCTGCCCCCCCGCCGGAGCCCCTCCGCGGCTTTGAAAGCCTCGGGGGAAGCCGGCGGCGGGGCATCCCAGGCGCGCATGGGCTGCCCCCCCGACGGAGCCCCTCCGCGGCTTTGAAAGCCTCGGGGGAAGCCGGCGGCGGGGCATCCCAGGCGCGCATGGGCTGCCCCCCCGTCGGAGCCCCTCCGCGGCTTTGAAAGCCTCGGGGGAAGCCGGCGGCGGGGCATCCCAGGCGCGCATGGGCTGCCCCCCTGCCGGAGCCCCTCCGCGGTGGCGCGGAGGGGCTCCGGCGGGGGGGCAGCCCATGCGCGCCTGGGATGCCCCGCCGCCGGCTTCCCCCGAGGCTTTCAAAGCCGCGGAGGGGCTCCGGCGGGGGGGCAGCCCATGCGCGCCTGGGATGCCCCGCCGCCGGCTTCCCCCGAGGCTTTCAAAGCCGCGGAGGGGCTCCGGCGGGGGGGCAGCCCATGCGCGCCTGGGATGCCCCCCCGCCGGCTTCCCCCGAGGCTTTCAAAGCCTCGGAGGGGCTCCGGCGGGGGGGGGGGGGGGCAGCCCAGGCGCTCCTGGCGGCTTTGCTCCCGGTGCCTCTGGTCTGCTGGGGACCATCTCCAGCAGACCAGGGACACCGGGAGCAAAGGAGGCGGAGGGGCGCTGGGGTATAAGATGAAACCCTATCTTTTAATTAAAAAGATAGGGGGTCGTCTTATACACCCAGTCGCCCTATACGCCGGAAAATACGGTACTCCTTCCTAGGCAGTCATTAGGGTTGCCAAATGGTTTCAGCAAAAATACTGGACACACTTGACATTACATCACAATCTACATTACATCTTATTTAGAAAATACCGGCCATTTATATTTTCTCAATTTGTTTCCCGAACAGAACGCTCAAATACTGAACTGTCTGGTTCAAAACCGGACACCTGGCAACCCTAGTCATTTCCCATTTTGCATGTGTGCAGTTGATTTTTCCTTCCCAAGTGGAGTACTTTGCATTTGTCCTTATGGAATTTCATCCTATTTACCTGAGACCATTTGTCCAGTTTGTCAAGATCATTTTGAATTATAATCCTATCCTCCAAAGCACTTGCAACCCCTCCCAGCTTGGGATCTTCCACAAAATTTATACGAATATTCTATATGTAATTATATAAATCGTTGATGATGATAGTGAACAGAACCAGACCCATTACCAAGCTCTGTGGGACCCCACTCATTATGTCCTTCCATAATGACTGTGAACTATTGATAATTATTAGGGCTCGACAAACCTTTTTATCTACTCGCCTGTGGCGAGTAGATTTTAGCCGGTCGCCCTGTTCACTGGCGGTGCACACATGCGCAGTGCGGGTCTGGCGCATGCATGGTGTGGGGCTGGCAAGTGGATTTCGCCGCGGTTTGTCGAGCCATGATAATTACTCTCTGGGAATAATCAACCAGTTATGCACCCACTATATAGTAGTCCACTCTACGTTGTATTTCACTAGTTTATTAATGAGAAAGACATTTGAGATTGAATCCAAAGCTTTTCTAATGTCTAGGTAGACCACTTCTACTACTTCCTCTTATCAACAAGGTTTGCTATGCCATCAAAGAAATCTATCAGGTTAGTTTGACATGATTTGTTCTTTAAAAATCCATGTTGACTGTTTCTTCTCTCATTATCTTCTAGATGTTTGCAAGTGGATTCCTTAATTATTTGTGCCATGATCTTTCCTGTTACAAAAGTGAAAATGACTGGCCTGTATTTCCTGGGTTGTCCTTATTTCCCTTTTTATAGGTGGGCTTTTTCCAGGCTTCTGGAATCTTTCCTGTCTTGTATTATCTTTGAAAAGTCATGGCTAATGGCTCAGATATCTCCTCAATCAGCTCCTTTGAGTATTCTAGGATGCATTTCATCAGGCCTTGGGAACTTGAAGACATCTAGCTTGTACAAGTAATTGTTAATTTATTCTTTTTCTAATTTTTTTTAACTCCGGAACCTACCTTATTTTCACCAGCAATCACAATGCTAGGTGTACAATCACCACCAGCCATCTTAGCGACAACCAAAATGAAGCCATTAAGTACCTCTGCCATTTCCACATTTTTGTTATTGTTTTCCCCTCTTTACTGAGTAGTGGTTCCAACCTGTCCTTCCCCTTCTAAAACATTTGTAGAATATTTTCTTGTTACCCTTTATGTCACTAGCTAGTTTGAGTTCATTTTGAGCCTATGCCTTTCTAATTTTGCCCCATACATAGTTTTGTTGTCTGTATTCATCCTTTATAACTTGATCTAGTTTCTTCTTCTTGTGGGACTCCTTTTTGATTTTCATATCACTCATGATCTCCTGGTTAAACCAGCGTGGTCTCTTCCGTACTTCTTATCTTTCCTGTGTTGTAGGAAAGTTTGCTTTTGCACCCTTAATAATGTCCCTTTGAAAAACTGCCAACTCTCCAATTTTTTTTTCCTCTTAAGGTGTGTCAATACTGCACTCATAGCTCGAAATAATCTATGCAATTTGAGCTATGCAAATTGCATAGCTTATTTTGAGTCAACTTTGAAATAGCTTATTTCAAAATGTAGTGCTGTCTACTCAGCAGTTATTTCAAAATAAATCGCTATTCCGAAACGTCCCTTACTCCTTGTGGAATGAGGTTTAGAGGGATGCCATAATAGTAAGCCTGTTATATTTTGAAATAACAGGTATGCTCAAAAGACGCAGAATAGCTATTTTGGGATACCTCTGGTATCCTGAAATAGCACTGCAGTGTAGACGTAGCCCAAGAGACTTGCTTCCCATGGGACCTTCCCTAACAATTCCCTGAGTTTATTAAAGTCTGCCTTCTTGAAATTCATTGATTTATTTTGCTTTTTTCCCTCCTACCATTCCTTAGGATCATTAACTCTATCATTGCATGATCACTTTCATCCAAGTTGCCTTCCACTTTCAAATTCTCAATCAATTCCTTCCTACTTGTTAAAATCAAATCTAGAACTGCTTCCCTCCAATAGCTTTCTCACCTTCTGAAATTAAAAAAAAATGTCTCCAGTACATTCCAAGAACTTGCTGGAGATAATGTCTGAACTACATAGGGAGAATAATATCAAAATGAAGATGGCAAAACTATTATTTATGAATGTAGCACCTACAGGTGCCAACGAAGATCCAGATCCCATTGTTCTGAGTATTTTATATACACATAGTAAGAGAGATCCAGATCCTCAAAGGTATTTGGACACCTACCTCCCACTGATTCTTAGGCCAGCGAGTCCTTGCTGCAAAGAGCTTACAATTTTATTAAACAAGATGAAAAAAGGGAATATCCCTATTTTACAGATGCGGAACTGAGGCACAGAGCTATTGAGTGATTATCCTCTTTTCACACACACAGTCTGTAGTAAAGCCAAGAACTGAACCCATACATTCCTGATCCTTAGTCAGTGCTTTAATTATAACAGCATTTTTTGTTTGGTCTTCTGTTATAATCTGTATTGGAATTAAATATCCCCCCGGGAACATTTCAAATACAGTATTCCAGAACTGCAATGCTGAGCCTTCCATCAGTTTAGCCTGAGATCAGTTTGATTCAATGTGAAATTATCCAGAGTGTCCACACTTCAACACTGGAATTATATCCACTTGTTGGCAACACATGCATATTTTATTTCCTTATACTAGAGATGGGTCAGTTTGCTACCAAATTACAACCAGATGAAATCTGTTCACCCTGAAGGGAATCATATTTTCTGGGTTAAATCAGCTGGTGGTGCAATACATCCAGGTTTCCTGTAAACTTACACTGGTATCAGAGAAACACATTCCGTGACAAGCACTCCAGCTTCTAGGAATGTACCAGAAAGGAACAAGAGGGGGGCCCAGCAGCACAGTGTTTATTATAGCTTTTGAATCACTGGTGTCCATTTTATTATGGGTAAATGAAAGTACCATGTCAAAACTTGTGTTTCTCTCATGTGACCTTATTGGGAAAGCAGAGATCTGTAAAGCTATGGATGGTGTGGAAATCCACTTGGCCCCAGAGCCTCAAAGATAATTAGGTGCCTAATTCCCAATGAAATAAATACGAGTTGGGTCCTCTGAAGATCTGAGCCTTGGCTATTGGGTAAAACTGCAGAGTTAGATGTGTGTAAATATGAAGCAAATTAGTGTTTCTTACCAGCAAAATGACAGGCTTTGCTCAGGCTAGTTTAATCCTTCTGTATTCTAGAAGGAAGTAACGACAGGTATTATTCTCCCGGGGCACTCACAGAGAAACCATTCCCCCATGGAGAAGGAAGACAGGGAAGTATGGCCCTACTCCTTCCATGCTGGTCGTTGAATGGACCCAGCACAGTGGGAGGAACTCAAAGGCTGGCCCACACACTAGGAAGCTCGAGGAGACCTTATGCTCTCATTATGGTGGTGTAAAAAACTGCACTTAAGAGGCCAATGGGAATACTGTGGGCCATCATCAGGGCTTAATTATGACATTCTGAGGCCCTAAACTATGTTAAGTGTAAGTGGCCCCATACATTAAAAGGAAATGTATTATTTTCACAGAAAGGACATTGAATATATAAACACCAAAGCTCTATATTTGCAATATATACAAAGATGAAGTTGTAAAAACAGAATAATAATGGCCTGTTTGCATTACAAAATAGTTTCAAATTAACATTTTGTCTACAGTTTCTTAATTGGTAGATATGAAAACTTTATCTCTACAGCAACACAAAAGCAGTTACAGTTACACGGACCAGGTTGTTGGAGAGTGTTAAGCCTTTCCTGATTTGTATTTTTCATCATTAACTTTCATTGAAAGAGACCCTTTGAACAATATCTAATTAGGTTTTAAATGATCTCCTTGGTTTCTCCAATGAACATTTCCAATTTTGACATGCTGAGGGAGCTTTCTGTGTCTAGTATGAAATTTCAGCTTCAGTCAAGATGTCCCAGAGACCAATATTATTGAACTTTGTGCTCTTTTTTCAGCTGTGATTTCAGGCTCTATATCCTCCTTTAATCTAGTGATCACATTCACGTCTCTAATATCTAACTTAGTAGAAGCGACTTGTGCTTGCTGTGGCTGATTCTCTTGATCAAGGCTGGACAAGATGCGGCCTGGGGGAGCTGCATCCAATCCACCTAACACATTGATCTGGCCCATGAACTACATCTGGCTGCTTTCTGTTTCTATCCGGCTGCCCGTGCCACTGAATTTCCAGGCAGCGGCTCAGGCAGCAGGATCCTATTTCAATGGCTCATGGTTCCCAGTTGTGGCACTACCCAGCAGGTGCCAGAGTCGTGAGCCTTTTAAATAGCAGCAGCAATCCCGGGCGCCTACTAGGCAATGTAGTAGTAGAAGGGGTAGGAGCCATGAGCCCTTTGCTGTGTTTTTAATTCAAAATCTCTGGCCGCAGACAACTCTGGGGAGAGTCTAGTCCCTAACCCTGACCCAGGTCCCACCCCTTTTGGGCATGGAGCCAACCCATGACCATCTACCAAAATTCATTAAGTGCCCCTCCCGTGAAAATTATTGCCTGCCCCTGCTCTTGAGTACAAGGTTCCTCCTGTCAACCTGTGGTAATTTAGCTGTTTTAAAACAGTTCTTTGAGCTGCTGCTGCTTTTTCTGAGTATGATGACAGCCACTTTCAAAATTTCTCATTTTCCATAGCCCTCTCTGTAATGATGACAGAAATAAGTTTTAGACAAATTCTTTGGACTAAATGTGTATGTAAGTAAAACAGAAGTAAACAATACAAATAAAAATACAGTAAATTATACAATTTAATAGAATCATAGAATAATAGGACTGGAAGGGACCTCGAGAGGTCATCGAGTCCAGCCCCCCGCCCTCAAGGCAGGACCAAGCTCTGTCTACACCATCCCTGACAGATGTCTATCTAACCTGTTCTTAAATATCTCCAGAGAGGGAGACTCCACCACCTCCCTTGGCAATGTATTCCAATATTTGACCACCCTGACAGTTAGGAATTTTTTCCTAATGTTCAATCTAAACCTCCCCTGCTGCACTTTAAGCCCATTACTCCTTGTCCTGTCCTCAGAAACCAAGAGGAACAAATTTTCTCCTTCCTCCTTGTGACACCCTTTTAGATATTTGAAAACCGCTATCATGTCCCCCCTTAATCTTCTTTTTTCCAAACTAAACAAGCCCAGTTCATGAAGCCTGGCTTCATAGGTCATGTTCTCTAGACCTTTAATCATTCTTGTCGCTCTTCTCTGTACCCTTTCCAATTTCTCCACATCTTTCTTGAAATGTGGCGCCCAGAACTGGACACAGTACTCCAGCTGAGGCCTAACTAGTGCAGAGTAGAGCGGCAGAATGACTTCACGAGTTTTGCTTACAACACACCTGTTGATACAATCTAGAATCATATTTGCTTTTTTTGCAACAGCATCACACTGTTGACTCATATTCAACTTGTGGTCCACTATGACCCCTAGATCCCTTTCCGCCATGCTCCTTCCTAGACAGTCGCTTCCCATCTTGTATGTATGGAACTGATTGTTCCTTCCTAAGTGGAGCACTTTGCATTTCTCTTTATTAAACCTCATCCTGTTTACCTCTGACCATTTCTCTAACTTGCTAAGGTCATTTTGAATTATGTCCCTATCCTCCAAAGAAGTTGCAACCCCACCCAGTTTGGTATCATCTGCAAACTTAATAGATGAGTTCTCAATACATTTTTCATCTCTGTTGGGGTATTTAAATTGTGGAAATTTTTGTGTGAATAAGCAATGAGACTCTTAGAGGATTTAAAATGGCAGTAGAGGATATAGGATGCAGATAACCCACAAGCTTAAAGCTCAGCTCTTTATTATATTTGTGAATTTTACCCCAGTAATAAACAAACCATCAGAAAATTGTATGCAGGTCATATTTTTCCAATACATTGATTTGTTTTGTTTTTATAGAAGGTTATGCTGAATTACCAAATGTTGGTACAAAAATTAGTAGTAGAAAGTTTTTATTGAAATCAGTTTAAAAATAATTTTATATTATAAATGTTGAGGTTATTAGCAAAGTTTCAAAGAAAAATTAAGATTTATGAAAGTGGAAATATGCCTTCAATACTTTTATCTTTTGCTCAGCTTGCTGTATAACAAAAGGAACAACCAAAAGGAAGTTTTTCTTCACTTAGCACACAGTCAACCTGTGGAACTCCTTGCCAGAGGATGCAGTGAAGGCTAGAACTTGAACAGGGTTCAAAAAAGCGCTAGATAGATTCATGGAGCTTAGGTCCATCAATAGCTATTAGCCAAGATGGGTAGGATGGTGTCCCTAGTCTCCTTTTCTCTGCAAGTGGGAGACAGAAGAGGGATCATGTGAGGATTACCTGTTGTGATCCCTCCCTCTGGGGCACCTGGTATTGGCCACTGTCAGCAGACAGGATACTGGGCCAGATGGACCTTTGGTCTGACACAGTATGGCCTTTCTTATGTTCTTATGTAACTGAGGGTGAAAAAACGTTTTGTTTTGAAGAAGCAGTTATTGAGTCACTTTAAGCGGCCTGTGTCACAGGCTCTCTGAGGGAAAGGGCTTACTGGTAATTGTTGCTTTGTGTTTCCCTAGCACATGGACACAAGAGTGGCTGCAGCACCTCATTTCCTCCCAACAGGGTGAAGATAGTAAAACCTGTCCACCAAGGCTACGTCGACACTGCAGGCTTTTTGCGCAAGAACAGCTGTTCTTGTTCAAAAAGTTGCCGGGTGTCTACACTGCATGCGCATTCTTGTGCAAGTAAATTTACAGTACAGCGTTGGAAAACAGGGCTTTTTCTGGAAGAGTTATTCCTCTCCTACAAGGAATAAGCCCTCTTGCACAAGAGCTCTTCCACAAGAAGGCAGTGTAGACAGGCAACATGATTTTCTTGCGCAAGTAACTCCTATGGCTAAAATGGGTGCTGGGAGATCGTTGAGGAAAGAGTGCCACATGAATTCAAAGTACAGGTTGAACCTCTGTGGTCCAGGACTCTCTGGTCTGGCAACATCCATGGTATGGATGGACTATGGATGTTGCCAGACTAGAGAGCCTCAGCAGCAGACGTTCATATTTTTATGCTTCCATCTACAGCTTCAAGGCCTTTGGATGTCTCATACCTGTATCTCATAATCCAGCATTTTTTACACCATGTCGTGATGTAACCCTGTTTACCCATACCTGCCCCCTGGAGACTCAGTGGTTCTACCTCCCACTGGTTCACAGTTTGAGATTTTAGTGTGGATTCTTGGCAAGTACATTGTGATATGGCTTTATTTTTCAGCTGATCTGAGGCCTTCCACAGTATAGTTCTCTTACCTTGGCATTGGATGAAAGACTGTAATAGTATTTACCCCAGACCATACTTTTGTGATCTTTGTGTCTTTCCCCCTCATCCAGCATGGATTTATGTGGCACTTTTCCCCCCTCCATTAACTGATGATGAGGCTCTGGTATAATGGAGGTTAATATTCTTTTGCTGAAGTATTATTAGAAAAACTATATTCTCACAGGCTTAGTAATAATCTAACATCCTGTTGTGCTTTCTATTCTAATCAGAGCCTGACCTATTCTTAAAAATGTGATTTAATCTATATGTACAGTACAGTACAGTTTCTGATTAGTGGAAATAGTTAGTCCTAAAACTTTAGTAAAATGTCAACTTTCTCATGTTTTGACATGAATTGCCCTTGCAGAAAAACCAAGGGAGTTCAGATCAGATTCTTTCAGTGTTTCTTCATAGTTTATGCAATCAACTGCAAACTTTGTTTTAAACCAGTTCTCAACGTTGGCTAAAATGTAAAATTCTTAATAGAGTAATTTTACCTCATTTTACATTTATTTATTTTAATCGAGTTACTTCCTGGATTTGTAATTGTAGTCTTTCCGATATCTTTGACTCCACAGTAGAAAAACTGAACTGTAACAAGTTCAATAGGTGGGAAAAAAGCAGTAACAGTCAGAGTTAAGAAAATTGGGGAGATGAAAGAACCACTTGTTGATCTGTGGAAGACTGGTTCTTGTAACACCAGTGTTGTGCAGATTTAGCAGTGAACACCTTTGTGTAATGGTATGGATAACATCTATCAATATTTATTTTCTATGTAGAAAAATTGGACAGTTAATTTAGGCATATTGAGCTGGAATATGATTTACTTAATTATTAAAATAGTGTGTAAACATTGAATGGAGTCTTTGTATTAATGCATTTTCGATACATTAGTGATCTCCATGGGCAGACCCAAATGTTCTTTGTACCCACAGCTCCAATAAATCTGAATCTGCCTCTGATCTTAATGTACAGAATAAAAGCCTGGTAGAGACAACACAGATGGTTTCTCAGAATTATGTTTAGTTTGTGATGTTTTGTATTAGTGAGTCATGTCAGGGTGTTGCAGTATAGTACATGGTGGCTCTCATCTATGTGGAAGAATCCAAGAATGTGGTGCATCTTTTGCATCTGTGTGGGTTCACGGCAGAAATACTTTGGAATTAACGAAAAAAGAATTCATACTACATTAAAACGGCAGTGTGCCTCACGTGGTCTTATCCACCCTAAATACATAAGAACGACCATACTGGGCCAGACCAAAGGACCATGTAGCCCAGTATCCTGTCTGTCAACAGTGGCCAATTCCAGGTGCTTCATGGAGAAAGAACAGAATGATAATCAAGTGATCCCTCCCCTGTCACCTGTTCCAAGCTTTGTCAAACAAAAGCAAGGGACATTTTTTCTGGCCATCCTGGCTAATAGCCATTGATGGAGCTATCTTCCATTAATTTATTTAGTTCTTTTTTGACTCCTGTTATAATCTTGGCTTTCATAACATCCTGTCACAAGGAGTTCCACAGGTTGACTATGCATCATGTGAAGATATACTCCCTTTTTTTAAAAAATCTGCTGCCTATCAATTTCATTTGGTGACCCTTAGTTCTTGTGTTACGAGAAGTAAATAACATTCCCTTAGTTACTGTCTCCAGAATAGTCAAGGTGGGTGAAGGTAGGGTTGTGGGAGGCAAGCCTCAAACCTGCTTCTAGTCCTGCCCCTTTTGCCCAGGCCCCAATCCCCACAATCCCCCCCAGCATCATTGGGAGGGCAGGCAGGATGTGGCCTTGCCTCCCTGGCTCTGGAGCATTGGGGAGAGTGGAGGGCACATGGCCTCAGCCCCCTTTTCTCCAGCCTGCCTGTTATGTCTCTTGTGCCCTCCTTCCTCCAGCACAGCACTCCCCCATCTCTGTGCAGCTAGAGCAGAGAGAATACATATGCACCAGCAGCAGACACAATTTTCTACATTCTGGGCCCTAGTGGTGCCCCTCCCCCTCCCCCGCAGTCTGGCATCTGAGGCGGCTGCCTCAGCTCACGTCATGGTAAAGCCACGAGGAAACTGATTGTGACAAGAACATCAGAAACCTCTTTGAGATTTATGTACGTCACAAACGCAAGGCCAAATTTACCACTTCCTTCCTCAATGTGCAGGCCTATCAAACATATGCTTACAAGTAAGGCACTTTCTGGAGGTACACAAAAGCTTTGCAACCAGGGCTTGGCTCTGCCACTAGGGTTTGCAGATGGCTGAAACAAAAATACCAAACACGCCCCCTCCCGCCCCCCCCCCCCCCCAAAAAAAACCCACCAGAAAAATTTTTGTTGAAGGAAAAAAAGTGGGGGGGGGGGGGGAGGGGAACAAAGTTGTTGAGCAAAAAAAAAAGGACTCCAAGAACCTGGATCACTGCTAGGGGTTACCAGGTAGTCATTTAAAAGAAAACAAAAACCCGGACATGCTTCATTGGGGCGGGGGGGGGGGGGGGGGGAGGAGACTGTGGTGCTTGCCTGGAAACAGCTAACAGGGAAGGAGGGGTAGCAACAGGGCTGGCCAGGGGAAATGGGGGGGCCAAGAGGAAGCAGGAGGGAGGGGGGGCTGGCCACGGGATATCGGGGGAGGGGGGACCGTCCGGGAGGGGGCGGGGCTGGCCAGGAGTAAGGGGGGCGGGAAGCACAGCTGGGGGAGATCGGGGGCCACGAGGGTGGTCTGGAGAAAGGAGGGGCAGAAGCAGAGCTGGCGGGGGCGGGGAGAGGTGCAGCGGCGCTATCTGGGGGAGATCCGGAAGAGGAATGGGCCAGCGGGAAGCAGAGCTGGGGGAGGAGGCATTGGGGGCTGCGGGGCTGGCCAGGAGGAAGGGGGAGTGGGAAGCACAGCAGGGAGGAAGGGGGGAACAGCAGCGCTGGCCAGGAGGAAGGGGGCCGGGAAGCAGAGCTGGCAGGAGTGGAGGGAAAGGTGCAGCGGCGCTGGCTGGGAGGAAGGGGGGGCGGGAAGCAGAGCTGGTGGGGGTGGGGAGAGGTGCAGCGGCACTGGCCAGGGGAGATCAGGAGGGGAAGTGAGGCAGAATCAGCCGGCTGGGAAGGGGGGGGGGGGAGCAAATTGGCTGGCGAGGAGCGGGACTAACCCAGGCACTTGCTGCCTGTCCCACGCAGGGTCCCGGCAATGCACGAGCGAGGAGGAGGGGAAGCCTCCTCAACTGACTCCGCCGCTGTACACCCCCCTGTCCTTGCCACACTCAACCGACTGAGGGGTCCCGGCAGCAATCGCGGCCCCACCTCCCAGCTGGGACTCCAGCCGCTCCTCCTCCCTCCCCCCCCCCGGCCCATGCCAGGCTTCTATCCGGTGCGCAGCCGGAAAAATCAGAAAATACCGGACATTGCACATGTACGGCATTTTCTGTTTTTTTTTACCGGACAGAGCACTCAAATACCAGACTGTCCAGTACAATGCTGGACACCTGGCAACCCTATCTGCCACTGGATTCTACCCTGCAGAAACTGCGTGCGCTCTCCATAAGGTGTGATCTTAGTGCTGCTTTATTTCTATTTCCCTTCACCAATATCATCACAGGCCCCCATGCTCCCACCTATTTACAATCTTTGCCAAGCTTTAGGCCCTATCAGCAGAACTTGAGGGGAACCAAAAGCTCTATAGTGAGGCTCAGTTAGATCTAATGCATAGGCCCCTGTGTGCACATGTGTACGTGCATGCTCGCTCTTTCATGTGCACACTCCTCTTCTCCCTCCTCTATTACCTTCCTGTTCCTCTTTTATTAGCCTTGGGCTGATGGGGCCAATAAAGCTTTCCCCTCCACCCAGACCTCCAACCTGATTAGATAATTATCTTAATCAGTTTCCCCTTGAACTCTAATTAGCCTCTAAGGGTACGTCTAGACCACATGGCTCTGTCGACGGAGCCATGTAGATTAGTGTAATCGAAAAAGGGAAATGAAGTGGCAATTTAAATAATCGCCGCTTCATTTACATCACAATGGCTGCCGTGCTGTGCTGATCAGCTGTTTGGCGGCGCATCGCGGTAGTCTGGATGCTCCGCAGTCGACAAGGGAAGTGCTTGTCGACGGCCCCGGTAAACCTCATTCCACAAGGCATAACGGGGCGGTTGACAAGAGCTTCCCTTGTCGACCATGGAGCATCCAGACTACCACACACCATTTTCCTATGTCTAGAAACCTCATCTACATGGCTCTGTTGAGAGAGCCATGTAGTCTAGGCATATCCGTAGTGAGCAGAGCACAGGTACTCTTTCTGTAGAGCGTGAGCATGACCAAGACCCTCGTGCACATCTCCCTCGAGTGCATCAGGTTGCAGCACTTTCTCCAGCTCCTACAGAATCTTCTCCTTAGGCTCTGGTTGCACTTTCCACTGCACATCCTGGATGAGCCCAGAGGTGAAAGTAACTTAAATTTCTTACAGTTACTGTCGTATTGCAACCTGCCTGGGGGAGGCTCAAGGCAGGGAACAGAGGGACTGGGATGTGCAGAGGAGGGACTCGGGGTGGGGAGTTAGGGTGTATGTGTCTGTGGTGGGGGCCACAGCCTGGAGCATGGGGTCTGGGGTGTGCAGTGAGGAGGAGGGGTGAGGTGTGTGCGTATGGTTGTGGTGGGGGCCAAGGTAAGGCGTGGAGATGTGGGGGGGGGGAAGGGCAGGAATTAGGGGAAGGGCTTGGAGCATAGGGGGCTCCGGACTGAGACTGAGTGTGTTGGGGGTACAGGAATCAGGGTTGGAGGTGTGAGGCGGGGCTCAGGACAGGAGGTTAGGGGTGTGTGGGTCTGGGGGCAGGGGATGTGAGGAGGGACTCAGCTGAGGGTTCGACTGGGGAGCTCAGGACGGGCGTGGGGGGTGCAGGAGTCAGGGTTGAGGGTGTGTGGAAGGGCTCAGGGCAGAGGGTTAAGGGGCTGTGGAGGGCAGGGGGCTGAGAGTGTAGGGGCCTCAGGGAAGGGGGACGTGGGGGTGCAGGAGTCAGAGCAGGAGCTGGGGGGTGGGAGTGCAGGAGGAAGGGCGCCATTTAGGGAGGGCAGGGGAGACTGAACCCCTCAGATTCGTACCAGAACACTCCTTGCTCTTCCCCTTCCTGCCACTGTCAGGGAGCAAGAGGAAAGCACCCAGCATGGGCCACGCATTCCTCTGCCCCATGCCCTCACCTCCCCCGCCAGGAGGGTGAGGATTGCAGGCCAACTGTATGTTTTCCTCTCACTCCATGAGAGTGATGGGAAGGGGAAAAGCAAGCAGCATCCTGGGGAGTGCGGTGGGGTGAGGGGGGTGTTCAACCCCTCCACCCTCCTAAATGGTGCCCAGGGGGGGTTGGGGCTGGGCCAGTCCTGAATTGGTGGAGGGACTGCACCCACAGAGAACCCCTCCATTTGGCCCAGCCATGCCTCCAACATGCCTATGCAGCCTCTGGGGTTTCTCTTCTATCTTGAATTACAATATTGACTAATGATATTGGATATAATTTGAGATGCCTCCATGGACCTGAGTTTCAGAACGTGGGTCCTCAGCACTTTCTGAAAATCAGGCCCATTTAAGATGTTTCTGATTAGGCGCTCCGTATCACCAGCCACTCTGAAAATCTTGATTTTTTTTTTAAACAAGGAGGTCTTGGGTAGTAACAGAATTTTGCTTGCTAGCCAGCACCAACAATATCAGTGAAAACTTTTGATTATTGCAGCTATGCAACGATACCAGTGGACAAGAGGGAGAAGCCTTCCTGCCTTCCCCTCACGTATATCTATACACATGTGCATGTATCTGAGGAATAGACTAAACGGGAGTGAAACTGGATGTGACCAGCTATTATCAAGTTTCTCAAGGATCAGGCTATAAACACAACATATTGAAAATCTGTTTATTTAATGTTATGATTTGACAAATCAGGGGGATTTTTTTCATGATTGCTTTGGATTACAAGGATTCTAATTCAATGGAGTACATTATGATTATTCATGGTTCAAACGGTAGTCTCAGGTTTACCCTTTTTCCCTCCCTCATTAATCTGTTCTGAAAATACTCGAAAAATCCCGACATTCTTAGCTGCAACATTTCTGAATAAAATTTGTGAAGAGCTTTTGGTTAAATTTCTAATCAATTAGCTTGGCTGTCACATTTTCTTTGCTATGGGAAATGTGAATGAAATAGCCTGGATTTCCAATTACCTTGAGTCTTACAAAAACACAAATACAGAAAATCTTTAAACAAGCCATCTTGGTATCACATCAAAAGAGTGTGTTTTGGAATTTTCAGAAATTCACATTGCAGTCGGTGGGTCTAAATCCCACAACAAGAATAATGGCAGACAGTACTAAGATGTTGGGGTCTAGCCCAGGGGAAAGGCTTGAGATTAATATCAAACAGCAAACTGTACATGATACACACTGTACATTCATTAAAAGTAGATTCATGAGGGTGTTTTATTGCAGGGCAAGTGTTGCTATCATGCTGTTTACTTGCAATATATTATTCAGACGCCAAGGCTATGGCTACACTGTAGCCTACTTCCGGAAAAGCTTATGCAAATGAAGTGTGGCATTGAATATTGCCATGCTTTATTTGCATAATTAATTAGCAGCCACTTTTGCACGAAAAAAACCCTCTTGCGCAAGAGCTGTTTTTCCTCTTTTTTTCAGGAAGAACCGCTCTTGCCGTCTACACAGCTCCTTTTTGTGCAAAAGCCACTTGTGCAAAAATGGCTGCTAATTAATTATGCAAATGAAGCATGGCGATATTCCATGCCATGCTTCATTTGCATAAGCTTATCCAGAAGAAGGCTAAAGAGTAGCCGTAGCCCAAGATTCCCTGTGTGCTGTATAAAGTTCCAGTTAATCATTGGTCCCTGGCAAACAATAGGGACAAAGCTGGAGTTTGAGTTTTGGGGAACCTATTTGCTTGTCGCGCTTTTTAAAATAAATACTTCTGGTTCAAAGGAGACCATGATTTCATATATCATAACATTCAAGAAGCTTAACAGATCACACAATGGGCAGATACACGTTATTTAATTTGCAATGAATGATACACTGAACAGACAGAACTATAGGAAAGAGATCTTTATTCAGCATGCATGGAGGTGTTACATGCAGAGGGGCCTGTAGTTCTCTGGTAGCAGCTTTGCCCCACCTTACATTCCTGAATCCCTCCTGAAATCTGACCCTCTTTAACTAGTCTAGTTCCTGTCATCACATTTACACGTAAATAGCGTGCCTGCTGCATGGCCATTGGGACGGGTTCAGCATGCTCTTTTAGTAGGTCTGCAAAGCACTTGTCTATTCAGAGAATCAGGAACTGACAGTCTGCCTCACCCCTATCTGTGGCTGCTTTCTTTTGCAGGGAATTAGCTACTCATGGGGTGCTGGCAGAGAGCAGATCTGTTCTAATTATGCTTGGTCCCTGCACAGAAATGTAGAAGGCAGGGGATTGAAGCTTGGATTCTTTCCAGGCAAATTTGTGAGTACTTTGTTACAGTGAGGAGAAAGCCAAGAGAGCAAAACAAAATAAAAAACCTAACTTGCTTTTGCTTGGCAGTGGATGCTCTAGGAAACAACATTCCATCAAAATTACATCCAAACCTCACCCAAGCAACAAGGCAGGGTAAATGAAGACACCACTACCACTAAGGGGACCCAAGACTTCGCACAAGTAATGTTTCACATACACGCATTTGCTGTTGTGATCATGCTGACACTTTCCCTGCAAGTGGAAAATCTCCCATTTCTAATGGGAATGAGTTTCCAGAGTTTGTTTTCTGTGAACCATATGGAGCAGCTGGCTCTTCCTTGGAAAATCCTCTATGCTCCTCATTTGCAAATTCAGCTCACTCCCAATTTTATCTTCAGCATTGTTTTTTGTTTGTTTTTTTCTTAGGAAAAATGTAGCTCTGCCTATTTTTTTCTGTTTTTAATAAAGACAACTACATGCTGTCTGTACAATCTGTCTCCCTTGCTACATTTAAATATTTATGTTGGTGTTTCTATGATGACAGTTGAGTTTCGTGTAATGTGAAGTAGGGAAGTATTGGAGCACAACTACCCCACGAGGAAGTTAGAGGCTTCTTTTTTGCTCAACAAATTTTCCCTGGCAGTTTTTTTGCTTGACAAAACCCTACTACCAGCACTTAGTGCTTTTTTTTTGTAAAAAAAAAAAAGAGTGAAGTTGGAAGGTATAATTAGTGTCACAGACTGTGTCTGATAGTTTTGAAGGGAGAACTGCTTTCAGAATAGTTATAGAAATGTAGCCATGTTAGTCTGGTGTAGCTGAAACAAAATACAGGACTATGTAGCACTTTAAAGACTAACAATTTGAAAGATCACTTTCAGAAAGCAGTGATCATTGGAGGAAGCCATGGTTTCCCATGCTAGGATACATGAACTCCCAGGATAAGTCTCCAAAACTACCTGAACTGTTTGAGCCTAGCCCTCTCCCTTCAGAAAATTGAGCTGGAAATCACAGGAGCACAAAATTTCCCATGAAATCTGAGGCACTTTTGATTCCCCACTGTAACTAAAAAGAGAAATGGGGGGAAGAGAGAAATAACATCACTATTTCTGCAAGATTTGGATCAACTGTGAGTTTATTAAAATGGATCACTCCTTCAAAACACTGGCGTTCTACAGATGGAAGGGAAGCCAGTTGTATAACAAATGCATAATCAGTAGGAACTAAGGGCTACCAGGGATACCATAATTGCTGCTAATGTCAAAACTATAGAGGTTGTGGCCAAAAAGGGGACGAGTATGTCTACAAACAAATAGGGATAACTGAAGAGTTAAACAAAAACATGCCTATTAGGCTTTGGCGGCAAAGAGGGGATTTCTCTCTTTTCCGAAATATAAATAATGTAAATGAAGGTTAAAGTGAAATCTGCAAGGAAATGTGCCAAGAGCATAGTTCATTATTCTGACTAACAGATCTGAGGAGGAGCATTGTGAGGTTATCCCATAGGCAGATTTCTGGGAGTCATGGTGTGATTCAAAGCACCCTTGTTTTCTCATTCTGTGTGTTACTTTAATAATATCTGCACAAAACATGCCTTGTGAGATATTATTTAAAATTAACACACTGACAATAGTCTTGCTTAAATGTAAGTACTGAACACTTATAAATATCAACTGAAATTGTGATACATTTTGGGAGGGACTAAACTCATTTCTCAAAATCAAAGGACAATTTGATGCCTCTGGTTATTAGGGATGTTGCCATTGGGTTAAATAGGTAACCGTGTAACTGCTGAAAATTGCAGTGGTTACATGCTGCAGGCTCTACAGTATAAAGCTTTGATAAGCTTTATACTGAAGAGCTCACAGTGAAGCCTCCCTGGAAGCAAGGCTACAAGCCTCTGCCGGCCTGGGTCCCAGGGAGGTGACTTAATTGCTATAGTGAAGCCTCCTCCCCAGAAGTAGAGCTGGTAGCTCTTGCCCGCCTGGCTCCTGATGAGATAGCTTTGCTGAGTATAACTGACATCATTAACTGAGAAGCATCAGCTTATCCGTTAAATGGTTAGTTGTCTACACTCAAATATCCCTACTAGCTAGGTGTCATTAGTTGATTGGCAATTGCCTATCAAGTGGCCATTCTTTGGCAATGACGGAGAGCAGGAATAGATCCATCTGCATTTTAGCCAACATAATTGAATCTCTTTCGCCATGGGACTCCACATCCCCATCGTCACTGTTAGTAAACACTGTAGCTAGGGGTAACCTTTCGGAAAATATTTCCAAAGGTGACTGGACTATAACAATAAGGGGAAAAACCACTCCAATCTATAGTGCATTCTCTCTTTCCTATGATAATAAAGGAACCTTATATGGTTGCTGGGTACACATGGTGAGGATTTTACCTTGAACCAAATCTAGCTTGTTAAGTTTTAGCCACTAGGAAAGCGTTTTATCTTTATTTCTTTTGTAACCATTTCTGAGTTTACCTTATACTTGTACTCTCCATTGGTAGTTAAATTTGTTTTATTTCTAATCTAAAATAATGTAGTGTGGTATTTAAACTGAACTGTTTGATTATTCTAGTCAAAATAGCAAACTGTTAAATAATACTGACCCTTTACAGGGGAAACAGACCTTTCATATCAGATCTTCCCAGGAAAATGTTGGACAGTGCAGACACTTTTTTTAGAAAATTCAGATCTGGCAGTGTGTTGGGATCACCCAGAAGTAGTAACCAAGGCTGGTGGAAGCTAGAGTGTGACTCAGTGACTGGAGTGATGCTGACAGGTTGCTGGGGCCAGAATTACATCTATACCCAGACACTCAGGCCTAGTCTATACATGGCAAAATGTGTAGCTGGATCCGGTTTACCTTAAATCAGGCACACACAGCGTCCACAGTGCAGGAGGCTGATGGGAGCACATGCTCCCGTTGACTTCCCTTACTCCTTGCAGAATGAGGAGTACTGGACACTGATGGGGGCTGCCCTCAGCATTCAATTTACAGGTCTGCATTAGACCTGCTAAATCGAAGGCTAGAAGATCGCCCTCCAAAGGGTCAATCTTCTTTCTCGTGTAGACATGCTCTCAGGCTATGGCTCAGGCGGGTCCACACCTCAAGCACGTTTTTGCGCAAGAAAATCGACAGAGGGCTTTTGCCAGTAGAGTTATTCCTCTCCCCATGAGGAATAACTCCTTTTTGTGCTACAACTCTTGCACAAAAAGGCAGGTGTGGATGCTCTGGAGGGTTTTTTTTCGCAAGAAACCCTATCAGAAACCCCATCTTGTGCAAGAGTGTCCATGCAGTGTGGACGCTCTCTTGAACAAAAGCACATTGCTTTTGCAATTCACTTTGAGGTCCAGATGTGCTTTTGCACAAGAAGTTTTTGCGCAAGAACTCTTCTGCAAAATGCTTCTTTGCGCAAAAACCCTGAAGCGTAGACAAAGCCTCAAGCTGTGAGCTGCATGCTGTTAGGCTGTTTGTGAGCAGCCCAGGTTGGGAGCTACAACAGCAAAGCATCTGAGGCATCCTAGCTTGTGGGGTAGGCGGCAACAATTGTTCATTGGTCTGGATTGCATCCTGGAATGTGCCATACAGCAGATGTCAAGAATATGTTTATTAGTTGGAAAGCACAAGCAGCGTCTTCAGCCTTGTCCAAGAAAAAGAAACAGTCCCTGCCCTAAGGAATTTACAGCTGGAATAAAAGGCCAGCATAAAGTGCACGAGTAGATCAAGATCATATCTTAAAATCTCTTCCTTTCCTTTCTTTTTTAACTATCTAGTATAATTTCTGGACCTAAGCTTAATAAACAGTAGGCTTCCCAAATGGTGATTTTCACTAATATGTTTGCTATTGAAAATGATTCAATGACTCCTGTGCAAATAAAATCACCTGCCTTTTCAGAGTGGCTGTGAAGACACACCTGCTCCAAATTCTCATTCAAATATTTGAACTCATCTTGGTGACTTTTGCTTTTAATGAACAATACTGCAGATAAAAACATTGAAACAAGAATATTCATTTGATTGGCAGGAATAATCATTAACATTTTTTCCTCTATATTTGTCCAGCTCAGGGAGACAACACTTTTTATATAAGAAAAGATATCTTATTGGTGGACAGGTCTGGGGTTTACAATGTTGGAATTTATAACATTCCTTCAGGAACATTCTACTCCAGAACTCTCACAGACTGAATAACAGCCTTATATTTCTGCCATATAAAGAGAAGTGTTCTTATGTGCTCTTATGTTTAACTTTTTTGATGCTGGTGATGTCTAGCTCTCCCTAAGCACTCATTTATTTGGCAGCCTGAAAGATGCCAGTAGACTAAGATTAGCAAGATAAAGATAGCACATAATTTTTCATGGAACTCTGCCCTGAGTTCTCTCACCCAAAATTTGATCTTCATTGTATCTTCATTCCTATCACCACATGATAAAATAAGATCAAACAATCCAAAGTTCTTGAAACCTTTGCAAGAGCTAATTGGATTTGGAGTATCTCTCAAATTTTGTAGTTGAAAACACAATCTAAAGACCATGCTGTCCTAGAGCCCATATTGTCACTCCAATAGACCCATAACTTATAACTTATTGTGGGTTTGAATAGCCAGTTCTAAAAGTGTTGTATTATGCAAGCAAGGTAGTAACAAACTTCAACAGAACTTTATTTACCAAAAGTGGAATCTCTTTATGAAGCTGCTGCAGCCCTCTGTAGCTATCACTCAGCCCCTGCCAATCTTCTCCCCCTCCTTCCTGTTTCCTGTGCTTCCAGACTCCCAACAGCCAATGCTTCCAGTTCTAATAATTACAAGCCGCATGTAAAACACCACAAAAAGCTATATGTATATTTCCAAAGTGTACTCTCTCTTCAAATTGCCTCACCATTTTTTTCAGTACTTTTCTCCACTGTTCTACCGGTTGTAACAATTTGATTGACAAATATGATATTTACTACTAGCTGCTAATGCTTCCAGAAGAGGTTCTGTCTTTTAAACCCTTTCTTGTAACACAAGGGAAATAAATAGCACAAATAAGAGAGGTTGGCACTACCAATTATTAAGGTTTGCTAGTGTAGACATGACCCTAGTGACTTCCCATTTCAAGAACATTTTCAGCTGCTTATAACTTTGCCAAATTTTACTTGTTAGAGCAGAAATTTCCCAAGCCTGGTATCTGCTTCGGGCTGACTTCTTCTGGAATATTTCAGCCCAAACTGTTCAGCTGTTTCTAAGATCAAGGCAGGAGGAAAATGTGTTGTTTTGCAATGTTAAAAATATTCTGGCAAACTTTTTTTAGAAAAGCTCGTGTTCTCCCTCCTACTTTGAAGCAGGGACTTCAACATTGGCAGGGGTGGTCTCTGTGTCATCCCCATGAAAATCTGCCCTTATATGGCCATGTTATATGTCTTTTAAAAATCACACTTCACACGTGTTGAGCAGAGATATTTTTAGAGACCCTGCTCTAGGAATTAATATAGGTGTGCAGAGAAGGAGGCTGTAGTGGGTTGAAAGCTGCTTCTTTCACTGCAGAAGTTGGAAGATGTGAAGTAAGGCAGCAGATTGTAGGAAAGGAAACGATGGTCTCATGATTAATACAACTGAATGCTGCCAAGGGAACTAGATTCTATCCCTATCTTTACCACAGAATTTCTGTGTAACATTGGACAAGTCACTTAAACCAAGCCTTTCATGGGGAATCACTAATTGTGTTTTCTATTTTCCTAGCTCAGATGTGAAGATTTCCTGGTCCCTCACAGGTGCTGCTAAAGTCAATTTAAGCTATGCTTTGAACACAGACAATGCTATATGCAAAATACACTGAAAAAACAAATCTTTCTCTAAGCAACTCAAAATTAGTGGATGCTTTTGACCCTAATCTCATTGTGCCTCAATTCCTTTTCTGTAAAACAGAGATTATAATATCCTGTGACATCACAGGGGTGTGTGAAAATAAAGACATTAATGTTTGTCGAACACTCAGGATATGTCTATACTACAGAGTTCTTTCAGAAAAACAGCCGTTTTTCTGAAAAACTTCACTTATGTCCACACTACAATTGCGTTCTTTTGAAAGAAAACCGAAAGAACAGAGGGGGTTTCCGACATTGGTAAACCTCTTTCTACAAGGAAAAAAACTTTTTCCAAAAGAACTCTTTTGCAAAAAAGGTGGGTGGAGACAGGGAAGAGGAAAAAGCACAGGTGCCCCTCCATCTATAGTAATCACAGCTTACATGCGAGATAGTGTCCATTCAGTGTGGACGCTATCTTTCAAAAAAGGAGATTGCTGTTTCGATGCGCTTTGGCAGTGTGGATGCTCTGTTTCGGAAGAAGTTTTTTCAGAAGATCTCTTCCAGAAAAGCTTCTTTCAAAAGAAGCCTACAGTCTAGACGTAGCCTCTGAGATGCTAACATCATAGGACAATAAGCACTCTGTATTCACAGAAGGGTTTGAATCTTATGCAATAAATAAAGCTTAAAGCCCCAAACTGAAAAACAAAGAGAAAATAAAATACTGACTAGCTATACTTTTAAATTAGCAGCATCTACTCTGTGCACTGAAAGAGGCAGGGGTTCTGTGCGGGGGAGGGGGGAGACAGCATGTGATCAAGTAATTAAAAACTGGACCTACGGAATACACACAGGAAGACCCCATTAAGATTGCAGAGGCAACCTTCCTTCTGGCATTTTCTAACTTTGCAATGCTTGGCTTTGCAAGTTTGATGGTGTATTTTTTTAACCAGGGTTTGGTTTTGCCTATGTAAAATGTAACATAAAAGCCCAAACTCACAGAGAAGAGAAGTCTTTTCAGGTAGCAGTTTGGAGACTGAGCCACTCCTGTAGCTGACTTCTGACCCACAGGCTCTAGGAAGCCTAACAGGCTGCAGCTGCTTCAGAGCCTTGCTGGTTAATCCCTGCCTTTCTGTTGCTGAGCTCCACAGCTTTCTGAGCCAGGAAGTGTACTCCATCATACACCTCATTCATTTGACCCATCTGCTTTCCCTTGCTGGTTCTCCTCTTCAGCCGCAGCATTGGCGCATGCGCTTTCTGTGTTTCCCAGCAACATGGAGTCTGTTTCTGCAGCATTTGCAAACAGGCTTCAAGCAGTGTTCCTTCTAAGAGTTTCCAACCATGAGTGGAGTGTGTTTTGTCTTGTGTGCAAACCATGAGGTCGTGTGTCCTTGTTTGGATGTGTGCCACTGTGGCACCCACCAGTGGTGCTGCTCCCCGAGAAACTCTACCAGATAGTGCTCCCCCCATACCATGCGGCCCTGCTGCCTGAGCAATCTGGCCCCCCCACCACTCGGCCCCCAGCTGTCGGAGCAGCCCCGCATCCCCCACCATGCGGACCTGGCTGCAGCAGCCTTGCCCCCCCATCACGCAGCCCCAGCTATGGCCCTGGCAAGGCTGCTGAAGCAGCCACCAGAGCTGCCCCCCCACCACACGGCTCCAGGAGGAGCAGCTGCCTGTGACATGGCTCCGGCCGCCGGAGAAGCCATGGCCTGCCACGTGGCCCTCAGTTCCAGCCAGGGTTGCCAGATGGTCTCCCCAAAAATACCTGACACCTAGTATTTTTTGGTTGAGAGAAAAAAAAACACGGGATAAATGGCGATTGCAACCCTGCCTCCCAGCTGGGACTCCCAGGCTGGGAGGCGGGGTCACTGTTGGCACTGGGAACCTGTGATTGTGCAAAAGCCTGGTGGGGGCGGACTCCCAGCTTGGGTGGGGGGAGTGGCTGGAAGGCGGGGCCCCATCGGCGCTGGGAGCCTGTGATTGCGCAGAAGCCTGCTGGGGGTGGGGGGAGTGGCTGGGACTCCCAGATACTCCCCCTGTCCCCGCCAGGCTTCTGCGCAATCACAGGCTCCCAGTGCCGATCGTGGCCCTGCCTTCCAGCCACTCCCCCCCACAAGCCAGGCTTCCGTCCGGTGCGCAGCTGGAAAAATCAGAGAATACCGGACATTGCACATATCCGGTATTTTCTGATTTGTGTACTGGACAAAGAGTGCAAATACCGGACTGTCCAGTAGAATACCAGACACCTGGCAACCCTAGTTCCAGTGCTGGGGAAGGGCTGAAGCTAAGCCAGGGCCACGTGGTGGCTGCCTTGCTGCTCCTGGGGCAGGGCAGCTGTCCACCACATGGCCCTGGCCTGGAACAGCTGAGCAGCCACTGTGTGGCTCTGGTGAGGAGGTGGGCTGGTCTTATCTGTTAATCTTATGGAAGCGTAGGGGAGTAGGAGTTGGTGCATGTGAAGAGCTGGCTTAAAAGATAGAAAGGCAGCAGCGTGGTGGGTGAGGGGGGCAGGCTGGAACCCATACTCGTGGGAAGATGGCTTTCATGCCAGCGCCCCACACGTATCGGCTCCCGCAGACCCACTTGCCTCCTACAGAGACATTGTGGGGGGACAGGCAGGAGCGGTGCTGGGAAGGAGCCAGCTTAAAGGCTGGTTCCTCCAGCCCAGCTCTGTGGTGCCTCCTGCTTTCCCCACCCCACCCCACCCCACCCCACCTCCTGGGTCCTCTATTAGTGGCAAAAGCACGGGGGGGGGGGACAGGGCAGGTTGCCACGATGTAGCCCCTGTCTGTGTGGAGTTCAGACCCTCTCAGAGACAGGGGCTGTTGCTGCATAACAGCCTTGTCTGTGGGGAGTTTGGACACCCACCCCAGACTGCAGCTGCTGCCACAGGGCAGCTTCTGTCTGCGGGGATCTTGACCCCCCTGCGGAGAGGTGCTGTGCTACCCCACACTGCTGTCTCTGTATCAGAGGCAGGAGTGCAGGGCAGCAGGCAGGAGTCAGTCTGCGTGGGAAGCTGTTTTTTAAACTGCCTCCCTTTGCGGGCCAGCTTCTGTCTGTCACCCCACAGACAGCGCAGAATGGCAGGCGGCTCCCTGGGAGTGGGGCCAGGAGTGCACTGGCTGCTGGCCCTGCCCCAGGGACTATTGAATAGTTGTGTAACCACTAAATTGTTATGCGGTTACGCAACTATTCAATTACACGCTATCTTAACATCCCTATTGCATTTTTGCCTGTGGAGACATGGCCCTATTGACAAGGGTGACAGATACTGCAACTCTATGCAGTATCTTCAGGGACCACTGTATCAAACTTACGAATGGTTTTACTTGTTCATGAGGGAGGGCTACACAACTCTTACAGCAGTGGTGGGCAGCCTGTGACCCGTGGGGGCTCCACCTGCGGCCTATGGACTCCCTGGCTCTGCCCCTCCCCCACGCACCTCTCACACACTGGGGTACTGAAGCCCTGCACCTCCCCCTCCTCCTCCCACATATCTCCTGATTTGTGCTCCATCCCGCCCCTCAGAGACTAGGAGGCAAAATATAAAATGCTGAGCTTAACCTGACCAGCGGTCTTCATTCTGATTCAGCAAATGGATATGGCTGTCCTTTGAAGGGGAATCCCAAACTCTCACTGACCGGTTGGAAGGGACGTTAGTCTTTCCCTGTGGAACATGGGTGATTTCTGGTACATTTTCTATGGGTCTAACTCTGTTTATTTTTTTTCTGTCTTTTCTCTGTAATGCTTTTGCCCTATTAACAAAGGTGCTTGCTTATAAAGAGCTGTGGGATAACATATGATTGCAGGCAAGATGCTGTTTACAGCCCTCAGAGAAAAGGCAACACACAGCTGCTAGCCATTGGGCAGACTGGCTTTGCTGCGAATATCATTTCACGGTTGAAAGGCTGGAGATCTGTGCAGACTTGCAATTCCCCAGTCAGAAGCAAGTGGGACACGAGTTCCTGCCCAGAGACAAGTGACGTAAGACTGGACTTGGCATGCCTGGAGTAGAATTCATGGGGGAGGAATACACAGACTGTACTCCTGAAACAGTGAAGACAAATAATGATGCTCTATTCCTCCTTATTCACAGTTCAGGACAGATGTATTTAACCACACATTCTTTTAAGCAGATGGAAGCAGACTCACAATTCATAAGATTTCATTTTTCTGTTTCTGTAATGAGGCTCCTTGCATTTATATCTAACAGCCACATTAAATAACTTCTCTGTTTTCATGTGCCTAAAATAAAAGTACTAGTTTAATAATTAACAGTGATTCAATTAATTGGTGCTTTGTAGCTTGCTTTTTTATGACTTGCTACCTCTTCCTGAGTTCTCAAAGTGACTCTGTCCTGTGGGATGCTTAACAAAGTCATTATAAACACAGCATCACTGTCTTTCATAACACCGCCTTCCCTTTCTTCATCAACACTCATAAAAATAAAAGTGATTCTGTTATGTGCACTGCCAGTTTATAAAGCACAGCTTCATAATAAATGATAATACTAGGCTTTTCTGCTGTGTCTTTCAGCCAAGGATATAAAAGCCTTTCCAGTCATTCATCAGTCAGGACTTGCCAGTTGACAGATTTGGGAGGTAGGTATTATTTAATTTCTATCGGACTAATGTGTAAACTGAGGCATGGAGGGGTTACATAACATGACTTCCCGAAGTTTACCCAGCAAGTCAATGGCAATCAGGGAGGGGGTGACCAGAACAAGGAAGAATGTTTCCAGTAGGTACAACCAAGGAGGAATGGGCGATTATACTGGGGGCCAAAACAGCGTGTGGAATAACTTAGAGCAGTGGTCACCAACCAGTAGATTGGGATCTACTGGTAGATCTTGGAGCCTCTGACAGGTGATCCTGACTGGTCTGGCCACGAGGCTACCAAGTGCCAGCAAATGAGCTGCTCCTCCCTGCACTGCTGCTCATCTCCTGCCCTTTGCCTTGGAGCTGCCTCTCCCTCCCCCCATCCGCACCCCCGGGAGCCTCCTGCTTGCTGCGCAGAGCAGGAAGGTAGAGCTGATGTCAGTGTGCCCCCTCACGCCCTGTATGCTACCTCCACAGAACAGAGCGGGGGCACAACAGAGCTTGGGAGAGAGGTTGTTTGCTGGCTGCTTTTGAGAGTGGTGCAGGGCCAGGGCAGGGGTGGTGCCCCACTGCACCACCACCCAGGAGCCATCTGTGATAAGCAGTGTCCAGCTGGAGCCAGCTCTGATCCCCTGCCCCAGTCATGAACCCCCTCCTGCACCCCAAGCCCCTGCCCCAGGCTCAGCGCCCCTCTCACACTCCAAATCCCTTAGCCTGTCCCAATCCTCTGCCCCCGCCTGGTGGGAGAATGGGGGAGGGCGTGAGCAAAGGCAGGGCCTCAGAGAAGGGGCGGGAAGAAGGTGGAGCAAGGGTGTTGGGGTTTGAGGTAGGTCCTGGATTGCACTTAAATTCAAAAAGTGATCTTGTGTTTAAAAAGATTAGAGACCCCTGACTTAGAGCAGTCACTGGCTTCTGTAATTTATGATAGCCAATCCCTTGCTTCCTATGGGCTGCTGTGGAAGCATGAACTATGGTGCCATTCCAAGCCCTCCTGTGCTGTGGCATGTGAAGGAGGAAACATACGGCCATTTAGGGATTGTGGGTTGCGTCCCTGACCCCTTGTAATGCCCTTACAGTCTTTGTATCTTGCCACAGTAGCGTACGGGAGCCAGGGTGAGAGGACAGAATCTGTCACCAGGAGTCCTGGATCCCAGTCACTTGCTTGAACCACTAGCCACTACTGCCTTTTAAAACACCTTTTCCAGCTTTAACCCAACTTACTGAATGAAGAGCAGCAGAAAAGAAAGTTACTGTCAATCTTCTGTATGGAAGATTGTGATTGTAAAGGGGGGGGGCATTATTTAAAGGTGGGTATAAAGGGAAATGGGGAAATCATTTGTTCAGCACTGGAAGGGCTGTGAGGAATAACCCAAAGTGTATTTTGATGTACTCATTATTTATATTTGAGGGGATCTGGGATACCCTTTTTGTTTTTGTTGGCCAGGCTGTTGGTGTGATGTGTGTCCACAATTATTGTTGTTGTTTCAATAGATTTTGGGCAAAACTCATTGAGGATTCCTGGCTGAATGTCCTGACTTCAGCAAGGAGGGGGAAACTGGCCACCTTACTGAACAAAAGTCTGCACTCTAAGTCTGCTTCTTGATCAGACACATAACTGGCTGTACTCTAGATGCACTAGACTTCTATAAAAAGGATGCATACCAGATTCCCAATCCCACCACGACAGCAAGCAAAAAGCTTAACATGCATTTCGCAGGAGGAAAAAAATCCCAGCCAGCTCGCTTCCCTGCCCCCTACATCTGCAAACTCCAAAACACAAGACCTCACTGGCACACACAATGCATGGATATCACACCATTTGCAGATGTGACAAATACTGGATACTTGCTTGCTTCCCACAGTGTAAATCTAGTGATTCATGAAAGACTTAATCATTGGGTTTGGGCTCTCTTATTTTATTTATGGAATATAAAGGCGGCTGAAACGATTTCACCAGCCCCTTAGGTTAGAAAGAACAGACTGGTCTTCCCTGGGTAGGCAGGAGAACTTCTTGTGGCTTCTCTGATGTTCGTTATCTGCTTAGTATTTTAAGGTGGGGGGGTGGTGGTGCTGACTTTAACAATGTCATCCTTACACCCAAATCTAAACTACTATAAAAGGAGAGGTGTCCATCACACCATCTGTCACAGAGAACATTTGAGAATACACTGGGAGACCTGAGAAGTTTCTAGAAATCTAATATATACTAGCAGCTCCCTCGGGCGTGTTGCCCCACGTTCCCCTAGCGACATGTCCTGGCTCTCCCACAGGGGCAGGCCTTTGTGATGCCGCAATGTGCCTCGGGAGCTAGAGTTACGAGGGGTTTGACTCGCCAAATGGGGGAACTGTGGGCAGCGTCCCAGAAGTGGTGTCAGAAATTCGGTGGCGGGTACCGCTGCTGCTTGTCCTGCCCTTGTTGCTGGCCCCTGCCCCAGCCCCAGCCCCCCTTTCCCTGGCTCCAGGCTGTCCATGGCAGCAGCAGCAACTTCTGCTGCCTTGCCACCAATTTTTAGGCGATCCTGAGGTGGCAGCTGTGATCTCAGCTCGGCCCTACATGGTGAGGGGACCTGGGGTCCTGAGAATTGGGGGGGCACTATCTGAAGGGGGATCTCGGCCACCCTATGGTTGCTGGGGGAGTCTGGACTGGCCGGGGGTGCGGAGCTCTCCACGTGCTGGAGCAGGTAACACCCTGCGGGCTGTTGCTCTTTCCCGTCTTACTCTCAGTGAGAGGTTTGTGGGGTGCCCTTTGCCTTGTTCTTCCTTGTGACTTCATCCATCGGCCCATCTACCCTACACTGGACCCACCTGTGGTCCCCCCTTCAGCCCTGGGTCAGCCCAGGGAGCCTGCGCAGAACCCGTCCCTCCCCCCTCCTGGGCCCAGGCAATGTCAGGTGAATCTGCTAGTGTTCATTAAATATGGTAGTTAAATAGATGTGACAAAACAAGTAATGAACTAATTGCTCTTTAAACAAATAGGCAAATCATAATCTCTTCCTCTTGCATTTTGTGAGGTCAGACTTGTACTAGTTCTCCAGTCACCATGGAATCTTCCAGCCAAAAATAAACAAAAACTCCACAAACCTTCCGTCCATGTTCTTGACATGTAGTTAGATGCTCACTTGTTCTGTTTTAGCTTGCTTTATTCCTTCCAAATTACTGGCTCCTGATCTAAGTCCTAGTTGGTTACTGGTATGGGGAGGTGGATTACTGTAGCAACAAAGAACAGAAGCAGAGCTGGCTGGCCTGTTCCCCTTCCTCAACGCTTGATTCAGACATCTCTGTCTTTCACTGCTAGGATGTGCTTGTATGCCAAAGCGACTGCCAGCTGTATGCAGCTTCTCAACACCAAAAGAAATATTGTCACACCTCGTTATACAAACATCACAGCCACCCAAACAGCCCTGTGCGCCTGCAGGAGTGAAGGAAGGTAGCATTTGGACAGGAAATAATTTTTTTAATGAAGTACTCAAGAGTCACATGACCTTCTAGCTGGCCTTTGGGATAAGCATAGCATTGGGTTTGACAATGTTACACAGAGAACATCAATTTAACTGTGTAATATGGCATTACAATTGTCTATCATACACTTAAGAAGTTGATTGAAACAAACAGTGGGGCAAATCTGCAGCTGAGGATATAGATCCTATGTGTAGAATTAAAGTAATCTAAAACGTTCTGAAATGGAACCTTGCAGTTTCAGCAAAGGGCCTTGCCAACGAGAGCTGTGATCACAAGATATTTCCTATAGTTAGGATAATGTTTCCCTTTTAAATTAGAAATGTAACCACGAGAAATAGCTAATTCATCATTAACAACACCTTGTTGTTTTATGCTAAAGAAGGTGATATGTCAATTAGCATACTGAACAGCCGAAGTGAAGTAAAAATCTTTATGGTGACCCTATCCAAATAGCTATAAGGATGAAATGACCATAACCGGTGATAAAGAGCATGGCTAGTAGATGACTTTATCAGTTAAATTGTTTCAGGTTATCTAACCATCTTGGTATATAGCCGTATATGGCTGTTTTGTCTGATTGTTTCATTATTGGTGTTGAACCAAGGAAATGGGTCAAGTAACTTCATATTGCTGCGTAATGAACAACTACATCAAGGAATGCCATGAGACTCCATATAAAGACAAGAGGTTGAAAGTGGATATCTCTGCAAACTATAATATGCTGATGGAACTGCAGCCTGGGAAAGGAGGAGGAACTATGCAAAGTTACTCAAGATATATTACAAGAGAAGCCTACAAGAGCAGCTTGTGGAAGTCAACTGCTGACTGGAGCCTGCACTAGCAATTGTCTTTTAAAAGACTATTATACTAAATGCAGCAATAGCGGCAAAGGATGTTGCAAGCTGGTATATGACCAAAATGTATAAAATGTATAGTGCAAAAACTGGTATGTCCTAAGCTATCCTGTCCTATAGCAGAGACGCCTCTCAGAAAGATTAAGAGTGATTGTCCTCACTAGGAATGCGAAGGACTAGTCGACAGGATAGCCAGCTAGTCACTCCTTCCCCCCCCCTCAAAGTGGCAGCACCGTGCAGAGCTCCAGTTCAGCCGGGGACTCCTCCGCTGACCCCGGGCTCCATGCAGTGATGCCACCTTGAAAGGGCGCCACAGAGTTTCAAAACAGCAGTGCCTCACAGCCATCTACACAGCGCTTTTTTGCGCAAAAACCTCTTGCACAAAAGGGAAAGGAAGAGGAAATGCAAATAAGTACAACATATGCAAATGAGTGCTCCATTTGCATTTTCTCTTCAGCAAGGGTCTCATAGTTTAGACAACGCTTTTGAGAGGAACAGTGCCTGGTTTTTCAGAGCACTCAGCGTGAATTTATGTGATTGATTTTCTTGTGATACACTGTAAAATCCCATGTTAAAATAAATCTTTTTTTACTTTCCAAAATTTCTTATTTGCTTTTTAAAATCTATTTTGGTCGGTACATTTATAAATTACTAAAGCTCTCTAGTGCGTGTTTTTGTTCAGGAACAAAATGGACTATGGGAAACTTGTAAATCAGTTAAATTAAGTTACTTATTCCATGTGCGTTCTGATGTATTTCTTTCTTCCAGGGGAAATTAGTTATTTGGAGGGGGGAGGGTAGGCAAGGTTGCTGAATGTGAGTGGTTGCTTTGCTAGGGTTTGTGGAGTTTGATTGATTTGGTGTGTTTGTTTTGGCAGTGGCTGAGTGGACATTCTCCTGGCTGAGAGTATTAACTAGACTATTTTTCCTTCTTGATGGCATTTTAGTTTTTTTGTTGCTAGGGTCTGTTTTAACACCTATCCCAGCTAGACAAAAGCCAAACCCTAATCTAATCATTTCTTCCAGTGCCTGAAAAAAGGCTGGTTCTTCACAACCGTCCACATCTCATACCAATGCTAACCAGGCCTGTCTGTGTCTCTGCATGGCCCTGATTCCACAGCTCGCTGCCTGTCACATTTCCTGCCTGTCTTTCAGAAATGTCACATCTTCCTGCCCTGTGCTACCCCATGATCATTTCCACTAGTCAGCTGGCAATGCAGAAAAAGCAGGTAATGCAGTAAATGGAAACATGAAGGTATCCGGTCCAAGCTCTAGTTGCCTAGCCACCAGCTTCTTTGGGAACTCTGTGGATAACTTTCAGATGGTTTCCCAATTCAAAGGTTGGAAATCCTTGCTGTGGTGGGAAAGCGGGACAACTCTTTTCTAGCTCTCTCTCAGAATGTATTTGCCTTTCCGGTCCAGATGGTTGCTGAAGTGGATGGAGAACCAGAGGAATGAAGTTAAAATCATCCCATAAACCTAAGGCAAGGAATCAGAGAAACAAAGAATTAAATATCAGGACTGATTGTTGGATGTTACTTTATCAAAACCATTGCCCAGGAGTAAACTCACATCAGTACTGAAGATAATACACAGGTCTCTCTGAGCTACTGTATCAGGCTGTTGCATACACAAAAAAGGGTCATGAAATGAAATGCTAAGGTTGAAATGTTAACAGAGAGAATAATACTGTGGTTAAAGCACTTTCCTGAGACTCTGGAAATTTGAATTCAACTTCTGCTCTTCCACAAACTTCCTGTGTGACCCTGGGACAAATCACTATCTTTATGCCTGAATTTTCCATTTATAAAATGGGGATGACGGTACTTTCTTTTTCCCATCCTCTTCCTGGTCTGTTTAGACTGAAAGTTATTTGGGGGCGGAGACTGGGGCTATGTCTACACCACGGGGTTTTTCTGGGATACCAGAGGTATCCCAGAAAAACTTTGCCAATTCCAGGGAACACGTCTGCTCTTCTGCTTTTTTTGGTGGAAGAGCAGATGCAGTCTTTTGGAAGTCCTGTCTTCTGCCTTCCACGAGGAAGAAGGGCTCTTCTAAAAGAGGAGGCTTTTCTGAAATTTGGCCCAGTGTAAACAGGCCAAATTTTGGAGAAGCCTCTTCCAAAAAAACTACTGGAAAAAGGTATGCAAATTGCATACCTTTTCCCGATAGATCAGTGTACCCTAGACATAGCCTGTTATGTACAGCATCTAGCATAATGGGGCTCTCATTTCAGTTCCAATACCATAACATCAGAGGTGAGTCTAAAACAGGAGATTCAGTATTCACATTGCCACAACAAAGTTAAGTCTCCTCCTGTGTGCAAACAGTCTGAAATTGAATTGCAGCTACAGACTTATTCACTTATTGAAGGAAGATTTTTCTGGAGAATTATTAGAGCAGATGAAACTTAATATTCTATGCATGGAACAGGCCTCAAGACACGCACTCTGTCTTCTGACATGTTTTATTACAAGCCCAGGATCCTTCTGTAGACATAATCAATGTACATTGTGTCTGCCAAGCGGTGACTAGACACTACAGCAGGCTTGTACTGTTAGCAGCATTCTCCAACCATTGGCTGCTAGATGCACCATGTCTGTGCATCTGTAATGCAGTGGGATATCATCTCACTTGCCCATGCACCAACAACACTCTCCAGCCACTGGATTCCTGACCCTTTTTCTACAGAGCATCCAGGGCTGGACTAACTCTTCTGGGGACTGCCTAGGTTCCAGGGTGAGGCAAAAA
Organism: Pelodiscus sinensis; assembly: GCF_049634645.1. Lineage (NCBI taxonomy): Eukaryota > Metazoa > Chordata > Testudines > Trionychidae > Pelodiscus > Pelodiscus sinensis. The sequence goes on from NC_134714.1 coordinate 115,718,866, forward strand.
ATGAGGGGTTCAAAGCAGTGTTCCTTGTAATTTTTTCCATCCATGGGTAGAATAAATTTTATGTGTATCAAAGCATGTGCAGATGTGCACCACCATTAGAAACACATGCTGCTGGCTGTGGGTACTCTGCTAATCAGCTGGGTGGCATTTGAATCCCTCCCCAGTGGCCGCCCAAGCTCTCAGCTTACAGGGAACACTGGTTCAGAGTGCAGGGGGAAGCTGCGGGTTGAGACAGGAGGGTGGGTGCTAAGACACTAAGGGGGTGAGGGTTCCAGCTGGGAGTGTAGACTCTGGGTGGGGTCAGGGATGAGGCATTTGGGGTGCAGCAGGAGGCCCACAGGGTTTGGACAGTGGGAGGGAGCTCAGGAAAGGAGGTTGGGGTGAGGATGTAGGGTCTGAGCAGGAGGCCGTGTGCTGGAGCAGGCTCTGGGGTTGGGATGGGAAGGTTTAAAAGGAAATGAGGGTTCCGGAGGGGGCTCAGAGCAGGAGGTGGGGATGCAGGATCTGTGAGAGAGTTAGGGTGCAGGAGGGGGCTCAGGGCAGGAGGTGGGGGTGCAAGGTCTGTGAGGGAGTTAGAGTGCAGGAGGGGCTCAGGGCAGGAGGTTGGCCCAGGTCTGCAGCCCCAAAAGCCCCTTCCTTAATCCGGCCCTGCTGACTTGCGTGGTTTTCTAAAACAAAACTGTTCAGCACACCAGTTGTCTTTTCTCCTGAGCTTGGGTATTCTGCAGGGGCGAATCTACTCCCTACAGGACTGCACTTCACAGAATGCCCGAGAGTCAAGACAAGTCTCTCTGCTTCCTGTTTTCTAGCCTGCTTCTCACAGGATTACACAGGCCATCTGCCTGAGTGTCTCATCATACACTGGGTTCTGTTCTCAGCAGCAGCCTTTCTATACACTGCAGTTCTCCAGCTCAACTGAACTACTTGCTGGTTCTCCTAATACCAGGTAATCTTCAAGTAATCACCTGAAACCTGGCCTCACAGCCTCAGTTGGGAGACAGCTGACCTCCAGTCCATCATAGGCTTAGCTTCCACAACTTCTTCCTTCAGAAAGTTACTGTCTTGACTATCTAACAACATTGCAAATAACTGTTATTTTTGTAGGAAGCTTAATTATGAGAGGTTTTTGAGACATTTCCCATTATGAGTTTTCAAATTTTTTTCCACAAAAAAAATCGTAGTTTAAAAAACATAGTTGGTAAAAGTATCTGGGTTTTGGTACCAGTTTTCAAAGAAGTCAAACTTTTACCAAAACAATTTTGATGTTTCTTCAAAAAATTTTGAGCAAGATGAACATTTTCTTTGACAAATGTTTCCAAGGTTTAAAAAGATTTTTTTTTGGGGGGGGGAGGGGCAGAAGTGTCTGATGACAATCTTTAGATCAGCTCTAAGCACCACAAGACAATGTTGGCTCATGTGGTGGTTAGAATGTGGCATATCCTCAGCCACAGGACATAATATTTAGACTCCACACCTTGACAATGGGATTCAGATTCTGAAAAAGCCAGTTTCCATGGCTGTTCCCCAAGCTCAGTGTAGAACCTATGGCTGGCAGGATTTTAGTAAGCCTGTTGCAACAGAGAACTGGCTGTGATCCCTAGACTGACGGGAAGCCCTATTGGCATCTAACCCGGGAGACAGTATAGCTCCTCCCCTCGTCTCTGTGGTGACTCACAGCTTCAAGGTTATTTCCTTTGCTACTAAACTCCCCGCTGCTGGCTCGTCACTGCCACATCCAAAAACCGGTCTCCTGGATGTGAGTTTTTCAATGCAACCGGCTCTCCCAAGCCACTGAACTATTCCTGCCTCACCTATTTAGAAAATTAGTGTACTAAAGGAACAAACGTAGCTACCATAAAGCAGATTGTGATGATCAGTAGCACAGAGACGAAAGCCATATGTTTTTTTAGGAAGTCTTGGATCTCTTCGAGGCAGTCCTGAAATGAGAGAGAGAGTGTATGAAAGCATAGTGACAGCTTGGGGGAATTCACCTCTTCCCCATCTCTCTCTGCCTGACAGGATTTAACATCGTCCCTCACTGCAGAAGCAGCTTGCAAGCCCTGTTTCTCTCAGACCCTGCATCATACAGACAGCCTGTCTAAACAGCACCAATCAGTTAGGTTTGTTCCAGCCTGCTTTCCTTATCGTCAGCCCACAGAGAGTGCTGCAGCAACCCTGCAAATACTCCTTGACTTTACCTGCTCCTGAATGCAGCGTGAATTCCGGCACCAGTGCCTTGCTGCAAATTGTGTTATACTTGGTGGTGAATGGGGTCTATATCTTCCTTGTTCTGTTGCCCTCTGGTGCTCTCCACAGTCAGTTTCCTGTAGTATATCTATCATTACCGTGATATTTTTGGGATCACACCAGGTAACATATATTTCAGGATTGAGAGAGCGCACGCATGAGAGAATGAAAGAATGAATTGTGTTTGCAAAGAGGGAAGAAAAAGGAAGATGGGCTGAAGGCATTTGAAATGCACAATAATGTTGTCTCTGACAAGCTGTGGTTTTAGTCTGCTATGCATGGTCCTACACGATGCTGAGCGCTCTAGTTGGAATTAGCAAAAGCACTTAAGCTAATGTTTAAAATTAAGTATATGAACAGTCCCACGGAAGCATGAGTGTTAGAGGGAGATGGACTATTCATATGTTCTAAGTTAAGCACTTGCTAAAATGCTTTGGATCAGGCCAGAGTGCTCAGAACTTCATGGAACTGAAACCAAGATAAAATGAGCTGCAGCTGCTAGGACACACAGTCACTTCCTTCATGCCCATAAATACTACAGAATGAACCCCTGCAGTTTATCTGCCTTTACTATCAGCAGGAGGGAATTCAAAGCATAATAGCTATGTGAGCACCCTGCTGCTTCACCACCACACAACAGCCAAATTTCTTCCCATCACTTCCTTTCCAGGACCCGTATTATTCTCAGGTGCAGCCTGTTCTGCAAATTACACCTCAGAATTCAGTTGTCAGAAGATGGGCATATTAGAAAGATTGCTAGCCCAGGTTACCCTGAATCATCATGAATTTGTCCCATGTTCTGCAAATTGACAAGCAAGGTAATTAAAATGTTCTGAATTTATACCCTATGTGTGATGATGTTGCATTAATACAGGATGCCTTTGCATTACCATAGCAACACAATCATTTTGCCTCCTAGGACAAATGTACATACTAAGATGGCAACTTTAATTAGCACTGCTGGTCAAACAGAGAACAAAATTAAACAGTCCAGGGAAATCTATGGAGAAAAATCCAAGTTACAGTCTCACAGCAGAGATTATCTGTTATTAGTTCTGTTAATTTGCTTTCTCAAAAAACCCCACACAAAAAAACAAAACCTTGTAGAACTAACCAAAAAGTGGTCTATGCCCTTGAAAGAGAGGGTGGGGGGGAGGGGGAACCAGGTTTCTGGATTCCTAAAAGCTAGGCAATTTCCTGTGAATTCTTAGCAATTCTCTAATACCCTTGAAAATTTTTTTACATATGGAAATCTGCATGTTCAACTTGGCGCTATCAGCAGTCAAAGTACCTCTCATGTTTCCTAATTTAACTACAAATAGAGATGTTTGAATGGACTGATGGGCATCTGACGTCACAGAGAAGCATGATGTCACATGTCCACTTCAAAGTCCGAGGCCAAGAAAAGAAGCTTCTGAGACATGACAAATTGAAAAGACAAGGCATTTCCAAGGCTCTTTAGGACTGCAAACATCAAACCAGATGAGGGAAGAGCTATGGAATTGTATCTGTGGCTCAGGGAACCACTGAGCCACTGCCAGCTCTTCTAGCTGCTGTTTTCAGTCAGCAAGACGCCAGTTTGTAGTTCTAATTAAAAAAAAATCAATACCCTTCTTTTAATGGCTACATCTGAGGTGTCTCCTGGCAGCCAGTAAGTAGGAGTAGGCATGATAGCAAGGGACAGGGTTGGTAATTTCCCACCACTTTATTCCTCAAAAGGTCACCATTTATCTCACTCCATCTGAAGTTTCCCCTTCAGTAGTAGAGAAAATGTATGTGAAAATATGGTCAGAAAGCTCTAAGAGACCTGGTCACGGTGCAAAGACAATAGAGGCAGGTGAGGGGGGAACTGGCTTTGAACTGGGAGCATGGAGTCTAGGTGAGATGGAAGATGCTCTTGTCAGTAGCTCCATGGAAAGGTTTGGGAATAATGAGCATCCTGTTGCTGCACTGGCCCAAAAGGCTATGGCTTGCCATTTAGACAAAAGACGCAAGTTAATAATGGTCTGTTGATGTAGAGGACCAGTCAATAGAGTCATCCAGAGGAAACAGCATGGTAACCTTAGTTATAGTACTGCCTTGGGTTGAAAAAGCTGACCAAGCTAAAGGGTGAGGCCTTCATTCACTGCTTCTCTCTGCCACATGTAGCCATTTCAGTTTAGACTAAAAAACAACAAATGGTCTGGTAGCACTTTATAGACTAATAAAACATGTAGATGGTATTGTGAGCTTTCGTGGGCACAGTCCATAACTCCGGTCATCTAAAGAAGTAGGCTGTGCCCACGAAAGCTCACGATACCATCTACATGTTTTGTTAGTCTATAAAGTGCTACCAGACCATGTGTTTTTTTTCTGTAACAGACTAACCTGGCTATCCACTGAAGCTCCAGTTTAGACTAGGTGAAGTGGTACTTTCCCCCCTACTCAAGTTAACTAGCAGCTAAAAAATAATGGGTCTTTCTTGGCATCTGACAAGTATGAACAGATCCTGGATTACTCACTTCTTTGGCTGTGCCCATTTGTTCTGATGAACATGTCTCATTTTCAATGCTTCCTGTTTCTCCAAAAGGTGACTGCTTTCCACAGCACAGAAACTGAGACACAAGAAACAGAAACTACATTACTGTCTGGGTTCTTCTCTTACCAACCTTCTCTCTGGCAGACTGCGGCAAGATGAGTTGCATCCAGGGGAGATAAAACTTCTCTATCTTCCTTATTCTGGGCTAAGATTTCATAACCCCATGGCTTCAGAGGATGAATAGTATTATAAATATATCATTATAGCAGTTAAAATCAGAGGTTAAATGTCTTAGAGCCTGATCCAAACTCTATTGAAACATATGGAAGTCTTTACATTGACTACAGTTGGCATTGTACTAGGTCCTAAATTCTCTGTTCACAGAGCCATAGGCTAATCTGTCATTCCCTCTGCTCCTCATCTGTACCTCTCAAATGTCTGGACTCAGATTTTAAAAAGCTGCTGCTGATTTTGCGTGCTCAACAACAGATACTTGGGGCCAGTGCTCCCTGTAAGCTGAGCACTTGGGTGACCACTCAGGAGAAATTCAAATGCTGCCCAGCTGACTGGCAGAGTCCACAGCCAGCAGAATGTGTTTCTACTGGTGGTGCACATCTACACCACCTTAGTGCACATAACAAAACTTATTCCACACATGGAGGGCAGGAATTAGAGGGAACATTGCCTAGGGACTGGTTTTCATTAGTGCTGGGCACCTGCAACTCTATACAAAGCCACACACAGGAGCTGCTGGTGTTCAGCCCTCCTGGAAGCTGGGCCTAGGTTATTTGTTGATGAGTACCTACAATCAGTGGCCATTGGTGAAAGTGTTGGGCTTAGTTACCAGTACCTCAGGGGTTCTGACAATACTGAGAGCACCCAATCAGCAGTGCAGGGAGAGTCACCCATGTTCAGCCTGTGAGTGTAGTGGAGTCATTCCCCATGTGTTTCATTGATGATTTGCTAGTAAGAAAAGAGGAAGCTTTATCTAGTGGTTAAAGCCCAGCATTAGAAATCTGAAGAGAGAGGGTTTCTGCATGGTTCTCATTTCCAAGAAAACTTTGAGCAAGTTACTGAACTTCTCTGTACTTTTGTCTCCCCCCTCTGAAACATGGAGAGGGCAATACTTCCTCCAGCCTCACATGGGTGTTGCAAGAGTTATAATTATTGCCTGTAAAGTGCTTGGAGGAGCCCAGATGGAAACAATTCTACATACACGAGCACATATTAGTGCTGAGAAATCAGGACAGAAAATTGAGAGCCAGAGGGAGGAGTCCAGAAGCAAATAAGCAGCATTGACCTTTCCCTCCAGTCCCACAGCGTGACATTAGATCACTATTCAAACTGACCTTGCTGTGCAAGCGGATGGCATTTCCTTTACTCAGCTGTCTATAGAGGACTCCTATGTTTCTCTCCATAGGAAACATTCTCTCTACCACTGTGTTATCTCTTCTTGTACACAATAAGTGAAACAATCCCTAGGCTCTGTGCAGTCACATTAATCTACCTACTGAACCACAGAATCGGGGTGATAGATCTCCTTTAAATCTACAAGCTTTGCTGCAAGGTCAGGATTCCTCAGAGCTAGGTGGCTTGCTTTTAACATGTCAGTGGCTTAAACCTTTGCAAAACAAAACAAAACACAGGACATTTGGCCCTGATGTTGCTACATGGGAAATTTACTGCCAGTTGGTTGTATTGCTTAAGTTACGCCTTCAAACACCCTCACACATTGGAGCACCCCAGGCTATTGATTCTGGAATGGTAACAAGGGCTTTCAAGAAGAGCTCCCTAGCTTTCAGGTGTATAGGCTATTCAGCCACTATTAAGGACCTGGCATAGAATAGTAAAGTGACTACATGGGGGTTTTGGAGTGAACTGCCGACTCAGGGAGGTGAGGCTCTTGGTATTTGGCTGAAAGTGATTATCAGGAACCTGGATCTTCACACTGAGAACTGGGGAGGGGGTGGGAAGGTTACCATAGCATGATGATTGCAAGTCTTAATATTGATAGTACATAATCCGCTGTAGTCCTATGAAAGTCCTACTTTCACCCTGCTGCTAATTCAGCCAGCAAAACCTGGCAGTGCCAAGCACAGAAAGGCAATAGCATTAGTGGCCTCAGGAGAACTGAGCAGGAATGTTCTGATTGAAGGGGGAAAAAATCCCACCACTGTGGTATTTGTGCAGTTCAGACAACAGAAAATATAGCTCTGATCCAAAGCTAACTGAAGGCAATGTAAAGACGGCGAAGGACAACATATCTTGAGCCTGGATATATCAAGAGTGGAAGCAAAGCGACTTACTGTTTCATGGATAGCAGCTAGTTCCTGCTGCCTGAAGCTGGATACGTTCCTCCTCACTTCCTCGTACACAGAATCATACACATCCATCATGGCATCTTCCACCTACAAAGAAGACATGTCCAGGTAGGGAGGGGGGGGGGGGTCTTACCAGACAAGCTACTTTCCATTGTTGTGGTGCAAACATAGGAACTCTTCCCAGGTATGGCGCAGTGGGGGTGGTGTCTGATCTGTGACCCAGGGTCCCCCTGCGCTGTGATGGGAGATTCTTATTGACTTTCCCAAATGTGTATTAACCCAGACACCCAGGCTCAGCCTCCCAGGGAGGGAGACAAAGGAAGGAGGGCGGAGACCAGCACCTGGCTGGAGGGAGAGATTTTTAGTTTTCTGTCTGGTATCATAGAGGAACCAACCTAAGCAATGGGCTGGTATTTAGGGGCCCAGTGTCCCCCATTTCAAGGGGGGGCTGAGGCATCCTAGGCCTGCCCTGTAACCAGATTGCATCTATGAGGTGCTGTATCCTGGAGAAGCAATAAACTCCCTCTATTCTACTGGCTGGTAGAGTCTGTTTGTGCCGTTACGGGGGTGCAGGAGTCAGGGGAACCCCGATGCGCTGTCACACCAGGCTAAGTGGGTTAACTAATAAAGCCAAATAAGTAGAGGGCTCCCTCAGATCTATTAATGAAATTCAAATATAGATAAGAGGAATTTGAACTGCATTTCTTGTATTGCCTGGAATAGAGTGTTCCTACAAATCTAGGGAGGGTGTTTTTTAAACACCGTCCATGGAAAGGACTGCAGCTGTTTCTGGGATTAGTACTAAGAGGTATAATATATTCAGTACAATATACAGAGCATTACCTGTTTGGTTTCCATTACAATTGATTTTAGTTACATGACGAACCCAGGAATTGTGCTGAATAATTATTCCTACATTCTCTTCTATGTGACATCATTATGAGCCAAGGTCTTTTTGTTTTTATGCACTAACATTTTTAAACTTGAAGTATTTGGCTAGCTCTAGCTCTAAGTCTTTTGATACAAAGATTTACCGAAATAGTTCACAGTTTTTGACCAGCTCTGAGGTGTTTTGTTGAAACAATCTAACTTAACACCATGTAATCCAGAGAAGGTTGGGGAGCCGACAGACTCGCCAGGACCCTGGGCAAGGTGGAGGAGGAGGGCAACTCTGTGCTCCCAGAAGGTGGGATGGATGAGAAAGAGACAGCCCGTGCTCAGGACTGCACCACCCCACTCCCCCCTGCTGTCCTCAGTGCAATGCACAGCACTCTAGCATCAATTTAAAGGGCTCGGGGCTCCAGCCACCACTGCTACTATGACAGTGGGAGCCTGGGGCAATTACCCCACTTGTTCCCCCCACTGCTGTGTATGGCTAAGGCACTAGCCAGAAACCTGGGTTCATTTCTTTACTCTGACCCAGACTTCTTGTGTGACCTTGGACAAGTATTGCCTTCTGTAACATGGGGATAAAAACACTTCCCCAACTCGCAGGGGCGGAGAGCCAACAGGCTCTGCAATGGGTGGGGGTAGGGGCATCCAGCCCTCAGCACGTCCCGGAAGGCACCACTCTGGCCCCCAGGTAACCCTCAGCTTGCCCAGAGTGTGGTGTGCTCCCTCCCCTTAGCATTGCTCAGAGTGTGCGGTGCAGTGCTCTGGCAGCAATTTAATGAGCCTGGGTCTTCAGGTGCCATCGCTGTGACTGCAGCAGCAGCAGTGGCTGGAGCCTCAGGCCCCTTTGAATCTCCAGGCCCCAGGGTAACTATCCCCTTTGCCCCCTGAGGTTGGTGAGGAAAAACACATTAATGAGTATGAGATGCTAAAACATTCTGATAATGGGTGCCATGTAAGTTCCGTGGATAGGCAGCTACACCAGTATAATACAAAAGTAACTCCATTCTAAATCAGTGGACTTACGTGAGTGTAAAACTGGAGTAATACAGTGGGGAATCATCCCCTAAATATTAACTGAAAATGTGAAATCTCAGCTTCAGAAATTCAACCAACCTTTGATCAGCTTTCAAAATTAAACAAACAAACAAGTCAACTGCCCTTGGTTCTAGCAGGGAGCTGGAAAAATTCTACTTCTTTCTTTCATTTTCTCTTTCTTCCCAATATTGATCTGAATAGGTCGAAAGCTGAAGCTTAGCTCTTAGAACAGAAAATTAATCAGACTGACAGTAAGGGGAAGGAGAGGAAACAAGTGCAGTTGGAGCAAACCCATCTCTCAGCAAGGTTTTGCATCATGTCTTAAGGGTTCTGTTTAGAAAATTACTTAGAAAAAGACAGTAGTATTCTTTGCAGCTCAGCAATGAAACAGGGATCATTAGAAAATGTTATCCATTACTGTGACATTATTCTGCTTTGCATGGCTGACCTAATTACAAGTCACTATAAGGGGTTTATAATTAAGGAGGAGGCTGGAGAAACAGAGATGACTTAATTTTGGCCTTAATTCACAGCAGGTATCAAAATACTACCCCAAAGGTATCAACAAGGAATAGATAGAAAGGGATTTTGAGATGCTTTTTTATTGTTATGGGGCATATTAAGGAGATTGTTAGTTTCGTAGCAAGGGCTTCATAGACCTTGCTAAGAAAGCAAGAAGTGGTAGAATGAGAAAATTTCACAAAATTCAGAGAATTGCAGAGGAAATAGCTGGTAATTTGCAGTCCAGTTGGTTCATCCATCAGTTCTAATCCACAGAATACCTCTGATCTCCTTAGGGTGATGGGGCTTTGCTATTACACACAATATAATCAATTAACATAACAGGTGTGGGTAGAGAGACCTAGTAATGCACTGATCAATGGTCTGATGAAGATACAAAACTGTCAGATGCGGTAAAACAAACTGCTCCCAGGAAATTAAAATTTGCCCTTGCACCACATGATACATGTTGTATCTGCTTGTTCAAGATGGAAGAACAGAGTGAGGTTGATCATTTGGGACTCCAGGTTTTCTATTTTGCAGTACTGCCACAGTCCTGCTCTTCCTAAGAAAACTATGTATTAGTCACAGACATGCTATTGTGAATAGACTAGATTTCAAACAGTGAGTGTAAAGCAGTGGTCACCAATCTTTTTCAGCCCAAGATCACTTTTTGAATTTATGTGCAACCCAAGATCTACCCTAAGATAATGTTGTAGATAAACAGTCTATTTTAAATGTATGCTATGTAAATCTTAAATCAAGTATTTAATTATACATTTTGTCCTCTATTCACCAAGTCTCAGTGACACACCTGTGACAACATTATCTGCCAGTGCCTTGAAGTCTGGGTTGTAGTTTGAGATTGCTAGTCGTATACAGTCCATCAGATGGGCATCTGTGAGGCGGATGTGATGCTTGGACTGGATTATCTTCATTTGGGAGAATGCTGTCTCTCAGAGGTATGTGGAGCCAAAGTAAGCCTTTTGAAAGCACAAGATGATAGAAGCAGGTACTTTTCTCTGTTTACAAGTCCCCCAAAATCACTGTCCCTTGCTCTGACTTTCAGCTCAATATCAATTTGCATATCATTATTTCCATATCAACTCCACTGCTTTGTAAATCAAACACCTAATGGAAGTTGGTAGCCAACCTGCCAATGTTTTCTACCAGAAGGAATGGATTCAAGACAAACATGACAATTTGTTCCGTCACATATAATTCCTGAACTTGCCCGTTGACTTCCTCTGCTAATTTCCTCAGGTGTGCACAAAGTTTTCTTGGTGGAACCATTTTTCTTTCTCTTTGATTTCTTCTAGTATTCTCTCTAGACTCGGGAAGTGATGTAGCATTTTATCCTTTAATTGGGAGGACCACAGGCCCAGTTTCAAACTGAATGCATTCACAGCACTGATCATATGTGCTAAGTCTCTGTCCTTTCCCTGTAGTTCACAGTTCAACTTGTTCAGTTTTGATGTTATATCTGTAAAGAACCCGAAGTCTAGCAACCATGCACTGTCTGACAACTCACTTCACACTTCAGTCCTTGATTTAAGAAAAGTTGATTTCAGGCATCAGATCTAAAAATCTTTGCAGGATCTTCCCTCGACTTAACTGCCTCACATCAGCATGGAGGATTAGTTCACTGTGGGCAACATTGAGTTTGTCAAGTAAGAATTTAAATAGGCGATGTTGAAAGGGTCTTGCTCGAATCGCGTTTACAATCTTAAAAGCTTTCATTACATGAGAGAAGTCCATAACTTCACTCACTAATACTTGCGGGGGGATTATACAGTGATAATTGACAAAAGGAGGGTAATCAGGATCATTTCTGCAAAATGCGACAAAGCCAACATTTGCACCAAGCATGGCTGATGCACCATCCGTTGTGATGGAAACCAGTTTCTTAACTGGAATGTTTTTCTCGAGCACATACCTTTTGAATTCATTGTATATATCCTCATCTCTTGTTCTCTCTTTAAGGGGCAAAAGGGTGAGAAGATCCTCCTTAGTTGCCATATCCTTAAAAACCATGTACACAAAAACAATCAGCTGGACTCTGTAAGTCATGTCGACAGATTCATCGAACTGCAGTGATAAGCATTTGCAGTCCTTCAGGTCCTGCTATAGTTGCTAAAAGACGTCTTCAGACAAAGATTCCACTCGTGTTGCTACTGCGGAAGCATCAAGTGACATGCTCTGAATTGCTAACATTATTTCTTCTTTGTTTTTAAAATCTTTGAATAAAGAGTCAGTGGCCACAGTCGTTGCTTCTTTAATTACTTTGCCATCTGTGAATGTTTTGCCAGCAGGTGGCAAATGCGAAATGATGCTTCAGTGCAGGCCTTGCCTTTTGCTGCTGGTTGAAAGAATGACTGTCGAGCTTTCAAAATGGCCTTCAGTATGTTAACTTTCGTTGTACGAAGCATACTGTTCAAGAGAAAACTGTCCTTGAATTGACTATATACTGTTGTGTGGTGTCGTTCTAAATTACCCCTTTTACTTAGTGATAAACTTTGATTACATATAAGGTATACACTCTTATCTTTTACATTTGTGAACAGAAATTCATTTTCCCATTCTACGTGGAAGTTGTACATTTTCGACTTCTTAGGTGGCCCAAGCTGGCCACTCATCGTTATCACCAGCCAGGGACATTATAGCTAAAATAAAAAGCAAGATAGCACTAACTACCAGATGTGTGATATTTGTGTTTTGGTACAGCGTGGTGATAGTATTGTCAGGGTCAGACTGAAGACAGCTTTTACTGCTGCTTGGATTTAAAATGTTCATAATTTTTTTGTGCACACTAGTCAAAATGGTATGGTCTGCTGGAGCTGGAATCCAGCAGGGACAGCTTCACTGTGTCCTGGCTCCAGCTGGAGCATAGAGGGGCAGCTACCTGACCAGCTGGCCATAGCATTCAGCCTGCCAAGGCTGCACCATGCTCCAGCTGGTTGGGTAGCCTCTCTTTGCTCCCATATATGGTGACTTGGCCTTGGAAAGATGGAGCAGCGCGTGTATTTCCATTATATGGGTACGTGTACCCCATCCACTCCAGCCCTTCCATTCTCATTCCCATGCACTGAGGGAAACTCCCTAGTGGGCAGGGCCGGGCAGATCTGTGGCTGGGGAGAGACCGAGGCTCCTTGAATCTGGGGGTTTGTATTTAAACAGCAAGGCCTGGGCAGGGATTTGCATGCGGGTTGCACCCAGCGGCTATAAGATGATAAAGAGATATCTAAGGCAGGACGCATTGTCTGGCGGAGCAGCCTGCAACACGTCGTCATGTGTGGGATGGAATGGGGAGGTCACAGGGCTGTAGGAAAAGCCTTTCCACTGAGTGCAATGTGCCGGTTTAGCAGGGTCTGGTGCGCTCCAGCAGTGGCACAGATGCCGCCAGTAGAAATGAGCTGCCATGAGTAAAGGGGAAGGCGATTCCTTTCTGCAATACTAATTAATGAATATCTTGCATGCGGATAGAGCCAGTGGGGAAAGTGGTGGAGAGACCCCAGGCATTGGGTCATGTCGATAAAGACAAACAACTGCAGTGAAGGAGACGGAAATGGAGACACGAAGGGACGATGCAGCATTGGGGTTTGTGTCATGAAGAGCTTTGACTGCACTCAGGGAGTCCCAACAGTTAACAGGCAGGGGAAGAAGCAGCTCGTGGTTTGTGTCACTTGAAAGTGAATCGCTTCATGGCTATTTAGCCCAAAAGCACCATTGCAATCAGCTAACCCAGCCCCTGCAGTGCAGCCTCGGCGGGCTGAACCCCATGGCCAGCTGGCCGGGCAGTCGCTCCTCTTTGCTTCAGCCCAGCTGCACCACGTTCACCCGGGGGAGGCTGCGTTGCACTCCTGCTGGCTAGGTGGCTGCCCTCTTTGCTCCAGCCCAGCTGGAGTGAGGTGCGGCCTTCCCAGGCTGAATGTCCCAGCCGGGTGGCTGCCCCTCTTTGATCCAGCCCAGCTAGCCGGGGTGTTTCAGCCCTCCAGACACTGCCCAGCCGATCCTACCAAGCTGCCACAACTACTCACCTTCTGATCTCTGGGTGCTGCTCTGAAAATAAGAGCTGATCTAAAAACTTAATTGTGCACAGCCGCACAGTTCATGATCAACTTACGGAGCCACCGCGATCAACCGGTTGGTGACCATGGGCGTAAAGGAAGAGATGAACTGTTAGCAACCTGTCATGAGACAGTAATTAGTGGCTATATAGACTGAGCTTTACCTGGCCAGCTCTCTAATACAGATTTCTAGAACCAGTCTGTCATGTCCCCTCCATTCTTGAAGAAAATTAGTTTGTGAATATGCATAACTCAAAGATGCTTTATGCAAAACAGGCCATGTAACATAATTTTTTAAGTTACCATCTGCTCAATCTGTACATCCTATTTTTCTGCAAGTATGTGAAGTTAGAAATATGAAGTGTGACTCTGTTTTTAATTCTAAATGTGCTAATGAGGGTCATTAGTGATACTTTAGGAACTTAATGGTTCAATACTAAAACCTCCAACCTGCGAATGGTTTTATTTTTCCTTTAAGCCCAAACTGTTGTTGGTCCTAGAAAGACATGTGACTGTGCCACTTGGTACTGGAATCCATCTCGAATCTGATACTTTTTCATGCAGATGGGGAGACTGACCGGGAGGAAGGCCCAAGGAATAGAAGCAATCAGATCTTTGTATTCAGATGGCTTTCAAAACTGCCTCACCTCGCCTAAGAGGATACACATAAAGAACCAGAGGGGTCGCGAGCAACTTGGGGGGGGGGGTTGCAGCTGGATTCGGTTTTTCACTTGTGACCCCCTCTCCCGGGCCATGAAGAGCGGCAAGGTGGCGGAAGGCAGCTGCCGGCAAGCCGTGCAGCATTGCTGGGGCTGCGGGACTCCAGGAGTGCAGCTCAACTGCAGGAGGAGGCTAGGCAGCGGGAGAGTGAGGCCAGCGCCGGGGCAGGAGCAGACGCGCAAAGGGCCAGCTGGGGCATGGTTGCTGGGTGACTGAATGCTTCTCCAGCTGGGAGAGGGCAGGGTCCCTCAGACAGCAGGCTGGGGGATAGGGTTAGGGCAGAGGACCCAGAGGTAAATAAGGGCACATGGGGGTCAGAGGAGGAGGCAGAGGAGAGGAGGGGGGGAAACCCCAAAGGGACACGGAGCAGAAAAGAGGCACAGAGGAGAAAGAGATGGGGGGAGGAGCCTGCAGGGAGGAAGGGCAGAAGGGACCGCAAATGCCTTGAAGGAACCCCAGGAGGGCAAGGAGTCTGGTGATAAGTGGGAAGGAAGAGACCCAGGGCAGTGAGGGTGGAAGCGGGGGATCACACAAATTCATTTAACATTTTAGGGGGTCGTGGTATCACAAAGTTTGAGAACCCCTGGTTTAGGGTAAGAATTTGCACATTACAAGTTTCTTAGTGTGTCAGAATCAGCTGGAGTCTTTTGTTTATTTTAACTCGGTAACTTACTTTTATCTGTTTTCACTTGTAATCACTTAAAACTTCCTTTTTATACTTAATACACGAGGTTTGTTTATTATTAAGTCCAGTGTAAATAATTGTTACATGGGGGACCAACCACTGTGCATATCTCTCTTCCATTGTTAAAGGGGACAAATATCTTTAGGAGCTTTCTCAATATAAAACATTTACACAGAGTAAGACAGATTTATTTGGGGGTTTGGTCCCATTTGGGGGTTGGTTTCCTGGGTGCTATCAGCAGCCTTATAGCTGAGCCCTCCCAGAGCTGATCCGTGCATTGGCTGATGGAAACAAGAGCTTATAGGAGGACAAGGTGGTATGAGCCCCAGAGAGCAGGAAGGAGGGCTCAGTGAGTTGATTAGACTGGGTATCAACCCCATGAGGAGTTTATGATCCAACGCATCACATAGTCACATTTTTATCTAATTCCCTAAAAGTAGTGGCCTTTCAATACAAACAACAACAAAAAATCCTCATGAAAAGATTCCTATTTTTATTGAAAAGTGAGACATTTTAAAACAAAAATACCTGAAAAAATTTCCATTAGTTTCCTGATTTACTCTCTTAATACTATATACTTCTGGAAAAACAAAGAAGTGAATGAGAGAAAGAATAAGCCAATCTGTTTCTCCTGCCAAGAAGCGTATTAACTTTATTTGAATTTTACCACTCCAAGTGGTAGACACAAATATAGAGCTGGTCTGGGACTGAGCTGACCTCTTATTTTGTAAATCTGGACTTTGATTGGCCTTCTGAAGCACATCACTGTGGACTATATTTTTGGGACAGAGAGTGTATTTAACAGGATATTGCAAAATCCTGAGAAGGTTTATGGTGCTCTAAATGTAATTTTATTATATACAATTATCATGCTATTTAATATTGATAGTTAATGAAGTTAATTATTTAATAAGTTAGGCAAGTTAAAAAAAAGAGATCCAAAGAGACATCTAAAATTGGGGTTTTTAAAAGGATCTAAATAACTTAGATGTTTAACACCCACTGAAAGTCAACTTTAGGTTCCTATATTTTGAAAATCTTGGCTTGAGGGTCCTGGAAAGACCCTTTCCATGGTACTGACTAAAATTTTGGAACAAACAAGCCAGGGAACGTGTGAAAAATCCAGAAGTGTTAATATTAAGATCTAGTAAATATTTGGAGAAGATACTTTGGGAAGTTTAGTTAGTTCTGAGGTTTCAAGCTTGCATGGATGTAGTTGGTCTTTGCCTTATTTAAAACCCATTAAAACAAACAGAAAGACTTTTATTAACTTAAATTATTTTTGTGTCAGGCTGCTAGTTGTTTACCTCAGTGATGAGCCAGTGTTTCCTAAACCATCAGTGAGGCAAGACAGCATCAGCTGCTGCTTAAAGTGTACATGTAGTTAAAGAAATCCCCAGCCCTCAGTATGCTTCAGGTGACAACGGAAGTCTGTGACCATAGTTATTTTCCAAAAGAGTGACATTATGCAGGCAGTTCAATAGTCAAATTGGGTGAACATTCATACATATTCTGTATTGATCATGAACTTTATCCCTAGAAGCCCTTTTCAGAATGTCACACACTCATGTCACATGCAAACAATCCTAGCATAGATTAAATGCAGTAGTCTAGATGTTCACAGCTGTTTGTTGCAGAACACAGTACAGCATGCTTGGCTGGTACGTGATGGTCACAGCTGCATAGAGAGTGGATTCATTCTTCCTCTAAAGCACCGTATCATAGTGTGTATCGGAGGCAATAGATAAACACCTACAAAAAGGAGCTGTGTTAGGGTAGGAACTTGTTTAGATCCAGACTACACCATTCCTGGGTAAGGGCAAATGAATCACTTGACACATTGCTTCTTTTGCATTGCTGTTCCTATCCAGCTGAAAACGGGATGCAAACTCATGGATGAGAAACTTCCCCTCTATATGTGTTCTAAGGAAGATATTGTGTAAGAACAATAAAATAAGATAAAAATGCAACTGAAAGAAAATGTGAGATTGAAACATCACACTGAAATTCTGTACCCAATGATGTCAAATGGGAGTTTTACTGATGTAAATGGGGCCAGAGTTTCACCATGGATTTTTTTCAAGCAAGGGGCAAGGCATGCTGGTAAACTAGCCTGCTTAATTTCTTTCGCACTGTTGTTCTCTCTTGATCCCTGGATTCATGGTAGTGGTACAGTTACAATGAAGGACAGTAACTGGTCCATTACCTCAAACCTAATGATTGTTTCCTTGGGTTTCCCAAGGCAGGTGCTGAGAATGCAGGGCAGTCACTCACAGTTCAGCTCACAGGATGCCTTTTAATGTCCAGTTTGAGTGGTGATGCTAATATTGTTAGTAATGTGCTTTAAGAAAACCACAGATGTGCTAAGAGCCTCAACACGGACCTGGGGCTACTACAGAATGGATTTATCAGTTTCAACAAGAAGTCCCTGGGATTGATTTGTATCAACCTTTATTTTAAAAAGGCTTCCAAAAGCACTCATATCAGCATAACTGGGGTCAAGTCACTTTCTAGATTGCTCCCTGCAATCCTGATACCGAGGCTGTCTATAAACATGGCAAACCATGCATGTGCTTCTTCTTGGAGCTCCCCCTCACCCTGCTTCCAATACACAGCTTCAATTCTAAGCAGGAGCAAGAGAAACTACCACTTCTTTCAGTTCCCAGTTGTGTTCTTTGCTGAAACACCTCAAATTAGTCTTCCAGCCTGCTGACATGCCCAAGTAGGCTCTATGTTGAGTGAGGTACTCTCATCTCATTTACATCAAGGTTATTTGTGCAGTGTCTGGCATATAAACTGCACATGAGTTTGTTCCACATGAGATCAAGACTGGGTGCTTGTCACCCTCCAGGAGTCTCTCTCATCCCTTTCTCTCCCATCCCCATCCCCTTTCAGGCTATCCCAGTGAGCAATATGTTTAAATACAACTGGGGTTTTACTAGAAACTAGAGCCTCTTTGTCTCCTCTAGAGACTAAATCACATCCTTATCTATTACTTATCTTCTCTAAGTCAGAAATTGCACTTGAACAGTGTTCGGTTAGCTGTAAAGGAGGATTTTATTTTTAGGGAAATTGGAATATATGCATTACACAAGAGTGTCTGTCTTCATGTTTTACCTTACCCTTGTCATGCTAAAGATTGCCAAGGGAAACTGCTTCTGAACATCAGTGTTTAGGCAACCTAAGCAAGTCAGCCGATGGCTTATTGGAAAAATTAACCTGTTTAGAACTGCACCAAGAATGGGCCTAGACTACTTTTACCTAAAACAGTCAATGAAGATTGTTTACTAAGTAATCTGTTAGCAAACCTGGAATTTGAGGACAGATACATGAAGTTTTATCATCATCAAATGACTGGCCATTTTCTTGAAAAATGATGGCGCTGCACTTATTCTTATTTCATCAGCAAAGTCCTGATAAAGCAGAGTTATGGAAGCATTCTGCTACAGAGTGATTACTTCTTTTTGGTGGGGTAGGGGTGGGGCTTTGAGAGGCCACAACTGAGATCATTCATAGTGGCCGCAAAAGATATGATCATTTCAAGCTCCTTGTGGTCTGTAGCATGTTATTATTAAAATATTCTCAAATTTAACAGTTTTAGAGCATTGCCACTCTAATCCTTCATAACCTGAATAAGGAAATGATTTTTACAATTCCATAGGTACTAAATTTTTTTAAGTGCAAACCCATGTGTGTTCATCACACTTCAGAATCCTGGAAACATTAAAAAGCAAATTCCCTGCTCTGTGGGATTATATGAGCTAAATATAATAGGGTGAAAACATAATAGACCCAGGTGGGAAGGACAGCAGGGAATTTAAATAGGAATTAGTGAAGACAGGAGTAAACAATGGTTGCACTGTAGTACTGTGCTTATTCTCTTTCACACTAATAAACCTTAATAGTCAGAACTGACAGAAATTACTACTGCCATGCATGTTAGGCCATGATGAGAGTCTAGGATACTGGATCTTGATCATTCAAGCAGTGCCCTAATTAACAGCAAGGCCATCTGCTGGAAAGACCACCAGGGCTTCTGACAGTGGTAAAACCCGAACACGATAATCCCTCAGTAGTTAAAGATCCATCTACTATTTCCGGAACTCTGCTGCTACCTGACACCCACACAAGAATCAGAGCTGCAAGCTCATTGGTAAGTTCCCGCTGTGGGGCTGAAAAATTAAATCACCATTTTACTGAATTATAGCTAGCAGTCTGCCATTACTTCATGTATTGGTAACTTCATGAATTGGAAACACTTTGGGATGAATTTGTTAGTAGCCTTGCAAGAATTGCCTTGTAAGAATCAGTTAGTGTGACTTTTTTTATATTGCAACTAAAGCACTATTTAAAACTGTTAATACACTTGTAACTAGCATTAACTCCATATTGTAACTGAAACCCCATTTTAAACTCTCTACTGCCTTAAAGTTAGGTGTGTATCTGTAATCTACATAGGCGGTGGGCAAAGCCCCCAGCCCAGCCCAGCCCCCAGCCTCTCCCCCACTTCTGCTGCCGAGGCTCCACTCACCATGGAAGACAAGCAGCCTTCCCGCCTCTCCTCCCACCACAGGGAGGCAGGGCAGGACAGTGCACCGTGCCCTCCCTGCAGCATGGAGAGGGCAGGAGGTGTGCCCTAGCCCTGGAGCATGGGGAGAGCAGGTGGCGGGTGGTTCCAACTGCCCTGACCCTGGAGCATGGGTGCTCAGGGGCAGCAAAACTCCACCCGCAGAACACCCCAGTAGGCGTTTGGGGGGGGGGGCAGAATGTGGGCGGGGCGGGGCTGGGCTGGTGGTTTGGGAAGGCAATGCCTTCCCCCGCCTACCAGACCCGCCACCCATGGTAATCTTATTTAGAAGTGTGAATGTGTGTGTAAAACAAGGGTGGGGAACCTTTTTTGGGTCAGGGGTCACCGACCCATGGAAAAATCAGTTGGGGGCCACACACAAGTAAAAAACCCTCACTGTGGCCCCTGACTGAAGAGACGGATACTTCTCACACTTCCCTCACACACCAGCGCCTAGGTGGCCGCAGACTAATAGATTTTGTGTGCTCCAGCCCCACGGGGAGGAGGGGTTGGAGTGCCAGCTTGGGCTCCCCAATGCTGAGGGGGCCCTGAGTTATGGCCCCCGGGCCTGACGTTCCCCATCCATGGTGCAAAGGGATCAGTCCTGTGTGGGTGACCAGCTGCCAGCACTACCTCGATGGCAGAAGAACAGTGGCAGTGAGTCCCGTAAAAGAACCCACAAAGAAAGAGAAACAAAAACCCCATCAAGAAAAGATCAAAGTCCCATCTGCCGTTAACTGATGATTCATAGTCACACAGGGTGTGTCTAGACTACACCTCTCTGTCGACAGAGAGATGTAGATTAGGCACATCGAAATTGCTAATGAAGCAGGGATTTAAATATTCTATGCCTCATTAGAAGGGCTCGACAAAACCTCTTACCCACTCTCCTATGGCGAGTAGATTTTAGCAGCTGGCGAGCTGGCCCACTGCAGCGAGGGCGACCTGTCCTGAACTCCAATGGCACCGACCCGCGAGCTGCATGGGGAGCGCGGCGCTCTGACAGCAATCTGCGTCATTTGCTCCCATGCAGCTGCCCCGCCGAGCGGCGTGCAGGGGGGCTGAGTCCTGGGACGGGAGGCGGAAGTGGGGGTGGGGCCGCACACGGACTTAGGGTGGGGGCAGAGTGTGCGTGCGTCCCTGACATCAGGGGGAGAGGTGCCAGCACAAGAGAGCACTGCATTCAAAAGGGGAGTAGAGGAGAGCAGAAGAGAAGAGGGAGGCAGAGGAGAGGAGAGGAGGGAGGCAGAGGAGAATGAAGATGGAGGAGAGTAATGGAGGGAGAGGGGAGAACAGAGGAGTGAACTAGAAGACGGCGGTGGGTGGAGGACTGAAGGGTGAGGATGGAGGAG
Organism: Pelodiscus sinensis; assembly: GCF_049634645.1. Taxonomy (NCBI): domain Eukaryota; kingdom Metazoa; phylum Chordata; order Testudines; family Trionychidae; genus Pelodiscus; species Pelodiscus sinensis. The sequence goes on from NC_134714.1 coordinate 115,739,773, forward strand.
GTCAAAGAAGGCAGGAGGGAGACAGGGAGCGGAGCAGAGAGCAGAGTGTGGGGGCAGAGGACGTGAAAAGAGAAGCAGAGGCAGGAAGTAGCCCAGGATAGGGCTCCTTAGGAGTGCGGCGGACAAACATGCTGTCCCGGTCGTCCCATTCTCCGGTGGGGGTCATGCAAAGGGGGTGGTGAGTCCCTTTTTTGTCTGGCAAGTAGGGTTTTGCATAATTTGTCGAGCCCTACTCATTAGCATAAACATGGCTGCCGCTTTTTTCGAAACAGTTTTTTCAGAGAAAACGGCAGTCTAGACGTGGATCTGTGGAAAATAAAGCCTTTTTCGACAGATCCTGTAAACCTCATTTCTTGAGGAATACAGGATCTGTTGAAAAAGGCTTTATTTTTGACAGATCCACATCTAGACTGCCATTTTTTGTGTGAAAAAACTGTTTTGAAAAAAAGCGGCGGCCATGTTTATGCTAATGAAGCACCGGATATTTTAATCTCGGCTTTATTAGCAATTTCAATGTGCTTGATTTGCATGCCTCTGTCAACAGAGGGATGCAGTCTAGATGTCGCCACAGTGTCCTGGGGCAGTGGGACAGGACTAAAACATATAAAAAGATGAGTGCAAAACTAAAGTATTGGGTCTTTTGGTTCTACAATCTTCCTTCAGGAAGATCAGTGCGCACTGACACAACCTGTCTCCCCTCATGTTTAGAGCCCCTGGCCAATGGACTAGCATGAGCAACCGAGGCTGGTAATTATAGCCCATTTGTAGAACCATGTGTGTGAGCATGTGTATGTCTGGTGGGTAATTTTAGTAACTAAGGTCAGTAAAAGAATTCTGCCTTCACAATAAATGCGGCATATTGCCTGATGCCCCAAATAAGATTCTGTTAGTTCTATTTCTAAGGGTATGTCTACGCTGCCACCCTAGTTCGAACTAGGGTGGCTAATGTAGGCATTCGAACTTGCAAATGAAGCCCGGGATTTAAATATCCCGGGCTTCATTTGCATGTTACTAGGCGGGTACCATTTTTAAATGCCCGTAGTTCAAACTACCAGCTTTTAAAAATGGCGCCCGCCCGGGAACATGCAAATGAAGCCCGGGATATTTAAATCCCGGGCTTCATTTGCAAGTTCGAATGCCTACATTAGCCACCCTAGTTCGAACTAGGGTGGCAGTGTAGACATACCCTAAGAGTAGACATACCCTAAGAGTCTAATACCATTACTCCTCTGTGAGCAGACTTGTTTATAAACTATAGCGGCAGAAAAGTTAAACACACATTTCCTTGTTTATGAACAGCAGATAACAGGCCAGAATCTCACTTAACGGGCCAGTAAACAGTTCCCCCAGAGGAAGCTAGTAGAGCTTGCTCTTTCATCAGTGAACACTTCCCCTCCTGAGCCTCCCACACAGAGGATATGACAGAGCACAGCAGCAGAGTTCAGTCACACTATGCGAGTCCTCAGCTGCAGTAAGTTAGTGCAGCCGGGAGACCATCCTAACTCCAGATGAAGCTGGATGTAGATGTGCCCTGAGGATCAGTGTTCCATAACTGATTGATCCAAGCCATAATCTGCAGAGGAAGCTTTCTCTTTGGAAGGTTATATGTAGTTGTCATGGTCATGAGGGATGGGCAGCAGCTTGGGGACTAAGGGGTTAACTGTACCTAGCCAGGTAGCAGTCAGCCAATAGAAATGCAGATAGGGATTTCAAACTGAGACAAAGGAATTTTGGGGTTTTCCCTCCTTTGTCTCTGTGCCAGTTTGCTCTCTAGATACTGAGGGAAACGGAAGACATGTCTTTCTCCAAGAAAAAAACTCTTCAAAATGTGTAAGTAGGGTAAAGTTTAGATAAATCCATTAGGTTTTATTGTTTTCTGTTGTGGGACTTTGGATCTGATATCTGTGCTGTTAGAAATGGGGTTTCCTTCCTTTTGTAAGTTTTGAGCCCATGGGAAAATTCCCCATGAGTATATTAATTGGTGACTTTTCCATCTAGTCATTATGCTTGCAACAGGAGTATTGTTTTGATAATAAAAGTTCTTTCTTTTTTTATTAACCTGGTATTGGTTCAGTTCTCTGTCCTGGAAAATCTGTCTGTGGGTTCCTGCATGTCTCTGACTAGAGGACAGCAACCACAGACTGCAGTTTATATTTTCTCTCTTTTTCAAGCTCTTTGGAGAAAAGAGCTTGGGGTGCTTTGGGGTTGGTTTCAAGTATCCTCTTTGTGGGTTCAAAAGCACTTGATGATGGCAGCAGATTTTTTTATCCCCAAAATCTAGCTTTTTAGGATTTTGGGGGGAAGTTTTATACCAAAGCCTGGAGAGAAGGTTTTGGGGAACTTTTGCAGGCCCCCACTTCTGCATTTATAATGAGTGGGGAATCAGCCTTGACAGTAGTCCTAGTTTTTGTACACTGTGTCACTAGTGTACTTAATTTGCAAATGAATGGAAACACAAAAGGAAGTCTTTATCCATGAGGTCTGGAGAATGATCACATTATTCATCTAGTATACATCCAGACATTTAGATTAGACAATCAGTATTGAAAATGTTGGCTGAAGAGATTGATCCTGCTCCCCATTCAAGTCAATAGAAAAACGCCTACTGTCCTGAATGGAGAGGGCTTTAGGAGTCCATCCATGGAGTGTAAGTAACTTTACACAAATAAAACTGTAGGAAAAGAAATAAAGCTTCTCTGCTTAAGGAAGAGCTACCTTTTCCCCTCTCTCTTGTGTACGCCTGTCTAGGATGCAAGCAAAGATCCTTCCAAAACTGGGGCAGGGAAGTTGAGAAGAAAACAGAAGTGGGAATGTGGAGCAGAAAGCACAGTGACACAAGAAGCGGGGAGTGGGAAGATGGAATGGTGTGGGCGAGAAAGGGGGGGAATAAGAGATGGAAGTGTGTATGGGGAGATTTAGGCAAACCAGTATCTGAACCACTACTGCTTATTGCTAAAAGCAACCAAGGTAGCAAGCCGAAAATGGGTGTATGCAGCAGCCTCAGCATGACCGTGTCAGAAGGGGAGGGGATTTCAATGTCACAGAAAGTTCAGTTTGACCCCATGTCCTTCCAGATGATGAGGTCTCTGTCTAAAGTGCTGAGCTAGACAAGCTTTCAGTTTTCTAAATGCGTATGTCCCCACAGGGATGTGGTTGTCAGGGCCTCAAGGCATGCAAACTCTGAAAAAACACATCTGGATAACTGACGATCAGAAGGCAACCTCTTCCCTAACCTTTAAAATTGAGTTCTTAAGTTTTCTTTGAGTGGCATGTTATTGTAATACTAATGCATAAACAGGGAAGAAAAGTTTAGAGTAGTTGGATTCTTTGGGAGGGGCTGTCTCTCTGGAGACATCTTGTGGTTCCCTCCAGCAGATCGATGATTGGCCGTCAGAAGACTGCCACTATGTCACTTGAGAGCCACTCCCAATGTCGGTAATTATTGAGGGTTGGAATGTTTTACTAAGCTGTGACGGATATGTGTAAGCACTTAAGACTGAATAAAGTTTAGTTTTAAGTGAAAGCAATCCTGTGGTGTGCTGTTTGGGCCCTGAACTGCAACCGCTAACCTCTGAAATCCTGTACCTCAAAGTCTTTGAAGTAGTTACTGCTTTGTCCACCACAAATCTTTAGACCCTCCCGTAACGTGGAAATGTAGTAGTAAAAGAACAATATAGGCATCCCTTCTTCATTTAAAAGAAGTATTTACTGGAACCCAACTGGTTGAAATAAGAGGAAAATCTGCTTTTCAGACACGAATAAAGGTACAGTAAACTTCCGATAATCTGGCACCTTTAGGACCCAGGGGGTGCCAGATTATCAAATATGCCAGACTATTGGAAGGGGGGGCTATGAGGGGTCTGGGGTGGGGTGGAGGACATGGGGGGGCGGTGCTGTGGGACCAACCCGGCAGCACCCCAGCTGCTCTGCCCCAGGCGTCCCCAAGTCAGCTGTTGCTGAAACTGACCAGCGGCTGACTCGGGGAAGCCCAGGGCACAGCGGCTCCAGTTGTCCAGCTGCCTGGAGCACTTCCGGGTTCCAGGTGGTGCTGGACTATCAGGAGTGCTGGACCACTGGATTCCGGACAATTGGAGTTTTACTGTACATCTAAACTAAATTCTGTTGTCAAATTCTGTGGGAATTTGCATATCTTCTTCTGGTCTCACTTTCGAAAGTGGATCTTTCGAAAGTGAAAGTAGTGTGGATGCAGTTTTTTCCGGAAAAATCGCATAAACTTCATTTTTAAAGGAAGAGTGGGGTTTTTTTTTAAAGGGTTTTTTCCCCCAAAAAACTGCATCCAGACTTTCACTTTTGAAAGATCCACTTTTGAAAGTGAGATTGGAAAAAGATATGTGAATTCCCGCAGAATCTGCATATCCTCTTTCGAAAACAGAACGTAGTCTAGACATAGCCGAAGTCTCTATGCAGTGATGATCCCACCAAGAAATGGATGAGTTGCTGGATGCCAAAAGTTCCATGGAAGCCAAAAATAAAGTTGAAAGAGAAGGAAAAATGTTTGACGATTGAGTGTGGAAAACTTCAGCCTTGAGAAGCAGCGTTCTGTGATCTCTGCTGCCCTACAGACATGTACCTCTCCTCTTTCAAAGCTCTGGGAAGGTATCTGATAGCTATGTGAGTTGCTCTCTTTAGGGAACAAACAAAGAACAAACCACTGTAATGCCTCTTTTCTGCCCTGACAGGAACACAACAGCAGGAAAACTGCTGCTGTAGGGAGAGGGCTGGAGAGATTGCTATGCTGCTTTGACATTCCTCAGCATGAACAGCTCACAGAGCTATGAGGGAATCCCAAAAAGTGCAGTGACCTTCCCTTAATACTGCACTGTGGGATGCTTACCCACAGTGCTTTGCTCTATTCTTATGCCACAAGGTATACCGATTTTGTGGAAAAAGGGTTTTGCGCAAAAAGAAAATGTCCACACTGCTTGTTTTTGCGCAAAAACCCCAGCACAAAAATGGATCGGCAGGAAATATGCAAATGAGATTGTGACCCATGCAAATGAGTCCCTCATTAGCATATTTTTTGCGGAGAAAACGTTCAGTGTAGTCGTAGCCGAAATGTCGACAATGGGAAGCAGAAAAACTGGTTTCACCAGTTTTGACTTATGGTGACTTCTGAATTTCAGTAGCACTTTTGTTGCCAAACTTTCCCGGTATAGACTTTAACCTTTGAGAACATGCAGAAAGTGCTTTTCTGGAATCCATTATTCTGATCTTTGCCTTTAAATGGGCACTGAAGGAGAGTTCACAGATAATTCACAGCTACCTCAGCCCCCAGCACGTGTCCCTGCAAGGAGCAGTGTTTTGTGCATGCTAGTCTGAGTTTTACATTTTTCATATACCCGTTGCTGCTTCTTCCTTTGAAATATTCATCTTCGCACTCAGAATTGTAGCTTATACAAGGCTAATTTTGATTCAATGCAAATTGAAAAGTGAACCAGTGTTTCTGATCTTTCCCAATTAGAACATTTTTTATAAAATGCCACAAATTTAATAAATAATTTTTTTGCAAAGGTGATGTATAATGGATTTCACCTTTGCTTAGCATTTAAGACTCTAGCATTTTGTTGTTACAAAGCTGCAGTTTTAAATATGCTACCCTGCTCAATAATAAAATATTCAGATGCTGCTTTATTGTGAGATGCCTTCAACTGAATTCGGCCCTTTAGAAAAGCTGAGTGGTCTCCCAGGCTCTGAAGGAGGATGCAAGAGGCAGAGGGAGGTGAGGAATGCATGGCAGATCGACAGGTTCAGAGATTGCTGTTAGTTGATTGCAATATTCCTGAGGACAGACATCAAGGTGGGTAATACATTTATAAATCTTATAAATAGAGAGGGGACAATCTTACATTATTAGCTCTAAGTCCTGGAGCATAAAAGGCTCAGCTTCTCTTGTTGTGGTATAAAGGAAGATCATAAGCATTTGTGTGCAGATTCCTGTGAAAAATCTGTGTATGGCATTCACCACTCTACAAAAGCTAACCTATTAATTCATCCCCCTAGATATGCACCATACAGTGCAGAATGAAGTGGTCTAATCATTATGTCCACTTAAAGGCACTTGGGAAAATTGTTTCCTATGAAAAGACTTAACTTATTAAATACAAGGCTTGATGTAAACAATGAAATGAGTTTGCCACATAAAGAGATGGGGTTCATATTCAAGCAACATACTGATCCATGGGCAACCAGGAGCCTTGGTTATATAGGCCTTTTGGACTCAAAGATTTTGATCACAGGTAGGGTTGCCAGGTGTCCTATATTGAACCATACAGTTCGGTATTTTCACCTCCTGTCCGGTAAAAAATTTCAGAAAATATCGGACACCTGAAATGTCCAGTAATTTCTGATTTTTTTCCCAGACAGGAGGTGAAAATCCTGGGCTGTCTGGCTCAATACTGAGGTAGACTGGCAACCCTAGTGCTTATCGGGTTCCATAGGGAAGCTGTCTGGCCCAGCGCAGGGAGGCAAGATTGTGGGCAGCCGCTGGCAGCCTGTTAGGGCCAAAAAGCCTCACCACGTGTTTTTTAAAGGGGGCCACAGTGTTTTGTTTTGGTTTTTTTGCTTAACAACTCTTGGAGTCCTTTTTTCCCCCCCAGTACTTTTTCTGAAGCCATTTGGAAACCCTAATCACAGGCCACTAGAATGTTGGAGAATGTAATCATTAATGTTAATCTCAACTTCCCTTTAATGATCCTAAGCCCAAATCCAGCCCTTCTCCTGCAGAGAGCCCCTGCAAATTATACACTGATGGATCATGGCAGGAGCTGGTTATGGAAGAATCTCTGAAAAAGTATTGGCTTTTAATGGCACATGCTGCAGTCATTCAAGGCCAGTCTACAAGGAGTTGCTAAATCCCTGGTTCCTTAATTATTCCATGAATGATTTAATACTTGGGCTTCTGTAGATTATACTACGTGGACAACATGAATTCTTTCCTACCTACCAGCTGTCAGTGTGGCCTCTGGCCACAAGAAGTCACAGTTCAGTGAGGAACTAGTTCAAGTGCTGGAACAGTGGAGGCAGATATGGGGTGATGTGATAGAGGTGGAAGAGAAAGAGAGGATGCTCCTACTCCTACGATCAGGGGTGGCAGCTCTTTTGTGATAAGAGAGGAAGTAACATAGGCAGAAAGGCAGAGGAAGGAAGGAGTTGGCCCCCTTTTACCAGCAACTATGGTTCTCCCAGAAAGGTAAGAGTTAGACGACAGGATAGACTCACTAAAGGGAGGGGGATTAGCACAGCTAAAAGGGCTGCCTTTGGTGGGGAAGAGGGGGAGGTGGATGGGGAGAGAAACAGAAAACTAGAGTGGAGAGAAAGACAACAGAGGATGGAAAAACAGGAGGAGTGAGGGAACATGAAGTGGATAAAAAGGCGCTAATAGGGAAGAGAAAGAATGAGAGGAAAGATTCTGATTGTCTGGAAAAGAGAAGAGATGACAGAAGGGGGAAAAGTAGGAAGAGACACAACAACTTGGAAATGGAGAAGATGAAAATAAAAAGCAAAGAGAAAGAAATGGAAGAAGGTTAAAAAAAAAGTAACAAAAACAACAGGAAATTAGGGTTGCCAGGTATCTAGTACTGATCCGGACAGTCCGGTATTTTCGCCTCTTGTCCGGTAAAAAAAGTTCAGGAAAATACTGGACACTTAAAATGTCCGGTATTTTCTGATTGTTTTCCACCGCCAGGAGGCAAAAATACTGGACACCTGGCAACCCTACACACACTCAGCAACTGGGCCTGGCCCTCGGCTCCCGTTCGCTTACCCGGTTCTGCAGGGAAGCTGCCTTCTGGCTCCAATCAAGAAAACAAGATGGTTGCCGGCAAAAAGCCTAAAGACTTTTCTTAAAAGGGCCATGCTGTTTTAATGCTGCTGTATTTTTTGTTGTTGTTTTTTCTTTGCTTAATAACTCTCGGGGTCCTTTTTGGTCTCCCCGTTTTTTTCCCCCTCAACAGAATTTTTTCCCTGGTGTTTTTTTTGGCGGAGGGGGGTACGGGATGTTCGGTATTTTTGGTTAAACCATCTGGCAACCCTACAGGAATTTATGAAGCCGAATTCCCAAGAATGCCGTATTAGCATTGAATAGCCAGCATCAACAAAAGTGGTATAAGCATGCACAAATACAGGCCCCTTTCATGGACAATACCACAAAAACACACTCAGTATTTACATGATAAACTTAAAAAACAACAAATGGTCTGGTAGCACTTTATAAACCAACAAAACATGTAGATGGTATCATGAACTTTTGTGGGCATGACCCAGTTCTTCAGATGTATTTACAGACCGCTACAGCACTTATACACTTTTTAGTCTGGGCGTCCATTTTCATACCTCAGTTTTGGGGAGTCTAACTTGAGATACCTTAGGAAAGCATGATTTTTAGAAAGTGCTGAACACCTGCCCTCTGGAAATCAGGCCCTTTTAAGGTGTCTCAGGATGGACAAGCAATAACTTTGAGGCACCCAAAATCACTAGCTACATTTGAAAAGAATTAGGCTTTCGTTTTCACTGGCATTTCTAAGATGCTCAGCGCCATGGTACAATTTCTGACCAATTCACTTACATTAACAAATTACGCCTCAATGCCCTAGTGTGATAGGAAAAATATTGTCATGGTACTCAAATATCTGCACACGTATTTCCCTCCAGATTCACCCCCATGTATGGGGCTACTTAGACATGCAGCAGCCCCTGAATACACACAGAATATATACCCATTTAGGTACAGGAAGGTATGCGTACTTCAGCACCGTCAAAAATAGGTTATATACAGACTTAATGTGGCTCTACTCTATAGATAGCTTTCATGCTTTAATTCAAAGTGCTTACACATGATGAATTACAGCCTAGCAAAGCAGTTTGGCTTATACTTGCAGGCTGTGTCTACACTGGGCCACTTATTCCGGAAAAGCAGCCGCTTTTCCGGAATAACTTGCCAGCTGTCTACACTGGCTGCTTGCTTTTCCGGAAAAGCAATGATGATCTACTGTAAAATTGTCAGTGTTTTTCCGGAAAAACTATTCTGCTCCTGTTCGGGCAAAAGTCCTTTTCCGGAAAAATTGTTCTGGAAAAGGGCCAGTGTAGACAGCCCGGTAGTCTTTTCTGCAAAAAAACCCCGATCGCGAAAATGACGATCGGGGCTTTTTTGCAGAAAAGCGCGTCTACATTGGCCACGGATGCTTTTCTGGAAAAAGTGGTTTTCCGGAAAAGCATCCTGCCAATGTAGACGTGCTTTTTCCGGAAATACTTATAACGGAAAACTGTTCCGTTTTAAGCATTTCCGGAAAAGGGTGCCAGTGTAGATGTAGCCGCAGTGTATGTATAAGCTAAAGGAGCAAACATTATGCACGCAGCAGTCATAGCTCATATTCAGCTACATCAGAACCTGCCAGTGAAACTCAGGTTATTGGCCAGGACAGCAGGGCTGTTTCTCCCTTTTTTCCAACAGTGCCATTCAATTTTCAACTTCCATCTGGACAGCCACCAGAAACCAGCTGAGGAGATTTTTAATGGAATGTCTCGTTATTGATTTATGTCATGGCAAAACACCTCCAGGTCCCAGGCAGGGCCTCCATTGTGCTAGATGTTACACATACATCCCTTTCTGCCCCCTCAAAGGAGAATTAGCTGAAGAAAAGACAAACGCTGAAACACCCAGAGAAAATATTATTGAGTCAACAGGGAAAGGACCAAAGAAATTTCTTGTCTAAATTCTAGGCTGGGGGTGGGAAACCTAAGGCCCAGGGGCTAGATGCAGCCCTCGGCTTGCCTGGATCCAGCCGCAAGGATTGGGAATTGGGGAACCCATGCTGGTGCTCCAGCCCCAAACTCTCTCTTCAACTCTCCCCTGCAGAGCTGAAGCACAAGCACTGTCTCCTCGCTGCAGGGGGAGGAGTCCCGAACCTCACGGGCTGGAGTAAGGCAAGCCACAGCTAAATCTGATCCATGGGCTCTGCCTGGTGGGGTTAGCTAGCAGCTCCCCATGCTGCTGCTCCCCCTCACCCCAGCTGGCACTGTAAAGCATTGCCCGGAGGCTTCTCCCACCCCCTCAAAAAAACTACTAGCCCAGGCCTTTCTAGTCTCTGCCTGGAAGGGGAATGTGGGGGAGTGTGCTTCTGCTTTTTTTTTTGTTTCTCAGTTGTAGCCCCTGACTGATTTTTCTGTGTGTCAGCAGCCCCCAAACCAAAAAAGGTTCATCCCTCCCCCACTGCTGTTCCAAGCTAATGCCCATTCTACAAACGAGTACTGTATTGGAGTGTCTGACAGAGCCACAATAAGGTCCCGGAAAGTCCAATTGGATAGTATTATGCACGTGCTGGAACTAAATGCGTTGCAATATAAGACAATTTCCTTACTTTCTGGAATCTAGCTTTCCTACAAGCCAGCATTTACTGCATCCAAGAGCTGGTAAATGCACACCAAGCAAAGGATCTGTGAATGACGCAGGGCAAGCAAAGGAGGCGTTAGCTCCAGTTTCACTGTTCTTCTCCAACAGGTAGGCAGTGGGAAGAGCTGGAAGGTGAGCTGCTAGAGAATGAGAATGGGGAGAGTGCCTAGGAGAATTATTTGTAACAGGTACTCTGTGAAACTTGGGTTGGGAAGGCTTTGTTTTATGCCCATGTTCAACCTCACCTGCTTTTTGATCAATGCTCATAAAACTCTGCTCTGACTGCAAAAATCCATTCTTGCTGCAGTTGTTTTATTTTTGCTGAGATGGGACCTAAACTTCCTGAGCTCATGGGAAGGGTTTCAAGGTTACTGCTGGCAGTGGTAAGATGATCAAGAACTGACAGTGATATTTCTCTTACCTATTTCTGAACCAGAGATCCCCAAACAAATCCAGATTTTGGTGGTTAATGAAGACCTGGAATTAAACCAGTCCTGTTTATAAGTACAGGCAGTCCCCGGGTTACGTACAAGATAGGGACTGTAGGTTTGTTCTTAAGTTGAATCTGTATGTAAGTCGGAACTGGCGTCCAGATTCAGACACTGCTGAAACTGACCGCCAGTTCTGACTTACATACAGAATCAACTTAAGAACCCCAGGCGTCCCCAAGTCAGCTGCTGCTGAAACTGATCAGCAGCTGATTCCAGGAAGCCCGGGGCAGAGCAACTCTGCCTGGGGCTTCCTGTAGTCAGCGCTGGTCAGTTTCAGCAGCAGCTGACTTGGGGACGCCTGGGGCAGAGCAGCTAGGGTGCTGCCGGGTTGGTCCAGTAGTGCCCAGAGCGGCGCTGCAGGACCAATCGGCAGCGCCCCAGCTGCTCTGCCCCAGAGTCCAAAACAAAAGCCTGGTCTGCTGGGGGGGGGGGGGAGCACACTAGCTGCGCCCCCCCCCCAGCAGACCAGGGACACGGGGAGCAGAGCCGCAGCGGCAGCGGGGTGCCGCGCCTCTGAGGCTTTGCTCCGGCACCCAGACTGAAGCTGCAGCAGCGGCGGTTCCCCGTGCCTCTGAGGCTTTGCTCTGGCAAAGCCTCAGAGGCGCAGGAACCCGCCCGGTGCCCCTGGTCTGTTGGAGACGGTCTCCAGCAGACCAGGGGCACCGGAGCAGCTTACGAACGGGGCTTTCTCGCCCCGACCTCCGGGGCGAGAAAGCCCTGTTCGTAAGTGCGGATCCGACGTAAGTCGGATCCGCGTAAGTCGGGGACTGCCTGTACTGTCTTTATAAGTCATATTTTCCCTTGCTTCTTTAAAGGGGAAGCTTAAAAAAAAGGTTTCAGTTGGTAAAGCCTAATATTAGTACAGTAGACTTCTGATAATCCAGAACCTATGGGACCTAGGTGGTGCCAGATTATCAAACATGCTGGACTATCAGGAGGTACTATAAGCTGGTTATATATATACTGTATACATTATATACTGTATATAAAGTGTTCTTAACCCTTTTTATTGTACATACCGTATACAGTATACTGGAATGTTTTAGTTTTTTTAAGCCTTTTTTACCCTCTTTTCTCAGTTCAGCTGCTGCCGCTGTTACCTTGTGACTCATTTTTTTGCCGAAGCTCACTCACTAGGCTCTTGCCATTTTGATGCCGGACTATCAGGAGTGCCGGACTATTGGAGTTTTACTGTAGTTAGCACACAGGTGACAGGTGAGCCCACTTAAACACAGAGCAATTACTGGAACTACACCAGGCATGACAGCAGGGTTCCTGCTAAACTGGGCAATTGCACAGCTTCACAGGCGATTAACCAGCCACTCCCAGTCAGAGGCTTAGGGCTCTGTGCAGGGAGCTGACTGATGGGGTGGGGCTGATTAATCACCTGGGACGCTGTGCTGCTGCAGCTTAGAGGGAACACTGCAGGACAGTGACCTGTTTTCTGAAAAAAAGTCAATCCCTTGATTTCTGGATCCAGACTTTCCTAATGTAGCTGAAAACTATAAAATAATTTCACTCTCATGGTGGGACCCAAATCTGTCCAATTAAAGCAACACACACACACAACAATCATGACTCATTTTCCTGGTACAAGATTTCCTTACTGTATGGTATTGTCAGTGATATTCATAAGGCAGCTTCTCCCCTCTTCTAGAACTAACTGCTCTGAAAAATTCAAAGGGATACATTTGCTGCTTGTGAGCATTTAGCCAATCAGAGCATAGAGAAGTAAAGATAACACATGAGCCTTCCCCAGACATGATAGGTCACAGGTGGGAATATATTTGATTGTCTGAGTCCTGAATTACTTCAGAGAGGGCTCAGGGTTAGAATTTCAGAGGGGTTGTAGGACTGAAGGGCACCAGACCTAGAATTAGACTAACAGGTGATAGAGCAGAGTTAGATTGATTGGGGTGAACTGGTAAGAGTTGCATGGTGAGGGTAAGCAGAGCTGGGGATGAGGTGTGAGTTCATACTGTGTTTGGGAATGGGTAGGGTCGATTGCTGACCTTGTTGAGAATGAACAAGAAAAATCAAAACAGTTTTCACTTCACAGCTTTCTCTGAGTTGATTTACCCCAGTGGACTTCAGCATCTCTCCCATTGTTTGCCTTGCAACAATACAGATCCTTCTGTGACACAAGGGAAAATGTAGACAGGATAGAAAGGCCATTTTACCAGGGCTAGGCAAGATGTTGGTGAAAACACCTGTCCCCCCTCTACTCCAGGGATAATGACAACAATGGAGCTGCCAAAATTGAGATACACCTGGTTTGCTATAATTACTGAGCCTTTTTACGTCCCTTGCCTGGCCCCTGCAAGCATGTGGCTCCACCTGGCAGCTTCCAAGTGCTGTTTCTGCTGAGATGAACAGACCTGCCAGGGCTCATTAGCACCAATGCATGTGAGCAAGCTGTGGCTGCATAGTAGAGTAGAAGGGAAAATGTACCCATATAGGGATAACCCCAGCTCTGCAACAGCAACTTCCTGTCTCTTTATCCCTAGCAGCACTTAGGAGGGATGGACTGGAAAGCTCGCTAATGACTTGGGATGCTGTGGAGTGGAACTTCTGGGAGTTAATTTTCTATGCCAAACAGAATCCCTGGCTACACAGCACCATTGGTGAATGACAGAGCAGTCCTTTGCCAGGTGCAGACCTGGAAAGTCACACGTAGGAAAAGCTTCAGCTTTAGCACAAAGCATTATATTATAGAGGGCATTATGCAGGATCCCACCATTCATCCACTCTGGCACCCTGGCTGGCACGGCCACAGCACACCTCGACTTTAGCCCTGGTGTTCAGGAGGCTGCGCAGCATGGTTTCCTCCCACCCCACCCTACAGTGTCCTGAGGAATAGCAGCATTGCAATGCTGCGACTGCACTCCCAGCCTCAAGCTCCCCTGCAACCTCCTGCCCTGACCCCTCCTATACCCCAATCCCCTGCCCTGAGCCCCTTGCACACTCCACAATCCCCTACACTGTCCACACCCCTGCCTTGATTCTTGAACACCCTACCCTGAGCCCCTGCCCACACTCCTGTACACTCCCACACCATCCAGCTCCCACCCCCACAACCTCCTTCCTACCTTGAGTGATACCCCCTGCCCCACTCCATCCCATACTTAAATTTCTTACAGGTACAGTCCTACCACAACCCCCCTAACTCTCAGTTCTGACCGCCTAGGGGAGAGTTGCAATACCACAGTGCTGTAAGACATTCAAGTTACTTTCACCTCTAAGCATGTGTGAGTTAATCTAGATAAGGCATGGCCAACCCACGGCTCACGAGCCGCATGTGGCTCTTTCCCCCCTCCCCCATCAGTGCAGCTTGCGAAGCCACCCCTGAGCACAGCCCATGCCTCCTGGCTCACCAGGGTAGGGAAGCCGTCCTGATCAAAATGGTGGATCCAATATGGCAACCGGAGCCTCCTGAGGCCAAAAAACCTTTTTAAAGAGACAGTCTTTTTTTTTTTCTCTACAACTTTTTGCGCTGGATTTTGGCTCTTTGTCCGGAAAGGGTTGGCCACCCCTGATCTAGGTAATGAGTCTACAACATACTGTAATACGTAGAGCTCTCAGAAAGAGAGGTGTTTTCTTGTGAGGGTCAGATTGGGAGTTCATACCCATTCCTAGCCTTCCTTTTCTTGTCTTCTGTAGCACAAGTAGAAAAAGAGGCACATACCACTTACCGCAGCATGGCTGACCTACACATCTTTAGCTCTCCTACATATCTCCTCTGAATTGGATCAACTTTGGCTGCTTTCCTTTTGTCATAATTAGAACATCCTAATCCACAGCCCTGCAGAGCTGGGATTTATTAGGCTCCTACATTCCAACAATCTTCAGCACTCAGGATTTAATCACTACTGATTATGCAATCATAGAACAGGAAATGTACAATATGTGCACACTTGAGGCTGGGTAAAGAACTTAGTATTTGAGGGTCTATCACCCTGTTGCATCCAACTGATTACTTCTGTTTTCCTTCCTTACATTTCTCCCAAAACATTTTATCATTTTCTATGAAAACAGAACAGGACAGAATCTACCATATAATCATAGAGTGCAAGGACATGCACCACTTCTTTTCCTTATTAGAAGTACCCTCACGTAAAAAAGTTAGGGCATGTCTGCACTAGGAAATTATTTTGAAATAATAACTCCTGAAATAACTATTTCAAAATAAGTGTATTCCCCAAGGAAAGCAGGAGTTATTATTTCAAAATAGCCAGCCCCTTATTTTGAAATAATGGGCTTAGTAGTGTGGACACACTGCTTGTTATTTTGAAATAACTCCCTAGTGTAGACCAGGGCCTAGAGACCTCAGCTCAGAAAAGCTTTAAATCAACCCAAATGTGGGACACCATAAAATACCAAAAACAAAACAAAATGAAAGAAATTTAAGATGCTGAAGGATTCATCATATCAGTATAGATCACTATAACCTCACATTACCTCACATTCATGTTTCTACATTATCCATATAAATAATTTAACATTAAAAGTAGAGGGAACATCAAATCTGTGTGGAATATACGTAATTCTGGGACAAAATAAGGCACATTTCAGAGGTAAGCCTTCTGTGGAAAAACCAAGCAGATATGAAATAAGTAGATTCATCAAACTGAGTTACAATGATGTTTGAGGCATACAATGTTACCTAATCACATGAGTTATTTCCATTGTCAGTAGATGTATCTTTAAGATGGAGAAAGAGAAAAAACATCCTATTTTTAAAGTCTTTGAAAAACACTTCTGTCTAGGTTGGTTTCAAAATGTTCTGTTGAAAGTGAAATTGTGTAAGTGGAAGCGGAGATCTCTATTATATGAGAAATTTCATGGAAAGTATCTACTTTCTGCAGAAAATTTCAATTTTTTTGTCAAAAAACAATATGACTGAAAACTGAAAACAGTTTTTGGCCCCAAATCCAAAATATTTAGATTAAACTATGTGGTCACCATGCCTCATCTGAACTGAAATTCAGTTCTCAATGCATAGTGCTCCTCTCTTCTTGAACTCGCTCATGATGCTTGGCCTCCCCTCATCAAGAGGAGAGACCAGTGGGTATCATGCGAGATTTAGTCTGGCCATGAGAGCCACATAGCTCATGAAGGAGAATAGGTGGTTGAGGTACCTGAACTAAAACTTCCATGAGACACTGCAGTAGCATTTCCAGATTGAACTATTTGGCTTTTTGTCAAAATATTTTGATTTTTTTTGCTGAAAAGTAGAAGTTTTCTCCATTTTCCAGCCAGCTCTACTTATATCCCCTAAATTTATCTGCAGTCCATTTGTTGGTGTTGACTGGAGCACCAACTCATCTAATATCCCAAGCTCATACAAACTGGAAAAGAATAAAATGTTAGTGCTAAACCTTGAGGAAAGTGCTTCTAATATAGCTCTAAGTAGTTGTGAAACTTTTTACAAATAGACATAGTACAAGAGTTTGGCTTTTTTTTTTGTCTGTATCTCCAAATCTGCTCTGTTTGACACAACCAGCCTAGACTATGCTTTTAGGAGAGCATTAGTACCAGTTTAACATTTTATTTTAAGAATATCTGAAAGAGAATGAGCTTGCAGTGTCTTCTGTGTTCAGTCTGTTGTTGAAATAGGAAGACAGCTCTTTTCATTTTCCTCAGGCTAATCATTAACAGACTACTGCAGGGAGTTCAGCCCATTTAGGAGATGTCCTGCGAAGTGGATTGTGTTACCGTGTTTGTTAATAAGTCCTCTTATTATGGACAGTATATTTTGTTAAGGCAAAGTCTCTATTTATCTGTAATTATATCTATGGAAATATCTGTTGCGAGAGAGAGCCGCTTGACCTTGTAATTTTTACAAATGCATTCAAAGAACGCTTTTCTACCACCATGTATCATGTCCTTTATCCTGACTATCCCTTTTACCAACGCCACATCTTTAATATCTGCTTTATTTTGGCTTTTAAGGCACAGGTTATCCCATAGTGATGCATCAACTAAGCTAGCAAGGCTGGATCTTGGAAGCGGTGAAATTTACTGTAGATCACTGCTCCACGTTGTTGAGAAAAATTGGGTTCTCTCTTAATGGTGTAAGAAGCTGTGTATAATAGGAAAGACAAGGAGCAGAGTAAATGGTGCTGCCACCTACTTTTTAAAGCCCATGCAGTTGAACCATTTTACAATGTGTCTTGTGTGAAAGGCCACATTATAAAGATAAAGATTCTGGTAAATCCAGATTTTAGCTCTCTGAGCTTTTTAAAGGATGTGTGTGATAAGCAGGATGGTTTCCTTTTCTCATGGAAACGGTGTCATTTACAGATAAAGCAAAGAACTTTGCTAGCAGCTGGCTCAATACATTCTTCTAGGACATATGTTCATTTTGGCAAATTTAGTTCTTCCCATTGAGAAATGAGAAGAAGCTGCTACCTCACAATGCAGTTATAACAGGCAGAAGGAGGAGTGGGCACCCACACTGCACCAGATAAGGAACTGGGGGAAATAAGAGGGTGCATGTTTACCCACACAAGGGAAGTGGTGGGATAGCTCCTTACTGCTTTTAGCAACGCAGAAAAAGCTGTTCTTTCTTTTTGTTCTCTCTTACTTCTCTGTGATGGAGAAGATATTGGATTGCTAAGCGGGAACTGACCCTTTCACAAGGCCAAAGACAACTTAGAGGTGGTTAAGCTATGAGGGAAAGAGGAGAAAATTTCAGAAAAATTTAAAGTAGTTTTCACTCTGCATGTTTTCCCCATTTGTGGCTTAGTTTCATTTTATTCCTTTCCCCAATTTCTCACTTAAAATGGGCCTGGGAGGAAGAATGAGAATTGAGGGGTGAGTAGGGGAAATTAAATTCTTCATTTTCCAATTTGATTAAAAAAAGGCTGAAAATTTCTCAAAACATTTATTACCTATTTTGAAAATAAAAAGCCATTTCATCAAAAAGGAAACATTTTTGGTTTAAAAAAACCCCACTCAAAGCTAGGGTTGTCAGATGTCTGGTTGCACCCATGATAAGTGGACAGCTGGCTAACTAAAATTCATGCCAGACCATGGATGTTGTCAGACCAGAGAGTGCTGGACTAGAGGTTCAACAAAGACATTAACTGGTTGGTGCATTACAAAGCCAATCTCTCCTGCCATTAACATCTGCATTTTTCACATCAAAAGCTATGAATGGGACACATACAGCCCTCTTAATTAGCCTCATTAACACGGTCCTACAACTGACAGGTACTTCTTCTGCTGTTATATTTATCTATCTTGGTTTCTGTTATTTCCACTCCAGTTCATCTAATGAAGTTAGTTTTGCCCATGAAAGCTCATGATTCTATACATTTTGGTTAGTGTCTAAGCACGGTCTACATTAGAGACTATGTAGCACTTTAAAGACTAACAAGATGGTTTATTAGATGATGAGCTTTCGTGGGCCAGACCTACTTCCTCAGATCAAATAGTGGAAGAAAATAGTCACAACCATATATACGAAAGGATACAATTTAAAAAAATGAACACATATGAAAAGGACAAATCACATTTCAGAACAGAAGGGGGATGCAGAGGTGGGGGGGAGGGTAAATGTCTGTGAGCTAATGGTATTAGAAGTGATAATTGGGGAAGCTATCTTTGTAATGGGTAAGATAGTTAGGGTCTTTGTTGAGACCGACGCGTAGAGTGTCGAATTTTAGCATGAATGACAGTTCAGAGGATTCCCTTTCAAGTGCAGATTTAAAAGGCTTCTGAAGCAGGCTGCAGATAATTAAGTCGTTGAGACAGTGTCCTTTCTGGTTGAAATGGCACGAAACTGTTTCATAAAGACTGCAAAAATCCTCTCTGGCCTTCTCAGCATGCTCAGTGTGATAGGCAATACATTAATTATTGGAGGCCCTGGGCTTCCATAAATACAGGGCTATAAGTTGCTATAAGTTGCCCCAGTGTACATCTGTTCCACACTAAAGTCGCTGACGCTTGTAGGAACTTATGCATTATAAGTCTTCCCATTTCCCGCACTTAAGTCGTGCCAAAAAAAATAGTCAGCCATGAGAAAAAAAATCCCCTCTTTAAGTTGTTTTGTGATAAGTCCATGTTCTTTGGAACATATCATGGATTTATAGCGAGGATGGCCTTCACAGGCTGACAGACGAGTGGTGATTTTTGTGATATAAATAGATGGTCTTTTAATGACCCAGGTGGCTTTTATGGGGATTTGAATGGCTGCAGACTTTGGATGCTCAGGACACATTTCCCAGGCCAGTGATAACCTGCATTAACCTTTGTTCCCCTCCAGCCTAATCTGGCCAAAAAGGGTAGCTTTTTAGTCCTGCTTTAAGGTTTGAAGAGAACAGTCATACCATAAAGTGACAGGATTTAAGGAAATTGTTCTGTGTGTCACATAAAAATAACAAGGCCTTCCAACACCCTACTATTTCGCTAAAAGATTCCTCGCAGGATTATTCTAATCATTCATTTCTAACCTAGAATATTTTAAAGGCTTTGGTGATTACTCTGTGTATCTGAGTTCTGGGAAATTATTAGCTGGAGTCTTATTCTAATTGACTTCTTCAGAGCTCATGTTCCTGGAAGCAATAACTCAATAAAGCATCTGCATTTCATGGTAACAAGGCTATTGGTTGGCTTTAATCACTGAGGAAATAAAGGCCAGTTCCAAATAGTTTAGCAGTACTGACATTTTAAAATGGTAGCAATTGAGGTATTTGTATTCTTTGGCAAGCAAGGCTCAAACAAACTATATCTACTTTAATATGGCCAAATTAGGGTTACCAGATGGCTTTCAAAAAAATACTGGACACACACAATCTCAGAATGGGAGGGGGGGGGGGGCTGATTGGCAGGCGGTCATGGGGATCGGGGCTGGCCGTGGGAGATCAGGGGAAGGAACCGGCCAGAGGGGAGCAGGACTGGCTGAGAGGGGGTCGGGAGGACGGGGGCTGGCTGGGGGAGATCAGGGGAAGGAACCAGCCAGCGGGGAGCAGGGCTGGCTGGGAGGGGGTCGGGAGGAGCGGGGCTGGCTGGGGGGGAACCGGCTGGCAGGGAGCGGGACTGACCTAGGTGCATGCAGGTCCCGGAGGGGCGCACAGGCGAGTCTGGCCGCAGGGCTTCCATCCCGCCCCAGCCCTCCCTCCTCCCCCTCCTCTCTTGCCCCCCTCCTCTCTACTGCGTAGCTGCGTACTGCCTGGCTGGTGGATATGCTCACGCAGTGTGTGTGTGTCTACCCGCCAGGCAGTACACAACTACTTGCTGATACTCATGATAACAATAAAACGTACTTAATTAGAAAATATCAGAAATTTATATGTCTAGTATTTTCTCAATTTGTTTCCCAAACAGAAAGCTCAAATACTGGACTGTCCGGTTCAAAACTGGACACCTGGCAACCCTAGGCCAAACTGCATCTGAGAACAAAGAATATAGGCTGTACATACAGTGAGGGTGTGTGTGTGGGGGGGTGGAGTTAAAAGGTCTTGGGAGTCATAGTGGATAATTAACTGACCATGAGCTCCCAGTGCAACACTATGTCCAAAAGGGTTAATGAAATCCTTGAATGTATAAATAAGGGAACATCAAGTAAGCCCAGGGAGGTTACATTACCTTTACTCAAGTGAACACTGTTGGAATATTGTGTCCAGTTCTGGGATCCACAGTTCATAGAATCACTGAATACTAAACCTGGAAAGGACCTTGAGAGGTCAAGTCCAGTCCCCTGCACTCATGGCAGGACCAAGCATCATCTAACTCGTTCCTGACAGATGTTTGTCTAACCTGCTCTTAAAAATCTCCACAACCTCCCTAGGCAATTTATTCCAGTGGTTAACAACACCGGCTGATAGAAAGTTTTTTCCTAATGCCCAACCTAAACTCCCTCACAGCAATTTTCCCCATTGCTTCTTATCCTGTCGTCAGAGGTTAAGGAAAATAATTTCCCCCCTCCTGCTTCTAACAACCTTTTAGGTACTTGAAAGTTGCTATCATGTCCCCTCTCATTCTTCTCTTTTACAAACTAAACAGATCCAATTATTTCAGTCTTTCCTCATAGCTCATGTTTTCTAGACCTTTATCATTTTTGTTGCTCTTCTCTGGACCTTCTCCAGTTGTCCACCTCTTTATTGAAATATGTGCGCACAAGTGGACACAGTAATCCAATTGGGGTATGTCTACACTACCCCGCTAGTTCGAACTAGCAGGGGTAATGTAGTCATCCGCAGTTGCAAACGAAGCCTGGGATTTGAATTTCCCGGGCTTCATTTGCATGAAGCCGGCCGGCGCCATTTTTAAATGCCGGCTAGTTCGGACCCCGTGCCGCGCGGCTACACGCGTCACGGACTAGCTAGTTCTGATTAGGCTTCTAATCCGAACTAGCTGTACACCTCATGGAACGATTAGAAGCCTAATCCGAACTAGCTAGTCCGTGCCGCGTGTAGCCGCGTTTAAAAATGTAGCATTTAAAAATGAAGCCCGGGAAATTCAAATCCCGGGCTTCATTTGCAACTGTGGATGACTACATTACCCCCGCTAGTTCGAACTTGCGGGGTAGTGTAGACATACCCTTGGAGTCTAATCACTGTAGAGCAGAAGCATGACTTCTTGTGTCTTGCTTATAACACTCCTGTTAATAAATCCCAGAATTATTTTTTTGTAACAGTTGCACACTATTGACTCATATCTAGCTTGTGGTCCATTATGACCCTCTTAGTTTCCTTTTTTCAGTACTCCTTCCTAGACAGTCCCATTCTGTATGTGTGAAACTGATAGTACTCCACTTAGGAAGGAACATTGCATTTATCCTTATTGACTTTCATCTTATTTACCTCAGACTATTTCTCTAATTTGTTCAGATCATTTTGAATTATAATCCTATTCTCTGAAGCACCTGCAACCTCTCCCATCTTGGTATCATTCACAATACCTCATCCCAGGAGGCATACGTGGGTGGTCGACAAATGCCTTTGATGTCGACACCCGCGCGTCCAGACTATCGCGCTGAGCCGACAAACAGCTGATCAGTTGTTTGTCGGCTCAGCACGGCAGCCATGTAAATTTAAATGAAGGGGCGATTATTTAAATCGCCGCTTTATTTTCCTATGTCTGGTAGCCTAATCTACATGCCTCTGGCGACAGAGGCATGTAGTCAAGACGTACCCCTATGTCACTTCACCCCACCACTCCACAAACAGGTTTCCAATAGAGACAGAGTGAACATGTCATGATATAATACTCAGCCACAAAGGAAAAGGTACCCTGGGGAATTAAGTGTCAAACTGTGACTCTTTAGCTTCTTCATTCAGTAGGCCATTTGGCAAGGGAAATATCTCATCCTCCCTGCTATCCTGCTACTTGATTCTCAAAATGGGACATTCAGCATACCACCATGAAGGACTACTCTGCACAGTCCACTGTGGGTTCATGGTCCACAGTTTAGGAACAGCTGTTTTGTAAATATGGTCTTCCAGATGAGAGCTATGCCATATCTTCCTGAGTTTACAGACAACCTGAAATGAGGACTTCAAGAGCTATGAATTGCCCCTGATTCATTCATTTCAATGTGGCAGCAACCCAAGAATGATATTAAAACTGGTGGTTTCACTATTTCATTGCTGACAGTCCCACATTAGCTGGATGTTTCTATCTCCTATCATTGCCGGTAAAGGGGAAATTCAGATTGGTCAGAAACTATCTTCAATCTTTGTGCAAAACTCCCGATTGACATTAGTAGAAATGTCTGAAATTGAAAAGGTTTGAGACAAAAGATGGCTTTTGAAAGGAGCAAATAGTTTAGCACAATATTTATTTCCTTCTATGTTTTTTTAAAGAAATTATTTGAAATAAAATCTTCCTCCCAGATATTTCTTTTTTGGTGGCAGTCATTGCTATTGGATACCATCTAATGACTGGTTCTTGGTTTTTCTTAGTAAGAAACCTTTTACTTACTTCACTGTTGTTAGTGTATCTCCAGAATGCAGCCTGTATCAGTGCACAGAATATAATGGCAAAACAGAAGAATCCCTGAGGATAAAGAGAAAGCAGTGTTACTTACAGCGTTTCCTCTCAGCGGTTGAAAATATTTATGTGAAAACACAACTGGAGACTAGTCAATTACATTGGCTTTGACAGGCTTAATGCAAGTGACATTTAAAAGTTACTTTTTTTTAAGCAGAGCTCCAAATTTCAGGAGCTTAAAGGAAGCTAGCTACACAATAGCTTTAAAATTCCCTAACAGGGACCATAACTACCAAATGGTATATATTCCATGTTCTAGCAGTCTCATACTTGTATTGCAGATTTGACAAAATGCTAAGAAGATACCAATGTGAGATTTCTAAATAGCTACAATACTCAATCCAAGGTTTAAGAATCTGAAGTGCCATCTGAAATCTGAGAGGGATGAGGTGTGGAACATGCTTTCAGAAGTCTTTTAAAGAGCAACAACCTGATGCAGGAACTGTAGAACTCGGGGGGGAGGGGGGGGAGAGGGAAGGAAAAGAAAAAAGAAAATCAACCATCTGCTGGTGGCATATGACTCAGATGATGAAAATAAACATGGCTTGGTCCACTCTGCTTTGGATCATTATTGAGCACAACCTGTCATCAGTGTGGAAGCATGTCCTCTGGAATGGGGGTTGAAGCATGAAGAGATTCTTTAGCAAATCTGAAACATAAATATCTTGTGACACTGGCTACAATAGTGTCATGTTAGCATGTTTTCACTTTCTGGTGACATTGTAAACAAGAAGAGGACAGCATTATTTCCCCCAAATTGTAACCAAACTTTTTTTGAGCAATTGGCTGAACAAGAAGTAGGACTGAATGGACTTTAGGCTCTAAAGTTTTACATTTGTTTTATTTTTGAATGCAGTTTTTTTGTACATTGTCCCACATTTGCAAGTTCAACTTCATGCTAAAGAGACTGCACTACCGTACTTGTTAGAGGTGAATTAAAATACTATTTCTTTTGTTTTTTTTGTAGTGCAAATATTTGTAATCAAAATAAATATAAAGTGCACACTGTGCATTTTACATTCTGTGTTGTGACTGAAATTAATATATTTGAAAAGATAGAAAACACCCAAAATATTTAAATAAATGGTATTCTATTGTAGTTTAATCAAAAGATTTTAAAAA
This sequence comes from Pelodiscus sinensis, assembly GCF_049634645.1. Taxonomy (NCBI): domain Eukaryota; kingdom Metazoa; phylum Chordata; order Testudines; family Trionychidae; genus Pelodiscus; species Pelodiscus sinensis. The sequence continues at coordinate 115,763,791 of NC_134714.1, forward strand.
TTGTACAATTAATCACAATTAATGTTTTTAATCTCTTGACAGCCCTAGAAATTAGATTTAAAAAGTGGTTCTGTTCTAAAGCAAGACTGACAAAAACTGAACCATCTTACTCAAGAGATCCAAACTTCCCATGTGCATTCTGAGCCTGTACTCTGCCTGGGGTAGTAATAAAAGACATATAGAACTTGTTTTTCATGGAAGCTTTTATTGCTTTTTGAAATTTAAGATTGGAATTCATTTGGGTGTTTATGTGCTTATCTGCTTTAACCCAGTAAGTAGCTCTTGTTTCCTTTTCCTTTTTAAGTATAGTAAATCCTAAGGGTATGTCTACACTACCCCGCTAGTTTGAACTAGCGGAGTAATGTAGGCATTCCGCACTTGCGAATGAAGCCCGGGATTTGAATTTCCCGGGCTTCATTTGCATAAGCGGGGAGCCGCCATTTTTAAAACCCCGCTGGTTCGAACCCCGTGCAGCGCGGCTACACAGGGCACGAACTAGGTAGTTCGAACATTGTCTTTGGTGAGAGATCTAAAATGCAACTGACTTGGGATAAATGACTAGTCTTTTGGGACTGGTAATAACCTGACTGTTACTGTGGTATGTGGTGTATCTATCACAAATATAAGAGTTTTTTTCCTTTGGGAGACAAGACAGATCAGAGTATTGAAGGCATCTGTCTATATCATGTTTAGGCTGTTACAATGCCTAAGGAGTTTACACATGATAATTGGTTGGTGAAATCAGTATAGATCTTACAATCAATATGGGATTTGTTTGTAATAGTCTGCCCTGAGCACGGTGCTCATGCTTTTGAATTAAAGCAGAACAGCTAGACAGGTATAACCCTGGGAATCTTTTTCCCAAGATCAGGAGGGCTTCATTTGTTTCCTGACTTCTAGCTCTCCTCCGCTTATTCACGTTCAGACACATCAGGCTGAAGAAGTCTCTGGCTACTGGCTTACGCCATTAACTTTGTGCTGCAGGAATGGAATCTGATCACAACACAGCTGATGCCCTTTGACACTAGGGGAGTATGTACAGCTGGTGTAACTGGTTCCTACGCTAGTGACCTCACTGAGAGCAGAGAAGGCTGTGGACAGAGCATCCCTGAGGACTAGATGCTGGTAGACAGAGCAGCCTTCAAGCTTCTTTTAACTCTGCCAGGACCCTGGCATACTGGCTAATGCCATAACTAGCTCTGTTGTGGCTTCCTCCCCTCTTCTGCACTGAATGAAAATTTAGTACAGCTGAGAATCTGGGCTATCATTTGTTAATAAGGAATGAAACCATAATTATGTTTTTAAAAAGATACCCAGCCTTTTTAAACCTCAGCCATAGAATGCAATAGCAATAGGTAATCAGGCAACTACCCCAACCCTCAATGCAATTTTTATATAAGCACTAAAAAGAGAATACCCAGAACCCATGATTTCAACAAGAATATAAAAATACTTGCAAGAGGCTTTTTTATAAAAATTCCAATATTTTTTAGCATGAATAATCATGTCTTTACTTCATAATTGTCTGAAGGACTGTATTGCTGCTTCAGCTCTTCCAGAATGACCCGTGCTCTGCTTTATAGTCAGTCTTTGGAGAAGAAGCACACTTTGATCTGGTCAGATGAGGCTTGAATTCATTATTAATTAGGCTGCCAAGAAACAGGTACACACGTTTGTCCATGTACAACTATGCACCTTTGTAAATCAATCAAGTGCTCGAATGATATGGCTGAATATGACAAAAGATGGTGATGAAAGTGGACTTTAAAAGAATTTGATACAGGAAAAATGCAATCTGTTTGCTTTCCTTTGATAAAGTTAGAGTCAGTCTGGACAGTGGATACTGCACAAATCTTTTGTATTCTTCTTCAGGCCTAGTGACGGCAGATCCTCTCTAACTTGAAGTTTTTAAATCATTACTTGAGGACTTCAGTATTTTAGCCAGAAGTTATGGGTCTATTAGAAGAATGGGTGGCTGAGATTCTGTGGCCTGCAATGTGCAGAAGGTCAGACTGGAGCTAATCATGATGGTCCCTTCTGAGGTTAAAGTTTATGAGAAAAGGTTGAAAATACACAGCATTACTGACAGTATTTCAGGCTCTCCAGGGCAATTCTCTGACATCCTGGATTGGGAGGTCTCAGTGTCCAATAAGCAGCTGAACTATTATAATACCCCATACTCCCAAAATAAGGCAAGTACGGGCCTGTCACTAGGGTTGCCAGGTGTCCAGTATTGAACCAGACAGTTCAGTATTTTCGCCTCCTGTCTGGTAAAAAAAAAATTCAGAAAATACTGGACACTTAAAATCTCTAGTACTTTCTGATTTTTTCCTGGCCAGGAGGCGAAAATTCTGGGTGCTTACTGGGATCTGCAGGGGAGCTGTCCGGCCAGCGCAGAGAGGCAAGATAGCGGGCAGCCGCCGGCAGTCTGTTAGGGCCAAAAAGCCTCACCATGCATTTCTTAAAGGGGCCATGATGGTTTTCTGTTTTGTTTTTGCTTTTTTTGCTTAACAACTCTCGGGTCCTTTTTTTCGGTATTTTTCCTGAAACCATCTGGCAACCCTACCTGTCTCAGAGGAGGGGGGCAAAGATGGCAGTTGTCCTGGGGCCCCGTGATTCTAAAGGGCTGGTGCCATAGGTGTGTGCAGCACATTTCATTAGGGAGTGCACCCAGGGAATCTTTTTTTTTTTTTTTTAGGCAAACATTTATTGAATACTCAGTCATAAAGGACATTATTTTTATTCATCAAACAAACTAAAGAAACTACAACTTAACTAAACTTAATTTTTTTTAAATTAACAACTACACTTTACTTAAAAAATACAAACTTAAGTATGGGATATTGTACTTCTTAGTTTGTTTTTTACATGTGCAATTTGGCGCTTATTGCATAATACAGCAATCCATACTTTAAAACTAAAAGAGCGTGTCATGCGAGTAAATGAAAATGCAAAGCCACTCTTTTTTAAAGACATTATAGGGTTACCAGGTAGTCTTAAAAAAAATACCGGACACACTTCATGGGCGGGGGAGGGACTGGCCGGGAGGGAAGCGGGGCTGGCCGGGAGGAAAGGGGGGGGGGCGGCTGACGGGAAGCAGAGCTGGTCAGTGGGGGGAGGAGGGAGGGCGGAGCAAGGCTGGCCGGGGAAGATCGGGGGGAAGTGGGGGCGGCCAGCGGGAGCAGGGCTGGCCGGGGGAGCTCAGGAGGAGAAGGGGAGAACTGGCTGCCGGAAGCAGGGCTGGTGGCGGGTGCTGCGGGGCTGGCCGGGGAAGATCGGGAGGAAAAGTGGGGGAGAACCAACAGAAGGGGGTGGGAGGGAGGGGGAGGGAAGAGCGTATCAGCCGGAGGGGAGCGGGAGTGACCCAGGCAGTGCAGATCCCAGGGCGCTCCCGCCCCCCGCACGGTCCAGGCGAAGTGCGAGTTTAGTCCGGCTGCGGCTCCACCACGCGCTTGACCAGCAGGCAGGAGCACGGACCGGACTGCCCCTCCTCCTCACATGCAACCAGGGCTCCCAGTGCCGATTGCATCCTGCATCCAAGCCACTCCCCCTGCCAAGCTTCCAGGCGTCCAGTTGGAAAACCAGAAAATACCGGACATTGCACATGTCCGGTATTTTCTGGATTTTTTTTACCACACAAAGCCCCAAAAAACTGGACTGTCCAGTAGAAAACTGGACACCTGGCAACGCTAAGACAGTGATTGGAGCCCAGAGGCTTAGGCCCTTTAAATGGCTGTCGGAACACTGTGTAGCACTCTCTGAACAGCTATAAGTGCTCGGGGGGTACCAATCTCTGGACAGCTGTAAGGGCTATGGGAGGATGGGCGTAGCATGCTTGCTGCCTTGACTCGCCCCTTCTGCTTGAGGCCCCACCCCTTCCAGGAGTGTAGAACCCCCCACCCCTCTCATCCAGGGGCCTATCAGCTCCCCTGGGCAAGTAGATAGAAATGCTATCAGGTGTCAATACAGAGAGCTATACAATATAATAGATTGGAGAAGGTGGTTCAGCTATAGCAGAGAAGTTTCTCTTTGAGCTGTCCTTTGCTAGGTTTTGATTTCTTTGTAGCCAAGAGAACTTGAACTTGAAGGGTGACTCATATGTGTCCCTAAGTGGAAACCAAGCTGGGAATCACCGCAGCCACTGAGCTATCTGTTGTGCTGTTTGACAGCTGCTGCAAAGAATTGCAACAATGTGCAGAATCTCTGGGTAAGGCCGATGAGGAGTGATGTCATGGCTCTGAGAGAGGCCAAAGACAACACTACCCCTCTGTGCTCTGTGAAGGGACAATTCGCCACCACTTCCTACAGCTGGGTCATAGCACAAAACTGACTCTGCAGTGGTGAAGTTTTAACCATTGAAGGTGTAAGGTCCAGTGTGCTTCAACAGCAGCCCTGAGAACTACAAGTTGTGGACTACAAACTGCGGCATGTTGGGAGAATTTCCTGGTTCCTGCCAGGATGTACCCTCTGCCCCGAGCAGAGTCTCAGCAGGGACTGAGTTAGAAGCTTCATGCAGAGAGGAGGGGCTGCTGAACTGTGATCCTATTCTATGTTTTTTTACGGAGAGAATAAAGCCTGTTACTGGTGGTTTCTCTGAGTGGGTCTGGTCTGAGGTGCACATATAGTAATACACAACACAGAGCACACCAAGGAGCTGCAGGCCTAGCCTCCCACAGTTGTGTAAGAAGTCACAAGGCTCCCCCTATGAATAACCTCACACTGGGCTAGTGAACAGGAGGGGTTACAAAAGCAGAACCGGAGTCCAGAATGGAGGAGAGGTGAAGTGTACCCAAAAACAGTTCCAAGACGTGTTCTGATTACTATTCACTAGAGCTGGTTGAATTTTTCACATTTTTTCCACTTTAAAAAACAACAACACTGTTCATGAGAGATTATCAGCATTACTGAAGGTTCCTGCTTTTGATGGAATTTTCCAAGGCATTTTAACTCAAATTTGTATTCAATATCAGTATGAAAATATGGTTTTCAGAAAATGAAAAAAAATGATGATTATGAAAAAGGTTTCATGAAAAACTTTAATACAAAATCAAAATAAATCCATAGCCTTCTCAAACTTTTCTCCCCCACCCTCCTGAAAACTGGAATGGAAAGAATTTCAAAATGTGGCACAAAAATTTTCTGAGTTCTCCCCAACCAGTTCTACTACTCATCAAAACTTTCAAATATATCAGATTATTATGTAGTTTAGGATCCTTTTACACATCTCCCACTATGTCCACCCAGTCCGTTGCCTGTCAGTGTCTGCTCCACCAGTATTTGTTTTATGCAATTTGTTGCCAGTACTGATATTCACACCCTGTTGGGAGATCTCCTTCCATCTGCTCTATGATATATAATTATATAGCTCCTAGAGGTACTCATAAATGAATTAAAGGCGGCTTGTTCATGTTCTAGCCAGAAGGTTTGAGGCCTGAGCAGCTCTATAATTATTTTAGAAGGTATTCTTAAAAGCAGCATGTAGGTTTGTTCAAGTGCAAACAGCTTTGGTTGCCTTTTCTTCACTCCCCCACAATTCTAAGAAGACAGTGATACATTTGTTGCAAGATGATGCAGTACATTCTCTTTTATGAGATCTAGGACATTTGGCCCCATCCAGTGCTGTCACTGGGCAAGCATTCCTTCCTTACGAATTACCTTCTTTTCATTCTTGCTGCAAGGAACAATTTGTTTTCTGTAAACGTGGCCGAAGGCATAGAAATGTCTTCCAGTCCCCCGACTGGCCTATCTTTTTATCTACCTTTCTCACGTTTACCCTTCAAATAAAAACCTTGCTAGACATCAACTTCCCTTTTTATTCAATTCAGTGAAACTCAGATCTTATGCTGCATACAGTTAATGGTGCTATCCTCAGCTGTGATGGAGCTGATTTTCACTACTCAACTAATGCAAAACACCACCCAAACTAGCAGAACTAGCCACAGAAGGGGCACTCTGGGTTAAGGAGACTCCTCTGGTGGCCCAGATTCCATTCAACAGCACCTATAATAGTCTCCTGGAGCTAGAATAAGGCCTCCCTATGCTTTAGGAATCCCCACAAACTGTAACAGCTCGTTCGGGATACAGAAAGCTACAGTAAGTTAGAGTGAAGGCTGCTCTTATGCCAGGTGACTGGGCCCAACACAGCGGCCCAGGATCGGGGGGTAGGTAGGCAGGCTTCCAACTATCCTTGCATAACACTTAACCACACACAGTATATTTACGGTACAGTTCCATTGACAGGATCTTTTATTTAATCATCTGTTTAATCTGTGAAAAAAGAAAAAAAATACTCCCCCATTTATCCATTGAGAGGAAACTGTATTCTGGTTTTCTCTTTCTCCATATGATCTGCTAAGAAGCTGTGAGCTCCATCTGCATGAGACACCAATTTAGTGCTGACTGACTGAATGCAGCAAGATTTCAGTGTCGTGCTGGCTCTACCTCTGCCAGTTTCCTCAGGAGGGAGTGCAGCTTTCCATGAGTCCAGGTAGCCTGATTTCTCATTGACTGGTGCATAATTGATGCAAGTACAGGCTCAGCCTAGGAAACAGATGACTGCCAAAGCAAGGCATTGGAAGTGCACTGCTGTGCTCTTATGAATCCCTAACACACTTGCCTACAATTATACATCTGGGAGCAGTAAAGCAAACGGCTTCTGCTAAATGCCTGCCATAGTGGTACGTCACTCTCAATGACACTGAAAAGCTGAGCTGGATCAGACAGGACTGAGGGTTTTTCTTCTTGATCACTGGGCTGGAACCAGTCTTTGGCAGAGTTTACTGGTCCTGAAAACTTTCCATTCTGGCCTAGCAGTGTTTCCAGCCCTAGAAAGCTCAGTTATTGGATTTTCAAGATGCACCATTCTGATTGGCATGTTACTTACTGCTCTATTTTTCTCTCCCTTCCTTTGCACTTCTGCCAGAACTTCAGTACCCCACATCTGAAGAATCACTTGAGTCGAAGATGTTTACTTTATGCTAACTGTTCTAGAGAGACTGCTATTTCCTTCCCCTTGCATTTCAGCTCTGGGCACTACTCGAATGACAGGACATTTAGATTCAGTGATATGCAGTGTGCCACTGGAAACTGTATCCTTTCTTTTCTTCCTCATGGTTCAGCAGACAAAGCATAAAACTCTCACCGGCCCTTTGGTTGAAGATTTTTTGGACACTAGCGCAGTACCTTAAACCACCATTTCCAGTTCCCTGGAAACACAGCCTGAGCTCTGAATATTAACCTAAGTTCCACATGCATCTCCTAATTGAGGGTCTGACCACCACCCTGTGCTGTAAGGTTCACTCACACTTTTCTTTTAAATATCAAATTACAAAATTAGATAGGTATATAGGGCCTATCTATACTGGGCATATGTGTAGTGGAAATATAGTAGAGCGAACTTCTGGGCTGTGTCTAGATTGGCCAGTTTTTCCAGAAAATCAGCCGCTTTTCTGGAAAAACTTGTCAGCTGTCTACACTGGCCACTTGAATTTCTGCAAAAGCACTGACTTCCTACTGTAAGAAATCAGTGCTTTTTGCGGAAATACTATGCTGCTCCCGTTCAGGCAAAAGTCCCTTTTGCGCAAAACTTTTGCACAAAAGGGCCAGTGTAGACAGCTGAGATTTATTTTGAGCAAAAAAGGCCCGATTGCGAAAATGGCGATCGGGGCTTTTTTTCGGAAAAGTGCGTCTAGATTGGCCATGGACGCTTTTCCGCAAAAAGTGCTTTTGTGGAAAAGCGTCCGTGCCAATCTAGACGATCTTTTCTGAAAATGCTTTTAACGGAAAACTTTTCCGTTAAAAGCATTTCTGGAAAATCATGCCAGTCTATACGTAGCCCTGGTGTAGGTGTGCTGCATTGGTATGAAATGAGTTTTCCCTTCAATGTGAATTACCTTGGTTTGAAATCAGGGTAAGCCCCACTACTGCAAGTCCCGTATCATTGCGTGCATTACACCACAATGCGTGTGTGTGTGGGGGGGGAGGGACTGGAATAAAATGCCTGTAATTGGCCCTTGTGTGCTGAATTCAGGCTGGAGCTGTGGGACTATAAAACCACAGTGTAGATGGTTCAGGCTTGAGCTGGAGGTTCTGGATCCTCCTCCCTTGCAGGATCCCAGTGCCCAATCAGCTGCAGGTGTTTTATGCCAGTATAGACATAGCCCTAGAGGCCCACAACCAAGACTGAGGTGCCCCATTGTGCTAAGCACTGTGCCCACTGGTGTTAACACACAGCTCGTTCTGTACAACAGGGGTGGACAATAAGTTTTGAAAGGGGGCCATTTTGGGAATTTCTGAAGTGGTCATAGGCTGCCTGGAAAGGGCGGGGCCTCAGGCAGAAGGGGTGGGGCCAGAAGAGTTTACCCCCTCACACACACACACAAACACTAATTGGTCTGGGGGTGGGGGAGCATGTGAAGTCTTAGGCCTCCGCCCCCATTGCCCTGCCAGGAGTGTGCAGTGCCTAGAGAAGACAGCCAGCGGTTCCCTCTGGTGCCCTGTGCTCCTGGTGGGGAGGGGGTAGGAGACTTCTCACATTTTCCCATCCCCAGGTCTCGATTGGCCTGAGGGGAGGGGAGTGGCAGGACAGTTGCGTGCCAGGAGCCCTTTCAATTACTGCAATTGAAAGGGCTAGTTGCTGCCAGGCAACACATTAGCATCAGAGCCGGGAGCTACTGTGGGCTGGATCAAAGTGCTTGGTAGGCCGGATTCAGCCCACTGACAGCTTTTTGCCCAATCTAAATAGAAATGACAGCCGAAGTGTAGGAGGGGAAACTGAGACACAGGGCAGTAAAGTGACTTGCTCATGGGTCAGACAGTGTCAGAGACTGTACTACAACTCTGGTCTCTGGGCAGCTAGTCCAGCATTCTATCCAATGGGCCACAGGGACTCCATGTTGATGGTCTATCCAAGCAATTAATCTACATTGTGCATTGGCAGCAGTTTAGCTATATCAGCAGCAATATTCTCAGTGCAGCAGGCCCTATCCCTTTTCTTTGAGTTTCACAAGTATGCAAACATCAATGCCTTAGTTTCCTCCTCTGTTAGATTCAATAATGAAATCCTCCTAGCAAGATACATTTTATATGGAGAGACCTCTTTAAATCAATACCTAATGCAAGAGAAAAGATTGGTTCATCAACAAACAAAAAAGCTACAGAAAGGGACTTTAGACTGTTGCTGTTTAACACTTCATAACCCAGGAGCATGCTGCAGTGCTGTGAGACCATATCTGGAGCTAATGTGTCCTAAATTCTAATCCCAGTCCTTACATCTCCTCTTCTCTCTATTGTTACAGGTAAACATTTAACCTATTTGCTTTCATTGCCTAGTGGGCTCAGAGGACTGTGAGGAGTTGTTACTGAAATGCACTTGCATGGATAAACAAACACAGGATTAACCTGTGGAACTCATTGTCACAAAATATAAAGGCCAACAGTTGAGTACCATTTAAACAAGGAGAGGACATTTTTTATGAACAACATCTACTGCAACATTTTACATATAGAAAAAAAAAGGATAAGGAATACAAACTCTGGAAGATGTTGGCTAGCTACTAATTTAAGGGGATTGGGAAGGAATTTCCCCCTTGGACAGATAATGCTATAGTTGGCTATTACAGGATTTCTTGCATCTTTTTCTGAAAACTTTTCTACTACCCAGTATCAGAGACACTTTCTTCAGTAAGAGGAGCTCAAGGTTTAGCTGCTAGTAATGAGCTCCCGAGTTCTTTCCTGAGTTCTTTCAAATTTAACGGAACTCTTCTGAGAATTTGGTATTGACTAAGCTGGCAACCCTCTGGCTGTGTCTACACTGCACCCCTTTTCCGGAAAAGGGATGCAGATGAGACAAGTCAGAATTGCAAATGAAGCGGGGGATTTAAATATCCCCCGCTTCATTTGTATAAACATGGCTGCCGCTTTTTTCCGCCTCGGGGCTTTGCCGGAGAAAAGCGCCAGTCTAGACGGGATCTTTCGGAAAATAAAGCCTTTTCCGAAAGGTCCCTTATTCCTGATTTTAAGAGGAATAAGGGACCTTTCGGAAAAGGCTTTATTTTCCGAAAGATCCCATCTAGACTGGCGCTTTTCTCCGGCAAAGCCCCGAGCCGGAAAAAAGTGGCAGCAATGATTATACAAATGAAGCGGGGGATATTTAAATCCCCCGCTTCATTTGCAATTCCGACTTATCTCATCTGCATCCCTTTTCCGGAAAAGGGGTGCAGTGTAGACACAGCCTCTGTGTCTACAAGAACTACTGTGATTTCCAGTTCATGTACGCACACATGTCTCTACTGTTTCCTCACCTTCTCTATTGTGCTTGCTTCTGTTATTTGCTGCTTATTGTCTAAATCCTATATTGTGTGCTTTCTGGGACAGAGTCTAGTGTTATCAGATTGTACATTAATGTCCTAACCCTTGTCTGGGGTCTGTAGGTACTACTGTAATACAAATAAATAACGAAATTTGTATGAAATCTGAAGAAGTTATTTGAACTTTCCATCGTTCAGCAGACGTGCTGGCCAGTACAGCTGGCTCTGGACTCAGGCTTTCACAATTAACACACAGAACAAGTTTAAACTTTACCACCGAATGAACAGCATTAAGCTTATTTGCAGAGCGGTGGTTGTGTAAGAGGCTGGTGAGATGCGTGGCAGTACAATCCGACCTGTCCTGTCTGATAATGCTCTTCCTAGAACTATAGGGGACAAATACAGAGAAAAAACAGACAAAATGGTGGTGAGATTTGGAAGAAAATACTGACTCTAGTAACCAGATTGAAGGCCGCTCCTGTTTTATTTTAAGAACTTGACACCCTCTAGTGGTGCAGCAGGGAAGAGAGGATAAGTCCATAGTTTGTTTAGTTCAAAGGAAAACTCCAGCCATTTTAAAGGTTTTTCTGCTTAGAACTACATATTTCTGATTCCTTGTTTGGGTCAACAAGAAGCTTGGACCTTATGACCCCTCCCCAATAGACATAGTCACAGCAGATCCAGGTAAAAAGAGGTGGTCGCTGGGCTCTTCTGTCCAGGGCTGGCCTTAGGACAAATTATGCCCTAGGCAAACTTATATTTTGGTGCCCCTTGAGTTTAGTATGTGGTAGTGTTAGTGAAAATTTCAGAAATAAAGTGGTAATCTCAAAAGTTTTCATAACTTTTCTAAAAATAAAGACACAAAATTTGATTCAATTTTATTAAAATAATAAAATGTCAGAAACTAAACATTAAACAAAACACTAAACTAATGAATAAGAACAAATACAAAATGTTGTTCAGCAAGATGCTTTTGCTGCTGCAAACTGTGACATTGCTTGTGACAGGGTGAGATTGTGAGCCACCGCATTCTCCATAGTCAGACAGGGGGGCGGAATTGGAGTGTCAGGAGATTAAGGGACCAGACATGTCCTTGGGGCACATGAAGGAAGCTGCTCAGTCCTTTGCTCCCCTGGGTGCAGGGCCTGCTAGAGTCTCTGCCCCTTACAAAGGGAATTACCATGATCAGTCCCATGGCCAAGCCCTTCCTTGAAGAGCTACGTGGGGAATGGATTATTTTAGATTAAATATTTATCCTAAAATACGAGGCACAGAAGGCAGGCTGCATGGGCATCCAGAATCATAGGTGGGGAAACTGAAGCAAAATGCAGGACAATGAAAGGCATTGCCTTCCCAAACTGCTAGGCATTGCCCTGCCCACCACCTCCCCTCCCCCAACACCTACTGTAGATGTTCTGGGGACAGAATGTTGCTTTCCCCAGCGCCTGCCCTCCCCACTGCTCCAGGCTGGGGAAGCTGGGGATGTGTGCTACATGCCCTCCGGGGGCAAGGAAGGCTCAGGCCCGCTCAGTCCGTGTTGCCTTCTCCCTCTCTGGGGAGGCTGGGGAGCATATGCTCTTCCCCTGCCCATGGTGGGGGCAGGGCCTCAGCAGAGGGGGTGGGGCTGTAGGTGGGGGCTCAGCTGCACTGACTGCCCATGGCAGGCTACTACTTATGAATGGCATCAGATTATTGTGAAATGGAACAGTGGGTGAAAAACCAGAGTGGGGGTCACACACGTACACACAGACCTGTGCACTTCTCCTCCCATGGCCCAGTCAAAATTGTAATTTCTCAATGAGATGGCTCCTCATGTCCCCTCCCTGTTCATCTGGGTGGCTCTCTCTGCACTCCTTCCTCCCCACAGGCACTAGTTGCCTACGTACACATGGGCTTTCTAGTGACTCCCAGCCTTTGCAGTTCACATGCACATTACCATTGAGTTCACCAATTTTACTCCTACAATAGGGGAAAAAGCACATTCTCCTACCCCCATATGCTACTAGGCATTTCTTCCACTGCTTTCCTCTCCCTTGTCCTAGATGCACACACACCACTCTTGCCTCCAGCACTGCAGGACTGTCTGATGCCAAGGCATCTCCATGAGTAGGGCCTAACACAAACAACAAGGCAGTGTCTAAGACTCTGTTGCTGAAACACACACAACTTCCACTCCCACAGCAAAACACAGCCTTCTCGTCTCCCTCCTTTCTCCGCCTGCAGAAGTGGTATTTGTTAACATGCTTGGTGCTTTACAAGACACAAGAGGGATGCTTTGAAGAGCTCAACACCTGAAAGATGAAGCACAGTGGATGCCCTGGGAATCCCCAAAGAAGCAAACCAGATGGTTCATATGTCACCTGATGGGATTGTTTTGCTAGAGGCGGTTGGCAGCAATGTCCCAAATGACATGGCATATTACCATGTCCCAAACAAAATACCATATTGCTTTAGGAAGCTAAAATAGTTTTTGTTGAATTAGAAAGCAGACCATATTTTCAGCAGCATTGAATCCAAGTCTCTGAAGATGCATAGACATGCATACACATGCAGTGGCAGACGTGGGCATGGCCAGGACACAGTTATTTGCCACTAAAAACTAGGACTGAGATGTCCAATGCTTGTTGGGAGATTTAAACACACAATAGCTCCCCTGAATATTCGCAGGAGCCATTTCCCTAAATTCCCTGTCAACTTTGAAACCCTCATCTTATTCGTTTGCTAACCCATAGGACAATGATTCATCCTCTGGTGTTTACCATACCGATTGTTGGACAACAAAAATTTCAGTTCAAGAAAGGGAGACAAGTCAGGTCTCTGGAGAGGTGACAATCCTGCTTGACTTTTGCCAAAACTCTCCCCTGGACTGTCTTTGATGTTTCCCCTCACTTCAGTTCCCTAGCTGCAGGCTGAGTAAAACAAAAAACAAAGTAAGAGGTATATCAAATCTGAATGAGAAGAAGGACAAGCTAAAAGGAGGGTAAAGAAGATGGATGGGCAGGCAACGTCAGTGTATCAGCTGGCTGGTAGGCAGTTAGGAGACAGGTGAAAAAGGACAGAAAGAGGAAGATTGTCAACTGGTATCTGAACAGCTCTGGCAGGCACTTAGCAGTATTGTCTTTTGGGTGCACTCAGGTCTTGTTTTCCAGCTATATCTCACCACTGTGAGGTTTAGAAGCACTCTCTCTCTCTCTCTCTCTCTCTCTCTCTCTCTCTCTCTCTCTCTCTCTCTCTCTCTCTCTCACACACACACACACACACTCAAAAGAGAAATAATTAAAAGCCCACAAGATGGGATTGTTTTCCCTTATATACCTGAGATGGGGCTTTAAGAAAACCACCAAAACGACCAGCAGTTGGCAACCAATATATGTGACCTGGGAAAGGGTGCGCTCCCAGCCCCGACTTCTCATAGGAAGCACGATAGTTTGCAATAAACAACACATTAAAAATAATGCAGAGGAGAGTTCAGTAATCAACTGTCACCAATTAACTACCCACAAATGGGGCAACGCAAAGGTACTTTTTAGCAGGTGCCATGCTTAATAGTACAAAATAGGCCTGACAAGATTGTCCTGAGTCATTAGAGAGTTGTGATCTGAAGACTTATGGTAAATTACATTCCCAGGTGAGCCAATAGTCTCCCAAGGCCTCTGGGCAGGCTGCAGGAGCAGGGCGTGGAAGGGGCAGGGCTGGGGCAGCCAGCTCTCAGTGCCACCGGGACTGTGCCCCCCTGCCAGTATTGTCTGTGGTGTGCTGCACCGCCAAGGGCTCTGTAGCTCACCACTGGAGCTCCAGCAGCAATTTAAAGGGCCTGAGACCTCTTTGAATTGGGGCAGTTTTCCCCCTGTCGGTAGGCTGGTACATACCTTATATTTAAATAAATAATGGTAATTTATTATTTGTACTGCACTAGCATATAGAAGCTCCCACCAAGAAGGAAGCTTTGGTGAGCTTTGTGCTGTACATACACAGAGAGGGTGCGTCTACACTGCAGGGCTTAACGGGAAATAAGCTATGCAAATTGATCTACGTCCATTGCATAGCTTATTTCAAAACAGCTTATTCTGAAACAGAGCACTCTTCCTCAGACTTCCCTTAATCCTTGTACAATGAGGGTTACACGAGTCAGAGTAAGAAGTCCTTCAGCTCGACAGTATTTCAGCATTATTTCGATATAACTGCTGGCTGTGTAGATGTGGACTAAGTTATTTTGAAATAACATTGCTGTGTAGACATACCCAGAGAGACCTCTGCCCCAAAGAGCTTACAGTCTAAACAGAAAAGACAAAAATGGGAGGAGAAAGGATGCGTCATGGTCTCTTTACAGAGAGGGGAACTGAGGCAGAGACTTACCCAAGGTCACGCAGGAAGTTTGTGACAGACCTGAACCTAGACCTGATGAGCCTCACTCCAGTGCCTTAGTCATAAGGCTGCCCTTCTATAGCTGGGGTGGAGAACCTAAGGCCTAGGGGCCACATCCAGCCCTCGGCTTGCCTGGATCCAACCCCCAAGGCTCAGGGCTACTCTCCTGATTTTTCTGTGGGTCAATGGTCTCTGACCCAAAAAAGTTCTCCACCACTGTTCTGTAGCAATTACCATGCATACTCACATATAAAGTAACTTGCCTATAAAATGTCACTTCCCCTTATTTTCTACATGCTGTAACCACTAATCAATCATTGAGTCAAATAAAAAGTTAAGTGACAGGGTTAATATGTACCTTATTCTTTCAATTACAAAAACCACGCTATTCTCATCTATTTCAATTTAAAAAGTCATTGATGTGACTATGTTTGTGAATGAGTCTCTATTGTTTTTGGAAGTGTATAACCTTTCATTTGTATTCAATACTTCATTGTGAGGAAACCTAATGTTAGAGGGTTTGGTTTTGTTCTCCATACCAGCAGTAATCAAGCTATCTATACATTTCTGCCTCTTTCTGATAGAGGCAGCAAGGGTGGGGGGAAGTGACTGGTTAATTAGCATGTCCACTATCCGCTAAGCATTTGCTTATTGGA
This sequence comes from Pelodiscus sinensis, assembly GCF_049634645.1. Taxonomy (NCBI): domain Eukaryota; kingdom Metazoa; phylum Chordata; order Testudines; family Trionychidae; genus Pelodiscus; species Pelodiscus sinensis. The sequence continues at coordinate 115,779,119 of NC_134714.1, forward strand.
TAGTCAAATAATCAACTAGTCCTTCACATCCCTAGCCTGCACACACAATTATACATTCTATTCTAAACTATACATTTATTTCTTTTCAATTGGCTATGTAGTTGACATTTTGAGAAGAAAATGTCCATCTCATGCATATACCAGCTGATGAACACCAATGAGTTTCTCTTACAAGCTTGTGTTAGGTAGAAAGTTGGCCTTGACAGCATGCTAGCACAGTTAATGCAGTCAAAACTGGGCTGGTGCCACCAAAAGTTCTAAGCTCACAATAATCCTACTATATATTTTAGAAATGTGTGCCTGTCTGTCTGTGAGTCTGTTTATTCAAAAACTCCTCCTAAACAGTAAAAACCAGGACCACCACATTTGGTATGCAGCTGCTTCTTATCAGAACTTAAAGCAAGGTCAGAAGTTTGGTTATGCCAAGACAATGGGATATGCCTGGAATTTGATCATTTCTCATGAAGTGGAAAGGGAGCGGTCTGGCAGGACGGACAGTTATACTGCAGAATGACCACAGGGAGAGGCCAGAGATAAGGACCAGGACAACTATAACCCCATTGGGCTATAAAGGGACAGCTACTTACTATATATTTCAGAGAGCGAGTTTATATATCTGTTTATCTGTGTGTCTATCTCCCAGCTGGGGGACATGCACCCCTTTCCCAGCTGTGCCTGCTGCAGCTGCAATGACCATGGACTGGCACTTCTCACCTAGCCCAGGTTGCTGCAGTGGGAGAGGTTGTCCTCCCTCCCTGGGGCAGGCTGCAAACTGAACCTTCATCCCTAGGCCCACCCCAGAGCAATGATATAAATGAAGAAAAACAAAATATATTTGAATGAAGGATTCAAGCAACACCAGGTAAATCTTCTAGTCATGAATATAAATGTTTACAAAACACTTCATTTTGTAATTCAGTTCACTGGAGTTAAGATTGCTATTACACAACAGGGCGGAACATAGGACTTCCAAATCTGACTCAAATATCAGAAAAACAAAGAAACACTTCATTAAGGACATCCTATCGAAGAATGTAAACCAGAAATAATGATCATCTTGGCAAATAGGCATTTCCCATTGACCCCAATCAGAGGCATATGCAGACAGCACCTCTGAAAAAAGAGGTCACATATGGATAAAATCACCTCCCCTCCCCCGAGTCACTTTGAGAGGTTAAGCACAATTGTGCCTTGAAAAGCAGATTTGGCTGTCTTCTCCCCCATATGTTTCTGGGGGTACAAAGCAAAACAATTAATCAGCACTAAAAACACTACATTTAACTTTCCATAAGCCAAGTGTTGGGAGCATGTGGGATACAGTCATAGCTTCTTCCTGTCAGGGCTGGCCCAACCCAGGGCACCAGACTTTAAATTAAACAGAAGTGATTTTTTTCTCTATTTAAAACATTTATTAATATGTTATCTTATAAACAAAAGTATCAAATATTGTATTTAGTAGTGTCAGCTACTGGGTGGTTTACCTATAGGCTGTGTCTACATTGGCACCCCTTTCCGGAAAAGGGATGCTAACGAGACAAGTTGCAATTGCAAATCCGTGGGGGATTTAAATATCCCCCGCGGCATTTGCATTTACATGGCTGCCGCTTTTTTCCGGCTTGGGGATAAGCCGGAGAAAAGCGCCAGTCTAGACATGATTCTCCGGAAAATAAGGCATTTCCAGAGGATTTCTTATTCCTGCTTTCAAGAAATCCTCCGGAAAAGGCCTTATTTTCCGGAGAATCACGTCTAGACTGGTGCTTTTCTTCGGCTTATACCCAAGCCGGAAAAAAGTGGCAGCCATGTAAATGCAAATGCCGCAGGGGATATTTAAATCCCCCGCGGAATTTGCAATTCCGAAGTCTACATTAGCATCCCTTTTCCAGAAAGGGGTGCCAATGTAGACACAGCCATATAGTGTAATTGAGCTAGGATGAATGAAAAGGATAAAGAAATCAATAAGCATGTTTATTTTTATTTATACATTGTTCATTTCGAATGCCAAGTAAATGAAGGTAAGTTTTCATTCGAGGCTTTTAATTTTTCTCTGTATAGAATGTGGGAGAGGGGGCACAAAGTCACAGTTCACATGGGGTGCCAAAAAATCCTTGAGCCGGCCCTGTTCCCTGTATCTCCACATCATGGTGCTATCACAGAATTTGGGAAAGCAGTTACCTACCCACCTGTGCCCATATAACCAAACACTTACCATGGCCATGAGGCACACTGATTCTCTCACTGTGGCAGCAGTACTCAGAAGGGCTGCAAGGACCAGAGTCATACTCAGACATATCCCGCTGGAGAATGCTGGGGGAAAGGCACACAGAGGAGTTTTAATAAGACATGAAGTCCTAGCTGCCTTTCTCTGATGGGAACTTCTGTTTTACCTTGGGCAGAGTTAGGTTCCTTTTGACAAGCAAGTTCTACAAACTAAAGCTCTCAGGAGAACTTGCATGTCATGAGGAACTTTTGGATTTTTGCTCCTCAAGCCACTAGATTGGGAGGTCTGAGAACATCATGGAGCTAAAAAAAATCTCATACAACAAGCATCACACCACCCCAGCCTGCTCCCAAACCTGCTGAAATCTGAAAAAGGGTGACATAATTTTGTGACAGGACAGAAATTTTCATACGGAAACTGATGCCATTTTGCTCTGTTGAGCCTGAAAAGAAAGGACTGTGTTAAAGGGTGTACATAAGAATGGCCATACTGGGTCAGATCAATGGCACATCTAGTCCAAAGTATCCTGTCTTCCAGCAGTGACAATACCAGGTGCTTCAAAGGGAGTGAACAGAACAGGCAGTTGAGTGATCCATCCCCAGTTGTCCACTCCCAGCCTGTAGAAGTCAGAGGCTAAGAACATCCAGAGCATGGGGTTACATCCCTGGCTGTCTTGGATAACAAAAGTAATCTTGGCAAATGGAAATAATTTATTTATGCAAAGTGTATAATATTAAAATGAAAAAAAATAAAACCCCCCAACAACAACAGGAAAATGCCCTCTCTGGGCTTTTCTGTATGAACACTTAGTTTGTGGCAAGCTGTAATGTAAATCTACCCAGCTTGAGTGTGGCATTGGCCATGGTCAGAAGACAGGACACTGGGCTAGAGGAATCTTTGGGTACTTCTACACTGCACCAGACGTATCCTGAAATCGCTACCCCCATGTCTACACAAGCCGCCCATTATTTTGAAATATTTTTTGAAATAACGGACATGCTATTTTGGCGTCCTGGTAAACCTTGTTGCATGAGGGATTGGGGATGGCTAGAAATAGCGCGTTATAGCGTTTCGATATAGTTTCAAAATAAGATACGCAACTTGCATAGTGCAAATTGCTTAACTTATTTTGAGTTTAGGGTGCTGTGTGGACGTACCTTTTGGCGTGACTCCATATGACTGTTCTTAAACTGTGCACTAAATATTTTTATCTATGCCATTTTGAAATGGGATAGAGCACAGTGCTCTAGGAAACTTTTAGTGCATAGCAAGAGGGACAGCTGGTTGGCTACTTAGAGTGCATCTACACAGCACCCGTAGCTCAAAATAAGCTATGCAATTTGAGCTATGCAAATTGCATAGCTTATTTCGAGTTAATTTTGAAATAACTTATTTCGTAATTTGGTGCTGTCTATACAACGCCAAGTTTTGAAATAAAACCACTATTCTGAAACACCCCTTAATCCTCGTGCAACAAAGTTAACAGGGACGTCAGAATAGTGAGCCTGTAATATTTAAAAATAATGGGCTTGTTTCAAAGATGCGGAATAGCTATTTGCAGAATAGCTATTTCAGGATACTGGAAGTATCCTGAAATAGCGCCGCTGTCTAGACGCACCCTGGGCTCGTCTACACTGGCCCCTTTTCCGGAAGGGGCATGTTAATTTCAGCTATCGTAGTAGGGAAATCCGCGGGGGATTTAAATATCCCCCGCGGCATTTAAATAAAAATGTCCGCCGCTTTTTTCCGGCTTTTAGAAAAGCCGGAAAAGAGCGTCTACACTGGCCCCGATCCTCCGGAAAAAGCGCCCTTTTCCGGAGGCTCTTATTCCTACTTCAAACCCACTTTGAAGTAGGAATAAGAGCCTCCAGAAAAGGGCGCTTTTTCCGGAGGATCGGGGCCAGTGTAGACGCTCTTTTCCGGCTTTTCTAAAAGCCGGAAAAAAGCGGCGGACATTTTTATTTAAATGCCGCGGGGGATATTTAAATCCCCCGCGGATTTCCCTACTACGATAGCTGAAATTAACATGCCCCTTCCGGAAAAGGGGCCAGTGTAGACGTAGCCCCTTAGTGCACAGCAGACTAGTATGGGGCAGATATATACCCTGTTTGCCATGAGCACAAGTGTACGTATAGCTAAGTCCTGTGTGTGCACTGAAGAAAAATCAGTTACAATACTGCAATATGAAGAGTGCTCATATTGGATGTTACTGTAATATAGATAATGGCAGACGCTTGCTCTTCAGGGTACAGTACAGATGCAAAATAAGGGGCAGTCTCTGCCCCAAAGACCTTACAATCTAAGGTCCTGGCCCCACAAATACTTGCCTATATGCTTAATTTTTGGCACATGAGTAGTTCCAATGACTTCAGTGTGACTATTTTTGTGTGCGAAGCTAAGCACATGCACAAGCTTAGCTCAGAGGCTAAAAAGATACAAAGGGATTGGATTGCAGGAAAATGCAAGAGCCTTTCAACTCATCCAGTGATCATCTGTATATGGCTTCCTTGTCCCATGACACTACGTTTATCAACTTTTGTGATGTCCCCACGCCTCATCCTCTTTGCTCCCACAGTTCCAGCAGATTCACGTACCTGTTATTTTTGCCAGAAGATCACAAGTTCTCTTTACAATTATCTCTGTGGTCAGATAAAGATCCTACTGAATCACGGTATGTTCAAGGGGAGTTTGTGTTCCAGTACCCACTATCAGGATCTTATGCATGGCTGGTCTCCTGCAACAGTTGTCTCCTACTTCCGGGCCAGAGCAGAGTTCTGATATCCCCTGGGAGGGTTCAGGGAATGCCCGGATGCTCAAAGTTCCTCAACCTAGTACTCATGGCTAATAATGTACTGCACTAGTACTCCTGGCCAGCAGGTGACCCCCATGGCTTAGGGAAGCAAGACCCCAAAGCCCTGCCCCTTCCTCACCCACCAGAGTCCAGCTCCCACACTGTGGCATCTGCTGGCCCGTGCCCTGCCCCTGTAGTGTGGCCACTGGCCTTTGTCCCCTCCCTGCCCTAGGGTAACACACCCTGCTTTCCTGGCCCCAGAGATCTGGAGAGCCGGCGTGTGACACGGCTGCAGCCTGCTTTGGAGAGCCGGAGGGTGGCACGGCTGCAGTCTGCTCTGGAAAGCCGGTGTGTGACACGGCTGCAGCCTGCTCTGCAGAGCTGGCGTGTGACACGGCTGCAGCCTGCTCTGGAGAGCTGGCGGGTAACATGGCTGCAGTCTGCTCTGGAGAGCTGGCGGGTAACATGGCTGCAGTCTGCTCTGGAGAGCCGGTGGATGGCATGGCTGCAATCTGCTCTGGAGAGCCGGCGTGTGACACGGCTGCAGTCTGCTCTGGAGAGCTGGCGGGTGGCACGGCTGCAGTCTGCTCTGGAGAGCTGGCGTGTGACACGGCTGCAGTCTGCTCTGGAGAGCTGGCGGGTGACACGGCTGCAGTCTGCTCTGGAGAGCTGGCGGGTGGCACGGCTGCAGTCTGCTCTGGAGAGCTGGCGGGTGACATGGCTGCAGTCTGCTCTGGAGAGCCGGTGTGTGACACGGCTGCAGTCTGCTCTGGAGAGCCGGCGGGTGACACGGCTGCAGTCTGCTCTGGAGAGCCGGCGTGTGACACGGCTGCAGCCTGCTCTGGAGAGCCAGAGGGTGGCACGGCTGCAGTCAGCTCTGGAGAGCCGGCGGGTGACACGGCTGCAGTCTGCTCTGGAGAGCCGGAGGGTGGCACGGCTGCAGTCTGCTCTGGAGAGCCGGCGTGTGACACGGCTGCAGCCTGCTCTGGAGAGCCGGAGGGTGGCACGGCTGCAGCCTGCTCTGGAGAGCTGGAGGGTGGCACGGCTGCAGTCAGCTCTGGAGAGCCGGAGGGTGACACGGCTGCAGCCTGCTCTGGAGAGCTGGCGGGTGGCACGGCTGCAGTCTGCTCTGGAGAGCCGGCGGGTGGCACGGCTGCAGTCTGCTCTGGATAGCCGGCGGGTGACATGGCTGCAGTCTGCTCTGGAGAGCCGGCGGGTGGCACAGCTGCAGTCTGCTCTGGAGAGCCGGCGGGTGGCACGGCTGCAGTCTGCTCTGGAGAGCTGGCGGGTGGCACGGCTGCAGTCTGCTCTGGAGAGCTGGCGGGTGACATGGCTGCAGTCTGCTCTGGAGAGCTGGCGGGTGGCACGGCTGCAGTCTGCTCTGGAGAGCCGGCGGGTGGCACGGCTGTAGCCTGCACCCTCAGGAGCTGAGACACCAGCCCCAATGCTGGATGGCCAGAGTGGCACCAGCACTGGAAGAACCGGTGGCACGACACAGCCCCCACCCTGCCTGCCCTTGCCTCTCACATGACAACAGCAGGCTGAGACAGGAGGTCTGGGGGACTCCGGTGGAGCATGGGCGGGGTCACATGAGGCAGTTTGGGAAGGCAGTGCCTTCCCATGCCTATGATACTCGCTGACCCTGCTGGTACTCTAGGTCTGGTCTGCAGTAGCTGAAGCCTGGGGAACATTAGTAGACTCATTCCTCCATTATTCCTCATATGAAGCCAAGCATGTGTCTCATACAGAAAAGAGGAACCATACGTCTATAGTGACTGCACTTCATGTGGAGTCTTCAAATTTCCTTTCACTACACCCTAATTTTATGCAACTCCAAAAAAGTTGGCCCTCCCAGGAAATCTCTGCTGGACAACAAAGGTCTGTCACTTACCTACACTGTGGAAGATTCTATAGGGGTTTGCTTCAGAGGAGACACCACTGATTACGCTGAAGTGAGCCCCATAGCGGGTGATAATGGTCAGTACGGTGACTGACAGCCCCAGCAGCTGAAAAACAGAGATTTTACTGAGAAAGGAAAGTAGTAAATGAAGGATTCACAGAAAAACTACCGTAGAGCTTATCAAGCGCACACAGATATTTTAAGCCATGCCAAATGAGAAACAACCTGTTCCCAGAGAGAATTAGTTTACAGTATATGCCTGAAAGTCACATGTGATGGGAACCTCTGGGCACTTTAATAGATTAAACTCTTATCAGATCTGTATAATTACTGCATCTGAAACCACGCACTCTAGCATTTCTTCTGCTCCAGAATCCTAGGGACAGTTACTGGGAAAAAACAGAGGAATCAGGGTTTCACAGACATATCTTTCAATGTATTTACATGGCACCAATTCCTGTAGCATTTAGGTTCTGTCTAGGCTGCAGGTTTCTTTTGGAAGAAGCTTTTCTGGAAGAATCTTCTGAAAAAACTTCTTCCAAAAGAGCGCATCTGAAAACCTGAGATAAGCTACTTTGACTTCAGGTACACAATCAGGCTACATCTACACTGCAGGCTTTTTGTGCAAGAACAACTGTTCTTGCTCAAAAACTTGCAGAGAGTGTACACTGCATGCGTGTTCTTGTGCAAGTAAATTTACAGTAAAGCATCAGAAAAGAGGGCTTTTTGTGCAAGAGTTATTCCTCTCCCCACAAGGAATAAGCCCTCTTGCACAAGATCTCCTGCGCAAGGAGACAGTGTGGGCGGGGAACAAGGGTTTCTTGCGCAAGAAATCCCTATGGTTACAATGGCCATCAGAGCTTTCTTGTGCAAGAGAGCATCACACTGCCATGGACGCTCTCGTGGAAAAGCACATGGCAGCGTGGACATGCTCTTGTGCAAGACCTTTTGCGCAAGAACTCTTGTGCAAAACAGTGCTTGCGCAAGAAACCTGCAGTGTAGACGTAGCCTCAACATAGCTTAAGTTGAATTGCTTAATTTAGCTTTAGCCCACAGTGTAGACATACCCTTTGCTAGCCATGAAGACTAAGCATTGTAAGCCAACACAATGGAAGCCCCATTTATATATGAACTGAACAAGGGCATGGGAAGTTAGCAAGGCAAGGCACTGGAGATTAAATTGAACCATCAGATGTTACCCTGACTCAGGGGATGAAACTGTGGATTTGGGGGGAATGTAAGGAGAAGGCAAAAGGCAGTTTCACTTTGCATTCATGAAAGCAAGATCCCAGCCATGTTGCTGGGAGATTGCTTTAAGTGAGAAACTAATTTAGACAAGGGTTTAATCTGTTTAGACTCTAAGAAGTGTGTTATATTTTTTATGTTATATGTAACCGTTTCTGTTTCCATTATTAACCTTATCGTGTAAATCTGAATCTTTGATAATAAACTCATGACTGTTTTCACTATCTCAGTGCTGCGATGTTATGTAAGAGTTGATCCTCAGCTGACTCAAACAAGCTAGTGTGTACACTGTCCCCTTGAGCTAATAGACCTGGTATATCTGTGAGCGTTCAGGACTGGACACTGCAGGAATACTCCAAGGACTCCAGGGCTGGAGCGTACTTATTACGAACCTGCACAGAGACAGTAAGGCTTGCTATGGCCAGGAAGGCAGTGTTTGGGTTGATAGAAGCTGGTGATTTCCAGGAACTAAGCTACAACAGGCACAGACGGACTTCATCACACTATGGGCAGGTGGCAGTGAGGTGTCTCACAACTGTTGGTGCCATTCTGGAGTGCAACATATACTGTAACAATTACCCCCAATTTCAGTACAATAGAACTTAAAAACAATTATGAATTTTTAGGTTATTTGCAACTGAGAATCTGTTATTCATACACAGTATCAGGTCCATATACAGAGGGGGTGCGAAGGGTAGGAAAGCTCCCCCTTGAGGTCTCCCAAGTAAGCATGCTCTGGCCTGCCAGAAGAAGGCAGGAGCAGCACACTGCCCCAAGCCTCCCTCCCCCATGCTCTGAGCAGCCAGGGGCAGGCTGGGGCTGATTTCCCTGCTTACTTGGGGGACCGTGGTGAGGGTGCATTCATACCCTTGCAGTCCACATTTACAAAAAAAGCACCCCCCCACCCCCCCACACACATCTCCTGCGCACGGGCCTGAATGTAGTGCTGTGTCTAGCTTGAATCAGCTCAGATTTTCTGCAGAAATACCAATCTAAACAAATCCTCATAACTTCACAATTGCATGTTATTGTTTGTATCCATATGCATAGAATACAAAATAAGCTAAACTTGAGCTAAGCAACTCCCCCTGCAGCTGGTTTGAGTGCAATTCTACCTTGCGTATTCTCAGAGTCACAGACTTCGTAAGCACAAGGAGAATCCCTCTCTGAGGGTACGTCTAGACTACATGGTTCCGTCGACGGAGCCATGTAGATTTGTTGTTTTGGCAAAGGCAAATGAAGCCGCGATTTAAATGATCGCGGCTTCATTTACATTTACATGGCTGCCGCGCTGAGCCGACAAACAGCTGATCAGCTGTTTGTCGGCTCGCGTGCTAGTCTGGACGTTACCCCTGTCGACATCAAAGCCCTTTGTCGGCAGCCCCGGTAAACCTCATTCCACGAGGAATAATGGGGCTGCCGACAAAGGGCTTTGATGTCGGCAGGGGAGTGTCCAGACTAGCTGATCAGCTGTTTGTCGGCTCAGTGCAGCAGCCATGTAAATGTAAATGAAGCCGTGATGATTTAAATCGCAGCTTCATTTGCCTTTGCCTATGTGTCTAATCTACATGCCTCTGCCGACAGAGGCATGTAGTCTAGACACAGCTTGAAGGAAGAACAATGTATTACAATAAGAGCTGGTCAACTACATTTAGCATTTACATTTTTTCAATGACTTTTTCCAAAACTTTTTCTCTCCCCAGTCTTTTCAACCAACTATAGAACTCAAATATTCATTCATTTTTCTTTCACTCTTTTTTTTAAAAAGAGGAGCTAATTTCAGTGCAGTTTTCCCAGAACTCCTTGTAAGCGTTCACCACATTTCATCACATTTGCTTCTCCAGATCTATAGATCTATAGTATTACATTTGGTTTGCAGTATGGACTTAGACGATTCCAAGTTACATTCCATCCAATACCCACATCAGTAGACAGCCTTATGTCAAACTACAAAGATGTTCCAGCTTATCCAATACCTCAAGAAATTGTTCACACACGTGTAATAAAATACCTTTTTTTAAAAGAAAGAAACAAGAGAAGATATCCCTGTCCTCATCTTAAAACTACCTTGTCTGATGGCTGAAACATATTTCTTACTTGAAGGCTAGCCCAGAATTGTGAAATAGTTGCATTACAGTGACAGCTTGAGAAACTAAAAGCTTATCAGTGACAGAAGGCAATGCTGGGGAGCAGCGATAACAGTTCAGGATGCAGTAATTCATACAGTTTACTTTTTTCGCCCCAGACTTTCTCAACTGAGAGAAACAACTTTTACCGTTCCTCTATAAGAAAGAACGTTAAGGTGGTCAGTTTACTTATCCCAAGTTGTATACAGGTTCCCTCTTACGGCTGTTACCATGACAAAGAGGCTGGTCACTAGCAGCTGGCATTTGGTGGCCCTGACCCAGTGTTTCCGTCCCATGTTACCCTCTTCTCATCAGTTCTGGCAACTAGTCCCTGGAGAAAAGTGCTGCTACTAAGCTGAGGCAACTCACAGGAGAAGCTGGCAGAAGTGCATCTTGGGAAGTGTAGTCTTACTACAAACTGGTATACCTTCCCCAGAATGGATTATTATTAGTAGCATTTTTCATCCAAGGTCCTCCATGTTTATAAGTTTTATTATTAGCTATAAATATGAGAGCTTGAAATGAACCTTTTTTAAAAAATATGTCACATGATTTTAAAGTCAAATGTATTGAAATATTTATCAAAATGAGTATTGAAATTTGTCATTTTACTGAAACCTAGTGTTTTGGGTAAATTAAAATGTATAATATTTTATCAAAAACATTATTAAAACAGCAAGTTTTTGTAATGTCGTTGATAAACATAAGTCACCAGGAAAAGAAACAATTTTGAAAAAAAGTTTCACAAAAAGCTTTGGAGTGTTTGGGAAAAAAATTGTTTGATGAAAACTGTTTTCTATTAAAAACGTCTGCCTGCTCTGGATAACAACATATTATTTGCCTCACCCCCAAAATACAATCCTCTCTGACACAAGAACCTAGTAACATCCATATTCCTGGAAAAGAGAGAATTTCCCACGTATGTCTGAGGGTAGAATGTGGTGTGAATGTGGCATGGCACCTGTTCTAGACAGGTATGCAGCTTGAGAGTCCTCCTGGACCCTTTTTTAACATTTGAAGATCAGATTTCTTTGGTGGCCAAGAGTGCCTTTGGGCAACTTAGCTTAATCCACCAACTGTGACCCTTACTGAACAAACATGACTTGGCCACAGTGATCCATGCTCTTGTTACATCCCGACTGGATTACTGTAATGCACTTTATGTAGGGCTGCCTCTAAAGAGCCTTCGGAAACTTCAACTGGTCCAGAATGCGGCTGCTCGAGTTTTAACCAGCACTAGTTATACGGAGCACATTATGCCAGTACTTCGGCAGCTGCACTGGCGTCCGGTATGTTTCCGGGCACAATTTAAGGTTTTAGTTATGACCTATAAAGCCTTAAATGAGTTGAGTCCAGGGTATCTGAAGGACCGTCTTCTCCCATATGAACCTGCCCGGGGATTGAGGTCAGCTGGGGAGGCTTTGCTTCATGTTCCCCCACTTGCGGAGATAAGATTAACATTTACGTGGAACAGGGCATTCTCAACTTTTGCTCCCAGGCTGTGGAATTCTCTTCCTCGGGATATTCGCATGGCGCCAATGCTAGCGTTGTTCTGGCGTCAGGCTAAAGCCACCCTTTTTACTCATGCTTTTATTAATGTTTGAGTCTGTATGTGTGTGTTCCTCATCTCTATGTTTTTAGTTGGTTATGTCCCTCTGAGGTCTCATATTTTAAATTCTCATATTTTAAATTTTTATATATATTTGTAGTTTTTGTTTGTTATTTTAAGCCGCCTTGAATATTTTAAATAGAAAGGCGGGGTAAAAATATTTAAATAAATAAAATAAATAAATAAACCTGCAGAATCTTTATTGCTGCTGATGATATGGGAGAAGGAAAGGAGCCAAGCTGACATTCAGACTTCTGTTTGTATTTGCAGGGCTGGAAGAAGAAAAAGAATATTTCTAACTGAAAACAGAGCACACTTGATATGAAAATTAGAGACAAACATGGACTCTCCCCTACACATGTCCATTTCCACAGTGACCTGTCTAGTAATGCTGCACTTCAAACAGGCAATCCAAGTTTATATTTTCCCTATGAAAATCACAATCAGCTTTAAGGACAATCTAGATGCAGTGTGACACCAAGAGAGGATGAAATCAAAGCATTCAGAATGAAATTCATTCATGTGCAGAAGGTCTGAACAGGAGTCCTCTTTACTGCTTTCCATAGACACAATAATCCTTAGCTTCAGGGCCAGAAGAGAATGTAAGAAATGTAAAAAACAATGTCTCCCTTTTCTACTGACTGATTTTACAGGTAACAGTATCTTCATCAGTTGGTAAGGATGAAAAAGCCCAGGAGAGGAGGAAACAAAATAGGCAAAGAATGGAAACTACATGATACAGAGAGAAAGAACATCAAAGAGCAAACAGATTGCACAACGATGGCCTGGGAAAACAACGGGACATTACACCATCTCAAGTGCATCAGTATTTAGTAAAGCAAAAGTTTTCTTGTGGGTTTGCAACCCGGAAATCTTGCAAGATTTGAGTGAAATTTACCACCACTGTTTGTGAGAAGGTGATCTTTGGAGAAGGAAAATAAATTGCAGGAAATATGGGCATGCCTTATATCTGAAGAAATTCCTATTTTAGCTGTAGCAAGAGAAATGTCAGTCCAGTGGTTAGGCCACTAAACTGAAAAGTGGGAGATTTGGTTTAATTCTCTGTTTTGGGCAAGTCACTTAATTTCTCTGTGCCCTATTTCCCATCTATAAAATGGAGATGATGCTTTCCCAGCAGCAGCAGGGCAAGAATAAGTACATCAATGATTGCCTGGTGCTGAGATACTATGCTAGTGGAGGCCAGATAATTAGAACTGCACCATTTTTCAGTTTCCTGGTAATTCTGGGTTTAGGTTGAACTACAGGCAGTCCCCGGGTTACATGGATCCGACTTACATCGGATCCCTACTTACAAATGGGGTGAGGCAACCCTGCACTAGCCGCTTCCCCCCAGCACACCAGGGAGACGCGAAGCTAGCGCCCCCCCCCCCCAGCAGACCAGGGAGACGCGGAGCAGCTTTTCTCAGCAGACACCTCAGCTTGAGAATAAAGGACTGAGGGAAGTGAGGTGTGGGAGAATAAAACTGAGCTCTGGAGAAATGTTTGGCTAGAGTTTCCCCTACAATATGTACCAGTTCCGACTTACTTACAAATTCAACTTAAGAACAAACCTACAGTCCCTATCTTGTACGTAACCCGGGGACTGCCTCTACAATGTTTTTTTGAAATTTTTGGTGGATCAAAGAGTCAAAAAATTGTTTCAGTTTGAATGAAATATATTTTGATTAAATCAAAAAGCTTCCTCTTAGTTGTGACTATTTACAAACATTTTAAATTAAAATTATTTTTGAAACAATGCAGTTTTTAACTGAAAAACCAAAATAGTTCATTTTCTAAAAAATTTAAATAAAATGTATTGATTTATCAACTTTTCTTATTCTCCCTCCCTTGACAAAGTAGGGTGGTGCAGTTGAAACATTTTATTATATGTTTTAGTATCACCACATTTTTTGGTACAGAGTTTTGGCTGAAAATTTTGTCCAGCTCCGTATACAGCAACTTACAAGATGGAAACAATTAAGGCTAGCTGTAGGTGGTACATAATTTTTAAGTGCTTACTTGTATTGCTTCCTTTTAGTATTGTAGGATCAAAAGAGAGACAGTTTTATTTCAATTCCTTCTTGTACATCCTGAAAATAAATCCCTGACACAACTAGTGCAAAGCCACTGAAGGCAGTTAAATAGATTCCAGTGAGGGCATAACTGGACAACTTAGTTGCACATAGGTGTAATTTAGCCAGCAGAAGCTTGATTGCAAGTGACATTGAATAAGAAAAAAAGCACCCAGCCTGACTGCCACATCCCAAATTGAATTTTCAGGCACAGCAACTAGAGATTGACACATCATGAAAGACTTAATACAGAATAAAAACAAGTAGTCCCATGACACCTTAAAGACTAACCAAAATATATAGAATCATGAGATTTCATGGGCAAAACACTCATTGGTTCACAGGACTACTCCCTGTTTTTAAAGTTACAGACTAACATGGCTACCCTTCTGAGATTTTGTAATACAGAATAATATGCAAGAGATCACAAGGAACCACAAAACCCCATCCTTTCAGTGACTTTTTAAACCAACTGCACCTTTAAATGGTAATGAACATTAGGTATTCTTCTTTTAAAAAATAAAGATCCTCTGCTTTTCCTTTCTATTCTTTAGTTTCCTTCTGTAACCCAAATTCCATAACGCGTAGGACATATAGAAAGAGAAAACAGGCAGCAAATTCACATTGCCCACTAGAGGTCCTCACAGGCTAGGAGAATGGACTGACATTTTCAAGTAACCAACCTGTCAAGTTCAATTCTTGTGACAAAACTTGATTTTTCCCTCCATTATCTGCATATACTGGTTCTATTTACAAGATGTGGTAGTGTCTCAAAGCTTCCCCACCATTTCCAACAATGGTAGAGCTTTATCGGTGTAAATAACACTTGGAGCCCTAGGGCAAAGAGAGATTTGCTGGCTGCCCCCACTGCTTTATGCAGCATTTAAATTACAAGATGACAGGGAGGTAAAAATGCTGGAAACCAATGAAGTTTTGTCTACCTTTGGGCTCCCTTAGGGCCATGTTAGGGACTGATAATTCTGGTAGGAATTTTTCCTCAAATACCCAGAATGTCATTCTGTTACAGTAGGTTGCTAGGTGCACGCCTACACAGCAGGGCTAAAGCTGAAATAAGCTACGCAACTTGAGCTATGTCAGTTGCGTAGCTTAAGTCTAAACAGCTGAATTTGTCTTTTGGTGCTATCTACACAGCAGGAAATTGAAGGAGGAACTCTCTTTCTTCGACTTCCCTTATTCCTCGTAAAATGAGGGTTACAGGAGTCGGAGTAAGAAGTCCTCCATCTCAACATTATTTTGAAATAAAGGCTTGCAGCGTAGACATTTGATCCTTCACACAGGATATGCGAGCTAGAACAGATATAGCCTAGGATACAGCATTTTATTTGAGGGGCATAGAATTATGCTCTTTGTTCTACATAATAATAGCGGTAGAAGATGACCCGGAATAGGATTTATACCCCATCCACCACACAAGGGCTGTGTCTAGACTGCACCCCTTTTGCGGAAAAGGGATGCAGATTAGACACATCACAATTGCAAATGAAGCGGGGATTTAAATCTTCCCCGCTTCATTTGCATGAACATGGCTGTCGCTTTTTTCCGGCTCGGGGCTTTGCCGGCAAAAAGCACCAGTCTAGACGGGGATCTTTTGGAAAATAAAGCCTTTTCTGAAAGATCCCTTATTCCTCTTAAAATCAGGAATAAGGGATCTTTCGGAAAAGGCTTTATTTTCTGAAAGATCCCCGTCTAGACTGGAGCTTTTTGCCGGCAAAGCCCCGAGCCAGAAAAAAGCGGCAGCCATGCTCATGCAAATGAAGCGGGGAAGATTTAAATCCCCACTTCATTTGCAATTGCGATGTGTCTAATCTGCATCCCTTTTCCGCAAAAGGGGTGCAGTCTAGACACAGCCAAGATGTTTTGTTCAAAAGCTTATTGTAAGTTTCTTCTTCTCCCCGTCCCCTTCTCCCCCCCATTCCACAGCAGTAGGGGGCAGTCCTGAGATTATGCTTTCACCTAATTTCACAGGGATGGGTATTTCAGGACTGCATAGAAATTGTAGAACTGCAAAGCAGGAGGAGACCTCAAGATATCAACTAGTACATCACCCCCTACACTGAGGCAGGGCAAAGTATACCCAGAACATCCCTGACAGGAGTTTGTTAAACCTGTTCTTAAAAACCTCCAATGAAGTTTGCAAATTCTGCAACCTCCACTGAAAGTCTATTTCTGTGCTTCTCTATCGTTATAGCTAGAAAATGTCTCCTAGTAACTAACCTTAATCTACTTTACAGTAGATTCAGCCCATTACTTCTTGCCCTGCCTTTTGTGGACATGGGGAATAATTGATCACCCTCCTTTTTATAACATCCCCAAACATTTAAAGACTCCTGAAGTGTGGCTTGTACAGCAGCAGCTCCAGTTGTCTCTCTATGGAAGCCCTGCAGATGGCAGCATCCCAGATTTCGAAATAACACTGCATCTGCATTCTCTCTGCATTGTTAATAAATGATGCTGAGAGGCTCACCTGCCAAAAGTTAGACCAGTGTTCTTAACTCGTTTCAGTCCATGGACCACCAGGCCAATCAAAAAATTTTCGTGGACCACTTCCTTTTTGAGACATGATAAAAATGAGCAGACAATGAACATTTTGGTTTGAAATTTATTTCTTACTGACAGATTTTTGGATTCTCTTCTCACTGACAAGCTTTTCAACGTTTGGCGTAGTATTTGATAATGCACAATGAATATCGCTTTCCACTGCAAGCCGATTCCTCTGTTTGGACTTAACGTGCAACAAGCAGGAAAATCCAGTCTCACACATATAAGTTGATGTAAATGGCAAAAGAAATCTGGCTGCTTGTGCTGACAGATTTGGGTAACTCCCGGTCACACTGGCCCAAAATTTCTCTATGGTAGACTGCTGGTACATGTCTTGAGCCACAGAATCATTTTTCAGATCCAAGATCTGTTCCTCCTGCAGATCCTCTGGAACACTATTAACATCTATTGTAAATGAATTGCTGATGAAAGATAATCCATCCCTTGTCCTGTCCATCTCCGGAAAGCATCGTTGGAATTCGTCTTGTAGCTTCCGTAAATGATCAAGAATTTGTGTCCGAATGGCTTACTTTTCCCCGACCATGGCATCCACATATGGAAATTGAACCAAATTATTGCCTTAGACTCTTATGATCCAGAGTTCCAATTTGTCAAGAAAAGCCTTGATGATGCTTTGGTGAGAGAACAGATTTGCACCTTTCTCTTGCAGCTTGCAGTTTGTTCAAGATTCCAAAAATATCGACACAAGGGAGCACAAGTTGCTCTACAATGGTATGAGGCTTCTTGGCCTGTGCAACTTTGTATGCAACAATGTAGGAAGTGCGCACCGCATTGCTTGTCTTATTGTAGAATGCACTTGTTGAGTTGAGGCGCTGCCGTTTCAGACCTGATAACCACTGCTCAAAAATAGTCTTCATCCTTTTGCAACAAGTTGGGGTGACAGTTTTTGAGATGGAGTTTCAGCTTAGCTGGCTTCATTGAGTTATTCCCCAAGACTTTGAAACAAGTAACACATTGTGGCAAATCCATGCCTTCTTTTTCTTGACAAGTGAAGCCAAATTTGATGTAGTCCTTCGAATACTTACACTTGACATTTCTTCCTGTCATTGCCATTATAAATAAACTATACCACACCTGTAAAACAGCACATGTAGCACAGGATGAACGACACAGCAACCGCTCAGCATGACGGCGGCAGCAACACTGATGCTCAGAGCCTCAGACGGAAGTTACTGGCAACACAACGCAGTTGCGTCCTAGGTGACGCTATGGATGACACACCACATGCTTGTGAACACGATGTAAAACAGCCTAACGGCAGCACCTGCTCACGCCATGTGATTTTGGACAATGTTCCTGTGGACCACTGAAAAAGTCACCATGGATCACGAAAAGCGACAAGGAGTCATGTAGCACCTTATAGACTAACAGATGTATTGGAACATAAGCTTTCGTGGGCAAAGACCCACTTCATCAGATGCATGAATCTGACGAAGTGGGTCTTTGCCCACGAAAGCTTATGTTCCAATACATCTGTTAGTCTATAAGGAGCTACAGGACTCCTTGTCGCGTTTGCAGATCCAGACTAACACGGCTACCCCTCTGATCATGGGCCACTAGTTGAGAACCACATAGTTAGACAAAACAGACAGGCAGGCCACTAGTAGAACAAGGATTCTAAATATATTATTAGAATCTAATCAATTTAAGCTGGTGGTGTCCTTTTAGAGGAGAGGGGAAACCAATCACATTCCTGTGTGAAAATCTTCACTTCTGCTGTCATGGACTCCCTACAATGACTGTAACTGGATGAGATTAGGAGGGAAAAAGTATTGTTATCTGCTATTTTCAATGTTCACTTTCTGCATTTGAGAGCATATTGTAGATAGGCAGTTTCACCACTTTCTGTATGTAGACAATTGACTCCAGCCCCTCTGGGCATTCTGCATGGACAGATCCTTGATCTCAGCTTTAGTGGGGTTCCTGTATGATACAATTTGCAGGTGTTGGCCCTTATTCACATTCCCTGACCACTAGATTTTCCCACAAGGCAGTGCGGGGGGGGGGGGGGGGGGGGGAGACGGGGAAGAAGGAGGGGGGACAGAGGAGAGAGAGACTTTCTTACATAACTGAAAAAAATTGGTTGTTTTTCCTGGATTTTGGTTTGCAGAAGGGAAGCTCAAGGCAGTCTTCCTTTTCCACCAGAGGGAAAGGAAAACAGGAGGCAGAAGGTGCTGCTTCTTTGGAAAGCAGGGGAAAAATCAGCAGGGGAGCATGTCTTCCTGTAGATTAGAAGAAGGGAAGCAGATGTGGAATCCCAGTTTGGACATTTCTTCTTGTCCCGTCATATGCCCAGGCACTCCACCTATTGAAGGGAAAGTCTCAGAGAGACATCAGCTCTGCTGTTGAGTACTGGTATTGACTATTCAGCTTCATATTTTCTCACCAGATACATTCTCATTGCACCCATTAGTAAAGCAGAGGCTGAGTTACTCTACCGAAAATGCTTTTAACGGAAAAGTTTTCTGTTAAAAGCATTTTCGGAAAAGCACGTCTAGATTGGCAGGATGCTTTTCCGCAAAAGCACTTTTTGCAGAAAATCGTCCGTGGCCAATCTAGACGTGGTTTTCCGCAAAAAAGCTCCGATCGCCATTTTTGCGATCGGGGCTTTTTTGCGGAAAACACTACTGTGCTGTTTACACTAGCCCTTTTGCGCAAAAGTCTTTCGGAAAAAGACTTTTGCCCAAACAGAAGCAGCATAGTATTTCCGGAAAAGCACTGACGATCTTACATGAGATCGTCAGTGCTTTTCCGGAAATTCAAGCGGCCAGTGTAGACAGCTGGCAAGTTTTTCCGCAAAATCAAATGATTTTGCGGAAAAACTTGCCAGTCTAGACACAGCCCAGGTGTGTCTACACTGCACCGTTTTTCCGGAATAACGGCCATTATTGCGGAAAAACAATACTAGCGTCCACGCTGCAATTGCGTTATTTCGACAGAAAGTCAAAATAACAGACAGCTTTTTCTGATGGCGGTAAACCTCATTCCACGAGGAATAAGCCCTTTTCTGAAAAAGCTTTTTCAGAAGAGGGTGTGTGGACGTACTCTTGTGCAAGACCTTTTGCACAAGAACTTTTTGCAAAACAGTCCTTGCGCAAGAAGCCTGCAGTGTAGATGTAGCCATCATGTTTATTACTTCCCTGAGAACCCAGAAGCCTTGGGATTTAAAGCTCAGGTTCTATGCTGGGACGTAAACATTAATGAGCAAGTATTGGAAACAACAGGAGTTCACTAGGCCCCCTGGAAGTGAGCCTGGACGGAACACACAAGGTGCCTGGTAATCTAGCAACGCTGTATTGCCTGCAGAGGGGCTCTTTCTGGAAGAAAGGTGAGTTTTATTTATTTTAAATCATAAGGAGAGTTTGGTACTTTTGTTTCTCCAGCCCTGCAGATTGTAGGAGAGAAAACTACTTTAAACCCTAGAGAAAAATGAAGACTTGATTTACTATGAAATGAGGGTGTTTGTTTACTTTCTCCTCTCTGATTCTGGACAAGGGAGCTTACCGTTGCAAATATATAAATTCTAAAGAAAAAATCCTTTTTGTTTAATTTTCCCCTCTGCCTTGCTGGGGTTCTTGTTTTGTCTGAAGTGTTTTCAGAATGAGATGGTTTGATTTTTCATGCTGGTAATGCATTCTTTTGATTTAAAAAAAATTGCATTATATGTTATAAGATCATACAACATTAAAAAAAAAAAGTTGAGACCGTTCAATTGAACCCAAACGTTTTCTCCCTAATTTTCCCCAGAAGAATTTCAAAATCTTCAGTCTTCATTCCAAATTGGACAGAAGCCAAATTTAGAAATCTTTTTGTGAAATGGAACTTCTGTCCTCCATGAAGCATGGTGGGGAAATTAATCCTGCCAGGTTTAAAAATGAATAAAAACTGTTACCATCAACTGGCTGTCTGGTGGCCTATATGAATTTAGTTGGGGTTTCAGGTCAGCTCTTGTAAAAGTGATTTAGGGGACAGAAATGAGATATGAAACCTTTCATTGCTACCATATTACATCCAGCAAAACAGAAGGCACGAATACTTGACCATATACCTTCCTATCTTGACTACAGTAAATTGTACTTCAACTTCTATACAAAATGTTGTATTCAGTTATAACCATGCATAGTCATAATTTGCCCTTCCAGCTTTGATTAGAAAATCTGGAGATACCTATTTTAGAAAGACAGTAACAAGCACCTTAAGAAACTTCAGCTGAATATCTAACTAAAGAAATACCACATATCCATATGCACACAAATATTACACATTACTCTGAATAAATTGCTCATTTTATCCATTTTGTATACCCTATCACCAAATAAACGGATACAATCCAATTGTGCAATGAAAAAATCATAATGACAATCCCAAGACAAGACAGGGTATTAGAAAAGGCTTGAAATAATATGTGACTATTTTGTTTACCATATTAATATATTGCTGTAATCTTAGCTTATTTTAGGAACATTTGGGTCTGAAATAAGTGATGTCATTTATAACCAGAGGTAATTAAGAATTCAAGCATTCAGTTGATTAGGTATGATGGTTTCCCAAGACACATTGCACAGCGGGTGTGAACAGGCAATGTTACTGGATGTGTGCATGGTGAGTTAACACATTTCTAATTTGATCTCTCGTCACCTGACCTAGCTTACATGGGAATAGCATCCTGAAAATGCTACAGCAAGTCTCCTTGGCCTCACAGACTAGGAAAGACACCCCAGACCTGTTCTCCACTCCCATCAGCAGCTTCAAGGTCCCAGTCCTTATCTTTAAGATGCTCGGTTGTCTTGGATCAATGTATCTAAGCCATGTCTACACTACAAAAAAGATCGAAGCAGCCGTAGTTATTCTTCCGGGGTTCAAATGAGTGGTGTGATGGGGTGTGGTCACAGAGGGCCTCTTGGGGGTGACTCCCGGGATGCTGACACGGCCACTGCCACTCACCTTCCTGCTCTCTGGGGCTCCTCACCGCCCAGTCCTGCTGGGCCAGCTCTGCTGGTCTCCCCCAGCCATGGCACCGAGTTGAGATCCCTGCCCCCCTGAGAAGCAGTACAGACACTGAACCTCTTCAGGTCCGAGAAGAGTGCAGTTTAGAGCCCAGCCTCCTGAGAGAGCACTCCCCAGATGGGATTACACCCCAAAGAATTAGGTAAGCCACCTTTATGAATGAAAGGGAAAATGTGCACACTGCTTGCCTTCCCAGGTAACAATTACTTATACTGGGTTTTGATAGAAAATAAAAGTGATTTTATGAAGTACAAGCAGTAGGATTTAAGTGGTAATAAGTGAGAACAGGCAGAGCAAAGTAGGTTACAAATCAAAAGAAACAAAAACACTTGGCTAATTCTACACTAAAACCTCAGTACAAACTTTTCAAACACACCCTAAAACCTCTTTTCCAGCTGCCCATCCAAACCCGGGCTGTCTTCCCACCCTGGGGTCTTTGGCTCCTTTCCTTCAGGTGCAGCCTAGCCAAAAGAACTAGGCTTCTGCTTTCCTATTCTTTTTGTTAAGGAATTGAGGCCCTTCCCTACTAACCACTGCTAGGACTTAAGGACAAAAGAAACAAAATACAGGACTATGTAGCACTTTAAAGACTAACAAGATGGTTTAATAGGTGATGAGCTTTCGTGGGCCAGACCCACTTCCTCAGATCAAATAGTGGAAGAAAATTGTCACAACCATATATACCAAAGGATACAATTAAAAAAATGAACACATGAAAAGGACAAATCAAATTTCAGAACAGAAGGGGGTGGGGGGGGAGGTAAATGTCTGTAAGCTAATGATATTAGAGGTGATAACTGGGGAAGCTATCTTTGTAATGGTTAAGATAATTAGAGTCTTTCTATCACTATAAGGACAAAAGAGATAGTCTTACAGTTGCTTATCAAGACTTTGAGGGTAACACCCTCCATGTCTCTCATTCACACATTTAAACCCACAAAGTATTCCCCACTTCATATGTCTAATTTTACACACACAAATGATACATACATCAAAGTAAGATAAACAGAACCAGCGGATTGTGACATGAAGATTGATGGGTTACACGAAATAATTCGCTCAAAGCACCTTTGAGTTATGTATATTCATATCCATAAGTCCATTTCATAAAGCATCGGGGGGTCTGTCACAAGTGGGTCTAGTGAAGACACGCTAATTCTAACTGAGAGGGTGGTCCTATCGACGCTGGAAATCCTGCTCCTATGAGGAGTAAGGGAAGTTGAAGGGAGAGTGTGCTCCCTTCGACTTCCTGCAGTGTGGACAGCGCCAAAATATAATTTAAGATACTTGGACTCAAGTTACACAACATAATCTAACTCAAGTTGCGTATCTTAATTAGAACTTATCCCCTAGTGTAAACCTAGCCTAAAGCTCTGGGATAAAGACCATGATCAATACCTTTGCACCTGTGGCATACTCAAATTTACTGTTATAAGATAAAACTCGTGCAGAAGACAGAGCTTTCTCAGGGCTAGCTCAAGACTGTGTAATGAACTTCCCCAGGAGCTAAGGACCGTCACTAACATTACCACTTTCCATTCCAAATGCAAGGTGCACTTCCTTTGACCTGCCTTCTCTAAGGCTACGTCTAGACTGTAGGCTTCTTTTGGAAGAAGCTTTTCCGGAAGGGTATGTCTAGACTGCATCCCTCTGTCAGCAGAGGGATGCAGATTAGGCAGGTTGACATTGCAAATGAGGCAGGAATTTAAATATCCTGTACCTAATTTGCATTAAAATGGCCGCCGTGTTTTGCCGACTCAGCACTTTGTCAGCAAAAAGCGGTAGTCTAGAGGGGGATGTGTCAAGACAGAAAGCCTTTTTCAACAGATCCCTTATGCCTCCTGCTTTGCTTGGGACAGTGGTCATCCCGTCCTGTAGCTTTTCGGAGGGGAGGTGGTGCTCTGTGGGCTGCCCCCTTGCCCTGCAGCTGGTCTGGGGAATGGTGCTTCCGGGGCTGCTTCCGGTGCCTCCAGCAGCCCTCTTCATCCTGCAGCCTGTTTGGGAGGTACTCGAGGGGGGCTCTATGGACTGCTCTTGGCCTTCAGAGCTTCCCCACGGCCTCCAGGCTGTCTGGGAGGGGCATAGGCTCTGGGGCCCTGCCACCTGCATACTGTTGAGGGGGTGGTGATGAAGCTTCAGTGGGTCCCCCCATGTCCTGCAGGCTGTCTGGGTGTGTGTGTGAGGCTCCAGGGGTTGCTCCTTCCTTCAGTGGTCCCCCTGCCACTTACAGCCTCTCCGGGATAGGGAGGGCAGGCTCCAGGGTTGGAACGGGGGGGCTCCTTACCTGGTCTGGAGCGACGCAAGATGGTGGAGCTCCAGCCCCGCTGGCCACTCTCTTTGTGCTACAGCTCCCCACAGTGGCCACTCTCAGTATCACAACCCTCTGCTCTCTGCCCCCTACTTTTCCATGTTATCGAAAACAGTTCCATTCCTGGCACTTCCTGTTTTCCAGGCACAACCAAACCCTGACCTTGGTTTAAGTTAGGGTAAGAGGAAGCTACATTCCAAATGTGATAGTCCTAGATCTTACGGTTTAGGAGGAGTTCTTGAACAAATGGACTCAGGCAGGCAGACAGACACACTACTATATTATATATATATATATATATATATATATATATATATATATATATATATATATATATATATATATATATATATATATATATATATATATAAAAATTGATTAGGCTACTTCCTTTTTTCCTCCCCATTTTCTCTTGAAAGGCTTTTTCTAAGAAGCTTTTTCTATTGGTTATTTTTAAATTATAAGTTCACATCTATTCTGGATGAGACTGTAGTGTTACAATTCTCTAGTTCTCCAGTTACCAAAGTACTAGGCTCTGATTCAGGAAAGCATTTAAGTACGTGCTGAAATACCATTGAAGTCAATAGAATTTATGCGTAGGAGCTGGACTTAACTGGGACAACTGAAGAGGGAAGGGATTTTCACTCAGATTTTTACAACACTTATTTAATTCCAACACCGCATGCACATTCCAATGGAAAACAGGTCAGTGAGGGCGCATCTACACAGCAAGGCTTAACTCAAAATGAGCTAAGCAAACTGAGATACGTCAATTGCGTAGTTTATTTAAAAATTGGGAGCGTCTACACAGCACTTATTTCTAAATAGAGCACTCTTTCTCCAACTTCCCTTACTCCTCGTACAATGAGGGTTACAGAAGTCAGATAAGAAGTCCTCCAGCTTGACAGTATTTCGACATTATTGTGAAATAACTGCCTGCTGGGTAGACGTGGACTAAGTTATTCAAAAATAACGCTAGTTATTTCAAAATAATGTTGCTGTGTAGATGTACCCTTAGGGTATGTCTACACTACAAAGTTAGTTCGAACTAACTAACGTTAGTTCGAACTAACTTTCATAGGCGCTACACTAGCGCTCCGTTAGTTCGAATTTAATTCGAACTAACGGAGCGCTTAGTTCGAACTAGGTAATCCTCATTCCACGAGGATTAAGCCTAGTTTGAACTAGCTAGTTCAAATTAAGGGGTGTGTAGCCCCTTAATTCGAACTAGTGGGAGGCTAGCCCTCCCCAGGTTTCCCTGGTGGCCACTCTGGCCAACACCAGGGAAACTCTACTGCCCCCCTCCCGGCCCCGGACCCCTTAAAGGGGCACGGGCTGGCTACGGTGCCCGTGCCAGGTGCAAGCCTGCCAGCACCCAGCCAGCAGACCCTGCACCTGGCATGGATCGAGGCACCCACCCGATGCCCCCCAGCCCTCCCCCTCTTCCCGGGACCAGGCCGGTGGCTCCTGGGAGCTTGCCCGGGACCACAAGAGGTGGGCACCCGCCTGGTATAGTGCAGATATCGTGGACCTCATCCACGATCTCCGCACTAGGCACGGGAAAGTGGCCGGCTTGGGCAGGATAGCTGCCAACCTGGCCACCCAGGAGCAGGTGTGCAAGAGAATCAAGGGGGTCCACTGAGACCCCCGACCCTGAGCCCTGAGCTTACAATGGCCGTCCTGGGTCAGACCAAAGTTCCATCTAGCCCAGTAGCCTGTCTGCCGACAGCGGCCAACCCTAGGGACCCTGGAGGGGATGGACCGAAGACAGTGACCAAGCCATTTGTCTCATGCCATCCCTCTCCAGCCTTCCACAAACTTTGGGCAGGGACACCACTCCTACCCCCTGGCTAATACCACTCCATGGACCCAACCTCCATGACTTGATCTCACTTCCCTTTAAACTCTGTTCCAGTTCTAGCCTTCACAGCCTCCTGCAGCAAGGAGTTCCATAGGTTGACTCTTTGCTTTGTGAAGAAGAACTTTCTGATACTAGTTTGAAGCCTGCTACCCATTCCTTTCCTTTGGTGTCCTCTAGTCCTTCTTTATGGGAACTAATGAAGAACTTTTCTGTATGCACCGTCTCCACCCAACTCCTGCTTTTAGAGACCTCTATCCTGTCCCCCCTCCATCTCCTCTTTTCTAAGCTGAAAAGTCCCAGTCTCTTTAGCCTCTCTTCATATGGGACCTGTTCCCAACCCCTGATCATTTTAGTTGCCCTCCCCTCTCCCAGCCTCTCTCTTCCCCTCTCCTACCTCCTTTTCCCAGTCTCCCCCAGTTTTGTTCAATAAAGACAGATTCCATTTTGGAAGACACGTTATCTTTATTTTGTACATCAAGAAGAGGGGCTAGGGAAGGGTAAGTGGAAGGAGGTGAGGGAGGAATGGGGCACGAGCCCCCGATGGGGAGGACTGGGCTGGCTCTGCGGGCTTTTGGGGGTGGAAGCTCTCCTGCAGCCCCCCAATTGCCCCCTCTCCCCAGATGGCAGTCTGCGGAAAGTGCAGCCGGGCTGATGGCTGAGTGCTGTGATGTGCCCAGTGTGGGCACTCCAAGCCAGGACTGCTTTGCAAGCAGGGCACCCCTGAGAACTGTCTGTCCGGGGTGGGGGTCTGGACCCTTTAAGCACAGCCCTCGGCTAACCTGAGACAGCATCTCCACGCTCTAATTCCTCCTCTGATGCCCTGCCGGCACTGCTTCCGGCCATCCTTAACCCCGCTTCAGGGTCCACTTAATGTGACGTGCTAGTTCGAATTAGCAAAACGCTAATTCGAACTAGTTTTTAGTTCTAGATGCGTTAGTTCGAATTAGCTTAGTTCGAATTAACTAATTCGAACTAAGTTAATTCGAATTAGCGCTGTAGTGTAGACATACCCTTAGAGACACAGAATCCCTAATTCTTGAAATTAAGTATAAGGGCCCATAAAATATATATTTAGACCTCTACAATAACAACCAAAATGTTCGTTTGCAAAACCAGCAAAGAAATCAGATGATTTTTTTTCTGCTTTCACCCTAAAATAAGTTTTCCAGGCATTCTTTATACATCATAAAGAAAGGAAAACAGGGACAAAACCCAATTGTAAAGAAATCTTTTGCGTGTCATCCTTAAAAAGAGCAGAAAGAATTGTAACTGTCAGAGCTGCAGTTTTGGTCAGGATGCTAGCGTGAACAGCTCAACTCTTGTAATAAGTAGCATGGATTTTTAAATGGCCACAGTAGAAAGGACCTTTATTTTACATCTGAAATGAAAGATAGCACCTTCCTGAGCACAGTATAACTTAGCACCCTGGAACCAGATTATAAGGGAAATGTGCCTCTCATTCCAGTTCTACTCCCTGTAGTCTCTAGGCCAAAGGCCTTCAAAGAAAACCAAATACGAACTTGTACAATTTATAGCTGATGGGATCATAGGAAGAAGGAGATAGATATGCTTCGCCTCAGTGGTATAGCTATACTTCATCAGCTGCCCACAACTGATTCATGTACTCTGGGCATGGAAAACTCTTAGTTCAAATGCAAAAGCACTCCAATGGTGAGAGTGTACTCTGGGGTATTAGGTTCTAGGGAAATGGTGGGCAATAACTGGCCTGTGGGCCAGATGCGATTCACCAGGTTAGACCCTAGTGTGCCATTGGCACTTTGTTTACCTGCATCTCCGCAAGTATGGTCGCTTGAAGCTCCCATTTGCCCAGCCAATGGGAGCTGCAGAAAGCAGCAGAGACCAGGACTGGGTTTTCCCACAGTTCCCACTGGTCAGGAATGGTGATCCATGGCCAATGGGAGCTCCTGTGGAGGTGCAGGTAAGTAAAGCATTGACAACCTATTAAGCCACATCCAGCTTATTTCCCACTCCTGCTCTATGGGATGTCTAAACAGAAAAAGCTGTGAATGAACTATCCTCCCCCAGCTAGCATGGGTAACAATAGCAGTAAAGACAGAGTCATGTGGTCTTCAAGGCATAGAAAATATGGCAAAAGACCAGCTTGGCTTAACAAGGAGATCTTGCATGATCTCAAAATAAAAAAGGAGTCCTATAAAAAATGGAAACTAGGACAAATAACAAAGGATGAATATAGGCAAGCAACACGGGAATGCAGGGGCAAGATTAGAAAGGCAATGGCACAAAATGAGATCAAACAAGCTACAGGCATAAAGGGAAACAAGAAGATCTTTTATAAATACATTAGAAGCAAGAGGAAGACCAAGGACAGGGTGGGCCCACTGCTCAGTGAGGAGGAAGAAGCAGTAACAGGAAACTTGGAAATGGCGGAGATGCTCAATGACTTCTTTGTTTCGGTCTTCACCGAGAAGTCTGGAGGTGTGCTTAACATAGTGAATACAAGCAGAGAGAGGGTAAGTTTAGAAGATAGGATACACAAAGAACAAGTTAAAAATCACTTAGGAAAGTTAGATGTCAGCAAGTCACCAGGTCCTGATGAAATGCATCCCAGGATACTCAAGGAGCTGATAGAGGAGGTATCTGAGCCTTTAGCTATGATCTTTGAAAAATCATGGAAGACAGAGGAGATTCCAGAAGACTGGAAAAGGGCAAATATTGTGCCCATCTATAAAAAGGGGAATAAGAACAACCCAGGAAACTACAGACCGGTCAGTTTAACGTCTGTCCCAGGGAAGATAATGGAGCAGGTAATTAAGGAAATCATATGCAAACACTTGGAAGGTAATAAAGTGATAGGGAATAGCCAGCATGGGTTTGTGAAGAACAAGTCATGCCAAACTAATCTAATAGCTTTCTTTGATAGGATAACGAGCCTTGTGGATAAGGGAGAAGCGGTGGATGTCATATACCTAGACTTTAGTAAGGCATTTGATACGGTCTTGCATGATATTCTTATTGATAAACTAGGCAAATATAACTTAGATAGGGCCACAATAAAGTGGGTGTATAATTGGCTGGATAACTGTAGTAAGAGAGTTGTTGTTAACGGTGCTAAATCCTGCTGGAAAGGGATAACAAGTGGAGTTCTGCAAGGGTCTGTTTTGGGACCCGTACTGTTCAATATCTTCATCAATGATGTAGATATTGGGATAGAGAGTATGCTTATTAAGTTTGCAGATGATACCAAACTGGGTGGGGTTGCAACTTCTTTGGAGGATAGGGACATAATTCAAAATGACCTTAGCAAGTTAGAGAAATGGTCAGAGGTAAACAGGATGAAGTTTAATAAAGAGAAATGCAAAGTGCTCCACTTAGGAAGGAACAATCAGTTCCATACATACAAGATGGGAAGCGACTGTCTAGGAAGGAGCATGGCGGAAAGGGATCTAGGGGTCATAGTGGACCACAAGTTGAATATGAGTCAACAGTGTGATGCTGTTGCAAAAAAAGCAAATATGATTCTAGGTTGTATCAACAGGTGTGTTGTAAGCAAAACTCGTGAAGTCATTCTGCCGCTCTACTTTGCACTAGTTAGGCCTCAGCTGGAGTACTGTGTCCAGTTCTGGGCGCCACATTTCAAGAAAGATGTGGAGAAATTGGAAAGGGTACAGAGAAGAGCGACAAGAATGATTAAAGGTCTAGAGAACATGACCTATGAAGCCAGGCTTCATGAACTGGGCTTGTTTAGTTTGGAAAAAAGAAGATTAAAGGGGGACATGATAGCGGTTTTCAAATATCTAAAAGGGTGTCACAAGGAGGAAGGAGAAAATTTGTTCCTCTTGGTTTCTGAGGACAGGACAAGGAGTAATGGGCTTAAAGTGCAGCAAGGGAGGTTTAGATTGGACATTAGGAAAAAATTCCTAACTGTCAGGGTAGTCAAATATTGGAATAAATTGCCAAGGGAGGTGGTGGAATCTCCCTCTCTGGAGATATTTAAGAACAGGTTAGATAGACATCTGTCAGGGATGGTGTAGACGGAGCTTG
The DNA here is from genome assembly GCF_049634645.1 of Pelodiscus sinensis. Classification (NCBI taxonomy): domain Eukaryota; kingdom Metazoa; phylum Chordata; order Testudines; family Trionychidae; genus Pelodiscus; species Pelodiscus sinensis. The sequence continues at coordinate 115,808,859 of NC_134714.1, forward strand.
GTCCTGCCTTGAGGGTGGGGGCTGGACTCGATGACCTCTCGAGGTCCCTTCCAATCCTATGATTCTATGATTAAGAAGCCAATGCATATCCAGGAATCTTGCTGGGCTTGCACTACCTGCTCGGAAGCCTGCTCTGTGACGTCCTCGTTGCTAGGCTGTGTCTAGACTGGCAAGTTTTTCCACAAAAGCAGCTGCTTTTGCAGAAAAACTTGCCCGCTGTCTACACTGGCCACTTGAATTTCCGCAAAATCACTGACTTCCTATTGTCTGAAATCAGTGCTTCTTGCGGAAATACTATGCTGCTCCCGTTCGGGCAAAAGTCCTTTTGCGGAAAAGGGCCAGTGTAGACAGCTCAGATTTGTTTTACGCAAAAAAGCCCCGATCTCGAAAAAGGCGATCGGGGCTTTTTTGTGCAAAAGCGTGTCTAGATTGGCATGGACGCTTTTCCGCAAAAAGTGCTTTTGTGGAAAAGCATCCGTGCCAATCTAGACGCTCTTTTCCGCAAATGCTTTTAACGGAATCTTTTCCGTTAAAAGCATTTGCAGAAAATCATGCCAGTCTAGATGTAGCCCTAGTGTTTCCTGTGTTAAGTGGATTCAAGCTAGCTTGGGTACTCCAGCCTACATACCCTCAGAAGCCTGCACATGCCTGAAACACCGATAGCTATTTAAACTGGCTTTCAGTTTTGGGGCACTTCAGTTTTGTTTTATTCCTCACAGCGTTGAAAAAAAATGCTGCATCATATCTTACTCAAAGGCAAGCAGAGACATGGGCAAGGGTGGGGCTGTGAAAAGATGTGGCCTCCAGGTTAACTGTAAAATATGGATGCCCCTTATGGCTTAAAGCTATGCTTTACTTACATGGTGCAATTTGTACGAAATACAAGTAGCTCCAGTTTGTGAAGCAACAGAAGCTGTTCTCCCAACACATTATCAGATTTCACCTTCAGCTATTCAAGCTAAAGAGGAAACGCACAAAGTTACCAGATGTAGCCCAGATTACTAGATTTTAAGGTCAGAAGGAACCATTCAGTCATCTAGAGTGACCAGCTGCATAGCAGAGGCCAAAGAATTTCAACCAACGCTCCTCTATTGAGCCCAGTAAAGCATGTGACTCGATTGTCATCTATTCCAGAAAGCACCCAGCCTTTTTGAAGACAAAGGGACACGACCCCACCACTTCCCTTGGTAATTTATAAAATGGTTAAATCACCCCTGAGGTTAAAACTGAACTAATTTTTTAATTTGAAGATGTCTAGCTTTAGCTTCCACTGGTTTTCCAGCCACTGGTTCTTGTTATGCCTCTCTCTGCGAGGTTCAAGTGCCCTTGAGTAGCCAGTATTTCCCCTCCTGGAAGGTACTAACTCAGTGGTGTTCAATCTCTTTTCATTTGCAAATCTCCTAAAAAATGTCATGTGGAGGCACGGAGCCCTTTGGAAAACTTAGACATAATCTGCTGACCCCCAGGCTGAAAACCACTGTACTAACACACCATTGATCTCTTTGATAAACAACCAGAGGAATATCAGAGAAACATAGCATTTAAATGAGACTGAGCCCAACTGAGAACCTATTGACAGCGTGATACATCTTGCAGGAGTAGAGATTATCCTGTCCCTCCCACTGCCAAAGTAGGACTCTTCCTTACACTATATTCTCCAATCCATGGTGCAATTTAGGATTAAATTACTCAATTGATTCTGGGTTCTACAAGTGGGTCACAATTTACTGTACAGGCAACTGGAAATTTAAAGGTCAGTATATGCAGCCGACTTCATAAAAGATTTGTCAGTGAAGCACACTTCACCCAACACAGTATTAGTATCTCAAATACTAAACCTATTTTTGTACTGGCGTTTTATAGTATCTCAGGCTGGGCACTGACAATGGGCTTTCTCCACACACTTAACAGGAGACAAAAAGGTTATGTTATAGCCCATCAAAAGACAATTCAGTTTTCTGCACTGGAGAATGTTGCAAAAACTTTCAGCTTCAGTGCAGCTGGCCTTGTCATATGAATGTTGGTTCAACAAAATAATAATAATAAAAAATGGCTGCTGTACCCTATCCAAGGTAGTAGTGAAATGATTAAAGAGCAACTGGAGGATCCCCCTAGCAATTTTAGCCTATGGCACTCAAATGGTACCGCTCAGACTGGTAATTAGAGATAAGGTCAAAAGACACATGATAAAATTGTGGTTACTTGTGGCTTGCTCCAGGGCAATGCCAAGTCAGGATAGCACAATGCATGCACCGTAGGGAGGTTGACCAAGAAAGAGGGCATCACGGATAAGAACAAGTTTCAGAGGGGGAGTCACATTAGTTGGTTTCAGCAAAAATGAGAACTCCTGTGGCACTTTAAAGACTAGGCTAGCTCACTTCCTAAATTCCATGTAAGCTGCATGGCCATGCAGTTACCTATTTACAGTATCTCCTCAGCCCTGCCGCCCTAGGGCTGCACTGCCCAGCACTGATCCTGTTGCAGCTGGGGTGGCCCAGCTCAGCTCTGACTCTGCCACGGCCAGAGCCCAGCCCCAGCCTTGATCCTGCCATGGCTCGGGTGGCCTAGCTACAGCCCATCCCTGATCCTGGGGAAGCCCATCCAGACCTTGCCACAGCCAGGGCAACCTGGCCCAAGAGCTGCCATGGTGCTGTTCCAAGGAGAGAGAGCTGGGGAAGTCCTCTGTCCTTGTAGTAGCCCCTGAGCACTCTCTTTCACCTGAAACGCCTCCCAAACTTGGCCACACTCCATCGCTTGTACTCCCAGCCAGAATCTTTATGCCCTTATACCGCCAACCCTCTGACCCACCCCTCCACTATGAACCTCTTGTTCCCCCACCACATGAATTTTGTTATGTGCATCAATATAAAGGTGACGTGTTGCACATGACCTCCATATTGGTGGATATCAGGGGTGAAAGTAATTTAAAAATTCTTACAGGTACTGTCCTATTTCAACCTAGGTCCCTTCCAGCTCTTGAAATAGCTCCCTGTTGGCTTTTGCTGCAGCTCATCCAGCTCTTGCCAGAGCTCTGTACCATGGCACATCTGCTTACTTTCACCTCTGGTGCACATAACACAATTGATTCTGCTCAGTGGTGGGAAAAAATAGAGGAAACACTGCTCATTACAAAAGTAATTTCTCCCCTTTTGGTATTCTCACCTTCTCATCAAATGTTGGAAGTGGGCCACGTCCACTGATTGAATTAGCCTTGTTAGCACTAGTCCTCTTCATAGCAATGCAACACTCCCATCTTTGTATTTGTGTATACATCCCTGTCAAACTAGTTTCCATTTCATGCATCTGACAAAGTGGGTCTCAGCCCATGAAAGCTTAGGCCCAAATAAATTCCTTGGTCTTAGGGCACATCTTCACTTGCCATGCCAGAGGTCGACCTTCTGGTATTTGATTTAGTGGGTCTAGTTAAGACCCATGAATTGAATGCTGAGGGCAGCTCCAACTGGTGACTATACTCCAGCACGTGCGAGGAGTCAGGGAAGCAGATGGGAGCATTTGCTCCCATTGGCCTCCCACTGGAAGGACGGTGCCACACTCATCTTAAAATAAGCCAACTCCAGCTACGTATTCTACATAGCTGGACTTGCTTATCTTAAGCCGACCTTCCAGGTCTAGTGTTGACCTGGCCTTAAAGGTGCCATGAGATTCTTTGTTGTTTTTACAGATAAGAACTGTGTGCACCTGTGTGGGGGAAAGTTTGAAGGCACGGGCGATGCATAATGTATGTAGCACAGCCAACAGACTAACAATGAATGGCAACGCCATAGAATCATAGAACCATAGGGTTGGAAGAGACCTCAAGACGTCTTCGAGTCCAACCTCCATCACTCGAAAACAAAGCTCAGTCACTTAGCTGACACCCACAGCAATTTCACACTCTTATGAGATAAATTCTGCCTCATGGAGACTGCTCTTAGTAGGGGACAATGAGGAGCCACACCATCCCAAGGGGAGCTCAGGAAGGGACTGGACTTCAGAGAGGCACAGTCCCTCAGCAAACTCTCTGGGTATGTCTACACTACCCTCCTAGTTCGAACTAGGAGGGTAATGTATGCATACCGCACTTGCTAATGAAGCCCGGGATTTGAATTTCCCGGGCTTCATTAGCATAAGCGGGGAGCCGCCATTTTTAAATCCCCGCTGCTTCGAACCCCGTGTAGCGCGGCTACACGGGGCTCGAACTAGGTAGTTCGGACTAGGGTGCCTATTCCGAACTACCGGTACACCTCGTTTCACGAGGAGTACCGGTAGTTCGGAATAGGAACCCTAGTCCGAACTACCTAGTTCGAGCCCCGTGTAGCCGCGCTACACGGGGTTCGAAGCAGCGGGGATTTAAAAATGGCGGCTCCCCGCTTATGCTAATGAAGCCCGGGAAATTCAAATCCCGGGCTTCATTAGCAAGTGCGGTATGCATACATTACCCCGCTAGTTCGAACTAGCGGGGTAGTGTAGACATACCCTCTGGGATGTAGGGAGAGAGCATGATAGAGCTTCCCATGGCTTCTTGCCTACTCTGTGAACTAGTGATGGAACGGGCCCAAGTAGGAGATGGGCATCGGCAGCATCTGGAGTGCATGGAGAGAAGAGGACAGCTTGTTGAACTCTTCTCTGCATAGTCAAACTTCCCCTACTCCAGGCAGCAAATGGAGTGATTCAGAGATTATAGCCCCCTCTTTCCTCAAACACACGACTCCTATTCCTTTAATGATTTGCTGTTGTGGGGGCAGAAGCATCACCCCCCAAATGAAGTACTTTGCTGGCAGAAGGAACCACCACTACTTATGGAACCCACATAAGCTTTAATCTCTTAGGCTGCCTTTCAGGACTGAGAACAGGGAGAAAAATAATTTCATGGTCATTATGAGACACTCTGTATGCAGAACTGCAGGCAGCCAAATAACCAGGGCATTGTTTCCTCAAAATACTTTCTCCTTGCTGTAGAAACTAGCCCCCAAATGTGACAGAATTACTAGGGGGGTGCTGGGTCTGACTCAACCCATTCAGTCTTTCCCCTACTGTCTCTAATATGGTTATACTCCCTTTAGAACTTGCTTCTAAATAAAAAGTACCACACTGTAAATCACCCAACTCTGCCCTTACCAAAACACACACAAGCTAAATTAATTAGAGCAAGCTCTCCTTCACCCATCACAATTACCTGAGAACATAAACACAAAGAAACCCCACAGCCAAAGTCTGCATTCTTTGGCTCATCAGAAGGGTGCATTGTGAAGGCTGATTAACATGCATATAGCACATACACACAATCAAAGCTAAAATAAACTTTTAAACCCGGGCTGTCTCTTTTCAGGAAGGGAAAGGGGGAGGGCATTGCATTTGCCAAGCTTAAAATTCACGATGCAACTCTGCAATGAATGGAAACAAAGTTTGCCTGTAGCTGCCTTAAAAGAAACAAAACCAAAGAGAAACCACAAAACCTCCAAAAGGATTTTTTTTTAAATTTCCAAAATGTGTCTTAGAAACCTTAGACCGAGTCTCAGGCATTTTCAAATGAATTTTAAATGAGTGAGAAGGGTGCTAGGGAAATAGATAAAAGCGTCATCAACTTCAGAGACCATAATCTGTGGAACAATAAACCACATTTCTATCTCTCTTTTTTTGGAGGGGGGATTAAAAACAAGTTTTTTTCTGAAATTGTAAAGAACAAACATATAATCAGAAAAAAAAGACCCCCAAAGCCATAAGAACATAAGCATCTGTTAAAAAACATACATATTCAAGTAAATTAAGGTTACAAATCTAATCACTCAAAAGTCACGGAATGCAAATAATAGACTTGAACACACAACTTTAATTCTGCTCCCTCCAAAGGATGTACTGAGATAAAAGCTTCAATTCTAAGTCTCAGAAGGATAGCTGTGTTAGTCTGTAAGGCTGTATCTACACTGCAGGATTTTTGCCAAAGAAGCTTTTTGCAGAAGAGATCTTCCACAAAAACTTCTTGTGCAAAAGCGCGTCCACACCTCAAAGTGCATTGCTTTTGCAATGTGATTTTGCGCAAGAGTGTTCACACTACATGGACGCTCTTGTATGAGAAAGCTCTGATGGCCATTCGCAGAATGGCCATCAGAGAACCTGTGCTTTTTCGGATAGGCTCTATTTGCACAAGAAACACCTGCAGCGTGTCCACACTTGCCTTTTTGCACAACAGCTGTAGTGAAAAAAGAGTTATGTCTCGTAAAAGGAGGTTTAACCACACTGCCAAAAACCCTCTGTTCTGCCATTGTTCTGTTGATTTACTTGTGCAAAAGCACATTTGGGCTACGTCTACACTGGCCCCTTCTTCGGAAGGGGCATGCTAATTTTGAAAGTGGGAATAGGGAAATCCGCGGGGGATTTAAATATCCCCCGCGGGATTTAAATAAACATGTCTGCCGCTTTTTTTCCGGCTTGGGGAAAAGCTGGAAAAAAGCGTTTAGACTGGCCCGATCCTCCGGAATAAAGCCCTATTCCGGAGGATCTCTTATTCCTACTTCAAAGTACTTCCTACTTCAAAGAGATCCTCCGGAATAGGGCTTTATTCCGGAGGATCGGGCCAGTCTAGACGCTTTTTTCCAGCTTTTCCCCAAGCCGGAAAAAAAGCGGCGGACATGTTTATTTAAATCCCGCGGGGGATATTTAAATCCCCCGCGGATTTCCCTATTCCCACTTTCAAAATTAGCATGCCCCTTCCAAAGAAGGGGCCAGTGTAGACGTAGCCTTGAGGTGTGGACGTGCCGCAGGTTTTTGTGCAAAAATGGCTGTTTTGCGCAAAAACCTTGCAGACGTGCCTAACTGAAAGAAATTAAAAAAACACAATGAATAGTCCTGTAGCACCTTAGAGACTAACAAAAAATGTAGATAGTGTCATGAGCTCTTGTGGGCACACCCCACTTCTTCAGATGACTCCCTGGGTGGATTTAAGGTGCTACAGGACCATTCTTTGTTTTTTAAGTCTTTCAACACTAAGAACACTTACACATGTGCTTCACATTGAGTATACTGGCAGTCCCATTGACAGGATGCACTATATTTATTTTCATTTTTAGATGCTTAAGCTAATGTTTCATCACAATTTCCTGTACAACATTACTGATGTCAACGTCAGGTGCTAGAACCCTTAGTAACTTAAATAATTCTCATGTAAGTGATCCTTGATGAAGTGAACTGGATTACTGTGTGGGGAGCTTGTATTACATGAAGACTGGAGGTTCTATGTGCTACCATAACACAATAATAATGATCAGGTCATTGCACACCTGAATCCCCATAATTAGAACCCTGCAAATCCACAGATATCCACTTTATATCCATGGGTATTCACATCTGTATATGTCAATGTAGATATCTGCAGCTCATTTTTGCGGATGGAGGTGTGGATGCAGATACAAATTTTGTATCCATGCAGGGCTCCACCCATTGTTTCCCCAGCATATTGTCATTTGCACTTGTGCAAAATTACTTGATTGCATTGTGCGTTCACTTTGGATTGGTGCAAATGATGACACAAATTGCAACCTCTGATGGATAAATTTTCCTCTATATTAGGTACACCATTGTTTACTATGTGATTGTATAGTGCTTAGCACAAAAACATCCTGATCTATTTGTGACTTACTGGTGTAGGGTAATATAAGTGATAATTATTAATTTCAACTCACAGCTGCTGTTTATTAAAGGGAGATATGTTCCCCATCTGGAGATAGAGTATTCTCTGAACAGCTTTTGATCCTAATTATTCAAAGTAGTTGTAGTATAAGCATATACTGTATTGTGCTATATCTTAATTGCAGTGTAGAAAATTTATTTTTTCATATAACAACTTTATAAAGAGATTTAAAACTGAAATGTTTCCAAGCACTGGAAGTACTTTCTTAAATGTAATGTGAACCTAATTTCACTACTATAAGAATGTCTACTGAATTTACTTCTACTCACTTAGGTCCAAATCCTCAAGCACAGATTCAGCCAGATTCAGCATTCAAATTCAGTGGCCATTTTTGGCCTACAAGCCAAACATTTGGCCTACAAATACATAATGCCATATGAATACTCCTTTGTAGGATGAATATTTAACAGAAGATGGGGAGCTATGTCTAGACTGCAGGTTTCTTTCAGAAGAAGCTTTTTGGGAAGAGATCTTCTGAAAGAGAGCATCTATATAGCAAAAGTGCATAGAAAAAGAGATTTGCTTTTTCAGAAGATAGCATCCACACTGAATGGATGCCATCTTGCATTTAAGCTGTGATTACTATGGACGGAGTGGCCACCAGAGCACCTGTGCTTTTTCCTCTTTCCTCTTCTTTCGAAAAAAATTCCTCTTCCCTGTTCACACACACCTTTTTCCAAAAGAGATCTTTTGGAAAAAGGCTTCTTCCTCATTTAAAGAGGTTTACCAATGTCGGAAAAACTCCTCTGTTCTTTTGATTTTTTTTTGAAAGAACGTGATTGCAGTATGGACGTAAGCAAAGTTTTGCCAAGAAAACTCTGCAGTGTAGACATATCCTGATAGAAAATCTGTTTTTATAGCTAGGTTCTGGAGTCATGCAGCATGATTAGAGTTCTAAAGTGCTACTGCAATACAAACCATAAATAATGAAGCCATATATGAACAATATGCAATTAATTTTTTCAGCATGGTAATGTCAAGGAGCCCTAGGCATAGACCAAGACTTCATACTTCAATAACTCTCTCCATAACCCATCTTTCCTCCACTCTCTGCCTCCCCCAAGTCATAGCACTGCAGGGAGCACATACGAAGTCTACAATAACACAATCTTTCCACAGCAAATAAGGCTTGCCTAGCCCAAACAATGGAACCCAGTACTGAATTCCATCAATCCAACTCTGGCAAACAACTTGGAAACAAGGTAAGTCCTTCACCATGCTAGGAATGGCAACAACAACAGTAAGTTTGGGCTAGTAAGGAAAGCATTGTTCACAGTTTTACATGGAAGGTGCTTAGGCGCTACAGTGATACATAGCAGAACAAATCTCAAAAAAGATGAGTATCCTCCAGTGAAATCATCTCTCATGTGCCTAACTCTAAGGGCCATTCATTCAAGCATCCCAACTCAGTTGTTGTGATGGCATATGGAAAAAGCTCTATGATACAGCTAGAAACCAAAACACACACAGCATCAGAGTAAATCCCATAGAGGTCCATGTAAAAGCTTTGATAAATTTTAGCGGGCTTCATGCTTACAGTGTAAAGTCAGTACCTGAATTACCACTGGAAACCAATGCAGTTGTCAAGCAGGTGCAATATGTTTCCTGTATCTAATACTGGAAAACAGGCAGCAGAATTTTGCATCAGTTTTCACTTGTTCTGAGTGGCCTCTAAGTGTAGCACCATAGCCCACATTGTAGTAACCCCGTCTGGAAAATGAAGGCAAGGGTTAGTATGGCAAAGTTTATATCTGACAAAAGTCTGAAGTATACATATACATGTTAATAAGTACGTTGTCACCTTTAATTCTATCAGAAAATGAGGTGCCAGTAAGATCCCTCCCCCAAATTGTGAATCTGTTGGAGAAGGGGGCCACACTCTAATAACTGGAACAGAACCATGCCTGCTGTCTCTTCTGGATTCTCCTCCCAAAGAACTAGCATCCACTATGTTTGCTGTACTAAATGTGTATCATACTTGACAAAAGCTGCTACAGTGTTTCTAATAAATTCACAGATAAATGATGAAACATGTTTTTTAACATGGATCTTAATTTGGGCTCTCTCCACCCAGGGCAGCCAATGTATAGAAGTCAAAAGCTATAAACTAGCTTTGTGGCCTGTGAGATGGGAGTCTAGTGCTCACATCTGTATTAAGCAAAATATTCTGGTGATATCACTAAAAGGGAAGCAGACAGTAAGATTATTGTAAAATGGAATAAAGTTACTCATCTAGTTCTCTTATTGAGCATATTCTACTTATTTAAAATGCATTCTTCTCAACCAGTAGAAGCTAGCATTGGGAAAATGTGTTTAAGTACTATTTTTAATCCAGAACAGATGAGTTTTTCTATAAAAATCACTTACTGCATTACATTGTATTAGCACACTAATTTTAACACTTTTTAAATTCTTCCCTTTTAAGCTCATATTCTTTAGACACTGCAGGAAATAATCTTTCTGAAATTTGCCAAGCTGCCAATGTTGGCACTTGGACTGAGGCTACTGGTTTTTACTTTAGTTAAACTAACAATATTGTTTTGAGAGGAAGTGTGTGAATATTCGGGAAAATGGAAGAGAGAGATGGGGAAGGGAAGTCATTGCTTCCTGCTCTGAAGGCTTTCCCTGTCATTCAAGGTACTATAATTCCAGTATTTGCAGACTAGGATTAATCATACCACATTTCTTGCCAATACCATTTGATTTCCCTTTCATTTCAGGGCTCAATCCAAAATCACCTATCCATTCCATCTTCTTGCTCCAACATAGCCCATGAAGCTTCTTTCATGTGTAGGCTTTTCCTTTGATGTATGACTCAATCATCTTAATTTATCCTCAGACTTGTGAAGTAGGGCAGTTTCTATTTAACTCTCTCTCTCTTTCTCTCTCTCTCTCTCTGAACAGAAGCACAGAGAGATTAAGTGATTTCCCCAAGGTTGCAGGCTATATCTAGACTACTGGCCTCTTTTGGAAGAAGCTTTTCTGGAAAAGATCTTCCAAAAAAACTTCCGAAAGAGAGCATCCACACTGCGAAAGCGCATCAAAAAAGCGATCTGCTTTTTTGACAGATAGCATCCACACTGACTGGATGCTATCTCACATGTAAAATGTGATTACTATGGGCAGAATGGCCACCAGGGCACTTCTGCTTTTTCCTTTTCCCTCTTCTTGCAAAAGAACTCCCTCTTCCCCATCCACACACGCTTTTTCCGAAAGAGCTCTTTCAGAAAAAGGCTTCTTCCTCGTAGAAAGAGGATTACCAACACCGTAAAAACCCTTCTGTTCTTTCAATTTACTTTTGTAAGAACACGATTGCAGTGTGGATGTTACTCAAGTTTTGTCAGAAAAATTGCAGTTTTTCTGACAAAACTCGGTAGTGTAGACATATCCCCAGTCTGTGAGAGAGCTGGAAATGGAACTACAATCGCCTCTCTTCCAATCCAGTTCCTTAAACATAAGATTATTGTCTCTGCTATAGACTACTTGCCTTGTCTTCTCTTTCTCTACACAATCTTGACACAGATAAAACAAAAGGACTATGCAGAACTTTAAAGACTAACAAGATGGTTTATTAGGTGATGAGCTTTTGTGGGCCAGACCCACTTCCTCAGATCAAATTCTGGAAGAGAATTGGCAAGACCATATATACCAAAGGAATACAATGAAAAAAAAAGTGAACACATTATAAAATTGACAAATCAGATTTAGATCAGAACAGGGGTGGGTAGGGAGGAGGGCTAGTATCTATGAGATAATGATACTAGGGGTGATAATTGGGGAAGATAGTGATAATTGACACAGATAGTGAACCTGAAAATGCTTTTTCTTTAGCTCTATTGTATCAGCTCCACCTTTTAATTTCAGCTCTCTGAAATCATCTTTTCCCTCCTGCCCCCTATCCTCCAAGCACTTAACTTGTAGTCAAAAGAGACTACTGGAAGGTTTGATTTTAAACAAGTTCACTGGTCTTTGCACTGGCAGGGACTTCATTTTTCTCTCCCCACACTGTTTATTTCTGCAAAATGTGTCTTGTTAGAGATGCACTTTATTATACAACATATGAGTTCAGAATGTAATTTGTGGCTATAACTGCCATACAGTCAATGTCTTAAGTATAAAAATATATTTTATTGTACATTTTTAATACTGCAAAACATTTTGAGAGATACATTTTGTTATAATTACTGTACCGTAACTATAGCTATAACTTTACAAAGGTTATGGACGCTTTATGAATACAAAAGGTTCTATTGTATCATTTAAATCCATCTGCCTGCCAAGTATATTGGGAACATATAGTTGATTCAAAAGAAACACTTATTAAACAGATACAGGTAGCAAATGCAGTGATCGAGGCTGAGTTGCAAACAGTGTTGCCAGTTCTCACGATTTTATTTCACGTCTACCAACGCTTGGAATTTTTTTTAAGATCTAGACTTAAAGAATGAGAATCCCAAGGTTCATTAAAAATGTTTTCTAGCCTTCATGGTTGCAAAGAAAAGCTTGAACACGAAATGTGTGCGCTGAAGACCTCAGAAACCAAAAAGTATTTAAAATCATTTATTGTGATTTTCAGTGTAATAATATAATTACCTGGGGGCTGATGCATGATTGTCCATTGCTTATGTGTGGCAATACAGTCCAACTTCCGTGACCACTTCTTTTTCCTCATATATTTTTCAAATTTCTTTTGAGCTGACATTTCCATGTTTGGTCTCAGGTCAAAGGTGATATTTGAGTAGAAAGTTTGTATAGGACAATTAGTCAGGTAAGGTGTTACAGACAGTATTGGTTATTCTGCAAACATGGCTATGCAAAATAATTTTATATTGTAACGTTTACGTCTATACATTTCGTGGGGAGGGGAAATTATTATGCAACTGCTGCAAGTGTGTACTGGAAAAACAACATGGCTTTGAATATCTAAAATAATGTTGTGGTGTGTTCGGTGCATATCTGTGGCTCAGCAGCGTGTCTGGCAAGGAGGGTGAGAGATTTAGTGCTAAACAGTCCTGAGGTTTACAGGGCAGGAGGAGTGGGTAGGGGGGAACGGAACGGGTCCCTTCATGTGCGGGGTGAAATTGAGAATGAGGGAAGGTCTTCTCCTGTGTCTCTCTGGGGAAGATAGTATGGCAGGAAAAGTGCACTCCCCTTAGTGCAAGCGTGCAGGAGCAGAAGGAAAGGAAGGTCTCCCTCTATGCCTGTTGCTTACAGATGCAAGAGCGAGAGCCTTCTTAGGCCCCAAGCAGGCTGCATTGGGATGCAAATAAGGCAGAGCGCGTGCTCCTCTCTGGGGGGAGGGATTGTTTATGGAACCTCCGCCGGGAGCCACGCGCCAGGCGTACGAAGCTGCCAAGCGAATTCCCCATTGGGTGGGAGGAGGCTCGGGAGCAGTGCGGGGGCGGGTGGGGAAGAGGGGGGGGGGGGCTGTTGTGTGTGTGGCGCGCGGTGCGTCGCGTGCTGCTCCCGGGGGCTCGCGAGCGGCGGCAGCAGCAGCGCGTGTTGATAAGGGGCAGCGCTGGGAGGAAACTGCTGCAGAGGCGCACTGACAGCGCGCAAGGGAGCACGGCTGGAAAGAAGGGGAGGGGGCAGGCTACGGAAGCAGCGGCCGCCGGGGTTGGGACTGAGCGAGGCAGCCGCGGCTCCACGCGCTGGGCACGCTCCCACTGTTTGCAATTAAAGGGGAGGGGGAAATATTTGGCAGGGTTTTTTTTACCCCCCAAAACCTGTTTTTGCAAGTCCCCCCCCTTGCAAACTTTCTCCCACTTGCAGCCCCGCCCCGGTCACCTGCCTCCGGAGGCTGAGGCAGGGTAGATGCCCCGAGATGAACGGCGGGCCAGTAGCAGCTGCCATGCACCAGCCATCCCCGCCTTGCACAAGTTTTCCCTTGCACGGATGCGGCGCCGGCTCCTTGGGGATGAAGTTCCAGCCGATGCCAGGTGCAGCAGCCTCCTGCTCGGTGCAGCCGCCGCCGGGGGCCGCTAAGAGCCCGGCGCAGAACCGCAGCGGCCCCTCCGCGACGCGCTGCAAAGGCTCCAAGCGGCGCTCCGGCTCGCCCGAGCTCCTGCGCTGCAAGAGGCGCCTGGCTTTCCCGGGGCTGGCTGGGCAACCCCCGCACCCGGCGGGGGGAGCCGCAGCGGTGGCCCGGCGCAACGAGCGCGAGAGGAACCGGGTGAAGCTGGTCAACCAGGGCTTCCAGACCTTGCGCCAGCACGTGCCCAACGGCGCCGCCAGCAAGAAGATGAGCAAGGTGGAGACGCTGCGCTCGGCTGTGGAGTACATCCGAGCCCTGCAGCAGCTGCTGGACGAACACGATGCCGTCAGCGCCGCCTTCCACGACGGCCTCCTGCCCCCCGCGCGGGCAGCCCCCGGCGGCTGCTCCTACTCCTCCGCGTCGCCCTCTTTCGCCTCCTCCTCCTCCTCCTCCGGCGGCCGGGAGGGCAGCTCCGTGCCGGGATCCCCGCACTCGGCCTATTCCTCGGACGAGAGCGGCTACGAGGGGGCGCTGAGCCCCGAGGAGCGGGAGCTGCTGGATTTCACCAGCTGGATCGGGAGCTACTGACCGCCGCGTGCCCTCCCCGCAGGTAAAGCGGCCGGCGTGTGACCTTCCGTGCAACCTCCCCCCCCCCCCCCATCCTTCCCCGTGCGTGCAGTAGGGGCAGTGACGCTGCAAACAGCTTGTGGCTGCCGCGCTCGCGTGCCCGAGTCGGTTGCACTGGCCCCGGGAGCTGTGGGGTTGCATGCCCCCCTCCTCCTCCCCCAAAACCAGTTTAATCGCAAACGTGAATGGACTTGGCCTTTAAGCCAGCTCGTAAATACGCAGCCGGGGGGAAACGTGTGGGTCAAGTTGAAGCACATGCTGCCCGTGAGTTCGGTTGCAAGAAACTTTTCCCCAAACTTTTAGGTCCCCGGTGAGTCCCAAGTGGAAATAGCTGCAACCTATAGGTTGTGAAGATGGGGGGGGGGGGGAAGTGAAGTAGAGAATAAAAACGTTCAGATTTGGGTGGCAAGCATCCAAAATAAACGAGGAACCGGAATTTATAGCAGTCGCTTTCTGAGGGAAGGGTGGAGTGGAAAGGTTACATTGGCCATGTGGGGCAAGTTCTACTTGTACTTGATAAAGGCACTAAATCACTGGCACATGGCTTTGGAAGAGATGTAAACTACACGGACATTAACGAGAGTAGAAACCGGGCCAGCGAGGAAGCTGTGCATCTCTCCCAGGAGTGGGGCAGAGGCTTGCTAGTCACATGCTGCAGTGCTAATGGCTTTTTCTCTTTTTCTTTGTAGCAGCCTTGAAAGCAGAGATGTGCAGGACCTCAGTACCTCATTGTCCTTGATGCCTAGTATGATGCAGAAGAGTAAAATGGACTCTTTTTTTACATGTGTTCTACCTTCAAGGAGCCCTATTACCAAGGTCTTTAGGGACTGGGCTTACCTATCTACCTATCAGGGTTCTTACTCCGAACAAAAGACTATGGCTCTTGATTTTTTTTTTTTTTTGTGAAAGTGCAATTATGTAAATAGGTTATAGGGACCAGTATCTTTAACTGCTGTTGTACAGGAGTTTATGGTACCCTCCAAGGCTTTAATTGCCAATGAAATGATTTGGTATACTCATGTTTCAAGGGATAGGTTGAAATCTACCAGGCTTCCAATTTTTACCATACACGTGCTTTTTTTTTTTTTTTTTTGTATTTGGGAGGGGATGAAAAATTAACACTTGATGCTTCCTTTTTTCTGAAGGGGGAGGGAATTTTTGTAATGTCAAAGATTCTATTTTATGTGTAACTTGAACTGCCTATGGGAACACTATCAATATGAAGACTTATTTTTGTACAAGAAACTTTAGAAAAGGGGACAGGGAGGAGGAATTATTTTAGTAAATCCTATCCTCTTGTTCCTTAACACTGCCAGCTAGAATGTTTTGAGAACTTACACAGTTTAGATAATATTTTTTTCCAACACTTTACTAAGGACTGTAAAAATGTATGTTTTGTCTTAAATGTGGTGTCCAAAGTCTTGTCAGGTGTGAAGGTTCACTTATCTGAAAACTGAAGTTTAATGTTTTGAAGGCATTTTATATGCACTCGCAAGGGTTTCTTAAGTGTGTACATAAGCAGTTTTTAAAGAGTATTTTATGTAAATTGACTTTATAAATAAAATCTATTTATAAATGGCTTCTGTAGTTTCAAGATGCACATTTCAACCATGTCTACTTCCCATTTTGCCTGAGGGAGGGCTGTAGACATGGTGAAAACAGTTAATCATGAGGACACTTGTATAGTAGCAAATAATTATATATGGGGCAGTATTGTGCATGCAGAAGGGAAATGAGGGTAAAACAAGCAGCTTCTCCATTCATTTGCCCACACTGACCAGTCCTTATGCCCAGCTGAGTGCAACAAAGTTCACAGTCTCATTCACAGTCCTTATGCCCAGCTGAGTGCAACAAAGTTGTGTATCGCTAGGAGAACTAGTCACCCAAAAAATGAAGAAGAAAGAGTTACTCACCTTGTGCAGTAACGGTTGTTCTTCGAGATGTGTCCCCGTGGGTGCTCCACTCTGCGTGGGTGCTCCACTCTGGGTGCTGGTGCGTCCTCGCGCCGGCGACCGGAGACTTTTCTAGCTGTTTCTGCCGCGGCGCGCAGGCGCCGTGGCGCCCTCTAGTGTTGTTCGACTGAAGGGCGCCTGCGCGCGCGCGGCTCCTCCGTTCCTTCTCTACCCACCAGAGCATCAGGCTCCAAGCAGGGGAAGGAGGGAGGGTAGTGGAGCACCCACGGGGACACATCTCGAAGAACAACCGTTACTGCACAAGGTGAGTAACTCTTTCTTCTCCTTCGAGTG
Source organism: Pelodiscus sinensis (assembly GCF_049634645.1). NCBI lineage: Eukaryota > Metazoa > Chordata > Testudines > Trionychidae > Pelodiscus > Pelodiscus sinensis. The sequence continues at coordinate 115,825,393 of NC_134714.1, forward strand.
GTCCCCGTGGGTGCTCCACTCTGGGTGACTACACAGCAGTTGTCGGCTCGCGGAGGTGGGTTTGGAGCCGTGTGGTAGTAACTGTAGACAGCACTGCTTGCCCAACCGCCATAGAAGATGCTATCGAGGTGGAGAGAGCATAGTGTTGTGCAAAGGAATGGTCGGATGACCAGGTAGCGGCGTTGCAAATGTCTTGTAATGGTACATTATGGAGAAAAGCGGTCGTGGCAGCCACTGCTCTAGTGGAATGAGCTGTGATAAGTCCAGGTAAATCTTTGTTATATAAAGTATAAGAGGTCTTGATGCAGGATGTAATCCATTTAGAGATTCTTTGAGATGAGACTGCTTGTCCCTTAGATCTGTCCGCGTATGAGATGAAGAGTCTAGGCGATGCCCGCCATGGTCTCGTGCGATCTATGTAAAACGCCAAAGCTCGGCGGACGTCGAGAGTGTGCCACACGGCGTGGGACGGTTCAGTGTGTGGTTTAGGAAAAAATGCAGGTAAGTGTATGGGTTCATTCACGTGGAAGGGAGAGAGTACTTTGGGTAGGAACTTAGGGTGGGGTCTAAGTACCACCCTGTCCTGTAAAAACACGGTATATGGGGGGTCAGCCATCAGAGCTGCAAGCTCACTCACCCTCCTACTGGAGGTGATGGCGACTAGGAAAGCCACCTTCATCGACAAATGAGGGAATGAGCAGGTTGCTATCGGCTCGAACGGGGGTTTTGTGAGGCTTTTGAGGACATGGTTGAGGTCCCAAATGGGGACTGGCGGACGAACCGGAGGAAAGGTGTTCTGCAGGCCTTTGAAGAAGCGCTTGGTTATTGGGTCAGCGAGGAAAGAAGAGCTTGGAGGGTGATGGTGGAAAGCTGCTATGGCTGCGGCATGGACCTTAATAGTACTAAGTGCTAGACCGGAATGTTTCAGAGAGAGTAAGTAGTCCAATAAGTCATGTATTGGAGCAAGGTGTGGTGGGTCTGCATGAGTCTGAGCGTACCATAGGGAAAAGCGCGTCCACTTGTAGCGGTAGGTCTTCCTAGTAGAGCGTCTGCGACTATTAATTAATATGTGTCTTACTTGTTCTGAGCAGGCAGTTTCGGCATCATGGAGCCATGAAGGAGCCAAGCGTGGAGCTTCAGTCTGGTGATGTCCGGGTGAAGGGTTTGACCGTGATCTTGTGAGAGGAGGTCGCAGCGTGGAGGGAAGGGATACGGTTCTGCTATCATCATTTTGAGGAGGTAAGGATACCATGTTCGTCTGGGCCAAGCAGGTGCCACCAAAATCACGCGTGCCTGACTCAATCTGATCTTGTCTAGGACTCTGTGCAGAAGTGGGAGGGGAGGAAAGGCGTAGAGGAGGGAGGCGTTCCATGCGATGGAAAGGGCGTCTCCGAGGGAATTCCTGCCCAGGGCTCCCCTGGAGCAGTAGAGGTGGCACTTGCGATTGTACTTTGTAGCGAAAAGGTCCACTTCTGGATGGCCCCAAAGACGGAAGATCGGTGTGAGGGCGCGTTTGTCGATCTCCCACTCGTGCTGGTCCATGAATGTGCGACTTAAGGTGTCTGCTGTGACATTGAGTATTCCGGGAAGGTATACTGCAGAGGGGGTGACCCCATGGGATAGGCACCAGGTCCAAAATTTGGTGGCTTCCGAGCATAGAGAAGGGGAGCGAGCGCCACCCTGACGGTTGATGTAATACATGCATGTGGTATTGTCCGTCATAATGGTGATGGTCTTGTGAGCTATGTGCTGAGTGAAATGCTGGCATGCGTATCTGACTGCCCGTAGCTCGAGAATGTTGATGTGGAGTGCTTGCTCTACGAATGACCATTTGCCTTGGGCTGTGATGGTTCCCAGATGAGCCCCCCATCCCATGAGTGATGCGTCTGTTATGAGTGTTAGAGTAGACGCTGGACGTTGAAAGGGGACACCGTGTAGCATGTTTCGAGGGGTTGTCCACCAGAGCATGGAATTGACAACGCGAGGTGGGATCGCAACATGCTTGCTCATTTGGTCTCTGAAAGGTTTGTATACCGTAGCGAGCCAGGACTGAAGGGGCCTCATGTGGAGTCTGGCGAGATTGACGACGTAAGTCGTAGAGGCCATGTGCCCTAGGATTTTGAGGCAATGGCGGATCGTGACAGTAGGCGCCGCCTGTGTTGCTCTGACAAGGTCGCATATCGTTGCGAACCTGTGATCGGGAAGAGTGGCCCTTGCTGTGATTGTATCGAGGAGGGCGCCTATGAATTCCAGTTTCTGTGTGGGACGCAAAGTGGATTTTGCGTAATTTATGTGGAACCCGAGACTGAGTAGGAGGTCTATTGTGGTGTCTGTCATGGCCTTTGCTTCTTGGAAAGACGCAGCTTTTATGAGGCAATCGTCCAGGTATGGAAATATTATGATGCCTTGGCGTCGGAGAAAGGCCATTACGACTGATAGGGTCTTGGAGAATACCCTGGGAGCCGTAGAAAGGCCAAACGGGAGTACTCTGTATTGGTAATGTTGGGTACCCACTATAAATCGTAGGAAGCGTCTGTGAGCAGGATGAATTGTAATATGGAAGTACGCGTCTTGAAGGTCGAGAGCCGAAAGCCAATCGTGTTGGTCGAGAGAGGGAATGATAGTTGAAAGGGTAACCATCTTGAAACGGTGGTACGCGATGTATTTGTTGAGGCGCCTGAGATCTAAAATGGGACGCCAGCCTCCTGTCTTCTTCTGGGTTAGGAAGTACGTCGAGTAGAATCCCCGGCCGCGGAATTGTGTTGGTACGTGTTCTACTGCGCCCAGTTGAATGAGGCGTGAGACTTCCTGTAGGAGTGCGGTTTCGTGAGAGGGGTCCCTGAAAGAGGGAAGGGTAGGAGGGTGGTTGGGCGGGGTAGAGGTAAAGGGGATGACGTAGCCAGACTGGACTAGATTCAAAACCCACTTGTCCGAGGTAATGAGGGACCATTGGTGGAAAAAGGCTCGGAGGGGGTAGTGAAATTGTAGGGTAGCTATCGGGAGGGTCGACGGATTGGCCTCCTGGCTCTCGACCAGGCCTTCAAACCTGCTGCTTGCCAGCCGGGGGATGAGGTGTGGCATGTTGCTGTTGACGCTGAGGTCTACGGCGAAGTGGTCTTTGTTTACGGAAATCGTATTTGGGCTGTTGACGGAATGGTTCCCTGGGCCGTTGGTAAGGCTGATATCTATTCCTTCTAAAAGGAGGAGTGTACATTCCTAGAGTTCTAAGGGTTGTACGGGAGTCCTTCATAGAATGTAGCACCTCATCAGTCTTGGATGCAAATAAATTGGTGCGATCAAAGGGTAAATCCTCGACCTTTTGTTGAAGGTCCCTAGGGACACCAGAAGGTTGTAGCCATGACATTCGGCGTAGGACTATTGCGGAGGCTGTAATTCGAGCCGCAGTGTCTGCCACGTCCATGGCTGACTGTAAAGCTGTGCGTGAAATGGCCAGGCCCTCCTGCATAATGCTACGGAGGGTTGGGCGTTTATGCTCCGGGAGATGTTGAAGAAGGTCCTGGAGCTTCGCGTAATTGGCATTATCATAGTCTGCCAGCATAGCGGTATAATTGGCCGCTCTAAGGAGTAGTGTGGAAGAAGAATAGACCTTTCGGCCCATAATGTCCACCTTTTTGTGATCCCTGTCTTGTGGGGTTGATCTTAAATTAGGCTGTTTACCCTTGTGTCGGACCGAATCTACTACCAGGGAGTTAGGGGGTGGATGGGTGAACAGAAAGTCCATATCCTTGGGAGCGATAAAATATTTGCGGTCTACTCTCTTGTTTGTTGGTGTAATGGACGCTGGCGTTTGCCAAATGTTGTTGGCTGGGTCCATAATAGCCTCATCCATCGGGATGGCGATTCTGGTAGCTGTTGGGGGTTGAAGTGAGCGGAGAAGTCGATATTGTTTGACCTGGACCTCCTGAAGATCTTTTTCTTGAGCTAGTGCAACTCGTTTAAAGAGCTCTTGAAACTTTTTAGTGTCATCTCCCGACGGTGGGGCATCAGTGGTGACCGCTTCGTCTGGGGAGGAAGAGGAGTTATGCATCGGAGATCTGGTCTCGCCGTCAGAAAGTGAATCATGGCCATCTGAAGGAGCAGGAGAGTTTGGCTCTGTAGCTGATGTGGTAGCAGGAGGAGAGGCTGGAGGTGGCCTAGAGACTGTAGATGAGGGTCGGTGGTGAGACCTCTTTGGGTGTGGACTCCACGGTTGCCATTGTGTGGCGTATGGTGGTGGTGGATATGGATATTGGTGTGGATACCATTGGTGCGGGGGGGGAGGGTATGCGTACTGAACCGCAGGCATTTGCCAGGATGGAAGTCTTTGAGACGGGCTGGAATGTTGTGACGAGAATCTGCTTCTAGGTTCGGTTCCGATGCCACTAGCTGAAGAATGGTGTGATCTGGTAGAATGGATGGAGGAAGTCGGGGATGGCGGTGCCGACGAGGTGTGACTCCGCACCGGGGATCGGTACCGACTTCGGCTGTGAGAGGGTGCCGAGCGGTGCGGTTTCGGCGGTGATGTCGGTGCCGACGCACCTCTCTGCACCGAGGTTTTAGTGGATAGGCTTTCGGTGCGGGCTTTCTTCGGTGCAGGGCCCGGTGCCGTTAGGTGTTGTTTCGGTACCGAGCGCTCCATAGACGGTGCCGTCGGAGCCGATGACGGCTTAGGTGCCGAGGCGGCCGGTGCCGTTGCCTTTTGATTCGGCTCAGAATGAGCTCTCTTATGCGGTGCCTGCGTCTTAGACCGCGGCGTACCGGAGGTTCCCGGCATGTCCACAGTGCTCACCGGCGATCCTGAGGACATAGCTGAGGCCGGAGGGAGAGCAGATTTTGGTGTCGCCGAGGAAGAATGGGTAGGAGGCTGATCTTTCTCCATACCCTTAGCTTGCTGAGGCGAGTCGTCTGAGGAGGGACGGAGCGACTTCTCGTATAAGAGAGTCGTGAGTCTGTTGGCTCTGTCACGTCGCGCTCTGGCTGTTAGCTTAGAGCAGTGCTGGCACTTCTGCGTCTGGTGTGCCTCCCCCAGACACTTAATGCACGCAGAGTGTCCGTCGGACGCCGGCATGGCGTCCCGACATGATTCGCAGCGCTTAAAGCCCGGCGAGCCGGGCATGAAGGGCTGGGGAACAAGCGGCGAACCGCAACGGGGGAAAAACTTTTTTTTTTTTTTTTTTTTTTTTTTTTTTTAGTTTAACTGGTTAGGGGGGGTCTAAGAACTTGGATAATGAGGAAAGAGGGGGGTAAAAACGATAATTTTTAACTGTTTTCCTCTGACAGATTTGGCAGAGAGAGAGCTCCGTCTGCTGCCGAGGACGGTAGAGAAGGAACAGAGGAGCCGCGCGCGCGCAGGCGCCCTTCAGTCGAACAACACTAGAGGGCGCCACGGCGCCTGCGCGCCGCGGCAGAAACAGCTAGAAAAGTCTCCGGTCGCCGGCGCGAGGACGCACCAGCACCCAGAGTGGAGCACCCACGCAGAGTGGAGCACCCACGGGGACCACTCGAAGGAGAAGGTGAGATTATGAAGGGGCCATGCTCCTCCCACGTATGGAGTGATGCAATGGGTGTTCTCCCTGGGAGGCTTCCCTCTTCCCAAGGTGTAGTGGTGCAACTATCCCCAGTCTTCATTGTGGTGTTTGGCCTAAAGGCACAACACAGCTCTGAGTAACTACTGGAGACTATGGTTGTTTGAGGTCTGGCTTTGTAACTCAGGTTAGATTCTGATATCCTTACTCAGGATGAAATCAGTGTAACTGCTCAAGATGGGTGGAAGTATCCAAATCTGGCACAATGTTTACTGAAGTTATGTAAAAAGATAAATGTAGAATATTAAGTAAATGCTTATTCAGAGACAATAAACACTATTATTTAAGAATTTCAGATGAGCAAGTATTTCAGGTTCCTACAACTTTATTTAAGACTATATACTTCGGGGTTTATGCTGAAGGCATGTTTCAATGAAAATGCCCTCCAACTATTGGGGAAGAATACTGTGAATCAGCAATGGCCAAATAAGAAACAGAGAATATGAATGGAAAAACAAAGGCCCTTATTTTCTAACTATGGTGGTAGCTAATTTAATTCAGTGAACTGTAGCAAAGTGGCATAGGATATGCTGAATGAACTCAGAACAAACTACTGAAATTCAAACAAACTTTCCAAAAGCCATGTATATAGCTCCTCCTTACTCCATTGGAGTAAGTAGTGCATATATCTTGTGAATCAAGGAAAAAAAGCAATGGGAGGATACAATTGTACCTCTTCCCTATTTGATTTCAAAGCTCTAACTCGGATTCTTTATATCATACAGCACATCATCCAAGGGTACTGATCCTCAGTCCTAATAGATAAAAGCCCACTGAGGTTAAGGGTTAGACTTTCAGAAGTCCAGGGTACCCCCCGCTCTTTTAGAAGTCAAGAACCAAGGGTACTTCAGCTGCTTTTATAAACCAAACCGGCCTTAATGTAAAAGCATTTTAGTGTCTTAGGAGTCTACATCCTATGCAAATATAATGGTACTTACATCCCTAAATCACTTTTGATTTTTTCCCCTGAAACTTTTCAGCACCATACAGCACAACAGTGGTAGAACTGTGTGTACAGTTCTGGTTGGCACTCCCAGTCCTATAACTAGGCCTAGGGGTTGTGAATCAGGTTTGGGACAGTGGTTTTACAAATTCCATCCCTTTTCCTCCCTTTCATTTAAAAAAAATAACTATTTCTACCTCTTCTAGTTATCTCAGACAGGTGAGCCAAATATAAACTGATGCAAGGATGTCTGCAAACAGCCTGAAACAGTTGCTCCAAGATAGGTTTTTAGGTATCGCAGACACCCTGCTCTCCTCATATTAAATGGGAGGTGAGTCCTAGCTAGATCCTTGTCAGGAGACCCATCATGAAAAAGACTGAGAACAACTGAGGTCTAGATAACTATAACTGTCTAAAGAAGCAAAATAATCCAAAGCCATTAATGTGTTTGATACCATATTTGAATTGTTAATTTAGTATTAAGTCATTTATTTGCTTCTAAAACACTAGATTGTCTAGATATCACTGCAGCTGTATTAAAGTGATCTCAACTGAAACAATAGTTATATTTTCTACAAGTTGGACCTCGCCGGTTCAGCACTGTCGGGACCAGACTGGTCCCGGATGAGGGATTTTGCCAACTTGCAGGATGGTGGTATCACTGCTGGCCCCATCCCCTGCTCTGCTGCATCACAGGGCTTCTCGCCTCCCTTCCTGCAACCAAGCTGAGCTATGTGCCAGGCTCCTGGCCCCTCTTGGGCAGTCCAGGTGCATCACAGTGGGCTCCTGTTCCCCCGCAGTACACCAGGACTCTGATCCTGGAACATCCACAGTCCTCTTGGGCCATGGATGTTGCCAGACCAGAGAGTCCCAGTTTATGGAGGTGCAACCTGTAACTGTAAATGATGAGGTGCTAAAAATCATGAAATATTTAAGTCTTCTATAGCTGTTCAATAGCCTGAATTATGAACTGAACCTATGGTCAATCTCCCATGTAACTTTATACCAATTTTCTGGTAAGGTCTGACTGAACATTCTCAATCATCCTGTGTAATTTTCCAGATGATCCAACAGAATCATCTTGAAGATAATATTGAACAAAGATGTGAGCCAGAAATAGAAGTGAGAAAAATCCCTCTATGTTTGGCTACTATAAATAAACTCCAAATAAAGCTTCTTGAACTAAGTAGTTCTAAGTCTTTCTACTGACGAGGAAAAATATATATTGATACTGGTTTACAGAAAGTTTTAGGGAAGTGAGAAAAAAAGATTCCACTTAGCTTCAGAATGTGTGAATCATTACAAGAGGATATAGTTTACTTCTCAATGCAGCAAGCTGAGAAAACATCATTGGAAGAAAGAACAGAAAGATCAGATACTGATTTTGAAAGAACTGTGAGCGGAACAATGATTTTAAAGAATTCTTTTATTTATAAGCTTTCTGAAAAATAAGATGGAAAGAATATGTCAAACTAAAACAAAACAACATAACCAAATTAAGCCACCTCTAACTCTTCTTCCTGCCAGCCATTTTAATTTCATGTGAGACCTAACAGCACTTTTTTTGTTTAAATGCACAAACCATGCAGAAGATATTATAAAAGCGCCAAAGTACTAAGGTGACTTCACTCTAGTGTTTCAGCATCATGCTTTCTCAGGGCATGTAAAAGTCCCATATATTATAACTGCTCTGTTTTCATGTAGGCACTTCTTCTTATTCTTTCGAATGTTGTGTTTCTTCATCAAAGTTGGATGTCCAAGCTCTCCAGCCAGTGAACAGTGTCGCTGGTTAGACTGTGGATATCCTCCAATGAGCCAGTGCATTTTCGTGTTGGGCATTCCCCAACAATGTGATGCATGGTTTGTGGACTGTCACAGTCACAAAATGGAAATGGCAACAAATTCCATTTATGCAGTAGATAACCGCTCCTGCCCTGACCAGTCCTAAGCCGGTTTAGGACACACCACAGTCTCCAGGGAAGATCGAAGCCTTTCTGCTCACTGGTGGGATCTGACACAAGGGCTACGTCTACACTGGCCCCTTTTCCGGAAGGGGCATGGTAATTTTTGAGATCGTAATAGGGAAATCCGCGGGGGATTTAAATATCCCCCGCGGCATTTAAATAAAAATGTCCGCCGCTTTTTTCTGGCTTTTAGAAAAGCCGGAAAAGAGCGTCTACACTGGCCAAATCCTCCGGAAAAAAGCCCTACTTTGAAGTAGGAATAAGAGATCCTCCGGAAAAGGGCTTTTTTCCGGGGGATCTGGCCAGTGTAGATGCTCTTTTCCGGCTTTTCTAAAAGCCGGAAAAAAGCGGCGGACATTTTTATTTAAATGCCGCAGGGGATATTTAAATCCCCCGCGGATTTCCCTATTACGATCTCAAAAATTACCATGCCCCTTCCGGAAAAGGGGCCAATGTAGACGAGCCCAAGATGTTTGGGATGTCTACTTGCTGCCATTCAGCTTGCCATAATTCCTTGACATTGGCTGTGACTCCCTTTGCTTCCTGCCAGGGAGGCTTTCAGGATTTTAGATGCGATGTTGGTGGCTGATCAAAGTATTTCAGGAAGAACAGCTCTTGCACAAGAGGGGCTTTTTGCACAAAAAGGAGCTGTCTACACAGCTCCTTTTTGCGCAAAAGCCTCTTGCGCAAAAACAGCCCCAAACTAATTACAGGCAGTCCCCGGGTTACATACAAGATAAGAACAAACCTACAGTCCCTAAGTTGAATCTGTATGTAAGTCGGAACTGGCGTCAGCCGCTGCTGAAACTGATCAGTTTCAACCGCGGCTGAATCTGGACGCCAGTTCTGACTTACATACAGATTCAACTTAAGAACCCCAGGCGTCCCCAAGTCAGCTGCTGCTGAAACTGATCAGCGGCTGATTCCAGAAAGCCTGGGGCAGAGCAACTATGCCTCGGGCTTCCTGTAGTCAGCCGCTGGTCAGTTTCAGCAGCGGCTGACTTGGGGACGCCTGGGGCAGAGCAGCTGGGGTGCTGCTGGGTTGCTCCAGTAGTGCAGCTCCTCGGCGCTACTGGAGCAACCCAGCAGCACCCCAGCTGCTCTGCCCCAGGCATTCTGATTCAGCCGCTGCTGAAACTGACCAGCAGCGGCTGAATCAGGACGCCTGGGACAGAGCAGCTGAGGTGCTGCCGGGTTGGTCCAGAGTGGCGCTGCGGGACCAACCCGGCAGCCCCCAGCTGCTCTACCCCAGGGGTAGGCAAGAAAAGCCTGGCCTGCTGGGGGGGGGCACTAGCTGCACCCTCCCCCAGCAGACCAGAGAGACGGGGGTGGCGGGACCGCCCAAGTCCTCCACGGCTTTGCTCCGTCTCCCTGGTCTGCTGACCTGGGAGACGCGGAGCAAAGCCGCAGAGCTCGTGGGCAGCGGGACAGTCCAGGCGCGCTGCGGCTGTCCTACTGCTGGCGTGCTCCGAGGCTTTGCTCCCCATCTCCCTGGTCTGCTGGTTGGGAGACGGGGAGCAAAGCCGCGGAGCACGCCCGCAAGGGGACAGCTCAAGCGTGCCCGGGCTGTCCCGCTGCGGGCGTGCTCCAAGGCTTTGCTCCCCGTCTCCCTGCAGACCAGGGAGACGGGGAGCAGCTTTTCTCGCCCCGGAGAACGGGGGTGGCGGACTGCGGCGCATCTGGGCGTCCCGCTGCTCCTGTCCTCTGGGGCGAAAAAAGCCCCGTTCCGACGTAAGTCGGATCCGCGTAACTCGGGGACTGCCTGTATACAAATGAAGTTCCACAATATGCTAATCCATCCTTCATTTGCATAGGATTTTGCACAAAAGAGGTGCAGTGTAGACGTAGCCTTATTCTGGGATGGTTCCTATATGGTGGGGGGGGGGGAGGGCAAAAGGAGGACTGTATGTGGGATTTATATGTAAACTGGACAATGAAAGGGACTTTGTTAGCTATATATGACCACACTTGATTCTACATTTCAGTCTGTAGCTGGAGCAACTGTTGCCAGTGCCAACTAGAAAGTCTTTGGAACTCTGCCTTCCTAGAGTGTTCTAGACCTTAAAGATAACATAGACCTTTCATAACTTATGAAGTGAAAAGTTCCAGAGTGAGAAAACTGGAGACCCAAATCTTTTATCTATAGAAGTGGCAGGGCAGAGGAGCAGCACAAAATCTCCCACCCTCACCAGTTTGGAGGAGTCATCTCTGTGGGTGAAGGGGTAATTCTGAATCCAAGTTAGTTCAATATTTGACTTTTCTCTTGAAACTGCCAGTAAGGATGCAAATTAGCACCTACAGTGCTGTGCTTGTGTGCATTGTGTCCATTGTAAATAGAATTGTGATCATGAAAATAATTATAATAGCAGTCATCCAGACAACACACAAATGTAACAATTTTTTGGTCACCATGAATCTCGACTGGATCTGAACTAGCAACGTAGAGCTGTGACTGGATATTCCCATCAGCAAAGATATGAGCCTTTCAGTCTCCTCTGTTCTGTAAGACTGTAAGCTTTTCAGAGTGGGACATTCTTTTTGTTCTGTGTTTGTACAACATCTAGCACAATGGGGTCCTGTTCCACGACTAGGCTCTTACAAATTCAGGTCGAACCTCTCTAGTCCGGCACACTCTGGTCCAGCAACATCCATAGTCTGGCATGATTTTAGTTAGCTGAATGTCCACTTATCATGGATATGGCCAGGTTTCCTGCAGTCCCATAAAGTTTATTCATAGCCACCAGTCCTGGCTCTCAGTGCTCTGTGCTGTTATTTAGCTCTAATTTACCCCTAAATGTTTTCTAAGAGTATGTCTACACAGCAGCATTATTTCAGAATAGCTGGCATTATTCTGAAATAACAGTGCACGTCTACACCACAAGCCTTTATTTCAAAATAATGTCTACTTGTTATTCCAACGCATGGTAATCCTTATTTCATGAGGAGTAAAGAGAGTTGAAGGAAGAGTGTTCTTCCTTTGACTTCCTGCTGTGTAGACAGTGCCAAAAGCTGCGTTAAGGTATTTTGACTTCAGTTACACAACTGATGTAGCTGAAGTTGCATAGTTTAATTTGACTTTAGCCCTGCTGTGTAGATATACCCTCTGGCTGTGTCTAGACTGGCAAGTTTTTCCGCAAAATCATCTGCTTTTGCGGAAAAACTTGCCAGCTGTCTACACTGGCCGCTTGAATTTCCAGAAAAGCACTGACGATCTCATGTAAGATCGTCAGTGCTTTTTTGGAAATACTATGCTGCTCCTGTTCAGGCAAAAGTCTTTTTCCAAAAGACTTTTGCGCAAAAGGGCCAGTGTAGACAGCACAGTACTGTTTTCCGCAAAAAAGCCCCGATGGCTAAAAAGCGCTGTGCCGGATCAGCTGATTGTTGGCACAGCACAGCGGCCATTTTTATTTGAATGTAGCAGGGATTATTTAAATCCCCGCTTCATTGAGTATGTCAAGAAAACTACTTTACATGGCTCCGTCAATGGAGCCATGTAGTCTAGACACACCCTTACTGAAAACAAGGGACAACACTGAGAATGGAGCAGCAGAATACATAATGAAACAGTTTGATATCCCATCCTAACTTCTGGACCAGTTTTTGAATTAGTATAACTATGTTGGTTAAGGATGTGAATTGGTTTTATCAATTCACCAGTACAACCCTAATGTGGAAACGGTTGTATTCTAGACACACCATAAGAGTTACAGAGTACAGAAATGCCTTCTGTTCTCCCCCACATTGGCTATGTCTAGACTACATCCTTCTGTTGGCAGAGGGATGCAAATGAAGCACTTCAAAAGTGCAAATAAAGTGGAGATTTAAATATTGCATGTTTCATTTGCATAATCATGTAATGGTGCTCTTTCAAAAAAGTGCTATTTCAAAATTGAACCCACAGTCTTGACACGGTTCTTTTGAAAATGGGGAGTTTTTTCGAAAGATCCTGTAAAAAAATGAGGTTTACAGGATCTTTTGGAAAAGCACCCATTTTCGAAAGAAGCATGTCTAGAGTGCAGTTTCAATTTCGAAATAGTGCTTTTTCAAAAGAGCGCCATTATGTGATTATGCAAATGAAGTGCAGGACATTTAAATCCCTGCTTCATTTGCACTTTTGAAGTGCTTCATTTACATCCCTCTGCTGACAGATTGTGTCAAAGTTGTTCATAGTTCCTATCCTACCCCTCTCCACTGCATTTCACATGTCATAGCCATTTCTAATGAGGCAGAAACATACTGCATGACCATGTCAAACCCAGCTTGTACTTCTTGGTCTGAAAATAATCTCTATTTTCCACCCATATTCTTCTCTTTTGGTATCATAGAATCATAGAGCTGGAAGAGACCTCAGGAGGTCATCAAGTCCAGCCCCCTGCTCAAGGCAGGACCAATCCCAACTAAATCAAACCCAAGTCTTTGTCAAGCCAAGACTTAAAAACCTCTAAGGATGGAGATTCTATCACCTCCCTAGGTAACTCATTCCAGTGGTTCACCACCCTCCTAGTGAAATAGTTTTTCCTAATATCCAACCTAGACCTCTCCCAGTGTAACTTGAGACCATTGTTCTGCCATCCGTCCTACTGAGAACAGCCTTTCTCCATCTTCTTTGGGACCTCCCTTCAGGAAGTTGAAGGCTACTATCGAATCCCCCCTCACTCTTCTCTTCTGCAGACTAAACAAACTCAAATCCCTCAGTCGCTCCTCATAGGTCATGTGCTCCAGCCCCCTTATCATTTTGGTTGCCCTCTGCTGGACCCTCTCCACATCCTTTCTCTAGTGGGGGGCCCAGAACATTATGTTGAGTGGCATGACATGAGGCTTTGTTCTCGCTCCCCAAAGCAAATCAATCCTAGTAAATGTTAAAAATACCTTCACAACAGACTATACCTCATTGTAATTCTGGAGTTCTGCTACAACATATCAAGGGGAAATTGCTGTCTGTCTCCCTTTCCTCCCTCCAAAAAGCCTTTTAGAGAAGAGTGATTTCATAAATACTATATCTCTGTCCAGTCAAAAGTAATGACTCTTTAAGTAAAGGATCTGTAGGCTATTCCAAAGACTTAAAATCCAAAGAACATTTCACACAATTTTGTGGTTTTATCACACACCAGATACACAATGGGGCTGTGTCTACATTGGCACCCCTTTCCGGAAAAGGGATGCTAATGAGACACATCGCAATTGCAAATTCTGCGGGGGATTTAAATATCCCCCGCGGCATTTGCATTTACATGGCTGCCGCTTTTTTCCGGCTCGGGGTTTTGCCGGAGGAAAGCGCCAGTCTAGATGCGATTTTCCGGAAAATAAGCCCTTTTCCAGAAGATCCCTTATTCCTACTTTCAAAAGTGCAAATAAAGTGGAGATTTAAAGGGATCTTTCGCAAAAGGGCTTATTTTCTGGAAAATCGTGTCTAGACTGGCGCTTTTCTCCAGCAAAACCCCGAGCTGGAAAAAAGCGGCAGTCATGTTCATGCAATTCCGACTGGTCTCATTGGCATCCCTTTTCCGGAAAGGAGTGCCAATGTAGACACAGCCTAAAGTGGAATCCCTTGCAGAGCTGCAGACTTGTAAAGTGGGACAGAGGACAGCAGGAGCTCAAGATTCTTGATGACAGCTTTCAGTTTACAGCTTTTCTGGAAAAAAAACCCTGGACAAATAGTCCAGTAAGGTTCCAGAAGAGGAGGGATTTATAAGGTTCCGGAAGAGGAGGAATTCATTCCTCATGTCCTGATGAGATTGCAAAGTAGTAAACATTTGGTTTACAAATGAGTCTGTTGCAGATAATGACTAACTGTTGGTTTCATTTTATGACTTTCATTTATAGATCTCCTCCTAAAGATCTCCTTACAAACCAGACACAGCACAGACAGCAGCAACAAAGACCCCACACACCACGTTGCTTGTACCTATACTCTGGCCTGAAAGAAACAGTCACTAGGAGATTAATGGTGTGCCTGCGGAAGACTTTCAGTTATGGTGTCCTGTGAGATATGGGCACCAATATGCTAGGAACTGGTCCGAGGTCATTAATTCTTTTCACACTGACTCCTGAATAGCTGGATGAAAACAATTTTTAATCACTACTTATCTGGGGTAGATCTAAGCCAGGAACCTAGAATTATATTTTGTTACCAGCCCTCTGACCTGTCCACTTCCTGGATCTGTGAAGATCATGTAAAATTAGATTTGATTTTGAGCACTCTTCCCATGGCTTTGTTGGCATCAGCAGAGCCTGGGGATTTGTTTTTCTTCTTAGCAATCTACAATATTCTAGCTCTGGTACCCAAGGAAATTTTAGTAGACAGTATGTTAAATGTAGATAGAAACACTGCACTAAACTACATTACAACGAGTATAACCTCAAAAGATGATCCCTATGGGGAAAATGAGTCTTAATGGTCTAGAATACAATAAGGTGACAGAAATTAACTAGCTGAAAAATCCAGCCAAGAAAGCTACTGTATGACTAAGGCACAAATTAGGCTGCCTATATTACCTACTGCACAGCTGTAGGGAAACAGTTCTCTGTAAAATGTGTTCAGACTGCAGTCAGCAGACCCTTAGCTCAGTTAAGTTTTAATATTTCACTGGGAATTTTTATCACCTTATGAGAAACTTCTATTACCCCTTTAATTGGATCTGGACTATTATACCCCCATGTGACCTTTTATAAACAGGTTTAAAGAATTTTTTCCAACTTACTTTTCATAGATCTTTTGTCTAGGAAAAGATTCAAATCTTACTTGAGAGAACATACAACTCTGTCATGGCAACAGTGTAATCATCATTACGTCTTTTCTTAGGGAGAGGCAGGTGGTCGGCTTTGCCCCTTTATCCTGGATGACAAGAGGTGGAGCTACAAGGAAAGCACCTGTGTTCCACTCTTAGTTAACAGGAGGCCTAAAGGAAAGGGTTAATAGAGGCTGATGTATCTATCTCACTTTATATGGGTGTTAGATGAGAGTCTTCTCTGGTCTGGGGACGTTAGAGCAACCCACAAGACAACACTCTGCTATGTAAGTCCCCTAGATGTGGATCTTTGAGAATAAAATTTTGTCAGCCTTCCCCAGAGAGCTGTTTGATAACTTCACTCATGTCTCTGTTTCTACTCCTCTTCCACCTAAGACATTACCATTGTCATAGAATACATACATAAATAGAGCTATTAGGGTGTGTCTACACAGCAAATTTATTTAGGAATCACGGCCGTTACTCTGAAATAACCATGCAATGTTTACACTGCAATTCTGTTATTTTTAAATTATTTTGAAATAATGGATGGCTTATTCCGACTGCTGTAAACCTCATTCTACGAAGAATAATACCTATTCCAAAATAGCTATTTCAAAATAAGGCATGTGTTTCAAAATAATAGCAAGGCTCCACTTCTGCTATTTCGAAATAGCCCCTCACAAGGGCCATTCTAAGTTATTCCTCCTGGGCAGGGCTGGATTACCCAATAGGCAGACTAAGCATGTGCTTAGGGCACCAGCAAAGCAGGGGCACAAAAAAAAAAAAAGAAAAAAAAAAAGAGAGATTTGACAGGATAGTATTGTTTTTTATTTTGAATTACATATGGGAGGGCACCATAATCTTTTCAGTGTTTAGTGCCTCTAAAGGTCTTAATCCGGCCCTGCTCCTGGGGCTCTATATCGAGATAGTGTGTCTACATTAGGGAAGCCTGCCTCAGACTAATTTTGAGGCTTTCCTGCAGTGCAGATGTTCTATTTTGAAATAAGCTATTTTGGAATAACTATTCCAGAGTAGCTTATTCTGAAATAACTGTGCAGCGTAGACGTAGCCTTAGTGAAGTGAAGCAGTTGTGGGCAGCAGACAATAGGGATATTCAAGGAAGCCATAGCCAGGTGGTGGGACACATCAGAACCATAAAAATGAGCCCAATATTTTTCATCTGATTTTATTATAGAAAAAAGCACAAAGGGAAGATAACTTTTAATTTGTCACTGGGATGAAGCACACTGGGAAAAGCATTGGGAATTTGAGTTAGAGATTGGCTTTAAGGGCAAAAAAAATCTTATGAACTAACTTGCTCAAGATCAACCAGCAAGCCAACAACAGAGCTGTGGGTAGAATGCAGGTCTCTCAAGTCCCCGTGTAGCACTTGATGCACAAGGCCATACCTGCTTCTGTAAGCCTGCACTGCAACCACCATGCTACTGACCACTTGATCCTACAGTGGGCCTTCACATGGCCACAAAGACCCATTCACTCATTATCATATCTGATTGCAAGAGTGCGGTCTATATTTGTATAATAAAGCACATCTCTCCCTGTGTGATCAATAACAAGCTACTAAAAATATCTGTTCTAATTCATTTTTCTGGTGTATATCTCTTATTACTTTTTCATTTCACTTGGCTCAGCAGTCAAGTGAGACAGGTCATTTTCACTTTGGGTATGTCTAGACTACATGGCTCCGTTGATTGAGCCATGTAAACTAGTTTACCTGGCATAGGCAAAGAAGCAGGAATTTAAATAATCCTCGCTTCATTAAAATAAACATGGCCGCCATGCTGTGCCGATGATCAGCTGATCTGGCACAGTGCGGCAGTCTAGACGCAGATCTGTTGGCTGGGGAAGCCTTTGCCTACTGATCCTGTAAACCTTGTTTCATGAGGCATAAGGGATCGGTCGGCAAAGGCTTCCCCAGCCGACAGGTCCACGTCTAGACTGCCGCGCTGTGCCAGATCAGCTGATCGTCAATACACCGTGGCGGCCATGTTTATTTTAACGAAGTGGGGATTATTTAAATCCCCGCTTCTTTGCCTATGCCAGGTAAACTAGTTTACATGGCTCCGTCGACGGAGCCATGTAGTCTAGACATACCCTTTGATTTATAAACAATTTCTCTTTCTAATTCTCAGAAAGTGACCTATTGTCATTTTTGTTGTGTGATAAGCATTCCCTTAAAGTGCTGAGGTACAAAAAAAAAAAGTTTAATTGAAATGAAAATATCATGGAAAGTTTTCTAGGCAGAGATTTTGAATTTCAAAAGTTTGATGAAATTTTAATTTAGGAGCTTCAAGTTTTGAAAAAAGGAACCAAGATTTTTCACCAGTTTTTTTTTTCTTACTAGTGTGGTGTGTGGGATGAAATTATTTGGAGGTTTAACAAAATTTGAAAAAAAATCTGGAGAAATAACTTTAAAAAAAAACTTCGTTATTTACCACTTCCCCACATACCTGTTTTCTGAGTGATTCTGTTTGAAATGGGTTTTGTAAAATTATGTTAAAACAACTATGTTTTGGGAATAAGTTATATGAGAATCTGCTTTTGGAAAAGAGACTAAAAGATGACACTTTTGGGTCTGAAAACCTGGGGACATACAAAAGAGGATGCAATTATCAAAGGTATTATAGAGCTGGGGCAGTAGACAAAGAGTAGGAAGAGTAGGAAGACGAATAAGCAACTGAGTTCTGGAAAGACTGAGGCCTTCTCTACACTTAAATGTTAATGCAGCATAGCTACTGCTCTCAGGAGTTTGAAAAAATGAAAGCTCATGATACTATATATTTTTGTTAGTCTCATGATACTATATATTTTTGTTAGGTATGTTTACATTAGCTAACCTAGTTTGAACTATTGTGGCTAATGTAGTCATTTGAACTTGCAAATGAAGCCGAGGATTAAAATATCGTTGGCTTTATTTGCATGTTCCCGGGCACCGACATTTTTAAATGCCCGGTAGTTCGGACTCCCTGCCCGCGGCTACATGCGGCATGGGCTAGGTAGTTTGAACTAAAGCCCCTAATTCGGACTACCGTTACTCCTCCTGCAATGAAGAGTAACAGTAGTCCAAATTAGGGGCTTTAGCTCGAACTACCTAGCCCATTCTGCATGTAGCCGTGGGCAGGGAGTCCGAACTACCAGGCATTTAAAAATGGCAGCGCCCGGGAACATGCAAATAAAGCCTGAGATATTTTAATCCTGGGCTTCATTTGCAAGTTTGAATGACTACATTGGTCACCCTAGTTCGAACTAGGGTGGCTAGTGTAGACATACCCCTTCGTGCCACAGAACTACTCGTCAGTTAACTATAGTTAAACTAACCTACCTTCCAGGTATACATGTCTAGGTTGATGGAAGAATTCTTCTATCAATCTACCTCCTGCTCCTTGGGGAGGTGGATTACTTACATGGACAGGAAAACAACAATAGCCACCACCCTCCGGTAAGAACAGGAAAAGAAGGTTAGGAGCTACCAAAACAGACACTAAAGGAGCATTCAGCAAGGCAGGAGGAGAAGCAGGAGTGCAAAATGTCAGTGGAGTCAAAAGAAGGAAGGAAGTGGAAGAAAAAAACGGTCAACAGTGTCAAAGTCTGTAAACCCTTTGACCTTGCTAGAAGGATGTCCCTAGTGATCTGTGAGTATTTGGAGGATTAGAGTGCGACAACAGTATGTAAGTTCATATGTGTCCAAAGTGCTGAAAGAAGAGACACTCTGATTCTCATGATACAACTACTTTGCAAGAGCATTGCCTGTGATTTTAATGATAGAAAAGCAGTGACCTGCTATACATCTACCTCAACATTTTTGTATCCTCATTTCTTTCTCCTCTTGGTTCTCTTTTCCCTCAGGGACTGAACTCCAGCTATTTAAAAGGTATAAATATAATACTTATCCAATCATGAGATACAGTAAATTGTATAGTACTTTCTTTTTAACTTTGGCTTTCTCTAGAAACAAATCTGCAGTACATAGAGTTATTAAAAAAAGCCTCAGGTGAGGGTTTTTTCCCTTTTAAGTCATTGCCACAAACTGGCCAATGAATAAGTAAAATGTTAACACTCCTAAAACACGAAACAGTATCTTTAAAAAAAAAATATTAATTTGGCAAGAAAATGTTGTCTAATCACTTTTGTATTGTTTAAGACAATTAACATCTGCAGAAAGGGGTTTCATGTTAGCACGCATGCACACATACATGGAGTTCCCTGAAGATTTTATGAAGGAGTTAAATTCCCTTTGGCAAAATGATTTATAACAGAAGCAGCTGCGGTCCATAGATTAATAACGTACATCAAAGAAGTATTTGTAGGTACACTCCCTCCTGCTCAATCCCAAGCAATACATTAAATGAAAAAATTTCATTTAGTCTACTAGTCCGCTCTCTTCTGTCATGAGCCTGTTGATTTCAAAGGAATAGCTTAAAGTGAAGTTGTAGTCATGTGGGTCCCAAGATATTAAAGAGCCAAGATGGGTGAGGTAATATCTTTTATTGGATGCACTTCTATTAGTGAAAAAGCTCGTTGCTCATCCAGTCTCTCTAGGCTTAAAGCCAGGCATGTTTTAGTAGCTTGCTGACTCAGAGTGATGGATCCTCCCAGGGATGCTAGGATGGTTTCTCTAGATGGTGTCAATATATCTTTTTCTGGGGAAGATGTTGTTCTGCTCCACTGTAAAGAGCACACTGTAATATGGTGATATGGTAGAAAAGAGTCCAGCATTCTAGACTGATTGTACCAAACATTCTATACAGATGTAACTGCAGTACATTGGACCATTACAGTAGAATGCTGGAATATTTTATGTCCATCCAGTCTTTGGTCTTGCTAAGGAGCCAGCAAACAAGGATACTAATTGATGCCAAGGGTGGTGGTGGTTTTGGAGATGTGGGCTCCCATTTGCTGGGAACTTGACTGAGACCACAAAATTCATGTCACATATATATGCCACCTAAAAGACATTGCTGATGACAGCCTGAAGTCACTACTGACTGGGGTGGACCATAGTTGGTGAAAAAAAATATGTGGGCCAAGTTAAGATCTGGTTTAAGCTGAATTTGGCTCTATCTGTTTTGCTGAAAAAATGCTAGTGGGTTCCAGCAGGTGAGACTTGGATTTAAAGACAATTACAGACCTTGGTAAAGCCGATGGACATGCAAAGCACTCTTCCAGGCTCAACAGATGAAACAATTTAACCCCATGATGTAATAAAACCAGCTGGAAGGCTATCACCTGAGGTACTGGGCCACATGGCAGATCAGATCTAAGCAGTGTAAACTGAGGGGTTTCTCTGTTAATGTACGCAAGGGCACGGATATCAGTTACAGGCTGTATGTGCTGGCAAGAGAAGGCATTGTGAGAGTGACCCTAAGAGGGAGAAGAACAGAGCTTCTTTGGGTATATTCACACTGCAACTAGACGCTGTGACAAAGCTCTGGCGTGCCCCATGAGTCCCATGCTTCGAGGAGGTTATTATATGCCTCAGAGGCTCATTGTCTCAGTCTACCGAGCCAGTCTCATCATTGGCAAAGTCAAAGGATTGCGGAGAGACCCTCCGTAATCCTGGGCCTCCTTTTTCCAGGCTTAGACATTTTAGTGGTGTGGAGAGGGTTGGGAGGAATCCAGGCTCACCCATTACTCCGGATTCCAACCCAGGTAGCAGCAATTGACAGGGATTTTTCTCTAGTCCCAGTACAGCAGCCTTTTTCCTGGGCCACTTCCCCAAACACTCCCCATATACCCTGTCCCTGGTACCTGAGTGAATCTTGCCTGCTTCAGCACAACCACTATTTCCTTTCTCAGCACCACACTTCCTCCTCTCAGTCCTTCACTCTTCGCCTTCCTCTTCCCTTACCTGAGGGGAAACTTTTTAAAGTTAGTGCAGCAGGCTTTAATTGGCTGCAGGTGTCTGATTAGCCTGCTGCTTCAGGCAAGCTCTTAATTAGCTTCAGCTGCCTGCCTGCCTTGATTATGTGTCTGCAGTCTCCTGCAGTTTATTCAGAAAACAGAGAAGCATTCACGCAGCGCCTAGTATGTCTGCCCTCCCCCAAACTATTGTAGCCAGCTGCGCTGAGTCTGTCACAACACCCATGGCTGGCCTGTGCCAACTGACTTGGGCTTTTGAGGTTTGGGCTGTGGTGATGTTTAATTGTGATGCAGTTGGCAGCCTGAGCTTGGGAAGCCGAGTGTCAGATTTGAGGATTTCTGAGCAAGGAAGCATTCTGCTATTGTTTGTTTACACTGTGTTCAGGGAAGCAGGTTTTTGCAAATATTCTGTGTAAGAAAGCAGGACTGCATCAAAGAACATAACCAAATCATATAGCCAATTTCTCTTGTAATGAAACAACCTTGCAAGGCCATGAATTTTGGCTAACTGTTCAGGCCAAAGACCATCCGTAATCCTGGGCCTCAACCCAGGCAACAACCATCTATAATTACCAGTTTCCTGAGTCACTCTCTTCTGGGTTGTATCATTGCAAACCATTTTAAGACAAAGGTTGTAAAATTAAGCTCTGATATAATCCTTTAATTCTCTATCTTGTGCTTATTCCATGTGATTGGTTCTAGTTTCCTAAAAACCATGACAAACTGAGAATGGTATTTCAGCTTTAGCTATAATATTTCCTTGAAAGTCTTCATCTTCAGTTTGCATCACAGCCTTCATGTCAGTTATAAATTAATACAGTATGAGCTGGGTTACTAGAGCTAGTTGAATTATTCACTGAGAATGAATTATAAGGGAATTTGTCTTTATTTTTTCTGTTTGTAAATCATGCATAGTGAAAACCTGATTTTCTTCAAATGGATTTGTAATTTGTAAGGATTCACTAAGGGTATGTCTACAATACAGCACTAATTCGAACTAACTTAATTCGAATTAGTTAATTCAAACTAAGCTAATTCGAACTAGTGCATCTAGACCTAAAAACTAATTCGAATTAGCGTTCCACGGGGCGTACAGCTAGTTCGGATAGGAAGCCTAATCCGAACTAGCTAGTTCGTGCCGCGTGTAGCCACGCGGCACGCAGTCTGAACTAGCCGGCATTTAAAAATGGCGCCGGCCGGCTTTATGCAAATGAAGCCTGGGAAATTCAAATCCCGGGCTTCATTTGCAACTCCGTATGACTACATTACCCCCCCTAGTTCGAACTAGGGGGGTAGTGTAGACATACCCTCAGTAAGTGGAGACAAAGGGCCTAAGCCACCTTTATGCTCCTCTGATCTTGATCCAGTCCCCTCAGAAAATTTGTAGAATCTGAAACTCCTGAGAGGCTGACTAAGGGGCCATGTCAGCAGTGAGGGATTTCTAGGGCATAGGAATCCCAGCCACATCTGCTGTGGTACATCCTGCTGTTTGGTGGCATAAAGGCCACTACAACAACTCTATGCCTCTTGAGGATCTCTTTATGCTGGGGTGTTGCTCTAAGGCTATGTCTACACAGTAGAGTTTTTGTGCAAAAATAACTATTTTTGCACAAAAGCTCGTGGAGCATCCACACCTCAAGCACATTTTTGCACGAGAAAATTTACACTGAATTGACAGAACAGAGGTGTTTTTGCAGTACAGGTATTCCTCTTTCTATGAGGAATAACTCCTTTTTGTGCACGAGCTCTTGTGCAAAAAGGTGTGTGTGATTGGGAAACGGGTTCCTCGTGCAAAAACAGCCTATCGAAAGAAGCACAGGTGCCCTGGTGGCCATTCTGTTAATGACAATCAGAGTTTTCTTGTGAGAGAGTGTCCATGCAGTCTGGATTCTCTCTTGTGCAAAAGCGCATCGCTTTTCTGATGCACTTTTGCAGTGTGGACACGCTTTAGTGCAAGACGTTTTTGTGGAAGATCTCTTCCGCAAAAAGCTTCTTGCATAAGAAGCCTGCAGTGTAGGCGTAGCCTAAGAGACAAACAGGCACAAAGCTGCCCCAGCACTGCTGAGAATCTAGCCTGTGGTATTGTTTCTGGTCCCTGGATGAAAGACTGAAACTTTTCAAACAAGTAAATAACAAATAGTGATACTCAACTTTCCCCTCATCCTCCGCAAGTCTGCAAAAGTGTTCCTAAGCAGTCATTAAAAATGGGAACCAACCTGTTTGAAATGAGCAGCTTCTTGCAATAAATGTTCTTGTGTAGGGGTTCTCAGACTGTGGGTCAGGATCCCAAAGTGGGTCACAACCCCATTTAATGATATTAGACTGACTGGGGCTCTGGGTCAAAGCCAAACCCTGGGATGGAGTTCTTGGACTTTGGCTCTTCTGCCTGGGGCAGAGGGGTTTGGATGGGCTCAGGTTTTGGTCTTCCTTCCCCCCATCCTGTGTCATGGAGTAAATGTTTGTTGTCAGAAGGGAGTCACAGTGCAGTGAAGTTTGAGAACCCCTGTTTTTATGGTGTGGTGGCTAGGACCATGAACAAGGAGTCAAGATTTGGAATTCTGGTCCTGGCTCTACCACTGAGCTCCTGTAGCACTGCCAACCTTGAGTGTTGAAAAATCATGACTCAGGCCCTGGAAATTCTGAAATTAATTTCAAAATGATTAGATTTTTTAACTTGTAATAAGTTTGGGGTTTCTCTGACTTCTGGGTTTTGATCTCTCAGGGTTCATGTTTTCAAGTCTTAATTCTCAACAATCAGGGCTGGAAACTTACTTAAAAAAAGACAAAAAGAAAGAAAACTGTGAATGGTACATATTTCCTCATCTCCAAGAGATGAGCTCTAAGAAAAATGTGAGGTTTGGCAACAGGAGTAATGAGTGACATGGAATAAGTTACCTCGTCTGTATTTTCCTTTCCCTCCCCTTCTGTATTTAGACTGTAGGCTCATTGGGGTAGGGACTATCTCTTACTATTGGTTTGCAGAGTGCCTATTGCTCTGGGATTGAATCTCAGTTGGATTCTTTAGGTCCTGCTCTAAAACACACTCTGTTCACACGCACTCTTCTGTAGTATTTGACTGGTGCTGTGGGTATTACAGCACGTGGTCTGTACCACAGTCTAAAATGAACTGGAAGATACTATGGAAACAAGGAATATAAAATCTAAAGCAGGGTTTCCTAACCTATGGGTCAGGACCCAAATATGGGTCGCCATTACATTTCAAAAGGATTGCCAAGTGTCTCCCCAGGTGGCTCTATCCCCCTCCTCCCCTGTTTTTGAATTGCCTTGGGTCACCAAGTCTTCCTGAATTGTCAAAATGGGTCCCTACCTGGAAAAGGTTGGGAACCGTCTAAAGTCTGATCCTGCAAGGTTCTGAGATGCCTGGCTCCCTGTGACTTAGGTCCATGTGGGAGAGGTGCTCTAACAGAGTGCTACTTCTCCAGACTGCACATGCACTCAGTCCTGAGAGTGATGCAAAAGAAGTAATCGAGCCTCATGGAGGCTTGCACAATGCAAGCCAATATTTTTTCCTTTCTAATTCCTTTCTAATTTATTAACAGAATGCAAATAAAATCTTGCAAACTACCCATCACACAGCTCCCACCATACGACAATCACACAGATGGAAGGGGTAAAAGAACTAAGACTAATTAAAATTCTCTATGAACGTCTTGCTGCCTCAAATAAAATACTTTCCTGGGGAAGGCAGTTCACCTAACAGCAAGAGACATATCACTTCTCCATTGTTAGTAAACATTTGTGCTTCTAACTTCTCAATTGCATTTTTACATGACACACACATGGCTTTTTTCCCCCAATAGGTGCTTAGAAGATTGACTTCTGTGGCCTTTGCATCAGACTCATTGCTTGCAAACAGTCTGCCCTATTGCTTTTGTCCCCTCTGTGCATCTTTCCCTCTTGCCTGGCAGCATGCTTCCATGAGGTGCCCCTCTTTTCCTTTCTGTCTCTCTACCCTCTTTCTGTCCCCATTTGCATGCAAAACACCTGCCTCTTTTCCTGGCTTCCCTTTTAAATAGCCTGACAAGGCTCATATATATTTACAACAATGAATCCTTACAGGAATATAGCTAAAAACAACAACAACCAGACAAGAGCTGTTGATTTTCTGTGCCCTAAAGAAAAGCCCTTGTGATCATAATGAAGTTCCAGGTCCTTTCTGAAGGACTCCACAATAGCCGCCATGGCTCATATGTGTAGAGGGGAATCTCTTTTATTGGCTCTCCCTCTGAGATTCCATTTTGTGCCACTGATGCCTTCCATCTCCTCGTCCCCCACACCTTTAAATTTATTTCCCATCGTATATCACCCTTCGTCCCCCAAAACATTGCCCTTTTCCTTTCTTTTCCTTTCACAAATCATGGGTGTGGAGGTGGGGGAGACAGAAAGGGGCGAAAAAAGAATAAGAAAATGAGTGAGAAAAAAGCTGGGGAGAGACTCTTTGGAGGAGGAGGAGAGTGTGAAAGAGTTCAGAGCACACTGAGGAACAATAGAAGCGGGCCAGCATACTCATTGTGCTATGCTCCTATCCATCTAAATAAAGGGAAAATCCTGACTTCGGTCTCAGCTGGGAGAAGTTTTGTTGTGTTTTATTTTTTGTTGCGGTTCCCTCCTCTTTCCCCCCCCCATTCCCTCTTCCTTCTCCCCTCCTTCTCTTTTTCAAGATGGATCAAAGTGCACCCCCCTCCCATCACTCCCCTCCCCTTTCTTACAGCTCCCCTTCCCCCTTCAGCATAGCACAAAGCAGCCTTTTGTGGAAGCCATTGTTGTGGCCTTTTGCACCTCATTATCCTCATTGTGGGTTCCCCATTATTCCGCCCCGCCTCTGGTAAATAAACTCTAGAGTGAAAGGCAGGGAGAATGGGAAGGGGAGGGGAGAGGCGGGGATGCTGGGAGGAGAAGGATAGGGGATTTGCCTTTTCTTTTAGCCCCCACCTGTCATTTGGGCAAACAGCAATAGAAAGGGAGGAACAAATACACATGGGAAGGAAGGAGAGGGAGGGAAGAACAGGGAGGACCAGTCAATAACATAATAACAAAGATCTGTGTGTGTGTGTGTGTGTTTGCAAACATGTCTTGCGCTGTTGCTACCTGCAGTCTCCAAGACAGTCAGAGGAACCCTTTCCAGTGGCCTTAGGGCAGCCATTTCCTGACAAGAAGTCAGGACCAACTTGGGAACCATAACACATTCAAAGCACTCACCACATAACATCACTCTCCTACATCTCAATTTAAGCACATGAGCTCAGATTTTCAACAGCTCCCATTTAGGCACCCAGATACGTGGCCAGGTTTTAAAATGCACTCCATTCTTGCAATTCCACAATGGGAACTGAGTGAGAGGTGGGCTGCTGATGTGTTTTGCAAATCTAGCCCCAAACCAGAGCCCAAGTTGGGTTATTGTAAATACTGGAAGAAGCTTCTTATTAGGGTGACAATCATGTAGGTGCCAAACCAACGCTTGGGAACTAGGTTGTCATGATCATTTATGAACCATGACTAGCCTAACGTTGGAAAGCATTCAGTGGCTGTTTGAGCTGGTGATTGCAGACAGGATGGACATTTCCCGGGCTGTCTACAGTAGCAAGACACAAAGTTGTCCCTGTCTTGTTCCCTGGAAAGTCCATGTGTCTCTTTGTCCTCATCCATTTTCTCTCTCAGTTCTAATTCCTGTGTAGTTCTTTTCTTGGTCTCTCCCTCTCTTGCAGATTCCCATCATCTGCTGTAGAACCATGGGCCATATTTCTTCCTCACAGCGCTTTGCCCATGGCAGCTGCTGCTATCAGAAAAATGACAACACTTCTTCGTTCATTTCCCATGCAGCTGGTGCTGGGGTAGAGGTGCCTCATGGAGAAACACGGCCCTTCTGTACTACCCCACCACACAAGAACTTCAGCTGCTTCTGAAACATGCTGCCCATCCTGCGCTGTGCAGTTACTCAGGCAATAAGAAGTCACTAAATGCTTTGCTGCCCTAAGCAAACACCTAACCAGAAACAACTGGTGCCAATTGCCACAGATATCCATTTCGACAGAAGGGAAGTCAACTGAAATACCAAGTTCAATTACGCAGCTATAGACACAATAACAATATTTACCTATTTTGGAACTGCCCTCACTAGTTGTGTTATTTTTCACCTTCAATAGGTTCTGAGCTTTAGTCACGAATGACACAATCCCTATGTACAGTTTTAAAAAAGCATTCTGGGATCCTTAGGAACAACAGGTGTTATTTAAATATATTAATTATGTTGGGGGGCACAGAGACATATAAGAGTGTCTTATTATGCCAGTGACATTATTAAGCTGACTACTTATAAAACTCAATTCATATCTAACAACAAGGGCTTCACATAAAATAAACGTTACAATTTCAAGACCTTATCTGAGACCTCATGACTTTTCTTCTCCAGGGTACTTACTTACAAAACACCAACATCTTTGGCAGAAGAACAGCATCGTATATGCATTTTGTGCTTTTTTAAAATAGCACATAAACAAACACATTGGTCCAGTTCCTTGCCCAGTGTATGTTGGCGTATCGCCAGTATTGCTCTTTTGATTTATGCTAGCTGAGAAGCTAGACCAGTCTTTTTCTTCAGGAAATACATCTGTCCATTATTTTTGTTATTTATACAGCAAATGTTCCTTGCCCTGAGGTGTTTATAATCCCATTTTGGGTACCTAAGGAATACAGAATCAAAACCGAATGTAGGTGCTTATAATCAGAATTGAATATAGACCCACAAAATTCCCTCCCTTCAGACAGTCCTGGTTATACAATAACCCTGGCTGTCTTTCTGAGAGGAGAGAAATAGCAGGATTTTGAAATACCTGGTTGGTTCATGTTTGCATATAAAGACTGATTTTATCTTTGCTGTACACAAAGTAAACACAAAACTGTTTTACGATAATGTAACAGGTGAAACATGCATCTGGAATGGCAAAACAATCTTTAGTTAAAGCTGATTCCATGCCCAAGAATTGTGCATTAGCCCTTTATATGGAGTGATTATCCTGCTCATGGAACCCCTACTCCTCTCATCCCTATTGATTCAGTTCAACAAACAAATATCAAAAGGCAGAAAGTTAACAATCTCCAAAGGTATCTAGAAAGCAGTGCTGAAAAGATGACCTTTTTGTAACTCAATCTGATCTGGTCAAGCCAGGCTCTAGTCTTATATATGTATAAGTCCAGGGCTCAACAAATAAAGCAATTTACTTGCCCATGGCGAGTAGATTACAACCCGGAAGAGCCGGGTTCGGGCGATCTGCGCATGCTCAGAACGCTCTGCGCATGCGCAGATCGCCAGACAGCGTGGCTGGCGAGCGGGGCTCGCTGCGGTTTGGTGAGCCCTGTGTATAACATGCATATTGGGCCAGGATCTAGCAAAGTGTAGGGCACCATCCGTTCCATCAACATCATAGAACACTAGAACTGGAAGGGACCTCGAGAGGTCATCAAGTCCAGTCCCCGGCCCTCACAGCAAGACCATACATCATCTAGAGTTCTAGACCGTCCCTGATAGGTGTCTATCCAACCTGCTCTTAAATATAGCCAGAGATGGAGATTCCACAACCTCCCTAGGCAATTTATTCCAGTATTTAACCACTCTGACAGTTAGGAATTTTCTCCTAGGCTACATCTAGACTGGCATGATTTAGCGCAAATACTTTTAACGGAAAAGTTTTTCCATTAAAAGTATTTGTGCAAAAGAGCGTCTAGATTGGTCCCGGAGTTATCGTTAGAATGGTGCGCTTTTGTGCAAAAGCGCTTCTACATTGGCGGGACACTTTTGCACAAAAGCAGAAGCCTGGAACCATTTTGCAGAAGGCAAAAGGGCACCAGCCCTTTCCGGGGGCAGGGGCTGGAGCTCCTTTGAGACACGTGCTTAAAGGGATCTCCCTGGACAGCCGTTTCTCTCCTGCTGTGTGCTATAGGACCTCTTGCAGGGACTGACAGCCGTAGCAGTTTTTGTGGTTGCCCTCTGCCTTTTTGGACACTACTGCCTTGTGCCTTTTAGTGACTTTGCCTGTTTTTTTTCATCTGCCTTGTTTTTTGTGTCATGGAGCCAGGGGTGGCCATGTGCCATTTTGGAGTGCCTACAGCTGGTGCTCCAGGCTGCTGCGCTCCTCTTCCAGGACCTGGAGGTGCAGGTCACACTTGATTCCCTCACCAGGGAGACCATGGCGTCTCTGTGGCATCCCCACCCCACCGTGGAGAGGCCACTGTGAAGACTGGACACCAGTACCGACTGGTGGGACTGGCTGGTCCTGGGGCAATGGGACGACCAGCAATGGCTCCAGAACTTTCACATGTGAACGAGGACGTTCCTGGAGCTGTGTGCCTGGCTTGCTCCTGTGCTCCAGAGAACCACCACTCGGCTGTAGGCACCCATCCCTGCCAACAAGAGGGTCACCATCGCACTATGGAAGCTGACCACCCCGGACAGCTACCGAGCGGTGGCACACCAGTTCAGGGTGGGCAGATCGACCGTCGGTGCCGTCGTGATGGAGGTAAGTCCCAGGGGAGTGGGGAATAGGGTGGGGGGAGGGTGCTGCACTCCATGGCCAGGGGCAGCCAAGACTCCAGGCTGGGTCACCCAGGGGTTTGGGCCGTCCCTCCCTTGCACAGGCCTGCTGGTGGGGAGAAGTAGGGGGAGGGGGCCCTGGTGTGTGTGTGTGTGTGAGCACAGAGGGCATCACGGGGGGGGGGCCCAAGGGAGTGCACACTAACCCTGCCTTATGTGATGTGTTCCCCTGTGTTTCTCTGCACCCTTCTGCAGATCGTCCATGCCATCAATGACGTTCTGCTCCCGAGAGTCACCCGCCTGCGCAATGTGGATCCTACGGTGGCCGGCTTCGCTGCCCTCGGGTTCCCCAACTGCGGGGGAGCCCTGGATGCAACCTACATCCCCGTCCGTGCTCCGGAGCATCGAGTGGTCCATTTTATGAACAGAAAGGGGTACTTCTCTATTGTACTCCAGGCCCTCGTGGACCAACGTGGCCGCTTCCTGGATGTTTATGTGGGCTGGTCTGGCAGGGCACACGACTCCCGCATCCTACACAACTCCGGCCTGTTTCACAGGCTGGAGGCGGGCACTTACTTCCCCCAGTGGGAATTACTGTCGGGGATGTGCCCATGCCCACCTGTGTTGTGGGGGATGCGGCCTACCCACTGCTGCCCTGGCTAATACGGCCCTACCCGGGGTGGCCGGACCACAACCAGGCCCGGTTCAACAACTGCCTCAACTGGGCCCGCAACCAAGTTGAGTGCACCTTTGGGCAGTTGAAAGCCCTGTTCCGTTGTTTGCTCACCCGTCTCGAGATAGGTGAGCAAAATATCCCAGAGGTAGTGGCCGCGTGCTGTGTGCTCCCTTGTATACATTTTCAGCATTGGCTACTGGAAAAAAAATATTGGAAAAATCAATCTAAAAGAGAAGCTTAAATAATTAATTTAGATTTTATTTTATTTTATTTGCTAATAATGGTGTCACAGCAGCTTCCTCTAAAGTGGTTGGCAAAATAATGGCTTGTTGCTGTAGTCCATTTACTACTGGGCAGAATTCCTATGAAATAATTGCCATAACAAATAGCCTTAATTGATTGAAAGGGCACAGAGCGTGAACCACCCTTCTGCTCTAGTGTTGGTCTCTATGGCTACATCTAGACTGCATCCCTCTGCCGACAGAGGGATGCAAATCAAGCACTTCAGAAGAGCAAATGAGCCGGGGATTTAAATATCCCGGGCTTCATTTGCATACTCATGTTCTGACGCTGTGCCGATCAGGCGCAGTGTAGAAAGTGAAAGTAAAGTGTGGCTGTGGCTCTGCCTCGTTTCTGCCGACAGCGGGGGCTTTTCCGGCAGATCCTGTACTCCTCACTGTCGGCAGAAACATGGCAGAGCCGCGGCTACACTTCCACTTTCGATACTGAGCCTGATTGGCACAGCGTCGGAACGTGAGTATGGAAATGAAGCCTGGGCTATTTAAATCCTGGGCTCATTTGCACTTCCGAAGTGCTTGATTTGCATCCCTCTGTCGGCAGAGGGATGTAGTCTAGACATAGCCTATGAAGTGTAGGGCCCTGATTTCAAATCCCGTGAAGCCCACATTTCCATAGATTTCAAAGAGCATCGACTCAAGCCCAGAATGAGGCATACTGAGGGTTGGTTCAATAGCACCTTGCTTTATTGACACCTGGTGCTGTACCTGCTCTGTGGATAAATGAAGGACTTCAGTCTCCATGGGGGAGATTTCAATCTCTCACAAACACTAAATTCACTTAGCACAAAAGGGAAAATGTGTTCCACACCTACCTGCCCATGTCTTTCCCTCTGGCAGTCATATTTTAAACTCAAATCCCATTATGTTGACAGAATAGCTGTAAGACCTGGAAACGTTAACACAATCATCTTATGTGTAACAATTTGAAAAGCAAAGCTTCAGGATATTAGTTCTTTGAAATTAAACCTCTTTTCTCTTGGTGCTGTGCAGAACATTTAGCAAAAGAACCAAGAGCAGCTCAGAGGATTGTTAGTATACTGGAACCGGAGATTCTAGTACCTTGAGTTTAGGGAAAGAAGGGTCACAAGAAAGGGACGCCAATAGAGGGGGCACGAAAAGCCAGAGCTTTGGAGCCAGTCTGGATGATTGTTCAAGCTGCGTTAGACAGCTGGAAAGCTCCCCTGAGCAGGCATCTGAAGAGTACCCTTGATTAGGGAAAATCCCTGCATAGTGTAAAGCAGTGGTTCCCAAACTTTTCAGCATCATGTCCCCTTTTTGATTTTTGAGAAACCCTCATGTCCCCCCCAATAGCAGCAAAACTTGTTGGGGAAAAAAAAAAAAAAAGGAACTGACCGGGGCTGAAAAACAAAAATAGCTGCAAAATTTGGAGGGGGGAGGGGGGGGATTGACCGGGGGATGGGGGATGGGCTGGGTCACCTCATGCCCCCCCCTGGAATTTCTTCATGCCCCCCCAAGAGGGGCACCCCCCCCCATTTTGGGAACCCAAAAGCTTGTATGGCTGACTTTATGCTACCTGTTCTTGCTCCCTGGCCTACGGCCAGTGAAAGATTTTTCCAGGCTCTGGGCAATGTGGGCAGCCTCAACTCTGGGTCCCCAGAAAGAGCAGGGCCTCCGATGGAAGGGATGGGGCTGGAGGCCAGCCTCCTCCCCTCCCCCCAGACCTTAGAGCCGTGATTTAAAGGGCCTGGGGCTCTGGCTGCTGCTGTGGTAGTGGCAGTGGCAGCTCAGAGCCCTGGGCCCTTTTAAATAGCCAGGCCTCAGGGCAGCTGCATTCCCCTGACCAAGGGGACACTGAAGCTAATGGGACTTACAGACATGCTTAAGTGCTTTACTGAATAGCCAGTGACTGCTGAAATGGACCTGGAAGAGGAATATTAAGGAGCAGGAAAGGTTGGGAGAGGGGGCAGGAGGAGGTGGAAAGCAGGATGGTGGATTTTTAGAGAGCATTCTTGAAACAAAATAGAGTACTGTAGATGCTACAAAGTCAAACACAATGGACCAAACTAATATTTTGTGCTATTTCACTGGTACTTATATGGCTTGCATAAGGCATGGCTACTCCGGGGGGCCACAATGATACAACATATGTCAAGGGCCTCAACTTAAGAGTGGTTGCATATACATGCAAATGCGTATGCAAATGCATGTGCAAATAGCTTCTTTCACACTGATGGGCATGAATACAAAGATTAAGGCAAGACTACACAACACACAGGCCCCATTTAAGTCAGTTCTGCTGATATTAACAAAATACAATATTTACCCGATTTCCACCCATATGACAGCACTTTTAATGAGCAATGACAGTCCAGGAATTTAACTACTGAAGCACATATCAACAGAAGATGATTATATTGACTACTTTTTTGTTTTGGCTCCCACAAATAAACGGGCCCGGGGCTGCAGGCGGCCTGCGGGCTGTGTGTTGAGTAGCCCTGGTATAAGGGATGAATTGGTCACATTACATTAAAAACATTGCATCTGATTCTCCTTTTATTGTGGACCAGATTCCTGGTTAATGTAAACTGGTGTAGTTGCATTGACTTTGGTGGAGTTATTCCCTTTTGCACCAGCTGGGGTTCTGGTCATTACACCAGTGTAACCATTGACTACAGCAGAGTCCCTTCTGATTTACTATGGTGTAAGTGAAAAGAATGACCGGATTCATATGTAATTCAATGAACCCAAACAACCTGAGAACCAGTGAACCTAAGAAATTTGCACTGATGTAGCTCCATTAATGTTGCTATCCTAGTGCAAAATACAAATCTCTGATGTATGTGAGTCACCCCAATGTAAAGAATGATTTGCTTCTGTAACATACCAAATTACATTACTCTGGGGGAAAACTCTGTTTTATATTGGTTTGCACATTTGCCCTGTGGGTTTGCAAGGCTACACCAGTGTTGATTTCTTGAGTGCAGACAAGGCCTTACTGTCCCCAGGAATCTCAGGACTGGGTTGAGTCAGAATAGGGAAAAATACTCAGCAAAGAGATAAATATGCATGCTTGTATTTCAGTTTCCACATTGACCCACTAGCCCACACGGACACATCACCTGACCTCGCTTGGGTGGCTTTTACTGCCCTAACTGATACTATAAAAACGTAAGTGGATTTCATTCAACACACTAAATGGAAACTCTTTTAATTGCCTCAGTGCTGAAAGACAAAAACTAAACTAAAATAACCACTGCCATAACCCAATATTCCACATGGCTATAGCCCCAGATTTAAAATCCACATATGTATATAATGAATTTCCAAATGCAAGATAAGTCTGCATCTGTTTGCCTACAATACAAATGTTAGATAGATAGACAATCATATATGGCAGCAGAAGTGAAGGAATATACAAATTAATAATACAACCCCCCTCACAAACAAACAAAGAAAAAGCCCTATGAGTCTCAGAGTTTCCAGCAGAGAGCAGATGCGGTAGCCACGTGTCTCTCTGTCAGCTAAGGCGCAGAGTTGCTTCTGATTGGGTCCTGGCTCGCGTCCTGGAACCCTCGCTCTGTTCCCTCAGGCCCCCTGGTGCTTCTGAGTTACCTCCAGCCCCTTTGGTCAGTGATTAATGGTGACCATCAATCAACCAGTCCTGCAACAAATGCAATAGGCAGTTTGAGATAAACCTTTAAAAGCCTTGCTCCCCCTGCCTTTCCCCTTTTAAAACCTCATGCTGAGATTATTGCATTAAATAAACCAGGATTTATTCAGGGTGTCTGGAGAACAGGTCTCCTCTTTTCATATTGAAATGGGGAGTTATCAATAGCTCCTTTGAAGTTGGTTCCTCGGGGAAAATAATATTGTCTTTGGATAACATGGAAGAGAACCAGTAATGGCACAGTCTGAGTTACAGGGAAATTGTGTTCTCATAAGGAATCTTATTAACCTGCTTAAAAGTCTCCACATAGAACAGAGAATTTAGTATAACTGAGTACAGCATGTGTAAATTCGTCATAGGACTATTATGGTGTTCAGTGTTTCATTTGTATTATGATTATTATTTGTGTTACAGTAACTGTACTCACACTGATGTAGTTACACAGATGCAAATTTCCCTAATCTCACCAATACCTCAGTTCAATCTCTAGCTGGGACTAAAACTGGACTACCAGATTAAAGATGGGTAGATGGGATTTTGTTAGATATTCCTTTCTCTGGTTGGACCAGTGGTGGGGATTACCTACGAGTGCTAGTTTATAGCCTCATTTGCTGAGCATGGTTCTTTTATTAGTAACTTCCTGTCCTCACACATCAGGGAATCGTAAGTGCAAAATGGCTGATACTGTTCCTTGTTTCAACCACTGGTCTCCTGGGCAGTGGGTATAAGAGGCAAGGGGAGACAATGCCTTCTCTGGTCATTGGGCTCAACTGCTCCTCTCTTCTTCATAGCTGCTGGAACTAGGGGTGCTGGGGTGGTTTCTTTATATTCAGGTTTACAGTTTTATTCAATGGCTCTCAGGAGCCCCACTTTATTGTTCAAGAACCCCTGCTCTTCCTATCCCTATTGTGACTCTTCCTGTCGGCTCCCACAGTAGGCTGTTGTCGCCTGGTGAGTCTTCCTTGGGAGGGGATTTAGTAACTTGAAAGTAAAAAACCTTCCACCCACCCCCAAGACCTATTAGCATAACATTGGACCCATGAAAGAACTATTAAGTCAGGGTTGGGCAGCCTATGAGACAAATATGGCTCTGTAGGGAGCCAGATATGGCTCTTCTGGAGCCCCAACTCAGCCTCCCCTTATTTCCCCCACATGAGAGAACCCGCACTGGTGCTACAACCTTACGGCTGGAGCGTCAGTGCCTGCTTCTTAGGGAGGGATGGGGGGAGAGAGCCCCAAGGCTCCATGCCGGATCCAGCATGCAGGGCACAAGCGGAGCAAAAAATGTCTGGGTGACTGCTCTTTTCCTTCCCTCCACATGCGGGGAAACAAGCAGCCAAAATGGCTCCATGTGCACCGCCCTTTTTTATCTCTCTGGGAAACACTTCCCTGGAGGCTTCCCCTGCGAATCCTTCTTGGAGGCTTCCTGGGAATGGGAGCAGCAGGTGTGTTGCATGGTGCCTGCCATGTGGTACACAAACAAGTGTCCCCACCCCCTCACTCACCTCCATGGCCAGGCAGCCCCTGCCCCTTGGCCAGAATCCCCCCCTGTCCTAAGCCCCCTGGCCAAAATACTCCCTACCACCAGCCCCCTAACCAGACACCCCCTGCCCTTCTTCCTACCCCCTGGCCAAACACCCCTTGCTCCCTGGCCAGAATCCCCCTGCCCTTTCCCCTGCCCCCTGGCTAGAATTCCCCCTGCCCCCTCTCCAGGCTCCTCTGGCTAGAATCCCCCCTGCCTCCTGGCTCCTCTGGCTAGAATCTCCCCTGGCTGCTGGCCAGGCAGCCAGTCCCCAGCCCACTTCTGCCCCCTGCCCTGTGGCCAGACCTTGCATCCTCACCCCCTCCCACCCCCCACCTCCTCTTGCCCACTTCCTGCACTCCCATCCCTATCCCATTCACTGGGGCTGTGTCTAGACTGCACGCCTTTTTCGACAGAGGCTTTGTTGACAGTATCTTTCAAAAAAGCCCCTGTCGAAAAAGAGCGTCTAGGTTACATTATGCGCAGGGCTCGACAAACTATTGAATCTACTGTCCTGTGGTGAGTAGATTTCAGCCTGATGCCCCGTTTACTGGCGGCGCGCACATGCACAATGAGGCTCTTGCGCATGCACAGTGCGGGGCTGGCAAGCGGCGTTCGCCGCCGTTTGTCAAGCCCTGATTATGCGGATCAAAAAATTGATCTGCTTTTTCAAAAAAGAGTGTCCAGACTGCCGGACACTCTGTCGAAAAAAGAAGGCACCCGGAAGTGCTTCTGGCAGGGCAGGCGGGCAGCCTTTATTTCCAGGTGCTGCTACATGCCCTTTGCAGAGACGCGTGCTTAAAGGGATCCCCCTGGACAGCCCTTGCTCTGCTCCTGCTTCTGGCTTGCCTACCTCCTAGATGGAAAGCAAAGATGCTGCAGTTCTTGCTCTGGTTGCCCTGCTTCCTCGGACACCACAGCGGTTTATTTTCTGGGTTTTTTTCTTTCTGATTTTCACTGTTTTTGGCCATGGAACCTGAGCTGTCCCTGGGCAGGTGATGGCCCCATGCTGCCATACTGCAGCTTCTGCTGCATCTGCAAGACTCTGTCATGAATC
This sequence comes from Pelodiscus sinensis, assembly GCF_049634645.1. Classification (NCBI taxonomy): domain Eukaryota; kingdom Metazoa; phylum Chordata; order Testudines; family Trionychidae; genus Pelodiscus; species Pelodiscus sinensis. The sequence continues at coordinate 115,862,226 of NC_134714.1, forward strand.
TCCTGCCCCCTGTGAACCCGGACCGCACTGAGGAGACCCTTCTCTAGGATGCAGGAGCTCTGTCCTTGCCCCCAAACTTTTTTGAGGACAGGCAGATTTGGAGGCACGAGACGAGTTCAGACTGGTGGGACCGGCTCGTCATGCAGCTCTGGGACGATGACCACTGGCTCCACAACTTCCAGATGCAGAAGGCCACATTCCTGGAGCTGTGTGCCTGGCTCGTCCCTTCTCTGCAACACTAAGACACCCACCTGCGGCCCGCCATCCCCCTGCAGAAGCAGGTTGCAATCGCCCTGTGGAAGCTGGCCACCCCCGACAGCTAACGCTCTGTGGGACAGCAGTTTGGTGAGGGGAGGTCTACCATCGGGGCCGTCTTGATGGAGGTAAGTCACTGTTGGGGGACAGGCCCTGCTGAGTGGGGGGAGTGGGGAGGATTGAGAAAGGGGGACTGCCAGGCAAGGGCAAGAGGGAGTGGGGGATGGAGTGGCACTTGGGAGCCGCTCCTTGGCCACCCCTGCACTGATGCAGGGGAGGAGGGGCGTCCTGACAAGTGGAGGGGTGGGTTGGGGGTGGGGAGGGTTCTCCTCCCAAGTGTTTAGGTAACCTGTCTAACTCCCTGGTTTCTGTCTGTCTATTTGTCTCGTGCTGCAGGTGGTGAGGGCCATCAATGCAGAGCTGCTGAAGAAGCTCGTCCATCTCGGGGACCTGGACAACATCATTGCCGAGTTTGCTGCCCTTAGAATCATAGAATCATACTAGGACTGGAAGGGACCTCGAGAGGTCACCGAGTCCAGTCCCCTCCCCTCACCACCCTCTGCCCCCGTTCCCCTCATGCCCCTCTGTGCCCTCACATATGACTTGCTCCATGCCAGCTTTCCTCATGCCCACCCCTTCTTTCAAGGCTTCTCCCAGCACTTCCTCCTCCAGCCCCTAATGCCCTTACCCTCTCCCCTCCCGGCATCACTCTGCCCCCTTCCCACTAACACCTCCCCTCCTGCCCTTTTCCTCATTGTCTGCACTTGGCCCCCTGGCAGTTCTCTCTCCTCTACCCTGTCCCTTTGGTGCCTTCCCCTTTCTTCCCCCTTTACCCTCCTCCTTTGCACAAGCTCCTTCCTCTCCCAGCCCTTCCCCTAGTTTTCTCCCTCCCCCTCCCCCAGCGCACAAGCCCCTTCCTCTCCCAGCTCTCCCCTACCTTCTGCCTTCCACTTTGCAGGGCCGGAGTCTGCACTCCGTCCTTGGATTCCGAACCCGCAACTCAGCCAGATGGCGCAACACAGCACCCAGCAGTTTTAAAATCCCGGGCCGTGACGTTACGTCACACCCGGGCGTCTCCCCGCCCACCGGTTTGAGCACGCTGTGCATGGCAGCAGCAGCCGGCAAGGGGGAGCTCAGTGGAGGTTGCGCACGGCAGGGATGGCCCAGGGCCGGGACTGGGGTCAGGTGAGAGATACTCCGGGAGGACGTGCAGGGGGGCAGTGGCCCACTCCAGCTCCAAATATTGGTGGAGCCTGGGCACCACGGGCCCATACAACTCGCCGCCCATGCCTGCCTGGTCTTCCTCTGTCTTCCTCTGTCAGGGGTTGGTCTACAATGTGGTGGGGTAACTCAGACTCCACCACACGCAGTGGAATCCGGGCTTCCCCACTGCCCAGGATCTGCTCCAACTCCTGGTGGTAAGGGCAGGTCTCTGGGGCTGCCCCGGAGCGGGAGCTCTGGTCCTGGGCGTTGGCATATCCCTGCCGCAGCTCTTTGACCTTGGCCCTCACTTGTGCCATAATGTGGGGGTGATGCCCTTTGGTGGTCAGTCCCTGGGCCAGGTGCTCGTAGATGTCCTCATTCCTACGGCATTTCTGCAGGGCCTAAAGGGCTTCTTCCTGGGACCAGAGCTCCAGCAGGTTTTTGATTTCTGGCCCTGACCAGGCTGGTGCCTGCCTTTTGGTGCCCCTGGGTGGGTCCTCCTCTCTCTCCTGAGAAGGGCCAGGGGGGTCTTGAGGCTGGGACATGGCTAGCACGGGTGCTCTGGCTAGCTGCCGGACAGCAAGGCCTGTCTGGGTGCCTGTGCCGTTAAGAGGCTGCGGCCAGGAACCACAGAGGTGCTCTACATGTAAAAGCTAGACTGTCCACCAGTGCTTCTTCCTGGAGGCCTTTTTTTCAACAGAACAGGCTCCCTGCATCCACACACACCTTTTGTTGACAGATCTGTGTCGACAAAGATGTTCTTCTTCGTAAAACGAGGTTTACCGCTGTCGACAAAACTGCCGTGTTCTGTCGACTTACTGTTGACAGAACGCGGTGGTAGTGTAGACGCAGGTATAGTTTTTTCGAAAAAAGGCCACTTTTTTTGAAAAAACCCTGTAGTGGGTTTAGACACACTCTAGTAGACACACTCTAGTAGCCCTGTCCCACACACTTAACCCCTAATTTTTGGCCTCACCCCAGAGCCTAGGGGGGCCCACAAAATCCAGTCACCCTGGAACCCCAGAAGAATAAATCTGGCCTGAGGCCTTGAATCTCAGTCCTCCCTGCCCCTCCCCCCACTATTTATTTTTTTTTGCTTCTCACTTGTGTAGTCCCCAGCTGATTTTTCTGTGGGACAGTAGCCCCCAATCCAAAAAGGTTCCCCACCTCTGCCATAAATAAAGACAATGTTGAAACCTTTTGTGTTGGACATAATATTTCACTTTATTTAAAATGAAGCCTGGCCAACAAGTCCCCGATTTGGGCCCAGCCCCCATCTGGTCGCAGCGTCATAACACTCCTGTACCCTCGCACACACCCACCTGAGTCCATTATAAACCTGAACACCTTGCCCTGAGCCCCTTATATCCCCACATCCCCAGACTCCTGCACCCCCACATCCGCAATCTCCTGCCATAACACTCCTGCACTTTCACACACCCCAACCTTGTGCCCTGAGTTCATCATACACCCCAGTCTGAGACCCTCCAACCCAGTCTTCTGCGCCCCTACATTACTAGCCCTCTGCCATAAGATTGACAGAGGACAACCTGATTGCATGAACGAAGTTGGATTTGACCAGTTATGGTGCAAACTTCAAAGAAATGTGTGAAAAGATGCAGCAGCAGAAGCCCCATTAAATAAAGTCTGAGTACAATGTTTAATTAATGCTGTTATTAATCATCATGTCAATTATCAATAATATTACGTTGTATATTTTCAGTCATGCAAATGGGCATTCTTATAAGGCTCTTTGTTGACCACTTGTTCTGAATTTTGATGTAGTTTGGCTCTTTGGTTTGAAAAGGTTGCCGACCCCTGCATTAAAGCATAATGAATTTTAACCGTCATGTGTCAACCTGGAGGTATATACTGTCACTTTCTAAACTTACTGACCAAAATAGATGTGCATTATTCTTATATGTCTGCAAGTTTAAAACTTGCTTTAAATAATTCATTAGTTTGTTGATGATGATTATAAAATCACATCTCTAAAAAAAATCCTTGTATAGATTTTTAGGTGCACGATCTGAGGGTACAGCATGAGCCTTCCATTTTCAGACATGTAAGTTCTTCAAAAGCCCACCCTTATCTAAAATATACATTTTAATTTTAATTACTGTGGTATAAAAACTTGCTTCCAAAGGCTTCCTGTTCTTTCTGTCTGTCCCTGCTCCAATTTTTTTTCTTCATCCCCCCTGTTGAGAGAGCCCTTAAAGGGACAACGCCTCTTTTCTTCCAGATAGTCGGACAAATGTATTTCCCCTTTTTAAACTTCTGACTATTCAATGAACTAGTTTTAAGAGAACCCTCTACCAAAATCAGTACCTTTGTAAAGTATAAAATCCTTTGTTATTCCTAAAATCTTAGGAAACCTATTTTAATACAAATTCATTGTGAAGATTCATTAACTTGTCTGTCATTATGGAGATCACACAAAACTAATATTCCCTTTTCCTAAAAGCAATAAAATTTGTTATGAACACACTAAACAGCTCTGACTGATAAATTTAAAATAATGTCTCTGTGTCAGGGCATTAAACATGTAGTAATCTGGAATGATTACTTTATGAAGGCTTACAAATACATTTTAAAATATAAATTAGCTTAGAAATACTGATTAAGAAATGTAAAACAGAGAAGAGGTGCATCATGTATTCCATAATATTTAACGTTGTGTTCAGAAAGACAGTTGACTTGCCTTTACTGGAAAGTTTCTCTGACAAACTTCTGGGCATATAAAAAACCTGGGATTGACATTTTTTATTCCCAAATCAAGTGTTTTTAGTAAGGTACCATCTGCATGCCCAGTCTTCACAATCTGGATAACAGGGATTGTGGTGCTTCTGAGTTACCTGTAGCCTCTTTGGTCAGTGTTTAATGGTGACCATCAATCAACCATTTTTGTACGGATATTTGTTTTGTTTGGATATTTGTATGGCCAAGGCTTTGGCATAGTTTGGGGACACCATTATAACACTGTTAGATTTTGTCTGTGTTACAAGATGGGCCTGTTTCCCAAACATGGTGGTTCTGTAGTTCAGACAAGCTCATTGTATGGCTACGGTTCACAATGGAAGGGAAGAATAGAAAGAACAGGAAACCATTTTTTGATCTTCTTTGGTAAAATGCCTAGCAGAATGGGGTCCTGGGGGTCTCGGTGCACAAATGACACTCCTAGGTACTACTACAATACAAATAATAGTTAATAACATACATTCTCCCACTGGTCTCTACTCAAGGGCCTATACCCTAAAGAGCGGAGAAAACTATTAAAATAAATACCATGGTTTTATTCCCAGCCAGATTTTTCCTCAGATCTAATGCATACGAGGGTGCTGAGAGAGTTGGCTGATATTATTGCAGAACTATGGGCCCTTATCTTTGAAAACTCATGGTGACTGGATGGATAGAAAAAGGCAAATACAGTTCCTGTCTTTAAAAAAGGGAAGGAGACTCTGGGGAACAACAGACCGATTAGACTCGCCTCAGCACCTGGAGAAATCATGGAGAAGGTCCTCCAGGAATCAATTTTGAAACTCTTGGAGGAGACAAAGAGATTAGGAGCAATCAACATGGATTCACCAAGGGCAAGTCATGCCTGACTAGCCTGATTGATGAAATAACTGGAGTTCTGCAGAAAATGAGGGATTACAGTGGACAAGAAGCTGGATATGAGTCAACAGTGTGCCCTTGTAGCCAAGCTAATGGCATATCAGGCTGCATTAATAGGAGCAGTGCCAGCAGATCGAGAGAGGTGACTACTCCCTTCTATTCAGCTTTGGTGAGGCCACATCTGGAGTAGTGTGTCCAGTTTTGGGGGCCCCACTACAGAAATTGTATGACCAAATTGGGAAGAGTCTAGCAAAGGGCAACAAAAATGATTAAGAGGTTGGGACACATGATTTATGAGGAGAGGCTGAGGGATTTGGGCTTATTCAGTCTGCAGAAGAGAAGACTGAGGGAGGATTTGATAGCAGCCTTTAACTACCCGAAAGGGATTCCAAAGAGGTAGGAGCCAGGCTGTTCTCAGTGGTGACAGATGACAGAACGAGGAGCAATGGTCTCAAGTTGCAGTGGGGGAGGTTTAGGTTGGCTATCAGGAAAAACTACTTTATTAAGATGGCTGTGAAGCACTGGAATATGTTACTTAGGGAGGTGGTAGAATCTCCATCCTTAGATGGTTTTAAAGCCAGGCTTGACAAAGCCCTGGAAGGAATGATTTGGTTGGGGTTGGTCCTGTTTAGAGCAAGGGGCTGGATGACTGCCTGAGGTCCTTTCCCATGCTAATCATCTATGATTCTATAGAGCAATCCTAATCAACCAGAGACTACTGAGCCAGGTCCACTGGGTAGGCCACTGGTGTGGGCCCCAGTAGATAAGTGCTCTAGATTTAGTTCTGCCACTAACCTGCTAGGTGACTGGGAAAATCACTTCACTCGTTGGTGCCCCTCCCACACTTTGTCTGCCTGATCTATCTGGACTGTAAGCCAAGCTGATTAGGATTTTTTTTATGAAACTTTTTTTTGTTGGAAAATGCTATTTTGTCAAAACCAAACAACAGGGCCAATTTAGACAAAGTCCTTCAACTTAAAATGTTTTTGGAAGAAGTTTTGAAATTGTCAAAATAGGTCTTCAGCATTTTCAAAATGAAAAATTATAGTTTTCTCATATGGAATGACTTTTGTTTTTAAAATTGAACCTCACGATACTATAAGTTTTTTAAATTATCAAAATTGAAATAAAATATTTTAGCTGATCCCAGTCAAAGGATTTTTCAAATTTTTGATTCATGGACATTTTCAAGATTTTGACTTTTCATTCTAATTTGGGAAGGGGATTTTGTTTTTTGAGATATTGAAAATGTTCATGTGATGGGAAACCATTTCCTGCCCATCTCTAATTGTAAATAATTTGGGTGGGATCTATTTCTTATTATTAATATGTACCGCATCCGGCACAATGGGGTACCAGTTTTGGTGGGTGCCTTCAGGAACTACCACAATGAAAATAAATAAAATTAATAAGGACAAATATAAAAGATTCTTAGTCTCTGCTTCTCTATTATCCTTAAGTAGTTCTGATGATAGCAGTTTTCAAATATGTAAAAGGGTGTTATAAGGAGGAGGGAGAAAAATTGTTCTCCCTGGTCTCTGAGTTAGGACAAGGAGCAATGGGCTTAAATTGTAGCAAGGAAGGTTTAGATTGGACATTAGAAAAAACTTCCTAACTCTCAGGGTAGTTAAACGCTGGAATAAATTGCCTAGGGAGGTTGTGGAATCTCCATCACTGGAGGTATTTAAAAGCAGGTTGGATAGACATCTATCAGGCATGATCTACACCAGGGGTACTCAACATGCAGCCTACAGGTGGGATCCTTTAACATGGCCTCCACTGGGAACACGCTGCACAATGGCGAGTCAATATAATGGTCTTCTGTTGAGATGCATTTTAGTAGTTAAATTCCTGGACTGTCATTGCTCATTAAAGGTGCTGTCATATGGGTGGAAATCAGGTAAATATTGAATTTTGTTAATATCAGCAGAACTGACTTACATGGGGCTTGCGTTTTGTGTAGTCTTGCCTTAATCTTTGAATTCATGCCCATCAGTGTGAAGGAAGCTATTTGCATATATTTGCATATATATTTGTATGTATATGCAACCACATTTAAGTTGAGGCCCTTGCCATCTGCTGTAAGTATCATTGTGATCCCAGGGCTTCCAAAGTTGAGTAGCCATGATCTAAACAGTGCTTGGTCCTGCTGGAGGGCAGGGGACTGGACTTGATGACCTCTCGAGGTCCCTTCCAGTTCTAGGATTCTAAGCTCACTGGATATAAAGTCAATAGTCTATAGCAGTGGTCCCCAATCTTTTTGATACTGGAGACCAGCAAGCCCATTCACAAGCTTTTGGAGGACTGGGAACATTTATTTGCATATTTGTATATTCTTTAAGCAAATGATGAATATGCAAATAAATTGTGTCACTGGCTCTACCTGTCCAGCAGGTTGTTCCGCCCGCTCCCCCTGGTCCCAATCCTGGCTGCTTTATCGGCCAGCGCTGGTTCCCCCGGCTGCGTCCAGCGCTGGGCATTCTGCGTCAGTGTGCACGGCGCCCAGACTTCTCCCTGGTCCTGGCGCCCGTCGGATCTAGACCTGCCACGCCCAAGAGGGCCGCACCACCACGCTCAGCAATGTGGTGTGCTGCTACCCCGCCACACAAATTAATAGGATCATGCACGATCCTTTTTCTAAGGACCGGTATTTTTTTTCTATGGACCGGTACTGAGCTGTGGACCACACTTTGGGAGATGCTGGTCTACAGCAAGGTCCTTTATTTTTAGCTTTTATTTTGTTTAAAATGTCTCAGGAATTTATCAAAGTTTATTACAAAAAAATAACATATAGGTGAAAATTGGTGGGAAATATAACAGTTTTCTCTCTAAATATGAGTTAATACTTGGGGGTGAGAGGACAGAGATAAGCAACAAACAGTAAGAATATTGAAAGTAAAAGCAGTTCAATGCTGGCGTTTGTTCAATGAAGTGTACATTAGCAGATGTACATACGCATGTGTATCTCCCACACTACTCATTCCTACCTCCCACTCAGGGGTCTCTTAAAGAGATATCTCCCTGTTAGGTACATGGGTTACAGATGTGCATGGGTGTGTATCTTTCAAAAACTGCCTTTCTTTAACAAACAGCTTTGTATTTACACTTAGGCTAATTTAATATTAATATTAGCATAAACACATATACCTATGTAATATTTTTGTTTTAAACATAATCGGTGTTGTCAAATGCTTGAGTGGTCCAAAATTCAGATGACAATCTGAATAGCTTTGTAAAACTCAGTGATTTTTTTGGTAACCACTAAAAACATAGCGCCTTACCAGTAGAGCAGTTTTATATCATGGTTAAAAGAAATATTCTCTGACTATACTGGTCAAGGAAAGCGTTTTAGATTGTGCGAGCAACAATTACATTTAAACAAGGTTTGTTTCTATTAAACTCAGTTTTTGCCTAACCAAGGTTGTTCCGAGGGATTCGGGGGTGACCCCCCCACTGCAGGTCCTGCCCCATGCCTTTCCAAGCCCCGCCTCTTCTCCTCCTCCCCCGAGCAATGGGGACTGTTGTGGGGTAACAGCCAGGATCTCCCCCCACCCACATTCACCATGGTGGTGGGAGTTGGAGAGGCCCAACAGCCTGCTCCACTTTGCTCTGGCCCGCCCTACTGCACCACCCTCTTGGCCTGTTGCGCCCTGTTGAGGCTGGAGTGCTCTGTTTTCTGCTGCTGCCTCTAAGAAGTGGGCCGGGAGAGCTGTGCATCGGTATGGAGTGGAACAGGCTGCCAGGCCTCTCCGGCTCCCGCTGCCCAGATGGTGTGTGAGACAGACAACCTCTGCTGCCTCCCCACACTAGACCCCATAGTTCTTTGGGTCCCTCCTATAGGGACAGATGGGATAGCTGCTGTGAGGCCCCGAAAAGCACAGAGGAGCCTGGGACAGCCACCCGAATTCATCCTATGGACAAATGTGCTTAACACACCTATGTGCCTAACACATTTTCGACTGTACAGTGAATAGTGCCAAAGTTTACATCTCTGTGCTAGACAAAACCAACCTTCCTTCCTTCCTGTTTTGAATTTCTCCTTTAAACAGGCAGGCAACCTGACAGGTTTTGCCTGATTATCAGAGAGGTTTAGGTATCCAATCATAGCACCAGAGAAGCCTGGGGTTGCAAATATTTTCAGTAGAGATCAAGCTACAGGATTGTTTTAATGGAAGTGAAGCCTTTGCTGTTACTGGCTGGAGAGATTTTGCTACACAGGTAGAAGAGCAGTTTTACATCCTGCCCTCTATAAATGTCACCCTCCCACCCTCCCGCTCTCATTTGCTTATAATCACTGAAATGCTTTGTCTCATAAAAGAAATAAAGTTTTACGTGCTTGCATTGTGTGCCCATGGATTTCTTTTCTTTTCAGCCTTGTTCCTCATTCATAAGTATGCAAATTATCTAACGAAATCCAATTAATATCCAAATCAATTAAAAGCACCACCCTAATGCCTGAACATTTCTCAACTGTGTCTTTATCAGCCTCAAATATCTCTCTCTTATTTGAGTGCCTTGTGTTTACCCTGGGCGTTAAGAGCATTTTGAACTGTGCCATAAATGTGTTCACAGTCTCTATTGCATACAGGGGAGCCGACAGCCTCACCGGGCCAGTGGACAAGGTGTGTGTGGAGGCGGGGCAGGGGGGACTGCTCTGAATTCCCGGAAGGGGCACAGTCTCAGGCAGAAGGGGAAGGGCGAGGGGCAGCTGGCCGTCAGCACCACCTGGACCAGGTCTCCCCTCCCCCTAGCCCTCAGTGCTGCTTGGAGTGTGCCATACTGTGTCCCCAGCTCTCCAGGTAGCCCCAGTGTTACTGCAGTAGTGGTGGCAGTGACTGGGAGCCCTGGGCCCTTTTGCATCACTGGGTCACGGGGCAGTTGCCCCCTTGGCCTCCCCAGTTGGCAGGCCTGATTGCATACATTGAGGCTATGCCTACACTCGCGACCTCTTGCAGGAGAAATATGCAAATGAGGCTTAGAGTGGAATATCGCCAAGCCTCATTTGCATACCTAATGAGCCGCCATTTTTGCAGAAGAGGCTCTTGCGCCAGAAGGAACTGTCTATGCTGCCCCTTCTTGTGCAAGAAAAACCCTCCTGCACAATGCCGTTATTCCAGAAAATAATCAGCATAGTGGTACGTCTAGACTACAGGCTTTTGTCGACAGAGGTTTTGTTGACAGATACTGTCAACAAAGCTTCTGTCGACAAAGAGCGTCTAGACTACATCCAGAGTATAGACGCAAAGGACAGTGTAGATGCAATAACGCCTTCTGTTGACAGAACTCTGTCGACGAAAGGCGTTATTCCTCGTAGAATGAGGTTTACCGCCGCCGACAAAACTGTGGAGTTCTGTCAACGTTATGTTGACAGAACTCAACGGTAGTGTAGATGCAGGTATAGTTTTGTTGACAAAAGTGGACTTCTGTCGACAAAACCCTGTAGTCTAGACACACCCTCTGTTCTAACCTGCAGCTCCCATACTATTCCAGTTCTGAACTTGAGTGTAGCTCAGATCAGGCAAAGGATCTTCACCCGGGTCTGTCTGAAACAATCTTCTGTTTCCTGAGTCATACAGCAGCATTTCTGTGCCCATCTGAATTGGATTCTAGATACATGCTTCAGAGGGGAAAAGAGAATCTAGAAATTATGAATTGCTTTTCTTTGGTGAGTGCTCTGAACAGCTAGCTCTGCAAAATTCCTAACCTTTTTAATCTCGCCTCATATGGAAGCTGTTCCCTATCCCTGATCATTTTTGTTGCCATTCACTATCCCCCCTGCCCCATTCTAAATATTTTTTGAGGTGGGGCAATCAGAACTGCATGCAGTATTCATGGTGTGGTGCACCATTGATTTATACAGCTGCTTTATAATATTTTCTGCCTAAATATCTATTCCTTTCCTAATTGTTCCTAATGTTCTGTTTGCTTTTTTGGCTGCTGCTGCACACTGAGTGGGTGTCTTCAGAAAACTATCCATAATGAATCCAAGACCTGTCTTGAGTGGTAACAGCTAGTGTCTGACTTAGACACCATAATATTTTGTTTAGTTGGGGATATGTTTTCCAATGTGCATTACTTTGAATTTATGCAACACTGAATTTCATAAGCCATGTTGTTGCCCACTCAGCTTAGTGAGATCCCTTTGTAATTCTTCACTATCAGTTTTGCCAGTTTTGCACAGTGAAGATACAGGCTAAATCATGTGAGTGCCATTAGTCCTCCAGCATCTTTCCATAATTCTCCTGTGTGCCCAGAAGTACAGACAAGTTGTTCCACAATTGTGGGCAAGAATTATGGCATCACTCAAAGAACCATGGGGCATGCCCTGAGAAGTACCAGCAGCACACACAGGAAAGTGCAGCTGCAGTGAGGATGCGATATCTCAGACAGGGTTTTTCAGTATGGCTATTTGCACCTGGGTGTCAATCACCCAGGTTAACTCTGCAGTGAAGATGTACCTGAAATATCTTGTCCAAAGTCACACAGCAGATCTGTGGTAGGGGTAGGACTAGAATCCCAGTCTCCTGATTCCCAATTCAGTGCCTTATCTGCTAGCCCATACTGCAGAAATCACCCTTTGACCCTTCATCCCTAGTGTAACCCTATTTTACTGCTGCACATTGTGGTGTACATATGTATGCTAAACCTTAGTATGACACAAAGACCCATTCATGGAAGGGGTGGTATACAGAGCTGAGCTTTTTCAATGGCTAGGGTTAAACAGATCTCTTTTTTATTTCTCTTTCTCAAACAACCTAAGGGTCTTTCAAAAACTCTATGGCCTGATCCCATTCCTACTGAAGTCAATGGATTTCCAAGCGCTCCATAAAGTGCTTCTTGTGAAGAGACACTTGCTATACATAGCCACTGTCTATCTTGTTTCTAGGATGCACACCAAAAGCCATAGTCTATTTGATAGTCCAAACATAATATAAGAAAGACACAACAAACCGAACAAGTTGAAAATCTGGAAAAGTGAAAAATGGAGGAGAGGTAGATAGAATATGTGGTGAGAAGATGGCTGAAAATAAAATTCACATTTAAAGTGAAATGTAACACATCTGTCTCCTTGAACATTTATAGGTGATTGAGAATCTGTCCTAGACGCTGCCACAAGTATTACACAGAGTGACGAATCCTGCTTGCCTTCCTCTCAAGCCAGTCCTATTAATTTTCATTGTCTCATTTGCCTGTTCATGCAGGGTAAGGAAGCTGAACTGAGCCCAAAATAAGAAGAGAGGGTTGAAAAGCAGACAAGTAGAGAGATCTCTCTCTGTGTATGACAAGGACAAAGGCTGAGTTTCCTCTCATGTTTTTGCAGAATACCCTTCAAATGCCGATTCCTCACCTTGCCAAATCTACCGCCAAGTGGAAAAACATGGCAGATCTCATGCCTCCTCTAATGCAGCGCGTTAGACCCAACACTAACCATGTCAATTAACCTGCAGGGACAAAGGGAATGAGGGCTAGGAAAATCAACCTACACTACCCATGAGTATATATCCCATTAAGCATCTCTAGCCCATGAAGAAGTCAGAAAGGGACCTGGTTTGGCATCTTAATTGATGGCTTCTTGACAGAAGGTATCAGTTTGTTTTGTAACTAACACCCACGTAAAGCATTAGATTGTGGCAGAGGAACAACAGGGACAGAGTGGAGTCACTCTGAGGGCTGGAGAGGGCAGGATATACCATTCTTTGGTAAGGTGCTGCCTAATTCACCACCAATGGCCAGAGAGCTACGTGTGATGGTACAAGAGTGAAACTCTTCTATGTTTGTAAGTGAGGGAAGTTCCTTATTTACCCCAAGACATGTGTGAACAAGACCAAGAACAATGTAGAAGTCTTTGTGGGTGGCTATTTCTCTCCCAGGCAACTGGCAGCAGTGTCATACCCCCAGGTGTTGCTCAGCCCGTGTTTTGGCGTGAGTTCTCGCTGCTGACAGAATACTGCACCCTAAATCCTGGTTTGCGTGAGTTTGTGGGTGGATTCAGGCAACACAGGAGATAACTGAAACTGCATGAGCGGGCAAGAGCTATGTTCAGATTCCTTCATCTTTTAATGAACTCAATTGTTATTTTTTCTCCCAGCTTGCCTCCGGACTCTTTAATGACACCGACTCTAAGTGTAACACCTCTGTGACAGAGATAATTCCATGAGCGAGGTTGGCCCATCACTGTCTGTCATGGAGATTTTCAAAGCTTTATGGGTGATTTGGACTCCCTGTTAATGGGACCTGGACATGTAAATCCCTTAGGTGGCTTGGAAAATAGCCTACATTTCTCCAGTGGCAATATTCGAAATGCGACACACACCCATTTTGTGCCACACATAAGTTGCCCTATACCAGGCAATCAGCTACCTGACCTCCAGATGAGTAGGTGGATCCCGCCAAAGTTATCAAACCTTCTTTGATGAAGCCTGCTGACTCATCTCAAAGGCACACGCAAAGAAACCTACAAAGAAACCGAAAAAATAAACTCGTGCTCTGACATAGCACAGTGGAGGAGGTGGGCGTGAAGGAGAGCCTAGCTATTACAAGTCTCCCTTCAAATGTTGTTAAATAATATTTTGCTGTTGGAGCACGACAGGTGTGGAGACTTTGTCAGGTAGACACAGCCTTTGGTAGGGCAGTCTGCCAAGTCTGTTTCCTTACATAAATCTTTCCACTTCAAGGTATGCAATTAATCCCAACTCCGGCCTCCATTCACCACAGAGCTTCTTTGTACACAAGGTATATTAATCATCAGAAGGGACTTTTGCACCTCTGCTATCATTCCTGCATTACTGGCTGGGCACAGCTACAGAGTTCTTAAAGGGCCAGCATAAAACCTGGCCCCTTCCTGCAGAAGAGCTTGGCTGTGAGCTTGGCTGTGGGATTTGAGGCCCGGCAGTCAGAGGGGTGTGCATGGGGGAGTTTCTCTTACAGCATTTGCCTGCACTATTACAGGTTACAGACAATGTCCTGCTTTTGCAAGAAACCCACATACATCAGATCTTCTATTACAGCTTCCATAGAAACAAAGCCATTAACAAAGCAATAATAATCCCCCATTCCAAGTATCCTGAGAAGATTTCAGAATAACCATTAGAAAGAATGATGCCAAAGCAAAGCCAAGAGGCCTGGTTCTGCAAGTATGTGCATGCATGCTTCAGTATTGAGCATACACACATGTGTATAATCTAGACTCCTCTAGTCTGGCACTCTCTGGTCTGGCAACATCCGTGGTCCAGCATGATTTTAGTTAGCTGGGGGTGTCCATTTATCATGGGTGTGGCCAAGTTTCCTGCAATTCCATAAAGTTTGTTTACAGCCACCAGTCCTGGTTCTCACTGTTCTGTGCTGTTACTTAGCTCTGATTTACCCCTAAATGTCTTCTAACAACCCAGTAAGCAGTGGAAGTGTTGGCAATTCTGTTGAACAATGTTGACTTCCGATGGTTTGGCAAATTCTCTGGTTTGGCACCGGTCAGGTGCTGGGAGTGCGGACTAGAGAGATTCAACCTGTACCAGAACCATCCTGCCAGCCCCTAGCCTGACTAGCTGGGTTAGGAGCTAAAGCTGAGCAGAAGATCAACAGGAATGGGATCCTTCCCCCCTAAGCCCCTCAAGAAGCTGCTCTGTGCTTCCTGTGTGTTCTATCCAGAGATTCTATGCAGTGAGTGACGGCAGCTCCACAACCCTGCAATGACTGTTTCTTTCTCCCAGGTCGGTTCCACAGTCAGGGACTTTCTGCTTCCACCCTTGTCCCTAAGAGTATAAATGCCAGCAGAGGTGTGTATGGCACCTAAATGTTTGGATGTGTTTTGGGTACGGTATGAGTGTGTGCACAAGGTTCCCATTTCTTTACCTTTAATGGGTGTTTGGCCAGGTCGAGTGACAGGAACAAGTGCTGGCGTTTGAGTCTGCAGCCCTCAGCCTCAGGTTTGTGATTCGGGCTCCATCTTGAATGTGGACGTGGACATGATGATGACTCCCCATGTTTTGGAGAGGCCCCACCTTGTTTTATGCTAAATTCTCTCCTTCCCACTCAGCCCATGGCTTGGCACCCGTGTTCCCTCTAAACTGCACTGCAGCTCAGCTTCACAGGTGATTAATCAGCCCCACCCCATCAGTCAGCTCCCTGCACAGAGCCCTGAGCCTCAGGCTGGGCGGGGCTGATTAATCCCCTGTGAAGCTGGGCTGCCCCGCAGCTTAGAGGGAACACTTCTTGGCACATGATATGCCTTCATTTCAGTGGCGTAGGTAAAGCAGGACTCTTGGGTGGATCCCAATTTAGAGTGAGCGGGCAATGACAGGAGGGCGTTGGCAGGAGCCATTAGAGCCACATCTCCCCCTCTGCCCTGCAAACTCCTGGGGTGTGTGTGTGTGTGTGATAGACGCTCTGGCCAGGGCCTTGGAAAAATGTGGGGAGGGGTGAAGAAAAGTGCATCCCCGTCTATGCTGTTCCCCGCCCTGGCCTGGCATTCTAGTCAGGGAGTGGGATTGGAGGCTGCTCCTGCTCAGCCCTGCTCTCCTGCTGGGGAGCAGGGTCAGGGCCTGAGAGCTGCCTCACTCTGGTGCTCCAGCTGAGGAATGGAGATTGGGGGCTTGCAATCCCCCCATGCCCCAATCCCACTCCCTGGAAAGAACGCCAAGTGGGAAGAGAAGGGCAGATCCGTGACCCAGCTTGGCGGCTGAAGCAGCGGATGCGTAGAGCGGGGTAAATCCTGCACCCTGACCCCGGACCTCAGCAAAAGTGCTGAGTGGACAATCAGGGCAAGCTCTTTGGCCCAACCCCCTGCTCCATCTGGAGACCTAGAGCTGGGCAAACCCTTGCACCCTGACCTTGCTCCCTGGCAAGAGCACTGGATGGGCTGAGCAGGGCAAGCGCTGGGGCAGGAGATAAGATGGGGGGACTGCGTAAGTGGGTGGGCCATGGCCCACTCAGGCCCACCTATGGCTACACCCGTTTCCTATCCCCATTCCACCATGTCATTTAGGGTATGTCTACACTACCCTCCTAGTTCGAACTAGCGGGGTAGTGTAGACATACCCAAAGAGACACTCCAGCGACTAGTTACTTACTACGTCTTTCTACAATGAATGGCCAAGGGAGCCCCAATCTTTGTTGAGGCTTTCAGGTGCTAGTGAATGATAATAAACAATAATAATAATTTGGGGAGTCTTCCCTTTCCCTCTCTCACCAGTTTCTTGCCCTCACTTCTCCAGTTAGCGATTCCTGTTGCATTTTGAAAGTGAATTTTACAGGGCCCCAGAACAATAGCTCCTCTCTGTCTGTCTCTCTCTTTCTCTTTTGTTAGCTCTCTTCCGATTGCTTTTGGAAGAAAACCAGGACCTTGAGTTTAGCGGACTTTCTGGCTGCAGGTAAGCTCTGTAAATCTTTACTGGGAAGGAAATTACTTTAACTTGGACTAGGTCTCTAGGAGGGGGTGGGGATTTGGCGGGAAAGAACATTAAAAAAATCTCAACAGCTGGCTAGCATTGGTGTATGTGTACCCAGAGCTCCCATATCTCCAAGGCCTCGTAAAGATTACAGACGTACTTCTTCAAAGCAGCAGAGATTGGAGTGTGGGGAAATAGCACAGTCACCCTCCCTGACTCGGGCTGTGCGGAAACACAGAGAGGCCTTTCAGATCCATCTGCTCATGGAGGGTCAAGGGCTAGGCCTTCATACATGCGATAAATAGGGTGGGAGGGAGTCATTAGCGAGGCTGGTGCTTATTAAATGCTTCAAATGAAGCTGAACTTTGCTCATCTCCCAAGACATGCACCAAACAGCACAACGAACATCCCATTCCAGGCTCAGATTAAATTGGTAATAGCATGGCAGTAGCATGCACCCAAAGATGTGGGGATAGTGCCCAAAGGCACAAGAGTGCAGAGGCATGATGGTTTGCTCACTCTTCACCGGTGGGGGAGTTAATCAATCATGCCATTACGGCCTGGATTGGGTCCAGCCCTGACAGCGAGGGCCCGAGAGATCCGGCGAATTGTTCTTATGTGGGAGCATAAATCCTATATGCTTGGTTTTGGAGAATCTGGAGTCTGATTTGTCTTGCATACCTCAAGTTTCTCCCCACTGAAGAATGACTTGCTTACAAAATCAGACGTAAAACTACAGAAGTATCACAGCGCACTAGTACGGACAAATTCTACATCAATCAGAACATAAATATTGTACTTACATTTCAGGGTGACATATGAGCCTGTTTTTTAATTTGTGAGCCTTGTCTGAACCCCACGTTTCAGGAGACAGGGCTGAGGCACGTAACTTAGCTAGGGTGGCGAACTCTGGACAATTGCCCTGCTTGCCAACCCTTAATGCTGGCTCTGTACTTGCAACACCCCCTCCCCAAACCTGTACCATGACCCCCTGGGGTGCTACCACCCCCGAGCTGAGAAATCCTTGATCTAGACGAGTTGAGTACTGCATGGAAGACCTTTGAAAACCCCTGAATGAGAACCACTGACCCAGACCACATGGATGTTGATTCCAGGGCAGCCTTAGGGCTAGACAAACTGGGCCGATGCCCAGGGCGCTGTAGCCAGAGGGGTGGAGGGTACTGGGCAGGGGGCAATGAGTCAGGACATGCTGGAAGCGCAGAGCTGGGGATTGGGGGCACAAGTGGAAGGAAAGTGCAGGTGTTAGGATGAAGGGGGCACTGTGCAGATGTTGGGGGCAAAGAGGGCACAATGCAGGGGTTACTGGTAAAAGGGGCACAGGATGGGGATGTAGGGGTTGGGGAGCCCATGGGTGCCAAGGGAAATACGTGGCACTAGGCCCACAGGGACCAGGGGCACCAAAACACAAGTTTTCCCAGGGTGCCATTTTCCCTAAGGCCAGCCCTGGTTGAGTCTGATATGCTAGAGGCCATGAAGTTATCACAGGCACCAAGCATACCGTTACACAGCGATACACTGTGTGCCATAGCTGCCAAATGCAGATACTGATCTCTTGGCCAGATTCTGGTCTCAGCTAGACTGCTGTAAATACAACGTCCTGCCACAGACTTCCAGAGAGATGCTCTGGATTTTTATTTGTGTAATGGAGATAACCAAGCATTCTCCTGTAATGTGAAAGCACGTGGAGACCTTATAGGGGAGGGACGATTCAAACAGCATCTTCCTGAGTAGGAGCATGCTGGGAGAAGAGGATGGGAAGAATATTCCCGAGGCTGTAAAAGAGAGATCTTTCTCTCCCTTTGTGCAGTTATCTCTCTGCCTGGTGCAGCTCTGGGCAGATCCCAGGGTGAGCCTTTGTTAAAAAAGTAGCCGAGGAGGAAGCAGTTTGCTTAGGTGTTCATCAAGCAGAGTTGGGGTTGCCAGTGAGTCTTGCTGGTTGAGGTTCTCTCACATTGCACCGTCATTTCACCGCAGCCACTCGGATGAGGTTTCATTATTTGCTTTTCCAATTTTACTGCTACTCCCTGGGGAAGTTACAGACACATTCCATACCAGACCAGCAACTTATGAGATAGGGTGGGCCCAGGAGAACCAGTTAGGCTTGTGGGGGTTGGAGACGGTTAAACATTACATCTGGGAACTCCTTGTGAAAAGCAGCCCCCAGCTGCTAGCAAAGTGGTGCAGAAATCCAGTTCCAACTCTTGTCCTTTCCAGGGAGACCATATATCCCTGTTTACTTTTCAGGGAAGGTGATCCAATAGCCTGGTGAGAGGTGACCTTATAAAAACAGACAAAGAGACACGCGTCAGTCTATTGTAGAGAGGCACAGAGACCCAGTTCAGCTCTTCTCCTTTGTAAATGAAAGAACTGGAGTCTACTCCTGATTAATGTGCAAAGTTCACCTGAAACAGTCAGAAAGAGAAACCCTGGGTTGAAATGTGTGTGTGTGTGTGTGTGTGTGTGTGAGAGAGAGAGAGAGAGAGAGAGAGAGAGAGAGTGAGTGAGAGAGAGAGAGAGAGAGAACCACTAAAGGCTCATAGGCTTGGGTTTTCAAAGTGGTGCAAAGGAGTTAGGTGCCATCTGTTGGAAACCACTGCAGTTTGATGCCTGATTTCTTTAAGCTCCTTTGAAAGTCCCAATTATAAGTATTAGAGATGCCAGGAGAGCAATGCATGATTAGCAATGGAAGAACATAGGATATGCCATGCTGGACCAGCTCAATGGTTCCTCTAGTCCTGTCTCTAGTCTCCAACAGTGGTCAGCACCAGATGCTTCAGGTGCATGAAACTTCTAGAGGAAAATGATGGAATAACCTGCTTCTTCCTAAATCCCATCAGTTTGTGGCAGGCCTATGCCTTGAAACATGAGGGTTTGTATCCTTTTAAAAACAAATTTTGATCCTGTATCATAAGGTAACTGTGGATGTTCTCATTGTCTAATGATTAAGCAATTTCTGAATGCCATTAAGCTCTTGGCTTTAATTATATCTTGCAGCGCTGGGTTCCAGGGGTTAACGATACATTGTGTCAAAAAGTATTGTTTCTTTTACCTTACTAAGCTATGTGGCTTTTCATTTTCATTTGTTTGTCCCCTTTTTGTATTATAAGAAAAGGTAAAAATGAGGGCCAGGTTTCCCATCTTGATCCCACTCAGTATTTTATATAAATCTGTCGTGTTCCCTCTATCTATTCTCTGAACCAAAATAATCCAACTGTTTTCCTCTCTTTTACTGTGCATAATACATTTTCATCAGTGATCCGTTCCTGGCTATTAGCCAAGATTGCCAGGGACAACTCCCCACTCTGGGTGTTCTTAAACCTCTGCCTGCCAGAAGCTGGGCCTGGATAGCAGGAGATGAATCACTCAGTAATCACCCTGCTCTGTTCATTGACTGTGAAATGTCTGGCACTGACCACTGTCAGAAGACAGAATACCAGGCTACATGGACCGTTGGTCTAATCCAGTATGACTGTTCTTATGTTCTCTCAATTCCTGTTGATTCTGTAGGTTTCTTTGTTAGTTGTGGAGAAAGCTACCTTGCTTCTACATGTCTCCTCAAGTTTTCATAGGTTTAGTGCTCTGCAGAAAATGCTAGAAAGAGAACCTATGAGCTTATGTACTCTGAATTTAGTATCCATAAATTCCCATTGATTTTAAATGTGAGCTGAGAAAGCTGAGGACCTGTGGTATGAGGCCACTTATTTTGGAGTCTAAATATGGTTTAGGTGTCTATGCTCATAAACTGGTAAGTATGAAATGTTAGACCAAGGTACATTATCACAACTTCATCTTCTTCGTGATGATGATGAGCTATATTAAACAACAGTTGACTGTCTCTTTTTCAGGGGATGCTCCATAATAGGTTGTTAATCCATGTGGCTGGGTTGCATTACATGTCTGGGTGGTTCTTAGTACTGCAGGAGAAACTGCACCATTCAGCTCTGATTAGGTTCAAAGTTAAGGAGTAGTTACATCTGATCTCCTAGCATTAGTATCTTGAAGAGAAGCTCATCTTTCTCTCATATACCACTTTTCACCCAGATGGCTTTGGGTCCGATACCAATAAAACTGGAGAATGATTTCTGAGAGTCACAGCCTGGTGGACATATAGAACCATTGCAAGAGGTCTTACTGTTCGTAGGATCAGAAGTAGAATGTTAATTTGCCATTTCAGAATGAGTGGAGACAACAAGAAATAACAATCCTAAAACGATGCATAAAGCAATGGATGAAAACAGCCACAATAGGGACTGAATTCTATGGGTGTCACTTTGTAACTCAGAAGCATGCCCCCTTCACCAGACTTCTACCCTGCAGCTTACTAAGATACAGCAACATAGCATAGATACTGCAACATAGGTCATAGGAAAAGAACCATCTTTCCCTCAAACTTTCTTGCTGGGAGTGTAGAGAGGAGCATCTCATCCAAACCAATGGGAACTACAGCTGCAAAATAGGATGACTTCATGAATGTAGCTAGCACCGCAAATAAAATGGTAAAGAAGTGACAATAATTTGATGCTTTAAGACAAATACAAACACGTTCTCTCAAAAGAACCAGAAGTCTTCACTGGTAGCCTCTAACTCTCCATATCGACAAGGATTAGGGCAGGAACATAGATTTGGGAAAGAGCAAATAGCTCTTTTGCTTGCTGGATAGTCTCAGCGGTGAAGCGAGTCTGAAATCTACAGGGGGGGGGTATGGAAAGCAGTGGGCTGTGTATGAAATCTCATTGAAAAAAAATAAAAAATGTCGAAGACTTTTCTGTTTCCCCCACTGGTTATCTACAGCTTTCTGGGAGAAAGAATGTCCCACAATCCTCCCTGGAGTGGATCTCCCTGAATCCCAACGGTGCATTATTATGCATTCTGAAAGTAAAGATACAGGGGCCTAATCATCATTGCACCCAAGATCAATTTAACAGAGAACCCAAGGGTGGGATGTGGGGCTGGAGTGGGGAGCAAGTAGGGATGTTAACTGCTTAACTGGTAAGTACACTGGTAAGCATGAGGCTTACCCAGCATGCTTGTTGGTTAACTGGCCTTTGCTTGTTAACTCTGGCTGTGGCCAGACTCATTGGCCTGGATCAGCTATGACCATGAAAGAGCCGGTGGGCCAGAGTGGTGGGACACCATGGCCAGAGTGAGGAATTGGACAGCTGGACTCCAGGACTGAGCGGCAGGATCCCACAGCTCGATTGGGACGTACGTTAAAACAATTAACCAGTTGGTTATTGGTGAACTGTTTTAACATCCCTAGGAGGAAGCTTATACTTAGATTGTGAACTCTCGGGGGCAGGAACTATCTTTTTGTTCTGTACAGCTCTGTTTTATTTGTACAACTCTGATCACAGTAGAGCTCTGGCCCTCGCTGGGGCTTTGGGTCCTACTGCAATGCAAATTAACAAAACTACTACTAAGAGGTGACTTCTGCTACTTTTGTGATCCTCCTATTCTGGGCTAGCCCCACAGGAGATTTCATTAACCTCTCTCTCTCTGTCTTATTAAGAGGGAATCTGCCCCTTCATTTGAAATGCTCTCCCACCCCAATCTCCCTTTTATCAGTTCCTTATTAATTTAAGGCTGGCTTCTCAACTTGATTTCCTGAGCCTCTCTCTGCATGCTCTTGAATACCAGCACAGCCCTGCCGTCTAGATATCAGAAGATCACTCTGACTTCTCCCAGTGCCTCTGCTGTCCTGGTATCAAGCTGAACCTGTTCGGTAGAGGGGCCTGAGGCAGTGTGGATTCCAGCGCTCTCTCTTCTGCTCCATTTAATCTGAGCACACTAACCTCTCCCTCTCTTCTCCTCCTTGCTTGCCCCTAAGCCGCAGGCTTTGAGCTGTGAAAGGCATAAGGCAGGGCATCACTTACACACCTGGGACAGGTTGCAACAAGCCTGGCAATCTTTTACACGGAAGGCTTAGGACTCTGCAAGTTAAAGTCCTTTGCGAAGCCGCCTTCATCTGGTAAAGGGTGCTCAGCTAACAAACGCCCAACAAGCTCCATTGTCTGGTGGAGGGTTTCTTTGTCTCTTTTGCTTTGTTGTGTTTAGTCCAACATTCCCCCTTTCACACAGAGTGAGCGAGATTAGATGGCTTCAAAGGAAAATAATTTATGGCTATGCCTCAATCATTTCCCTATTTTGGGGACCCTATATCACAGCACGGACATTGGTCGTTTTTTTCTTCTCTCCCTCTCTCCCCATGCAGTGGAACAAGGAAGTGTGTGTGTGTGGGGGGGGGGGAGACAGAGGATATAGGCACCTATTAATAGAAGTATTAATGTAGTAGTCATTGCAGGCTACTCTCTGTACTTGGTGTTTGGGGCAGTACTGTGAAACTTTTGTTATCCGGCACTCTGTTAACCAGAAAACTTTGTTAACCGGCTTTGCCCCCAGCCACAATACTGTCACATCTTCAGGGGCACAGGCCTGGCTTGGCTTACCATGATTGGCTTAACAATTTTTTATTTAAGACGTACTAATCATCTTTAACTAAAAACAGAAATGTGAGACCAACTGCCTCACACTATAAAATGACCAATATTAAAAACTTGAGTTTTACTATTAATGTTCGTTGTTTTTTCCTAGGTTGATGGGACTCTCAGATAACCGGAATTTTTAGATAACCGGAACGCCCTAATCCCTGAGCATGCTAGATAATACAAGTTTTAATGTGTATCCTAAACCATGGGGGTGGCAGTCCAGAAATGTGATGTGTGCTGTCCTCACTAGTTAGATGGTGGTGAGAGCTGTTCAGAAAATTTCAAAAGTTTGGCAAAATATCTGTTCTGCATACGTTCTAAATTGTGCTTCATATTATTTTACCAGCCTCCAGCTCCATGCTGTTCCCCAGTAGCACTTCGCACACCAGCTACAACTCAGCACTGGCCTCCATTCAGGTCTCATTGCCAGTCCCCTAGCAGCTAGGTCTTCCACAACATCAGCCACACCCCCGGCCTTCTGCTAGCAACTTGACCCACTGCTCATATACAGCAGCCAGTATTCCAAGGGTTGGGAGCTCCTGATTCAGAGAATCAGACCAGAAGGCTAAGGCAGGCAGTGGAGGCCATTCATGGTGCTGTATTGCACTGCTTGTGCAGTTTATCCAAGCTGACTCTGAAACAGGGTCAGAGCCAGTGTTCACTGAAGTCAGTAGAAGCTCTTCTGTTCACATCAGCGGCCCTTGGATCAGTAGAGCTCTGCAGTTCTGTGAGTATCTGCATCTACAGATGAGAATGCAAATATCCGCAGCTCATTATTGCAGAAATGGATGCCGATGCAGATACAAATGTTGTATCTAGAATCCTCCATATATGTGGATATCTGCTTTATACTCATGGGTATCCACAGCTGTGGATGTCAGTGTGGACATCCGCGACTCATTTTTGTGGATACAGATGCAAATACACGTTTTGTATTCAGGCAGAACTCTATGGATCAGGCCCACAATGAAGAAGAGAAGAAACTGCCTGGCCCTGTGTGAAAGGTATGTCTTTTTCTGGGGATATTTTTTAGGAACCTCTTTCTAATTTCCAGAGAAAATCCCTGCCACTCTTTAGGCTTGCTACAATAGCCTTATTCTTCGCAAAGGCCCCAATGAAGTAGCAAATAATAGCCAAGGAGAAACCTGGAAAACATGCTGCTTCCATTTCCCTAATATAAAAACTGTTTCCCTTGCTCTCCGGTAGGGTATTTTTAATAAATAAACCAGTCAGAAAATATGAACTTGGCGGAAGGTGAGCCTAAAACATGAGGACTAATCGAGAGGTGATAGAGTGTGGAAAACCCTTTCTTGGAAGCAACTCTGATTCTAAGGAAAGGAGAACTGGTATGAACATCTCACTGCAGCGACAGGGTTGGCCTGCTGCCATATGCCGTCCAGCAGCTTCCTCTCCCAGGGGATTTGGAAGGGGAAAACCAGCAAACACTTGAGAAACAAGAAAGAGAGAGAGCAAAGGAGCAAAATTTACCCCCAGCAGGTGTGATGGGTTTTGAGAGCACGTGAGGAAGGGGGGAGCACATGGTAGCAATGACGGGATACCATGGCTGTAGTTCTGTACTGTGCCTCTAGGATGAACGCTGCAGAAAAGTACTGCCCAGGGATTGGAGGGGACTGTTAGGAGAGCTATAGCAGCTTTATACCATGCCTATGGGCTACTCTGCTACTCATAGTAGCCCTAAATTCCCATAGGGCCATACATTATGGGGACTTCTATATTGCCCCGGTCGTACTCCTGGATCTCCCACAGTGCTGCAGTTTGCAAGGAAGCCTGTGTAAGCATAAGCTGACCCATGCACTTCCTGTGCAGAGGAAATTCTTTCCTAGCTATCTGCAGGGAGTTAATGGTGCCTATATTTAAGGAATTGGGGCATAAGTGGTCTGGCCTAGCAGTCACTTCTGGGCTGGTGAACACCAGTCAAGGACAGCTGTCAAGAAGTAATCAGGAAGCAGGGATCAACTCAATCACTAGAGCTGGGATTGATATGCAAGAGTCAGGATCAGAGAGAATATCAGTCTGAAATTGGGCGGCCAGAAGCACAGTGAGAGTCAGGCTGGGGTTGAAGATTGGATATCGGATGCAAGGTGTGGTCTGAAATCACAATGAGCCCAAAATCTATGTGGGTGCTTAAAGAACTTCCTGGGTCACCTTCCAGGCTTAAAAAGTGTGCATGGCCAACCAGAGGGCTACAGGGTGGTGTCACTCTGGCTGACTTGGATGGGACTTTTTGCAAGGGCTAGTAGCCATAGGAGTCCTTGGATAGTATCTCCATAGCCTCCTGGTGGGGCTGTGGGAATGTTAGCTAGTGCAGGCTCTGGAGGTGGAGATTCTAATATCCCAGCTCCTTATAGTACAATGAGCACAGGGACGCCAGTGGAGGGAAAAACCTCCCTCTTGGTTTTCTGTATGAAGGTACACAGAATACAAATCCTGCTGTTCCCTCCTCTTTTCACTGCTGTAGGCATCATCAACATTGGGCAGGAGAACAGATTCAGGGCAGGATGGGGAGGGAGTCCAGGTGATATTAGTGCTGTCCCACCTCTTATTCTAAGCCCTAATTTCTCCTTGGGCAAGTTCACACGGGCCCCATTTTCCTTGCTACTCAAAATTCTCATTAAATCAAAGGGGCTTTTGAGTGGGTAGTTACGACAATATGGCTTCCTATGCTGGCAGTCTCTGCAGCATCCACCTCTGCAGCATCCACCCTGTGCTGGGTTGTACACATGGTTTGGAGGACTGCAACCAACACTTGGTCTGTCAGGGTACGTCTAGACTACAGGGTTTTGTCGACGGAAGTTTTGTCGACAGATACTGTCGACAAAACTTCTGTCGACATAGAGCGTCTAGACACATTCAGTTCTGTTGACAAAGCAAGCTGCTTTGTCGACAAAACCCCATAGTCTAGACGCAACCCTACGGGCAATAACACCTTCTGTCAACAGAACTCTGTTGCCAAAAGGCGTTATGCCTCGTAAAATGAGGTTTACCAGCGTCGACAAAACTGCTGAGTTCTGTCGACGTTATATCAACAGAACTCAGCGGTAGTGTAGACGCAGGTATAGTTTTGTCGACAAATGTCCACTTTTCTGTGCTCCCTACAGCCTAGGAGGCACTGTGCTAGATTCAGGGATAATGCTTTCCAGATGCCTTACTGCCGGTTGTGCTTCCATATCTCCCTTGGGGGGGAATGTACTTTGAAGACACAATAGAACCCTGCATGGTTAACTGAATGCTGCCAGAGCATCTTCACACATTAAATTCCCTCCACCAAATAAGTTTTAATCATATTTTTAAAAAATGTATTAAGGGAGCTTTGGACCTTGCTTCTAGTGTGAAAAAAGATTTTGCTTCTGAGTGCAGTGTCTTAGAGCATCATTGCTTTTGCTAAAAGGAAATTTGCTCATGATGGGTAAAACACAGCATGTTTTGTGTAAGCAATAGGACTTGACAAGCAGTGCATTGCTGGATGATTATACCATGCCTCAGGTGGTGTAATAAGGCATAAGGCCAATGGGGGTGACTTTTACCATCTGAGACATGCAGCAATCCTATTCAAACGTACAGCCTAGAGTGATTTGTTGTGATTAGGAAATGAAACATCTAAAAATAAGGAAACCAGTCAGACCCATGACATTATACACGCAGAAGCTGCACTCTATCCATAAGAGCCAATCAGAATTCTCCCACTGTGTCTGATTTGTTCTATAGCCATGTTTTCCCCTGGCATGTCCCTTCATATCACCAAGTGTTCTGAAAATTAATCTCCACCTACACCAGGGGTCTCCAACCTTTTTAAACACAAGATCACTTTTAAATGCCATCCAGGACCTACCGCAGACCCAAATACCCTTGCCCCACCTCCATAGTGCCCCTTCTCTGAGGCACTGCCTCTGGTCACTCTGTATTCCCTCCCTCCTCCCCATCCTTCCTCCCTTTCACCAGGCAGGGGCAGAAGGTTGGGACACAGGTTCTGGTCTTGGACTAAGGGATCTGGAGTGTGAGAGGGGCGCTGAGCTGAGCTGGGGCAAGGAGTTGGGGTATAGGAGGGGGTTGAGGGTAAGGCTCTGTAAGGGTATGTCTATACTACAAAGTTAATTTGAACTAACAGCCATTAGTTAGAATTAACTTTCATAGGTGCTACACATACCAACTGCTAGTTCGAACTTAATTCGAACTAGTGGAGCGCTTAATTCAAACTAGGTAAACCTCATTCTACGAGGACTAACGCCTAGTTCGAATTAAGTAGTTCGAATTAAGGGCTGTGTAGCCACTTAATTCGAACTAGTGGGAGGCTAGCCCTCCCCAGCTTGCCCTGGTGGCCACTCTGGGCCAAACCAGGGAAACTCTTCTGCCCTCCTCCCGGCCCCAGAGCCCTTACAGGGGCACGGTCTGGCTATGGTGCTTGTGCCAGGTGCAAGCCTGCCAGCACCCAGCCAGCAGACCCTGCACCTGGCACGGCACGAGCCAGCCACCCACTGCCACCCAGCTCTCCGCCTCTTCCCGGGACCAGGCTGGCAGCTCCCAGGAGCCTGCCCAGAGCCGCAAGAGGCAGGCGCCCACCTGGTCTAGTGCGGAGATCATGGACCTCATCTGGGTTTGGGGGGAGGCCTCCAACGTCCACGACCTCCGCACTAGGCACAGGAAAGTGGCCGTCTAGGGCAGGATAGCTGCCAGCCTGGCCACCAAAGGCTGCATGTGAACCCAGGAGCAGGTTTGCATGAAAATCAAGGTAGTCCAGTGAGACCCCCCAACAGTGAGCCCTGAGCTTAGAACATAAGAACATAAGAACGGCCGTACTGGGTCAGACCAAAGGTCCATCTAGCCCAGTAGCCTGTCTGCCGACAGCATACAACACCAGCTACCCCAGAGGGGATGGACCGAAGACAATGACCAAGCCATTTGTCTCATGCCATTCATCTCCAGCCTTCTAAAAACAGAGGCCAGGGACACCGTTCCTACCCCCTGGCTAATAGCACTCCATGGACCCAACCTCCATGACTTTATCTAACTTCTTTTTAACCTTTGTTATAATTCTAGCCTTCACAGCCTCCTGTGGCAAGGAGTTCCATAGGTTGACTATTTGTTTTGTGAAGAAAAACTTTCTTTTATTAGTTTGAAGCCTGCTACCCATTCATTTCTTTTGGTGTCCTCTAGTCCTTCTATTATGGGAACTAATGAAGAGCTTTCCTTTATGCACCCTCTCCACATCACTCTTGATTTTATAGACCTCTATCATACCCCCCCTCAGTCTCCTCTTTTCTAAGTTGAAAAGTCCCAGTCTTTTTAGCCTCTCTTCATATGGGACCTGTTCCAAACCCCTAATCATATTAGTTGCCCTTTTCTGAACCCTTTCCAAGGCCAAAACATCTCTTTTGAGGTGAGGAGACCACATCTGTACACAGTACTGAAGATATGGCGTACCATAGTTTTATACTTCCCCTCCTCCTTCTTCTCCTGGCTTCCCCCTTCCAGCTCCCTCCTCCCAGGTTTCCCTCTCCCCTCTCTCACCCTCTTCCCCTCTCCCACCTCCTTTTCCCAGTCTCCCCAGAGGTTAATCCCCCTCCCCCAGTTTTGTTAAATAAAGAGAGTTTCTATTTTTGAACACACGTGTCCTTTATTTTTTACATCAGGAAGGGGGGCTAGGGAGGGGTAAGTGGAAGGAGGTGAGGGAGGAATGGGGCACGAGCCCCGCATGGGGAGGACTGGGGTGGCTCTGTGGGCTCCTCGGGGTGGAAGCTCTCCTGCAGGGTCTCCTGGATCCTGACAGCCCCCCGATTTACACCCCCCGGATGGCAGCCTGTGGCAAGTGCAGCCGGGCTGATGGCCGAGTGCTGTGATGTGCCGAGTGCGGGCACTTGGGGCACTCCAAGACAGGACTGCTTTGTTGTCCCTCATCGAGGTAGACAAGCAAGTGGGGAACCCTGAGAACTGTCTGTCCGGGGTGGGGGTCGGGTCCCTTTAAGCGGAGCCTTCGGCTAGCCTGAGACAGCAGCTCCACGCTCTAAGTCCTAACCTGATGCCCTGCCAGCACTGCTTCTGGCTAGCCTTAACTTCGGTTCAGGGTCCACTCCATGTGGACATGCTAGTTCGAATTAGCAAAACGCTAATTCGAATTAGTTTTTAGGTCTAGCTGCACTAGTTAGAATGATCTTAGTTCGAATTAACTAATTCAAATTAAGTTAGTTCAAATTAGTGCTGTAGTGTAGACATACCCTAAGGGAGTTTGGACCCAAGGGGCTCAGGGCCTTGAGTTTCAGAAGGGGGTTAATGACTGGGGCAGGGTTTTGGACTCTGGTTCTAGTTGGACACTGCCTACCTCAGGTGGATCCTGGGTGGTGGTAGGGCTAAGGCAGGATCACCCCTATCCTGGCCCTGCACCACTCTTAAAGGCAGCCAGTGAACTGCCTCCATCCCAAGTCTTGTGCCCCACCCATCCATTCTGTAGAGATAGAATACAGGGAGGGAGGGGGACACCCTGACATCAGCACCCCCTCCTCTCTCTTCTCTGCCCTGCACAGCAAGCTGGAGGCTTGCGCGTGCAGGGGGAAGGGGGGTGGAGACACACACAGCTCCAAGTCAAAGGGCAGAAGATATGCAGCTGTGGGGGGCAGGGCAGCTGAAGTGCTGTGCTTGATAACCTCTTGGCCAAACCAGTCAGGATCACCTGTCAGAGGCTCCAAGATCTACCAGTAGATCCCTATCGACTGGTTGGTGACCACTGGCCTGCACCAAAAGAAAGCTCTGTGTGAAGGCTGTATTGTAGTCACTCCTCTGGGGTGTAATAAGTGGAGCCAGATTCTTACTCCCAGGGAGCACATGGGAGCTGGAATCTGGCTGTAGCTATCTGAGAATTCTCCATAAAGTTGGCATAGATAGCTCTTGTGCCAACTGCTTCCTATCCCCTGCACAGTGCTCATTTAGGAAAGGCTGTTTCAAGGGCAGAGCACAACTATATTTTGCTCCCTTCCCAGCTGCCACACAGCTCCTTTGGAGCCCATCCCCCAAAACCCAATAATGATACAGCTAGTGTTTGCTGGCAAGGAAGTCCCGGCAAAGCAGAGATTGCAGTGTATAAAGGGTGACCTCAAATGCTCTCTACTCTTCCTGCAGCAGTACCCCATAGGAACTGTAGAGGAATGGCAGGGAAAATAGAGCTGATGCTTTGACCAATTTTACTTTATTAGCTGCCTCATTCTTTAATAAATAGGTCTCTCAGGCAATATCTACACTAAGAAACTATTTCAAAATAACTAAATTAAACTTAACTCCCAATTTTAACAAAATCAGAATAGCATGTCCCCCTCTATGGGGAAGCCTTGAAATTAGTTTGAGGCAAGCTCCGTTAATGTGGACGTGCTACCTTGACTTAGGGTATGTCTACACTAGAAAGTTAGTTCGAACTAACGGACGTTAGTTCGAACTAACTTTCCTATGCGCTACACTAGCGCTCCGCTAGTTCGAATTTGAATCGAACTAGCGGAGCGCTTAGTTCGAACTAGGTAAACCTCATTTTACGAGGACTAACGCCTAGTTCGAACTAGCTAGTTCGAACTAAGGGCTGTGTAGCCCTTTAGTTCGAACTAGTGGGAGGCTAGCCCTCCCCAGGTTTCCCTGGTGGCCACTCTGGCCAACACCAGGGAAACTCTATGCCCCCCTCCCGGCCCCGGACCCCTTAAAGGGGCACGGGCTGGCTACGGTGCCCGTGCCAGGTGCAAGCCTGCCAGCACCCAGCTAGCAGACCCTGCACCTGGCACGGCACAGAGCCACCCACCCGATGCCCCCCAGCCCACCCCCTCTTGCCGGGACCAGGCTGGCGGCTCCCGGGAGCTTGCCCTGGACCGCAAGAGGCGGGCACCTTCCTGGGCTAGTGCGGACATCGTGGACCTCGTCCACGATCTCCGCACTAGGCACAGGAAAGTGGCCGTCTAGGGCAGGAGAGCTGCCAGCCTGGCCACCCAGGACCAGGTGTGCATGAAAATCAAGGGGGTCCACTGAGACCCCCGACACTGAGCCCTGAGCTTACAATGGCCGTCCTGGGTCAGACCAAAGGTCCATCTAGCCCAGTAGCCTGTCTGCCCACAGCGGCCAACCCTAGGGACCCTGGAGGGGATGGACCGAAGACAATGACCAAGCCATTTGTCTCGTGCCATCCCTCTCCAGCCTTCCACAAACTTTGGGCAGGGACACCACTCCTACCCTCTGGCTAATAGGACTCCATGGACCCAACCTCCATGACTTGATCTCACTTCCCTTTAAACTCTGTTCTAGTTGTAGCCTTCACAGCCTCCTGCAGCAAGGAGTTCCACAGGTTAACTATTTGCTTTGTCAAGAACAACTTTCTCTTACTAGTTTGAAGCCTGCTACCCATTCCTTTCCTTTGGTGTCCTCTAGTCCTTCTTTATGGGAACTCAGGAAGAACTTTTCTGAATGCACCCTCTCCACCCAACCCCTGCTTTTAGAGACCTCTATCCTGTCCCCCCTCCGTCTCCTCTTTTCTAAGCTGAACAGTCCCAGTCTCTGTAGCCTCTCTTCATATGGGACCTGTTCCCAACCCCTGATCATGTTAGTTGCCCTCCCCTCTCCCAGCCTTTCTCTTCCCCTCTCCCACCTCCTTTTCCCAGTCTCCCCCAGTTTTTTTCAATAAAGACAGAGTCAATGTTGGAAGAAACGTTATCTTTATTTTGTACATCAATAAGAAGGGGGGCTAGGGAAGGGCAAGTGGAAGGAGGTGAGGGAGGAATGGGGTACGAGCCCCCGATGGGGAGGACTGGGCTGGCTCTGCGGGCTTCTGGGGGTGGAAGCTCTCCTGCAGCCCCCCAATTACTCCCTCTCCCCAGATGGCAGCCTGCGGCAAGTGCAGCCGGGCTGATGGCCGAGTGGTGTGATGTGCCCAGTGTGGGCACTCAGGGCACTCCAAGCCAGAACTTCTTTGCAAGCGGGGCACCCCTTAGAACTGTGTGTCCGGGGTGGGGGTCGGGACCCTTTAAGCGCAGCCCTCGGCTAGCCTGAGACAGTATCTCCATGCTCTAAGTCCTCCTTTTATGCCCTGCCGGCACTGCTTCCGGCCATCATTAAGCCCTGTTCAGAGTCCACTCAATGTGGACTTACTAGTTCGAACTAGCAAAACGCTAGTTCGAACTAGTTTTTAGTTCTAGATGCGTTAGTTCGAACTAGCTTAGTTCGAATTAACTAATTCGAACTAAGTTAGTTCGAACTAGCGCTGTAGTGTAGACGTACCCTTAGAGACTCAGCAAGCATGAAGGAGTAATGAGTTCGAAATACTCTGGGGAGTAGTTATTTCAAAATAGTGGCATTGGAGCGTCCATGCTAACGCTGTTTCAAAATGAATATTTCTAAATTAGCATTATTCCCCGAGAAAAGCTGGAGTACAGACTTTGAAATAAGTGGCCCCTTATTTTGAAATAAGGGGACTCTCTGCTTATAAATTTGACCTAAGGGGAGTTATTTGAAATAAAGCCCTAGTGTAGACCAGGGCAAAGTGATTTACAAAGGGAAGTCAGTATAAATAGCCCCATTTTATAGATTGAGAAACTGAGGCACAGGGAGGTGAAGTGGTTTGGTCAAGGATCATCCAGCAGGCCGGTGGCAGAACCAGGAAGAGCCCTGAGTTTACTCAGGTTTACTGAGTCCCAGTTTAGTGCTCAGCCTGACTGGTTACAGTTAGTGCAGGCTGAATTATTAATTGAAAATCAATTAGCCCTGATTAATTTCATCCTTTTTTTCCCGCTAATGAACCACTCCTTGACTGTGACCTCTGAAAATTTAATACAAAATATAACATCAATACTGATGACTACATTAATACTAAGGATTTGTGTCCACATACCCCCAGATCAACGCTCCAGAGATTAATCTCTTGGGGTTCAATGTAGTGGGTCTAAGAAGGACCACAGTGAAGACACTGCAGAAATTCAACCTAATGTACATCAATTCCAGTTACGCTATTTTTGTAGGTGGAGTTGTGTATCTTAAATTGATTTTCTCCCATAGTGTAGACCTGGCCTAATATTATAAATAAATGACAAGAAATCTTTAATGGCTCTGTCATGACTAGGCAAAGTTTTACAAGTATAGTGTTTTGTTAAAAACTCAGCAGAATTGTATATATGTTTTCCCACTTCTTCCTCACTATTACTGTGTCTTGTGCTGTGTGTATAAAAATGGCACAAAGCTATGGTGACCAGGACAGTTTTCCATAGAATGCCTACTGCTCCAACAACTTATTGTGGAACACCTGAAGTGTCCCAGTTTTCCATTGAACCAATTAAAGTATTTTGAGAGGGGTAAACTACTAAATGTTTAGTCAAGACATATTGCACTAGTGAGTAGAATTTCTTTTCTGTTTACCAGAAAGATGAACAGTATTTGGAATCAAAAGAAAAAGGTGAATGAATGCAGATATTATTCAAAGCTTTTTTCTCTCTCTCTCTAAATTAATGTTAATGACATATGGTCAGTAGTTCATGATAGACTCCTTCAGACTTACTTGAAACAAATGAAAAACCTGTGCACTCCAGAAAATACACATGGGCTGCGTCTAGACTGACAAGTTTTTCTGCTTTTGTGGAAAAACTTGCCAGCTGTCTACACTGGGCGCTTG
Organism: Pelodiscus sinensis; assembly: GCF_049634645.1. Classification (NCBI taxonomy): domain Eukaryota; kingdom Metazoa; phylum Chordata; order Testudines; family Trionychidae; genus Pelodiscus; species Pelodiscus sinensis. The sequence goes on from NC_134714.1 coordinate 115,895,828, forward strand.
AATTTCCTCAAGAACACTGACGATCTCATGTAAGAATGTCAGTGTTCTTGCGGAAATGCTATGCTGCTCCTGTTCGGGCAAAAGTGCTTTTGCGCAAGAGGGCCAGTGTAGACAACGCGGTATTGTTTTGCTCAAAAAAGCCCCAATCGCGAAAATGGTGATCAGGGCTTTCTTGAGCAAAACTGCATCTAAATTGGCACGGACGCTTTTCCGCAAAAGTGCTTTTGTGGAAAAGTGTCCGTGCCAATCTAGACGCTCTTTTCCGCAAATGCTTTGAACGGAAAAACTTTTCCGTTAAAAGCATTTGCGGAAAATCATGCCAGTCTAGACATAGCCATGTATTATTACTATTTCAGAATTTGGCAGTAGCAATCTCAGCAAACATTCTTGCACTGAAGTTAGTGATAACAATGACAAAATTGCTAGGGGACCCCAGGATTTTGCCAGCAATTTTTAAGTGAACATTTACCTGAATATTTTACAACCCTAAAAATGCTGTCTCAACCCCATTTTTTAATTTTGAAATCATGTTCACTTTTTATATTCAGAGATGTCATCATTTAGCATTTGTGATTTCACAATCACTTTCATGGAACTAGATTTGTGACTTGAATTCAGGAATCAGGCAGGAGAAGGAAGCCTTTACAATTATTCCCAGACAACATAAACAGCAGCAGCAGCTGTGTGAATGGAAATACAGGAAATCTAAATAGGTAAATAAGGTTTTGGTAAAAGATTTTAAAATATGCTGGAGCATCTCTCTTTATAACTGAACTCACCAGGGAGCCAAATCTCTGTATAACATGTATTTTGGACACTATCAGAGATTCTAAGAATCATGTTCATGCTGTAATGAAAGTGTATGACTGGAATATGTGGCTGAAGGAATCAACAATGTGTATAGATACTTTCACTTTAGGTTTCTGCTCCAAAAATGGTCCAGGAAAATGGCGAGTGAAATTTATTTATTTGCAAGAGCTGTTTGATGGCCTTTATGAAATGAGCTGGTTTCAATCTAGTTCCTCCTGGATTAGTATCCACAGAACAGAAAACACCACCATAAGTAGTAATAATTCCTATCCATGTTATCAGACTCTGGGAAGAGGCCAAAGAATGAATGGGCACAGAGAATAAATGATCATTTAGTGGTAGCCCATTCTGGTTAGAGTTGGGGTAGATTGGTGGGGCAATAAGAGGAAATTTGCACTTCAGTGAAAATGTCTTTTGAAATGGATTAAATTACTTGTGAGCATTCTTCTGACAATTCCCTAGTCTTCATATAGGCAACCCTTCAGAAAATTGAAGGGGAATGGAGTGAAGTATCATCCAACTTCTAACACACTGGAACATTAGCTCTTCACTGCTTGAAATCCTATCTTTCTTTTTTGCTAGGAACGTTGCACAAATGTTGACAAGGCTTAAATAGGGCGTGAAGAAGAATTGCAGGATTGAATGGAGTCAAAGAGAGGGTTTTTCATGCTTCAGAGGACAACACAAGACCCCTGTGGGAAGATGGTTCTACTTTTCTCATAAGTATTTTGGTTGTGATCATGCTGTGTGTTCTTGGAATGTTCCTTTCTCTTCCTCTGTTTGCCTACCCGGACAGTACCAGGACTTCTGCAGCTCAAGGGATATTTTACTTTCAGTGGTAAACAAAACGTTATACTGAAAACAGCTTTACTAGTATTGATGGGGGAGCAGGGAGCAGAGAAATGAAGATGAAAGGTCAGACAGAAGAAGGAAAGAAGAAGAGAAGAGATGCAAAGCAAGGGTGAGAAGAAAAGGTGGAGAAAAAAAGAGAGAGAGAGGAGAGAGAGAAGGCAAACAAGAAAGAAAGAAAAGGCCAGAAAAAGGATGGACAGAAAATAGCAAAAGGGAAGAAGAGTGAACAATAATTTAAAGGAGAAGGCAGAAGATGCTAGAGGAAAAGAAAGGAGGAGTCCAAGAGGGGTAGAGGACCAGGAGGCTATGGAGATGAAGAGTTAAATATGACACTTCATAGAGTTCCTTTTCACATTAATGCTTCTTTTCAAATGGAAATAGTGGGGTCAGCAGCACAAGGCTGATGCTGCGGTTGGACAATGGCATAGTTAGCTCTGCTCAGAGCAAGTGACAGAGAGAGAGAGAGAGAGAGAGAGAGAGAGAGAGAAGATGTTTGCTGGAAGAGCCCCCATTCTTCACTGGGAGTTTGACTGCGTGCGCCTGTTATTTCCTGCAGCTCTTGCAGAGAGTGGGGTGGAATAGAAGGTGGCGGTGGTGGGGGGGGAAGTCTGGCCTGAGCTGCAGTTCTCTTTGCAGGCTGTAGTCAGGCTTGTCACAGAGGGCCCTCGGGGCACTAAAACTGGCTCAAAGAATGTTAACAAGAGTGTGTGTATGTTGGGGGGGGGGGGAGCCAAAGGATTTCAACACAAATAATCTTCAAGGAGTGTTCTATAAACAAAAAAGACGGCCTCACGCCAGGAGCACCTGCCTCTCATTGCATTGACATTAATTGTTTGGGGAAGAAGAAAAAAAATTCTTTTTGTTCTGTGTGTGTACGCCTGAGTGTATATATTTGTGTGTGAGAGAGAGAGTTGAAGGGGGATTGGCTGCAGTGATAGCACAGCATACTGTAGGCAGTGCCAATTTTTCCTTGGTCCTTTTTTTCAGTGGCCAGAGCACACGTCCTCACTCCTTAGAGGTGCCATGCAGGTACAGCCTGGATACAGATTCCATCTGGTCACTAGAAGGTGAATGCACTGCTATGGTCATAACGGATTCTTAAGTATTATTGTCATAACTAGAGATCCCAAATAAGATCACTACCCAACCTGAATACATGCTAAAAAAGGCAAAGGGTGGATTATTTAGAAAGGGTGGATCTGAGGATCAGAAATTAAGTGATTGGCTGTAATACGTCTGTGGCCGAAACAAAAATGGAACCCAGCTATCCCAAGCACCAGTCCAGTGTCGTGAAAAGGTTTGGGATAATTGCTCACCGCCAAAGTGTCTTTCTCAGCTCCATTGTTGAAATATTGGATTATGTCCAAATCATAATTGGGCTGGAAATAAAATAGTTGGAGGCAATGCTCCCTCTAATTGTTTATGTCTGTGAGCAGAATGAATTTTGTTGTGTGCACTAATATGGGGATGATGTGCAAAATTCATTCTGTACATGGACAATCTGTGATGGGGAGGGGCTGAGAGGTGTGGAGTGTGGGAGGGGCTCAGGATTGGGAGCAGTGTTCCCCTAATCTTCTCCATCCATGTGTGGAATACATTTTTATGTGCACTGACGCATGTGCAAATGTGCACCACCAATAGAAACAAAAAGCCTTGCTGTGGGTACTCTGCTAATCAGAAGTGCCTCATCTGAATCTTTCCTGAGTGGCTGCACAAGTGCACAGCTCACAGGGAACACTGGTTGGGGGGTCCCCGCATCTCAAAAATAAATGAAGAGGACTTAGCCCAACGGAGAACAAGTCCAGTAATAACTACAAGGCTTCTCACCTCATTCTTTAGGGCTCTTTCTGTCTGGGGAATAAATGCACTTTTCAAGGATCTATGTAGAATGCAAATAGGATTTTCAGATATAGATCATTCTGCTCCAGGTTTCATCTGTCCATCTTTTTGGAGGATAGCAAGTTTCCTCTCGCTCCCTGGAGTTCTACGCTGAGCAACCTTAGCCATTAAGAATTTCAATAGCATATATCAGCCAGCTAGTGTTGGGATACTCATCAAAACCTGGCACAATTTCTCTTTTTATCTCAAAGCATGTAAGAAGATCCTGCCCACAGTGGGATCAGAAACATGATCGCTTACATCTGCATTTGAACACAGCTGTTTGCTGGTTAATGTGATTCTAAAGGATTTCCTGAAAACTAAACACATTTCTCCTGGTCACAGAATCAGTGTTGGCAGCACATGTGTTTATAGACACACTTGCAGGTAGGTTCTTCTTCCACTGTGGCCGGGGCATAAATCATCTTTTGTAGATTACTCTTTGGCAGCCTTTGCGAGAGGCAGCTTTGCACAGCAAGGTTGAGAGATACTGTATCTGCTCAGGCAATGCAGCCTAAGGGCTTTGATACAATGAAAGAGGCGGCTGTAAATCAAGGGGTGAGGGTGGGCAGGGGCACAAGGTAATTAACACCTCAGGCTCTGATCATCTGTGATGCGCTTTTCCGGGAGGGATGAGAAAATCCACATTTCTTCACTCCAAGACTGAAACCCCGAGGGCAACGCATGACCCTCCCAAGCCATAATAATTCAGGAGCTGTTTTTCCTTCTGGCTATGTCTTGAATCACTCCAAGGGCTAGCCTTGAAAGGTCATCCACCTATGTAGGTCTACAGAGGATGGTTATTTCTGAGACTTCAGGATGGTGCAATGTCATAGGTATTACAGCAGGAGACAACAGCCCTTTCTCCATGAGTGGGACCCATGATAAGTAAGCAGATTTGGCTGTGTGTGTGTGTGTGTGTGTGTGTGTGTGTGTGACACTTCTGGAAACTACTTGTTCTTTCTTATGCTAGCTCATTGAGCACCCAACTATTCTAAGCTGCTCACCAGATGTTCAGGAAGAATAAGAAGTGAAGTGGAATCAAGCAGTGACCACCTCTGTTGAATGACGGAGGTCCGCAGATGGAATCATGTTTGCCAAAGCAATGAGTTGGTTTAGAAAAGGCCTCCTCAATAATAACCGGGTGCAGTCAAACCAGAAATGTCTCATTAGCTCAGGAGGGCCCATTTGGAAAGTTCCACTGGAGAGCAGGTTAAGGAGAGAGATTCCAATGGCATTCTTGTACCACTTTGCACCTTGCCTAAGTGGTTAAGTATCATTATGTTCATTTTGCAGGAGGGGAAATTGAGTCACAGAGGGAATTATGTGAGTTCCCAAAAATCACACCACAGTGAATGAGTCATTGAGGTGACAGTAGAACCCTCATTTCCTGACTTGTGAACTAATGTCCTATCCACCACACCACACTGCAAAATGAAACTGTATTCTAACTCTGAACATGTTCCCATGAAAAATATTTAGGTTTATGGATAACTGCCAACACAATCCAGCAGACAGAGCTTCCTCTTAAGGCACCCCAAGACTTACTACAGAATGTGAATAACATTGGGCAGCTGCCCCATGTAGCAGACTCAGAAATTATCCAGCAAGTACTGTGAGCCATTCAGCTGCTGGAAAGGGGGTAGCTCCTTTGGTTTTAATGGAATCTTGCTGATTTACAGTTTGCCCCGTGTGATCCAGTCTTTTAGGAAGGAAGGCCTCGGCTATGCTTATAAGCTATACTGGCATTATAGCTATACTGGCAAAGTCCTATGAGTGTAGATTCATCCAATACCAACAAAAAGTGCCAGAATAGATTATACCAGTTCTTTGAACAAAATAAGCTATGCTAGAAAAAGTGCTTTTATGCTGGCATAACTGTGGTGCCAGTAGGGTTTTTCCCAACATTGCTATGTCATTTCAAAGGAAACCACACCTCTCACTGAGATTGCTACACTAGCAAAACTTTATGGGGGAAACCTTCCCTTGCGTAGACTCACAGGCTTTGAGATGGAAAGAGAGCTGCCAAAGGAAAATACAGATGAACCTCAGAGTTACAATCACCTCAGGAAAGGAGGTGGTTCATAACCCTCAAATGTTCCTAACTCTGAACAAAACATTAGGGTTGTTCTCTCAAAAGTTTACAACCGAACATTGACTTAGAATTTTGAAACTGACTAGGCAGAAGGCAAAATGCTGCTTTTCCTTTATTTTTAGTGGTTTATGCTTTACATGGTTCTGTACTGTATTAGCCTTTTTTCCCCCCTCTTTTGTTTTTGCTGCAGCCTGATTGTGTACTTCTGGTTCCAGGTTGACCAGTTAGTTTGTAACTCTGAGGTTCTATCGAATGGCTGAAACCAAATGTATCCTGTCCTTTGCTTTGAACAAGCTCCAGGATTTAATGATCAACTTCCTTATTATTAACTTCTCTTTCTCCTGATATGTATTTTGGCTGAAAAGACAGAATCTAAACTCCCCTTTCCCTTGCCATCTTTACCTCCACTTTATGACTGGGATCCTCTTAGGCTTCTTTAGTTGGCTTTTTCTCTAGTCTCTTTGAACTTCAGTCTTATTCGACGGCATTCTGAACATCCTGGTGAAGTCTTTCTTGTCTCCCTTACTCTTCCTTCAATAGTTACCTTCCCTTCCACATATTCTGGGGTTATTTGCTCCAAAGAGAATTGAATACCCAACACTCTCCCCCGCCCCCTAAAAGGCAATCAGGACTAGCCAGAGGTAGCTAGAGAATGTATGTCCTGCAACCAGATCTTCTAGGTTAATGGAAAGTAGTGGGGCATAGTGAACCCGAGAGGGGATGAAAAGATCATCTAGGGTCCTTTAGAACATTCCAAGAAGGAAGGAAGATCCAGCCATATTAGGGTCAGGCCATCTATCTGCCCAAAAGGAAAAAGACTCTTCTAGTGATACTTCATTTAAGGGTTTGGCTACATTGCAAAATTGGGGTGTGCTCTTAACTCAGATTAGCTAACCTATATTAGCTAATTTAGCTGAAAATATTAGTGATGACATTGCATCTTGGCTTTTAACTCAGGTTAGCAGCTTTATTCAACCCCAATTCACTCCATGGGCTTTAACTCAAACAGTGAACCCGACTTAAAGTTGAGTTGTCGTGACTTCACTGCTATTTGAACCCGAGTTAGCAAGCTCATCCTGAGTTAAGAATATACCTTTTTGTCCCGCAGTGTTGTGGTCATAGCGTAAGACAAAATAAGAAGGTTCAGTGAATCTTGCAAGAACAGATTTTCACGTCATTTCTAAAGTAAAGAATTTGCTTTTTGAATAAAGCTCAGATATGAAACAACAAGCCTCTAGAAATCTGCCTGTCATCAGTGTTCAACAGCCCTGAATTTTCAGTTGAGGAATTCTAATAATCTCTCTTAAGCTTCCAAGACACAGATGGCCTTCCAAGGGCAAAGACCCAAGAGAAAAGGAAGGGGAAAAATTATAAGGGAACCAGAAGATTAATATAATGAGGGACTCATTTCCATAGCATAAAAAACACATTTTTCATAGATTAATTTTCACAGTTCAGCATTGCTGGTTAAAAAACATTGCGAACAAGTGAGATATCCCTAGGTCTATGTGAAGAAGAGATGAATTATGGTACAAAATGAGTGATATCTGTGTTGAGGGAGAAATATTTGAAAGACATGGTCCATAGTCTCCTTTTTTAGGGTCTGACATTCATCCTGTCCAGCCAATCTAGTCTCAGGATAAAAAATAAACAAATAAATCCCAGATTCACTCTTTATAATGAAATCTCCTAGAATACCCTGAGTTGCGATGGCAAACTGATAGCTGATAGAACATGATCTCTGACTAGCTGGGTAATGGTCACATATCGTAACCATACCACAATGCTTCTTATATTTTTTAAATCTTACATCACACCTTAGACTCTTACATCTAAAAATTCTCAGCATCTGTCTGCCTCTCTCTCTCTCTCTTTTAGAGATTTGTGCATCTGTGTGTCTGTAAGTCCGTCTGTCGTTTCCTTTTATTCTAACTTAAAGCAAGGTTAGGGTTGGTTGTGCCAGGAAAATGGGATGTCCCCAGAATTCAATTGTTTTCCATAACATGGAAAGGTAGCGGGCTAATCGGAGGGACAGTTATACACAGAGTGACCACTGGGGGTAGCGAGCATGGGGAACAGCTAAACTGCAGAGTGATGACTGGAGTAGCAAGCATGGGAGACATCTATATTGCTGAGTGACCACAGGGGAACAGCCACAACAGTAACAGAATGGGAGTGGGCCTGGCCTTATTGCCAGCAACCAGCCTGGGTAATTGCCTTTTAAATTTTTTAAATAACAGAGATTGCCTATCTCCTAGAACTGGAAGGGATCTTGAAAGGTCATTGAGTCCAGTCCCCTGCCTTCACAGCAGGACCAAGTACCATCCCTGACAAATTTTTGCCCCCAAATAGCAATTGAACTCACAACCCTGGGTTTAGGAGGCCAATGCTCAAACCACTGAGCTATCCCTCCCCTCCCTGTCCCAAACAGTACCAGATGGGGAAGGCCTGGGACCACATCTGGGGCTGGGCAGTATAGCCTAGTCCCCAGGAGATGCTAGGGTTGGGTACCATAGCCCAGCCCCCTTGAGGAGATACCCCCACTCCAAGGAGAAGCTGGGAACTGTGCCCCTCCCCGCAAGAGATGCTCACTCTCTATGGAACTACGGAGAGGCCAGGGCTGGGAATCGTGGCCCCACCCCTTGCCTTGATTCCTGCACCCACCCTTGCTCTAAGCCCCACTACATACCCCAAACCCTAGCCTGCACCTCCACTCCTATCCTGAGCCCCACCACTCCTTCCAGCCCCTGTCCCGACTCTTGCACTCCCCCCCACCTGCCCTGGGCCCTCACAAGGACCTGAGCAATGCCAGGTAAATCCTCTAGTAATTCATAAAAGAGCTCCCTTAGGACATATTGGATCCTCCAGTTAAAGTATGTCGAATTACAGTCAGGACCCATGTGAATCTGCAGGTCCATTGCTGTGAAATGTTGTAATGGAACTTATGAGAGAAAATTGCAGATTCAATAACCAAGATTGGTCACAAGCCCCTGTCATCCCCCAGAGCCACTGATTCTGCCTCCAAAGGCTTCTACAAGTGGGCTTGATGCCACAGCATTTCTGTGGCTACAGAATTACAAACCAGTAGGGACTTTTTTTGTCAATCTGTCACTTACACTGAAGATACTTGGGAAATCCAAGTAAATTCATGTGGGTTGCTCACTGGTTGCTCAAATACATTTCCCAATAAATCCGCCCTTGTCTCAATTCCCTTTTCCTTTAGTCCAGGGGGTCTACTCTTCCGCCACAAGGCGAGCAGTGGCCATGAGCCATTGGTACCCTAATGTGTTACAATAAAACTTCAGGTGTCTTACAGACACCATAGCACGAACAACTCAACTCCTTTGCAGTCCAACTGTAGTTCGATGCCATGTCCTACAACCCCCCCGCTCCAGTTTAACCATTAACAAGCTGGCTAGCCCCATGGAGACAATGGTCTGTTTGTTTAGCACCAAGAGCTAAAAAGGAGCTCCTATCGGGGGCCCTGGCAGATTTATCAAAGCGAAGTGATTAGCTCTATTAGAGAAGGGATTTGTGTAAACAAAAAGACAGGTGCAAAGAGGCTATTCCAGCTGGCAAAGGCTTCATAGAGCTTTCAGCATTTCAGTGGCAATAAAACTTCTTCCAGGAAACAGAATCAAACTGGAGAGAGAGCATGTATATTTTTAACTCATTAGCTCTGACCTTCCCATTGTCCATCCATTCTCTGTGGGACTGGCTTCCCCATCCCAGCTGTCACTAGTTCGAAGGAATGTGGCTTTTTATTAACCCCCACATTCCTCATTGTTCCCCACTAGGAGGCAGGTGTCCCTAAATCCACAGCGCTTCCCTCTGTTCTACATGCAAAAGGGGGACAGACTTACCTCCTTGCCCCTCACCCACTAGTATTTCCCTTCCCTCTCTTTTACCCTGGAAAAGGGGAATTGTCTTCATACTCCTTACCTTCAGAAAACTCTCCTATATCCTGTTGGAAACGAACGTTTCTGTCACAGCTTTAACCTCAGAATTGGCTCCTCCCCGTAACAATCAGATTTTTTTTCTGTACCACTAACCCTCTGCTCCCATACATACTGTCAAATCTTCCCTATTGTGTGTGGGAAAGGGATCTTTCTTTGTCTCCATACCTTCTGAATGTGCCCCCATTCTTGACACCACAATGGCATCTTCATAACTTGAACAAAGACACCTAAAGGAGGGCGACTTGGTATTTGCATCACCTTGAACAGCTAGGCAATTAAATGGCTTGTTACAGTCCAGCGGGAATCATTTGTGCCTCTTCCACGGAAATATAGCTCTGTATATCCGTCTGGAAGGTGAAATAGAACTTCTGTGGAAAGCCCCATGACTTTGACCTATCATGGGAGCCCCGTCTGTATCTGGAACAATTACCTGGACCCTGATTAGGATCAGAAATATGGCCCTTTCTTACACAGTGTATTCACTCCCTCTGTGTTGTTCTGTCACATCTACCAACCAAAGCCCAGTCCCTGTCTCCTGTTAACGGCTCTGCAGAGCAAGCCACATCTGTTGAAATGAAGGTGAAATTTTATTATTCTTCATGCATCATGATAAAAAATGTCACCTAAAATTCTGTAACTTATAAAACTCTTTGTTACCTCTGGAGATAACCAAAGCTGAAGGATCCCAGGTTCTCAGTGGTGTTTGCAGCACTGGCGATGTGAAAGATAGCCCTTTGCTTTGGAAACTGAGCAACCTTGACATGTAATTGGTTGAGAGTGGAGGAAGACAGCTAAACTACACAGCACTGTGTTTTCTTGTTTTGCAATAATATGCACATTTTTCTGATTCTTGTAGTGCCTAGACTACTTTTTTTAATGAATGGCCTCATTAGAGTAGCCATATGATGCATTTCATCTGAGTGTAGCAGACTCTAAAAGGTATTTGTAAACCAAATTGTACAGTTTTGGCCCAGGGCCAGATTTGGAAATGTATTTAGGCATCTAAAACTGCTTGGAATTTTCAAAAGTGCCTAGGCAACTAAGTGCTTTTGAAAATCCCACTAGGTGCCTTAACACATTTAAATATCTGCTTCTAAATCACTTTGCAATGCACTGAATGCTTCTCATATTGTTGATTTTCCCTTTCTACATGCAACAAATACTGTGTTATCCAACTCAGTTACACAATTAATAGTTACACTAGAAACAATATTCACCAGACATTTTATCACACAAAAGCATGGAATTTCCTGCTCTTTGTGTATACACAGCTGGGGTAAGCAAAACATGTGCACACTCACATATCTGAGCTAGACATAACATGGTGAATTAAAGGGTGGGGAGCTGCAGTTCTAAATTGGATTGATTTGGTTGGGTTTAAAACAACCTTGGTCTACACACAAAGTTGCACTGTTTAAGTAAAGATTTGGATCCTGCAGCCACTCTGTGTGTGGATTTACATTGGGTTAGCTTGTCCTCATTAATTTGCAGGACCTTCACATGTGACACTGATGGACAGATCTGCCCATTTATTTTGGTGTGTAAATGGGACTTGAGTTCTTTTGAAAATCTGGCCTTGATTGTGGCTGCTAAGAGAATCTGGTCACCTGTGTACCAGAAGCCAGAGGTGAGACCAGCTGCTAACATGGTAGCTATACAAACTCTTTCCTCATTGACCGCAGTGCCCCTCAACCCATAGAAATCCCCACTCCCACCGGCTCCCTCATTTCTCCAGTCACAAGTCTTCTTGGGAAGAATTTAAAAAAGTAATCAAAGCTGGAAAAACCCAAACTTAGCCATGCCAGGATTTGAATTCAAAACATATCTAACACCAGTGGAACGCTGATAAGAGGCTGTGGCAAAGCTCTGGCTATGCCCCATGGGTCCTGTGCTTCTAGGTGATTATGATATGTCGCAGAGGCTCACTGTGACCCTCCACACTGCTTCTTATCTTTTCTAGGGGCCAGGGTCACAGCTAACTGAGCCATCCTCTTCACTGGCAAAGGTAAAGGATTGAGGTGAAACCCCTCCATAATCCTGGCCTCCCTTTCTAGGAGTAGACTTTTTAGTGGTGTGAGGCGGGTTGGGGAGGAAGCCGGACACACCCACTACTCTGAGATCTGGTCCAGGGGCCCTAGCTAGCAGCAACTGATGGGTTTTTCCTCTAGCCTCAATACAGCAGCCTTTTTCCCTGGGCCACTTCCCCAAACACTCCCCTAATGACTTCTCCCTGATACCTGAGTAAATCTTTCCTGCTTCAGCACAAACACTTTTTCCTTTCTCAGTCCTCAGCTCTCCAACAGCACTTCCTCTTCTCAGTCCTTCCCCCTCCCTTACCTGAGGGGAAGCCTTTTCAAGTAGGGCAGCAGGCCTTAACTGGCCGCAGGTGCCTGATTAGTCTGCTGCCTCAGACAAGCTCTTAACTAGCCTCGGGTGCCACTCTGCCTTGATTATGTGGCAGCAGTCTCTGGCAGCTCACTCAGAAACAGAAAACCATTCACCCAGCTCCCAGCATGTCTGCCCTCCACCAAACTATTGTAGCCAGCTAGCTGCCCTGGGTCTGTCACAAGGCCCCTTTACACAAAAATGGGTAAACTGGTGGTGAACAGTCATTATCTTTAATGCACTACTTTTATTAGATTGGGAGCAAGGAAAAATTGATTGGAGCAGGTCAACGGCCTACTGGCTGACCATAATAGCTGGATATTAATTGCACTTCTAGTCTCATGGCTAGCTGGCTTTACATGTATGGAATAGAAATGAGGCAGAGTGGTCACCTTGGTGGAGATTTAGATTCTATTCCCAGCTCTGCTACTGGTTCACCGTGGGCTAGTCATTCCTCTTCCCTGTGGTTCAGTTGTCCCATCTGTGAAATAGGACCGATCATGCAGGCCCTCTTTGTGAAGTGCTTTGAGATCGATGGATAAAAGGTGCTCTATAAAAAGAACAGATGATGAGTTATGACCCTGCTAACTGCAGGGCATGCTTACACTGTTCTAAAGCTGTCTGAAGTTAGTGTTTGTCTTTGAATGCCACTGCAAAATAAATGCCTGGGGGCTACATTTTCAACATAGAGGTGCTTATATTCTGTCCACAAAATATGCACATAAAAAAAAAGTTGTGAATGAAATGCATGTTTCCATTTGCAATTACCTGTTTGCATATGCACACACATATTTTGTGGATTCAATTTAGGCTCCTGTGTTTACAGAAATGTCACACCTAATACCTGTTCATGAATTAGTTTGAGGCTGCTGCTCTACCAGTTTACTCTGTAGATGTCTTACTTTCAAAATGTGCAGTTTTGTTCAATATTAGTCTCATGAAGGCTTCTTTCTTGCCCCCCATCATCTCTTCCTCTTCATCTTAGTCCCTCATTTCCATTAGAACAGAGCTACTCAGCGCGCGGCCCACGGACCACATGCAGCTCATGGCCCATTTGTTTGCGGCTCACGGTGTAGTTTGGGTTTATGCAGGGCTCAACATGTGGCCCACGGGTGGGAGCCAACACAAAAAGTGGTCAATATAATGGTCTTCTGTTGATATGCGTTTTAGTGATTAAATTCCTGCACTGTCATTGCTCATTACAAGTGCTGTCATATGGGTGGAAATCGGGTAAGTGTTGCATTTTATTAATATCAGCAGAACTGACTTAAATGGGGCCTGTATGTTGTGTAGTCTTGCCTTAATCTTTGTATTTGTGCCTGTCAGTGTGAAAGAAGTGATTTGCATATATTTGCATATATATTTGCATGTATATGCAACCACACTTAAGTTGCGGCCCTCATCATGTGCTGTGAGTATCATTGTGGCCCCCGGGGCTTCCAAAGTTGAGTAGCCCTGTATTAGGGGATGCCCATATGTTTTCTATACATAGGAGACTATAGCTGTGACCAGGTCTTTAACGGAGCAATGTGAGAGCTGTTAGTAAAACAGCAAGATGTATTCTCTATCGGCAAATAAAAGTGTTAATGTTTATGCAATCCAGAGTCCAGGATTCTGGGTGGATAGTGACCTTAGAGCAGTGTTTCTTAACCAGTGGTACGTACGAGTACCCTTAGGGGTACTCAAGAGAAGTCTGGGGGGTACATCAACACAACTGAAATTTGGAGAAAACTGAATTTTTGTTTTAAGTTTTATTGCGTTTTATTATTTTTGTACTTTTTACACTTCAAAATTTCATCGCCCACCTGGCTATGATTAAGTTGTTTAAACAAATATGTTGCAATGGTAGAAAAAATGTTGTGTGTCTGAAAACTAGGTACTGCAGGGACTTATAATATTTTTTTGGAAAAAGGGGTGCTTTTTTAAAAAAGGTTGAGAAACACTGCCTTAGAGTGCTTTGTGTTGTGCCCCCATGGCTTGCAGGAGTAGTTCTTATCTGAACTGGGAGGAAACCTCTCAGATTTGAAGATCACCTTCTAATCTGTAATCCCTCTTGCGTTAGCTCCCTTAATTTTGTTTTCACATCTCTTTTTTTGTAGTAGCTGCTAGGAGAGTGCTAGACCTACTATTTCACATCCTCCAGTCCAAGTTCTTTGGTGGTTAATAGGATAAATGTGGGTAACAATGCTGCTGACTTTAGAATGGAGGAATCAGAGTGGCCGCTTTGTGAACTCTCTCTGGGCCTAAACTGATAAGGGATGTTGAACAGTTTCCCTGTGTCATAATTGTGACTAAGGGCCCAAACCCTCTAATTCCAACAGAAGTACCCCATGCTCCGATGTCCACACTAAGGGTGTGTCTAGACTACAGGGTTTTGTCGACAAAAGTCCACTGCCACTGCCGCTGAGTTCTGTCGACATAACGTCGACAGAACTCAGCAATTTTGTTGACGGCTGTAAACCTCATTCTACGAAGAATAAAGCCTTTTGTCGACAGAGTTCTGTTGACAGAAGGCATTATTGAATCTACACTGTCCTGTGCATCTACACTGTCATGTCGACAAAGCGGCTTGCTTTGTCTACAGAACTGGATGTAGTCTAGACACTCTTTGTCGACAGAAACTTTGTCGACAGTACAGCTTCTGTCGATAAAGAGTGTCTAGACTACATCCAGTTCTGTCGACAAAGCAAGGTGCTTTGTCAACATGACAGTGTAGACGCAAAGGACAGTGTAGATGCAATAACACCTTCTGTCAACAGAACTCTGTCGACAAAAGGCGTTATTCCTCATAGAGGGTACGTCTAGACTACAGGCTTTTGTTGATGGAAATTCTGTTCTGTCGATGAAGAACGTCTAGACTACATCCAGTTCTGTGGACAAAGCAAGCCGCTTTGTCAACATGACAGGGTAGACGCAAAGGACAGTGTAGATTCAATAATGCCTTCTGTCGACAGAACTCTGTCGACAAAAGGCTTTATTCTTCGTAGAATGAGGTTTACAGCCGTCAACAAAATTGCTGAGTTCTGTCGACGTTATGTCGACAGAACTCAGTGGCAGTGTAGACACAGGTATAGTTTTGTCGGCAAAACCCTGTAGTCTAGACACACCCTAATAAAGTACTGTCGTTTCACATTTGGAACAGACTTCCCTGCTACAAGCAGTGCTCAGCATTCCCTTGTTCCAGCCACAGTTTCATTGCTCTGGTGACACATGTTCTGTTCAAAGTGAGAAGAGCGTGGAATGGTCCCTCCTCCCAGCCCTCTGAGGGTACATCTACACAGCAGCGTTATTTCAGAATAATGGGCATTATTCCAAAATAACATAGTGTGAGTCTACACTGCAAGCCTTTATTTCGAAATAACGTTGAGCTGGAGGACTTCTTGCTCTGACGCATGGTAACCCTCATTGAACGAGGAGTAAGGGAAGTCAGAGGAAGAGTGCTCTTCCTTCAACTTCCTGCTGTGTAGACAGCGCCAAAAGCCGAATTCAGCTATTTTGACTTACGCTATGCAATTGACATCGCTGAAGTTGCGTAGCTTAATTCGACTTTAGCCCTGCTGTGTAGACATACCCTGATGGGCTGAACCACTCACGTTCAGTGCTATAAAAAGTACCTGTATTCCAGACTAGTCAAACATACGTGTGACTCCCAATGTCCTCCACCCTCTCCACCACACACCTCTTGTTGTTTTATGGCCCTTTGCCATTATTTATTTTAACTTACATGTACACACAACCAATCATTTACACAAGTACACTCCCACAGCCACCATCTCTTACACACACTCCTTTTAAATGACATACTAATACCACAGCATACAAACTTCCCATCAGTACAAAAACAATCACACAAGCAAGCAGCACATGCATACTCACATACTTTGCTATACCAAGCCTTTACTGTATTCTTGTACAATCATTTCTGTTTTACCATTATCAGATAATTTGCATAGACAATGAGGGGAACTTGTTCCACTTTATCTCACCTGATACTGTACAGCTGTTGGAAACAGAAGGCTCAAAAAGGCTCTGCTCCTTCATTGAGATGTAAGAGAAAGAATACATTTCACTCCCCTGAATGCAAAAGCATGGGGTCTCCTCAGTGATGGCTGGATAAATTCATCAGAGTGACACGGGTGCCACAAGGAACTTCATTTATTCCTCTTCCAAAGGATTAATATTGGATTGGGGCAATAAAGGAGGGGAAAATAGACTCATGAAAATTCATGCAATTATTTTTTGGCTAATTTCTCAGCGTTTTGCTGCTGAATACAGAGGAAGTGCAGTTCTTGCTGCCTGGAAGGCATGTGGCCTAGTGGAATAAACAAGGGGCTTGGGTCCAAGAGTCAGAAGACTTGCATTCTAACCCCGCTGTGCTATTTTGTGACCATCACAAAGGAAATTCAATAAAACCCACTATGTTAAAGCAATGTTTTGAAACCCAGATTTTTGATTCCTCTAACAACCTTAACTCCCTCCTGCCTACACCTTACAATAAGACCTTTCATTGTGTGGTCACACAAAGTGTAGGTCCTTAACTCATGCAGCCAATGTGTGAAAAGGCAGGCAGGGCACAAAGATGCTCCCCATAGTCTTTCTAAACAGGCATGCTCAGACTGCACTCTGTCACCTAATCAAATCCATGCAAATGTTCAGCCTCATCAGCAGGCTGGGCATAATGGGTTCAAGGAGGGCAGCTGTTCCATATAAAGACAAGGCAGTGTTTACCTAACTATGCAGAAGTGCCTGCCTGTATGGCTCCGGGAGAACAGGCCTGCCACTACAGGAATAGGAATAAGTGTGCCAGAGGACGATGTTGCATACCCTGGATGTGGGGGAAGCTGATGGTATCAGCAGTAGCAGGTAGGCAGTCAGTGTGTGCAGCTTGCATGGAAAGATAATGGGAATATGGTCATGAATCCCAAAGATAATGGGAATTAATTCACTACTCTGAATGCTGGGGGAGGGGAGGGATTCAGGGCTATCTGAGAAGAAACATTCTCCAGATTCAGATAGCACTGGAAAATGTTGCCACCATGACCGATGTTTGGTAGTGCAGCACCAATAGTGTAGCGAGGGGTGGGGTGGGGCGGGAACAGTTGCCCCCGGGTGCCACGCTACAAGGGTGCCAATTTAACAGCAGAGGGAAGGATGGCGCTAGGAGTCTTAGGACCCGGCAGGCGCTGGCTGGACAGTGGAGGGAAGGACAGTGCTAGGACCCCGAGGGCACTGGCCACTTCTGCACCTGCAGGAAATTGAAACTGAGCGTGAAGCGCCTGGCGGGGGCAGCGCATAGGGTGGGGGTTCAGGCTGAGCATGCGCAGAATGCAGCCAATGCACAGGCCCCGTCTGCGACTACAACCCCCACAATCTCCTTCAATGCCAGTCAGTCTGAGTCTCTGCCCATTGAGCTGCAGCATGAGGGTCCTTGCCTGTAGCCCGCCCCTTCGAGAAACCGCAGCTGCCCATTGGCCAAAGGGTGCGTCAGTCTGGCTGGAAGCCGAACGGACTCGTGCGCCAGAGGGAGCCCCATGTGGCTGCAGGACAGGCCGGGGGCGGCAACTGGAGGTTGGGGGGCACAAATTTTGCCTTGGCCCCAGGCGCATAACACCCTCGCTACACCTCTGTGCAGCACACATGGTGTCAATCTTGCTGCACCCATGCACACCTCTCAGCTCCAGAATGGGGCTCTCGCTGACGCACGTGTGGTAGGAACCCAGCATGTTCCGCACAACATTGAAAATAAAGAGCCTGCAACCCCACAGTAAAGTGAACAGTGGTCTGGCAGGCCCACAGATGTGGGACTAGAGAGCCCCAATGGCAGAGTTGATTGGCAGCTCGGAGTGGAGCCAGCTGGCGGGGGCCAGTGGGGCAGCGGAACCTGCAGGGCACCAGAGCCCATAGCCAGCGGGGTCACTGGGAGCGCTGATGGGGTAGCAGAGCTGCCGTGAGGCTGGTGGGGCCACTGGGAACTCCGGTGGAGCAGTGGGATCGCTGGGAGTGCTGTCGGGGCTCGTAAGAGGTTGTCGGGGCTGAGCGCTCCAGCAGGACTATCGCAGCTTGCAGGGCTGGCAGGCTGGAGAGAGAAAGCTGGAGAGAGGAGCCCAGGTGGCGAGGAAATGAGCCCAATGGTGAGGCTGGTGCCTCACTTCCCAGATCTTCCCTGGTACGGCAAACTCCCTTGTCTGGTACCAGTCAGGTCCTGAGGATGCTGGGTCAGGGAGGTCCAACTATAGTTATCACTGCAATATCCAAGGAACTGCATATCCCCCTTACGCTTAGGATGGGAAACAAAGCCTACATGCACCAAAACACCTATTTGCACACTAACTCCCACCAAAGTCAATGGGATTTAAACGTCTTCATGTATCTGCTATTGCCAGTGGTGTCAGTTGTATCCTATATACTATGGACTACTGACTCATTGGGAGACAGATCAGCCATGGACGCAGTGCCCCCCATCTACAGTCCTATATACCTGAACCTCAGACAGCACCTATTCCAGTGTGGGTCCCCAAGACACTTATTATTAGCATGACACCAGGGCTACATCTACACTGGCACCCTTTTCCGGAAATGTTTAAAATGGAACAGTTTTCCGTTATAAGTATTTCCGGAAAAAGCGCGTCTACATTGGCAGGATGCTTTTCCAGAAAAGCACTTTTTCCGAAAAAGCGTCCGTGCCAATGTAGACACGCTTTTCTGCAAAAAAGCCCCGATCGTCATTTTTGCGATCGGGGCTTTTTTGCGGAAAAGAAATCTGTGCTGTCTACACTGGCCCTTTTCAGGAACAGTTTTCTGGAAAAGGACTTTTGCCCGAACGGGAGCAGCATAGTTTTTCCGGAAAAGCACTGATGATTTTACAGTAGATCGTCAGTGCTTTTCCGGAAATTCAAGGGGCCAGTGTAGACAGCTGGCAAGTTATTCTGGAAAAGCAGCTGATTTTCCGGAATAAGTGGCCAGTATAGACATTGCCCATATATTTGTTAGTAATATTAGTATGGTCCGGAGATTCCATCCAACATCATGGCCCTGTTGTGTTAGACAACGTACAACCCACAGAAAGAGGTAGTACCTACACGAAAGAGTTTACAACCCAACTAGACAAGACATAGAAAGAGGAGGAGAGAGGGACATGACCTGCAAAGAGAAGATTGGGAACTAATGCATCTAGAAATGAAGCAACTTGCCCAAAATCACACAGAAAGAAGAGCTGACCCTAGATCACCTTAGCCCCAGTCCAGTTCACCCTTCCACCCAGGACATCTATATTACAACTATCTTAGACATTAAACTTGTCATCATTGTATTACAGGGGCTTTGGGTACACTAAGTATAGTACAGGAACAGGGCAAGGTTAAACAGCTGCTATTTTTCATTCACAGTCTTTTTTATCCTGCATTTGGAGGAAAACATACCAAGTGTGAGATTCAACCTTGACCTCTTCCCTCTCTTCAAAGGCTTATGCCTGGCTTTTTCTACGGGACACTAAAGTGGGCGGTAGGACATGCATAGCACCTTGCATTCTCCCCCCGGCTCACACAAGAGCATGGAGTACATTTTCTTCTTCTGCACTGTTTTTGAGAGGGGCAAGTGCATCTAATTTGCTAAATGTACCTAGTTGCCAATTAGACCCAATAGACGACAGGTGACAAGGCCAAAGGGGGATTTCCACCAGGGTTGCTGCATCCTTAGATTACTCTGCAGATTGCTGTCCCACATTTCTGTTCCTCAGCATGGCATAAGATGGTCCTTGCGCCCCACTTTTTGAATGAAAGATGGAGTTCAATTTTATAGACCCTTTTAGGGTTTGCACTGTTGCTAAACCACCAGCTGGCCCTAACAGCACTTATTATGTAGATTGGCTTGCTGCTTGACAGAATGACCTGCCCCAGATTGCATGATGGCCTGGAGTAGTGTATTTCTATCATGAAAGATCAATTATTATGGCTGGACTGCAGGCAAATAACACTGTAGATTAATACTTCTTCTCTCCCCTTCTCTCTTTGCCTCCAGGGGATGAGTGTTTCAAAGTGTCTTAGGCCCAAAATGGTATCATCAGTATATGTGTTTAAAAATATAATAAAAGAAGGAAGCCCCTGTGGGTATGTATTCAAACACTTAGTCGAGTGAAAACACCCAGCTGCATGTATGTAGCATCTTCCTTCCCCGTCTCCCTGGAGGGCAGAGCTCTCTGTGGTGGAATGTAGGTGTGTACACGTGTCAGGGCTCAGTAACCCTTGGATTCCACCCTCTCCAGCACAGAAGGGAACCGCAGCCTGGCCCGCCTCCCCCATCCATGCGTAGAAGCCGGAGTGGGGGGAGGGTGACCCCCTCACAAGTAGAGGCGAGGGTGTGTGTGGATGACCCAGCCCTGCCCCTCCGTGAGTAGAGGCTGGGGGGGCAACCCAGACCCCCCTCTTGAGGAAAGCCACGGGACTTGCAGCCTTGGCCTCCTGAGAGAAGCCGTCCTTCCCCTCCTTCCCCCAGCACTGGTAGGAGCTGCCATGGCAGTGCAACCCCAACCCCTCGGAAGAACCCCAGATGGAGCAGTGCCACCCTCGCTGTCATGGGCAGCTCCCCTCCCCCATCTCCCAGTGCCTGATGGGATAGAAGGTTTGGTCTCCCCAGATAAGGCACAGAGTTGGGGTGACTGCCCCCCTGAAGAGCAGCACAGACGCTGAACCAATCCAGCTCCAGGAAAGCTCAGCTATGAGGGCTCAGCATCCAGGAAACCAACCCCCAAAAGGAACCAAAACCCCAAATAAATCCATCTTAACCTGTGTAAAAGTTACACAGAGAAAGCTCATAAGGTCAGCTGCTCCCTTTATCAATGAAAGCGATCTGAACAGTAGTTACTTCTCCCCTGAGGTAACAATTATTTACCCTGAGCTTGATAATAAACAAGTATTTTTATTAAGTATAAAAAGTAGGATTTGGGACGGGTGGTTGCACATGAAAACAGGCAGATCAAAGTAAGTTAGTAAGTGAAAATAAACAAGAGAACACCAGCTAATTCTAATGTTTTAAGACACTTGTTAGATGCAAATTCTTGCCCTAACCAGTTGATCTAACATGTCTTTCAAAAGCCAAGCAGCCTCCTAGCTTGGGCCCTTTCCCTGTTCAATTTTTTAAGTTTCCAGCCCGCATTTTCAGTGGAAAGGAGGGGGAGGGGGATCTCCTGGTGTCTGGCAACTGCCCCTATTGTTTGGTACCCCCGTCCCTTATGTCCCTTTTATCCAAGGTGAGAATTCTTTGTGCTCAGTTCAAACTTGTCTCACCTTGAGGCTTTGTCTACACTGGAGGGTTTTTGTGCAAGAAGCTTTTTACAGAAGAGATCTCCCACAAAAACTTCTTGCACAAAAGCACATCCACACCGCAAAAGCACATCGCAAAAGGAAAAGCGCGTCCACACTCTCATGGACGCTCTTGTGCAAGAAAGCTCTGATGGCCATTAACAGAATGTCCATCAGAGCACCTGTGCTTTTTCTGATAGGCTCTTTTTGCACAAGAAACCCCTGTTGCCTGTCCACACATGCCTTTTTGCACAAGAGCTGTAGCACAAGAAGGAGTTATTCCTTGTGGGGAGAGGAATAATTCTACCGGCAAAAGCCTTCTGTCCTGTTGATTTACTGTATTTTTTTTGCACAAAAAGGCATTTGAGGTGTGACTGCTCCACTGGTTTTTGACAAAAACGGCTGTTTTTGCGCAAAAACCTTGTAGTGTAGACATAGTCTGAGTGGAAAAGTACCAGATCCAAAATGGGTTTCATCATCAGGTGGTTCTAGGACCAACCACAGTTTGGACTTCTAAGACCACTACTATTCACAGGTTGTTGGTTTGATCACCAAGCCATTAAATTTCCCGCGCATCAGTCATGGCCCTCGTTAGCACACTTAGAACTATAAACAGATCCACATTTCATATTTCTAATTTCACGTGCCAGAATGATACATGCACAAAAATGGGGTCAGCAGATTGTACCACTTTTGTCTAAAGTGTCTTCGAATTATTCAGACTCCCACTCAGCATAAGCCAAGTTTCATAAAGCATGGGAGGCATGACACTGTCATTGACACCGAGCTCTGTATGCACTCAGAGTGGAAAGGATTGCCACTCGCATGATGGTCCTTCCAGCTACAGGCATGCCCACAAGACGTAACACCATTGTCAGGGACATCTTTGGGCTGCGACAAACAATACTTATGTCCAGTGCTTAGTACAATGGACCACTGGACTCCTGCCGCTACTATAATACAAACAGCAATGTTCTTCCTCGGTGCATTATTAGACCACAGCAGCTTGGATCTGTGCCATGCAGCTGCAGAAGCTCCACTCTCTGTGATGGGACAGGTGCCCAGGTGCAATGCAGGCATGATCTGCAGTGCTGGTAATCTGAAGAGAGGATCATCCTGGTGCAAGGGATGTAGAGACACAGAGCTGATATACTGGCTTGTGTGCCACAGATCCTTCTTACTGCCCTCTGGGAAGCTAGTGGCCCTACACCAATCACAAGCTAGGTTTTTGGCCATTTCTCATCATTTTAGGCCGCAGGGTTGCTTCTAAGTTAGCATGGGAAGGAAGAAGTGCTCGGAGGAGCAGTAGTATTGTAGCAATGAAGCTGAGAGCCATAAGCCAACTTTGCATACCACACAATTTGCATTTTGGGTATAACTCAATGATCTGGCCTTGTCTCTAGAGGAATTCACTAGGCGTCGTGCCAGGTAACAGTGCTGCCAGCGCTCATGATTTTTCATGCATCTCACGGTATTTGGCCTTTTTCCCTTAAAGTCCCAGCTCCTGGAATCTTGTGATCATGGAAGACTCTCAGCTTTCATTTCATAATATTGTTCTAGCACTTGATTGTTGAGAAGAACTTGGGAAAGTGGCCTGAGTGGATGCGAGCATCTGAATAACCAGAAAGCAAATGAAAAAGAGCCCTCTGAAATCTCATGCTTTGGCAGCCAATCTCAGGAAAAGGTTCAGAAAAGGGCAACAAAAATGATTAGGGGTTTGGAACAGCTGCCATATGAAGAAAAATGAAAAAGACTGGGACTTTTCAGCTTAGAAATGAGGAGAATAAGGGTGCATCTACACAGTGTGGCAATTTTGGGATACCAGAAGTATCCCCAAATAGCTACCCAGCGTCTTTTGAATGCGCCTGCTATTTCGAGATAGGTCTCAGAATAGTGGATGTGCTATTTTGGCATCCCTGTGTAGATGTGCCAAATTTCTAAATAAGCTATTTCAAAATTCAATCGCAAGAAGATATGCAATTTGTGTAGCGCAAATTGTTTATCTTATTTTGAGTTTAGGATACTGTGTAGACATACCCGAAGGGAGGATATGATAGAGGTGTATAAAATCATGACCGGTGTAGAGAAAGTGTATAAGGAAAAGTTATTTACTTGTTCCCATAACACAAGAACTAGGCATCACCAAATGAAATTAATAGGGAGCAGGTTTAAAACAAACACAAGGAAATACCTCTTCATGCAATGTACAGTCAGCCTGTGGAACTCTTCGCCAGAGGATGTTGTGAAAACCAGGACTTTAACAGGGTTAAAAAAAACCACCTACATAAATTCATGGAGGTTAGGTCCATCAATGGCTATTAGCCAGGATGGGTAGGAATGGTGTCCCTTGCCTCTGTTTGTCAGAAGCTGGGAATGGGTAACAGGAGAGATATCACTCGATGATTACCAGTTTTGTTCATTCCCTCTGGGGGCACCTTGCATTGGCCACTGTTGGAAGACAGGATACCGGGCTAGATGGATCTTTGGTCTGACCCAGTATGACTGTTCTTATGTCCTAGGATCCATCTGTGGCCTGACAAACCGTTTTTGAATGTCTGAGGAGGGCAGTACTGGTCTTCTATAGGAGGTCAGGTAGATAATCCCAGTGTTCTCGGTTGCATTGAAAATCTATGAATCTTCATTGCTAGATCGTATTTCTGAAGCATGGGCAGGCAACTTTATTTGTCATGCTCTGCAGTCTATCATTTTATCTCTATTATCTAGACTTTCCTTTACATTTTCTAGTCAGCCCTTGCCGACAAAGCAGGATCAATAGTACTTGGGTAGACAACCTCCCAGGAAAACCGGTGATTCAGTCGAAACCATTCTTCCCTGTGAGTCAGTGTGATCCAATGTCACAGGCTGGAGCTCAGGGGGATTGTGTGTCTGAGGTGTTGTTTTTGAAGTTGCACAAGAACAGACTAGCTCCAAAGTCCCATAAAAATTGAAATGTAGATCATTCACGCTGCCGTTTGAACTGAAGACATTAGTCTTTGCTTTTAGTTCCTGGCCTGAACTGGTTTGTGGAGTTGCTGTGCATTGTTAAGCAGCCGCAATTGCAGATTCATCCCCAGTTCTATATTCATAACCTCTGAACTAGTTGAATTGGTACAAATACTCTGTATCCTCCATGTATGTAAAATCAGAACTGGACAAAACCCTCTAAATATGTCCTTAAAGTATTCACTTAAATCAATATGACCATTTATTTTGGCTGATCGTTTACTTTATGGGAGTTCCAATCTATTCAGATGGTTGCATTTTACACGCGTGCACACACACACATGCACACACACGTGCTTGTGGAAAGCACATTTTAAAACTTCTCAATAAGTTGATTCTCTCTAGTCCAGGACTCTTGGACCTCACTGGTGCTGAACCAAAGAATTTGCTGAACCATGGGAAGTCAATATTGTCTAGCAGCATTACCAACACTTCCACTGCTTACTGGGCCCTTAGAAGACATGTAGGGGTAAATTAGAGCTAAATAACAGCTCAGAGCACTGAGAGCCAGGACTGGTGGCTGTAAACAAACTTTATGGGACCGAGGGAAACTTGGTCGCACCCATGATAAGTGGACATCCAGCTAATTAAAATCATGTTTGATCCGGATGTTGCCGGATCAAAGTGTGCCGGATTAGAGTTTCGACCAAAATAAAATAGAGATCAAGGTATAAATGCTAAGAGAGGCAGTGTGAACTAGGGATACTTGGCATGCAACTCAAGAAACATGGGCTCTGTTCCTTGTTCTGCCACTGTTCTGCTGAGTGACCTTGGACAAATCATGTCACCATTCCGTGCCTCAGTTTCCCCAACTGTACACGCTTGGTTATGATACTTCTGGTGCAGATACAGTACTTGTTTTTAGATCTGTGGACCAAAGTACCCTATTAGGGCTAAGTGCTTTGACAGTTATGCAAAATATTTTTATGGGAAGAGAATTATATCATGATGTACACAACTAGTCCAGTGAAGAGAATATTTAAAACCTGCAGGGGGGGCATGCTTTATGTCAACAGACTGTGTCTCTAATCAACCTTCTTCAGTGAGGATTTAGCTCTAGTTTAGTTCAGATTGGGAATGGCCTTCACTTCCTCATTCAGTTTTCAGGATCAGTGTATTGCACCCTCACAATGAAACGAACTGGTGAATGAAACCTAGTACATTTAATAAAAAATGTGAAGTCTAAACGTGGGGGAAGGGGGAACAAGGTGGCATGGGGAATGGGAGCGGAAAAGCTAACCAGGTGAGGCATGCAGCTCTGGTGGAAAGATTTATAATGGGTGTGTGTGTATGTTGGGTTATGGGGAGGAAGAGAATGATGAAAAGACTCTAGCCCTGGCAAAACCAATGGAGTTGAGATTTCACCCTGTGTGTACATGAGATAAAATCAAGCTTTCTGCATCCTCCCTCATTTTCAGTCAACTCCTTGTGACCCATTCCCCTTCAGTATCTTTTGAGGGTGACCTTAAACCCTTGCCATTCAGAACACCAGCCTGACCCTCTGTTTTCTGGTCCTTTCAGCCAGACATACTATTGTCTGAAGTCCTTTGAAATGAACTCTGGAATATTCCAGTGCAGTCAGGCTTATGTCTGGGGAAGACTTTGGTTACAGATAGTTCCACACTGCTAGTGGTGCATTCCTAATCTCTCCCTCCCCTGCTTATCCCCTCCCCCCCCACCTCAAACAGTCTGGCCTTTTGTTATCTTCAAGAAAAGCAGTGAAACAGGATTGCTCAATTAACATATATGTACCTTGGCAGGGCACCAAGCAGAATCACTGACTCCACCCTGCCTTTCCTTCCCTATAGCCATATAGTTACTCCCTCCCTCTTTTACATACCATTCCTCCTCCCTATCTAGACTAATCTTCATCAGTCACTGCTCCGCCACACTCCTGCTCTGACATGCTTGGAGTTTTGGTACAATTCCTACGGCAGGTTGTGTCATGTCCTCTCGTGCTGGCTGCTTTACATGGATCCAGGCCCATGCAAAGTGTGCCTGGAGCAAGGCTCCTCTCTCGCGCTCAGTAATTTAGGGCGTATTTCCTTATTGCTTGGCACGCTCGCCTACTTGCTTTGGAGAATTCGCTAAAATGCAGCACAGAGTGAAAATCAGCCAACATGTTGCAGCTTGTGCCATTTCAGCTCACGGCCCTGTGATTTAGACACTCTGGGATGCAGTTGGGTTACTTCTGGAATGTCAAATGAGTTTCACTTGTTTAAAAACAAAAAAGGGCAATTGATATCAGGTTTATGGGCAGGTCAGCTCGCTCGTCTATGGAAAGTGCCTCTATTTCTCTGCCTGTCTGACTCACTGTTTCCATGCTGCAGGAAGTACAGTATCTTTTTCTTTCCTCCGCAGAAGCCCTTATCCATGCAGGATATGGTAGAACCTGTTAAAAGAGAAGATGTCTGTTTCAGTGTCTCCTCCCCTTCAGTTCTGCCTATCCTGCTCTGCCTTGTGCATTTTCCATTGGGGTATGTCTATGCTACGGGATAAGGTCAAATTAGGATACGCAACTTCAGCTACATTAACTCAACTTTTGGTGCTGTCCACACTGCAGGAAGTCGAAGGGAGGGCACTTTCCCTTCGACTTCCCTTACTCCTCATGGAAGCAGGATTACTCGCATCAACCGGAGCTCCCCTCTCAGTTTGAATTAACATGTCTTCACTAGACCCACTCATTCAAACCCTGGAAGACTGACAGCGGCAGCTTCGATCTTCTCTGTAGTGTAGATACACCCTCGGTGTCTCTATTCCATCTCTCTGCGTCTCTTTCCTTGTCCCTCTGAGTCATGTCAATCTATCTCTCCCCATCTCCATATGTTCTCCCTGCCTGCTCATTTCAGGTGGCTGTGGTATTGAATCCTGTTATGCTAGAGGGCATCCTGCCCGGTGGTTCAGTGTTACTCATCCTACTTTGCATGGCATCTTAAGAAGTGCTTCTCTTTTTCTGCAAAGGGTCTTTCAGAGTAGCCTTCTTCACCATCACGTAAGCCCAGTCAGGTTGCGTACTGCCAATGGATGTGAATAACACAGTCCATTGGACAAGGTGACTGGATGGTGGTGCTGACAGGGTTTGTGGTATTGGTAAATGAAATGCCTGTAAATAACCACAAACATCAGCTGACTTTCAGCAATCTTCAGCAATTTGGAGAATTGGGAAGCATAATCCCCCAATGGAACTCAGCCAGAGCATAGAGGAAGGAATCCCCTGCATGGAAAATCAATCAGAACACCCCAATGGGACGAGCTGTTAGAGTACCCAGATGAATCACATGATGTAGAGCTAGCGTGACCTATTCTATGATTCTTCTGGATGATCAGTTAAAATGCAAATGAACTATATCTCCTGCCTGTATTCCATGTTTACATGCAGCATCGTTTCCCAGGACAGCTCACTGGTCTAGTTAACAGTCAGTGTGACAATCTACAGCAGTTATGTGATCTGATATTCCAGTTATTTTGAATAACAACATGTATTTGCATACAGGCACTCCCCGGGTTACGTACAAGATAGGGACTGTAGGTTTGTTCTTAAGTTGAATCTGTATGTAAGTCGGAACTGGCGTCCAGATTCAGCCGCTGCTGAAACTGACCGCCAGTTCTGACTTACATACAGATTCAACTTAAGAACCCCAAGTCAGCTGCTGCTGAAACTGATCAGCAGCTGATTCCAGGAAGCCCGGGGCAGAGCAACTGTGCCTCGGGCTTCCTGTAGTCAGCGCTGGTCAGTTTCAGCAACGGCTGACTTGGGGACGTCTGGGGCAGAGCAGCTGCGGTGCTGCAGGGTTGCTCTAGTAGCACCGCTCCTCAGCGCTACTGGACCAACCCAGCAGCACCCCAGCTGCTCTGCCCCAGGAGTCCTGATTCAGCCGCTGCTGAAACTGACCAGCAGTGGCTGAATCAGGACGCCTGGGGCAGAGCAGCTGGGGTGCTGCCGGGTTGGTCCAGTAGTGCCCAGAGCGGCGCTGCGGGACTAACCGGCAGCGCCCCAGCTGCTCTGCCCCAGGGTCCACAAGAAAAGCCTGGTCTGCTGGGGAGGGGGGCACACTAGCTGCGCCCCCTCCCAGCAGACCAGGGACACAGGGAGCAAAGCGGCAGCGGGGGGTGCCTCGCCTCTGAGGCTTTGCTCTGGCGTGGGACCGCTTTGCTCCCAGTGCCCCTGGTTTGCTGGAGACGGTCCCCAGCAGACTAGGGGCACCGGGAGCAAACCCGCAGCAGCGGCGCGTTCCCACGCTTCTGAGGCTTTGCCAGAGCGAAGGGGAAGCCTCAGAAGCGCGGGGACCCGCCGCTGCTGCGGGTTTGCTCACGGTGCCCCTGGTCTGCTGGGGACCGTCTCCAGCAGACCAGGGGCACCGCGAGCAAATCCGCCGGGGCTGCGGCTTTGCTCCCGATGCCCTTGGTCTGCTGGAGACGGTCCCCAGGAGACCAGGGGCACCGGGAGCAGCTTTTCTCGCCCCGGAGGTTGAGGTGGCTGACCGCTGCCTGTGAGCTCCGGGGCGAGAAAGCTCCGTTCGTATGTGCGGATCCGACATAAGTCGGATCCGCGTAAGTCGGGGACTGCCTGTAGTACCTTTCACACTAAGGGACCTGAATGGATTTGGAAAACAATATATGGAGATCAATCACTTTTGTCTTGGACTCACAATCACCCATGTCTACTGGGGAGTGATAGCCACTGTTCAGTATACTGCCCTACAGTAGTGGGAGGAGTCAGGGATAATAGGGCCATTTCTGTCTTTAAAGAAATTTGTCAAAAGAAGTTTAGAGCCAAATGAAAAAAACAAAACCAACCAGCCACTAGATTTGCATATACCTTTTTTTCAGTATGCAGTTACCATCTTTGAGTTCTCATGTGAGTAGAGTTGTGCTTACAGAGGATTTAAAGTTTTCAAAATTTGTCTTTGTTAGAAGAGAAAACCTGAAATTTTAAAATTCTCCACAAAGGATTTTTTTTAAAATGGGTATCATTCTAAAGGTTTCATTTCACTTCTGACTTTCTGTAAATGTGTATGATGTTGTAACATAATACTACAAAAGTAACTCACTGAAAAGTCATGTAAAAAAAATCAAAATATTTGGTGCCAAAAATATCTATCTGGGATATTCTGACAGAATATGGCCCTGCTGAAGTTTCTCCAACCAGTGCTACTAGTGAGGTGCTTGCTGCACTGGGTTGCAGGCAAAATGCCATTGATATGAACCCTTGCTGGCTAACAAAGTCTGCAAAAACTTGTAAGTAAAAAAGGAGAGGTTGGGTTAAGACCCCTTTGGAAACCTGGACTTCAACAGACAGGGAGATCTTGGTTCTGGAAATTTGAAACAATAGAGGCCTGAGTCAATCCTGGTAGGCTAGTGAAGCCATCATTTCCCAGATGTTAAGTACAGGCAGTCCCCGGGTTACATGGATCTGACTTACATCGGATCCCTACTTCCAAATGGGGTGAGGCAACCCCACACTAGCTGCTTCCCCCCAGCAGACCAGGGAGACGCGAAGCTAGCGCCCCCTCTCCCCCAGCAGACCAGGGAGACGCGGAGCGGCTTTTCTCAGCAGACACCTCAGCTTGAGAATAAAGGACTGAGGGAAGTGAGGTGTGGGAGAATAAAACTGAGCTCTGGAGAAATGTTTGGCTAGAGTTTCCCCTACAATATGTACCAGTTCCGACTTACATACAAATTCAACTTAAGAACAAACCTACAGTCCCTATCTTGTACGTAACTCGGGGACTGCCTGTATTTCAAACCTGGCATCATCTCCTCTGTCTAGTGGAACAGCCATAAGGCCTAGAGTTCTAATCTTATTTCAGCCACTGATACTTTGGATATGTCACAGAGCTGAGCTCTCATGTTCTTTATTTTTTATTGAATATTGGGGTGCTGTACAAGACTCCACCGCTGACAAGTCCTTTCTCCCTGAGGCTTGCACTGAAGTAGCTCTTCAGTGCGGGTACAGTGCCTTTCTCTGTGGCTTAGTGTGCAAGTGGCCAGAGTTGGAATCGTAACAGAACTGCAATGGGATGTATGGGCATGACGTTCTGCCCCCTTCCCTCATTCTGATCAAGGATAATCAGTCCTTGGGCCCTCCTCCCCATCTATCGCCTGTGTCTCTGCCTCCTAGCCTACGCTCTCACGGTGAGAGGCAGCTTGAGATACTTCAGTGTGGATGGAATGCCAAGACTCTACACTATGTCTACACTACGTGTTTTGCTGGAAGAGGCAATGGAAATGAAGTGCTGATTAGCATTTTATTGTGCTTCATTTGCATAATCTCTTCCTATCCGTTTTTGCGCAAGAGGTTTTTGCACAAAAACATGCAGTGTGGACGGGTCCTTTTTGCGCAAAAAAAACCTTTTTGCACAAGATCCTTATATCTCCTTTTTTTTAGGCATAAGGATCTTGTGCAAAAGGGTTTTTTGCACAAAACGGACCTGTCAACAATGCTTGTTTTTGCGTAAAAACCTCTTGTGCAAAAAGCTCAGCAGAGAATATGAAAATGACAGCATGACAAATGCTAATGAGCACTTCATTAGCATATTCTCTGCCAGCAAAAGCCTGCTATGTAGACATAGCCTCACTCTCATTTACTAGCTTGCTTTCTGTCTTCAGGAGCTTCTCCTTTTGTGGGTCTCCTTGGACATGTCTGAGGCAGCAGAAAAAGGATCTCCACTGATAGCGGGAACAAAAAGGACTTAAAGGGAAAGGAGGCACATATAGCCCCATAGAGCTGGAAACTGCTGAGGAACACCTGTGGCCCCAGTAGACTACTGGCTGGAGGAGTAATAGGAATAGAATAAAACTGAATACAGTAGACTTCCGATAATCCGGAACCTATGGGACCTAGGTGGTGCCGGATTATCAGATATGCCGGACTATCAGGAGGTACAATAAAATGGTTATATGTATACTGTATATAAAGTGTCCTTAACCCTTTTTATTGTACATACAGGCAGTCCCCGACTTACACGGATCCGACTTATGTCGGATCCGCCCTTACGAATGGGGCTTTTCTCGCCCCGGAGCTCGCGGGCGGCAGGACCACCCAGAGCACAGTGGTCCCGCCACCACGTCCTCCGGGGCGAGAAAAGCTGCTCCGGGTCTCCCTGGTGTGCTGGGGGGGGACTCCCCAGCACAGCAGGGAGACCCGAGCAAAGCCTCACAGGCGGCGGGGTCCCCCGCCTCTGCGGCTCTGCTCCTGTCTCCCTGCTGTGCAACCCGGGGACTGCCTGTACTGTGCACAGCAGGGAGACAGGAGCAAAGCCACAGAGGCGGGGGACCCCGCCGCCTGTGCGGCTTTGCTCGGGTCTCCCTGCTGTGCTGGGGGGGACTCCCCCAGCACACCAGGGAGACATGAGCAAAGCCGCAGAGGCGGCGGGACCTCTGCGCCTCCGCGGCTTTGTTCGGGTCTCACTGGTCTGCTGGGGGGGGAGGGGGCGCAGCTAGTGCGCCCCCCCTCATCAGACCAGGCTTTTGTTGCGGGACCCCTGGGGTAGAGCAGCTGGGGTGCTGCCGGCTTGGTCCTGCGGGGACCTACCCGGCAGTGCCCCAGCTGTTCTGTCCCAGGAGTCCAGATTCAGCTGCTGTTGAAACTGATCAGCGGCTGATTCCAGGAAGCCAGGGGCAGAGCAACTCTGCCTAGGGCTTCCTGTAGTCAGCCACTGATCAGTTTCAGCAGCGGCTGAATCTGGAGCCAGTTCCGACTTACATACAAATTCAACTTAAGAACAAACCTATAGTCCCTATCTTGTACGTAACCCGGGGACTGCCTGTACTGTATACAGTATACTGTGATGTTTTAGTTTTTTTAAGCCTTTTTTACCCTTTTTGCTCAGTTCAGCTGCTGCCGCTGTTACCTTGTGACTCATTTTTTGCCAAAGCTCACTCACTAGGCTCTTGCCATTTTGATGCCGGACTATCAGGAGTGCCGGACTATTGGATGCCGGACTATTAGAGTTTTACTGTAGTGCAGAGTGCTTGGTCATGCATTTAGGGACTAACAACTAGAACTTTTGCTACAAGACGGGAACTTACCAGTCAGACCCAACAAGGGAGGAGAAAGACCTGAGTGTATATTGGTTGATCACAAGATGATTATGAACAATTAATGTGATGCGGCAGTGACAAAGGCCTGCTAGGATGCATCAGGTGAGGTATTTCTATGGGGCATGGTTCACTTGCAATTTTAAACTAGTGTAAATGGTGAATTTTCTGTCATTCGGAGTCTTTAAAACATGATTTGAGGACTTCAGGAACTCAGCCAGAGGACAGAGGTCTATAACTGGAGTGGGTGGGCGAGGTTCCCTGGCCTGCAATGGTCAGACTACATGAACACGATGGTCCCTTCTGACTGCAAAGTCTATGAATCTTTGGGAGTCCTTCAGTGACACCCACTGCTACCTGACTCCACTGAGACAAGTAGGCATGAGTCCAAGGGAGAAAATGGAAGGGAGGGATGTGAAAGATAATCAGTAAGGTCCCAGACCTCAGTGAGAGGAACTATTGGATGGGTATGCAGAAAGGAAAAAGGAGACTGGCCCCTCATGGTGAGTTCTGGCAGTAACCCCGTCCCCCGCTTCCGCTTCAATCAGATGTTATTTTATTTAACAATAAATAAGGAACAAGGAACTTCCTGATCCACTCATTTCAAAATGCTGGGATAAAAAAACATCTAGGAACCACAATGAAATTAGTTCTCCTTGCAAAATAATTCCCCCCCACAACAAGGACCCCCATCTCCCTCCCCCCCCGCCTGCTTAAGACAGTTAATCTAATAAAGGTGGAGAAGAACTGTACTTGTAATAGGCCCAATTCTACCATTCTCATCAAGCAATCCCAGAGTAAATTGCTACTCAGTCTGAGCATTGATGGCCTTAAATTTGGGGCTTCTTTGTGGTGGCCTCATAAATTGTCCAGTGAGGGGGTTACTTTCTGTCAGAGGTTACACTGTATTCACATTAGCCGGATTAATGGGTGGAACAATTTACAACATAGAGAGCTTAGGAGGAGAGAGAGACCAGCCTTACGAAAAACCCTAGCACTCCCTAAAGCCAATGGCAACATTCCTGGTGAGTTCAGCAAAGCCAGGATTTCACCCAGACTTTTACAGTCGCACCTATCTTCTCTGATGGGTAGGTACAGCTGAAGTAGTGGCTATTAAGAAAGTGGAGGAGTAAGGAGAAACACAGGCAAATATCCCCTACATTTGAAGATTCTTGATTCATGAGCACATTTGCTCAGCGCGGCAATTTGTGCCATATCAGTAATCTTATCAGGCTTGCCTGCCTTTGCCACCTGCAATCAAAGATATCAGGCGGGTCATAAACCAGTTTGTTTTAAGTTCCTCTGCACTAAAGAGGAGAACAAGTTTCAAAGTGAACTTATTGTTTTATTTTTGTCATAAAAAAAGAATAAAACATGACCGGCTCTCTTTATGATTCAGTGATTGTGCACGTTTCCTGTTGGGAAGCGCTGGTGCCCTGCTCTCTGCTGCAAAGTCTGAAACAGTGAGCGCTTGTGCTGCTCTGGGCATGTGTAAAGCGACTTCTGAGATGCTTCCCTGCAGCCTCTTGGGGAGAATTCACCTTGCTTCCGTTCCCACCAGAGGAAGCCACAGGGATTTGCATAGCTGCACATGGGCAGCAGGGGCTAAGAAGTGTTTCCAAAGAGTCACAGAGGCTGCCAGAAAAAGGAAACTCAAGTTCCATGCAGTCGCGCCCACCTTTTCAAGACTGTTACTAGAAGATTCTACCAAGCCACTGGGGGCAGGGGGGACAGCTTCTTGCACCATTTTCCCCACCACCCACATCAGTAGAAGACAGAACCCAGTCTGCCTCATCTATGTTATTGACAGCTCTGTTTTGCTCAGGCTCCTGGTGTTCTTTATCCTTGCGGTATGCAAGTGAATTCTTTATTTGCTTTCACTATCAACTTTTATGGCTACATGTATGCTCGGGTCCTTAACTCCATTCATTTTTAGTTTTGGAAAACAAAATGAGAATGTACATCAGCGAGGGGCAACCTGGTCTAGTGAGTGAGCCGCATGAGTAGCCTTCCTTCATTTCAGTGGGCAGCAAGAGTGTCATAACCAAGATGGTCTCCCAGGAGAGGGTAGTTTTGCTCACTGTGCTTGTGTACCTAGAATTTGCAGGTTGTGTGGACTGAAGCGTAGCAGCGCTTTGGTTGGACACAGATGGAGCGCACGGCTCTCACAGCTAATGTTGTGTGCAATCAGCACGCACCTCACTTCACGTGCTCTGGCTTCATATGTGTGTCACTTTAGTAATACCAGTAGAAAAAAACCCCCATGTGGACCAGCAGAATCTGGCAGCCCTGTGCATGGACAATAGCAGCCAAAATGTCTTGTGGGCCTCTCTGCTTTCAATGGGGATGGAAACAGGAGCTTGTCCCTGACTAAATCGACTAAACCCACCCTTTCAGGGGGCAAGAACCAGGAGGAATTATTTCTGTCCAAAGAGCTGCTACAAGACGTATCGGAGGGGATGTCTACACTACCCTGCTAGTTCGAACTAGCGGGGTAATGTATGCATACCGCACTTGCTAATGAAGTCCGGGATTTGAATTTCCCGGGCTTCATTAGCAAGTGCGGTATGCATACATTACCCTCCTAGTTCGAACTAGGAGGGTAGTGTAGACATACCCTGGGGCCAAACCAAAATCCAGAGTCTGGATTGGAAAATTGTGATTGGTCACCTCTGTCCGAAATGGACTGAACTCAATGCTTGAGGGAGTATAAGGTGAGGATGGTGACTGGAACACTCTGCAGAGTTGCAACATTCCCAAACTACGTCCATCAGCCGGTCTGTCCAAAATAATATGGTTGAGTTCAGAGTTTCATCCTATTCCTCTCTCTCTGCTTTGGCAGCCACAAGGGGGTCTAGCTTGGGCAGCCACAAGGGGGAGGAGCAGGTTCTTGCATTGTTTTCCTCACCACCCACACCAGTAGAAGACAGAACCCAGTCCACCTCATCTATATTATTGACAGCTCTGTTTTGCTCAGACTCCTGGTGTTCTTTATCCTTGCAGTATGCAAGTGAATTCTTTGTTTGCTTTTGCTATCAACTTTTATGGCTACATGTGTACTCAGTTCAGAGCTAAGGATCCCTGCACTTGGCTTCAGTTGTCATGCCATGCTAGGCTGGGAAAGAAACAAGGACCGAAATGTTTCTGCACAAGGGAAGAACACACCCCAGCAAGCCTTTTACCACATGGAAGGGACAAAACTGCATGAGGGACCGTAGGGTTTGTATTCTCTCTAGAAAAGCAATGGGCTTTCCTGTGAGGGAATCAACTTTTTTCATGGTGGGGCAGAGAAACTATGAGGAGTTTCATGTACTAGTTGTGTGTGTGCAGGGTCAGGGGAGGTTGTTAAGTGCCTATTCAAACAGTCATGTTAGTTTGGCACTTAGGCAAGTAGTTTGGACACACATGGTCCCACACAGATATACCCAGAACAAATGTGCAGAATACAGCACGCACACATATGTTCATAGGCACAATGTATCTATCTAACTATGCTCCTTACATGCTCTCCACTTCCACAGTATGGATATGTCTACACTTGCCCCCTAGTTCGAACCAGGAAGGCAAATGAAGCATACCGAAGTTGCTAATGAGGAGTAACAGTTAATTTGAGGGAAGGGTTTTGGATCGGACTACTGCGTCTACACGTGGCAAGTTAATTCGGGCTACCGGCTATTTAAAATGGCAATCGGCCATGAATATGCTAATCAAGCGCGGGATATTTAAATCCCACGCTTCATTAGCAACTTCAGTATGCTTCATTTGCCTCCCTAGTTCGAACTAGGGGGCAAGTGTAGACGAACTTTATCATGGTATCTCACAGTCTTCAAAGCCTTATCCCACCCTGGGCAACAGAGCTGTGCTTTTCCTTTCATTTTGCAGCTGGGGAACAGATGCTCGGAGAAGCAAAGATTGTGATGGAACCAGGGCCGGATTAAGGGGGGGGGTCTAGCCGGACAGCTGCCTGGAGCGCCAAACTATGGGGGGAGCCTGATGGCAGCTGTAAGGGGCGCTGCGCGCCCAGCTGCACAGCGCTCCTTAGAGCTGCCATCAGACGCCGCGCGCCCGGGGCTGGGGGCCACACGGCACCCCTTACAGCTGCAATCAGGCTCCACGTGCCCGATTGCAGCTGTAAGGTACGCCGTGCGCCCGGGGGCGGAGCCACGCATGTGTCGCACACCCGCTGCCCAGGGTGCAGGAATGGCTCAAGCCGGCCCTGGATGGAACAAGAACTTGAACCCAGATTTTCCTAGTTTCAGGCTCTTGCTCCCAATTACTGGATCATGTGCCCTCTTTGTGCCTGTGTATGTGCTCAGAATACTCAATATGCACCCATGCTCACAGACACGTTTGCACACACAGCCATAGTTTGACACATGCTCACTCTCCATGTAACTGACACACACATGCACCAAACAATAGTGAGGCAAACACTAGCCATATCCTCAGATCCAAATACCTCACATTTGAAGCTGTGGATAAAAGTTTTGCCTCTCAGGACCATCTGTAACAAGCCCTCATGCATGAAGTTGGAATATTCACAGAAGACCCCCCAGGTAACACAAACACCCACATACAAATAAATGCACACCAAGAGCAGAAGCTACATAACACTGTTTC
The DNA here is from genome assembly GCF_049634645.1 of Pelodiscus sinensis. NCBI lineage: Eukaryota > Metazoa > Chordata > Testudines > Trionychidae > Pelodiscus > Pelodiscus sinensis. The sequence continues at coordinate 115,932,766 of NC_134714.1, forward strand.
TGAAGAAAATGGGACAAAAAATTTGAGGCTTTAAGGGTTTCCTCTCCCCCCCCCCCCCCCCCGCCGCCTTCCTGAGCCATAAAGGAGCTGATTTGCTGCAGGCTTAGCTAATTCAGAATCTGTTGCCTCCCCAGCCCTACCCTGCATTTTTAAACAGGACAAACAGGTTATGACATTAAAGTTTCAAAACCTTGAAGGGGTTCCTAATAGAGGCGAGGTTAATGCAGGGGCACTTTAGGCCTCCAGAGAAGGGGAGTGAATGTTTCACATTTGATACAGACACAATTTCTCCCGATCTGGGAAAGCAGCTGGCTCAGCAGGGAACCTTTTCTCCACCCGCCTCTCTCCAAAGTTGGAGAAATTTTGTCTCTTGGCAGCCACAGGGCTCATTATTCATGGCATCCCATAGCCGGATCTGAAGTCTCATTGCCCAAGGCCATGTTTCTCTGCTACCACAATCTGAACGATTTGGGCTGGGTTTTAATCCACATTCAGAATAGATGGCTTTGAATGAACAAAAATCCTCAGGTCTGTGCCAAATTTCATACTGAGTGCAACAGAATCTACCCAGGCCACTTCCTCAGTGCCAGGAACCACACCCCCTGGCTCCGAGCACAGTGAAAACCATGCATAGGAGATCCCCATGGTAGTGATTTACACTTCTAGCCTGGTGTGCAGTAAGATGAATGCACAGATACATTATGGTCCGGGCTAGGTACCAAATTTCCAGCACCATGCCATATTAGGATTTACACTACCTTATATTAGTGCCAGGAATCTCCTTCCAACCTAATGGGCACACACAGGCTACACACATACAGTGAAGCATTGTGTGTGTCTATGTTGGTGGGAAAGGAAGTAAATGGCAGTATGTTGCCTGAGATTTGGAGAAATCCCTGGTGCTGAGGCAGAGGTTCAGTAAGTATAGAGGAAGCCATTCATGTAGGTAGGAATGTAATCTACATAGTTTTATTGTTTTCTGTAGGTGCTGCACCTTTACATTTCTAGGCGCCTGCAATCTGCAGAAGGGTAGCCTTTTTTTTTTTTTTTTTTTTAAATGTAGTTTCATCCTTTTATAAGAAGACAGAAATACACATGCTGAGAGGCCGGTCTCAGAACTTTGCTTTTGTTCTTTCTTCTATTTTTTCCTCACTCTAAAATAAGTCATTTTGGACTAAAGGCATGAGCACCAAAACCTGCATGGAATTTTAACAAAGAAAGTCTTAAGAGGAAGACAAGCCTTGGATAGTATTCAAACAGCAATATCCTAGTGCCCTCAAACCATTGCATTGTTCCTGGCCCCTCAGCACTGGGCAGTGGGTATTTCACACAACATGTCTGAAGCACGCACTACGCTCCGACAATCCAAGGCCAGAAGAACAGCCTAAGATGGACCAGAAGGGATCTGACTCAGGCATAGAACAGACGTAAAGACAATTCAAAATCACTAAGGCTGTGTCTACATTGGCATGATTTTGCGCAAAAGCACCCACTTTTGCACAAAAACATGCTGCCTGTCTACACTGGCGGGGAGTTCTTGTGCAAGAACACTGACGTTCTAATGTGTGAAATCAGTGCTTCTTGCACAAGAACTATGATTCTCCCGCTCAGGAATAAGCCCTCTTGCGCAAGTGTTCTTGCGCAAGAGGCCAGTGTAGACAGGCAACATGAATTTCTTGCGCAAGAAAGCCCGATGGCTAAAATGGTCATCGGAGCTTTCTTGCGCAAGAGCGTGTCTACACTGGCACGGATGCTTTTGCGCAAAAGCACATCTCTTGCTCAAAAGCACATGCCAGTGTAGACACTCTCTTGCGCAAATACTTTAACACAAAAACTCTTGCGTTAAAAGTATTTGCGCAAAATCTTGCCAATGTAGACGTAGCCTAAGACATCCCTGCTTCTTCCCACATGTATGCACACCTGCATGCCTCCTACTTTATCTGTTTAGCTATCTTCCAATGAGAATAGCTCTGTCTTTGTGAATCAAATTTGATCTCATAATAGTGTAAGTAGCCCAGGGATTCCAAACCCAATTGGCTTTGTTATTCTTGGGCCTGGCCGGATGAGAGAAATGCATGATGCCCTCAATGTCTGAGAACAGGTTGAATCTGTGAGAGACTGAAAAGTATGAGGAACTTGGAAACTTTACAGCTTGTTTTGCTGGCTGTCCCTGAAAAGTAGAGGCAAGATGCAACTTTATACTATGGAATAAATAATAGAGCTTTAATAATTATCAGCCCAAACAATCAAGTTGAGGGAACAAGCAGGGCAGCCACTTCACGTATGTATTTATGCTTAGTGCTTTACACAGCAGTACAGAGTATGTGGAATCCAGTTCAAGCAGGTAAAACAAAGAAAAGGCCATTAGGGAAGTTCTCTGAAATCACTGCTCTACAGTAGGTGAAAAATCATTAATCTAAGCTTGTCTATGTTTGTCTTAACTAGCACAGAGCAAAACTCAGAATGTGTTCAGTTTGGGTTTGTATGGGGCAAATGTAACCCACTGCTGTGTATTGCACATCTCGCCATCCTCACTGCCCAGCTCCATGTCTGAGTCACACTGGGGGAGCTGGCTAGTAACGATCCCTGCTAATCAGCCCAACCGGTCAGCTCAAATGATAAAGGTTTGTGCTGATGTTGCTAGATTCAAACCCAGCTGTGGGCCCACAGCAAGGGATGCTTCTAGAGCTGGTCAGAAATGCTTTTGGGGAAAAAACTCCATTCATGGCAAACTTCAATTTTTTGTATTAAAAAATGATCAACAACTCCCCCCCCCAACGAAATATTTTTTTCTGAAAACAGAAATATTTTCAGTCAGAAATGCCATGGTAGTGATTCATGGCAGTTGTATTTTATTTAGTTGAAAATCCAATTTTTCATTAAAAAAACCCCCAGTTGAATTGGAGATTTTTTGACTAGTCCTAGCTGCTGTGTAAGCACCCCCAGGTTGATCGGAACATGACCTGTATCTTTCTAGAGCAGTGGTCTCCAACCTTTTTAACCACAAGATCACTTTTTCAATTTAATTGCAATGTAGGATCTACCTCAAACCCAAATACCTTTGCCTCACTTCCTTCCTGCCCCTTCTTCGAGGCCTCACTCTGCTCACTCCATCTCCCTTCGTCTCCCATCCTCACTCACTTTCACCAGCTTCGGGGTAGGCTCTAGTGTTAGGCCAAGGGGTTCGAAGTATGTGCTGAGTTGGGAGATGAGAGTGAAGGACAGTGTGTGTGTGTGTGTGTGTGTGTGTGTGTGTGAGAGAGAGAAACACACAATGTGTGAGCAGGGGCGGCCTGTGAGCCTAGGCAGACCAGGCAGTCGCCTAGGGCACCGCCGGCCCGGGTGCCCGATGATGACATCACAGCCATTGATGGACATGAAGGCGGGGGCGCAGATCGTGCCTTCCACCTGAGTGCCAGCTGCCGCAGCTGGCCTGAGGCTGCTCCTATGGGTGAGAGAGACTTGCATTGCCAAGCTCCCTCCATTCCCTTCTCACTGTGTGGAGACAGGGTACAGAAGTGGGGGGAGGAGGGACACTGACATCAGAGTCCTGACTTTTCTCTCTCCCACACCCTGCACAGCAAGCAGAAGGCTTCCAGAGGGAAACTCCAAGGTTGATGACAGGAGCAGCATGACAGTGGGTGGAAGGGCAACTGAAGTACCAGCGCTTGATACTTTCCCAGCCAAACCAGCCAGGATCACCTGTCAGAGGCTCCAAGATCTACTGGTAGATCCTGATCTACTGGTTGGTGACCACTGAAGAGGGTCTGCCCAAAACCATCCTGTCTCTACTGCACCAAGCGTTAGGAAGTTTTCCTTAGCCAAATCCCTCAGAAACCCTACATATAGGGAGAAAGATTTTCAGGCTGAAAAGCCAAGAGGCCAGTTGCTGGGCAGGGGAGAGAGGGAGGAAGGATACAAGACAGAGAAGGAATATTGGGAGTGAGTGGTCCATGATGTACATAAGCGGAGGGTTTGGCAGCTGGGAAACTGTACAAAGCAAAGACTGTAACTCCCCTTTTCCCTCCAGCTCTATAGTCACCCCCTCCTTCGTTCTCTGCCCTTCACAGAATGAAAGTCAGGACACTTTAAAGATGAATATGGAAGAAAACAGCATTTCCCTCTTTCCATCCCCTGCACTATTCTCTCCCAGCCCTTACGGCCTCTGTCAGAACTATTGGCCACTTTTTCATTTTTAGAAACCCTCTCTTTCATGGGAGCGCTGGCTTACCTTTTGCTCCTCTGTCTCTATGCTCTGGTGTCCTCCTCTTCCTCCTTTTTCAGGGTGCTCCATTCTTCCCACCTTTCTATGTTTCTGGCCTCCATGTTGGGAGCCCAGATCCAGCCATGGTGCAAGTCACCAGGAGACCACTGACTAAAAACCAAGCAGGAAAGGCCAAAGGGGTTCTACCTAGCCACACTATCCAGGCTTCCAGAGGGACCAGCTCACTTCTAGCTGATTGGAGTTTGTTTTGTTTTGTTCCAGGGGCTCTAAGACCTGCTACCTGCGTTTTTCATCCTATTAATTCTTCAAGGTGTGACCAGTCCCCCTTTGTGATGCTTTGACATGGTTCCTGACAATCTCTATTCCCCTGTCAGGGTAGGCATGCTCTCCCTGAATCCCTAAGGGGAAGAAGGACTGGGATTGGGGAAATGTGGGGTGAAACCTTGGTACCTGTATAGTCAAAGGAATTTTTGAGCTCAGTGGGATCTTGAAGCAGAGTCCTGGTTCTATCCCTGGATCAGTGTGCAATTCTGGGCAAATCATTTTATTTATTTAAGCTTTAGTTTTGCTGTGTGGCCAATGGCTCTTAATTTGGACACATGTTGGTTCTTATTTTATTCAGAATTGGCCAGTCTCATGTCAAAGTCTATCTGCTCCCAGGCAAATCTCATAGAGAGGCTAACCTGTCTAGTACAGAATGGTATCTCCCATGAGATGCTGCTGTACACAAAAACCTTGATGACATCATCCAGCCATGTACATATGGCCTGGGGAATAAAGCTCATGTCTCTAGGTTGCAAAATCAAGAGGCTTCTGCGTGATGATCAGCAACTTCATTTGCTCAGTTAGCAGGCCATACACACACTCAGGCCTATATGGCTTTCAACCGTTGTGTGACTCAGTTTCCCTCACGGCACCAGACAATAAGGACTATATCTCCTGGACAGTGAACACTTTTCAGAGGAGTCAGGAAAAAATGTCAGTGAGGCCCAGCGAATGGAGGGGAGGCATTACAAAAAACATGTCTCTGTAGGAGGTTTTATTTGCTTTAGGGGACAAGGTGTGGGCTCATTCTCCTGCCAGCTCAGATGCCCGTAAAGGGGCATAAGTCCAAACTTGTACCCAAACGCTACAATTAAAATGAAAAGTTTCAGGATTGTAAACATTTGTGCTGCCAAATGGGGGAAACCAACCCTCCCTCATTTGGAACATTCCATACAAAGAGACTAACCTTTACAGGGACCAAAGGGATTGGCAAGAACAGGATTTGTACACACCACCTGTACACACACACAAGACAAGACTGTGCTCTGAGGATGGGACTTCCCCGGCCAGTTTTAAATTAAGAGAAGAGTGAGCCGCTAAGTGATTTCTTTTGTACTTTTATTTCTATTAATGATTAAATGAAAACTTTTAGCTATTCGGTTTGCTTCACCCAAAAGTGAAGCAGTGCTAAGTCTGTGATAACTGTGACTCCAGCACTGATGTACAATTGGTGATGATTTCACAAACTGGGCATCACCCTATCCTGACTCCTCTAAAACTACTCACTGTAGGGGGAGGGAGCAATGTTCCCTCTAATTTTTTCCACCCATGTGCAGAATAAATGTCGTTATGTGCACCGAGACATATGCACATGTGGACCAGCAGAGCCTGTGGGCACTGTGGACATTCTGCTAATCAGCTAAGAGGCATTAAAATCTCTCCAAATGGCTGCCCAATCACTCAGCTCACAGGTGCGGGGGAGGGTGTTGGTTAGAGATGATAGCTACATGAGCATACTAAGGATAGCTGAGATAGTAGAAACATGGATAGAGCTAAGTAAGTGAATTGAATGCAGTCCAAACCTTTCCATACCATCCCTGTTCAAGTCTCCTTGAGTTCAGGCATGCCAGGCAAGATCTTTATGATGTTGCACCTGTGTAGTGGGTGCAAGTCCAATCACCCACTGCAAGTCACTGAAGAGTTATCTGAAACAGAGTAATTCCACCCTCTTAAACAGGTTTGAGTTAGTAGCTTAGAAAGTCTCTCCACAAATAACAGAGATTGGAAGGGCCCTGGATCTCTGAGCTGGCTGTGCAAATAAACCGAAGAATAAATGAAATTAATTCATAGTGTATTATTTAGGTAATGCGTAAAGACCTCACAGTGACAACCAGAACTCTATTGTGTTAGGTTCTGTACAAACACAGGTGAAGAGATGGTCCCCGTCCCATTATAATTACAATCAAAACAAACAAGACAGGTGAAGAACAGATTCACAGAAAGACTAGTAAGTGACTTTCCCAAGGTCACACAGTCAAGCTATAGCAGAACTTGTAACTCGAGCACAACCTCACAAATTCTGGTCTGGTTCTTTAACTCCAAGTCCATCCTGATTCCAAAGTGCACCCTTGATTGCTAGGGACTGCCTCCCACAAACTACAGACGGGAAATGGAGGGAAAATTAGGGGCTTCCTCCATTGTACAAGCCCCCTCAGTAATAATGAAGCACGGAACTCATTAATGAAGCATGTTCCATCAGGACTCAACTGTCCTTCCTTAACTCATCTGAGACTCTCACTTCCCTTGGATAGGAAGAGCAGGAGGATGAGGGGGGGGGGGATGAAACCTGACTGTCAGGACTCCGCTGGGTGCATCTAAATAGCCCATTGAAACAAGCCTGCCAGGCTGAGTTGACAGGCTCCATCTAGTACTTGTATGGTTACCACATCTGAACTTTCAAAAAAGAGGACACCCCTGCGAGGGAGTGTATCTGTAACAGTATCTACCAACACACATTGTATTAATGCACTACATATTATAACATTATAACATATTATATAAGATTAATACAATGTGAGTTGGTAGATACTGATACAGATACATTCCCTCCCAGGGGTGTTCTCTTTTTTGAAAGTCCAAATATGGCGACCCTACAAGGGCTTGTCTACACATACAGCACAGCTACACTGATACCGCTGCACTGTCTGCATAATAAAACCACTAGGAGGCAGTAGCTACATTACTGGTTTATTCACACACCTGACCGAAGGTAGGTTGACATAAGCTATAGCCTAAAAATACCTGTGAAGTTGTGGCTTTGTCTGGAACTTGGGTTCTGAAGCTTGTTCCTCTCCCCACACTTCTGCCTGGGCCACAACTTCAGGCTATTGTGTGCACCATCATTTTTAGCGTGCTAGGGCAAGCCCCACAAACCCAAATCTTTCCAACTAGGCAAAAGGTTTGCTCCCCATTGGCTGGACAGAGTCTGTGCCACCCATAAAAGCCACTGAATGCAATAACTTTTCCATTGTGTCATGTCACAACACCAGCACAGAGACGCCCTGAGCAAGAGGGAGAGGAATGGCCTAAGAACAGTGAATTCCAAAGCCTCAGGCCCCCTCTGCCACATGGCTGGAGTAGGAATGTCCAGCCAGTCCCTGGATCCAAACCTCAGTGCATGCTTTCTAAAGTGTCTGAATAAAGCATTGCAGCCAAAGCGTCTGTGTGGAGGATGGAGGCATTGGGCCCTTGATCTTTTGCCCTGCATTCCTCTGGCACAAAAGTGACTCACTCTTCAGCCTGACAACCTATTTCCACACTGATGTGTGCCCCACAAGAGTCCGAGAGCCTTGTCATCCTGATTCAGCTTCACTGATGTCCTCCAGCAGGGCTCAGACTGAAGGCCACCCAGGAAGCAAGAGAGAATTCCTAGGGATGGAAATATTAGAGGAACACATTAGATACATGTAAGAATGAAGGAGATGGTCCCCTGCTAAATGCTGATCATTCCAGTCTTGGCTACTGACGATGGTTTTTTAGCCAGTGGATGGCGTGCAGGGGAGAGGGGGCATGGTAGGAGTCTCTTTGATGGGTGTCCTTGGTTCACTTTCAAAAACTCTGGGCTTTGAAATATCCAGTGTGTTCTATAGTGAACAGAAAGCCCCTTACTGAGAGAGAGAGAGAGAGAGAGAGAGAGAGAGAGAGAGCTGTCTTCCTGATTCAGGAACAATCACTGAGCCCCCAGGATGGTCTTAGACCGCAGCCATAAAAAGAGCAAGCAAAGGGAAAACCACACCTCTGCATAGGCTCCTTCCGTCTGCCCTTCCCCCTGAAGGAGAGAGCTGTGCCTTCAGATGAGGCATGTGCTGGCTGAAGGATCCCCGAGCTCCTCGGGTTGACATGGTGACATTTTCCCCTTCTTTTTTTCTTTCCCCAAGTGTCACTTCTTAGCATAGCCAAGCAGCTGGCACGCTCTAAATCCCCCTGTGGTATTTATGTGGGCACCAGCCAGGGTAGCTGCCTTTGAGCCCTGAAGGAGGCCGTCTCTCAAACACAGACATTAGGAATGAGGGGGAGGAGGAATGTAACACTCAAAAAAATAATAACCTGCAAACAAATCAGGTTTTCATTCTGAGTCACTCTGGGAACTTTTCCTTGCATCTACATTTTTTCCCCCAGTTCTTCTACATTATGAAGCCCTGGAGTACCAAACTGTCATTTTGCTTATTTAATCTTATTTTCTGTGAATGCTACGCTATAGGCAAATATTTGGGATCTTTCTGAGGACAGTGAGAACTTAACTATTTCGTGGCTCCATAGACATGTTAATGCGAGATTCAGGGAGAGAGCTCATCACTGAAATCTCTCCGCTTTCTGGAGGGTCGGGGAGGGAGGTCCCAAGATCTCAGTGCACCTATTTTCTCTGTGTCTCAGTTACAATCCCGACCTCCTGGTTTCTTTGGGTCTTAAATGACAAAGCTGGAAAGAATTGGATTGTTGAGGTTTGTGAAGTAATAACTCCCCCCCCAAAGCACAACAATATGATGAAGTCTCAACGACAGTTTTCTATGGATTATTGAAGCCATTCTATTTCATACTGCATGGGCCCCTTCTTTCTTAGGATGAATGTATCCTCATCCTGGGGACTACTTGCTTGGGGAGTCAGTGGGAGCCGAGACTCAGTATTGCAGTTTCATAAAGACATCCCTGAAGGAGAGGGGAGAATGAGTGAATGTTATCAAGAGAAAGAACTGAGACAGTCCCTAGGGAAACCCTAAGGACGCTAAGGAGAAAGGATCGAGTGGCTGGTAACAGGACTGTAAAGGAAGCATGATCTATGGAGAGAGACAAAAGCAAGTCCTTTGTGATTAAACCTTAGCTGAAGTCAGATCCTGAAGCTGTGTGTGTGAATTGTATTACAGCAAGTAGAATTAAAAACTAAAGGACACACATAGACTCTGGAAACGTGCCTTTGATTGAGGTAGTTGTTCTCCTTGCCAAGTGGCAGCCACTTGACACCATGAGAAGGTGTAAATGATTAACAGAGCCCCCTCTATTTTTTTGTCTGGACTTTCTCATTACACAACTTGTACAGCACCTCAACTAAAAGCTTTGAAATCCAAAGGTCAATGGTCTCCGAGGTGGACTGTGGGCAAGTCTCCCTCTAGTCAAGCCCACAGGTGGTGGGTAGGTTCTTTTCTTCCCTACAGTGCAGCTGGGGCAATCTAAACATGTAGTTAGTTTGGCTGCAGCGGAGCATTTGCAGATCTTGAAGGAATTCTCCAGAACACGGATCCAAATGGAGTGCTTGCGATTTCAGTGTGGAGTTTCCGGCAGAGCTCAGGTGCATGTGGAAGGCAGCCTACTGGAACAGCGCTGGCACTGTGCTGTTCTGAGATGACTTGAAAGCTTTTGCTGTGGGAAGCCACATAGTGCAAGAGGTGCGCTTCACAGGACCCTGGGAGCAACGGACAAGATCTGACTTTAAATGAAAATCCCTGTTAGTATCACCAGTGCTGGTGTAACTCCCTCTGCCCCCCAAAAAGTAGAAAGAAGCCAAGGAAAATGTCTAGTGTTGTAGAGAGAAGACAAGAATGGATCACTGATAAACGGGCTGTAGCTAGGGATGTGTCAACAAGTCTGTTAGTCTCTCTGTCTAAGGATTCACAGAGGTCCTAACATTTCTTCTTTGCTTGTTTCACACACAAGATCTCAGTGTGAGGCTTTAACATTATGTGTGTGTGAATGTGTGCGTGCGTGTGTGCACACATATGTGGTGTATATGTCTGTCTGTCTACTTTCAGATGACTTGAATACTGCTTCCACCAAACACAAAAGAAATAAGCAAGATCCTCTGCTCTAGCTCCGGCCCTTTGTGCTGCTCCAATGGTGCAAATGGGCCAGAAAGCTACCTTATGTGGCAGCCGAGGAATCCTTGCCTTGTACCCATAAGACTCAACTTAGTGGTGGGGAATGGTGGAATGAGAGGGGACCTGACTAGAGAACAAGCCCCATTCAGCATACCTATCCCACAAGTTAGAGCAGTTCCAAGCCTTCTTTACTTCACACTGAGGAGTGAATTAGCCTTAGACCCGTCTTTGTACTCCCTTGTCCTGGGGGCTCCATCTAGACTGCAGGCTTCTTTCGGAAGCAGCTTTTCTGGAAGAGATCTTCTGAAAAAACTTCTTCTGAAAGAAAGTGTCCACACTGCCAAAGTGCATTGAAACAGTGATCTGCTTTTTTGACAGATCGTGTCCACACTGAATGGATGCTATCTCACATGTAAGCTGTGATTACTATGGATGGAGTGGACACCAGGGCACCTGTGCTTTTTCCTCTTTCCTCCTCTTATTGCGAAAGTACTCCCTCTTCCCCGTCCACGCACGCCTTTTTTCCAAAAGATCTCTATCAGAAAAAGGCATTTCTCCTCATGAAAAAGAGGTTTACCGATGACTGAAAAACCCCTCTGTACTTTTGATTTTTTTTGAAAGACTGCGATTGCAGTGTGGACGTAAGTGAAGTTTTTTCAGAAAAATGGCATTTTTTCCAAAAAAACCTCTGTAGTGTAGACAAACCCTAAATTCCCAAGAAACTGTGACATACTTGATGAGCTGGGCTATTATAATGTAGTAAGCAAGAAAACCAAGCGAAAACCCATGACAAATCCTTTAACAATCTCTTTGAGCAAAGCTAAGCTTTACTTTACACGTAGGTACAAGCCAGCAGAAACAGGATATGAATCTATTACAGGTGCCTGAGAGACCTCACAAGCCACCAGATTCCCATCTTTGGGTATTGCCAAATCTAGAGAGAAAGACCCTCACTGACTTCAGTGGACTTTGGATCAGAACCTAACACAGGTCATCAGGTCTATTGTGTCCGACAGTAATTCTTCTCTATACCTCATCTAGGGGTTCATGAGGTTGGGTCTCAGCCCAGTGGCCATGTGCCATGTTACAGACTGCCATTGCAAAATGCATTATTTGGCAACCTCACTGGCTGCGTAAATGGGGGGAACAAAGGACTTATTGGCCATTTACCTTCTCTTATGTATTTAATAGTGGGCCCATTGCTGCGATACCTTAACAGCCTGGAAAGTGAACTCCCTTGGTCCTGTCCAAGTCTGGATTGAATTGGGGAAATTTGCACCTTCTGTGCTCCAGCTTCCCTGCAGTTTAATAAAGGAGTTTGTCTGAGGCTGACAATCTGACACTTCTCCACTTGAAGCTCTTTCTGCTTCTTGTTCCTCACCCATCCAAGCCCAAGGGCACATTCTGAAACCCCTACACGGACCCTTTCTTGGGCTTCTGCCTTTGGACAAGCTGCCTCCACTACTTTGGCTAGCAATAGAGATGCGAGGCTCCCATCACTGGCCCCATGGAGAGTGCAGAAACATTTGTTAAGAGCGGAGGGGGTGTCTGTTCTGACGATGCTGTGCTGCTGTTGACAGTCAGACCGGCCCTTCTGCTCTCTATTTGTTGGTTGCTAAGCAAACCTTGGGCTCACTGGGAGCCTGGAAGCTGGACAATAGATCAAGGCCCAGTGCTTTGTGTGGCCTGCTAAGGCCTGTCATTTAAGGCAAGCCTGCTATTGATCCCTAAAGGTCACTGAGTTTACCTTCGACTCCTCCTGCTTACAAGGGGAGGGGGCTGCAAAAGGGGTTTCTCCTATTGCCTCCTAGAGCAAGGTCTCCTTCTTCCTTAGCCAGCCCAGCTGCCCGTAAAGGCCTCATGGAGCGGAGTTCGATCAAGACGCTTTCTATAAATAGGGCAACAAAGTCTAATCCCTTGTAGTTTGAAGCCCGGATTCTGAAAATTTCTGTATCTGCTCATTAGGAATGCCTCCCTGCTCTGCTTCCTTGCTTCCATCTCAGATGTACTTTGAGAGGATAGGGTCGCTGTGACTTAAGACAAAATAAAATATAATAATAAATAATAATAATAAGTAATAGCCAAGAAAACCAGTTTTTGCCTTGAACAGAGCGTCTTCATACATTTACTGTTCTTAATTAACTCCTTATTTCCCTCCTCTGATGATGAGCTTTGTATATTAATCATGTCCCTCTTCTCTCAGCCCAGCCTCTTACTGAAACTCCAAGGAGTTTACGGCAGTCCTTCTTTCAGCTACATTTCCACTCTGAAAAAGTGCCTGTCAGAAAATGGAACCTTTTACTCAACAGATCTTGCTCAGGGGCTACGTCTAGACTGGCATGATTTTCCAGAAATGCTTTTAATGGAAAAGTTTTCCGTTAAAAGCATTTTCGGAACAGACCGTTTAGATTGGCACAGTCGCTTTTCCACAAAAGCACTTTTTGCGGAAAAGCGTCGGTGGCCAATCTAGACGTGCTTTTCCACAAAAAAGCCTTGATCGCCATTTTTGCAATCGGGGCTTTTTTGCGGAAAACAAATCTGAGCTGTCTACACTGGCCCTTTTGCGCAAAAGTTTTGCGCAAAAGGGACTTTTGCCCAAACGGGAGCAGCATAGTATTTCCGCAAGAAGCACTGATTTCTTGCAGTAGGAAGTCAGTGCTTTTGCAGAAATTCAAGCGGCCAGTGTAGACAGCTGGCAAGTTTTTCCGGAAAAGCGGCTGATTTTCCGGAAAAACTGGCCAGTCTAGACACAGCCCCAGTGTTTGTCAAAGTCATAGCCGTTCATTTTAATGACAAATCATTCTTTATAACATTTTACGCTTCTTAGCCCAAGCAGAGACCACACAGCTTGGGTTATATTCCTTCTCGCACCGCAACAAGAAGAAAGGCAATAGGTGACTGTACCTGGGTGCAATATTTGAGGACAATTTCATTGGACAGGAAATAAGTGAGGGCAGCACTTGAAGATGGGTGAAGGTTTGCAAAAATGCAATTGGGGGCTTAATCAGGCCTATGGGTGTTGCTGGAGTTGTAGATAACCCAGCTTAACCTTCAGATGTTAAGCTGAATTTTTATGGCTGTTGGTTAAGTAAATAATCTTGTTACTAATAAAGAGCGTGCGTTTGATTTGAAATTCATAGTGATAGTCACTTTTGAGAGAAGATCCATGCTTTAAGTCAGGCAGTCCCCTACTATAGTCCACTGAACACCTGCTTGCAGTTGAAGGATTCTTGATGTACCTCTATCCTGACCATAAGAGGGCACTCTGTTGCCATAGTGAGCATGGATTTCAATCTCTCTAGTCTAGTCATTCGTCCCTACATTTCATTTTCCCACAGTGCTCCAGAACTGGGACAGTTTTGAAATTCTTCCTTTGTGTCTACCATATTGATAATCAATACTTGTGTCACCCTTCCTCTCGCCTCTCATTTTTCTGTCCTAAGCCCATTTGGGTCAATATGTTGCTTGTATAAGTAAAAATCTAAAATCAAGATCCAAGCAGAATGAGGACAGCTGTTGGGCAAGCTGTCTTCACACAGTTCTACCAAGGTCACTCAGTCCTGATAGTCCCATTCAACCATTCCAGGCTCGTCTCGAACAAAAAAACTACTAGTTTTGTGGCATGAATTTGTGAAGTGGGTACATTGGGACTGGGTGGAGACAGCCAAACTCATTTCATTTATGATCTGCATAGAATTTGGATCCAGATATCCAGACAGAAAAGCTAAGGCCAGATTCAAAGCTCAGTGCAGTAAATGGGAATCTTTCCTTTGACTTATATAGACTTTGGATCAGGCTTTTGGTGCCTTGTGTTGTTTCCTCTGTGGCATGAATTCTGCCTTTCTGGGACTGAAAACCTCGTCTTCTCTCAGACTTCAGTACAAATGTATCCCAATTATTCCTTTGGTTAATTATCATTATTAACATGAATATTTATTTTTACTACAGTAGTACCTAGATGTCTCTTTCAAGGACACAGGAGACCATTGTGTAGCATGGCAGATTAAGTCTAGGATGATGTAGTCTCTGCCTCCCAGTCTTCACTCTAGAAAAAGAAAGGGTGGTGGTTTATAACTGTGGTTATAATTTGCAAATGCAGATTTTGCACTCAGAGTCACATGCAAGTGCAATTTTGAGGATATGTGTTTTAGAGGCCACCTTTGGAATGGGTTCCACTTGTATGACTCATTTACCCAACCCAGAATCATCACCATGACTCATGAGCCCACTGGGGAATAAATTATCTCTAGGAACTAAGTATTTCCTAATCTATATAATAGAATATTAGAACTGGAAGGGACCTTGAGAGGTCTTCAAGTCCAGTCCCCTGCTTTTACATCAAGACCAAGCACCATCTAAATCATCTCTGACATATGTTTATCTAACCTGGTCTTAAAAAGCTTCAGTGATGGAGATTCCACAACCTCCTTAGGCAACTTATTCCAGTGTTTAACCACCACGACAGGTAAGAAGTTTTTCCTAACGTGCAACCTAAACCTCCCTTTGCTGCAAGTTAAGCCCATTAGTTTTCGTCCTATCCTCAGAGGTCAAGAAGAATACATTTTTTCTCTCTTCTCCTTGTAACACACTTTTAGGTACTTGAAAGCTGTGATGTTCCCTCTCAGTCCTCTCTCCTCCAAACTAAACAAACCCAATTCTTTCAGTCTTCTGTCATAGGTCATATTTTTTAGACCTTTAATTATTTTTGTCGCACTTCTATGGACCTCCCCCATTTTGTCCTCATCTTTTCTGAAATGTGGTGCCCAGAACTGGACACAATTCTCCAGCTGAGCCCTAATCAGTGCAGAATAGAGCGGAAGAATGACTTCTCATGTCTCGCTCACGACACTCCCATTAATACATCCCAGAATCATGTTTGTTCTTTTTGCAATAGTGTCACACTGTTGACTCATATTTAGCTTGTGGTCTGTCATTTAAATCTGGCTCTTCTCCAGCTGTCCCTCAGGAAGGTACTGAAGGTATTTACGCAGATTGCTGAAGCAAGAAGGACTAAAGCAATGGCCATCTTTTGAACCCACCACTTTTCTATTCTGTTTCAAGCGAAGCAAAACTTCACAGCCAATAGCATAATTCACTGACTTTTGCCGTGGCTCCCCAAGTCAATAGAGCTTGTCACCAGCACTTGAGTTCTTTGTTCTCCGATGAGTTTTGGTCCAATGTCTGAGAGAAAGAAAGTGTGTTTGAGGGGAGCAGGCAAGGAAAGCACTGGGTGTGCTTTCAGAACAGGAGCAGCTGGATGTGGCAGGCATGAAATCCCAGCAAGAACTTCATCATCTAAGCAGATAGGGGAAGGATGGCGTTGAAGTGGGAGGGAGGGGTAAGAAAAGGCTAAGAAACCCCTGCCCTGCCCTTCCCTGCACACCCTTGAAGCAGATGCATTGTAATTTCTTCCTATTGTCAGTGACCCGAATGGTTATGGTATAGTGGGGACCCCTGGCTTCGCCTCCCCAAGGAACGGAACATTTATCAGCGGACTCAATGCTGAGCAGTGACCATTTATCACCCCTCCTCCGCATGTGATAATGGAGCTGCATGCTTCCCAGCAGGCCCTTTGGTCTACATAAAAGACCATGACACTGTTGCATTCATGGCAAACTTTAAGTAGTTTTTCCTTCCTTGCTTCCCCACCCATCCCCAACCCTTTTTACTTTCTTTCCTCTTTGTTCCTTTCTTCTGGGTTTTTGTTGTTGTTGTTGTTGTCGTCTGCTGCTGCTACATTCAACTACTTGCTTCTTTTCATTCCCCTCAGTTGGAAGAATTTCTCTCTGAGCATTTTCCCTCCTTCCCTTTCTCTAGAGCTCTGAAGAAAGGGGGAGTTGTTGAAGGCAGAGGTCTTATTTCAAAGGAACTCCAAATTTGGTCTATGGTTTAGATTTTGTTAAAACAAACTAAACTAACCCAAAGGTTAACAGAAGTGTGACCATGCCTGAAAAGAATGGCATTCAGAAAAATCCCAGTGAGAATGGTTTTTTTAAGCAAATAAAAATTCACCCTGGAATATGTGAAACACAGATTTTGCAGCACTGAAATGATAAACAAAACTGAAACTGAGTTTGGGGATCTTCATTAAAAAAAAAAAACATCCTAACAGTGAAAAGCCAATGGGATTTCTAAGATGTTAATAGTAACATAGGCTAAACTTCACCAGCAGTTCCCATTTGGTAGCCTGGGGATATATAGCACTTCCCTATTTTGTAGAAATGTGGTGAAGATACTAAATACACCAACGAGTGTAAAGTGCTTAGATATTATAGGAATGAGTGCCAGACAGTTAAATAGATTTTCAAAGCAACTCACTGGATTTGGCATCCAACACTTCTAGACAGCTTTGAACATCTCAACCACAGAAAAAGAAAGAGGTTTGTTTATGATACATTGAAATGGGTTTGTTTAACAGTTTCTCCCATGCTTTTGCCTGCATCAATGAAAACATGTCCCTTGGGTTTGGATGGATATTTTTTGATGGCATAGACACCGCTATGTGTCTCTGTGGGTATGTCTACAGTACCACCCTAGTTCGAACTAGGGTGGTAGTGTAGACATACCCTGTGTTAGTGGAAGGGAGATCTTCCAAATGATGGGACACTGGCTTACCACTCTGTTTGGACAAAGGAGGGAACAATAAGAGAATATCTACGTACCACATGGACCTCACCGCTGGCAATGCCGTCCCCAGGGCAAGGCAGTTTGGAATAGTGAGATATGGGCAAAGGACTGCAAGCCTGGGAACGGACAGTGGAATAGGTAGCTGCAGCTTTCTCTTCCAGTTAACCAGGAGGCGAGGGTAGAAAAGAGGGAAGAAAGGAGCCCACCCCTAAACGATAGGTTTAATGTGCTGTTGTTTGCTGTTCCAAGGCACAATGAGTTGGCGATTACTTTACAGCATCCACTCTTTGAAGGCTGGAGGTGGAGTGTCTGGCGCTAATGGGGGGTCATTAGGCTGGCATGTTTAGTAGGGAGCTGGGAGAGGTGCTGAGTGGAAACCCTCCACCAGGAGTGGATCTGGTCACGTGATACAGTGGCACTGGCGGAAGCAGTGCCCAGTCTGCTAGGCAAGAAGGAGCTTGGTCAAGATGCAGGACCTCTGTCAGTGAGGGAGTAAAGCAGGGCAATGCGGTGTCAAGAGGTGTGGAAGCCCCACCAGTGGGTGGGAGAAGGAGATTGTTGATGAAGTGACAGGTGGTGGTGGAAATGACCCTTTTCCCCAAGTGTTTTTCTCAGGTATGTGACCACATTGTTAGTACATAAATGGGGCAGGCACAAGATGGACACTTCAGTAGCTGACTTAGGTTAAGATACCTTCAGTGCACAGCTGAAAGCATTAGCCTTTGTAGTAGGGGGTCTGCCTACACCAGGCCCACCAAAAGGAGGAGGTAAACGGGGCAGTTGCTACAGGTCCTGGCAATTCAAAAGGAACCAGGGCTCCCAGCTGCCACTATCACAGGAGTGGCAGCAACTGGACCCTTTACATCACTGCCAGAGCACCGCACGCCACACTCTGGTTGGCTCTGCCCTTCTGCCTGAGGACCCGCCCCTTCTGAGAGCACGGAGTCAGCTCTCCCCACCTTACTTATGTGCCCAGCAGGGGTATGTCTAGACTGCAGGCTTCTTTCGAAAGAAGCGTTTTCAGAAGAGATCTTCTGAAAAAAATTCTTCTGAAAGAAAGCGTCCACACAGCCAAAGCACACTGAAAAAGCGATCTTCTTTTTCGACAGATAGCGTCCACACTGAATGGATGCTATCTCGCATGTAAGCTGTGATCACTATGGCCACCAGGGCACCTGTGTTTTTTCCTGGAGGCCTCGTCTTTCGAAAAAACTCCCTCTTCTGCATCCACACACGCCTTTTTCTGAAAGAGCTCTTTTGGAAAAGGCGTTATTCCTAGTAGAATGAGGTTTACCGATGTCAGAAAACCTCCTGCTTTCTTTGAATTTTCTTTCAAAAGAACACAATTGCAGTGTGGATGTAAGTGAAGTTTTTTCGGACAAATGGCCATTTTTCTGAAGAATCCCTGTAGTCTAGATGCACCCCAAGTCTATCATCCCCCCTAATCTACACTGGAATAAAAGACCATGACAAGGTCATATCTGACCTGGGTCTCCTGCTTCAGGCTCATAACGAGAGTGGGAGTAACAACTATTGTGTAGATCAGTGTTTGCCAATTTTATTTGGCCACGGAACCCTTTTTTGGAAAAGAATTTTGTGGAACCCCTAATAACAGTCTTATATATGGTATATAACAGGCAATTGCACCACTGCGCGCACAGAGCTCAGTAGTGACATCATCATCCCCACTGTCTGGCTAAGCTGGCATTACACAGGGACACTTATCATGGCAAACACAAATGAACATTGTTCTCAATAAAATTCATACATTCTTAAATATTAATTTTTTTTAAATCATAAAATCTTATTGTAATGGAATTTTATCACGGAACCCTTATTTTCACTTTGCGGAACCCTGGGGTTTCCTCAGAACACCATTTGGGAAACACTGGTGTAGATGACCAGGTTTTGGCTGGAGCTTAGGGTCTGGGACCCACCCCACTTGCAGGAGCCCAGAGCTCAGATTCCAATCCAACTCCAAATGTGTACGCACAGTCCCTCAGCCCATGCCTGAGTGTAGCTGTACTCTAGAAGCCCTGGGCCAAGAGAACTTTGGGGCAGACTAAGGAGTTTTAGACTGAGGATCTGGCCCCTCTGGTTAAAGAGGCCTGATGCTGTAGCAAGCATGAGGGACATGAAGGGAAAACTGAGTCTGCAGAGAGGGAGGGAAAACGTGTCTGTGAGATCCAGAGGAAACAGTCCTTTTGGGGTGGAAACCTGAGAATGGCAAATCAAAGCATACAGAAGGTAAGTCACCGGTTTTACCTCCCATGCTGCCCCTGGGCTTTTGGTGGATCCATTGCTCTTAAGTCTTCACTATTACCCCTGAGAAGAAGAGAGATAATATAGAAACACCTGTACCATCCTGGTTGATTGGGCCAGCAACTTTTGAGGAGGTGGCGGTTAGCTCCTGGTCTCAGAATGACTGTGCAGATTTCCAAGGCAAGACTGCTCGGTGGGGGAGAAAGGGACTCAAACATCCTCCTCCCCCTTCTGTTTAACACTTGCCCCCTGCTGGGACACCATCTGCTGACTGTCACGCTGTCACTGCCTCTGACCGGCTCCTCAAAGCCAACTGGAGGGGAAGAGGGGGGAGAAGGGAGGGAAGTGAGGCAGCCGCTTTGAGAGACTTCGAATGTTGAAAAGAACATCTTCCCTTTCAGAGCTAATTTAGGGGTCACAGAGTATGTGGGGGAGGGGAAGTTAAAGACCCTGACAATGTACGTTCCTAATAAATCTCTGCCACAAATATGTCTTTCCTGATGGTGCAGAGAAACCTGTACACATCATCCCTTTCTACCGTTTTCTGAGTGAACCCACAGCCAGTTCTGTGGGAGAAAATTAACTAAACTTTTTGGCATGTTTGGATAAACTGATTCAAATCCAGATTTTTCCATTGCTCTGATGTAGACACAATGAGTGAAGCGGTCCTGGGGTACAAGAAGAGCTAGGTAGCATGCTTTCATTTCCTTGTACTGTTTACACAGATGTCTGGCTCTTTGGGCGAGAAACTGATTCCTAGAGATACAGAAATCAGCCCTCAAAGTGCACAATGCTCTATGTATGTTTGCACCATTGTGGTTAAAAATCTCATGCCTCAATTTAAGAATGATTTTCCAATAATATATGTTTGTGCATGCTTGGGGCCCCTCAGCCCTACTGTATTGCAAACAATAGTAGTAATAATAATAATAATAATTTGAATATCCTGGTCCTAAAGCTCTCCAAACTTGGGGTAATTTAGATCCACACTTTGTGACTCAGACTCATCTCTAACTCTATCCTTTTGGAGAGAGATGTTCCTTTGGTGTGTATTATTACTGTGTCTTTGTGCATGAAAACAGAAACTTTGTTGCTTAGGAATGTATCTACCGCTGCTGTGTATTCCTCCCAAGGGATTGTATCTCTTCGTGTGTTTGTGGTGTCACAGTTTTTGCTGTGAAGAGGATGATGTGGCATGTTTATTAGGCCTTGTTCTAACAGATAAAGAGGAACTGACCACAGAACTCAAATTAATGATAGCTTTGGTTCAGGTGATCATGGTTTGATCACATTTATAATGTATAAGCTGAATAAAGATCAGATCAGTAAAATATATACTGGTAGTAAGTCCAATTTCACAAAGCTGAAAATAATTATAAGCCAGATCAGCTGGGAGGAAGATTTTAATCAGAAAATGTGAATGAGAATTGGGAATAACTGAAGAACTGCTTATTAGATGCCCCAAAAGCTTTTATCACACAAGCGAGGATGAAGGCTGCACTAGTTAAAAAAAACAACCTGATTTAGAGGAGAAGTGAAGGCAGCTATAAAAAGCAAAATAAATAACCAATGGAAAAAAGGGGAAGGTGATTGTAATGAATATAAATCAGACATTAGGATTTGTTGAACACTGACAAGGGAAGCAAAGGGACACAAGGCCATCTGAAGTAAGTACACTGGGTGGGATTTTTAAAATTATATCAGGAACGATGGTATTGGTCCATTATTAGATGGAAACAGCAGCATTTTCGATAATGAAGGGATGAGGTGTAAGTGAACCATAACACATGTCCAATGATCAATTATGGTAATTCCTTAGCAGGTATGGCTCTGTGAAGTACCTTTCTAGAAACTAAAAGCATTTATGCCTCAGTTTCCCTGCTGACAACAGCTTTCCGCAAGTTAGTAGGCTGCTTCCCACAAAAAAAGTCTTAAATCAATTAAATACACCTGAGCACACTCTGGATTCTGGGGTTATGCTCAGTCTCTTTTTCCGTGGACCACAGTGTTGTGTGCTCCACACCTTCAGGTGACACAGCTAAAGAGCAAAGAGTCCATGATGAAATAGTCAATACATACACAAGGAAAACACTGGCCCTGTTGATGAGATGGGCATTGTCATGATTTGGAGACTGTCTGTTACCCCACAGTCCATCCTGGGAGTTGAGATCTTCTAGGACACTTCTATTCACAGTGAGCACTCACAGCAACCACTGTGTTCACTTACAACCATTTCTAAGCCAGGGAATTGTGGATACTCTACATCAACTCACCGTACTTTTGCCTGAGGAGGGTGAGGGTTGGATGGACTAAGTGTCTTGGTGGTGTTTCTGGAAATTGGCGTTGGCCAACAACAGGCAGGGATTATTTTTTGTTGTTGTAATTTAGCACGTGGGCTTAGATTTTATCATGTGCTCAGTTTTATAATCTATAACATAAATAGAAGTAAATAATAGATATCTGAGACCTCCTTGAGCCACATTCTGATGGGTAACCATTCTCAGAGCCCACTGCTTTTCAGAGAGCTCACAATTAAGCGCCAGATTCTGACACTCTTAGGTTCAATAACACCTTAATTGACAAAAAGTCTCATTGTGGATACTATTCAGCTAACAGACCCTAGCCCGAGGTCATGCTTTTGGTGTTTCAGGGCTGATTTCCCCTAGAAAGTCACCTAAGTTCATATCTCTCCATGTTTAACACATTCGATTTTGCTCCCCCTGTGCTTTTAAAAATGTCAGCAATATAGGACATCCCAGGGAAGGAGAGGTCTGACAGAGCAACATCAGATAGAAAGAATAAGGAGAAAGGGGTAATAAATACAAAACTAACAACAGTTTTGGCATTACTGAACCGTGCCAAAGGGGGGGAAGAAATACATTAAATAACTCAGAGACAACATTACTTTGGAAATTATTGTTATCACAGGGGCTATAAACTCTTGGGAGCAGGCATTCATCTGTGGCCAATGAGAAATTATCCAATAATATCTCCATCACCATCTCTGTGAGGTAGCAGCCTGAAGCCTGAATGGGAATGGGTCAGGATATTGACAGCTTCTAAGTAGAGTCAGAGCTAATGCTAGATGAGCTTCCTCATTTGGTCACTTAGGAATGGGAGGTGAGAAAGTGAGAGGTAGCTGGAAAAGTCAGCTGCACAGAGTGACAGTTTCTTATAGTACCGGCTGGTTTATGATGTGCTTTAATTATAATTACCATAGCTCTTCTAAGGCACTGTCTTTCCCTGGATCTCAAAGTAAAGTGCCAGGGAGTGTAAAAGGCAACCTGCCCTTACCTACCCATGATGAGCTTCATGGTGCCATAGTGTTGAGTTCCCCTTGTTTTTTACAGTGCATTTCCTGAATCTTATGTCTGTTTCAGCTTCTGGACAGCAACCTACTATCCCTTCTTCTAAGGGCTTAAAAAAACAACTGGGAGAGGACTGGGACAGAAAGAGGAGCATGGTGAAGACAGATGTCATAAAGAAAACAGCAGGCTGGGCTTAGCTCTTTTATCTCTCTCTATATTTTAGAGATGTGTGCATCCGTCTGTCTGTAAGTCTGTCTGTCTGCCTGTGAATCCATTTGTTCAAGAGATCCTCCTAAACGGTAAGAGCTAGGACCTCCGAATTTGACGTGCAACTTCCTCTTACCCTAACGTAAAGCAAGGTCATGGTTTGGTTGTGCCAGGAAAATGGGATGTGCCTAGAAATTGATTGTTTTCCATGACATAGAAGGGGGGAGGGGCTTAGCGGAGGGATGCTATACTCACAGTCATCACTGGAGGGCAGTGACCTTAGGGGCCAGCCATACTGCAGAATGACCAGTGAAGGCAGCTGCACCACCAAAGGAGTGGCCAGCTGGGTATGGGCTCACTATCTTGCCTGCCACTGGCCCAGGTAAGTGCCCTCCCTGCCCCAAACTCCTACCACCCCTGTCCCTTCACCCCAGTGCTGGATCCACTGCCACACACCACACCCCAGGAGCAATGCCAGGACCAGGCAGCACAACCCCTGCCCCCTGACCTCCAGCACCTGCTCGGCCTACCCTTATCCTCCCTGGGCAAGGTCCAGAGAATGTCAGTGGGAGGCCTGCATGTCCTCCTCCCTTGGCCCTGAACCCACCTTATGGCCTTGGGCTGATGCCCCCTCCAGCCCCAGGCCCGGACTGGGGAGCACCAGCAGGGGGCCTGCACAGTCCCCCGCCCCATCCCCCACTTCCCCTGGGCTGGACCTGAGCAACGCCGGGTAAGTCTTCTAGTACTTTGATATTTGTGGGATGCATTTTCTTGCTACCTGTGCCACTTCTCTTACCCCCAGCTTGGCTTTCCCCTGGCTGATTTGTCATTTTTTCATCAGGTACATTTCTTTGTCTGGCTGTGGTCTCTGCAATGTCTAATGACATATTTTGAGAGGGTGCATCTTTATCCCAGATGCATTTGTCTATAATGTGGAGTATTTAGTGGTTAGAGGAGGGCAGGGGGACTGACAGCCTACATGGCCCCTGAGCCAGGTGAGTGTGGGAGGACTGGCTCTGTGCTCCCTGAAAGAGCGGGGCTTTGGGCAGAAGGGGCGGAGTTATGGGCAGCCAGTCCTGCATGCCATGCAGAACACAGCGCCCCCTCCCCCCCCCAGCCCTCAGAGCTACCCAGAGTGCACAACGTGGTGTCCGGGGGTGATTTAAAGGGCATGGGGCTTTGGCCATCATGACTGCCACAGTAGGAGCAGCAGTGTCTGGGAGCTCCAGGCCCTGGGGCAATTGCTCCCTTTGCCTCCTCCCATTAGCGGGCCTGGAGCAGGGGACGGGTAGTCCAGACTGTTGGGTTTCTATTCTTGGCTCAGCTACTGACTCACTGAGATTTTGGCTATATCCCTTACCTGGTCCATGGCTCCGGTTCCCCATTTGTAAACAGGGATATTAACATTTACCTGCCTCGCAGGGTTGTGGGAAGTTAACTCGTGTTGTGAGGCAACAGCAGTTCCTCAGATAAAAGAATTGTCAAGGCCAAAGCAACTACAGCCTGAGTTAAAGCCAACTGGCTTCAGTGGGCTTTGCATCAGGCCCTTAGCTTTTATTATTAAAGCAGATAATGGGGGAAAGCTTTTTTTAATCTTGCTTCAAAATCACATACCGTTTTTTTAAAGGCTCTCTTCAACCTCCCTTCACTGGCACAGCAAAGGAGAAAGTGCCAGGTCAACAAAGAATTGAAATACCAAACTTTGTGGTAGATTCCCATCAGCCTGGGCTTCAAAACAAACGACTTCAAAGCAGTACTGGCTTGGGCAGTCCTGAAGTTTTGCTGAGTAAAAACTGTCCTAGCAGCTCCATCATGTGGCAATTTGTCTTCATTGCTCCTGTGGTTTTGGAAATTTAAGATCCTGATTTGTGCCACATTTAGACTACATCTACACTGCAGAGTTATTTTGAGGTACTGCAGGTATCCCAAAATAGCTGCCCCGTGTCTTAACAGCGCGCCCGTTATTTCAAATATAATGTGCTCACTATTCTGACATCCCTGTAAACCTCGTTCCATGAGGAGTAAGGGATGTTTTGGAATAGTGGGTTATTTCGAATTATTACGAAATAAGCTGTTTTGAAATTGACTCAGAATAAGCTACACAATTTGCATCTGATGAAGTGGGTCTTTGGCCACGAAAGCTTATGCTCCAACACTTCGGTTAGTCTATAAGGTGCCACAGGACTCCTTGCCGCTTCTACACAATTTGTGTAGCTCAAATTGTGTAGCTTATTTCAAGTTATGGATGCAGTGTAGAAGCACCCATACACTCCCGGAGTGAAATGCTGGCCCTATTGAAGTCAATACGAATTTTTCAGTTGACTTTGATGGGACCAAAATTTCACTCCAGCTGCCAGTTTTTAAACTTTTAGGGTTTCAGGGACAAGGCCACATTTGCCAGATTTCTCCTGACTGATCTTTGAAGTGCTTTTAAAATGGTGTTCTCTCTCAGTACAGGCAATCCCGCGTTACAAACATCTGACTGATGAACAGCCGCACATACAAACAAAAGCTCACTTGCAGCCCTCAGGCAAGGACATCCTTTGGATTTATGAGGCCCTTCAGAGTACTATTAAACTGGTGCCTCTCTGCCCAATGACAGCCCACGCAGGGGGATGACAAGTTTTTAGAGATGCGATTTTATAATCTTCAGCAACACACTAATGAAATATTTTTAAACAAAATTTAAACTAAGGTCCTGTAGACTAACACAGTAAATTCACAAACTGACAGTATATGACTGGGGCTGGCAAATGCCGGTTAAATGGCTTCATTTCTACCTGAACAGCTCTTTCACAGGTTTAGTGTTCTGCTAGGTCTGGCAGGCTTTTTCATTTTTAAGTTAACTAGATCCTCTCTAGAGGAAGCAAAGTGACAGAACAGGGATAGAAAGAGGCAGGTGGGTTGACATGAAGACCCAGTGGTGCTCCAAATTTTCAGATGTCCTGCATATGGGTAAGGAAGGCCCTGGCCTCAGGGAGAAGGTGAGAGGCACAGGTGGTGGTGAGAAGAACAAGTCAGAGGACTCCGGAGGAGCAGGAAGTGGTTGTGCAGCCAGCAGCTGGAGAGGAGCAAAGCTTTATAGGGGAAACCAACACCTCTCTCCAGCTGCTGGCTGGATTCACAGCTGCCTCCTGCTTCTCTGGGATCCTCCAGCCCACACCTGTGCTTCTTGCCACCTTCTAGTGAGTGGGAGCTGGTGCAGAGCCCTCGGGAGGAGGGGTGGCAGTTGGGGGGATGCCTAGAAATCCCCTTCAGAATCTCCAGCTACCTGCTCATCCTTCTCTAATTAAACCTACCTTTCCGTAAGTACCAACTTTGAGGTTAAATTAAAAAAATAGCTCTACTGTTTTTTATTGCATATATACGGAATTTCAGCTACATTACAGGTTAAATAGGCTTTTGTGGGCTCGTCTGAGAATCTAACTACCATTTATACCATTGTTTCTATGGGAAAATGTGTTCTGAGTTCCAAAGAACTAATTTACACATGAACTTTTGGAACACACCCCATTTGTAAGTTGAGGACTTCCTGTATATCCTGTAATGCCTACTTTATTTTCATTTCTAATTTTTCCAGAGTAGCCATTTTAAGCTCTTAGGTCAGTCACTCTATTACATTTAGAAACCTAAGTGCCGTGGCATCGAAATACCTTTGAGGATCTGGGCCTTTGCCCCTCATTGATATGGTCCCAGGTGGCAAAATTCAGATCTGAGTCCAGATCCAAATGATCCTGAAGTGTTTAGATGTTGGATCTAGCCCGGGCTGGACCTAAGCAGTGACTAACCTAGATGGAGATGCTTATCATGCTAGCTGGGAGGAGATCCCTGTGTGTGTTTAGAAGCACCATGCAAGGAGGGGTGATGCAGTTCCTTGATCTAAAGACATGCACACATTGCTGCCAATTTCAAAGCAACTGCTCTAGTAACATTTTTCGCAGGTTGTAAGCAAAGCAGCTTTTTCTGTTTCAACCTGATTCCGCCGATCAAATGACAGTAAATAAATGCCAACACTTTTTTAAATCAGGGGACCTTAAGATCCTTTCACATCACTTCAAGGTAGGTCAGCATTACAGAGAGGGAAACTGAGGCATGGAACAGTGACCTGATTTCCCCAAACCCCCACAGTGGCAAAGCTGGAACTAGAACCTAGAAATCCTGACTCTTACTCCTGTGCAGTAGCCACAAGAGAATCCGCCCCTTATTTACCACTGTGGCATTTCTTTCCCTCTCTTGCCCTCTCTCAGACTCTCCAGGAATAACCTCTAGTAGCGGGAGGAAGAAGCTGATGGAGCTCACTCCCTGCATCCCTGCTCATCATGAGTGACACTTCATCTGGCATGAGTGAGCAAGGAACCACAGGGACAAGTATTTGTCTCACTCCACTCAAGAACCCTGCCAAGGATGAAAAGGCTGAGCACAAACGTCCCAGAGACCTGCGCTTCCATAGCTGTCCAGCATGTGAGAGCTGCTACGGGATGAAGTAACCGGGGATGGGTCACCCTCTTTTCCCTGGCTGGTACAAAACCCTCGTTGGTGGGTTTCATATAGATCCCACAACCAGAAGGGACCATTGTGATCATCCTGTATAGCCCGTGCCATAGAACTTCCCCAATATAATTCCTAGCAGATCTTTTAGGCTACATGTACACTACGAGTTTTCTCGGCAAAAAATATGCAAATGAGGGACTGCGCATTGCGCAAAAACAAGCAGTGTGGACATTTCCTTTTTGTGCAAAAACCCCTTTTCTGCAAGATCGGTAAACCTCCTTTTTTGAGGCATAAGGATCTTGAGGGAAAAGGGTTTTTTGTGCAAAAAGAAACATCTACACTGCTTGTTTTTGCGCAAAAACCCCAGCGCAAAAATGGATCTGCAGAAAGTATGCAAATTAGATTGTGCCTCATGTAAATGCGTCCCTCATTTTCATATCTTTTGCAGAGAAAACTGGTAGAGTAGATGAAGCAAAATGCAGGACAATGTAGCACTTTAAAGACTAACAAGATAGTTTATTAGATGATGAGCTTTCGTGGGCCAGACCCACTTCCTCAGTAGCCTTAGAGAAACAGCCCATCTGAATCCACTAGTTATCTACTATCTCTGGTGGGGTGAGAGCGCCCCCTGCTGCTTAACTGTTAGCGCAGCTGAGCCAGGAACAATGCAGGTACTGGTGTTTTGGCAGCCTCCCAGCAGGGCGGATGAGCTGAGCCAGATGCTTTCACACAAACCCAGCAAGTTAAGTGCTGAGCCAATGACTGCAAAGCGGCCTCTACTTTGACATTATCCCAGCAAACCAGAAAGGCAAACCCACAGATAGCAGAGCTATGCCTACAGGCCCTCACATTGCAACAGCTCAGTAAAGGCCTGAGCTGGTGACACAAGCTAGTCATTCTCAGAGTGGTTCGGGCCTTGACATCAGCCCAGCATAATAGAGCTGCTGAGCCACTAATCCCACAGTGAGCTGAGGTGTCACATCTGGCCTACGAGGTAGAGATGCTGAGGCAGTGAGCTTACAAAGGCCCATGCCGTGACATTGGTCCAGCAAGCAAGGCATTCAGTAACCTCCAAGAATTCTCTAGCCCAGTAGCTCCCAATCTATGGTCCACGGACCCCTGGTGATCTGCAACAGTACTGCAGGGAGTCCGTGGAAAGTTTAAAATAAGGGCCCATCCTTACTTTTCTTTTTTTCTCCCCTACGGGGCGGGGGGGGGGGGGGGGGAACCATGCAATTTTAATAGATTGAAAAGGGGTTTGTATGCTCAAAAAGGTTGGGAACCACTGCTCTAGCCTGAGCGCAGAGTAGCAAGCCAGAGGTACCGGAGTCTCTAAATCAGAGCAGCAAAGGCACTTGCAGTGGCCTGTGAGTGAACATCAGGGAACAATGGAGACTTGCTGACCAGGTGATTAAAGGGTTCATCATCCCCCCCCCATCCTGAGCTTGGAGGAACTCCCTCAGACTCCACGAGATCTTGCCGTATCACTGGCTGGTGATCTGAAGAGGTATCACACTGGAGATTCATAGACTATAAGGCCAAAAGAGACCATAAGGATCCTGTAGCCTGACCCATTGCATAACAGAGATGCTGATATGTCATCCAATTAGGCCTGCATCTAACCTACCATTTCTGGCTGTGATACAGCCTGTCTTTTTAAAAGACACCCAGTCTTGATTTAAAGAGTTCAAATGATGGACCCCATCCCTCCATAAGCTCTTTCAATAGTTAATTCCAGTCAATTGTAATAATTTGTGCCTTGTTTCTAGCCTGAATTGGTCTAGTTTAATCTTCCTGACATTGAATCTTGTTATTTCTTTGTTGAATTAATTAAAGAACCATTTACTATCAGAAATCTTTTCACCGAGTAGGAAGTTGTAGACTATGGTCAAGTCATCTATTAAATATTTAACGACTAAGCTAAATAAAATGGGCTTTAAAAAATCTCTCCCTTCAAGGCAAATTCTTGTAGGCAAAGAGTGGGTGCTAGGTGTTTGCAGATGGATTCCTTAATTATTTGCTCCACTATCTTTCCTAGCACAGACCAGTTAAGCTATCTGATCTATAGTTTCCTGAGTTGTCCTTATTTCCCTTTTTATAGCTGAGCACTATATTTGCCCTTTTTCAGTCTTCTGGAATCTCTCCCGTCTTCCATGATCTTATTAAACATGATGGGTAATGGCTCAGATACTTCCTCAATCAGCTCCTTCAGTATTCTAGGATACATTTCGCCAATTTTTGTCATCTACAAACTTTCCCACCAATGATTTTTAGAATTCCTCCCCCTCCCCCAAAATAAAGATATTGGATAGCTTTGGGCCAAGCATCTGTGACATCACACTAGAAATGATGACTCTTCTTTGTTTGAGATCTGTTAGCCAGTTTTTAATTAATTTAATATGCAATACACTAATTGTATATACTATTTTAATCACTTTTGTATGGTACCAAGTGAAATGGCATACAAAAGTCTATTTTGTC